>NC_090923.1:746449977-748949977 GCF_040938575.1 Ambystoma mexicanum | reverse complement strand
AAGCCCCACACAAGTAGTGGCTGCACAAGATCCAGCTCTAATAGCACCTCCACAAAGTATAATACAGCAAATGCCGCCACTACAATTACACGCACCAAACGTGGGAGGAGGGTACCCAATGCAAGGAGCTGGGTATTATGGTTATAACAGGGGGAGAGGAGGATTTATGAGAGGGAGAGGATACGGATATAATACCCAACAGCAGGTGGGGGGAGTTGGAAGTTCCTACCCCACAGGGCAACCGGTATACCAGGACAACACAGGGAGCTTCCCATGGCAAAACAGAGAACCACCCGTGTGTTGGAGTTGTGGACTACTAGGACATATGTCACGCACATGTAGGGTCAGGCCAGGAACACCAGCATGGAATGAGCAGGCACAACCTAGGCCACCACAAGAACAGCAGGGCATACAACAACAGCAATTAACACAACAACAGCCACTGCAGCAACAGCAATTAACACAACAACAGCCACTGCAGCAACAGCAATTAACACAACAACAGCCACTGCAGCAACAGCAATTAACACAACAACAGCCACTGCAGCAACAGCAATTAACACAACAACAGCCACTGCAGCAACAGCAATTAACACAACAACAGCCACTGCCACAACAACAAGTAGTGATAACACAACAACCCCAAACTGAACAAACGCAATTGGGTAGGGTGACGGTATTGGGACACAACCCTTACACAGGAAATGGCCAATCATTGTACCCCCAATAGGACAGCCCACAGACGGCCTTGGTGTGTCCCATCCTGTCAGTAACACCTAATAGTGCGGAGGAGCCACGCATAGAGGTAACGATAGGTGACAAAAAGTTATCATTCCTTGTTGACACCGGGGCAACCCGGTCTTGCATAAGGGAAGGTAAATTTAAGATGTCAGGCGAAGCCATGAACACCCAAGGATTTTCTGGGGCTAAAGGATTGGTTCCTTTTACTGATAACGTTCCCTTATCTATCGGAGATTACGATCTGTCAGTTCCACTCTTGTATTATAGTGCCTCACCAGTAAATATACTGGGGAGGGACATAATGAATAGGTTAAATATGACAATCTCCTTTACAGAGGATGGTATAATTTGCTCTACTCCAGGGATTAACATGCTAGCAGCACGACAGATTATGCAAGCATACTGTGGGCAGACAGCAATTAGGGCGGAACCAGTAGATGGCGAGATATTTCAGTATGGAACAGACATGGCATTTGCATGGATGCCAGGGATAGAAGGGAAAATATGGAGGAGGCCAGCAGCTTATCTGTTCCGACCAGAAACACCTGTTAATGAACAAGAAGGAAAGGTGTTTGCAATAGACATTGAAAGCATTATTACAACAGCTGAGTATATTGCTGTGCACGCCCAAGACAAAGAAGGAAGAGCATGGAGGGCAGTGATAGCACTAGCAGAAGGATGTAGGTTGACCCAGGTGTCAGATGAGGAACTGTTTTCAGAAGAAAAGGAGGAGGGGGAAATGGTGTTCATGATGAGTGTAGAAATATGGTTACGAGTGGCTCACAAACAAATAGCGCAGAAAATTGCTATGGCACTTGAGGCACCTGCATGCACCCCAGTCCCTTTCTTTAAGGAGGATATGTCAAAGGTGCCCAAATCATTATGGACCATTAGCCCTTATGACGTAGGATGCATTAAAAGCATAGGGGGTGTACGGATAAAATTGAAAAAAGGTGCAATACTACCAAGAGTAAAACAGTACCCATTGTCAAAAGAGGCAGATGAGGGCATATATGAAACTATAACGGCCCTTATAAACAATGGCATATTGGTCCCCTCAGAATCACCATGTAACACGGCTGTGTACCCAGTGCGCAAGGCTAAAGGGGGGTCTTGGCGCTTCATACAGGACCTAAGGCCCTTGAACAACATAGTGGAAGCAGAATATCCAGTAACAGCAAACCCGGCCACAATATTGTGTGGCATTCCAGCAGAGGCATCACGATTTACAGTAATAGATCTTAAAAATGCATTTTTCTCAATACCATTACACCCCGACTCACAAGATTTAACAA
The DNA here is from genome assembly GCF_040938575.1 of Ambystoma mexicanum. Lineage (NCBI taxonomy): Eukaryota > Metazoa > Chordata > Amphibia > Caudata > Ambystomatidae > Ambystoma > Ambystoma mexicanum. Next base: position 748,947,941 of record NC_090923.1, on the reverse strand, counting down.
GTTTCACTTACCGAAATACTAAATGGAAACATACCAGGTTACCACAAGGGTATTGTGAATCACCCTCAATTTTCAATAGAGTAATACAGATGGATTTGGGTAACGTTGAGGTGGAAAGCACAGTGTTACAATATGTGGATGACATAATAATTTGCAGTATAAACGAAAGTAAATGCAGAGAGGACTCGTTAAAAATGTTGACTATATTGGCTGAAAAGGGGTATAAGGTAGACATGGAAAAAATACAATACTGTCAGGAACAGGTACTCTACATTGGCCAACTGATATCCCAACATGGAAGAAAGATTGCACCACAAAGAGCACAGGCCATCTCAAGCACTCCCATGCCACAGACTGTGAGAGAACTGCAGCAATTTCTGGGGTTATGCAACTAATGTAGAGCATGGGTATTTGATTACAGCTCATACATAGGACCCCTGCTTGAGGGGTTGAAGGAAGCAAATAAAGGGGAGAAAAGGTTGGGGTGGACTATGGAAATGAGGGAGGCATTTGACGAATTGAAGGACGCGATATCAACAGCTCCAGTACTGGCATCCCCAGACTATGAGCGACGATTTTTTATATTTTCACATTGCGACTCAGCAGTAATGAAAGCAGTATTGGCCCAAAAAACAAGCATGGGCTATAAACCAGTAGCATTTTATAGCGGTCACTTAGACCCCGTGATGTTAGGCCACTTCCCTTGCGAACAAGGCCTCGCTGCAGCTGCTTTTGCAGTAGAAAAGGCATCAGCAATAACCATGGGGTGTCCAACTACACTGTTTGTGGAACATGCATTATTTGCAATATTGAATAAACCCAAGTCCACACTAACGACACAAAGGGCATCAGGTTATGAGATCATTTTGTCTAGGGCTGAACTAGCGATTGTTAGATGTAGCACTGTTAACCCTGCAAGATTTCTAGCAGAAATAATTGAGGAGGGAGATTACGCCCACGACTGCACCCAACTAAATGAAATATATTCATGTACTAGAAAAGTTGAAGAGAATGCACTAGAGGGAGGTGAGCTTTTGTTTATTGATGGGTCATCAACTATTGATCAAGGAGATGGGATACGGAGAACTGGGGCAGCAGTGGTAAAAATGATGGAGGCTCCGGTGTGTGTGGCTATGAAATGTGTACAGTTACCACAGCATTACTCTGCTCAAGCCGCTGAACTAGTTGCACTAATATTGGCATTGAAAGAAAGTTTTAACAAACGTGTAACAATATATTCCGACAGTGCATATGTTACATCCACTGTCCACTCAGGGCTAACAAAATGGAGGAGAAGAGGGTTTAGGAGAGCTGACGGCACTCCAGTGCAACATGCCCTCTTGTTGGCTGAATTAATTGAAGTAATAAACGACCCCCAAGAGCTAGCCCTAGTAAAATGCACCGCACACACCAATGGTGAAGACCACGTCTCAAAAGGGAATGCAGACGCACATGCGAAATATGCTGCATACTTTGGTGAGATATGGGACCCCACAGACTCACAGAGAGGGAGAGGGAGGGGAATGGCTAGGGAGATGTTAATAAGAGAAGGGTATACCCATCTCCCAGCCACACAGATTATGGAATTACAAGCAGCAGCACCAATGGCCGAAAAGGAAACATGGGTAAAAAGAGGATGTACAATGTCACCAACCGACGCACTATGGCGCCAGAGTGGTACTGGGAAAGTTGTAATACCGTTGGCACTTTTAAATACCGCCCTGAGCCAATTACATCACCCAGCCCATACAGGCAAGGAAATAATTGCAGCACGAATTAGAGATGATTGGTTTTGTCCCGAGTTAAATTCTCATGTGTCAAATTTTATCAGCAATTGTCTCACATGCCAACAGTTTACGGCCGGTCATACCCTAAAAGTGATAAGAGGTACCATACCCCGGCCAGAAGGACCTTTTCGGCACCTCCACATTGACTATGTTGATATGATCAACATATGTCAAGGTAATAGATACATGATTGTAGTAGTATGCCCATTTTCTAGGTGGATTGAAGCAGGGCCCTGTTCACACCCAGATGCATTTAGAGCAGCCAAATTCATAGTAAGGGAGGTCTTCCCCAGGTGGGGAGTGTGCAAAGTATTAAGATCAGACAATGGCCCACATTTCGCAAACGAAATGTTCCAACATATCACAGCCCTGCTGAGCATAAAGCACAAATTTGCATGTGCATATCACCCACAGGCTAACGGTGTATGTGAACGCCTAAATGGCTTATTGAAGGAGGCAATTGCAAAGATACAACAAACAACAAAGAAAAGTTGGTTGTATTGCCTTCCGTTAGCCTTGTTCGAACTGAGGAACAGGCCAGGGTCCGACCACCACCTCACCCCACACGAGGTGGTTACTGGACGTCAAATGCGCCTTCCCCTAACGCCAACGTCAAGGGCATTCACTGACCACGAAAGTTCAGCGAGTGTACTAGGTGATGAAATGTATCAATATGTGTCGTCTTTGATTACTAGTGTTGTGTTTGTGTCTCAACAGCTCGAGCGCACGCGGGGCGGGTCCACCAGAGATAAAGAAGAAGGCGCCAGTACAGAATTAGAAAAAGAGAACTTGTGCAAACTAGCCAAAGGTGACCACGTGCTACTTCGCAATTTCAATAGAAAGTGGAACGACAAAAGGTTCACCGGCCCACATCTGGTAGAAGACGTATCAACAAGAGCAGTAAAACTAAAGGATAAGCGTGCTTGGAACCATCTACATGATGTAAAGATATACAAACTGCAGACCCGCCCCAGCGCCAACGACAGGTCCATTGGAACAACAGCAACAACATCCCTGACAGCGGAAGGAAGTTCTACCACAGACAACGACCCAATTGTTCCCTTACCTTCTCACTACCCAGGCACCCCAGAGACAACAACTGACGAAGAAAGGGGTGATCACTACACTGCCCACCCCATGGTCACACGTTCAAAGAGTAAAAATAATTACGCCATCTCCCCCCCCGCCCATTAATTGCAAAGGACAGTTGTAACTTAAACTGAAAGACATTGGCCGCACAAATACACATGTAAACACGTGAATGTTCTCTTTTTTCTCTCGCACATACAGGAACTGCGTATTATTGTATTATTAAGTAGAAAGCTAACTAACAAAGTCCACTGTCCAGGCGTAGATGGTACTCCCAGACGATAACTACCCAGAAGAATTGTCACACCAATTTGTATACGAAATAAAAAGACCAACATACCTAAAAAGAAGAAGGGTGCGTGTTTACTACACAGCCTTCCTCCTGGCCATAGAATATTACATGCCCCACCTCCGCCCATACTTGCCGGTCTTAAGAGACCAATCACTTAGAGTAGCGTGGGAGCAGCTCTTCGCCTGGGCACTGAATGACTATTTGATAGGGAGAGCTTAAACAAAACAAACTAACATTTAAAAACGAGCATTTCTGAGAATTTTTAGGCGGGCAACTTTAACGTCGCAAGAATAAGCTGCCAGGACTGCAGCAAGGTAAGAGCAAAATGCCGGTGAGATTAGCAATTGTAATAAAAATAATAGGGATTTTGATGATCACCGGATTTTTGGCTGCTTCTGTATGGCAGTATAGCTGTGCTATCAATTTTGTTGCTGCACCCAAACCTAATATACCCCCGTTCCTTGCTGCAACAGGTGTTACGTCAGGTGGTAGTAGTAACATTGCACCAAAGAAAAATAGAGTTAAACGCAGCACATACTCAGACAATAAAGGTATTGATAATTATGTACAAGATTCAGCACACGTCACAAACAACATATGGTACCAACACATGACCCGCATTGGTAAGCAGACAACTGAGGATAGCTGCTACGTCTGCTCATTAATACCATACGCCATGAGTGCTTCACGAACATTTGTTGCCACAGAAATAAATGAGAAGATAGTGCAGTGCATAATATACTTGGCACTGTTCCAGACGAAAGGAAGATTCCAAGGAACTGTAGTGCACATGACATGGAAAACACGAGACTCATACCCATGAAAACAACTTCCTCAAGACCTACTTGAGTTATCACAAGACCAGTTTACATGCTGAAGCATTCAAATATATAACAAGTGGCCCTGCAAAAGGAGAAACACAGAAAGTAACACTGCAGTATCTACCATGTGATTGGTACGCCACTGAAGTTCCGGGTAAACAAGGATGCTGGGAGAGGCCGCTACTGACGATAACAGGAAAGGTGTATCTGGATAACAGCTGGGAGATAGGAGTGATTGGCAGCAACATGGTAACAAAAGAAACTATCTCAACCATCGAGACACACAATCACCGATGTTGGACGACGTGGATCAAGTATGTACCAATGCTCACGTGGGTAGAAGAAGATGAAGACCCAATAACGATACTACCGTTGACTGCGCCCAAGGTATGTTACCAGCATAAAGGAGAGGTGGACGTAGGATATAACACCAATTGCGCAAGTGTGACGGAGTTACCTGAGGGGGGAGCGGGAACAGCAGTAATAATGGACCATTATTGGGCCTGTGGAGAAAAGGCATACCATACACTGCCTCCCCTGTGGAATGGTGTGTGCACAATGGTACACGTCAATGTACCATCACTAGTGGTACCTAAGAAGCACGTCGATGTGGCGAAATTTCCTAGAATGAATGAAGGGGATAAGAGAAGAAAGAGATCTGCACCACTCCAGGAGGAGCAAGGGAACAGGACCAACAGCAATGACACTATCCTAAATAGAAGAAAAAGACAAGGAGAGCCGCTGACAGGAAATTACCTGTGGGGAAGGTCGGAAACGGCACTAACATCAATACCGCCAGAACACAGACTATTCAGCAGAGCAGCAATGTTCTTCTCCTCAATAATACACCCGGGATTACAGGCTTACGCAAACGCAAAATGGCTCCAAATAACTAGATGGGAACTAATGATGACCATCAATTCTACAGTAAATGGGTTCAACGCAATAAAAGAGGAGCTGCGAGCTGTAAGGATGGTAGCACTACAGAACAGATATGTATTGGACCTTCTCACAGCAATGGAAGGAGGAGTTTGTGCAAAGATAGGACAATCATGCTGCACGTTCATACCTGCCAATGATGCTGACAATGGTACACTGACAGAAGCAGTTTCGCAATTAGCTCAGATGCACTCCAAAATGACGGATGAAAGCAATGGTGTGAACAAGGATGAGAGCTGGTTTTCACTATTATGGTCGTGGATGCCATCCTGGCTGTCAGATGGACTGAAAATAATAGTGGGCTGTACTATATTGGCTGGAGCTACCCTGATCATAATTAGATTTTGGAAGGCACGAAAGGCACGCACTACTGACGAGTTGCTGGAAATGGTGGGAATGCACCCCTTGATGCCAGCAGATGACGGCCAGCATACAGGTGTAATAATACAGGAAAGGGAGAAGCTGCGCACCCAAATAATTACCAACCATCTAGACCCACCATCAGTAAAGACCGAGAACCCAAGAAACCCCAGGAGCTACATAGGAAGATGGGTATACTGTACTCCTGGGGGTACCTGTGAATATATGTATTGGTCCTTTGAAGATCATGTAAACCACTATGGACATCTCGGAGGAATAACTAAGATATGGCGAGTAAGAGGAGATAACGAGAAGGATATGTTTGTGGTCGACAAGTCGACCAGAGGGGGGACTGAAGTGGGAGAATGGAAAACCAGGCTCCCGTCCTTCACCTCTCGCGCTTGGCCTAGAGGGTCACGACCCAAACACCCGCCACGAGAAGAGTTTGCCCATTTACCAGACGACCAGATACCCTGGTACAGGAACATACGGATGTGTCCATCTGCTTGCCCAGCAGCCCGCACTGGCCATGCCGACACCTGCGGCGCGGATCAACTAGACTAAAATCTACACGTCGTTAGAGATGCCATGACGACCTAGACAGCGGGAAGCACATCTGTACAAATATACACACTGGACATTCCCACACCAACCTACACGAAGAATATACTCAGTGCTATGACGTAGGCGACAGGCATATTCACGGACGTGCATCTTTATTATTTTTATATAGGCTTTCAGAATGCAGAAACGCAAGACGCGTCATGAACTTTTTACTAGCTTGCTCACGCTTCTCTTTGAAACCAGTTACCACCATGAGAAATATAATAAAGACAATACTGATTATGGAATTATATGCTCCTATAACCTAAAGCACCTGTGCACCAAACGGACAACTTATGCACCGGGCCAAAGTAGGCCTCAAACAAGAGCTCCCGTGGACATCAACAAGACAAGAGTCAGTTGCTGATCCTGCAGAATGAGCTTGGCGAAGCAACCAGCCAAGGTCGCAATGTTGCAAACCCACGTACAAAGAGCAAATCATCAAAGGCACGATGTTGCAACCTCGCACTCCGCGCACCAACGTTAAAGTCACACCGACAGATTAAACCAGACGCACAGTAGAAAAACAATATTAATTGTGCAGAATTATGCCTCTTTCACGGTCCCTCCCCACGTGACCAAGCCGAACCTGACGAGATGCCAAACCCGGGAGAACAGAGGCGTCTGGATCCCTCGCTACGAGACACTGGCAGATACACTTGAAAGGCTCAATGGACATCTGCAACAGTGGGAACGGTACCCCGTCTAGCTATGAATAAGTCCTCACATTGTCTGCATGTACCCATAGTGAAACATTGTTGCAACTTACAGGTACACCGAGAGCTGGGAACGACGGTGGTCCCAGGCTGGGAAGCTCACGGGCGCACCAATCAGAACATGGGGCTCTTATCACTGACGCCAGCACATTTAGCCAATCCTCAGGAGCCTTCATGTAACAATTTTCATGTATCTAATTGTAGGGACAACCCAGATATACCACCTGACTACACCTTGTCCACTAATATCTTTCTCTATATGTGTGCTATACTAACCCTACCACTCGAACACCCAATTAAGAGTGGCGATAGGTTTTTTGTTAACTTTCTGAAGTGACGCAAGTAGCGCGTCATAATACAGTAAAAAGGGCCAGCGAGCCCCACGATTGTGTGTGTGTCAGGACGAACGCGTGCGCTCCTTGACCCATCCCTGCCGTTTTGTCTAATAAACAGCAGAGTCACCTTGCTCCTTGTGTGCGTCTCATACTCTATCTCATCTTATCTGGGATACACACGGGAGGAGTTGGGGCCTCCCTGCCTGGAGGTCTGCGGATGGTCCGGCCGACCCCGGCAGAATTTCCCCCCGACAGTGCTATCATTACATTCGAACCATCCAGAATTCTTTTTAATGTATGCAGTGTAGTGACCTGCATTGGTTGTAGCTCCTGCATGGTAGATTATTCCTACTGTTGTAAAGGTTTTCTTTCCAAGTGACACTTGACCGTGTGTGAATCCAGTCAGTTTGCAGTTTTTTTTTATGCCATCTGCATTATAACGTAGAAGCATAAGTATTATTTAGGCACTATGTGAATGTATCAGTAAGGTGGAGCGATTGTCTGAATTGCAAATACTACATAATCTGCCATGGTTTGCATTTTGTACAAGTTGCTGAAATGGAATGCTCTCACAATTTGGTATGGAAACATACACAAATAGCTCATTTGGGATTTCCTCCTGTATCACTTTGCTACAGAGAGTGCATGTATGTTACCACATGAACGAAATTTGGAAGATTTCATTTACAGGTATGCTTTTGTTTTCCAATGCTAATAGTATGTACATTAGAAATTATTGTGGATCTTCTTGTAAGTTCATAGTGAATCTTACCATTCCAGCACAGTCATCCAATTGTTGCCTTACTCCATGAACACTGTATGTGTTGTCAGGATTGCTTGTGCATTTCTATGCAGCACTAACATTTGCAAATACAATTGGTCTGTACTGTGCGGGTAAATATTGTTAACAATTGGTGGCAATTGAAATAGAATATTCATTGCTACATTTGCATAGCAACTTACCCCACTTTCATTTGCAAATTTGAATGGCCCAGCAAGTTCTGTATCTGAGTGCATTTTTCGGTTTTTCTGTTGCTTCTTTGCCAACGTCCCTGGTTTACATTCCCTTATAGGTTGTTCTATGTTTGCGGCAATTGATGAAACTTAAGCTTCTTTTCTTTTCTTTGCGGAATTTGCTGTTGAATTCTGTTGCATTTCTGTTTCATTTACTTTTCTTTTACCACGTTTCACTTTATCTGGAACAGGGTATTGTTTCAGATGAGGGGTGTACAGTGAACGCAATCTATTGTATTCTAGAATGCAAGAAATATCAGCTTTGACTTTACTTGAATCAAAGTTTTTTAGCAATAGACCGTCAAGTGTATGTAAGCGTGATAATGCTACGTAGCTCATGCCTTCCTTAAACACTGTCAGGGTAATTCATAGAATTTTGCAGAAAAGTGTCGCAAGCGGCTGGCGCAGAGTGTCCGCGTGCGATTGTCTGCGCCAGGCACGTGCGCTAAAACCGATTTCCGCGCACAGCGTATTCATGGATTTTAGGCTCCCAAACCAGCCGTGGCGCAGAGAATCGCAGCGACCCTGCAGCAGCGCCAGTAACGCCCCCAAGAACGCCCTCGCGCAAGGAAAAGCCATCAAAATCGCTAAATCATCGCAAAGGGCTGCGCTAACCCTGGACCAGTTCACCGGGCTGGCAAACAGCAAACGCCAAGCGGGAAACATGTATTTCAGGGGTGCACGGGAAGTTGCACACGCGATTGGCCCCGTGCAAGCAGGGTACGTGTATTTCAGGGGTGCGCGGGAAGTTCCACACGCGATTTCATCAGGGTACGTGTATTTCAGGGGTGCGCGGGAAGTTTCACACGCGATTTGCGCAGTGCGAGCAGGGTACGTGTATTTCAGGGGTGCGCGGGAAGTTCCACACGCGATTGGCCCCATGCAAGCAGGGTACGTGTATTCCAGGGGTGCGCGGGAAGTTCCACACGCGATTGGCCCAGTGCGAGCAGGGTACGTGTATTCCATGGGTGCGCGGGAAGTTCCACACGCGATTTCAGCAGGGTACGTGTATTTCAGGGGTGCGCGGGAAGTTCCACACGCGATTTCAGCAGGGTACGTGTATTCCAGGGGTGCGCGGGAAGTTCCACACGCGATTCCAGCAGGGTACGTGTATTCCAGGGGTGCGCGGGAAGTTCCACACGCGATTTCAGCAGGGTACGTGTATTTCAGGGGTGCGCGGGAAGTTCCACACGCGATTGGGCCAGTGCGAGCAGGGTACGTGTATTCCATGGGTGCGCGGGAAGTTCCACACGCGATTTCATCAGGGTACATGTATTTCAGGGGTGCGCGGGAAGTTCCACACGCGATTGTCCCAGTGCGAGCAGGGTACGTGTATTTCAGGGGTGCGCGGGAAGTTCCACACGCGATTGGGCCAGTGCGAGCAGGGTACGTGTATTCCATGGGTGCGCGGGAAGTTCCACACGCGATTTCATCAGGGTACGTGTATTTCAGGGGTGCGCGGGAAGTTCCACACGCGATTGTCCCAGTGCGAGCAGGGTACGTGTATTTCAGGGGTCCGCGGGAAGTTCCACACGCGATTGGCCCCGTGCAAGCAGGGTACGTGTATTTCAGGGGTGCGCGGGAAGCTCCACACGCGATTGGCCCAGTGCGAGCAGGGTACGTGTATTCCATGGGTGCGCGGGAAGTTCCACACGCGATTTCAGCAGGGTACGTGTATTCCAGGGGTGCGCGGGAAGTTCCACACGCGATTTCAGCAGGGTACGTGTATTTCAGGGGTGCGCGGGAAGTTCCACACGCGATTTCAGCAGGGTATGTGTATTTCAGGGGTTCTGGGGAGTACTACACGTGAATTGGCCGTGTGGGTCCTCCCAGGTGTACGCTCCACAACCTCCACGGCCCCTGCAGGCAGCCCACACCACGGGGGACTACCCTGCACCCCTGCTCATGTCCCGCAGGCAGCCCATCCACCATGGGCATGCCCCCCAGCCAACCCACATGTCACCTTGCACTACTGATCAACAATGCATGTCTCCCACCACCCCCACCCCCCAGCAGTGCAGGGGCACCCTCCACCAGGCCCCCACCCATGTCCCCTATCACCCCCACCCCCCAGCAATGCAGGGGCACCCTCCACCAGGCCCCCACTCATGTCTCCCACCACCCCCACCCCCCAGCAGTGCAGGGGCACCCTCCACCAGGCCCCCACTCATGTCTCCCACCACCCCCACCCCCCAGCCACCAGGGGCACCCTCCACCAGGCCCCCACCCATGTCCCCTATCACCACCACCCCCCAGCAGTGCAGGGGCAGCCTCCACCAGGCCCCCACTCATGTCAACCACCACCCCCATCCCCCACCCATCAGGGGCACCCTCCACCAGGCCCACACTCATGTCTCCCACCACCCCCACCCCCAGCAGTGCAGGGGCACCCTCCACCAGGCCCCCACCCATGTCTCCCACCACCCCCAACCCCCAGCCACCAGGGGCACCCTCCACCAGGCCCCCACTCATGTCTCCCACCACCCCCACCCCCCAGCCACCAGGGGCACCCTCCACCAGGCCCCCACCCATGTCTCCCACCACCCCCACCCCCCAGCCACCAGGGGCACCCTCCACCAGGCCCCCACTCATGTCTCCCACCACCCCCACCCCCCAGCATCCAGGGGCACCCTCCACCAGGCCCCCACCCATGTCTCCCACCACCCCCATGCCCCAGCCACCAGGGGCACCCTCCACCAGGCCCCCACTCATGTCTCCCACCACCCCCACCCCCCAGCCACCAGGGGCACCCTCCACCAGGCCCCCACCCATGTCTCCCACCACCCCCACCCCCCAGCCACCAGGGGCACCCTCCACCAGGCCCCCACTCATGTCTCCCACCACCCCCACCCCCCAGCATCCAGGGGCACCCTCCACCAGGCCCCCACCCATGTCTCCCAACACCCCCACCCCCCAGCCACCAGGGGCACCCTCCACCAGGCCCCCACTCACGTCTCCCACCACCCCCACCCCCCAGCATCCAGGGGCACCCTCCACCAGGCCCCCACCCATGTCCCCTATCACCCCCACCCCCAGCAGTGCAGGGGCACCCTCCACCAGGCCCCCACCCATGTCCCCTATCACCCCCACCCCCCAGCAGTGCAGGGGCACCCTCCACCAGGCCCCCACCCATTTCCCCTATCACCACCACCCCCCAGCAGTGCAGGGGCAGCCTCCACCAGGCCCCCACTCATGTCAACCACCACCCCCACCACCCCAGCCATCAGGGGCACCCTCCACCAGGCCCCCACTCATGTCTCCCACCACCCCCACCCCCCAGCCACCAGGGGCACCCTCCACCAGGCCCCCACCCATTTCCCCTATCACCACCACCCCCCAGCAGTGCAGGGGCAGCCTCCACCAGGCCCCCACTCATGTCAACCACCACCCCCACCCCCCCAGCCATCAGGGGCACCCTCTACCAGGCCCACACTCATGTCTCCCACCACCCCCACCTCCCAGCAGTGTGGGGCACCCTCCACCAGGCCCCCACTCATGTCCCCCTGCACCCCCACCCCCCAGCATCCAGGGGCACCCTCCACCAGGCCCCCACTCATGTCTCCCACCCCCACCACCCCCCAGCAGTGCAGGGGCACCCTCCACCAGGCCCCTACCCATGTCTCCCACCACCCCCACCCCCCAGCCACCATGGGCAGCCTCCACCAGGCCCCCACTCATGTCTCCCACCCACCCCCACCCCCCAGCCACCATGGGCAGCCCCCACCAGGCCCCCACTCATGTCTCCCACCCACCCCCACCCCCCAGCCACCATGGGCAGCCCCCACCAGGCCCCCACTCATGTCCCCCTGCACCCCCACCCCCCGGCATCCAGGGGCACCCTCCACCAGGCCCCCACCCATGTCTCCCACCACCCCCAGCCACCAGGGGCACCCTCCACCAGGCCCCCACTCATGTCTCCCACCACCCCCACCCCCCAGCCACCAGGGGCACCCTCCACCAGGCCCCCACCCATGTCTCCCACCACCCCCACCCCCCAGCCACCAGGGGCACCCTCCACCAGGCCCCCACTCACGTCTCCCACCACCCCCACCCCCCAGCATCCAGGGGCACCCTCCACCAGGCCCCCACCCATGTCTCCCACCACCCCCACCCCCCAGCCACCAGGGGCACCCTCCACCAGGCCCCCACTCACGTCTCCCACCACCCCCACCCCCCAGCATCCAGGGGCACCCTCCACCAGGCCCCCACCCATGTCCCCTATCACCCCCACCCCCAGCAGTGCAGGGGCACCCTCCAACAGGCCCCCACCCATGTCCCCTATCACCCCCACCCCCCAGCACTGCAGGGGCACCCTCCACCAGGCCCCACCCATTTCCCCTATCACCACCACCCCCCAGCAGTGCAGGGGCAGCCTCCACCAGGCCCCCACTCATGTCAACCACCACCCCCACCCCCCCAGCCATCAGGGGCACCCTCCACCAGGCCCCCACTCATGTCTCCCACCACCCCCAGCCACCAGGGGCACCCTCCACCAGGCCCCCACCCATTTCCCCTATCACCACCACCCCCCAGCAGTGCAGGGGCAGCCTCCACCAGGCCCCCACTCATGTCAACCACCACCCCCACCCCCCCAGCCATCAGGGGCACCCTCTACCAGGCCCACACTCATGTCTACCACCACCCCCACCTCCCAGCAGTGTGGGGCACCCTCCACCAGGCCCCCACTCATGTCCCCCTGCACCCCCACCCCCCAGCATCCAGGGGCAGCCTCCACCAGGCCCCCACTCATGTCTCCCACCCCCTCCACCCCCCAGCAGTGCAGGGGCACCCTCCACCAGGCCCCCACCCATGTCTCCCACCACCCCCACCCCCCAGCCACCATGGGCAGCCTCCACCAGGCCCCCACTCATGTCTCCCACCCACCCCCACCCCCCAGCCACCATGGGCAGCCCCCACCAGGCCCCCGCTCATGTCTCCCACCCACCCCCACCCCCCAGCCACCATGGGCAGCCCCCACCAGGCCCCCACTCATGTCTCCCACCACCCCCACACCCCAGCAGTGTGGGGCACCCTCCACCAGGCCCCCACTCATGTCCCCCTGCACCCCCACCCCCCGGCATCCAGGGGCAGCCTCCACCAGGCCCCCACTCATGTCTCCCACCACCCCCACCCCCCAGCCACCAGGGGCACCCTCCACCAGGCCCCCACCCATGTCCCCTATCACCCCCACCCCCAGCAGTGCAGGGGCACCCTCCACCAGGCCCCCACCCATGTCCCCTATCACCCCCACCCCCCAGCAGTGCAGGGGCACCCTCCACCAGGCCCCCACTCATGTCTCCCACCACCCCCACCCCCCAGCCACCAGGGGCACCCTCCACCAGGCCCCCACCCATGTCCCCTATCACCACCAGCCCCCAGCAGTGCAGGGGCAGCCTCCACCAGGCCCCCACTTATGTCAACCACCACCCCCACCCCCCAGCCATCAGGGGCACCCTCCACCAGGCCCACACTCATGTCTCCCACCACCCCCACCCCCCAGCAGTGTGGGGCACCCTCCACCAGGCTGTCATGATCTCTGCTTCCAAAAGATCAGGACTTGCCCGACTCCCTTGGAAGCAGACCCATAACCCCGGTTCCGAGTGCCAGCCAGTCCCAATTGGGACCTTTTGGACCCTGTCCTGGCGCCAGTGGCACCAGGCTCATAAAGATGCCCAGTCCCAGCGCTGGAAGCGCCGGGCTCATAATGCTTGGGTGGACTTACCTGCAGCAGACCATGCTGCTTACTTACCTGCCAGTTGAGCCCCTGATCCTCTTCTGTTTGGGACTACTTTTCCTGTTGGGTGGGGCAGGAGCCACTCCCTAGGTTCAGAACACTGGAACTCTTCTGGAAAGCAGGAACTCTTTTCTTACCTAGGCGAGGCTGTGGAAGGAGACACCTAAGCACTACAGGAGGCTATTTAAACCACACCCGATGGATGAATCTTGCTTTGTGTTATTCTGCATTCTCTGCAGCAGAACGCTCATCGTGTCTTCTGCTTCTGATCCTGGGCCTAATGGAACAAAGGCTTACCATCCTGGAATCCAGTCTTCAGCAGCACCTGTAAAGACAAAGAAAGAACAGGTTAGCACTACGGTCTTCAGTGGCAGCGCATCTCTTACCTGGTCCATCGGCTGTCACCAACGCCTTGCGCTGCATTCCGGCATCTGAAAGACAAAGGCTTACCTACTCTTCGCATGCTCCGGAGGTCTTCGCACTGCATTCCGGCATCTGAAAGACAAAAGCTTACCAGCTCTTTGCACGCTCCAGAGGCCTTCGGCGCTGCATCCCGCATCTGAAAGACAAAAGAAGGTGCGTTTAAAGACATTGGGCAACTTTATTACTCACGTGCCCTTACTCCTTCCCACGCCGAATCCAGTGGGTATTCCAGCACCCTTCAGCTTCTCTAAAGCTCCGAACTTGTACCTGCAAGATAAAAGGGACAGTTAGTGCGCATCGTGAAGCAGTCTACAAGCTCTTACTTACGTGCTTCCAGGCGCTTCTATTCCTCACGCGGGTTCGATCCTCAACTCTCATCAGCCCGCCATCTGCCATCGCCGGAACCCTGCAAAACAAGAGATATCATTACAAAAGACTTTTAAGACATTTGAAGTGCCCAGAACTTACCGTTCGTGCAGTTAACGACGGACAGCAGTCCTCTGAGGTCAAGAGGCCTGCACCCTTATCCAGTGAAGAAACTGGTTACGGCACCCTGCCCCGAGGCAGATGGAGAGCTCGGCGTTCACTTACCTAAGGTGAGGGCGTTAACCTTTGGGGTTCTACAGGAGAAGAGAAAGGGAAGAGGAGAGAGGCACTCAATAACCCCAGTTCATTAATCCCATATTTTCTATCTGCAGACATCTTACTCTTCGAGTCAGACATACAGTGCACAGAGGTCCAGCCCAAAGAGCCAACCGTGTGTTACACATCACCTTTGAAGATACGGCATTCACCCAGTCAAGACCGGCGCCTCTGCGGGAATCAGGTGAGCGTTACACAGGCCCCCACTCATGTCCCCCTGCACCCCCAACCCCCAGCATCCAGGGGCAGCCTCCACCAGGCCCCCACTCATGTCTCCCGCCACCCCCACCCCCCCAGCAGTGCAGGGGCACCCTCCACCAGGCCCCCACCCATGTCTCCCACCACCCCCACCCCCCAGCCACCATGGGCAGCCTCCACCAGGCCCCCACTCATGTCTCCCACCCACCCCCACCCCCAGCCACCATGGGCAGCCCCCAGCAGGCCCCCACTCATGTATCCCACCCACCCCCACCCCCCAGCCACCATGGGCAGCCCCCACCAGGCCCCCACTCATGTCTCCCACCACCCCCACCCCCCAGCAGTGTGGGGCACCCTCCACCAGGCCCCCACCCATGTCTCCCACCACCCCCACCCCCCAGCCACCATGGGCAGCCTCCACCAGGCCACCACTCATGTCTCCCACCCACCCCCACCCCCCAGCCACCATGGGCAGCCCCCACCAGGCCCCCACTCATGTCTCCCACCCACCCCCACCCCCCAGCCACCATGGGCAGCCCCCACCAGGTCCCCACTCATGTCTCCCACCACCCCCACCCCCCAGCCACCATGGGCAGCCTCCACCAGGTCCTCACAATCCCCAATCATGTGCGTTATGGTCAGCCTCCACAGCCAAAAAGCCCTACCAAGTAACCCATTCACCCACATGGAAATGGAAATTACATGTTACACCCACAATGTTCATAAAGCTAATGAACCCATGTCCGTCACACACAATGGTTGCAATTGAATGGGAAAACACCCAACATGACATGCATGAAACCAATGAGATGATACCACACAGTGAAGTATGAAAACAAAATTGTATTAAAAAAAAGAATGCAAAAGAAATGAAACAAACTACAATGGGAATGAAAAAAAGATAAGCTGCATGTCCGTTTAAAAAAATAAAAACACCAAATCCTAATCCAAAAAAATGTTGTCCAAAGTCAGCGCGCGTGAAAAACTGCACGTCCGCGTGTAATACGAGGAAAGGGCCCATGCCCGTAAGCGCGTGTGGAAACTGCACGTCCGCGTGTAATACGAGGAAAGGGCCCATGCCCGTAAGCGCGTGTGGAAACTGCACGTCCGCGTGTAATACGTGGAAAGGGCCCATACGCGTAAGCTCGTGTGGAAACTGCACGTCCGCGTGTAATACGTGGAAAGGGCCCATGCGCGTCTGTACGCGTCACGTAACAGGGGCGCTTGCGCTTGAGGGGCCTTCTGTCCAATGAAAATGCGTATGCGTGCAGACGCGCTTACGCGCTAAGGGCCTTTCCTCGAATTACACGCTGACGTGCAGACTTTTCACGTGCCAAATCACTCCGTATCAAGCTGGCCACGCGTATGCACACGGAAGACCACGCTCCTGCCCAGAAGGCCGAACTACTGCCCCCCAGAGCCCCGAGCACGCTCCCACCTGCCATCTGCTGCTGCCTGACTGCCTGCTGCCCATGTGCACTGCCATTTGCTGCCTGCACATCAGCCAGGGGTGCTGTTGCTGTGACCACCCCTGCTGGAACCGAAGACTCCCGACTGGGATTCCATCGCTCCACAGCCCAGCCCCAGGACCCAGTTGCCCACCCACTCCTGCCTCTGGGGTTGTCATGTCAGGGCAAACACCATCTGTGACCACTGACAACCCCCGGCCAGGGAGGCAGAGGGGCACCAGCTTCAGTGCCACCGAAGTTGGTGTCCTGGTGGAGCAAGTCCTGGGGCAGTATGATGCCCTCTTCGGAAGTTCCCACGCCGACAAGGAAGGACAGACTCGGATCTGGACTGACATCGTGACTGCCATCAACGCGGAGGGGGTGGCAGTCCGCGACTTACAACATGTCAGGAAGCGCTGGGAGGACTTCAGGTCCAGGACCCTGAACAAGGCCCGGCGCCTCTTGAAGGCAGCGGATGCCAAGGGGCGCCGGGGCCACTTGTCGGAAGAACAGATGAGGGTCCTGGTACGCATATCCCCAGCGCTCCACGTCCAGGTCCTAGAGAAGCAGACCCGTCTGGAGTCGAGCGGTGAGTGTACATGCATCCTGATTGTGAGCAGTGCGTGTGGTGATTATTCGGTAGTGTGCAGGTTGCACATCTGTTTGTATGGGGTCGAGTATGGGTGGGGGTGTACAAGGCCGTGGGGCTGACACATGCGAGGGCTGTAATGTGTGAGACATGGATGGTGCTTGTGTGTGTAGGCTTGCATGCCAAATGCAGTTGTGTGGGCACACATGTTTGGATGAATGTGTATGTAAGTAGGCATGTCCGTGATGTCACGCATGTATGTTGTTTTCGGCTGCATGTATCAGCACTATGTACATGTGCATGTGTGTGTATTTGACAAGGGTGCAACAGTGATGCAACATGGATGCATGTGACAGTGGTATGTGGAGGCCTGATTGGCAGATGTGACATGGATGCCCATCTGAACAGTGCAACACTTGGCAGAGGTGTACACATGCATGCAAGTGTGGTGGTGTGTGTACATGTGTGGTGCACTTCCTGTGTTGCACGTGATGTCTGGCTCACCTTTGGCTGCTCATGCTGTTGTATGTGTAGGGATGGTGGTGGCAGTTGCGATATGGCTGTGGTATGGCTCATGTGTGCGAGTTGTAATGACATGTATGTTGGGGATTGTGATGACATGTCTGAGGTTTGCCAATGCCACTCATGTGCAACTGTCATGTGTGTATGTGTCCATTGTACAGTGCCCTGATGCCTGTGTTTTGTTTCTCCCTGTTTGCAGCGTCAACTGATGAAGAGGGCGGAGAAGGTGCTGTGGAGCACAGCGGTGGGGATCCCACCGCCAGCCGGAGATGCAAGGCCCGGCTCCCCTCCCGTGTTGTCATCTCGTCGGGGAGTGAGGAGTCCGGTGCCGCGTCCCAGGCCGCAGCTGCTGGGGGGAGGTCCAAGAGGCGGAGGTTGGAGTTGGACTCCTCGGCAGCAGAAGGGGCAGCTGGGACCCCACAGGGCCCAACAGGGGAAGATGGCACGGAGTCACCCAGGTTGGTGGGGGGTTTGGTGGAGGAGGAGGCCGTGCAAGCACCAGAGACGGGGTCTGGAGGTGGGGATCCCACTGGTGCTAGTGGTGCAGTGCAGGACCAGGGACAGGAGGCAGCACAGGCCGCCGCGGAGGTGCCTGTGTGCAATCCTGTCCCCGATCCTGTCCCTGCATCATCTTGCACCAGCAGGGATGCCTACGACCAGACCCGTTTTCAGGCAGGGGATGAGCTGACGTCAACTGGCCTTCCTCTGCCTGCAGACGTGGCCATCCAGGTCTGGGTTGAGCCTGTCCTGGCTGGTGTGGCGTTGCGTCAACGGGCCATGCGAGGTGACCTGCAGTCTTTTCATGGAGAGACTGCACGTCATCTCGAATGGCTGGTTGACCACGTCAGCCTGCTGGGACAGGTCACCCAGGCCGGATTCCTCCGTCTGATGGGGCTTGCTCCGACCCCCTCCTCAACTGGACCCCCTACGCGCCAGTCGTCCTCTGTGCCATCTTCCCACCCATCAGTCACCTGGGTGCCCTGTGGTGCTGCCTCTGACGGTGCGGCCAGGCTGGTGGAGGAGGCATCCCTGCCACAGTCGGGAGTCGGACGTCCAGCAGGGGTGGCCACATCTACGACTGCACCCCAGCCGGTCGGAGGATGTGCAGGCAGCAGGAGGCAGTGCACGGGCAGAGGCAGAGCAGCAGCAGCAACATGGTGGGAGCCATGAAGGCTCGGGGCCTTCGACATCGGAGGGGCAGGCATCGGCCGGAGGGCAGGAGGACCCAGGACAGAGAGTGTCTTCCGTGTGGCAGCGGTTGGGCCACGCCATAGGTGCGGAGCGGCGGCGGGCGGAAGAGGCGCGGCTCACAATGGTCAGGGCGGAGAACTCCATGCGGAGGGCCCTGAGGCGGGCCGAGTGCCTCGAGGCAATCCGCAGGGGGTTGGAGGAGGACACGGCGTCGTCCCTGCGGACCCTCGGGGCCATGGAACAGGACCGCCTCCGGGACATCGAACAGGAGTTCGATCATGCCCTGGCCCGGAACACCACAGAGTGAGCCGCTGGACTTGCCCGCCGCCTTTGTATATAGTTCTTTAGTTTTAGGTTTCCTTTGTTTGTTCTTATGATTTGGAGTCGACGGACACTGCTCCACTTTTTGTATATAGTTGCATTTTAGTTAGGGTTTTTTGTAGGTTTCCTTTGTTCAGTTGGGCTCATGCACCCTTGGATGTTTTGTACATAGTTCTTCATTGGATTGATTTTATTTTTCATTTGACTTTGGACAACATTTTTTTGGATTAGGATTTGGTGTTTTTATTTTTTTAAACGGACATGCAGCTTATTTTTTTTCATTCCCATTGTAGTTTGTTTCATTTCTTTTGCATTCTTTTTTTTTTTAATACAATTTTGTTTTCATACTTCACTGTGTGGTATCATCTCATTGGTTTCATGCATGTCATGTTGGGTGTTTTCCCATTCAATTGCAACCATTGTGTGTGACGGACATGGGTTCATTAGCTTTATGAACATTGGGGGTGTAACATGTAATTTCCATTTCCATGTGGGTGAATGGGTTACTTGGTAGGGCTTTTTGGCTGTGGAGGCTGACCATAACGCACATGATTGGGGATTGTGAGGACCTGGTGGAGGCTGCCCATGGTGGCTGGGGGGTGGGGGTGGTGGGAGACATGGGTGGGGGCCTGGTGGAGGGTGCCCCTGCACTGCTGGGGGGTTGGGGGTGGTGGGAGACATGAGTGGGGGCCTGGTGGAGGCTGCCCCTGGATGCTGGGGGGTGGGGGTGCAGGGGGACATGAGTGGGGGCCTGGTGGAGGGTGCCCCACACTGCTGGGGGGTGGGGGTGGTGGGAGACATGAGTGGGGGCCTGGTGGAGGCTGCCCATGGTGGCTGGGGGGTGGGGGTGGTGGGAGACATGGGTGGGGGCCTGGTGGAGGGTGCACCACACTGCTGGGGGGTGGGGGTGGTGGGAGACATGAGTGGGGGCCTGGTGGAGGGTGCCCCTGGATGCTGGGGGGTGGGGGTGCAGGGGGACATGAGTGGGGGCCTGGTGGTGCTGCCCCTGCACTGCTGGGGGTCGGGGGTGGTGGGAGACATGGGTGGGGGCCTGGTGGAGGGTGCCCATGGTGGCTGGGGGGTGGGGGTGGGTGGGAGACATGAGTGGAGGCCTGGTGGAGGGTGCCCATGGTTGCTGGGGGGAGGCGGTGGGTGGGAGACATGAGTGGGGGCCTGGTGGGGGCTGCCCATGGTGGCTGGGGGGTGGGGGTGGTGGGAGACATGGGTGGGGGCCTGGTGGAGGGTGCCCCACACTGCTGGGGGGTGGGGGTGGTGGGAGACATGAGTGGGGGCCTGGTTGGGGCTGCCCATGGTGGCTGGGGGGTGGGGGTGGTGGGAGACATGGGTGGGGGCCTGGTGGAGGGTGCCCCACACTGCTGGGGGGTGGGGATGGTGGGAGACATGAGTGGGGGCCTGGTGGAGGGTGCCCCTGGATGCTGGGGGGTGGGGTGATAGGGGCCATGAGTGGGGGCCTGGTGGAGGGTGACCCTGGATGCTGGGGGGTGGGGGTGCAGGGGGACATGAGTGGGGGCCTGGTGGTGCTGCCCCTGCACTGCTGGGGGGTTCGGGTGATAGGGGCCATGAGTGGGGGCCTGGTGGAGGGTGCCCCACACTGCTGGGGGGTGGGGGTGCTTGGTGACATGAGCAGGTGTGCAGGGTAGTCCCCTGTGGTGTCGGCTGCCTGCAGGGGCCGTGGAGGGTGTACAGGGAATACCTGGGAGCACACAGCCAAATTGCGTGTAGAATTTCCTGCGTACCCCTGAAATACACGTACCCAGCCAAATCGCGTGTGGAAATTCCCGTGCACGTACCCGGCCAAATCGCGTGTGGGACTTCCCGCGCACCCCTGAGATCCACGTACCCAGCCAAGTCGCGTGTGCAAATTCCCGCGCACGTACCCGGCCAAATCGCGTGTGGAACTTCCTGCGCACCCCTGAAATCCACGTACCCTTCCAAATCGCGTGTGAGACTTCCCGCGCACCCCTGAGATCCACGTACCCAGCCATATCGCGTGTGGAAATTCCAGCGCACGTACCCGGCCAAATCGCGTGGGCAACTTCCTGCGCACCCCTGAAATCCATGTACCCTGCCAAATCACGTGTGGGACTTCTCGCGCACCCCTGAGATCCACGTACCCAGCCAAATCGCGTGTGGAAATTCCCGCGCACGTATCCTGCCAAATCGCGTGTGCAACTTCCCGCGCACCCCTGAAATCCACGTACCTTGCCAAATCGCGTGTGGGACTTCCCGCACACCCCTGAGATCCACGTACCCAGCCAAATTGCATGTGGAAATTCCCACGCGCGTACCCGGCCAAATCGCGTGTGGAACTTCCCGCGCACCCCTGAAATCCACGTACCCTGCCAAATCGCATGTGAGACTTCCCGCGCACCCCGGTATACACGCACACGTATTTTTTGTCAGCGGGTGTCCGTGTTTGTGGGTACCCCTTTGCACGTCATTTGTCCTGGAGGGCCACAGTATAGGACATTCATCATGGCTGTATATAGGTGCTATTTGTTGGCGCACCTTTTGGCGCACATTTCTTCCAGGCGCAGAGACGCTACCGCCTGCTTTCTTGTGGCGGTCGTGTTTGTGCCTGTGCGCTGGTTTGAGCGTGCGCTTTTTTGCCCTATTCTATTCCATGAATACGTGTTGTAGGCGAGCGTGTGGGCGTTCCGCGTACTTGTACCCTGTACTTCCCCCGTGACGCCCACATTTTGGCAAGTTGTTCCCCATTCCGAGTGTTACGCCCCGTGTTCCGCCTACTTTTGTTGCGTGCGCCGCGGTATGTGCGATTCTCGCTGTAGCCTGTGCGATTTTCGCTGTGACCTGGCGCACGCAGTTAGATGGCCTGTGCGCCAACGTGCGCCGCGCACTTTTTTATCGCACATCCGATGGTTTTCTCGCGCACGGCCTTCCATGAATCGATGTGCGCTGCTTTTCGTGCGATTTCCGCACTTGCACTGCGATTTTCGCTATTCCACTGCGATTCGCACGTTTTTGCCCACTTGCGCCGCGCTAATTATTCCATGAATCGGCCTGTGTGTTTCCTATATCTATCAATGCTTTGTCTAGGGTACAACCTTGGGATTTATGAATGGTAACTGCATATGCAAGAGTTAGAGAAAATTGCTCTCTACGTACATACATGTCTTTGAAGAGAACGAATAGAGCAATTGAGCGCCTTATCCTTTTCACTTCTGAAACTTTATCAAAGTGAATATTTACAAACTGAATGTTGCTATCACGTGGATATGATTGCAAGCCAACAACTGTGCCCAGTGCTCCATTAACTAGCCCTTGCTCTACATCAAGGTGATGTTTAAGCATTACTCTACAATTTAAGGATAATTTTAATATTTTTTCCAACCCAGCTGTGTTGGAGATTGAATTTTCTAAACTATTTAGTCTTTCTGTGGCTTGCTCACACATGGGTACTGTCATACCATGTACATCTAGTTTGTCTGTGGCGCTAATTTCTATTATTGGTTGCATTTCTTTCTTTAACATTGTTTCATTGAATTTGAAACAGCTTGCAAGAGTTGGCATTAAGGCCATACAATTGACATTTTTGTGCGCTATTTGTTCCATAACATCAGTGGCACATGCATTATCGCCATAAAGTGCATGTATATGCCAGTTTTTTAATACAACTTGTGCTTCTCAGTTAATTCTCTGTATTGGAAATGTTGCCAAAGGTTAACATTACCTATGCTACCAACAGTTTTCCGGCAGAGTTTGTGGCCTAAGGTTTTAAAAATCGGTTCACCTTTCACTGGTGTCAATTGTAGAAGATCTCCGAAATTGATAATGTGTTTCCCTGCAAAGAGTTCTTCGTTATTATTTTTAAGTACTTCTTGCAATCTGAGATGAATCAAAGCCAACATTAGGTTGGAGACCATGCTCACTTCATCTATTACTAGCATTTTCATTTGTTTCAATACTCTACGTAATTCCATTGCAGCTTCTGCAGAAAGTTTGTAGTAGTCTAATTTATTTTGATGCTCTACTGGAAGCAGTATTAATCGGTGTAAAGTCACACCGCCTATGTTGTAGGCAGCTAAACCTGTGGGGGCCGTTACAACAGCTGACAGTTTGTTGTTTGTCAATTGTTGAAGGAACTTGCTGATGATTTTGATTAAGAATGTTTTCCCTGATCCAGCTTCACCACTGACGTACAGCAGTAAAGGTTTGTAAATTTGGCAGGTACATTCTTTATTTTCGTGTTGTACACCATGTACAATTTGTTTTGTTACGTCTTCAAAAATGTTGCGCTGTTAAGTTTTGCTTGTTGTACAGTTAAGTCTTCTGTATCTTCTTGATACTGACACATGGTGTTTTCTACTTCTGCCATAGCTACTTCAGCCTCATTTGCTATTAGTGGTGGTCCTAGTGGTTCTTGACTTCCTGTTACAGAAGGTTGACTACTGTCGGAAGAGTCCTTATCTAGTTGGGCCTGAAGTTCTTCTTCTTGTTGCTGCTCATTGTGTAACATTATTTTGTACTGTGTAAAGTTCACATCGGTGATAGTGCTTTCATTTGCTTTGAAAGCATCTTCATAGCAGTCATAATTATCTAGTATGTCTTCCTCTTTTCTCCATGGGTTGAAAAGTTGTAACAGAGACATGTAATATAGTTCTTTCTGTTGAGGAGTTTTTAATGACAATTGTACATGATTAATTCAGCTTCGTTTGGTAAGTTTCACTAAGCTCCCTTCACAATCGGTCACCCTATATCTAAGTTTGCTTTCATCAGGTTTTACATTATTTTTGTATGCAAAGTTTTGAGCTATGTGGTATAGACACATGCTTTCCAGAGTGGTACTCCTGTTCGGATAGTATGTGTCCAGTAAATTGTTTTTTAGAATGTTTTGGCTGTTGGGATCATTTCTGGCAATTGTTTCTATATCCTCATATGATTGCAGCACTTTTATTCTAGATTTTGCAGGACCAAGACAGAGCCATAATATGTTGTCTGATTTTCCATACAAAGCAGTGCCGGTTAAATGATCTGCTGCTTCATAGGCCCCACATTCTCTATGAGAGAGCAATTTTATGCCTAGGCTGTACAATTTCTGTGATAATGTTTTGTCTGATGCTAGGTCATCCGAGAGGTCTTGAAGCTCTGTTTTTTCTGCTTTTGTTAAGTAGGCTGTAACATTTCGTGCAACAGCAGTTGAATTGTCTGCAATGTACTGCACATCTATGTTTGCATTCCATAAGAGGGCAATGATTGCATTGTAATCATTGATATATTTTGATTCTTCCCTTCTTTTTATGTAATACGTGTTTTTAGGTGATTTACCTTTAACACTATGTCGAACTGAAGACATGAAGTTGTTTACTTCACCTGTTTCTGTAACTGGTCTAGAGAAACCAAAGCGGCTTTAGGTGTAGTATTTACCTTTGTTTTTGTATTTGTGGCTACAATATTTGCCACATTTGTGTCTTTAAAATGGTAAAATCTGCCCATGCAGCTCACTATGTATCTGTTGTGAAGGGATTTTCACATGTGACATATTTTTGGATAAACTGCAAAACAGTGCTATCACTGTCGTGCCCAAATTTCGGTGCACCTTTGATCCATAACAGCATGTGAATATGTGGTGCTCCTCTCGCTTGATATTCTTTTCTCCAAAAGAAGTGCTGCACTTCACCTAGGGTAGGAACAGTTTTATTGCAAATAAAGTGTAGTATGGCAATGAAACAATGATGGAAATATCTTGAGACATTAACTTGATCTAGAGAGCAAAGTTCTCCAGGTGTTAATATATCTATGTTGTTTTTGTTGCTGTTTACTATGCGTAGGAACTCATGTAAATCTTCCCATGCATATTCTGCACAACTTAGCGTAACAAACCAAGTCGGTGGTCCAAAGTTTCTGATCATGCAACGCACGTCTCGTGCCGTCTGAACCAGTATTCCTTTGTACCACCCATGTTTGCAAACAAATTTGTTATACTTGATTGTAAAACCTCATCTTTTTCCTGTACTTTTTGTTTTAACTGCGTAGCTGACATATTTTGAAAGTGGGTTCCAGATTTAAGAATGTGTGCAACTCCATAACATAGTGTTGCTAATTCACTTTCATAGAGTAGGTGGAATATGTATTCCACATTTTGTCTAAATCTGGGATCTTGCGAATACATTCGTAATGAGCGGTATTCTGATGCCCCAATCTGAGTGGGTCTATCATAGTATCTTCCACCTTTGCCAGTAGGAAATAGCAGTGGAAAAGCACATGCTTCTATACTTTTTTCCCAAATACTCATTGGTGATCCTTTGGTTTGTCGCATTTGGCAAGTTTCTAGTGCATCATGTATACTTTCATTGGAATGCAATGGATGAATTGTGTAATGGTCCAAAAGAGTGGATAACGTAGCTGAATCCAGAAGTTAGAATTGTCCAGTTTCTGATGGCTCTTGAATTATTTCAGTTGTTTCCCTTAAGCTTTCATCAATATTTATTTCCTTGTAGTACTCATTATTGTCTTTTAGATATTGCAATGCTTATCTAACTTTGTGTAAGTCCACTAATTGTTGCCAAATTTCTTTGTCCTTTGTTGGTACTCCATTTATCAAGACTATTAAAGAATACTCTATTGAACGTTCCACTCCTAGAGTGTGTACATTTTCCGTTAGATCTAATGGCAAATAAACTACTTTGCCACAAATGCCTTTCACCAATTCAGAGGAAGGTAATTTTGCTGTTTTTGGATGAAGGCATATAATTGCTTGAAATGGGTGAACTGTTTGAATTATTATGCTCTCATACAAATTGAGCGGTTGCAGGATTTTTGGTAATGGAAACAATTCCAAATTATTTATAATAGCACGTGAAGGAGCGTGTTTGTTGTCTAATTTTGCAGTACAGTAACTGCAACATATTAGGCGTTCAGTTAGTTTATATTTGTTTTCAGCTAAAAGGTACAAAGCTAATTCAAACCATTTAGAGTCTTCATTGTCTTCTATTTTGTATGATATGTCCACATTTTTTGTGTTCCTTTTGTAAAACGTTCTGCGGCAACACACACACACATGGTTTGGTACTTCAGCCGATGACCTTTTAAATTTTACTATTTCTTTTCTGTATGTGTGTAATAGAAGGTTGCCATGTGCAGAATTGTTGCTACTATGTTCTAAAACTGTTGCATTTTGTAAGTGGCTCTCACTTCCAAAATACTTTTTCTGAATACGGTTAATTTCTTCTTGTAAGTATTTGGGTGTACCATGCAGAAGAGTGGTATTTAAATTGCCTAATTCTGAAGCTGGACTTTTTGCATAGTATATTTTATGCACTAAATTTCTTACATTGGAATGATGTATTGATATTCTTTTGGTATTATGGAAGGTACTTTTGCAAATAGACCCAGAAATGCAGGCTAATGAATGTCCTTTTAGTCTTGTGTCTTTCCGCACTGGACAAATATACATATTTTGCAGCACTTTCATTTTACTTTTGTCTTTACCTTTTACATATTGATTGAGGAACTGATGTAAAGATTTGAAAGCTTTGTTTGGAATGGCACACATTGATGTGCACAGCCATTTGTATACTGGATGGTGTGGTTCTGCTGAATCGAGAGGTAATTCTGAGTTTTCAGGCGATAGTTTTGTAAGCAGTGTTTCTTGTTTCATGAGGGTAGTATTGATTTTCTCCTACCCTCGGCCACTGCTATGGATGGCAATTGTGTTTGTTTGATTTTGTTTGTATGCTTCTTCATTAAAATATGGCTCTGTGGTTGTTGTGTGACTCCATTCACCAACACAAACATGTAAGAAATTATTTTTGTTCACATTCCGTTTATTGCTGAGTTTCTTTTGTAGTTTGGTACCTAGTTTTGTTAGTGCTTTCATCCTATTTAACACTAATATGAACAACCTCCTTTTGAGAAGGATTGCACTGTCCACGAGAGCTTGCAGGATTAACTTTCTACGGTAGGTTTTAAGGGGTGAGGATGATTTCGGTCCTCTTCTTAGTAGATTCTGAAGGACTCTGTGATGACATTTTTTTGCTAAAATACTTTTTTTACTATGGGTTCTTCTTACACTATCAGGATTATTAGGAACATTGTTAGCTGTACTGGTAGGCATTTTTTTGACAACATTTTTGTGTTTTGTGACACTTTTTGATGTAGGAGGTACAGTTCGGTAGTTGAGACTTCCTTTATTTTTTTACCCGACTGCATTAGCTGGTTTATACCAACATTCTCTACAAACTCTACAACAGGTGGATGCTTACATTGGGCACCTTTATTTTTATTTCCTCTACTTCTGCGTTCCTTTCTACAGAGTTGCTTTTTGGTAGGAATCCTTTGGTGTCTGTTGAGAAAAAATATGTACTTTGGTCTGTTGTCCAATGTATGTGTGCAGTGTGCATGTGTGCATGAGTCTGATGGGGAACCTCTTTGTCAAGGTGTGTCAACGTGCATTGAACTCTTGCAATGATTTGGTAAGGCTACTTTACTGTTTGTATACTACTACAATGTGCTTCAGGTGAGAGCACAAAGTGGCCTACTTGTGACGAGAACCATTATTAATAACCGAAATGCCAAAAACTTGTTACAGCAACTTCTTTTCACAATCTAACCTTCTAAGGATTACGTATGTTATTTGAGTACCAAACACACAGGGATTTGTCAGCCACTCTGCCTGTTATTCTTTGTTCAATAAATGGATATTTGTAGGTAGAATGGTTTACAAATCAATGCTTGCTTTGGTGCCCAAAATAAACACATAACCCACGCAGCCTCTTTGAGGAGTAATTACAATATAAAGGTTGTACTGTACTTACTTTTTTTAGCAAGATGACCAGGTTTCTTCGGATATGTTGTCTGCAGTGTAGATGCTGTTGATTCTCAGGAGACTAGTGTTCACTGCGATTCAAAAAAACAAAATCAATTACTTTGTGTGTTTGCAGCAGTGATGATACTGCACACATTAGTTGTGCTTCTTTCGTCAGAGCATTCAACTTTCATATTTCAACCCAGTGCACGTGTATATTTCACTTCACTATGTGCAGTCTTTGCATGGTACTTGCAATATGAAACTTGAAAGTCCTTCAAAATAGCTAAAACTTTTAAGGGTATGGAAATGCCTTGTTGTTTACAAAGTGTACTATGCATAGGAGAGAGGTTTGTAAGCGATAGGGCATAGTATTAGATGGGGAAACATTTTCTACTTGTAAATTAAAACCACAATGCCGAAAAATCAGGAGACCCTCAGAAGGAAATGTCACCACCGCAATCAGGAGCGCTTACTATTTTCATACGATCACATTGCAAGTAACATTACTATAGGCCGTACAGAGTACTCAACTCCGACATTTTCACATACAAAATTGAGTTCTGCCCTAAAAGGGCATGCTTGCAACGTATGTACAGGTTATGCGGAAGACAGTAAGCAATCGTGCGATTTGTGAATGACAAATCAGATATCTTGCACTTTAAAGGGGGAGCGTTGTTATGTATTCCCTATGGACAGATAGCGGCACTATTTTGTCTAAATTAAATCATAAGGGTTCCACGTGTTCTCTGATTAAAATATACATACCTATACTCATGCATGTGCACATGCATGGAGCTGTATGTAGAAATTTGCAATACTTGCACAGTAGCTTGTGAAGTAGGTGCTTTGCAATGATATGCGACTTCCATTCAGAATCATCGACAGTAATTTTGAAGTGCGCAATGTTGATGACGGAGTTAAAATTAGCGATGTTCAATGTGATTGGTGGATGATTGTGCGACTGCTTAGTTGTGTCCAATGAGGGACTCGCTTTGGTACCGCTGTGGAAAGGGTGGAAGGACTGGGTAAGAGTTACATGCCGCACGTAGGCAACGCTTGTCCGCTGGTAGGGCGCGTCACATACGGGTTTGTACAGCAAATCCTGCATGGAAAGGTGACTGTAGGCATCAGCCAATCACATGTTCACATTACTCTTTTGTGTCGAAAGACGGTGCGTACACTGAAGATGGCAGAGGGGGAGAGGGTCCGGGTTTTGATGCTTGGAGAAATTTTTGTGCAAGGCTTACAACACTATGCCGAGAGTAGGCATGTGGCAGACCATTTCGATGTGAGAGGAGTGGAGGTGGTGTGGAGCGCTGACACTGATGCCAATGCTGCGGCAATTTTGCAAGTTTGTATAGACATGCGTACAATGACCACTCCTCATGTCGTAATTTTGCACTACGGTGCTTGTCATTTGGGATACGTGACTTCACGTACTTTGTTGGCAGATTTGGCACAGTTGGTTGAAGCACTCATGACCATCTTCCCAACAACGAAAGTCATTTTTTCTGCTTTACTCCCAAGAGTACAGTGGAACAACAATTCTGTTTTCTGTGCAGAGCAAAGCATCGGGAGGTGTATCATCAATCATGGCATGCGTGCATTCATGCTACGAGCTGGTATGTTTTTTTGCAGCCACGATAACATTGCTCCAAGCAATGCGGATTACTTTGAAGGAGATGTAGCGCTATCTTCTTTGGGAAATACAATGTTCTTTTGGAACGTAAGGCTTGCTTTAGAGAAGGTTCTGTAATGTTTGCAAGAGTAAAGCAAGGACATAAAATAAAAAAATAAAAAATGCCAGATGTCTGTACGGTATCTGGCACAAAAATAAAATAAAAACGGCTCTTTTCAGAGCCTACCTTAAAGTGGAAAAAGGGGAATAGTACTTTAATGTACCGTCGTCACGCTCTGATCATGTACATGTCCGCGAACATGGCAGTAGTTTGCAGCCAGCACATATCACCAACGGGGATTCAGGGGTGGAGACGCATGTAAATGAGAATGAGCGGAGCTAGGGATTGGTCCATAAAGTTCAGTAGGTGTGTTCTGACCGACGTACTTTAGTAAAACCGTCTTCTCCCTCACAGGAGACCACACAGCAATGGCTTTCCATGCTCGAAAACAGATTATCTGGATTTTGGGAGACTCATGGATACATTGGTTGAAGGTGCATACAGAAAGCTGCAGTTTATCTCCAAATCTCGGATTTCCTCATGTGGAAGTGCACTGTCATGGCGTGCGTGGCATGAGATGGCTGGACTAGGTACCTCTCTGTGTTACTTTACTGACAGAGCATCCTCCAGATATACTGATCATTCATTGCAGAGGAAACAGTTTAGGCCATGTATCTGGAATTTCATTGCAATTTGCAATGAAGTAAGGACTTGCAAAGCTCATGGACATGTTTCCAAATTGTCACATACTTTTTTCCCGTATTGCACAAAGACAAATATGGCTGCGTTCTTCTGCGTTTAGTCCACAAATGGAGAAAGCGAGATGCAATGTGAATAAGGCTGTGTGTGCATTTTTAAGAGATGTTGGCATGTCCTCTTTCCACAATGAAAACATTTTGTTTCATAGCACTTTCATTTTCTGCAGAGATGGAGTCCACCTCACATATGCTGGCAATCAGATTTTTCTTCACAATGTACAAAATTCATTGCGACCTCTTTTGCAATCACACTAACCTATCTGACAATCCGTTTTTGACCAATCCAGACTTTTTGACCCACACAACACACCACCGAAAGGCTCTTTTCAGAGCCGCCACTTACTCCCATCGTACACTTCATTGTGTTTGCTCCACTAGCACCCTCCCTTTTTTCACCTACGACTGTCCGCAAACTTTTTCAGAACTCGACAGAGGTCTATGACCGTCACTTCATAGTTCTATTGTTATAATGAGAAAGGCGGCTCTGAAAAGAGCCCTTTCTGTAATTTCTGTTGTTTTTACGTTTTTTGCTTAACAGCGCACGGCACACTAGGAGAAGAGGCCAAAGGGAGGGACACCAGCCATGGGGATAAGAAAGGGCAAGTGACCAGAGAAAGATTTAGGGTGAGCTCCTTAGGTAAGGAGCAGATATTCTGGTGCTCTGTGACTGCAGCCTCAAAAGCACTTCGAAAACTCTCCCCCCTGCAGAGTACTGCGTCACAATACATGCACACTACTGTCACCTTTGAAAGGTAAGGGTCAACAGCATTGCGAATGGCTTGTGAGGCAGCTGGAGGGAGACGCTCCCCCACAGGAGTGTTTCTTGTGGTGGGAGGATCTGACACGGAGGATGCTGTGGAGGAACTCAATCGACTACGCTCTTCACATGGCACCAGCTTGCGAATGTCCGCAGTGTGGAACGAAGTGAGGTGTCGCTTCATGGTTCTTGTACCAAAACTGTACGCACCAAATCTCCCGCGACTCAGCCCCACCTCGCACTGGTTACACTTCACCAGGTTCGCACGTGCTTTTGGTACGTTCCCATAAACGGAAAACAACCGCCACACCCACAACTCCCGACGAGTGCTCCTAGTGCGGAGTTCCTCCACTTCATTCTCTTCCTCCTCTTCTTCCTCGCTCTGTATATCCTTACCCATATATCTCTCTGCAGGCCCTTGGGGAGGTGGTGGTGGGTTTGGGGGTGGTGCAGAGGCTAATGACCTAACAGCAGCCATGGAAGCCATACTGATTAGTTTCCTTTTGGTCACTACAGCAGTAAAGGCAGTACACCTCAATCTGCCATAGCAAGAAGGACAATGAAGATGCACTCGGGGGTGTGGCCATTTGTAGGGGTGGAGGGGTGTGCCTCGTAACCCTCTTCACATACATACAGAACCCCCTCCCTATTGATATTAGAAAGGGACGGACTGAGCGCCTGTTTGCGGACGGGGGCGGACAGGTTCAACACTACCCAAAGAGGCAGGGGGTATCTGAAAATGTACTATTGTCTTACACAAAAAGTGTGCAACGTAGAAGAAGGACATACAGATATTATAATTAGTAATAAGTAAATATGGGAGCCTAAAGGTGTGAAAAGAAAAGGACACAATCAATAACCATGTGGATTGAAATGAATGGAACCATAAAAAAAGGATGCCTCCATGGTAATCACTGCCCAGAAACTCGGCAGTCTGGAACGACAGAGGACGGACGCAGTAGGACGAAGGGAGATTTTTTAGTGAAGGGCACAGGTTTTTGGTAGGGCAACTTATCCATAACGTCCCCTCAACAAAGTTATTTTTGTAGTGAATATATATATTGTTGAAGGGCATACGTGTTAGGGAGATTTATCATTGTTATGCTTCATCCCCTCTCTTAGTGAGACCCCCCCAAGCACTTGGTGGACTTCTGGACTGTTTTCTTTCTATCCTGAAGGAGTGGAGCCTTTTTCCACTCATTCATTCTTATGTGCCTTGTCTTTTGGAACTCTGATCTCTGTGTTTTACCTGTACTATGAAGTCTGCTTTCCTCCATATCTCTTTTAAGGCATCTGTGTTTAACTTTTGCAGCACACAGCCCCTTATGGGCAGTGTTGCTGGAAACCCTTTGGGTTCTCCTTTGAGATTCTTTCTTTATCCTTACTAACTACAGTTCTTAAGGATAGAGAGAAACTTTGTATCCCTCCTAAAACTTTATAGAATGAGAGATTGGCACATCCCACGTTATGTGGAGTGCCAAGTGTATACCTCGAATCCCCCTTTTCTCTCTGCTCCTGTGACTTTTTAGCCACATAGACAACTTTCTAGTTATGGCTGGTGGCAGTGGACCTCTTCTACAAACTATCGTTCTATTTTCTACTGCAGACTGTATTCACGATCTTGGTTGTGCACAATATGGGCACCTATGTTCTAAAAAGATGGCTCATTTCTTTTTTCATTATTTATAGCATGGATGTTCTTTGTTATCCCTTCTTCTACCACTCAGAGAGCGGTAGATCTGTGTGTGTGTGTTTGCCTTTCGTGGGAACCCTTGGGTGTCCCCTCCTAGGCTCTGTGTGTCTGGGCAGGCGGGAAGTGGGGGAGGGGTTTTTCACTCCCCTGCTCTTTGTCTGCATGAGTGCCTGAATGGAACCAGTGCCCACTGGTCGGCTGGCTGTCCTGAATGCACAACCACCCGCCCCTTTCTGTGAACTGCTGAGAGAGATTGCAGAGGAGTGTGTGCTGAAACTGAATAAAAGGTGAGGTTCCTGAGGTGAAAAGCAAGTCAACCACTGCAAACTGTAACTGAGGAAGACGATGACCAGAGACACCTGCAGACCTTTTGCAACCCTGTGAAGCGACCACTGCTGTCCTGACCCGTTTTCTATGCGACAGAGGAGCTCTGAAGAGGATGACTCCTTCCCTTTGGCTGATGGGACCAACCAGCCCTCAGATGAGCTGCAATCTGGGCCATTTCCCCCTGTGATGTGCCTTTCAAGAGGTGCGGGCTGTGAATACCAGGAGACCTCCAATCAATTTGTAGTGCAACGTCTTGCAGAGGCTGAATTCATCCAAGTCTTTGCTGAACTCTTGGTGAACCTCCAGGGACACAATCCAACTCATCCATATCCCCTCACCACAGTGCAGGAATCCAGGAATCGAAGAAGATTGACTGAGAAAATCATGTCCTTTGTTGGTGCTACAGCAAAGGCACCATTACCCCACATTGATCAGAGAAGCTGTAGAAATCCATGCCAGAGGTCCTCTCTCGCGACTACTGCTGAGACATCCCATTCAGAGTCCTGCCTTTCGTCACCAGACTAAGGGATCCGAAGACCGGGTCCGTCGTTGCTGCACAGAGGAGAATCCAGCCACGAACATTTATTCTAACCTAAGGTACTGTGGCATGAAAAGGTATTTCTTACCTTCAACCAAGAAGTCGCTCCAGAGCATTGGAGTGCACAAAGAGGTGTTCAGGATGTCTACTTTTACCTCAGAGCCATGCTGTCGGCTTGTGTCCCTCTGACGAGTCCTTTAGCAGGGTCTCCATCCTTGTGTGAACTCTTGTAGTAACTTATCCTAGAGACTGAAAGTATCCACAGGAACATTTGATAGTTCTGCTGCTTCAAATGACCCTGAACCCTCTTCATAACTATGTAAAACTGACTTTTACATAGTTAGGAATCAGACTTTTAAAGCTGTAGTTTGCCGAGAAAATGCCTCTAGGACCATAAGCTCTGCTACTGTATGACTAACCAACCTTTTTCCTATCTAAAAGACTTTGGGCCTCATTACACGGTAGGCGGTAGCCATGGCGCTATTAGATACCCCCTTGCCGCATGCCGAGTCCGTGTTACCGGAATAGGGACTTACCGGGTCATTCCGACCTTGGAGGACCCGGTAAGTCCCCATTCCGGGAACCATTCCCCATTCCCATTTGAGCCCCCATAAAGCTCAATGGGAATGGGGAAGCAGTTTATAACGGTACCGCAAGTTGCGGTACCGTTATTAGCTCTGAAGTCCCTTAGCGGGTCCCTTCCTTAACGCCTGGTAAAACCAGGCGTTAGGGGAGGGACCCGCTAAGGGACCTCGTAGTAGGGCGGTAAGGGATTACCGCACCAGTGCCCTTACCTGTGCCGGTAACCCTTACCGCCTACCGTGTAATGAGGCCCTTTATCTTATGTGGTTTTGCTAACTAAATACAATTACCATATATCTTTGTCTTTGCGCGAGTGTGCAGTCGTACCGATAATACGGTACAACTGTCATTAGTGTCATACTCTGTAACAATTGTACTGTGAGCAACTACCAACTAAGCAGTGGCCTTTGAAAAGTATTTATAAGTAATCCTATCTGTGTTGGTTAAGTGATCAATGTATTTTAAGACCTTCCTTGTGTAAATCTAATAAACATATATTTTAATATAACTTGTAAGTGTTTCTTTGGAATACTGTACTAACTGGGTTCAGTGTACTTACCTACAGCTCACATCTTCCTCTTGTGATAAGCCTGACTGCTCTGCCACTCTACCAAGGTTCCATGAGTAGTACAGACTGATACTAAGAGTTGAGGACCCGTATGCCATTGGGATAGTTTTATGAAGTCTTAGCTCAAGTGGACTTTAGGAAAACTCCCCTAACACTGGTGTTACAACTGGTGGGATTCGTGTAGGTAGGATTACAGTGACTCCTGCTTGTATTGTGTTCAAATAATCCACCCACAAAGCTAGTTACTATACTGTAAAGTACTTGATCATTATCACAATGGAAATGCAGAGGCTCTTTTTAATCTAACTGTTGAAAAACTGAATGGTATATGCAAAGACAAATGCATTAGTACTAAAGGAAAGAAGGCTGAGCTGATCCAAACTTTGTTGGATTACCAAGTAACGGTGAGTAGGTCTGTAACCCTTGCTCCCAGCATTGATCTGGATAATAATGATGGACAAAGTATAACTCTTAGAACTCATCTTCCAGAAAGTGAGTTAGAATATGAAGTGGATGTCAATGTGGTTGTTGATCCACCCCCAAATCTCCTAACCTCACCCCTACCTATGTCTAACATGTCAACAGAGCTAGTTCTAGAAATAGATAAAATAAAAATGCAGCTTGCATTTAGAAAACTGGAGATTCAGTCTGAAATGCAAGAAAGGGAACTAAGGAAGGAACTGCAGCTCAGAGAAAAAGAGATCCAGCATGAGTACGATATGAAAATGTCTCTTGACTCCCATTCAGTTTCAGAGTCTTCATTGCCAGAAACCTCAAGGTCCAGGAAGCCTTGTCTCCCAAAAGATCTGGTGAGTGTCTATGATGCTGAAACCGATATTCTGGATTGGCTGGGTACATTTGAATTTACATGTAAGGTGCAAGGTATATGTGAGAGTGAATTTGTTCCATAGTAAATTTCTAGGCTCCCACAGAATGGCTTTGATGCTGTGATGGAGATGAATGATGCTGATAGGCAAGATATCAGATGGTAGAAACTGTTCTAATAGCCACGTTTGGGAAGATCCCTTCCCAATACCTGAAAAGGTTTAGGGACCACAAGAAGATAGATCGACGCTTGTGGGCCACTTGGGTGTATGCAAGCCTGCAAAATGTAAATGAGTGGATTAAGGGCTACAAGGTGAACACTTATGAAGGTTTGAGATGTCTCTTCATGCTAGAAAGTGTTTTTGATGCCTGGTCCTCAGAGCTGAGACACCACCTTGCTGACTCTAAGGGACTGGACCCCAAGAAGGTAGCACTATCTGCTTACTTGTGGGTAGCCAACACAGCTTCTCACAAAGATACTGGGGGTACTCACAAGAAAGAGGATGGGAAGAAGTATAAGAAGGTTGAGAAGGATCATTCCAAAAATCCCCCACCAAAAGAGGGCTACAAACATAACAAGAGTAAATATCCCCCTAAACAACCGTATGGGGTTAGTGAAACCTCTGGGCCAAAACCATAGGGAGGTTACCAGAAACCCCATTCCAGAAGACATTTGGGAAATGTGCGGTGTGTGGGTCGGGTGACCATGTCAAAGGAGATCCCAGATGTAAGGGTAAACCTTCAGGGATCCTTTCCGTCAGCTTAACCTTCACACATGATGTGGATATACCAATGACAGGTGATAGCTTTCACACTCCAGCTGAAGAACCCATTGGTGGTCAAGCTAGAGTTTCTTTAGTATATCGAGGACTGTGGGAACAACAGAAAATTGAGGTCTATAATTCCATTTGTGATAATACTAAAGAGTATTATAAAGACAGTGTGCTTGCTAATGGTCAGGGCACCCCTGCCACTAGAGACACTGGGGGCATTATAACTGTAGTAGATGAACGTTTCTTTTAACCTGAGGTAGTTGCTAAGGCTCCCAAAAGGCTTACCAAGTTGGTGGGAGGTCCAGTCCAAACGTGTCCAATACTGTCAGTTATCATTAAATGTAATGACATGACTGTGAACTAAATAACCTCAGCCCTTAAGATGAGTAGCAATTACCCTGGAGATGGATGGGTATGCAGAAGTTACTCAACATCAATAATCAAAATGACTCAGTTAATTGGTAAAAAGGATAACTGTTTTATTTTCAATTGTCTAAAACAGGGAGCATAACGAACATCAACAAATTCGCTTGATATTCTTACTCAATGAAATTCATAAAAAACTGTACTTTTATATTCAAAACTTGTCATCATTGACGTTGACCTGCATTACTACCAACGTCATCCTACGTGGCATACTACAGAACCTATTACTAACTATGATAGGCTCCGAGTGAACATCTACATATACGATCTATACTAGTATGGGATAGTAAGTGAAAGTGATAGGTTCCTTAACATCAGGTGGGACAACTAAGTCCTTCCCTCAAAATGGCCACTATGAACGTCACTAAATATGCAACATCCCATTGGCTACACAAACTATAGGACCCTTAATTGCGCAGTCCTCTACAATTGCTTGGAACTCTAACCTTCGTCAGTACTTTTCCACCTACGTCTAGCAGCACGCAGATTGGACTTCCAGGTGCTGGGGAGCTTGTCTTACTCCAGCTTCCCACCAATTAGCATATCAATCTATCTTCACCTCAGTGGTCAGCGTAGTCAATTAGGCTTTGAAGCTCGGCCTTGAGTTTGTTCTGTACTGCGCAGAATAAGGGGAATGAAGGCACGCTCTGCCCTCATGCATAGGTTTGAACATCTTGCTCGTCCAACTTCATCCTTCCACGTGACTATAGACCATGATATCAAGCTTTTACTGTCTTTAAAATACTATTTTTGAATAGACCTCTGACGTCTTTCATGTGTTATGATCGTTTATGATATGATATGATAGTTGATTTATATAGCGCCTATACACAATGGGCCTCATTACGAGGTTGGAGGTAGTCATGGCGCTATTAGTGCCATGGCTGCCTCCAAACTCGTTCCGACTCCGCCCTTGGTGAATGGAGCAATTACCGCTCCATTCCAAGGTTGGCAGGACCGGTAATTCCCCATTCACCAGGGCCATTCCCCATTCCCATTTGAGCCCCCATAGGGCTCAATGGGAATGGGGAAGGCGCTAATAACGGTACCGCAAATCGCGGTACCATTATTAGCTCCAGAGTCCCTTTGCGAGTCCCGTCCTTAACGCCTGAAAAAAACAGGCGTTAAGGAAGGACCCGCAAAGGGAACTCCTAGTAGGGCGGTAAGGGATTACCGGCACCGGTGCCCTTACCGGTGCCGGTAATCCCTTAGCGCCCACCTCGTAATGAGGCCCAATGTGTTTCAAAGCACTTCACGGCAAGGGAGGGAACAAGGGAAAATACAACATTCTTACAGGCCATGAACAGTAAGGATGTGAAATTAACTATCGTACTCGGCCTGACGACATTTCAGATAGTGCAAGAGCTAAGACATAGACAAGGAAGGGAGGGGGAGAGTGGGAAGGAAATGGAAACAGACAGGCGACTACCATACTAGGCCCAACGACATTTCTGGTAGAGCCGGAGAAAAACAAAAGGTGAGGTAGAGGGGTGCAGAAAGGGAGGGGAGGAACAAAACAAGCGACTATCGTACTAGGCCTGACAACGTTTCAGATAGTGCTGGAGGGTGGGGGGGAACAGTAAGGGGATGGGGGAGCGACAGACAAGGTTGCCATCATACTAGATCCAGGGACAATTCTGATAGAGTAAGTGCATAGAAGAAAGTAAGTGGAGGAGGTAGGAAAAGGGAGAGGGGATGGGATGAGAGAACAGAGAGTAAGCAGTCAAAAAGAGTGGACAAGCAAGAGGGGAGAGCGAATACAATTGCAGAAGTCAGTAGTAACACACTGGCCCTCATTCCAAGCATGGATGTACTCATGGCACTATTTGCGCCATGACTACTTCCCATACCGGAACCGAGTCCGCTCTGGTTCAATGGGGACTTAACGGTCTATCCCGACCTTTGCGGGACCGGTAAATCCCCATTGAAAAAGCCATTCCCCATTCCCATTTGAGCCCCGATAGGGCTCAATGGGAAGGCGCTAATAACGGTACCGCAAATTGCGGTACCGTTATTGGCACTGATTTCCCTTAGCGGGTCCCGTCCTTAACGCCTGGTAAAATCAGGCGTTAAGGAAGGGACCCGCTAATGGTACTCGTAGTAGGGCGAAAGGGATTACCGGCACCAATGTCCTTACCGGTGCCCCTCTGCACCCAACTCGTAATGAGGCCCATAATGTTGCAAGCCAGGATACAAGATGAAGATGGGAACAGCATGATTCAGGGCCACCATGAGTACAAGATGCAAAGGAAGTCCAGCATGAGAGTTGAGAAAGGGTGACGCACCGTGAATCAATGAAGACCATAAAAGTAAAATCCAGCATTGGCCACAAGATGGTGATGGTGAAACCAGAATGTATCAGGACAGACTCCTGTGTGCGGGAAGGGGGGGCACAAGGGAACAACACAGGGCGGCCAGAGAGGGTGGGGATGGCCTGTGGGGACAGAGGGTGTAAACACATGTTGGTGCATGCTTACCTGCTGTCTTAGCAGGGGGTCGGACCCTGGATCCTCCTGGTCTGAACAGGTCCAAACAGGAATTTCCCTTTTCTTTGACTTCCCTTCACTTTGGACACCCGGGCGAGAGACGCCCTTGATCTAAGAGTTAAGAGCAGGAAGGAAGCGGCAGGGCTAAGAAGGTGGGTGGTGCTTAGGCCAGGAGACCTAGATCCACTTACACCTGCTCCCCAGCTGCAAAGGAAAAGAGGCTGGAGGACTCCTTAAGTAGGGAAAACAGCGGCAAGCAGGAAGGCACCAGGTGGGCGGGGCTTATGCCAGGAGACATAGATCCACTTACACCTGCTCCCCAGCTGCAAAGGAAAAGAGGCTGGAGGACTCCTTAAGTAGGGAAAAGAGCGGCAAGCAGGAAGGCACAAGCTGGGCGGGGCTTGCTAAGTGGTAAAAAAGAGCTGTAAGCAGGAAGGCACGAGGTGGGCGGGGCTTAGGCCAGGTGACCTAGATCCACTTACACCTGCTCCAAAGCTGCAAAGTAAAAGAGGCTGAAGGACTCCTTAAGTAGGTGTAACGCTCACCTGGTATCCACGGGGGCGCC
The DNA here is from genome assembly GCF_040938575.1 of Ambystoma mexicanum. Classification (NCBI taxonomy): domain Eukaryota; kingdom Metazoa; phylum Chordata; class Amphibia; order Caudata; family Ambystomatidae; genus Ambystoma; species Ambystoma mexicanum. The sequence goes on along the minus strand of NC_090923.1, from coordinate 748,908,152 downwards.
ACCCAGTCCGAACTGTTTCACCCTTGGACCTCTTCCTTTGGACCCTTGTGTGGCTGAAGACCATGTCTGAAACACAGTAGTTAGATTTTAGCTTGGTATTCTCCTCTGACCCGGGCCCACCTCCCATAGGGACCCAAGTACCCTCTGGCGCACTTCTCACCTGGCTTCTTGATACGTGTGCTCTCCGTCCTGCCACTCGGTGCAGGGGTGCGTTGGGTTTGGGCTCGTCGCTGCCTAGTTACTTCACTGGAGCGACTCTACAGAGTCCAGACCTGCTGCAACTCCGTTCTTCAGGTAAGTCTGTCTTGACGGTGTGTTCTTTGTTTTGTAATTGTCTCTATTTAACTCTTTCCTTTGTTTATAGGTGTGGATGCTATCCTCGTGATGTCACGCAGTTTGTGCACAAGATGGTAAGAAAGCGCGGAGCACGGCGCTATATGCTTTTCTTGTGCTAACCTGTTTATATTATCTTTCATGCAGTCTGCGGTGCTGATCCGGAATATTGTGCCGAGAAGATGGAGAGCAGTGAGCAGTGGTGAGCGAGCCGCTTACTGGCACTCTGAGTTGGAACCAGCCCTTCCGTTCTTCTGCAGGTCTTGGAGGCCGTTCTATGCAGGTAAGCAAGTGTTTATTGAATGTGAAGAATAAACGCTTACTAATGTTGTTTTCTCTGTTTCTTTTCCCAGGTAGCGGTTTTCTTGATGGAGTGAGATCCGCTGAGATGTTGACTGTTCGGGATCCTGGAGCGGAGTACAAGAGCTGATTCCAAAAGGTAAGCAAATACTAATGGTGTCTTATCTTTGTTTCTGGCAGTAGATCAGGTCCGGCGTGCGGATGAAGATTCCAGCTGACCGCGGTGAACGTCACGCTGCAGCAAGCAGAGCAACGTGAAGCATGTTCTGCAATCCGGGCGTGGCTTATATAGCCTGCAGGTATCCCAGGTGTTCTGAGCGTGCCACACCCAAAATGCTAGCCCGCATGACTCAGTTATGGAACAGAGCCATGTGGGAGCATCCATGTTGTTGAAAAAATGCCCTTATGGGCCCAGATTATTGGCTTTTTACATGAGCCTGGCGCCAAAGTCACCAGGATTGACTCCAAGTGAGTCTGGGGGCAAATGTCAAGGCCCTTGAGGCCCTGATGGAGGTACTGGGTGCAGCCCACATGGTCTGACACCCCAGTCCAAGGGCAGGAGTCGTGACAGCAGGGAAAAGAGCGGCAAGCAGGAAGGCACCAGGTGGGCGGGGCTTGCCAAGTGGTGAAAAAGGGCGGCAAGCAGGAAGGCACCAGGTGGGCGGGGCTTAGGCCAGGTGATCTAGATCCACTTACACCTGCTCCCCAGCTGCAAAGGAAAAGAGGCTGGAGGACACCTTAAGTAGGGAAAAGAGCGGCAAGCAGGAAGGCACTAGGTGGGCAAGGCTTGCTAAGTGGTGAAAAAGAGTGGCAAGCAGGAAGGCACCAGGTTGGGGAGGATTAGGCCAGGTGACCTAGATCCACTTACACCTGCTCCCCAGCTGCAGTTGTTCATGCCTTCTGAACAGGAGCTGTTCTTTCACACGATTTTGTATCCACTGCTAGTTAACTTCATCCTGATAAGACCTTGACTTGACTTCATGGTTCATTCAGCCTCGTCTTTCCGAGATCCATGTTTTCTTACCGTGCCACACTGAGATGAGGCCTTTCATTTTTAGTCCAATTCTGCTATAACACGTAGTGGAAACCTTCATTGTTTATCCTTAATGCATATATGTATATAATGGCGCATGCCGCAATCTATTCACTTTAAAATCAGCCTTAAGAATACTTTGTCTGCTTGCATTTCTTTGCATCTGTACACGTGTAAACGAACTTGATTTCTTCATCCGTTTTTGGCATAAGCTTCTTCACCTTGATCCCAAGATCCCAAGATGTCACTGATCCTTGATACTTTCTTGATGCCTTATAGAATATCTGCATCCTCTGTTGTCTGCATCGTTTCCAGGGACGTCAGCTCTGCTCTATGTGAGGTTACCATTCGTCTTGACTATTCATTTGCTCTGCTTCTTCCGGGATTTCATTCAGACGGCCATCATATTTTCTTGTATGCAGGTACGGTTTTCTCAATGGGAAACTTGCTTCCAGGATTCTCTTAGGTATCTGTATTTTCACTGGTACCGCACGTGTCTCACATCCTGGCTCCCAACATATAGGCAAAACAGGTGAGGTGGTTGAGGTGGGGGTACTTGGCTCCTCCTCTACACTCCCCCCTCTGAGCGATTTATCAACTCCTGTCTCATCATTCTTCACATCCAGACATCTTGGTCTGAAGAAAAGCTTCTTTGGTATCCATATCTTTATAACTCCCTTCAAGCATCCTGCTGTTTTCACGTGCTCATCCTTATTCCATGTCATGAGATTTCACTGTCCATTTGGACTGCAATATATCCATCTTCCCACATACATCTTATGATTCTTTGAATACAGGAACTTTGTTCCTTCAGGTGCATGGATACTGGCCTTCTCGAAGTCTCTGATTTCTTCATCTGTCAAATCATTGGCTTTCCATCCTGGTTCAACATCGATCATGATTTTCATCCCTATGGCTTTCTTGGCTGTTTTCTTACATTGCGAGGTAATTATCTTGATCACACAGAATCCTAGCAATATCATTAGTATAAGGGCTCCAATGAATTTAAAAATGTCTGCCATCCATTGTGGAACCCAAGAGAAGAGTGATCCAAACCAGCTGTCATCAATAATATCTTCTACTTCATCGATCATCTGACCATGCGGTTTCGTCAGCATAACTATGGCCTCTGTCAAAGTTACATTCTCTTCACCATGAGAAGGTATGAATGATCAGCAAGATTCTCTGATATTTGCACAAACACCTCCATCCATAGCTGTGATCATGTCCAAAACATATCTATTCTGGAGAGTCACCAGTCTTATGGCTCTCAAATTCTTCTCTGAGAGCATTGAATCCCTTTATGGTTGTGTTGATCGTCTGTAGCAATTCCCATCTGGTAATCTGCAGCCATTTGGTATTTGCTCCAACCTGGACACTTGGCATGAAGAGCAACTAAAACACTGATGCTGTTTTGCTAAATAGTCTGTGCTTATAAGGAATAGCATCAAAAGCTTCAATAGATTTCACTGAGAAGTAATTCTCTCTCTTAATTCTCCTTATCAGCTGCACAGATCTCTTCTTCCTCAGGTCAGCATCTGCTTTCAGGAAACTGTTAAGGTTTAAGTCACTTTTTGGAATCACCAGTGCTGGAACATGAACATTCACAGGTGAGCATAGTCCTCCCCAATCCTTGGGTAGCTTCATGTAGGCTCTGGATCCACAAGCCCAATAATGATCCATGATCACTGCTGTCCCATTTATCATTCCTGGTACTCAAAGATTCAACCACAGTTCTGATTCTCTCCAACTTTTCTTGTGCCATTATTTCTGAAGCACAGCTTTGCACTCTCCAAGGGCACTATCTGCAAGGGTCCTCCCCTGTCTTCGACCAAGTCAGTAGTTTAGCAAGTCTTGGCTATAGTGGCTTGCATCCATTCTGCACAATGTCAATGGCAGGTTTATAACAACCAATGACCACCCAGGCTCTGCAGATCACCACTCCTTCTTCCCATCCGTCTGGTGATAGCACTGATCCCCAGATCTGCATTTGACCTCTGTTCTTCCATCAATGGATTTCTTCTGCAGATTTTCCTGGACTTTCCAGTTTTTTGTTTAATTCCTATCTGATTCCAGCTACTTTCACTCCAGGCTTCTCATATCTGATCGTTTCAACTCTGGAAGTCGGAGCGTTTTCTACAGCGTCTTCTACAGCTGCTGCATCACTCGTGGACTTGCCCTGCTCTCGGACGGAGGACGTCTTTCCATGTAACACCCGACCTGCCTGATTAAAAGAACAGCAACAAAGGACTGTTACGCCCTCGACCACGCCCCCCGCCAAGCCTGCTTTGCTTGGCCCTTATTAGTCCATGTCATAGCGCACCCGCGCGCGCACTCGGCAAGTACTATAAGTACTGTTTGCTGTGCCGATCCTCTGTGCGTTTCAACTCTGGAAGTCGGAGCATTTTCTACAGCGTCTTCTACAGCTGCTGCATCACTCGTGGACTTGCCCTGCTCTCGGACGGAGGACGTCTTTCCATGTAACACCCGACCTGCCTGATTAAAAGAACAGCAAAAAGGTGACTGTGTGTGAAGCTCGTTGCGAAGCTCGTTGTGCACGTTGTGCACTTTTATCCAGCATTCACGTTGTGCACTTCTAATCAGCCCCCACGTTGTGTACTTTGTGTTGGTGGGTCACTTCTAACTACTGTGGCTGGCCCCTAATATAGCTCTCCGTTTTCTTTTTCCTCTTTTTTCCTTAAAGGACTGTTACGCCCTCGACCACGCCCCCCGCCAAGCCTGCTTTGCTTGGCCCTTATTAGTCCATGTCATAGCGCACCCGCGCGCGCACTCGGCAAGTACTATAAGTACTGTTTGCTGTTCGCGGGTCGCGAGGTCCTGGTCAAAGGTATAATTATTTTTTTTTTTTTCCTTTCTTCATTACTTTTCTTGCTATTTTTTATTTATTAATATATTTGTCGTTTTCATTCTTTTATTGTGTGGCCAATTGCATGATTCCTTATCTGATCACACGATTCTTCGTGTGAGCTCTGTTTCTTGTCTTTGTATCTTGGATATAGCCATCTTCCTCTGGATCTGTCCATTCAGTTGCCCATTTGAGATAAGCATCTCGACCCATGAACTGGCCTCGGGTTCTGCAAAGTGCTATGTGAGAAAGACAATGTGCTGTCTGGACATTTATTTCAATAGCTATGAAGATCTTGGACTTCCCATTACAATAAGGCAGGAGTGCACATATAAAGCATTCCTCCTTAGAGGTTCTTCTACCCACTTCCCTCATATGTTGATACCATATGTTGTTTCCTAAATGTGCTGTACTATCCAGGTAATCATTTAGCTCAAAGTCATCCACCCCTGTATCTCTTTTATGTCTTATTCATCTCTCATGATCTGCCATGATTATCTCATACAACTTCTCAGCATAACTCATTCTAACTGAAGCAATCTTAGGAACACTCATCAGTGGACTAGGTGAAGTTGCATGCATTAGCTGAGTAGGTTAATTTTTCAACATCCATTACTTTTGTCTCCCTTGTAAAGCCTGTTTCTGGCATCCAAAAATAACCTCTAAGACACCTGTAGCATGCGACTGACTGTCAGTAACATTTAACGCAGACATAGGTGATTCCTCATTATTCTTTGTAATGGGGATAATCACATAGGGTCTTGTCTGCCTAGTAGTTGCCATGTTTATACCTTCCTTCTTCTTAGGAAGATTCTCATGAGTTTTTACTCCATTTAGGTCTAAGTAATAGGAAGTTCGTACAGTGAGTGAGAGCAACATTATTATGAACAAGATGCAAGCATAAATAACACAGAGGTATGTCAGGGTGCAGCATTGATTTTTTACTCAACGTGGACGTCTTTCTGGATCTGGCATGATAATGTTGCTACTAATACTACCCATTTTATTGCCTAGGGAAGGAAAAAATAAACTTTAATCTGACACCATGATGTACTGCTTCAGAAACTGCTGATCTCACTCGACACCCTTCCTTGGACAACCGACTGCTTACTGGACAATGAAAACAAAGTCCCAGTGAACTCCTTGAATCGGCCTTCAACTGGATGACATGATGATCTTCTTTCAGCATGAAACAAATGTTCTTTTAAGCCAGCAATCCCTCGTTCTGTCCCTCGAAGAAAAAACCTCACTCAGATCTCAGAGTTCTCGCCGAGTAAGCATTTACTTGGAGTATGATGTCTCTCAGAATCTCATTTAATGCTGCATTGTTTCTCGGATCTCTAAGAAATGTACGCACATCAGTGTGTCTTCCGACAAGTTGAGGACACTCTTCAGCCAGGTAATAGAAGACCAAACTGACCAATATATGCGCATTATCAGCTGATAGGGGCATTTGTATTTTCCCCGCTGTAGTCAGGAAGCTGAAGAATTTGTTCAGTGATAACTATAAGCAATCTTGTCACAACTGGTCTATTTTTAGGATCTCGCAAGAAAACAGGAATAGTAGTAGTTCTCCCCACAATCAAAGGATATGCCCGCAATACGAACTCAAAATAAGCAAGAATGATCTGTGTAATGTTTTCATCAGGCATCACCATAAGTAAATCCAAACAGGGTACTGTACCCTCTTCCAATTGTCAAAATCAAACTCAAGATCTGGCATATTTTCTTCTTATCAAGGCTTAAACATGCCTCAGTCCAATGTCACAAACTCCTGTGGCTCAAGAACAAATATCTTCCCTTAACCCTGAAATGACTGTACAGAGTGTTTGAATCAACTTCCCTTAACTCTTTTATAAGTGACTGTAAAGAGTGTCCCGAAACAAGCCACAGTCCAATGAATTCCTTGTCTTTGCACAGCTTCTGTGTCCTTCTTCCTCGTCATAGACCTTGTCTGCAAGTGCTGAGGTTCTTCCCCGATGCTTGCTGCCGATGGGGTCGGAGCAGAGGGGTTTCTCCAGCATAAATCTTTACTTCACCTACAAAAGTCCAAGAGCATCTGCCCTGCTCTATGACTGCAGACAGCATGATGTCTTCCACGATAAAAGGACCGTTAAAGCAGGGTTCGTCCCACTTCTTCCTTGTATGGTTGCAAATTAAGATTGCATCTCCGTGGAACACTTTAGGAACACATAGTTATTTAGGTCCACTTGTTGAAGCATCTACTTCTGTGTTCAGCACTGCCCCACACCCTCTTCGCCATAGCTGACCTAAAATGACAGAGATTCTTGAAGTCATGCACATAAGGTAGTCAGGTAGCTCCATTCCTAACAGTTGTGTCGCTGGCTGGGCATCACTTCAAACTCTGGATGGATGCGTGAGGGGTGTCCTCATTCGTCTCCCTGTCACTATTCCGTGGGGGGGTGTGATGGTGGTCTGAACGTTGTTGGTTCCTCAATGTATATAATGCCAGTGGTAGGCACTGCAACCACCCTTTCTTCAAGGGAAGCTTCAATTTGGCTATTCTTTCTTTAAGCAAGCCGCTGAGCCATGCACAGAACCCCTTCCCCTGTGGATGATAAGCCGAAGAAAACGTGTGCTTTATACCAAGCAAACAAGCCAATCTGTTCAAAAGTCTAATTCACAAAATGAGGACCATTATCTGAACTTAATACTTCACATATTCCCCATCTAGGAAATACTTCTTACACTAAGAATTTTGCTGCATAGTTAGCGTCTGGATGCGTACCTGGACCAGCTTCAATCCATCGTGAAAAGGGACAAACTACTACAATCATTTATCTATACCCATTAAATGCTTGCAGCATGTCGACATCATCGATTTGCAAATGCTGAAAAGGGCCAGTAGGTCTCAGAATAACTCCCCTAACTATGAGCAATGTATTTCTGACACACAATGCAGTTCACTACATAGAATGCAACGTGTTCTAACAAATCTGGTACAAACCATTCCTCTGCAATAGTTGCAGCAAAGTTTTCTCTAGTTGTGTGCGCAGGGTAGTGTAGCTGTTCCAGCGCCACCCTTAATAAGGCTACAGGCATCACCAATTTACCAGTGCTGTCTTGTCACCGCGATGCTTCAGAGGGGTTTAAAGAACACCCTCTTCGCTTCCACAGATCCTTCTCATCTTGGGGTGCTTACCCTGAATCTCTATTAATTGTGTCTTCGAAAGATTACTATATGGGTCAGACACACTCATCATCACCACCATTTTCTCGTTCACATTAGGTGTATCAAAAGACATTGGGCCTCATTACGACCCTGGCGTTGGACCATGTTGCTAATAGCACCATGGTCCATGCCGGTAACTTGCCGACTCCGCCATGGCGGAATGGGGAATTACCGCCCCATTCCGAGGTTGGCGGGGCGGTAATTCCCCATGCCGCCATGGCCCTTCCCCATTCCCATTTTTGCCCCATAGGGCTCAATGGGAATGGGGAAGGCGCTAAGTACGGTACCGCAAATTGCGGGACCGTACTTAGCACCAAGGTCCCTTTGCGGGTTGGTTTTTAACGCCTTCAAAAAGCAGGCGTTAAATTCCCAAACCCGCAAAGGGACCTCGTAATCTGTAACGCTCACCTGATTCCCGTAGAGGCGCCGGTCTTGACTGGGCGTATACCGTATCTGCAAAGGTGATGTGTAACACACGGCTGGCTCTTTGGGCTGGACCTCTGTGCACTATATGTCTGACTTGAAGGGTAAGATGTCTGCAGATAGAAAATATGGGATTAAGGAACTGGGTTATTGAATGTCTCTCTCTTCTTCCCTTTCTCTTCTCCTGTAGAACCCCAAAGGTTAACGCTCTCGCCTTAGGTAAGTGAACGCCGTGCTCTCCATCTGCCTCGGGGCAGGGTGCTGTAACCAGTTTCTTCACTGGATAAGGGGAGCAGGCCTCTTGACTTCAGAGGACTGCTGTCCGTCGTTTACTGCACGAACGGTAAGTTTTGAGTAATTCTAATGTCTTTAAAGTCTTTAGTAATGATGTTTCTTGTTTTGCAGGGTTCCGGCGATGGCGGATGCCGGGCTGAAGTGAGTTGAAGATGGAGCCCGTGTGATGAATAGAAGCGCCTGGAAGCACGTAAGTAAGCGCTTGTTGCCTGCTTCACGATGCGCTCTAACTGTCTTTTTATTTTGCAGGTACAAGTTCGGAGCGGCTGCAGGGTGCCGGAATACCCACTGGGTTAGATGTGGAAAGGAGTAATGGCACGTGAGTATTAAAGTTCCCCAATGTCTTTAAACGCACCTTGTTTTGTCTTTCAGATGCGGGATGCAGCGCCGAAGGCCTCCAGAGCGTGCGAAGAGTTGGTAAGCTTTTGTCTTTCAGATGCCGGAATGCAGTGTGAAGACCTCCGGAGCGCACGAAGAGTAGGTAAGCCTTTGTCTTTCAGATGCCGGGATGCAGCGCGGGCGTTGGTGACAGCCGATGGACCAGGTAAGTGAAGAGCTGTCACTGAAGACCGTAATGCTAACCTGTTCTTTCTTGTCTTTATAGGTGTTGCTGAAGACTGGATTCAGGATGGTAAGCCTTTTTCCTTAGGCCCAGGATCAGATGCAGAAGACACGATGAGCGTTCTGCTGCAGAGGATGCAGAATAACGCAAAGCAAGATTCATCCATCGGGTGTGGTTTAAATAGCCTCCTGTAGTGCTTAGGTGTCTCCTTCCACAGCCACGCCTAGGTAAGAAAAGAGTTCCTGCTTTCCAGAAGAGTTCCAGTGTTCTGAATCTAGGGAGTGGGTCCTGCCCCACCCAACAGGAAAAGTAGTTCCAAACAGAAGAGGATCAGAGGCTCAACTGGCAGGCAAGTAAGCAGCATGGTCTGCTGCAGGTAAGTCCACCCAAGCATTATGAGCCCGGCGCTTCCAGCGCTGGGACTGGGCATATTTATGAGCCTGGTGCCACTGGCGCCAGGACTGGGTCCAAAAGGTCCCAATTGGGACTGGTTGGCACTCGGAACCTGGGTTATGGATCTGCTTCCAAGGGAGTTGGGAAAACCCTGACCTTTTGGAAGCAGAGATCATGACAGTACCCCCCCTCAAGGCCCCTCCCAAACCGGGCTTCTCCGGGGGTTTTGGCTTGTCAGGAAATGTTCGGTGAAATCTTTTGATTAGGCGAGGAGCGTGGACATATTCAGCAGGTTCCCAGGATCTCTCTTGGGGGCCGTAGCCTTTCCAGTCAATTAGGTAAAATAGTTTAGATTTGGAGATCTTGGAGTCCAGAATGCTTTTGACTTCAAACTCGAGTTCTCCATCAAGTAGGATAGGTTTTGGAGATTTAGTTAGTCGGGTTTGAGGTTGCACGGGTTTTAATAGAGAGACGTGGAAGACCGGATGTATCTTCATGTGCGGGGGCAAGTCCAACTTGACCGCTACTGGGTTTACTATGGTAGTGATGGAATAGGGACCAAGGTATCTTGGGTTGAATGTGCGTGGCCCTTTTAGAGGTAGATATTTGGTGGATAACCAGACTTGATCCCCTACTTGATATTGAGGGGCTTCCTTCCGATGTTGATCTGCTCCTTTCTTGTATTGTTCTTTAGCCCTTTGAAGGTGAGAAACAGCTTCCTTAAAGGCTTGGGTGATTGTAGAATGCAGGTAGTCTACTGCTGGTGTTTCAAGATCTTGGAGGGGATCCAACTCCGAGGTTCGAGGGTGACTGCCGTACAAAAGAAAAAACGGGGTTTTCCCAGTTCCCGAATGGACAGAGTTATTGTAGGCATATTCGGCTATCCAAAGGATGTCTTTCCAAGTTTTTTCAGTTTGTTGCAGCATGCAGCGTAAATACTGTTCCAGAGTTTGATTGGTCCTCTCGGTTTGTCCGTCGGTCTGAGGGTGGTGACTGGTCGATAGTCTCACATCGATTTGAGCCGACCGACAGCAACTTCGCCAAAAATGAGAAATAAATTGACTACCTCGATCCGAAATTAGAACCGAAGGAAAACCGTGCAGTCGGACGATGTTTTCGAGAAATTCTCGGGCCAGAGTTGCTGCTGTTGGCAAGCCTTTGAGCGGAATGAAATGCACCATCTTGGAGAATAAGTCCACGATTACTAGAATCGTATTGTATCCGGAGCATGGAGGTAGATCGGTGATGAAGTCCATAGAAAGCGTATGCCAAGGGCGAGGTGGGATGTCAATAGGGCGTAAGAGGCCTGCTGGTCTTTCCTTTTGACTCTTGTTTTGGGCGCATACTCCACAGGACATTATAAAGTCTCTGATATCTTTTTTCCAAGACGGCCACCAGAAGTAGCGCTTGATCTTTTCTGAGGTCTTGGCCATACCGGGATGTCCTTCCATTAAAGAATCGTGATAACAAGAGATTACTTTTTTCTGTAAATCTGTGCTGGGTAGGTATAATCGTTCTTGGAAATACAATAAGTTGTCCTTTACTGCAAAGTCCTTTCCCTGCAGATGCCAATTCTGTATGTCTGCTGGAGTTACAAGTTGCCTGGCCTTATCCTTAACTTCCTCTATGGATTCTGTGTCGATTACACCCAGAATTCTTTGTTCGAGAATGATTGGTACAGGTTTAGGGTTGATCAAGTGTTCTTCCACTCACATCTGAGAAAGGGCATCAGCTTTACCGTTCTTTGTACCAGGTCGATAGGTAATTATGAAGTCAAACTCGGCAAAGAATAATGCCCAACGGAGTTGTCTAGAGGATTGGGCTTTTGCGGTTTTCAAATATTGCAGGTTTCGGTGATCCGTAATCACAGTAACGGTGTGTCGGGCCCCCAGCAGATAATGCCGCCAAGCCTTAAAGGCAGACTTGATAGCCAGAAGTTCCTTGTCAGTAATCGTGTAATTGATTTCAGGAGGCGAGAATTTGCGGGACCAAAATGCCACGGGATGCAACTGATTGGTTACCGGGTCCTTTTGTGATAGAACTGCCCCCATGGCAAGGCTTGAAGCATCAGTTTCCACGATGTAGGGGAGTTCGGGGCGAGGGTGTTTTAAGATTGGTGCAGAGATAAATTTAGTCTTCAAATCCTGGAAAGCTTGTTCCGCCTCGGTAGACCATTCAAAACATTTGTTTTTCTTTATCAAGGCAGTGATGGGCTGGACTATTCGAGAGAATTCAGGGATAAACCTGCGGTAAAAGTTAGCGAAGCCTAACATGCTTTGCACACCTTTTACGGAGGATGGTGATGGCCATTTGAGAACTGCATCGACCTTCTTTGAATCCATACGCACTCCACCAGGTGATAATATGAATCCCAAGAATTCAACTTCAGTCACGTTGAAAACACATTTTTCCAATTTAGCGAAAAGTTTGTGTTGACGCAATCTTTCGAGGACCATTTTCACGTGTTTCCGATGTTCAGATTCCGATGAAGAATAAACAAGGATGTCGTCAATGTAAACAACAACACACACATCTATGAGCTCTCTGAGGACATCGTTCATAAAATATTGAAAGGCGGCCGGGGCATTGCAAAGTCCGAAGGGCATGACCTGATATTCAAATAGCCCATACTTGGTGCGGAAGGCCGTCTTCCATTCATCGCCCTCTTTTACTCGTACCAAGTGGTAAGCTCCTCTAAGATCCAGCTTTGTATATATGCATGCTTTTCTGACTTGGTCCAGGAGTTCAGGGATCAAAGGTAACGGATATCTATTCTTAACGGTGATCTGGTTCAGGGAGCGATAATCTATACAAGTTCTAAGGTCTCCTTCCTTTTTTGGAACGAAGAACAAAGCTGAAGAAGCAGGGGACTTGGAAGGACGAATAAACCCATTTGCCAGGTATTGATCCAGGTATTGTCGAAGGTGAAGGTTCTCAGGCTCGGTGAGGGCATAAATTCTACTACAAGGAGGAGTAGATCCAGGTATCAGGTCTATCTGGCAGTCATAAGACCTATGAGGAGGTAGAGAGTTCGCCTGATCCTTCCGGAAAACATCTTGGTATTCTAGGTATTCGGGAGGTAACTGGGGAGTCTCTGAAGAAATGGCTGCCAGTGCAACACCAGGTGGAGGGTGACAATTAGAGACACATTCTGGAAACTGGACCGTTCTTGCTCGCCAATCGATCAGAGGATTATGTTTCTCTAACCAAGGGATTCCTAGAATAATCTGAAACTGAGGGGCCATGATCACATCGAACACGATCTTCTCATGGTGTCCATCTTGACTTACTAGCGTCACCTCTTGAGTGGTATGCGTTACTGGCCCGGAGGCTATCTCCGTACCATCCACCGTAGTAATGACGTCCTTTACAGCCTTGGGACAAAGAGTTAGATTCATCCTCAAAACCATTTCATGATCCACATAATTGCCGATGGCACAGCTGTCGACGTAAGCTTCAATTGCATGTAATCGATCCGGATTATCAGGGCTAATGAGGACCATAGGTATCACGAAATGCGAGGTCACGGAACTGGTTTTCACGCTCGGCAAGAGGACCTCTATTCTTGTCGGGCGAGGTCGTTTCCCTGCTCAGAGTTTGTAACTTTGGTAACTGCAGCTCCTACTGCCTTCTTGGCAGGTTTCACCGGACAGTCTCGAAGAAAGTGCCCTGAGTTTCCGCAATAGAGGCATAATTGCAACTGTTTTCTCCTTTCCCGCTCCTTTTGTGTTAGAGGACCTTTCAGACCCCCTATTTGCATGGGTTCCCCGGAGTCTACTCCTTTGGAAGGAGTTGGCGGTTTGGAAAATACTCGAGCATCAAACTTGGAACGATCGGCCTTCCTGTTCTGCAGTCTGTGATCTATTTGAACGACTAAGTCTATATAGTCCGAACAATCTTGTGGGGGATTCACTACTTGGGCTAACACATCTTTGAGCTCTCCACATAGACCTCTATAAAACAGCGTAATCCTTTTGTCCTCAGGCCATTGAGTTTCCACTATCAGTCTGTTGAAAGACGCAATATAAGCCAAAAGGTCTTGATTACCTTGTCGCAACGAAAGAAGCTCATTGTCCAAGGCCTGCCCCTGTGAATGTCTTGCGAACAGTTTTTCCATACTGAGCTGAAAAGCTTGAAAATCATGGAGGACCGGATCATCTTGATTTACTAGAGGGATCGACCAGTCTGCCGCATTGCCACTAAGGTACGAAAGCACGAAAGCTACTTTAGCTTGATCAGTTGGAAAGGCTGCTGGCCGGCATAAGAAATGCAACCGGCACTGATTGATAAATACTGCAAACCTCTTTGGGTCACCAGAAAATCGTTCGGGCGGAGCCAGAGGTACATTCCCAGGTAGGTTGATCTGCACTGGATTCATAGAGGATGTAGAAGGAAGATTTCCCCCAGATGCGGGTAACGGGGTCTGTCCGGCTTGTGCCTGTAGCAATTGTCTAGCGAGATCATCTGTTCGCTCCTTGGAAATAATCAGTTCCCTTCTTAGAGCGTTCGTTTCCTGACTGGCTGCATGCACTTTTGCCCTTAGTTCCCCAAGTAACTGGGCTAGCTGGTCGGTATCCGAGGTTTCCATAGCGCCTGGACGGGAGTTTTGTGGTAGGCTTTGCGTTCTGTAACGCTCACCTGATTCCCGTAGAGGCGCCGGTCTTGACTGGGCGTATACCGTATCTGCAAAGGTGATGTGTAACACACGGCTGGCTCTTTGGGCTGGACCTCTGTGCACTATATGTCTGACTTGAAGGGTAAGATGTCTGCAGATAGAAAATATGGGATTAAGGAACTGGGTTATTGAATGTCTCTCTCTTCTTCCCTTTCTCTTCTCCTGTAGAACCCCAAAGGTTAACGCTCTCACCTTAGGTAAGTGAACGCCGTGCTCTCCATCTGCCTCGGGGCAGGGTGCTGTAACCAGTTTCTTCACTGGATAAGGGGAGCAGGCCTCTTGACTTCAGAGGACTGCTGTCCGTCGTTTACTGCACGAACGGTAAGTTTCGAGTAATTCTAATGTCTTTAAAGTCTTTAGTAATGATGTTTCTTGTTTTGCAGGGTTCCGGCGATGGCGGATGCCGGGCTGAAGTGAGTAGAAGCGCCTGGAAGCACGTAAGTAAGCGCTTGTTGCCTGCTTCACGATGCGCTCTAACTGTCTTTTTATTTTGCAGGTACAAGTTCGGAGCGGCTGCAGGGTGCCGGAATACCCACTGGGTTAGATGTGGAAAGGAGTAATGGCACGTGAGTATTAAAATTCCCCAATGTCTTTAAACGCACCTTGTTTTGTCTTTCAGATGCGGGATGCAGCGCCGAAGGCCTCCAGAGCGTGCGAAGAGTTGGTAAGCTTTTGTCTTTCAGATGCCGGAATGCAGTGTGAAGACCTCCGGAGCGCACGAAGAGTAGGTAAGCCTTTGTCTTTCAGATGCCGGGATGCAGCGCGGGCGTTGGTGACAGCCGATGGACCAGGTAAGTGAAGAGCTGTCACTGAAGACCGTAATGCTAACCTGTTCTTTCTTGTCTTTATAGGTGTTGCTGAAGACTGGATTCAGGATGGTAAGCCTTTTTCCTTAGGCCCAGGATCAGATGCAGAAGACACGATGAGCGTTCTGCTGCAGAGGATGCAGAATAACGCAAAGCAAGATTCATCCATCGGGTGTGGTTTAAATAGCCTCCTGTAGTGCTTAGGTGTCTCCTTCCACAGCCACGCCTAGGTAAGAAAAGAGTTCCTGCTTTCCAGAAGAGTTCCAGTGTTCTGAATCTAGGGAGTGGCTCCTGCCCCACCCAACAGGAAAAGTAGTTCCAAACAGAAGAGGATCAGAGGCTCAACTGGCAGGCAAGTAAGCAGCATGGTCTGCTGCAGGTAAGTCCACCCAAGCATTATGAGCCCGGCACTTCCAGCGCTGGGACTGGGCATATTTATGAGCCTGGTGCCACTGGCGCCAGGACTGGGTCCAAAAGGTCCCAATTGGGACTGGTTGGCACTCGGAACCTGGGTTATGGATCTGCTTCCAAGGGAGTTGGGAAAACCCTGACCTTTTGGAAGCAGAGATCATGACATAATCAGGCGCTAAGGGATTACCGGTACAGGTACCCTTACCGGTACCAGTAATCCCTTAGCGCCAGGGATGTAATGAGGCCCATTATATCCTCTAAACATGCAGCTCTCTTGGCTTCATCATCTGCTCCCTGATTTCTAAGTGAGATAAAATCTGCCCTTTTAGTATGAGCTGCACATTTAATGACTGTGATGGCTACTGGGAGTTGTAGTGCCCTGATAAGGCAGTCCAATAAGGCGGCATGTTGCACTGGAGTGGCATCCGCTTCGGAGGTAGGCTCTCCTTTTCCAACATGCTAATTCTGCGTTCACTGTCAACATCACATAGGCAGAGTCACTGTACACCATTACTTCATGGTCTGCATGATTCTCGAGCGCGACTATCAGCGCCAATAACTCTGCAGCCTGTGCTGAATAGTGAGATGGGAGCCGTGCACCTACCAATGTCTGAAACTCCCCATTGGCTGTGCATTTTATCACAGCGGCACCTGTGTATCTCTGCCCATTATCTTTTTTTTTTTTGAAAATCAATTTTATTAAGTTTCAGTTCTGCATTACGAAATCACATTACATTTGCTGATGTGAGTTAACAAGAAAGAACCAATCGCAACACACCCCTCGTCCCTCTCTCCCTTTCCCTCCCTCCACCCCCCTTCAGTTCAAATGTTCATAGGTTGGTTAATTGCTTGCTTAACGGGCTCTTTAGAAAACAGAAGTGTCAATGCACTGTGCGCTTGGCACGTCGAAGTCGTGTGGACCAACTGGGTAAAGTTCACACTCGGGTCTGCGGGCCGTGACCCCGTGTCCTTGGGGGGGGGGGGGGTCACTCGGCACCACCACTAAGCATTAGACCGCTCGGCCGTATTTGTCAAAAAATGGGAGCCAGATTTCCTCGATGCTGGATTTGGACTCATCAAGCAGGTGTGTGAGGAACTCCATGTCGTAGATGGCCCGTACCTTGGTTACCCAGGTTTTTTCCCCTGGCATTTCCGGATGTTTCCATTTCTGTGCCAGGCAACATCTGGCTGCTACCAGCATAACCTGAAGCATATGGTCTTGAGTGCCCTCTTGGCCTTCCCCAATGTCAATTCCGAAGAGGAGGAGCCAAGGGCAGGATGATCGCTCAACCCCATCCACCCCCTTGATCCAGGCCCGTACCTTGTCCCAATAGTTTTGGACCACTGGGCATCCCCACCACATGTGAAGGTAGTCTCCTCTTTCTATCCTGCATTTCCAGCAGTGTGGGTCATATCCTGGCCTCATCCTAGCTATCCTCTGCGGGGGATAGTGCCATCGGTGTAGTATCTTGAGGGCCTGATGGCGATACTGGAGGGAGGCCGTGGATCGATTAGCCTGTCTCACATCTCCGTCCATCTTTCGTCATCGATTTCCTCACCTAGGTCCCTACCCCATTGTGTGCGTGCTGGCGGCGGGTCTCTGGGGACAGAGAACAGAAAGAGCCTATAGAGGCGGGATATTATCCCCTTGGAGCCCCTCGCGGTTAGGAGAAGCTTTTCAAAGTCTGTGAGATCCCTCCTGAGGGTATCGCCCCAAGATGGCTCAGTGAGGACACCTTTGAGCTGAAGATAACGGAAAGGGGAAAGCGTGAATATTCCCAGGGCCTCCTCAAGGTCACTCAGGGGTAGGAAAGAGCCCCCCACCCACATATGACCAGTCCTGCTAAGGCCTGCCTCGAACCATGTCTGGTATGCTGCTGGTTCTGCTATTTTGGCCAGGAAAGTCTGCCCATTATCTTGATCAATCCTTGAAGAACCGTCAATAAAAACAGTTTCTCCCCCTGTCAAGGCATGTTCTTTTATCCTAGGGATCTCATCATAGAACTCTTCATAGTTTGAACAGTCGTGCACATGCTCACCCTCTGCCAATGGTTCAGCTATAAACCTGGCAGGATTCACTATCCTGCATCAGACTATTTTGATCGCTGGATTCGGTATGACTACTTCATAGGCAGAAGCTCTTTGGGAAGTCAATGTTCCTTTTGGTTTCTCCAAGATAGCAAATAATGCATGCTCAACAAACAACATCATAGAGCATGCCATCACTATAATTGCAGCCTTCTCTATGGCGAAGGCGGCAGACACCAAAGATTGTTCACACAGAAAATAACCCTTAATAACTGGGTCTAAAATCGCACTGTAATATGCAAGGGGCTTGTACTCCAATGTAGTTCTCTGTGTTAGGACTGCCGTCATACCGGTGCCATCCGTATGCAAATTCCTCAGCATAATTAGGAATCCCTAAAACTGGAGCTGTACAAATTGCCTTCTTCAATTCCTCAAATCTTTCTTTCATCTCCTCAGTCCAGACAATTTTCTCTTGCGTAGCCTGTGCTTTCCTTAGAGCATGTAACAATGGCCTTGTATATGAACTATGGCCTCCTCTAAGTGATTTTGTTGTTTTTTATTTGTTTTTGCCTGATCTTCACTTCAAGTGTGTTGTTTCTCTCCGTCTCCCATCCCCCTGCAGCCACTTCCTGGTCCCCACTCCCTCCCGCCTACCTGCTGTCATGACCCTTGCCCGTGGCCCTCACTGGCAAGTCAGCCTTCCAGTTAGGGCCTGGTCAAAAGCCTTAAAACCTCATCCAAGACGCTCTTGGAGTCAGTCCTGGCGCCTTTGGCCCCAGGCTCATAACCATCATGAAGACCAACATTAGAATGGGACTATTTACTTGGGACTATTTAACTTGGGGGGGGGGGGGGTTCAGCCAACATAGAGGCACACACATAGCTCAGTTACAAGGAACTGAGCTATGCGGTCTAGTCTTTTGGGTGTGACAGGCCTGGGACTACTTTACCTGGACTACTTTGGGTGTGGCAGGCCTGGGACTATTTTACCTGGACGACTTTACCTGAGACTATTTAAACCGCACCCAAACAGCAGAACATGCTTTGTGTTATTCTGCTGTGGGCAGCGTAACGCTCACCGTGTCCAGTTCTTTGATGCCAGTTTACCTGAAACCAATGGCCTGCAGAGAGAGAAATAACACTACGAAACTTACCTGGAACAGTGTCCTGTCTTCAATCCATTGCTGACTTCAGTTCCACTCACCTGAAGGTACGAACTCCATCATCCGGCACCACATGCATCCTGGAATACCATAACCTGGACAGAGGAGAAAGAAAGACAGCATTAGTAAGTGTTTACTCACATTTCCTCCCGAATGAAAAAAGACACACAATTCTTACCTGGGTAGTCATCTCCTGGTCAGTATAATTGCTGGAACAATACGGCCCTCGGCGAGGAACATCGTAACCTGCAAGGAGAGAAAAGACACAAGTTAGCAATATAAAAGGTGAAACAGCGCAGCGCATCGCGCATTACTCACCGCACAGCATCATGCACACCGTGCTTTCGACTACCAGCCCATGCTCATCTTCAAACTGCATGACAACACCAAAATACCTTTCCATATCGAAAAGGAAAGAAGCAAGACATTATTATTCGAACTAAGAGGAACATAAGAACTGCATATAAAGACTGTAAAGCAGCAAACCTACGGAGTCGCAGCAGGCCTGTATTCCCACAGCGGGGCTTGCACCAGTGAAGTAACTTGCTCGCTGCTCGCCGCCCCACATCTACGCGCCCCTGCCACGAGGAGCAGGACGGAGAATCCACCTTTTACAATATTAAGGTGAGGAGAAGGCCCAAGGGAGGGAGGAAGGAGTTGAGGCCAAGGGAGGTGGGAAAACATAAAGACAATCTGGTATTGAATCCAGCTCTCCTATATTGCAGAACCATCTTTAACCAGAGGCCTTACCAAGGGACCGGAAGAGGGTTCGAGAGTGCAAATCATCCAACCATGGCTGAGTGGCGTCCCCGTGGATACCAGGTGAGCGTAACACTTGCCTAACCACCCTCCACCCTCTGATTGGTGCCTTCTGGTGTCCCTCCTGTACTACCCGACGGCTGCTCTCCCCGCTCACCTCTTTGTAGAGCGGAGCAGGTGTGAGCAGTCGCCGGCAGTCCAGCTTGCTGGTTACACCCCAGCACGGTCCCCGGGGCCTCCTGTGAGTGATTTTGTTTTTTATTTGTTTTTGCCTGATCTGCATTCGAGCGCATTCTTTCTCCCCATCCTCCCTCCCCCTGAAGCCACTTCCTGGTCCCCACTCCCTCCCGCCTACCTAACTGCCTGCCTACCTATCCGCCCACCCCCCCTTTGATTGGTGCCTTCTGGTGTCCCTCCTGGACGGTGTCCAGTCAAATGGTCGAAAATAAAGGATCGAATGACCATTTGATCGACAGTCAAATGGTCGGAAAAAAAAGGTAGATTTTTAAAATTTATTTATTTATATATATTTTTTAGTTTGGGTTGGTAGAAAAATGTTTGTAATAAAGAAAACGGGGGGTTTGTGGGGGAACCCCCCCCCATATAAAAAAAAAATCGACCTTTTTTTCTGATCATTTTAGTTTCGATCAAAAGGCATTCAATCCTTTTGTTTTCGACCAAATGACCTACAACCCTCCTGGACTACCCGACGGCTGCTCTCCCCGCTCACCTCTTTGTAGAGCGGAGCGGGTGTGAGCAGTCGCCGGCAGTCCAGCTTGCTGGTTAGACCCTAGCACGGTCCCCGGGGCCTCCTGTGAGTGATTTTGTTGTTTTTTATTTGTTTTTGCCTGATCTGCGCTTCGAGCGCGTTGTTTCTCCCCCTCTGCCCCTCCAGCCACTTCCTGGTCCCCACTCCCTCCCGCCTACCTGCCCGCCCAACCCTCCCTCTTCCTCTGCTCCTATTGGGTGCACTTCTGGTCTTAACCGACCCTCCTGGGCAGTCCCCTGCCCGGTAGCCCCCACAGCTAAGGGCCCCTTAGGCAAAGGGCGGCTCCCACGGCTGCGGCTCCTGTTGTGTCTGCAGGTGTCCGCAGGGGACGCCAGTTGCCAGTCAGTCAGTCTCCACTGTTAGTCCCACTAGTCTCCCTGCCTACCCCTCCTTCAGACTCCCTGTTTAATACGCACTGCACCAGTATTTAAAATTTTGCGCTGTGAAAAACTAGGCCTTTTCTCCCCTTTCAGGACTCTCAAACTTAGGTGGCCTCTCCACATGTTATTAATACGCACTGTACCCGTATTTACAATTTTGCGCTGTATAAAACTAGGCCTTTTCTCCCCTTTCAGGACTCTCAAACTTAGGTGGCCTCTCCACATGTTATTAATACACACTGTACCAGTATTTTAAATTTTGCGCTGTGAAAAACTAGGCCTTTTCTCCCCTTTCAGGATTCTCAAATTTAGGTGGCATCTCCACATGTTATTTAATATGCACTATACCAGTATTTAAAATTTTGCGCTGTGAAAAACTAGGCCTTTTTCTCCCCTTTCAGGATTCTCAAACTTAGGTGGCTTCTCCCGGTTCTATATTTGAGCACTGTGAGCTCTTAACCCTGAGAGTCTGTCCTACTGGGCAACGTGATTGCCGTTCGCTATCTTGTCCGCCTGCTCTGACCTATGTCTTCCCCTCTCCTCCCCACCCTCCTCTCCCACCTACTCTATGGTGCTCTCTATCTCTCCTATCTTCTCTAACTGCTTCTCTATTGACTATCCTGCTCTCCTCACTAAATCTGGTAGGAAAAAGTTTAAAAAGGGCATCTTGATCTCCAACCCAGGCCGCCCTATCGCTGACACCTACACCAGTGCCTCCTCCAAGGAAACTCTCACCGACATCCTCTTTGTTGTGCCTTCACCTGATTAATGGACCCTTCACATGGTCTCTGTGCTTGCTCCTTTCTCCTCTTCTCCCATTAATGGTGGCACCCTTTGGGATGTCCTCTTGGCCTCCTTCCACTCCTCTAAGGTCATCATTAATGTTTACTCTAATGGGACCGTCTTGGTCCAAGGCCCTCAGGCCAACCTTCACCTCTTTAATAGATGCTTCCCGCACCTCACCAACTTCCTTTCTTCTCCTGCTGTCCCCCCTCCCCTTTCCTTGGCTACCTTGCCTTCCCCCTCCCTCTCTGCCCCCTCTCGGGCTCCTTCTACACCTCCACAGGGCGTACCTCTGATCTGTACCCCTCCCGAAAGTCCTTCAAGGATGGCAACGTTCTCCACATTGACACTCTTAACTCTCGCTCTGCTGTCAAACATTCCTCTGATATCTGCCGCCTTCTTGAAGAACTTGACCTCGATGTCCTCGGTCTCACTGAGACATGGTTCATGACTTCAACATCCACCTGGATGCCTCCTGTCCCCCCCTCTGGACACTTGTGTGACCTCTGCGGCTCTCTTTCACTCACCATTCTCCCCTCCGGCCCGTCTCATTCTGCAGGGCACACTCTCGATGCTCTGATCTCCTCTGACCTTCCCCTCTCTGTCCCTCTCTCCTGGAGTGATCACTTTCTCCTATCCTCCCACCTCACCCTTCCTACCCCTCAGGCCAAGCCACCTTCATCACTGTCACCCACCTTCTCGGTCATCCGACCCATGAAGCGCGTGTCAGTTGAGGCTTTCGCCGCCACCTTCTCACCCCCTCCTACCCGTTTGGCTGACTCGCACCCAGACACAGCCCTCTCCAATCCCCACTCTGCTATATCTGATACTCTTGATATCCTTGCCCCTGTCATGAGAATCTGCCTGAAGCCCAAAGCCAAGTGTAACTCCTGGTATGACTCAGATCTCGTCACCCTAAAACGCAAGTGCAGGGTAGCCGAGAGGAAATGGCGTGCTTCATGTTCATCCTCTGACAAACTGGCCTGCCGCCTGCTGCAAAGGCAATACCGGCTCTCTGTTCTCACCAAGAAGAGTGCCCATATCCAAGCCCGCATCTCTGCGGCATCTAACAACTCGGCTGAACTCTTTAAAATCTGCAAGGAACTGGCCAATCCTGCCACAGTCTCTACCTCTCCTGTCCCTTCCCAGGCCCTCTGCAAGGCACTGGTTTCTCACTTCATTTAAAAAACTCAGGACATCCTGTCCTCACCCTCCTCCTATCGCCTCCTTCCCTCTACTCCCTGCTCTACCTCTGGCTGTTCTTGAGCCACCCCCCCTCCTTCTCTGCCTTTCCCCTTTTCTCTGCAGATGAGGTTTCTCGACAAGTCCGATCTATGAAGGTCCCGTCGAAACAGGTTCACTTCTGTTCCTCCAAAACTATCAAGGACCACATCGACTCCCTGGCTCCTGCCCAGGCTGATTTCTGCAATCACTCCTTCACCACCAGAGTCTTCCCATCCCCCCTGAAGCACTCCCTTGTGCACCCTCTTCTTACGAAAACCCTCTGCTGACCCCTCCTGCCCGGGTAACTATCGCCCAATTTCCATCACTCCCTTCCTGGGCAAGCTCCAGGAGGAACTGGCCATCTCCCATCTTAATCTCCACACCGAATCTGTTGGTTGTCTTCATGACCATCAGTCTGGCTTCAGGGCTGCCAGAAGCATGAAAACTGCTCTCCTGAACATCTGTTAAGACCTGCTCTCCAACCTTGACTCCAACACCATGTGTGTCATCATCTTGCTTGATCTCTCTTCTACCTTTGACACTGTGAACCATGCCATCCTTCTCAACCGTCTCCGTGATAACCTGGGTATCACTGGAGAGGCTCTGGCGTGGCTGACTTCTTTCCTCTCCAACCGACCCTCCCAGGTCCAACTTGGGTCCTTCCTCTCCAATATCTTTTTCTCTACCTGGGGTGTCCCCCAGGGATCTAACCTCTCTTCTTGGCTGGTCAACCAATACCTGGCACTCCTTGCCCACCGCATCGCCGCTCTCTGCCCCAATTTTCAGTGCTATGCGGATGATACCCAGCTCATTTTCAGGCTAACCTCGGCCTCCTCCTCTCCTTCTCTCATCTCTGACTGTCTGTCTGCTATTCAGGAGTGGTGTGCCGCCAATGACCTCCGCCTTAATACCAGTAAGACTGAGATTCTGCTCATCGGCACACCCACTCCTTCCTTCCCTGCAGCTCTTTGGCCGGCCTCTCTTGGCCCTCTTCCTGCTCCCACCTGCAAGGCTAAAAACCTTGGGGTCATCTTCGACTTCACACTCTCCTTCTCTCCTCACATCTCTGACGTCTCTAAGAAGTCACACTACCAGCTGCACCTTCTCAGAGGTATTCTTCCTTTCCTCTCCTTCCCCCAGAAGCTCACCGTCTCCAAAGCCCTGGTTCTCTCTAAGCTTGACTATTGCAACAGTATCTAGCTTAATCTTCCTGCCTTTACTCTCCGCCCTCTGCAACTTATCCAAAACAGGACTGTGAGACTTGTCCTTGGCCTCAAGCCCAGGGATCGTATCCCTCCAGGACTGAAATCTGTGCACTGGCTCCCAGTGGCTGAAAGGATTAAGTACAAAACCATCTGCATTGTCCACAAGGCCTTCTGGGACCTGGGGCCGCAATACCTTCAACTCTCTTCCCAAATACCTTCCTTCTCGGGCTCTTCGCTCATCTGCCTCCAACTCCCTCAGGGTCAGTCGCTTCTTCAAGCAACGAGTTGGTGGTCGATCTCTCTCTTCAGCAGGGGACTCCCTCTGGAACAGCCTTCCTGCCTCCCTGAAACTTGAGGAGAACCATCTCCGGTTCCGGAAACACCTCAAAACCTTCCTCTTTGCTTCTGCTTTCTCTGCCTCTCCCCCCTGCTGAAATTCCTGGCTGAAACTGCACTGGTTACCTGGCCACCCTTTCTGATCTTGGGGCCAGGCCCCGCTTTTGCACACCTGCCCTGCCTCCCTGGCCGTTTGGTCGGACCACACGTTCCTTACGGGTCCCGTTAGGGGACCAGGCCACTAATTACGGGCCTGCCATTAAATAGCGCCTTCACTATTCCCATTGAGCCCTACGAGGGCTCAAATGGGAATTGGGAATGGCATGTTCAATGGGGACTTACCGGTCCCACCAGGGTCAGACTACACCGGTAAGTCCCCATTGAACTACATCGGTGCTGGACCCGTTATTGGTGGCAGTCATGGCTCAAATAGCGCCATGACTACCACCAATCTTGAATGAGGCCCAGTGTCTGCTTATGGGGCTCGACCTTTCTGTGGTGGTGCAGTGTCCGCTGTCAGACCCTGACCTGGCCACGGACCGTCCAGGGGTGGGGGGGTTGTACACCCAGCACATAGTGGTCTCTGATCGTGCCTGTTATTGGGATTTGGAACCTGGCACTATTTTTTAGGGGTGTCCTGCCACTCGTGCCATGAATATTGGGGTTTATTACCTGGCACTCGTTTTTTGGGGGTGTTCTGCCACCCGTACAACAAATATTGAGGTTTAGAACCCAGCACAAGTTTTTAGGGGTGTTCTGATACCCGTGCCACAAATGGTGCAGTGTTGGACACCGCGCCTGAGGAGGTTTCCTGCCTGTGCCTTTTGAGAATTGGACGCCAATACGTTAGGGGGTGGTCCTCTCCACCTGCTTCAGCGCGGTAGTGGGTTCTTTATTAGAATAGTAGAAGGTGAAGGCTGTGCTGTGTTTCAGTACACTTTAGTTGTTTGCAGCAGGATGAATGAGGGTGCTGTTTTGGGATTGTGAGGCATGGTGGTGTGTTGAGAGTTAAGGATGGTTCCTTTGTTTGAGTGTTGTTGTTAGGCCTGCGACAGACTTTGAGTGTTTCGTATAGTTGCTTGTCTTCATTGTAGGTCGTTGAAGGGACGAGGTAGGTGGGAGCGTGTCTCCTTGTTCTTCAGAATGGAGTAATTGGTATTTGGATTGGAGTTTGGAGTTTGGAGTTTGGAGTTTGGAGAGGTGGCCGCCAGAGTGTTGTTGGTTTATACTTTGGTCGCATTTGGTTGTATTTCGGTTGTGCTTCTTTCCGTACCTTAAATTTATGTGGAGGAGGGAGATGTGTTGTGTCTTGTGTTCCCTGCCTTGGTCCTGCATGAATGCTTGCTTGAGAGAATGCCTGGTGGAATTTATGCCTGTGGAATGTTGTGGTGTGAGTGCCCCCTGTAAATTCCTTGAATGTCAGTTGGAGTGAATCACCCTGTGAGAGTGGAGGCCAGTGGATGTCTCATGTGAACCTTCCTACTTACTTACCCTTGGATTTACCTGATGCATATACCTTGTCACTGGAACTTAGTAAAGAAGTTGAGTTCCCTTACCTGCAGTATCAGACTTTCATTTTACCCTGCTACAAACTACTGTCAGGATTCAAACTAACCACCAACCCTTAAATTGGTTGATGCAGATGAAAGGAGAAACTCCAAAATTGCTCATGTGGTCCATTATCCTCCAAGGCATTTATTTCACTATTGAGCACAGGTCAGGTACCCAAGATAAGAATGCTCATGGTCTCTCCAGAAAATATGACTGACTGGACCAAGAGATTCATCCAGGAGTGGATTAGATTCTCCTGTCCCTTACTCTGGGGGGACGAGTGTTAGGGAGATTTATCATTTTTATGCTTCTTCTCCTCTCCTAGTGAGACCCTCAGCACTTTTTGCTTGACTTTTGGACCTTTTTCTTTCTATCCTGAATGAGTGGAGCCTTTTTCCACTCATTCATTCTTATGTGCTTCGTCTTTTGGATTTCTGTTCTCTGTGTTTTACCTCTACTATGGAATCTACTTTCCTCCATATCTCTTTTACGGCATGTGTGTTTATCTTTTGCAGCATACAGCTCCTTATGGGCAGTGTTGCTGGGAACCCTTGGGGTTCTCCTTACAGATTCTTTCTTTATCCCTACGAACTACAATTCTTAAGGATAGGGGAATACTTTATATTCCTCATAAACCTTTAAAATATGAGAGATTGGGACACACCACCTTATGTGGCGTGCCACATGGATTCCTCGAATTCCCCCTTCTCTCTGCTCCTGTGACTTCTTAGTCACATAGACCACCTTTTAGTTATGGCTGGTGGCAGGGGACATGTTCTGCCAACTATTGTGCTATTTTCTTTTTACTGCAGGCTGTATTCACAGTCTCGGTTGTGCACAATAGGATCACCTATGTTCTACCATGGTGGCGCCTTTCTTTTTTCACCATTTCTAGTGTGGTTACACTTTGTTAGCCCTTATTCTACCATTCTGGGAGGGGTAGGTGTGTGTGTGTGTTTTTCTTTTGGCGAGAACCCTTGAGTTTCCCCACTAAGGCTCCAGTGTGTCTGGGCAGACAGGAAGTGGGGGAGGAGATTTTCACTTCCCTGTACTTTGTCTGCCTGAGTGCCTGAATGGAACCAGTGCCCACTGGGGGGCTGGCTGTCCTGATTGGACAGCCAACCGCCCCTTTCAATAAACTGCTGAGATTGCATAGGGGTGTGCGTTGGAACTGAATACAAGATAAGGTTCCTGAGGTGAAAGGCAAGTCGACCTCTGGAAACTGAAGTAACCAAGGAAGAAGATGACCAGAGATGCCTGCAGACCTTTGCAGCACTGTGAAGTGACCACTGCTGTCCTAAACCCGGTTTCTATGCGACAGAGGAGCTCCAAAGAGGATGAATCCTTCCCTTTGGCTGGTGGGACCAACCAGCCCTAAGATTAACTGCAATCTGAGCCATTTCCTGAGGTGCTGTGGCTTACCAGGAGACCTCCAATCCATTTGTAGTGCAACATATTGCCGAGGCTGAATCCATCCAGGTCTTTCCTGAGCTCCAGGTGAACCTCCAGACACACAATCCAACTCATCCAAGTCCCCTCACCAGAGTGCAGGACTCCAGGAATTGAATAAGATTGACCGGGATAATCGTGTCCTTTGTTGGTGCTACAGAAAATGTGCCAAAACTGCAGTTTGACCAGAGCAGCTTAAGAGATCTGTGCCAGAGGTCTTCTCTTTCAAGTCTGCTGCTGAGACATACTGTTCAGAGTCCTGCCTTTCATCACAAGACCAAGGAATCCAGAGTCCGGGTCTGACACTGCTACACAGAGGAGAATCCAGCCACAAACATTTCTTCTAACCTAAAGTACAGTGGGGTGACTGACTGACTGACTGAAAAGGTATTGCTTACCTTCAACCAATAAGTCGCTCCAGATCCTTGGCGTGCACAAAGAGGTGTTCAGGGAGTCCACTCCTACCTCTGACCCAAGCTGTCGGCTTGCGTCCCTTTTGCAAGTCCATTAACAGGGTCTCCATTGTTGTGTGAACTCTTGTAGTAACTTATCCTAGAGACTGAAAGTATCCACAGGAACCTTTGCTGTTCTGGTGCTTCGTAAGACTCTGAGCCCTCTCCGAACTGCTGAGAAAACGCCTATAGGACCTTAAGCTCTGCTATTGTATGACTAACAAACCCTTTTCATTCCTAAATGACTTTCTCTTATGGGGTTTTGCTAACTGAATATTATTACCGTATATCTTTGTCTGTACGCGAGTGCGCTGTTGTACTGATATACAGTAGAACTGTCATTAGTGTCATACTCTGTAACAATTGTACCGCAAGCAACTACCAACTAAGCAGTGGCATTTGAAAAGTATTTGTAAGTAATCCTATGTGTGTTGGTTAAGTGATCTAAGTATTATAAGACCTTCCTTGTGTAAATATAATAGACATATATTTTAATATAACTTTATCAGTGTTTCTCTGGCCTACTGTACTAACTGGGTTCAGTGTACGTACCTACAGGTCACATCTTCCTCTTATGATAAGCCGGACTGCTTTGCCACTCTACCAAGGTTCCATGAGTAGTACAGACTGATACTAAGAGTTGGGGACCTGTATACCATTGGGCTAGTTTTATGAATTCTTAACTCAAGTGGATTTTAGGAAAACTCCCCTAGCAATAACATTTATTCAACTTTGGAATTAAGAACTTTGAAAAGGATAAGCCACTCCAATCAGGAGATTTTTTGATGCTTTAGGTTGAGTCTTGCCCCACTCTAATCAATAATAAGAGAAAAGAATGAGCATGATATAACATTGATAAGTGAGAACATAATTTAAAGTCCACAAATCTTGAATGGAGTTTGACATGGTAAACCCATTTAATCTGCACAAGTATTGGCATGATTCCCTTGGGAGTGTGGGTATGTGGCTGCTCTCACATTTTTAGAAATTAGAGACACTGTTGTCGCAGTATGAACACATAGAGACAAGGTGGCTGATCAGTGAATTATTGGGATCACAATGTGACATAGGTCAATGGAATTGAAGCGACACAGAGATACTGATTTTTTAGATCACTCTGCAATAAGGCTCTTTATACTCATATTGAGTCTAGAGATTACTCTGTAATAAATTACTTTATATTAATGATGTTTTTCATATATCTGTTTATTCATTTTATTTCCAATTTCTATTCTGTGATGTCTGCCTGAACCCTTCCAAATTCCATCGCCTCCCTTCTCAATCTGTTTCAATATTTCTTGTGCTGACTATGTGGGAAACCTCAAGGTGTCTCCCTAACTAGTCTGTTGGGATCTGTCAATCAGGTAGCAAGGACACGGCTGTCGCTATTGGATCCAGTTCCTGGGGGTGTACCAGTGAGGGAGGATCACCTGGATGGGGTGTCCTCTGGGAGTGGAAGTGGGAAACCGACGGGTGAGATGTGATATCCCCCTTCTTCTAGCACCTTTTTTCCATCCTGCCACGTAGGATACTCAGACATTCTACCCACCCCCTTTTCCGACACAAACACTTTCGCACATCACGAAAGACCACTGACTAACACTAGAGCTGTTTACCTGACATCTCCCAACACAAGGGTCATGCGAAGTCAAGCAATTGACCAGAATCACACACCTGATGGGTCTTTCCCTTCCCTGCTGGGATAAAATGTGGAGCATGAGAGTACACTACGAACAAGGCACACCGCACAACGAGACATCTATCCAAGCACGGCAGTTAGAGAGGTGGAGAAAGGCGGCGAGAACCAAAAGGGTGACAAGGAGAGAAGCGACCTTGTCCTTTCCAACCCAGACCCGTGAAGCCTCCCTGAAAGGAATTGTAAGATCGCGAACAATAGCCAGCGTGGGTTGCAGCAGATCTCAACTTTATGCAGAGCACACCTACACTGATCATCAGAACAGGGAGAGGCGCTTGCTACCATGGTACCGGCCTTGACTCCAAAGACAAGAAAAGCCAAGTGGTTCATCACAGCCAGTGAGCAGAGGGAAGGGCTTACAAGAAATTGAACTTTGTTAATCGAAAGTCGCAAAGGGCAAATTAAGGAAAGTTCAAAGAACTGTTAACATTAAGGGAAAACCAGCTGCACAGGGGTCTGGCACCACATGGGCACTCATTCGAGAGACTCTGGTTGATACCACATTTGTTGAAACTACGGCTACCAGAAGGCCCTAGTAGAGCTGCAAGGAAAAGGTCAAAGTGGTCATACAGGGGTCTAGCAAAACCCCCTGTACAGTCGAAAGTATTTGACCTGTACGTAATTGAAAAGCTAAGGGAGGTGAATCCTGCATAATGAGAAAAGAGAAAGAACTGTATGATTGGCAAGAATTGGCAAGAGTGAACCCGGCAGAGGGATGCCGATGGAAAGGGGTGAAGTCTGAAGTCCCAATGAACAGTGTGTTAACAAGAGTGAACCAGACAGGGGGAAGTCCACATTGAACTGTTTAAAAAGACATTAAGGCTTCTGAATAATGGTTATATTGTCTTGAGATCGAAAAAGGGGCCTGAGCACGGAAGAGGGGGACCCAGGGGTGACAAGACATCACCCAACAACACGTGAATGCTGAAGTGAACTGGACGCTGGGAGGAAAACATTTGAGAAGGGTCTAAGACCGGAAGCGGGGGATCCAGGGGTGAAAAGCCATCACCCAACGACACCTGAATATAGCAGAGGAAATCCTCTTGAATACAGGCCATAGTTAACCCGACAGAGGTAGGCTGACATTCAAGCGGGGTCTGAGCACAGAAGAGGGGACACAAGGGTGTAGAATCCTCACCCAACGTACCAACCAATAGGAACTTTTATTTGTTATTTTGAATATATCAGGTCCCGGAAGCAGGAGACTTAACCACCAAATGCCCTGATATCTTGTGAATCTGAGCCTGGAAGAGGGGGATCGAGGGGTGAAAAGTCATTACCCAAACCCCCAACGTATCATTTGGAAAGGAACTTTTTATTTGTTAGATTGAACGTAGCAAGTCCTCAGAGTTAAGAGACTTTTTTTCAGAAAAGAGACTTAACCACCGAAGGTTCTGATAGCTGAGAACGGAACTGTTGTCTTGTGCAGGGAAAGCTCGAGAGTGTGATGTGCTAAGGAGTCCCGCATTTTCCCTTGCTCAAAACCTGGGGAAGGGAGACCCCAAGCTACCACATCCTGACTTATCATTTGTGAACACTTCTTTCTTTCTTCTGAATATTATCCCACACTCTTTTTGTATTTTGTTGTAAGGATTGGCAATAGTTTTTTTTAGTATAGGCCCTTTTATCTGACAAGACGCCACTAGAACTGCCTTATTATTATTTGATAGTCGTAGCTTGCAACCATCTTAGATTTAGGTTTAGATTAGGCGTTTTTTCAACCTGCACATACAGTTTAATAAACACCCTTGAACTGTGATCACTTGTGTCTGTCTTTACTTTTGCCACCATGAGTTCCTTACAGCGACCATAGAGTGTTTTGTTGATGTTGTGGAATTTATATTTATAGACCATTGTTACGATGTTACTTGCCCGTTGTTAAGCCTTGATAAAGGACTGGATAGGTCAAAACAAAAGTTGGCTGGGGCACTTATTTGTTAATTATTCTGGGGCACTTCTTTGTGAATCACAATATGTATAATGTTGAGTTATGATTTGAAAGGAATATCAATCCAATCTGTACAATAAAGTACATTTCAAGGACCTTATTGACAAACTCAGTCTTTCTGGTGCACAACAACCTTTAGACCAATAACAGAATGGTCTGTTGCAATTTTTAAAAAACATTGCCAACCACATTCATTTTATATGAGCAAGAAAGTTTAAAAGCTGGTTTAAGCACTTCTAGCATTAAACTGGTTCTTTATTCATTTTGTCAGATTAGATAAGAGGCTGGCTTGCAACTGATTTCTCCCAATTCCTCTTAGCCTTTCACAAATACCTGCCTTATTAAATCACCCGATTCTTTGATTAGACTTGTTAAGCATATCATTCCGCAATATTATAAATATCTGGCCCCCTTACTCAGTAATCAGATCCCACAGTTTATAGAGATTTCACGATCGCTTCAAATACTGCAAAATCTGATATTTTTTTCAAAAATACAAGAAAACTGCAGTTGTTACACAAAAGGACATTAAAAAATCTGCATAAAAAAATGTAAATCTTGTCTCCATATCACGGGGAAAAGTAGAGAGAGGGGAAGCCGTTGGCCAGTGGGAGAGCAATGAGCCCGAGAGGGATTGGTGGGCCAGAAAGCAGAGGGAGAGCGGTGGGCCAGAGAGCGAACTGTGGGCCAGAAAGTAGAGAGGCAGTGGGCCAGAAAGTAGAGAGTGACGGGTGAGCCACACAGTGAGCAGTGGGCCTGAAAGAGAGGAAGTGGTGGACCAGAGGTAGGAAGCAAGCTACACATTGGAAGTCATGATGGGGAAGAGCAGAATAGACTGGGAGAAAAGTTGCGAGATGGAGGATTAGTGAGAAAGAATGAAGGACTGTTGACTGCAGGAGGAACTGGAGAGCATATGGTGTGAGTTGGGTTGGGAGTGGCCAGGACTGAGAAGTGCAAGCTGTGGTTTAGCAGTGTGACAGAGCAAGCAAATATGCGTATGAATGGCAGAGGGAGTGGTTTGGGAGTGTTAAGATATGATGGGAGAATTTTTGAGTGCGGGGTGTTGGTGAGTGGGGGAATGCAGGTGTTTGGGGGAATTGGAGAACATAGAATGGGAATATTTGCACAATTTCTAATGAGAATGCTAAATAAAGTTAATGATATAAAATAGGCTTGCACAATAAACAAAAAAGTATACCAAAATAAACACTGTTCTTTCAAGCCGTGTATATCTGGGACTCTTAACTTGAAAGCAGAAACTACATAAAAAAAGGTGTAAATAATATACAATTAAACAAATAAAAAAAAATAAAAAAAGAATCCCTATTTGTTTTTTTTGCAGCCTCAAACACAATACCTCTTTTATTTTTGAACCTGGCTGTCTTACACCCTCCGATTACTAAAACATGTGACGCAAAAATGTTGCAATAAATACAATTTTGTCACTCAAAATGTGCTTTTTTATATCACAAAATGTTCCATTTTATTCTGCAATGTCTTGGTGTGTCTGAATAATGAAGGTTTATGTTCCCAATGGAAATGCAGATGTAGAAATAACAGGATTTAGTGTTGATGTGGGCCTGGAGGCCATGAATGGTGTAACTCTCACATGAAATTGGTTAAATAGATAGATCTGAGAGGGGGCTACATTCCAAAAACTCTTTAAGCATACTGAAGTGGTGCCATAACCTAACTACTTCTCAAGGTGCGTTGAGAAATACTCCCCAGCCCGACCTCCTAGATCTGCAAACTCTCACGTCCTCGAGATCCCCAATTTCAATCGCCTCTCAGCAGGGGCTGAGAGCTTCCCGGTCGTGGCCGCCAAACTTTGGAACAATCTCCCTCCAGCACTCAGAAAAGAACCGGCCTACTGGACATTTTCCGCAAAAACTTAAAGACCTGGCTTTTCAACTAACTCTGCTCCTCCTAAAACTCATCACTCATCCTAATGCATTTCCCCCTCCCTCTTCTTCTTTTTCCCTCAATGTAACTAGCGCCTAGATACCCAAGGGTTTTGTGCGCTGTAATAAATGCAAAAATAAATAAATAAATGTCTGACACTTTCCATCCAGCCCTGGCTGTTCATTCAACAGCAGTTTACATTCTGGACCTTGTAGTTTAGCTTTTCTTAAAAGTGTATACCGCAAATCAAATACAAATTGCCATTGGCTAAAAAGCAAACATTGACCACTAGTCAGCTTCTTTCTCACAAATGCGTCCTTATTCTATGGTGGTTGTGAAGCAGAGATGTGTAGTCTCTCACCTTCGAAGGTCTTAGCCAATTTTATATTCAGGGATTTGGTGCAATTGGCTGAGGCAAAAAATAGATTCCATGTGTTTTAAAATGGGTTTCGTAAGGGTGTGGAAACTTCAACCAATGGTGGGATAGTGTCCCATTTACAGTCTTCTGTGAAACGGGCAGATAATATTCGTCTGTATGTGGCTAGCTCTGTCTGCTTTTGATAAGGTGGATACAGGTTGCCTTTGGTACAAATTGAAGAGCTGGGGCATTCCTCCAGGCTTGCTGTCCACCCGTATGCTCTTTCACACGTATAACAGCTTGAAGGTGCAACTTAACTCTTATGGCTTACTTTCTCTGAGTGTACCGGTTGAATCTGGCCTTTGACAGAGCTATGTGTTCGCTCCAGTTTTATTTAATTTATATATTTCAGATTTAGCTCTTAGTTTTGATCAGGCCTCTCTTTTCCAACCCAGAATTGGCATTCTAGAGGTAGGCTGGTTAGCCAACGCAGATGACCTTCTCCTTATGGATACAATGCCTATTGGTCTTCAGCACGACTTAATATAACTGCGCAGTATTTGGGAGCAAACGGGATGACCATTAATGCAGTTAAGTCAAGCATTCTAGTCTACAACTCACCGTCTAAATTTAAGAGCTTTGCCTGGTTTATTAATGGGGACAGAGTTCTACGGCCTCCTGCTATAATCTATCTTGGTAATTTGTATGCTCCTAAGATCCTAAGAAACATCTGAGCCTAGTAAAAGATAGAATGGATATGAAAGTGGAAACCTTTATTGTGCAGAGAGCTACTGAAAGAAGATTCAGTTTTTACTCATTGCTGCTGGTTATTCAGTTCTTAAAAGCAAAGGTCACTCCTGCCATGTTATACGGTTGTAAAATGTTACCTCCTGCACTTAGAAAATGGTTACATGTGACGGAGGGCAATTTGTGGCATAAGCTTTTGAACCTCCCCCCTCATATTCCAATAGAAGCTGTTTGGCTTGAATTGGGTTTGAAATCTTAGTGGTTCTATCAGAAGTGGTTCAAACTGTGTCTTTATTGTACGTTTTTGAAAAGTGACACATGTGTCTTGTTAACTCAATTGAGAAAGGCCAGGAGTCTGAAATTGAATGCACCACTGGCTTCTTTTTTGAAAGAATGTTGCTACACTTTAAATGAAATCGCTTGGGCGGGGAAGAAGGATTTACCCAGCGTTAAGGTATGTTTGATTGCTCTATGTTGAACAGAAGCCCCATATCATTTAAAAGAGTTGACCTTATTTAAGGATTACACTGCTGATATGTCTTTAACTGTTATTTGTCTACTCTCCCCCTCAACCGTATATTGTAAAATCATCATCTCGGGCAGTCAGGCAAAATGTATTGAGATTTAGGCTGAATTGCTAATTAAGATTAGACGTGGTGGGTCCACATATTGGCCTTTGGGATCCCAGGTGTCGTCTTTGTAAGTAAGTTCCGGAATCAATATGACATCTAGTCCTTTATTGCCCTGCGTTAATGCCTCAGAGGATAAAGTATTTTGGTCGCTTTATGAATTCCCTTTCTTCAATTATTCCAGAGAGAGAATTAACATCTCTAATGAGTACTGTTCAAAAATCCTACTCAGTGGCCCTTCTGAACTTTTTGTCAGAGACATGCTCTCTCATTGGTGACCTTACTTCCCTTTCCAAAGAAATGTTATGTGTTACTGACTAATGAATTTTTTAAATATATTGCATTCAGGTTTCCTTTTAATTGTATTATAGAGTTTTATGGAGTTAATAATTTGCATTTGTACTATTATTAGGAGTTTTGTTTTGTATTTGTGATGTGATGAGATTGCCAATGCATTGTTCCATCATATGTCATTTAATTGTCAATACTATATAATTGGAAATTGTATTCTAATGGACCTCTTGTATTTCGTATTTCTTTTTTGTATATATTGTGAAAGGTTTCTTAATGTAACCAAAAGCATAATATGAAGAAAAAAGAAATATTCCCTCACTCCATGCCGGTCAGGTGTGAGTTCTTCACCCGGTCTTAAAGGCATGGTCTAGTAAAAATTTTTATTGTCCCTACGTGTCGGCCATGTTTTTTTAAGCCTAAGTGGCTCGATTTTAGAAAACTTTCCTATGGACCTTACCCGAGTTTTCGTCCATTAAACGCACGTGAAAACAAGCACCAGGGAGCCGTCATTTTCTGATAATCCTATCATTTCCCCCATCGCCCTGGCTGACCTGCTTTTGCGGCACTAAATCAAATCCCCCGCCCCTGAGCCTGTCATCAGCAGACTCGTACCGCCCATTTCCCAACGCCAAAGCACGTCTTGTGTCAACATTCGCTGCGCTTCAGCTAATGACGTGTCGCCATGGAAATGGCAGGACGCCTCTTTCCTCAATAAGTATAAACAGACCGTTTGACAACACACAGCAGCAGATTTTCGATTCCATTCCCCTCTCTGTGTTACTTTGAGTATTCTGTGACCCGTTTCTGCGCTCTGGTAAGCTACCTTTGCCGCTTGTAGCCCGTGTGAACGCCTGTACCATCTCTATAAATTATTGTACTTTGTTTACCATACAATGGCTACAATAATGCCCTACATGTACGAGCCCGAGTATACTGAAGAGGAACTACTGGAAAGGGAAGCACGCGAAAACGATGGGGATCAGGACGGCAGTTGGCAGGACGAATCAACAGATGAAGAGCCTGGGCCTAGTCGCATGGACGGCGTCTCCACCTGGTGCACATGCAATCGGTGCGAGCTAATGCCAACTGAGGACGAGAACTGCTGCTGCCGAGAAAACTCAGGATGCCTGGCCTACATTTCGGAAGGCGAGCCACGACCGCAATGCATCACCGAGCTGCCAGACTTCAGGGCAGCCTGCCTCACACGGGCCGTGTTGAGAATAATGATGGTGCTTATGCACGAACTTTGCGCAACTGTTCGTCCTCGTAATCCGAGTAACGAGTAAGTATACTCTGCTTGTCATGCCACTCCTATTTCATGTTCTTCTACTATATCCAAAATTACATCTACATATCATTGTAACGCATGTAAGTCGTTCAATAGTGTGTATTGTCTAGATAGCATTTGTCCGTGCAGAATGCCATTAGTTACAAGAATTGTCATTGACAACAAACGTTTATTAAACTTATCTTGGTCATTTAAAAACAGTTTGTTTCATTCATTTTCACAGGTGGTACAGGCTGGTGGCCTATCGTTCCTTTACATGGTGGCTCCACGGGAGGCTTGGACACCGCGTTCGAAGAGTGATACCCGCCTGTGCCGTTCGTGCCATTAGAGAAACGTTCCCGAGTGACAGCGGTCAGTAGAGGGGATTTTCTCTCGCTGTGCTGCAACCTGACCTGTATAATCTTTAAAGTCTTGTATTTTTGTGTCATGAAAATAAGATACAAAATAAAACACCACATATATTTTAACAACGGTTGTTTCGATTTTTTAAATGAATCAAGTGTGTCTCCATTCAAGGATGGACGTCAGACATCTGTGCTCCGAATGGGTGAAGGTCTGGTCGCTGTGAAGCAGGGTGGTCACTATCTATCTAAGCTAACATAACATATTCTCGATAATGCATGCACTAAATAACACTTGTTCAAAGTCTTTCAGTAGGTTATGTCTCTATAAAAGTCACACATATATCTATACTAACAATTACCATTGGATTATACAGGCCTTATGGTCTTGACCACTATAATACACCAGTTGAAGTGTGGGTCTGTGCTCACAAGAATCTCCGGTATGTGGCATTTGTTATTGATAAGCAACGATATACTATCATTGATATAAAGGCGATATACTATATATTGATATAAAGGCAGTTCGCGCCAGTGGATGAGCGCTGGCATGGGGGGCTGTCAGGGGCGCGAAAGGCCAAGGTGCCAAACTACATGTACACTTCAAAAGGTATCAAACGCCAAGGGGCCATCGGTCACATGGCCTCCTCAGACCCTGTGTCTCCAGCCAGGCCTCCCCTTGAAGCAGGCCGCCCCCTGCAATCCACATAAGTGTGTCTCCATTTACCAGTCTTCCTGTGCCTTATCTGCACGCCCCAGGCCCATCCATCCCACCCACCCTCTATCAAAGGCGGTTCGCGCCAGTGGATGTGCGCTGTCATGGGCGCGAAAGGCCAAGGTGCCAAACTACATGTACACTTCAAAAGGTATCAAACACCAAGGGGCCATCGGTCACATGGCCTCCTCAGACCCCGTGTCTCCAGCCAGGCCTCCCCTTGAAGCAGGCCGCCCCCTGCAATCCACATAAGTGTGTCTCCATTCAGCAGTCTTCCTGTGCCTTATCTGCATGCCCCAGCCCATCCATCCCACCCACCCTCTATCAAAGGCGGTCCGCGCCAGTGGATGCGCGCTGTCAGGGGCGCGAAAGGCCAAGGTGGCAAACTACATGTACACTTCAAAAGGTATCAAACGCCAAGGGGCCATCGGTCACATGGCCTCCTCAACCCCGCGTCTCCAGCCAGGCCTCCCCTTGAAGCAGGCCGCCCCCCTGCAATCCACATAAGTCTGTCTCCATTCAGCAGTCTTCCTGTGCCTTATCTGCATGCCACAGGCCCATCCATTCCACCCACCCTCTATCAAAGGCAGTTCGCGCCAGTGGATGCGCGCTGTCAGGGGCGCGAAAGGCCAAGGTGCCAAACTACATGTACACTTCAAAAGGTATCAAACGCCAAGGGGCCACCGGTCACATGGCCTCCTCAGACCCCGTGTCTCCAGCCAGGCCTCCCCTTGAAGCAGGCCGCCCCCCTAAGACCACGCCATACATATGTCATTCATTCACAAACACACCCCTGTTTCTAATACTTTATAAACCACTTGATATGTCTCATGAGAACATCTTTGTGCTTTGCAAGTCAACTCCTGAACGTGTTACCTGGCAACCACTGAGATCTACGCGAATCTGCTCGTCGTCGTGCTATCCGTGAACTTCTGTGACCGCTTAGAGCAAACCCATCAGTGTGCTACCTGTGGCCACCCACCTATTCTCCTGCAACATACTGCTCTGCTTGCTGAATCCAACTGTTTGTTGGTCAAGGTAAGGCCATGTATCCTAGTCATATTTCGCAGATTTTTAAATTTCTATCTATTTGCGAGTTGAGTACACAATAGTGCTATGTTCATTGGTCTCATTGCTATTGACTTGAGTTTCCATTGCTATGCTATCAATATATCTATTTATTTTCATCTGTGTCTATTGTCATCGAATTGCATCCTTCGGGGGTCCAGTCTATAATGTAAGCATGTTTCCTTCTCGTGCAATACAGAACATCCAAGGGATGAGTCACATGTTCAGATTTTAGTCACATCATTTATACATTTCTGCAACTTATGCAAATACTAAGCCGCACATAATAAACTGGTATAGTTCCTGCGACCAAAACAAACCTTGCATTGATCATTGTATGATTCATTTACTTTTGTATCAAATATTTATTCTTGAAGATTGTATAATAATGTCGATATTTACTTTTCAGATTTATCAACAATGCCTGCCTGTTCGATTAGCAGTTGCCCTTCGAAGACCCATGGGAAATCTGAAGGCACTAAAATGCATGTATTCCCGAAAACTGTTGATAGAATAAGAGAATGGGTCAGAAATTGCGGATATACACTGGATGAGCTGGAAAGTAGAGTCCAACAAGTCTTCCAGGACAAGAGGGGTGATCGATACCGCATCTGCAGCCGGCACTTTTCCTTGGACATGTACACAACATCTTGGGTAACAAAGAAGAATAAACGGCGAACGACACGGAAATTGCTCTAAAACGCTATTCCCACTCTATTCGTCCACATTCCGCCACCGGTGAGTCAAGTGTCCGGATTTAGCTTTAGGCCTTGTGGTAGTGTGTAGGTATCCGAACGGATTAATTGATATTGTAGGTGTTCTATCCCTTGTAATAATTTCGATATTGATATGAGTGTATAGTTTTTTGAATAATGACATTTATCAATATATTCTTTTTCGATTTCATAACCCACAAACACAATGTATATATATGGGAACAGGGAACTGTGCTGTATTGAGCATTTTTCAAGTATTCTGTCGCCTTACATGGCTATTTTTAATATTGGCATTTCATTATCAATCATTAATTTACCTTTACAACTTCTTGACTATCCCTTGAATCTGAAGCAAGAACATTCTACATCCTTGACGTGGTCGCAGTTATCAACCACTTCTAGCGCGTATCAGGTAATCTTACTAGGCTAATCCGCTACAGACTTGTTTTATGCATGTCAAGTAATAGTTTTATTTTATTGTGTAATTATTTTACTGAATGTTTGGTTAGTGCTTTCCAATTGATATACACCTTAGTTATCGTCCCCTGGTGTTTGTTTTCAGTTATAATTAGTGTTATCCATACTAATGCAAGTACGGTCTTTCAGGGAGATGCTGAAGCGTCCGCCACATCTACAACATTTCTAGATGTTCTTCACCAGCAGGAGGTATGGATACTGACAGCTCCATCGAGCGTCATCATCAGAGCTGGAATTCTTGTTGTTTGATTGTTCTACACAATGTTTCATTCGTGGTTAGCCGTTGATATGTACCTGTGCTGTCGACCCCAGGTGTGTGTTATGTTTTCACTATTGTAATCCTCACTAATGCAAGTACTATGTTTCAGGCAGTTGATGGAGCGTCAACCCCTGCACTTGATGCAGAGCCTGACATTCAAGTTATTCCAGGGGAAGTGGAAGCGGGACCATGCGTATACGAATCGGCGCAACAGCTTTCGGAAGTGCGCACTACATTTGCAACATCCATAGATATTCTTCAGCAGCACGAGGTATGGATAATGACAGCTCCATCATGCGTGATCATATAACGTGATTCCATTTGCTATACTTTCTTCCCTATTAACGCAAGTGCTATGTTTCAGGGAGACGACGAAGCTTCCACTACAATCACAACATCCAATTTAGATGATGCAGATGTAAATAAATCGGAGAAATAAGTCGATGAAATGTGATCATATTTAGATTTTCCTTGATTCTTTTGGACAATGCATCATTTGCGGTTATCTCTTTATATGTACCTGTGCGTTCGACCCCAAGTGTGTGTTATGTTTCCAATATTGAAAACCATACTAATCCAAGTACTGTGTTTCAGGGAGACGACGGAGCTTCTACCACAATCACAACATCTCATTTAGATGATGCAGATGTAAAGGAATCAGAGAAATAAGTCGATGAAATGTGATCATATTTAGATTTTCCTTGATTCTTTTGGACAATGCATCATTTGTGGTTATCTCTTTATATGTACCTGTGCCGTCGACCCCAAGTGTGTGTTGTGTTTCCAATATTGAAAAGCATAATAATGCAAGTACTGTGTTTCAGGGAGATGCGGATGCCTCCTCTCCAATACAACCATTCATGGAAGTCCATGCGGAGCCAGAGGTATGGATACTGACTGCTCCATCGAAATAGATCATCACTGGTCGAATACTTGTCGTTTGATTGTTGCACACAATGTTTAAATCGTGTTTGGCTATTGAGATGTACCCGTGTGTTCGTCCTCACATGTGTTTTATGCTAACAATATTTTGATACATAGTAATGAAAGTACTATGTTTCAGGGAGACGATGGAGCCTCATTCCGTGCTGTCTATGCGGTTACAGAAAATATAGTCGTTGCAGCGCAAGAGGAAGGGAGGACATGCGGAAACAAATCAGAGCTACAGCGTGCAGATGTTGAAGGTCGAGTCAAAAAAGTTGCAAAGAAAAAAAAACAAAAAAAGGTTAGTTACAAACAGTTCATAACTTTAAAAAAATGTTTGTGCTGGGGACTATTTTATGTTTTTTTCCAGTCAATTGTACTACACTTTATCTTGTGTTTAAACTGAACATCCCTTTTCCAATCTCTCCTCCAGTTACCCGTGGGTGTCAGAAATATACATACACAGACAGTGAAGCGAATGAGAGATGTGGCTTGCCAGAACGTGTACACTATGGAGGAACTATTAATTGAGGCGAGGCGTGTTCAGGCTCGAGATGCTCATGTCCAATGGCCAGAACATGAATTAACTGTGTTTGGACACTACAGCAAAGTTGCAATGGACCATAGCTACAGTGCGACCGCACCACCACAAGAAGATGTTATTGAATGTATTGAAGATAGCTCTGAAGTAGTTGCAGATCAATTCGCACAATCTACACCCGCCAAAAATTTGCCACCAAAAAACCTGTCGACATTGTTGTGTTCTCCCATCAATGTTGAAGTAATAGATGTCGAAATGACAGAGAATGAACCAGCCGCAGCATCCACAGACGCATCAGAACTTGATATCAGCGATATTACTTTCCAATGTGTTGAAATCTCCACAACGTCACAGGCCGAAACAACGTTGACGCAGGATGACAGTCTAATGAAAGAGAGCAAATACATTGTATTCAACAGTTGTTTGATGGAAATTATAAGTATGCTGAAATGTGTACATTCCATTAGAGGGAAAGTATGTGGGAAGCCATTGATTAATGTGACTCGTCAAATAAAAGGCAGTAATGTCAAAATAAATGCGGCCTGTAGATTATATCATAGGTTCTCATGGTCTGCACAACCGATGCTGGGGAAACTGCCAGCAGGCAATCTACTGTGTGCAGCTGCATCACTTTTTAGTGGCTCCAGTTTTAGAAAGTTAGAGGCTTTCTTTCAGTTTTTGGGACTCCATTTCATTTCTAAAGCGCTGTACTACATATACCAACGTGATTATCTGTTTCCAGCCATTAGTGATGCTTGGAAAATTGAACAATTGTCTCTAGAAAGTACATTCGAAGGCAAACGATTCAGGCTAGCCGACGATGGACAGTGCGACAGCCCTGGATTTTCTGCCAAGTACTGCACCTACCACTTTCAGGACATGGATAGTAAGAAAATTGTGAGTTCGGTGGTCGTGCAGGTAACACAATGTACATCGTCAGTGGCCATGGAGAATCTAGGATTTATAAAATCAGTGGAATATCTACAATCAAGGGGAATGCACATCGACCTCATAGCCACGGATAGACACGTTTCAATTGCCAAGACAATGAGAGAGCAGTTCCCACATATTAAACATCAATTTGACATATGGCATCTGGCTAAATCAATCAATAAGAAAATCTCGGCTGCAGGGGAAAAAAAAGGTTTTGAAAGTATTTTGCAGTGGTCCCATTCTATCACCAACCATCTTTGGTGGAGCTCAAAAACTTGTGAAGGGTCAGTGGAAATACTACTTGAAAAATGGCGGTCACTGATGCACCACTGTACCAATGTTCACCGCTGGACAGCAAATCAACATTTCCACGAATGTGAACATGGCCCTTTGTCCCCAGAGGAGGCACGGAAGAAGAAGTGGTTGATTCCATCTTCACCGACACACAAAGCCATTGAGAAGATTGTTTCCGACAAAACTCTGTCAAGAGATTTGAGAGGACTGACAGAATTCTGTCACACAGGAGATTTGGAGGTGTTCCATAATATGTGCCTAAAGTACAGGCCAAAGCGCTTGCATTTTAGCTTTCGGGGCATGAAACATCGCACTCTA
Organism: Ambystoma mexicanum; assembly: GCF_040938575.1. Lineage (NCBI taxonomy): Eukaryota > Metazoa > Chordata > Amphibia > Caudata > Ambystomatidae > Ambystoma > Ambystoma mexicanum. The sequence goes on along the minus strand of NC_090923.1, from coordinate 748,865,316 downwards.
CTAGCGGTCTTGGCCCATAACAGCATTGTCGGACGTGAACAATCTAGGACTAGGGGTAAAGTAAGGATGCCTTGCTACACTAAGGTGTTTTCAAAACGAAGTAAGCAATGGGTGATCAAACCAGTCTATGATGAAATGCAGTTCGACTTTGTGAAAGGCCTTATTGTTGCTGTGTTAGAGAAGCACAGATATGGAATTTTGGACGTTTCTGTGCAGAGCAGTGATCCATTGCCACCGAACATTGCGACTGTCCCATGCCCACCCGAAGCACAGCTGATTGTGAAGTACAAATCCCGGTTAAAATAATTGCAATACGATTGTCTTTTTGTAAATAAATGTTATTGTACAGTGTACCTGTAACCCTAACCCCTACCTTCACCATCATGGGTGGCGAACAAGCTGGGTGTCATCTTTGAATTCTCTCTATTCACCTCATATATGTGTATGTATATATTTTTCTCACGTCTCATCTCATGTAAATGTAAATGCTGCGCACTGTTAACAGAGGGGAGGCTTGGGTATTGCAAATAATAAAACAAACTTTTAACTCAACTCCTGTGGTACTTTATACTTTCCCTGACCTTCCGCCAAAAATTAAATGTCTAAATTTGGGCTGCAAAGCTCGCAGACAACGGGGACAAAATTGGGGCACTTAGAACGCGCCAGCCAAGCGGGCCGTGGCATTTGCACATTGAGGCGCACTACATAGACGGATTCTAAACTTCAAGTTCTCACAGATGCCTATACTGCGTGATGTTGCAAATAAAGAATGCGAAGGACAGCGGCTTTGATTTTCAGCTCGCGCCCAGATGAGGCCCACAAGTCGCACTGGAAGTATAAGGGTCTATTGTTTTTTGACCTTGAGACAGGGACCATGCCGAAAGAACTACATTTGAAGGGGGTGCGCAATAACGTAAGAGACGATAAGGCAGAAAATTCAGAAACTAGACCGAGTTTCATTTTAGTTCAGTATACGAAAAATCGTTGTCAAGAGCACGGTCCGTTTTACAGACTGCATTACGAAGAGACACAATGGAAATTTAAAATATAATGTAAGTAAATGTTTACACGCTTTTATACCGGAATGAAGATTTAATGAATGGATGCATGAATAAATGAATGAATGAAGAGCTAGGAAAAGCAAGGAAAACGTGTTCGTAGTGGGCACATGGGCATGCAGGTCCACTGGTCTCACCGATCTCGGTCCTTGGCCCAGCCACTTTTCCCTGCACTGCCTACCTGCACTACGGGACTGTCTCTGTATCCTTCAGCCCCTTCTCCCGGCATTTACCTTGCACTTGCCACCAGCTGGCCCTATTATTTAATTTGTATTCAACTAACCATGTACAGCACTTCCCTCCCCCTCCCCCCTTCCCCATGCATGATCAGAAAGACACCCGGCCTAGTAGGATCGTTGTCTGTCTGCCCTTGTTCCCCACCTGCCTCGTCGCGCCTAGAAACACTTGAGTATAGGTGTGTTACAAATGCCATATCATATATCATATCATTCCTCACCTATGTAGACTAACTGTCATTTATCATTGTGTGTTGGCCTCGCTTTATTTCGTTACTTTTCGCATTGATTTTAGAGCCGAACATACTCCATTGAACTATCCTTGCAAGCAAATAGTTTCTGATCGGCTGTAATAAATAAAATAAGTAATATTAATGAAGATCGGCTGGCGAGACTAATTATAATTTTTTTGTTTTCATAACAGGTATTTGCTCCCCTTCTGCTACTGCCATCGGTTTGAGACACCAGCAGATGGCTTTTACAGTAGACACCTGCAGCTTCGTGTGAACAACTGGAGCACACTGACAATTTTATGGGACGATCGCCAAGGGCCCACATGCCCTTACGCTGTACTAGTGGCTAGAAGCAACATATCAACCTTTACGATGGACTAGTGCCTAGTTGATGGAACAGCCTTGCGGTTCACCGTGCTTCCAAAGTGCTTCTTTTAACGAAAAGCAACACCCTGTGTACCATGGCGGATACAGATAAAAGAAAATAAATGGCTTTCGGAGCTCATATGGCAATTGCTGAATATTCTCTAAACATTTAATGTAAAATAAATGTACTTTACCAAATGTACCGTCTTGCTGTTTGATTTTAAAGTACAGTTTCATATTCCGAATTGTGGCGCGCTGTGTTGTGTTGTGAGATGCTCTGTGTTGGTTTCCGGGTTCTGTGTGGAGTCGCGTAGAAGACGACTGGGCGCGTTTGCCTACGCAGCACAGTAACGTCACGGAGAGAGGCGGGGAATATGAATGTTTGGATAATGTCAGGCTCAGGGGCGGGGGAATTGATTTAGTGCCGCAAAAGCAGGTCAGCCAGGGCGATGCGGCAAGTGATAGGATTATCAGAAAATGGCGGCGCCCTGGTGCTTGTTTTTGCGTGCGTTTAATGGACAGAAACTCGAGTAATATAGCACAATTTACTTACATTTTAACACAAAGCACCGCCTTGGGTACTATTGAAACAGTGGGCCTCATTACAACCCTGGCGGTAGCTGTGCCGGTAAAACCGGCAGGGCTGCCGCCGGAGTTGCATCCGGGTCCGCCACCCGCGAATGGGCAATTACCGGGTCATGCCGAGTTAGGCAGACCTGATAATTGCCCTTTCGCGGGTTCCGGTAGGTCCCCATTCCCATCTGAGCCCCATAGGGCTCAATGGGAATGGGGAGCTCAGGTGCACCGGCACCGTTAATAATGGTGCTGGTGCATCCGACGAGCTGTGCTCACGGGTGCTGCACGGCCTGCCAGGTCAGACCTGGCGGGCTGTCAGGCACCTGCGAGCACAACTCGTACTATGGCGGTACGGTAGCAACAGTGCCGGTAGCATACCAGCACCATTGTTACAGTACCGCCATAGTTGTAATGAGGCCCAGTCTGTGACTAAAGGAATGAATATCCATTTACAACTGGGGGCCACTTTTTCACTGTTGCCTGAGACAGTTTAATGCTTCAGCCCGACCATCCGAGCCACCCCTGCCCATTTCTTCCATTTATTTTTCATGCTGAGCTCTCAGGGCCCCCCAGGGGTGCAACCGCGGACCCCTGGGGGGCCGCGACCCACAGTTTGAATACAACTGCTCTAGGGGGTTTATCTATGATATTGCACACTATGGTTGGGATAGACGGACAGAGGCACCCCTGCCAAGGCTAAAAAATGGTAGCAATGGATGAGCAGCCAAGGCTGTGACTCACAGGGAGGTGAAGCAGGCTGGTTCTTAGGTAGGTACATTGAATCCCCAAGTCCCCACAAAGGAATATCTACACACTATGTTATGTGCTAACACAGTTATTGTATTAAATAAAGATTAGGTGTAGGTGAATATCAACATATAAATAAGGCTCGCTTTGTACCCAGGAAACTCTACTCTAAAAATGAGCAAAATATTTACAGTACTAAGTGGTACCACCGTTATTCTTAAATTCAACAATAATGGCCCAACTGGTATATGCCATAGAATTGCACTAAAATTACTAAGCACTGTTTGAACCTCAAAGTACAACTGTACAAATGCAGGCAATTACTTCAGAACACTGGCAGAATACTTTTTGGAGTCAAAAGGCAACACTGTGTGGAGATCCCCCCACCTAGGCAACATGCTATAAAAAGGTCAGTTATACTTTTCTTTTACATTAAGAGCAGACCTTATTTAGTTTAGTTTAGTTTAGTTGTTCATTACTTGTCTGTTCTTGCTTCTACAAGTCCCACCACTCACCATGTACCTGTGCAGCAGCAAGGGAGCCAGGCTTAGGACAAAAACTCGACCCTTGTGTTACCCCTGCAGGAGGGAACCCCTCTTCCTCGTCACAGTACCTTGGGCACCTTGGAAGGCGAAGTGGTGCAGTCTCTCAGCTTTACTCGACGATGCCCCTCAAGGGTGGACTGCCCCTAGAGGAAGAAGTCACTGGGTCATTGCTGTGAGCAGGAGAAGGTAAACAAGTAGTGTCAGAAAGGGAGCAGTGATGGTCTGTTGTAGTGGTTTCCTTGGTCAGGTTACTATGCAGGCTGTGGATGCCCATTGAAGATGAAACTCACTGAGGACCTCAACAAGAATTGGGATGTGAGGAGGAGTACTTTGGATTCCTTCACTGGCCTTTGGGGTTGGCGGGAGCAGAAGTAAGTGTCAGATTTCATCGGTTTGCCCCCGTTTGGTTCTTCAGTGCTGCAGCCACAGCACGGATGACAGGATGGCTTCTGGATTTGTTGGATTCAAGCACTGGATGCCCTGTAGACCACCAATTCTGGACCCTCAGGACTCGTACTTCAATGGGGAATGGCGGGAAACCGACCATCTGGCACTTCTCTGCAGGCAGCAAATCTGGACTTCCTTAGCCATGGAAAAGTGGACAGATGTCGAGGTTGCAGTACCACCTGAAGATTTCTTTGGTTGGATGGAATTTGACAAGCTACAGGCATCGAGAAGCACTAAGCCAGGGTACCCCCTCTTCTGGGTGATACACTGCAGTCTGGCTTTCCAATGGTCACAGTAAGCATCCAGATGCTTGGCGACGTTGGTGAACTTCTTGGGCACAAGATGACCAGTCACTCTTCTTCGGAACCCATGATGATACCTTGGCAGTGTGGCAGGCACTCAGGACTGGCTTCCAGGACACTTTGGGTGAAGAACAGCAGTTTCACAATGTCCCCTCGTAGCTACGGGAAGAGGTTGCCTATCCAGGTCCTCTCTGATCAGTCCTTGAATCAGCACAGCAGCCTTTGGATCTGATGAAGAGTTGCAGCAGCAGAACTTCTTCCTCCAGATGGATTCAGGATACAGGCTTCCAGGAAAACTCCAAGCTACTGACACAGAGGTAAGTAAGGGGACCTCTGATATACACTAATTCACCCATTCACTTGGGCTGAGATAGGCTCAGCCATCCAATCACACACTTGTGCATTCATGCAGCACCCAATCAGGCTCACAGGCATTCAGCCCATTCTCCCAAAACCAGACAATCAAAACAGTGAATGTGTATTGGAGACAACTCCCAACCTTTCAGAGCATACACTGCATTCACTCCGTTTCAGACATGGGTGACTGAGGCAGGACCACAGGTATTGTGGCACACATCCAAAACCAAACACCCAAACCACCGAATGTGAGTTGACTCCTTTTTCCATTCAGTCAGGTCCCACCCCTAGGGTGTACCTAAAACAAACAGTCTCTGGGGAGGGCTCCTACCAATTAAGCAGAGGGCAGCCCCAGCTGCAGCTGACTGCGGGTGCTGAGAAGGAAAGAAGACGTTGGTGCACCAAAAGGAATCAAGTCTTCCAGCACGGATTACAATTCTGAGGTAAGGAAGATAATTAATCTCTCTTCTTCGGGAGGGAATGCACACACAAGGGTGTCCCAGCTGTAACATCCACAGTAAACGGCACTGTACTTCCAACAAAACACCGACATCTCTGAGTAACCCGCTTCAACCCCATTCACGCTTAAGAGCAGAGAGGATGGATGAAGAGGGAGAAATGGTTCCTTCACCCATAAGCTTCGATTGAGACTTGAGTGATTCCTAAAAGAGGAAAAATAACCCAATACTTTTCCTGGGAGACTGGTGTAGCGCCCGGTTCTGGAATATGTGATATTGATTGAACGGCTTCTCCTGGTACACTTCCTGATGTAGCGTCCACCAGACTACGCCCCTTAATTCTTCCTTCCTACCCCTGTGCTCCTTTCTATATGTTTTTTTAATTTATTTATTTAAATGTGTATAAATACTTATCTTTTTACACTTTTTGTTTTCACAGCAGGATAAAAAACCTTAATACAATTCGAAATATCACAAATCGAGAATAGAAAAATGTCACAGATCGCAAATAGAGACATTACATCAGTTCAAGAATTCATCTCAGATTAAAACCGTATGTAAAAATCTGGTTATTCCAATATTTTAAATAGTTCCTTGACTTGTTAGTATTTTTGACAAAAATAAATCAGTATTTAAAAAAGTTTATTAATATACAAATCCTGCGGTGTCTACGTAGCCTCTGGTTCCTCTGCATATTTTCTCGGGCTTCCGTTACATCTCTAGTTAGAAGTAGGTTCAGTTTAAATCTTACCATATTGTTTCTGCATTTCTTGGAAGGACCTACATAAAGCCGTTCTTTAGTGCACACAGTAAGCCCCCATAGGGAGGACCTTGAGGCCTCTGCTTTGCCAGGGACAGAAGTCGCTTTCAGCCTGAGATTTCCATCAAAGAGCGGCACCTATGTAACGAGTTAAAAATTAAAGACCAATCATGGGGCGGACACTTGCTAGAACTAGCAGGATTATCATTGTTTACCCATCGCTCTGGTTCCCCCCCCCCCCCATTGCTTATTCTAATTGTCATTGGAAACTACTGTGTTGAACCAGTTGCTAACAGCAGGAGCAATGACTTATCCAAAGAAGGGTCAGTTGCAACATTTCCCAAATTCACAGAGCATCACATCATAGCCAAAAGTCAGTAGAAGTTCTATCCCTGCTAGAACTACATTTCGAATCATGCGAGAGTGGAAATAGAGTGTTACCATGTCCAGTCTATGCTCCAGGATAAATTCCACTTGTGCTATTGTATTTGTTGTAATTGGTTCGAGGTTTGGTATCTCAGAGAATAGCGACAAAATGTGCTGTCTATTCAATGGCAAGACTTCACCCTCCACGAATATAAGCTCCATGTACATGATGTGATCCTCTGAGAATAAGGTGTCTGTTGGTCGCGCTACAGCCAAATCGATTCCCCCCCCTGCTGAGTCCTGCCAAGAGAGCTTACTTCTGTCAGAACTTTGGTTGCAGGATGGTACATTAGACATGGAAGCAGTACCCGGGTTCCTTCCACATGGCTGGGTAGAAATCTTCCCAGTTTGATTAATTTTCATTCTTTTATGTTCGAGAGTTAGAAAGGGCGATGATTGTTTTTTCAGAACTCTGGAGGGGGGACAAGGAGACAGAACAACTGACACGTGTGCCCGGTTCTCATAAAAACCTACTCCAATGTCATTCTCTCTGTGGACGAGTTGAGTGCCAGTGTCTTCATTGTATCCTGATTTCCATATGGGTTCATAAGACTCTGATTGGTGGCGAGGTTTTAAAGCCATGGCTGTTTCAGCTGTTTCCGTAATATGGTTAGTAGCAGCAGATACTAATAAGTCCGTAGTAATAATGCTCTATGGTGCATCCTGGTCATAGTTTGTCTCTGACGATACTGAGAGATCACTTAGATTGAATTCCTCTGGTTTTTCAAGGATCGGTTTCAGGAAAAACTTAATTGAGGCTTGCCTGTAGGTACTGGGCTTTTAATGTTTTTACTTTTACACTTTACCTTTCTTGGTGGAGAGAGCGATGTTCCTACCTTTGCCACTTCCAAAGCCGCTTTTGAGCTTGAGGAGGCACAATTGGAATCTTCCTCAGCCTGATGCGCCAGAGGCTCTGTATCGTTTTTACTGCCTGATTTAAAATTTCTCAAAACACTTTCAGGAGCATCTCCTTGTTTGTTTCGGCAGGTTTTTAATGTTTTTGGTTTTCTTTTCCAAGTGGACCGGTACACAATTAGTATTAATGCTTTTGTCGGGCACCTGCAGAGAACAGCAAATATAATTTGCTTGTACTCGCAGTCTTGTATCTGGTTGCGTTTCCTGTATAACGATGGGCGATTCTCTTTCCACAATGTTTATTGGAGAAATCGCTGTGTCCACCTGGAGCAGTTTTTCCCCATCTACTTGTCTCTTTTAGCGTCATGAGAGGTGAACAAATCTGCTTGTTTAGGGAGGGGGGGACGTTCAGTTCACAGAGACAGGCAACAAGGGGTTTTCCAGCATTTTGCAGATAGAACCATAGATAAAACCATCTAAGAACACCAATTTGACAGCTATTGAGCTGAGGGTAACTTGCTGTTCCAGAAGCTCTTCTTATATGCATTGAGAGGATTTTCCCAATTGAGATAAAGTGAAGTTCAGGGCGGGCAACGTTGAGCCCTGGGTGTTAGGTGCTGTGTTTATTGACATGCCCAAAGCTGTTCTCATGCAAGTATTGGAAGGAGAGACGGTAGTGGCGAAATCGACTGGTGGTCCCCAAATGACACCAGTTTTGTAAAATCAGCCACAAACAGGGACAGGGATCGTGAGAGGATTGCATCCAGGATAACACATGGTTCAAAGGAAAAATATATTCTACAGGTCTGTGCACCATCATCATTGCCTCACCAGAATGGTCTTGCAGTTTCTGGAGCTGCAGCTCTGGATTTAACGCAGCTCCTTTTAGAATAGTATTGTCTGTTAGGGATGGAGGTAGAGCCCTCAGATGAGAAATATTGTCCTTTATGACTTCTTCTGCAATTTGCATCATGGGGCCCAATTTCCTCTTGCGTTTTCCATATGTACGCATTGGGGAATACTCTGGGAGGGTAACGTATGAGACGTGCCACGACGCTGTGTCTTCACTTTCCTGTGCAGAGAGTATGGGCTCATTTAGGAGGGGGCTGGCTTCGGCAGGCTCAGTTAGTGAGGGGAGACAGAAACAGGAGATAGCTTTAATTAACGGATTTAACAATTTAGCACTGCAGATTTTACAAAAGGTATGAACACCCACCTGTGTCCGTAGTTGATCCGCAGGCTACAGCTTGCTGTTTTGCCTTAGACTCTATGTTTGCAGCTTGACAGCAGACCACAGCAGACCACTTCTGCCGCCACTACCATGCCGCGATCTGCATGGATTCTGAACTTTTAATCAACTCCAGAGTAATCCTCACACAATCGGCTCGCCTCCAATAATAAAGACTGTAGAGATACTGCCACCAAACTTCCCCAGGGCAGACCACTTCTGACGCCACTTCCACGCAGATTCTGAGCTTTTAAGCAACTCCACAGCAATCCTCACACAATTGGACCGCCTCCAATGATGAAGACTGTACAGATACTGCCAACAGACTTCCCCAGGGCAGACCACTTCTGCTGCCACTTCCGCATCATGCTCTGTGTGGATTCTGAGCGTTTAAACAAGTCCAGCGCAAACCTCACATAATCGGCCCGCCTCAAATGATGAAGACTGTAGAGATATTTCCACCAGACTTCACCACAGGGGACCACTTCTGCCAACACTTCATTTCTATATGTGGAAGCTGAGCAGTCGAACATGAACGTTCCAGTACCATTGGTTCCAAAAAATAGTACTGGATACGATTTGTTTTTTGAAGAGAAACCACAGGAGGTCCTGATATACTACTCTTAGGGGTCAGTGAGGATGTCTTTTACTCCTTCCACTTCATTTAGTATAACAATCCATGGTCCAGCTGTAAATCAATATATGTAATGAAGTAAAAATACACTCACAATTGATTAGATCACTTCTGAACATTGTGGATCGAGACAGAAGAAAAGGTTTAGAGGGCAGAAGGAAAAATAGGGAAAAGACTATGCCTGAGTAGGCTTACCCCATTCTTAAAAAGACTAATCCTCCTCACACTAAACCCCAATTGGAAGTACTTTTATATAGCCCTGATTTCGTTGAGTGGCATAGTCCTCCTGATGAGAGACTGAGTTTGACCCCACTTATACCACCTTCTGCATTGGAAAGTGCCAATGTTCCAGGACCAAACAATGTTATTGAGTACCAAGTTTGGTTGGGTGATATTGTATGAATATATGTTCTATGTAAAGCGCTTAGATGTAAGAAAGTTGCCCAAATGCTTATGAAAAAGAAAGCAAAGAGCAAAAATTCTGAAAGCTTTCAGTAGATCGTTCAAAAGTAAGCCCTGGGCAACAAGAAGAAAAAGAAGGTGATGATGATTGAAAAGGACAAAGAAAGCTTCTTTAATCCAATTAACAAGCTCAGCCATGAGGTTGTGAGTGTGCCGTGTCAACGCCTCTCTTCTCATTGAGAGTCTCTGGAGATAACCCTAATACAGAGAGTCATTTCAATATGGAGCCAGAATCTCTTTTTTTAAAATATATTTATTTGTACATTTTGCAGAATAACAATTGTCAACAATAGATAGTAAAAACATTAGAACTATATGCAGATAAGAATATACATATTTACAAATAAAGAACTAGTACATATTCAGAAACTCATCTGAGATTTTTGCATGCAATTTAAGCTTCCCTTGCCTCCAGTAGATTGCTTTCTCTATGTTTGCGAGACACGTCATTTCCTCAATCCAGTCCACAGCCGTCGGAGCAATTTATGATTTCCAGCTCCTCAAAATCATTTTTTTTGCAACTACAAGCCCCTCTGAACAGAATTATTTTCTGAGATACTGAAAGGTCCCCTAGCAAATCATCATTCCCTAAGACCATCGTTTTGAAATCCAGAGCAATATCCAAATTTAGAATTCACAAACAAATGGTACACACATTCTGCCAAAAACCACGAACTCGTACACAGTCCCAGAGCATATGTTCCAAGCTACCCACCTCATTCCCACAACTCCAGCAGTCATCAGAATTCAGCATATCCCTCTTCATCAGCCTTTCCGGACTCCAGTACACTCTATTGAGGATCTTTATTTGTCTTGACCGTTCTTCCAAGTTTATTGAGCAAAGTTTTATATTAGCACACATCCCCAGCCACATCTCAGATGAAATTACACAGCCCAATCTCCTGCTCCAATCTGCTCTTAGTTCTGAATTCTCTTTATAATTTGACACAATTTTATTGTACACCCTGCTTGCAATAGACCCTTTACCTGGTTCCTTCTCCCTAAGAAAGAGATCTAGGATTGCACTACCACGCCCATCCACCTCTCTAATACACTGTTTCAATTTTCTGAAGTCATCATTTGAATAATTGTCAATGCTATATTTTGCACATAACTCTTCTTCATCAATCCACTTACCATCTGTATTGATATCACCAATCCAATTTATTCCACTGAGAAACCACTCCGGCCAAAATAAAGGCTTACCCCTATCAGCAATTGCTGGGTTCAGCCAAATAGAAGCATTAGAAGTCTTTGAAGCCACCGAGTCCATCATTTCATGTATATTTTTCCATGTCTCCCTCAAAAACACAGTCATTGGAACTTTCCTACTCTGCCTACTTGTGGCCGTAAGAACTGCCCTAGGAGGAAGCGGGCCTACTAAACTTGCCTCTGCCACAGCCCACCTTTCTAGGGGTTCTTTTAAAAAAGGCACGATAAAGTGACTTGAAAAGGCCAAATGATAAACTCTGAAATTTGGAACACCAAGGCCCCCCTTCTCCATAGGCAGTTGAAGCTTCCACAACTTAAGTCTCGGTGGTTTATCATGCAAATAAACGATTGCAGTAAGCCATCAATCTTTTCCAATAAAATTGACTTATCCTCATGGGAAGCATGCTCAATATGTAATTGACTTTTGGAACCGCATTCATTTTCAGGGCGTTCACTTTGCCCCAGAGCGATAAACATAACAAAGACCACCTCTGAAGACTCATTTTCAGATCCCTGCACACATCCGCCATGTTTTCTTCCACCATATCACCTGTCACTGGTGTCAGCCAAACGCCCAGATACTTTCATCTTTTGTCACACCACTGGAAGCCCCAGTTCGACACCAAACGCTTATCACAATATTGTGTAATAGGCAAGACCTCAGACTTAGACCAATTGATTTGGTATCCAGCCACATCGTGAAACCTGGCTAGTATGTTCCTCAAGGTAGGTAATGACTCAGCCAGATCCCGCAATACTAGCAATAAATCATCTGCATAAAACCATATTTTTTGTTCAACTCCTTGAAAGTTTAGACCCCTTACCCCAGCATCACACCTTAGAGCAATTGCCAGCGGCTCAACAAATAACAGTGGTGACAATGGGCACCCCTCTCGTGTACATCTCTGTAACTAAAAAGAATCTGACAGCTGTCCATTGGTTTTGACATTCGCTGTGGGACAAGCATATAACAGGGCAATCCATGAAATATAGTCATCACCTAAATTCATAGCACGTAAGACCGAAAATAAATATTGCCAATTAACCCGGTCAAATGCTTTTCCAGCATCTAGAGAGAACACTGCAATGTCCTTGTCCAAATCCTGGGCCTGCGACATCATCATCAACAGGTTTCAAATGTTACTAGAAGTTCTATAATCTTTAACAATGCCTGATTAGTCTGTGTGCACCAGCTTTTTAAGTAAGTGTTCAATACGTATGGCCAACAATTTCGCCAATATTTTGGTGTCTGAATTTATCAAGCTTATCGGGCGATAACTAGACGTCAAACTTCTGTCTTTACCTTTCTTTAAAAAGACCCATATAATGGCATGATTGGTAGATGCTGGCATCAGACCCACTTCTTTAGATTCAATAAACATATCCCTCAAAAGTTCCACTGCCGATTCCAGTACAATTTTGTAAAATTCAGCCGGTAATCCATCCGGCCCAGGAGTTTTTCCAGTATTCAGTTTTCTGATGACAAACCTAATCTCATTGTTAGACACTTCCCTATTAAGTAGCAACTTTTCCAGCTCTGTAATCTTGGGTACCTCTATTCCATTCAGAAACGTTTCCCCAAGGCCATTGATACCGGACTCATTTTGATACAACGTCAAATAGTATTCCTTGAAAGTCGCATTAATCTCACTAGGATTGAACGTAATTAGACCATTTGCCCCCCCTTAATAGAGGTTATCGGCCCTTCTGATTGTTGTTGTCGAAGTCTATAGGCAAGCCAACGATTGCATTTCTCCTCACGCTCGAAATACGAGCATTTGAATCCGTACATTTCCTTCTCAGATCTCTCTGTTAGAATATCATTCAATTGTTTCCTTAGCTTTTTAAATTCTAATCTCTTATCAGTAGGGTCACATACCAAATCATTTGTAATTTCTTTGATGCGCTCATCCAGATTCAATCTCACTTTCTCCATGTTCTTCCTCTTACTACTAGACAATCCCAATATAAGACCTCTCAGGGTACATTTGAAGGCCTCCTAAGTAGTCTTAATGCTCAACTCATCCGATCTATTTTCTGCCACAAAATGATCTGCCTCGGATCGAATTTTTTCCACCAATTCCTCATCTTGCAAAATAGAGGTATTTTCCATTTTCCAACTGAAAGACCTGCGAGGGTCAAACTATAATTTTGCGTCTAAAAATACTGGTGCATGAACTGTGACCGCAATACCACCAATCCTACAACTCTCTAGGTTCACTGTCATCGAGCCAGCAGTAAGGAACATGTCGATACGTGAGTGTGTATTGTGAGAGCCAGAAACGTGTATTCTCTCAAATATGGATTATGCAATCTCCAGCAATCTTTCAAATCAAATTCAGTAACAAGTGATTGAAATGAACAAAAAGTTGGGTCCCTCCTCTGATTCATCCGTGACCCACTACTATCTAACATCGGGTCAACAGCCAGATTAAAATCGCCCCCTAGAATAATATTAGGGGAATCTAAATCCTCCATTAATTGAGAGACTTTTCCAAAGAATGAACCGTCATCCATTGAGGGAGCACAAATGTTACAAAGGACTGCCTTAACCCCTTGAATTTCCACCTGAAGTGCAATGATCCTACCCTCATTTTCTGAATGTAATCTCAGCAATTTAATTGGAGCATTTTTCCTCACCAAGATGGCAACCCCTCTGATTAAGAGGTAAAACATGAGGCATAAAAGTCACCCACCCGCCGCCTCCTCAATTTATAGATCTCTTCTTTTAATAAGTGAGTTTCTTGCAAAAAATAAATGTCACTCTGCATATCATCCATACAATTGAAAACCTTTTGCCATTTAACTGGATTATTAATAGCATTCACGTTCCAAGAGGAAACAGATAAATGAGTCCCCCTATCCAAAGACATCGCAAAAACCTGTATAAGATATAGAAACGTGAGCACTAGTCCAACAATTCTGCATGCAATTGAAAAACCCCACCCACCACCCCCGAAACAGAAGTTTGAATCCAACGTCAACAATAACTAAAAACCCCAATACCCCCGGCACCCTACAGATAATATACTTTTACTCACCACTCATCGTGCACACTCCTGAATAATTAATTCTATATCTCCTCAAAAGACCCAATATTTCCACGTTCTTTTAAGGTTACCAAAACAACTGCACGTTTGAATTAGTAATGCTCAGCCCTCTAATTTACAAGAATCCCAACAGCCCCGCGCTGTCTTCACATGACTAAATGCAGTAAGATAAATGGAAAATACAATTTGAATACAAAATGTAAATTTTTGCACATTGCCTGTCAATAGACAGATACTCCATCGAAAACAACTGTACATAGAAATTTAACAGTAAACATATCACATCCACCCAACCAAGCCCCTAGAGTATCATAGCTTTTTTCAAGTTCAAAGATGCCATCCCAACCGTCACATGAGTTAGAGATAATCCATTTTCTATTGTTCTGCTTCTCCCTCCTATAAATCTCACAGTACAGTAACCTCTGCAGGAAATGAAATGTGCCACGAACGATGACAATTCTTCAAGAGATGTCCATATCCCGTGAGCAGACGCTAATGAATTCAGAAAGAGAGATGTTCCGCCCATCACAAGTCACAAACATAGAGTATGAACCCTGAAGCGAGTGCAAGCGCCGACACACAATTGCCCTCCACCAGTATTACTTACTCAAGCAAAGTGTATGCAGTGAAATCCAAAACAAATGTTCTCATTTTCCCAGCCGAAGCAAAATCCATCCGGCATAAAATAAAAACAGAATCCGTAGCGCCGACCGCATCCAAACTACGTGAACACATCCGAGGCTGGGAGGCGAATCATGCATCATACGCTGCAAAAGTCACCGCATAAAGTAACGTGATGACAGTACAGCTCCCGATCAGCTGACCAACCCAGGGCGTGGGTCCTTTACTCGAGGGGATGCATCACACGTAGCTCGAGCCGGAGCATTATTTCAAGGTATAAAGAACAACAACGTTTAACTGTTCAACTTTATCAGCGCCATTTTGGGAGCACACATCTCAATATAGGTTTGAAATTAAGCCAAATACACAGACACCCAAATCAGTCTGTAATTGTAGTACGTGAGTCATGGAGATTCTCAAGCCACAAGTACGCCTTCTTGGGATCTGAAGCAACTTTTTCTCCTTCAAGCAACATAACAGTCAATGAATTAAATCTATTAAAAAAAGCCTTTACGTGAAGATTTTTGCCAATTCTTTTACCACCTTGAAATTCCTCCTGGCTGCCATGAATTCCTTAGGAAAATCTGGATAAATATAGATTGACTTTCTGTTGAAAACAACAGATCCCTTACTCCTTGCTGCATTCAATACAAATTCTATCTTCCTAGTCAGGATAAAAGACACACGAATATGTCTTGGATTATAGCCTGCAGACTTGCCAATCTGATAAGCATGGTCAAAGTCATCCTCTCCAAAAGAATCCACACCATAGCAGTCCTTGAATATACGTAAAATTAGAGGTATCAGACTTTCATTTCTGGGCTCAGGATTCTCTTCAATTCCAATCAGCCTAACATTTCTTTCCCGTAGTTTTAGGTCCATTTCCATACGTTTGTCCTTCTCACACTGAAGATCAGTCTTCAACATGTTGTAAGCTCTGAAACTACCTGCCATTTCTGAGCTCATAGTGACAGAATTCTTCTCCAAATCATCCACCCTAACGTCCAAATGGGATACTTTTGAGTTCAGCTCAGCCAAGGTGGCTTTAACCTCACCCATGTCCAGGGCCACTTGCCTCAGAAGTTTGTAAATGTCTTGACTGCTAGGATTGTCTTCATCCATCTCCAATAGTTGTTTCTGCTTTTTAGAAGTAGGATTTTCTGGTTCTTGAATCTTTTTCTTTGAACTCATAATCAGTATTGTAATATCTTCAGGGAGAAGGCCAGGAGCTGCAGGCTTAAGCTGCTGTCACCTTGGCCAACATTCCGGAATCCCCAGAATCTCATTCAAACACTATCTCCTCAAAAAGGAAGGGTAACAGAACATCATGTCAACAAGAAGACAATGCTTTTAGTGATATTACAGGCAGCTATAGAACGGGCTTGAAGAACTCAAGAGTGGTGATTTTCGAAGCAGCAATTTAACAGATCCAAATTGCTAGACCTATTTGCGAATATACTTGCACTAAGACCAATCACTTATAAGGGCAGTGAAGTGGTTGTTTTTAGGAGAACCGACTGGACTTAGGGGCTGTCCTTTTTCAATCTCTTATTGTTTCTAGACTAATTTGGGGCCACGTTGATTCATTTAGACAAATGGTTCTTGACCTATATCATTGCCAAGATAAAGCTAGCACTCACCTGGTTGCTTCAAGAACTTCGACTAACAATGGTTCTCCCATGGAGGGCCTTGTTTCCAGGAAAAGCGGATTGGTCATGGCTTCCTTCCTCTCAACAGTCATCAAGGTCTCCAGCTCGTGCTTCGTTACAGCTTTAGCATCAAAGATGCAAACTGCTGTCTTGGAATAGCAGAGGTGGCAGCCATGTAATATCTAACCAGGACTAATTTCCTAACATTTCTGACTATGGTTTGATTTACATACAAGACATGGTTCACTAATGCTTTTGATTTGGATGGGGATTTTACGTTTCGAAACATTTGCTAAGCAAGGCGCTAATGTGCACCCTAGGGGCGGGCTCATAATTCTTGTGTATAAGTCCTTGGGAATGAGTGCTCGCATTTTTAGAACAGGGTGTGACAGTCTATTAGTAGATAAAATGTGATGGACGAAGGAGTTAGGGTATGAGAAATTGCTACTGATTAACATTAACTGGAATCCTTTGGTTTTTTCCTTGGATTCCTTATTCAATGACTTGAATAGGATTCTTATAGATTGGTATGTAGAGGGACACGCTGATTGAGTTATAATTGATGCAGATTTAAATAGCAATGCGAGTTAGCTGGCGATATGTTGGATGGGTTATGGTACCCTCGAACTACCATCAAAAATAAAAAAAGTGTTAGAAAGAGGATTCTATAGGAAAATGCTGAGGAGCCTTTGATGACTGACCAGACCTCAGTATTACCTCTGCTGTATTTAGTGACCATGCTTGACTAACGGCTACCGTACAATTCTCTTGGTTGTATCATCCAAAAAGCTCTCATTTGTCTTGGTATATAACGGAAAATAGGGGAAACAATATTATTTGGCATTACAAGAATGTTAAAAAGAGCATCACTTCTTCTTCTATCAGAAAAGTTGGACAGTGACTGAAAATGGGCTGAAGAGGCCCTTTTGGAACCAAGCTTTTTTAATTTAAAGATTAAAGAGCTCTTCAAAGCCATATCCCAGAAGGTGTTAGTGTACTAAAACAAGGACCCATATTTACAACAATGGGTTGGCTACTAAAAAGAAAGAGTTGGGAAGGCAAATTAGATTGTTACCAAGGGTGCATGGCGGTGATCTTATAGCTTTTCAGATATTTAGACAAAAAGTGAAACAAAGATATATAAATTGGGTAATTAACCATAAATATCACATATATACAATGGATAGTCAGCAACTGCTAAAAAGCTTGAGTTTGAAATTGGCTGCATCGTTCTGGGACTTGGTCACTAGTGCAATGAGTACTGAAATAGGACTGTCGATTAATCCTATTTCTGAAGATTTGTGTTTTAAACACTTTACTGAGATTTATACATGAGCTAGGTCATGCACTCTAGCCTCTTATGTGAATGTGGTCACTTTGGAGACCTGGAAGGTAACGTGCTCATTGGATATTATACAGGATGTTATAGTAAAGTCCAAGGCTTCAAAAGCAGGCGGTTTAGCCAATATTATTTACGCAAAAGACCCTAAATACTGGGCATCAGCCTTACAGTCCTTGTTCAATAATATTGTAAGCTCTTTGTTAATGCCTCCCACTTGGGCTAACACATATGTCATGCTGATCTATAAAAAGTTAGATAGAAGGAATCCAGCGAATTATCAACCTATCTCTCGTTTGAATGTAGCTAGTAAGATCTTTTACTCAAAAGAGATGGAAGCTTTGCCAAACAATACTGGTAGAATTTCAAATGTTTAGAACAGGTTCAGAAAACATCTCCAAACCATGCTAAATGGCCTG
Source organism: Ambystoma mexicanum (assembly GCF_040938575.1). Classification (NCBI taxonomy): domain Eukaryota; kingdom Metazoa; phylum Chordata; class Amphibia; order Caudata; family Ambystomatidae; genus Ambystoma; species Ambystoma mexicanum. Next base: position 748,847,336 of record NC_090923.1, on the reverse strand, counting down.
ATACTAGCAATTTTACACAAAGCATTGCATTTTTCTAAAACTGAGCACATCTATATTGCGAGCATCGACTTGTCTTTCACTTTTGACAGATTACTATTTTTGAATACGTTAAAAATGTGGAACATTCTAGAAGGCCCATTGAAGTGGTTAATCTTATTGCATGACCATAACACCATACATACAAATTATACTCAACAGGAAAGGAGATCTATCATTCCCAATTAATGTCACGAGAGGGTTATGCCAAGGGTGTGTTTTGTTGCCTACACTATTTGACCTATTCATCTCTAATATTAATGATATTTGGAAAGATATTTTGGATAACCCAATTAAGGTAGGTCATATAGGTCATTATAGGTTGAATTGGTTGGCGTGCACGGACAATCTGACCTTGTTTAATGCTTTGGCTATTGGCCGCCAACACAAGTTAGATGCTTTCTCAGACTATGCAAGAGACAACGATTTAGTCATAAATACAGTGAAGTCAAAAATCTTAATTTTCACAAATACAATACCAGAGAAAACTATTATAATATCTGTTGGTTTTTAAATAAGGACCCTATTTCATGCTCAAAATATCTAATTTACCTGGGCTTTATTTTATCCAGCTCAACTTCTGAGGCCAAAATCTTAAGTAATTTAAGAAATAAAATCAAACAATTAAGAGCTAAAGAAACAAATATTTAAATATTGCAAATTCTCCCTCAATCCATTCACAAAATATTATCAAAATGAAAATAATCCCAAGTATATTGTATGGACTTGAATTAAAATCATATAAATACTAGAAAATGTTTGATAGATAGAAGGCTGTATTTTGAAATCTGTGTTGTTTCTACCTTCCGATTTCTGTTCTGCAACATGTCCTTCGCCTGACTCCCTTAAAATGATATGCTAAAACCTATAGAGCTTGGAGAAACAACTAAGGAATTCACTGATAATCCAAACGAGATTTGTTTTAAACGGTTTGATTGGGATTGGAGAAAGACACGTGAAAAGATAACAATGTTCTATTTTCAGAATACGCAAAATAAAGAAAGGAGAGGTCTCAGCAGATGCCTAATGAAATACTTCTCCCCTAAAAGTGAAGATGCATACATTCGATTTAAATTCAATCTGGTACCCACACTGCAGGTTTTTGGATCTAGGTCTAAAATTAAAGATCGTTGTTGCAGGCTTTGGAATAATAAATGCACAGAGACTATGAGACACCTGATTTTAGATTGAGAAAGTACTGGGGACCTAAGGAGCCTTTGTTTTGCCAGACACATTCACAATCCAGAAGCGGATGTTTCAGATTAATTTTGTAATTGCCTAATAGAGGCAATTACCACACACTTGTAATTATACATTTTACTAGATTTGTGAATCAGTTACATGAATACATGAAATGCTACGAGTTTCAATCTAATTGGTACAATCTGTAGTCTGCTTTACATGTTCGAATGAGGATGTCACTTAAATTAATTTATGTTATGATTATTGTCCAAACTGAATGTATTCATTTGTTGCATATGCAAAAGATTTCCTTTTTTCTTTTGTATGAGAAATTATAACACACATTTTTAAAAAAAGAAGAAAAAAAAGAAATGTCTTGTCTTCTCTGGTTGCCAAAATTGGTGTCCCTGGGAAGTATTCTGTAAAGTGTGTATTTAACCAATTGCCACACTCATAATAATATTATAAAATGCAAATCACAGGCAAAATTGTCCCTTACTTTGTTCATGGTGCCATCACTAGTGGGCCATAGATCTCTCCAAATAGAAATGTGAAATAAATGATTCTATGCTAATGGATTTTCCACCATACCCTGCTGCCATTTGCATGGCCTCTTGGTGCTATGGGACCTGAAAGAAAGGTGGTTGGGTTTGATTAGTAGAATGGAGGGAAAATGCAAGAGAGTTTTTGTGGTATCACGGGGTGTACCGGAATTTGTCTTCGAGTAAGTATTAAAAAAATTCAGGCTCTAAAAGAGATAGTCAGCATTCGGCTGAATACTTAATTATTTTGTCACTCGAAGACGAATTTCATTAAGCCGGACTGCCTGACTGCTACTGTGTTCATGCTATCAGATTGCCCTCCTCCTCAGGAAATGCCTGGTCCCGGGTAGGTCACTTAACCACTTAACTGCCATGGGCCCCTCCCCCCAAGGCCTTTTTTGGTTATTTCGCCATTCAATGCCTTCTAACGTTTTCTCTTTCATTAACCCCTTAAGTGCCAAGGACGAGGTATCTCGTCCTTGGCAACAGGGAGGTAATCCCAAGGACGAGATACCTCGCCCTTGGCACTTAAAAAGCCAACTCTTAGAGGTTGAGCTGAGGTTTTCAGCAAAAGAGTGCGAGGAGCAGAGGAAAAACAGTTCAACTACCAATAGTTTGAAACACCATTCCTTTGTCTTACTCCTATTCCTCTGCACTACACTGACCTACGCTGCCCCTTTGTTTTATGAATGCTGAAACCACTGAGCAGCACTCTTCCGGTATTATGGCCAGGACATCCTTTCTGCTTCTTCCAGCCCTGTGAAATGTTTTGCTCTTTGCAAAGATGTGTTAGTGGGAGGGATAGATTGGGGGCTTGATTCACAGGGTGCTGTGGGGGCATTTTCTTTTCACCTCAAACTGTGTAGAAAGGTCTGATAGTTTCTAAATTGTGCAGGTCACCCTTCTTTGAAAACTTGCTACAACATGAAAGGCAGTTTGCAAAGTTGCTTAGATAGGGGCCACCTGTGTGTAATTTCGCCGAGATAGCAACTGTGATAAGATGACGCTTTCAAAAAATGTCTGAAACAGAACGTCAGTGTGGCGACCCACTTGAGATTAAGTAAGATACTAGGGGGCAGGCAGGTGATCTGCATTACCAGATAAGAAACAAGGTATTACAGAAAATATGCTCTGCAATGAAAAGAAAGCAGGAAGTATATATTAATGAGTGTATTGTTAGCTTCAAGTTTGTAAAATTGCAAAGAAAAGCCTCTATCCTGGAATCTAGTGTGTAACTGAATTCATTCAGCTGGAGTAAAATTGAAACCAATCACCTGCAGCAAAATGGTCTGTTCTTCAGTGTTTAATAAACTTACTGAACAACTTAGCATCTAAAAAGTTTGCATTCAGTAGCAGTTTAGCTATCAGCACGGTGCTAATTGATGAAATCACTATATCCAGAAAGCAAACGATGGACAAGCCCAACATAAACATTTGAAGCGGAAAGGGTCTTCGAACGCACGCCCATCATAGTGATTGCATATTTCCATTTTCTTGTTTTAAGTTTTGCCTAGTTACTTTGTCCTAGCCCAGCCATTCTCCATGGGCGCGTCGCCCACGCATGCACAAAGAAACACTCTCTTCAATGTGTTCTTTCATTTAATCAGACACATTGGGCCTTATTACAAGGTTGCTGGACCGGATACAACGGTACGGTAAGTTTACCCGTACTGTTGTGTCCGGACCGGCAAACTCCGAGCTGTGCTCGCAGGTGCTCTTCACTCCAACAGGTCTGACCTGGTGGAATGAAACGCACCCGCGAGCACAGCTTGTCTGTAGCACCGGCACGGTAATGAACCGTGCCGGTGCTACAGGCATCCCCATTCCCATTGAACCCTATGGTGCTCATAAGGGAATGGGGACTGACAGGCACCGGCACCCGGCAATGGAGGAATTACTGGGTCCGGCAAAGTCGGAATACCCTGGTGATTTCTCATTGCCGGAGGCTGGATTTTTTCGCAAGTTTGGCGGCTGACTGCCGGTTTTAACGGCAAGGCTACCGCCAAACTTATAATGAGGCCCAGTCTATAGTTAACAAAAAGAGAAATAAAATACAGAATGGCGACACATATTTAGAAGTGTGTTTTTTATATACAAAGTGTATTTTATTTTGCCACTGCTTTATGTATTGAAAAGCAAACTATTCGGCTCTGTATTTGGCTTTGGCCGAATACTTTGGCCAACTATTCAGCTTTCTTCCAAATACTGAGTCTACTATTCGGTGCACCCCTAGTGCTGTCTGCCTTCCCCATTCCCTGTCATGTGGATGCATGTGAGTGTGATATCAGAGTGTGTGGGAAGTCATGTGTGGAATGTGGTGCGTGAAATGTATCTGCCTGTAGGATTCCACCGAGGACATTTTGGTGACAGCACCTGCGTGGTGGGCACCGATGGGTGCCACATATGTTATGTGCTTAGTTACACATGTAACAGAATAAGGGGCATACAGTGGGAACTTACCTGTAGCTCCAGTATGCCTTCATTACTACAGCGTTGTTGTTATGTTGGTGTGTGCAGGTCGGAAGTTCTGAAGTACTGTGTGCAAGTGTGTTTGTAGGTTGTTTGTGTCTAGATTACCTTAGGTATCTATACCCAGAGGGGTGCCTCATGTGCCCACAGTGAAAGAGTGCATTGGTTTGAATTGTTATACAGGTTGGTTTGAGGGGCGTAGACTGCTGCTGTGAGACTGACTATGTGTTGGAGGCCGTGTTTATTACAGAGTGCGAGGGGCTGAGTTAGTGTGCACAATATGATGTGCAAAAGTAGAATTTGAATGTGTTAGTGCCAGTAGCAGGCAGAGGAGGTCCCAGTGAGTGGCCATTTAAAGTGTCTTATTCAATGTAGTCGTGCAGATGTCTCAGTAGTGATGCACCTTGGAGTCACTGTGGGGATATCCCTGGTGTGCCCTACAAAGGGGCAAATACAGATTGCAGTGGACAAAATCACAGTTAAGCAACACTATGGTGGAAGACATCCAGGAGTAAGCAACAGTGGGGGACCAGAGGAGAACATTATAGTGGAGTAAAACAGAAGTGGGCAACTACATTGAGGCACTACAATATTGGGTAGGCGGCGGGAGGGGTTTCCAGCATGATTTCTTTTTGTCCCCCTTCCTTGGCCTGAGGTTTCCATATGCTATCCAGTTTGTGAGTGGGGTGGTGGAGGTGGGAGGGTGCACACAGGTCTTGGATATGGGGGTTGCTTGTCACTTGGCACACAATTTCCTTCCCTCTCTTTCACCATCCAGGATATGTGGGTGCCCCCTGCTGCTCCCCCATTTACCTGCTGGGGAATGGGAAAAGCTCAGTGGAACTATGTTACTTATTTTATCAGCCTAGAATGCTAAAATACGTTGCGAGTCACCCTGGATAAAAACTCTAGACCTGGAGCTTGCATAGAGATCTCTGCAGCAGGTGCTTCAACCAAGGGAGTTGCCTCACAAATAACATTCAACGTATCCAATCGGTGGATTTAACCACTGAAAACGTGAGGTTGGTATATGAGAAAGGTAATTCTGGAGGGGAGGGAGAGTGTAATTAAAGCAAAAACTGAGGGAGACGCAGCTTAGAATGTGTCATTGCCACTAGCCATATTCTGCGAAACATTCAATGCAATGCCCAATCAAAGACCAAAACTAGTTTTCCTGTTGTCGAATGGGAGACTGCCCAGAGATATCCCATTGGTTATGACAGACTTAAATAAACATCCATCCATTTATCCTTTTTTGCTACGCTTAGGGAATCAAGTTGAACCTTACTGATTGAGTCCTGAAGACCCTGCCTGAAAATGTGAAGGCTGGAATGGTGAGTGTGGTCCTGTCCTGCAGTCCTGCCTGGAAGTTTCTGACCCAACTGGAATGTATCGCAATGTGTGTAGAAGCATAGTGAGCTGGGTGTTCTTTCAGACAGCCCTTTAAGATGGGTAGCAATATCCTGGAGATGGATGGGGATGCAGATTTTATTCATACATCAATAATCAAGACGACACAAATAGTTTGGCAAAGTTCGTCTGTTTTAATGTCAAGTATCTAAAACAGGGAGTACAACGAACATCAGCAATCACTTGATCCTCTGATTCTCCTTACTTCATAAAAAAAACTTGGCCATCATTGATGTTTTGACCTGCGTCATTACCAATTTCATCCTACGTGGCAAACTACAAAAACAGAGGGTGTGATTGGGTCTAAGTGTATTTCTAAGTATAGGCTCTATATCTGTATAGAGCAGTGGTGGAAGGTGATAGGATACTTAACATGAGGTGGGGCAACTAAGTCCTCCCCTCAAAATGGCCAATTTGAACGTCACTAAACGTACGACGTCCCATTGGCTACACAAGCTAAAGGACCCTTAATCACGCGGTCCCCTACAATTGGTTAGCTTGTAACCCCTGTCAGTACTTTTCCACCTACGTCTAGCAGCATGCAGACTGAACAACCAGGTGCGGTTGAGCTTGTCTTAGCACCAGCTTCCCACCAATTAGCATATCATCTATCATCACCTCAATTGTCCAGTGTCAATTAGTGCTCTAAAGCTGGCCTTGAGATTGTACTGTTTTCTGAGAATTTTTAGGGAGTATGTGCACAGCCAGCCTTCGTGCGTAGGTGTGACCATCTTACTCGTCCAACTTCCCTCTATCACATGATTGGACACTATGAAATCAAGCCTTTTAGTGTATTTGACTTTATTCACCAATAGTCCTCTGACGTCTTTTCTTCTGCTTGACCTTTCTGAACAGGAGCTTCTGTTCCTTCACATTAATTGTATCCAATGTCAGCCAATTCCAGTTTGATAAAACCTTGGCTCTCTTTGCTCTGTAAACTCCTTTAACTGAGATTCCTGTTGTGCATTCAATTGCTTTATTCACTGCGACACACTGAAAATTGAGGCCTTCTTGCTTCGTTCAGTACTGCTTATATGCGTAGTTGAAGCATCCATATATTTATATATTTATATGTTGCCGCTTGCCACAGTATAACTATTCAAAAGCATATGGCTAGCTTCATGATTGCTTTGCTGCTTGCGTTTCATTGCATCTGTACACGTGTAAACTAACTAAGTATCTTCATCAGGTCTGTGGCATAGGTTTCTTCACCTTGATCCCAAGATATCACTTATCCTTGGTACTTTCTTGATGGTTTATAAATCGTCTGCATCCTTTGGTCTGTTTATCTCTTCTATGGGTGTCAATTCAATTTTGTGTGACGTCACCATTCATCTTTGCCATTTAGTTTCTCTGCTTCTTCAGCAATCTCGTTCAAATTGCCATCATATTGCCTTGTATGTAGGTATGGTTTCCTCAATGAGTACTTTACCTCCCATATTCTCTTAGATATTGGTATTCTCATGGGTACTGCACAGAGTCCACGCTCTTCTCTTTGCTGGTTTAACTGTTCTGTATACGTCACACATACTTTGGTTCCTTTGTTTCAGATAATGTAGGCGGGGCAGTTTGAGTGGGGGTACTTGGCTCCTCCTTTACACTCCCCCTCTGGGCGATTCATCAACCACTCTCATATCATCCTTTATATCTAGACATCCTGGTCTGAAGAAATGCTTCTTAGGGATCCATATTTTTATGACTCCCTTCAGACATCCAGCTGATTTCACATGCTCATATTTGTTCCATGTCATGAGCATGCACTGTCCACTTGGACTGCAATATATCCATCTTCCCACACACCTCTTATGGTCCTTTGGATACAGGAACTTTGTTCCCTCAGGTGCATGGAAACTGGCCTTCACAAAGTCTCTGATTTCTTCATCAGTCAGATCTTTAGGCTTCCATCCTGGTTCAACATCAATCATGATTTTCATCCCTATGGCTTTCTTTGCTGTTTTCTTGCACTGTGAGATTATTATCTTGATCACACAGAATCCAAGAATCACTAACAATAACAGGGCTCCAAGGAATTTGAACATGTCTGCCATCCATTGTGGAACCCAAGAGAAGAGTGATCCAAACCAGCTGTCATCAGCAATATCTTCTACTTCATCTATCCTCTGGCCATGGAGTTTCGTCAGCATGTCTATGGCTTCCGTCAAGGTTCCATTCTCGTCATCATGAGAAGGTATGAATGTGCAACATGATTCTCCAGTTTTTGCACAAACACCTCCGTCCATAGCTGTGATCATATCCAGGACATATCTGTCATGATGCCTACCCCCGGGCATCTGGATCAAGCCCATCAGCCCCGGGAGCAGGCATCCAGACATTTACAAAAACCCCAGCAGCCCCAGTTAGGGGCTGTCTGGGATCAGTCCTGGCGCCGTAGGCATCAGGCTCATAATAAAAATCAGTCCTGGCACCATAGGCGCCAGGCTCATAGACATTACTTACCTCATGGAGACCATGCTGCAAATAAATCCAAGCCAACGTGAGGCCTGGATGGGACTTTTTTACTACAGGGACTATTTTTTACTCGGGTGTGGTCCTGGGGAACTTCTGTCCTGGGACTACTTTGGAGGCTATTTAAACCACTCCCGAACAGCAGCACATGCTTCATGTTATTCTGCATCCAGCAGCGTGACTCTCACCGTGCCTGCAGCCAGCATCCAGTCTTCTGCCATGCCCGCCTCGAATCCGGAGCTCCTAGAATAAAGAGGAAGAAAAGGACAAGGTTAGAAAACAAACTTATTTCAAATTCCTCACCTGATTCCGGATCCATTTCATCTCCCGACCTGGAAGTACATCAGTCCTGCACGCGTCGCTCCGCCAGCTCCAGCACGGCGCCATACTCACCAGTTCTCACAGCATCTTTCAATCCGGCACTGTCTCCATCATTTCTTCGCCGTACTCCGGCACCTAGGGGCACAAGAATAACAAGGTGAGCCAAGGGAATCAACAAATACCTCTTACCACCATAGACTTACCTGATTTACCACCGGCGGTATTATTCTCCATATCTTCATATGCCGCATCTTTAAAGAGGGAGAAAAACAACACGTTAACGCATGTAATAGTTACTGGACAGCGTTGGGTAACACAGACTCTTACCTGAACGCCAGCAGCAGCTACGAGACCTTCTTCTCATGAACTCAGTTGCAACTTAAGGAAGGAAGGGGACAAGAGTGAACATCGGGCACATTGAACTCTTTGAACTTGATACTTACCAATCCCGCCTGTGACTTCAGAGTCAATGCTTACCGGAACTCTCCCAACGCCTTCAAACCAGTGAAGTAACTGGTATCTACGTGCCCCTGCAAGACACGCAGGATGGAGATCTCATCTTTTACAAACATAAGGTGAGGTTACTAAGGGGATATCGGAGGTGATTAGTGGGGGAGAGCGAGAACAGTTGGGAGGCCATCACTAAAACCCACAGGTGGCTAATCCCTGTCTCCACTTGCAGGAAAATACTTCTTCGGGTCCAGCAGACAAGACTAGGCGGGCCAGTCCAGACAGTCATCTCTGCACTACGCATCACGTTGACGGAGACCGCAGCTGTCCGGGTCCGATCGACACCCCTATGGGGTCCAGGTGAGCGTAACAATATCTGTTCTGGAGAGTCATCAGTCTTATGGCTCTCATCTCTTCTCTGATTGCATTGAATCCCTTTATGGTAGTATTAATTGTCTGCAGTAATTCCCATCTGGTGATCTGAAGCCACTTGGTATTTGCTCCAACCTGGATCCTTTGCATGAAGATCAACGTGAACACTGAAGAAGTTTGGCTGAACTGTCTGTGTTCGTATGGGATAGAGTCAAAAGCTTATATTGATTTGGCTGAAAAGTAGTTCTCTCTCTTCATCCTCTTTATCAGCTCCACAGATCTCCTTTTCCTCAGGTGAGCATCGCTTTTGGGAAACTGTCAAAGTTCAAATCACTTTAGGAATCACCAACGCAGGAACATGGACATTTACTAATGTGCTGATTCCTCCCCAATCTTTAGGCACTCTGCTGTAGGCCTTGGATCCACAAGCACAATAATGATCCATGATTACTGCTGTTCCATGCACCATTCCTGATGTATCAAAGATACGATCGCACTTCTGATTTTCTCCAACTTTTCTTGTACCATTCCCTCTGAAACACAACTTTGAGCTTTCTAAATGCACTACTTGCATGGGTCCTCCTCTGTCTTTGACCCATGTCAATAGTTTAGAAAGTCTTGGCCACAATGTTTTGCATACATCCTGTGCATTCAAAATAGTGGATTCAGGATGATTAGTTACCATCCAGGCTCTGCAGATCACCACTCATTTTCCCATCCATCTTGTGATAAGACTGATACTCAGATCTGCATTTGACCTCTGTTCTTCCATATTCAAATACCGTCTGCAGATTTTCCTGCAGTCTCCAGTTTTTTATTCACTTCTCTTCTGATTTCTGATCCTTTTACTCCAGGTTTCTCGTATCTGATCACGATACTCCTTGTTTTTGCATTGTTTCTTGTCTTTATATCTTGGATATAGTTATCTTCATCTGGATCTGTCTTTTCAGTTGCCCACTTGAGAGAAGCACCACTTCCCATGAACTGGCCCGTTTGTTTTGCAAAGTGCTATGTGTGAAAGACAATGTGCTGTCTGGACATCTATTTCAATAGCTATGAAGCTTTTTGATTTTCCCATACTGTATGGCAGGAGTGCACATATGAAACATTCTTCATTTGACGTCCTTCTTCCAACTTCTTTCATATGTTGGTACCATATGTTGTTTCCCAAATGTACTGTGCTGTGGAGATAATCATTCAGTTCATCATTATCTTCTTGGGTGCTTATTTTAGTTCTCAAACTCTTCATGTAGTTTTCTATGACTATGTATCTAAATGCATCAACATAGCTCCTTCTAGTTGGCTTAATTATAGGGATTTCCGTCCGGTTCCCTCTGTAGAAGAAAGTTCAGCAAGTCTTTTCCTCTCAGCAAGTATTATTCTCTCAGTGAATCCTTTAGGCATAACAATGTCTCTCATAATCTCCATCTGGGATTTTCCTTTGGGACTTGTTCTTGGTCACTTGTCACTGGACCCGCTGTGTTGGCATGTATTAATTTGGTAAGCTCAACCTCTATTAACCCCTTACTTTGCCTGATCCGCCGACCCTGTCTCCGGCGTTTAAAAGCATTCTCTGAAACAAGTGTTATGTCTGACTGATTACTAACAACATCTTTTTCAAGCTCAGGTATCCTGCCATCTTTTTTTGGAACAGGAATAACCACGTAGGGTCTAGGCTGCCCTGTAGTTGCCACACGTATATCTTCCTTATTCTCAGGAAGATACACAGGCGTCTTCGTTCCATTTGCACCTATATAAAATGCAGTTCTCACAGTCAGTGAAAGCAATATGAGTATAAACACAATGCAGGTGTAGATGACACAAAGGTATGTCACCTACAACATTTACTTCTTGGACAATATATGCGTCTGTCCTCGTGGGTGAACACAACTTTGCATTAAAATTCCCCATCTCGATCATTTAATGCTAAGGAAGAAAAAACATATTTTAATGGTTCTGCATTGTAAATAGCTTCTGGAAGCTGCTGTCTTGATCCAGTAAATCCTCCTTGATAAATCGTCTGCTTACTGGATACTAAGAACGACTTTATCTGTGTGTTTGGAACCAGTTTTCTTTTCTCTTCTATCTGTTTTTTCTTTCACCAATCGAGATGTACATTTTACTTTATTGTGACAAAAAATGACCTCTGCACGTCTATACGAGCTCTATTACATCTATTACATACATCAGCTCCCAATCGATGCCTCGAATCTGCTTCAGTCCAGACGACATGTTGCTTACCTGTCAGCGTGAACAAAGTTTGTCTTTTATAAACTTTCTCGCTCTGTCCCTCGGAGGAAAGTTTCTACACCGTTTTGTGATTTCTCTCAGAATAGATGCTCACTTGAATGATGATTCCCTCCAAGATTACATTCAAATTTGCTGTGTTTCTTGGATCTCTCAGAAAGGTTACCACATCAGTGTGTCTTCCAACAAGATGCGGGTAGTCCTCAATTAAACAAAAGAACACCACACTGACTAGTCTATGTGTTGCGTCGACTGATAAGGGCATTTGTATTCTCACTGTACTCAGGTAACTTCAAGTATTGTTCAGTGATGACTATAAGCAATCTTCTTATAATGTTCTCATTGTCACGATATCGAATGAAAGCTGGAATGAAGCAAGTTCTCCCCACGAGTGAAGGATAAGAACGCAACACCAACTCAAAATACATAAGTATGTTCCTAGAAAGGTCATCACTGGGTAACACCATACGTAGATCCAAACAAGAACTCAGTGTGGAAAGAGTCACGGTATTGTACCCTCTTCCAATTGCTGTGTCCACGATCAGAGTCTGGCATACTTCTCTTCTTATCAAGGTTTTTTTAAATATGCCTCAGTCCAAAGTCAATAGGCTACTGTTGCTTTAAGAATGCAGATCTTCCCTTTACTCTGCAACTAGGATGCACAAAGTGTTCAAATGTTTTCGTTGACCCTTTTATGAATAGCTCAAAAGGGAGTGTCCAAAGCCAAGCCATAGTCCACTAAAAACTTCTTTTAATCCTTCCACTTGTCAGGTTATGCGTCCTTCTTCCTCGTCATAGATCTCGCCAGCACATGCTGTGGTTCTTCCCCGATGATTGCAGCTTCTTCGCGGAGGGTTGTAGGCCCAGGAGTTTCTCCAGAGTAGATCCTTACGTCCCCAGGAATGTCCAAGCGTGCCTACCCTGCAATTTGACAGCAGATGGCGTTACGTCCTCAACGACAAAAGGACCGTTGAAACGGGGCTCGTCCCACTTTTTCCTTGTGTGGTGTGTGGTTACGTACTAGGACCGCATCTCCGGGGTATAGTTGGGGAAGACAAAGTTCCTGGAGTTGGATTGTTGAAGCATCTCCTGTTTTCTGTACTGCCCTACACCCTCTTCTCTGCAACTGTCCTGAAATGACAGTAAAACTGGAAGTCATACAGTTCAAATAATCATGCAATTCCAATCCTAGTACTTCTGATGTCGGCTGAGCATCACTTCTAACTCTGGATGAAGGCATTAGGGGTGTTTTCATTCGCCTTCCTGTCACGATTTCTTGAGGCGTAAAATGGTGCTCAGAACCTGGTTGGTTCTTCAATGCATATAATGCCAGTGGTAGGCAATGCACCCAACCACCCTTTCTTCAGAGTAATCTTCAACTTTGCTATCCTTTCCTTTAACAGGCCGTTGAGCCTCTCACAGATCCCATTTCCTTGCAGATGATAAGCCGAAGAAAACTTCTGCTTTATACCAAGCAAAAAGTTGATCTGTTCGAAAACTATATTGACAAAATGAGGACCATTATCTGACCTCATCACCTCACATACTCACCATCTAGGAAACACTTCACACACTCAAAATTTGGCTGCAGAGGTAAAGTTTGGGTGTGTGCATGGACCTGCCGCTATCTGTCTTGAGAAAGGACACAGCACAACAAGCAAATATCTATATCCATTGCATACTCGTATCATCTCAACATAGTCAATATGCAAGTGCTGAAAGGGCCATTGGGTCTCGGAATGACTCCCCTTACTGTGCGCAGTGTATGCCCAGCTGTGAATTGTTGGCACACAATACAGTTTACCATAAAAAATGCGACATGTTCCATTAGGTTCGGTACGAACCATTTCTCAGCAATAGTTACAGCAAGATTCTCCCTAGTTGTATGCGCGGGGTAGTGTAGCTGTTCCAGTGCCACCCTTAATAAGGCTATCGGCATCACTGGTTTACCAGTGCTGTCTTGTCGCCACAATGCTTCAGAGGGGTTTAAAGAACACCTTCTTCGCGTCCATAAATTCTTTTCCTCTTGAGGTGCCTCCGCTTGGAGCTCCATTATCTGAGTTTTGGACATATGATTCTATCCTTCAATTACAGTCATCATTACATTCATCCTTTCATTCACATCTAGGATCTCAACATTCATCATCCCTATCTCTGTATTTGCTATGCGTTTGGCCTCAGCATCTTCTGCTTGATTGCCACGCAAGATAAAATGTGTCCCTTTGGTGTGAGCTGCACATTTAATGACTGCTATGCGCACTGGGTGCTGTAGTGCCTTTATAAGCCTATCCAATAAGGCTGCGTGCTGCACTGGTGCACCATCCACTCAGAGGTAGCCCCTCCTTTTCCAACGTGCTAATGCTACATACATCGTCGACGTGACATAGGTGGAGTAGCTGTACACTGTTACTTCCTGGTCTGCGTGGTTCTCGATTTCGAGTATCAACGCCAATAATACCGCAGCCTGCGCTGAATATTGGGATGGCAATCGAGTACTAACAAGCCCCTGAAATTCTTCATTAGCCATGTGCTTTACTACAGCAGCACCTGTATACATGTCATAGCCACAGGCCCCAGAACACAAAAACCACCCCATCTAGTGATGGGGGCAATGGGTCACATGACTCACTTATGTCCCTTTGGGACCTATAAACACAGGGGCCCTGGCTGAACCTAGTCCTAGCGCCTTTGGCATCAGGCTCATATAGAGATGTGAGCAGGAACACTTTATTTCAGTACAGGAGTGCTTTTACTTTATTTCAGTGCAGGAGTGCTTTTATTTTACAAGAACTTTCCAGGAACTGAAAGCCTTTGTTCCAAAGAACATCCTCATGTGCTGACTCATCAGGTGTGGCTCCCTAGGCCTGGTCTTTATGTGCTGACTAATCGGGTGTGGCAGGGTGTGGCAGGCAGGCTGAACCTGGTGGGTGTGGCTTCAGAAGATGAGCTATATAAGCTGCTCCATTCTTAAGGCCGGTGCTTCACGTTACTGTGCACTCGTGTGCAATGTGACGCTCACCGCCGCTTGGACCAGTTTACTTACCTTTGGAAACCAGGTGTTCTCCTGCATACTCACCTCCAGGAAACCGGTGCTTTATCGCTTCATCTGCAGACTCATCTCCTGACATCCAGTGATCTTGATCCCGATGCCGCAGCACCGCACTCTGCATTCACAAACTCAGACCCTGTGAAGAAGAAGAAAGACATGGTTAGAACATCCGTCCGAGGGCCGCGCCACATTTGAACCCTGCGCGCCCCCTAGTTAACAACTTACTAGCTACTGTACTGCTGCAGCATCGTTCCTCATTCCCTCCGGCTGTCGCCTCGAGCTCTGCAGCTTTTGCCATGCCGGCAACATCACTTGCAAGGGAAGAAAGCAAAAGAGCAAACATCAAAAATGGAACGGACAGCAATACAAGACAACAAACTTTACAATACAACAAAAACAGACGAGGAAAGACAAAGGCAAACAGGAACACTTACCTGAATTATAGTGGCTTAGTCGCAGCAGGATTGGACTACCACGTGCAAGGGACCAGTGAAGGAACTCGGTCCAGATCATACAAGCGCCCCTACCAGAAGCAGCAGGACGGAGTGCTCGCCAAAACTAATCAACAGGTGAGCTTTCCAGGGACAGCGCATCCCACGGGTACCACAGTTTGGGAGGAAGGGGTCTGGAAGGGGATCAGGAACACAAGCTGACATACTCACGCCCCCTATTCTCCATGCAGGAGCAGTCCCGGACAACATCACCTATTACCACCGGTCACCATATAAGCGCAGAGGGCGAAGTCGGACCCGAGCGACCTCACCCCCAGGATGGCTGCAACTGTACCCCAATGCCTCCGTAGAGACCAGGTGAGCGTAACAATACCTTTGTCCATCATTTTGATTGATCCTTGAGTCAATAAACACAATCTCTCACCCTGCTTTCTCCTTTACTCTTGGGATTTCATCATAGAACTCTTCATAGTTTGCGTAATCATGTATGGGTTCTCCTTCTGTGATTGGCTAATCTGTAAACATAGCTGGATTCACTATTTTACATCAAACTACTTTGATTGCTGGATTTGATAGAACTACCTCATAGTAAGAAGCCCTTTGAGAAGTTAACATACCTTTCGGTTTTTCTATAATGGCGAATAATGCATGTTCAACAAATGACGTCATAGAGCATCCCATCACTATGCTTGTAGCCTTTTCTATGGCGAACGCGGTGGCTGGCAACCTTTGTTCACATGGGAAATTACCTCTCATTACGGGGTATAAGATTCCACTGTAATATGCAAGGGGCTTGTACCCCAACGTGGTTCTCTGTGTGAGTTCTGCTGTCATAAAAGTACAGTCTGTATGCAAGAATAAAAATAATTCCTCTGAATAATTGGGGATCCCTAAAACTGGGGCGGTGCATATTACTTTTTTCAATTCATCAAACCCTTCTTCCATTGCCTCGGTCCACACGATTTTTTCTTGCGTTGCCTGTGCTTTCTTCAAGGCTTGTAGGAGAGGCCTTGTATACGAGCTGTAGTCAAAGACCCATGCTCTGACATACTTACATAGTTCCAAAAATCTGTGCATCTGTTTTATCGTGTGTGGCTTAGCTGTTTTTAAAATGGCCTCAGCTCTTTCAGGGATGATCTTTTTTCCCTCATGTGAAATCAATTGGCCTATGTACAACACTTCTTGTAGACAATATTGTAACTTTTCCTTGTCAACCTTATATCCTTTGTCAGCAAGTATAATCATCAGCTCAACAGAATCACGTCTGCACTCTTCCATAGTGGTGCTGCAAACTAAAATGTAATCTACGTATTGCAGCACAACTTTCTAAGACAATATTGCTCAAATCCATCTGCAGTACTCTGTTGAAAATTGATGGAGACTCACAGTACTCCTGAGGCAACTGAGTGATTTTCAAGCGCACTTGTCTGAAAGTAAACAATGACAAATCTTGTGAGTCTTTGTGCAATGGGATTGAGAAAAACACATTTTTCAAGTCAATCACCGTGAGATATCGTGCATCAACAGGTATATTACATAGAATTGTAGACAGGTTCGGGACTAAAGGGAACTCAGCCTCTACAATTTGGTTTATTGGGCGAAGGTCTTGGATTAAACGCCACAACCTCCCCCCTTAGTTTTTTGGATTTTATGATAGGCTACACTGACGTATTACATGATGACTCTGACGTCACTAAGATACCTTGGTCCATCATGGCGGAAATCGTCTTGAAATGCCTTCATCTGCCTCTCGAGACATGGGATATTGTCGTGCTCAGGGTAAAATTGCTCCACATTTTAATGTAATCTTCACTTCCCCAACCACCTTTGGTAAACCTACGTCATAGAGGCCAGTGGTCCATAATGAAACTGGCCCTTTCGCCATATCTTCATCAAAATATTCAGGACGCTTCTGTGCTAACATCATTTTCTGCAGAACTTTTCTATTAATTGCCTTTACCCAATAGGTAATTTATTTGCATTGTGCAATGTTCATCTCAAATACCACAAAATCATCAGATAAATAATCTCCAAACAATTCCTCATCAGTGACATCAGTCACTTTGCAGCCCTCCTCAATGGCTATTATTGTGCTCCATCGTCTACCCTTATCATCATTTCCATCAATTAAAGCCATATTTCCTCAGACTATGGCTGCTTCTATGTCTAAAGGAAATATTGGCCCTTATTCTTCATCCATGGGTATCTGAGGTCTATAGAGACTGGTAATTCTTCGGTGAAAGGATCTCGACTCGTTGCTCCTGTAAAACCTTGAGTATTCATTGCATTGCCAGACATGAAAAATGTGCCCTCTCATATACATGAGCGTGTTGCACCCGTGTCCACTAAGAATGAAAAAGCTTTGCCGCCTATATTTACGTCAATCCTCGGCTCCTCATGAGGATTCAGCATTATAAATAGGACTGAACACATCAGTTCTCCCAGTGAGCTGTCCTATTGGGGGTACAGTCTCACTCCGTCACTCGAGAATGGATTTCCTCCATCAACAGTGACACCTCCTATTCTATAAGCCATTGGCGGTTCTGTGTTTGTGTTCGGCTGAAGTTGCATAGGGAATTGCCTCGATTGTCCTTGCGGTAGATTTCCTGTCATTTGCTGTGGTTGCAAGCTTTGCAGCACTCTCGGCGCTTGCTGCTGCACTGTTTGATTTTGCGCAACTCCATCCCCACTCTGCTGCAAATATGCAGGTGGATTTGACATCCCCCTCTTAAAACTGGTGATTCTGCACCATCCCTTGGCTTCTACACATACGAGCCAAGTGCCCTGTCATTCCACATGTCCAACATATAGGCCGTGGTCTCCCCATCTGCCCATATTGCATATTCTGATTATCATTTTGCATATTCTGAAAAAACTCCCTGATTATTCTGCCAATTCCCTTGATTAGCTTATCAACCTCTTTATCGATATCCCCTTCCTCGTGGAGCATATCCACTATTTGTCTGATCAAACTGTCTTTGGTTATTCACCTGTGGCATGTTCATTGTCTGTTGTGAATTTGATCCGCCTATGCTAGTTAGCATTGCACCTTTAATGGTGTACTTGGACAGTTTTTTCTGTACCAATTTAGCTTCCTCGCCTTTTCGCGTATCGTCTTTTTTCCAATTCTTTTCCTCCAGGAGTCTGCAGTAATGTGCAATGGTTAACTGGATTTCCAACCATGGTTTAGCTTCTATTATTATTATTATTATTATACCCACTAATTTCTTGCGCTGCTTCTGTAATTGATCTGGCAGCCCTTAGCACAATATATGATGGAATACAGGTATAGATTTCCCCCAAGCCTCGCGAGTCTCAAGCGTCCAGGCATCTTGGAAATTTTGAATGTAAACTAACGGATCATCTCGTTGCTTCATCTTTTTTGTCATTATAGCTCCCATATCGGATGTGTCCGGATATAGTGCTCGTAGCGCTTTCCAAACTGCTGCTCTGCAGTTATTGAATGGTGCTCCATCGTGTGCGGTGTTGACTGTACTCACACCAGGGTAACCTGCCTGTGTCCATAAGTCATCAGCTCTCTCACCAAGTATGGCGATTAGAAGACCTTTAATATCCCCTATAGCCAACATATTCCCTCCTGTCATTTTTTCTAATTCATGTATCCATTTTCCAGTGGCGGAAGTTAAACTCAGGAGTTTGCAGCTTAAATTATCTCTGTCCATTTGAGGCCATGGTATGTAATGCGGCCTGGCCTATCCTTTTTCACAAAGGAAATTGTGACGCCCCAAATTCATTCTTGTCTCTCATCATTTGTCTAGCTATTGCCAGGGTAATATTCCCACACCGTCGTCTACCTGGCAGTGATCTCAACCTGCTTACATAAGTTGGAGACTCCCCCCTCTGACCATGGGTTGCCCCTTATGTCGGTCTGACTGTGTCAGTGGCTCTGGTGCCTTAGACACAAGTATTTTTGAATACGACCATCTTAGTGCCTTATCCATAGGCGAACATCCCTCTGGACCACATACATTATTTCTCTCTTCCCCCTGGAAAGTTTCCCTTTCTTCGTCTGACATTTTCAGTGCCCAATTCGGGCAACTTCTCTCTTCTTCATTTCTATTTAGAGTCAGTCTGTGTAAAGACAGCTCCTTGTGTCTCGTACTACACGAGGCTTCCTCTGTGTCATACAACTGAATGCTCTCAAGATGATAATTTTTTCCCTTCCCTTGTGATTCTTTCTGGGCTTGCATTTCGTAGTATACTTTATCGATCGCTTCCCCAATAGTCCTCAAGTCAAACTCGTCTTCTAGATTTGCTCTAGACGTGCCTGGTAATGACTCGGATTCTGGAAAAAATTCCTCTATGTCTACCCATTCTACCTGTGGATTGGGATTTCTTTCTTCTCTTTCCTAATAATCGAGATCGCATGCTCTCTGTCTTCTTTTACATTCCATATCCTCATCAAATTGTCTATGTTTTCTCGCTTCCTCTCGCACTCTGTCTTCCTCTTTCTTTTTCATATCCCTTCGTTCATATGCCCTTCGTATCTCCTCATCCCCTCGTCTCTGTATTTTTTTCTCTCTTATTCTTTGTTTTTCCACTTCTGTTCTTTTCCTTTCTAGCCTTTCCTGTTCATCAGCTGTTCTTTGCCTGTTGTCATGTAGAGGAGGTCCCAAACATGACCCGCATTCCAACTGTCCATTTTTAAGTACCAGGAACGTTCACGCCGAAATATGTGACATATGATGAGCAAATAAACCAGCAGAGAGCTGCAGTTGGGCTCTGTCCAGTACCTATCAGAAGAATGGCACCTATTGAAGTACTGCAACCCAAGAAAACCTGTACGGTAAGGTACCCATTCAGAAGGCCATATCGACAAAGGAAACAGAATGAAGATTGTCAGAACGCAGTCCCTGAAGAAGCTAAAAAGATACTGAAGGAAGACGAATGGTGACGTCATAAGAACCCTGAATGACTCACATATAGACAATATGACGACCTGCGAATGATGAAAAGAGACGAAACACCATGGATAAGTGACATCCTGAGCCTAAAGTGAAATAATCAATGTCAAAGATATCAGAAATAATGCCATGAGCACGATGAAGATATCCAGTTAAGTTTACACGTGTACATGTGCATGGAACCACAAGAAGCAAAGAATCGTGAGGCTTGCTTATGCTTTTTTTTTTTTACTTCTTTTTATTGGTTTTACAACAAAGAAAAAATTCATTTCCCAACTCCCCCTCATCTCCCCACCCTCCTCCCCCCCACCCCCGAAGGCAGCTGCATCATGTCCGTGGTCCATCACCGCCATGGACCGTTCACCGAGCTGAGTCTATATTGTCCGTCGTCTACACAGGCCACGGCTAGACCTCTTCTTTCCTGATTGTGTTATCCTCCTTCCGATTTATGTATCGCTCCCGGGCGCGAGCGAGTCGGCTTCTTCTCTTTCCGAGCCGCTGAAGTCACTCATGCTGTCTCCATCTCCGTTTCCAAGCAGGTCTTGCACTAGGGTATTCCACGCCAGTATTCTGGCCCCACTGCTGCTTTCTCCCCTTTGCGTGGCTCTCGTCCAGACTGCTGTCTCTGCTATTGCCCATTTTTGTAGATCTGCCCACCAGCCCTCCTTCGAGGGTCCTTCGCTTGTGTTCCATGCCATTGCAATGTGGCGCTTTGCCAGTATTGTCATCAGGTCTTTCATCTTTGCCACGTGTGTCATCTGTCTGTCTCCTCTCGGAAACAGGCCCAGTATGTAAGACTCTGGTGACCAAGCTTGCATATGAATTCCTGCTGTCTTCGTCCTTTCCTTAACCATGTTCCAGAAGTCTTTTATTTTCGGGCACAACCAGAACATATGCACCATGTCTGCTTGTTCTTCCTGACAGCGTGGGCAGCGCCGAGTTTGTCCGTCTCCCATCTTCGACATCCTTTTGGGAGTTAGATATGCTCTGTGCACAATGTAGATTTGCATCTGCCTGAACCTGGCGTTCCTGGAAACCTTTTTCGTGTACTGGAGGATTCTGTTCCATTCCTCATCCTTGAAAGGTTGCTGAAGTCCCTCCTCCCATTTTGCTTCTGCATTCAGTGTCTTTTTGTTAGTGATTCCCAAGAGTTGCTCGTAGAGCCTGGACACGGTGTGTCCGCCCTCAGAAACATCATACTATGCGTCTAGCGCACCCTCAGTGTCCTCTGCCTTTGGCATAGTTTCCCATCTCTTCTTTATTGCTTGTACTAAGCTGTTGTTCAGGATGAATTGGCCTTTGTGTACATCTTGTTCCTCCACCAGGGACTGGAATCCAACCTATTGTCCTTCCTGCCATAGGTCCCCTATTTGGGCTACCCCTTTGTCCTCCCATTGAGCCCTGAACGTGGCCAGGCTCGATACTCGGGCATCTACCAGTCCCGCCAGAGGGATCTGTCTTGAGCAGGGGTCTGGCGTACCTTGTGTCTTCCAGGCTCTTTTCCATAGTGTTTGGCCCAGCTGGGCCATATTGGGAAGGGTCTTGGCCTGGGCAGCATCCATAGGAGTTCCCTTATATAAAATTGCTGGAGTGTTGGCCGAAAAAGTATTGCGTCTATGGAGGATTCCTCCCCCAGCCATCGCACCACAAATTGAAGTTGTGCTGCTAGGTAGTAATACTCGAAGTTTGGGAGTTTAATGCCCACCCACTCATAGCCCCTTTGGTAGTGTACTCAGTGCTACCCTGTTTCTCTCCCCTCCCCACACGAAGGTTCTCACCATGGTATTCAGGTGTTTAAAGAAAGCCCCTGGGATGTTATAAGGGATATTAGCAAAGTAATATAGGAGCCGGGGCAGGACCGTCATCTTTAGTAAGACTGCTCGGCCTATCATTCCCAGTGGTAGGGTCTTCCAGAACTGCATAGCGTTCCAAATTTTGTCCAGGGCTGCCTGCGTGTTAGCTATGTGTGTTTCCGTGATGTCATGGTAAATGTCCACCGCCAGGTATCTGAAGGTAGTCGGGGTCCATGTGAGGCCCAGGTATGGCAATTTGTCTGATGGTACTGTTCGCAGGCCAGCCAGGGGGAACAGTGAGGATTTTTCCCTGTTAACAATGATTCCCGATAGCCTACCGAATGCTCCCAGCGCCTCGAGCAAGTACCGCAGGTGGGTGCGTGGGTCCTGAACGTAGAGCAGTATGTCGTCTGCGTATATCGATATCTGGTGCGTTTCCACGTCTATCACTATGCCCGTATCCTTGTAATCCATTCTTAGGAAGGCCGCGAATGGTTCTAAGGCCAAAATATATAACATTGGGGACAGCGGACACCCCTGCTTCGTACCTCGCTCTATGCTCCATTCCCTGGAAACATGCCTGCCTGTCTTGACCCTTGCTCTCGGATCTTTGTAGAGCAGCTTTATCCAACGTAGGAACCCCTGCCCTATCCCAAAATGGGCGAGCGCTCTCAGGAGCCAGTCCCAATTTACTGAATCAAATGCTTTGATTGCATCTAGTGAAGCTACAGCACATTCCCCCTCTGCTTGGTTTGTCCTATCAATAACGTAATGGAGTCTCCAGAGGTTCCATGTCGTGTTTCGTTCTGGTACATACCGTGTCTGGTCTGTATGGACCAGGGTGGGTATCACTCTTTTGAGCCGGTTAGCTAGTGCCGCTATCAGGATCTTAGAGTCCTGGTTTATCAGGGAGATTGGTCTATAAGACCCGCACTCGAGGGGTGGTTTCCCTGGTTTAAGTATTGGGACTATAATAGATTCCGACATGCTATTCGGGAGCCTCCCTGTCTCGTATGCCTCCTCCAGTGTTTCTAGCAGTCTCGGGGCTAAGCTATCTCTGTATTTCTTATAGAATTCCCCCAGTAGCCCGTCTGGCCCCGGGGACTTCCCTGTTGGTAGTTGGGTGATCACCTCCGCCAGTTCTTCTACAGTAAGGGGAGCATCCAGCATTTGGGCCTGCTCCTCTGTTAATTGTGGGAGTCTGATTTCTGCGAAGGCATCCTCCAGGTCCCCCTCCTCCACCTCTTGGACTTTGGTGTATAGTGTCTCGTAAAATTGCGAGAACACTGCATTTATACCCTCCTGTGACCTTATCACTTCCCCGTGGCAATTCTGAATTGCATTAATCGGTTCCCGCTTGGTCTCCTGTTTAGTTAGCCAGGCCAGGAGTCTGCTAGGCTTATCCCCTTCTGCGTGTAGCTTCTGTATATACTTCCCATAGTCTAGGCGCCCTAGTCTTTCCCATGTCGCTGTGCATTGTTGTCGCAGGGTGGTAAGGTTGCCCTGTTCTCCTCCCTTCTCTCCCGCCTGTACCTCAGCCCTCTCAATCTTCCTTTCTAACTCGTCCAGTTTGGCTAGAGTCCCTCGCCTAAGTCCTCCCATCTTCCCCATCGCCGCCCCTCTGACCACCACTTTAAGGGCTTCCCAGATCGTCACTGTGCTGCCCACGCTGCCTAAATTATCCTCAAAGTAGTCTTCTATCGTGCTTTGAATATGTTCCTGGAATTCCCCATCTAGTAGTGCTTCTGCCCTTAGTTTCCATGTGGGTATGGGGGCTCCCCTGTGTGTATGTGCCCATGTGACTCTCAGGGGGGCGTGGTCAGACAGGGTTTGTGCATGTATATGTGCCTCAGTGAATTCACCCAATGTTTCTTTGCCCATGAAAAGGTAGTCTATTCGAGTGAATGTTCCATGTGGAGCACTGTAATGCGTGTATCCCCTTTCACCCTCATGTACCTTTCTCCAGATGTCTTCTAGCTCGAGCTGGTCCAGTATCTTCCGTAGCACCCGTGCTGGTGGCACTGCTCTTTTATGTTTGTCATCCGACGTATCCAGTCGGGGGTCCAATGTGCAATTATGATCTCCTGCCCAAATAATCGTAGCGTTCCTGTGCGGGGCCAGCCAGGGCATGAGTGACCTGAAGAAGGCTGTCGCGTCGTGATTAGGGGCGTAGGTGTTCACCAGGCACACCTCCTGGTTCTTCAACATTCCATGAACAATCAGGACCCTGCCCTCAGTGTCCTTTTCCTGAGTAATGAGTTGGAATGGGGTGCCCGGAGCGATCCAGGTCGTCACCCCCCTTGCATAGTTGGAGTATGTTGAACTATACATCTGGCCTACCCATTTCTTGGCCACTTTAGCTTGCCTTTCAGCTGTCAAATGTGTCTCCTGCAGCATTGCAATATGGGTTCTCGCTTTATTTACCCGGTGTAGACCCTTAGCCTTTTGACGTATGCATTTAGCCCTCTAACATTCCATGTGACGATATTTAGGCCGTCTCGGTCCTTGTGGAGGCTGGCGCCAGTGGCCCGCTCTTTCCCATGGGCCTGCTCACTTTTATGTCCTCCTGGTGCGCCGCTTTCGGGGATCGGTTTCCCTCCACCCCTTTACCATGTTTTAAATGGTTTGTATGTCCTCCTTCTCCCATGCTTCTCTAGGGTGTAATTGATGCTGCGGCCATTGGTTTCAGTCTTTTATTTGCTTTTTTCTTCGGTGCGCTCTGCCGGTCTTTCTCGCCCGGGTGCTGCCACATGTGTCCATCTTCCGTGCCTCCGCCGTGTCCTTGTTGTCCATTATGTCCTCTTTTCCTTGTGCCTTCTCCCCGCAAACTTAACCTCTGAACTATTATAACTAAAAACAACAACAACAAACGCCCAGCCTCCCTCCAGCTGCTCGGGCCCCACCGCTCTCCAGGTACCGCCCTCCTTTCCACGGGCATACTTGTCGCGGCGTAGTGCCTTAAAACTGACACTGCAAACATTGTCTCTACTTGGGGTTCCTACTGTGGGTCTTGGCGGTCCAGCTCCAGGAGTCTTGTGCTCCTGTTTTGAATCATCAGTTTAGGCCTTTGAACTCTTAAGCTGTTGATCATTCTGCTCTTTCACGTTTCAGCAGGGTGTGTCCCTGATTTCTTGTTGCAGCGACACAGTGTGGCGCCCGGCGGTCCACTGCAGTTTTTCGGGGTTCTACCTGACCCGGCTTGCTCGGGCTCCTAGGTAGTGCATGCCGTTCTCGATCTCACTCTCTACCACGCCGGGATTCCTCTCTGTTCCGTTCGTTCCCCTCTCTTGGCTGCGGGATCCCTTGCTGGTCCATCCACTCTCGGGCATCGGTTGTGGTCTCAAAGATCTGTGTCATCCCATTGTGCAACACTTTAAGCTTGGACGGGTATAGCAGCATGAATTTCACGCCCGCAGCTCGAAGGCGCTCTTTGGTCGTCCAGAACTGAGCTCTTTGTCTTTGCACGAGGGCCGTATAATCTGGGTAGATGGTTATCCTGGCTCCATTCCGGGTTATGACTCCACCTTCCTTCGAGTGCGCCAGGATCTTTTCCCTATCTTTAAAGTTCATGATCTTCGCGATCATAGGTCTTGGTGGTGCTCCCGGGCGGGGTTTCTTGGTTAGTGCTCTGTGTGCCCTTTCCACTACGAAGTCCTGGGACAGGGTCCCTGCTCCCACCTCTTGGATCAGTAGGTTCTCTATATACTTTGTGGGATCTCTGCCTTCCTCCCCCTCTGGCAGCCCCACTATGCGTACATTGTTGCGTCTGGCCCTGCCTTCCACGTCCTCGGCTCTGCGTTCTAGTGTGCTGATCCGTTCTAGCGCCTCTGACATTTGCGATTGGGAGGTAGTCATGTTCGCTGTGTTACTCTGTACTTGTTGTTCCACCGTCGTCACTCTCTCTGCTAGGTTCCTCGTGTCCTGTTGGAGGAGCCCCACGTCTACAATCACTGCGCCCAGCTTGCCTTCTATCGATGTCTTCAGTGCTTCTATAGCCTCCAGAATGCTGCCATCTACCTGTCTGATCTCTCCCTGCGTAGCACATGGCGCTGGCGTGTCCGTCTCGGCTGCCTCGGGCTGCTGGTCTTCGTTTTTGCGGGCAAATGACTCCATGACCGTCTGTCTCCCCCTGCCACCTTTTGGCTTGTCCGGCATGTTAGCTTCAGTTGTCCTGTGCCAGTATGTGGATCTTGCTCATACAAAGCCTATGCTTACCGTAGTGATGTTTGCCTACGGGTTTTTACGTGGCCGTGCAGGGGGAGCGTTTATGTCTTCTTGCCGTGGAATAGTGTTTTCCTTGGCTATTTCGTCTGCCCTGGTGGTTATGGAAGGAGGCTAGCCGTCCATGGGGTCGCCTCCCTCTCTGTGTTGCAGTCTAATTGGGTAGTTTGTGGCTTCCCCCTTCCATCCCCCCTTTTGGTGGCCTCTGTTAGCGGCCTAGGTGCTGTTTTGAGTGGGTTGTGTCCTCACACCTATGTCCTGTAATCCCCGGAGTGGCTACCGGGCTTGGGGTCGAACGCTACGTTAATCCGCTCTGTTCTGTTCGTCAGCGGTTCTACTGTTACGTGTTCGTAGTTCCTTCCTTCCCCCTTTTTGGAGGTCTCCACTCACGGCCTAGGTACTACTTTATGTGGGCTATATCCCCCCACGCTTCCAGCAGTCCCCAGATCAGCCTCCGGGCCCGGGACCCAATGCTCTATTTGTCTTTTTCGCCTTCCGGCTTCAGGATCTCCCACTGCCCAGCGGGGTCTCTTCGGTGACCGTACCGTTAGTCTCCGCTCCGGTGCCGCTGCTCATGCTTGTTGCCGGCGGCCAGGGGGGGGCCGGCTCACCAGACCCCCGCAAGCTCCTCCGCCGTTTTCCGCCTGGGCTCTTCTCCCTCGATTGCTGATCCGCGCTGCGGGTCGCCGCCCGGCGTCTGCAGCCACGGGCGACCGCGCCTCTGCCTGCCCTGGTATAGCACGGCGGCATGTGTCTCGATCTTCTCCTGCCTTGCAGCAGCCGGTCAGTCACCTCTCCAGGGTGACTCGCTGTTCTGCGCTGGGCTGATTGTCGGCCATCTGCGCCTCCGAGCCTTGCCTTCCTTTTCCTGCTCTCCTTCGTATCTCAGGACGCGAGCGGTCCCATCAGCAAGACGCGTCCGCCATTTTGCCTGACAGTGCCGCGTATCTCGCTCTCTCATTTTCCATCTCCCCGGCCTCCGGTTTTTCTCGGGCTTTCTCCTGTGTGTGCCCTGGACCCTCCGGTGCCTCTCCGCAGCTTTTGTTCGATCTTTTCGCGTCTGCTGTCGCCCTCCTCCAGGATCAATCACCAGATCAGGAGGGAGCTCTCCCAGACTAGCTCACGCTTGCATGGCTGCCAAGCCACGCCCCCAGGCTTGCTTATGCTTAGTAGTAAAATAGATTGCGGCAAGCGCCACCTATACATACCTACCTCAAAAGGAGCACTTTATATAAGTATACTTCCACCATGCACAAGAGCAGAATCAATCAAAAGTTACTAAACGTCACAAGAGGAGAGCTCAGCAGCAACCCAAACCGAGAATTAAAGGCAGAAAGAAACTCAGACGAGGGCAAATCATTCCAAGAAGCCAAGGTCGTATCAGCTGAAATAGACCAACAGTGGATACAATTTATGAAAGAAGAACAGGGTATCCTGTTCAGAAAGGTCAAGATAAACCACAGGAGGCAGATGGCTGGCAGAAGTAAATCAAATACACAAATTAAATGAAGAATAAGACGATTTCACGGTGGCAGACTCAAAAGGGATGAAACTTTCCCACCCACGCGTGGCCTCGTGCCATGCACAGATATCTTAATTTTTCCAGACCAAGAAGCAGTCTCGAGGCCAACCACAAAGAAATAATTGACACATGACCACTGAGGTGATGATTGATTATAGCAATAATTGGAGGGAAAGCTGGGAGTGCAGACGGCCTCCCAGCACCTGGTCGGCTATTCTGCACGCTGCTAAGCAAGTGGAAAAGTATGAGTGGGGTTGTTGCCAACCTAATCATACTGGACCAAGTAATCAAGAGTCCGATAGTTAGTAGAACCAATGAGACCTTGTACTTTTAGTGACGTTTACAGTAGCCATTTTGAAGGTATGGCTTAGATGCCCCACCTGACAGTGTTTGTCCAATCCCCTCACTCCGTTATCATATACAGATATAGTACCTATATTAAAGTTACCTTCTAGAACCAGTAGAATTGCATGCAACATTTTAAGCGTTACACGTCAGTGATGACAAGTTTTTAGTATAAATGATGAGTTTTTTTATGAAGTTTGTTGGAGTTGTTGAAGCGAGAAGGAAGATCGATTGATTGCTGATATTCATGAACACCCCGTTTTTGTACTTGTCATTAAACGGACTCTCTTTGCCAAACTATTGAGTTGTCATTATTGATTTGATGCAAGAGTATCAATCTGCATCCCCATCCATCTCACGGGTGCTGCTGCCTCATCTTAAAGTGCTGTTGGGAAACCCCCAGCTGTAGGTGCCGGTTGGGAACCTAGTGCACACTTGGTAGCAGAGGATGGTTTATTGACTATCGATTAATTAAGACACCCATTGGCCAACGACATAAGTAACTCTAGGTCCTCTGCAATATCACAAGACCTTTGTCATCCGGCTAAGTAGACCGAGAAGCTCCCCATAGATAGTGGTTAGACTAAAGTGTAAAACCTGCAGGTTGAGATCTGAAGGAACCGGTGCTTTCTCCCACAAACCCCTTCCCACTTCTACAAGCAGCCGATCGAGCGAAAAGCACGAGAGGCGGTAACGAAGGGGGTGGGTGATCCCAAGCATCCAGAGAGGAAAACATGCAAACGGTGAGTGAAAAAAGACTAAATGCTTTGGCAAAAAGTTGCATGCCTTAGAACAAGTAAGGGAAGGTAATGGAGGGAGGTGGGATAAAATAACGTCAGAGTAAGAGTAGAATGTTTATATATAAGGGAAAAAGAAATAGTGACTCGAGGGTGACCGAGCAATAGATAGAGGATACCGGGAGGATACCCGAGCATAGAGGATACCAGAAGGTTACCCGAGCTAGAGGGAGGATACCAGGAGGATACCTGAGCAGAGAGAGGATACGCCCAGATACCTGCGCTTTAATATAGCGCTAGAAGAAGCCTCCATTCAAAGTCCTGAAAAAATAGGGTGCAGTAGGAGACCAGAATCGATGAAAGAGGTGATCTGAAAGGGATGGGCTTACATTCCATGTCGGAATAGCGATAGGGGCAGGAGATTTGTGTAGTCGGCTGGAGTCTGTCTAGTCTGTCACGTCTGTCTTGTATTTTGTTCCCTCTAATGTCATAAAGTAAGATTTTTTTTGGAGGAATTAACATGATTGTGTAGCCAGGATGTTGTATGATATGAATTGATTGTGGTTGTTTGGAAAGGTAAAAATAATTTTTTGTTAAAAAACAGGATTGGAGCTTGCGAATTTTGGTGCTCGCTCATATTGTTGGTTTTGTTTGAGAAACCTAAAAGCATAACAAATTGTTATATGAGGAGAAGGTGAACAGATTTAAGCATGGAAGACGTTACACCATTAATACACTTGTGCAAACAGTTGCCAAAACATGCACCTAAGCTGAAAAAGTACAGTGCAGAATGGGTTAACGGAACCGCCCACCAAATGTTTATGCCATGGCCTCAGGGCGGATCGCTATCTAAAACAGTCCTGCAACACATGACGACATATTTGCACGCCACATACACTGGCAAAAAGTTGGACTAACGCCTAGCGAGTTTAGAGCTTTGGAAGATGTACCAAGAGGATAAGGAGGAGGAGCCGCCATTAGATTGGATACTTAACGTATGCACAGAGGGGCGTGAAACACCTACTGTGCAACCCGCCCCGTCTGAAACAAAAAATCAAAGCCACTAAAGATGAAGGATTATACCTGTTGAGGGAACTTAGAGCAGCCACAGGATATAGCTACCCGGCCTCCTACGCAGTAGTCACCTACGCAAAGTAGTGAAGAAAACCCAGACAAAGATAGAGATAGAGATATCACCTCCAAAGTCGCGAGGGACAAGGAGAGACGCGAGAAAGAAAGAGGAGACCATGCACAAGCAAGTACATCTCTAGACACTAATAGAGAGGGAAAGAGATGGAAAGGAGTTGAGGACAAAACTGATGAGATGGCATTCACACAGAACAAATGAATGGGAGGTCAGATTCTATTCAAACTTGATGGTAAAGGCATTGAGGATGTGAGACAAAAGGGAGAGCCAGACGAGTCAAAAAGGAAAGAGAAGGAAAAGGAAAAAAGATTTAGAGACGAAAGGATCAGGAAAAAAGATAGACAAAGACGAGAGCAGTTGTATCACGAGGAGCAAGAAAGGAAACGTGATCATAAGCAAAGAACAGTTAATGATCAGAGCAGGCAGGAACAACGAAGGAAATAAGAAGAAGAACAGAAAATACAGGAAAAGAGAATAAAGAGACAAAGGGATGAGGAAATATGAAGGGGAAATTAACGTAGAGATGCGAAGAAACAGGAAGAAGATAGGGTCAGAGAGGAAGCGAGGAAGCGCAGAGAGTTTGATGATGACATAGAACGCAAGCGAAGACAGAGAGCACAGGATCTTGAATATCTAGAGATAGAGGTTAAAAAACCTGATCCAGTACTAGACTGGGAAGTCATAGTAGAATTATTTCCTGAGTACGATTCAGTACCAGGCATGTCCAGGCCAAATATCGAAGATGACTTCGACACCAGAAGCATCGGAGAAACGATCGATAGAATATATGATGAAATGGGGCTAGAACAAGTACCCCAAGGGAAAGGAGAAGACGAACATCCGGAGAGCACTCAGTAGTATGACACTGAGGACGCCTCCCGAAGTAGCAGAAATAGAGAGCTGTCCCTAAAAGGTTGATGCTAAATAGACACGAGGAGGAGGAGAGAAGTTGCACGAGTTGGGCACAGACAATATCAGACACAGAAAGAGAGGAATATGAGGAAAAGGAAGAAGAGAGAAGGTGCGAAAAATGCTTCTCTGGAAGAAAAGGGATATGATGGTCAGATTCTAGCAAGTCTGCACCTAAGGCATCAGAGTCAGCCACACAGTTAGACCTATACGAAGGAGTATCTTACGGTCAGAGGGGGGTGTCTCCACCACCCTATGTGAGCTGACTGAGGACACTGCCAGGTAGATGGCTATGCAGGACTATTACCCCTGCAGTGGATAGAAAAATGATGAGAGAGGAAAAGGAGTGCCATGTTTTACAATTTCTGTTGCTCGAAAAAGGAGGAACAAGGCCACAGTATATACCATGGCCACACATGGACCGTGAAAATCAGAAAAATAAGCTTCCAATGTTAACATCGGGAGCCAGAAAATGGATACATGAGTTAGAAAAAATTATGGGAGGGAACACGTTAGCTATAGGGGATATCAAGTGTCTTTTAATCGCCATAATTGGTGATAGAGCTGACGATGTGTGCACACGGGCAGGTTATCCTGGTGTGACTACAGTTAATACTACACATGATGGAGCTCAATTTAACAATTGCAGAGCCGCGGTATGGAAAGCATTAGGATTGCTATACCCGGACACTTCTGAGATGGGAGCCATAATGACACAAAACATGAAGGAGTCAGAGGATCCTTTGTTTTACATTCAGAATTTCCAAGACGCTTGGGTATTGGAAACTCAGGAATCTTGGGGGAAATCCATACCCGTGTTTTACCATATATTATGCCAAGGGCTGCCAGATCACGTGCAGAAGCAGCTCAAGAAGTTGGTAGGAATCGAGTTCAAACCGTGGTCTGAAATACAGTTGACCCTATCTCACTATTGCAGATTGCTGCAGGAGAAGAATCGCAAAAAAGAGGCTTCACGAAAAGCTGAAGAGGCAAAGTTAGTGCAGAAAAAATTGTCAAAGTATGCCATCGAAGGGGCAATGATAACTAGCACAGACGGGTCGAACATACAGCAGGTCAATAATCAACAGCAGGTTAATCAGGGCAGTAATGGATTCTACCCAAGGGGCAGAGGCTTTCGAGGAAGAGGGTGGCAGAGTAATCAGGGAGGTTTCCAAGGTAATCAGGGAGGTTTTGAAAACATGCAAAATGTCAATCAGGATATGTACAATGGGCAAATAATCAGACCACCGCCAATATGTTGGACATGTGGAATGACAGGTCATCTAGCACGCACATGCAGAAGTCAAGGCATGGTGCAAAACGATCAAGTGTAGAAATGGTGAATCCACCTGCATTTTTACAGGAGGATGGAAATGGAGTTGCACAAAATCACACGGTGCAGCAGCAAGCACCAGGAGCACAGCAAAGCTTGCAACCTCAGAATGTGAAAAATGTCCCGCAAGGACTTTCTCAAAAGTCGCCCATACAACTGTCACAGACAAGTGCAGGACAGGTACTGAATTCTGGAATGAGAAATAACACGGGTGATGGAGGAAATACAATCACTCAGCCTGGGACAAAGTTGTACATGGATTAGGACAGCTCACTGGGAAACCTGATGTGTTCTATCCTATCAGTGACACCAAACCCTCACGAAGAACCAAGGGTAGATGTCTTTATAGGGGATAAAGAATATTCCTTCTTAGTTGACACAGGTGCAATACGCTCGTGTATACGTGAAGGCATGTTTTCCTTGTCCGGCGATGCCATAAATACTCAGGGCTTCACAGGAGCAACAAGTCATGTTCCTTTTACAAATGAACTTCCAGTCTCTATAGGAGAATGTGACATGAATGTGCCACTGCTATATTCAAGGCAAACCCCAGTAAATATATTGGGACAAGACCTAATGACGAAGTTAAACATGACAATCTCGTTCAAGGAGAAGGGCATAGTATGTTGAACTCTCGGAATGCATTATTTGAATGTATGCAAAATGATTAGAGCATACTCGGGACAAACAGCTATGAGAGCTGTCCCATTGAAACCAGAAATATTCACGTACGGAGTGCGTGTATTAATGGCAGGGCTACAAGGCCTTGCAGACAAAACCATGAGGTCCCCCAATGAGTTTCTATTCAGACCACGAATACCTATGCGTGAGGAAAAGGGACAAGTATTTCCCTTGACAATACACACAGCCATAGTGCGAGGGAAAATGGCATTGATCGATGGTTGTGATGATGAAGGCAGACAATGGTGCACAGTAATCGCCATTGAGGAAGGGTACAGATTGACTGACGTCACTGATGACGATCTGTTTCATGAACAAACAGGTGTAGAGAAAACAACAGTGGAGGTAAAACTCATTTTCTGGGTGAGAATGATCAAAAGAGAGGTGCTCCAGAGAATGATGCTGGCACAAAACCGTCCTGAATATTTTGATGACGACATGGCCCAGGTGCCTGTCTCAGTGTGGATCACAGGCCCCTATGACGTAGGCTTACTAAAAGGAGTCAGATAAGTGAGGATTAAATTGAAACCAGGAGCAATTCTACTCAAGGCACAAGAATATCCCATGTCTAGAGAAGCAGATGAGGGGATTTTCAAGACAATTTCTGCCATATGGAGCAGGGGATTTTGGTGATGTCAGAGTCGTCATGCAATACCGCAGTGATATTGTAGAGGCCGAGGTCCCTCTAGTCCCTAACCTGTCCACAATCCTATATCGCTGAAGACTGGTTTATACCAAATTTAGCAGAGCACGTTGCATTTTTTATGGTGAACTGTATAATCTGCTGGGCATAAACTATAAGTAATTAGAGGAGTCATTCCAAGGCCCAATGGACTGTTTCAGCACTTGCATGTCGATTATGTCGATATGATTCAAGTATGTAATGGGTACAGGTATCTTATTGTTGTGGTGTGTCCATTCTCTAGATGGATAGAAGCAGGGCCATGTACACACACAGACTTGAGCTGTGCAGCCAAATTTCTGGCGAGAGAAGTATTTCCCAGGTGGGAGTATGTGAGGTCATGAGGTCTGATAATGGCCTCACTTTGTTAATGCAGTCTTTGAACAGATTAGCTTGCTGCTTGGTATAAAGCACAAGTTCTTGTCTGCATATCATTCGCAAGGTAATGGAATATGTGAGAAGCTCAACGGCTTGTTAAAGGAAAGGATAGCCAAGTTGAAGCTTACTCTAA
This sequence comes from Ambystoma mexicanum, assembly GCF_040938575.1. Taxonomy (NCBI): domain Eukaryota; kingdom Metazoa; phylum Chordata; class Amphibia; order Caudata; family Ambystomatidae; genus Ambystoma; species Ambystoma mexicanum. The sequence goes on along the minus strand of NC_090923.1, from coordinate 748,813,534 downwards.
AGAAGGGATGGTTGCACTGCCTTCCATTGGCACTGTATGCACTCAGAAACTAGCCTGGTTCTGACCATCATCTTACGCTGCACGAAATAGCAACAGGCAGAAGGATGCACACTCCATTGACACCCCGAGATAGAGCTAGATTTGATGCTCATCCAACAGGGGACATTTTAGGATCAGAGATGCACAATTACTTGAATTGCATGACATCTTGTCTTACTGTAATTTCAGGACAGCTGCAGCGACGACAAAAAGGGTGCAGGGCATCACAGAACACAGAAGAAGATATTACAACAGACCTGATTCAAAGTTTACATCTACCATGAATTTTTCCTGGAGACACGGTCCTGTTGAGGAACCACACGAGAAAAAAGTGGGACGAGCCAAGGTTCAACAAACCCATTAAAGTAGAAGGCGTCACTCCCTCTGCAGTCAAGCTACACGGATAAAGAGGTTGGCTATTCCTCGGTGATATCAAGCCATACAACGGAGAAGGCCCCCTGCCCGCACCCCAACACGTAGAGACTACAGCCAACGGGGAAGAATCACAGCACATGCAGACGAGATCCATGACGAGGAAGAAGGACGCATGACCAGCAAAGCAAAGAACTTTTGTGCATGGTTGTGGCTTAATTTTGGACATTTCCTCTGAGCAAAAAAGGGGGACAAGGACATAAAAAAACATACACTCTGTTCATCCTAGTTGCAGGGTGAAGAAGACAATTGCATGCATAAGCCACACCATAGGTTATTAACTTTGAACTTTGGACTGAGGCACACTGAAGCCTTGATGAGAAAAGGATATGCCAAATTTTGATCGAGGACACACCAATTGGAAGAAAATACAGTATCCAGACTCTTTCCATATGGGAGCCTGGTTTGGACTCACCTATGTGTCCCCCAGCAGCGACATCACTAAAGATGTCTTAATTTACTTTGAGCTAGTATTGAGATCATACCCGTCGTTAGTGGGAAGGCTCACTAACAGCACTGAATTTCTTCAAGACCCTGAAAACAAAAAGACAATAAGGAGGCTGCTCACTGTGTTCGCTGAGCAGTTCCTCTTGCTTCCAGAGTACACAGAGGAAAAAAATAAATGTCCCAAGCAGAAGAAGAAGCAAATAGGCTTGTCAGGGTGCTATTCTTTCGCCTAGTTGAAGATTGTCCAGATCTTGTTGGGAGAGACACTGACGTCCTGACATTTTTGCGAGATCCCGCAAACACAGAACGTTTGAGTATAATCCTGAACGGAATCATAATTCAGGTTGCTCTTCACACTCATCGAAATCTCATCATAATTGTCGAACAGTTCCTTTCACAGCAAGGACAAGACAAATGTCCCTGTCACCAGAAGATAGCAGACTAGCGAGCAACGTCTTCTTTCCCCTGATTGAGGACTTTCCAGAACTTGTTGGGAAACCTGCCGGTGTTGACGTCCTCACTTTCATCAGAGACCCAGCTAATTCTACACAGAGGAGCATGCTCCTGCATGGCATTGTGATGCAAGTTGAACTTTATAATCATCATCAGAATTTCCGGAGAAGACTCTAAACTTTCCGCCGAGGGACAGATCAAGAAAGTGTGCCAGAGACTTCACTCTTCTTTATACTGGTGAGGACAAAACATGTCTTCTGGAGTGAAACAGATAAGAGGAATCGATTGGGAACTTGTGTATTTTGAACACGTACAGTGAAAAAGACTTGCTGAACTTATTGTCTTAGTTGACATTTTTCATGTACAGAAAAGAGAACTGTATCCATTGTCCAAGCAAAGAAGGACAATTGTTCCAGTACTCGCAACCGACAAGCAGAGACAGCAGATATCCAGAGATGTTGTGCCTAGAATGTATTAAAAGTTAGTCTTCTTTCCTTAGATGATATAGATGGGCAACCAAAGCAGCAGTATTGTCATCCCTCAGGAGGAGAGACACTCTTATTGTTCCAGAACTAAGTGTTGTCGACTAACCTATAGAGGTATATTGTACCGATGCATTGTATTCATCATTGTTTTACTTTCACTGACGATTTGACTGCATTTTCTATTGGTGCACAAAGTGTTCAGATTCCAGTGCACCCACCTAATGATGTACGCATGACACCCACGAAGGCACCCAGACCCTTTATAGTGATTCCAGTCCCTAGAACGTCTGACAAAGGAGGGAGTGAACTTGAAATGGATATGAGTAGCAATAACACACACACACACAAGCAAGTAACAAGCAAGTTGAAAAGCTGGATACAGGGTCAGCAGAGTAAGAATGAGAAAAGGTTACTGACAATCACACACATGTAAACGATGAGTGCACATACACCAGGTCTTGTGTCAATAGCTACAGAACCACAATCCAAAGAATGGGAGAATGATAGCCAACCCACGATGAGAAGCTCTACTACAAGTGAAGTTGAAAGACAAATGGAAAAAGCTGAACTTTTAACAAACCAAATGGAGTTGGAGATGAAATCAACAGTGACAGCATTGATAAGCACCCCTGACCTAGCACTGAAAGAGGCAAGTGCAAGCCCAGCAAAAACCTCACATGCAGAGAGGATAGCAGAATCATTATGGCCGTTCATAGCCAGAGAGAGGAAAAGACAAGAGGACAAGGAAAGAATTGCCAGACTTTCTTCTACCCAAATGGTACAGATGAAGAGACGTGAACCATGAATGGAAGTACCTGAGAATCCTCCAGTGAGAAGAACTTACATAGAGGCTATTAAAGATGTGATGATAGCAAACTACATGAAAACCTTGCGAGTCAGAAGAAGCATACCAGGAGATGATAATGAACTAAATGACTACCTGGACAGCACAGCACACTTGGGGAATAACATCTGGTACCAACATATGAAAGAAGTTGAAAGACGAAATTCAGAGGAGGAATGCTTTATTTGTGCACTCCTACCTTACAGCATGGGGAAATCAAAGATCTTTGTAGCTGTTGAAATAGACGTGCAGACGGCGCACTGTCTATCACACGTAGCAATGTGCAAGACCAGAGGCCAGTTCATGGGAAGTGATGCCTCATTGAAATGGGCAACTGAAGCAATGGATCCAAATGAAGACAATTATGTCCAGGACATAAAGACAAGAAACAATGGAAAAACAAAACACATTGTGATCAGATATGAAAAGCCTGGAGTTAAAGGAGCGGAGATCAGAAGAGAGGCAAATCACAAAAAATAAAGATTTAAGGAAAAACTCCAGAAGAAGCTTGGAGATGGAAGAACAGAGGCCAAGTGCAAATTTGGGGAACAGTGCTTTCACCGGTCGGATGGGAGAAAGGAGTAGTGATCTGCGGAGCATGGATGGTCTTCGGTCACTTCGAGCCCACCATTAACTTAGTGCGAAATGGATGCAAGTCATAATGGCCACAACTTGCAAAACTGTTGACATGGGTCGAGGACAGAGGAGGAACCTTGCAGATAGTGCCATTGGAGAGCCCAAAATTCTGCTTCAGGAATAATGGCACAAGAAACATGGGAGACAATCAAAACTGCGGATGAGTTTTTTACGCCCCAGGAATAGTAAATGGTACTGCAGTGATCATGGATCATTATTAGGCATGTGAATCCAAAGCATATATCAGGCAGCCAAGAAACTCGGGAGGTATATGCACAATAGTGAATTTCCATGTTCCAGCATTGGTGATTCCAAAAAGTGATCTGAATATTGACAGCTTCCCGAAAGCAGATGCTCACCTGAGGAAGAAGAGATCTGTAGAACTGATGAATCGAATGAAGAGACAGAATTACTTTTCTGCTAAATCAGAAGAAGCTTTTCATGCAATCCCATATGAACACAGACTGTTCAGCCTAACCTCATCAGTGTTCACAACAATTTTTATGCCAAGAGTTCAGGTTGGAGCAAATACTAAATGGTTGCAAATAAACAGTTGGGAGTTACTGCAAACCATCAACACGACCATAAAAGGATTCAACGCAATCAAGGAAGAGTTAAGGGCAATCCGACTAATGACTCTCCAGAACAGATATGTCCTTGACATGATGACATCTATGGATGGAGGTATTTGTGCAAAAATCGGGGAATCATGTTGCACTTTTTTACCATCTCACGAGGAAGAAAATGTAACTTTAACAGAGGCCATAGGTAGGGTGACAAAACTATAGAATCAGATGATCGATGAAACTGATGAAGTGGATGACGACAGTTGGTTTGGATCACTATTCTCATGGGTTCCACAGTTGATGGCAGATGCATACAAATTCCTAGGTGCCCTGCTAGTGATTATATTGCTTGGATTCTGTGTTATCAAGATAATAATCTCTCAGTGCCAGAAAACTGCGAAAAAGGCCATAGGGATGAAGAGCATGATTGATGTCGAACCGGGATGGAAACCCAAGGCCCTGACTGATGAAGAAATAAGGGACTTTGAGAAGGCCAGCATTTATGCACCAGAAGGAACAAAGTTTCGATATCCCAGGAAACACAGAAATTATGTGGGAAAAAGGATCTATTGTAGTCCAGGTGGACAATGTCAACTAATGACTTGGAACAAAGATGAGCACGTGAGAACAGCAGGAAGCTTGAAGGTAGTCATAAAGATATGGACCCCAAATATGTATTTCTTCAAACCTCTATGCGTGGATCCGGAAGAGGAAGCAAAGGTAGATCCAGAGGATGAAGTAAAGGTGGATACCAAGGAAGAAGTGAAAGTGGTCGATGAATCGCCCAGAGGGGGGAGTGTAGAGGAGGTCCCAAACATGACCCGTACTCCAACCGTCCATTTTTAAGTACCAGGAATGTTCACGTCGAAATATGTGACGTATGATGAGAAAATAAACCAGCAGAGAGCCGCAGTTGGGCTATGTCCAGTACCTATCAGAAGAACAGCACCTGCTGAAGTACTGCAACCCAAGAAAACGTGGACAGTAAGTTACCCATTGAGAAAGCCATATCGACAATTGAAACAGAATGAAGATTGTCAGAATGCAGTCTCTGAAGAAGCTAAAAAGATACTGAAGGAAGACGAATGGTGACGTCACAAGAACCCTGAATGACTCACATATAGACGATATGATGACCTGCGAATGATGAAAAGAGACGAAACACCAGGGATAAGTGACATCCTGAGCCTAAAGTGAAATAATCAATGTCAAAGATATCAGAAATAATGCCATGAGCAAAATGAAGATATCCAGTTAAGTTTACACATGTACATAGGCATGTAACCGCAAGAAGCAAAGAATCATGAGGCTTGCTTATGCTTAGTAGTAAAATAGATTGCGGCAAGCACCACCTATACATATCTACCTCAAAAGGAGCACTGTACATAAGTATACTTCCACCATGCACAAGAGCAGAATCAACCAAAGGTTACTAAAGGTCTCAAGAGGAGAGCTCAGCAGCAACCCAAACTGAGAATTAAAGATAGAAAGAAACTCAGACGAGGGCAAATAATGCCAAGAAGCCAAGGTCGTATCATCTGAAATAGACCAACAGTGGATACAATTTATGAAAGAAGAACAGGGTATCCTATTCAAAAAGATCAAGATAAGCCACAGGAGACAGATGGCTAGCAGAAGTAAATCAAATAGACAAATTAAATGAAGAATAAGATGATATCACGGTGTCGGACTCACGTGAGCAGCCAAGCGAGAAGGGATGAAACTTTCACACCCACACCTGGCCTCGTGCCGTGCACAGATATCTTAATTTTTCCAGACCAAGAAGCAGTCTTGAGGCCAACCACAAAGAAATAATTGAAACATGACAACTGATGTGATGATTGATTGTAGCAATAATTGGAGGGAAAGCTGGGGATGCAGACGAGCTCTGTACACCTCACCGGCTATTCTACATGCTGCTAAGCAAGTGGAAAAGTATGAGTGAGGTTGTTGCCAACCTAATCATAGTGGAACAAGTAATCAAGGGTCCTATAGTCAGTAGAACCAATGAAACGTCGCACTTTTAGTGACGTTTACAGTAGCCATTTTGAAGGGAGGGCTTAGATGTCCCACCTGACAGTGTTTGTCCAATCCTCTCACTCCGTTACCATATACAGATATAGTACCTATATTAAAGTTACCTTCCTAGAACCAGTAGAATTGCATGCAACATTTTAAGCGTTACACGTCAGTGATGACAAGATTTTAGTATAAATGATGTGTTTTTTATGAAGTTCGCTGGAGTTGTTGACGCGAGAAGGAAGATCGAGCAATTGCTGATATTCATGAACTCCCCGTTGTTTGTGCTTGTCATTGAACGGACTCCCTTTGCCAAACTATTGAGTTGTCATTATTGATTTGATACAAGAGTATTAATCTGCATCCCCATCCATCTCATGGGTGCTGCTGCCTCATCTTAAAGTGCTATTGGGAAACCCCCAGGTCTATGGGCCGGTTGGGGACCTAGTGCACAGTCACATTTTCTTTGCTCTTCTGCCCTTTCCTGTTATTTAGCTTGCTCATCTTGATATAACTGTTTTCCTCTTTGTCTATCTTTTCTTTTTGCTCCTTCATCCTTCAATCGCTCCTCTTCTTCTTTGTCTTTTCTGTCTTGTTCGTTTTGATCTCCCTTTTGTCTTACATCCTCGATGCCTTTACCATCGAGTTTAAGTAAAATCTGACCTCCCATCCATTCGTTCTGTAAGAGCGCTATCTCATCAGTTTTATCCTTATCTCCCTTCCATCTCTTTATTTCTCTCCTTATATCTAGAGATGTGCTTGCTCGATTACTTCTCTCCTTATCGCGTCTCTCCTTGTTCCTCGGAACTTTGGAGGTTATATCTTTCTCAGTATCTTTCTCTGCGCCCTCGTCACTACTTTGCATAGGTGACTCATATGATGGATTGCTATATCCCGTCGCTGCTTTAAGTTCCCTTAATGGGTATAACCCATCGTCTTTCTTAGTTTTGTCTTTTATTTCAGACGGGGCGGACGGAGAATGAGGCTCTTCACCCCCCTCTTTGCATACATTGAGTATCCAATCTAAAGGAGGCTCCTCATCCTTTTCTTGTTGATACATTTTCCAAAGCTCTAGACTCGCTAGGCTCTTTTCTATCTTTTTTCCTGTCTACGTTGCATGCAAATATGTCATCATGTGCTGCAGGACTGCCTTTGATAATGATCTGCCTTATTGCCATGGCATAAACATTTTGTCTGCGGTTCCTTTAACCCATTCTGCTCTGTATTGTTTAAGCTTAAGCTGTTTGCAAAGATGCACTAATGGAGTAACCTCTTCCATTCTTAACCTTTCACTTTTATTTTTGCTAACACTCGCTTAATTTTCAATTACAGGTTTTTTAAATACGTCTCAATCAAAATATAAAATGAGCGAGCACCAATCGTCGCAAGCTCCAATCCCGTCCAAACACAATTTTGTACTTTAATCTTGCTAAAAAACAACCATCCCGTGGAGTCCCGCTTTGCCGCGTTACTCTGCTCCCGAGCCTTGAACTATTGTGGAGCCCTGAATCACTGTGGACTATTGGACTATTGCACTACATTTACCAGCAGGTGACTGTCAACCCGCAAAGTATACTTGCCAATGATCTTGCTTTCAATAGCCAAATTCACATTATATCTATTTGTATTTGTCTAGGCCAACTGGTAACCCTTTTGGAGGCGGGCCGATAAAAGGAGGAGGTCGCGCGCACCGCGCGCGCGCATCCAAGCGAGTCCCGTGGAGTCCCGCTTTGCCGCGTTACTCTGCTCCCGAGCCTTGAACTATTGTGGAGCCCTGAATTATTGTGGACTATTGGACTATTGCACTACATTTACCAGCAGGTGACTGTCAACCCGCAAAGTATACTTGCCAATGATCTTGCCTTCAATAGCCAAATTCACATTATATATATTTGTATTTGTCTAGGCCAACTGGTAACCCTTTTGGAGGCGGGCCGATAAAAGGAGGAGGTCGCGCGGACCGCGCGGGCGCACCCAAGCGAGTCCCGTGGAGTCCCGCTTTGCCGCTTCGCCACGGCGTCCGGGGCTCCGCGGGACCGAGGTTCATACTCACACAAGGCTGAGCTACTATTAATTTACGTTGCAGCTCACTGAGCCTTATTTGACATTATGTCTACTCGCCCTAATGGTTATTTCCGGTTGACATCGGGCATGCCGGATAACACAAGACAAAGAATTATGTCTGAGACCCATCCTGACCGCGAAGACCTCCCCACAGACGCTGTTGCGTCCACTATATGTTCTACGCCAATTCAACAAAACTTCTGACAAAAATCCAAAATGCTGTTTAACAAAAAGGATCGGAAGGGCCATAACACGGACATACGGAAATATGGGTTTGGCTCTGTGAGAAATGATGAATTGGCAAGTATTGGTGTGTCTACAGAATCTCTGATAATCCCCACCATTGATGAGGCACAAATTCATTGCAACACCCAAACAGCTGATCTTATTGTCCAGAATGCATGTAATGTCTCCTTAATGACTGATAATGAAAAACTGTCCGTATCAATGTCTGATAGCATGCTGTTGAGAAATGCCCTGTCTGGAGTGCCGCATACAGGCATCCCCGTAGACGAAAATGTGGAAGAGGCTATAATTGATTTAGATTCGACCAATTCCTCATTTTCAGCCAGTTTAGAAAGGTCGAATCTCTCACAATCCCCTGACATGTTTCAGCGATCAAATGGCAGCACTGTAGTTGACATCTCATTTATCCCTCCTACCCCTCGCAGGGCTCAGGAGGGCCAACAAGTTTCATCTCCTAACTTGATTGACATACCTAAACCCGCTAATCTAACCTTAGAGGTCATGAATATAGCACTTATGTCTCTTGCCAAGTTATTTGAATCCACTGATGGCACACTTAGAGTGCTTACAGAAACGTTTGATATGTTTAATTCTGAAATATACAAACTTAGTTCTGAACTGGTATCCCTCCGAAAGGACCTTGTTGGAAAATACACTCAGGAACTCGAACTCCAAAAAAAACTACCATGTTCCTCAACAAAAAACAACCAGAAAAAGTAAGCAAAACTTTAGTTCTCATAGATGCCTATACACAAACAAAGAAAGATCTAAATAATCAGAATGTAGAAACTAAGGCTAAGACGGGATACAGACAACAAGATTTACAGGTTACGCCACCCGCTGAAACATATATTCAGCTACCGTTTGTAGATGGTATCATTACAGACAACTCCATTCCAGTTAAGACTCATGATATAACGCAAGCTTCTTCTCTGACAACCTTACCAGAGAAAGTAAATAGAGTGACGACACCTAAGAAGTCTATATACCCTGTCTTTGATGTCAGAGTCAACAAAAACATAGCAGGAATAAATGTTAAATCAAAAAAATTGCCACCCCAAAAAAAATCAAAAAATGTCAAAATGGCAAAAATGGTAGTCTCATCGTCAACGAGACATTTTATTAACAATTTATCACATGCCAAGACTAGCACCCAAGTGGCCTCAGGAATTATAACCAAAAAATATGATGCACTAACTAAACTGAGAAAAGCTAAATATTTAGAGTCCTGCCAGTCGCCTCGAGCAATTATAGATCACCCTCCTCTCGATGAGTTGATAAAACTTGCTGAAGATCATCACTCTCCTCACCTCTCAACCCCTCAAGTCACTGGCAAAAATGATAGCCAAACTCCATCACATCCAGCAATAAATAGCAAGAGTGAAATACCTGACGACACGCATGTATCAAGGCAAAACTTGAGACGAGAAATTGACCGCTATCTAGAGAGTCGAAATTTTGAACCTCCTAGGTTCCCTATTATAGTCACTGGACCTGCGAAAAGCACCGTTGTTAACACTATGATATCGTCAACGGAAATGCAGAGGATAGAACCAAAAAAGACCACTCTTAAACGAGTATCCTTTGCTGACTCAGAACTCTCGAACGAGCACAACTTAGCACAGGACTCAGCAAATAACAGTATTGACAGACAAAAAGATATTGATGAAATAAAAGAGTCCATTGCACGCCTTTGGATGCTAAACTCGAAATCGCAGTGCCTGTCGTCACAAAAAAAAAATGATGATAATAATAAAAAACCAAATGTGTCACCACAGGCTGATACAGACAAAGCCCGCGGTCCTAGCAGCGGCACATTAGACAAGCACATGAATATGACATCAAAAAAGGCACAAGGCAAAAGTGTAACAAGATATGCCTTGCTATTAGCGTGTCGTCAGGCCCATCAATACATTTTGAACCGCCAGAGTGTGCTTAACTTGTTCTCTGATATAACAACACTCTGAGACATTCAATCGCAAGATATTGATCAAATCGAATTCCAAAACAAAAATGACCTTGGTGTGGTACTTTTGTGGACGACGTCTCTGATTGTACGTAATGTGATATGGGCAGCGCGAGAAGCTCTATTTGAAATGGGCTTTAAGCTTTCTCGATTTGATGATGTAAAATACCCCCAGAAGTCTTGTCTTAAAACATTGCAAAAGTCACAACATCACATCTCAATCTATAATAACGGAGAGCGAAGAGAGTACCCACAAGAGCAAACCAAGATCACAAGAGTATAACTAGACCCAATCAAGGAGCAAGTATGTTTATCCCTAGTCAGCTGGAATACTCGAGGCCACAGCCACTTGATTAATAACCCTAAGAGTATATTGCATGATTTTGACATCATTCTTCTACAGGAAACCCGGCTCACCACTACTCCAAGTTGGAATAACTTTGAAATGCTTCTGGAGCCGGCTATACGAGCAGACAAAGGCAGACCTATGTCTGGACTACTTACTGCTACTAACACACGAGCAAATTTACCTCTCACTGCATTACCGGCGATAAATCCATTCATTCAATGTGCTATTATCGGTGTTAACTCTTGCAAGATTGCATGTGTAAATGTGTATTGGAACCCCATGAGTATCACAGTTGCCATGTTTTTAAAAAATCTTACATCTGCTCTTGAATATATTATGTTGAGCAATGGCATCATACACATCATTCTTGCAGGAGATTTGAATCTACATCTGCTATGTGGTAACTCTGCTAAAAAAAACGAGCGGGCTGATCTTTGGACCAAGTTTGCGAAAGCATGGAATTTAATTATGCTAAATGGCACCAGTGCGGCTGATTCTCCACCTCTTGCGACGTGGCAGAGTAGAAATCACACTGCTATTATTGATTACATATTTGTCACCAGAAGTCTTTTTGATCACATTACAGACTTCGCAGTTAGAACTTCTGAGTATAGTGATCATCAGCCACTTACATGCAACCTCATGTTAAATCTAGATATAAGTGTGCCAAGACTAACTTGCATCGGGTCAGCTAATATTAACAACTCTCTAAACCGGTTGAAATGGACTAAACAATCTTTAATATATTATCGTGATCATTAACAAATGTTTGAGAATGATGATTGCCAATACAATAGCACAAATGATCTAGAACCGTTTCAACTGATGCAGTTATATGCAACCCGCCACAAGTCCTATAAGAAAAGAACTCAGATGTGCGATAATGTAGTTCGCTTAAGGAAAGCATTGTTTCGCAAACAAAAGAGACAAATTCAACATTTAGCAGAAATAGATAAAGCCTCGAAACTGAGAACCATTAAAACCGCATACAGAAATTGGATGCGGGAGCATAAGATCACCAATTATCAAAAGAATGGTGAGCTAATGCTAAATCAAGTGCTGAGAAAGAACTCAGCACAAGGCTGGCAATTGATCAACTCAGTCACGTCAGCACCACAACTTGCCTCTCAAGTAAATGGGGTATTAGAAAATGACTGGGTATCTTATTTTTCAGAGATATATGCAGCTCCCTCCAGGTCTGGACCACTAGACATCCCTTGCTCCAACTTTAAGCTTCATTTTGATAAAGACGATATTCGAAATCTCATTAAAAGTGCCAGCATGTCTCGTGCCCCAGGTCCAGACGGACTCTCGAACGCAGTACTAAAGGAAAATGTGGATGTGTGGACCTCTATACTTCACACGCTATTTCGACTAATCATGCAACATCAAAACCTTCCAAAATCTTGGTCTCACTCAATCATTGTTCCGATCTTCAAAAAGGGCAATAGACAAAATCCGATGAGTTATCGTCCAATAGCCTTGTTGGACGTTTCTGGTAAAATCTTTTGTAGACTAGTGCTACGCGATTTGAACTCCTGGTCCCTCGCAACGCAGCGAAGAGACCCATTTCAATCCGGGTTTGTCTCAGGACTAGGAACCTCAATAAATCTCACAATCCTAAATGCATTAAAGACGTCCTATGCCTTACGAAGACAACCCCTCTATATCGCTTTCATCAATTTTCGTATGGCCTTCGATTCGGTAGACAGAAATCTACTTATCAGAAAACTGATAAAATATGATTGTCCCGAATCCCTAGTCAAGATCGTGAGTCTTCTTCATTCTAACACTTCTATACAGATCAAGCTGAATCTGGAAGGTACTCTATCCAAACAGATAATGACAGCTAGAGGTCTAAAGCAAGGGTGCATTCTGGCATCCACTCTATTTAACTTGTTTTTGCTGGATTTGGCTGACGATTTTGCTTCAGTTCACTCACACTCACCTAAATTAGGCAAACAAGTGATAGCATGGCTCCTCTATGCTGATGACTTAGTTCTAATTTCCCAGACGCCTTCTGGTCTACAAATTCTGTTAGACGTCCTTGACCAATATGCTTCAAGAAACAATCTTATTGTGAACCAAAAAAAGACTCAAGTTGTCATTTTGGGAAAACCGAAAACGACCTTGCATAATAAATTTCACTGGACAATATCCAATTATAAATTAGAAGTGGTCTCGGAGTACAAATACTTGGGGACGAACTTCAATAACACAACATCCGATAATTCCTTGGAATTGTCGTTGCGAGCCAAATTATTAATGCTTACCTCGCAAGCAAGAATTGTTCATGCCAAATTCGGGAAATTCTCATGTGTCCCTCTCATGTCATTCTATCAGCAGAAAATTATACCCGTTATTACATACGGACTTGAATCTGTTTTACCCAAACCTGTAATATTCTGGGATCGCATTGAAGCAAAATTCTGGAAAACAGTCTTAAATTTACCGAAAAGCACACCTAATATGCTTCTCAGATTTGAACTGGGGCTTATATCAATCCAAGCCCAAATAACTTGGAAAAGGTGTAGTCTGCTCAGAAAATGCATCATGGGAATATCGTTGAGAAATAGCCTTCCAGTACTGGCCGATTATTTAACATCTTCAGACCACACTTTCCCACAGCAATGGAGAAATTATACTATAAAAGCCTTAGCTAAAGCGGACATCTCAATTGATCTTTTGGTAACAAATCCAAATAGAGCTAAAACTAAATTCCTGCAAATGGACTGGGTGACAACTCAGGAGAAATGTCTTAATCTCAAAGACTTTGATAGACTCCTCTTTGGTCATAAACACTTCCGATCAATGGCTGACTACCTGATGAAATGCCCTTCTCCACAATTAAGATCGAAAATTTTAAGACTCCGCTTTAACCTATGGCCGGTCAATGAAATATTAATAAGACGAGGCATGATTAAAAAAGAAGCAGGACACTGCCGATTTTGCAATGATATTACCACTAAAGAAACATCACAACATATAATCATGAAATGTAGAGCCTTTGATCTTCATCGTGTCAAATTAATGAAATGTGTGAATCTGAAATATCATACTTGCTCAGATGCTGAAATATGGGCAAGCATTTTTAACTCTCCGAAGACATCTGTGAGAATAGCAACTATTGCAATTTTAGATGCAGCGTTCCCAGAAGAGCAAAAAGGTCATACTAGCTACTAATGGAAATAATCTTTTGTCAATAATAATGCACAATGTGTTTGTGAAACTGTGCTTGAAATTTCTCCATTGTCTTAGAGATGTATACAAACAAAACAGACAAACAATAATAATTTGATACATGTGTAGTTCACAAATATATAGCCCTTTTGAGATGTCAAATTCTGTGGACTTATTCTCCTCCTTCTTTCTTTGAATTTTATAATGCACTAATTATTTATTGCCAAAAACTGATTATTATTTTCTAATGTCTATTTAACATGTTACCATTTTGCATTGTTTGTACGGGAAAAAAAAAAATATTTGTAAAGTTGTTTCAACTAAAGCAAATAAATAAAAAAATAAAAAAAAAAAAACAACCATCAAAATATATTTTTTAAAACAATCAATTTCCGTGTTCTCAACTTTACACTTTTTTATTACAAGAATTTTCTTTCGTTTATGATGTCATCTCACCTCTCACTCACATAAAACAAACGGGCAGACTTAACCGGTTACATGTACTATTTACGATCTTTTCCTTAAGACTCGTCTTGCCCTCTAAATGTTGCTCCTATTGGAACTTAAACCTATTCCTTTAGGTCTGTCTTTAACCGTTCCCGTCTCCTATTTGTCCCACTAAGGGGCTCTGAATTTAGGTTTCTGCTAACACTCTTTAAAGCTTAGGAACAGGGCGTATCCTCTTATTGTGGCCTCACTCACGACTATTCTTCTTTATATATTGTTCGGCCACACTCAAGTCAATGGCCCTCATTACAAGTCAGGCGTTAAGAGTTTAACGGCGCCGTCGGCGCCGTTAACCCTTAACGCCTGATTCACACTTTAACGCCTGCTTTTTGCAGGCGTTAAAGTCCAAGGCGCTAAGCGACCTTGGTGCTAATTACGGCACCATAATTTACGGTGCTGTAATTAGCGCCTTCCCCATCCCGAATGGGGAATTACCGCCCCACTCACCTTGGAATGGGGCGGTAATTCTGCCATCCACCATGGCGGAATCCGGCATGGACCATGGTGCTAATAGCACCATGGTCCACCGCCTGACTTGTAATGAGGGCCAATATCTTGTTTCCCATATACATATATATATATTACACTCTTACTTTTATGTTATATTTTATCCCACCTCTCTCCGTTGCTCTCTGTTATTTACTATACATGTATTCCTTTGCCACACTCTTTGGTCTATTTACTCACTGTTTGCATGTTTTTCTTCTTCGGACCCTTGAAATCACCGCCTTCGTTACCACCTCTTTGAGCTGCTTTTCCATCTGCTTTTCGTAGATGTGGGAGGGGTTCCTTTTCAAACTAGGGGTCCCATCAACCGTCCTTGCAAGGCTTTGCAATTTATACTATCCATTATCTACAGGGAGCTTCACGTCCTATCGCAGGGATTCTAAAGTTACTTATGACGATGGCCGATGGTTATCTTATCTAACCATCCTATCTCTGCTACCAAGTGAGCTGGGTGTTCTCTCAGTCAGCCCTTTAAAAGGAGTAGCAATACCCTGGAGATGGATGGGGATGAAGATTTTATTCACACATCAATAATCAAGACGACACAAATAGTTTGACAAAGTTCATCTGTTTTAATGTCAAGTATCTACAACAGGGAGTACAACGAACAACAGCAATTGCTCGATCCTCTGACTCTCCTTACTTGATAAAAAAAACGGGCTTTTATACCAAAAATTGGTCATCATTGACATTTTGACCTGTGTCATTACCAATGTCATCCTATGTGGCAAACTAAAAAAAACCTAATGGAGGGTGTGATTGGGTCTAAGTGTATTTTTAAGTATAGGCTCTATATCTGTATAGAGCAGTGGAGGAAGGTGATAGGATACTTAACATGAGGTGGGGCAACTAAGCCCTCCCCTCAAAATGGCTACTATGAACGTTGCTAAATGTACAACGTCCCATTGGTTACACAAGCTATAGGACCCTTAATTACGCAGTCCCCTCCAATTGGTTAGCTTCTAACACCCGTCAGTACTTTTCCACCTACGTCTAGCAGCATGCAGACTGAACAACCAAGTGCGGGTGAGCTCGTTTTAGCACCAGCTTCCCACCAATTAGCATATCATCTATCATCACCTCAATGGTCCAGTGTCAATTAGTCCTCTGAAGATGGCCTTGGGTTTGTACTGTGTTCTGAGAATTTTTAGGAAGTATGGGCCCAGCCAGCCTTCGTGCGTAGGTGTGACCATTTTACTTGTCCAACTTCCCTCTATCACGTGACTGGACACCATAAAAATGAGCCTTTCAGTGTATTTGATTTTATTCTCTGACGTCTTTTGTTCTGCTTGACCTTTCTAAACAGGAGTTTCTGTTCCTTCACGTTAATTGTATCCAATGTCAGCCAATTCCAGTTTGATAAGACCTTGGCTCTCTTGGTTCTGTAAACTCATTTAACTTAGATTCATGTTGTGCATTCAGTTGCTTTATTAACTGCGACACACTGAAAATTGAGGCCTTCTTGCTTTGTTCAGTACTGCTTATATGCGTAGTGGAAGCATCCATCCTTTACTTGTCCATGTGCATCTATATATGTATATGTTGGCGCTTGCCGTGGACTAACTATTCAAAAGCATGTTGCTAGCTTCATGATTGCTTTTCTAATTGTGTTTCATTGCACCTGGCAGTTGGAGTGGGGGTACTTGGCTCCTCCTTTACAAAATGCCTTGACAGAAATTGCCATGATTGGGACCAGTAAGTATTCTTGCCCTCTACAAGCTCATGCTCTGTTGGGAACCACATACAGTGTCTGTATACAACCAGAATCTATTCTGTGTATTCTAGCGCAGGCAGAAACTGTGCAATTTAACTCCTGGGGTTTAGGCTACTTGCCACACCATCTGAAATTGGTCTTTCTCAGACAGCAAACATTGGCCACCCAGATAAATCGAAATCCTGGAGCCCTGGCTGGTCCTGCCTCCCCATTGTCCACAACATGAAATCCATACCTGGCTGTAACGCTGCTGCGTAACTGAGGCCCGGGAGCCTGCCGGCTATACACCCACTGGCGGCGCACCCCTTACCTGGGTTCTGGTGGTCAGATCCATGCCCGCGCTTCGGCAGTCCCTCCCTGTTCTTGGCCGGCCCGGTGGGGGTTGCCGGCCCCAGGCATGCAAGGACCCCATGAGTGGATATGTGGGCTGGAGAGTAGGATACTAAGTCAGACAAATGCCACCCACCATCAGCAAGGTAGACTTTATGTTTATTTTGCATGGCAAACCGGTTGGCTTAATTCATCTTTTCAAGGTGGGGTCAGTGGCTCAAAACTAATGGCCTGAGCTGGACTGTGATTTGCTTTACTCACCTACTTCTCAGAAAACCAGGGGAGATGTAAAACATTGATAACAATATTTATTTTAGGGCATGGCTTAAGAAGCATGAGTAATTAACAAAACATTATAAGACCTGTGACCTTTGTATAACTTAAGGAGTTACCTAAATGCCAGGACAAGTGTTCTATCTATTACAAAGAAAATGGAGAACAATCAAAAAGTGACCATTCTGCACACGGTTTCTGTAGACAGACATGATAACACTCGTCGGAACAGATGTGGAGTGGAGGAGAGAGTTGGCATGCTGCACCATGATGGGACCTTCTGTGCGCTCTCCCCTCCTTGCTTCACCCTGGCACGGTGCAGTATGTTTTGGTGCATTGCGGTGCAGATATCTCAGAAACGGTGCATCCTAGGGCCTTGAAACATGGTTTTCCTTCACGTTTTGTTCCTGGCATAGAGACAGTTAAAATGAGATTTGTCCAGTCCTTCTATGACCACACTGATGTTGTGCGCATTGTGGTGCAAATATCTCGGAAACGGTGTGTCCTAGGGCCTTGAAACGTGGTTTGTGATTGCCTTACGGAGGGGTAGCGACTTACACCTTGCTGCCTGTGGGTGAAACTTTGTTCTTGATATGTAGCCTCAGGTTTCTGTGGCCCCCACCAGTTGGACACTTCAGGGTCTGTTGCCTTACCACTAGGCCTTCCCTGGCTCAGCAAGTGAGTGAAGGTGGGGTGCACCACCACTGCTCGGACTCTTCCACGCTCAGCCCCTCTAGTGCTGTACTTTCCTCATCATCTCCTATTGGCCTTGGCTCCCCTGCACCTCCAGTGGTCCCCACCCTTTAGCCACTGGTCCAAGGGAGGAGGGAGCACCAGCACTCCCCACCCCACTTGGTCACACTGCGCAGCCAGCCTCCTGGTTACCCTCAATGCGCCATGTCCTCCAGCACCGTTATGCGTGAAGAGGCTGGTGCACTCCCAGTGGGACATCCACCCCACCCCGGTCAATTGTGTCACGTTCCATCCACCATGCTGGAAGCCGCACAAGACGTGCTTGGCTCTAGGCCCGAACGAGTCTCCTCTGCTGCCACCTACACCACGTTGACCATCCCACCGACTGCTCTGTGTCTCTGTGGGTCTCTCCAGAGGGTGTGACATTCCCTTTCTATGGACACAGTGTCATCCGCAGTGGGCCTGTGAGCTGCGCAAGGGAGAGCATTCTCTGACTCCGCCATCTTGGCCACACCCTGAGAAATTATATTTTAACACTCGTGTGCCTCTGAAAGTTGATTGTAAAGATGGGAAAGAGAATGGTTGTTCAACAACAAATAACCATGGCCCAGATTAAGAATTGGCCGAGGTGGAAATGTAGGAACATAGTTACTTGGCATGGTCGGACTTGTGCATCTAATTTCCAGAGTATGACACGGATGACTCTTTTGAGTTTATCCCGGGAGCCAAGTAGTGTACATTTGGGTACGTTTTCTCTGTATGCACCTCCTTGCGAGAGTGGTTCCCTGAGGATTGAGGGAGGGAGATGTTGACCATGGCAGCACCAGAATCGAAATGTGTAAAGGTCAAACCTTCCCCAAAAGTAACTCAGAAGCCCGAAACTAAGCCTTCACAATCAGTGACAAAGATAGAAAAATGTGAAATGCCAAGCCCAACCTAGAAAGGTAGCCTAACAGAACAGTATGCTAAATATGTGTATTTCCAGTATATACATGGACAAGAGTATAGTAGCGTACAATTGATGGCTAATGGAACAAGGAAAATTGGCAGACAACCAGTATGGTCAAATGAGCAATATAGAGGTGAGCTGCATTCTGACTGGACCTTGAAGGATAGAGTAGATACAGCAGTAGCACCTGGAATCTATTCACCTGCTCATGGAAGCAGAACAGAAGGAAGCTAGCATTATAATTTTATCGTAGAGGAACATTCGCAGTGACATCTCGAGAGACATTGTTTGAAAGGGAGACTTATAGACTGAAGGCATAGAATGCCTTAACCCTGAGGAGGACAGTGGCAGTTGAAAGAGCCCCAAATCCGGTCCTTTCCCCAAGTGCTTGCTTATATTTGTGCAGTACCAACTTGCATCAGCTGAAAATGCTAACCAAGTTTTCCCTTTCTTTCCTCGAGCCAGCAGTGAGGTGGCAGCCACATGGAGGGACCACACACAGGAATGCAACCCACCAGCACGCCATGCTTCCTGTCTACTTGTCTACAGCCATCTGAGCCACAGATCCAACAGGTAGAGAGAAATCCAGTGAAAGAAGAACAATAGAAGAACCATAGAACTTACACGGCTGCCTGAGATGCCATGCACAGCTCCCCAGAGACACCGGAGCGGAACCGCAGCCACAGATCTATTCCAGCAAGGACTTGTCATGGAGCAGTGGTCGTTTGGCGAATCTTCCCTTGCCTTGGGGATGAACACAATGTGGCTCTCTAGCATGAACTCAGACTCTTTGCATCATGAGCTGCAATTGTTGCAGAGAAAAGTGGTGGGGCTTAACCCCCTATTTCTAACTTCCTGTGATTGTAACACCTTCTGGGTAGAGAAGACAGTACTACATTGTCCAGAGTCAGCAAAACCAATGGGAGAAGAAGGGGAAAGATAAGAAGGGCAACAGGAAAAAGGATGTTTGGGTTGTTTGGGTGAGGTCAGAGTAGGAGGAGGGGGCAGACCAAGAGACCAGCAGGAGGAATGACAGTCGATTGGAGTGTGGAAGCAAATTGGAGAAAAGGCAAAGTATTGATTGGTGAGAGTGAATGATTCTGTTTGCTTTGTGTGTGTGCAAGGAGAATCAGGGGGTGCATTAGAGGGAGTGTTGAGGGTCAGTATAAAGTGTTAGAGTGAAAGAAAGGTGACTGGGAAGAAGGTGGGGTGGAATATTAGTAGTGTCGAGATAGGATAGTAGCAGTGTGGAATAATAGTAGTAGTATGGAGGAGGGAAAAGTAGTGTGATGGAGGAAGTAGAAGTGTGGCGGAGAGAGTGAGAACATTGAAAGGGGGAGGCAGGTAGTAGAAGCAGAGAGAGACAGCGGAGTGAGAAGAGGGAGAGGAGGTTGGTGGAGTAGGATGCAGGAGAGTACTGAGAGAAGAATAGCATTCGGAGACGGGGAGAGGAGCATCTGGGCGTGAGAGGAAGGAGAGTGAGTTGGGTAGATTGAAAGGAACCACCCCTATAATATTTTTTGTCCCTAAGAACATTGAGAGTGTAGGGATAGTATTAGAAGTCCTGCAGGGAGTTATGATAGAGAAGGCAAGAAGGCGATTGCCTTTAGGTTACCCCTTACAGGTATTTAAAAAAGATAGTAGCGATTAATAGGCACTATCTACTAACTCTGGTACTACAAACTCCTGGGCTAAGGTGCTACACGCTGCATTAAGTGGAGGGGTGAGGGACAGCCCTAGTGCCCTGCCAAAGAAATCAATAAAAACCCTTAAAACGTCTATTGGAGCTAGAGTGTTCTTTGAGCCACCTGTGAAAATGGTCTATTTAAAAGCAAAACCGACAAAGTTGTGTGAGTTCGGAAAATACTAGGTTAAGTAACTGGATCCCAGATCAGAGAGATATATGCAAGTCTAGGGGAATTAATGACAATAGAGCATCTGACAAGTTTGTTTACAGAACGTTTTAATGAGTCTTCTTTTCAAGATCACAGCTGCAGGCAAAAAGATGGAGTGGCGCATGGCCTGCAAGGAGGTGCGAGATTACCCGAATAATCAACTAAGATCTATTCGAGATGATGCCATCCATCAGTCGTGGCCTGAATCACTGCAGGAAGATGCAGGCATCCCACTCTAGCCGTGGCAGTGGAGACGAGAATGGAAGTACACCAATTGCCAATGCAGCGTCAAGGAAGAAGTGTGATCATTCAGCAAGTTTGGCCTCAGGCTACAAGCTGGCTACAGGAATTTGGGCAGGCTGCGCCTGGAACTGGGTTGTTTGCTGGGATGTTTGAGAAGTACAAATCCTAGGAGAGTAACAT
Organism: Ambystoma mexicanum; assembly: GCF_040938575.1. Classification (NCBI taxonomy): domain Eukaryota; kingdom Metazoa; phylum Chordata; class Amphibia; order Caudata; family Ambystomatidae; genus Ambystoma; species Ambystoma mexicanum. Next base: position 748,792,517 of record NC_090923.1, on the reverse strand, counting down.
TGTTATGTAGTGTGCAAGCCATACCTGTGAAGGGGAATGGGCTTTGATTGGAATGTATGTTCTATGGAATGTATGAAATGGTAAAGATTGGCCACATAATGAGTATTGCAGAACGAGTAGGCTGGGAAGGACCTGGGACGGGGTTTGATGCCGAACGGCACCTGTATGGTCCTTCTGAATGACAATTGTTTACACCCTAAAGCCAATCTCAAATAAGAGCTAAGATTCTCCTTTACTAAACTGACTGAGCGGCATGCCATTCATTGGCCTACAGGGGTCAGAAATAACATTCAATTGAGATATAAAAAAAATGATGGATTAATATTGTCTCATACCATATTGAGAATTTGAAAAAGCAATTGCCAGAAATCCACAAATAAGCCAATGTTACGGAAGAACTTTGTCATTGAAATAAAACATAACCAGGAAAAGGAAGCTAACAACTGGCTAGGCAGACATCGTCGAAGTTAAGAATTAGGAGTTGGATGCAGCAACATGTTGTCAGGTTAAGGATTTTATTAGTTAACAGTCAGCTTGGCCTTTGGCCAGCAAACCAAAGAGACAAACTAAATAATAAACTTACCCTAACTTCAAAAGTGCATTCCCTAAACTAAAAGCACAAAGTTCAATACAGTTCTTTATTGCGACATGGTCCAAAACCTAGCCTGAACAATCCACTTTCCCTACTCCAAACAATGAAGTAAATCATGACTAGATCCTCGTCAATATCTCTTGTATTCTATTTATAATCCACAAAAAAAGTCTTTCTTATGTTGACCCTTTAAGATGTTGACCCAGCAAGAGTGCCACCTTACTGGTATTTAGCTTGGCATAAATAGGGTTCTTTTTCTCTCTTTTGAGGTGTTTACGATTACACCCTCTTTCTTGGGGTGCTTTAGTAACCACCCCATTCTTGGGGTGCTTGGGTGTACCCCTCTTTCCTGAGGGGATTTGGTATAACCCTTTTCTTGGGGTGTTCTGGTGTGGCCCCTCTTTATTGGGGTGCTTTGGAGTACTGCCTCTTTCTTCAGGCCCTTCTTCAGTGTAACCCCCTTAGTTGGGGTGTTTCAGTGTACCCCCTCTTTTGTCAGGTTTTTCAATGTACCCCCTCTTTGTGGGGTGCTTTGGTGTAGCCCCTCTTTCCTCTGGTGTTTCAGTGTACTGCCTCTTTCTTGGGACACTTCATGTGTACCCCCTGTTTCTTCTCGCTCTTTCATGCCACAGCGGGATCCTGACTTCTCTCTCCCACCCCACTCTGGGATGGTGCACCCCCTACAGAGGCAAAGGAGGCTGGGGTGAGCCACTTATGTGATACTCAAACTGGGCACATCTCTTCAGCTTCTACTCGTTCTAGCAGGGTCCCTTGATCACCCAGTTCCTCTCTGTCTCAGGCAGGGTCTCTCCAACAGTCGGGGCACTGCAGGACTTCCATTCAAGCAGCTTCATCCAGTGGTTTTCACAGGCATCCTGGCAGTCTCCTCTTTCAGTAAATCTCCTACTGTTCTTGGGGCAAAGTACTGCTTCCCAGCAGCGGCTCTTCCTCTTTTCTTTCCCTCCAGGATCTTCAGCGATCCTCTCCCTGACAGTGTCACTCTTCGAATGAAACAGCTCTGCTTATATAGAAAAAGCTCCACTCTGGTCCTCCAGGTAGTTCTCTTTTTTCATTGGTCTCTTCGAAATTCAGTTAGTTCAATTAGTCTCTTTAACAGCTGTTTACTTTTATTCTTTCTTTGTTTCAATTGTCGCTTGTATTTAATATTATTGCGTGTCCAAGCTGTTAGGGATTTTATTTCAATAATGTAGGCATATTTCTTTCAAAGTCCCCCTCCTGGAGATTTTGAACGCATAGAGTGCATTGCTCTGTGAGAGTTTTCGGCTTGTGCTGATGCTGCCAAAGGGAGAGGCTAGGGCCTTTCCTCTCAAGCTGCAGCCTGTGTGTGTCTCTGCCCTCTGCAGTTCTGCAGCAAACCAGCTTGGGTTCCACTTCCTCCTCTTCCCTCCATCCTTTCCTGGCTTTTTCTCAGCACAGGAGACCCTGTGTGAGAGTAGCAGAAAATGTCATAGTTGGAAGTACCCCACATGGTCCTGCTCGGTAATTCCAAAGTCTGCTTTGCATTGCATTGCTCAAAGCTTTTGATCATCCCACTCTTAAACATGTCTCCCCTTGTGATGCAGTTACCCTTTTTCTATGTAGTAAATGCTTTAGGGCCCCATCAGGGGTTGGGCATAGCGGCAAAAATATGGCGGTAACACTATTACTGCTGCATTACTGCTCCGCCAAATACCGAGTTTGGGCAGAAAGCTGGAGATTTACATCCACCTCTGATCTGGAGGTAAATTGCCAGCTTAATGCCCATTTTCGGCACTCGAACTAACCTGTGCAGGTTCTGCAATACTGCAATTGAATCATCTAAACATCTAGTCACAGAATGCTTGGAGCTAAATGGCCAAAGATCCTTATTTCTAAGTAAATATGCCCCCCTAAATGACAGCATGGAGGAGTGGTGGTTCATGATGCTAGTGGGAGATAACGTTAATCTAATCTGTACCGTAATCAACTATATGGACAAAATCTTAACAGCCTATTTAAATGTATTGACCCAGTGAACTAAATGTGTCTAGGAATTATATGTTTAGAGGGGTGGTGAAGATCTGTAATAATGTATTCACTTTGGAAGATGTGAAGTGAAATGTGTGTAAATGTAATAAAAGTTTGTTATAAACTATATGTTACAATTAAAAAAAAAGAAATTCGGCACTATTACCTCTGCCGCTTTTACCGCTGGTGGTAATAGTGCTGAAAAACCCCATAGAGTCCTAAAAAAATGGGAATTACTGCATCACTGCAACTCGGGATCTGGCGCAAATTGTGCTGGACTGAGTTGCAGTAACGCTAATAGCGTTGACCCTATCCCTGTGCAATTACCGCCGGGATACCGGCAAGCGCCTGATGAGGCCCTTAGTGTCTACACCCAGAATGAAGTCAGGATTTCCAATTAGCACCCTGGCAGGGGGAGCCGGCCAATCAGGTGGCTAGGAATGCAGGCTTGAATCAGCAATGAAAGCCTGCGTTCTATGCAGCCTGATGGCCGGCCCCCTTGGCACCATCTTCCCCCACCCTCCATCACCCTTTAATTTATATTCTTTTCATTTCCCCCCGCACCCTGACTTACCTTATTTAGGCGGCGGCCCTTGCCGCAGCAGCCGTTCCTTCCCATTGGCTCCCGCCGGCCAGCATGGAAAGGGAAGACGGTGCTCCATATGAATCCCCGCCTTCCCTTTCCATAGCGGCCATATTAAGACAGTATTTTCAGTCATTGAAAGGGACACGCGAGGTGTCCCATTCAATGACTGAAAAATACTTTTTCTTCATCACCTCGGCTTACCGCTTTGGTAGCCCGGGATGCTAATGGCTTTAAGCCCCTGTTCCAAGTGCTGGAACAGGGGGGTAACGGCCCGGAGCCCTCATTAATGGCCCTTTGTTCGCTAGGGCCATTAACTTGGGGTGCCTGGCCGTTACCCCCATTCCAGCGCTTGGAACGGTGGCTTAACAGCACAATAATGGTGTGATGGGGGAAGGCAATTAAATGCCCCCCGTTATCATTGTGACATCGCACCATAATGTCATAGTGAGATTCGTGATTGGGTTTACAACCAGCATCTTCATTGTATCCTTAGCCAGAAACCAAGGCTGCTTCCCGATCTGAGATCCAACCTCAGCTTGTTCCATAATGATCCACGGTTTCTCTGATTCCTTTTGGGTCCATTCCCCAACACCCTCAGATGTGAGGCTCTAAAGTAGTTCTTCACATCCAGGAAAACACCAAACCTCCCTTTTCCTTTAGTTGCGTTAAAACCCTTTTATTATATCTAGCCCTATTACCTCCCCATATATATTTGATTAACCTTTTTTGTATCTTTTTATTGTCTCCCTGAGGATCGCAATAGGCAGTGCCTGAAAAGAAAAGAGTTATCGGCAGGACATTCATTTTCTAAATTGCACTACGCTGTGCCCATGTGGTATGTAGTTTATTCCACCTATCCTGATCTAGTTGTATCACCTTTATAATCCTAGGATAATTGACATTATTTATTTGACATAGTTTAGTTGTTAGGTTAATGCACGAGTATTTAATATATTTCGTGGCCCTCTGAAATAGAAATCTCTTTTTTCAATAGGTCAAATTCCTTAGTTGTGAGTCTAAGGTTCAGAACTCGGATTTGTGGGTGTCTCACTCTAACTCTATCCCTTTAACCTTCCTGCTTGGGACTTTATATGATGCAAATGGCTCCATCACCTGAACAAATAAGAGGGGGGCGAGTGGGCAACGTTTTAATTCCCCCTTTTCAACACAAAACAAACTGATAGACCTCCATTTACTCTCACTCTGTCCCTCAACATTTCGTATTTAGCTAGAATCATTGCGATCATTCTGGATCCGGAACCAAACCTTTCTAACATCTTTTTATGTTTCCCCAGTCAGCCTCATGGACGACCTCTGCAGCATCGAGAGCTAGTAGGATAGCTATAACATGGAGAACTGGCCTTCTGCAGTCAAAGGTATTTCTAATGTGAACAAAGCCTGTTTGATCACAGTCTACGTCCACTAAGCTGGGGAGAAATTCTGTGATCTATTTAGCTATAAATACAGCCTGTGTATATTCTGACATCTATATTAATTAACAAGATTTGCCTGTATGAGGAGAACAATTGGGGGTCCCTCCTTTGTTTGGGGATAACAGCGATCTGAGTTTTCCCCTAAATACTGTTTCATTGCTTACCACGAGGAGCTCCATTCGGTATCTCCCCCAATATTTTCCTTAAAAAAATCTAAGTTTTCCTCTAGCTCCTTGCCATGTACTAATTAGAGTACTCTAGCAATCAATCAACACCAGTTTGGGCATCTTATTTTTCAATTTGGCTGACATTGTGCCATGTGGATGACCTTCCCTTATTTGGATCACCCACTAAGTTGAAAACCACTGTCATCACTATATCTCATTTTCCCTCTCTTACAACTCAAGGCATGTCACTGTAAACCATTCCTATCTCTGATTCGGGGCATATATTGATAGGAATGTGATCTTCCAGTTGTTCAATAACATCAATATATATCGATATGCCAAGTCTCTTTTCTGTAATATATGTGTTATACTGTGTGGGAAAATCTTTGCTCCTCAATCTATTGGTGTCTTCCCGTCTCAAATGGGTCTCCTGCAGGCTCATATTTCTTAATCTTTCAAAAAAGCGTATTCCTTTTATTAGAAGTATTGAGACCCCATAGATTAAGAGACCGTATTTAGTCATGCTAGTTTACTGTATGTTTATTTATTTATTTATGTTTACATTTATATAGTGTGCAAACAGCTCTTGGGCATCGAGGTGCTGTTACTTATGAGGTACTTAGTTACATGCCTAGTAGAAAGCGTTCCCATATCTGCCATGTAGGTTAGCCCCATTTTTTTATGCCCATGAGATCACCATTCCTTGTATTTGATTGTATCTTTCTTCTGTGCTCCATGCTATTAGCTCTTCTCTTCCAACTCCATAGGTATGGCACTGAGTGTAAATTCTCAGTTTTTCTGGCTTGGCCAGTCCACACATTTCGCCTTGCTTCTGCTGCAACCCCTTCCTTCCTGATCACCTCCCTCACAATGATATATTTTTGTAGCCCCTCCGCCTCCCCCAAATCATAAGGATATCAATGCAGATACAGATTCTGCAGTGATTCTGCAGCTGTTTACGTTCTTCTTTCATCACTCTGTACATTTGGCTGTCTTCTTCTGGTTACTTTGTATCTACCAATCATTGTTTGCTCTTTGCAGGCTGTTCTGTGCATCTCCGAAAGGATTCTCTTGCCTGTGTCTCTGTGCTGTTGGTGATCTCCCATCTTCCTACACGATTCCTTGACACAATATGCATTTTCTGTTTACTTAAATTTCAAACCAAAAGGATAAGTCCATCTGTACCAGATCTCCTTCCTCATGAGGATGTCTTTACTTTATTGAACTTATAATGCGCAGCATTGGACCGGTAGGCATGATGGCTTCGACAAGACAGACACATGGAACATAAACGGGGGTCAGCTATAGAGAAGGGGCAATGGCCAAGAAGTTTAGTCAAACAACCAGGTTTTTAACTTTTTCTTGAAAGGCTCTAGTTTTGTTTCCAGCCTAAGATCCAACGGCATGCTGTTCCAAGCCGCCGGTGCCGCTATGGCAAAAGCTCCTTTTTCAGCCCTTTTGGATTTGCCTCTTGGAACCATTAGCATTTTTGTCTCGTTTGATCTGAGTGATGGGGAGGTGGTCTTGAACGTAATAAGGTCATTCAAATAACGGGGCATAATACCCAAAAGGTGGTTAAAAGTGATCAGGAGGAGGCGATAACAAATTCACGTCTCCACATGGAGCCAGTGCAAAATTCTTCTGGCTGGCGTGACATGGTCATGTGTTGCTAAACCCGTGACAACCTTTACGGCTCTGTTTTGGATTACCTGGAGCCGGTTTATCTCAGTTTTACTAATGCCAGTCAGGTGACTACAGCAATAGTCAATTTTTGCACCTTCTATGGCTCTTGCTAGTGTTTCCGCATTAGTCTGGGAGATCATGGGTCGTAAATGTGCAAAGAGTCTTAGATAGTAGGCGGCTCCAGAGACCACATTCCCCACGTGAGCCTTCATGGAGAGGTGCTGGTCCAGGTTGACCCCAAGGGACTTTACTTTTTTGAGGGTATCAATCTTTACTTCTCCAAGTTGGAAATGTCTAAACCGAGGGTCCAGCTCAGAGATCAAACTAGGAGACCCCACAATCTTCAGTTCCGTCTTGGACCTGTTCAAAGCCAGTCCATTCATGACCATCCAATTTTCGATACATGTGTATGCTTTATTTATCCAGTCTTCATCTTGTGCGTGGTCACCAGTCAGGGGATGATACATTGTGTATCATCTGAAAAGTTTGTAAACCAGATACCTTCTTGCTCAAGCATTGCACGAATGGGGCTGTAAAGATGTTATAGAAACAAGGAGAAAGACTTACTCCTTGCAGAACTCCATATTCAATTGGCACCATAGCTGCTTCAGCGATTTCCAAGCAGACACAGCTGACCCAGTTCTGAAGAACAGGGGCTACCCAGCGGGAAGCCTCAGCAGAAAATGCTGCCACTTTTTTGAGCCTGGTGACCAACAACGTATGGTCAACCAGGTCGAAAGCAGCAGAGAGGTCCAACAGAATAAGCATGGTGGTCTCTCCCTTGTCGATGTTGGACAAGAGCCTAGATTTAAGTTCCAGGAGAGCCGTTAGGTACTATGCCCGGCTCTGAAGCCCGATTGTCGACAGTTGAGTATGGGGTAGCTTTCAAGATGATTGGCTATCTGCTTGTACGCAACCCTATCCAAAATTTTAAGCAATAATGCTGAGTTAGTGATGGGCCTATAGTTCAACGGGTCCTCTTTAGGGAGGCCAGCTTTTTTTAACAATGGAGTCACCCACGAGCGTTTCAGATCCTCAGGCACAGAGCACTCTGTGAAGGACGCATTAACGAACTGGAGAATAGCCTCCAACAGGAAAGGGGGACAGGTTTTAATATTAATATCAGAGAAAGGAGCTCCCTTGCAGCTAGTTGTTTTAAGATGGTTGACAACCTCCATCAACTCTGCCAATGTTATGGCGGCAAACGAGAATTTGGGAATTGTCGGACTACTAGTTGGTTCATTACAGCTTATGGCACTGGCTTCAGTAGAGGTAGTAGCTTTTTTAATGAGGATGTTAGACTTGATGCCCTGGAGTTTTGCACCCATGGCATCCTGAATCGACTGACACCAAGCCGTATCTTTCACCACCTCGTCCGCATCTGGAGCGGGTGTGGACTCTTGCTCTTTAAGGATTTTAAAGAGCTCCTTGGTCTCTGACTTAGCTGTGGTAATCCTGTTATTAAATTAATTCTTCTTTGCCTCCAATAATAGTGTGGCTTTGTATTTTCTAGCCGCCTGCTGGTAGGCAAGGAGCAAATTAATAGAGTAGTTTGCTTTCCAGCTATAATATTGCTTAAGCGCAGAAGTCTTAAGCTTGCATAAGGCAGGCGTGAACCACGGTTTATTTATGGGTGCAGGTTTGTGCTTCCTCACTTTCTCAGGAGCTAATTGGTTAGTAATGTCCGTAAAAAAGTCTGTGAGAACTTTGGACAAGTGCTGCACTGATCAGTGGGCAGGAGATTGGTCATGTGATTGACCAAAGGAATCATTTTTTCTAAGGTAAGTGATTTAGGATTTCTGCCCTTTGTGGGTGGTAATACTTTGCTTTTATGCTTTACCGGAAAGGATCAGCAGATTACAAAATTAACTAAATGGTGATCCCACCAAGGGCAGGGAGTTGTTGTCAGATCTTTTATGGAAAACATTAGTTGCTGCTACCCAATCAAGGGTGTGCCCAAGCAGATGTGTGGGGTGGCAAGTAAATTGGGTAAATCCCAAAGTGGCCATGGCGGACTCCAGGTCTGACCCTCTAGGGTCGTCCTGGTGAACAAAGCCAATAGTTGAAATCGCCCATAATGAAGAAACTGGAGAGTGGTTTGAGACATGCCACCAGATGGTTGGCTAGCGCTGCGCTGAAGTCCGCAGAATGAGATGGCAGCCTATATATTAATAATAGATTGAGCGTAGCTTCGGCATTCATACTAATCTTAATCTGAATGGATTCAATGCCTTCAAGAATGTTAACAGTTTTTCTCCAGATGGTAAAATGTGATTTAAAAATCAACATAAGTCTGTAACTGTCTTCATCGCTCTTCTCTGTGCCAATGTCCCTGGTATCTTGAAATATTCGAATGAAGCTGTTTCTGAAGGTAATGTTTTGAGTCTCCCTCATTGCAGTCAGGATCCTCTGTTTAGTTTGGAAGTTGTGAAATTTGAGTAGGATATCTCTCAGTCTTGTTTCTGGTTCTGCTCTGCAACCTCCTACTCAATGAACCCTATCAATCTTGTAGGTCGTGTCTGGTGGGTCTTTGATGATAATTAGGAAGAGGAGACGCACACATTCCACTGTATCAGTGCCTTTAGTTTCTTCTGCCAAATACTTAATGTAGAGAGGCTATCTCTGCATCAAACATTCTCTAGATCCTTGTGTGTATCTGTTAGAGTACTTGAGGATTCACACATATCACTACTGCCTATTACCAATGGCTGGCTCGCAGGCCGAAGTTGCCCCACATCAACCTTGCATGTACTGATTCTCTCAACTAAGGCTGAGATTTCGTTTTTATTTTCCATTATGGCTTTGCTGAGATCAGATCTCAGCGATACCATTTCCTCCTTAACCATTTCTCTAAAGTCTTCGTTTAAGTGTTGCAGTGATGATTCTAGTAACTCCTTGGTAAGTAGTGTGGCATTCCCTGTCAAAAATTGAGAATTCGCCATATCAGTTATTGGGGCATCTCCAGATGGATCTATCCCCCTCTTTCTTACAGTCGTTGGGCATGCTTTTAGTAGAGTCTTTCTATCACTGGCTGTTGATAGGAGCTTCCTTATCTATGTCCAGGCATATATAGAACACCCCCATGGCTCTTCCTGTACATCCGCTCCTCCTGCACTTCCTGTAACGCCTGTATATATGCTCTGTTTATCAAGTATAATTAATTGTAACTATTGTAACTTACTGTATATACTGTAAATATTGTAACTCATGCCGAAAGTATACCTGTAATTCTATATAAAAGCGCCCAGATACCTCCGGGTTTGGTGTGCCATATAAATCAATAAACAAACAAACAAACATCCGTACTAAAGAGGTGTTTATCTGGCCTCCAACACTTTTTGCAGCTACTCCATTGTTTCAGGGTTTCTGTGATGCTTGTATTTAATCATCACCAGCCATAGGCACTTCCTGCCTTATTAACTTCACAGTGCTCAATGCCACTTCATGCTATGCAGGAGTTTATATCGTCTACTTTCTACCTGTCAGCATCGGGCCTTACAGGAGTTGCCCATGCAGCGGCCAATGCAGGGTTATCAATGTATGGGAGGCCCGGTGGTGGCACTCTCAGTCTAAAGTTGTGCCCATGCTTGTCTCCATTTTTTTAGAACCCCCCCCTTTTCTCGTTTTTAACATTCATTTTAAACACCTCTTACTCCCCAAATCAAGGAGTAAGTAAAACAATTACACTACCTTTATGTTTGAAAATATAAGAGAAACCAGACCCCTGTACACTGCACTATTATTTTAACAACACAAACGTCAGTTTCCACAAGCATCTTGTGAATAAAGTTTGTAAGCATGCAATGCATTATTAATAAATACACTGTTTTCTTAAGTTAAAACAAAAACAGGTTTATGTAGTGGAGGTATTCACTGTAGAGTATACACAGGATGTATACATCCCTTTTTTTAGGATTACATAGAGGGCGACCTCCATGTTTTACACCTCAAAATAGCACCCTGTTCTGTGTTTTTAGGGACAAGGATGGGTACCACAAATCAGTTCAAGTGCCACCACCGGGATGGGAGGATCATTCCTGAACGAGGACCCTCAGCCTTCAGCCTTTTCACATTCTGTACTTATTCCCGGGTACCCACTCCACTGCACAGTTGTCTGCGGTGCTAACATGAGGGCATCTTGTTTCCCTTGAGGCTCTTTTGACCTCATTTTCATCGGCGCTGCTGTGCCAACATCTCAGCTGCGCTCTCACTATGTGGTCCGCCATCTTGCCGGCTCCCTGCACGCTAGAGTCGAGTCCGCTTCCCCTCAGCCACAGCGTTGCATGTGATTCTGTAGGGGGGCTCTATTGTGAGCTACTGTTCTCAGGCTTCTGCAATCCGTTCTTGACTTCTCTGATGCCGAGACCTGGGTGGGGGGGGGCTCTTACTTTGCAGGGTGGGTGTTTTACATCTCGACCACGCCTGCAGGTTTAGTAACTTCAACATAACAGTTCTTCGATTGAAGTTTTTCTGTAAACGTGTGTCTTCTTTTAAATAAATTGGTTTGACCACATTACCATAATAGGAAACTATAGCTCACTGGAACCAAAAATGTTTCAGTGTAGGGCCTTAGGTAGGCAAAGATTAGGGAGGGAGGTGTTAATGGCTATCACAAGTGTGACAAGAACATTAGGGACATATGTTCCATGCTTTGTAACCTGTTAACATCACTAATCACTCCCATTGTAAATGGTGTGCTTGCTCAGCCTGTTAAAAGTCTAAGAACTCAGTGGGAGGCCTGGTGCAGGCCTGCGTTTGCCTTTGATGTTATAAAGACCCTTGTTCCAGTGCTGCATTCGCCTCTGGCCTTCAGCCATGTGCCAGGAATAGTGAGCAAGGACGCAGAGTGCACCCACAGCATGAAGTGGGTGATGCCACATCAACTCTGCTGCCATCTGTGCCCAGAGAGCATGGTCCGGGGTCATGCTATCCGACAGAGTTGGCCCTGCCTATAGTAACGATTCGTGTAGCATATATTACATATTACACAACACAATATATGTGTTTGGATTGTTCTTCTTTGTCGTGGTGGTGGGAGGATTTGTGAGTGCCCTCATCAACATTGTACAGGTTGGCTTTTGCTTGGGTTCAGACCAAAAGTCTCTGAGTTCAAACAAAAATCTCTATGTTCAGAACACTTCATTTAGGGATATCTTTCCTGTTATGTACTCTCAACCCTCACCCCTCACAGCATTGATGGGTGGGGAGAGTCCCTACACTAACTCCGTAAAGGGTGTACACACCTGCCCTTCATGGCTGCACTCCCACATGGCAGCAGACACCAAATACCTTTAATTTCCCCTGCATTATCGCAGGAAAGGCAGTTCAAACGTACCATTTTTTATCAGCGCTCTCAATCCTACACAAAGCTAAACAACATCGTGTATGTCTGTCAGGAGAAGTGAATCCGAAGGGAAGGAAGAGTTGCTTGATGCACCGACTCTCAAGTCTGAGTGGAGATCTTGACATGTCAGGTCTTGAAGGAAATCCCCTGTGCGGAATCTCAGTAATGCCTAATACACGGTTGGCACAGTCCCAGGCACAGCAGCAGCTTTATAACAGCTTTCAAGCACACGGTATGGACCCCACACACTAGCCACTGAGACTTTTCTAGAATAATCCCTGCCCTCAGTGACCCTGTCACTGCATTGAAGATTCTCGGTTTGGAAATGGGAGGTGGGAAATGCAAATGAGTAATTCAGTACAGTGTGCCAGCACAGCAGGTGGTGGAAGAGTGTGATGACGTCCCCTGTTTAGGCCTAGGGGTGATGGTGGCTTTGCCTTCTGACACCACCCGCAGCGTCATGCTCGGCTTGGGAGGATCACCTCACCAGTCCCACCATGCCCGTCGGGGTGCCAGGGCTCGTCACATTGACTTGTCGGGGGCAGCGCTGCCTTTAAGTGACTGTGATAGAAGATGAGGAGAATCGCTGTGCCAGAGTGGACAGCCCTTCTATAGCCTTTAGAGATTTCCGGCAAAATGAAGTTTGCACAGTAATTCCCAAACGTTATGACAGAAATACAGATTGCGACTGGAATGACCCCACAACTTTACAAGACCTACCACATATTTGCAGACCAGAAATCCAGGAGAGACGAGAGCAGCAAGCAGCCACAGTGCTGCGAGAGGGCAGACAGTCAGAGCACATCCATGAGTCGTGCACTGTTTCTAAGATGGTGGATGAGCCGCACATCAGCCTGGTCCTCAGGTCACGCACGCTTTGCGACCCCACACATGCCTGTAACACAGAATCACAGCCCAGGAGTGCTTATGAACCTAACGTGCAAATCCTCAACAGGAGCCCGTGCGAGGGGTAGAAAACTTAGTCCTATTTTGGATAGAGAGCAGAGATACCCGAATGTGTGGGTGACTGGAGACAGAGCGGAAGAGACTGTAGAGAAGGACAGAGTGGCAGAGAGAGTTTGGTGGTGGTAGGATAGAAGAGAAAGACGAGACGAGGTGAAGGAGAGAGGAGGAGATAGTGGAGAGTGACAGTATGAAGGAGGACGTGATGGATGCTTACCAACAAGACAGTGGCAGTGGAAAGCAAAAGCAGTGGAATAGAGGCAGTGGGGAATAATAGCAGGAGAGAGAAGGGGCCAGAGAATGATAATAGCAGGGAGGATATGGTAGGGAACAGCAGGAGAGAGGACTTGGTGGAGAATAACATCTGGAGAGAGGATGTTGGAGAGAACAGCTGGAGAGAGGACTTGGTGGAGAATATCAGCAGGAGAGGGGAGGTGAAAGGTTGACAGGAGGCGGTGTTTAAGAACATCCGAGAAACCTGGGAGGAAGGTGACAATCACTCGGGTGAGACAATGTAGAACATCAGGAGGAAGGAGAGAGACAGAGGATGAGAGCAGACAAGCTAAGAAGAGCAAGCACAGTTCGAGGGGAGAGAGAGAGGCAAAGAGGAAAAGGAGGTCACTCAGTCGGATATGACAGGTGTGAGGGGCTCCATGTGTTAAATTCACGGTAAAAATGGCCGTTTACACAAATAATCGCGGCAAAAAGGCATTGGTTTTGCCGCCGTAATCTATGTAAAGGATGCAGGGAACACCCCTGCAATCCCCAGACCCATTATACCATTTAAGGGGAGCAGGGACACCCCCGCAACACCTGCTCCCTTTAAATGGTATCATGGGGTACACTTTACCGGGTCAAACCACAGCATTTTTGCTGCAATTTTTTGTGAAGGGGACATTTTTGTCGCAATTTTATTACTGCATACCATGTGAGGCAACTGTAGGAAAAAGAAGCTCTGAAAGGTGAACTCTAACTCCACCAAGGGTTGAAGGAACGAGCCAGTGGCAAAGCGCTGAGGACTTGCAGGCGATATACAAGGCTGGGAGTAATGAGAGGACAGGACTGGACCCAGAAACAGGGCGACGGTCTAGTAAGGCAGCCTCTAGAACTCCTCAGACTTTCTCCTGCATTCCCCGAAACCAGGGGCCCGTGTAAAACCCCACCCCAAACGGCAAAGCGCCTCAGGCTCACTTAGATGCAATCCCCTGGACTTAGGTCTGCGGAAGAATGACTTCTGCACCATATACAATCTATAATAGAGACGACAATAGAACTGGAATGTTCAAGAAAGACCAAGAAAGAAGGGAGGGGTTTCTTCAACCGTGCCACTTGAAATGCTGGCTAGAAACCTGGAGCATGTTTCCAAAGACAATGTTACTTTAAACAAGAATTGGAACTTACCCATTGTGTTTCTTTTCAAATTTTTATTTTTCCTAACTACAGTTCAAGATTTTAAATGATTGATTAGTTACACCTCGCACCTTGAAACACTTGTGTATAGGCGCGTTACAAATGCCATATCATATCATATCATACCTGAGGAATGGTCCGAAAGGCCTTCAAAATGATACTCTAAGGAAGGGGAGAGGGATGTTAATAGAGGAATTGCTGGAATCTAGAGACGGAGAATATTATACAGAAGCCACATTTTCCTGGAAGAAAGTCACCCTGATGACTTCTTTGCAGGCTTTATCCTCTCCAAATCAAAGCTATGGAATCAGTGAATTGACATCTGGTTGTGTTTGTTTCTCCTTGTCCTCTTCGTGATAGGGGGCAAAGGGACTTGGAGGATGTGTGGTACAGCACACCTCCAAATTCACGTCAGGCACTGCCTCAACACATCAACTTGTTTGACTGCTGCTGCTAGAAACCCCCTCAGACATGTTTCAGACGCGTCATGCCCATCCACGATCAAGAGCTCAGTGGATGTTGTGGGGAGCTTGAAACTGCTGCTCACTTGTGAGTGTGGCAATCATTATGGTCCGAGGACCCATAATGATTATGCCCAAAAAATTTGCGTCAGAAATGTCTTAGTTAGGTGATTTGCTACTGTGATGCACAGACTCTTTAAAATAGGAATGTGAATGCTTTCATGGTGGGGGTTTCATCGTGGAGTGAACTCAAGCTCTGAGGAAATGGCTGCTTCCAGGGAGTCATACCTCTGAGGCAGCATTGGCAGTACCATTGAAAGAGTGGTGGCTTTGGTTCTATGTCATTTCACCAGTAGATATTTGCCCACTGCACTTCATGCACCAAGCCAATTTATCCTACTATGTCTACTACCATTGTCAAAATGCGGGTATGTTGTTCTGTCACCTGTGTATTTTTTCCTTGTGCCTTTTTTGGTGGAGCTTCTGTCTGAAACAGCCAAAACATTGTCTCCTGCTGCCTTCAGCCCTGATCCTGCATCCAGCCACCCACCCACTTTTGTGTATGGTGCTGCACTCCTGATCCAAAATAGGAAGTTTCTCCCTGCATGTCACACCATGCTGTCTTCATGCCATGCCACTTGCATTTTTGTTCGGCAGAGCGTTTTTTTACAGCATGTATTTGGTGGCTTATACAGTGTCTGGCATAGATAAGCTTGTATATTCACCCTGAACAGGGACTTCAGTTTGGGTTCCATCTGATTTTACAGAACCAAGTTCTACCGAATGACTTTGCATTCCGTTATGATGTGCTTTGCCATTTCCAGTATATTATCCACTTTACAAATTCAGCAGTAGCTATTAACCACAGGAATGTTTAATTGAGAGCCCTGATTTGTTGATACGGGTAGTTGGTCTGTACACAGTCACGGCATAAATCTTCGTGCCACAGGGGATGGATATAACAGCAAATAAGGCTGCAGGATCTTGTAACTATGCACAACAATCTATATTTCCTTACATGTTTTCAATTTTGATAGATGGGCATATTTACAATTCCAATCCCATTGATCAAGCTTTTTATCGAACCTTTGTTTTAGTGATAGAAAATGAAGGTCCCAATCGGGCTTCCACTCAATTACTTCAAACAATTTCTCAATAGAGTCCTAAAAACCATGTTTTTGCATCATGATCTTCCCTAGCTGAGACAATATTGAGCATTTGGGGTTGGACATTGCCTTGATATACAAAATTCCCTGTTTTTGAAGTCCAAGTGCTTGTAGATATCAGACCAAGCTCCAGCCTCAATATTACATTAGGAACAGCTTGTAGCAAGCCTACATTTATTTCTCCAGAATCTGCCTTTTAGAAGCTGTAACCAATGCCAATCATGGAGCGTCATTGCCTCAAAGCCATTTAAAATTGCTGTGCAAAAACATTGCTTATACAACCTAATAATACCGTCCAGGGAGAAACCTGCAATGTGTTTAGAAACTTAATGGACACAGTACGTTTTAAAGCTTTCTCCCTTCTACAGTTTATTAACTCAACATAACCTTTACTAGAGCTAATCTCCAACCCAAGGTATACATATATTTCTACATATCCTGTTTATCCTTCTGGGGTGATCAACCTCGGTTTAGGTATAGGCCTATTAACAAACTGTATTGTTTTAGTTTTGTCCATATTTACGCTCAAAATGATATCTTTGGCATAGGAGGATATCTCTTTTACTGACTTTGCCATGTCCGAGAAGGTATGACAAAAACATGACATGGTCGTCATCATATGACATTCAAAAGACCTGTAACAATCCAATTCTAAGGGGACAATTTGATACCCCTCTCAATCCTAAAGAGAGAGTTGCAAGGTATAAATTGAATAACAACACACACTCCTGTTTAACCCCTGTTTTCATCTGGAACAGGGGTATGGCAAGCGCCCCTGCATCCAATCTCACCTGGACTTGAGTCTTTTCCTGCAGTAGTTTTAACATCCGCAGCAATCCCACGGGGCATCCCAAGACATCCAGTTTTTGCCATAATCTCTTCCTATCAACAAAGTCAAAAACAGCTCGGAAGTCACTGAAAGCCGCTTATAATACAGGATGGTTTCTACTTTTAGCTCCATGAATCCCAGATTATGTATAGTTGCAGAACCTGAAGGTTCCCCACCATTCTGCACGGTCTTCTTTTGGGAGTCACTAACCCTTTAGCTCTGTCATATTTAGCTGTTAGATTGGGATTCCTATTTTGCTTAATTGTTATATGGCATATATGATCCCTGAGTAGTTTCACAAAGAAAATTGGGCTGCTCTTTTGTAGTTGCCCCCTCTTTTTAATTGTATTCGGCAGACAGTCAGCTATGACTCATATATTCTATGCAGTAGTCTATAGCCATGTTTTTGTGTTTTACAGAATGGTAACATCCACTTCCTGAGGAAGACGTTGTGTTTACTACCACTACACGTCGAAACCGGTCGAGAGATAAACCCTACAGGGATGTGATCTTTTGCACTTTTCCTTCCGATTCAACCTGGCAATAGATTATTTATTAATTAATTCTATTGATTATGAATATAAAATTGATGTCTGTTTGATGGGGACCAGTCATGAATTCCTTCTCCCCACAGGTTTTTAGCATGATTCCATTGTCTTTTAAGCTTTTGGATGTATGTCACGGTATGTTGAGTTGGGTTTGAATGAGTGCACTATGAATGGCAAGTATGTGTGACAATGTTTTAGGCGACTTTAGGCAAACGGTTGCTGCTGTTTTGCTGTATTAAAGTGATCAGTGTTTAATTATTTGTGATTGACTCACCATTGTTTAAATTGTTGGTATCACTTTCAATAAATTTTGATACACATTTTTTCAAATTGAATTTTTCTCTGGACAATCTTTTTCTGTTGTTCTATGAAATTGTAATACTCTGGTCCAGAGGCTAGAGTTTCCCTGCCCTTTTCAGATTTTTTGTTTTTAGTTGCAGAACCTGCCCTGAAACCAGTCTGGTGTGTATCCAGCAAAGGGTCGGCCTCCACCCAATTTTGTAACTCTTGTAGCAAAAATGAAGCAAAACTGTTCCCTGTAACATTTAACATAGACAGCAACCTGTAATTAGATGGCGAAGAACATACTCCTTTTTTGAAAATGGGTATCAATATGGATTGTCTCCACGACAAAGGAAAAACAAGGAGAGATGGCTGGAAGGTTTAGAATGAATCTTAACCTCTGGTATTGCTCTGGCCAACCCTCCAGGCCATCGTTCATTGCCTGCCAAGCCATTACAGAAGGGTAAGGACCATATGCAAATCAGGCTTGGTCCCACTTCAAAAGGGGCAGTCCAGACCGAACTACTAGGTCACATCCTTTCTGCACTAGACCACAAGCATCACCAGACATTTTTCTTCCGTGTTGAGCCTTATCAGTGAGGAGTAGCTTGGGTCTCTAGACCCATTATGCATGGGATCCACGTCTGGGCATACCTGTCCCACTCGGGGTGACAAAGCAAAAATAAGGAGTGATGGCTGGAAGGTTTAGAATGAATCTTAATCTCCGACATTGCTCTCGGCAACCCTCCAGACCATCGTTCTTTGCCTGCCAAGTCCTTACAGAAAGATCATATGCAAATCAGGCCTGGTCCCACCCCAAAAGGGCAGTCCAGCCCGAAGTACTAGGTCACATCCCTTCTTCACTAGACTAAGGGACATCTCCCTCTTCACAGACTTTCCTAAATAATATTTCCCAAAGCTTAGCCCAAATAACAGGATTTTTTTAAGTACTATGTTAGCTAGTCCATTAGGACCAGGGGCCCTAGATCCTTTGAGCCCTTTAATCTTTGTTCCAATACTAGTTTATTCAATCGCTAAGTCTATGTTCACATCTCCTTCGCATCTTCCACTCTGGTCATAGCGTCTGTCATGATTGACATTGTTTTCAATGTACTCACACCACTCAGTCAACCCAATTGGATTAGTCGCTTTCTTGGCTTTATGGCCTTTTGCTGTACACAACATTTCCCATATCCTTCTGATATCGCTCCCTTTTAATACAGCTATCATCCTTTGGCATTTTACATTTCGTCCAGACCTTCCCCACCACTTAATCAAGTTATCATATTTTGTCAGCGTAATTTCTGGGGCCAGCAGAGCCGTGCCAAGGGTCTGCAGACTCCCAGCTCACGGAGGGCCCTAACTCCCTCCCTGGTCCCAAGAAGTTGAGGTCCACACAAGGAGCAAGGGTTTACTGTGGTTTGATATGATATGATATGGCATTTATAATGCGCCCATACACAAGTGTTTCCTCTTGTTAGACAAACGCACAGGGGTCATATGCTGAACAAAATCCAAGCACATCTCGCCACAGTCTGGCTCTCAGGCCAGTTTTGTTTCCTCGTGACGTAACAACCTTTGTCACTCGGCAGACTCCCTCCTAAACCTATCGAGGCCTGGGATTGGCTGCCCTGACTGGTAGGTCCAGTATAGGACCCTATACAGAGGATTGCAGTTGGACAGACCTGTGTCCAGTGGTTTACTTGGATCATCCCCGGATGTTATTACACATAAAGTTACAGTTAGGAAGCCTGGTAATTGGTTGGCAACCCTCGCCATTTGCCCCCAAAATCCAGGCTCCTGATTGGTCAGGCTACGGGCCCCCAAGTCTGGGACAACCGTTGTTCCCAGCCTGCAAGACACCTCTTCTCAGTGCGTGTCTACTATGTCTCAGCAATTGCAACTATGTGTCTGCGTATAACAATAGTGTGAAGACGACAAATGCCATGAGAGTGCTCCATTCCCATTGTAGATGGTGTCTGGAAGGTAACAATTATGTTACAAGTCGCTGTCCAACCGTGGGGCCGCTGCTCATTCTCAACCTCTGAGTCATGGCATGTTCACAACTTGGCCGAGTCACATGGTCGGAGACCACTCTTGCAGGCTTGATTGCCCCGAATTGGTGTGTATTTTACAGGGAATATTTGCTGCTGCCGCCAATGTCACCTTGGCTCAGGATGTGGACTGTCACTTTGCAACATGATCTCCTTGGCAGTCTGCGCTCACGCGGTTGGCGATTCTGCTAATGCAGCACCTTGCCGTTTGGGATTTCTCTGCGATCCCTGCAGCCTACTGTTTCCTCCTGAGGCCTGCTCTGGCTTCCAGTATGGAGTCATCATAATGTCCATATGTTAGTAAGAGCTTTACAGTTGGTCAGGTCCCTTGGGTGCTCGTGTCCTTCCATAGGGTTAGCTGCGTAGAAGCATCAGCAAGCGTAAACAAGCTCTTCTCGCTTCTTGCGTTTCTAGCGGTGCTATAGCGAGCCTAATGGCAAAATAACAAAACATGCTGCTAGTGTAGGTGTCACAGTCATCTGTCGCACAAACTGTACATGTTCTTCGCGTGGATTGTTGTGTGTGTGTGTGTGTGAGTTGCGCGGATTGCGCTTGTCCTTCTTGTCTAACGGAGCTATGTCATCCGGATGTCTCTAATAACTTGCATCATGTCGGCTTTTAATACAGTGTCTTTAGTCAAGTAGGTCCATGCAGTTTTCCCCAACACTGTCTTGTGTCTCTTTGTCCATTCTTGGCATAGTTCGTGTTACGGTAGGAACATATGACCGACTGGCTGGGTACCGCTCGCGGTAGTTATCCCTGGTTGGAGCAGTGGGGATGGTCATTAGTTCGTATGATCGACGGCCATGTTGCTGTTGGTGCTTCTTCCGGTTAGGGGGTCGTCCAGGACTGAGAGTCTGCTCGGATATTTCCTCTTTAATTTGTTCTTAATTGTCCTAATCCTATTGGCCACCAATAACGGGTCTGGGGTATTATTCTTAACATACCTTATATTTTTCCACATTGCACGCTTAGCGTCTTGTATCTCTTTATCAAAGACCCTGTCCTCTTTTTGCTCTTCATAGATAACATAGTTTCCATTAGACAGGGCCATTCCTGCAGACAATTGGGGCAACAAATCTTTAATTTCATTTACAGACATTTCTTCAAACAAATAAAGGTTGCCTTCCACTAAATTCTCATATAAGCATTGACCCTATCTATGCGTTTAGGCGACCAGTACATTTGATTTCCTCCAGAATTCACATCAAAACCAATCTTGGCAGTCTTAGATTCATGTAGCCCCAGCGAGCAACACATAGTTACCAGAGCATGATCACTATGTTGATTACTTTCAACCCGCAAACTGCACATAATTGGTAATAGACTCATACTGACCAAAACATCTTCTGAAGTGGTATTTTTATTGCCACATGTCCAGGTATCATTTCCCAGACAATCCCCTATTACTCATCCATTAAGCATGACAAGTTGCCAATCGTTTAAGAGTTCCATCCACAGTTTTCCCTGCTTGTTCCCCTTATTCTGTAACATATTACTTTCACCTCGTACAGGATTACATTCCAACCATGTCCCTTTGCTCACACAGCGAGCATTAAGATCACCACCCAGCAAAACCATATCTCCATTGTCTCCCTCATCAACTCCCAGATACTTTCAGGACCAGAAATCTGCCAAGCATTTCCTCTTTCCTAAGTGTCATCTCCACAGCTAGAATATTTTCAGTATTCTTGAACACTGTAATATTCTGTGTTTCCATAGAATTCTTAACTTCAATTAGGAGGCCACCATACAGTCTGACCACATCTCTCCCTTTTCTGCATATATTCCTGGCAAATCTGATAACCATCAACATAGATACTCGAGGTTAGCCAACACTCCTGTAACATAAACTTGTCATTAGGGTGTAGGCTAAACTTAACAGATGACTACATCCTCGAGTATTCCAGGTCATTATTTTACATGATCACAAGTGGGAGGAATATTTGCTGGGCATGAGACCTAATAAAAATGTCTGTACCTTAGGGGCATCATCATGAGAGACCTCCCTGGTTACTACTCCTCCCCCATACTTACGTAGTTATTTGCAAATCCTCCATTTGCTTATTTGCCTTGTGACTGCCAACAACTTTAAGAGGGATAATTTCAACATCTAGCTCATATCCCAGTTCTTTATTTAATTTATTGTATTTCTAATTTAGTCTGATAGGAACGAATCATACAAGCTGAATCCACCTAAAAATCAATGAATACATGAAACATTAGTATTAGAAGCATCAAGAGGCTCTATAATATCAAAATCCCTAGTATCTAAGACACGTAGGATCAATTGTAATACTTTTAAAAGGTCCAATCTATTCATCCTCTTGTCACAATTTTCAGCCCTCAGATGTTTAATCGCAAAGATTGCACTTCTGGTCGCTCATCGGCCTCTTATTTACTGATATAGGTGCAACCTTTTTGCTTTCAATTGCCTTGCTACTTTCCAATATTCCTGTGTATCTGTCCGGAGTAGAACACCTGTCCTCTAGGATGATATTACAGTCGTCCAGTTCGTCTTCAGAGTCCCCAATTTCACCAGAATGTTCAGTCCGATCAAAGGGTACCTCAGATTTATATTTAACCAGCCACCTTATCAATGTTCCCAAATTTTTGGAAAGCCTTTTCTTCTTATGGTTAGCCCGTTTCCAGGCCTTTTTAATTCTCCTATTGATGACAGAAGTATTATTTGGACTCACCAAATGGTCGGTGCAGTTGCAATTCCTTTGTTGCTTATTTAGGGGACGATGTATGTTCTATAATCTTATTTTCCAACGTTGTTTATATATTAGGTAAAGCTCTCCTGTTACATTAGATGTTGAAATGCTTTTTTCCATCCGTGCCGTATAACAGACTGATTATCCTGTGGTGTTATTGTCTCACTGATTTAGAATGTCTGAACTTTATCAACAGCTGCCCCCTCATTTTCTCTCCGTGACACATACTGATGCTGAATTTCCAGGGGTTTTGATATCCTTGTTTATTTTCCCACAGAGTTTTAGCAATATTTTCATTGCAAATTGTATTGTAGTCATAAATGATTGTATTTCATCATAGGCGTCATTACCATCACCAATGCTTTCCATCTGATCACTCGCCATCTCGTCACTTTCCAGATAGAGGTTAGGGGAGGCAGAGAGCCTTTGAATATATCATTGGGGGCGGGGGTACCTTTCCGATTGTGAAGAGCTCTTCCTCTGAGGCCTGGGGAATAACTGATGGTCCTTCAATGCATTCTACTTCAATTAACGCTGCAATACTTTTTTGCAGTGAATAACACATCTCCAGTAACGAGTTGTTATCAATAACTGATGGTTTAGAACTATCAGGTCCCGAACTATTAAATAACGTGTCAAATACTACTTGACTACAACCAGTGGTCTCGTCACCTTATCACTTATACTCAATGGTGCCTCCATTGGGATATGAGACATGATTTTCCCCCTTTGCTCCTTGTCACCTAAAGCCTCAGCATGAGGATCGGTAGGACTTCTAGAATCATCCTTCTTCTTCCCATCGCCCCATTTGTTAGTTTCTGAGGTATTTCTATCTCTAGCATAGCTGTTCTTTTTCGGCAAGTTGTAGATTCCAGTTTTTCTCTTAGGTTTACCCGGCATAATTACCTCGGTAGTGGCAAAAGTAATAACCGTACAATTAGACTTTGATGAATGAAAAGGATTTCCTACTTTTTCCAAGTATGGCGCTGTGGCAAATCACCACTTCTCGTTAAACGCCACTACAAATTCCTCCACACTGATGAGTTTTCAAGGGAGAAAAAAAAGACTCTTGAACAGGCGTTCCTTTCAGCTCTCAATCAAGTATCAGTCACCTTTATCCCTGCGTCACTGCAAACGGAAAACTGTTCACTTAGATGCACTTGTGTGCATCCTGGGAATTTTAAACTCCCTACTCCACCAGGTGCATACAGCAATTGCGAGTTGCTAGACTTCAGGGCAGTAAGTTGATTGCAAACAAACTTTCCCCAGCGACTATTCAGGTCAACCAAACTGAAAACTGTGCACATAGATGCATTTTGGACGGGTGCACTCATGTGCATCCTGGATTTTTTAAACTCCCCAGTCCACCAGGTGCTTACAGCGATTGCTGAGCCACTAGACCACAGGGAAGTAAGTTTATAGCAGAGAACCCTTCTCCAGCGAATATTCAGGCCAACCAAAATAAAAACTGTGCACTTAGATGCGCTTGCAGCACCATGAGAATTGTGGAGGGTTTGGGCATGGAGCAGAGCAGAGGTAGTGGGGAAACAGCCGTTTCCAGTGAGCAATACATCTGAGGTTGCATTTGTAATACCATGGGACTTGTGTGGGGTTTCTGTGTAGATCTGAGCCACGTTTCAGGGAAGTACAGTCACAGTTGTCCATGTCTCTGCTCCAGACTGGGGCCCACACACTGGAACCCATAGGGATATTACCTGATGTTGGACTGAGCCTTTTGTGACTGAATACAGTCCTGTTACTGCATGAGCAGTATTCTGTCTCCTCAAGAACACTAATGAAGGCAACTTTCTAATTTCTCAATTTCTGCAATGAATGGGTAAAGTAAAAAAGTGTACCTGGCTAAGCCCTGAAAAACCCAGGTGGGCGTACTTAAATCAACAGAACACATTTTCAGGGTGAGAGGTCACACCAAAACAAAACCAATTTTTCCTCTTTTCATGGAAATATGGTGAAAGTCAAAACCTGCTCATGTCTTGGCTTAAAACATTTTAATTAGCATATCGAAATATGTGATAACACAGTATGGGGATAGATAACCCAGAGAACAATAAAAAACACACAATACAGGTGAGTATAATCCAGGTTGATGAACTGGATTCGGGTGGATAACAAACACATTCTGCAAAAAATTGTAACAGAAATGGGTGATGCAGGTACAACAAAAGACAAAAGAACAAATCAAGTGAACATGTATCAATCAACTAAACATTGCTTAGATGAACATATGAAGTGATCGTCCATGAATGGGTCCCAAAGATCGTGCCCCTCGTTGTGGTCCACTGACCCACCATGCACACCATTAATTTAGTCGCTGCTGTT
This sequence comes from Ambystoma mexicanum, assembly GCF_040938575.1. Lineage (NCBI taxonomy): Eukaryota > Metazoa > Chordata > Amphibia > Caudata > Ambystomatidae > Ambystoma > Ambystoma mexicanum. The sequence continues at coordinate 748,767,935 of NC_090923.1, read as the reverse complement.
AAAACACCCTCATTAGCTTTGAAATAACCCCAGTCCCAAGTGAATGATGGGAAAGGGAGAGGCTCCCCATTGACCTTTCTTGAATTTGCAGAGTAGGATCTGGCTCTACATTGCAACCTTATTATCCTCAGTGCTGCTTGACAACTGCTGGGCTGGCCGTGGCACTAATTCCGGCTCCACCGCCATCTTCCCTCCTTTACATTCTTCTATGCACTCTTCTCCATCAGCCGCCAACCAGGGATTCTCATCCTCGCCATCTCCAACTCTTCACCATCACCACCAGTCTCCTCACCAACATCCCTAGAAGTAACATCTGCTGAAGCCAAAGGTAAATTGTCTGCCTCGCCACACTGAATAGTCTATATAACTATTCAGCTCCCTCTTCAGATGCAAGGGAGTTAGATAACAGGTCCCCAGACACCTGTCCCCCTGCTTCAAGATTGCTATTCTCACTGACGGACAGCAGATGGGCAGCACTGCATTGTTTCCTCCCGCCCTGAACATTTATCCACAAACAAGAACACACTCAAATAAGCACACACAAGAAAAGGTACACAAATAATAATGAAACTTAATGCTAACAAGGAAAACCAGTAAGGTTTCCATAGATTCATAAAAGGCCTTCACAAGAAAAGGTACACAAATAATAATGAAACTTAATGCTAACAAGGAAAACCAGTAAGGTTTCCATAGATTCATAAAAGGCCTTCACAAGAAAAGGTACACAAATAATAATGAAACTTAATGCTAACAAGGAAAACCAGTAAGGTTTCCATAGATTCATAAAAGGCCTTCACAAGAAAAGGTACACAAATAATAATGAAACTTAATGCTAACAAGGAAAACCAGTAAGGTTTCCATAGATTCATAAAAGGCCTTCACAAGAAAAGGTACACAAATAATAATGAAACTTAATGCTAACAAGGAAAACCAGTAAGGTTTCCATAGATTCATAAAAGGCCTTCACAAGAAAAGGTACACAAATAATAATGAAACTTAATGCTAACAAGGAAAACCAGTAAGGTTTCCATAGATTCATAAAAGGCCTTCACAAGAAAAGGTACACAAATAATAATGAAACTTAATGCTAACAAGGAAAACCAGTAAGGTTTCCATAGATTCATAAAAGGCCTTCACAAGAAAAGGTACACAAATAATAATGAAACTTAATGCTAACAAGGAAAACCAGTAAGGTTTCCATACATTCATAAAAGGCCTTCACAAGAAAAGGTACACAAATAATAATGAAACTTAATGCTAACAAGGAAAACCAGTAGGGTTTCCATAGATTCATAAAAGGCCTTCACAAGAAAAGGTACACAAATAATAATGAAACTTAATGCTAACAAGGAAAACCAGTAAGGTTTCCATAGATTCATAAAAGGCCTTCACAAGAAAAGGTACACAAATAATAATGAAACTTAATGCTAACAAGGAAAACCAGTAGGGTTTCCATAGATTCATAAAAGGCCTTCACAAGAAAAGGTACACAAATAATAATGAAACTTAATGCTAACAAGGAAAACCAGTAAGGTTTCCATAGATTCATAAAAGGCCTTCACAAGAAAAGGTACACAAATAATAATGAAACTTAATGCTAACAAGGAAAACCAGTAGGGTTTCCATAGATTCATAAAAGGCCTTCACAAGAAAAGGTACACAAATAATAATGAAACTTAATGCTAACAAGGAAAACCAGTAGGGTTTCCATAGATTCATAAAAGGCCTTCACAAGAAAAGGTACACAAATAATAATGAAACTTAATGCTAACAAGGAAAACCAGTAAGGTTTCCATACATTCATAAAAGGCCTTCACAAGAAAAGGTACACAAATAATAATGAAACTTAATGCTAACAAGGAAAACCAGTAGGGTTTCCATAGATTCATAAAAGGCCTTCACAAGAAAAGGTACACAAATAATAATGAAACTTAATGCTAACAAGGAAAACCAGTAAGGTTTCCATAGATTCATAAAAGGCCTTCACAAGAAAAGGTACACAAATAATAATGAAACTTAATGCTAACAAGGAAAACCAGTAGGGTTTCCATAGATTCATAAAAGGCCTTCACAAGAAAAGGTACACAAATAATAATGAAACTTAATGCTAACAAGGAAAACCAGTAAGGTTTCCATACATTCATAAAAGGCCTTCACAAGAAAAGGTACACAAATAATAATGAAACTTAATGCTAACAAGGAAAACCAGTAAGGTTTCCATAGATTCATAAAAGGCCTTCACAAGAAAAGGTACACAAATAATAATGAAACTTAATGCTAACAAGGAAAACCAGTAGGGTTTCCATAGATTCATAAAAGGCCTTCACAAGAAAAGGTACACAAATAATAATGAAACTTAATGCTAACAAGGAAAACCAGTAAGGTTTCCATAGATTCATAAAAGGCCTTCACAAGAAAAGGTACACAAATAATAATGAAACTTAATGCTAACAAGGAAAACCAGTAAGGTTTCCATAGATTCATAAAAGGCCTTCACAAGAAAAGGTACACAAATAATAATGAAACTTAATGCTAACAAGGAAAACCAGTAGGGTTTCCATAGATTCATAAAAGGCCTTCACAAGAAAAGGTACACAAATAATAATGAAACTTAATGCTAACAAGGAAAACCAGTAGGGTTTCCATAGATTCATAAAAGGCCTTCACAAGAAAAGGTACACAAATAATAATGAAACTTAATGCTAACAAGGAAAACCAGTAGGGTTTCCATAGATTCATAAAAGGCCTTCACAAGAAAAGGTACACAAATAATAATGAAACTTAATGCTAACAAGGAAAACCAGTAGGGTTTCCATACATTCATAAAAGGCCTTCACAAGAAAAGGTACACAAATAATAATGAAACTTAAAGCTAACAAGGAAAACCAGTAGGGTTTCCATAGATTCATAAAAGGCCTTCACAAGAAAAGGTACACAAATAATAATGAAACTTAATGCTAACAAGGAAAACCAGTAAGGTTTCCATACATTCATAAAAGGCCTTCACAAGAAAAGGTACACAAATAATAATGAAACTTAATGCTAACAAGGAAAACCAGTAAGGTTTCCATAGATTCATAAAAGGCCTTCACAAGAAAAGGTACACAAATAATAATGAAACTTAATGCTAACAAGGAAAACCAGTAGGGTTTCCATACATTCATAAAAGGCCTTCACAAGAAAAGGTACACAAATAATAATGAAACTTAAAGCTAACAAGGAAAACCAGTAAGGTTTCCATAGATTCATAAAAGGCCTTCACAAGAAAAGGTACACAAATAATAATGAAACTTAATGCTAACAAGGAAAACCAGTAAGGTTTCCATAGATTCATAAAAGGCCTTCACAAGAAAAGGTACACAAATAATAATGAAACTTAATGCTAACAAGGAAAACCAGTAAGGTTTCCATAGATTCATAAAAGGCCTTCACAAGAAAAGGTACACAAATAATAATGAAACTTAATGCTAACAAGGAAAACCAGTAGGGTTTCCATAGATTCATAAAAGGCCTTCACAAGAAAAGGTACACAAATAATAATGAAACTTAATGCTAACAAGGAAAACCAGTAAGGTTTCCATAGATTCATAAAAGGCCTTCACAAGAAAAGGTACACAAATAATAATGAAACTTAATGCTAACAAGGAAAACCAGTAGGGTTTCCATAGATTCATAAAAGGCCTTCACAAGAAAAGGTACACAAATAATAATGAAACTTAATGCTAACAAGGAAAACCAGTAGGGTTTCCATAGATTCATAAAAGGCCTTCACAAGAAAAGGTACACAAATAATAATGAAACTTAATGCTAACAAGGAAAACCAGTAAGGTTTCCATAGATTCATAAAAGGCCTTCACAAGAAAAGGTACACAAATAATAATGAAACTTAATGCTAACAAGGAAAACCAGTAAGGTTTCCATACATTCATAAAAGGCCTTCACAAGAAAAGGTACACAAATAATAATGAAACTTAATGCTAACAAGGAAAACCAGTAGGGTTTCCATACATTCATAAAAGGCCTTCACAAGAAAAGGTACACAAATAATAATGAAACTTAATGCTAACAAGGAAAACCAGTAAGGTTTCCATAGATTCATAAAAGGCCTTCACAAGAAAAGGTACACAAATAATAATGAAACTTAATGCTAACAAGGAAAACCAGTAAGGTTTCCATAGATTCATAAAAGGCCTTCACAAGAAAAGGTACACAAATAATAATGAAACTTAATGCTAACAAGGAAAACCAGTAAGGTTTCCATAGATTCATAAAAGGCCTTCACAAGAAAAGGTACACAAATAATAATGAAACTTAAAGCTAACAAGGAAAACCAGTAAGGTTTCCATACATTCATAAAAGGCCTTCACAAGAAAAGGTACACAAATAATAATGAAACTTAATGCTAACAAGGAAAACCAGTAGGGTTTCCATAGATTCATAAAAGGCCTTCACAAGAAAAGGTACACAAATAATAATGAAACTTAATGCTAACAAGGAAAACCAGTAAGGTTTCCATACATTCATAAAAGGCCTTCACAAGAAAAGGTACACAAATAATAATGAAACTTAATGCTAACAAGGAAAACCAGTAGGGTTTCCATACATTCATAAAAGGCCTTCACAAGAAAAGGTACACAAATAATAATGAAACTTAATGCTAACAAGGAAAACCAGTAAGGTTTCCATAGATTCATAAAAGGCCTTCACAAGAAAAGGTACACAAATAATAATGAAACTTAATGCTAACAAGGAAAACCAGTAGGGTTTCCATAGATTCATAAAAGGCCTTCACAAGAAAAGGTACACAAATAATAATGAAACTTAATGCTAACAAGGAAAACCAGTAAGGTTTCCATAGATTCATAAAAGGCCTTCACAAGAAAAGGTACACAAATAATAATGAAACTTAAAGCTAACAAGGAAAACCAGTAAGGTTTCCATACATTCATAAAAGGCCTTCACAAGAAAAGGTACACAAATAATAATGAAACTTAATGCTAACAAGGAAAACCAGTAGGGTTTCCATAGATTCATAAAAGGCCTTCACAAGAAAAGGTACACAAATAATAATGAAACTTAATGCTAACAAGGAAAACCAGTAGGGTTTCCATAGATTCATAAAAGGCCTTCACAAGAAAAGGTACACAAATAATAATGAAACTTAATGCTAACAAGGAAAACCAGTAGGGTTTCCATAGATTCATAAAAGGCCTTCACAAGAAAAGGTACACAAATAATAATGAAACTTAATGCTAACAAGGAAAACCAGTAGGGTTTCCATAGATTCATAAAAGGCCTTCACAAGAAAAGGTACACAAATAATAATGAAACTTAATGCTAACAAGGAAAACCAGTAAGGTTTCCATAGATTCATAAAAGGCCTTCACAAGAAAAGGTACACAAATAATAATGAAACTTAATGCTAACAAGGAAAACCAGTAGGGTTTCCATACATTCATAAAAGGCCTTCACAAGAAAAGGTACACAAATAATAATGAAACTTAATGCTAACAAGGAAAACCAGTAAGGTTTCCATAGATTCATAAAAGGCCTTCACAAGAAAAGGTACACAAATAATAATGAAACTTAAAGCTAACAAGGAAAACCAGTAAGGTTTCCATAGATTCATAAAAGGCCTTCACAAGAAAAGGTACACAAATAATAATGAAACTTAATGCTAACAAGGAAAACCAGTAAGGTTTCCATAGATTCATAAAAGGCCTTCACAAGAAAAGGTACACAAATAATAATGAAACTTAATGCTAACAAGGAAAACCAGTAGGGTTTCCATAGATTCATAAAAGGCCTTCACAAGAAAAGGTACACAAATAATAATGAAACTTAATGCTAACAAGGAAAACCAGTAGGGTTTCCATAGATTCATAAAAGGCCTTCACAAGAAAAGGTACACAAATAATAATGAAACTTAATGCTAACAAGGAAAACCAGTAGGGTTTCCATAGATTCATAAAAGGCCTTCACAAGAAAAGGTACACAAATAATAATGAAACTTAATGCTAACAAGGAAAACCAGTAAGGTTTCCATACATTCATAAAAGGCCTTCACAAGAAAAGGTACACAAATAATAATGAAACTTAATGCTAACAAGGAAAACCAGTAGGGTTTCCATAGATTCAAAGGTACACAAATAATAATGAAACTTAATGCTAACAAGGAAAACCAGTAGGGTTTCCATAGATTCATAAAAGGCCTTCACAAGAAAAGGTACACAAATAATAATGAAACTTAATGCTAACAAGGAAAACCAGTAAGGTTTCCATACATTCATAAAAGGCCTTCACAAGAAAAGGTACACAAATAATAATGAAACTTAATGCTAACAAGGAAAACCAGTAGGGTTTCCATAGATTCATAAAAGGCCTTCACAAGAAAAGGTACACAAATAATAATGAAACTTAATGCTAACAAGGAAAACCAGTAGGGTTTCCATAGATTCATAAAAGGCCTTCACAAGAAAAGGTACACAAATAATAATGAAACTTAATGCTAACAAGGAAAACCAGTAGGGTTTCCATAGATTCATAAAAGGCCTTCAAACTAAAAACACAAAACAACTAAGTACGTTTTCCCCACAAAGACAAAACAAGTGCACAAGAAAGCAAGGCATCCGCAGCAAACAAAAACTGGTTTCCTGAATAAAACAAAAGCGTCTGGCTTCTGCAACCACAATGAAAACAACATCCGATAAAGGCTTCCATAAAAAATAAAAAAAACGATGAACAAAGATTTCTCTAACAAAAAGAATGCGTTCCTCTAACCAAGGAAAAATAATGGTTTCCTTAGCTACAATAACAAAGGCTTTTTTGCCCTCGAAGATATTATAATTAAACAAAATTCTTTCCAAAGCTCCCTTCATAATCTTACAATCTTTCAAACTCCTCATTCAAGTTTGTAAATCCGCGCTGCCAGTGTGCAGCGCAACTAAACCCTAAAAGAAAGCAGCACATTGCTGTACACTCTCGACAGCTACGCTCGGTTTCCACCTTCCAACATGGCTGAATCACGCGCAATTTTCCACATCCCATTTACGCTTGACATTCTCAGGGCCTGATTCCGAGCTCGTGCTAAATGTAATGTGGAAATCCGACATTCGACGCTCCAGTTTCCATCACCGCCATTCTGAAGTGGGTTGAAATATTGGACGCAAAATGTTGTTCATTCCAGCAGCAAAAGCTGCTTAAATCTATCGTTTAGATAGAATCGTGTGTACCATTAGCACTACAAGCATTTCCTAAAAGACTGCCACTTTTCTATTTTAAAAAGGTTTTCTTAAGCTTCCATTAAACTAGAAAAGTGGTGCTGCAGCCTTGGAAATGCTAGATAAAGGGAAAAAGTGTGCAGGAACGTTAAACAGCACCTCACAGGTGAAACCGATTCGGAGGTGCGTGCAATCTCGTAAGAAAGTGTTCTTCCATGAAGGAGAACATTTTCCTCACAAACACCATATTCTGATAATTAAAGTATGTGGTGCAGACGAATGAACGTCTCAACTTTTCATGTGCCTGATTTATGGCTTAACAACAGCCCTAGCAGCCATTAGGAATGCAGGGCAGCCACATGGATAAGGTCGTGATGAACTAGATTCGGTTTTCCCATGTGGTAACCTCCATCTGGGGCAACGTGACACTGACAGATAAAAAGCTGAAACTTTACTGGCGTAGCTGGAGAATGTTGTATTCGAGCTTCCATGCTTTAAATACAAATGATATGGTAGAGAGGTAGGTGGGTAGACAATGCTTCAAGGGTAGGATTATGTTGAGGCGCCTTAAGTTCTGGTCTCATCAGCAGTTTGGGTTGTGCCTGCAATTGACATACAGTGAAAGAAGGGAGAGGGAATTGCGTTTGAAATTGACAGATTCCCAGGACAGGTTAGTGTGTGCATCTGGTCAGAAGGTGGCTCTTGAAATACATCCAGCAGCAGAACGTTTTTAGAACTTACATGACTCCTGAGAGGAGGCACCGTCTAGACCTATCTGAGAACGCCCGTTGTTGCAATTGTAAGCAGAGCCTTGGTCTCTCTGGCGCAGGTTCAGCGAATGCCCTAGTCTTGTGCAGTTTTGGATCGATTTGGTAGAGAGTATTAACTTCATGCAAACAACTGACTAAACTGAACAGGTTCCACATCCTTTGGTTTGTCAATACTGTTGTGTTTGCCAGAATTGAGGTCCTGTGCTTCTGGAAATTCAAATCAAAGCCACTGGTCGGGATGTGGGTTGAGGGAATGTTGCACCAATCTATGATGGAGAAGGTAGAATAAAAGAGGAGTGGTGGTGTCTTGGGTGGGTATGATAGGATCTGGGGGGCATTTTTCAGCATGATCTGCAGTTAATGATCTCCATTGTCTGCAATATTGGCTTGGATCTTGTGGGGGGCCCTACGATTTTCTGTACCCTTCTGCCATTTTTCTTCAGTCTCATCTCTGCACATCTCCTCTCAGAACAAAAAAAAGTGAAATCCAAGATGGTGGCCTGGCCGGAAAAAGGCTTGTTTTGGCACCCCCTGATCCAGGTAAGCCCAGTGAGAGCAAGGGAACTGCAGTCATATGGCAGTAGTACCTGGGGAACACAAGTGCAGACACTCACCCAAGGACCCACCCTGAGGCAGGAGTCACCTCATCATATATACCTAAATTCCAGCTAGGCGAGCAGGAGTCTGGAGAAGGTGGGTGGAGCAGCTGGTTGGAGAGAACCAGAGAAGGGTGTAAGATAGAGGGCTCGATTCATGGAATATTTGCATGGTTCAAAGTGACTTTGCACTGCCGACACTAACCCTGATTCATGGAACTGTGCAAAGTATATTTTCTCAGTGCAAAGTCATTTTTACAGTACAAAATTAACTTTGCACTGAACTTGCCATGGAAAATACACTTTACACCGTTCCATGAATCAGGGTTTGTGTAGGCAGTGCGCAGTCACTTTGAACCGTGAAAAGAATTCCATTAATTGGGCCCAGAGAATGGAGGATTTGGTTTTAAAGAAGTTGGAGACAGGAGAGATCTAAGGAAGTGGAGGGGAGTGTGAAACCAGAGTGAAAAAAGGGGGTGTAAGGAAAGTCTGGAGGAGGTTGGTGGGGAAAAGAAATAAGAGAGTGGTTGTTTGTGGAGAAGTACACCCGAAGCAGAAGCCTGAAAGAGGCCTCTATCTTAAAGGGCACTTCATCTGTTTTTAAAAGTGTGCCTTGCTGCACTGGAGTGATGCTGCTACTTATTGTTTCAACCAATGTAATAGAAGGACCCAGTCGCTTAAAGACTGAACATGAACATTAATTTTAAAATGTTTGCAAACATTGTTAAACAGGTTTGATTTCACCACAAGGAAAATATAGTCGTTTGGATTTATTTTGTATTTGGATTGTACCCCTTTCTTCAACACTGAGCATGTCACTTTAGAAGACAAGACACTATTGCACAAAGACACACACACACATAAATAATGTATGACATGAGCAAATAGTATTTCTTTGTCATACATTATTTGGATGGAAGCAATAGTCGCATGTTTTTCACCACGCCCTAGGTTACGTGGCACAGCTCAAATATTTAGACCACTTTACCCTTAGTTCTTCCACTGGTGGGTCTTCCACCTTTACTTTCCATATGTTTTGAACAATAACTCCCATCAGCTCTGGCCAGCACAATCAATAGTGATGGACTGTTGCCGTCATAGTCCAAAACATCAGAAACCCCTGTGCATACAAGCCTTTTATTAATTATTTATGTATGTTTATCTTGTTTAAATAAAATCTTACACAATTTCAAAACAAATGCAAAAATCTCAAAAATAACAATGTAAACAATATAAAAATATTAGCATTATAAATGTACTTGATTTCTATCATTCACATTTCATCGCAATTTAAAATTCTGGGATTTAAAACAATTGCTAAAAATTATACTACATTTTACTAGCCCAATAATTAAGGATTATGGATACCCCACTCCTAAATCCTGTTTGGAAAATTCCTAGCAAGTTAATTTGATATACCACACTCTTGCAAGAACTTCAATAATAGGGAGGCAAAAAGCTTCCCAGTAACATCCATTAGAGTTAGTAATCGGTAGTTAATCGGAAGGCTTCTGCATCCCCTCTTGAAAATGGGTATCAATACCGCTCTTTTCCAAGAGTGTCAGGGATGGCACTCTATTAAGAGTGGCACAGGACAACCAGAAAGGGTTTGGGTGGTTGTGCCAAAATAAAGTGGACAGATAAGTACACACATAGCTGAAAGTAATGAGAACGAAGAGTAGTCAAGTGTAGCAAGGAATAAGATACAACAGAATGGTTTCCCTCTAGGGGTGTATGCAGATATAGGAAAAGAGTATTCCACGAACCTTAGGAAAAACTTTAGCCTTCTGCACAGTTTGCTATAACAGAGGCCCACGCTGTTTGCTCATGGCTTGGAACAGCAGCTATGGGTGTCTGTAATGTAGAAACGAGACAAGGGAAGGGGCAGAGGTTGACTGATGGGAACCAACAGACAAGCTCTGTACAAAAGGGTCTACAAACAGTACAAGAGAAGATACTTACAGACAAATCCGGGAAAAGGAGGATGATAGCAAACTAGCAGAAGGAAATGAAGGGAAAGTCGTGAAACAGGATTGGATAGCAGAGGACAGTAAGGAACAAGGTTGAGAGCTCAGAGGAGCAGGAAAGCAATGAGCAAGCCCACAGGAGCAGGGCTGTAAGGTAGAGGGCCCAGAGGGAAAGGGCTTAGGGCAGCAGAGTAAAGCAGGCTGCATGGCAAGGAACCCAGAAGGGCCGGGCAGCAAGGAGTGAGCCCTGAGGGGCAGGGCCGCTGACCGTAGAAGGTTGCAGAGGACTGTAGAGGGCTGCTAGGCCGAGAACCCAGCAGAAAAAAGGTAGGTAGTAAGCAGCGGAGCGTGATCAGCTGCAAAGTAGGAAGCCCAGAGGACAAGGGCTGTAGGCAGCCGGAGTGAGGCAGGCTGCAGAGCAGGGAGCCGAGAGGACAAGGGCTGTAGGCAGCCGGAGTGAGGCAGGCTGTAGAGCAGGGGGCCCAGAGGACAAGGGCTGAGGCTGGAAAGCAGCAGAGCGTGATCAGCTGCAATGTAGAGAGCCCAGCAGGGCAAGGGCGGAGGCTGGAAGGCAGCAGAGCGTGATCGGCTGCAATGTAGAGAGCCCGGCAGGGCAAGGGCGGAGGCTGGAAGGCAGCAGAGCGTGATCGGCTGCAATGTAGAGAGCCCGGCAGGGCAAGGGCGGAGGCTGGAAGGCAGCAGAGCGTGATCGGCTGCAATGTAGAGAGCCCGGCAGGGCAAGGGCGGAGGCTGGAAGGCAGCAGAGCGTGATCGGCTGCAATGTGGAGAGCCCGGCAGGGCAAGGGCGGAGGCTGGAAGGCAGCAGAGCGTGATCGGCTGCAATGTAGAGAGCCCGGCAGGGCAAGGGCGGAGCCTGGAAGGCAGCAGAGCGTGATCGGCTGCAATGTGGAGAGCCCGGCAGGGCAAGGGCGGAGGCTGGAAGGCAGCAGAGCGTGATCAGCTGCAAGGCAGAACGCCCAGAGGAGCAGGGCTGAGGCAGGGAGCCCAAAAGGCTAGGGCTGTATGCAGGAGGGTGTAGCAGACTGCAAGGCAGGAGCCCGCCAGGGCACTGGAACAAAAAGCAGGTGAAAGCAGGAAACAGCATACAAAAGTTTGTAGCTCGAAGCAATAAGGTGCCGGAAGGACTCTCAATGCAAGAGACTGAGCTCTCGCAGGCAGCAGCCTTTATACTGCCCAGCCCAGTACAGAGGCAGGCTAATTGGTTGCACCTGGCTCAGCACACCTGCAGACAATCGGCCACCTCCCTCTCTGTTCCTGAGCTGGTGGAAGCAGAGCAAATCCCTAGGGCTTCTGGGGATTGTAGTTCTGATGAAGAAAAATAGGAATAGCCAGGAATAGATGGTTATAGCCAAGTGCATTATGGTAAGTGTAGTTTTCTGGGAAAAATAAAAAAGCACCAAAGTCTTGCAAATGGGAAATAAAGTCCAAATAGTGAATAGTGGTTGATCCAAGAGTTTTCTGTAGATAAATGAATAACAATTTGTCCATATTGATCGCCAATGTATGCGCCCATGGCACAGGCATGACAGTATGCCCCTCTCCGGCCCCTCTCCAGGCTCCCTGAAGACTGACCAACAGGAAGAAGGTCTGTCACACCGTGAAAGAGTCTTATTCCGAAAAGGCACATCATGAAACACCAAAAACTGTTTAAGGTTGTAAGGTGGGAGTCTTTAAAGGTGGAGACGGTATCAATGTGCTGAACCTTTGCGGTAGAAATCAGAAAAGACAAAGTCTTTGGAGCATAAATCTCAACAGTGTGTTCAGAGGAACTGTGAAAGACTGCTGCAGGCTCCATGGCAAATCTTACTTTGAAAGGCAACAGTAAGGTGTTGGAAGGTGGAGCCAGAGGTACTGCAGAGTTGGTTGCTTTAGGAAGATTTTCCAAGGCATCAGAAGCAGCAATGGCTAAATCGAGATTAGCCGCAGAAATTTCAGGAGTCACATTGGAGGGTTCTTCATGATTTGTAGGAAGTTCAGAAACCACAGCAGCAGGGAGAACATGAATGGCTGTAGATTGTTCCGATGCTGTAGCAACTGAGAGTGTAGGTGCCGTAGAAGAACCAGTGGGCAGTGACACAACTGAGACTGATAGAGTTGAGTCTGGTAGTTTTAGTGCTGCAGAGGTACCAGCAGGAACAACCGGAGCTGTAGTCCTAAAGGAAAAGTTATTATCGGACTCAGCAACAGGTTCTGTCCTCGCAGGCAGAGAGGAAGGGGGTGCTTCTGCTGCAGAAAGAATGATGTGAGATGCTGTAACAGTCGCAGAATTTGAAGTGTTAACAGGAGGAGCATCAGAGATTGGGTTAGCTGATACAGTAACAGGCAGTAAGACAGATGTGGGGTCAGGATAGGGTAGGAGTTCTGAAGGCTGAACTTCAAAGTCTGGTGTGCTCAGATTACTAAGTGGGTCCGAGGTATAAGAAACCTTAGAAGCAGTGTACATTTCTGATTTGAGCAGTTCAGAAGAGGCTGTAAGTGAGAGTAAAGGACAGTAGTCAGGGGTAAGAGCGGAACAATCCTTTGACTCAGAAGGATCTCTAATCAGAAGATTACACTTGTCTTGTGGTGTAATGGCAGTGTGAGTGATTTGGCCCACCGAAGGAGTTAATTCTTTACTGTCTGAACAACAACCTGAGTTGCTGTGGTTTGAAGGGTAAGGAGCTGTGTCAGACTTTAGAAGCGATGCATATGCTAAATTTAGGTCTTCCATCTGCTTGGTATAAGTCTGTATCCTTTTCTGCGTGGCAATTCCAGGCCTTATCATATCGATCTCTAAAGACAGAATATCAGGTGTAGAACATAGTGTCAGAAGGTCTGGAATATTGTGTCCCTTCATTAAATTTTTACTATTTAAATAAACAAAGTCATTATAGAGATCTTCGGTCTGTCTTCTAAGGCGTAGGAGTTGTTCTTGAAGCAGGTATGTACCATTAGCCTGATCGAAAGCTTCAGAATCTGGTGTAGCAGAAAATTCGGTTGTAGCAATAGGAAGACTGACCTTAAGGTTATTATGGTTGGTAGATACTGGGGAAGTATTAAGACAACCGATAGTCAGTATTGGTCTTTTGTACCCAGGACCAGGTGGACTAACCTCAGGATACTTAGTGCCTTGTACTGTCAAATGAGGGTTTCCAGCAGTCTGGGGAGCTTGCCAAGCTGATCTTGAGCATAACACACTAGCAACAGCGTACTCTGGTTTAGAGTTTCCCGCAATGAGTGCTATATCCTTGGCTGTAGCTGTGTTAGAAGAATTGTCAGAAGACACAGGAGTGTTATTCCCTGTTTGGGCTAACAAGATCTGTAAGAATTCATTATCTTGCTGTAGCTCTTCAACAGATAAGGACTGCGGATTGTAAGAGGATTCAATTCAACACTACAGCTAAGTCAATGCCTATTCTGGGATACTGAATGGAAACCCTTATTGATATATCTTTATGTCCAGTTCATGCGTTCTGGATGACTACCCCTATATAACACCCCTCTCTTGGAATCCTCCTGACCCCACTGAGCCAAGACGTAGTTCTGTTTTGCAAGTTAAAAGGTTTAATTGATAATTTAAACAATAGATATATATATCACACTTTAGAATAAATTAATAATTGAATAGCACACTTAATCTGATATGATAAAGATTAACAACAGAGAATCTGGCACTAGCACACCTCTTTATAATCGCTAAGGAGTTATAGGATGGATAAGATAGCAACAATACTTTATGGTTTCAAATGGATGCAAGGTGGAATGAAAATGCAGTACAGAAAATACTCAATATGCGTTCAACAAAACAATGTAATCACTTATCTCTGGCAATCCCCTCCCCCCTTTATGCAATGCAAGGAAATGGAAGGAAAGCACACAGTTCTCAGGAATGCAATCAAATGTAATTCAGTTCACCCCAGCAAGCTTAGACTACAGAAGTTGGAAACACAGGCCCAAAATGCTTTTATATGTGCTGGCAATGAAGTGAAAAATATGCTAAAATGCTTTTAATTCCCTTTAGAGGTTCAGGGTGAGTGGTATCAAGTTAATATTAGCCCAGGCTCACTTTAGCAAGGATCTAGGAGTAGCTAGCAGGTTAAACGAATTTTTGGCAACTGAAAGCAAGAAAACTGCTGTTTTCACACGTTGAGAAATTTGCAAATCGCGGCAAAATTCGCGAGTGCGTTTTTCACGATTACGGCAGAAGTATCGGAGATAGGAATGCGGTTCTAGGTTCCTAGGAAAGCCACGATTCTAAGCTTTCTGGGGAAAGTTACTGCAAGTCTCTAGCACAAACGGTTACGGAGATATGAGCGATTAAATAAAGGTAGTTTTTCGGATTTGGAATGTTAAATTCAAAAAGACAAGTGCAGCTTGCAACTAGAAAATGACAGGTGACAGCTTTGCAAATGACAAGTGACAGTTAGGAGGCAGTTCTACTTAGATTAAATAGATTGAATTATATTATTTTAACTAAGAGATTGGTTCTGCACAGTTTGCTAGGTACTCACACTATATTCTTGAATTAAATGGGCCTCGCCACGGATCTGCAAATGACAAGTGACAGTTAGGAGGCAGTTCTACTTAGATTAAATAGATTGAATTATATTATTTTAACTAAGAGATTGGTTCTGCACAGTTTGCTAGGTACTCACACTATATTCTTGAATTAAATGGGCCTCGCCACGGATCTGGTCAGGTTTTAGACTGGACTCTGGTCTCTGCACTTCACAGTTATCTGGGTCCGGCAGAGCTTCCAGCTGCAAATGGATTTGAAGGTCCCTATCTGTCCTGTCTGTCTGCTTTTATCTGTTTTTAAAATGGGTGTGTGTGCAGCATCACTAGCCCCTACCCCTCTCCACTTGTCATTGGCCACTTCATCCGCTTCCACTTGATTGGGGGAATGAAATGAAGTGTCATCATGATGAGGTCTGTTTATGATACAGAGAACCCACCCCTGTCAACTTTACACACAATCTATATTTGCTCAAAAAACATATTTGCACAGATACACATTTGTTTAAAATTACATGCACCCTTCACATATCACCGGAGGTATACCCTTGTCCAAATCTGCTCTTCCCGGGGGCTTGCATTCAGAAATGGCAATATTTGCACTTTTTAACTGATTTTGCAATTTCGGACATTAACCCAAATTTACACACATGTGCGCAAGGAGTATGGACATTAGTTGATGAAGTGTCAGATTTTTCACATGCACACATTTTAAGTAATATCCTCTTTTCTCTGCTAAAACCCCCCTGAACATACCACCGGGTCCTAACACGTCTTAAAATGTGGGCAGAAAAATCACAAGAATTATGGTGTCATTTAAATAATTTTCACAAGTCCGTACTATGAGTTATTCATCTTTTTAGAGTTATGTTCTGGCCCCAAAGGGGTGTGGTTTCCCCCCAGCACAAGGTTGAATTTCTGGTTTTTCCAGTTCTGCCAAGCCAGCTTGCTCTCACAGGCAGTGCTCCTCCCCTGTCCTTCCAGGAGGAAGTTCCATTTTCGACTCCCGCCAATAAAACATTTGCCTGAGTCAGGACAGGGCTTTGTTCAGAGCTCCTGTATTCTGTGGGGGCTCCCCTTAATTCAATTATCAGAGAGATGGCATATCCTTAGTGTGGCCAGCAAAAGGCAGATAGGCCTGGGAACACAGCTGTGACTCAAGTTTCATCTCCTGTCGGGGGTAGCTGGTGGGCAGAATTCAGTTCCTTAAGCCAGGTTTCAGATAAAATGTCACTTTTTGTTACCCAGTTTAAGTCAAGACAATGTTTACATATGCAGCTAGAATGCTGATTCTAAGTTTAAAACTATGACATTTAAACAATTGCAACCTATGTGACACTCAAAAGTAGGTCACTCATTTCTTTTAAACATTTAGATTTTTAGTGTCTTTCAGTCCAAATTTACTTAAACTGCTGAAATCCACAGCTCAGCCAGTCTTGTTATAAACCTTCAAGTCACTTCAGAATATAACTTTACATTGGATCCACCTCTCAGTAAGTCTTTCTTTGGCATGTTTTGGGTTCATTTATTCAGTTTTACACAAAAAAAGTAAAATCTGGTGTTGTTTTAAAAAGCCGGCTTTTTGATAGTGGTGAGTACTGGTACTGCACCCCTTTTTGGGATTTAAGAAAATGAATTCCCAACAGTTATGGGTTTGCTTTTGGCAATCAGAATTGCCATTCCCAATGGTTTCAGACTACTGTGTGGGTAGTCCAATGGTGGTTTTAGGCAGTGTCCTTCTGTGCCCATAACATCGGCAAAATGGGTGGCAGCCTATTCTTCATGCATTTCCCTGGGCATTTTCTGGGAAGCTCTGGCCATCATGATGTTTTCCATGTCAGTACTGCACAGTTTTGAGGTAGGGCTTGGATGCGTGGATAAAAACATCCCACAAGCCCCCCTCTTGCGATGGCCATTCTGTTTCACTGATGGGACTCGCAAGACCTGGGATGTTTCCTCATCTTCTTCCAATAGATGGCACAGTTCAGCATCTTTTCCTCCATCCGGTCGGATCGATCGGTTCTCCTCGCCGGTCCTGATGGGAAGATTGGGCGGTACCCCGGGCCCGTTGCGTCTCTGCTCCCGGTCTCCGGATCGTCCTCCTTGGCCCGTCTCCAGATTTTCTTTCTCCTAGGACGACAAAGGAAGAGCGGCAATACCTATTCATGGACATTTCTTCCCCACCATTGATATAGTGGGGTGGCATATAAATTTCATCATAACGAAACATTACATTCTTATTTTGAAAAAAAAACAGTATAACTAAGAGACAGTTTCATGCAAATCACAATATTTTAGAGACTAGATGTGGTATGTTTTATGGTTGGAACTGAATTAGTCTGAGACAGTACCCGCTAGGATTCCAGAGGATTCCTCCAGTTGTTGCAGAGTGTGCCTGGGATGGCAACATTTCAACTGGTTTATGTGGACCCACTTGTCTTCCCCCGCTGCCAAAGGACCTTTGGGGATGTGGATTTTGAAGGCCACAGGGGAGATCTTGTCGATGATCTCAAAGGGTCCCTTCCATGTAGGCAAAAGGTTTCGCTGTTTTGCCTGGTTTCTTTGGAAGTTGTATAGATAGACCCGGTCCCCCACCTGATATTCCTTCCTGGAAGTCTTCAGGTCATAGTGGGTCTTCATGCTACCAGCCGATCTTTCTAGATTCCGCTGAGCATAAGCAAAAGCATGTTGAAGGTGTTTCCTTAAATTCTCCACATACTCATGAGTTGTGGAGGCATTTATCAGTGTCTGCTCTTGGGTCCTGTAGAGCAAATGCTGAGGAAGCACCATCTTGCGTCCAGTCATCAACTCAAATGGTGACATTTTGGTTGTGGATGAAGGGGTAGATCTGATGGCCATTAGGACCAGAGGTAATCAGATATCCCAACTTGGCCCAGAATCTGCCACAAACTTCTTTAATACGCTCACAATGGTTCGGTTATATCTCTCTACTGCCCCAGAAGAAGCTGGCCGGTAATCAATATGCAACTTCCTTTTGACCCCCAGTATCTCCCACATCTTTGTCATTACTTCACTGGTGAAGTGGCTACCTCTGTCTGACTCAATCCTTTGAGGTAGACCAAAACGGGAAAAGATGTGGTTAATCATCAGGGCAGCAGCAGTTTCTGCCTTGCAATTTGGGGCTGGGAGACATTCCACCCACTTGGTAAACAAGCATGTCACAGTCAACATGTACTTGTTTCCGCTAGCAGAGCGAATCACAGGGCCTACAAAGTCGATTTGCAAATCTGACCATGGCAGTGTCATCCCCCTCTTTTGGAGAGGCGCACGGTGCGTGAGGGATGATGGCTGAAATTGTGCACACACAAGACACCCCTTCAAGTATTGGTCGAGGTCCTGCCCCATGTGTGGCCAGTATGCAACCTCTCTTAAGATTTCCAATGTTGTGTGAAACCCCCTATGACCGGCGGTGGCCGCATCATGGGCGTGACTTAACATCAGGCTTCGGAATGAGGTAGGAACCACCCACTGATCGTGGCCAGCTTTGGATTTCCTTACCAGCAAACCGTCTTGGATTCGGAACATTTTTGGACATTTCATCAACACTCTTAGGTCCTCTTTCCCAATGTAATCGGTATCCGTCAGGGGAAAGTTCTCAGGGTCCTCAAGGTGTTGGTAAAACTTACCAATAATTGGATCCCCCTTCTGAGCTGTAATCAAATCAGCATCAGGGGTCTCCTTGCTCCATTGGGCAACTGAAAGGTCGTTTTGAGCATTTGTCTGGGACCTAGTGATAGCAGTGACCTGGATTTCCCCCAACAGGGACTCAATCTCAATTAGATCCCCTTGGATGGCCCCGGTTTTGGCCAGCTGATCAGCTAGGTCATTTCCAGTTTTGTCTGGTCCCTCTACTTTGGAATGACCCTTGATCTTTTTCCAATAGATGGTCATCTCATTCGAGGTGACCAGATCATCAATGTTTTGGATCAACTTCCCATGTTTCAAGGGTTTGTTGTTAGCACATAACATGCCTCTGGTTTTCCAATTAACCAGGTGCTCCACGAACCCGTTCCGTACATAATCCGAATCTGTGATTATGACCAGTTCGTGGAGTTGATGCTGGACAGCAGTGAGGATGGCCTGATGCACAGCCATCAATTCTGCCACCTGACTACTTCGGGGACCAATTTTGTATCCAGCGGAGGGTTCTGGGGACTCATTCACCCATGAATTCCCTACGCCAGCCACCAGTTCTTTCTCCCCGCCGTTGTCAACATGGTAAGAGCATCCATCCACATAGACAGTGGGCATTCCCTCACACTTGTCCTCTTCAAAGACTTTGTGTGGGGAATCAAGGTATGCCTCCGTGTTGTCCTTTATTTTTAGACTTTCGTCCTCGAGACAGTTTTCTCTGGCACAATCATGCAAGTCAGCCAGACCTTGCGCGAGGGGACTCTTCTTGTTTTGGCCATATCTGACCTCCACAGGAAAGCCTTGCATTGACAGAATCCAGGAAGTAATTCGGGAATTACTCACATTTCCGGCCCGGATTCTGTCACTTTGGAGATATTGCAGAGGCTCGTGTGGAGTCTCCACTATGATGTGTTCCCCCTGGATAAACGGGCGGTAATTCTTCAATGCCCACACCGTTGCCAGGAGTGCCTTCTCACAATCATTGAATTTTTCCTCCACAGAGGATAAAGTTTTGCTCGCATAGGAGATTACTTTATTGACCTTGTCATGCTTTTGGTATAATACTGCCGTCAAGCACGTATTAGAGAACCCCATCTCCAAGAAGAACTCCTTGTTTCTGACAGGGTAAGCTAGGCAAGGCGCTTGTGAGAGGCTTCTTTTGAGTTGTCTTACTGCCTCGGCTTGTTCTGGACCCCATTCCCACTTGGTCCCCCCCTTCAAGAGATGAATCAGGGGTCTGGTGATCTCTGCGTAGCCCTCAATTAACTTTCTGCTGTAATTAGTCAGTCCAAGGAGGCTCCTTAGTTCCCGCAGAGTTGTGGGGTCTTTTAATTTTTGAAGTGCTTCCACTTTCTTTTCCTGGGGACAGAGACCCTGAGGAGTAATCTCATGCCCCAAGAAATTAACACGGGTTCTACACCACTGTGCTTTCTGAAAGGAAAGTTTTGCTCCGGCGGCCCTCAACTGTGTCAGAACATAACGGATCTCCGCTATGTGTTCCTCCGCAGATGAACTTTTGATGAGGACATCATCTACATAAGCCAGGTTACCCCTCGCACCCAGGTCGGGCATGGCCTTATGTAGGAAAATGTTAAATTCATTGCCGGAGTTGAGGTATCCGAAGGGAGTCCGGGTCCATGTATACTGCTGGCCCCCAAAGGTAAAAGCCAGCTTGTATTGGTCCTCCCTACTGACAGGCACGGTCCAGTATCCATTGGTCAGGTCTATTGCAGTGAATACCTGTGACCCCTGGATCTGGGCCAGCCCTTGGTCAATGTAGGGAAGAGGCCATCGGGAAGTATGGACCCGTTTGTTGAGCTCCCTGAGGTCGGCACAGAGTCTCCACTGGCCGTTTGGCTTCAATATTCCCAGCACCGGATTATTGAAGGTGCTGTGGACTGGACGGATTATTCCCCGGGACTCAAGGTTCTTAATTATTTCAGTAAGGGACTCCATTGATGCGAGAGGCAAGCGATATTGCTTCACAAACACTGGAGTCATGCCAGGGTCCGTGGGGATCGTTGTTGTGTGGATGTCGGTGCGACCACAGTCATATGAGTCTACCGCAAAGAGATCTTGGAAATCCAAGAAAACTTGTTTCAACTTTTGCTTTTGTTCCAGAGTCACACAGGCATCAGCTAGGTTGACTCTCTCTTCCACCATCTGCCTGAAGCCTGGAAAGACTTCTGGTTTGGCTATTTCAGCGGCCTCCTCCAGCTGGGTGGAGAAGTCCCTGGTCAGAGTGCTGATTTGGACTGGAGGCTTCAGGTGGGAAAGGCAGCCCTCATGGACCTGGAAAATCACCTCATCCCTCCTGAAGTCACACGTCACATCTTCCTTACCATAAGGGCAAGAAGTGTACACCAGGAAGTTCCCCCCATGCCGGGTAGAAATCCTGTCTGGTGTTGTATTGTCATCACTGTCACTGTCAAAGCAGTCCTTGGGGATTGGCCCTAACAGTTCATTACCTAAATCTATGGAAAAATGTCGGTCATCAACCGCCATTCCAATAATGGTGCCTGCGGCTAGAGTAATACTCTTTAAGTCGCTGTTATCCACCTCTATTGGAATGGTGTCATGTTCTATGTTGACTAATGGTGTTGGGTTTACCCCCAACCCTTGCTGTTGGAGAGAAGCATTTAGATGTATGTAAGCATCAGGGTTTTGCAAATATTGTCCTCTTTTAACTTTCACTTCCAGGGAGAATTGTCGGGTCCTTTCTGGGATGGTGACTTCCTCTTTGATCTGAATTTCAACTGCATAAGGTAGCAAATGAGCTGACCTAAATGCTTTTTCTGGATCAACAAAGCCCATAGGATTATCCGCTAATCGGGACCAAGCTTTGAAGTTTATTAGGTCCAAACTAATGGCAAAGCGATTGAGAATGTCACTGCCTAAGTAAAAGGCGGCAGGGATGTCTCGCACGACCCAACAATTGTGGACTATGCTCTTGTTGCCAATGGAGATTTTGAGCATACACCTGCTTGGCAGGAGATGTTTGGAATTAGGTGCTTCCAGGTCCATTTCCCATTTGTCTATCAGTTTGAATGTGGGAATGGCTGGATCTTTTGGGAGTTGGCGGAACATGGCTTCGCTGATGAAGCTCTTACCGTTGTTCACACACACTCGAGCGAGAACAGAGTCCTTCCCATCATTTAATTGGACAGGGATGAACAACTTCTCTCCAATTTGCTGAATATCAGCCAGGCTCTGAGCTGATTTCACATCTTTCTGGACTATAGGAGTGGGAGTTTCTGATTGTGGATTAGTATAGAATCTCAGAGTGTTTCCTTCCAGCGTGGAGTACCACTTTAGACTGGAAGGAAGGTTGATTTTCAGAAATAGAGAGGACCCTCCATCACCAGTCTGTTGTCCTACTGCTATTTCTGTCACGTCTGGAATTTGGCTATTCTGGAAGTGAAATTCTACTTGGTCAGGGTTTTGTTCAACCATGTGGCAGGTGCCGTTTAAACTAACATGGTTGACACTCTGTTTTAATTTTATTGGTCGGCTAGTCTGGGTCCAGAGGACCTTGTTTACACAATCTATTAGAGGTGACAACCTTCTCAGGAGGTCATTCCCTAGTAAACAAGAGGTGCCCTCTGGAGTCACTACTATGACCGGGTGTTTCAACTTGTGTCGCCCGATCTTAATGTCCAAGTCTGCAGTCCCCTCAACGGGAATTTCCTTCCCGTCAAAGTTCTGCAGTTGTCCAGAAAGAGAGGTGAGAGGAATTTGGTAATTCTCTCCCCTTCCTGCATTCAGTTCGTCAAAGGCCCTTCTGGACAGAAGGGTAGCTTGAGATCCAGTGTCCACCAGTGCCAAAATTGTACCCTGCCCCTGTACTTGTACCGGGGCATAGTATCTTCCCTCCTTCTCCTCAAAGGGGCACAGATAGTGCACAT
Source organism: Ambystoma mexicanum (assembly GCF_040938575.1). Classification (NCBI taxonomy): domain Eukaryota; kingdom Metazoa; phylum Chordata; class Amphibia; order Caudata; family Ambystomatidae; genus Ambystoma; species Ambystoma mexicanum. The sequence goes on along the minus strand of NC_090923.1, from coordinate 748,745,308 downwards.
TTTTGGACAACTGGTGGGCTAATTTTCTGGTTTTGGACATGGCGAGAGAAGAGATTTGGGCAGAATTCTGTGGAGAGTCTTGGGAATCTGAAAGAAAAAGTTGGCAACTGGAGATCAGAGCCATTGTGGGTTCCCCTGGCTCCGGTTCTGGGCCACCCCCCCCTTTTTGGAGGCAGTCACCAGGATGGGTTTGAACCAGGGGATTTTCTTGCTGTTGGTTCTGGGATGAGATGGTGGGCGGCGGTAGCTCAGTCTCCACATCTCCCCAGTCTGGATTTGCATCCCTAGGGACCCATTTTTCTTTGGGAGGAGTTCCCCCCTCTCTGAAGGAGAAGATCCTTTTCCCAGGATCCTCTGAGGATCCCTCTCCCTCAAATTGGAAGATCTGTGCCTCCTCCTCAAACTGAGTCTGTTTGGGTCTTTTGTTTCTCCTACCCCCCCTCTGCTCCTTAGGAGGCAGACTTTCAGGGGCAAGAGATTTTGTTTCCGGTTCCTGGGTTTCCAGGGGCTGTTTACAAGTGAGGAAGGAAGCTTCCTCCAAGGCTTTACACCCCCCTTCCCTTTGTGCCTCCTCCCTGGGAACCGGTGAGTTATCGGGGTGCTGCCCCCGTCATTGTTCTGGAGTACCAGGTCCAGAGTTTGGGGCATTCTGTGCCGGCATGCCCATCTGAGGGTTCTGCTGAGCCCTCAGTATGTGACCAGATCCCGCGCCATGTTTTGAACCTGGCGCTCTAACTGGGAAACCCGCTCAGGCTGATACGGGGCCCTGTTTTCTCCCCTGGGCTGATCCCGGGAAGGGTAGCTATCCCTTCTTTGGTAGTACCCCTGGTTGGGAAGATTTGGATACCCCTCCACCCTTGGCCTCCCCTCTCCCGGATTCGGTTGTCTGGGCTCAGGGAATTGGGGAAAGAAGGGTGGAGGATTTTGGGGCTGGAAATTGGGTGGATACCTGGGGAAAAAGTTCTGGCCAGGATTTGGAGAATTTCTGCCCTCCGGTGGGAAGTTAGGAGGGAAGTTCCCTGGGTTAGGTGCTTGGCTGGATCCCCCCCCCTTGGGCTGGAGGAGTCCACACATAACCCAGGATGGGTCTGTTTCCCTTGTACCGGGGGCTTACATAATCAGGAGAGGGAGGGACCCCATTTGTGGGGCTGCCTCCCTGGCCCCCTGTCTGTGACTGGCCCGAGGACCTTCTGGGCCTAGCATTAGTAGGTGCAGGTAGGTTTTTAGGCCCCCCCATCTCCAAATCCAAAACAGGGGCAACCTTTACCTCTGCCACCTTGGCAGCAGCAGGGGTGCTGTTAGTTTTGGGGTTTTTGGGCTGGTTTTTGTTTTCCACCGGTTTCTGCACCTCATAGATCCGGGTCGCCTGTTCAATGACCCAGTCTAAAGATCTTTTCTCATGAAAATCTCTCACGAGCTGGGTCATTATATATTTGGGCAAGGCATGGAAAAACGTATTAATAAATTCTCTGCTATCTGTGCGCCCCCTTCTGGTGGTCTGCGCAAAGGCACGTTTCAGTTCTTGCACAAACTCTTGTGGGGCCTGATCCTCCCCACACTGCAAATTGTAGGCTGCCTTGCGAGCCTCTTGAGGATTTCTGTGAACAGAAAAATGTTTTAATATGGCCGCCCTATAGGTGGACCACCTGGAATGATTTTGGTCCTCCAGCCCCGCAAAGAAACTGGAGTATTCCGGGGAGAATGTCCACTTTACATATTGGATACAGCTTCGGCTGTCCTTCAAATGGAAAGTCTCCATCATTTGCTCAAACAACTCTAAGTGCTCCCAAACAGAATACTTAGTGTTCTTATGGTAAGGCGTGATGACGCTCCTGATCGCCTTAATCTGCTTTAAGGGGTCCTTAAGCAAGGCCCTTTTTGCCTTACTGGCCCTTTTGGTTCGGGTAACCCTGGTCCATTCATCTTCTGACTCAGAGGCACTGCTCCCAGAGGTTCCCGTCAGATCTTCCAGGTTTTCCCGGATTCTGCGAGCCTGGGAATGGCTGGCAGAATGTGGGGACCTGGTCTCCTGTTTCCTGTGGTGCTCAGAGGAGTCTTCAGATCCCTCCTGGCTGCCAGGAGTTGTTGGGTACCCCCTCCACTGACCTAACTGGGCAGAGGTTTTCAGGATGCCCTTAATGGGCCTACTCTCCTGGGGTTCCCCATTAAATTGCACTGTGCTTGGGTGCCCATACCCGGATGCCCGCCCCTCCATTCCTGGGTGATACTGGCCTATGAGCCCCATGCTTCTGGCTGGATAGTAATCTGCCATCCCTGTGGCCCTGTGCTCATGTGCGCCAGGGGACATGGGGGTGGCAGAGTCCAGGGACTGAGAGGTATGGGGGCCTCTGTTACTAGTGCTCCTGAGGTTATGCTCCGGAGTTTCCCTTTCCCAGCGAACCTCATCTCTATCCGCCCCTGCTCCCTGTTGCAATGCAAGAGCCTGCATTTGTGCCTTCAGTTCCTCAGTTAAGGCCTTACTAGACTCTATCGGTCTCTCCTGCATCACTACCTGTTGTTGGAGCCTATCATTGTGCTGGCAGAGAGCCTCATTCTCTCTCTGCGTTTCCTGATTGGTCCTGGAGCACTGGGCCAGTCTTTGCTGCAGGAGGGTTACCTCCTGAGCTGTGTCCCTAATGGCCTGCTCCTGTCTTGCCAGAGCATCCTCCACCCTCCTGGTGTGCTCTAGCAAGTCCTGGTGTTCTTTTTGGAGGTCACCCAGTCCCTGGAGGGCCAGGTGATTTTCTTCCATTTTCCTTTTTAAGTGGCAGACTTCCTGGCCTAAGGTATCCCTTTCCTGACTAAGAGCCTGCATCTGTGCCGCCAGGTCGTCCCTTTGCCTTTGGAAGGCACCAGCTTTCTGGCGCTCCTGGTCAAACTCTGCCTGGGTATCCAGGTCTTTCAAAATCAGTTTATTGCTCTCTGCCTTCTCCCTATCTAGGTGGCTTTGCAGGGTGACTACCTGCTCAGCACATGCCCTATTGAAGTCTAACTGTTGCTCCAGCTTTTTCTGGCGCTGCAGTAGGGAGTCCAAACCTTCTTGGTACTCCTTCTGCAAGGCCAGAAATCTGGTATCCTGGTCAGCCTTTTCCTGTTGCAGGATGTCCATATCCCTCTTTATTTTAATGATGTGCTGTCTACTCTCATTTTCTGACTCCTGGCTCCCCTGCAGCCTCTGCTCAGAAGAGACCAGGTCAGATTGGACCTTCTCTAACGCCATCTGTCGCTTATTCGCCAGATCTTGGCTTTCAGTACATTTATCCTGCATGTCTCCCATATATAGGTACAGGTATGCTGCTATCCTAACCATCTTGTCTTGTTCATCCTTAGCTTTAGGAGCCATGTATAGTTCACTCAGGGCCACATGTAAGGGACCCTGATCTCTCCATATATCTGACCCTGTTTCTGTGACCTGTTGCGTGATGGCCTGCAACCAGACCATGCGGTCCTGGTGAGTCCACTCACCTCTCACAAATAACTTATGTAAGAAGTGCTCTCTGGCTATTTTCATGTCTACTAAGGTCGTCATTCTGGAATTTGAGTTCCTTCCTGACTTACAGAAGTTTGTATTTTATTTTTGCAAAACAGACCTTTTTCTTAGAGCGTTCCTTTGAGGAGTGCTTTACAGCGTTACACAGTGTGGTGATCCGACCGGATATGTGTATCTGGTCAGCTGGCACACTGTATTAATCTGCACAAGTGATAGATCTAATCCAAACATCCCGGACGAGCCCCCAATTTGTAAGAGGATTCAATTCAACACTACAGCTAAGTCAATGCCTAGTCTGGGATACTGAATGGAAACCCTTATTGATATATCTTTATGTCCAGTTCATGCGTTCTGGATGACTACCCCTATATAACACCCCTCTCTTGGAATCCTCCTGACCCCACTGAGCCAAGAAGTAGTTCTGTTTTGCAAGTTAAAAGGTTTAATTGATAATTTAAACAATAGATATATATATCACACTTTAGAATAAATTAATAATTGAATAGCACACTTAATCTGATATGATAAAGATTAACAACGGAGAATCTGGCACTAGCACACCTCTTTATAATCGCTAAGGAGTTATAGGATGGATAAGATAGCAACAATACTTTATGGTTTCAAATGGATGCAAGGTGGAATGAAAATGCAGTACAGAAAATACTCAATATGCGTTCAACAAAACAATGTAATCACTTTTCTCTGGCAATCCCCTCCCCCCTTTATGCAATGCAAGGAAATGGAAGGAAAGCACACAGTTCTCAGGAATGCAATCAAATGTAATTCAGTTTACCCCAGCAAGCTTAGACTACAGAAGTTGGAAACACAGGCCCAAAATGCTTTTATATGTGCTATATGTGCTGGCAATGAAGTGAAAAATATGCTAAAATGCTTTTAATTCCCTCTAGAGGTTCAGGGTGAGTGGTATCAAGTTAATATTAGTCCAGGCTCACTTTAGCAAGGATCTAGGAGTAGCTAGCAGGTTAAACGAATTTTTGTCAACTGAAAGCAAGAAAACTGCTGTTTTCACACGTTGAGAAATTTGCAAATCGCGGCAAAATTCGCGAGTGTGTTTTTCACGATTGCGGCAAAAGTATCGAAGGTAGGAATGCAGTTCTAGGTTCGTAGGAAAGCCACGATTCTAAGCTTTCTGAGGAAAGTTACTGCAAGTCTCTAGCACAAACGGTTACGGAGATATGAGCGATTAAATAAAGGTAGTTTTTCGGATTTGGAATGTTAAATTCAAAAAGACAAGTGCAGCTTGCAACTAGAAAATGACAGGTGACAGCTTTGCAAATGACAGGTGACAGTTAGGAGGCAGTTCTACTTAGATTAAATAGATTGAATTATATTATTTTAACTAAGAGATTGGTTCTGCACAGTTTGCTAGGTACTCACACTATATTCTTGAATTAAATGGGCCTCGCCACGGATCTGGTCAGGTTTTAGACTGGACTCTGGTCTCTGCACTTCACAGTGATCTGCGTCAGCTCTCTCTCTCTCTCTGGATTCTGGAGATTGATGGATTTGAAGTCTGGATCTTTCTGCACAGCTTTCTCTAGAGATTGATGGAGGTAAAGTATGGATTTTCCGGCAGAGCTTCCAGCTGCAAATGGATTTGAAGGTCCCTATCTGTCCTATCTGTCTGCTTTTATCTGTTTTTAAAATGGGTGTGTGTGCAGCATCACTAGCCCCTACCCCTCTCCACTTGTCATTGGCCACTTCATCCGCTTCCACTTGATTGGGGGAATGAAATGAAGTGTCATCATGATGAGGTCTGTTTATGATACAGAGAACCCACCCCTGTCAACTTTACACACAATCTATATTTGCTCAAAAAACATATTTGCACAGGTACACATTTGTTTAAAATTACATGCACCCTTCACATATCACCGGAGGTATACCCTTGTCCAAATCTGCTCTTCCTGGGGGCTTGCATTCAGAAATGGCAATATTTGCACTTTTTAACTGATTTTGCAATTTCGGACATTAACCCAAATTTACACACATGTGCGCAAGGAGTATGGACATTAGTTGATGAAGTGTCAGATTTTTCACATGCACACATTTTGAGTAATATCCTCTTTTCCGCTAAAACCCCCCTGAACATACCACCGGGTCCTAACACGTCTTAAAATGTGGGCAGAAAAATCACAAGAATTATGGTGTCATTTAAATAATTTTCACAAGTCCGTACTATGAGTTATTCATCTTTTTAGAGTTATGTTCTGGCCCCAAAGGGGTGTGGTTTCCCCCCAGCACAAGGTTGAATTTCTGGTTTTTCCAGTTCTGCCAAGCCAGCTTGCTCTCACAGGCAGTGCTCCTCCCCTGTCCTTCCAGGAGGAAGCTCCATTTACGACTCCCGCCAATAAAACATTTGCCTGAGTCAGGACAGGGCTTTGTTCAGAGCTCCTGTATTCTGTGGGGGCTCCCCTTAATTCAATTATCAGAGAGATGGCATATCCTTAGTGTGGCCAGCAAAAGGCAGATAGGCCTGGGAACACAGCTGTGACTCAAGTTTCATCTCCTGTCGGGCGTAGCTGGTGGGCAGAATTCAGTTCCTTAAGCCAGGTTTCAGATAAAATGTCACTTTTTGTTACCCAGTTTAAGTCAAGACAATGTTTACATATGCAGCTAGAATGCTGATTCTAAGTTTAAAACTATGACATTTAAACAATTGCAACTTATGTGACACTCAAAAGTAGGTCACTCATTTCTTTTAAACATTTAGATTTTTAGTGTCTTTCAGTCCAAATTTACTTAAACTGCTGAAATCCACAGCTCAGCCAGTCTTGTTATAAACCTTCAAGTCACTTCAGAATATAACTTTACATTGGATCCACCTCTCAGTAAGTCTTTCTTTGGCATGTTTTGGGTTAATTTATTCAGTTTTACACAAAAAAAGTAAAATCTGGTGTTGTTTTAAAACGCCGGCTTTTTGATAGTGGTGAGTACTGGTACTGCACCCCTTTTTGGGATTTAAGAAAATGAATTCCCAACAGTTATGGGTTTGCTTTTGGCAATCAGCATTGCCATTCCCAATGGTTTCAGACTACTGTGTGGGTAGTCCAATGGTGGTTTTAGGCAGTGTCCTTCTGTGCCCATAACATCGGCAAAATGGGTGGCAGCCTATTCTTCATGCATTTCCCTGGGCATTTTCAGGGAAGCTCTGGCCATCATGATGTTTTCCATGTCAGTACTGCACAGTTTTGAGGTAGGGCTTGGATGCTTGGATAAAAACATCCCACAGGATCATAGGCGCAAATGTCATAATAATTATACATGGAAGAAGGGTCAGCTAGCCAGTGAGTGTAGTACAGTGCTTGTAAATCTCTGTTAACTAAGGCGAGACTGTCTTTTAGACTAATGTTTTTGTTTGATGTCTTAAGGGAAACATTAGATTTTTGTAAAGGTTTCTTAACCCGAAAGGAAAGCATCCTTGGACTGTGCGTGCCTTTCCTGCCTAATGAACAAGGAATTTTTGGCTCTTGCATTCTGTCAGGGATGGCACTCTATTAAGAGTGGCACAGGACACCCAGAAAGGGTTTGGGTGGTTGTGCCAAAATAAAGTGGACAGATAAGTACACACACAGCTGAAAGTAATGAGAACGAAGAGTAGTCAAGTGTAGCAATGAATAAGATACAACAGAATGGATTCCCTCTAGGGGTGTATGCAGATATAGGAAAAGAGTATTCCACGAACCTTAGGAAAAACTCTAGCCTTCTGCACAGTTTGCTATAACAGAGGCCCACGCTGTTTGCTCATGGCTTAGAACAGCAGCTATGGGTGTCTGTAATGTAGAAACGAGACAAGGGAAGGGGCAGAGGTTGACTGATGGGAACCAACAGACAAGCTCTGTACAAAAGGGTCTACAAACAGTACAAGAGAAGATACTTACAGACAAATCCAGGAAAAGGAGGTTGATAGCAAACTAGCAGAAGGAAATGAAGGGAAAGTCGTGAAACAGGATTGGATACTAGAGGACAGTAAGGAACAAGGTTGAGAGCTCAGAGGAGCAGGAAAGCAATGAGCAAGCCCACAGGAGCAGGGCTGTAAGGTAGAGAGCCCAGAGGGAAAGGGCTTAGGGCAGCAGAGTAAAGCAGGCTGCACGGCAAGGAACCCAGAAGGGCCGGGCAGCAAGGAGTGAGCCCTGAGGGGCAGGGCCGCTGACCGAAGAAGGTGGCAGAGGACTGTAGAGGGCTGCTAGGCCGAGAACCCAGCAGAAAAAGGTAGGTAGTAAGCAGCGTAGCGTGATCAGCTGCAAAGTAGGAAGCCCAGAGGACAAGGGCTGTAGGCAGCCGGAGTGAGGCAGGCGCAGGCTGCAGAGCAGGGAGCCCAGAGGACAAGGGCTGTAGGCAGCCGGAGTGAGGCAGGCTGTAGAGCAAGGGGCCCAGAGGACAAGGGCTGAGGCTGGAAAGCAGCAGAGCATGATCAGCTGCAATGTAGAGAGCCCGACAGGGCAAGGGCAGAGGCTGGAAGGCAGCAGAGCGTGATCGGCTGCAATGTAGAGAGCCCGGCAGGGCAAGGGCGGAGGCTGGAAGGCAGCAGAGCGTGATCGGCTGCAATGTAGAGAGCCCGGCAGGGCAAGGGCGGAGGCTGGAAGGCAGCAGAGCGTGATCGGCTGCAATGTGGAGAGCCCGGCAGGCCAAGGGCGGAGGCTGGAAGGCAGCAGAGCGTGATCGGCTGCAATGTATAGAACCCGGCAGGGCAAGGGCGGAGGCCGGAAGGCAGCAGAGCGTGATCGGCTGCAATGAGGAGAGCCCGGCAGGGCAAGGGCGGAGGCTGGAAGGCAGCAGAGCGTGATCAGCTGCAAGGCAGGACGCCCAGAGGAGCAGGGCTGAGGCAGGGAGCCCAAAAGGCTAGGGCTTTAGGCAGCAGGGTGTAGCAGACTGCAAGGCAGGAGCCCGCCAGGGCACTGGAACAAAAAGCAGGTGAAAGCAGGAAACAGCATACAAAGTTTGTAGCTCGCAGCAATAAGGTGCCGGAAGGACTCTCAATGCAAGAGACTGAGCTCTCGCAGGCAGCAGCCTTTATACTGCCCAGCCCAGTACAGAGGCAGGCTAATTGGTTGCACCTGGCTCAGCACACCTGCAGACAATCGGCCACCTCCCTCTCTGTTCCTGAGCTGGTGGAAGCAGAGCAAATCCCTAGGGCTTCTGGGGATTGTAGTTCTGATGAAGAAAAATAGGAATAGCCAGGAATAGATGGTTATAGCCAAGTGCATTATGGTAAGTGTAGTTTTCTGGGAAAAATAAAAAAGCACCAAAGTCTTGCAAATGGGAAATAAAGTCCAAATAGTGAATAGTGGTTGATCCAAGAGTTTTCTGTAGATAAATGAATAACAATTTGTCCATATTGATCGCCAATGTATGCGCCCATGGCGCAGGCATGACAAAGAGCCAGGGATCACCCCTTCGATGCAGACCTTCTTGAATAAGATTAATAATATCCAGGCCAATTGTTTTGGATTTTGTTTAAGAGTCAAGTCGGCCAATCCATTAGGACCTAGTGATGTAGATCTTTTCAATTTCAATATCATTATTTTAATACCATCCAGGTCGAAATTTAAGTCAAATGGCATAATTGGTCTCACTGTTTCTGGGGCAATACCCTGCTCTTCATTGGAAAATGTGTGCCTTACAGAAGTAACCCAAGTTGAGGCATAGATCGGGCTAGTCATAGCTCTAACATTACTAACACGATGAGCGTTTAATGCCTTCCATACCATTCCTACATTTCCTCCTGACAATGTTTTCAACATACTTTGCCATTGGCTATTTTTCAAGGAGTATTTATGCCTTTTCAGCCAATTAGTATATCTATATCTATTTTTCACTTTCTTGATTGATTCCTTCTTCTCACTGTCCTCTATGTACTCCCTTTTTATATGTCTAATGGCCAGTCTCAATCGTTTGACAAACACAATTTCTTTGTCATTTTTCTTGTCATATTTCTCAATTCCGTCCCACCCACTTAAACATTTGCATCTGTAGTAATCATCATAAACCTTTCCATGAGATTCACAATCCATTCTTCGATTGCGTTCGCAGTTTAATTTGTCATTTCTTTCCTCTCAAGTATTACCTGGTTACACATATATTTACCCATTCGTTTCAAATGCCTGCCACTCCATTTTATTTTATTGCCCTGAATGTTCACCTCACCCCCCCACCCTAAAGTTCCTTGCCATAGCGTCTTTCACTCTTGACAATTGCAGTGCCAGTGGCAAGTGATTGCTATGTCTGTAAGGCAACACCTTAAGGTCCCTATCATTGGGGACAATATTTGCAGTGCAATACATGTAATCAAAGGTCGTTTTCTTTGTTTCATTATATCAGGTGTAAGCCCCAGGAATGTCTCCTAACGTTCTCCCATTCAATTTGAGAAAATCACATTCGTTAAGAAATGTAGACAATTTCCTTCCAGCCTGGTTAATATTTGCGTGCTGTAATTTTACTTTCGCCATCACCGACTAATTTGCCTCAACCTGCCTCAATCTCACTATTGACATAACAGTAGGCGTTTAGATCTCCTGCCAACATTATGGCATCACGTACAGCCGTATGCCAGGATGTTATCAATCTTAGGACAATGTATGAATGTCCTCAGTCTTACTACCCCCAGGTGCATCATATATATTTATCAATAATAGCCTTCTATGCCCCCCATATACTTATAAAATCAATTCAGCAGCTAGTTCATTTTTCTGCTCATGTGGTGTCTCCAACATTTTGCTTGTTATACCTGTCAACAGCCCTCCACATGGTCTACCCCTCGGGCCTCTCTCTGTCCTATTTTGGTGGATGACATATCCAATCATAATTATGTCATCCATAATCCAACTTTCCTGTATCATAAGTACATCATTCGCTTGTAACAGGTGTAATGATCTTTCCGGGTCAAGCAAATGTTGGAAACCCATAGTGTGCCATCTTATTATTCCAATCCAGTTATGTTTCTGCAGATCCTGTGGTATACATTTCACCAACCAATCCCATCCCTGATGATCATCGATTTGTTTTTTCTCCCTGGTAGAGGTGATCTTTAATTGGTTCTTTCACGGTATAGAACTTTTCCCCAGATTTGTTTTTCCCACTTTTATGGAGACTGATAAGCTTATTGGTTAACATAAAACCCAACTTTAAAAAGTCACATGTATGAGATCTAATCTGCTATAAACCTAGTGGTGCAATGCAAGATTGATGTGTTCATTTTAGTATCTTTCGTTATTTGAACACATTCGAAATCTTCTTGCTCAGCACTCGTGACTGCAGTATCTGCCAAGCACCACAGATCTATTAATACATTCATCTTTTCTGTTGTAATAAATACTATTCCCCACCACCACATTTGGGTCAACTAAATCCCCATTTACATTCGTCCTCAGCTAGATTGTTGCCATTTGGTCTTCCTTTTACAGACTTAGAGCTTTGTATAGGCTCTGGAGTGGAGCATCTTTCTATTACAGTATCCACACTTATTTCCAAGTCTGTAATAGTTTCATCCGATGCTGCACTCGTTAGCTTTTCTTGCGATTCTGTCTCTTGTTCAGTTTTTAGGAGCCAACTGGTTAAAACACCCACCTTGTTTGCCTCCCTCTTCATTCGTCTGTTAATCTTTTTCTTAGCTCTTTTACTTAGTATCAAGGATGTGCCTATAGGGATTACCTGCAAGACCTTGTTATTCGTACATTCACTCCTTGTGATTTGTTCCTTTATTTTATGCTATGTACGACTCATACATTGAGATGATATCTCTGAGTTGTCACCACTTTTTGAAGGGGCTGGTTGTGATTCTACTACTGAAAAAACGTAAACACAGGGCACACCTCTCTCTAAAGAGTGTATTAATAAAGGTCTGTCGGATTGTAAAAGGGCATTCTCAACAGATAAAAGAGACTAAGTCAAGGTGCAGAGGAGAAAACAAGGCCCTGGCACATGGACCCTATAACAACATATAAAGGAGCAAACGTTCCCAACATTGGGAACTCCTGTCCCCTGCACACTATCTGAGGCCCAATAAAGCCAAATAATACTGAAAAAATGAAATGGAAATATAAGTAATTACATTAGTAGTAATAGTATATGATAAATTGTCATCCAGTTGATACAATGAAAAACTTGTTTAACATCCAATTCATGGTCATACAAATTATATTTAATTTTCAAACAAAAATGCCTGGCCCCAACGCATTTCAAGAAACAATTCTCTTCATCAGGAGTGTCAAATATTTACAGGTCCTGAAAATAATCATAAAGAGACAATTATAGACACTATATGTTTGATATCATCTAATGATCAAAGAGACTCTTTTGTGCATTTCAATAGTATAAAGTAGGCTTGATCAATCACCTCTTGTCTTAAAAGTTCAATCCTAATGTCGAAGCTGGGGTAATCTTCCCTGTGACAATGTTCTGTCACTTGATCGGAGCACAATAAGGTCTGTGGGTAAATGAGTGAACGATGTAAGTCTATACTAAATGTAAAAATATTGTATATCACTACTAATTACATGAACCTTATCAATGTCCGTTCTTTGCGAACAACCTGGTGTGTTCATTTTCAATCTCCCAATACTAATCCAATATGCAATCAAGTGTCCGTAAATGTAACGATAACAAAGCATAAATAGATGGAAGGGTGGAGATAATGGTAGCCTATTAACGGTCCAACCTCTACATCAATGTTAATGCTGGCGGCAAGTCTCAGTGGACATGGATGAGAGAGTTCTCACTGTGGGGAACAAAGACTGCCCCAATAGTACCAGTAAAGATACAACTATGCAACGAATCACTATTGATAGTCAATAGAGAGTCTTCCCCAAATTGTCCTGTAAATAATAAGGCACTATCATAGTGTACACCTCCACCAAATCAACAAGAAATTATGTGAATACTTTAAATGAACAATAATACGTCAAAGGTAGAGCTAGCCCCACAGTATGACAAAAGGCTAACGGTCTCATTAGGATAGTGATAACGTAAAAGCTACTAACCTTGTGGGAATGGCAACCCCAAAGGTATTGTGAGGGTCACAAAGTATAGACACCAAAGTTCGTAGTTGGTACCTACAAATAAGAAGAATGTCCAATAAGTCTCAGTTCACCTTGCATGTAACTGAAAGTATGTGAAGTAGCCTCTATGTGGCTCCCTCATCTCCAACGATTCCATCTGTAAGAGCAGGTGTAATCACGGTCACCCCATAGCTAATAAATGCAACAAAATGACTGCCGTTATATGGTAACGCGTGGCTAAACGCGACGACTTCATTGTGTGATTCGAGCAACGTCATTGAAAATAACAATAACGGCAATACTGAACAAACAGCGGTGGCCCTCTGTACGAATGTGTGTCAGCGCAAATGCTAAAGAAGCACTAACAGATTTTTATAAAAGCAGACTATAGCAAAAGGTCGTCTGATTGAAAAACAATGGCGGCCTCCTAAGTAAATGTGTGTCTGCAAGAATTCTAATTAGGCCCTTAAAAAAGGTTATGTCGATGGAAACAATAGAAAAAAATGCAATTCTCTGCTTGACGAGTGATATGATGAGTCATATCATAGGCCCACTTAATTCACCAGTCCTGAGAGTCGTCCACCTGGAGGAGTAAGTGTTAACACAAGGTCATTGAGCAAGCCTTCCCTTTCTATTTCATTGAATCAGAATATTGCTAGACTGAAGTATACAAGGTAAGCACTGGATACTAATTTACACATGTAACTACAATACCGAGTTATATGCTTTAATGCATAATTTGCTCCACATGGTCCGCTGAAATGGTGCCACAAGATCATCCATGCTATAATGTTTCAAGAAGTTAAACCTTAGCTTTAACATGTCATTAGAACATAAAATGATGAACCATAATATATAGTTAGATACACATAGTTGTCATTATAGCAAGTCAATTTGCCTAATAGTAATTTTCTAGATTCTTGATGTACAATGCCTAGGTCTACTTAGTGGACAAGATTTGTCAATGAAGTACGGTACCTCAATGGTGTGTTCCTATTCAGCTTACTATCACTTTACTCTGAAATGTTCTACTTACACAAGAAATTAGAGAAGAATGACATTCTAACAATGTGGTATCATGGTGTACGTCTTAGCATGGCTAAGGTCCTTTCACAAGAATGGACCCAAGTAAAAGTACTCATTCATCACTAGTGGATAGAATGAGTCCAGTTGGTGTATCCAAAAAAGCTCCTTTCGAGACAGATTTTGCTGGAGGTCTCGCCCGCGTGGGTGTAGGTGAGCCACTTCCAAAATGGCAAATCTCATTTGTGCAATTGGATGCCTCATTTCCGAAAAAAGTCTATAGACAGGGGATCTGATGTTAGCTGTCCTAATGTTGGACTTGTACTCCGTCCACCTGTCCTTTGCCTTTTCCCAAAGTTTGGGCAACATAATACATGCCACATGGGCATCTCAGGGCATAAATTACATTACGAGTCTCACATGTGGTGCAGTGTCTTAGTTTAATCTTTTTCCCAAAACTGGGATCTCTTACGTTTTCTCCTTTTATAATGTTAAAACAATGTTGACAGTTAAGCCATGAAAATGTCCCAACCTTGACCTTCTGCAATGTTCTCTGAACTGGTTTCTTAGGACGTTCTACTATAACAAGGGTGTCCCTGAAGTTATTACCTCTCTTGTAGGCCAACATAGGTGGTTCTGGGAAGAGCTGATTAAGATCAGGATCTAGTCGGATAAGGCTCTAATTATTTCTTAATAATCCTCAAGATTTAATGACTGTGAGCGGAGTAACATAGAGTGTGAATCATCCTGGTGTTATCCTTCTTAGGGGTGGATCTCAATAAATCCTCCCTCCTTTGTCGGTCAGCCCTAAGAACCGACTTCTGTTGTATCTCAGATGGATATCCTCTTTGTATGAACCTGCTGGTCATACGATCATATTCCTTCTGTAGTGTGGTAGGGTCCGATACAATTATTTTCAACCGAGATCCTAACTATATGGTGAACTTTCCTTAAGGTGTGTTGGGTGGAAACAAGTATAATGTAAGGTGTTATTCACATGGTTGGGTTTCCTATAAATGCTGGTCAGGAGAACATTGCCTGAATAAGTCATAAGGACATCCAGAAAATGCAAATGTGGTTTGCCAATCTCAATGGTGAACTTAATGTCACGCCAGCCTTATAGTTTGCTATCCAGCACCTAATTCACTCGGAAATCTCCATCAAGATTACAGACACAGCACCTTACTTACCTGCCTTAACAAAGACCTTTATGGTCGAAACATCTGTCGGCACTATGTATCCGATCGGGCACTGTATGTACTAACAGATCAGGGCAATTATATGCCAATAAAGTAGCATTCAAAAATCTAAACTGAAGTGACAAGACTTATCATTGACTCGCTTCTGACACACAAACTAACTGGTCACGACATTCAAGGTCCAGCGCCGGAACACACGTGGTTCTTACCAACCCTTTCTTACTACTGATAGTACCTCAGCAGTAAAACACTGACGCAGGATCAATTTTCCATTGAAACCAGATACTTTTTTTGACAATATAACTAACCATTCTTTCACTTTTAATTAAGTGCAAAAGGAGCGCCTGTCCTTGATTAAAAATTCTTTAGTTAATGCTACAGTTTTATTTTTAACATTTACTAAATATATTGTTATGGGTTGCATGTATTTTATGCATCACAGCTCCAAACCTTTGTCAAGCGGGTCATCTGACCTTGAAGTACTGTTCTTTCTTAAACTTCCCATTGAGCGCATGGAATATTTTGTTGTCACAACAATGGCTGGTTCTTTTTTAATGGTAAGCTTGTTTTCACTGCTGGGCCGTGTCGCGTGCAGGGACATTCCATTCAGCTGCCCATGAGGTTATGGTTTGGTGCTGGGCGCCATGATGTTACTGTAGGTCTGCATCGTTTTTTTTCGGGGGCATGTTTACGTTTTCCGGCCTTGGGGAGTTGTAGATCAGTTGGGAGGAGGATGATGGGTGAGAGGGGGCGAGGAAGGTGGTGGGTGACTGCTAGTGTCAGCGTATAGTTGAGCTTGGAATGCACCACAGCCACTTGAACATGCACCTGTAGAGTCCGTTAGTGAATGGCGCACTTACTTTCAGTAGCTTGATGCTGGTCTTTTATTCCAAATAGTGGAGCAGAATAAAGGGCCTTGTGTGAAAAATGTGTTGTTGTTTTGGTTTTTTCCGAGGCGCTTCTCTTCAGTGAAAGGCGTCGAATTGAATACTGTGTATAAGCGAAGGTGCTTGGAAATTGGCCAATGTAAAGTAAGGAGGTCAAAATGTGATCTTTTTATGACAATTCTGGTGGCTCGTCGACGCGTATTTTCCGTCTGTTCTCAATGCTACCCTCCATTAACCTCCTTGACTAACTTTCGATGTTCTGTTGTGGATCGCAAGACCCCTGTACTTCCTGCTCAAGTAAAATCAACCATGGGTTCAGTCAGTAGTTGTAGATTCAATTATATGTTTAGTGACTTACTTTGGTAATGTTGACCTTTTCGGCAAGTGGCACAAAAACCTCTTCGGTTTCTGAAATGCGTTTTGCTTTGGCTTGTGAATTAGGCTCCCTTTGCTAACACTGGCAGCCATTTTCCCCTTTCACATGCGACCACTTCACGTGAGGGACATTCAGGCTTGTTTGCATTTTCAGTGACGAACAGCTTCGTTGGTGCGGGTGCTTTTTTTTCTGGGGTGTCGCATGCACACCACCGGCCCTACTGGTCGGACGCTCCTATGTGGGATCCATGTAGGAGGAGAGCTTTGTGCTTCAGCGACCCGACAACACACTGCTTTGGCAGCAAAATCAGGACCCGTTAGAAGTGCTCTATTCAGTCTGCCAATGTGTGGTGTGCTGAAGTCAGAAGCACATTACCATGCCCACTTCTTCAGGTCAGTAGTAGGTTGTACCACCATTGGGGAGCTCCAGTACCTTGCTCACACTGGTGAATTAATTTAAAGTAGTTCTAATGGCTTGGCAAAACCTGGATCAATGGCTCATAACTGGAGAGAGGTTCCATTGGGCATGTTTATTATGACGCCACAGGTAAGTGGATAGCCATGCCTCAGTTTTATGTTTTTTGATTTGTTGGGTACCCTCTGGCCATGGATCCTAATAAATGGGACCACAGTGTTTTTATACAGAAGTCAGTGCAAGCTATGAAATCTGCTTCATGGAGATAAGAGATCCTTCCTGGAGCTCCGTGGTCAGTTCCATTTGGCAAAAAATGCATCAGGTGGATATGAGCCACGGTTTGAGGATGGTTTGCCTGACCTATTTCGGTCATGATCAGATTCCAATAACATGCTTGAATATTATGATCCACCCTTAACTAAAATGTGGAAACACCCCTGGTCCTGGTTGGGACACGCTTGAGATGTTAGAGAGAATTCTCATCTATGGCTAATTTCCCTCACCTAGTGAGTCCCCCAACAGCTTTTATGGACTTCTGGAGTTTATTTCTTTCCACTTGGTAAGAGTGAGAGCTTTTTCCCCACTCTTACCTGTGTTTTGCTATGTGTTTCTACCTGTTTTTGTGGATGGGGACTCTGATGTACACCACTTCAATAGCCCTCTTATTTTTGTGTGTCACACAGCACCTTTAGTGCTGTGGCACAACGTTGTCTTTGAGACTTCCCTCGACTCCATTTCTGAGGCGACTACCGTCCCACAGAAAAGGGTAAAGTTACTGTTAACTTTACTTAGTCAATCTACCACAGATCCAATACACCCCATCATCCATGGAGTACTGGAAAGGGTTAATTTGTATCCCTTTTTATCTGTACCTCCTAGAGCACTGTTTCGCTCTTTTAACATTTAGACTTGGCTGGTGGCAGTTGTATCTACCCTAACCTTTCTACCGCGATTATATTAGATAAACGTGGTTATGTTCTTGGCTATTATATTAGCCTCGAACATAAACCCGCTTGACCAAATTGTCTTTCTTTTGGCTCTGGTTGGGTTTATTCACCATTTCTTTTTGTTAAAGTCCTTCTTGTGTTTTACTTTGCGTGGCAAACTAGGTTCGCCTTCTTTGTTCACTGTCTTTTTGCGGCTTCTGCTCAGAAGCCCTCCTCAAGATGCCTGGGTGTCTAGGTGGGATGAATGTGAGGGTGGGGTGTAGTCACCCCCTGCACAGAGTATCATAGGAAACCCAAGTTGCACTTTGTCATGATTGGCCAGGGTAGTTGCCCGGGCTGGACAACCCCCCTGCTGGGTAATTGACAGCCAGGCTGTGTGAATGGGGTTTTTTCGCATAAAAGGCAGGTCTCTTGGGCTAGAAGTCAGAGAGTCACCACTGGAACTATAAGGAACCAAAGAGAAGCGGAGAGAACGACGGCTGCTGCAACTACCCCGTTCCGGGTGAAGCCCGGCTGCAGTCCTGAGCTATCTTACCTTCAACGACTTAGAGAAGATCCAGTCCGGAGTCTTCTTCCCTTGAGCTTGGTGGGGATAACCAGCTCACCTTCTACAGCCAGAGGATCCTCTTCCTTGGCCGAAATGGCTGCACGCTGCTGTAGTTGTCCGGATAGCCACCTGAAGAGCCTCTCCTGTTTTAAGGAGCGCACCTTTTATTCCTTGTCTCTGCTGCCGGCTTCATCGCTGTGTGGTGCAGACCCCCTTCAGACGTCCTCCTTCATAACAAAGCTCCATGAATCGTGGGTCTGCGGGAAACCAACATGAACAACTGCCAGGGCACCAGCTCACCATTGGAAAAGGTACTGTTTTCTACTTGAGGAAACTGGGTGAATCCCTTTTCTTCATTTTCCAAGGCTTGCCCTTGTCTTCCCTCCTTCTTATAACTTTTGCTTCCGAACATTGACAATATCGAAGTACTTTTGGCTACGTTGAATCGTGAACTGTCTGACTGTGTGATCTTCGGCAACAGGCCCCGGTGTCTTTCGACCCTGGCTCCGGCCCTTTGACTTTTGAACTCCTGTCTCTGAGTGTTTCTTGATTCTGCCTGCCTAACCAAAATATTGCCTGTGATTTTTGCCTCCAACTCAATCTGGGTATATCAGGTGCTAAGTGTGTTTTTGCCCCGGTAGCATTTCATGTCATGGATACGCGTTTATTTAGTAGACCGAACTGTCAAAAAGTGATCACAATCGTATTCACGGTAACATGTTTTGTTCGTAACACCGGTTCATTCAAAGACAGGGTACTTACTTTGAGACTTACTGTACAAAGTGAATTGGTTAGTTGTGGTATATTTAACGTGTGGTTTTTATTTCAGTTTCATAGAAGTGTTGTGTTCATAACGAATGGTTTAAAAATAAATGTACTTATATTTTTTTACCTGAAACCTTGAGTCAGTGTTTGCTTGAGTCACAGTAATTGTGGTCCATTTGTGTAATCTCTGCTACTGCTCATATACTCTTGAGATAAGCCTGGCTGCTCCACCACTGCTACCACTCTGACATAGTAGTACAAGCTTGTACCAAAGGTAAAACTTATATTGCCACCTATAGTCTTAATTGTGTGTAGTGGTCCCTAAGGGCACTGCACAGGATTCTGCCTAACACTGGTGTACAGCAGTGAGGATTTGGAAGTAGAGTGATTACACTTAGAGTGCTGCTGTTACTTGGGTTGAACTAACCACAAGGCTAACACCACTAATTCTATTTAACTAAGAAATCATGTCGAATATGGAAAACTACACTGAAGAGAGTCTTTTACTCTATACTTCTGAGGTTCTGAGAACCATGTGTAAGGATAAGAATATCTCTGGTAAAGGAAAGAAATCTGAACTGGTTGCAAAGTTAATGGGAAAAAGTCTGGAGAGTGGGTCAGAAGGACCTACCCCTCCATCAAATGTGGATTTTGATGTTTCTGATTCTGAGAGTGTTAATAGTGAAGAAGTAGCTGAGTCCGTGCTAGGAAATCCTGCAACTCCCTTGCCTGCTCAGAATGCACAACCTCTTCCCACAGGGACCCCCACAGGTCCTACACTTACTCCTGAATTTATTGCACTTGAGAAAATGAGACTTGAATTGGAAGTGAAACGTATTGATGCACAAACTGCCATGAAACATCAAGAGCTAAGGCTCAGAGAAATGGAGCTGAACCATGAACTAGAAATGAAGAAACTGTCTCTAGAAAATGCTTCTCTCCCAGAGTCTTCTATGTCTTCCAGCCCTAAGAGAATCCGTATGCCAAAGGAGATGATTGGTGTGTATGATACTAAACTTGATATTTTTGATTCGTTAGCAATGTTTGATTACAATCATGGGATTCAAGGTATCTCAGGGAATCAGTTGATTCCTTGGCTTTTCTCTAGGCTCCCCCCTGTTGCAAGTGATGCTGTAATGGAGTTGAGGGAGGAGGATAAACAGGATTATGAAGGTGTGAAACTAGCATTAATAGCTAGGTTTGGGAAGACCCCTTCCCAGTATCTTAAGAGGTTTAGAACCCTCAAAAAGCATGATGGTACCCCTTGGGCTACATGGGTGTGTGAATGTTTGAAAAACTTAGATGGTTGGGTTAAGGGTTACAAAGTGAACACTTATGAAGGTTTGAGGGATCTTGTAATGTTGGAGTCTATTTTTGATGTCTGCTCTCCTGAGCTTAGACAGCACTTGGCTGATCCGAAGGAGATAGATCCTAGGAGGCTAGCTAAGGCTGCTGACTTGTGGGTTGCCAACAGGGCTACTCACAAGGATTCTGGGGCAACTCAGAAGAAGGATGAGGGAAAGCAGCCAAAGAAAGACCACCAAGAGAATTCCAATACCTCCCATCCAGAAGAGGTCCCCAAACATAACCAGGGTAAACCACAACGGAAACCAAATAGGGCTAGTGTACCTCCTGATGCCAAACCAGAGGTAGGTCAGGACAGACCCCCCTTCCAGAGAGCATTTGGTAAATGCTTTAGTTGTGGGTCAACTGACCATATGAGAGGAGATCCCAGGTGCAAGGGTAACCCCGCAGGGGTCAGCACTACCTCCTTAGCCTTCTCCCCAGAGGGAGAAGTACTGATGGCTAGTGTCCTCTTTCACTTGTTTGCTTGAGAACCTTCGGCTCTTCAAGCAACGGTATCCTTAAAGTCCAAGGGTCTGGGTAAGAAACCACATAGTGATGTGTATGACTCCATTCCTGAAAACTCTAGGGAGTATTATGTGGACAGTGTTCTTGTCAATGGTCAGGACACCCGTGCCATGAGAGACACTGGGGCCAGCAGAACAGTTGTGGATGAAAGATTTTTCAGGCCTGAGGATGTTGCTAAGGCACCCAAAGTTCCCACCAAACTTGCTGGAGGCCCTGTCCAAATGGTTCCTATTCTACCAGCTCTCATTCAGTATAATAAAATGACAGTAAGGATCCCTGTCCATATTCAGAGTGAGGTGCCTGGGAGAGTCCTGTTGGGGAATGATCTAAAAACTCTAGGAGTAGTATCCAGTACCCCCAGGCCTCCCAGTATGGAGAAGCAGAACCGAACCAAATTGGCTAGAGAGGTCACCTTAAGGGACCACTCTGAGCCTGTGGGAACCTCTACAGAGAACCCCACTACAAGCCCTGGTGTTAGTAAGTTGACCTCTAACACAGGCACATTTCAGGCTAGTATGTTAGGGAAATAGGAGCCCAAACCAAGCTCCATCATTGTTCCCCCAGTTTTAAAGTCTCTGACTCCCCCTGCTTCTGAGGAAGAGGTGGATAGACCAACTGGACCCCTCTCTCGACCTAAGAGAACTGGTAATTCTCAGTGCTGGTGGAAAACCAGAAGAGAAAAGTCTAGGGCCAAACACCTTCAGACTGTTGGACCTTCTACAGAAGACTCCAACCCAAATCCTAATGTTAGGAGAGGAACTCCTAAAGTAGATAAGGTTAGATCTAAGAGGAAGGGGAAGCATGTACCTTGCTTACCCCCAGCCCCTCCAACCAAGATGCCTGAGACCCAACCTGCTCCCCAAAGAGAGGTGGTGAGGAACTCCGGAGGCCCCTCTATATCTAAGGGAATCCTTTATAAGGACCCCTTGAAAAAGCCTGTCACAGGTTCAGGAGTTGTACCAACTTCTGAGGGACTGGTCAACCAGATCCCCTATAGATTCAAAATGAAAGATGTCTCTCAAAGGGTATGTAGGTCATATAGCCTACAAAGGAAAACCTTTGGTTGTAACATTGAGCACAGAGCAGGAAGTTACCACCAAAATACTGATGGTCTCTGTAGGATGTTTGTAACCGACTAGAGGTATGAGCTCCATCCAGGAGTGGATTAAATCCTCCTGTCCCTTAGTCTGGGGGGGGCGAGTGTTAGAGAAAATTCTCATTTTATGGCTAATTTCCCTCACCTAGTGAGTCCCCCAGCAGCTTTGCTGGACTTCTGGAGTTTATTTTCTTCCACTTGGTAAGAGTGAGAGCTTTTTCCCCACTCTTACCTGTGTTTTGCTATGTGTTTCTACCTGTTTTTGTGATTGTGGACTTTGAAGTACACCACTTCAGTAGCCCTCTTCTTTTTGTGTGTCACACAGCACCTTCAGTACCGTGGCACAGGGTTGTCTTTGAGACTTCCCTCGACTCCACTTCTGAGGCGACTACCGTCCCCAGGAAAGGGTAAAGTTACCATTAACTTTACTTAGTCAATCTACCACAGATCCAATACACCCCATCTTCCATGGAGTACTGGAAAGGGTTCATTCGTATCCCTTTTTATCTGTACCTCCTAGAGCATTGTTTCGCTCTTTTAACATTTAGACTTGGCTGGTGGCAGTGGTATCTACCCAAACTTTTCTACCGCGATTATATTAGATAAATGTGGTACTGATCTTGGCAATTATATTAGCCTCAAACATAAACCCGCTTGACCAAATCGTCTTTCTTTTGGCTCCGGTTGGGTTTATTCGCCATTTCTTTTTTTTTAAGTCCTTCTTGTGTTTTACTTTGCGCAGCAAATTAGGTTCGCCTTCTTTGTTCACTGCCTTTTGGCGGGCTTCTGCTCAGAAGCCCTCCTCAAAGCGCCTGGGTGTCTAGGTGGGCTGAATGTGAGGGAGGGGTGTAGTCACCCTCTGCACAGGGTATCCTAGGAAACCCAAGTTGCACTTTGTCATGATTGGCCAGGGTAGTTGTCCGGGCTGGACAACCTCCTGCTGGGTAATTGACAGCCAGGCTGTGTGAATTGGGGTTTTTCGCATAAAAGGCAGGTCTCTTGGGCTAGAAGTCAGAGAGTCGCCACTGGAACTACAAGGAACCGAAGAGAAGCGGAGAAAACAACGGCTGCTGCAACTACCCAGTCCCGGTGAAGCCCTGCTGCAGTCCTGAGCTATCTTCCCTTCAACTACTTAGAGAAGATCCAGTCCGGAGTCTTCTTCCCTTGAGCTTGGTGGGGATAACCATCTCACCTTCTACAGCCGGAGGATCCTCTTGCTTGGTCAAAATTGCTAAACGCTGCTGTAGTGGTCCGGATAGCCACCTGAAGAGCCTCTCCTGTTTTTAAGGAGCGCACCTTTTATTCCTCGTCGCTGCTGCCGGCTTCATCCCTGTGTGGTGCAGACCCTCTTCAGACGTCCTCCTTCACAATGAAGCTCCAGGAATCGTGGGTCTGCAGGAAACCAACATGAACAACTGCCAGGGCACCAGGTGCACCATTGGAACAAGGTACTGTGTTCTACTTGAGGAAACTGGATGAATCCCTTTTCTTCATTTTCCAAGGCTTACCCTTGTCTTCCCTCCTTCTTATAACTTTTGCTTCCAAACATTGACAATATCGAAGTACTTTTGGGTACGTTGAATCGTGAACTGTCTGACTGTGCGATCTTCGGCAACAGGCCCCAGTGTCTTTCGACCCTGGCTCCCGCCCTTTGACTTTTGAACTCCTGTCTCTGAGTGTTTCTTGATTCTGCCTGCCTAACCAAAATATTGCCTGTTATTTTTGCCTCCAACTCCCTCTGGGTATGTCAGGTGCTAAGTGTGTTTTTGCCCGGTAGCATTTCATGTCACGGATACGCGTTTATTTAGTAGACCGAACTGTCAAAAAGTGATCGCAATCGTATTCACGGTAACGTGTTTTGTCCGTAACACCGGTTCAATCAAACACACTGTACTTACCTTGAGACTTACTGTACAAAGTGAATTGGTTAGTTGTGGTATATTTAACGTGTGGTTTTTATTTGAGTTTAATAGAAGTGTTGTGTTTATAACAAATGGTTTAAAAATAAATGTACTTATATTTTTTACCTGAAACCTTGAGTCACAGTAATTGTGGTCCCTTTGTGTAATCTCTGCTACTGCTCATATACTCTTGAGATAAGCCTGGCTGCTCCGCCACTGCTACCACTCTGACATAGTAGTACAGGCTTGTACCAAAGGTAAAACCTGTATTGCCACCTGTAGTCTTAATTTTGTGTAGTGCTCCCTAAGGGCACTGCACAGGATTCAGCCTAACATGGGGTTTGACCTTTTCTATGTGGCAGAGGAATGCTTCCCTTGATGGTAAGCCTGTAGTTGATGTTGCAAAGGGCTCATGGCCCCCTTCGGACACTATGCAGATGTTTGTCACTTATCGGTCCTCTGTCCCCAAAATAGTACAGGGCTGCACTCCAGCAAGATCACAACACATTCTGGGCCTCATTACGAGTTTGGCGGTAGCCATGCCGGTAAAACTGGCATGGCTGCCGCCAAACATGTAAAATTACCGGCAATGGGGATGTATGGGGCCATTCCGACCCCGGCAGGCCCGGTACGTCACCATTGCCGGTGCCGGAATTCATTACTCCCCATTCCCATTTGAGCCGCATAGGACTCAATGGGAATGGGGAGGTCGGATGCACCCGCACCATTCATGAATAGTGCCGGTGCATCCGACGAGTTGTGTGTCATGATGCCCGCTCCCGGGGAGCCGGTTCAAGCCCTG
This sequence comes from Ambystoma mexicanum, assembly GCF_040938575.1. NCBI lineage: Eukaryota > Metazoa > Chordata > Amphibia > Caudata > Ambystomatidae > Ambystoma > Ambystoma mexicanum. The sequence goes on along the minus strand of NC_090923.1, from coordinate 748,720,972 downwards.
CGTCCCCGAAAGCGGACATCCAGTCCCCAAGGAAAGACCCAGCAACCCCATGTAGGGGCCCTTTGGACAGTATCCTGGCGCCTATGGCGCCAGGCTCATAAAAGACATCAGTCCTGGCGCCATAGGCGCCAGGCTCATTATGGGAGTGCTTGGGTGCACTTACCTGATGCAGACCATGCTGCAGGATCCCGGCCTCCTTGAGGCCTGAAGGGAACTACTTTACCTGTGGGACTAATTTACCATCCGGGAGTGGTCGGGGAAGGATATATACCTGATTGGAGGAAGGATGCATACCTGGAACTTCTTCCAAGGCTATTTAAACCCCACCCGAACAGCCACACGTGCTTCGCGTTGTTCTGCATCTAGCAGCTGGACGCTCACCGTGTCTGCTCCTGCATCCTGACTTCTCCCACGCCTGCCAGCATCCTGGATCACCTGCAAAGGAAGAGAAGAAGAGAACAGAAGAAGGAAAAGTCCTTACCTGCTAAATCCGCATCCCGGAGACATCTCGCCGACAATCCTGAAAAGGAAGACATTTATTTAAAAGCTCATCGAGACGATCGCTGCAGCACCGCATTCCACTCACCTTTACAGGGCGCCTCCATGTTCAGCAGCGACCATCCGGATTCGCAGTCACGCCCCAGCACCTAGGGAGAAAAAGGCAAGAACAAAAGGTGAGAGAGAGAAGGGAATAAGGAAAGCTAGATCTCCATGTTAAGACTTACCTGTTGATTCATTCCCTCTTCATTTCGGGTCCGCGCCGAATCCTGGCATTTCCGGACACCGGCCCCTAAGGGGAAAAAGGAAATCAGCGTTAATGAACGAATAAAAAGACATTACCAAAAAAACGCTCATTAAAGACTTACCTGATTTCTACAAGGATTTCACCTCTCATCTCGGGTCGGTGCCTGTTCCCCGGCATTCCGTACCCCGGCCCCTATGGGGAAAAAGACACTAGCATTAGTACATTAATGCATGGACACAAGGGGAACCTCTTATCAAAAAACTTACCTAGAAGCCAAGCAAGCTTGGTTCTCACCAATCCGAAAATCCAGTGAAGTAACTGGATACCAACACGCCCCTGCATCAGAAGCAGGATGGAGAGCTCGTCCTTCCAGACCCTAAGGTGAGACGCTACAGGGAATCACAGAAGGGTTTCGAGGAGGGTGAGAGGGGAAAGTGGGAGGCCGATTGCATTACCCCGCAGACAGTTAATCCCCTATTTTCGCCTACAGAAGGATACTTCTGCGAGCCAGACAAGCCAGATTTGGGGGCCCGGTCCAGACCGTCTTCCGAACCCGGCGGATCACCTTAGAAGAGGTCACAGCAACCCAGACTAGACCAGCGCCTCCGTGGGAGCCAGGTGAGCGTTACAGAACGCGAAGCCTTCCTACAAATTCCCACCCAGGCGCTATGGAAACTTCTGAGACTGATCAGTTGGCCCAATTACTGGGGGAATTACGGGCCGAAGTACATGCCACTCGTCAAGAGACTAATGCCCTCAGGAGGGAATTAATAATATCAAAGGAAAGAACTGATGATCTGGCCAGACAGCTTCTGCAAGGTCAAGCGGGGCAAACTCCTCTACCCGGTTACAGAGGGAACCCCGCTCCTGTGGTTTCCAGTAACCCTGTGCAGATTAATCTACCCGGAAACATGCCGCTGGCCCCACCAGAACGCTTTGCTGGGGACCCCAAACGATTCGCAGTATTCATGAATCAGTGTCGTTTGCACTTCCTATGCAGACCTGGGGCCTTCCCTAATGATCAGACCAAGGTAGCCTTTGTATTGTCATATCTCAGCGGCTGCGCTGCCAATTGGTCAGTTCCACTGGTTACTCAAGATGACCCGATTCTCCGTGATTTTCAAGGGTTTCAAGCAAGCATGGAAAGGTTATTTGCTCGACACTGTCAGGGGCAGGCTCTGGATGACGAACTTCTATCCCTGCGACAGGGCAATCAGGACCTCCTATCCTATATTCCAACCTTTAATAGACTAATTGTGGAAACAGGATGGCCAGAGGATAAAAGAATCACGTTGTTTTATCGAGGCCTACGCGGAGAACTTAAAGATGTCTTGGCCCAAGTTGTAAATCCGCCCCAAGAATGCACAGAGTATATAGACTTAGTGGTCCAATTGGATCACAGACTTCAAAACAGAAAAGCAGATCGGTCCAGGTTTGAGACCCGGGTGTTGGTCAAGACCCATGCTAATCCCAAGGGAGTTGATGTCTCTGAGCCTATGCAAATTGGAGGGGTTAAAGGACCCTTAACTCAAAAGGAACGTGAAAGGAGGCGGCAGTTAAAATTATGTCTATATTGTGGGAATTCTGGACACTTTCTACGAGATTGCCCCGGCAAAACCGCCCCGAAAGGCGGTAGGAGCCGCTGATAAAAACCATGAAGACTCTGTTTCGGGAAACGACTCCGCCCGACAAGCGTAGGGGTCCGCTTGCCGAGCTTGAAAACTAACTCTCAGACCTCGCATTTCATTGTGCCAATGGTTCTCGTAGATCCAGAACAGCCTAAGCGGTTGCATGCAATAAAGGCATACATCGATAGTGGGGCTATTGGAAACTATGTGGATCGTGAATTGGTCTCTAGGATTAACCTCCCTCTCCGTCCTAAAACCAGCAAAGATGTCATCACCACAGTTGATGGAACTGAAATTGCCTCTGGACTGGTAACACATTCCACTACTGAGGTGACTCTTATTGGTCCCGACGGCCATCGGGAGGGTGTTGTGTTTGATGTAATCAAGGCTCCACAGTTTCAGGTTATTCTTGGAATCCCTTGGTTAGAGACACATAATCCTCGAATTGATTGGCGAACTAAGAGAATAACCTTCCCGGATTGTACACAAACCTGCTACCCAAAAAACCTGAAGATTAATCTAGCATCTGTAACCTCTGCCTCCATGCAACTACCTCCGGAATACCAAGACTTTCAGGACGTCTTCCAAAAGGAACAGGCCAACACGTTACCTCCTCACAGATCGTACGATTGCCAAATCGATCTGGTGCCCGGTGCACAACCCCCTTGTAGCAGAATTTATGCCCTTACTGAACCTGAGAACCTGCATTTGAGACAATATTTGGATCAATACCCAGCTAATGGTTTTATTCGCCCGTCAAAGTCCCCGGCATCCTCGGCTTTGTTCTTCGTGCCCAGAAAATAAGGCGACCTTAGAACTTGTATCGATTACCGCGCATTGAATCAGATAACGGTTAAAAACCGTTATCCTCTGCCTCTGATCCCTGAACTCCTTGACCAGGTGAAGGACGCTTGCATATACACCAAGTTAGATCTCCGGGGGGCTTATCATCTGGTACGAGTTAAAGAAGGCGACGAATGGAAAACTGCCTTCCGTACTAAATACGGATTATTCGAGTACCAGGTGATGCCTTTCGGATTGTGTAACGCGCCGGCTGCCTTCCAATACTTCATGAATGATGTCCTTCGGGAACTCATCGATGTTTGTGTTGTCTTATATATCGATGACATTCTGGTGTACTCCTCTTCGGAATCTGATCACAGAAAACACGTCAGAGCAGTACTTGAAAAACTACGCCAACACAAACTATTTGCTAAATTGGAGAAATGTGTTTTCCATACCACAGAAGTCGAGTTTCTAGGTTTCATCCTGACACCCAAAGGAGTCAGAATGGACTCAAGAAAAGTGGATGCCATCCTCAAATGGCCATCACCTAGCTCTGTAAAAGGGGTTCAAAGTATGCTCGGCTTTGCCAATTTCTATCGCAGGTTTATCCCGAAATTTTCACGCGTGGTACAACCCATTACTGCACTCTTGAGGAAAAATAAACATTTTGAATGGTCTGAAGAAGCCGAGCAGGCCTTTCAGGATTTAAAAGCTAAGTTTACCTCCGCACCTATATTGAAACACCCGCGTCCAGATCTCCCTTATGTCGTCGAGACTGACGCATCCAGCCTATCCATGGGAGCTGTCCTGTCCCAAAGAGATCCCGAAACCAACCAACTGCATCCCGTAGCATTTTAGTCCAGAAAACTTTCGGCACCCGAGGTTAATTATGCAATCACTGACAAAGAACTATTAGCCACTAAGTCAGCTTTTAAAGCCTGGCGGCATTATCTGCTTGGCGCTCGACATACCATCACAGTGATCACTGATCACCGGAATTTACAGTATTTGAAAACCGCCAAGGCTCAGTCATCACGGCAGCTCCGATGGGCTTTGTTTTGCGCTGAATTTGATTTTGTGATTACTTATCGACCTGGCTGCAAGAATGGCAAAGCAGACACTTTATCCCGAATTGGAATGGGAGAATCTGATACAAACTCAGTACCAGTACCAATAATTCCCGAACAGAGGATTCTAGGCATGACTTCATTACAGACGCTAGAAGACATTCAAGCCAGAGTGAAACAACTCCTGGACCCTACAACCTTACAGGATTGGATACAAAAGGGATCAGACTTTACCATAGATAATGGTTTACCTTATTTCCGAGGACGCTTATTCCTGCCACATAAGGAATTACACAAACAAGTTATTTCCGGTTATCATGATACATTAATAGAGGGACACCCCTGTATTGCCAAGACAGAGGAAAAGGTGAAACGACAATTTTGGTGGCCCTCTTGGCGAAAAGATGTTAAATCTTTTGTGATGTCCTGTGGTGTTTGCGCCCAAAATAAAAGTAAAAAGAAAAGACCAGCCGGTCTCCTTCAACCTCTAGACATACCGCCAGCACCCTGGCACACCCTATCAATGGATTTTATTACGGACCTGCCTCCTTGTTCGGGGTACAATACTATTCTGGTAATTGTGGATTTGTTTTCCAAAATGGCCCACTTTATTCCTTTGAAAGGTTTACCTTCAGCTTCTGTCCTAGCCAAAGAATTCCTCGAAAATATTGTTCGGCTACATGGATTCCCATCTGTACTAATCTCTGACCGGGGAAGCCAATTCATTTCCCACTTCTGGCGCAAATGTTGTCAAATGGCGCAGATCGACGTAAGATTATCGACCAGTCACCACCCTCAGACCGATGGTCTGACCGAGAGGACAAATCAGACCCTTGAGCAGTACTTACGGTGTATGTTACAGCAATCTGAAAGCAACTGGAAAGACATTCTTTGGATAGCCGAATACGCATATAATAATTCGGCACACTCTGGAACTGGCCACAGTCCTTTTTATACTTTGTTTGGGCATCACCCTCGAACCTCAAACCTTGACTCACCTCAGAACCTCGGAATGCCTGCAGTAGAACATCTGCATTCTACAATTACCCAAGCCTTCAAAGAGGCAACTACACATTTACAACAAGCCAAGAGAAAATACAAGGAGAATGCTGGTCTACATCGGAGTGAAGCACCTCAGTATCAGATTGGGGATCAAGTGTGGTTAGCTACCAGACATTTACCACTCAAAGGGCCTCGAACTTTTAACCCGAAATTCTATTACGGCAATAATTAACCCAGTGGCTGTTAAACTTGATTTACCAGCTAGTATGCGAATTCACCCTGTTTTTCATGTGTCACTTCTGAAACCAGTGGTACCCGGAACCCGACTACTCAAACCTCCAGAACCTATTCTAATAGATGGAGAGCCCAAATTCGAAGTGAAGAACATTTTAGACTCAAAAATGTTTAGGTCAAAACTGTTCTACCTAATTGATTGGAAGGGGTACGGACCTCAGGAGAGGTCGTGGGAACCCAGCGACCATGTGCATGCACCTCGATTAGTCAGGAAATTCCACCGACTCTTCCCAGACAAACCAAAACCCCCGGAGGGAACAACCTTGGGAGGGGTCTTGGGGGGGGAGTGCTGTCATGATGCCCGCTCCCGGGGAGCCGGTTCAAGCCCTGCGTCCCCGAAAGCGGACATCCAGTCCCCAAGGAAAGACCCAGCAACCCCATGTAGGGGCCCTTTGGACAGTATCCTGGCGCCTATGGCGCCAGGCTCATAAAAGACTTCAGTCCTGGCGCCATAGGCGCCAGGCTCATTATGGGACTGCTTGGGTGCACTTACCTGATGCAGACCATGCTGCAGGATCCCGGCCTCCTTGAGGCCTGAAGGGAACTACTTTACCTGTGGGACTAATTTACCATCGGGGCGTGGTCGGGGAAGGATACATACCTGATTGGAGGAAGGATACATACCTGGAACTTCTTCCAAGGCTATTTAAACCCCACCCGAACAGCCACACGTGCTTCGCGTTGTTCTGCATCTAGCAGCTGGACGCTCACCGTGTCTGCTCCTGCATCCTGACTTCTGCCACGCCTGCCAGCATCCCGGATCACCTGCAAAGGAAGAGAAGAAGAGAACAGAAGAAGGAAAAGTCCTTACCTGCTAAATCCGCATCCCGGAGACATCTCGCCGACAATCCTGAAAAGGAAGACATTTATTTAAAAGCTCATCGCGACGATCGCTGCAGCGCCGCTTTCCACTCACCTTTACAGGGCGCCTCCATGTTCAGCAGCGACCATCCGGATTCGCAGTCACGCCCCAGCACCTAGGGAGAAAAAGGCAAGAACAAAAGGTGAGAGAGAGAAGGGAATAAGGAAAGCTAGATCTCCATGTTTAGACTTACCTGTTGATTCATTCCCTCTTCATTTCGGGTCCGCGCCGCATCCTGGCATTTCCGGACCCCGGCCCCTAAGGGGAAAAAGGAAATCAGCGTTAATGAACGAATAAAAAGACATTACCAAAAAAACGCTCATTAAAGACTTACCTGATTTCTACAAGGATTTCACCTCTCATCTCGGGTCGGTGCCTGTTCCCCGGCATTCCGTACCCCGGCCCCTATGGGGAAAAAGACACTAGCATTAGTACATTAATGCATGGACACAAGGGGAACCTCTTATCAAAAAACTTACCTGGAAGCCAAGCAAGCTTGGTTCTCACCAATCCGAAAATCCAGTGAAGTAACTGGATACCAACGCGCCCCTGCATCAGAAGCAGGATGGAGAGCTCGTCCTTCCAGACCCTAAGGTGAGGCGCTACGGGGAATCACAGAAGGGTTTCGAGGAGGGTGAGAGGGGAAAGTGGGAGGCCGATTGCATTACCCCGCAGACAGTTAATCCCCTATTTTCGCCTACAGAAGGATACTTCTGTGAGCCAGACAAGCCAGATTTGGGGGCCCGGTCCAGACCGTCTTCCGAACCCGGCGCATCACCTTAGAAGAGGTCACAGCAACCCAGACCAGACCAGCGCCTCCGTGGGAGCCAGGTGAGCGTTACATTGTGATTGCGGGTGCTGCTCTGCCCGCCACGTCAGACCTGGTGGCCAGAAAGACACCCACAAGCATAACTTGTTTGCTGGTCCGGTAATAACGGCGTTGGTAGCTTACCGGCGACATTACTACCGGTCCAGCAAACTTATAATGAGGCCCTCTTTATTCAAATGTAGATGAAACCAGATCTGCTTTTGTTTGTGGCGAAGACTTCAGCTGTTCCCAAGGTTAGGAAGAGGGTACCATTAATGAGTTGCACTGCTCAAGTGACTAGCCTCCCTCAGGACGAGATTGGCCTCCTTGGTGACTGGATCTTCATGGAATCCCAGGTTTCATTTATTTATTCTAAATTCAGTACCCCTGAGGGCCTATCTGGCTGTCACTCTGCCACATGGCATATTACAAGACCTATTATATTTGACAAACAAGGATGGAGTACTCTTGTTGGTTTCTTGGCCATAAAGTTTGCATTGCTCTGGACATTGACCTGATGACCATGTGTTTGCATCTGGCTGTGTGCCAATAAAGGGCCAGTGTAGGTCTAGCTGGTCTTCCCAAGATAAACATACTGGGTTCCTCGCCAGATGTCTGCTCATGGCGGTGGAGATTTTGGCAGAAGGCGCCATCCTTATTAAGATATGGCCATCTATTCAGTGACTTCTGTCACTGTTGACAAATATGTTGGGCAATTATATGGGTACATTGACGTCCCTGCAGTGGGCCAAGTCGAGCATGCACAGAGTCACAGTAAGCCTTTAAAAGGTTTTTTTGTAGGAATGGAGGAGGTCAAGTGTTTTCTTCTGACCGAGACTCCTCCTATAAACCTCAGAATGGTGGCAGAAGCCAGGGAGGTTTCCGTGTGTTTGTAGTGATCTACACACCTCTTTCTTGAGAGTGGCCTTTACAATCAGAGGAGATCACCACAGGCAAAGTATCCTACAGGTAAGATCATCTCAGGTATCATTGAGCAGCCCATGGGCAAGTCCAGTTTTACCAGGGAGAATATGAGATTTTTAGAAATTACCTGTATGTTTTGGAGACCATCATTGTCTTTACTATAGAGTGTTGTGCCTCTCTTGTGCAATCTTTCCCTGCAATGCCCATTGTGTTTGCAGGCGCGCAATGGGCCCTGGTTTTTCTGGAGGTAAATCGCCTTATCTCAAAATGGGTGATGCTTCCCACATTGAATGCAGGTGGCTTTCAGAAAAATGTGGAGAAGAAACACAAGATCCCTCTAGATTCCCTGTCCTTCCAATGGTCATAAACCATAGGTTCTGAAATTTTGGGTGATTTATCAGCCATGTAAGAATGCATGGAACCCACCTTCTGTGGCAGGTGCCCAGTGGGACCACAGAGAATACTTTTCTGTCCCTACTTCCTAAAACTACCAACATTTCCTACTTTTCCAGTTGGCCGGAGTGGTATGGTAGTTCACCTGCCTTTCCCTCAGACTGCCCTAGACCCCCTGTTGCTTTACAAAGCTCCTCAGACTGGAGGCAGGTTTTATTTGTGTAAATGGCAGATGAGACTGTTCAGATACTCAAATGTCATCCTTATCATGTCAGAAGATCCTGTCTTGCTGAAGGACCATGGTAGTATGACCATTGCATTATCTGTTGCAGGTCTTGAATGTTCAGTGTTTTCTAGTGAACTCCAGGGAATGTTCGCTGAAGTAGCCCAATGGATCTAATGCATAGCAAGGCAGCACAGTTGGTGAAGTAAGTCAAGGGAGAATGCGTATTTGCTGAAGAGAAGAAGTGGAAATAAAAAATCCTCATTATTATATATTTAGCATTTTGTGACATCATTACTGGGGCATTGAAATGTTACCGTAGTTTGTAATTTATGTCCTGATAATTCTGAATTTGGTATTACATCCTTATTATCCTCTTTTAAGTTTGGCAATTGTTTTGAAAGCTTAGTTATAGTGTCCCCTGCAGAGGCACGTGCTGATGTTGCCAATATGTGAGTCACAGGAATGCGAAAAAATTGTTAAACAAGGGATCTTCCTGAAGAATTGATAAGTGCTCGATAAATCTTGGGTACAGTCTATATAGGGCCTCATCTGGAGTAGAAATGGGGCAGTAACGCTATTACCGCCACATTACTGCTTTGCGCAATCCTGAGTTTGGCCGAACCTCAGAGCATTCACCTCCAAATACGAGCTGGAGGTGAATGTTCCGACTTTCTGCCCATTTTGGGCCAATAACGGCAGACCAAGTTGTGGTAACGCTAAATGCATTGGGCGGCATCCCAGCAGATTTACTGCTGTGATACCGCCCACTCATGATGAGGCCCAATATCACTTGAATTCTGATATGATGTGTTTCATGAATTCTGTATATTTCTAGTCAACCAGGTTGCCTTTAATAACTTTGTTCGATCGTGGCATACATTTCCTCCTTATATTGGTGGATATGGTTATGATTTAATTCTTAGATAACAATTACCACCCTATTTAGACTATTGGCTGTGCCTCAGCCAATAGGGATGCAGGAATTTCTGGCACTATTAGCTGGTTCTAACAACTTCCCAACTCCTTCCATAGCTGTTCAAAGCATTAGCAACCGTGAGGTTGGGATTCCCAACTAATGGATAGCTTCAGCCCTCCTTAACGGCCCTTGCTTTCTTTGCAGTAGATAAGTCGGCTTCTGGACACCCAATGGCTAGTATTCCTGCCACTGTTGTGACGTGAAATATGGCTGGCCCACCTTAAGGGGAGAACCACCTTAAGGGCGGCAGAGGAAGCCGAGGAGACAGTGAAGCAAGGGAGGAAGAGGAGGGGTTACTAGAGCCTGGGAATAGAAACCTGGAAAGGAAATAAAATATGGTTCAATGGTTCCTTGGCTCTGTGTATGTCTTTGTGTATAGTGAGCGGAGTCCAAGGGTGTGAGACCCAGTCGAGGAATGGTGACACCACACATAACAGCCACCAAGAGTTCTAAAGCTTAAATCCTATAATACATTTGTGAAAGAAATTGCTGCCTGTAACATGAGTAATCAAGGTGCTCTATACCATCACTCTTCTTTGCAGAGTTTCTAAGCAATTCTTTATTGTTTTTAAGCTGAGGACTGATTCTGTGCTCTGCTATTGGTAGGTTTTTACTGAAGGAGAAGAACAAATGTACTCTTAGGGTTATACCTGCCCAAGTGTTCTACCCATTGTCCTGTAAAAGCAAAAAGAAATATCGAGGCTGAGTACCCCAAAAGGAAATGCACCAAACACAGGCTTATAAAGATTCACAGATCTTTATTCTAATACTGTACAGTTACAAAGAAACAAAGTCAGATCTGATACAGATAGCTATCTGGCCCTCAGTACATCACAGCGAATACCATCCCTTTCAGTGTGAGAAGTGAGAGGTACTGAATGTCTAAACAGTTGTACATTTTCTACATTTCCAATAATGATGTCCAGCCCCTCCGCAGGTTAATAATCCATGGTCTAGAGCTCGTGCCGAGTTCACTTCTGGCTTGACCGACAATATGCACATGGATCATCCTCAGTTTACATACAAATAAGTTACAATCACAACAGTGTATTCTTGGATTTAACAATAAGCCTTAACACATGTTCTTTACAATGCAGTTCAGCTAGTGTCCACGTTCAGTATTTGTATAACATTGTAGTCGATGCATGTCCGCGGATCACACTTATTGGTGCAGACAATCCTCTGTCTACAAGTCAGGCATGGGACAAGGTCTCTTTACTTAACCCAAACATTTGGCCAACGGACAGTTTGAACATTAAATTCAATACAAAGTTCAGGACAGCTCAGTTAAAAGCGGGAAACACTGTCCACCATTTTGTAACACAGAGTTACATTAGAATGGAAATCAAAATGGCGGATAGACCTAAAATAGAGGCGAAGTCGATCTAAGATCAGAACTTTGCAACGTGGTTTTCTTCGCAGAGCGACTGGGCTTAGGCCAATATATACAAAAAAGGAGGCACGATATGATATCCCGTTTAACAAACCCTCCTTTTGGCCTAAGCCAAGCGCTAAACTACTTCTAGTCACTTTACGAGTAACTCTACGTCTCAATGTCGATACATCCTGAATCACTATTGGAGATATCGATTGCCATGAGGTCAGATACTGAGATTTCCTTCAATACAAATTCATTGGTCTTTTTCTCAGGGGCGCATACCTTGTGTCCTAATGTACCCATGGCTTGTGCACAGCATCCTCCTAACATCGAACACATACCAGGAAGACATTGTCTACAACAACAGAAAAACAACAGAATACCTAAAATGATCAGCAAGACCGAAAGTAGCTTCCATCCCCAAGATCGCAAGAAGTCCCAGAACCAAGCACTAAGATCCCAGTTTCCCTCGGGAACATGCACTTCTGATCTAAGGACGTGCATATTTTGTGTTGCCCTGAAGATAGTTGGGGAGGAATCTGGCACGAAAACACAACAAGCGGACCCCACTAATTTACGGTTCTATGTCATTTCAATGCGGGAATTTTTACCGCGATTTTTTTTCCGAAGAAACCCATAAAAAAACTTTTTTGAGGGGGGTCCCCCCTATCCTCCCGATTTCCTGAAAAATGCGATGTTTTTTTTCGGAAAAAATTGGTAAAAACACATCCCGCGACGAAAGGACGTTGTACCCTAATTTACAAACCCCACCACGCTCAGCCAGGATGACGTCTAATGCCATCCAGTTCTGAAGTACCACTAACCTTATTGCTTTTTGTTCTAAAGTCATGTTATAGAGCATTCTACTGAGTGAGGAACTTCTTGAGTGGGGATCTCATAAGGTGTACTCTCGCGACCCGTATGTTAGTGCTATTAAGGTTGGCAATGGTTTTCTTATTTTATTATTTTATTCTTGTGTCGCAAGGATGTAGGTCAACACGGAGACATAGGGCCTCATTACACGGTAGGCGGTAAAAATCGGCAATTACCGGCATGGCGTAATTAGCGTGTCCGCCCTCGCAAGAGGCCGCATATTGCATGCCATTACGAGATCGCGGGCACGAGCCTACCGCCATGCCGGTAATGAGCATTCCGCTAAACTCCCCAAAAAGTCCCTTAACGGCATCCTCGAAAGCGCTGTTAGCACTTCCGACCTGCCGCCACATGCAAATAGCGGTTTCCGCAAATAGCGGTGACCGCGGTCACCGCTAATAGCGGTTTCCGTAATATTGCGGAACCGGAAATAGCATCATCGCACCGGAACGGGAAAGAGCACGGCGGCCATCTTTAAAAACACAATCCATTGCCATCCTCCTTATCCAGGACACCTTACCAGGAACCACGTTGGGAAAAACACCAAGGACACCGTGAAGATGCCCAAGGCCGTTAAGAAATCGTCTGAGCGGCAACGCAAGGAGAAATTTTGCAAGGAGGAGCTCCTCATGCTAACGCAGACACTAGCAGACAATGCTCATGTTGTCTTCAACAACGACATGCGTCGGGAGACCATTGTGAAGAAGAAGGCCATCTGGGAAGAGGTAGCCCACAAGGTCAGCGCGGTAGGCACCACAACCCGCACAGTCAAAGACTGCCTAAAGAGGTGGGATGACCTCCGGCTCCGTGTGCGGAACATTCTATCCGTGAACCGCAACATGGCTACGGGCACAGGAGGAGGCAGTGAATCGCCAATCAAGCTCACTGAGTGGGAGGAGACATGTGCATCAACCATCGGGGTGGAATGCATTGAGGGAGTTGGACAAATGGAGCATGGCGTGGCCGTTTCGTCCGATGGAGGTGAGTGTATGCATCAAACAATGCACAGTGAAGTGTGATGTTCCCCCCAATCATGTGTCCATATGAATGCCGTGGCTCCAGCCACAAACAGGCATGCATGCATCACCACATGCCCGTACAACACAGACCCATTCATGCATGACCCACCCAACATCCCCATTACCTGCATCCACACTAAAGAGCCCGGAATGCATAGAACGGCATGAGGTATTCATTTTGCTCAAGGCAGGTCGACCCAGTACTGATGGTTGTCAACATTTCTCACCCTTGCAGGTTCACACACTGACACTGAGGAGGCACACACTTCCACACCTGCTCTCACATCCAGCAAAAAAGCGAGGAGGGATGCCACAGGGGACACCGCCACATCCACAAGGGCAGCCAGGACGAGTGTCCATGACCACAGGGACAAAAGCAGCCGGAACACCAGTTGCACGCATCCACAGGCCATGGCTGCTCCCGTCGTGGCACCCACGGAAGTGTGTCTCCCAGTAGGTGAGGGCAGCATCGAGGGGATGCACTCTGCTGCCACCAGCTCAACGGGTGAAGCAGCAGCCACGGCCCCACCTTCAGATGAGGAGGACACACCTGCCATTGATGCTGATAGCCAGAGCCCCAGAACAACAAGCCCCTTACTGGCAAGCCCGAGGTACTCCTCAGGTCCGGGTAGTCATGGAGATTCACCCACCCCTGAAGAGATATGGAGCCCCCAGATATCCTCTCCTGATGCAAGTGCAATGGGACCAGGTGCATCAGCCATCCCACCAGCACCCACCATGCGACATGACCTCTCGTCCATCTACCAGAGGCAGACCGAGATGAGTGGCCTAGTAGGTCAACATGTGGCAGAGACAGCCCGCCTGAGGGAGGACATTGCTACACTTGCACAGCAGACAAGGGAGGGCATGGAGGCATGCACCAGCCGAATCTGCAGTGAAATGGCCCAACTGCGGCAGGCCATGAACTGCTTAGCAGACGCTATTGAGCGTCGGTGCCCACTCCCGGCCCAGGAAGAACCAGGCCCCTCCTCGTCTGGGAGTTCACGCCAGACTAGTCCCCTGCGCCGGTCTATGCGGAACCTGCGGCGCACGGCTTCACAGCCACCAGATGACGATGCAGGCACTGGCAAATAGGGCCACCAGGATTTGTGTGCCACATGTGGCAATTGACACATTCACGTCATGAGACTCACATGGGAGTGTTGAGGGGGGAGGGGGGTAAGGGTGTGTTTGGGTGTGTTGAGGGGGGGTAAGGGTGTATTTGGGTGTGTTGAGGGGGGAGGGGGTAAGGGTGTATTTGGGTGTGTTGAGGGGGGAGGGGGGTAAGGGTGTATTTTGGGAGTTTGGGTTATGCACTTTAGTACCACGATATGTTCAATATACACTGTTCAGAGTTTGAAACCCAAGCGTGGTCTCCATTATTGTGTATGTGTCATTCATTGTGGACAGGGTCCTTTGTGGGCCTCGAAACATGCACCAGGGCAACAATTCCCATCTACGTCCATGCTATTTCACCTTGGTGCATGATGAGATTACAGAATCAGATGCTGATGCACATTGTGTGCCTCCTTGGCACTGCCTGTTTCATGTCCTGCTGGGGCATTCCACCCGCACTCATCCCCAGCCACATCATACTCTTCTGGTGGTTGCATGTCAATTTCAAGTGGCATAGCCACATTCCATCATATGCACATTTTGTGATGCTCTACACATGCCATGGTTGTCTTTGCCACTTTGACACGGCCGTACAGGAGTGCCACACCCAGGCCGCTTAGGCAGCGGAGCACTGTCATTGGAAGGATGTACTATATTGTTGTCCTCTTCCTGATGGTTCTGTGGGTTCCGTACAGGGGTTAGGAGCCACCTCCTCAGTGGATGGCTGTCTTCGCCTGTACGGTGTGCGTAATGGGTGCCTGTTACGGCTCACCTCTGGTGCTGGCTGTTGTTGTAGGTGCTGCACTGCTATCATGTAGTCAAGGCTGTCATGTCATGCTGCTGCTATTGGGACCATCTTGGTGTGGGAAGGGGTGTGGGTAGGGGTGTGCTGTGCTCTTTTGTGCTGCCTGTCCCCATAGCATGCACCTGTGCTGATTGTGTCCACCTGTAGTTGATGGGTACACTGCTCAGGTCTCTTAACGGGTGCTTTTCGATGCCGTTATTAGCGCCATGCCAGTAAGGGGTTTTTGGGTGTTTTACATGCCGCTAATACCATGTCCGCATGGCTTGTGATGGCCTGGTATTAGCGCCATGGTGCTAATTCCGGCATGTGGGTCGCGCGCCCGCGGCCTTGTCGCTATTAGTGGCACCGTAATTAACGGGTGCACAGATAGCGGTGGGTCCGGGTCGTGATTTGCTTAGGGAATTAACGGTACCGGTAAATCATTACCGGTAACGGTATTCCATTACCGCACAACGTGTAATGAGGCCCATAGAGTCCCTCAGCTCCGTTTGTAAAGTAAGCAGTAGTTTGTTTGTGCCTACACCTCTTTGCGCCAAATTTCTGATGTAAATGAATGAAAGTACGTAGTCAAGTTTCTTCAAGTATATTTTCTTAATTTATTTGATATATGTTCTGCCCATATGGATGACACGTGCTTCGGCGTTTCATTGGCGCCTTTTTCAAATCCGGGCCTTATTGAATGTAATGCGAATCTCCCTTTCCTTATTTCCGGGAATTAGTTTTGAGTTGAAGTTTTATCACGGTAGTTCCAGGGTTAAATCCCACCTACAAAATTCTCTTGCTCATGCCTCAAGGACCCCCGACGCTTGAGGCATGAGCAAGAGAATTTTGTAGGTGGGATTTAACCCTGGAACTACCGTGATGCACTTCAACTCAAAACTAATTCCCGGAAATAAGGAAAGGGAGATTCACATTACATTCAATAAGGCCCGGATTTGAAAAAGGCGCCAATGAAACGCCGAAACACGTGTCATCCATATGGGCAGAACATATATCAAATAAATTAAGAAAATATACTTGAAGAAACTTGACTACGTACTTTCCTTCATTTACATCAGAAATTTGGCGCAAAGAGGTGTAGGCACAAACAAACTACTGCTTATGTTATAGAGCATGTCAGTGGTCCAGTTGATGGTCCTCTCCAGTACTGTCGCTAGTCTTCTGATATCCTCGGAGTTCAGTATTTGCCCCCAAAATGGTACGAAGGATTTTGCTACGTCACCCAGAACTTGTGCTGAAGTATCGCCATTCTCGTCCCGTTTTGGACGAGCCTTTGAAATTTCTACAGTGCTAGCAATGAATACACCGGGCAACAGAATCTCTAAATAACAGGTTCCCTGCCAATCCCTAGGTAACCATGGGAAAGGTACATTACCGCAAACAAAGTAGACAGGTTCACCTACATACAAAGGTCTGTCCTCACTGGTCAAATTCGCAACGTTGGCGCAATCCTTGAAATTACCCATTGACTGAGTACCATTCCTCTGTATGCAGAAAGAAACTGAATCGGGGCTCTGGTTAACAGTATAAGAAGGTGGCGTGGCATCCCTATTGCCTATAGGAGCCATCTTAAAAGAGATCAAAGATTGGAAAGGACGGCGCAGTCTATCAGAAGGCTTAATAGAAGCAACATTAGGCTTGCTCCTATTCGCAAAGAGTGAGCATCCCAGGGCCGTTAGAACACGTTTCTCAAAGTCATTCAAGTTAGTTCCATCAAAGTTCCCAGAGATGCTATCGTTCCATCGGCTAAAGAATAGTGCCCTTAGGGAAGCATAGCATGCAGTGGTCAAAGGTAAAGGATGAATATACCAACCCAGCCCCTTATCCCTGTGTTGCGGTAAATGCAAGCAGACCCAACAATTGGACTTGTTAAAAATGGCATGTGTGGCATTCATAATGAGTAATAGAGTATTGTTATGGTAACACTGTCTGTGCTGAGTGTCTCTAGGAGATAGAGTGTGCAGATGCACAAAAAGTGTAGAAACAGTAGGTACATTTTCAGTGGGTAACAGAATTTCAAGCGGATGTACCTCTTCCAAATACCAAAATCCTAAGGCAATGACTATTGTGAAACCAGTTAACATAATCACAAGACAACAATACGTTTTTGGGGCCCACGCATTCGATTGTTCATTTTTACGATCGGTCACACAGTATCTTATCTGTTCCGTACGAGTGGGAGCGGTTGCAGGCATTGTTTCTTCAAACGAATACACCAAAGTTAATGTGCTGGCGATCTCCAAATCGAGCGTTTTCTTAGTCCTTTCCCAAACCCTAGCCAACAGAATCCCCTTGTGTGCAAAAGAACGGTCCAAAAAGACAAACCCTTCGATGATTTTTTTTCCTTGAGGGCACAGCCGAACCGTGCAGTAAGTCTAACTCCTCGGACGCAGATCGTACCTTGTGATCCCTGGTACTGAGTGATCTGCAAACAACGTGTCGTTACTTCCTGATGGAAGTGGCAAATTCGAAACAGGATTTGAAACAAGATTTCAAAAAGGATCTGTTGGAGAGTGTGGAGATAAAGCGGCTGTTTCCCCAGGCCCCACGGACTCAGGGAGAGTCTCCGATGCACTCTCAATGTCGTTTGATGCTTCGTGATCGTTGGTTACGGTATTGGTAAGGGTATCTGTGTCTTCTGTATCGTGTGGCAAAGGGAAGGGAATCCTCTTGATGTGGAACGTGTGCATCCAGTGCTTCCTGCCCTCCACTCGCACCGCTGTTTGTGTGACCAGGAGAACTTTGTGTGGGCCCCGCCAACGGGGTGCGAGGCAAGATGATTTTTCAAATGATTTAACCAAGACCCAGCTCCCCGGCCGTATGTTGTGGCCTGGGCCCTCGTACCTAACAGGTAGAGCTTCTCGCACCTGTTGGTAAATCAAATACAGATTTTTTGTTAACTGTCCACAGTAATCAGAAAGAAGTACATGTTCAATATCACGTAGCGATCGGGATTTAGGCAGGTTCCAATCTTTGCTGGCCTACCCATGACCGCCTCAAATGGAGAGAGCCCAGTCTTAGTTTGAGGGGTTGTTCTCAGAGACAATAACACGATCGGTAAGGCGTCCGGCCATTTCAGTTTGGTGCCGGCACACGTTTTAGCGAGCTTGTTCTTGATGATGCTGTTGTGTCTTTCTACTAATCCAGCACTCTGAGCGTGCCTAGCCGAATGGAACCGTTTATCGATCTGTAATCCTGCGCATATCTGCAGAATTACAGCAGCGATAAAATGTGGAGCATTGTCCAACCAGATGACTCTTGGCAAACCAAACCTAGGAAAATATTCCTTCAGCATGGTCTTCGCCGTTGTCATGGCTGTGGCATCTTTGACAGGAAAGGCTTCAACCCATTTACTAAAGGCGCAGACAACCACTAGCACGTATTTGTAGTTGTTGTAATGCTCCATTTCAATAAAGTCAAAATGTATAACCTCGAAGGGGACATAAGGTGGACCAAAACTACCCCTAGGAGTCGATGTTGTGTTATGTTATTTTGCATTTATATAGCGCCTTATACACCATTGGTATGGTCTGAAGGCGCTCGTAGGTTGAACGCCCTTGGGAACCGAAGTTTGGGTCAGTAGAGAGAGTAGAGAGAGTTCAAAAGTGCGTGTGCGCACCAGGTATGTGTGCAGCTGGTGCGGTATTCATGTGGTAGCTGCTTCTTAGCGGTAGGTGTGGTGGTTGAGAGATCAGGAGTATGTGTTCGCTCTGGCAGGATTTATCCAGACCGAGTGTGGCTGTGTTAGGCCTGAGGAGAACGCCTGGCTGGGGGGTGTAAAACCAGCAGTGTTTATTTAGAGTGATGGGGAGTGAGCGGTAGATGTTGATATGAGAACAGTTATACCGAATGGTGTCATAGTATCTCTGTGTTCTAGTTGAGTGGTGGTGTAAAGAAGAGAGTAAGCGTGGGGTGTGGTATGATATATGCCCTTTCAAATGTTTCCTGCATTCCTAAGCATATTATGTACGTCACGCAATTCTATGGAATCAGGTCCGTTCTATGCATTTTTATTCGCTTCAGGCGTTCAGGATTGCCCTACACACTCCTGTCTGCTCGACACACTCACGCACTCAGAGAGACTATTGGGTATAACTTCTGAATGCAGTTGGGTACGCTTCTAAATGCAATTGGGCACACTTCTAAATACAACTTTTCTCAGAGAGGCTATTGGGCGCAACTTCTAAATGCGATTGGGTACACTTCTAAATGCAATTGGGCACACTTCTAAATGCAACTTTTCTCAGAGAGGCTATTGGGCACAACTTCTAAATGCGATTGGGTACACTCCTAAATGCAATTGGGCACACTTCTAAATGCAACTTTTCCTCATAGAGGCTATTGGGCACAACTTCTAAATGCGATTGGGCACAACTTCTAAATGCGATTGGGCACATTTCTTAATGCAATTGGGCATACTTCTAGATGCAATTGGGCACAACTTCTAAATGCAGCTTTTCTCAGAGAGGCTATTGGTCACAACTTCTAAATGCAACTTTTCTCAGGGAGACTATTGGGCACACTTCTAAATGCAGTTTCCTCAGAGAGGCTATTGAGCGCAATTTCTAGATGCGCTTGGGTACACTTCTAAATGCGATTGGGTACACTTCTAAAACTTCTAAATGCAACTTTTCTCAGAGAGGCTATTGGGCACAACTTCTAAATGCGATTGGGCACAACTTCTAAATGTGATTGGGTACACTTCTAATGCAATTGGGCATACTTCTAAATGCAATTGGGCACAACTTTGAAATGCAACTTTTATCAGAGAGACTATTGGACACAACTTCTGAATGCAATTGGGTACACTTCTAAATGCAATTGGGCACAATTCTAAATGCAACTTTTCTCTGAGAGGCTATTGAGCATAACTTCTAAATGCAATTGGGTACACTTTTAAATGCAACTTTCTCAGAGGGACTATTGGGCACAACTTCTAAATGCAATTGGGCACACTTCTAAATGCAATTGGGCACGACTTCTAAGTGCAACTTTCCTCAGAGAGGCTAGTGGGCACAACTTCTAAATGCAACTTTTATCAGAGAGACTATTGGTCACAATTTCTAAATGCAATTGGGTACACTTCTAAATGTAATTGGGCATACTTCTAAATGCAATTGGGCACACTTCTAAATGCAACTTTTCTCAGAGAGGCTATTTGAGCACAACTTCTAAATGCAATTGGGTACACTTTTAAATGCAGCTTTTCTCAGACGGACTATTGGGCACGACTTCGAATGCAATTGGGTACACTTCTAAATACAACTTTCTCATAGGGACTATTGGGCACAACTTCTAAATGCAATTGGGCACACTTCTAAATGCAATTGGGCACAACTTCTAAATGCAACTTTCCTCAGAGAGGCTATTGGGCACAACTTCTAAATGCAACTTTTCTCAGAGAGACTATTGGGCACACTTCTAAATGCAACTTTTCTCAGAGAGACTATTGGTCACAACTTCTAAATGCAATTGGGTACACTTCTAAATGCAATTGGGTACACTTCTAAATGCAACTTTCTCAGAGAGACTATTGGGCACACTTCTAAATGCAACTTTTCTCAGAGCGACTATTGGTCACAACTTCTAAATGTAATTGGGTACGCTTCTAAATGCAACTTTCTCAGAGAGACTATTGGGCACACTTCTAAATGCAACTGTTCTGGGAGAGATTATTGGTCATAACTTCTAAATGCGATTGGGTACACTTCTAAATGCAACTTTCTCAGATGGGACTATTGGGCACACTTCTAAATGCAACTTTCCTCAGAGAGGCTATTGGGTACAACTTCTAAATGCAACTTTCCTCAGAGAGGCTATTGCACACAACTTTTAAATGCAACATCCCTCAGGGAGACTATTGGGCACCAGCTCTAAATGTAACTTTCCTCAGAGACACTATTGGTCACAACTTCTAAATGCACTTTTCTTCAGAGAGGCTATTGGGCACACATCTAAATGCAACTTTCCTCAGAGAGGCTATTGGGCACACTTCTAAATGCAACTTTCTTCAGAGAGGCTATTGGGCACACTTCTAAATGCAACTTTCCTCAGAGAGGCTATTGGGCACACTTCTAAATGCAACTTTCCTCAGAGAGGCTATTGGGCACATTTCTAAATGCAACTTTCCTCAGAGAGGCTATTGGGCACACTTCTAAATGCAACTTTCCTCAGAGAGGCTATTGGGCACATTTCTAAATGCAACTTTCCTCAGAGAGGCTATTGGGCACATTTCTAAATGCAACTTTCCTCAGAGAGGCTATTGGTCACAACTTCTAAATGCAATTGGGTACACTACTAAGTGCACTTTCCACTCAGAGGCTTCCTTAGTTGAGCGGGGCGGTGATTGCCCTGTCCACACTTACTTATTGTTGGCTTCTTGCTTCGCCTGCGGATACCTGCAGATACGATCAGGAGCCGTCAAAGAGGAGCCGTCCTTTGCCTTGGGTCCTTAGCCGATGGGCTGCCCTATGAGGGCCAGTTAAGACCAATTGGGAGAGCTAATGGGAGGAGTGGAGGGCGTGCAGGGAGGCGGGATGAGGGTGAACAAGGATGTAGGAGCGGGAGGGATTGGGAAAGGAGAGGCAGCAAACGGGGCTCGGATCCCACAATAAACACAAAACAGTTGCTCACCAGATGGCGCAGGGCACGATCCTGGGCACACTCCTGCGCCCTTTCCCACATTATGCTGCAAACAGATCATAAAGCTTTGGACAAAGCGATCGGCTACTTTAGAGATTTTATCATTCACCCACACATTTTACAACATTTTAGTAACTTTTCGTGCACAAATATGGGTGGACCATGAGCCATAGCGACCATCATCGTAATGTACGCATCTGGCAGTAACCATTTCCCTTCTACTTTGTCCACCCAACACACGTCATCATCCAATTTTGGCAAAACCTGAGCCCATTTCTTAGATTCCTCTAAAGTGGCATCAGCTTGATTGTTTTTCACAGATTCGATACCCTCATCCAAAGTACAGGCATTTGTGGCTTCCCTTGAAGTATACATTTCTGAAGAGAGATCAGTGGCAGTCTGTTTGGCTATCTGATCAACGAAAGCATTCCCTTTTCCCCCATTATCTATGATCTTCTCATGTGCTGCGCATTTCATGATTGCTAAATGAGTGGGGAGTGCAAGCGCTGAGAGTAACCGTACTATCAAGGAGCCATACTGGATTTTAGTGCCATGCGAGGTCAAGAAACCTCGTTCTGCCCAAAGTCTGTCGAAGTTGTGAACCACCCCAAAAGCATACTGACTGTCAGTATATATATTTACTGTAAGCCCTTCGGAAAGTTCACACACTCGGGTCAATGCTATAATCTCTGCGGCCTGCGCAGAGTTATGCGTGATTCTTCTGGTCTCCACAACTGTGCTCAATGTGGTGATTGCATAAGCAGCTGTGGATGTACCATCCGGGAGTTTGAAACAGGAGCCCCCACAAAACAGCTCCCCTTGTGGATTGTTCAAAGGAATATCTTTTAGATCGATTCTGCCTTTTGTCTCTTACTCTGTAGTGTAGAGACAGTCATGTGACTCTTCGTCACTGCAAGCAGTACTTTGCGGGAAAGGTAAAAGTTCAGCCGATTAAGGACACAACATCTCTGAATTTGGATGTGTGGTGCAAACAAGATAAATTTGTGTCTCGTTAATCATGCAGAGGTGAGATGTTGCGTTTTTGTTCTGCTTAATAGAACATCTACAAAGTGAGGTACCATCAGGGTTAAAGCATGGCCTAGGACCATTGCCTCACTCTGTTTCATGGACGCAGCAGCAGCAGCGACAGCTCTCAAACATCTTGGCAAAGCGCATGCAACAGGATCAAGGGCGGAAGAAAAGTAGCTGCACGGCCTATTCTTCCCTCAACGTTCCTGTGTTAATACAGCCAAAGAACATCCATCACGTTCATGCACATACAACACAGAGGCCTTTTCATAATTTGGTGTGCCCAAAACTGGTTCCGAGCACAGTGCAGTCTTGAGCAGATCAAATGCTTGCTGGTGTTCAGAGTTCCATGGCAATGGCGAAGAAATGCCCTTTTTCGTCAAAGCCAACATTGGTTTAATCGTCAATGAAAAGTTGGGGATCCACTGCCTACAGTAAGAAGCCATTCCTATAAAGGCTCTAACTTCCTCCTTTGTATTTGGGACAGACATGCTAGAAATGATTTTTATCCACTCAGGCATCAACCTTCTTCCCTCCTTTGACAGGAGATAGCCTAAATAGGCGACCTCCTGTCGACAATACTGAAACTTTTTAAGTGAAGCTTTGTGCCCATGTCGTGCTAGGTGGATAAGCAACAACACAGTGCCCTCCTTACAGGCGCTCTCTGAGTCAGCAGCTAAAAGTAGATCGTCTACATACTGAAGCAGTGTACAAGTGGTAGGCAACTCAAGTGTGTCACGCTGCTCTTTCAATGCCCTACTGTAGATGCTAGGACTCTCCGTGTAACCTTAAGGCGCACGGGTGAAGGTAAACGAGCGCCCCCCTAAGATGAACGCGAACAAGTATCTACTTTCTTTGTGTATAGGAATACTAAAGAAAGCGTTCTTAAGATCCACAACACTAAAGTGAGTAGCTGAAGCCGGAATCATAGTTAATATGGTCTTCAGATCAGGCACAATGGGAAATTGTGGAGCAACAATCTTATTGATGGCACGCAAATCAATAATGAAACGAAAAGGAATTGCATTATTGCACACGGGCAAAATCGGACTAGTGCACAAACTTCCTGAAATTTCCTCAATTACCCCACAGTGCACAAAATCGGAGACTATGCATTTCAAAGCTTGCTCACCATCGACCGAGATTTTATACTGGGGAATATGTGGCAACTTTACTCCATGTTTCAAAATGATCTTAACAGGCTCAATTTGCAAAACACCAACATCATTATCATCAATTGCCCATAAACACTCCGGAACATCACTAAATTCCGGCGGCAAAGGTCTGGTCAAGAACTGAGAGACATAAAGTTGCTTTGTTGAAATCGTCAAACGCACTCCATCACAAGAACAATGAATGACCGCATTTAATTCCTTCAACAGATTCAACCCCAACAAATTCTCTCCACATTAGTAGTTAAAAGGAATGGACGGTGGTCCATAAATGGACCCAAGGTAATCGGCCAGACTACTGGTGTGCCAGAAAACCCTAAAGAAACATTGGTTTGCCCTGACAGTGGAATGTTTGGAACCCGTGAATGGTCAATGGAACACTTCTGTGCCCCTGTATCTATCAAGAATAGATGTTTCCTATTTCCCACTATCATCTCAACATAGGGACCTTTCTGATTAACGGAAATAGGCGTTGGTTCCAAAGCCTGCTTCGGGCAATCCTAACGAAACAGAATGTCATCAAAAGGAAGTTCTTCAGAGAGGTAAGCAGCAGAAGGATGATCAAAAATGTTTCTATTATCCATACTCGGTGCCTGATTATCCTGTGAAAAAGGATGCTGTGAATCTTGTGAAAACTGACTTCTACCAGGACCCCCTGCCCCAGGGCAGCCTCTGGATCATCTACCAACATTACCAAATGCGTTATTTGACCTCTGCTGGAGGATCGGGCATTGTGCACACCAATGACCCTCTTGTCTGCAATAAGCACACTGGTTTATGGTTACAGGACCCAATGGTGCATTTCCCTGTGGAACATACTGACCTCTAAATTGCGAATGACCCCCTCTAGGGTCTCTAACAATTTGCTGTAACAGAACTTTTGTATTCAAGTCTCCCTTTCTCTTTTCAATCCATTCCTTTTCGTTATTGACACGATTCTCATAGTACTGAGCCATATGCAATACTTCTGACTGAGACTTCGCTTGCCAAGCGCTCTCTGAAGACATAACTTGCGACTGGATGTCAGGCAGCAATTCATGCACAAATTTGTCCACAAATAGTCGTTTTCCAGACTCTGTGCTCAAATCTTGTCCACTGAAATCTGAAAACACTTGTTTGAACCGATTAAAGAATTCGTAGCACCCTCAGATTTCCCTTGGACACAAGCAGTAAGTTTGTCCCAAATAATCCTTCTTTCAGGAATTATAGCTTTTAATTTTGTAATTATTCTATCAGGCAAAGTTAGTATTACCAGTGGTGGTCTCTCACCAGCTGGCCTTTCTCTATCTAATCTAACCATATTATCCCATGTATCCCCTAGCCCTGGTACATCGTCTACAGTCCTAATCTGCTTCCACAAATCAACAGGTAGGAGTACGGGAAATAACAAATCAATATCGCTCAATGTAAATACTGATGATTGCAAGACAGACTCTATCTCTTTGTAGAACCCTGTTGGATGCTTCCTAATATCGGGAATAGATTGTTTAATGGTGTTCACTTCCTGTCTCAAGATCGGGACGTGAACAAACTGCGACACATAATATGCAGGAATATCTTGAGTAGGTGTACCTGCTGCAACATTAGCAGGAATCTCGACTTTTGGGACAAATGTCGGAGGAACCTCTCTCATAGGCAACTGAGAAGTAGGCAACTCAGAACGCTTAATGAGCAACAGAGCTAAATCGAGCGCTAAAGCAGCTGAAGAAGTGTCAAACGAAAAAGCTCTCTTATAGATATTCAATAATTCTGTGGGACAACAAATCTTTCTTTTTATACATTCATCCTGCAGGTACTCTACCATTACCTGCATCACTTTCCCCTGCATTTCTGGCGTATACTGACTATACGTGTCATATACTTCCACGGGAGTTATCAACATGTCTGAAATCCACCTAATCGCATCTTTTGTACAAATTTGTGTTTCCTCATTCATCGAAGAACTGTTTCTGTACTAACATAGCGTCCAAACTATCACCATCAACATCTTCATTCCACAATCTTTCCAAATCCCTTCTATACTCAAAAACCCTCTCGACATGCTCATGTACTTTCTCTGCAGTATCTCTTGAATATGCTAAAATATTCAGATCCCTCAGCCCTTGTGGGAGATCTATATCATCTAATCTGTTCCACATTATATGTAAATGAACTCCCAATCCTTCAATAAAAATATTTTTCTCAGGAAAATTGTCTAAGTTAGAGAGTGTGGCAAAAACATCGACTTGTTCACCCCTCTCTATGCAATGTCTAGTCCATGCAGTCAATTCATGCTTCCTCTCTGGAGACACAGTATTACGAGTTACAACCCTCGATCCCGCTACCCGATCAACTACAAGCGGTGCAGAACCACTTGGAAGAGGAAGAGTAGGCAAATCTAGTACATTTGGTAACAAAGGTGCTATTACTGGTGCAGCAGATAAACCCACCAAACCCATAACATCAGGCAAAGGTGGAGGAGCAACAACAAAAAAAGGAACAACAGCCAGAGGAAGAGGAACATTAAGAGGAGCGATAGGAGGAGCAGGAGGAGCTACGGGAGGAGGAATAACAGCAGGAAAAGGAACATACGGAGGTGGCGCAGTGGCACCAGGCCTTCGTTCATTTAGAAGTTTGTCAATCAGCTCATCAGATACATGAAAGTCTTTAGATGGATAGATTTTCTGGATACCAGGCGAAAAAGACCTATCCATATTCCTAACTGACTCAGACTGTTTATTTTGATCATATAACAATGCTTTTCCGGCATTCGTCATATGACGGCTCGCATGTTTTTCCCTACTTTTAAGCTGCTGCATAGCTTCTTTCTTCCAATTCTGTAATACATCAAATGCTGCAGGTCTAGCCTTTTTCTTTAATAATATGGATTCTAAATATTCTATGCGAGGAATTTCAAAACTACCATTGATTGGCCACTGAAGTTCAGAAGCATGTCTAGTTTGTCTGTGCCAAATATCATTAAACACTATACTACCAATGCCATGCTTACAGTACATAGTACATGCCGGTGACCCCTCCATTGGTGCCGGTCGGCCAAATTCCAAAGATTGTCTGTCACTGCGGAATAACGCCCTGAAGCAGGCAGACAATTTCCCAGGCATATCAGATTACTGTAGTTACCTGGTCAATAATTGTACTCGCGAGTTCAATACGTCAAAAGAAATGATCAGGATACTTAAGAATCGAGTCACGACTCACCTGATAAAATTCTAAGGAGGTCCGATCGGATATCAAAGAACTCAAAGGACCCACGTGGTTGGTGATTTCGGCAAATCTGCCCGCCTTGTTATATGGACCCTCGTCAAGATGCTGTCTCGGACCACGTGCTCACCGTCCAGGGATTGGGACGTGCAGTACTGCTGAGGTATCGCGTCTCATCCAAGAAAGAGGCCCCCTTTTTCACTGTCCGGTCCGATAGCCGCGTCAACCTTCAATGAGATGGCATCAATCTTGAGGGTCCCTATTCGGGCGCCATCTGTAAAAGCAAAAGAAAATATCGAGGCTGAGTACCCCAAAAGGAAATACACAAAACACAGGCTTATAATAATCGGATGTTCTTGTGAAATAAAAGTACTTCACAAATTGTACAGTGTTATTGCTTTCTTTTAAAGACCGGTTTAATATTTCGAATTGTGACAATCTATGTTGTTAGTAGATGTGTGTTGATTTTCAGGTTCTGCGTCAAGTCACGTAGGTGATTATGTGTGCATTTGCCTACTCTGAAGAGGAACGTCACAGAGAAAGGTATTGAATATCAGTAGGGCTGGTTATGTGAGGGTCAGGGGCGGGGCATATGATTTAGTGATGTCACGGCAGTTTACCTTAGGCAGATGCAGCAATAGATGAGAATAGCACAAGATGGACGCGCCCTGCTGCCAGACTTCGTATGTTTCTAAAAGAGGAGAAATGAGGTAAGGTGATTTGGAAATGTTTGCGATAGATCAACGTATGTACAAAAATACATGGTCGAACCCTCGGGACAATTATATTTTCTGAGCAGTGCACTTGTGAAACTTGTAGAGGAGGTCCCAGATATGACCTGCACCCCTGCCCCCCATTGCGAGTTGCCAGTAAGGTACTCGCCGTGGTATGTGAGGAGCAAATGAACCAACAGAGAGCCGCACTGGGACTCTGCCCTTTGTACGTAAGGAGATCAATACCTGTTGAAGCAGCCATAAAGCGACAACCCTGGGCAGCACGATACCCTATCAGACAGCCATACCAGCCACTGATAAGAAATGAGGAATACCTGCACACGGTCCACGAGGAGACCCCTAAAACCTTAATGGAAGCCAATGAAAATAAACCAAGGGCCTGAGCAGCCCCGAGAACAAACAGACTTGGCTACTGAAAGCATGAATGCAGTACTAGTAACTGCAAGGATAATGATAATGGATGCAGGGGAGAGACACTGTTAAAACGTAAGAGAATGTTGCCATAAGACAAGATGGAAGCAACCGCCCTGCTGAATGTGTGTAAATAAGCTTGAAATGCAAGAGGCTAAGAAATCGATACTGCTTGCAATGCCTAGTAGAAGAGTAGAGCGGCAAGCGCCAACTATATATCTACCTCAATACTGCACAATGTACACGTGCAACTCCATTTTGTGAAAGCAGAAATGTACCCAGGCGGCCAAAGTCCTGACAGGCCGAGTTTAGAAACCCAGCATAGACCAGAGAAGGAGCGGAATCGAAACTCAACAAAGAGAGGCTTATGCCGGGGAGATCGAGGTCAACCAGAAAAGGGGAGGTGAGCATGAGCTCACGAGACTCCAACTACAGAGAATACCAGCCCGCCCGTGAAGAAGAAGATAAGAGATGCCCATGCAGGTGGCCAAGCGCACACAGAATTAAATGCACAAAAGGTTGGAAACTGAAGCAGATTCACGGTGAACCAACACGTGACCAGACAGGCGCGAAGATGTACCACCGCTTGATGTCATCCAGAACCAGGGGGTACCATAACTTTTCCTGATAAGAGACTACAGATCCGAGGCCATACCCAGCCAACTAATTGACACACAGCCCTAAAACACTGATTGATGGAAGGGATGAAGGGTGAATCTTCGGACACTAGGCACCTGGGTGACTACTCTAAAGCTGCTAATTAAAATGGAGATTTATGTTTAGGGGTGTAACTTGCCCAATCACAAGGGACCATGTAATCTAGGGTCCTATAGACACTGTAACCAATGAGACATCGTACTTGTAGTGACATCAATCACGTGTGGTGTAGAGGGAAGGGCGTAGACGCCCACCCGATAAGAGTTATCCAATCCACTTGCATTATTTCCATATACAGATATAGCACCTATACTTAAGTTACCTTTCCCAACCAATTGTATTGCATGATGTAGAATTAGACGTCAATGATGACGGATTTTGCCCATAAAAGAGGCTGTTTGACTAATGTTCGAGGAAGTCGGGGTGAGGCAGGTGTTCGTGATGCTGCTGATTTCCATAAACTGATGTATGTATCATTAAACGGACTTCCCTTTGCCAATTTACTGAGTCCTGATTATTGAACCTTGGTGGAGCATGTGAATCCTGCACTCTGTCCTCGCATGGTGCAGCTATCTTGTATTACTAGTTTTCGAGGGTGAGTACTGACCAATGGGCCGGTCAGTAATTTCATCTCCTCGTCAACACTAGGTAGTAGAGGATGGTTACGGCCATCGATTAGTGATAATCGATTAATATAGTTATAAGACACTGTTAAACCGACGGCACAAAGTAACTCTGGGCCTTCGGTTACATCACGAGTCCTTTCGCCATTCCGGCTGAGTAAGCTGAGAAGCTCCCCGTGGACAATGATAGTGTAAAACTCACAAAAATCTGCAGTGGGTCTGAAGGAACCCGCCTTTCCAAGCACAACCCTTCTCATTCCCACGGGCAGCGGATCGGACGAAAACCCTAAAAGCAGGAAGAGAAAGGGGTGGTGATCCTGAAGCTCCAGAGAGGAAAAGAGGCGATCGGTGAGTGAAACAACGAAAACTCGTTATCCTGGCAAAGGTCTTATAGGCCTTAGAGTAAGAAGGGGAAAGGTAACGGAGGGTAGTGGAGAAAAAATAAAGCAGCTCGAAGCAGAGAAAAACTGTAAACCAGGGGGGCACCTGAAAGTAAAATGTACAGGATACCGGGAGGCACCCGAGAGAAAAACTGTAAATCAGGGGGGTACCTGAGATTAAAACTGTAAGGAATACCGGGGGGGGGCACCCGAGAGAAAACTGTAAAATTCACCTTGTTCCTGCGCTTTAAAGAGTGGTCAGAAGGAACTTGAACCCAGAGCCCACAGAGGGGGGACTTTAGGCTACAATGACATTTAAAGACGTCATAAAGGGGTTAGTTCAAATCCCATGACGGGGTAACAATTAGAAGGCAGGTACACGTATGACTAGCTGGTGTCTGTCTAGTCTGTCAAGCGTCACTCCTATATGTCTTTTTATGTCCTTTATATGTCAAATGTGAAATTGTTGTACTATTGATTAATTGCAATGCATTTTGGTTTTACTCAATTCCGTAATTAAGAGGGAATCGCCACTGAATTGAGAAGTGTTGAGCGAAACTGCTGGTGTAGAACTTGGCGGAAAAGTTGGATTGGAGCTTGCGTATGTGGTGCTCGCTCATAGTAGTAAAAAGATAAAAATTGTGTGAATATTGTTGGAGACGAAACTAAGAATGGAGGAAGTTACCCCGCTTGCACACTTATGCAAGCAGTTGCCAAAGCACGCAACTAAATTGAAGAAATATAGCCAGGAGTGGGTTAAGGGCACCGCAAATAAAATGTTTATGCCGTGGCCCCAAAATGGGTCATTGTCAAAGGCTGTTTTACAGCACATGACCACCTTCCTACATGCCACATATAGCGGGAAGAAGCTTGAAAAACGCCTTGCTGTTCTCGGGCTTTGGAAAATGTTTGAACAAGCAAAAGAAGAAGAACCCCCGCAGACTGATTATTAAATGTATGTACGGAGGGGGGTGAGACGCCTACCGCGCCACCTGCCCTGCCGGAACCAGTTGTTGAGGGAAGTAAGTCGGAGGGTCTTTACCCACTAAGAGAGCTTAATGCAGCCACAGGTTATAGCAATACCCTGTGTATGAGTCACCTGCGTGTAGCAGTGACGAGACGAAAGAGAAGGAACAGGAAATTGACTCGGCCTCCACAGTCCCTTGGGGAAAAGAGAGGCGAGGTGAGGAAAGGAAGGACCAGGCACAAACGAGTGCACCTCTAGATAGGGAGAGAGAGGGAAAGAAGCGGAAAGGAACCGATGAGTTAACATGTACAAAGGACAAATAGATGGGAGGGCAGATACTGTTGAAGTTAGATGGAAAAGGAAGTGATGGTGCAAGGCCGAGTGAACGGTCTGATGAGGCGCAAAGAAAGGAAAGGGAAAAAGAAGTGGACATAAGAAACGAAAGGGCAAGAAAGAAGGATCGGTTGCGGCAAGAACAACTATATCGCGAAGAGCAAGGTATACCGCACAGTCGCCCGCAATGTGCAGCCTATGAAAAGTACAGGCAGAACATACTTAGGTTAGCGGAAGAGAAGAGAGTGCACGAAAGAAAGGTAAAAAAGCAAGAAGATGAGGAAAATAGAAGGACAAAGGAACGTAGAGATGAACGGATGAGGGAAGTTGATAAGGCTAGAAAGGAAGCGAAGAAGCGAAGAGAAATGGATGAGGAAGCAGAACGTAAACACAGGCAAAGGGCGCGTGATTTAGAATATTTGCAACGGGAAGTGAAAAAACCCAATCCTGTTGTAGACTGGGAAGACATAGAAGAGTTCTTCCCTGCAAGCGATGCAGTACTAGGTACAAGCGGGACAATTATTGTTGATGACTTTGACACCAGAAGCATCAGGGAAGTGATTGACAAAATATATAATGAGATGGGACTGGAACGATCTCCCAAGAGGGAAGGGAAGATGAGTGCTTAGAGAGCACTCAGCTATATGACACTGAGGATGTCACCCAAAGTAGTGGGAGTAGGGGACGTTCCCTAGATAGACTAGATGTTGGGCAGAATGAAGTTGATGCAAGAAGCTGTGTAAACTGGGAGTATTCAGAGCCAGACTCCGATGGAGAAGCGGAGGAAGTGGCATATGACGAAGGGAGGCGGTGCGAAAAGCAGCACCCAGGGAACCGAGAGATACGATGGTCAGATGCAAGCGGGTCCATAGATAGGACACCGAAGTCCTCTGGACAGTCCAGCCGACATGATGAGACACCCCACGGTCGGAGGGGGGCGTTGGTACCTGCCTATACAGATAGGCTAAGGGCATTGACAGGAAGAAGGCAAGGCGGGAACGCCGCCCACGTAAGAGCCAGAGGAGGGATAGAGAAGGAAAAGGAGGATTGTGCATTCCAATTCCCACTGTTAGAAAAGGGGGAGCAAGACCGCAGTATATTCCATGGCCACACATGGACCGAGACAATCTTAAAAATAAGCTTCCAATGCTGACCTCGGGAGCCGGAAAGTGGATACATGAGCTAGAGAAAATGACGGGGGCGTCACTCTAGCCATAGGGGACATTAAGGGTCTTCTAATTGCTATACTTGGTGAAAAAGCAGACGACGTGTGGAAAAGGGCAGGATACTCCAGGGTAACCATAACTACGGAGCGCCATTTAACAACTGTAGAGCAGTAGTGTGGAAAGCGCTGCGTATGCTATATCCAGACACATCTGATATGGGAGCTATAATGACTCAAAAAATGAGTCAGAGGATCCTTTGCTTTATATCCAGAATTTGCAAGACGCGTGGGTGCTCAAAACGCATGAGTCTTGGACAAAATCTATCCCTGTATTCTACCATATATTGTGCCAAGGGTTGCCTGAACCAGTGCAGAAACAGCTCAAAAAATTGGTAGGAGTAGAAGCTAAACCATGAGCCGAAATCCAGTTGACAATTGCCCATTACTGTAGATTGTTGCAAGAAAAGAATCGGAAGAAAGAGGCAACACGTAAGGGAGAGGAGGTGAAACTAGTGCAAAGGAAGCTCTCAAAGTATGCTCTCGAGGGAGCCATGCTAACAAGCCCAGCCGAATCAAGTGCGCAATGTGCAACTAACCTGCCGCAGACCAATCAGGGTAACGCGGGATATTACCTGAGAGGAAGTGGATTCGGAGGAAGAGGATGGCAGAGCAATCAGGGAGGCTTTAGATGTAACCAAGGAGGTTTTCAAAATGTTCAAGGTGGTATCCAGAGCGCACCAATGGCCAGTCCAACTATGTCAGATGGACAGATGGCCCGACAACCGCCAGTGTGCTGGCTATGTGGAGTGACAGGACATGTGGCGCGCATGTGCAGAAGCCAAGGCATGTGGCAGAACAACCAAGGGATGGGTCAGGCATGGTGAATCAACCTATTACCCCACAACAGGGCAGTGCACAAAACTATACTGTGTAGCAGCAGGCAGCTATCTTACAGCAAGATGCACAGCAAGTGGTCCAGCCACAGAACATGGGGAATGTACCGCAGGGACAACCCCAGCAGACACTGCCACAAGTGGTTCAGGGCACTAATTCAAGTGGAGGAAACCCACAGGTATACAATGGACCAAACCTATATATGAAATAGGACGGCTCACAGGGAACTCTGATGTGTTCTATCCTATCAGTGACACCAGACCCTAACAGGGAACCAAGGGTAAATGTCACCATAAGGGGGAAAGAATATTCCTTCTTAGTTGACACGGGTGCAACGTGCTCGTGTATACGAGAAGGCAAGTTCTCCTTGTCCGGCGAGGCAATAGATACCCAGAGTTTTACTGGAGCTCATAGCAGAGTTCCCTTTACTGATGCACTCCCAGTCTCTGTAGGGGAGCTCGAAATGAATGTACCTTTATTGTATTCGCGTCAGTCCCCTGTAAATATCATGGGTCAGGAT
Source organism: Ambystoma mexicanum (assembly GCF_040938575.1). Classification (NCBI taxonomy): domain Eukaryota; kingdom Metazoa; phylum Chordata; class Amphibia; order Caudata; family Ambystomatidae; genus Ambystoma; species Ambystoma mexicanum. The sequence continues at coordinate 748,687,342 of NC_090923.1, read as the reverse complement.
TTGATGACGAACTTGAATATGACCATCTCATTCACTGAAGATGGCATAGTGTGCTCGACCCCAGTAATGCATTATTCAAACGTGTGCGAAATGATCAGAGCATACTCTGGACGTGCAGCTATGAGAGCTGTACCGCTGGAGCCAGAAGTATTCACATATGGGGCACGAGTGCTCATGGCGGGGTTGCCAGGCCTCACAGAAAAAACTATGAGAACTCCGGATGAGTTTCTATTCAGACCAAGAATACCCATGCACGAAGAGGAGGGACAAGTATTTCCCTTAATGATACACTCTGCCGCAGTGCGAGGAAAAGTGGTATTGGTTGAGGGATATGACGATGAGGGCAGACCATGGTGTGCGATTGTCACAATCGAAGAAACGTATCGAGTGACTGATGTCACCGATGACGATCTTTTCGAAGAACACCCCAACCTAGAAGAGACGCGGGTGGAAGCGAATCTAATATTTTGGGTCAAAATGATCAGGCTGGAGGTACCGCAGAGGATGATGTTAGCTTTAGTACGTCTAGAATACTTTGATAACGACATGGCCCTGGTGCCGGCCAAAGTATGGACTACAGGGCCCTATGATGTAGGTCTCCTGAAGGGGGCCGGCGAAGTAAAAATTAAATTGAAACCAGGAGCAATTCTGCCACGGGCACGACAGTATCCCATGTCCAGAGAAGCGGATGAAGGGATTGCAAAGACAATCTCTGGCATGATGTAGCAGGGCATCCTTGTGACATCGGAATCGCCGTGAAACACAGTGATTTATCCTGTCAAGAAATCAAAGGGAGGGTCTTGGCGTTTAATCCAGGATTTACGAGCATTGAACGACATAGTTGAAGCCGAATTCCCTCTAGTCCCTAATCCATCCACAATTTTGTGCAACATACCCACTGAGTCAAAATACTTCACAGTGATCGATTTGAAAAATGCATTTTTCTCGATTCCATTGCACCGTGACTCACAAGACCTGAAGTCATTTACTTTCAGACAAATGCGCCTGAAAAGTACGAGGCTGCCACAGGGGTATTGCGAGTCTCCATCCATTTTCAACAGAGTCCTGCAAATGGAACTAATCAATATTGCGGTGGACAGTGTTGTTTTGCAGTATGTAGATGACATTCTAATCTGCAGCATCACTGAAGAGCAATGCCGACAGGACTCTGTCCAGCTATTGACTATATTGGCTTAGAAAAGATACAAAGTAGACAAGGACAAGCTGCAGTACTGCCAACAGGAGGTGTTGTACATAGGGCAACTAATCTCACATGAGGGGAAAAAGGTAACCCCAGAAAGGGCCGAGGCTATCATGCACATGGCCAAGCCATGCACAATAAAGCAAATGCAAAGCTTCTTAGGCTTGTGCAATTATGTCAGAGCATGGGTCTTTGACTACAGCTCATATACCAAGCCCTTGTTACAGGCCCTTAAAAAGGCCCAGGCAACAAGAGAAGAAATTGAATGGAATGAATGAAGAAATGGAGAAGGGGTTTACAGAACTCAAGGGGGCAATTTGTAAGGCCCCAGTTCTCGGGATTCCTAATTATGCAGAGGAATTGTATCTGTTCTCTCATACCGATGTCAGTTTTATGACAGCAGTGCTCGCGCAGCGAACCTCATTGGGATATAAACCCCTAGCATATTACAGTGGGAGTCTGGACCCGGTCATGAAGGGCCACTTCCCATGCGAACAAAACCTAGCTGCTGCTGCGTTCGCCATTGAGAAGGCATCATCCATTGTGATGGGATGCTCCATGACATTATATGTCGAGCACTCGCCATACTAGAAAAGCCAAAGGGCACGCTGACTTCGCAAAGAGCATCAGCCTACGAGGTGATTATCTCTAATCCATCAATCAAAATAGTGCGATGCAAAACTGTGAACCCTGCTATGTTTATAGCCGAGCCAGTCACAGAGGGAGAACCTGTGCATGAATGTGCAAATTATGAGGAATTCTATGACGAGATCCCCCGGGTAAAGGAAAATGCCCTGGTAGGTGGAGAGATCGTCTTTATTGACGGGTCTTCTAGAATCGACCAAGAAGACGGGCAAAGGTATACAGGCGTGGCCGTGATCAAACACATGGCGAATGGAGAGTTCCAAGTACTTGTCAGTGCGTGAATACCATCTCACCATTGAGAACCATGCAGACCAGGAAGTAACAGTGTACAGCGACTCCGCCTATGTGACGTCAACAGTGCACGCAGGATTAGCGCGCTGGAAGAGGAGGGGCTACCTCCGAGCAGACGGCATGCCAGTGCAACACGCAGCCTTGTTGGACAAGCTGATAAAAGCACTACAGGTCCCAGTGGGCATAGCGGTCATAAAATGCGCCGCTCATACCAAAGGGACAGATTTTGTGTCACTCGGAAATCATGAAGCGGACACGGAAGCTAAACGTATGGCATCCAAAACTGAAACAATCATGGACGTGGAGGTGGCACGTACCCATGAACTAATGATGGTAGCACAAGCCACTCCTGAAGCCTATAGCAATATGGGGCAGTCTCAATTGATGGAGCTCCAGGGGGAGGTATCTCAGGAGGAGAAATATTTATGGAAGCGTCGAGGGTGTTCTTTAAACCCCTCTGACGGATTGTGGAGGCAGGACAGCACTGGTAAACCAGTAATGCCTGTCGCCCTTCTAAAAGTAGCGCTAGAACAGCTTCACTACCCCATTCATATGTCAAAAGAAAATCTTGCTGCAACGCTCGCGGAAGACTGGTTTACACCGAATTTAGCAGAGCATGTTGCATTCTTTATGGTAAACTGCATTGTCTGCCAGCAATTCACTTCTGGGCACACATTAAAATTAGTGAGAGGAGTCATCCCCAGACCAAATGGACCTTTCCAGCACCTACATATTGATTATGTCGATATGATTCAGGTGTGTAATGGGTACAGATGGGTAGAAGCAGGCCCCTGTACACGCCCTGATGCTGCCTGTGCTGCTAAAATCCTGGTGAAGGAGGTTTTCCCTAGATGGGGGGTGTGCGAGGTAATGAGATCTGATAATGGGGCACATTTTGTAAATACAGTATTTGAGCAGATTAGCTTGTTGCTTGGTATAAAGCACAAATTCTCGTCGGCGTATCACCCATAGGGAAACGGGATATGTGAACGGATCAACGGCTTGCTTAAGGAAAGGATAGCCAAGTTGAAGCTCACATTAAGAAAGGGATGGATGCACTGCCTACCACTGGCATTGTATGCTCTTCGGAACCAGCCAGGCTCCGACCATCATTTAACGCCGCACAAAATAGTCACTGCGATAAGGATGAGGACCCCTCTTACCGCCCGAGACAGAGCTAGATGTGATGCCCAGTCAACTAGGGAGGTTCTGGGAGAGGAGATGAAGGCCTATCTGGATTGTCTCACATCCAGTTCCACTGTCATTTCAGGCCAGCTGCAGCAACGGCAGAAAAGAGATGACACAGCACAAACCACAGTGCTGATGCCGGCGCAGCTCATAGCCTATGCGCGCCTCTTGTCTTCCCTGGAGATCGCATCCTCGTGAAGAATTTCACAAGAAAAAGATGGGACGAGTCAAGGTTTAATGGCCCGTTCATCGTAGAGGACTGCACCCCGTCAGCTGTCAAGCTCAAAGGCAGAAGAGCCTGGATCTTCCTCAATGATATAAAACTCTTTATAGGAGAGAGCACTCCTACTACATCTACTGCCGAGGAATCCACAGACAACGGGGAAGGACCACAGCACGTGCAGACAAGATCTATGGCAAGGAAGAAGGACGCATGAGCAGACAAGTTACAAGAACGAGGAAAAAAATAAAATAAAAGTGAAACTTTCAAAACAAGACAGTTCTTCAAACCAAGTGAAAGGTGACAAAAGGACAATTAAATGAACATTCAATGTAGCCAACAAAAGAACTTTTGTGAAAATCTTGTCCACGCTGAACCTTTTCTTTAGGCATAAAAAAGACAATAAGGAGCATGCAAACACCCTGTGCACCCAAAGGTGCAGGGTAAAAGAAGAAAATTGCGTACTCATATCAACAGAAGTGCTAATCTCATGAACATTGAAAGCCACTCAAAGCATTTAAAGCCTAAGACTCTGATAAGAAGTAAAAGTAAGATCAAGACTTTGTTCATGGACATATGGTTCATCCCCGCAAAAGTCTCAAGTGGGATGTGCTCACATATTTTCAGCTGGTAGTACTGTCCTATCCTTCACTTATAGGCAGGGAAGCCAGCATTACTGAATTCATTCAAGACCCTGCAAACAAGAAAATAACCTGACAACTACTGACTATCATAACAGAAACTTTCATTACACTACCCGAACACAGCGGAAAAGACACAGATGCTTCCACCACAAGTAATCATTGACGAGATCACATATACTTTGTTCTTCCGCATCATCGAAGAATGTCCAGGACTAATCGAGAGAACTACAGATACATTGACATTCATTAGAGATCCAAAAAACAATTACTTTCTCAACCAAGTGTGGTACAAGCTGAACCACGTGGTTGCAACTCACGCAGCAGGAAAGTGCAAAACTTGTTTGCATCAAAAGAAGGGACTGTGATTAGGACCCAGCGAACGAGGCAAATGTCCTTATCACCTGAGGATACACGGCTGGCACACAACGTTTTTTTTCAATTAGTCACAGACTATCCAGAAATGGTGGGGAGACCTGCAGATGTTGACGTCATCACCTTTATTAGGAATCCGGCCAACACCCCACACATGGGCGCACTCCTCCAAGGCATCATGGTCCAGGTGGAGCTGTCCAATTTCCAGCGAGAATTCCTGAGGAGGTTTCAGTGAGACTAGCCGACGAGGGACAAATCGAAAAAGAAAAAAAAAAACAACTGATCACACTGCAAGAAAAGGCCTGTGACTTTAGAGCCAAAGAACCAGAACAAATGTCATTAACACCTGAAGACAGTCATTATGCTTTTCGTGTTTTCTTTCATCTCATTGAAAACTTTCCAGAACTAGTGGGCAGACCCCGCAACATTGATCTGTCTGCCTTTCTTAATGATCCAGCAAAGAATGCCCAATTGAACAGGCTCCTAAGAGCTATTGCATCACAACTCAGAAGCAACTATGGACATCCACAGCTAAGAAGAGCCTTAGAAGGGGGCGTTCCAAAATAAACTTTTTCATCATCCCCAGCCGGGGACAAGGCAAGAAAACAAAAGAGCAGAAACAAGGATAACTACATCCGTTTTTATTTTTCTTGTTTTGTGTTTTCTATTTGTTCATCATTATCGCGCAGGAGAATAAATGGAGGAGAGAGAGACTGTTCATCAACTCGACCTCGAACGACCAAGTGAAAGGAACAGAGACACGAACTTCACTGCTGTGTTTACCTTTTTTAACCTTTTTCTTATTTTTTCCTACCTTTTCATATGTTCACTTTTATTTTTATTTTTATTTTTTCAATATTTTATTTTTTGCGTGATTTGTAGCGAATCCATCTTTTCATGGTGTCACTGCAAACATTGTCCTGCATATGCTCGGGGCCATGACGAGTTGAAAGAGTGCCCTGGGAATGCGGTTCCCACAACAAATGCAGGATGAATGTGATGTGCTGAAAACGGTAGTCTAAGCTTCTCCCATAGTCTAGCAAAGGAACTGTACTCCATACTCAGAGACTATCATCATCACTCGTAAAAGGGGGGACATTGAACAGCACATGTCACTTTAGTATTTGCTGAACTTTGAACAACGAGATCAGAACAAAGAAAGAAAGAAATAGTGGACTATGGACTTGATTGAAATGGGGGCCCAAAACATTAACTTGGTCGTGCCACCAGCGGAAGGACGCCCCCGGTTTCCCGGAAGGAGATGCTGTAAACTGTCCTTAAAGGCCATTATATGTATATGCATAGTGATTATTGTAGTATTTTTGTCTCTAACTATCAGAACTGCATTTTTTATTGGTGCACGAAATGTCCCAATGTCTGTGCATCCACCAGGTAATGAACGTCTGGGCCCCACTAAAGCACCCAGACCTTATATTGTCATCCCTGTTCCAAGAAAAATTGATGATAAAGCAAATGGTTTACAGTTGAATGTAATTAGCAGTAGTATGGATGCACCTGGAGTCACGAATAACGAGAAAAGCTGGAGACAGGGTCAGCACGGAATGAATGATAACATAGCACTGTCAACAGCACGCACCCACACACTGAGTGCACACGATCAAGGACAAGGGTCAATGGCTGAGAGACCTCAGGCCGTACAGACAGAAAGCGAAAAAGTACCTATGAAGCTAATAGCTCCAGAGAACAGGGAACCAAGCGAGGGACCAAACAGGGATGGCATAACAAAATCCCTCAATAAAACAGAGAATGCCACGAAAGAACTCACTGAGAAAACACATGCGATAATTGAGTATGTGTTCCCACTCATATTTAGAGCAAAGAAGCTACACGAGGAGCTGAGCAAGACAACCACCACAACTGTGATAACGAGCACGTCAGCTCCAATGCCAGAAGTAACTACCGAGCCTACGACACTGCCGCGTGTCGGAAGGATAGTAAGCCAAATGTGGAAGGAGGTCTATAAAAGAATGCACGGGGGAAGGAAAAGAAACGCAAGACCTCCCCCTAGTGCTGCAGGGCAGGAGATGAAACCTGCCCCTCCAAGGATAATACCTGAGAGCCTGCCTGAACGAAAGAGCAGTACAGATGCATTCAGAGACATAGTGACAGCTAACTACAGAAACACGCTAAGGATCAAGAAAAGTCCATATGAAACCGATAATGAGCTAAACGATTACTTGGACAGCACAGCCCATCTTGGAAACAACATATGGTACCAGCACATGAAGGAAGTAGGACGTAGGCAGTCAGAAGGCGAGTGCTTCGTCTGTGCGCTGCTGCCATACAGCATGGGAGAATCCAAGATCTTTGTGGCTGTAGAGATCGATGTCCCCACAGCCCACTGTGCAACACCAGAGGACAATTTATAGGAAAAGCTGCCTCATTGATATGGGCCAACAAAAAGGACTACCCTGATGAAGACGGGTTTATCCAGGACATCAAAACAAGGAACAGGGTGCACACCAAGAATCATGTGATTAGATATGAAAACCCTGACGTCAAGGGATCAGGAATAAGGTGGGAAATAAACTCAAGAGTGAACGTCCAAGGGAAAACAGCAGAAGAAGCTCAAATATGGAAGAACTGAGGACAAATGCAGATCTGGGGATCAGTAGTCTCCCCAGACGGATGGGAAGAAGGAGTAGCAATCTGCCAAGTTTGGATGGTCCTTGGAGCCTGCAAAGAAGCAATAGAGAACTCACAGAGACTATGCAGACCATTGTGGCCAAAATTGGTAAAGCTGTTGACATGGGTCGAAGACAGAGGAGGACCCTTGCAGATAGTACCACTTGAAAACCCGAAACGATGCTTTAGAAGCAATGGCACAAGGAAAATGGGGGAGAATCAGAACTGTGAACGAATATATGAAACCCCAGGGATTATGCAAGGAACCGCAGTCTTAATGGGCCATTACTGGGCATGTGGATCCAAGGCATACATAAGGCTACCGTGGAAATGGGGAGGCATATGCACACTGGTGAACGTTCACATTCCAGCACTAGTGATTCCAAAAAATGAACTGAATTTGGACAGTTTCCCGAAAGCGGATGCTCACCTGAGGAAAAGGAGGTCTGTGGGAATAATGTCAAGGATGAAGAGAGAGAATTACTTCTCCGCCAAATCAGAAGATGCATTTTACGCCATTCCCTACGAACACAGGCTGTTCAGCCTAACTTCACCAGTATTTACAACAATACTCTTGCCGCACATCCAAGTTGGTGCAAACACCAAGTGGTTGCAGATAACGAGATGGGAGTTACTGCAGACCATCAACACCACAATAAAAGGATTCAATGCGATCAAAGAAGAGCTGAGAGCAGTCAGTCTGATGACCCTCCAGAACAGATATGTGCTTGACATGATCACCGCAATGGATGGAGGTGTTTGCGCAAAAATTGGAGAATCATGTTGCACATCACACGACGAAGAAAATTGAACCCTCACAGAGGCCATAGACATGGTAACAACCCTGAAAAACCCTGAAAAATCAGATGACCGATGAGACAGATGAAGTGGACGATGACAGCTGGTTTCGGAACCTAGTCTCATGGGTCCCGCAATGGATGGCAGATATATTCACGTTCCTGGGAGCTTTGCTAGCAATGGTTCTGCTAGGAGTCTGTGTTATCAAGATAATCATCACACAGTGCCAGAAAACAGCAAAGAAGGCCATTGGGATGAAAATGATGGTCGATGTCGAGCCAGGCTGGAAGCCCAGAGACCTGATAGATGAGATAATAAAGGACTTTGTGAAGGCCAGTGAATTTGCACCAGAAGGAACAAAATTCACTTATCCCAAGAAACGAAGAAGGTACGAAGGCAAATGGATTTACTGCAGTCCAAATGGACAATGCCTGTTGATGACCTGTAACAAAGATGAGCAGCATGTGAGAACAGCAGGAAGCTTGAAAGGGGTGATAAAGATATGGACACTAAAATTGCATACTTTCATGCCTTCTTGTGTAAACCCAGGAGACGATGAGCAAGAAGCTGAGGAATCAAAGAAACTGAATATAAAGGAGGAAGCTGGAGTGGTCGATGAACCGACCAGAGGGGGGAGTCTAGAGGAGGTCCCAGATATGACCTGCACCCCTGCCCCCCATTGCGAGTTGCCAGTAAGGTACTCGCAGTGGTACGTGACGTATGAGGAGCAAATGAACCAACAGAGAGCCGCACTGGGACTCTGCCCCTTGTACGTAAGGAGATCAATACCGGTTGAAGCAGCCATAAAGCGACAACCCTGGGCAGCACGATACCCTATCAGACAGACATACCAGCCACTGATACGAAATGAGGAATACCTGCACACGGTCCACGAGGAGACCCCTAAAGCCTTAATGGAAGGCCAATGAAAATAAACCAAGGGCCCGAGCAGCCCCGAGAACAAACAGACTTGGCTACTGAAAGCACGAATGTCAGTACTAGTAACTGCAAGGATAATGATAATGGATGCAGGGGAGAGACACTGTTAAAACATAAGAGAATGGTGCCATAAAACAAGATGGAAGCAACCGCTCTGCTGAATGTGTGTAAATAAGCTTGAAATGCAAGAGGCTAAGAAATCGATACTGCTTGCAATGCCTAGTAGAAGAGTAGAGCGGCAAGCGCTAACCATATATCTACCTCAATACTCACAATGTACACGTGCAACTCCATTTTGTGAAAGCAGAAATGTACCCAGGCGGCCAAAGGCCTGACAGGCCGAGTTTAGAAACCCAGCATAGACCAGAGAAGGAGCGGAATCGAAACTCAACAAAGAGAGGCTTATGCCGGGGAGATCGAGGTCAACCAGAAAAGGGAGGTGAGCATGAGCTCACGAGACTCCAACTACAGAGAATACCAGCCCGCCCGTGAAGGTCAAGATAAGAGAGGCCCATGCAGGTGGCCAAGCGCACACAGAATTAAATGCACAAAATGTTGGAAACTGAAGCAGATTCACGGTGAACCAACACGTGACTAGACAGGCGCGAAGATGTGCCACCGCCTGATGTCATCCAGAACCAGGGGGTACCATACCTTTTTCTGATAAGAGACTACAGATCCGAGGCCATACCCAGCCAAATGGAAGGGATGAAGGGTGAATCTTGGGACACTAGGCACCTGGGTGACTACTCTAAAGCTGCTAATTAAAATGGAGATTTATGTTTAGGGGTGTAACTTGCCCAATCACAAGGGATCATGCAATCTAGGGTCCTATAGACACTGTAACCAATGAGACGTCGTACTTGTAGTGACGTCAATCACGTGTGGTGTAGAGGGAAGGGCGTAGATGCGCACCCGATAAGAGTTATCCAATCCACTTGCATTATTTCCATATACAGATATAGCACCTATACTTAAGTTACCTTTCCCAACCAATTGTATTGCATGATGATTTTTTGTAGAATTAGACGTCAATGATGACGGATTTTGCCCATAAAAGAGGCTGTTTGACTAATGTTCAAGGAAGTCGGGGTGAGGCAGGTGTTCGTGATGCTGCTGATTTCCATAAACTGATGTATGTATCATTAAACGGACTTCCCTTTGCCAATTTACTGAGTCCTGATTATTGAACCTTGCTGGAGTATGTGAATCCTGCACTCTGTCCTTGCATGCTGCAGCTATCTTGTATTACTAGTTTACGAGGGTGAGTACTGACCAATGGGTCCGTCAGTAATTTCCTCTCCTCGTCAACAAACTTATGAAATAATGTTTGGGGAGGTCAGGGGTGATGATGATGGGTGGAATATTTCTGCCTTGATTTCGAATGATTTTACAAAGTATGTTGAGATTTTTTGCACAGCTTATATGACGGTTGTATGTGCATTCATTTGACAGTTTTGAAAAAATAAAACATGGCTGGATTTCCAGCAAATGTGCGTAAGGCTCATTGACAAGGATCAAAAAGCATGGTTTTGCAAACATGGAAGTGTTTTCTTATGTCATAATGTCGTTAAAAAAATAGCGTTATAGCTTTGGTGACTGAGGGGTAGGCTGTAGACTTGGGCAGTGGCCAGAATGTCGGGATCATGGTATAAGGTCATGATCTGGACAATGTGGCTACTGCCCATGACCAGAAGGGACAACACATAGGATTAAAGTGGCCATGTGGACCTGGGACTGGCTTTGTGGTAAAGTTATTAGACATTAGCATAGATTTGAAAGGAAAGAAAAATGTGTTTGTGGTAATATGGTCATAGGGTGTTCTTTTTGCCTTCTGCAGGCTGTCATGGAAAGCGAAGAGGGGCCCTGTATGGAACCCTCGCCTTCCTTTACCTTGGTGGCCATCTTGAAAAAGGATTTTCCTTCCTAAACCATAGGACGAAAAATCCTCTTTTTTAGTAGCACAGGTTACCGCTTTGGAAACCTAGGCTGCTAATGGCCTTCATCTCCCATTTCAGGGGCTGGAATGGGGGATGATGGTCTAGAGACCTTGTTATCCACCCTCGCTTTGATTGGGTGATAACTTGGGCTGCTGCGCTGTTATCCACCGTTCCAGTCCCTGGAACGAAGGTTGAACGCCCCAATATTCCTATTAGCATAACATAAAATGCAAATGAAATGTTGGAAAATCTTATTGCGTCTATGTACTTTACTGAGAAATATAAAGTAGATGGAGTCTATGCATTTTTTTTTTTAGTTCTATTTTTTACCTGTGAAAGGTGGTTCCTAAAGGAACATTTATTTTGTTTTTGAATGGCTTTTTTTTAGCAGGAGAACTAACGAGGAAAGGTTGGGAAGGGAAATGAGGGAAGAGGCACCAAACACTAATATGGAGGGGCAGGTGGACAGGGGAAAATGTTGCGCGTGTGTTATTTGTAGGGGGGCAGTGTTTCTGATGCTCTTTGATTACAGCAGTGGTGGTGTCTCTTGGGGAGGAGGGATGCCCTTAGCTGATATCATTTTAACATAAATAACAGTTTTGCTAAAAGTATGTACTGTGTACTAGATTGGAAAATAGCTGAGTATGAATAGGTATTGGAGCTGAGCAATGGAAATGTTGAAGTTGCAAGTTCCTACATCAGTAGAAAATGTAGTTCCACAGTGTTACGAAGCACAGATCTTATTGTGAAGTGCGTACGGGTTCTCGGACACGTCATCATGCTGTGCACCAGCATATGGTCATGTGGCATTCTCTGGAATGTGTGCAATGAAGTCAGATGTTCGCAGACATTATGGTTAAGTTGCTCTAATAAAAACCTATGAAATTCAGTAAAGAACTTTGTTAAAGGGACGTTATGGTTAAGTTGCACTACTAAAAACCTATGAAATTCAGTAAACAAAACTTTGTTAAACGGACATTATGGTTCCATTTCTCTTCTCCCATTCCTCTCCAAGCTTCTCAAGCGCCTTGCCTACTCTCAGCTCTCATCCTTTGTCACTAAGTCCTCTCTCCTGCCTCCCTACCAATCAGGCTTCCGTCCCAAACATTCCACAGAAACTGCTGTCACCTCTATTCTCAACTCCCTTCTCTCTGCTCGCCATGCCAAACAATCCTCTATCCTTATTCTCCTCAACCTCTCTGCATCCTTTGACACTGTCGATCATCCCCTCCTCTTTTACACTCTTTCTTTCTTTGGCTTCAAAGGCTCTGTCCTCAACTGGCTATCCTCTTACCTCTCTTCCCGCTCCTTTACTGTATCCTGGGGTGGCCGGTCCTCTCCTACCTATCCTCTTGAATACGGGATACCCAAAGGGTCGGTACTTGGTCCTTTCCTCTTCTCTCTTTACACCTCCCTCATTGCCCCTGTTATCTCCTCGTTTGGCATCTCCCACCACTTCTATGCCAATGACACTCAACTCTTTCTCTCTTTCTCCTCCTTCTCATCTGACCCTCACCAAAAACTCTCCTCCTGCCTTGCTGCCATTAAGAACTGGATGTCTTCCTGTTTTCTCTCTCTTACCACTGACAAAACCAAAGTTGTATTCTTTCCCTCTAACTCTCTTCCCCCTCCCCCTCCTCCCCATTTCATTCACTTTCCTCCCTCTAATCTTCCTATCTCTCTTCAAGCTCGTAATTTAGGGGTTCTCTTTGACTCCTCTCTCTCCTTCTCCCAACATATTTCCCTCACTCCCCGCACCTGTCGCTACCACCTCTTCAATATTGGCAAAATCGTCCTTCTCTCACTTTCCACGCTACTAAACTCTTAATCTCCTCCCTCATCTTCTCCCGCCTCTTCTACTGCTCCTCCCTACTCTTTAGACTTCCTACTTCTCATCTTGCCCCTCTTAAATCCATCTACCACTCTGCTGTTCATACCCTCTGTCTACTTACCACCCGTGACTCCATCTCTACCTCTCTCTCTTACCTTGGCTGGCTTCCTTTTCACTCCCAACTTAAATTTCAATTTCTCTGCCTTGTCTTCAAATCTCTCCATGGTCTCGCTCCCCCTTATCTCTCCTCCCTTCTCTCCTTCTACTCTCCCTCCCGTTCCCTACGGTCCGCTGACCATTTCCTTCTCACTGTATCTCCCTCCCCTTGTGCCTCCTCCCGTTTCCGCTCCTTCCAACTCCTAGCACCTCTACACTGGAAATCCCTTCCTCTTGCTATCCGCTCTACCCCCACCTTCACCTCATTCCGCACTTCCCTTAAATCTCTCCTCCTCCATTCTCCTCCCTAAAGCACCTCCCCCTCCTGTTTCCCTCCTCCTTACTCTTTCCCCTATCTCCCCCCTCTCCTGCCTCCCCCTCTCACCCTTCCCCTTCCCTCCTCCTACCATTCTTCACCACTCCCCTCCTATTCACTCCCTCTCCCCTTCCCTACCTATCCCCTTCAGTTAATTGCTCTTTTCACTGTTTTGTTGATTGATTCATAATGTATTTGCTTCAACGGTTATATTGTTTGTTTATGTATTATTTTGTTCATTTGTACAGCGCTTTGGTGTAAGGTGCTTAATAAATCAATAAATACAAATACAAGTAAAACCGAAAAACCCTTGAAATTCGCCACTTAGGGTGAGCTATGCACCCATAACCTGTGCCAACACCCTGCACTGCTAAGACTAACACACAGGATATCAAAGATGACATCACAAATGTCATTGATGACATCACTGATGACATCACATGTACATTTACTTTTCATGCAGAGCTTCCACATGGGATTGTAATTATAATATTGGCAGAACAGTATCAGAGATAATTGAAGAACTACCATATGCCAGAGTTCATTAAGCAATGCATTGCTAAAGCATTCCATTGCATTTCTGAGTTCTTTCCGTACATGAACAAACTCATGAAGAAACGTAGGCATTGTCTGCAGCATGCGCTATAGAGGTGCAACATTCCAAATCTTCCCATGTTGGATAATAAATTGATAAATGCTTCCATTACAGATTTTTGCTTACTGTGAAACTTAGGTATGTATGAATGTTTCCCTTACTGCATAATCGTACTATTACGCTCAAAACATAAAGAGCCCACAATGCATACAAATAGAAGCATAGGGAACGTAAAAAAAAAACTGCAGAATGACCAGAAAGTGTTTATAACTGAACTAATTAACTTGATGCACAGAAAAGATTCTTGTGTTTCAAGATTCCTTCTTCTACTATGTATATGTATCATATGATGTAACTGTACCCTAAGGAAAGTATTGTAAGAACATATGAGAAGAGTAAGGACTACAAATATAGCACTTTTTACTTTTTTACTTCCTGACAGTGAAGAAAGCCACCTAGCTTACATATGTCAGTGAACAAAAAAAAGAGGGAGCTAGACATGTGATGTCATCAGTGATGTCACAATGACATTTGTGATGTCATCTTTGATATTGATATCCTGGGTGTTAGTCTTAGCAGTGCAGTGTGTTGGCACGAGTTATGGGTGCATAGTTTACCATAACTGGTGAATTTCAAGGGTTTTTCGGTTTTACTTGGAACCATAACGTCCGTTTAACAAAGTTTTTTTTTACTGAATTTCATAGGTTTTTAGAAGCGCCACTTAACCAAAACGTCCCTTTAACAACGTTTTTTGACTGAATATAATATATATATATATATATATACATATATATATATAAAACGGAAAATGTATGTGTTTTTTTTTTGTGTGCTTGTTCCTTCACTACACAATTCCACACCGTTCCACCAAATTTTGCATAGTTACCTGTGAGGACCCTCCAGATGTCACTGGCTACATTAGATGTGGACACCCCACCCCGTTCCCGGGATTTCAACCCCTGCACACATGAGACGGTTGCCTGGAAGAGGCGAAACATCAAGGTAGAAGGAACGGACAGAACTAATTTCAAGCATCTGGACAAGAGGAACAAAACGTTTGTGGAAAAAAATGTCAAGGCCCTAAGACACACCGTTATGAGATATTTGCACCGCAATGCACAAAACATACATTAGAACATAGAAGGACCAGACAAAGCTCAACTTAAATGTCTCTGTGGGACCAGAAAATACATGTTTCAAGGCCCTAGGACCCACCGTTTCTGAGATATCTGTACCACAATGCACCGGAGTATACTGCACCGTCCAGGGTGAGGCGACAGGTGGGGAGAGCACACAGAAGGTCGCACTTCAAACGATAAGCGACTCTCAACAGGGACCTACAGGATCACTGATTTTCAACAATTGATGAGCATGTCATCATGTCTGCCTACAAAACCCGGGCGGAGTATGGGTCTATGTGCACCGCATTTAATAATGTGGTCGTACAAGGACCGGGCAAAGCTCAGTTTTAAGTGTCTGAACGCCTGGAAAAAAAACTCAAAGGCCTCGAAAACCATGTTTCAATGCCCTATGATGCACCGTTTCTGAAATATCTGCACTGCAACTGACTGCACCATGCCAGGGTGAGGCGACAGGTGGGGACAGTGCAAAGAAAGTCCCATCATGCTGCAGCACACCAACTCTCACCTCCTCTCCACGTCTGCTCGGGAGTAGGTAAACCATCCACATATTCTTAGTGCAGTTAAGTTTAGAGTGCAAAGCACATCAAACGATAAGCCACTCGGAACAGCGACCTACAGGGCCATTGATTTTCATAAGCGACTCACAACAGGGACCTACAGGATCATTGTCAACAATTGATAAGAGTGTTATCATGTCTGTCTACAGAGCCTGTGCGAAGTAAGGGGACTTTTTGCTAGTAGTTGTGTTATTAAGAGAAAATATGGAGGCAAAGGGAGGAAGAGAGAACCTAAAATTGGTTAGTAAGTGCATGGAAATGCCAGGAGACTCTGCCATAACTGCCATGGTCATTATTATATTTCTTACCTAGCAAGATAATTGCACTTCAGTGATCTTGAATGAGTGGCATTAAAGTTACTTGAATGTGCAATCTATTCACTTGCAATTGCAAAGTATATATACGGGTGCTGGTTGAGGTCTGCAAGTTCAATATAATGGCCAGTCAAACATTGAAAGAAATCTGACAATGTGCACTAAACGTGGCCAAAGAGGATTAAGGTGCACTTACTTATATAATTCAAATTGTGTTTATAAATGGAAATCTGTTGATCTCAATCTCGGAAATCCACTTTAAATCTTGCCGTTGCTAGCATAATTGTTGATTCTAAGGTGCAAAGATTTTTCGATTTTGGTTCATAAATATGTCAAAAGTCATGTTATTATAATCCTAGACAGGAGCCCCTGCTTACCATCGTATATTCAGGTTGTCATTCATTCAACAAGCCGTGTTCAGCTTAACAGAGCCTGCAGCGCCATGCTCGGCAGGACGGAGTTCACGTGACTTTCGCGGGTGCCATGTTGGCAGGGGTGTTGCTAGGTCTAGAAAAGATCTGGGGCTATGCTAATGTCAGGACTGTCAGGACTCGGGCTAACTAGCCTTTTGTTTGTAGCCCCAGAGCTTCTATCCGGGGCTACAACCAAAAGATCCGGGGCTATAGCCCCGTCAGCTCCCCCTAGAAACGCCTCTGCATGTTGGTATGCTCGTGTAAGAGCATTCCAATGCGTGCCACTCAAATGTTTGTGATGTCACTACTGTGACACCATTTGTTTACTTAATGGCAGCTGATATTGTTCTAGTACAGAATGAATGAATTTGGCAATATGCCCCGAGACAGCAGGCCATTAATGCATAACTGCATAAATTACAGGCCCGAGCCTAGCAAGGGCCTTAACGAAGGCCCCGGGGGCATTGCCTTATGAGTTAATGGCCCGCAATCAAAGGGCATATTGCCATTAGTACCTCGGCCCATTAGACGGGAGTACTAATGGGATTTTCCCCCAGTTGCGAGACGCGTTGCGTTTCGCAGCTGGAAAAAAAGAAAAGAAAATGGCCGCCACAGACAGAAAACATAGTCCATTTTCTCTTTCCGTGGCAGCCATTGTAAACAAAAAAATGCCTGCCATGGAAAGGGAGAAGGGACTATGTATAGTGACTATGTATAGTCCCTTCTCCCTTTCCATGGCGGCCAGTCGCAGAAAGTACTCCGGGCCGCGCGGAGCTCCGAGTCTTCTGGGGCAGGTAACGCTTACGTTTTACAAGCTCATTGACCCTCGCCGGGTACTTGTCAGATTGTGTGAAAACTAATGCTGCACTTGCTCTCATTAGTCCCATAGACGAAACGTCCTGCTTTTAATTGTGTGACTATGCAGCACGCCATTCGGAGGTCATTCAGAATGACTTATTATTTTAAAGATGTTTAGCCATAAATTGTTTGGAAAAAATATAAATATGTGCATTCTATGATAATATGTTGATCCAGGGATCATGTTAAACCTATAGGGAGTGGCTGCAGAATCTACTGGTTCCTCCAACGCTTATACTTAATGCATATTGTTAAACAATTTTTATTCACATCATTCTCAATTCTATAGTACGTATAATACTTGTTTATATAAAACATCAGGCATAGTGCCATTATACTCTGATAGATGCATATCTTTTTCGTAAATCTTCATTATTAAGTGTTTAAACCGTCCTGTACCATGCAGTACTTACAGATGTATCTAGATTTCAATTGTCTTAGTCTAAGTTCCATATCCCTGACCCTTTTGTCACAGGGAGCAGTTTGTAAGCCAATACATTTTACATCTTTTTTGTTTTCTTGTTGGTGATGTTTCTGCCAATGTGCCGCTAATGGTGATATTGGATCTTGGCTTCCCATTAAGTTGATGTGTTCACATATCCGGGTTCTCAGCTCTCGATTGTTGCTACCAATATAGATCTTCTAATAAACACAATAATGGGCCTCATTACGAGGTTGGAGGTAGCCTTGCCGGTTATACCGGCAAGGCTACCTCCAAACTCGCATCCGGGTCCGGCACCCAGGAAAGGGGAATCACTGGGTCATTCCGACTTTGACTGACCCAGTAATTCCCCTTGCGCGGGTGCCGGGCCCGGTACATCCCCATTCGAGCCCCATAGGGCTCAATGGGAATGGGGAGGGTGTTAGCAACGGTACCATCAATAACGCTACCGTTGTTACGATCCAGCTCTGCTGTGGGTGCCGGGCCTGGTACATCCCCATTCCCATTTGAGCCCCACCGTCATTAACGATACCGTTGCTACCATCCAGTTTTTCTCGCAGGGGTCGGTACGCCGTTGTTGCCTTACCGCCATACTCATAATGAGGCCCAATGTGTCGCAGGGATAACATATTGGGTACAACAGTTGACAAAGTCTTTTATTGTAAACCATATATTGGTATTCATCAATAAGTAACCAAACATATTTAGTGTTTTTACCTTATGGGCCCATTGAACAGGAGCCACATTTGAAAAAGCCTTTGATTTGTTTGGGCCACCATTTTGTTTGACTGTGTTGGGATGTATACATGAAGGAGGGGCCTGGTATGGATCTGAGGACAAGAGCCTTTGTACATCTAATATTTGGTTGGTGTGAAATTAATTTCTTGATATCATCATCTAGTAGCAGAATATGCCAGTGTTTATTCAACATCTGTACAGTAGGTAACTATTTGTATTATATCTCGTGATAAAGCTGATATTCATTTCATGGGCACACCTCTTCATTCTGGGTACTACAAGTGTGTTCCTCTCGAGTTTTGGTGTTTTTCAATTGCTATCTTTAAAGTATCAGTCTTATATCCCCTGTTCCAAAACCTATCAGTAAGGATTTCACATTCCTCATTGCCATTACTGAAGTTCTTTCATGCCCTAACCTGCTCTCCAATTAGTACATTATCAATCACACTTATTCTGTGACAACTTGTGGTGTACAATGTTAAATTAACCTCTGTTAGCTTATGATATGCTTTGGTTTGTATTATATTATTCTGCATGTATATGTGAAGATCAAAAAAATGTATGTCTATTCTGTGTGAATTGCATGTAAGCTCTACTCCTCCTTCCAATCGTCCAAGGTCATCATTAATGTTTATTCTAATGGGACCGTCCTGGTCTAAGGCCCTCAGGCCAACCTTCACTTCTTTGATAGACGCTTCCCGCACCTCATCAACTTCCTTTCTTCTCCTGCTGTCCTCCTTACCCCCTCCATGGCCTCCTCTTCTCCCCCCGCTGCATCCTCCTCGGCTACCTTGCCCTCTCATTCCCTCTCTGCCCCCCTTCGGGCTCCTTCCACACCTCCGCAGGGCGTACCTCTGATCTGTACCCCTCCCCGGAAGTCCTTCAAGGATGGCAACCTTCTCCACATAGCCACTCTTAACTCTCGCTCAGCTGTCAAACACTCCTCCGACATCTGCTGCCTTCTGGAAGAACTTGACCTCGATGTCCTCGGTTCACGACCAGCTCTGTCACAAGCTTTGATACGCTAGTCCCTGACCACTACAAGATCCTCTGTGCACCCAGGTCCATCTGCTCCGGAGGCGGTGTAGCCCTGATATTCCCCCAGTGGATTCCTCCCTCTGTCATCCCTACGCAGGCCTACTCCTCTTTGGAATGCCTCATCTGCAGGCTCTCTCTCTCCCCTAGGCATTCCCTTACTGTGGCTACTATCTATCGGCCACCTGGTCAGATTTCCTCCTTCCTCTCTGAGTGGGCGGTCCTCTCTTCCTCACTCCTGGCCTCGAACACTCAACTCCTCCTTCTTGGAGACTTCAACATCCACCTGGATGCCTCCTGTCTTCCCTCTGAACTCTGTTGTGACCTCTGCGACTCTCTCTCACTCACTATTCTCCCCTCTGGCCCGACTCACTCTGCAGGGCACACTCTGGATGTTCTGACCTTAGACCTTCCCCTTTATGTCCCTCTCACCACTCTTCTCTCCTGGAGTGAAAATGTTCTCCTTTCCTCCCATCTCACCATCTCTACCCCACAGGCCAAGCCACTTCCATCACTGCCACCCACCTTCTCAGTCATCCGACCCATGAAGCGCGTATCAGTTGAGACTTTCGTCGCCACTTTCTCACCCCGCCTCCCCGTTTGGCTGACTCTCACCCTGACACAGCCCTCTCCACACTCCACTCTGCTATATCTGATACTCTTGATATCCTTGCCCCTGTCATGAGGATCCACCTGAAGCCCAAAGCCAAGTGCAACTACTGGTACGACTCAGACCTAGTCACCCTTAAACGCAAGTGCAGGGTGGCTGAGAGGAAATGGCGTGCTTCTTGTACATCCTCTGACAAACTACCTGCCGCCTGGTCCAAAGGCAATACCAGCTCTCTGTCCTAACCAAGAAGAGAGCTCATATCCAAGCCCGCATCTCAGCAGCATCTAATAACTCGGCTGAACTCTTTAAAATCTGCAAGGAAATGGCCAATCCTGCCGCAGTCTCCACCTCTCCTGTCCCTTCCCAGGCCCTCTGCACGGCACTGGCTTCTCACTTCATCTCTAAAACTCAGGACATCTTGTCCTCACTCTCCTCCTCTCTCCTCCCCCCGATACTCCCAGATCCTCCTCTGACCCGTCTGCATCCACCCCTCCTCCCTCCTTCTCTGCCTTTCCCCTGTTCTCCGCAGACAAGGTTTCCAGACAAGTCCGATCTATGAAAGTCTTGTCAAAACAGGTTCACCCCTGTTCCTCCAAAACCATCAAGGACCACATTGACAACCTGGCTCCAGCCCTTGCTGACTTCTGTAACCAATCCTTCGCCACTGGAGTCTTCCCATCCCCCCTGAAGCACTCCCTTGTGCACCCTCTTCTTAAGAAACCCTCTGCCGATCCCTCCTGCCCGGCCAACTATCGGCCAATCTCTATCACTTCTTTCCTGGCAAGCTCCCGGAGAAAATGGCCATCTCCCTGCTTAATCTCCACATTGAATCTGTTGGTTGTCTTCATGACCATCAGTCTGGCTTCAGAGCTGCCAGAAGCACGGATACTGCTCTCCTGAACATCCGTGAAGACCTGCTCTCAAACCTTCACTCTAACACCCCCTGTGTCCTCAACCTGCTTGATCTCTCTTCTGCCTTTGACACTGTCAACCATGCCATCCTGCTAAAGTGTCTCCATGATAACCTAGGTATCACCGGTCAGGCCCTGGCGTGGCTGACTTCTTTCCTCTCTGACCGACCCTCCCAGGTCCAACTTGGGTCCTTCCTCTCTGCTTTTTCTCTGCTTTTTCTCTACCTGTGGTGTCCCCCAGGAGTCTAACCTCTCTCCCTGGCTGGTCAACCAATACCTGGCACTCCTTGCCCACCGCATTGCCGCTCTCTGCCCCAACTTTCAGTGCTATGTGGATGACACTCAGCTAATTGTCAGGCTACCTTCGGCAACCTCTTCCCCGTCCCTCATCTTTGACTGTCTGTCTGCTATCCAGGAGTGGTGTGCCGCCAATGACCTCTGCCTTATTGCCAGTAAGACGGAGATTCTCCTCATCAGCACACCCACTCCCTCCTTTCCTGCAGCTCTCTAGCCGGCCTCTCTTGGCCCTCCTCCTGCTCCCACCTGAAAGGCTAAGAACCTGGGGGTCATCTTCGACTCCAAACTCTCTTTCTACCCTCACATCTCTGACATCTCTAAGAAGTCACACTGCCGGCTGCACCTCCTCAGAGGTATTCTTCCTTTCCTCTCCTTTCCCCAGAAGCACACTGTCTCCAGAGCTTTGGTTCTCTCCAGGCTGGACTATTGCAACAGCCTCTTTCTAAATCTGCCGGCTTCTACTCTACGCTCTCTGCAACTCATCCAAATCAGTACTGCGAGACTTGTCCTTGGCCTCAAGCCCAGGGATCGTATCTCTACAGGACTGAACTCTCTGCACTGGCTCCCAGTGGCTGCGAGGATTAAGTTAAAAAAAAACAACTCTGCATCGTCCACAAGGCCTTCTGGGGCCGCAATACCTTCAACTCTCTCTTCCTAAATATCTACCCTCTCGAGCTCTTTGCTCATTCCCCTCCAACTCCCTCAAGGTCAGTCGCTTCTCCAAGCAACGAGTTGGCGGTAGATCTCTCTCTTCGGCTGGGGCCTCCCTCTGGAACAGCCTCCCGCCTGCCTGAAACTTGAGGAGAACCATCTTCGGTTCCGGAAGCACCTAAAAACCTTTCTCTTTGCTTCTGCTTTCTCTCCCCCTCTCCCCTGCTGAAGTCCTGGCTGATACTGAGACTGCACGGGTTACCTGGCCACCCATCTTATTTGGGGCCCAAGCCTTGCCAGTTGCACGCCTGCGCTGCCTTCCTGGCAACCCCTCCACCTGGGGACTGCTTTCTGTATCCCTACAGTACCCAAACCAGCACTTATGTCTGCACTCATCCTGCACTTGCCACCAGCTGGCCGTTTCTTATTTATTTTATGTTATTATCTTATTATCCCATGTACTGCACTTTCCCCTCCCCTCCGCACTTTACTTTTCCCCCTTCCCTTGCGCGATCTGAATGACACCTGGCCTAGTAAGATCGTTGTCTGTCTTCCCTCTGTTCCCCCTCCCTTGCCTCACCTGTGTATTGGCGCGTTATAAATGTCATGTCATATCATATCATATCATATCATATCATACTCAAAAAGGTGTTCTGGTTGAGGTGAGAAACAAATAAGTTTAATTGTTCTTTCGTTCCTTGCCAAACCATAAGAACATCATCAATATATATGTGTCAGGCGATTATGTGCCCCACAAATCTGTTGTCAGACAGTGCATTAGTTTTCTCATAGTAGCCAATAAATAGGTATGCTATAGAGAGGCATCGCTTGATCCCAAAGCTATCCCTTGGGTCTGCTGATAATATTCATTATTGAATATGAAAATGTTATTGTCAAGGGAACATTTCAGAATTTCTTTGATCATCTGCAAGTGGTTTATGTATGAGGATGGTGCTGTGGCGTATGTGAAGTCTATAGTTTCCATTGTAAGATCCATGTGAAATGGAGGTAAACAGTGCTTTTATGTCAAGTGTTACTAATACATAGGCTGATTGCCAGGTGAAATTATCTAGTATCAGTAAAAGATGCATAGAATCCTTAATGGATGATGCCAGTTGGTGAACCCCAGGTTGGATTGCTGTCTCTATATATTTAGGAAACTGTCCTGTCACCTTCACATGCTCTTTCTGAAACCTTTTGGAGCATAAGGTACCCTTTTTGGTGGTAGAAAGTGTAATTTCAGGGTACATGTGGTAATCATTTCTATACCACATTTGTGTATGAAGACAGCTGTATATATTTATCAGAAAATACATTCTTGGAAACCTTTTTAAGAATGGTGAATCAATGCCTTCTATTCTGGCTCACTCCATTACACTGGCTGGTGTAACTAAATCCCCTTATTATATAAGCAGATACTGCAGACTCACAGTGAAAGAAAGGAAAGCAGCTGGATTTGAGAACCACTGAGTAGCAATTACCATCAAATGATCACAGTTCATTTATTAGTCATGAGTGTTTCCCTGTGAAAATGTGAAACTTTAAGAACAAAAGTCTCAGCATGATTTAATGGTTTAGAAAGAAGAGGACATATTCAGCATATTTCAATAACATACTTTTTCTCAATATCTTATATTGTAAGGTGGGACTGTCTATAGTAACAACATGATCTGGTGCAACAAGATCCCTCACTTTCCTCTGACACTAATGACCATGGAGTTCAATTTGATATCCCCAACGCAGACACAGGTGCCAAATGACTGGACCAGGTTGACTAATGATAATTATCCAACCGTGCTGACGTCATTAGAGATACCACGACATAGTAACATTAGCCATGAAGCAAACTCACATCCCTGCACGTAGTTACACAGACACGCATGTGCACACATGAAGAACACACATACACAGCTCTGTAGATAGAGGACAGCTACATGTACATACTGTCAGTAGCCTTTTTCATTCATTAGCCAAATGCCGAAACGCAGAAATGCAAGAAAGCAAGAATTACACCAAACAAGTTTGCACCTCCTTATTACAACTAACCATAGGGGACTTCAGGGACGTATAAGGAACCTGGAAGAGCCGAATACTACTAACCTCGAGAGAAAGCAATACAATATACATATATAGGCATAGAGGAACCATAGAATGACTGTAGTTAGATTGCACGAAGCCACAGGCCACAGAATAAGGAACAAAGATATGCAGATTCTGCAGCAGGAAGCGAAGGGCCTGCACTCGCAGCCAAGGACAAGTGTGGGTGGAACATTCCTGACTCCAGCGGCAAGGATCCACCTGCAAAATAACACAATAAATCCTCACTAATTGCATACCGAAGAGCTCAGTTTTGTGGTCCTCATCCACGTGACACGGGCGATCGGAACAATAGCCATTTACCCGTGGTGGGAAGAGGAGCTGTTCCCAGCAAAGCAGACAAGAACTAATAAATGAGTTGCTCAAAAAACATTACAATCCGCAGGCACTCTCTCAGGCTAGTTGGATATACCAATGCTTTATAAATGCAAATAAAAAAAAAAAAAAAAAAAAAAAATTGGGACACACACTCTTCCTCTTTACCTTGAGAAGGTACACTGAGGTATGCCAACAGAGCAGGGTCCCAGGCCTGGGGAGACCCGCTCCAGCCAATCAGGGAGGCCAAATCCTGGGGTGGTGTGAAATGGGCAAGGGCCAATGGTAGTCCTGTGACCCTGCAACAATGTCATAACTCGTTTTTGGGGATGTCTCAGGCGAGACCACCTGACATGGAAGGATCCGTTAGCTAATGGATATAGGTGCCTTCTATAGGTACGATAACCCCAGCCACCCACTAGAATGTGCTCTTAGGTTTTAAGGGAAAGGTCACAAGTTGTGACGCAATTTGGTAACAAAAGCCCGGGTCACGGGCCCAGGAGCTGTGATTGCAATTGCTGGAGATTTTGTATTCCTGTATGATCCCTGTCTGCTATGGAAAATAAAGGACAGTTCTAACTGGCCCTTGGCTGAGTCCTCCATCATTGCCAGGGGAGGGTTAGCTGGGCCTGGGCCCTCTGCTGAACGGTAACTGTGTAGCACTAACCTTGGTCCTCTGGTATACCTTTACAAATTGGTAGCAGAGGACGGTTCACTACGTTCATTCGGCATGAAGCTGCCTTTCCCGTCGTGACACCTGGAGTACTATGAGGTGACCCACGGAGCGTGTGAGTCACACAGAGGTGCACCCTGTGCAGAGGCCGTCAGGAGCTGCCTTGGAGAAAATCCTGCACGTGGTCTGTGAGAAGCCTAGCAGACCAGAAGGGCGGAGTGGCAGCTTTGGGGAGAGCCGGTAGCCGAACAGTGTCAGCGGATCAAAGAGTGTAAGTATGGACTCATATTGATTCAGCCATATGGCAAATAGGAGAGGTGGTGAAGAGTTGTTGGGTGTGGGGTGGTGATGAGTATTGTGTAGTATTGTTGAGTATTGTCAAGTATCATTAAACAAGGAGCTGAGATAGATGTAATTTGTTCATCGTTAGGGAACATTTGATCTTGAGGAAAAAGGTTGAGGCAGTTAGCCTAGACTATTGACTCAAGGGTACAGATGACAGAAGTTATGTAAATAGTGGATTTCTTGTGGATTGGTCATTTTAGCTCGGGTCATGGATGATGGTATCCCCATGTACAGGGATTAGCAACTGAAGCTAGCTTGAACCGCAGAAGGTGTTCTTCTGGTTAAGTCTCACATAGGCATTTTATCTACAAGGCAACGCTGTAGGTACAGATTGAGCTCGTGAAATATTGGTATTCCCTGTTAGGAGTCAGGACGACGGCCGTGGGTATATGTTGGGGATAGGTTGTCTATATGTGTGAAAATAGTGGTTTAACTGGGAAATGGTATTGTGAGCTCTGTTAGTGGTCTGTTTCCTTCACTTATGCTTTTTAGAGTTGACCTTACCAGTGGGTGAGTGCAGGAGTTGAAGAACATGAGGAGGTGCGACAGGGTTGAGGGGTTCTGAGGCGGTGCACGGAAGGGGCATGCGCAAGATTAGTGAGTGTGCTCGAAAAGACAGAAGGTGTAAAGGGGAGTTGCGCAGAGCACTCCCAGGGTATTGACTGAGAGCCGGATAGGCTTGCCAATTTGTAGAAAGAACTGTCAATTGAAAATTTGTGGAGAAGCGTACTATTAAGTGACAGCAGAAATGTCAAAAGCCCTTACTTGGGATCAAGTACGTATCAAGAATAATGTACTGTGGAAGTAACATGGGGGATACACCCCTCCAGCATATGTGCTGGTCCCTGCCGCGATATAAGGACAACATTTGTAAATATAGCATGGAACGGACACGGATCACAGAAGGTAAACTGCCTAAGCCATGGCGAGAGCTTCTCCAAGTATGTGCAGCAACATACACAGGAAGTCTACAAGGGGAATACATTGAGCAAACAAATGGCAATATTTGAGTTGTGGAACATGTTCCAGGACGACAGAGGGGATGTGGCACGGCATCAATGGATGCTGAACCAACAGGAGGCAACGGGCAAAAAGCCTTGGGCCATCGCTCCCACTACCCCTCCAGAACATGAGAATGACAGGGCGACAGTAGGGGCACAAGGATTATATCCAGCAAGGGAATTGAGAGCAGCGGCAGGGTACACAAACCCAATATTTGCACCTCCAGAATACCGCAGAAGTGAGGGGCAGAACCGGGCCGGACAAACAGCTGCAGGGACAGAAAACACAGGAGGCGAAAAGGAAGAGCACAGAGAGAACCAAACGCACGTGAAAAAGAACGACCTGGGAATACGCAGGAGACGAGGGACCGGAAAATATAGCAGCGAAGGAAGGGGGTCGGAAGACAAATATTGCTTAAATTAGATGGGAAGACAACAGTAGAAGCGGGAGGACCAACCAATGAAGCAATGGTTTGTAAGGACATGGTTGAAGTTAGGGAATAGGCAGAGATAATGGAAGAGGTGGACAGATGAGGGAAGGAGGAAAAGGAAGAACGCGAGAGGGTGCGAAGTGAAAAACAGAAGGCAGAAGTGTGAGAATGCGAACCACGGGAGATACGAAGGCAGCGGGAGCTCGAGGAAATAGCAAGGAAAAGGGAAGACAAGGAAAGGGAAAGGCAGGTACAGATAAAGACAGAGAAGAGAAAGTTAGAAATAGAAATGCTCCAAAGAGAGTGACAGCACAAGAGTAGAGTAGCACAAGATACAATAGCATTTATACAGTATTTATACTGTTTTATCTTGTTTTACTCTCAATTAAGTGTATCTACAAACACATAAACTGCAGTTTTATTAAAAATCTGACTGCAGCACTCGGAACTGTCCTGATACATTTTTGTAAGAAGTCATTCACAGTAACGTGTACACACTTACCAAGGTGTAACCCCCATAGGTGTGTGTTCACCCTTCGTTCATCAGCCAGGTATCCCATGACCTTGCTCATTTTTGCTCTTTAACAAATGACCATACTGCCAGAAAGAAGTGCTGTACATTGGACGACTGATATCACAAGATGGGCAAAAAGAGATACCAGAAAGAGCAGAGGCAATACGCAAGACTGCAAAACCCACAACCATAGGCCAAATGCAGCAGTTCCTAGGACTCTGTAATTACTGCAGAGCATGGGTGTTTGACTACAGCATGTACACTAGGCCCTTGTTAAGTTCACTGAAGGAAGCACAGAGGGGAGGGTACCTTACAGTGGGCAGAAGAGATGACCGAGGCATTTGAAGATCTGAAGAAAGCAATATGCACATCTCCAGTGTTAGGGATCCCAGACTATCAAGAAGAATTCTTCCTATTCTCGCACTCCAGTGGAGTAGTGATGACTGCACTGCTTACACAGATGAGCATGGGGTATAAACCATTAGCATACTATGGCAGGAAACTAGACCCAGTGATGAGAGTACACTATGCGTGTGAACAGATGTTAGCTGCTGCCTCATTCACAGTGGACAAGTCAGCGAGAATTACCATGGGATGCAGCACCACTCTTTTTGTGGAGCATGCTCTCTTCGCAATACTGGAAAGGCCTAAAAGTACATTGAAAACACACAAAGTTTCGGGGTATGAGGTGTTACTGTCTAACCCTGCCCACAATGTTGCCAAACCCACAGAGAATGACGACTATGTGCAGGACTGCAAGACATACTGGAACGGCAGTTATGAGGTTAAAAGAAGACAGGACGAGTGAGGTAGTAGTGAGCACATGTTTACCATCACATTTTTCAATGCAGGCTGCGGAGCTAGTAGCTCTAATATTGGCATTGTAACAAAGCAAAAACAAAGAAGTGACAGTTTATTCAGAGTCAGCCTACGTGACATCCACGGTGCATTCTGGGCTGCCACGTTGGCTGAGGAGGGGCTTGTTACGCTCACCTGGTCTCTGCGGACGCATTGGGGCACGGTTGCAGCCCTCCCTGAACTTGCGTTACGCTGCTGGTAAGTGCTGAATAACGCGAAGCGTCTGTCTTGAAGAACAGGGCAGCTTGTATAGCTGTGAATCCATTAGCAGCCACACCCAAGAATACACTTGGGGCTGCTTAATGGATGGAATGTTCAAGGTTAATGCATCTGAAGTGCTTAATGGATGGAATGTTGAAGGTCAAAGCTTTTTGGTGTTAAATGAATGTTCTTGTTTATTTTTGTTCATGAGCCTGGCGCCAAAGGTGCCAGGACAGTGTCCACCCAGGTCTCCTGTGCATGCGACCCCTTCTGCCTGTGCCCCTGACTTCATGACCATGACAGCACTCCTCCTCCAGGCCCTTCTCAAGGGTGGTTCTCCTCCCGGTCCTGGTTTGGTGAGATTATTGCGATTGAACTGTCTGATTAAACGCAGAGCATGGACATATTCACTGGGTTCCCATGTTCGGTCTTGAGGTCTGTAACCTTTCCAGTCAATTAGGTAATACAATTTTGATCGAATCACCTTGGCGTCCAGGATGGATTTAACTTCATATTCTGGTTCTCCATCTATTACTTCGGGCTCTGGCGGAGAACTAAGCCGTGTATTGGATTTCATTGGTTTGAGGAGAGAGACATGAAATACAGGGTGAATTTTCATGTGAGATGGTAACTCCAATTTCATGGCAACAGGATTGGTTATGGACTTTATAGTATAGGGGCTCAGGTATCTTGGGCAGAATGCTCTTGGCCCCTTGAGGGGAATATATTTGGATGCTAACCACACCTTTTCTCCAATCTGGTAGGCGGGAGCTTCCTTCCGATGCCCATCAGCAAACAGTTTTCGTCTTTCGTTAGCCTTGGTCAGATGCTCTGTCGCCTCCTTAAGAACCTGAGTGATGGTTTTATGCACGTTTTTTATGGCTGGCATTTCCAGGGCATCAGGTGGATCAAATACTGATGTCCTCTGATGTCTTCCATGCACAGTGTAGAATGGAGTTTGTCCTGTGCTTGTGTGAACTGAGTTGTTGTATGCATACTCAGCTATCCAGAGAATATTTTTCCAAGAATCCTCGGACTGTTGCAACATATACCTGAGATATTGCTCTAAAGTTTGGTTGGTTCGTTCAGTTTGCCCATCAGTTTGAGGGTGATGGCTTGTGGACAACTGGAGGTCGATTTAGGCAATCATACAACACTTTTTCCAAAAGACAGAAAGAAATTGTGTTCTGCTATCAGATACTAATATTGATGGAAATCCATGCAATCAAACAATTTGTTCTAGGAACACAGAAGCGAGAGTTGACGCACTTCGGAGTCCCTTCAGAGGGATGAAATGGGCCATTTTGGAGAATAAATCCACAACGACTAATATCGTGTTGTATCCATTGCACGGTGGAAGATCTGTGATGAAGTCCATCGATAAGGTATGCCAATGTGCTGGTGGTACTGTTAGGGGATGCAGTAAGCCAGCTGGGTTCTGTTTCTGAGACTTGTGTTGTGCACAGACTCTGCAGGTTTCAATAAATTGGGCAATGTCTTTTCGCCAGGTTGGCCACCAGTAGTTTTGTTTTACCTTAGCCTGAGTTTTGGCTATTCCTGGGTGTCCTTCCACTAACGAATCGTGGTAATTTGTGATGATTTGCTTTTGCAGTTCTTGGTCTTGGACATATAATTGTCTTGGAAATACGGTAGATTGTCTTCGATGGTATACTGGTCACCTTTTAACAGCCATTCCTGTTGTGTTGATTGATCCATCGGGAATTGCAAACTGGTTCTTTGGTCATCCACACATGTGGTGGCAGCTATTCTTGTTTGAATCCTTTCCTCAGGAATTACGGCCCCATGGTCGGATGCTATAAAAGGAGTCTTTTTCTTCACTCATGCGTGATAGAGCGTCTGCCTTCCTATTGCGTACTCCAGGTCTATAAGTGATAATGAAATTGTATTCTGCGCAAAGAGAGGGCCTGAAGTGCTGCTATGTCCATAATAAAAGCTTTTTGGTGTTAAATGGATGTTCTTGTTTACTTTTGTTCATGAGCCTTGCGCCAAAGGCGCCAGGACAGTGTCCACCCAGGTCTCCTGTGAATGCGACCCCTGCATGCCTCTGCCCCTGACTTCATGGCCATGACAGGGCTTCAGGCATGCTGATGGGTCACCGGTGCAGCATGCACTCCTATTGGGCAGACTCATAGAGGCACTTCAGATCCCACTGCGCATGGCAGTGGCGAAGTGCCAGGCCCACACGAGGGGAGAGGATCCAGCCTCTAGGAGCAATGAGGCAGCGGATGCGGAAGCAAAATGCACCGCTTATTTTGGGGACATTTGGAAATGGACGCTTCATCCCCGGTACGCAACCATGTACGAACGATGGTGTTGAAGGAAGGGTATAACATATTACCAGTGACACAGATTTTGGAATTGCAGGGAGCTGCACCAAGGGAAGAGAATAAATTGTGGCTAAAAAGGGGATGCACAGTATTTCCGGCAGGCGCCTTGTGGTGGCAAAATAACACAGGGAAGGTTTGTTTGTTTGTTTGTTTTATTATTTCAAATGCGCACCAGACCCGAGGGTATCAGGCCACAGAAAGCAACAAGAAAATGTTCAGCTTCGGTTACAGTGCTGTACAGTTATATACAGATTCTGTACACAGGGAAAAAGGAGAACAGGTTCAGAGAGGCAAGTGGTCAAAAAGTAGTAAACATGATAGGAAAGTATATACAGGCAAAGAAGATGCAGACATGGATGTTATGGAGGCGTTGGTGTGGGGCGAACTATGTGTTAGCTGTCATTTTCCTTTATCCACTGAATGAAATTGTGCCTGAAGTGTGGGTATGTTTAATCTACCCTTAAGGCGGGAGGTAGGGAGTTCCACAGCTGGGCGGCTTTCATCGGGAAATTGCTTCCTCCAGTTTTGGAAAGTTTGAACCTGGGCACCGTAAGGGGATTGGAGTTGGCAGTTCTTGTAAGGTGGTTGGAGGAATGTCTCTTGAATCTGTCTTTGAGGTAGCGTGGGGCGGCGTTGTTAAGGCACTTCTGTGTGCGTGAGGCTTCTTTGAGTGAGATTTTATCCTTTGTGGTGAGCCAATTGTTCGATCTCCTTATGTCAGAGATATGATCTTTTTTGGAGATGCTCAATGCTGTTCTGAGAGCATTGTTTTGTAGGATCTGGATTGTGTCAGTGATGTATTTGTTAGCCCCCAGATATAGGGCATTACAGTAATCCAGTTTTGATCAAATTAGGGCCCTTAATGGGGTGGTGCAGCTGTTGGTGGAAAGGAAGGGCTTGGCCGCTTTGATTAGCTTACAGGTGTAGGCGGTGGTGGAGGCCATGGAGTTGACCTCTCTGTTGAAGGAGAGGGTGGCGTCTAGGTAGAACCCTAATGTTTTGACTTCTTTGGCTACTTTGATGGTGTTACCATCTATGATAAAGCTTGTGTAATTGTGGCCAAGTTTGTTGATGTTTGAGGTGGTGCCGAGGATTATGAGCTCAGTCTTGTCATCATTCAGGGATAGGCCATAAGTGGCAATCCATGCCTGGATGATGAGGTACACTCTATTCACCAAGGCCAAATCCTTGTCATAATCTCCCGTCAGTGGTATGAGGATCTAGGTATCATCGGCATAGTTGGTGTAGGTGATACCAAGACCATCGAGATCATCGAAAAAAGGGCTTCGTGAAAATATTGTACATGGTGGGAGAGACACATGATCCCTGGGCACCCCACAGGTAATGGGGATGGGGTCGGCAGATGCTGAGGGTGAGAAGACACACATGGTCCTGTTATTTAGAAATGATTGTATCCAGCCTATCGCTTCTTGCGAGAAGTGTACGGACAAGTCCAAGTGGTTGCAGAGGATTTTGTTGTCTACTAAGTCAAATGCCGCTGATAGGTCGAGGAGTAGTAACAGGGCGGTTTTACCATTGTCTCTAAGTGTGTCAATTTGTGCCTTGAAGTCTATCTGTGCTGTTTCAGTCCTGTGTTGGGGTCTGAAGCCAGACTGGCGGACTCCCAAGAGATGGTTTTGTTCTAAGTATTGCTGTATTTGGAGGTATGCTACCTTGTCTAGGATTATGAGCAGGAAGGGAACTGTGGTGATGGGTCTGTAATTAGTGGGTATAGAGGGGTCCAATGATTGTTTGCTGAGTAGTGGGAGAACCCAAGACTCATTGAGGTTGCTGGAGATGGTACCAGTGGAGAAGGAGGTGTTAATGAGCTTCGAGATAAAGGGTGATAGGTCTCTGGCCATGTCTTTAATGATTTGGGATGGGCATGGGTCGCCTTGGCAGTTCCACGGTTTGAGGGTGAGTATGACTTTTTCAACCTCTAAGATCAATACTTTAGAGAAGCTAAAGCGGTGTGAGGGTTTTTGTGTGGGTTTTTTGTGTGGGCATAGATGTGCTGACTAGAGGGGTTGGTTGGTGAAGGATTTCTTTTTTTTTGGCAACCTTGACCTGGAGGGAAGCTACTTTGTTGGAGAGGGCATTTTGGAGACTGGTGCACCAGCTTTTATCCTTCACGCAAGTGTCTGGGACTGGGATAGGAGTTTCCAGTTCTTTAAGGATTGTGAACAGTTCTTTTATGCTTGAGTTTGCTTGAGAAATTCTCTGGTTGCAGGAGTCTTGCTTGGCTAATAGGAATTTCTTTCTTGCAGTGGGAGGTTATATTGCTGAGGTTGACCTTATTGACAACCCAGGGTGATTGTCTCCATATCTGTTCACATTTTCTTTTTTTTGTTCAGTTATTGAGGTACGGGGAGAACCAGGTGTTCAGGTGCATTTTAGGTTTACTCTTTCTTAGTTTGAGTGGGGCAATAGAGTCTAGGGCTGCGGTCATTATTTTGTTATATTCATCGACAAGGTTATGGGGATCAGTGGACTCTGTTAGTGAGCTCAGTGTCGGTAGAATAAGAGGGACACATTTTTCTGCTGTGAT
Source organism: Ambystoma mexicanum (assembly GCF_040938575.1). Classification (NCBI taxonomy): domain Eukaryota; kingdom Metazoa; phylum Chordata; class Amphibia; order Caudata; family Ambystomatidae; genus Ambystoma; species Ambystoma mexicanum. Next base: position 748,654,261 of record NC_090923.1, on the reverse strand, counting down.
GTTTCTTTTGTTCCTAGTGGGGATGGCAGGGGCGTTGGAAGTTCTCAGGTGATAGTGAGTGAGAGAGGTGGGGGGTGTTCGAGTGAATGTTAGTGGGTTTGGTTCGTGGACATGTTTTCCTAATATTTCTTGTTTTAGTGGGGAGTGTAGACCTGGCAAGGGGTTCAAACAATTTGGGTAGGCTAGCGCGCAGTCTGAGGTTTCTGGAAGTAGTGCTGCACGGACTATCAGTTTTGGGTAGGTTCTGGGTGTGGGCGTTGGGGGTTAATGAGTGTGCAAGAGTCATATTGTTGGGTAGTTGTACTACTGCGTCAAGGGCTAGTCAGAGGTATGGGCTTGTGTGGCTAGTCATGCAGATCAGGTAAAGAATGGTCCTTAATAGGACTGTGTATATGCCCGGTACAAACATAGTGCAGTAGTGTTAGGATAGTGTGCAGGCAGTGCCAGCAGGTGTGATAGCAGTGGGGTTGGCAAATTAGTTCCAGGTGTAGGTAGCAATACAGTGACTAGATAGGCTAAGCGGCACAATGTAGGCAGATGCATATTATGTGGCACAGGTTTAGGTGGCAATGCAGTTGCTAGACAGGTTAGGCAGGCACAAAGTAGGCAGATGCAGATTTTGTGGCACAGGTTTAGGTCGCAATACAGTAACTGGACAAGCTAAGCAGGCACAATGTAGGCTGATGCAAATTTTGTGGCATAGGTTTAGGTAGCAACACAGTGACTAGACAGGCACGATGTAGGCAGATGCAAATTTTGTGGCACAGGTTCGATAGTAATACAGTGACCAGATAGGCTAGGTGGCATGATGTAGGCAGATGCAAATTTTGTGGCACAGGTTTAGGTAGCAATGCAGTTACTAGACAGGTTAGGCAGACACAAAGTAGGCAGATGCAGATTTCTTGGCACAATGTAGGCAGATACCATTCACGTTATCAGCGCTAGTGTAAACAGTAGTCTCGGCGGCCTGGGTGGGCACAGGGATGTAGCGTGGCATTTGTGAGGCGCACGATGAGAGTGGAGCAATAGTGTTGTTAATGATGCACCAGTGTGGTAAGATGCTGTTAGATCCCCAGGATTGTTCAGGGTAGTGCACGTGTGTGCGTCGATGATCAGGGAAGAGTGGCAGAATGAGGCAGGTAAGGAGGTAGTAGCAGGGGGACCAGAGGACTGTAGATTGTGTCAGTAGTTATTAGAGGGGAGTGTGCTTACCAGGGGTTATGACCGCAGGTAGATCACTCGGGTTAAAGTTCCTCCTGGAGACTTCATGAGTTCATCGTGCATGGAGGAAGTGATAATCAGGTGCCTAGGTAACGGGCAGAGTGTTGCGGCGTGTGGTCAATGCGGCACGGACAGGCACAGACAGGAATCTGGCCTTATAATGGTGGCCTTCTGGTGTAGGGTTGGCTAGTGCCTTCCAGTGATGCCGTTCCGATGATGTAGGCGCTGGTAGCCTATGAGGACTGACGTCGGTCGATGTTGATACGTTGCTTAGCAACGTGTAAATGAGGCGGCCATTTTAGCAGGGCTGCTCGTGTACAAATGTGATCAAGTGAGCACGGAAAGGGATTAAGGTGAGAGGTAAGCTGATCAAATGATCAGGATGGCTGTTAGGATCAGGGTCATCTGTACAGGTGCCCTCGTGGCAAAAAGGGCACTCTTACCCATGTGGGTGTGGACGCATGCCAGTGTGCTGAGCTTCTTGTGAAGCCAGTGCCGTGAAGTGGATGGAGGGCTCCTGCCCTCGCTGCAACGTCGTAGTGAAGAAAGGCACAGACAGGAATCTGGCCTTATAATGGTGGCCTTCTGGTGGAGGGTCGGCTAGCGCCTTCTGGTGGTGCCGTTCCGGTGATGTAGGCGCTGTTAGCCTATGAGGAGCGTCGGTCGGTGTTGATAAGTTGCTTAGCAATGTGTAAATGAGGCAGCCATTTTAGCAGGCCTGCTCATGTACGAACGTGATCAAGTGAACACAGAAAGGGATTAAGGTGAGAAGTAAACTGATCAAATGATAAGGTGATAATGCAATTCTCATTATTACACACTGCACTGACACAGTTACACCATCCTACCCATATGGTGAAGGGTGTGCTTGCTGCTCATATTGGTGAAGACTGGTTCTGTCCTAATCAGGTCATACTCTAAGGGTAGTGTGAGGAGCCATACCTCGCCCAATTGGTCCAATCCAACACCTTCATGTTGACTATGTGGACATGCTCCAAATATGCCAGGGCTACCGCTACATGATAGTGGTTGTATGCCCATTTTCCCAATGGGTCGAAGCCAGCCCCTGTTCCCATCCTGATGCCAATAGAGCAGCAACATTCCTGGTTCATGAAATGTTCCCACGATGGGGCGTGTGCGAGGTCCTGCGGTCTGACAATGGTCCTCACTTGCCAATGAGATGTTTCACCACATCACAATCCTGCTGGGAATACAACACATATTCTCCTGTGCTTATCACCTACTAGCAAACGGGATGTGTGAGCACCTCAAAGGGCTGCTCAAGGAAGGCATTTCCAAAATAAAAAAGACGCTAAAGAAAAGTTGGTTGCATTCTCTACCTTTAACATTATTCGCATTGTGCAATAAACCAGGGTCCGACCACCATTTAACCCCACATGAGGTGGTAACCGGGTGGCGCATGAGACTTTCCCTGGCTCCTCCCACTAGGGCATTGTTAGATGCAAACAAAATGTCTGATGTATTGGGACAGGAAATGTAGGAGTACACTGCTTCCTTGATGGCTAGTGCCGCTTTCATTTCTCACAACTACAGGGACAACGGGAGAGGTCCAAAGCAAACAAAGAAAACAACAACCCAGAAGCAAACAAATAACTTTTGAGAGCTCCACAACTTTATCCAGGGGACCAAGTGCTTTCAAAGGACTTCACACGCCAGTGGTACAAGCCTTAGTTTACGGGACCGTACACAGTGGAGCAGGTCACAGATCGGGCAGTGAAATTGCAAGATAAGAAAGCCTGGAATTACTTGGAGATGTCAAGCCCTGTCAAGCAGTGGCCTCTCCTAGCACAGCAACGAAAGGGCCAACCATCCACAAGGAGAAGAACAAAACCATCACCTTGGAACATCTCAGCCCAGAAGAGGCCAACCTATGATTACTCACTCCAGAACACGAGAGATAGGGAAAGGACTTCCTACACATCCAGAGTGAGGGGACACTGTCTGTTTATTAATTTTCTTTATGCGCACTGACAGCATTCATCATGAAAGTTGTGACTTTTATTACTGCATTGTCCAATGCTGCCTCATGATCCTCATCCCGCGACCTTCCAAGGCCAATTTGTTTACTTTGTTAGGAGATCCTACAGTACTAGAAGACGCCATCCGAATGTAATTTTCTGTGTATTCCTGGCCTATTTGTCCCAAGCATACCCACAACTGAATAGATGAAACCCTTCTCTGCTTGCAGTATTTCGTGATCCTAGGATACGCGCAGTTTGGGAACAATTGTTTTTTCTTGCAATGACCCAACATCACGTTTGCAGGGCCTGAATTAATGAAATACTAACTGATTAATGCATTTTGGTGCATTGCAGGTGGTCAACAAACTTCTTCAAAGCTGCACAAGATTCTGAAGAGTAGTGAGTAATAGGGTCCATTATTAAAAGTGTGTTAATTGCATCTTGCGTCTTCTTTTTGTTTGGTATTTTTGCTCTTATTGTTTGGAGAATGTCCTTTGTTATAAACGATAAAGCTGTAAATCCTACTAATACAACCTCAATTTTGGCAGTGGAAACTATCCTGTCAGGTCAAGAGGTAAGCACTGCTGGATCAGTAAGGAGAGGTAGACGCAGTGCTGATGTAGATATGGGAGGGGTTGATCTTTATCTCACTGAATCCAATAACATGTGGTACAAGAACATGACTAAAGTTGGTAAACAAACAACTGGGGAGAGCTGCAATGTTTGCTCCCTTATCCCCTACGGCCATGATTGCCTCCATGATTGCCTCCAGAACGTTTGTGGCAAATGAAATACCAGCAGCAAGAGCACAATGCATGCCTTATGTACCTGTCAATGTGTACTACCCGAGGAAGGTTGCAGGGGAGGACGGCAACATTGAGGTGGATGTCCAAGACAACATTCCCATACGAAAATAGCTATATAAAAACGCTTGACATGATGGAAAATTATTGGAAGAAAGATCTGGCTATACAATACATAACTGATGGCTCACAAAAAGGAGAGACAAAAACGATAACACTGAAGGAACGACCATGTCCCAAGAAGGGACCTAAGGAAATAGGAGTAGAACCAGTATGCGGTGAACGACCAAAGATGCTTGTGTACGGCCTAATATACACCGCTGAAGGTTGGAAAGAAGGTGTGGTGGGGAGAAAAGCACACACACTCCTAACAGTTCCATGAACACAGTACAGGCAGAGAATGAAAAATGACTAAAACAACTGCAAGCAGACAGTGAAGCGTCCAGGCATTAAGGTTGGGAAGGCATTTTTATTGGATCACTATTGAGTGTGCAGATCTAAGCCATATCAAAAGCTGCCACCCAGCTGGGGAGGAGTATGCTCACTACTGCACATGAATGCACATGAATATGCCAGCACTAGTAGTTCCTCAAAAAGACATCAAAACAGAAGACTTACCTAAGATGGATGATACAAGAATAAAGAAGAGGTCAGTAGAATTGAGTAAGGTAAAAAGGCAGAACTACATGTCATCAGCATCGGAAGCTTCTCTCGACGACATACCACCTGAACGCTGATTGTTCAGTAGAACACAAAATGTTCTTCGTGTCAGTTGTTCCAGCTGTACAGACATACACAAATGCAAAATGGCTCCAGATTATGATGCAGGAGCTGATGCAGACAATAAACTCAACTGTCAACAGCTTCAAAGCCATAAAAGAAGAGCTCTGAGCAGTAAGGTTGATGGCCCTTCAGAAGAGATATGTCCTGTACCTTCTCACAGCAATAGAAGGAGGAGTTTGCGCCAGGATCGGGTTTTCAAATGAACAAGCAAATGGAACACTAACGGAAGCAGTTACCAGATTATCGAGAATGCATGCCGAGATGGAGGAAGAAGCAAAAGGTGCAGGAAAAGATTAAAGTTGGCTGTCATATATATTCTCATGGATACCCACATGGATGGAAAATTGCCTAAAAGTATTATTAACAGCACTGACACTAGTATTATTGACACTGTGTGTGATAAGAATATGCATAACAGAATGCAGGAAGATGACAAAGAAAACAGTAGTGATGAAAATATCAGTAGACAATAATGATGAGGAGGACAAAATAGTGGAAGCACGGAATTGTCATGATGCCTACCCCCGGGCATCTGGACCAAGCCCATCAGCTGAACAGGCATCCAGACATTTATTAAAACCTCAGCAGCCCCGGCTAGGGGCTATTTGGGTTCAGTCCTGGCGCCTTAGGCACCAGGCTCATAGTAGAAATCAGTCCTGGCGCCTAAGGCGCCAGGCTCATAGTCATTACTTACCTCAGGCAGACCATGCTGCAAATGAATCCAACCTAACGTGAAGCCTGGAGGGGACTATTTTACTACAGGGACTATTTTTTACTCGGGTGTGGTTCAAGGGACTTCTTACCTGGAACTACTTTTGCGGCTATTTAAACCACGCCCGACCAGCAACACACGCTTCGCGTTATTCTACATCCAGCAGCGTAATGCTCACCGTGCCTGCAAGTCAGCATCCAGACCTCTGCCACGCCCGTCCTGAATCCGGAGCTCCTAGAGAAAAAGGAAAGAAGAGGTAAGGTTAGAAAACAAACTTTATTCCAGTTTCTCACCTGATTCCGGAACCATCACGTCTGTCAGACTTCGCCCGTGGAGCTTGTGGAGGACCTGGAGGTTATGGCCCCCGGTCTAGTCCTCACCCAAGATGGCGGCCGCAACTATAAGACGAGACCACGCCCCCTCTTCGGCGCGTTGTATATGTCCATGTCTTTGTACGCCGTCAACGCTGTGTTCTGATGTCGGTGTGTCTGGATCCCGCTCCGAACCACCCTTGCCATTCACTTGCTTCCCCTTACCTAGTTTCTATTCCTAGACGCTCTCCGCATACTCCTCTTCCTTTATTTCTTAGTTTCATTTCTTTTTTCATCCTCCTTCTATTATCGTCCGGGAGCCTTGCTCTAACGCTCCTGTTTAGTTTCCGGTTCCGCTTGGTAAGCGTCTCCGGTAACTACCATTTTCTTCCTCTTGGTCTCATCTCACGGTAGGTGTTTCCGTTGTTCCTGTTGGATTTGGGGTGTTTCCTTTCTCCTCTAACATCCATTGCTTACCTTTCTTCCGTGACACTATTTCCGGGTTTTTCACCCTATCTTCAGTTTCTGTCTTTCTCTCCCTTGTCTCAAGAACTACCCCGTTCCTGTCATTACACCCACGCTTAGTTTTGCTCTTTGGGCCATTGCCTGTATCCTGTTGATCTTTTGGACCTCTGCTTGCATTTATCCTGTTTTCCGGAATTGCCTCAAGACTAAAGGACAAGGCTTGTGAAGTCAGCCATTTATTCATCTTTACAATTCACCCAGGGTTTTTTGGTGCCCGAGAGGCTTTTTCCCTGGTACTTTGGGGGTCTAGCTCCTCGGGGTTCACCTTTGATAGGTTACACTTCCTGTCAAGGTGGCCTCTGAGGGAGCTAGGCCCTATTACACGACAAGAAGAGGAAGTCAAGGAAGGGACAGTCCTCAGAAGACCGGCAGTTGTGCAGGAAGACCCCCGCCAGTTCCAAGGACAACTCTTCTAAAAGTATTGGTGAGGAGGAGGTTGGGGAGGTCGGTCCTTTGTCTGACAGAATACAACACCCACCGATAACCATGGCATCCTTGGAACAATATCAGGAATTGTTTGCAGCCATGCAAAATCTCACGATAGAATTACAAACCCTTAAGACGGAAAACACCACACTGCGTCAGCAAGTGGCCTTACAGAGAGAGGATCGTGGAGATCTACCGCCTATGGCCTTGTCGTATGGCAAGTATGATGGTCACCCAGGGGGACTAAAGGACTTTTTAGATGCCTGCCAGGTCTACTTTACATTTAGACCACACGCCTACGAGTCAGCCAGATCCCGAGTGGGGTTCATCATCGCCAATTTGATTGGAAACGCATTGGCGTGGGCAACCCCTCTGGTGACAAACAATGATCCTTCTTTGAGCGACTACGACCTCTTTGTGGCCCAATTCAAAGAAAGGTTTGATTGTCCTGAAATATTGTTTACATCTCTTGAAGCCATCCTTGATGTTAGACAAGGAACAACGGATGTGCAGACCTATATCTCCAGATTCTTGAGACTGGCATCCAAGGCAGACTGGCCTGACTCAGCCAAACACACCATATTCAGGAGAGGTCTACACGAGGATATCAAGGACGAATTGGCTCGCATCGCTCGACCAGCTACCTTTCCAGATTTGATGACTATTGCTCTACAAATAGAGTTTCGTCTGCAGGAACGTCATCAGGAAAGAAGAAGACCACGTTTATCTTTTCAACCGAGTACCCCCTCTCCGCCTCCCAGGGAATCTCAAGCGGCAGAAGAACCCATGCAGATTGGAACCACCCGTGGCCCTTTGACATCTGAAGAGCGCAAGAGGCGCCGAGATGCAGGACTATGCATGTATTGTGATTCCTCCAGACACCTACTCAGGAACTGTCCTGAAGTTCCGCCTCGCCGGAAGGAAAAACGCCAGCCCCAGAACTTACGCAAGGCAAGTTTCGGGGGATCTCTCTGCTATCCTTGCTTCAACACAACCCCAGTAGAGGAAGACAACCATCTAATGGTTTTCAAGGTCTTGCTGTGGCTGGATGCCTCCACTCCATTGGAAGTTTTGGCCATGTTAGATTGTGATGCAGTTGGCAATTTCATTGATGTGGAGTGGGCCAGAGCTAACCACATTCCTGAATGGCTCAAATCAAGAACCATACCTGTAGAAGGAGTAGACAGAACTCCTCTTTCTTCCGGGCCAATTATCAAGGAAACCACTCGAATACGAATGCAGTTGGGACAACACCAAGAGGAAGTGGTGTTTGACATTATCCGAGCAGCTCATTTTCCCTTGATAATTGGAATACCCTGGTTAAGGAGACACAATCCTTCCATTGATTGGGCCTTGAACAAGGTAAGCTTTGACTCATCATACTGCGAACGTCACTGCATGACAGTTCCTCTTATTGGACCATTGAAAGAGGAAGAGACTATCAAAACCGTGTCTTCTGTTCCGTTACAATACCAAGGTTATGCCGAAGTCTTCCAAGACGTAGTACCAAGGCAGTTACCCCCACACCGAGCAGAAGATTGTTCAATCAAATTGATCCCTGATGCACAAGTTCCGTTAGGTTGGATGTATCTGTTATCTTTACCCGAAAAGAACGCCTTGAGAGAATACCTGGACACACACTTTCAGAACGGGCTTATTCAAGACTCCAAGTCCCCTTGTGGAGCATCATTGTTCTTTATTCCTAAAAAAGACACTTTGGAATTAAGACCCTGCATAGATTATCGAGGTCTCAATCAGGTGACTATCCGAGACAGATATCCGATGCCCTTGATTAGAGACATCCTTGAAGCAGTCCAGGGTTCACATTACTTCACCAAACTAGATCTGCGAGGAGCGTACCATCTCTTGAGGATCCGCCAAGGAGACGAATGGAAGACGGCATTTAGGACACCCCTTGGGCTATTTGAATACAAGGTCATGCCATTTGGATTAGTCAATGCTCCTGCCATTTTTCAAAGATTCATGGACAAGTTATTTTCAGATCTCCTCTATTTGTCGGTAGTAGTCTACCTGGACGATATTTTGATTTTCTCCTGCAACTTAGAAGAACATAAGAATCAAGTCAAGGAAGTACTACATCGACTGCACATCAACCAACTTCTGGTTAAACCAGAGAAGTGTATCTTCGAAGCCAAGACCGTTCCCTATTTAGGCTTTATCCTTTCGAAGGAAGGTATACAGATGGACAATCGCAAGACTCAAGCAATACTGGAATGGAAGGAACCAAGATGTGTTAAGGATATCCAAAGATTCTTGGGCTTGGCAAATTTCTACAGACGATTTATACCCAAATTCTCTGATCTAATCCAACCAATCACCAAACTCCTTAAAAAAGGGGTCAAGTTCGAATTTGCCCAAGAACAAAGAGAAGCCTTCAACACTCTTAAGGAACGGTTTACCACTGCTCCCGTTTTGGTTCAACCAGATCAAGACAAACCGTTTATATTGGAGACAGACGCCTCGATAGGAGCAGTAGGGGCGGTCTTGTTACAGAAAACAGAAGATGGTATTGAACATCCAGTGGCCTACTACTCTAAAACCCTCACGAGCAGTGAAAGAAATTATTCAGTTCTAGAGAAGGAGTTATTAGCCATCAAGTTAGCATGCCTAGAGTGGCGCCATCTTTTGCAAGGAGCCAAGCATAGTTTCCTCATTCGTACTGATCACCGAAACCTGAAGGTCCTTCAGCAGATGGAGTGTTCCAATGCCCGTCACGCTGGATTGCCATATTTTTTCCTTCAGTTTGATTTCAGGATTACCTACATTCCAGGAATGGAAAACCAGGTAGCTGATGCTTTGTCACGCAGTCAAGGGGAGGAGATTGGTTCCTACCAGGGGCATGACCTTCTACTACCTGGCCTAAGAATGGTCGCCTTAGTGGGGACGTTCGGACAGCAACTGTTGCAACAGTATCACCAGGAAAAGGAGTTCCCTCGGTCTGTAAGACAAGGCAGTGAAGGACTCTTCTATCACGAAGAAGCCTTGTACATTCCTTCCAAGTCCTTACAAGAACAAGTACTCAGATGGTGCCACGATACACCGTTGGCTGGTCATCCAGGCGAAAAGAAGACTCAAGAGTTGATCAAGAGACGTTTTTGGTGGCCTTCAATCCTTCATGATGTTAACAGCTATGTGTCATCTTGTCCAGTGTGTGCGTGTAATAAGCAGGTCACTGGAAAACCAATTGGACTCCTTCAACAACCACCACTACCAGGGCGACCATGGGAGCATATCTCCACTGACTTCATAGTTGAATTACCCATAACTAGGGGTATGAATACGATAATGGTCACGGTAGACTCATTCAGTAAGATGGCTCATTTCTCACCCATTTCACATCTTCCTTCGGCCCCAGAGGCAGCGGCCGTGTTCTTACGGGACATTGTTCGGCTACATGGTCTCCCAAGAACCATCATTTCGGACAGAGGTTCACAATATACCTCAAGATTCTGGTCCACCTTATGCCGACAATTGGGGGTACACAGAGCCCTATCTTCAGGCTATCATCCCCAAAGTAATGGCCAGACAGAAAGACTTAATGCCACACTTGAGCAATATCTCAGATGTTTCTGTAGCAACAAACAAGAAGAATGGGCCTCATTCCTTCCTCAAACCGAATTTGCCTACAATAACTCATACCATACCTCCATTCAAATGAGCCCCTTCTTTTGTACCTATGGCTATGATCCTCAACCCCTACCTTGGACAGGGGTACCTTCCACTAGCACCCCGGTGATTGACAGTCTACTAACTGAACTTGCAGAAGTCCAGAAGACGGCAAAGAAGGCACTGGAGGATAGCAGACAATCACATAAGAAGTGGGCTGATTTAAGGAGACGAACCAACCCAGACTGGAAGCCAGGTCAGCTGGTATGGTTGGCTACCAAGTATCTACCAAGATGGGTCCATACTGGCAAGTTTGCTCCTCGCTACCTGGGACCCTAACCCATCCTCTCTCAGGTTAAGCCAGTAGCTTACAAACTCCAGTTGCCCAAGAGTTTACAACGGATACATCCTGTGTTCCATGCCTCTTTATTGAAGGTACACACACTAGACCCGTATCAAAGAAAGCCGTTGAGCCTCAAGCCTCCCAAGACACAGACCCCAGAAGAATACGAGGTGGGCTATTTAGTGGACTCTCGGTATCGCAAGGGGAGAGTGCAATACTTGGTTCATTGGAAGGGCTTTTCTACAGAAGAAAGAACATGGGAACCGAAGAGCCACATCCATGCTCCACGGCTGCTGAGAAAGTTCCATCTTCTCCACCCAGGGAAACCTGGAGGGCCCCCTAGGGGGAAGGGTTATACTGTCAGACTTCGCCCGTGGAGCTTGTGGAGGACCTGGAGGTTATGGCCCCCGGTCTAGTCCTCACCCAAGATGGCGGCCGCAACTATAAGACGAGACCACGCCCCCTCTTCGGCGCGTTGTATCTGTCCATGTCTTTGTACGCCGTCAATGCTGTGTTCTGCTGCTGGTGTGTCTGGATCCCGCTCCGAACCACTCTTGCCATTCACTTGCTTCCCCTTACCTAGTTTCTATTCCTAGACGCTCTCCGCGTACTCCTCTTCCTTTCCTTCTTAGTTTCATTTCTTTTTTCATCCTCCTTCTATTATCGTCCGGGAGCCTTGCTCTAACGCTCCTGTTTAGTTTCCGGTTCTGCTTGGTAAGCGTCTCCGGTAACTACCATTTTCTTCCTCTTGGTCTCATCTCACGGTAGGTGTTTCCATTGTTCCCTGTTGGATTTGGGGTGTTTCCTTTCTCCTCTAACATCCATTGCTTACCTTTCTTCCGTGACACTATTTCTGGGTTTTTCACCCTATCTTCAGTTTCTGTCTTTCTCTCCCTTGTCTCAAGAACTACCCCGTTCCTGTCATTACACCCACGCTTAGTTTTGCTCTTTGGGCCATTCCCTGTATCCTGTTGATCTTTTGGACCTCTGCTTGCATTTATCCTGTTTTCCGGAATTGCCTCAAGACTAAAGGACAAGGCTTGTGAAGTCAGCCATTTATTCATCTTTACAATTCACCCAGGGTTTTTTGGTGCCCGAGAGGCTTTTTCCCTGGTACTTTGGGGGTCTAGCTCCTCGGGGTTCACCTTTGATAGGTTACACTTCCTGTCAAGGTGGCCACTCTGAGGGAGCTAGGCCCTATTTACACGACAAGAAGAGGAAGTCAAGGAAGGGACAGTCCTCAGAAGACCGGCAGTTGTGCAGGAAGACCCCCGCCAGTTCCAAGGACAACTCTTCTAAAAGTATTGGTGAGGAGGAGGTTGGGGAGGTCGGTCCTTTGTCTGACAACGTCTCTGCACCTGGAAAGGACATTATTTCTGCACGCGTTGCATCACCAGCTGCAGCGCCGCGCCATACTCACCAGTTCTCACAGCATCTTTCGATTCAGCGCTGCCTCCATCATTTCTTCGCCGGACTCTGGCATCTGGGGACAAAAGAAATAACAAGGTGAGCCGAGAGAGCCAACAAATACAATCTCTCTTACCACCATAGACTTTCCTGATTTACCACCGGAGGCATTATTCTTTAACTCTCCACTTCTTCATACGCCGTATCTGAAAAACGGAGAGAAAACAACACGTTAAATACTTGCATCATTTGCCGGACAGCATCGGGTAATACAGACTCTTACCTGAACGCCATCAGCGGCCACGAGATCATCTTTTCTCGAACTCAACTGCAAGATAAGAAAGGAATGGGACAACAGTGAACATCGGACATATTGAACTCTATGAACTTTATACTTGCTGGTCTTCTCCAGGAACCTCACAGTCAATTCTCGTCCGGAACTCTCCCAACGCCTCCGAACCAGTGAAGCAACTGGTATCTATGCGCCCCTGCAATCCACGCAGGATGGAGAGCTCATCTTTCAAGAATATAAGTTGAGAGTACTGGAAGGGGATTTCGGAGGTGATTAGTAGGGAGAGCAGGGAGGTGCCATCACTAGAATCCACGGGTGGCTAAATTCCTCTCTCCACTTGCAAGAGAATACTTCTACGGGTCAAGCAGATGAGATTGGGAGGGCCAGCCCAGTCTGTCATCTCTGCACTATGCATCACGTTGGTGGAGGCTGCAGCAATCCGGGTCCGACCAACGCCCCTGTGGGAGCCAGGTGAGCGTAACAGGAATACAATAAGAACGCAGATAAAAGAGTGTCCACTATTCCCGACCGAAATGATAATATTCAATGATCCCAATGACTACCAAAAATATTGGGCTAAATGGGTATGGTGCAACTCAAAAGGAGAGTGCTGTGACATAGATTTTGGGTGACCATGCAAATCACTATGGACATCTTGGAGGAGTGACAAAGATATGGCTCCCGAGAGCTACGGTGAATAGGTTTGGAGATGTGGTCGACAGGTTGCCCAGAGGGGGGACTGAAGAGAGGCTCTGTGGAATGGCCCTCATGACTCCTATATGCACGACAGCCTGAAGACTGAGAAACAAGAGATGTCAGTCTATGTTTGGCCAGCCCCCTGGAGGGCCAGTACATTCTACGTATGCAAGCAGCTATTCTCTTAGACAACCGTTCAAACCCTATCCAGCCGATGTCTTTGCAGACATAGATGCCACATCACTGGACCAGGTTTACTAATTATAAATATCCAGCCTTTCTGACATCATTAGAGACACCACGACATAGTAACGTTAGCCACAAAGCAAACTCGCATTCCTGCACGGAGTTACACAGACACGCATGTGTACACATGAAGAACACGCATACACAGCTATGTAGATAGAGGACAGATACATGTACATACTGACAGAAGCCTTTTTCTTTAATTAGCCAAATGCCGAAAGGTAGAAATGCAAGATAGCAAGAATCACAAAAAAAAGCTTGCACCAACTTATTGCACCTAACCATAGGGGACTTCAGGGACGTATAAGGAACCTGGAAGAGCTGAATACTACTAACCTCAAGACAAAGCAATACAATATACATATATGGACATAGAGGAACCATAGAACGACTGTAGTGAGATTGCACAAAGCGACAGGCCTCAGAATTAGGGACGAAGAGATGCAGATTCTTCAGCACAAACCGAAGGGCATGTGCTCGCAGCCAAGGATAAGGGAGGATGGAACTTTCCTGACTGCAGGGGCAAGGAGCCACCTGCAAAATAATACAATAAATCCTCACTAATTGCATCACGAAGAGCTAAATTTTGCGGTCCTCACCCACATGACGCCGCCGAGACTAACAATAGCCATTTACCGATGGTAGGAAGAGGAGCTGTTCCCAGCGAAGCAGACAAGAACTGATTAATATGTTGCCCAACAAAGATTACAATCCACAGGCACTCTCTCAGGCTAGGTGGATATACCGGTGGCAACAATTGGGACGCACAGTCTTTCTCATTTCCTTGAGAAGGTATACTCAGCGCTGAGAATAAAGAGAGCAGGGTCCCAGACCTGGGGAGACCAGCCAATCAGAGAGGCTAAATCCTGGGGTGGTGTGAAATGGGCAAGGGCAAGGGCCGAAGGTATTCCTGTAACCTTGCCACAATGTAATAACTCGTTTTTGGGGAAGCCTCAGGCAATACCACCTGACATGGAAGGACCAGTTTGCTAATGGATGTAGGTGCCTTCTATAGGTACTACTACCCCAGCCACCCAATAGAATGAGCTCTTAGGTTTTTGGGGAAAGGTCACAAGTTGTGACGCAATTTGCTAACAAAAGCCGGGACACAGGCCCAGGAGCAGTGATTGCTGGAGATTTTGTCTTCCTGAATGATCCCTGTCTGCTATGGAAAATAAAGGACAGTTCTAACTTGCCCTTGGCCGAGTCCTCCGTCATTGTCGGGGGAGGGTTTGTTGGGCCTGAACACTCTGATGAATGTTGAATTTGTAGCACAAACCTCAGTCCTCTGGTATACCTTTTCAGTGGTTTTTCACTGGATCATTATAAACCTTGAGGATAATGGCTTTGGAGATCGCCTTCAATCTGGTTTCCGTAGTAAACACTCTACCGAGACTGCACTCATGCATGTCTCCAACTTTCTCTCTAATGCTCACCATTCCAAACTCTCTTCGATGCTCATCCTTTTGGGCCTTTCTACCTCTTTTGAGACTGTTGACCACTCCTCTCTCCTACTCACTCTGCAGGACCTTAGGTTTTGCAGATCTGCTCTTGCCTGGATTGCCTCCTACCTCGAAGGGCGATCCTTTCAAATCTCTTGGAACGCTCAAATATCTGATCCGTCCCTCTCTGGGTTGGCATACCCCAAAGATCAGTCATTGGAACTCTGCTGTAAGAAGACTTATCTCATCCTTTGGCTTTCATCTTTTTCATGATGACACTCAAATATTGTTCTCCTTTCCCTCCTTCACCCCAGCCATTTCAGCTATTTCAGAATAGATTACGTTCTTTGATGAATTTGATGAATTTCCAAAATGCAACTTTTTTCCTTTGTTGCTATTCTTTTCTCTCTTTTAATATGTTTTATGTTTATGTTTTCATTTGTTTAATTTGTCTATAAAATATAAATTATCTGTATTTGAAAAGTTGATTTTCTCAACTAAACCAAATTAAAAAAAGAAAAAAAGAAAGATTACGATCTGTCTCACTGCAATTTGTAACTGGATGGCTCTCCACTGCCTCATTCTGAGGTCTTCAAAAACAGAAGTCATCTTTCTCCCAGCTTGCAATGCCATGCTTCCCCTCCCCTCTCCTATCTCCTTCCCGCCTGACATTCTAGCTCACTCACACAATGCATTCAGTCTTGGGTCCATGTGTTACTATCCCTGCATAAATATCACCATACAAAAAATCACCATGGAACCTGTGGGAGACACCCCTGCAACTCCCATATTATTTTAAAGCGAGCGGGTGACACCCCTGCAACACCCGCTCCCAATAACCCCAAATATTATCTCCACTAAAAATATCACCTATGGCCGTTCCCGACGACCATATGCATGGCGATATTTTTGCTGGGCATAATATTACCTGATACCTCTTTGATAGCGACCTATGACTTCAACAATTCATCACTACCACTGTTTCTGCTGCTCGTATTAACCTGCTCAACATTCCGAAAATGCGTCCTTTTCTTACATACCACTCAACAAAAACTCTAATCTACACGCTTGTGCTCAGCAAAATGGACTACTGATCAAGCCTACAGCTTGGCCTTCTTCTATGCTCCTTCCTCCCTCTTGACAAAGTCCTCTACTTTTCTACCCGCATTCTCTACAACCTACCCAGATCTTCACCACTTCTACCTACCGACAACATGCTAGTTGGCTCTCATGTACAACTGCTCTCGCTTCAATTTCTTCTCCTACTCTACAAAGCTATGAATGGTCTTGCTCCTCAGTACCCTTCTGATTGTATCTCAGTTTACTCATCATCTCGTTCCCTCCGATCCTCCTCTGCACTCAACCTCACCATACCACATGCTCCCTGTGCCTCATGTCGCTTCCACTCTTTCTCCCTTTTCACCTGCTCCACTAGAACCCACTTCCCATAACAATCAAACCCAGCCCAACCGTAGATCTCTTCAAAGCTAGGTTTAAACTTCACTTACTTGCTAAAGAGGGAGCTCCCAGTGCCTTCTCCCCATCCTCCCTGCCTGACCCCACCATTGCCTCCAGTGACGCTTAATAGTTTGAAGCACTTGCTTCCTTAGGTTAATGTTACCTTTGTAAGTCACATCTTTTGTTACTTAAATTTTGTTTCTGTTTGCTTTGTTTTGTCCCTGGTATATGCCATGATTTTCTACAACATCATAAACCTTCACTACTTGTTCTCATCTTTATGCTATTGGTACTTAAAGCCTTCGTGTGAATGCTTCCGCACTCAGTAAATCTGTTATCGTAAGTAAGTTCTGATCAAAATTGACTGATATCCCTGTTCTTCAAATAAATACAAATGTACTCCCTTTTATGGAGGCGCTTGTTAGTCATGGCAAGATAATGGCTGTGCTTCGAGCTTGGCGCAGGCCTTGGCTTTATCCAACAAAATCCTGCTCTGACCCTCTTCAACTCCCTCATGTTGTTGCCTCATGTTGTCTGGCCCGGAAGCACTGCATGGACGCAGCTGGCTTCAAAATCCTACTGATTGGGGGCACTGATTCTGTGGCTAGGAAACTGATCTGGCCTATCGAGCCTTGAAACTCAGAGGCATGTGGGGCCTCAGAAGTCCCCCACATAGCTACTACAGATTCGGCTCCTCTCTGGGTCCTAATTGCCGCAGCACTCTTCACTACCAGTGTCCTGGTGACAGACTAGTGAGTTGGCCCAGGTGTTGTTGCAAACATTGTAAATGATGACATTTAATGACTTTAGACTGTTCTGGTGCAAACACAGCATTACAACTGTAGAAACACATTATTTCACTTATTGAGCATAAAAGGTAATGCAGGTGTATACAGAAATTGAATAGAACGAGCTGTGGTAGATCACACATGTTTACAATACTTATTAAAACCTGAGCTAAGGAGTTTTGTCTTTGTGAAACTGGGAGTGAAACAGTAGACTCACGTACTAACCCCCACATATCAGATTGTGATATTTGTTTGTATTTATGTATTCTTTGTATTGTTAAACTAGGGGAGATGTATACCAGAGTGTGTTTGGTTTTTATAATGTTTGGTTCTTATTAAACGCTCTGTTTTACTAAAGAGTTGGGTCAGAGTCTTCAGCTTTGGTGCACTCAGACAGGATGGTAAGAATGTTTCGCTGTGTGATTGGGAATATCAATTTTACAGTTACACGGTGCTCCCAGAGTAGTACGTAGTATTTTATCCAGGTTTTGAAGGCCATGGGGAGCTGCAGCTGGCTCTAGACTCACCTCTATTCTCTTGTTCACTAGTCTGCACAGAGGTGGAGGTGCCAGCAAATGGGACATTACAATAATCCAGTCTGGACACAATGAGCGCACAGGCAATGGTGAGGCAACTGTCAAAGGAAAGGACTGGACTACTAGCGTTGATTAGTTTGAAGTGTGTGCGGCCGAGTATGCAATAGCATTGACCTACCACGTTAAGCGACAGGGTGGTATCTAAGTGAACTCCCACGGTCTTTACAACGCTGGATACAGGGATAGTGATGCCATCAATGGTAAAGGAACTGTAGGCTTGGTCAAGCTTGCTGACTAGGGTTTGAGAACCGACCAGGAGAACTTCTGTCTTGTCATCATTGAAGCATGAGGAGATGAGAGGCCATCCAAGCCTGGATGGATAGGTAGACTGAGTGTTAGAGTCAGTGGTTTAGTTGTGGGAAAGAGGGAGGAGGATCTGTGTATTGGTGTATTGTCAGCATAGTTAGTGTAGGAACTGCCCAGGTTGTCTAGGAGGTCAAACAATGGTTTAGTAAAGATAAAGGGTAGGGTAGATGCACGAGCCTTGGGGCATGCTGCAGGTGACTGGGGCGGGGGGTGGGGGGGTTTGCGATGCATTATCTGCAAAAACTCTCAGGAGATGGCTTCTGGTGAAAAATGAGCTGCTGATGCAAAAGTGCTTACACAGTATTTGGTGATCCATGAGGTCAAAGGCTGGAGATAAGTCAAGTAGAGCCAGTCTGATCGCCCTCAGCCATAACAGATATATGTGTAGTCCTGATTCGGATGCAGACCAAAGTCCATCCGCTCATCTTCAGATCGCTTATGTGTGCTCCCCATCCCATGAGGGAAGCATCCGTGACTACAGTATCTCCGACCAGGGTTGCCAAAAAGGTTCCCCTATCATCAGTCTCCTCACAGGCCCACCACAGGAGGTCCTGTGCATCATTGTTGGGGCCCGAAGAAGGTCCGTCATCCTGCCTGAGAACTGTGACCATTGAGATATTGAGATATGAGGGCCCATTGGAGGGACCTCATCCTTAGGCGTGCTTCTGGCACCAGAAAAATGCAGGATGCTATAAAGCACAGCAACCTCAAAAAGTCGAATGCGGTCGATATTGGGTGTTCTGAAATCTCGTCACCATCTGCAAGGTATGTTGAGCTCCCATTCCGGGGGTGAAGCCTTCCCTGAGGAAGAGTCCAGGACTAATGCAATGAATTGAAGCTTTTGAGAAGGTGTCACCTGGGACTTCTTAAAGTTGCCTCGTCGGGAGAACGAGTTTGGATCAACCAATCGTCTAGGTAGGGAAAGATGTGAATTTCTACCCTCCTTAGATTCGCTGACGCCCCAGCCATCAACTTGGTGAACACCCTCAGGGCAGAGGTGAGTCCGAAAGGCAGTACTTGAACTTGATAGTGAGAACTGGCAATAGCGAACCTCTGGTACATTCTGTGCTTGGAATGTAGAGGCACATGAAAATAAGCATCCTGAAGATCAAATGACACCAGCCAGTCCTGGAGCTGTAGGGCCTGGATGATCTGCGAAAGAGTGGCCATTTTGAATTTTTCTTTCCTGAGGAACTTGTTCAAGCGCCTCAGGTCTAAAATGAGTCGCAGTCCTCTGTCTTTCTTAGGAAACAGGAAATAGGTGTACTGCCAACCCTGATATTGTTCCGCTACAGGTACCTTCTCCATGGCACCTTTCTCCAACAGGGAAAGACTCTCCTGTAGAAGGAGCAAATCTGGTTCCAGAAGAGATTGATCACTTGGGGGACAATCTGGGGGTCTTTGCAGAAATGGGAGACTGTAGTGCCCATGCATCTGAAGTAATGAGATGCCATTCTTGCATATGCTGGGTCAATCTGCCTCCCACCAGGGTTCTGTGAGCAAAGTGCTCAGAGAGTTTTTGGGGCCGTGGCTGTGACAGAGGGCAATGACAAGGTTTCTGCCTGAGCAGTTGCTCTCAACGGTCTCTGCGGGCACGTGTGAACCTCCTTTTCCCCCATTTCTGGGTAGCATGACCTAACAAAAGGAAGGCCCTCTCCACGTCTGCGAAGGTGGCTTTTGTGGCTGACAAATGGCTGCCCCCAAACATTTTGCTGCAGTCTTTGAAGTTTGTAGTTTTTCTAGGCTGTCATCTGCCTTTGGTCCAAAAATGTTGGACCCATCAAAGGGCATATCCAGGAGTCTTGACTGGACATCGGGGGCAAACCCAGACTTGCGCAGCCAATCAAATCTCGTGATCGTTGCACTAGAGCCCGTACATTAACCAACGCAGTCTGGTGCATCTAGGCCTGACTGAAGGGATTGACAAGAGGCCTCTTTACCATCCTTAATGAGGCTATTGAACCCATCACTCATCTCACCTTAAGGAATGTTTTCTGCAGCTTGAGAAATTACATTCCACAATGTATAGAAGTATATTGCCAGAGGTGGGGCGTGGCTTAACCGCCATGGGATAGGACGCTTCTCGGAAAGGCACCCGTGCATCCTACAAACATCCTTGCACAAGAAACCTAATAAATGCCAAAACCACACCAGCAAAGAATATTCCAGCAGGGGAACAAGCGGAGCACAGTGCGATCGCGCTTCCAGTGGCCCCACAAAGCTGGAGGCAACAGAACAGCTGGGACAACTGAAGTAGCCTGACGGCAACAAAGAGAGAAATATGGCGGCGTACAAGGAACATAGGACCGTTGGCGGATACATTGTGTCATGACCCGACAATGTAGCGCGCCACAGTCTATCACTGCAAGGATTCGCCGGCAGACAGAGGGAGCAGGAGCAGCCCAGTCATTAATGCTGCAGCACAGCCGGAGCGGGGACCGCGCTGCCCCCACTGTTGGATGAGAGAGGAGGAGCGGCTGGAAGGCAGTCAAAGTAGAGTGACACGGAGGGGGTCTGCGCGGCCTCGCAGCTGAACCATTAGCACAATAGTGGCCCATCAGCGGACCGGGGTGCGCTGCGTACGGGGACCACACGGCCCCATCGCTAGTACAAGAGAGTCAGAATGGCTCAGGAGAAGATGAAGCCGTACTACACAAATGGTGGCCACGATTCCCAACTAACGGAGCGGGACACAGAAAGGGGTCCGAAGGCTGGCATCCATGCTGTCAGCGAGCAGGTGTAATCCGCTGTGGAAAACACAACGTGCCACCCTGGACCCCTCAGTAGAGCGACAACTAAAAACAGCGGTCGCCTGTCGGGGGAAATAACAGTGAGCCCACAGGAGAGCTTTAGCTACTGCAGCAAGAGAACGCAGAAGGCATGACACACCAAAAGACCCAGGGTAGGCACTGCTGGGGAAAAAGGAACTGCCTGAAGAACTCCCACGGCTGAAGCCCTCACAGTCACATGGGCAAAATAAGTAAACGCCGTACTAAACACACTTCTGAGATCTCATGATAAAGGCAGCCAGATGCACACTCCACATGAGCTGAAGTAGAATTGGAAATTACGCCAACACAGGGCAAAAACGGACCGCAAGACCCTGGAAGTGCCTACATACACTAAATCACTGGGACCAGCACCCTAAGGCACTAAAGAGGGGTGTATGAAGAACAAGCCCCATTTACAGACATATGTTATCAGCTGTGCCTAAGATCAACCTGTGAAAAGAGAAAAATAATATGAGGCCGGGGAACCCAAAGGAAACACACCAAACACCGGTTACAAAGGAACATAAAAAGTACTTTATTTTAAGGTCAAGCAATAACAAAGTCAAATGACAGGTCAGATAGCTATCGGCCCTCAGTGCAACACAACGAACTTCAACGGAGTTCGATGTATTCAGTGAGAGACTGTACATTGGGACATTCAGGCTTTTATATATTTCTCCAGCCTGTTGTCCAACCCCTTCACGGGTTAACCATTCCATGAATGTGTAACAGGTCTAGGGTCTCTGCCAGGTAAACTCTAATTTATTCATTTGTATGTGCATAGATCAGTTCCATTGATACAGGTAATCCATTTACTTGCAGGTCAACAGAAGGACAAGGTCTCAGTTCACGACCCTAACAAGTGGCTTGCAGGCAAGTTATACATTAGCTGTACGGAGGTCATGCCGACCAGATTCTGTTCGGAATGGCATCGTCCACCATTTTGATGTTCAGGGTGACTTTTAAACAGCAAGAGAACCTAAAATGGCGTTTTGATTCAAGATGGCGACTTACATCGATTTCTAAGGTCAAGACCTTGCCATAGAGAGTTATTCGCGTACAGTTTTATGCGACTTGGCGTAGGCCAATGTACATACAATCGTTTACACTAGGAGGCATAATTTAATATCCAGTTTGACAAACCCTCCTTTTGGCCTATGCCAAGTGCTAAGACTACTTCTGATCTCCTTGCAAGTAACTCCATACGTCATCGTCCATACACTCTGAATCGCTGTCAGAGATATCTATGGCCATCAGGTCGTTCACAAAAATCTCTTTTAACACATACTCCTTGGAAGTTTTTATCCGGGGTGTATACTTTGTGTCCTATCGTACCTATCGCCTGAGCACAACATCCCCCTAGCATCGAACATATACTAGGCAGACATTGGATACAACAACAAAGGAATAGAAGAACTCCCAAAATGATCAACAAAACTGAAAGTACCTTCCAACCCCAAGATCGCAAGAAATCCCAAAACCAAGCACTAAGATTCCAGTTCCCCTCGGGAACATGCACTTCTGAGCTAAGGACGTGCAGATTCTGAATTGCTTTAAAAATGGTTGGGGAGGAGTCTGGTACAAAAACGCAGCAAGTGGACCCCACTAATTTACATACTCCACCACGTTCCGCCAGAATGACATTTAATGCCATCCGGTTCTGGAGTGCTACTAATCTTAAGCTTTCTGCTCTAATGTCATGTTATAGAATATATCTGTGGTCCGGTTGATGGTCCTGTCCAGTACTCTCGCTAGTCTCCTGATGTCTTCGGAATTTACTATCTGCCCCCAAAATGGCACAACTGATTTCGCTATATCTCCCATCACTTGTGCGGGGGTATCACCATTCTCGTCCCGTCGTGGACGAGCCTTTGAAACTTCCAAAGTACTTGCTATGAATACCCCAGGTAACAGGATCCCTAAATAACAGGTTCCCTGCCAATCCCTGGGTAACCATGGAAATGCTACATTACCGCAAACGAAATAGACAGGTTCGCCCACATACAAAGGTCTGTCTTCCCCAGTCAAATTTGCAACGTTGGCACAGCCTTTAAAATCTCCCATTGACCGGGTACCATTCCTCTGTATGCAGAAAGAAACTGACCCGGGGCTATGGTTAACAGAGTAAGAAGGAGGCACGACATCCTTATTGCCTATCGGAGCCATTTTAAAGGAAACTAAAGATTGGAAAGGACGAGATAGTCTATCAGAAGGCCTTATAGAAGCAACGTTGGGTTTGCTCCAATTTGCGAAAAGCGAGCATCCCAGGGGAGTCAGAACACGTTTCTCAAAATCATTCAAATTAGTTCCATCGAAGTTCCCTGAGATGCTATCATTCCATCGGCCAAAGAACAGTGCTTTGAGAGAGGCATAACAAGCAGTCGTCAAAGGTAGGGGATGAATATACCAACCTAGCCCCTTATCCCCATGTTGCGGTAAATGTGAACAGACCCAACAATTGGTTTTGTTAAAAATGGCATGTGTTGAATTTATGATTAACATCATAATATTATTGTGATACTTCTTTCTATGCTGAGAGTCCCTAGGTGACAGAGCATGCAGTTATACAAAAGGAGTAAAAACAGTAGGTGCAATTTCAGTTGGCAAAAGAGGCTCTTGAGGATAAATCTCCTCGACGCACCAGAACCCTAAAGCAGTTACTATAAAAATCCCAACTATTAACATCAAAACACAGCAATACGTTTTCGGGGCCCAGACACATTGTTCATTGTCCAAGTTGGTCACCCCCTTATTTACAAGTCCAATACGGGCAGTAGCGGTGGCAGGCATTGCAGTCTTCGGATGGAAACCCCAATGTTCGTTGCTGGTGACCCCCCGGTCGCGCGGCTTCTTAGTCCTTCCCCAACCCTAGCCGTCAGAACCCCCTTTCTCAAATTTTGGCAAAAAGGCAAGCCCTTGATGATTCTTTCCTTCTTTCGAATGCACAGTCAAACCGTGCTGTAGGTCTATTTTCTCCATCGAAGATTATATCTGGTGGTTCCTGGTACTGTTTGATCCGGAAATAAGGTAACTTCACTCCCTGAGGGAAGCAACATATCAGAGGCAACGGAAGTTGCAGAATTCGAAGCAATGGTCCTGGAAATGACTTTTACAAAGAGTGTGGAGACAAAATGGACGGTTCCCCAAGCCCCACGGGCTCCGAGAGATTCTCCGATTCACTCACAGTGCTATTTGCTGCTCCAGGATTATCGATTGCAGCGTTAGCGAGGGGTTCTGTTTCTTCTGTAACGTGCGGCGTCGGGTGAGGAAGTTTCTTGACATCAGTCGGTGTATCCAGTTCTTCTTTCCAGCCACCCGCACTGCCGTTTGGGTGACCAACAAAACCTGAAATGGTCCCCGCCAGCGAGGCGCGAGGCAAGAGGACCATTCGCATGCTCTCACCAGGACCCAGTTTCCAGGCCGAATGTTGTGTCCTGGGCCTTCGAAACGTACAGGTAAAGCTGATCGTACCTGATGATAAATGAAATACAGATTTTTAGTCAACTGGTTACAGTAGTCTGAAAGCAATACATTCTCAACGTTTCTCAGTGCTTTAGGTTTCGGAAGACCCCAAATATTGGCAGGTCTCCCTATCACCACCTCAAATGGAGAGAGCCCCGTCTTAGTTTGAGGGGTAGTGCGCATGGCTAATAGCACGATCGGAAAGGCGTCCGGCCATTTTAGTTCGGTACCCGCACAGGTCTTAGCGAGTTTGTTCTTTAGGATACCGTTATGTCTCTCCACCAACCCGTCATCATCTAATTTCCCCAAGCCTTCAGCCCATTTCTTAGATTCTTCCATTGTGGCATCGGCTTGGATATCCCGCACAGACCCAATATCCTCGTCCATTACATAGACATCCCTAGTTTCTCTTAGAGCATACATTTCTGTGCGAAGATCTGTGGCAGTTTGTCTGGCTATCTGATCAGCGAAAGCATTCCCTTTTCCTACATTGTCTGTGATCTTGCGATGCGCTGCGCATTTCATGATCGCTAACTGACTAGGAAGTGCGAGCGCCGAGATAAATTGTACTATCAGGGGGCCATGTTGAATCTTGGTCCCATGTGAAGTTAGAAACCCTCTTTCTGACCAAAGTCTCCCAAAGTTGTGAGCCACCCTAAAGGCAAACTGACTGTCAGTATATATATTCACTGTTAGCCCTTCGGAAAGCTCACAAGCTCAGGTTAATGCTATAATCTCTGCGGCCTGCGCGGAGTTATATGTAATTCGCTTGGTCTCTACAACCGTGCTCAATGTAGTGACTGCATAAGCAGCTGTGGATGTACTATCCGGAAGTTTGAAACAGGAGCCATCCTCAAATAGCTCCCCTTGCGCATTATCTAAGGAGTGACCTTAAGATCAATTCTGCCCTTCATTTCTTCTTCAGTAGTATACAGGCAGTCATGTGACTCATCATCACCGCAAACAGTATTTTGCGGGAAAGGTAGGAGTTCAGCCGGATTAAGAACACAACACCTCCTAATTTGTATGTGGGGAGCAACTAAAATTAACTCATATCTCGTCAATAGTGCGGAAGTGAGGTGTTGCGTTTTGGTTTTGTTCAATAGAACATCTACAGAGTGAGGTACCATCAGGGTTAGATCATGGCCTAAGACCATTCCCTCACTCTTTTTTACAGACGCGGCAGCAGCAGCGACAGCTCGCAAACATCTTGGCAAAGCGCATGCAACAGGATCAAGGGCGGAAGAGTAGTAGCCGCACGGCCTATTCTTCTCTCCATGTTCCTGCGTTAATACAGCCAAAGCACATCCATCACATTCATGCACAAACAACACAAAGGCCTTGCTATAATTTGGTGTACCCAAAACCGGTGCAGAGCATAATGCAGTCTTGAGAAGCTCAAATGATTGTTGATGTTCCGATTTCCATGGCAATGGCGAAGAAATGCCCTTCTTTGTCAAAGCCAACATCGGTTTTATCACTAGTGAAAAGTTCGGGATCCATAACCTACAGTAAGAGGCCATACCTATTAAGGCTCTGACTTCCTTCTGTGTACTTGGGACAGACATGCCAGAATTGTGTTTTATTCTTTCAGGTGTCAATCTTCTTCCCTCCTTTGACAGGAGGTAGCCTAAATAGGCGACCTCCTGGCAACAATATTTAAACTTTTTAAGCAAAGCTTTGTGACCATGCTTAGCTAGATGGATGAGCAACAATACCATGCCCTCTTTACAAGAGCTCTCAGAATCTGCTGCTAAAAGCAAGTCGTCAACATACTGAAGCAGTGTACAAGTAGGGGGTAATTCAAGAGTATCAAGCTCTTCCTTCAAGGCCCTACTGTAAATGCTAGGACTCTCGGTGTAACCTTGAGGTGCATGAGTAAATGTGAACGAGCGTCCCCCTAAGGTGAACGCGAACAAATATCTACTGTCCTTGTGTATAGGAATACTGAAGAAAGCATTCTTCAGGTCCACAACACTGAAGTAGCCGTAGCTGGAATCATAGTTAATATCGTCGTCACAACAGGCACAATTGGAAATTGTGGAGCGACAACGCTATTGATGGCACGCAAATCAATTATAAAACAAAACGGAATAGCATTATCGCCTTTTTTGTACACGGGTAGGATCGGACTATTGCACAAACTTCCCGTAATCTCCTCAATCACCCCACGATGCACAAAATCGGAAACAATGCGCTTCAAAGCTCGCTCACCTTCAACCGAGATCTTATACTGCGGAATACGTGGCAGCTTAATACCATGTTTCAAGACTATTCTAACAGGCTCAATCTGTAGAACACTGACATCATTGTCGTCAGCCGCCCACAAACACTCCAGGACATTACTAAATTCTGGTGGCAAAGGTCTAGTCAAGAATTGTGAAACAGAAAACTGCTGTGGTGAAATCGTCAAACGCACTCCATCAGGTGAACAGTAAATTACTGCATTTAATTCCTTCAACAGATTCAACCCCAAAAAATTCTCTCCACAATTAGAAGTCAAAAGAAAGGTACAATGGTCCGTAAAGAGACATTGGTTTGCCCTGACAGTGGAATGTTTGGAACCCGGGAATGATCAATGGAGCACTTTGTGCTCCAGTGTCTATCAAGAACTGATGTTTCCTATTTCCCACTACCATTTCAACATAGGGACCTTTCTGACTAACGGGAATAGGTGTAGGTTCCAAACCCTGCTTCGGCAATCCTAACGAAACAAAATATCATCAGAAGGAAGCTCCTCAGAGAGGTAAGCAGCAGAAGGGTGATCGAATATGTTTCTAGTATCCACACTCGAAATCTGATTGTCCTGTGAAAAAGGTTGCTGAGGATCCTGTGAAAACTGACCTCTACCAGAGCCCCCCACCCCGGGGCAACCTCTGGGTCGTCTACCCATACCCCCAAATGTGTTATTCGACCTCTGTCGAAGGACGGGGCATTGTGCACGCCAATGACCCTCTTGGCGACGATAGGCACACTGGTTAATGTTCACAGGACCCAAGGGCACATTCCCTTGTGGAACGTACTGACCTCTAATCTGCGAACTACCCCCTCTGGGGCCTCTAACAATTTGTTGTAATAATACTTTAGTCTTTAAGTCTCCTTTTCTCTTTTCTACTCTATCTTTTTCATTATTGACACGGTTCTCGTAGTACTGAATCATGTGCAGTACTTCTGATTGAGATTTCGCCTGCCAAGCGCTCTCGGAAGACATAATCTGTGACTGGATGTCAGGCAGCAATCCACGCACAATTTTGTCCTCAAATAACCTTTTCCCAGATTCTGTGCCTAAATCCTGTCCACTAAAGTCCGAGAATACTTGTTCAAACCGATTAAAGAACTCGGTGGCACCCTCAGATTTTCCTTGGACACAGGCCTTAAGCTTGTCCCAAACAATTCTTTTTTCGGGAATTATAGTTTTTAATTTCGCAATGATTCTGTCAGGCAAAGTGAGTATCACCTGAGGCGGTCTCTCACCAGCAGGCCTTTCCCCGTCAAGCCTAGTTATATTAGCCCACGTATCTCCCAACCCAGGTGCATCATCTATTGTTCTAACCTGCTTCCACAAATCTACGGGCAGGAGTACAGGGAATAACAAGTCAATGTCGCCTAGGGTGAACACTGAGGACTGCAAGACGGACTCTATCTCTTTATAGAATCCTGTCGGATTTTTCCTAATGTCGGGAATAGATTGCCTAATAGTGTTCACTTCCTGTCGCGAAAACGGAACGTGAACAAACTGTGATACATAATGTGCAGGAATGTCCACAGCAGCTATACCTGCTGCAGCATTAGCGGCAATGTCAACTTTTGGGACAAATGTCGGAGGCACCTCTCTCATAGGCAACTGAGATATAGGCAACTCCGAACGCTTACTAAGCAACAGAGCTAAGTCGAACGCTAAGGCAGTCGAAGAAGTGTCAAGTGAAAATCTCTCTTATAAATACCTAGTAACTCTGTGGGACAACTAACCTGCTTCCTCACACATTCATCCTGCAGGTACTCTACCATTACCTGAATCACCTTCCTCTGCATTTCTAGCGTATATTGACTATATGTGTCATATACCTCAACCAGAGTTATCGATAAATCCGAAATCCATATAATCGCATCTTTTGTACAAATTTGTGCTTCCTCAGATGCCCATTTACGACACAGAAGAAATTGTTTCTGTATATACATACTCTCTTCTTCATCATCCTCATTCCGTAACTTCTCCAAATCTCTCCTATACTCAAACAACCTCTCAACATGCTCATGTACTTTCTCCACAGTATCTCTGGATAGTGCTAAAGTATTCAGATCCCTCAGCCCTTGTGGGAGATCCACATTATTTAATTTACCCCACATTACACACAAATGAATCCCTAAACCTTCAATAAAAACATTTTTCTCAGGAAAATTATCCATATGGGAGAGTGTGGCAAAAACATTAGCTCGGTCATTTCTTTCCATACAATGCTTAGCCCATGCAAGCAAATCCCGATTTTTATTTGTAGGGACAGTATTACGAGTAACAACCTTCGACCCCGCACCCAGATCAACTATAGTCGGTACAGAACCACTCGGGAGTGGAGGTGCAGGCAGATTCAATGGAGGTGTTATTACTGGTGCAATGGGAAGAGGTAGTAGAGCAGGCGGAGGAACAACAGCCGTAATAATAGGAACAATAGGTTGAGCAGGGAGAGCAGGAATAACAGCAGGAAGAGGCAAAGCAACAGGAAGAAGATCATACAGAGGTGGTGCTGAGGCACCAGGCCTTTGCTCATTTAACAATTCGTCGAGAAACTCGTCAGAAACATGAAGGTCTTTAGAAGGATAGATTTTCTGAATACCGAGTGAGAAAGCCCTATCCATATTCTTAACTGACTCAGAATGTTTGTCCTGATCATACAACAATGCCTTTTCAGCGTTCGTTTTATGACGGCGCGCATGTTTTTCCCTAGTCTTAAGCTGCTGCAACGCTTCTTTTTTCCAATTCTGCAGAACATCAAATGCCGCAGGTCTGGCCTTTTTCTTTAACAAGACCGACTCTAAGTATTCAATACGAGGGATCTCAAAACTACCATTGATTGGCCACTGAAGTTCGGAGGCATGTCTGGTTTGTCAGTGCCAAATATCATTAATTACTACACTTCCAATGCCATATTTACAATTCATAGTAAACGCCGGCGACCCCTCCTGTGGTGCCGGGCAGCTAAATTCCAAAGTTTATCGATCGCTGCGGAAAAATGCCCTAAAGCAGCTAGACAATTTCCCAGGCATTTCTCAAAAACTCGGTGTTACCTGGTCAATAATGTGTCTGCAGATACAATGCGCCAAATTCAAATTGTCAGGGTTAAATTAAGGATCAGGTCACGACTCACCTGACCAAACCTAAGGAGGACCGTACGGTTTATCAAAGAACTTACCTAACGAATTTCACCTTGTGTTTGGTGATTTCGGCAAATCTGCCCGCCTCAAAAGTGGACCCTCGTCAAGATGCCGTCTCAGACCGCACGGCTATCGTCCAGGGATCGGATCGTGCAGCGCTGTAGAGGTGCCGCATCTCGTTCAGTCGGGCCCGTAGTATCACACAACAACTGTGAAAAGAGAAAAATAATATGAGGCCAGGGTCCCCAAAGGAAACACACCAAACACCGGTTACAAAGGAACATACAAAGTACTTTATTTTAAGGTCAAGCAATAACAAAGTCAAATGACAGGTCAGATAGCTATCGGCCCTCAGTGCAACACAACGAACTTCAACGGGGTTCGATGTATTCAGTGAGAGACTGCACATTGGGACATTCAGGCTTTTATATATTTCTCCAGCCTGTTGTCCAACCCCTTCACGGGTTAACCATTCCATGAATGTGTAACAGGTCTAGGGTCTCTGCCAGGTCAAAGATTCTGTTCGGAATGGCATCGTCCACCATTTTGATGTTCAGGGTGACTTTTAAACAGCAAGAGAACCTAAAATGGCGGTTTGATTCAAGATGGCGACTTACATCAATTTCTAAGGTCAAGACCTTGCCATAGAGAGTTATTTGCGTACAGTTTTATGCAACTTGGCGTAGGCCAATATACATACAATCGTTTACACTAGGAGGCATAATTTAATATCCAGTTTGACAAATCGGCTTGCATAGAATTAAAAGATGAGTGCAAGTGCCAAGTAAAAGCCCATAGAGACACGGGCTGGAACTAAAGTGGAGGAGAACAACATAAGCCCACCCTGAGGAGGATAGGGCAGTAGGGCACCAGAACACAGAGCCAGCACAACTCTGTATGGTGGCCCAGCAATCAAAGCCATGACCCAGCACCAACACTGGGCCCTAGACTGCAAGTCTGGAGCTGGCGCGACACTGAGGAGGCACGCCTAGAGACAAAGGAAGAATCGGGCAAGTACGATAAACCCACTTCTGAGACCCTACGATCAAACTATGCAACACCACCAGCACTGAGCCCTGTGACCCTCTCTCGGACTTTGCGGGTGCAGACGATAGCAATAACATTAAATACCTGATGCACTGCACAAACCAACAGACCCACAGGTCTGGCCCCAACATAGGGAAGAGTATGCAAAAACACCATAACCAGCCAACAATCCCAGACACAAGGAGAAAAATCCGCCAACAGACTCTACACCAGGGCGTAATGACCAGCAGATCCTAGACGCACTTGCAGATCTAAAAGTCACATGAGAAACCAAACTGGAGGCTGCCGTGGCCGAACTCAAGACATCATGGGGATGGTTAGATAAATTGCAGACTTTGAAGTGGATCTAGCCGCTAGCACCACCAAACTGTCTGGTGTCGGGTGCATGGAAAGAAAGTCAGGGTCCCCAAAAGAAGGTCTGTACTTCGTCACCAACTCCTTTTTCACAGCCAAGTTTACAAAATGGGGTTTGTCAGTGCTGTATGGAAGGGTAGCAACGGCTCCTTAGGAGTGTCTCTATCTAAGATGTCTGTAAAATAGTCTTGGGTAATGTCCTTTGCAGGATACCCCCAACCCAAATATTCAATCACCAAGTTCATCACCGTACTAGAGGCCGCATTTGGGTGAGAATGGACATCTGGAGAGTCAAATTCAACCCCAGGGGAGGTATATAGACTCCTGGCTTACTTCAGACAAGTAGCTAGGTCTTCTAGACAGGACTGATTCGAGATCAACTCTTTTGGAACATTAAGGGTTCCGAAACGATCATACCTGATCATACCGTTTTCCTCCTCATCTTCTCCGATAATGGACCCAAAGGATTTGAAGCTTGACGATAACTCCAAGGTCGACGTTGATGGGTCATTTGACTTTGACAGCTTCGAAAGAAGAAACCGCAGAAGCCTTTGGCTTCGATGTTGTCTCAGTAGTTAACGCTGTCGACGCAACTCGAGACGACATCCTTGAGGTCTTCAATCTCTGGATTTCTGGTGTGCGAGTCAAGCCCTTAATCGATTCTCTGCCAGTCTTGGAAGAAACAAAGGGATCAATAGCCTTTTTCGGCTCTTTTGAGGGACAAGGAGGGGCCATAATCGTGAATACTTCCATCATCTTTCCACTGAACTTTTCCCATTTGGCCACTGAGGCAGTCCTATCCGAAAATGTACCTCAACCTTATCGGGCCAGGACTCCGAAGATGAGGAGTGATGGCATTGTTTCTTTGATTTCTTCATTGATGAAGAAGAAGAAGAGTGACGTGAATCACTCCTGGATCACAATTGTTTGGAATGCTTAGTGGTCGAACTTCTACCTTCAGAAGGTTTTCTCTTTGAAGGTGTGGAAGACAGAGACTTGGAAACCGGCTACCTATGGTGAGCTTCAACCTTTTCTCCTTCAAGGCCTTACTGTTCATCGATTAGCAGGAGCCACATTCAATGACTTCTTGTTCTTCGTTGAGGCACCAGAGACTAATCCTGTGCGGGTCGGTGATAGTTATCTTCGAGTCAGAGGGCCTCATTCCGAGTAGGGCGGTAAGGGATACCGGGCACCAGTAAAGAGACCGGTACCGGTAATCCCTTACCGCCCTACTACGAGGTCCCTTAGCGGGTCCCTCCTTTAACGCCTGGTCTGATCAGGCATTATGGACGGGACCCGTTAAAGGACTTCAGAGCTAATAACGGTACTGCAATTTGCAGTACCGTTATTAGCGCCTTCCCCATTCCCATTGAGCCCTCTGGTGGCTCAAATGGGAATGGGGAATGGCTTTTTCAATGGGGACTTACCGGTCCCACAAAAGGTCGGACTAAACCGGTAAGTCCCCATTGAACCAGACCGGACACGGTACCGTTATTGGTGGCAGTCATGGCGCAAATAGCGCCATTACTACCACCAACCTCGGAATGAGGGCCAGAGTCTGCACATTTCTTAAAGCCTGTTTTCGGTGTAGAGATCATGAAGAATAACAAAAAAGAATTACGACATTAGTCGAAGAGAATTGCTGAGGCGAGTCCAACCATTCTGACAGCGTGCTGTGCATGCGGAAAAACTGAACTGAGGCAATGGGTACGGTGCATGCTATTTACACTGTCATCAACATCACATCCAGACGCAGGAATGATAATTGTCAAGGGACATCGACTCCATGCTGCACAGCACCCTTTGCTGTCCAAACAGATTACAAGGCTGCAAAGCAGGACATGAATATATCTAAAATGAGGAATGTGTGGGAGTATACAATCCATTACAAATGTGATTTTGTCCCAACTAATGGATAAGTATATGTTATTTAACCCCTTCTTGATGAATTATTGATAGGGGCTGATGGTATCCCAGCAAACAGGTTGCATTCTGATAGTTTTTGCATTACCAGGCTGGGCTGTCATTTCTCCTCTTATCTCTTCAACCTGGCTATTGTTTCCCTGTCCACTGCCTTAGGCACCAAATCCAAAATTGAAAGTTTTCCTTCTGTAACATTTGTTATAAATTCCTTCTTTCTGCTAATTACCTGTTGATCCAGCTTTACAACTCCTCATCCTTGGCTAAGTGTTTTGTATCTTGGCCACACTTTAAAGATATCTAACATTAAGATTAATGAATAAAAGACCAAGATTTTCCCAGTCTCCCTGTCTTGCCAAAGGAGCATAGTTAATGGCCTAGGCCTTAAATGATCAAAGGACCCCTTCACATACTTGGGATACAAGTCAATAGAGACATTAATCTCGTATTACGGGCAAATATAAAATTGGTCTGGCAGAAGTATTCCATAAATTAAAAAGATTAGTGGAAACTCTGCCTTACGCCACAAGTACAATTTGGATGACCCTACCCTCTAACTTCCTTTATGATTTCAGTATGCTCCTCCTACCTCTATTCATGAAGAACTCTAAGAAGATAAACTATTTAAAACCTTGCTGTGGGGGAAGAGGGCTCAACCGATATCTCCCACTGTTTCCGAAAAAAGATCAATAAGAAGGATAGATTCGACTTCATAGACATGTATCAAAGGGCATTTACCCTATGATGTGTGAGTTTGTGGTTTGGGACGGACTCCGGCCCAGGCCACCATGGCCAGTACAGGTCCAAAATGTCTGCATATCGAAACTCATCCAAGTATGATGGGTGGAGAATTGCCTCCTTGATTGCTCTTTTGCACACCTTCACCACAAAGCATGGTTTGCCATTGGGAAAGCATGTATTCTACTTACTTTTCCTGCAAACATCGCCATTACCATTACCATATATGTTTATTTAAGAAAAAGAAAATATTTCCATAAAACCAGCAGATTAAACAAAATACAATACAAAATCGCAACACAGACACCAATATAAAAACAGTTAATTATAAAAATTACATTCCATACTCAAATTTAAAAAGTTTAAAATATAATATACATATATCAGCAATATAAATAGCAATATAAATAAATGATTATAAAAAACCTCTGCTTGTAATGTTATTTCAAGGCCCACTGTCCACCCCTGTAGATTTCAGCAATTGGTTCATTTTATACAATGTCATCTTTACATAGGATAACAGGGACCAGCCAACCTTTATAGAATCTGCCCACAGAAAGTGTACTAATGCAGTGCGACATTGGGCCTCATTACAAGGAAGGCGGTAAGGGTTAACGGCCACCGGTAATGGTACCGGTGACCGTTAACCCTTACTGCCTTACTACGAGGTCCCTTTGCGGGTTGGTACTTTAACGCGTGTTCTTTAGCAGGCGTTAAAAACCAACCCGCAAAGGGACCAGGGTGTTAATTACAGTACCGCAATTTGCAGTACCGTAATTAGCACCTTCCGCATTCCCATTATGCCCTATGGGGCAAAAATGAGAATGGGGAAGGGCAATGGGGGAAGGGGGAATTACCACCCCGCCAACCTTGGAATAGGGCGGTAATTCCCCTTTCCTCCAAGGCGGTGCCGGTATTTTACCAGCATGGACTAAGGTGCTAATAGCATTATTACAAGCATACGAGGTGAGGAGGAGCAGTGGGAGGGAGTGAGGAACGGACGCGCGACATGGAGGTGGGGGCGGTCTGCTCATTTTGGGCATGGCTACAGCCCTGTTCCCTGAACCGCCCACAAGCCAGCAACAGCTAGCTATTGTCTGAACAAGCCCAACCTGCCGGGAGATATCACACTGTTGGAAGCTTGTAAAATTTTAGAAATTCATCTCCTGTTACCAAAGTGGGAAGAAGTGAAGGAATTTGACACATGTTCATTCTAAGTGGGGAAGTTTAAAGCAAAAATGTAGGAACATTACTGCTAGTCTTAGAAGGACAATAGAAATGTATCATGGCTGCAGCCAGCATGGCCCTGCCTCCGCCCGTCTTACCTGAAC
The DNA here is from genome assembly GCF_040938575.1 of Ambystoma mexicanum. Taxonomy (NCBI): domain Eukaryota; kingdom Metazoa; phylum Chordata; class Amphibia; order Caudata; family Ambystomatidae; genus Ambystoma; species Ambystoma mexicanum. The sequence goes on along the minus strand of NC_090923.1, from coordinate 748,619,304 downwards.
CAGGAGCACCACCCATAAGGTGGGACAGGTGGAAGAAGATTTTTGATACTTACCTGGTGGCAATTGGGAGTGACAAATTTGCTGCAGGAAGGAAAGAAGCGATTCTCCTGCACAATCTGGGCACTGAGGGTCATAGTGTCTATGATGGATTGCCTCAACCCCCACTAGAGGGTCAAGGAGATGTAGACCAATACACTATAGCTGAGAGAAAACTAGAAATCCACTTTGAGGCGAAGAAGAACACAACATTTGAAAGACACAAATTCTTTCAAAGAGTACACGACCCACAGGAGCCAGTGGAAAACTTTGTAGCAGCGTTAAGATCCTTAAGTCACACTTGTGAATTTGGAGTACTGACCGACTCACTAATACGGGATCAGTTAGTACGTTGTACTAACAACATGAAGATACAGGAGAGGTTGTTGACTAAGGATGTGTCATTGGAAGTAGCAATTGAGATTGCCCGAGGCATGGAACAGACCCACAAATACATGTCCACAATGAAGGGTGATCAACCAGAGGGTGAGGTGGTGGCAGTGAAAGCTTTCAAGAAAATGAATTTGAGTAAAGAAGTCAAGTGCTACAAATGTGGCAGCAATCGCCATATCTCTACAAGCGCGTTTTTGTCCCGCAAGGAACATTTTCTGCTTGAAGTGCAAGAAGAAAGGACATTTTGCCAGAGTGTGTAGAGAATCAGGGCAAGTGCAATACATTGGGTCAAGTGCAAGGATCTCGGAGCAGGAAGAGAATGCAGAAATTGTTCAACTACCTCAACCCAAACATGTACTAGTGATTTCGGAAGTGTCCAGCAGGCATAGTGCACCGACTGATGTATTTCTGATGAATGGAAGGGTGGTGGCTTTAAAAGTGGATAGTTGCTCTCCATGGACTCTGATATCAAGGAAGACATATGAAGTTTGTTTACAAGGAAGTGTGAGTGAACTGAAGGAGCACAGCATAGAGCCGTATGCCTATGGTAATGTCAAAATACACTTATTGGGCAAATTCCAAGCTGTTATTAAGTATAAAGGCAGGAGTTGTGATTCAGAGGTATATGTCACACAGGATGGATCGTCCTTGTTAGGCTGGGAGGAACAGCGCAAACTTGGGATCAGGATACAAGCAAATGCTGAGGAACCAGTTTCTGTAGCTGAGATTCGTGACAAGTGGGAAGAAGAGTTCCCGACAGTTTTCAAGGGAGAATTGGGGATGGTTAGAGGTTTTGAACATGAGATTCGCTTGAAGGCAGGAGCAGTCCCTAAAGTGCATAAAGTGAGGCCGATACCTCATGACCTGAGACAGAGACTAAAGACTGAGATTGAGTCATTATTGCAGAAAGGGATTATTAAAGAAAGTGAGAGTTCAGAATGGTTATCGCCAGTCGTTGTAGCAGCAAAGGCAAATGGTGATATAAGACTTTGTGTAGATATGAGAGACATCAACAGGAACATTCTTGTGGACAGGCACTCCCTGCCGATAATCAGTGACAAGTCATCGACTCTCGATAAGGCCAGGGTATTCTCTGTGATTGACCTTTCTCAGGCTTATCATCAGATTCCTTTGAAGGAGGAGTGCCAGCATCTGACGGCGTTTATTACAGTTTTTGGAACTTTTAAGTATCAGAGAATGCCATTCGGCCTTGCCTCGGCAGCGGCCGTATTTCAAAGGGTGTTGGACAAAGTTATGGAGGGTGTGAAGAACATTGTGGTGTTCCAAGATGATATGCTTGTGTTTGCGAGTTCAAAGTCTGAACATGATAAGGTTTTGAGGCAAGTGTTGGGTAGATTGCAAAGGCTGGTATGACTGTCAGAAGGGACAAGTGTAAGATTGCGGTAGAGAAAGTGGAGTATCTTGGACATGAGATCGATGTAATGGGTGCGAGACCGAAAAGGTGTTTGGTGGAGGCAGTGAAAAAAGCTCCTGTGCCGACTGACAAAGACCAGGTGAGGTCTTTTTTAGGCCTTGCGGAATATTACCATAGATTTGTTAAAGATTTTGCTATAGTGTCGGCTCCCATAAGAATGTTACTCAAAAAAGGGGCAAGGTTTGAGTGGTCTCCAGAGTGTGGTACGGCTTTTGAAAGTATCAAGGAAGCAATCAATAAAGCACCGTCCATTGGAAGGTTTAATCCTATGGACAAAACTGTTCTGATTGTAGATGCTAGTCTGATGGGGTTGGGAGCTACGTTTGTACAATTGGATAAGGAGAATAAGGAGAGAGTCATTGCCTTTGCTTCAAAAGCATTGAGAGGGGCAGAGTCCAAATATTCAGTGATCGAGAGAGAGGCACTAGCCATGTTCTGGGCTGTTATGCACTTTACATTTTTCTTGTGTGGCAGGCGATTTGTAGTTCGCTCTGATCAGAAGCCATTAGGGCAGTTTCTTGAGAGTGGGAGGTGGGCTCTGGGTTCACCCAGGATTAGCAGGTGGGGTTTAGGTCTTCAAGGGTATAATTTTGACCTGACTTTTTTGCCTGGGAAGAAAAATGTTGTAGCAGATTGCCTTTCTAGGATGCCATTAAGTAAAACTGAGATTGCGGAGGATGAAACAGTGGAGGAATCGGAGGTGGATGAAGTGAATGAGGCAGTTGCTCAAGAGAAGTGGTTGCAGGGGGAAGATTCCGATGAAGAGCTCAAATTAATTAAAGAATGGACTGTGAAGGGATGGCTCCATAAGAATAGTTTGGATAGGAGATTTGACATATGGTGGGAAGTCAAGGAGGAGTTGAACATACATGAGAACAGACTGAGGAGAGGACGATGTGTGGTTCCTCCACAGTCAATCAGGCAGACTCTTTTGGAGCTGGCTCATGAGGGTCACCCAGGGGAAGGGGCGATGAAGAGGAAACTCCGCCAAAATTTCTGGTGGCCGCGCATTGACAAAATGGCAGAAAGGTGGGTGAAGGACTGCATGGAGTGTCAAATGAGTGACAAAACTAAAGTGACAAGGGAAACTCCTTTAGTTCTGAATGAATACTGTGCCAGAGCAGCCGTGGTCTAAATTTGCTGTGGATATTATGGGACCCATTATGGGTTTGGGAGATGGATTGAGGTTTTTGTTTGTGCTGGTTGATTTTCACACAAAATGGATTGAATGGGAAGCGGTAAGGGAGGTCACGGCCAGGGAACTCATTGCATTTTTAGAGAAGATTTTCTTTAGAGAGGGTGTGCCCACTGAACTTGTTTCGGATAATGGGGTTCAGTTTGTCTCATTGGCGATGAAGAAATTTCTCAGCAGCTATGGTATTAGGCATGTCAAGACAGCATTGTACCACCCCAGGGCCAATGGCCTGGTGGAGAGAGTTCATCGGTTTTTGAAGGAGGGTTTGCAGTTGGCTATGAGGGTGAAACAGCCGTGGAGAGAGATGTTGAAATTCATGACGTGGAATTATGTGACCATACCGCACTAAGTGTCTAGAATTTCACCTTTTGTGTCACTCAAAGGTAGGGAGCCAGGAACAAAATTGTGTCTGGGATGGTTGGGAATGGCCAAAGTGGTTCAAATGGACAGAGAGCAAATTATGAAATATATCAAGGAGAGCCAGGACAAGAATACGTTTAGTTTTGATTCTCGTGAGAAGGTAAAAGATTGCGAGTGGAAGGTGGGAGAGTTGGTGTATGTGAGGAATCCAAGATTGGTCAACAAATGTTTGGATAGCAAGTACATAGGTCCTCGCAGAATTTCTGCGGTTAGGAAAGGGGTAGTCATCCTGGAGGGAGGAGAAGTCTGGTCAAAAAGGGAAGATTGCTAGAGCACATGGAGTGAGAACTGGTATAGAAGCAGGAGGCCAGGACAATGAAGGTGTGGTAAGGAGGGAGGAGGATGATAACGAAGGTGTGGTAAGGAGAGAGGAGGATGAGTGTGTTCAAAACAGTTTGAGTTGTTTTCAGAGGTCCAGATCCAAGCCTGTCTGGATGAAAGACTTTGGGCCTCATTACAGGGTAGGCGGTAAACCATGGTGCTATATGCACCATGGTTGCCCCCGGTACCATACCGGTACCACCATGGAGGAAAGGGGAATTACCACCCCATTCCAAGGTTGGCGGGGCGGTAATTCCCCCTTTCTCCATGGCCCTTCCCCATTCCCATCCCATTTTTGGCCCATAGGGCATAATGGGAATAGTGAAGGAGGTAATTACGGTATCGCAAATTGCGGTACCATAATTAGCACCAAGGTCCCTTTGCGGGTCCCAACTTTAATGGCTGGTCTACACCAGCCGTTAAGGTCGGGTCCCGCAAAGGGACCTCGTAGTAAGGCTGTAAGGGTTAACGGTCACCGGTATCCTTACCGGTGACCGTTAACCCTTACCGCCTTCCGTGTAATGAGGCCCTATGTGTCTTAAATTTATTGGAAGTTGTTTTATCTCTGTGTATCACATCCTCAGGTGTTGATTGTAGGATTGTATGGTTGTTTCTCTTATATGTTAAATTGATTGGGTTGTTTTAATCGGTTTTCTTTATCTATGATTATATATATATTTTTCTGTTTGCTTAAGGAGAGAGATATGTAGTGATTACGTGTTTCAGAACGCGGTGTCGCGCAAGCCATTCTCTTTGTTGACTTTCATGAGAGCTTGGTTCGCGTGACACGGCGTCCGTTAGCAGTGTGGCTGTGGGAGGACTTGCCTGCGGGCCCGCACCAATAAACTTAAAGTTTAACTTAAACTCACTGCGTCGGCTCATCTTTACAGACAGCTCTAAAAGGCAAACAATTAATCTAGCCGTAGTGACCAGGATGCATTGGCCAGGATTACTGGCCCACCGCAGGTATCCCTTTAAAGCATCTGTGAAAATGACTATATGGCTGCGGTTGAAAGGTTTTAAGGTTGAAAGGTTCAATTGCTTCTCTACGCTCCTCTCTAAAATCTTTCTTCCCTCACATTCCTGCTCTTTCCCCCGTCCTTAACTCCTCTATCACCTACCACTCCCTTGTTCACCTCCCCCCTCCTACACCCTCCTCTCCGCTGTAATATTGTAAGTTGTTCTTTATGCTGTTATCAGGTTGTCGTTCAATTGTCATCTTATGCTTGCTGTATGTTTACTTGTTCTCATGTAAAGCACTTTGGAGTAAAGGGCTATATAAATTCAATAAAATACAAAATACAAAATATTTAAATGCTTGGCCATAACACGTGATAAAGTGCTAGGTGCAAGAAAGTGATTTAGTGCATTTAATTCATTGAATGGATTTTTTACAAACCAAAATATCGCCAATGCCTTGTCCTTACCCATAAGACTTTTAATTATTGAGTAAGCGTTGCTGTTTCATTACTCCATAGACGATTCCAGTAAAGAACTGCTAATATGGCTAGATCGTCTTCAATATACGGCGGTCCAAGTTCCAGATTAACCCCATAATTAGCAGACGATGGGGGTAGGCCAAGAATTTGCAATACCTATCTGTCTCCAAAATCTACAGGATGCTTTCTGATGAAAGAAAGGAGTCAGACTGGGCCAGTGTTTGCTTAAAACGGTCAGAGGAGCTGGCCTTGCCCATCCCCTCACCAATTGCGACTCAACACGTTTTAACCTACAGAATATGAAAGCCAAACTTAATTGTGCTATGTGATGCAATATTAGGAACACTTGTAGAGAGCGACTCTTATACCACCAAGGTGATTTTTGGGCACAAAGCATCCACAGGAAAAGTATGAGGAGAGGAGGGATTGTGAACTGGGAGAAGAGCCAGGTTTTAAAATGACAATGGAAAGAGAAGTGATGAGAGCTAGAGTGGAGACAGAGCTGGGGCTTGTTACATGCTGAGGCAGCAAGAAATTAAAAGAGCGGCCGACTTTGCAGCAAAGACATCAGCATGAAATGTTGAGAAGGAGGTGATTAGAATACAGAAGTTTACACAAAGGTGTGTAGTGAGAAACTCGTTTAATGAGGAATCAAGGTCACCATGGATAAAAAGAAGAAGAAGAAGGGTGATACAGATAGATGTGAAGAGGACTCTTTGTTCAATAGGTAACCAATAATGTTTAAGGAGGAAGGCACTGTTTGCGAAGGCCAAAAATAAGACGTGCAGCAACATTCTGGATGAGTTGCAGAAGATATAGGTAGTAGAAAGATAGCCCAGGAAAAAAGGAGTTGGCATAGTCTAAGCAAGACTGGACTAGAGCAGCGGCTCCAGCTATGTTTGCTGATAAAGATAGAAATAGAAGGATTTAATGAAGAATGCAAAGTGGTAACAAGCAAAAAAGGGAAACATGGTTAATCTGAGAGAGGAGTGTGAGTTGAGATTCAAATTGTACACAGAGGATTCTAACTACAATGAATGGAATTGAGTTTCAAATAGTGGTTGCTCATCTAGTTAGAGATAGCAGATAGCATGGATACAGGTGGGAAGGCTGGAGAGTACATCCGACTGTGGACCACTGAGATGAAGAATGGGTTGAGTATCGTTGGCGAATGTACGAAAAGAGAAACCAAAGGACAGGATCATGGAACATAAAGGATGAAAAGAAGGGAGAGAGAGGAGCCCTGTGGAACACCACAAGTGACAGGGTTGAAAACAGAAGTAAAAGGGGTGAGGGGCAGAAACTGCTTGGGATCTGCCAGAGAGAAGGATTGACAACTAAGATCTAGGATCTAGGAAACCTAAGGCAGCTGATGAACCAGTGTTGGCCACTAGACGAAGATAGTCAAGGGCAGCAGTGAGGACAGACTCTGTCCCATGGCCAGAGAGGAAATTGGCTTGAAGAGGTCGAAGTAGGGAGTGTAATTCAAGGTAGTATTAAAGTTGAGCAGTCATGTAGGATTCTAAGATTTCAGCTGGTGCAGGAAGATGAGAGATAGTACTAAAATCAGTAGGGGAAGTGGATTCGAGGGAAGGTCTTTTCAACCGGGGCGAGGCAATAGCAATTTCAAAAAGCATCAGCACAGTTGAGAGAGAAGAGTTAAGAATTGTTAAGAGTGAATTTAAAATAATATGCGATCTGAGCTTAAGAAGTCAAATAGAACAGGCATTGAGGGGGGACACAGATTTAATTGGTTTGATGATGCTTTTCAATGAGTCCAAATTAAGTGGGTTGAATTTGTTAAAGGTGCTAATGCAGCACCAGATAGGGGGCCGCACCTACCAACTGCGGGAGTAAAGAACATGCACGGTGGGGGTGGCTTCATGGGGACTAACATAAATACTCTGAGCTACAGTCACACTGTGTAAAGGATTTCACTGGGAATGGTAGGGGTTACTGATACATTGGATGTAAACCTGGTCCAACCCATTACTCTATGAATAGCTAAAGGAGAGGGGTGCCCAAAATTGCACAATCACAAATATGCATAGTGGGAAAACACTCAAAGCTGCTGGATCTAGGAACTTTGCAATTCTTTTTTAAAATTTTTATTTTTTATTATTGTTTGGCTTTAAAAAAATGTTGACCAATCTTACAAGTATCAACATTAGGCTGCTTGAAGACTCCCTTCTTGCAAACAATCAATTAAAAAAAAAAAACTCAACAAAGAAAGTCAAAATAGAAAAGTCCTGCAACAGTTAATTCACCCATACAAAGTATGAACTGTCAATTAAGGTAAAGATAACCTTCAAAAAGTTGATCAGTGCCAAGGTCAATGATATTCGTTCTCCTTCTATCAGTAGGATCCACCACTGGTCTGCTGATGTTGATGGTCTCTCGTTAATGAATTTTCCCAGCATTGTTGTCCTGAATTCAGTAACTGCTGGACAAAATAGCACTAAGTGCTCTAGAGATTCCGTGGAGTCTTTGCACTTACACCTTCTACAGGTCATCGGTCCCACTCGATTTTGACCTAACACCCAGGATTTCTCCTGTTGGGTATAATTTCAATCGAAAATGCATGAATTGTGAACGGTGATATCTGCTTGACAATTTTACCAAGTATTTGGTAAGTGTGTTTATTGCTCGAGCTTCAGGGAGAGCTTTCCTGTATACTTTGTATACCTGTCTTTGTTGCTGCATTCTGATCCAATCTTGGGTCCACAGCTTATGTTTAACTCTTGGAGGACTGTTAATTAAGATATCCTCTGTTGTTTCCAAGTCAGCCAATATTGTTATGCAAATACACTTCCATTCACGTAGAATGCTTTCTGCGCCCTCAAATAGGGCTTCTTGTAGTAGTTTGAAGCTTAGTGGAGGCTTAGGCAATATGCATTTTTGAAAGAAGGCCACAGTCTTCCATACCACCGTCGCATACATGGAAGTTAGACCAAGCTCCATTCTTATTACTTGGATTGGTGCACCTTTGGGTAAATCCAGTACCCTCTTCCAAAATGACCCTTCCAGAACAGGACAAACTTCCGCTGGTAGTGCAAAGAATGCCTCAGCTGCATAGGTGAGAATTGGTACCACCTTCATGCAATAAAACGATACCACTGGGGAAATTGAAACCTCATAATCTTTTTTAGAATGATCCTCGCCTGAGCTGCTAAATTCTTAACCTTGCTTCGTAATATGGTCTCTCTCGGTGCATCTCTTGCACTGACATTCAGGCACATAGATTGCCTTTCATCTTTGTGTTGGGAAAGACTGTGCGTGTGTGACTTGTATTGGGTTACTCCATGTATACTCCAGGGCGTGCTGCTTGGAATTTAATTGAATTGTTTTTCCGGTATCACGCTGCATGTGAGTTCATGCTAACTCACTTTTAAAGCAGCTTTTTGGTTGAATTGTAGCAGCATTATACAACTTTTGCCAGGGAACTACACTTCCCAGCATTCCCAGGCTCCTATTAATTTGGTGACTAGGCGCACCTGCGCCGGCACAGCTGGGTCAAGCCCAGTCATCCCCAGTCTTCCCCAGTCATCGCCCGAACTGACGTGTTGGCGTTTCCTCTCTGCCTGAACTCTCCTTTTTCAGGTAATCTCAGGTTGTTGTCCTGCTATGGACACTATTGTGACTGCAAACTATGGGTTTTCTGCCAAAATAATCCCACTCTCTTGCTCTCCTGCGCTCAAACCAACTTGTGCTAAATAATAAGCTCAAGTATTCAAAATTTTGATGAGACGGACTACCATCAGCCTGCCTCTTGTACTAGCCCCAAACATAGCTCGGCTTCCCTTCCAACTAAGGACTCAAATGAGGGCTCCACCTCCCCCTTAGATATCAATAATGTCTCAGTTGTCCCGCCATTGGACTATGCCAGGCAGTCAGCCCCATTAACTCAGTGTCAAACTATCCAACTTAGTAAGAAGGAAAGTAGCATTGTGGACTCTGAGCAAGACTCTGGTGCTACCTGTACCGAAGACCCTCTGATATCACAAGCAACTGCACAAAAGTATATTGCTGCTATCATAGGGTGTAATGGGACTCAATTTAAAACAGCTATGCTGAACCCCAGATCCCTAATTAGTCATGCACAGGATATACATGACCTGATCCAGGACAGCCAACTGGATATTTTATTTCTTACCAAAACCTGGATTCGAGACATCAGTGGACCAGCTATTAATTTGGCTGTTCCTCCTGGCTACTCTATATTGTACGAAAGCAGAGAAATTGGCTATGGGGGAGGAGTGGAAATTATAGCAAAATCTGAAATGGCCCTCTTTGCTTCTCCCATCTCTTGTCAGGGCTGCAGGATCCTTCAAGTAAAAATTACCCCAACCCAGAGCACTTTCGTGAATTATATTCTCCTCTATTGCCCACCTCCAGCGTTGCGGGTCTTCATTGAGGAGATCTCTCAGATATTGGACTCTTAGGGCGCCCAATTTGAGCTTTTGTCCATTTAGGGGATTTCAACTATTGGAAAAGGGAAGAAATTGACAAAATAGCTATAGAGCTGGAAGAACTCTAAACAACCTGAATTTCCGTGCTATTAGTATTGAACCCACTGCAGTCAAGAATCATATATTAGATTGGGTAGTTACCAAAAATATTTCCGACTCCATTATTGAAACTCTACATTGTATTTGGTCAGTCCATCATATTGTGAGGTTCGATTTTCAGCTGCCTGAGGCTGTGACCAAACTCCCTAATCCCCCTAAAGTCATTAATAACCAAAATTTCAATAGGATTAAGGCTCAGGACCTCACTGCATGCTTAACAACGGTTATGAAAGAAACTAACAACGGGGACTCTGTTGAACAACTGGTCTCCTCCTTCTCCAATACCATTCTGAAGATGCTCAACGAAAAAGCCCTGCTCTGGTCCTAAGTTGTGCGAGACAACCCTGGCCACCAAAAATGGGTTAACCCCCCAACTTACAACCATGAAAAAAGAGAAACGTAAATTGGAACTTCAGTGGTTAAAACATCCATCCGAAGGAAATAAAGCAGCATGGAAGGAACTAGACAGAGCCTATGAAAATAGAATTATATTTCGAAAAAGGAGTACTATAACCTTGAGATTAACCAAGACTCCAACTGTCCTAGAAAACTCTTTGCGATTCAGAGACACCTGGAGAAGCCTAAAGCCCTTCTAACATCGGTCGTGCCAACACTCCAGGGCGCTATTGCTGTTCAACGAGCCTTTGAGGCTAAAATAACAAGAGAAAACATTAAGGAGTCCTTGCCTGATTCTGGCACCTCAAGAGAGAATAATGGCATGGAATATGCTGGAGAGAGCCAAGTTTATTTCACTTTCACTGTCTAACCATTCCAGATATGCAGAAACTACTATCCTCTATGCACCCTACTTCATGTTCTGAAAATATCCCTCCTCCGAAAGCTGATTCTAGAACATAGAGATCTTTTTGCCCCTTTCATGTCCAGCTTTATCAATTACTCCTTTAGAGATGGCATTATCCCTAGGTCACTTAAATCTGTGGTGGTTACAACTCTGTTAAAAAAAAAAAAAAACTTACATCCAAGGGACCCTGGCAACCTAAGACCCATAATGACCTGTCAGTTTCTCCTTAAGATCCTTGCTGTACTGGCTTGTGTGCAGTTTCAAGCATTTGTGGAAAAACATAACATTCTACAGGATAGACAAGCAGGCTTTCGATCCCGGTATAGTACCGAGACAGACTTGTTAGATGGTGTGGTGTTCCCCATGGGGCTAGCCTCTCTCCCATTTTGTTCAATCTTTGCATAAGGTCATTTTGTTCTCTTTTGGATGACTTAGGTGTGTTTTTTACCAACTACACTGATGACACCCAGCTCGTTTTCGAGTCTTCTGGGGATCATATAATTGACAACACTTTCCTTGTGAATATCTACCAACAGATTGAACTCTGGATGTCGTAAAACTGGCTATGTTTGAACGGCAACAAAACTGAGATTCTTATCTTTGGCTCCAGACAGGCCCAAACAAAGTTAAGTCTGTCCTTTAAGTGTTTCGTAATCTGTGATAACACCATTCCTGTTCAAACCAAGGTAAAGACTGGGCGTCCAGTTGGAGGCCAGTTTGAACTCTGAGGCCCATGTCAACCTGTTGCCAGACTCTGGAAAAAGACGCAGGACGCATTGTTAACACATTTTTCCAGGCATACCCATATCTCTAAACACTGTCAGAATCTTCACTGGCTTCCCATCAAGGAGAGAATCCTGTTCAATACGGGAACCTTGGTGCACAAATGCTATTTTGGCCAAGCCCCCACCTACTTGAAGACCTCTATTCCACAGTACTGTCCTACTAAAACTCTTTGCTCCTCCAACAAAAGGCAGATTATCTGCCTGGAGCATAAACGCATGAAAGGACTGGGAAGATCTTTCCCTCTTAAGGCAGTGACGTTTTGGAACTCACATCCCATCGCCCTGCGGTCTGAAGCCGTCCTTGCTACAGTCAGGAAATCTCTGAAAACTCATCTGTTCAAATGAATTCTTCCAGCCTAATCTAGTTGCTCTTGTGTCCTGTTTTCTTGTGTTTATGTTATGGTGCCCTGATGCCTGTGGGCTTTCGGCACCTAATAAATCATTAAGTAAATACATTAATTCCCAAGTAAATAAGGGAGTTTACTTTAGTTAACCAAGAATATTTCCCTCTGTTGTTTCTGCTGGTGAAGTCCATTGCCAGTATTCTTGATTTCATGGCATTCATCATGAGGCCATTTCCCCGAACATACTCTTGAAGCGCTTCTAGCTGTCTTTGCAGACCGATCAGTGTTTGATCTATGCGAACAAGGTTGTCTGCGTACAGCAGTCTGTCCAAGGGTTCTCCAGCAAGTTTCGAAAGTAAGCTTCTCCCTTTCTTTTTTTTTAAACTTTTATTTTTATCGGCAGAGGTTCACAAGGTACAAACGTCAAGGCAACAAGCATATGAATCATATACAACATGGAGGTGCTTACAGGCCACCTTATCAACATTACAGCAGTGACTACAATGTTTTGCGAATGGGGGAGGAGAGCTGAGGAGATCATGAAGCAGGAGTGGTGGCCGGGGACAGACAGGTCTCCGACCCAGCCTCGGACTGAATATTGAGATATGTGTTGAATTCATTCCAAATGTTCTTGGGACGGGACTGGGCCGGCAGCATAGTCAAGTAGTCCTCCTCGCAGTTCCGTGACCAAGTAAGCAGGCCCAACCATCTCTGCGGGGTCGGGGGAGAGGGGCACCTCCAACTCTGGAGTATAAACCTCTTGGCAATCATACAACTTATATTTAAAAACGTTTTCAGGCGTTTAGTTTCCTCAGTGCTCCAAACCCCAAATAGAACTGCCAGAGGATCGGGATCAATAGTGGTCTCAATTACTGCACTAAATGTCTTTAGGACCCCGTCCCAAAAATTGAACAAGTTCTGACATGTCCAGAACATATGTAGATGATCAGCGTCCGCGGCCCCACACCGTGGGCAGAGGCGCACCTCCAAGCGAGCAAACCCGGAAGTCCTGTGCGGTGTATAATACAGCCTATTAAGGAGCTTATATTGCATGGCCCGAAAGCGGAAGTTGAGAGAAACTTTTTGGGTGTGGAGACACATGCTCTCCCATAGCTCATCAGTTATTTCTAGGCCCAGTTCGTCTGCCCATTTGTTGCGCGCTCCGAGGACCGGAGTAGAGGGGGCGTCTTGCAGGATGTGATATAGTGATGAGATGACGCCTCAGCTTCTCCCTTTCTTTAGAGTTTTTTGGACATCTGAGATTAACAGATTGAATAGTGTAGGAGCAAGTGAACAGCTTTGTTTCGGTATGTAGTGTTAATAACAAAATAAATAATGACACACATTTTCAGTGACACCTGAATAACAAAAGATATTTCAACATTTTTAATAAAAGTATATGTGGGGGGGGTAAGTGATAAAAAAAAGGGTGGGAGGTTTGGAGGGGGTTAGTAAAGCAGGGTAAACAGGGTTCTTGGGGGGTCCCCTAATAAAAAAAATAAAAAAATAATCACCATTTATTCCTTATTTAGGTGTCACTAAAAATGTATGTCATTATTTATGGTGTCATTATGAACACATGGAACCCTTGTTTCAATCCCTTCTTTGTCTCAATCGACTTGGAAAGGAGCCTTCTCCTGTCCAATCTCACTCTTAGAGAGGTACCCGAGTAAAGATCTTTTATGGCTTCGATTATGTCTTCAGGGCACTCCCACCCCTTTAGCTTGGCCCAAAGCTTTGCTTGGTTGATCGTGCCAAAAGCCTAAGCTAGGTCGATGAAGGCTAGATAGATTTTAATGTCTTTCTTCTCCTTTGCGTGTGCTTTTAAGATGTTGATTAAGAAGACATTCAAGGCTGTACCCACTCCTTTCAAGAAGCCTGCTTGCCTCTTGTCAAAGTTCTCCGATTTCAAACTTCAACTTGAAAGAACCTTTGGGATCAGGGCGGCAAATATCTTCCCTACCACGTCCAAAAGGGAGATAGGCCGGTAGTTTTTAGGTACTGACCTATCTCCCTTTTTAAAGATTGAGACCACAATTGAGGTTTTCCACGACAAAGGAACTTGTCTCAACTTTTTATGTAATCGAACAATTGCTACAGGAAAGAGGACCATAGCTCTGGATTTTCTTTTTGCATTGCGCTCGTCATTCGTCAGGGCCTGGGGCCCTCGAATTACTTGCTTTGTTAATTAAGCCACGAATATCTTCTTTGTCGGTTCAAAAAGTCCATGCTTCACATCATTGCAATCCATCGTTTCTCTTTGCCAATTTGTTGATTGTGAATAGCGAGGAGAAATTATCCACCCAGGCTTTGGCTGAGACAGCATTTGTCAGTAATGCTTCCTGAGGAGCATTTAATGAATTTATCAACTGCCAGATTTCACCAGTATTTTTGGACGCAATGTTTTTCAGCATGATTTCTGAGATCTCACCCAATTGCGATGATTTTGTTTTAATTTTCCGCAAAGAGTCAACCCGTCCTTTGACACCCGTCCTTTTAAGGGCCTTCAATCTAGAATTTAAGATCTTTTTTCTCTTTACCAGTTCTTCATCGTAGTTGTGCCGAGGTAAAAAGGATCTTTTGGGGTCCGATTTCCTGAATTCTACAAAGGCCATCAGCAACTTAGGATAGTCCGCGGCTTGCTCTGCCGAAACCCCCAATGCCCGGTCAGACTGAGCCATGAACATACTGGTCAGTTGTACTATTCTTTCAGAGTAGATAATCAGTCTGTTTCTTCCTGGTGCAACACACAGCTTCTTGGATACATTTCTGTCAGCCTTGAGTTCAGAGGTAGACAGGTAAGCTTCAATATGTTGTGGTCACTCATTTTGGTGTCCAGGACTTCCAAAGACTTTACTTTTTCACATCCCGCAATATACATACTCTAGTAATCTAAGATCTTTCCTTCCTGCCCCCTTTTCCATGTTGTTTTTGCGGGGGTATCGTCCTTGGTGTGTCCGGTCAATATATCAATGTTTCTTAAAAGCAAGTCCTCTTGCAATGCCAAGCTTCTTTTTTTCCACAGGAGTCACAGATGCATCTGTGTTATTTAGTTTGGTCAAAGCAATGAATATTGAGGTCACTGCATAGAATTATAAAAGTGTCAGGCCAAATTTCCATAGAGCTGTCCAAGAGATCCGTTATTGTTGCTGAAAATTGGACGGCCTCTGGAGCTGGCATATTGCAGTAAAGGTTAAACACTATCAATGTGTTGGATCTTGAACAATCAGCCCCTCCCACCTCAATTGTGAGAACCTGAATATAGAAATTAGGATTTTCTATCATCAGTACTTTCATGTTTACTGCATGTTTTAATGCTATTAGTAGGCCTGACATAGGTCTACCTTTTAGGCCTTTCACTGAGGGATTAAGATGGATAGTGTATCCTTCTAGGACAGGCGCGGTCCTCAGCCACGTTTCTTGCGAACAGATCATGTCATACGAATCGTAATTTAGGTCAACCTTTACAGATAAATGTGGAAAACCTCTTGTTTTCCAGCATCCAGCAATGACGTTTTTAAGTTCTATTTTCTTGCACGGTTTTGATCTATTGTTTTTGGTGACCAATGCCTCTGCCAACCAATTCCAATTTTCCTCTTTGGCAATTGTAGTTGTTTCTTTTTTACGAGGACAACTGCAACAGCCTTCCTGGATGCCATCCACTTTGGTGGTAAAAGAAAGTTCTATTATTATTATTCTGTTGAATTGGCTCATTGTGGTGCTTCTGGGTATATCCATACGGTTCCCTAATGTTCCATCTGCCAGCAGGATCCACAATTGCAAAACCATGTCGTAATTTGGCACCTTCTTTCCCTGCATCGACTGTTAAAGTACTCTGCCTCAGGTCAAAACCCATCGGTAACAAATGGAGAGCCTCGTCCAGTAATTGTTTTTTAACAAAATTAGAGGTTAGGTGAATTAGCATCATGTCAAGCCTGTTCTCTTCTGGGAAATCAATCATTTTCAGACCTTTCGTTGTTATTAGTTTAAGTTTTGGAATGTGATGTAACACTCTTAAAACGTTCCCTCGATTCAGAGTTAGACCATCATCGATGTGTAAGATCCTCTCCAGGAGTAAGCAGGTCCCTTCAACAAGGGCTTCTCTATGCCTTACGTGTCTGACTGGTTTTGCAATATCCAGTTTGTTTCAATTGATGTGGTCTTCATTTCTCATTTGACCACCTCCATTTAAGTGGAGCTGCCGCCTTTGTTCAAGGGCTTTAAAGGGAGGGGGGGGGGCACTTGCACCTCTCTTGTGCTGACTCTTGAGCCATGTAGGAATATTTGATAGATGGTGTCACCCAGTTCTTGCCATACGCGGTTTTATTGCTAGTTATGTATTCAGCTGACCTAGACTGACTTTTCGAATGTTGCTCTCCAGGCTCGGGTTCATGGCATGTGATGGTTTTTATCAGAGATCCCTCAGCATTCACCTGAGAGTTTGGAGACCATGATTTAATTGGGGGTGGAATCCTTTTTCCCACTCTTGTACCTTGTTAATTTCTTGCAAGTTAGCCTCATTGTTCGCCAAATCTGGAGTCCCTGCTGTACTTAGACTAGCGAGGCTTTTTGGCGTCCTACCACCCTTCAGTAGGAGCGACTTTCTTTTATCTTCCAAAGTTAGAAATGGCAAGGCTACACTAGCACTCTGTTGCCCTCGATTGAAATTCTTTGGGCTTTGTTCACTGGTATGCAAAAGAGCATACTTGGCTGCCTCTTCCAGTTTTTCACTGTATGGTAGGTTGAGCGCAAACTGTCTCTCGTTCGCTGTATTATTTTGTACCGGGCCAGCTCCTCGTTTTTTACTTCATCGAGGTACAGGCAGCCTCTGGACTCGGGCTAGACGTGATCCTTATCATTATGTGATGGGCGATTGTTGGTCTCAATATCTTTGTTATCTCTTTGTTATCTGATATAGTATAAGTGAATATATCCCTTATATCATCTGCATTCTCAATACTCGAGGTTGATTTAATGTGCCGTGATTCCACGTGATGGATATTTTCTTTGTTTTTCTTCCAGACCTTACTTGGTGATCTTTGGACACTCTCCCTTATATGTAGTTGAAAGACCAGCGTATTTTGGGAGGGTCAGACTTCTTACAAACAATCTGCTGTCATTCGGTTTTAAAGTTTTTCGATTTTTTCTGCACGGCCTCCTTTAGGTGCGTTTTTCTTGCTGTTTGCCTTGTCACCATGCAGATGTTAGTTTCCAGTGGGGCGAGTCCTCTGGCACTTTCCTTAAAGGTTTCTGCTTTTTTGTTGAATATCCTGTATTCTTTGGGTGTCTCCATTGGTGCCAGACCAATTCGTCCAATGGGCCATTTATTAGGACACCAGTTATTACCACTTCTTGGTCCGGGTCCAACAGACTGGTCTCTCCTCGTTCCTCAACAGTTTCGCTGTCGGCAATGTCACCCACTTTGCTGACATCAACGTCATTCTTTTCCTTCTGGTTTACACTTTCCTCCATATTTATGGTTGTTAATGAACATTCCTTCTCACTGGCTACACAATTTGACTGATTTTGCTGCCCCCGAGATATTTAGCTTCGTGTTTTTGAAACTATGAAGTAGGTAATGATCTTTGTAGTCTTCTTTTATTCTTTTCGTCGATTGTAGGGTCCAGGATGCTATGCAGTATGTTTGTGACCTGTACTGCGTTCTTGTCCAAATTGTTCTGTATGGCAGTGATGAAACCTTCAACAAACAGTATTTTGGAGTGCATCATCGCCATGACCGGTGTTTGATTTTTCAGTTGATCACTGAGACTCGCAAATAATTTCATAAATGGTGCCATGGTGGTTGTTAAGGCTGCTATCATGTTAGGATCTATACTTGATTTTTGACAACACATGTCATTCAGTTGATTAGTAAACTTGGCAGGTTGTAGATTTGCAGACTTTAAGCTAGCTGTGTCACCCAGGTCATCTTCACAGGAGAACTCTGTATCTGAGTACCCTGCCTTCGAGGTAAGCCTTGTTCTCTTGTTATTTGCCTTTTGTGTCCTTCACTGACCCTGGTTTGAATTGGAATTTGGCTTCTCCCATATGCTGTTTGTGCTAGTTTTTAACAGTCAGACAGCCTGCTGAGTTGGTACAGACCTTTTTTGTGCCTCCGCAGTCCAGGACCAATTTTTCAAGGCTTCCTTGCACTCAGCTATGTCCGCAGACCTCGCTGGAAAAGGTGGTGCTCTCAATCCTGCCTCTTCCTTGACCTTGTTGTTGATCCCTCTTAAGGTTTTTATGCCTTCACAGGGGTCTTGTTCTGCATTCTGCTCCAGACCCTTTCATCATTAAGCCGTGTCGGCTTTCCGGGGGTTTTATCATTGGCAATTGCGCCTGTATCTAAGTTTTCTGTGCTTTTCCAGAAGCACACAATCAGGAACCTCGCCCTTGGTTTAGGTGAGACGACGAGTCAATGGCCATGTTAGGAGCAATTTTCCGATAAAATAATCTCCGATTTGTCAGCATGTTGCTTGAAATCAACCCATTCCGGTGCCAAATGGACTTTAATAACATTTGATAAGTGTGTTTTTTCCCCCCGCTTTTTTATGCCAGGGGCTGATGGTCACCATCGTCATCAACTTGAAAGCAGGTTGCCTTGGTGCATTATATGCACACGTTTTAGGTTCCTGTCTACAAGGACCAACCGGGGTCGACTGTACCCTCCGATACCTTGGCCAGCCCTCCAGCTCTGACTTAGTTGCCAGGCTATTATCACTTGGGGCGTTCATGGACTGGACACTGGTGACTTTGGGCACATCCTCTGTTTGTATCAAGAGATCAACCAGGAAAGACGCGAGAGGGAGATTGTGAATCAAGCATTGTTGGTTTTGTTGTTGGCTGTCTGATGCACATAAGCTTGCTGGGTTATTTCAGAGTTGCAGTTCAGCGCTGTTTTTGAGGCAACAGTAAGGCTGGAAATTGTGGCTGCGCTAGCTTTACAAGCTGGTGTGAAAGGAGTCTCAGTGTCATTTCTACAGTGTCATTGCTGCTGTGGCTGCCTTTAATTTTGCTAAAGATATTACTGTTTATGTTGATGGTTTGGTAAAGCAGCGCACCTCCCGCCTCACCCATCAGTTGCACCACCTCCTCCACTTCCCGCAACAGTGACGCCTCTTTCAGGTTGTCAATATATTGCGTCATACTTGCGATGACTTCAACTTCTATGTTGAAAGAGTATAAATCTATTCTCAGAGACTTCAGCCCTTCAGCATCATTTACATCTTTAGCTATTTCTACTTCTTCTGCCCCTTCTACACAAGTGGTGATATCACTGTCCGTGACGGAGGCATTTGAGAGCTCACTCCCAGCACACACTTTTCTAGAGTTGTTTCAGAGCCAAGATCGTCGGTGGCACTTCTGTTGGAGCCCCTGCCCGGGCCAATTCTCCAGTGGCGGGTAGCAGATTCCAGAGGTTGTGTCCCCCTGGACGACCATCATGGTCGACTCCCACCTCATGACACTCGTCACGGATTGTCACAGACTGCGAAACCTCTGTGAAAAAGCTGCAAATGCTCCGCGTTACGGCAAGGTTTTTGGATGGTAAACTCCTCCTCCTCCTCAGTGGAAACAGCAGACAGACCAACAGCAATGCTGTCACAGACTGCGAAACCTCAGCGAAAACTCAGTGAACGCTCTGCGTTGCAGAAAGGTTTTTTGATGGTAAGCTGGCTGGTAAGCTCCTCCTCCTTCTCAGTGGAAACAGCAGACAGACCAACAGGGATGCAGTTACAGACTGCAAAACCTCAGAGAAAAATATCACTGTCTTTGCAGTTTGTGGGCCATCAATCACCTTTTGCAGTCTGTGATCCTTACTTTTGTTGAAGACAACGACACACCAATAAAGTATTCAGGTCTCCGGGAAATGATGGCAGAATTGCTGCTTCATTGCTTGATACAACTTTTCAATTCAAAACACGTGACCACGACAGGGATGTGCAAAGGGGGGAGGAGGTGCAATTTACTCATCATATGGTAATTAAGACAACCAGAACTAGGTGATGTAACTGCAGGGTGGTCAGCCAAACAAGCCACCCTACATGCCTGTGGGGAGGGCGATTATGTACCAGTGTGCCAGTCACATGATCGCCGATGCCCATCGGCAGGTGGTAGAGGGAAAGGAACACAGGACAGAGTGGCATTCCTGGGAGGGCCAATCAGATGGTAAGTTCCTAAACTCTGACGAGGGAGCCAGCCCTCAAAATATCTTCCACAGAGCCCGTGGAGGTCATTAACTTACAGGAATCATGTGAATGTCCCCTTTCCCACTAGCTGCAGGGTGTCTTGTGTCCTATTCTCGATGGTGCTGACCAATGACAGTGTATTAAAGTTATGGCAGTCAGCACACATGTTGCTTCATTAATAACTCTTGCCTTAAGGATATAAATTGGTGCACAGGCATTCAAAATGCCTTGGCCAACAAAGTTATAACCTTACAAACTAAGATTAACAACAAAAAGGACACCCTTCTCACCACTTCCAAATCTAGTAACACCAATGTAACAGCGCCGCAATCTATCCTGGCTCCACCTCATGAGACCATTCCCCACTTCAACTTTCGCAAAGTTTCCACCAAAGAGGTTGAAAAAGTCATCCTCACTCTCAAACCGCCGAACTGCCATGGTACCTTATGCCCAGCACAACTCATAAAAGATGCAGCTGGCGAACTTTCACCTTTTTTCACCAATTTAATAAATGCATCCTTCATCTCACGCATTATACCTAACAACTTGAAACAATCCTGGGTCCTCCCACTCCTCAAAAAACAAAACCTAGATCCTTCCATCATTACCAATTACCGCCCTATCACCACAGTGCCATTCCTACTCAAAATCCTCGACACAATGGCATACCTACAAATCCAACAATACTTAGAACACAACCACCTCCTAGGAATCCGGCAGTCAGGTTTCAGACCCCAACATGGAACCGAGACCGCTCTGGTTGACCTTAAGACACAAATAGATGAGTTGAGAGATTTGGGTAAGACGGCACTACTGCTGCTCCTTGATCTCTCAGCAGCATTTGACTTGGTTGACCATGAGATCCTGTGCAACCACCTTGAGTCGGCCGCGCACTTCTCCCAAGAGACAATAGACTGGATTCAGTACTTCCTCAATAACAAAACAATGCAAGTCTTCTCCCTGCTAGCAGCTGCTGACCCTATGCCCATTACCTGCGGTATGCCACAGGGCGGCTCTTGTGTCTCCCCCACCCTGTACAACATCTTCACAAAGCCCCTTTTCGATGAGCTTGATGGTCTGGGTATCACCTACACAAACTACGCCGATGATACTCAGATCCTCATCCCTCTGACGGGGGATTATGACAAGGATTTGGCCTTTGTAAACAGAGTGTACCTCATCATCCAGGCATGGATGGCCTCACATGGCCTATGCCTGAATGATGACAAAACAGAACTCCTCATCCTAGGCACAACAGCTAATCTCAACAAACTAGGCCAAAACTACTCCTCATTCGAAATTGACAACAATATCATCGCTCTGGCTAAGGAGGTAAAAACTCTTGGCTTCTATCTAGAATCCAGATTATCATTCAAAAAACAGGTAAACGCAATGGCCTCCGCCACCCCCTATACTTGCAAACTTATCAGAGCAGCCAAACCCTTCCTATCCTCTAACTATTGTATCACCTTGGCTAGAGCTCTGATCTTGTCCAAGCTGGACTATTGTAATGCCCTTTATGTAGGTAGCAATAAATACATTACAAATCAGATTACAATCTTGCAAAATAATGCTCTAAGAGCAGCCCTAAATCTCCTGAAGAAAGCCCACATTTCAGACACTAGAAGATCTGTCAATTGGCTCTCCACCAAAGACAAGATTTTCCTTAAATCTGTCTCTCTGACTCACAAATGCCTCCACGACTCTGCCCCTCAATACCTTATAACGAGATGCACTAGAGAGGTTTCTCACCGCCCTTCCAGAAAGGCTAATGGCAACCTACTACTGGTGCCAAGATTCAAACGTACTTTGACCGGAGGGTGCAGCTTCCCTGTCAAAGCAGCATTACACTGGAACTCACTACCGCCTTCCCTAAGAGAAGACCTTCCTTACCTACAATTTAGGTCTAATCTTATCCAATGGATTAAGGAACACGATAATTAATGTACTGGTATTTCCTCCGCCCTGCCGATTTGATACAACACAAAACTTGTAAATTGTGAATATTTTATTTTATTATATGTAAAGGATAGCCTTTACTTATTGTACCTGTTGTCAATGTTGTCGATGTGTCCACTACTGTAACCATAGTTGGACTCTATCCAAAGTGCCTTATATAACCTAAGCTATACAATCCTCTTGTTGCTCTTGCACCTTATTACCCTTGGGTTAGGTGCGCATTACAAATAATAAAAACAAACAAACAAACAAACAAGATGTTGGGTGGGTTTTGAATACAATGTGGTACCACATGGGGAGGTGAGGTGATGGGAAACAATTGAACTGTTTGCTCTAATGATGCTTCCACTAATTAATGTAACTAACGAGGAGGTGAAGGAGATTGCAAACCAATCGAATCACTGGCAAGCACAGAAAAAACAAATTCTTCAACTTGAAAATGTTTCTCCTGACTTCCGACTATTGTATTTCCTATGATAAAACTGCTGTTCATAGTCCATTTAGATGTCAGCCTCTCAATCAGAGCTACTCTACTGTTCTGTTTGATTTGTGCTGATCCAGTTGTAATAAACAACGTTGCTTCTTGCATAGCTTGTGCTCAATTTTTTGGGTACGTGGTTTTTATTATGCACTAACAGACCCCTGACTACATTTCTGGAGGCCCCAGCAAGATGTTTCAGTCCTCCCGGATAACCAAGGGTATCGAGGCCACGCTTGCTGGGGGCGCGTGTCTGGTGACCGCAGACCTGTTCACAGCGCATCAGTGAGGAGGTCCTGAAGACACCGGGTTCAAGAAAGTCTGACAGGTTTCGAGAGCCGTCCTGTGTTTCAGTGGAAGGGCGAGCTAGTGGTGGAGGCTCAGTGTCGAGGGGACTCAATAGTATCCCAGACACGAGTATAACCATGCAAGAAGATGCTGCGCAATAAGTGTATGCTAGCAGAAGGGAGAGGGATAGATTGTTTTTATGGTGTACAGGACGCATCCTTGGGAGAAGGGAGGATGATTGGCCATAGTAGTGTAGATATTAGAGACTACCACCCAATAGGGAGTGGGCGCTGGTGTGGGCACGCCTGCGGGAAAGCAGGAAGGGTGCGTGGTGAACTCCGTTAGACAGGAGTGGCGCGTAGTACAGGCGATTGTATATTTGCGTCATTTGGGGTACGAGTCGTGTTGTTTTTTTTTTCTTGGAGAGAGGGACATGCATGTGGTAGTTAGCGTCATTGAATGGTGAGGGTTTGTGGTGGAAGAATCAGCACCCAGAGGTATCTTGTGTGAAATAGCAGGATTTTCGCATTATTAACAGCAGGCGCGTGCTGGTGGTGCATGGGTAGACACTGGACACTCTTGCGTTAACATAGGGAACAGTGAGCCTGTGGAGAGGGCTGTCAAATACTAACATTTAGTGAGTGGTCGGGCCTGTGGAAAGGGCCGGAGTGAACATTGAAGGGTGTGCTTGGGAATAAAGGAGGCAGGAAGAGTTGAGGGAAACTGAAAAAGGGGAACACAGGGTAGCGGAATAAAAAAGAAAAGAAAGAAATTGCATATATGGACATCCCCTTAGACCATATGTGCTGTAAATTGCCCCAGTATCGTGATCAAATATTAAAGTACAACTTCCAGTGGGCAGAGGAGACTGCTTGGCAGTGTTTCCACGCCCGGCCAGGAGAAGGGACGTTTGATAGTAAAATTAATAGAGAATACATTCTCATACCTGTTAACAAAATATAAAGGCTCTAAGCTCAAAAGCATGCAGAACATATTGGGACCCTGAAAACTATATGAGGAGACTAAAGATGACAGATTAAAGAAGAAGTGACAGTGGGAGGGGACAGACCGAGCTCACTGCCCCACCCTACGGGTTATATCACACTTTACGACCAGCCGCAGGGTATAACCCGCAACAGGAAACATCTATCAGAGATCTGGGGAAAAGCACAGGGGAAAAAGAGAAGGAAAAACAAAGAGAGGAGATGCATTTGCGGGGAGAAAGAAAATATCTAGCAGACAACACGCGCCAGCATGTGGATGCATTGTTCAGTGAAGCAGAACGGGTAATCGAAGAGAAGGTGAAGAGGAAGAACAAGGTGGACAAGGCAGAATGGGTATCAGGAAGAATAAAGTTCAAATTAGATGGGGACAACGGAGAAGAGGAAACGACAAAAGACGATTAGGGGGACGAGGAAGACATAGAGTCAGACGAAGGGTCAATGGCAGGTGAATGGAGTGACGGGGACAGTGACAAATGGACACCCGACAAACTGAGGAGAAAAGGAGGAAAAGAACGGAGACGACAGGACAGAGACAGTTGCAGTAGAGCTTGGTCCACCTCCTTTACGCAATAAAACGGGAGAAGGTAAAAATGGGGTTAACACTAGTTGACAAGGGAGGAGGGGCTGGGCCAAAAATGTGGTTAATTCCATTATGTTAAGCGGCTTCACTTCAACACTACAGCTAAGTCAATGCCTAGTCTGGGATGCTGAGGGAAACCCTTATTGATATATTTTTCGGTCCAGTTCATGTACTCTGGATGACAACCCTTATATAACACCCCTCTCTTAGAATCCCCCTGACCCCACTGAGCCAAGAAGTAGGTTTGTTTTGCAAATTAAAAGGTTTATTTGAAAAATTAAACAATAGATATATATCACACTTTTATAATAAATTAATATCTGATAGTACACTGAGACATATGATGTGGATCCACAATGGGTAATGTTACAGTGGTACACTTGATTACTTAGGAGTAGTATAGAGGATGAGGTAGCTGAAAATGCTTTATGGGTTCAAGGAAATGCAAGGTGGAATAAAATGCAGTACAGCAAATAAACTTGATATGACTTCAACCAACAACAATGTAATCACTTTTTCTCTGGCAATTCACCCCCCCCCCATGCAATGTAAGAAATGGAAGGAGATGGAAAGAGGAGCACACAGTTCTCAGGAATGAAATCAAATACAATACGAAATTCAGTCCCCCCCCCAGCAAGCTTAGAGGAAACAGGTAGAAGTTTGAAACACAGGCCCAAATGCTTTTAAATGTGATGGCAACGGATGGGAAAATGTGCTAACTGATTTTAATTCCCTCTAGAGATTCAGGGTGAGTGAGAGATGCTTGTTGGTATTAGTTCAGGCTCACTTTAGCAATTCTCTATGAGTTATTACCAGGTTGCAAACGGATTTTAACAAAGAAAAGAATGGAGCTGCAAGTGGAGAATCACAGCTTTAAAATGAAAGTTAAATTTCGTTCCTAGCCCAAACGGTACCAGAGATACGGACGATTTAATAAAGGTAGATTTTCGGATTTAAAGTAAAACTCAAAATGACAGGTGACAGCTTGCAGCTGCAGAATTGACAGGTGACAGTTGTGCAGCTTTAAAAATGACAGATGACACGATTTCTAGGAGGCAGTTCTACTTAGGTTAAAATAGCTTGAATTAGATTATTTTAACTAAGAGATTGGTTCTGCACAGTTCTGCTAGGTACTCACAATATAAATTTGAACTAGGCCTCGTCACAGATCTGGTCAACACGTCCGGCGGCGGTTCTGTCTGGTCGGCGGGTCAATCAGGCACCAGTTCTGCTCACAGCGATCCGGATCTCTGGTTCTGCTCACAGCGGTCTGGGTCAGCTCTGCTCTGCTGGTCTAGCCTCTCTGGATACAGCGGCCTCTGGTTCTGGATACTGCTCTGCTTTCCGGTCCGGATCAAGTGGATTCTGGATGTAACACTGCTTTCTGGGTACTGGCAAAAGTTCTTGGCAAAAGAATTCAGACAGCTCGCCCGGCTGTGGAATAGTTTGCAAATGATTTTAAGGATGCTGAGGCCTGCTGAGAAGAGTTCTCAGTTTGTGGGTTTAGGCCCTTGCTTTAAGTTCTGAAGTACATTTCTGGTCTCTGAAGATTGATGGATGTGAAGTCTGGAGTCTCTGTTTAGCTTGGAAGTCTAAGTGTTGGATCTCTGGATGTGAAGTCGTCGGTCAGCACGCTCCGCAGCAAATGGAATTAAATGTCTCTACCTGTCCCAGCAGTCTCTTTCATGTGTTTTGGAAGTGGGTGTGTGCGTGGCATAACTGAGCCTGCCCCTCTCTACTTGTCATTGGCCCAATTCTCCCCTCTCCCATGATTGGGGGAAGGAAATGTGAGTCAGAGTGATGAGGTCTGTTTATGGGTCAGAGGATCCTCCCCTGGTCAATTTGCCCACAAATCTATATTTGATTCAAATACATATTTCCCAGATGCACAAGTGGTTGATATTACATGTACACATTATATATTCCTTATGGTCCATGCTTGTCCGCCTCTGATCTTCCTGGGGGCTTGCATTCAAAATGACAACATTTTGCGCTTTTTGACTGGTTTACCAATATCGGACATTTACGAAAAATTACACACATGTGCGCAAGGAGTATGGACATTAATTGATGAAGTGTCAGATTTTTAACATGCAGACATTTGGAGTGAGACACTATTTTCCGCTAGCAACCCCCCAGAATACACCACAGGGTCCTAACGCCTCTTAAAACGTGCACAGAAAAATCACAAGAATAATGATATTACTTATATAATTTTGACCAGTCCGCTCTATGAGTTATCTATCTTTTTAACTTATGCCCTGGTCAAAAAGGGGTGTTACGCCCCCCCAATATAACATTTGCCTGAGTCCAGGACAAGGCTTTGTTCAACCTCCTGCGGTGCCCCTCCCCTAATCTAATTAGAGAGGTGTCAACTCCTTTTGGTGGGGAAGCAGGATGCAGCTAGGCCTGGGAAGAGTGGCTGAGCAGGTATCTCCTGTCGGGGGTAGTTGTCAGGCAGAATTTAGCTAAATGTCACTTTAGTTCCCGGTTTAAATCAAGCTTACAATTTTTACCTATACATTAAATAATTACTTCCTTCAAGTCATTTCAGAATATAGTTTTACATTGTATCCACCTCTTAGCAAGTCTTTCCTTGGTCTGGTTTGGGTTCCTCTGTTCAGTTTTACACAAAAGTCTGGTGGTTTTAAAACGCCGGCTTTCTGATAGTGGTGAGTACCGGTATTGCATCCATTTTTGGGATTAAGAAAATGAATTCCCCACAGTTCTGAGTTGCTTTTTGGCAATCAGCATTGCCATTCCCAATGGTTTCAGGCTACTGTGTGTGTAGCCCAATGGTGGTTTTAGGCAGTGCCCTCCTGTGCTCACAACATAGGCAAAAATGGGTGGCAGCCTATTCTTCATGTTTTCCCTGTGCACTCTCTGGGGAGTTCTGGCCATCATGATGTTTTCCATGCCAGTACTGCACAGTTTTATGGTAGGGCTTGGATGCATGGGTAAAAACATCCCACAAGCCCCCCCTTTGTCATGGCCATTCTGTCCTTTCACTGATGGAACTCGCAAGATCTGGGATGTTCGCCTCCTCTTCTTCCAATTCCATAGATGGCACAGTTCAGCATCTTTTCCTCCCTCCAGTCGATCAATCAGTTCTCCTTGCTGGTCCTGATGGGAGGATTGGGCGGTACCCCGTGCCCCTCGGATCTTCGCTCCCGGTCCCCAGGTCGCCTTCCGTGGTCAGTCTCCATGTTTTCTTTCTCCTAGGACGACAAAGGAAAGCAGCAATACCTATTCATAGACATTTCTCCCCCACTATTGATATAGTGGGGCGACATATACATTTTATACTTTAATAGACATAGCATTCCAATTTTTAAAAACAAGATATAATTCAGAGACAGTGGCTTACAAGCTTCATAATATTTTAGAGACTATATATGGGATATTTTAGGGTTGGAACTGAATTACTCTGGAGCGGCCCCCTCTGGTATTGCAGAGGACTCCTCCAGTTGCTGCAGAGTGTGCCTGGGATGGCAACACTTCAGCTGATTAATATGGACCCACTTATCTTCCCCTTCCGCCAAATTACCTTTGGGGATGCGGATTTTGTAGGCAACAGGGGAGATCTTGTCTATAATTTCAAAGGGTCCCTTATATGTAGGCAAACATTTTCGCTGTTTGGCCTGGTTCCTTTGGAAATTGTATAGATAGACCCGGTCCCCCACAGTATATTCCTTCCTGGTGGTCTTCAGGTCGTAGTGGGTTTTCATGCTATCAGCTGATCTTTCTAGATTCTGCTGGGCATAGGCAAAAGCATGTTGGAGGTGTTTCCTTAAATTCTCCACATACTCATGAGTTGTGGACGCATTTATCAATGTTTGCTCTTGGGTTCTGTAGAGCAAATGCCGAGGAAGCACCATCTTGCGTCCAGTCATCAACTCAAATGGTGACATTTTAGTTGCAGATGAAGAGGTAGATCTGATGGCCATTAGGACCAGAGGTAGTCGGATATCCCAACTTGGCCCAGAATCTGCCACAAACTTTTTTAAGATGCTCACAATGGTTAGGTTATATCTGTCCACTGCTCCAGAAGAAGCTGGCCTGTAAGCAATATGTAGCTTCCTTTTGACCCCCAGTATCTCCCACATCTTTGTCATTACTTCACTGGTGAAGTGGCTACCCCTGTCTGACTCAATCCTTTGAGGTAGACCAAACTGAGAGAAGATGTGGTTAATCATCAGGGCAGCTGCTGTTTCTGCCTTGCAGTTTGGGGCCGGGAGACATTCCACCCACTTGGTAAACAAGCATGTAACGGTCAACATGTACTTGTTTCCTCTAGACGAGCGAATTACAGGGCCTACAAAGTCGATTTGCAAATCTGACCATGGCAGTGTCATCCCCCTCTTTTGGAGAGGCGCACAGTGTGTGAGGGATGATGGCTGAAAATTGTGCACACACAAGACACCCCTTCAAGTATTGGTCGAGGTCTTGCCTCATGTGTGGCCAGTATGCAACCTCTCTTAAGATTTCCAGTGTTGTGTGAAACCCCCTATGACCGGCGGTGGCCGCATCATGGGCGTGACTTAGCATCAGGCTTCGGAATGAGGTAGGAACCACCCACTGATCATGGCCAGCTTGGGATTTCCTTACCAACAAACCGTCTTGGATTCGGAACATCTTTGGACATTTCATCAACACTCTAAGGTCCTCCTTCCCAATGTAATCGGTATCCGTCAGGGGAAAGTTCTCAGGGTCCTCAATGTGTTGGTAAAACTTACCAATTATTGGATCCCCCTTCTGAGCTGTAATCAAATCAGCATCAGGGGTCTCCTTACTCCATTGTGCAGTTGAAAGATCATTGTGAGCATTGGTCTGGGACCTAGTGATGGCAGTGACCTGGATTTCCCCCAACAGGGACTCTATTTCTATTAGATCCCCTTGGATGGCCCCGGTTTTGGCCAGCTGATCAGCTAAGTCATTTCCATTTTTGTCTGGTCCCTCTACTTTGGAATGACCCTTGATCTTTTTCCAGTAGATGGTCATCCCATTCGATGTGACCAGATCATCAATATTGTGGATTAACTTCCCATGTTTCAAGGGTTTGTTATTAGCACATAACATGCCTCTAGTTTTCCAATTAACCATGTGCTCCACGAACCCGTTCCGTACATAATCCGAATCTGTGATTATGACCAGTTCGTGGAGTTGATGTTGGACAGCAGTGAGGATGGCCTGATGCACAGCCATCAATTCTGCCACCTGACTACTTCGGGGACCAACTTTGTGTCCAGCGGAGGGTTCTGGGGACTCATTCACCCATGCATTCCCTACGCCGGCCACCAGTTCTTTCTCCCTGTTGTTGTCAACATGGTACGAGCATCCATCCACATAGACAGTGGGCATTCCCTCACACTTGTCTTCTTCAAAGACTTTGTGTGGGGAATTGAGGTATGCCTCCATGTTGTCCTTGATTTTTAGACTTTCGTCCTCGAGACAGTTTTCTCTGGCACAATCATGCAAGTCAGCCAGACGAGGGGACTCTTCTTGTTTTGGCCATATCTGACCTCCCCAGGAAAGCCTTGCATTGACAGAATCCAGGAAGTAATTCGGGAATTACTCACATTTCCGGCCCGGATTCTGTCACTTTGGAGATATTGCAGAGGCTGGTGTGGAGTCTCCACTATGATGTGTGATCTCTGCCTAGCCTTCAATGAACTTTCTGCTGTAATTAGTCAGTCCAAGGAGGCTCCTTAGTTCCCGCAGAGTTGTGGGATCCTTCAGTTTCTGAAGTGCTTCCACTTTCTTTTCTTGGGGACAGAGACCCTGAGGAGTAATCTCATGCCCCAAGAAATGAACACGGGTTCTACACCACTGTGCTTTCTGAAAGGAAAGTTTTGCTCCGGCTGCCCTCAACTGTGTCAGAACACAACGGATCTTCGCTATGTGTTCCTCCACAGATGAGCTTTTGATGAGGACATCATCTACATAAGCCAGGTTACCCCTCGCACCCAGGTCGGGCATGGCCTTATGTAAGAAAATGTTGAATTCATTGCCGGAGTTGAGGTATCCGAAGGGAGTCCGGGTCCATGTGTACTGCTGGCCCCCAAAGGTAAAAGCCAGTTTGTATTGGTCCTCCCTACTGACAGGCACGGTCCAGTATCCATTGGTCAGGTCTATTGCAGTGAATACCTGTGACCCCTGGATCTGGGCCAGCCCTTGGTCAATGTAGGGCAGAGGCCATCAGGAAGTATGCACCCGTTTGTTGAGCTCCCTAAGGTCGGCGCAGAGTCTCCACTGGCCGCTTGGCTTCAATATTCCCAGCACCGGATTATTGAAGGTGCTGTGTACTGGACGGATTATTCCCCGGGACTCAAGGTTCTTAATTATTTCGGTAAGGGACTCCATGGATGCGAGAGGCAAATGATATTGCTTCACAAACACTGGAGTCATTCCAGGGTCCGTGGGAATTGTTGTTGTGTGGATGTCGATGTGACCACAGTCATATGAGTCTACCGAAAAGAGATCTTGGTAATCCAAGAAAACTTGTTTCAACTTTTGTTTCTGTTCCAAAGCCACACAGGCATCAGCTAGGTTGACTCTCTCTTCCACCATCTGCCTGAAGCCTGGAAAGAATTCTGGTTTTGCTATCTCAGCGGCCTCCTCCAGCTGGGTGGAGAAGTCCCTGGTCAGAGTGCTGATTTGGACTGGAGGCTTCAGGTGGGAAAGGCAGCCCTCATGGACCTGGAAGATCACCTCATCCCTCCTGAAGTCACAAGTCACATCTTCCTTACCATAAGGGCAAGAAGTGTACACCAGGAAGTTCCCCCCATGCCGGGTGAAAATCCTGTCTGGTGTTGTGTTGTCATCACTGTCACTGTCAAAACAGTCCTTGGGGATTGGTCCTAACAGTTCATTTCCTAGATCAATGGAAAAATGTTGGTCATCAACCGTCATTCCAATAATGGTGCCTGCGGCTAGAGTAATACTCTTTAAGTCGCTGTTATCCACCTCTATTGGAATGGTGTCTATGTTGACTAATGGTGTTGGGTTTACCCCCAACCCTTGCTGTTGGAGAGAAGCATTTAGATGTATGTAAGCATCAGGGTTTTTCAATTTTTGTCCTCTTTTAACTTTCACTTCCAGGGAGAATTGTCCGGTCCTTTATGGGATGGTGACTTCCTCTTTAATCTGAATTTCAACTGCATAAGGTAGCAATTGAGCTGACCTAAATGCTTTTTCTGGATCATCAAAGCCCATGGGATTATCCGCTAATCGGGACCAAGCTTTGAAGTTTATTAGGTCCAAACGAATGGCAAAGCGATTGAGAATGTCACTGCCTAAGTAAAAGGCGGCAGTGACGTCTTGCACGACCCAACAATTATGGACTATGCTCTTGTTGCCAATGGAGATTTTGAGCATACACCTGCTGGGCAGGAGATGTTTGGAATTAGGTGCTTCCGGGTCCATTTCCCATTTGTCTATCAGTTTGAATGTGGGAATATCTGGATCTTTTGGGAGTTGGCGGAACATGGCTTCGCTGATGAAGCTCTTACCGTTGTTCACACACACTCGAGCGAGAACAGAGTCCTTCCCATCATTTAACTGAACAGGGATGAACAACTGATCTCCAATTTGCTGAATATCAGCAAGGCTCTGAGCTGATTTCACATCTTTCTGGACTATAGGAGTGGGAGTGTCTGATTGTGGATTGGTAAAGAATTTCAGAGTGTTTCCTTCCAGTGTGGAATACCACCTTAAACTGGAAGGAAGGTTGATTTTCAGAAATAGAGAGGCCCCCCCATCACCAGTCTGTTGTCCTACTGCTATTACTGTCACGTCTGGAATTTGGTTGTTCTGGAAGTGAAATTCTACTTGGTCAGATTTTTGTTCAACCATGTGGCAGGTGCCGTTTAAACTAACATGGTTGACACTCTGTTTTAATTGTATTGGTCGGCTAGTCTGGGTCCAGAGGACCTTATTTACACAATCTATTAGGGGTGACAACCTTCTCAGGAGGTCGTTCCCTAGTAAACAAGGGGTGCCCTCTGATGTCACTACTATGACCGGGTGTTTCACCTTGTGTCGCCCAATCTTGATGTCCAAATCTGCAGTCCCTTCGACAGGAATTTCCTTCCCGTCAAAGTTCTGCAGTTGTCCAGGAAGAGAGGTGAGAGGAATACGGTAATTCTCCCCCCTTCCTGCATTTAGTTCATCAAAGGCCCTTTTGGACAGAAGGGTAGCTTGAGATCCAGTGTCGACCAGCGCCAAAATTGTACCCTGCCCCTGTACTTGTACCAGGGCATAATATCTTCCCTCCTTCTCCTCAAGGGGGCACAGATAATGCACATTTTTGGACAACTGGTGGGCTAATTTTCTGGTTTTGGACAAGGCGAGAGAAGAGATTTGGGCAGAATTCTGTGGAGATTCTTGGGAATCTGAAAGAAAAAGTTGGCAACTGGAGATCAGAGCCATTGTTGGTTCCCCTGGTTCCGGTTCTGGGCCGCCCCCCCCTTTTTGGAGGCAGTCACCAGGATTGGTTTGAACCAGGGGATTTCGGTATTGTGGGTTCTGGGATGAGATGATGGGCGGCGGTAGCTCAGTCTCCATATCTCCCCAGTCTGGATTGGAATCCCTTGGGACCCATTTTTCTTTGGGAGGAGTTCCCCCATCTCTAAAGGAGAAGATCCTTTTCCCAGGATCCTCTGAGGATGCCTCTCCCTCAAATTGGAAGATCTGTACCTCCTCCCCAAAGTGGGTCTGTTTCGGTCCTTTGTTTCTCCTACCCCCCCTCTGCTCCTTGGGAGGCAGGCTTTCAGGGGCAGGAGATTTTGTTTCTGGTTCCTGGTTTTCCAGGGGCTGTTTACAAGTTGGGAAGGAAGCTTCCTCCAAGGTTTTACACCCCCTTCCCCTTGTGCCTCCTCCCTGGGAACCGGTGTGAGTTATCAGGGTGCTGCCCCGTCATTGTTCTGGAGCACCAGGCCCAGTGTTTGGGGCATTCTGCGGTGGCATGCTCATCTGAGGGTTCTGTTGAGCCCTCAGTATGTGACCCAGATCTCGTGCCATATTTTGGACCTGGCGCTCAAGTTGTGAAACCCGCTCAGGCTGATACGGGGCTTTATTTTCTCCCCTGGGCTGATCCCGGGAAGGGTAGCTATCCCTTCTCTGGTAATACCCTGGGTTGGGAAGATTTGGGTACCCCTCCACCCTTGGCCTCCCCTCTCCCGGATTAGGTTGTCTGGGCTCAGGGAATTGGGGAAAGAAGGATGGATGATTTTGGGGCTGGAAATTGGGTGGATACCTGGGGAAAAAGTTCTGCCCAGGATTTGGTGAATTTCTGCCCTCCTGGGGGACGTTCGGAGGGAAGTTCCCTGGGTCAGGTGCTTGGCTGGATCCCCCCCCTTGGGTTGGAGGAGTCCACACATAACCCAGGATGGGTTGGTTTCCCGTGTAGCAGGGACTTACATAATAAGGGGAGCGAGGGACCCCATTTGTGGGACTACCTCCTCGACTCCCTGTCTGTGACTGGCCCGAGGGCCTTCTGGGCTGTGAATTATTTGGTGCAGGCAGGTTTTTAGGCCCCCCCATCTCCAAATCTAAAACGGGGGCAACCTTTATCTCCGCCACCTTGGCAGCAGCAGGGGTGTTGTTGGTTTTGGGGTTTTCTGCGCATTACTTTGATTTTCTATGGGCTTCTGCACCTCATAGATCCGGGTAGCCTGTTCAATGACCCAGTCTAAAGATCTTTTCTCATGAAAATCTCTCACGAGCTGGGTCATTATGTATTTGGGTAAGGCATGGAAAAACGTATTGATAAATTCTCTGCTATCCGTGCGCACCCTTCTGGTGGTCTGCGCAAAAGCACGCTTTAATTCTTGCACAAACTCTTGTGGGGCCTGATCCTCCCCACATTGCAAATTGTAGGCTGCCTTGCGCGCCTCTTGAGGATTTCTGTGCACAGAAAAATGTTTCAAGATGGCCGCCCTATATGCGGACCATCTTGAATGGTTTTGGTCCTCCAGCCCTGCAAAGAAACTGGAGTATTCTGGTGAGAAGGTCCATTTGACGTACTGGATGCAGCTACTGCTGTCCTTCAAATGGAAAGTCTCCATCATTTGTTCATAGAGCTCCAAGTGTTCCCAAACAGAATACTTGGCGTTCTTATGATAAGGCTTGATGACACTCCTTATTGCCTTTATTTGTTTCAATGGGTCCTTAAGCAAGGCCCTTTTTGCCTTATTGGCCTTTTTGGTTCGGGTAACCCTGGTCCATTCATCCTCTGACTCAGAAGCACTTCTCCCAAAGGTGCCCGTCTGATCTTCCAGGTTTTCCCGGATTCTGCGAGCCTGGGAATGGCTCGCAGAATGTGGGGACCTGGTCTCCTGTGTCCTGTAATGCTCAGAGGAGTCTTCAGATCCCTCCTTGCTGCCAGGATTTAATGGGTACCCCCCCACTGACCTAACTGGGCAGAGGTTTTCAGGATGCCCTTAATGGGCCTACTCTCCTGGGGTTCCCCACTAAATTGCACTGTGCTTGGGTGCCCATACCCGGATGCCCGCCCATCCATTCCTGGGAGGTACTGGCCTATGAGCCCCATACTTCTAGCTGGATAGTAATCTGCCATCCCCGTGGCCATGGGATCATGTGCGCGAGGGGACATGGGGGTGGCAGAGTCCAGGGACTGGGAGAGATGAAGGCCTCTGGTACTAGGGCTCCTGAGATTATGCTCAGGAGTTTCTCTTTCCCAGCGAACCTCATCTCTATCCGCCCCTGCTTCCTGTTGCAATGCAAGAGCCTGCGCTTTCAGTTCCTCAGTTAAGGCCTTACTAGACTCTATCAGTCTCTCCTGCATCGCTACCTGTTGCTGGAGCCTATCATTGTGCTGGCAGAGAGCCTCATTCTCTCTCTGTGCCTCCTGATTGGTCCTGGAGTACTGGGCCAGTCTTTGCTGCAGGAGGGTTACCTCTTGAGCTGTGTCCCTATTGGCCTGCTCCTTTCTTGCCAGAGCATCCTCCACCCTCCTGGTGTGCTCTAACAAGTTCTGGTGTTCTTTTTGGAGGTCACCCAGTCCCTGGAGGGCCAGGTGATTTTCTTCCATTTTCCTTTTTAAGTGGCAGACTTCCTGGCCTAAGGTATCCCTTTCCTGACTAAGAGCCTGCATCTATGCCGCCAGGTCGTCCCTTTGCCTTTGGAAGGCACCAGCTTTCTGGCACTCCTGGTCAAACTCTGCCTGGGTATCCAGGTCTTTCAAAATCAGTTTATTGCTCTCTGCCTTCTCCCTATCTAGGTGGCTTTGCAGGGTGACTACCTGCTCAGCACATGCCCTATTGAAGTCTAACTGTTGCTCCAGTTTTTTCTGGCTCTGCAGTAGGGAGTCCAAACCTTCCTGGTACTCCTTCTGCAAGGCCAGAAATCTGGTATCCTGGTCAGCCTTTTCCTGTTGCAGCACATCCATATCCTCCTTTATTTTAGTGATGTACTGTCTGCTGTCCTTTTCTGACTCATGGCTCCTGAGCAGCCTCTGCTCAGAAGAGTCCAGATCAGATTGGGCCTTCTCTAACGCCATCGGTTGCCCATTTGCCAGATCTTGGCCTTCAGCACATTTGTCCTGCATGGCTCCCATATGTAGGTACAAATATGCCGCTATCCTGGCAATCTTATTATGTTCATCTTTGGCTTTCGGGGCCACATATAGTTCACTCAGGGCCACATGTAGGGGACCCTGATCTCTCCATTTATCTGACCCTGTTTCAGTGACCTGTTGCGCGATTGCCTGCAACCAGACCGTTTGGTCCTGATGAGTCCACTCACCTCTCACAAATAGCTTATGTAAGAAGTGCTCTCTGGCTATTTTGATGTCTACCAGTGTCGTCATTCTGGAATTTGAGTTCCTTCCTGACTTACAGAAGTTTGTATTTTATTTTTGCAAAACAGACTGTTTCCTTAGAGCGTTCATTTGAGGAGTACTTTACAGCGTAACACAGCGTGGTGATCCGACCGGATGTATGTCTCCTGTCAGTTAGCACACTGTATTAATCTGCACAAGTGATAGATCTAACCCAGAATCTCCTGTTTACGAGCCCCCACTTTGTTAAGCGGCTTCACTTCAACACTACAGCTAAGTCAAAGCCTAGTCTGGGATGCTGAGGGAAACCCTTATTGATATATTTTTAGGTCCAGTTCATGTACTCTGGATGACAACCCTTATATAACACCCATCTCTTAGAATCCCCCTGACCCCACTGAGCCAAGAAGTAGGTTTGTTTTGCAAATTAAAAGGTTTATTTGAAAAATTAAACAATAGATATATATCACACTTTTATAATAAATTAATATCTGATAGTACACTGAGACATATGATGTGGATCCACAATGGGTAATGTTACAGTGGTACACTTGATTACTTAGGAGTAGTATAGAGGATGAGGTGGCTGAAAATGCTTTATGGGTTCAAGGAAATGCAAGGTGAAATAAAATGCAGTACAGCAAATAAACTTGATATGACTTTAACCAACAACAATGTAATCACTTTTTCTCTGGCAATTCACCCCCCCCCCCTATGCAATGTAAGAAATGGAAGGAGATGGAAAGAGGAGCACACAGTTCTCAGGAATGCAATCAAATACAATACAAAATTCAGTTCCCTCCCAGCAAGCTTAGAGGAAACAGGTAGAAGTTTGAAACACAGGCCCAAAATGATTTTAAATGTGATGGCAACGGTGGGAAAATGTGCTAACTGATTTTAATTCCCTCTAGAGATTCAGGGTGAGTGAGAGATGCTTGTTGGTATTAGTTCAGGCTCACTTTAGCAATGCTCTATGAGTTATTACCAGGTTGCAAACGGATTTTAATAAAGGAAAGAATGCAGCTGCTATTTTGACAAGTGGAGAAACTGAGCCAAAATCGCAAATCGCGGTAAATTTCGCGAGTGCGTAAATCGCGATTGCGGAAAAAGTATAGGTAGTAGGAAGTCGGTTCTAGGTTCATTGTAAAAAGCCTAGAATCATAGCTTTAAAATGAAAGTTAAATTTCGCTCCGAGCCCAAACGGTTCCAGAGATACGGACGATTTAATAAAGGTAGATTTTCGGATTTAAAGTAAAACTCAAAGTGACAGGTGACAGCTTGCAGCTGCAGAATTGACAGGTGACAGTTGTGCAGCTTTAAAAATGACAGATGACACAATTTCTAGGAGGCAGTTCTACTTAGGTTAAAATAGCTTGAATTAGATTATTTTAACTAAGAGATTGGTTCTGCACAGTTCTGCTAGGTACTCACAATATAAATTTGAACTAGGCCTCGTCACGGATCTGGTCAACACGTCTGGCGGCTGTTCTGTCTGCTCGGTGGGTCAATCAGGCACCGGTTCTGCTCACAGCGATCCGGATCTCTGGTTCTGCTCACAGCGGTCTGGGTCAGCTCTGCTCTGCTGGTCTAGCCTCTCTGGATACAGCGGCCTCTGGTTCTGGATACTGCTCTGCTTTCCGGTCCGGATCAAGTGGATTCTGGATGTAACACTGCTTTCTGGGTACTGGCAAAAGTTCTTGGCAAAAGAATTCAGACAGCTCGCCCGGCTGTGGAATAGTTTGCAAATGATTTTAAGGATGCTGAGGCCTGCTGAGAAGAGTTCTCAGTTTGTGGGTTTAGGCCCTTGCTTTAAGTTCTGAAGTACATTTCTGGTCTCTGAAGATTGATGGATGTGAAGTCTGGAGTCTCTGTTTAGCTTGGAAGTCTAAGTGTTGGATCTCTGGATGTGAAGTCGTCGGTCAGCACGCTCCGCAGCAAATGGAATTGAATGTCTCTACCTGTCCCAGCAGTCTCTTTTTATGTGTTTTGGAAGTGGGTGTGTGCATGGCATAACTGAGCCTGCTCCTCTCTACTTGTCATTGGCCCAATTCTCCCCTCTCCCATGATTGGGAGAAGTAAATGTGAGTCAGAGTGATGAGGTCTGTTTATGGGTCAGAGGATCCTCCCTTGGTCAATTTGCCCACAAATCTATATTTGATTCAAATACATATTTCCCAGATACACAAGTGGTTGACATTACATGTACACATTATATATTCCTTATGGTCCATGCTTGTCCGCCTCTGATCTTCCTGGGGGCTTGCATTCAAAATTACAACATGTTGCGCTTTTTGACTGGTTTACCAATATAGGACATTTACCAAAAATTACACACATGTGCGCAAGGAATATGGACATTAATTGATGAAGTGTCAGATTTTTAACATGCAGACATTTGGAGTGAGACCCTATTTTCCGCTAGCAACCCCCCAGAATACACCACAGGGTCTTAACGCCTCTTAAAGCGTACACAGAAAAATCACAAGAATAATGATATTACTTATATAATTTTGACCAGTCCGCACTATGAGTT
Organism: Ambystoma mexicanum; assembly: GCF_040938575.1. NCBI lineage: Eukaryota > Metazoa > Chordata > Amphibia > Caudata > Ambystomatidae > Ambystoma > Ambystoma mexicanum. The sequence goes on along the minus strand of NC_090923.1, from coordinate 748,580,738 downwards.
ATCTATCTTTTTAACTTATGCCCTGGTCAAAAAGGGGTGTGGCTTCCCACATCACATGGTGGGAGAACTGGTTTATCCACTTCCCCCAAGCTCAGCTGGCTCTCACAGGCACTTCTCCCAAGAGGAAGCCACTTTACGACCCCCCCAATATAACATTTGCCTGAGTCCATTGTTCAGTTTCCTGCAATCCCCAGGTAATTCAATCAGAGAGGTGTCAACTCCTTTTGGTGGGGAAGCAGGATGCAGGTAGGTCTGGGAAGAGTGGCTGAGCAGGTTTCTCCTGTCGGGGGTAGTTGTCAGGCAGAATTCAGCTAAATGTCACTTTAGTTCCCAGTTTAAATCAAACTTACAATTTTTACCTATACATTAAATAATTACTTCCTTCAAGTCATTTCAGAATATAGTTTTACATTGTATCCACCTTTTAGCAAGTCTTTCCTTGGTCTGGTTTGGGTTCCTCTGTTCAGTTTTAGAAAAAAGTCTGGTGGTTTTAAAACCCCGGCTTTCTGATAGTGGTGAGTACCGGTATTGCAACCATTTTTGGGATTAAGAAAATGAATTCCCCACAGTTCTGAGTTGCTTTTTGGCAATCAGCATTGCCATTCCCAATGGTTTCAGGCTACAGTGCGTGTAGCCCAATGGTGGTTTTAGGCAGTGCCCTCCTGTGCTCACAACATAGGCAAAAATGGGTGGCAGCCTATTCTTCATGTTTTCCCTGTGCACTCTCTGGGGAGTTCTGGCCATCATGATGTTTTCCATGCCAGTACTGCACAGTTTTATGGTAGGGCTTGGATGCATGGGTAAAAATATCCCACAATTATTACAGAAGGGACAAGGCGGAGCCCATTATGTGCCTTGGTACATAATGGACTGGGATAACCTAATATGTAGTTTACCTTCGTTGGTGGCCGGGGCCAGTTAGTGGATACAGGCACTAGTGAAAACGACAGCAGGGGTGACGCTGGCCAAATGGGATATGAAAAGTTTGTTCGCCGGAATCAGGAGAACAGACAGACAAAATGTGGAATCAGGTGGACTACAAAGAAGTGAAATTAAGCACCAATGCTCCTGATGGAGCTCCATTTAACAATTTTGGAGCACATGTCTGGAAAATGCTAAGAAGCATGTATCCAGACAGCTATGACCTGGGGACAGTGATGAAAGGAGAAGACGCAGAATATATAAAGAGAGTTCAGGATTTATGGACCCAAGAGACATGAAGGTCATGGGACGAATGTATATCATTGTTCTATCACATACTAGTGAAAGGATTGCCAACATGAGTACATGCATCCTTAGACAAGATAGTGGGCACAGAAGCTAAAGGCTGGCCCGAAATACAAGCCACAATAATACGCTATTGTAAAAGGAAGCAGAAAAGCGAGAGGAAGGCAGTGGAGAATGCTGCAAAGGCAGAAAACAAATGAGTACAAAGGAAGTTGACTAAATACACTATGGAAGGAGCACTGTTAATGACAGACGCTGCTGCCATGGCACCACTACCACAGGGAGGGTTCCCCGTAGGACAAGCACTGCAACAAGGAGGGTGCATGCAGCCACAGAATGGGTCGATATGGGGAATACTACCACAGGTGAACTACATGCATGGGGGATACTTCCCGACAGGAAGAGGGTTTTCGCAGCGAGGAAAAGAGGGTATCCAGGAATAGGTTTCAGGGTCTTTGGACCATGCTACATATGTCAGAACATGGGACACGTAGCATGCATTTGTCTATTTCTGTAACAGGTACAGGCACATGCAAACCAAATAGCGCAACAGCCAGGACTCCAATGGCAGCAGATACAGAGTCCTCCAGTGCAGATACAAGCACAGGAGGGGGGAGTGCAACCCTAAGGAGGAGCAACTGACAGCGGGGCAATGGTCCCAGCAGTGCTGAGCCACCCACAGTAGCAGGGGGGACCACAGTGCTGCTAGGGCAAAACATGGTGCCCCACTATACAGGAGCCAGCGTGGTAGAAGGGAATCCCTTTCCCTTCCTGCCGAACAACACACAGCAATAGGGGAGCCCACAGAAAGTTTGAGTGTGTCCCGTCCTAGAAGTAACTGACAACCCTAAAGAGGAACTCGAGGCAACCGTGAAAATAGGACCCAGAGAGTTCTCATTTCTCATATATACAGGAGCTACCAAATCCTGAATTAGAGAGGGGGGATTCCCACTATCTAACAAAGTCATGGATACGCAGGGCTTTTCTGGGGCGGTGGTCTTGGGTTCAGTAACAAAAGATTTACCCTTAACTATAGGGACGCAACATCTCGTAGCTCCCTTACTATACTCCAAGTACACACCCATCAACATATTTGGGAGAGATTTACTCAGTACGTTGAATGCAACTATATCATTCACAGAGAAAGGGATGGTGTGCTCCATGCCCAGGATTTACTATGCCCGGGTAGAGGCTCTTCTCTTAGCAGCACAAGTGAAAAGCACCTTTGTAAGCACAGCTAGTATATCACAGCATGATCCTATATGGGGTCGAAGTTCTGCTCGGATGGGTCCCGGGAATACAGGGTAAGGTGTTCCGACTGGCTCCAGAATTCCTATTCAGACTTCAGTGCTTTTAAGGATGACTTAAAGGGGAAACCAACAGTGTTACAGTTGGAATAAGCAGTAATATGCAAGGACATGGTGATTTTGGGTGGCACAGATGATGACAATATGGAGTGGCGAACACTGCTGTGCATTGACCCCACTTTGACAATTACAGGAGTATCAGATGACAAGGAGGAAGGCGAGATGGTGTTTCAGAGACAGATACCATGTCCAGATCAGATAGTGGAAAAACAGGTGCCCATTTTAACACAGTTAGTGAAGAAGAAAAACAAACACACCGAGGGAGATCTCAAAGAGGAGCCAGATAAGTTATGGACAGAGGGACCGCATGATGTAGGGGTACTGAAAGGGATTACGGCAGTAAACATAAAACTGAAACAAGGGGGCCCTGCTGCCCCGGGCAAAACAATACCCATTGACCAGAGAAGCAGATGACGGGATATATTCCACTTTGCACGCATTATGGCAGCAAGGCATAATCCAGACATCAACCTCCACCTGCAACACAGCAATTTACCCAATAAAGAAATCAAAAGGAGGGTTGTGGCATTTCATTCAGGATTTGCATCCCCTAAATGAAGTGGTAGAAGCAGAACTGTCTGTGGTTCTGAACCCCACCACAATATTGTGTAATATAGCAGCAAAGGCAAAATACTTGACAGTCATTGGCTTGAAAACCGCCTTTTACTCTATACCCTTGCACCCAGATTCAAGATATCTGACTGCCTTCACTTATCGCGGAATCAGATTTGAACATACTCGTTTTCCCCAGGGGTAATGTGAATTGCCCAGCATCTTTAATAGAATAATACAAATGGATCTATGCAACGTGCAAACATCAAGCACAGTGATTCTGCAGCAAGAGATAAGAAGACTGTAGAACAGACTCAGTACACATTTTGTTACTACTCGCAGAAAAAGGGTACAAAGTGGATAAGCAAACATTACAGTATTGTCTCAAAGAGGTAGTGTACTTTGGCCAAATAATCTCTATTGAAGGGCAAAGAATAATGACTGAAAGAACACATGACATTGATTCAACCGCTCGCCCAGGAATGGTGAAAGCAATGCAGAAGTTTCTAGGTTTATGTAATTACTGCAGAACTTGGGTATTTGATTATGCCACATTCACTAAACCCCTGCTGCAGGGCCTTAAGGAAGCACCAAAATAGAAGAGGGACATAAAATGGACATCTGACATGAATGAGTGTTTTGGAGAACTAAAAGAGGCATTAGTGTATGCACCAGTATTAGCAACACCAAAACTATAGTGAGAAATTCTATTTGTTCTTGCATTCAGATGGCTCAGTGATGACGGCTGTCCTCACACAAAAGAAGCCACAGGCACATAAACCACTAGCTATCTACAGTGGAAGCTTAGACCCAGTAATGCAAGGACACTTCCCTTGTGAACAATCACTTGCAGCTGCAGCCTTTGCAATTGAGGTCATCAATGATTCCCATGGGGTGTCCCTTAGTATTGTAAGTGGAACACTCATTCGCTGTTCTTGAGAAATCAAAAAGCACATTGACAACTCAAAGGGCATCGGGATATGAGGTCATACTGACAAACCCAGCCATAGAGGTGGTAAGGTGTTGAAATGTAAACCCAGCAGTCTACCTAGCAGAACCAATAGAGGAAGGGGATTTCATACATGACTGTGCAGCACACATGGACAGGATGTAAGGGGGCGTGTGGGTAAAAGAGGAAGAAATACCAGGGGCAGACATGGTCTATATTGACAGGTCCTCAAGTATTGACCCAGAGGCAGGAAGGAGACATACTGGTGCGGCAGTGGTATGCTGCATAAATGTGGAACATGTGATAGCATCTCAGCAGCAGCTAGCTTCCATTGCATTATTCAGCACAGGCAACAAAATTGGATAAAAGCACTAAAAATGATGGAGGGACATGCAGCAAATATCTTTTTTGATTGTGCCTATGTCACATCAACTGTCCATTCCGGACTGGCACGGTGGGAAAGGAGGGGATTTAAAAGAAGTGATGGTTCTCCTGTACATCATACAGAACTATTAAGGCAATTTATTGAGTAATTAAAAGCTCCAGTAGAGGTGGAAATAATAAAATGCACTGCCCAAACAGGAAAAAAAGACAAAGTATCAATAGGGAACGAAATAGCTGACAGAGCGGCAAAAGCAGCAGCATATTTACCAGAGGAAGGGGAAGTGCTGAGGTACCCCAAAAGCGAGAGGGTACAATTGATCGCAGTAGAAAGAAAGAAGAGTGGGGAGGAAGAAAGGGAGGTAAGTTTCAACATGATCCCCATAGTTCACATAATAATTAAATTACAAGAAGTGCCAAAAGAGGAAAAAGACGTATGATACGCTCAGTGTGTTCACTGTCACCAACAGACCTGATTTGGCGGTAGAATATATAACAGCTGCATTTCCCCACTCATGTGTCCAAAGAGAGCATAGCAGCAGAGCCGAGTGAGGGATGGTACGCTCCAAACATGCATGAGCAAGTAAATGCGTTTGTGGGAAATTGTGTGTTTTGAAAACAGTTTCTGTTTGGTCACACATTGAAAACGTTAAGGCGAACAATACTGCGACCGGAAGGGCCCTTCAAGCACTTGCATATTGACTATGTCGACATGCAAGAGAGATGTGCCTCCTACAGGTACCTAATAGTAGTAGTATGTCCATTTTCACGTTGGCCTGAGGCAGGACCCTGTACAAAGAATGATGCCAAATTCGCTGTGAAGTTTTTAGTGAGGGAAGTACTCCTAAAATGGGGCATAAGTGAAGAGATAAGATTTGCCCTCCATAACACACCTTCTGCATACCATCACTTGACTCTGCATGAAGTTGTCACAGGAAGGACAATGCATGTGCCTGTTCCTTCTTCACGTTCAATTTCAGACACTAACCCTAGCTCAGAAATCCTTGAAAATAAAATGAAAAACTTTTTGAATGAGATGACAAATGTGCTTCGCTACATTTCCTGCCAGGTCCAGCAATCTACAAGCGCACCAACGAACATTGAAGAGAGTGCCCAAGCTTTTCCCCAAACACATCCACTCTACCCTGGGGATATGATCTTCATTCGAAAAAGTAAGAAAGTGGAAAGAACCTCAGTGTTGTGGTCCACTTGAGGTAATCTTCTCAACACCCACAACAGTGAAGATAAAAAAACATTGTGCATGGATTCATCACACCAATGTTTGACGAGATAACAGCAGTAGCAGCACACACCCCAGCACCTGGACCACGAAGGCGAGGAAAGCTCCTGGCATATTATCAGCTGCCAAGAAGTCCCTCTGTGCACCCCCGATCTGAGTTCTACAATCCCCAACCTTCCATTGGGCATCCTGCTTCTACAATATCCAGATGAGTTTTACTCGCTTCAGCTGTTCGTATGCCCCACAATTTCGTTGAAATTTAATATTACATACTGGAATTCTCGAGGCGATTTGCCTACAAGATGGCCGCCGCACCGAAGCGTCTCTTTACCTGACTTTGTCTTCGAGTGCCTCCCCCCTAGCTGGTAGGTGTGAGTCGGCCTTCAAAGTAAGGCCAAGAAAGAAGGCCTGCTGACTTAGCTGACCGAGCGCCACCGGTGCTAGGTGCCTGGCTCTCTGCTCAGGATCCACTTGGTTCTCACCTTTCGCGAGCCCACCTCAGCTGTATGTCCTGGACCTTCCGAAGTAAGCAAACCTGCAACTTCAGGGTTACTTCCTGAGTGAATCACGGTGAGTCCCGCAAGGATTCCCCATTTTGTCCTAAGCTAGGACTCATGTATGTTCTTCTTAACCAACTTAGGTTTGCCTCATTCACTGCACACACCTATATAATGCAGAGGAAGTCACGCTTAAGCTAAGCCTTTGACTCCATCTACGACCCCTATGTGCGAACATACACCGAACTTGGTGGTGCTCTTATGCACACCCAGTACCAGCTTACTTCGCCTAAACTTTTTAATTGTTTGCCTTTCCAATAACATCCGACTGGGGCACCCATGCCGGCATTTACCTTTTTACGCCATTGTATGCCTGGCGCTTCTCCTTTGTCAGAACGTTCCGTCTTTAGCACTGTACTTCCTGCAAGACTCGATTGTTTTAGCATCTATCTATTTAGCCTGTTGATATGCCTATTACCTAGCGCAATATATTGCCTTGTTGTACTCCATGATGCCTTCCCTATTTCACTGTTCCCATTGCTTACTCATCCAGACTTGTTGATCAGATTGTAGCCCACCAGATCTGACTTGCTCATGTCATTACTAGAGAGCCTTACTACTCCAGTTTTGTTTTGCATCTACAGTAGTGCGTTGTATTCACCAACTTCATCACCTTTCTTAGTATGATATTATCGTATTATAACATTTCAAAGTCTGCATATTTTTTTCCATTTTATATTGTTTCATATTATTAATATTGTCACTTATGAGCCACCTTTCATAACGGATGTGCCCGTGATTTGTTGCCCCTTATTGTTACTTTAGTATTTCTACACTACAGTCCCATCTCGCCTGATTGCCTCGGATTCCTAGGCTACCGTACTATCCAATAGGCCTATTACCTGCCCAATCTCATCGCCCTCTACATCTAACTCACGCCACTATGCACCTGCAGCTTACGCTACACCATGCCATAGACAGCGCACTGTGCCTAATACTCTTGACTTGGATACTTACCCTATACGACAGTGTCCCCCTTATCCCGTCTACCCAGCTTACCCCAATTCGGACACCCATCCTCCTTACGCTGCTTCCGGTCACATACTCAGGACACAACATGTCTCTAAATTTGAGAGGACAATCATATAGCCCCACCATGCCTACTGCCTTGCAGTCTCGTACTAGTTCTACGTTGGCCTCTACAACACCCACCAACAACCCATACCTCAACTCCCCAGCCCTTTGGCTAGAACACTTTGCTACTAAACCGACTCCGAAGCAACCTTGTACTGTATCCGCAAGGAATCTTAGACTTGGCTCCAGACTCTCTCGCGCTGCCCGTCACCATCCCATCAACATCACGCCTCTGAACTCCACACTGCCTCCTGCAACTTCCCCTACCATCGTCCTGTCTCCTGGTACTAAGAACACCAAATCTAATATTAGTACACACACACACCCAAAGAAACCTTGGTCAAGGGCGCTCTGATGAATGCCAGGTCCCTTCCTGCCCATGCGCTGGACATTGCTGACCTGATCACGACGCTTGACCCTGATTTCATCGCCAGCACAGAAACTTGGCTTTATGCAGCCTCTGGACCACTACTCTCTCTGGCCATTCCTACAGGATATTCCATCATCAGAGGCGACCACAACACTAACCAAACTAAAGGAGGCGTTATCGCCTTTATTCACAAAAATTCCATCGGCCTCAGAGTCATTCCCAACCTACAGATCCCCTCAGCCAAGCTATTATCAGTGAAACTTGCTACCTCTCCCAACCAAACTATCATGATACACCTTATCTACAGGCCCCCTGGACCTGTCTCCACGTTTGCTGAAGACATTACCTCCATTTTAGCAGACAAAACCAAGATTAAATCGCAAATTAACCTACTTGGTGACTTTAACCTTGGCTTCAAAGATCCCAATGATCCCACAGCTCTGGACATCACCAACACACTATCCAATCTAGGCTTCAACCAACGCATCAGGGAACCTACCCACAACAATGGTAGAACTCTTGACTGGTTAGTTGACCTAAATTGCAACATCAACATAGAGTCTAACCAACCATGTGCGTGGACTGACCACCATTTGATTACCTTCAACATTACAGCCAACGACCTTTGTGCCAGACAGGACATTGTGTCTTCAATCTGTACAAGAAATAAGAGGGACATAACTTGTGAAAACTGCTCCCCCTCCTACCAATTCTTAACAAACTGTCATAATCATGTACAGACCCCACTATTCTAGTGGACACGTTGAATCAGACTATGTTGAAAGCACTGGACTCTGTTGCACCCATTAAACTTAGAAAACCCAAACCGTGTGCACACCCCAACTCCTGGTTTACACCACACTTGACTACGCAAAGAAAAACAAAACTCAGAATCCTGCTGGAAAAGCAACCCTACCAACCCTAACTAAGCTGGCCTCTTCTTAGCATCCTTGAATTACAAAGATAATATCTTCCAGGCAAAAAAAGACACATACAATAAGCGCATTTTACAAGCGGAATCCAACACCAAGGAGCTTTTCAAGATACTAAAAGCACTTGAATCTCTCTCTGCCCCGTTGGACACCTGTAGTAAAGACAGCACCTGGTGTGTTAATATTCAAAAAGCACTCCTTGGTAAAATAGCCACACTCCAAGCCAAAATCAAAGACAAAAAAATCAGTCTCCAGACTGACTTGCAACGCAATACTCCGCATAGCATCACCATACCTAGCACTCACACCCATAAACCATTCAGTTTCACGCCACTAACCACCACAGAGGTCGAACGCATGATCAATAAACTCAAACCATCCAACTGCCAGGGCGACTCATGCCCAGCTCCTATTATCAAGGAGGCTTCACACGAACTAGCTCCCTTCATTACTACTTTCATAAATTCATTGTTTAACACAGGCATTGTCCCAGACAACTTGAAGGATGCATGGGTTATCACCCTTCTTAAAAAGCCCTCATTGGGCGCAAGCATACCCACTAATTACAGGCCTATAACTACTTTGCCTTTTTTGCTTAAAATTCTAGACCATGCAGCTTATCTGCAGATCCAAGACTATTTGGAATCCAATAAACTTCTGGGCCTCAAAAAATCTGGTTTCCAGCCTAGACACAGAACCGAAACGGGTCTCATTGACCTAAAAACTCAAATTGAGGACCTGAAACACAATGGAAAACTAGCCCTGCTACTCCTACTCGACCTATCAGCAGCATTTGATCTGGTAAATCACCAAATCCTTTGCCAACACCTCAAAGTGGATGCACACTTCTCAGACAAAGCCACTACATGGATCAGATCCTTTCTAGACAACAGGTCCATGAGGGTCTTCTCCCCCTCCGCTGAACCCTCACCAGTCTCATGTAGGGTACCGCAAGGATCGTGCGTTTCCCCGACACTCTATAATGTGTTTACTAAAACACTCGATATTCTGGATTATCTGGGTGTCACCTACACAAACTACGCTGATGACACCCAGATACTCATTTCTATCACTGGGGACCTCACAGCTCACACGAAAGCCGTAAATGTAATCTACCAGGTCATCCAGGCCTGGATGGTCCAACACAAACTCTGTCTTAACGACGATAAGACAGAGCTCGTCATCTTGGGCTCTCATCATAGACTTAACAGACTAGATCCCACCTTCAAAATCTTTCGTCATCGATGGTAACACCATTAAAGTATCCAATGATCCTAAAACATTATCTCTCTCCAGACAAACAAATGCTGTAATTTCAGCATCCGCCTACACTTGCAAACTCATTACAGCTTCCTGCCCATTCCTCACCACGGCCAATTGTACCACACTGGCCAGAACTTTGATTATGTCGAAAATCGACTATTGCAATGCCCTTTATCTAGGAACCAGTCAACGTAACCTCAACAAGCTCCAGGTCACCCAGAACAATGCCATCAGAGCTGTGTTAAATATCCCTAGGAATCAGCACATATCAAACACCAGACAGAGCCTGCATTGCCTCTCAGTGTCTCAAAGAGTCTGATGCACAAATGTCTTGCCAACCAAGCACCCAGCTACCTGGCTTGCCGTTTCACCCACCATACATCTAATCACCCTCTCAGAGCTGCCCAGGCCCACTGTCTTTCCGTACCCAGATACAAACTACAGAAATCAGGTGGGGCGAGCTTCCCAGTCCTCGCCACGAAGCTGTGGAACTCACTGCCCAACCCTCTCAGAGCTGAACCTTTATTCCACGCCTTTAAGAGCAAGGCCAAAGCTTGGTTATCTACCCAAGACCTTCCCAACTCCTCCAATCCCTAACCTGCCTGCTAGTCACCGTACCACTTTCACTGCTTCTATCTACTTCTGACTAGCCTCTGATTGTAAATATTCTGTAATTATTTGTTAGCTGTCTCAATCTGTTTATATGTTGGATATGTGCTGTATACCTTCATTCTTGTACATTACTGTTTTGTAACTTAAGTTGTTGTCACTCTGTTTACCTTGCTTAAATGTAACCTAACATATGCGCCCAGATGCCTTTGGGCCAGGCGCGCTATAAAAAAAAACAAAATACAAATACAAATAGCAGCATGTTGGAAAGAGGAGTGACTTGACGGGAAGTATAACACAATTTACTTTAACATTTTGTACTATGATAAGGTGTTACAGGAAACCCACGAAGAAGATGGATGATGGACAAGGAAAAAGAAAAGTGGCTGGGATTGATGAGGAGTGAGACAAAAGTAAAAAGTATTATATTGTTCTGCATTTTTGTTTTCTGTCTTATTCTCTTGTTATTTAGTACATAAAGATACATTGAGCCCATCAGCTGGTGGTGAGAGGACAACATGTACTAAGAGAAAACCCAAACCGTCTGCACACCCCAACTCCTGGTTTACACCACACTTGACTACGCAAAGAAAAACAAAACTCAGAATCCTGCTGGAAAAGCAACCCTACCAACCCTAACTAAGCTAGCCTCCTCTTAGCATCCTTGAATTACAAAGATAATATCTTCCAGGCAAAAAAAGACACATACAATAAGCGCATTTTACAAGCGGAATCCAACACCAAGGAGCTTTTCAAGATACTAAAAGCACTTGAATCTCTCTCTGCCCCGTTGGACACCTGTAGTAAAGACAGCACCTGGTGTGTTAATATTCAAAAAGCACTCCTTGGTAAAATAGCCACACTCCAAGCCAAAATCAAAGACAAAAAAATTAGTCTCCAGACTGACTTGCAACGCAATACTCCGCATAGCATCACCATACCTAGCACTCACACCCATAAACCATTCAGTTTCACGCCACTAACCACCACAGAGGTCGAACGCATGATCAATAAACTCAAACCATCCAACTGCCAGGGCGACTCATGCCCAGCTCCTATTATCAAGGAGGCTTCACACGAACTAGCTCCCTTCATTACTACTTTCATAAATTCATTGTTTAACACAGGCATTGTCCCAGACAACTTGAAGGATGCATGGGTTATCACCCTTCTTAAAAAGCCCTCATTGGGCGCAAGCATACCCACTAATTACAGGCCTATAACTACTGTGCCTTTTTTGCTTAAAATTCTAGACCATGCAGCTTATCTGCAGATCCAAGACTATTTGGAATCCAATAAACTTCTGGGCCTCAAAAAATCTGGTTTCCAGCCTAGACACAGAACCGAAACGGGTCTCATTGACCTAAAAACTCAAATTGAGGACCTGAAACACAATGGAAAACTAGCCCTGCTACTCCTACTCGACCTATCAGCAGCATTTGATCTGGTAAATCACCAAATCCTTTGCCAACACCTCAAAGTGGATGCACACTTCTCAGACAAAGCCACTACATGGATCAGATCCTTTCTAGACAACAGGTCCATGAGGGTCTTCTCCCCCTCCGCTGAACCCTCACCAGTCTCATGTAGGGTACCGCAAGGATCGTGCGTTTCCCCGACACTCTATAATGTGTTTACTAAAACACTCGATATTCTGGATTATCTGGGTGTCACCTACACAAACTACGCTGATGACACCCAGATACTCATTTCTATCACTGGGGACCTCACAGCTCACACGAAAGCCGTAAATGTAATCTACCAGGTCATCCAGGCCTGGATGGTCCAACACAAACTCTGTCTTAACGACGATAAGACAGAGCTCGTCATCTTGGGCTCTCATCATAGACTTAACAGACTAGATCCCACCTTCAAAATCTTTCGTCATCGATGGTAACACCATTAAAGTATCCAATGATCCTAAAACATTATCTCTCTCCAGACAAACAAATGCTGTAATTTCAGCATCCGCCTACACTTGCAAACTCATTACAGCTTCCTGCCCATTCCTCACCACGGCCAATTGTACCACACTGGCCAGAACTTTGATTATGTCGAAAATCGACTATTGCAATGCCCTTTATCTAGGAACCAGTCAACGTAACCTCAACAAGCTCCAGGTCACCCAGAACAATGCCATCAGAGCTGTGTTAAATATCCCTAGGAATCAGCACATATCAAACACCAGACAGAGCCTGCATTGCCTCTCAGTGTCTCAAAGAGTCTGATGCACAAATGTCTTGCCAACCAAGCACCCAGCTACCTGGCTTGCCGTTTCACCCACCATACATCTAATCACCCTCTCAGAGCTGCCCAGGCCCACTGTCTTTCCGTACCCAGATACAAACTACAGAAATCAGGTGGGGCGAGCTTCCCAGTCCTCGCCACGAAGCTGTGGAACTCACTGCCCAACCCTCTCAGAGCTGAACCTTTATTCCACGCCTTTAAGAGCAAGGCCAAAGCTTGGTTATCTACCCAAGACCTTCCCAACTCCTCCAATCCCTAACCTGCCTGCTAGTCACCGTACCACTTTCACTGCTTCTATCTACTTCTGACTAGCCTCTGATTGTAAATATTCTGTAATTATTTGTTAGCTGTCTCAATCTGTTTATATGTTGGATATGTGCTGTATACCTTCATTCTTGTACATTACTGTTTTGTAACTTAAGTTGTTGTCACTCTGTTTACCTTGCTTAAATGTAACCTAACATATGCGCCCAGATGCCTTTGGGCCAGGCGCGCTATAAAAAAAAACAAAATACAAATACAAATAGCAGCATGTTGGAAAGAGGAGTGACTTGACGGGAAGTATAACACAATTTACTTTAACATTTTGTACTATGATAAGGTGTTACAGGAAACCCACGAAGAAGATGGATGATGGACAAGGAAAAAGAAAAGTGGCTGGGATTGATGAGGAGTGAGACAAAAGTAAAAAGTATTATATTGTTCTGCATTTTTGTTTTCTGTCTTATTCTCTTGTTATTTAGTACATAAAGATACATTGAGCCCATCAGCTGGTGGTGAGAGGACAACATGTACTAAGAGAAAACCCAAACCGTCTGCACACCCCAACTCCTGGTTTACACCACACTTGACTACGCAAAGAAAAACAAAACTCAGAATCCTGCTGGAAAAGCAACCCTACCAACCCTAACTAAGCTAGCCTCCTCTTAGCATCCTTGAATTACAAAGATAATATCTTCCAGGCAAAAAAAGACACATACAATAAGCGCATTTTACAAGCGGAATCCAACACCAAGGAGCTTTTCAAGATACTAAAAGCACTTGAATCTCTCTCTGCCCCGTTGGACACCTGTAGTAAAGACAGCACCTGGTGTGTTAATATTCAAAAAGCACTCCTTGGTAAAATAGCCACACTCCAAGCCAAAATCAAAGACAAAAAAATTAGTCTCCAGACTGACTTGCAACGCAATACTCCGCATAGCATCACCATACCTAGCACTCACACCCATAAACCATTCAGTTTCACGCCACTAACCACCACAGAGGTCGAACGCATGATCAATAAACTCAAACCATCCAACTGCCAGGGCGACTCATGCCCAGCTCCTATTATCAAGGAGGCTTCACACGAACTAGCTCCCTTCATTACTACTTTCATAAATTCATTGTTTAACACAGGCATTGTCCCAGACAACTTGAAGGATGCATGGGTTATCACCCTTCTTAAAAAGCCCTCATTGGGCGCAAGCATACCCACTAATTACAGGCCTATAACTACTGTGCCTTTTTTGCTTAAAATTCTAGACCATGCAGCTTATCTGCAGATCCAAGACTATTTGGAATCCAATAAACTTCTGGGCCTCAAAAAATCTGGTTTCCAGCCTAGACACAGAACCGAAACGGGTCTCATTGACCTAAAAACTCAAATTGAGGACCTGAAACACAATGGAAAACTAGCCCTGCTACTCCTACTCGACCTATCAGCAGCATTTGATCTGGTAAATCACCAAATCCTTTGCCAACACCTCAAAGTGGCTGCACACTTCTCAGACAAAGCCACTACATGGATCAGATCCTTTCTAGACAACAGGTCCATGAGGGTCTTCTCCCCCTCCGCTGAACCCTCACCAGTCTCATGTAGGGTACCGCAAGGATCGTCCGTTTCCCCGACACTCTATAATGTGTTTACTAAAACACTCGATATTCTGGATTATCTGGGTGTCACCTACACAAACTACGCTGATGACACCCAGATACTCATTTCTATCACTGGGGACCACACAGCTCACAAGAAAGCCGTAAATGTAATCTACCAGGTCATCCAGGCCTGGATGGTCCAACACAAACTCTGTCTTAACGACGATAAGACAGAGCTCGTCATCTTGGGCTCTCATCATAGACTTAACAGACTAGATCCCACCTTGAAAATCTTTCGTCATCGATGGTAACACCATTAAAGTATCCAATGATCCTAAAACATTATCTCTCTCCAGACAAACAAATGCTGTAATTTCAGCATCCGCCTACACTTGCAAACTCATTACAGCTTCCTGCCCATTCCTCACCACGGCCAATTGTACCACACTGGCCAGAACTTTGATTATGTCGAAAATCGACTATTGCAATGCCCTTTATCTAGGAACCAGTCAACGTAACCTCAACAAGCTCCAGGTCACCCAGAAAAATGCCATCAGAGCTGTGTTAAATATCCCTAGGAATCAGCACATATCAAACACCAGACAGAGCCTGCATTGCCTCTCAGTGTCTCAAAGAGTCTGATGCACAAATGTCTTGCCAACCAAGCACCCAGCTACCTGGCTTGCCGTTTCACCCACCATACATCTAATCACCCTCTAAGAGCTGCCCAGGCCCACTGTCTTTCCGTACCCAGATACAAACTACAGAAATCAGGTGGGGCGAGCTTCCCAGTCCTCGCCACGAAGCTGTGGAACTCACTGCCCAACCCTCTCAGAGCTGAACCTTTATTCCACGCCTTTAAGAGCAAGGCCAAAGCTTGGTTATCTACCCAAGACCTTCCCAACTCCTCCAATCCCTAACCTGCCTGCTAGTCACCGTACCACTTTCACTGCTTCTATCTACTTCTGACTAGCCTCTGATTGTAAATATTCTGTAATTATTTGTTAGCTGTCTCAATCTGTTTATATGTTGGATATGTGCTGTATACCTTCATTCTTGTACATTACTGTTTTGTAACTTAAGTTGTTGTCACTCTGTTTACCTTGCTTAAATGTAACCTAACATATGCGCCCAGATGCCTTTGGGCCAGGCGCGCTATAAAAATAAACAAAATACAAATACAAATAGCAGCATGTTGGAAAGAGGAGTGACTTGACGGGAAGTATAACACAATTTACTTTAACATTTTGTACTATGATAAGGTGTTACAGGAAACCCACGAAGAAGATGGATGATGGACAAGGAAAAAGAAAAGTGGCTGGGATTGATGAGGAGTGAGACAAAAGTAAAAAGTATTATATTGTTCTGCATTTTTGTTTTCTGTCTTATTCTCTTGTTATTTAGTACATAAAGATACATTGAGCCCATCAGCTGGTGGTGAGAGGACAACATGTACTAAGAGAAGTGTGGCTAGCACACTGGAATTATTAAACTCTGTTGGGGGAAGAGGTAGATCTGGCCTCAGAAAATATATGGTATGGAGAAATGAAAAAAAATTGGGATGGGCCAGCACCAATGATACCTGCTACGTGTGCTCACTGATTCTGCACCTTACGGGAATGCCAATACTATTCTTGCCAGAAGAGGTCACAGCAGAAGAGGGAGGGTGTCTGGTACATCTGGCTTTGTGCAGAACCAGGGGTATGTTCCAGTGACATACGGTAGAAGTCAAATGAATTGATGAGGGGGAAGAGGTAGAGGTGTATGAAGACAACTTTATACAACTGGAAAGCATGACCCAGGAGGAGAAAAATAAACACATGGTTCTGGAATATGTAACAGAGAGGGCCCAAAAGGGGAAACAGGTGGCCCCTGCCCGTAAAATAATATATTGTAAAAACCTCCACAGGGAATGATGTGCCATGGAGCCACACCAGACCCTTGATGCAAATCCAGGGTTCGGTGCTACACAATGGGAAATGGGAAAGAGGGGTGGCACAGTGCCATGCAGAAGGGTTGGTGGGCTTTGAAGAAAGGGTGATTATGAAAATAAATGCTAGATATAAGAAAATTTGGAACAGTTATATACATGCTTTAATGTGGATAAACGAAAACACACATCCAGAAAACATAAAGCCACTGCCACAATATTCTCTGTTTTTAGAGCCAATGGACAATAATGCAGGGGCTGAATACCAGCTGCAGGAGGACGATGGACATCGCAGCATCGCAGAAAGGGGCCGCTTCTGTGATGGACACTTGCCGGGGCGTGCGGGACAAGAGCATATGCCCAACTACCACGTGATTGGAAGGGAGTTTGTGCACTGGTGACTCTTCATAACCCGACATTAGTGGTGGCCCGTGCAGACTTGATACTGCTCAAGGGGCTGTCCATGTCTAAGGAGAAAACGGCAGTAGAAAAACAAACAAACATAAGGTAAGAAGGAGGAAAATGTTGAGTAGTAACTATATCTCGGCGGAGTCTACCAACAACTTAGAGAGCATTCCATCTCATTTAAAACTATTCAGTTCAACATCTGTTTTGTTCACTTCTCTTCTGGTACCTGGGGTGCAAGCTGCAGCCAATGCAAAATGGCTGCAGATCGCCCGCTATGAACTGCTCCAACTGGCAAATGCAACTGAAAAGGGACTCAAAGCGTGTGAAGAATTACAAGCTCTACAGTTGATGACCCTTCAGAGACTGAACCGGTAGCCTTAGTCTATGGTGTACCACAGGGAGCATGCGTATCTCCATGCCTGTACAACATCTTCATGGTGCCCCTTTTTGACATGCTAGAGTACAAAGGTTTCACATTCTCTAATTACGCAGATGACACACAATGTGTCATATCGCTTACAGAGTTACACAATATGGATGGAATTGAGATCAATAAGGTATATGACATCATCCAGATATGGATGGCACAGAATGGCCTAGCACTGAACAACTACAAAAGGAACTTATGGTAGGTGGAACGAATGAGAAACTGACCAAGTTAGGACCATTGTTCAATAGCTTTAACATTGCAGACTGTAAGATT
The DNA here is from genome assembly GCF_040938575.1 of Ambystoma mexicanum. Classification (NCBI taxonomy): domain Eukaryota; kingdom Metazoa; phylum Chordata; class Amphibia; order Caudata; family Ambystomatidae; genus Ambystoma; species Ambystoma mexicanum. Next base: position 748,563,072 of record NC_090923.1, on the reverse strand, counting down.
GAGACCCAAAAGAAAGTCAAAATGTTAGGCGTATCTCTAGATCAGAATTTAAACATGAAATCCCAAGTGAGCAACCTGGTCTCCTCATCCACCTACTACCTAAAACTATTGGCTCATCTTAGGCCTTTAATTTCACAAAATAATGCAGAGGCAATAGCCAGAGCCATAATCAGTGCAAAGATAAATTACTGCTGCAGTTCACTCATCAGGGTCCCACAAGCAGCGCAGTAAGGGTAGTGAAAGGCTGAAATGGAGAGATCACGTCTGATCACAGGCGTAGTTTACACTGGCTTCCCGTGAAGACAAGAGTTCAGTTCAGACTGTTATTGATCATCTACAAATGCTGTGTGGGACACATGCCAATCTATATGATGGAGGGGGTGGTGGGGAAACAGAGCCAGAGAGCTCTGAGATCCAACAACTCCCATCTACTGAGAACACAGTGAGGTAAAACCAGCAAAGCTCTTAAGGGAGCTTTTAGTATGGCAGCCCCTATGGCATGGAATGCTTTCCCCCTGGATTTAAGTGAGGTAGAGTCCACGGACACCTTTAAAAAGAAGTTAAAAACGATTTTATTTTATTAGACACCTAGAATAACCGAGAGAAATCTGTATCACAGAGACTCTCTTAATCTTTTGTTGTTCTGTCTGTGATCGTTATGTGTGCGTCTGTACCTAGAATAACCAAGAAAAATCTGTATCACATTGGAACTCTAAGAGAGACTCTCTTAATCTTTTGTTGTTCTGTCTGTGATCGTTATGTGTTCGCCTGTAAGCCTTCGGGTACCTGGAGCGAGGTATAAATGAAATTAAAGTAAAGTAAAGACCGGTTTGTTCTCGAACTTATGACGGCAAAGGAGCAAGGGGTGTGTCATAATATAAGCAGCTCATGCTGTACCGCAATTCCCACCAATGACGCTACAAATGGAACAATCACAGAGGCGGTAGAGGAAATAAGAACAATACACAAGACAATGACGAGAGAGGAGCAAGACATTTCATCAGCATCCTGGTTATATTCATTGTTCGCCTGGGCAACCAACTGGCTTCTGGCTATGTTTAAGATAACTGTCCCTCTGCTCGTCGCAATCCTCATCGTCACCTGCATCGGTCGTCTGACCATCCAGCGGTGAAAATGCCACCAGCGTAAGAAAGGGTATGCAATGGCAATTCAAAAAATGCAGGTCAAGGGGGTATTAGATGAGGAAGACCCCAGTGTGAATGAGAGAGGGAAGAAGAGTTCATATGTTTTAGCTCGGTCAATCTACAAGCATGAATAGGCTGCTTTAAATATTTTGAGTTGTTGCCAGTAGGAGTGTTCATGTTGCTTGCATTAGTTAAAGTACTGCAGATGTTCAAATGCCTTAGGATTTCTTCTCTAGCCATGATGGAGGTGAATCACAGGGAAGAATTCATTCTGAGAGAACAAGACGGTTTGAGAGTGCTGGGAGAATCTAGTGCCAAAGCGATCCAGAGAATGAAGGTGTCAAAAACAGAGTCATGGTCAGGAATGGTGCTATGAAAAGGAGAGGTAGTCAAGGAAAAATTAAGAGAATCAGTATTTTGTTCCACGGGCGGGTCCACGATCTGTGATGGACTGAGGTAGCAGAAGGTGGGGGAGGATGGCAAGGAGCGATAAGGGAATAATAGAGTGGTCTGTAAAGGGTAAAGGGAGAGGGCAAAGCTCTGAGGGGGTTATCACCTTAGTGCCTGTGAGGATGTTCTTCTGCAAAGTAACCAATTCTAACATCTGTTGGCACTTAAAAACTCTTCATATCTTTCTATTTACAGGGCTGATCTCAATTACTAGGCTTCCTCAGGACGGTCTGCTACTGGTCCTCGGATACTGACCCGCCTCCCCCACCAACTCTGACATTCCTGGAATTGGGACCTCTAGCACTATTTTGCACTGGGAAAGGCTAGAAAAGAGAGGCTGAAGTTCTGGATATCTGATGGGAGGCCTTCCTCTGAGAGTTAGATCTATGAGCCAACAGTCAATTTGGCCAAAGAAAAAGTCGTTTAGCAGACAATCCAGCTGTAAGTATGGAGGGATCAGGTCCTTAGTCAAAGAAATGGACACTTAAATAAAACGTTCTTCTCCTGTGTAGTGAAAAGCTGGTGTCCCCACTGAGATTCTACCCTTGGTGTTCAGTCTCATCACAAGCAGTTCAAACAAAATAGTCATCAGACCCTTTTGTGTAACTGTTCGGAAATGAATTCTTGCCCTAATACAGGGCTGGGGAGAAATATACCTAACAGGTAGCATATCAAAAAATGCTAACATAGAAAGAATGTTTAAGGACAATGTTTTCAAAATTAAGGCAAACATTTAGAGAATTAAATTAATGAGTCATAATCGTTGAGGTGTAAAAAAGGGAAATGTTATACTACGTGGACCATTCTGGGAGCCGTCATAGGAGCATTGGCACTTGCTATATCTTGCTGAAGAAAGAACGGTGCACGATTTTGAAGGATTTTCTTGGAACATAGTTCTGGAGCCCGACACTGCAGCAAGTTTCTTTCACAATACTTGAGTCTTCTTGCAGATATGCCCAGGCACATCATCAGAATTGTTTAGGTACTTCCAGTCTTTACATTCATGCTTTCCAAAACATTTCTGAAGAATCAGGAGGCATTTATTCTGACATCTGCGATATGGAAGTTCATAAGCAATAGTTTACCATGCATGTATCTAAATTACTCATACTGACATGGGCCCGCCACCAGCATAATAAGGTTGCTTACCTGAAACTGCTTCTGAACTTGTGTTGGGTAGGAGAGATGATCTTCCCGCACCCCCCAAGCGTTTTAGAATAAGGCAAAGGCAATGAGATGGCATATAGGAGATCTGAGGGAGGGGGATGCCGTTAAAGGTTTCTAAACAATCACATTATTGCATGCTTCATAGATGAAGTGGGTGTGTTCGGGAAAAAATGCTATCTTAGATATTAGCAGCCATATTAGAACATAAGGCCTAAACGCAGCACAGCAGCCAGCACCCGAGGTTTAGGCCGCAAACATGAGGAAAGGAATAGGTTGGATTACGGGCACTGATGAGAAAGGGCAGAGCCGCAGAGAACCATAAACCCTTCATTGTCCTAAAATGTTGCCAACAATCATGGTCTGGGAAGAATGTGCCCTGCAAGGCCACAGGAAGAGGGCTGAGCGTCTTTGGATACAATCGCACAAGAAGGAAGGCACGGGCCTCACACCCCCACCAGTCCCAATCCTACATTATAGCACCCAAATGCCCTAGCCGTAGGACCTCTGAATTCCAAGGTATCAGCCAGCCCCAGACCACTGATCATAAACCTGTTAGACCCCCGATTGATCAAGAAAATCACAAAGCAGGACTTTCTTCCCTTCACTTCTAGGTCACGTGATTTGTGCTGCGAGGTGCACGGAGGGATAAAATTATAATCCTGAACGAGGGTGAAAATGGAGGATTGCCGGCCTGTCTGGGAGCAAGTGAAGTGTGTGAGTTAGTATGACCTCAGCTTTTCCACTGGGCCACTGTCTGCCTGTACCAGGTGCGCTGCTACATAAAGATGTGTTGTTTAGTTTGCACATAATTTGCCAATTGGCTGCCTCGTGACCGGTGACGAATGCAGCATCACCCACGTGGGAGATGATGGACGGATGGGGCTGGGGCCAATGGCCTGTCATCCCGAATGGAGCAGGATGTCTATGGATAGGGTCTCACTAACAAGCCACACAGGTTTTTACTGTATGTGATGATGTCACTGAAGACGCTGTGCACCTTCAAAATGTGCTGCTCATGCAGATTTTGCCAGAACCTTCCGCGACAGCAGATTTCTTTTTTGGCGTGTTTCATTTTTGTGTGGAAATAAACCTTGTTATCCTTGCATGAGGTGTATTGGGCCTTTTTCCGTAGCGGGTTGTATTTTATCTGGTGTGAGCGTCTAGGGGCTTTCCTACACTTACCAGGAGTAATGAAGGAGAAAAAAGAACTAAGGTCCATATTATGAGGCTGACAATAGCAGTAAAAACAGGTGGTATTTGTAAAGATCATCTGTTTTTATCACACGCCTCATTTGGGTGAAGCAGTATTAACTTTATGTGCTAATCCTAGTCGTACCGCATTCCGAAATCCCTGCCTCATTTTGTTCTGAAGTACTTTGTGAAAATTATTTCCTAACACCCAAGGTAGAGATAAAGATTGTAACCAGTTTTTTTTCCTGTAGTGCAGAGATGCACAGGTGAGGTGTGATAGATTCTTGAATGCGGGCGGGACGAACAGTTCCACCGGACCACATGATGCATTGGTTGACTGGAGGGCGAGTATCGGTTCAGTAGGGGTAGGAGGAGAGAATTATAGGAGAGGGGAACAAGTGAAAGTACAGGGTAGTGGCTGGAAGAGGGAGAGATAGGAGAGTGGTGTGTCCTATCTATCCCAGCCACTCTGAATATGAGCAATATTCAGAGTTTCTGAAGACCCAGAGGTAACGCAAAGTTAAGGGACAAAGGCATGGTGTCTTGAGGAATCCTGTACTTGCTCGCCATTTATTTGATTGTTCATTTATAACACACTTAATACCAGGGAGTGGTTTATAAACGCAGGATCGGGATTTGAACCTGTGTTACGCTGCGTTGTCTTGCTTCCAGGACAAAAGGGTTGCCCCTAAGCTATTCTTCCTCCTCTTCCACAGTAGGGTTAACACTGTGAGCAGCAGCAGGTCTCTTCAAGATCTCTAGGAAATGTCCAGGGAAGGAATAATCAAAAGGCAGCGTGGCATTGAAATCTATATTTGTCCCTGAACCAAAGAAAAGGAGAGCATTCGCCAACACATGATTTTTGGGAAAATGCATGTCATGTAGTATCCTGACAACTCTGCCTTCAGAATTCAACATATAACAACCTGGGACTGGGGCATGTTTTGAATGAAGCCCATCCAAATAGGGGCATTGAGCTTCCATAGTCGAGCCATGTGAGTGTGGTACATATCCGAAAGCTCCCGTGCAATACTGGGAAGGGGCTGCCAGAGCAGAGAGGGCAAATGCAGCTGGAAAAGCAGAGTAAAAGTCGAAGTGGGCGTTTCCTCTTCTGCCAGGCATTTCCTGTGGTAATAGCAATAGAAGGTACGATGGGAAATGCGGTCTGGCTAGAAGAAGCCACTAAGTGATCCCTGAGGGAGGGAAATTGGTATGCTTTCTAGAGCTGATAATCAGGAGCCGCCTCCTCAAACCAATGGCTCACACTGTTAAGTTGTACTGGTTTGACCAATGTTGTGGAATGCCTGGACCCGTTAGACTACAACACTGTTAGGCCAAGATGGCCAAGATGAAGCAAACACAATTGTTACAAGCGTGCATTAAATAAAAGAGTAAAATAAATGTCTAAGGATGTCCACATTGTAATAGAAATGATACCCATGGGAGACTATGTCAAAGGGACATAGAGAAAATCACAGTGAAAGTGCATTGCAAATTCTTGTTTACATTGTGGGGGATTAAAAACAAATGACATTCATTAATTGTAATATCTCTTTTAACTCTTTATTGCTCGGTGACAGTGAATGAATGAAAGAGAAAAAAGTAAATTAGCCAATCAGCCATAATGATATAGCTCAGGGTAACCAGCACGAATAAATGATAAGGGGAAAAAAAAAGTCCACTTCGAATGATTTTAGTTCCATTTTTATTTTTAATATAACAACATGCCCCACCCAAAGGGGCATTACCACACTTTACAGAATAATCTAAGGCATATTCAAACATGAAATCATCTATAAATACCATGAAAGTATGGTCATAAATAAAAACTAGGGTCCTGATTATAAGGTTCTCGGAAACAGTAAAACATGCAATTTTTCAGAGTACTGCATGTTTGACCGGTCTGCAAAGTTATGGGTTGGGAAACCCATTTTTGAAACATATGTATGCTTTTGTGTGGGGACATTTCCTCCACACAAATTGTAATGGAATACAGGATCACCCATTTGGTAACACTGCATGCACGAATACCGCATTGGAGTCAATTGAGTCCTGTGGGTGGTAAAAATAGGGTCTAACTGAAGGGACTGCATGTCTCAGAATCATGCAGACCCTTCATCTTACTGCATGCTTACCCCATGCAGTAACCATCATGTCGTTGAAGGGTATTCCTCCAAAGTTGTACTCTCCAGATCTTCAGCATTCCCAAAACACCTGAAACATAGCCTAGAAGGTGGGAATTACAATCCCCGACCCTACACTTGAAATAGACCAAACACCCAGGATCTACTTCTTGAGACTGTCTAGACAGACCTAATTAGAACACATATGACTATAGCTCTGGTGATCCAAAGTTGCATGTAGAGAGCATGGTCCAATATCCTATAGAGCTTTAAATACCAAAATGCCCAACTGGCACAGGACATAAGAGTTCAAAGGTAACAAATTCAGATTGGGAAGGATAGGAGTTGTATTGTTAAGGCAAGAGTATTGTCTCAGCCACTTTACATCAGCACTCCAGTCGGGCACAAGTCGTGCTTTGCACTCCTCCTGTAATTGGCAATGCAGCAATACAAACGCATGATATAATGTCTCACCATCAAAGGCACACAGAAGAGGCACACATCTTTCAGTGGTCTTGAGTAAAAAAACACTCTTGACAGTGAACGGTGAAGGCCAGCGTGAGTATGTGTTTTAAGGCTGTGGTCAAAGAGGGCACTGCTGTTGACACCTAGAAAACTGAGAGTGACCACACACAATTGTGTAAAGAAGGTCCACATTTCCCTTATCTGTTCTCAAGATGTTTTTGGAAACTCACAGCCATGCATTCTATCACATTTGGATTTATCTTTAGCCAACAATCTTCTAAACGATTTGTCATCTTGTTAAAATAGTACATCAAATAAAGGCAAATGACTGCCTTGGATAAAGACATATATTTCACTGTTATCTGCATTTAGTTAGAACTGCTGATCATGTTTTGAGTTGATATCTCAACATGCTCACACATATACTTTTACCAATAATCACAACATACTGGCCCCCGTGGGACTCCAATCGGAGCCAAACCTACTGCTGATACACTTGATACTATAGTACCCGGCTGGATCTTGCCCTGTGGAAATGAGGTGCCTCACTGGAAAATTACTCCCTACCTTTGGTACTCATCAGGACCCGTAGATGCTACAACCGCGCCAGATTGCTGAGAGGTCCAAAGACCCTGAAATACAACTTAGATACAATGGGTTGAGCAAATCAGACTGTTCACAAACCAGAACATATTTTAACCCATGATGAGCTTAGAATGACTTTTAAAAAATAGCCATTTCCAGGTATCTTTCTTACTAGGAGGAAGATCAACATCTACACCTGCTCTTCTAAGAGGCATGCCCACTAGCAACTATGTAGGCCTCGCCCTCCTGGAACAATTAGTATATCTCTCACTATAGGAGCCACTGTTCTGTTCTAGCTTTTTTCCTAATGGCACTTAGAGGACAGGATCCGAGGAACAGATAGCGCTATTCATCCCAGTAGTCAGCTTCGGGGGGACTTTAACAGGGATAAGAGTGAAGTTCATCAGAACAAGAGGAACCTGAGGCTTGTGGCACAATATGGTTAATGCTGCTGCTTGGAAAAGGGCAGCACAGATGCAATCAAGTGTATCTACAAAAACAATGCTCTTCAGAAAGGACAGAACAACAGCGAGCAAGCTGCCCATTACCTAACTTATGTGGCATGTGAAGTGCTGCTGGAACCATTAGAATGGGGTTATTAAAGTGCAAAGAGGTATACAGTATATTATTTACTTTGCTAGCGAGTCCGACTTCAGGAAGGCATGATAGGTTCAAACTGTGGAAACCTATATTTTCCTTGGGGTGAATTGAAATTCCTAACATGTAGAGGGAAAAGTAAAGTTGTGTTCATTGAGAATCTATGGGGGAAAAAGTTATTTAAACATGGGTTCACATTAAGAACATCTATGTTGGGTGAGGGGGACATCTCCTTGCCCAGCAAATATGTTATAGCGGGAAGGCACAGGACAGAGGAAGGACATACCAGACTTTAATCAGGGGCACTGCAAAGAACATGCCAAGCAGAAATGTTGCCAGCAGGTCCAAGAAATTAGGGAATATGCAAAGGATATGTATAACAATATTATTTTAGGCGACCATATATGTATACGTTCAGTACGTTAGGTGTACTTCTTGAGTTGGTAACCCACTAGGTCTGTAACAATCACATCCTGTCTGATCATTGTAGTTTTTGCCACAACAGTGCACACCTTGCTTGGATCTCCTGCTTCTCCCATTACTTCCCAAACCCAATTGCCTTTTCCAAATCTTCTTGACAGTTGATATTATTTGAACTCCCTCTCCTCCAATGAGAGGTTGCCTAATCACCTACCACCCTTTCTAAAAGGAATTGATAATTTTCTATAAAGACTAGGGGCCTCATTACGAGTTTGGTGGCAGCCATGGAGCTTTTAGCTCCATGACTGCCTCCAAACCGGGCTACATTACCGGGTTCCTGCAATGGGGACTTACAGGGTCATTCCGACACAGGAGGACCTGGTAAATCCTCCTTGCAGGAACCATTCCCCATTTGAGCCCCCGGAGGGCTCAATGGGAATGGGGAGGGAGGTAACAACGGGCACATTACAAGTGTCCCGTTTTACCTCCCTCTTCCCCTTGCGGGACCCGGAAAAGACGTCTGGTTTTACCAGAGATCTGATCTGGGTCCCGCAAAGGGAACCTCGTAATCAGTCCCGACGGAATGAAGGGGGCCGGTCCTGTACCGGCCCCCTTCATTCCGTCAGCGCAAGGGTCGTAATGAGGCCCTAAGACTTTGCACCTCAAAGAATGTCATTATACAGATAGCCAATTCCTCCCAAAGTATTCTTTCTTGTTGTACAAGTGTTTAACCTTGAGGTGCTTTCACCTGACATATCCTGCTGTCATTCGGGTTTTAAACGTTTTTAACATTTCCATCACAGAGTTTATAGTCAGATCCATCACCATCCGGTGATTGTCCATTAAAAAATCATATTCATTTGTCAATGTTCCTATCCTGATGTGGTTTCCAGCAATTAACAGCATGTGTCTCTGGGCATGGGGAATGCCAAAGGTCCATGCCCCTGGGTAGCCCTGACAGGGCCTTGTGTCCAAAACTGGCATCATAGATAAGCAGGGCAATGGACTTGTGAGTCCCTTCAAAGTACAACATCTTGAATCACGATTGGAGTTTTCCTGCAACCAATGATGTCCCTCCTTCCTCACCAAATCATTCTTAGAGACGTTGTGACTGGTCTCTTTAGAAGCACGAGCATCTGGACTGCAACAACACTTTTCATGTGCTTTCTAGACCACACTCACTACAACAGAATGGGGGCAGCATAATCGTTAAATTTCCGCAAATGGCACTTATCTGTTACTATATCCGGGTGAAGACAATGGGCCTCATTACGAGTCCGGCGGTAACCGAGGCGGTAAAACTGCCTGGTTACCGCCAGACTCGTATTACCATTCCGCCTCTGTGACTCCCGGAAATACCAGAGCATTATGACCCTGGTGTCCCGGGAAATCCGGAGGCGGAAATCTGTAAATCCCCATTCCCATTGAGTCTCATAGGACTCATTGGGAATGGGGAAGTGGAAACACCGGCACCATCTCGTGAAGGTGCTGGTGTTTCCACGTCCGCCTGCATGCAGGCGGTGTTAAACCCGCCAGGTCAGACCTGACGGGAACATCACCTCCCGCCTGCAGGAGTCGGGATCAGGCGGTCCGTAATTAACAGTGGCGGCGGGTTTACCGCCACTGTTATTTCCGGACCGCCCGACCTGTAATGAGGCCCAATATGTCTGCATCTTTCCGTGCGTAGGCACAGAGTAGGGCCTGTTTCCGATCTCAGAGTTTTAAAAGCTGACATATACTTTGCTCTTCATCTTTTGAATGAGTTAACCACGTGGGTTTGATGGCTACTTTCACTTGCGGCTAAAGTAATCCTCTTGGTTCTGGATTGATGACTGCTTCAATGTTTTTCCACATATCATCTTGCTGATGATACTTTTGATGCATCCAGTTTGCTCACTGTCTTTGTTCTTTAGAACCTCCACCCTGTTCCCTAGGACAGCCCGAATCAGAGCAGTAATATGATGAACAGGGTGGGAGATACACTATGGTCTAACACTGCTTCCTTTTCTGTCCTTACAGAAGAAGCCAGAAATGAGATTCACTGTTGATTCGGGTGACCGTGTTACTGATGACATGCTCACCCTTGCCACCCTCCCTCCCAGTGATATCATTTGGGAATCAGGGAGGGGTGTTTGTGGATTCATGTGGCTGGTAGGCTTTGTCCTATTAATCTCACTTTCAGAAGAGGTTTCAAAGGTGATGTATGCAGAGGCACCATAGCTCTGTCTTTATGGCTAGTAGGATCTTGTCCTTTGGTTGACATAATTCATGGTCATCACCTCCATACCATCATGATCACCTCCCATGACTTGCTGGAAAAAGTGTTAAAGAGGCAGACATCGTTTATCCACCAACATACATATAATCTGAATTCACAGAACCATATTGTCATGTCCATGTAACTTACTCTAACGAACAAATTAAGTAGACATACTATATATGTCTGCATGTTTTACACTACCAAAAAGGAATTCTATCTACAGGGAGGAGTTTGAATTGACAAACGTAGTAGCATCAGCAGTCACAGGCCCTTCGGGTAAGAAAACAGAATGGTACTGGTGAAGCTTTGAGACCCTTTGGACATTCCAGTGGTACCCTTGCCCCAGATCTTGCAGTGGAGATGCAGTCTCTTCACCTCTACAGGGATTACTGTATAGTCTGTCTTGTCTGCTCAACATCTGCAGGTCAGAGGAATTCCACCGAAATGGCTGCTCTTCCCAAAATTGATTAGGAAATGCAGTAGGTTATGGTAGACTTACAAAGGTAATGGACAGTGGTTATTGGATCAACCATGCTCTGGAATCACAAAATGTTTCTTGTAAGAAATACAACCCAAACATAGACGTTAGTTTTCAGATATGACGATTAGCGATAATTGGCACGACGGACTACACAAAACATGGGGTGGGTTTAAAGTAACTGCCTCTTTCATTCTAACCCACCATAGTGCAATAAAGCAACAGTTCATTCTGTCTGCTGATGGCCTCTAAAGAGGAGACACCAACATCCCAGGATTCCAGTGTTGATAAGTACTGAGGTACAGCATGTGGTAGATAGAGTATTTGTCCATTGTACACACAATGCACCTTTCGAAGATGGAGTATATTTGTGACTATGCACATTGTGACTGGCAATCTGCATTCACCATGGCTGCATGCTCTTTGAAAGGGGGTATTCCTATGCAGGGCCGTTCATTTTCAGGATACGCCGTCAATGTTCACATTTTGTATGGCATGTAGTGTTTGCGGTAAACTATTTGATTACAACACAAATACGTAAAACCCTCCACACTATTAGGGGTTTTGCATGCCAGAGAAATTGCAACATAGTCTTCATCCACACGGCCCTTAATGTTTCTCAGCCTTGCAGTAACAATATAACTTTTAAAAGAACTCCAGTCAGTCCTTGTTGCCATCTCAATTCTGCCAGCTAGGCTGCCACCTGTAATATGGGCTTCAACTAACAAGGGTGATTTGGGACTCATCTAAAACCATTATCTTGCACCACAAAAGAAAAGAGGATAATGACTTTCGACCACAGTGGCTACAATGGATGTGAACAAGAGACAATCAGGTGAAAATGAGAAACATGGTCAACACGATCACAAGTGAGCCATGTAGATTTTGGCTTTCTTGAATGCAGCTCATTCCCGGCTTCAGTGGCTCCTACCATTATTTGTAATGTTTAGTGTTCTTCATGATGTGTTTTACTCATGCTAATTCCTCTTGCCCCAGTGCTTTTTTGAATGTCCCTCAGCATTGGAGGTCAGGGTCTTGCATCCTCCTCCAGAGACGGATAAGTTGCTGGGTACTCCGCTGGTGGACCAGAAGTAGCTTTTTGTGGGTGCAGGGATTGTCTCTCTCCTTCTCGGCAATGTCAAATGTCTGAAATTCAGGGTGCATCTGGGGATTTACCTGCAAAGCGTGGAAGCACAGCCCAGTATAAACGTCATCAATAGGATAGAACTCTATGTACTGAGAAATCAGGTACAACCATTTAGCCAACGTGCCGGAGAACACAAATCCTCCTCCACCGGCATAGGCAGGATAGGATCCCATGTAAAATGAATTTGGGATGTAATATTTGCTCTTGCTTTCTCGGAAGGGTGATGCATTGGTGACCACGTGACCCATATATAGGACATCTGCCTTTTCATGCTCCAACGATTCCAGGTACTGCATGATGGTCAATGGGTTGGCAAAGACATCATCATCACCCTTAAAGATGAAGCGGGCATGGGGGCAGTGAATAGTCACCCATTTTAAGAAGAGGTTATCCTTCAGGGTCAGGTTGAAAAAAGAATCCTGAAAGTCCCACTGAAGGATGTCCTGGAAGTGATCATTCTCAAAACGGACAAGGTGACTCAGGTCAGGATCTGTTCCTTTCGTATCTGTTCCCAGGAGGAAGACAGTCCGGATTTGCAAGCCACTATGGTTCATTTCCCGACCCCAGGTCTCTCGCACTGCCTGTCTCCTGTCAAAGTTTTTAGGAACTGACTTGATAGCAAGCAGTAGAAAAGTCTGGTTCTGGCTGCATTTGTTGGGCTGGTTGATGAGTAGAGGGAAGTCTCTGCAGCCACTGTATAACACAAACTGCTTGTGGAGTTCAGGATATGTATGGAAATCAGTGATTTGTGAGCCAACATCATCACTTGCACCACAAGAAGAGGATAGATTCACCTGGCTCTCCAGTTTACGGAAGATTGCATGCTGCTTTTTGTTCCAATAGGCGTCTTGAATCAGAATTTTGTCCTTCAGCGACAGTGTCATGTTCAGGAGAGAAGTCACTGAAAAGTTACTTTTAACAAAGCCCTGTCGAGTAATACTGACTGATGAAAGGGTGGTGATAGGAGCTGAGGACCACCAAGTCTTGGAGTGGTCGAGAGAGGTATATTCCTTCGGTAGGGGAGGAGGTGCAGTCCAGTTGATGTATGTTCCAATGGTGATGAGCAAAAAGAGGGACAGGAGGACAATCATGCACCTTGGAATCCGCATTTCGCTCACTGCACCTACTTCTTCACTGTTAAACCTGAAAATAAGAAGCAAAAGATCAGGTCACACTTGTTATGGGCAGGGTGTGTGTGTATTTAATATACATGCATTACAAAACCTTAAGTTAGCCATAAAGCAATGACTAGATCAAGAACATATTGCTTTATCCAATGCCTTCTTCTCGTTCCTTACCCAGAGTATTCATTAACTGCATGCAAAGTTATTTCCTAATGCATTTAATAAAACACCTTTAAGACACCGTTAACAATGTTTCACAATAGGCAAAATGTCAATCATAATCATTTTCACACACTACACAGCTTTTACTGTGATAGAATTGTTCATGGTTTAGGTAAAGATTCAGCCTTGACCCTGTCCTTCACTGAATTGGATTCTATGTATTAGACTGGTTCGTCACAATCTAATTTCCACTCCAATCCCTCTCACACTTTGCACGTTCTCAGTCAGTGAACATACAACTTCCTTTTACTTCTATTACCACTGATTCACCCATGACACCAAATCACCTTCTCCTTTCCATCCTTCACCACTGAACTATCCTCCTGTATTTCCTTCTGACCTCTCTGCCATCCATCATTGGTCGGCACCTCAGTGACTATTGCTCCACTCTTTTAAGACCTACTTCATTTGCCTCCACACTGTCACTACTGCTATGGACTCTAACATCATCCTAGGTCCACACACCCACCACTCTCCACCAAACCTGAGACTGGGAGATCTTCTCCCTCCACGCCCCTCTGTTTTGCAGGTATTGATCCATTGCAATCTGCTTCCCTCACCGTGTACTTCCCCCATCACTTGTTATGTGCTCTGACACTGCAAACATGTATTCTGGGTCACTCAGCATGATACCAGCATCCAGTCTGCATATTGTAAATACATAACACTCAGTTTGTAAACAAATTGCTGTTTATCAATAAAATATTCTCCCACTCAATATATAAACAATCCAATAAGTGAGTAAATCTCCCTAATACAGTGCAAATAAATCTCCTATGGGAAAGGTTAAGGCGATAAGTGGCACAATAGTTTCTGGATGCTTTGTATGAAATCAAAGAGCATTTTGGGACATAAAAATTGACATCAATTTGTATGTGATAATGGTACAGGCAGGCAACTATTCTGAGCACACAATACACAGTGGGCATGGTTTTCATTTGTCACAAAACACTCTAACAGCAAAATGTCTGCAAAATATGGTAATATTTACCCATTTAGACATGCTTTTCTTTATTGTGAGGCTTATGATGAGCAGAAAACGACTTATCGTTTCACTCGCGACATTTATTAGACTGGGTAAAGTGGCTTGTTACTGTATCTGCATTCTTTTTTTATTATTATTATGATATTTACTTAACACGGACCTGGTTTCGAGAAGCAACGTAGCGTTTTACAGAGGTATACAACCATACAGATACGTAACGGTGCGCTTTACAAAGGTATAAAACTGTACAGATGTATAACGGAGCGTTTTTAAGAGGTAACAGCAGAACAGATCTACAGCAGGGGTAGAATACAGAGGGGTTATTGCGGTCCGTTTAGCCACCACTGCCCCCCACCCCCTGCACTGCATACTATGTCAGTGGAAAGGAGTCCTACATTAATAATTAATATTAATATCATGCATAAGAAAGATAAGAATAAAGAGGTGTGGAGGAACTATAGGCCAATAGTGCTAATAAATCTATTGACAAACATCCTGACATAAAGATTGGAAGGTGATATCCAAACTGGTACACCAGACTCAGGCAGACGTTATCAAGGGAAGTTAACTACCACACAACACATGAAATAGCTCTTAGGTACCATTCAACCAGGGTGTAGGAAGGGCAGAACAGGGGCATTTGACAACCTTAATTGAAATAGCCTACGTTTTCCCCTATTGGCACAAGATTGATCAAAGGAGTAAATGGCATATTTGAGGGAAACTTGTCTAGTAAATGGGTGCTTGTCAAGTTCCTTCCAGATAGAATGAGGTACATAAAGTGTTAAGCATCCGCTCAGGGGCGGAAACAGGTGTTGGTGGGCCAAGTTAAAAATAAGGGACCCAGGACGTTAACACCTGGAACAGGTGCTTTACGCCATTAGCACCTCGGGTTACCAAAGCCCGGGGCGCAAAGAAAAAAGGAGGCATCCTGTTCAATGAATGAAATTCTTTTCTAAGATGGCCACCATTTCTTCAGAGCCCCTCTTCCCTTTCCATGGCGGTCGGAGAAGCAGGGATGCAGCTATGGTGGCGGCCTGCGCCGCCACAACAAAACAGGGAGGTGGCAGCGAGAAAAGGAAAATAAAATAAGGAAACGGAGGGTGGGGGGAAGATGGCGGCAGGAGAGCTGGCCATCAAGCGGTATGGAACGTGGGCTTGCACCGGCAGTTCACGCCACCGTTCCTAGCCACCGGATTGGCTGGCACCCCCGCCAGGGTGCTAATGTTTGAAATGGCTACAGAAACATTGGCAATAGTCTTGAGGAATATCGAAAAGTGTGAGGGATGGGGCATTTTAAGGAGTGAATGTACGATTCTCTTAAAGTGCTGCTTTTAGTGGGGGACGGAGGGTCAGGGAAGTCAATGCCAGTTATCTTAGAAACCACATACATTCTCAGGCTGTAGGGTAACTTTGAGGAATACAAATGCCCAGTTCTTATCATATAATGTATCCTCTGAAGTTTTCCAAGTGAAATAGCTTATATATTATTTGGAGATCGACCAACCAAGGGATTTGTCCTGCCCAACATGGAATCCATACTATTCTTATTTAAAAAGGGCATGGCTAGATTAACTACATTGGAACTAGGTCTTTGTGCCTAAATGAATTCAAACAAAATGGCAGTCCTGCCAGATTCCTGTCAATTACAATTAACGTGTAAAAGGAACTATTTAAGCAGTTTGATTGCTTAGGAACTTGAAGACAATAGAATGACAAAACGATGAGTAGTGGTTATTATTACTATTATTAAAGTATTTATTGAAAGCACACCTAGCTTCGAGAGGCATCGGAGCGCTTTAGAAAGGTATACAACAGTACAGATTCATAACAGAGCGCTTTTCAGAGGTAACAACTGAACAGATATACAGAGGGGTGTGGGATACAGAGGAGCACAGAGGAGGGGAAACAACTGTACAGGGTGGCAGGACAGACGGCGTCTAGCGAGTCAGGTGGTGCAAGGGGCGACCTGATGGCCTAGGTGTTGAGGAGGAGAGACTCTTGAAGAGGTAGGTCTTGAGTTCTTTTCTGAATTGTAGGAGCGTGGCGGCGAGTCTGATACTGACGGGGAGGAGGTTCCATGGTCTTGGAGCATAGGCAGAGAAGACTTCTGGTAGTTTCATTTTTGTAGCGGCGGATTTCAAGTCTGCACGTGTCCAGGCATCTCGCAGTGCGTTGTCCGCCAGAGATGCTGAGTTTCGCCGTAAGGTCGCTGGGTGACTTGAGGGCAACTGCCTTATAGATGATGCAGCAAGACTTGAAGGAGATTTGCGCATGCAGAGGGAACCAGTGAAGGTCAATGAGGGCCGGGGTATGTGGTCGTATCTGCGTAGATCCTTGATGCAGCATGCAGCCCCATGTAGGGCACTTCTCATGGGGCACAAGGGAGAATGATGGGAGGCCTTCGAGGAGAGCACTGCCCCCATCCAGGAGGGATAGGACCAGTGCTTGAACCGGGGATCTAAAGCTGTCTGGAGGGAGGAAGGGCTTGACTTTCCACAGGAGCGAGAGCTGATACCAAGCAGTCTGAGTTTTCTTAGCTATGTGTGTCTTGAAGGAGACATATTTGTCAACGTGGAACCCCAGGGATTTGGCGCAGGAAGTGAGCTTGGGTGTGAAGCCCTCAGGGCTCATGGATGATAGCCACGTCTGTATTTCTGGGTGTTCAGTGTTGTTGGTGAGGAGAAGGAATTCGGTCTTGGAGGGGTTGAGCTTCAAGTATGCATGGACATCCAAGAATGGCTCCGCCAGAGGCAGGTTTTGAGCCTGTGGATGTCCTTGATGGAGTCGTACTTGAGATATAGCTGTGTGACACGTATTGGTGGATATGGATGTTGTATGTGGCTAGGAGAGCTCCCAGTGGATCCATGTATAGATTGAAGAAGCCTCGATCCATCCTACTTCAACTAACAACCTAGCACGCCCAACTGTACCTAGATTCAAATTAAAAAAGGCAGGAGTCTCTATTTCCCAGTCATGGCAGCTTAGGCCTGAAATGCCTTAACCCCCCCACACCCCCTCCGCACTCCTCCACTGCGAGCAGACCAACCTTTCTACTTGTTCAGGCGCAACATCATAAACTGGCTTATCACTAAAGACATCCATGGTCAGCCGTAATCTTGTATATACCAGAACTAAGACCATTATCCCTGTCCACACTCTTCCTAGTTTGATTCCTATCTGACCGCACAGCCTCCCCTTCATTGTATGTATATATTCCTGAATGTATATTGCATGATTGCATCTCCACTGTACCCACTACTGTTTTGTTGTCATTCCACTCTATGGAACTATTGTTTTGTTGTCATTCCACTCTATGGAACTATTGTAACTAAGCTGAAAGTATCCTTGTAATTGACTATGCCAAGGCGCCCAAATACCTCTGCGTCAGGCGCGCCATACAAATAAATAAACAAACAAACAAACAAAATGGGGAGAGGATGGAGCCCTGCGGGACTCCACAGGTCACAGGTAGCATTGGCGATCTAGAGGAGTCCATCTGAACAAACTGCTGGCGGTTGGCGAGGTAGGAGTTGAACCAGCGTAGGACAAGGTTGGTGATCCCCATGTGCCGATGTAGGTGTTTGTGAGCGCGTGGTGGACTACTATGCCGAAAGCGGCCGAGAGGAACAGTAGAACCAGGAGGTAGGGGTGGCTGTCGTCAAGGATGTTGAGGTGTTGCCGACCACCTGTATGGTTGCTGTTTCCGTGCTGCATCTGGGTCTGAACCCAGGTTGGTAGGTTTAGAGGAGATTGTTGGTGTCCATATGTTGCTGCAATTGCGCGGCTACTGCTTTCTCAATGATCTTACCCAGGAAGGGAAGATAACTGATGGGGCAATAGTTACCTAGGTTGTTGGGATCCAGAGTGGGTTTCTTTAGTAGAGGGAGGAGCTGTCCTGCATTTAGGGTCGATGGGAAGGTGCCTTGAGTTAGGGAGATGTTGATGATCTCCATGTAGGGAAGTAGAGCTTCTGCAGGCAGGGTTATAGGGAGGGTCTTAAGGATGGATGCTGGGAGGATATTGTCTGTATATGATGTAGTTTTGATGGTGGCCAAAACCTCTGTAGAGAGTGTCTTGAATGTTGTCCAGGGTGTGGTGATTACGCGAGAAGAGACGTGAGGTGGGTCTGTGGATGCAGAGCTGGTGTCTAGTGCTGGCGAATCTTGCTGATTTTGTCGATAAAGAAGGTGTTGATGGCGGTGGATTTTTCGATGGAGTGCGGTATGGCAGGGTTGGGTCGGGTAGTGAGTTGATGCAGTGCTTGACAGCTTTGAAGAGGGCTCTGCTTTTGTTGTTAGCTTCTGCTATTGTGTTCTGATAGTAGGAGGCCTTGGCTGTGTTGATTAGTTGTCACCGGGTTGCTCAGAGTTCCTTGACGAGCACCAAGTTCGATGCGGTCCTGGAGCTGCACCAAGATTTCTCTTGTTTCCTGATGACTCTTTTGCTGAAGTTGAGTTCATGCGTGTACCAGGGTACTGGCGGTTTCGATTTGCAGGTGCGTTGTTTCAGAGGAGCGTGTCTGTCGATGGATGCTAAGAGGGGGGCGCTGAGTGCTTCGAGTAGAGAGTCGCAGTTCAGATTGGATTGTTCGGTCCATGGTTAGATAATTTGGATAGATACATTGGAAACACTAGTGTTGATGGAAAGATGTTCAAATCAAGTAAGAAAGGCAGGTTCGATGTGATTTGGAGGAACTATAGGGAACTTTATGGCTCTCAAATACAAGTAAACTAATTGCATGTAGTAACCTGAATACATATATGGTTGTAACAAGCCAGAAGAGGTAGTTTTATGTCTAAGAGACTTCAGAACTCAATTATCTCTCTAGATCCTCTGAATTATCGGCCAATAGCCCTTCTTGATGTTATTGGAAAGATTTTCGCCTCCATTCTCTTGTCACATTTTCGGAAATGGGCTCTCATCTCCAGATTTTTTGATCCTCTGCAAACAGGCTTTCAGAAAAACGCAAGTACCAGCGCAAACATTATGTGTCTGACCATACTTAAAGAAAGAGTTCTGACAGGAGGCCCTCGAATCTTTCTTGCATTTGTCGACTTATCTCAAGCCTTCGACAGAGTGGACAGGCAGAAACTGTGGACGAAACTGAGGACATGGGACTGTCCGGACTCGATCTTGGAGCCCATAATCAGGTCTCCATAGCGACACCAGCATAAAAGTCCGCCTAAACAATCAAGGCTTAACATCAAATACCATCCCGACGTGTCGCGGAGTAAAGCAAGGCTGCCCCCTGGCTCCGGCACTGTTCATATCTTTCATGGGAGATTTCAAAGAAAGCCAAAGTAAGATCAGATCATTTCCACCTAAAATAGGCTCGACAAGAATTCCAAGATTGTTGTACGCGGATGACCTAATTTTACTTGATCTTACCCAGGTTGGTCTCCAACGTCAACTGGATAATCTGTCAACCTATATACAGGACAATAACTTGGAGATTAACAAATCCAAAACAAAAATAATGATCCTGCAAAAACCGACCAGCAAAAAGAAGGAGCAGTTTCAATGGCATCTCAACAAGACACAAAATGAAGTGGTTGACACTTTAAAATATCTTGGAGTACAACTGGACAGCTCGGAGAAATCTGGCAGCATGCAAACCATTTTATGGTCGAAAACGAAAAATTTGACAGCGCAACTGAGACTAGTAGACCGAAAATACGGCAAGTTCTCACTTCAACCGGCAATAAACTACTACAAGGCAATAATTGTTCCGTCGTTGACTTATGGCATGGATGCCTTACCCTCAATTCCTCCTCTTCTCTGGCAAAAACTTGAAGGCCACATATGGAAAGCAGTCCTGGGTCTACCAAACTCTACTTCGATGGCTCCTATAAGGCGAGAACTTGGCCTTCTGTCTTTAAAAGCTGTGGTGGACCACAGCTCTCTTCAGCTGTATAGGAAAATCATCCACCCGGAGAGTCTAGAAATCTATCAAATGATGGCAGAAGAAATTGAAAAAGGCTCCAACCATACTATGAATCTGTGGGCTATGGATCAAAAGCAAAAGCTACAGACAATAGCGTGCACCGAAGAGGAACTGAAGGAGAATCCAACTAGGATAAAAACAAAACTGGAATGCTGTGACTGGATCAATACGATCGAAAAAGCCTCCGCAAACAAACTTCTAGCACATCTTCCCACGAACACTAACAAACTAAAAGAACCCATGTAGTATTGTAAAAAATACCCCGACAAATCATTGATGAGAACACTCTTAAAAGCTTGCTTAAATGTCTTACCAACTCAAGAAATTCTAGCGATCAGAACAGGTTCAGAGGAAAAAACCTGTAGACTTTGTGCACACCCCGAAGAAATTGAATCGATAAAACATCTACTGATGCGCTTCCCTGCCCTCCATCAAGCCAGGATTGCCTACTTTACCCCTCTGACGGCCAGCTCCTTTGTGGGGAACGAACACATCTGGTGGAATCGCCTTATCACAGGAGAAAAGACTTGATGGCATACGGCTGCTGCAAAACTTTTGAACCTGGCAATGGAAAGAACAAAAGCGACAGTGGAGGTTGGACTTCAACGACCCAACAAATAATCGAAATGCAAGGATCGCACCAACCTTAAGACGCAATGTGAATATGAAATTGACCAGATTGAAATTCACTCTTGTAAAAATCTTTTTTTTCTGTTAGATTAAATACAAGTAAATAAAAAATAAAAAAATAAAAATTATCTCTCTATACAGAAGTTGAATCGTTTCTTGTGATTGTTATGTTCACTAAAAACAAAATACTGTTTTTATACAACAAGGTTTTCATAATGAAATACAAGTTGTGATTTTTCTATGGTGATAATGGTTATTATTATAAAGGAACGGTTAACACTTGCCAGAGCAATATGCTCAATATTATAAACATATATAATGCATTTTAATATTAAAGTCAGAATAACGTGTGCAGATACAGATAAATGGCTTTGGGCCTCATTACGACCCAGGCGTTAAGGGTTAACGCCGTCGTTAACCCTTAACGCCTATTCCGATTTTAACGGCTGCTTTTAGCAGCCGTTAAAATCCATGGCGCTAACCTGCCATGATGCTAATTACGCCACCGTAATTTACGGTGGCGTAATTAGCGCCTTCCCCACTCCCATTATGCCCTATGGGACAAAAATGGGAATGGGGAAGGGAAAATGGGAAATGGGTATTTACCGCCCCACTCACCTTGGAATGGGGCGGTAAATCCGCCATCCACCATGGTGTAAACATAGTTTACACCATGGTGGTAAAGTTGGCGCAATTAGCGCCTGGGTTGTAATGACCCCCTTTGTTTCTATAGGAGGTGCTTATATAGGTTCCTATTAAATCAAGGAATTATGAATGATTAGCTCTGCAAGGTACACGAGGGACAGTCATAATGCCCTTACTTAGAAGTACTACATTCTTACAAAGTAACTTTGAAATGAGAGTCAAGGTCAGGTGTATGATAAGAGTATAAATCCATCACCACCTTGATGCCATGAACTCCTGCGAGCAGTAGTACTGAAGCCCACAGGGAGAGAATATTCCCATGACTGGGACTGCAAATCCTCTATGGGTCATCAAGAAACCTCCCTGCAGCAGCCCCGAGAAAAGAGAGAGTAGCTTTGTGCTTAATGGGTAACAAGGGATGCACTTAGAAACCCAGCACTTGTGCACATAGGAAATGCCTTGATTTTAAAGCTAGACCTTCATCGCGTGAGTATACATGGGTGAGCCAAGCAAGTTGGTAATAATACTCTGCTATTTGTATAGTGCTTTCAGAAAACTGCAGTAAATAGATTTGTTTTGAAATATAATTACTATTACCCAATTGAAGTTGGTACTCAATTATCGATGTTGGAAGGATGAAAGGCTGAGTTGGCTTAGCCAGGATTCAAACATGTGACCTACTAATCACGCACAGTTCTCAGCAGTGAGTGCTCAACTCGCTTAGCTATCTTACCAGCTGGTAGGAATGCCTCAACCTACGGTTCATGGGAAAACTCTTTATATAGCCATATTGATCAACAAACCTTTGCCAAAGGTCCAATCTGTCATCTACCAATATGGCACTGAAGAATGATGGATGAAAAGCTCTTGATTAATCATAACCACTGACAATTGCTCGTCCATCAATTGTCTGTGATGTGTGCCATTAGAGAGGGAGAAGTAAGGCCTAAGCTTGTTTCTCCCTCTTGCCGGTGGCTTTTGTTATTCTGCAGTGAGGGCATGACCTAGAAGATCATGCTGGCCTTCCGAAAATGGAGACAACATCAAAACTCCTCATACCGTTGACGGGAGATTATGACAAGGATTTTGCCTTGGTGAACAGGGTGTACCTCATCATTCAGGCATGGATGGCCTTGCATGGTCTATGCCTGAATGATGACAAGACTGAGCTCATCATCCTTGGCACATCCCCCAACATCAACAAACTAGGTTGCAACTAGTCAAGCTTCACCATTAACGGAAACATCATCAAGGTAGCCAAGGAAGTAAAAACATTAGGTTTTTACCTAGACTCTACCCTCTCCTTCAAGAAACAGGTTAGCTCCATGGCCCCATCTATAGCTTGCACATGTAAATTAATCAGACCAGCCAAACGCTTCCTCTCCTCGAACAGCTGTACTTCCCATGCCAGAGCCCTTATTCTCTCAAAGTTAGATTACTGTAATGCCCTCTACCTAGGAGCCAATAAATACATCACAAATAAAATCCAGATCTTACAAAATAACGTTCTCAGAGCGGCATCGAGTTTTCCCAAAAAAGGGCATATTTCTGACTTAAGGAGAGCTCATAACTGGCTATCGACCAAAGACAAAATTGCATTAAAAGTAGCATCACTCACACATGAATTACTCAATAACGCTGCTCCGTGTTACCTCACTGACAGATTCACAAGATATTCCTCCAATCGCCTCACCAGAACAGCCAACTCCAACACCCTTATAGTGCCCAGATACAAACGCTCCAAAACTGGAGGTACCAGCTTTCAGGTGAAAGCCGCACAACACTGGAACTCTCCCCCCCCACCTTAAGAGCTACCCAAACATACCTACATTTCAGGTGCAACTACATCCTCTGCATCAAGGAAAACGACCTATAAAACAATGACGAATTCCACACTACTTTGGATCATATGGATAAAATCTAACCTCTGATGACACTCGACACATGGATACTGTATCTCTTATCCTCTGTACATATGACCTGCATTTTCTGTACATATGACCTGCATTCTCTGTATTCACATGCATTTTTAATTTTACTATTTTCTGTATGTATGTCTTCCTGTATTCTCATGTATATTCTCTATTTATATTACTGTACAGCAATGTAACCAAGCTGAAAATATCTTACTGCCTTCTGCGCCCTGATAACCTTGTGTCCGGCACGCATTACAAATATTAAAACAAACAAACAAAGAAACACACAAACCAAGTGGCTTGGAAGCTAACAAGAGGAATTCCAGTGGTTATAATTAAGTCAAATGTTAAATCCGGAGTTGAGAGAGAAATGCAATGTGAGTGGCATGGGGAAGTCAGTACAAAAGATGATTTACAAACATAAATGAGCAAATGCCACAGCAGGTTTGCAGACTCACATAATATGTTCTCTTTATTTAAGGCAGTAAAAGTACTCTTAGTTCAGCCTGGTTCAAGCCTGGAATTTGACCTTGGCACAATTACATAATATTATGTGTAATCTTTTATTATTCTCTTGAAAGAGGGAGGACAACTTCCCAACTTTTATGACCAGACTATTCCTTACTTCCCTTACGACGTGCACACGAATCACTTTGGAACAGATCCTGAAAAAGGGGGTTTTGTGCCTCCGCCTAAGCTTCACTTTATAAGGCTAGTAGGTTTGCGCAACAAATCTAGCATCGTACACATAGTTTGACCACACAAAGATCACGACTATTCCAAACGCCAGTGTCTTGACTCCCCATATGTGGCCTCCACGGAAGAACAAGAAGCACAGAGCTACCCTATCAGTAGGCAACTGGTGGGTACATCTGTTGGCATAATGTCAGCCACAACTGCTAAGGGCATTATAATGAGGGCAATGTGAGTGTGTGGCCAATGCAAGCTGAGAGCACCAGAATGAGAGTCAGAACTGTTCAAAGCATCACTGTGCCACATTCACCACTTCGGAGAAGAGGGGTGCTGTAAAGAAACTGATTTGAGTAAGTAAACAGGAACAAAGGCAACCACAATGGCAGTGGACTACAACTTCCATCATGCCCCATACAGGTTTTCGTTGTTGGTGGCCATGTTGGGCAACGAGGCTATATTATTCTCACCGTGGCTCCTAGACTTTGTTATGCAAAGTAAACATTTCAGAACAAGAGGTTATCAACGTTCCTCACAAGTGTCTGCGTTTTTAATTGAAATTCATCTGTTTTATAAACAATGCAGCTTTAATGCAACTATATATACTCCGATTACATTCATTAGTGCTTTTATAAAAGTGATGTATCGCCAGATATTAGGTAATCTAATGTGCGCGATCAGAAGGTGGCATCTCTACTTACAGCAAAGCTAAACGTTAAAGTCAAGATCCCAGTTGGGGTTGGAGCGTATTTTTCTCACATACTCTGAATAAAGCTATACATTTTAACACTGTACACCTGTGATCGGCACTCTCATTGATTGTACATTCAGTGGAGGGTTGTCTCAGCAGTGGGGAAAGTCCGTGCAAAAAGCAATTCTATTTTGAGCAAGTGGTTTTATCTGGAGTTAACAGTATACAACTTTTAAAGCACAGCGGCCAGTTTTCGACGTCAAACAGTTTATTTGATGTCGATTATCGTCTTACAACCAGCACAGGTTGGTTGGATGCTTTCACATGTCCCCTCAAACGTTTGCTACAGGAACTAGTCCGGCGTTTCCGGCTCCCAGTCACCCGCTGATTTTTGATGAGTGAAGAACATACCTTCATTTGGAAACAACTCCTCAGCCACGTCTCTCTGGTCTGTCAGGAAGTGCGCGGTTTTCAGAGGGCAGTCGCACGCCGGGGGTTAACACAGCGCACAGTGAGATATGAAATAATGGGTCTGAAATACAGGGCAACAACGAACGAGCTCTCTCCCTGTCACTAGGGAGAAGGCCCTAGCAGGGGCCGGGTCCTCCGTCCTCGTGACCCCCCGTCCCCCCCCCCGTCAGCTTCAAGCGCCAACCACCAACTGACTGCGTTCCGTGTCACTCAGAATCCCGCTGCCAATCTTCTCGCCAACGTTCCATTTGTCACGGCTTCCCCGAGCACACTGCCCCCTGCTGCCAAATCATCCACACTGTGCCTATACAACTATTGATGGGGAGCAGTCATGCAAACACAAACTCACCCCTCTTTTTCAGAATAACATCAGGGATGATGCCAGCTGTTATTAATCCTATTCAGGAAATCTATATGTGATCATCATTCTCAATCACTATAGTCGAAGTGAATCATATGAGCTGTGCCCCTGTGAAAAAGTCCTTAAGAGTTTCACTATCCCACAACAACTACGATTTAAAGGAAACCGGCATAGATGAGACATGAAGATGAACCGTGGCCAGCATGGTCGTGGACAGAAGGCCTGCATGCGATAAATTAGCCTCCAATGTGGGAGAACTGATGGAAATATCCACCCTACAGGTGTGAACTGTAGAATCAGAGGCTTGTGGTTTTCTTTTAGTTACTTCTTTCCCCTTTCATTCCTGAACTAAGGGACGGCACCTGCGATTCTCTAAGTACCTGTGACCTTGGAAAAGGGCAGGGCAGAGGTGCCAACTTTTCAATTTACTGGGGGAACAGGCTGAACCTTATGGCACAGCATTTGACCCAGGCGATGTCATGGTAAGTGACATCGCAGGAAGTGACATTACAAGCATGTGCCTGTGGGTGAGGCGATGGTTTTTTAATAACAGTCAGATTTCCAACAAAACTAAAAAGTAAGGTTTTAAATTAAACATAAGTAAGGGGGGTTATGGGAGTTTATCTCTACCGACCTATATCCCAGGTTTAAGTCTCAACCAGAGTCTTTAGCTCAGAATCCTTTCATAGAAGAGAAATGTCCACTACATATCAGTCTTTGTCCTGCCCAAGGGCAGTCCCGCACTGAAGAGTACCAACAGCAGCCACAGACACATAGCTCTCAACTCACCCGCATTTGGCGGGTGTCACCCGCCTTGCAAAGGGCTGACTCACCCGCCAAGCCTCCTGCACGCCCATTCATTCGAATGGGCGTCTCACCCGCCAAAAACAAAATCGGGTGATTTCACCCGCCTTTGCGAGACAAATGGTTGAGAGCTATGGAGACACGTGTTTCGGCCTGGTTGGGCCTTGTCAGTGAGGTGGAGCTGTGCCCCTCTAAGAACAGTGAGCAAGGGTTCCACATCTGGAATGCGCTAGTAACTTAGGGTGAAAACCTAAAGCTACTTAATATGCATAAGTAAGGGGGTGTAGGGGGGAGTCTGGGAGTTTCTTTCTCCTGGCCTATATCCCGGGTTTGAGTCTCAACCAGAGTCTTTAGCTCACCATCCTTTCACAGAAGAGAAATGTTCACTACATATCAGTCTTTTAAATTAAACATACCCACTAGCATTGAACTGGTAAACCTTACATACCACACATTGGTGGCAGGACCAAGACTGGCATGCAACTACTGGTCACCATCTGTAATGGGGCAGACAGGAAAGAAAAAGCAATGGAAGGCAGGTCAGAGCAATAATACTGGTCAGGATTAATTCACACCCTTGCACCAGTCACTGGTGGTGCAAAAAGGAATACCAAATGGAAGAAGTTATGCTATTCAAAACCTGGTTACATTACATTCGTTTTTGATTTTACTCTCATTTCCACTCCAGAATAATATTTCTGATATATCAACCCACATTTTCCCCCTATCCTCTAGAAGGGAAACCTATAGAATAGATCATATGAATATAGCATATACAGTACCTTAGTCATTTGATGCACCTGCTGCAGTTGCTCCCTAGTCTGTGATGGGCCAGACAAGTCTTGAGCTGGTACTGGGCCTAGGCCCTATGGGCTTGTGCCAGTCCCCTAACTTGCAAATGCGGAAGCCGAAGGCGGTGCCTATATGTTGTTGATGGTGGGAGGGACGTAGAACATGTAAAGCAATGTGTGGAAGGTAGCATAGCCTCAGAATTAGGCACGCAGCCTCATGCCTAAAATTAGTTTGTCTCCTCCACCACCAAACTCACAAACTGTGTAGCAAATGGAGACCCAGTGGCCATTGCCCTGTGACTGATCAAAATGCCATTCTTAAGGAATTTTGGGGCCTAGGGCACAGACGCATTTAGGCCCCCCGGGCTCCCCTTCCCTGAAACAACGAAATGAAGGGATCCAGAATCTCTTGTAACCCCCCATAAGTCCCCCGGGCTCTGTTTAATAACCACCCATAGCTTAAAAAGCTGACCGGCAGCAAAGAAAATATGCGTGAGCACTCCCTTCCAGTTCCCTTACCCTCTTCAGTCTCGCTGGAATCAGAATAATAACCAAGTGGCGTTTCAAGGGAAACACTAGCAGTCCACGAGGAGGGTGCAGGACACATTTTAACAAGCACAGTTTTGGCTTTTGTCTAGGCATGAGAAAGGCCATGCACTTGCACTGCAATAATGGTGTGAACGCCTGGGCATATGATAACAGTGCCTGGAAAATGCCCATCTAATAATTATACAGAAGCCAAAACCATTGTCTTTGCCAATGCTTGTTTTGAACAGGCGTTCAGTACAAGGACATGCGTACTGCTGTTAAATTCAAGTTGCTGAAGGCACAGTCGGTAAGACAAGTTTATTGCACATTTACAACTGCAATTTAGCCACTAATTCCCCAAAAACTCTTTAGGCAGGCAGGCCAAAGTTTGATATTACTGCTCGAAAAAGCGAACTCAAAGAGATCCTAGGACAATGTGTTTTGGGCCAGTAGCGGGTGAGAATGCCAATGGGGGTTAGCATGGCCAATGGCCGTCAATGGGTGGGGAAATAGCCAAACAACACCCACAAGCCGTGTATCCTCCTCACATAGCATCTCCCTTCTTGCTGTACTCCAATTCAAGTGCCATCTAATAGCCAAAACTAAAAATAGTAACCACAAGGAGGGTGTTGTTAGGGGTGGACCCCCAGGAAGGCTGAATTGTGCTAGGAGTCTGCGGATGCCAAACTCATGGAAAGCCTAAGTCCTTCCTTTGCCCAAAAGAACACAAGGTCCACACAAGTAGCAAGGTGCAGCTGAGGTTTATTGCAGCCAAAAACCACAGGGATTACATGCATGGAGGGAAGTCCAGGCACATTTCGCTGTGCTCATGCTGGTTCCATGTGTTAATATCCCTGCAAAAATATTGTGATACAAAAATATTCCCATATTTCTGCAGCAATATTGACCCATGGACCCTGCGGGGGACACCCCCGCAACCCCTGCATTATTTTAAAATATGCGGGGGGCACCCCAGCATTTCCCACTCCCACAAATTACCCCCCCCCAAATATTGCCTATGGTGAGACAAACGGCCATATGTACGGCGATATTTATGGTGGGGATATTTAGTAGGGATACCCTCAGGCTCGCAGGCCAGTTTTGATGACATGTGACATCATAATTTGCATCACATTCTAGGCCCCTCTCCAAAACCACTCCATTCCGGATAGGTTGCTAAGTGGTAGTTCCCATATAGGAGCCTATAGAGAAGTTGTATTATTGGACAAGGCTGCGTCAGGTGTTATGCTTGGACCATCCCCAAAAAATGATACTAACTATTTGTTACAGTATGCATAACCTGTGATTGGTCAGTGACCCCTGCTACCCACCCCTAGGACCATGATTTCTAATTGGCTGAGCCGCGGGCCCCCAAGCCTGGGACAACCTTAGTTCCCAGCCTGCTAGACACCTGTTCATGGTGCATGTGCAACTATGTGTTGGTGATGTGCAACAATGTGTCTGCAGCATAACTGTGTGTAAACCATAACTGCCATGAGAGAACTCCATTTCCTAATGCAGAACTGTAGCTTGAGTGTAATGACTTTGTTGCGACCATTGTCTGATCCGTGAGACGGTTGGCTCTTGCCAGCCACCGATTCTTGGCTCCTCATCAGCTCGGCTGGATCACATGCTTGGAGACCACGTTTGTGCACACAGGAGCTCTGAATTATTCTGTATTTGTCGCAGAGCGTGCCTCTCCTGCAGCCAGTGTCACTTTGGTTCAGGGCAAGGAATGTCACTTGCAACATTGCGACCTTGTCAGTGGCTTTGTTCCCGCTGCGGTTGTTCAGCTTGCACAGCAGTCTGTAAGGCTTGAGGTTTCCTTAAAACGACTGTGGCCTACTAGATTTTCCTATGCCATGGTCTGGCTTCAACTATATGCGTCTTCCATAGTGTCCATAGGTTAGTGCATCATGGCTGTCAGGTCCCTCGAGTGCTCCTTCCATACCATGGGGTTATTTGCATGTAGGCATCTGCAAGCATTTACATGAGCTCTTCTTTGCTTCTTGCGTTCCTGTAGCAAGCCTAATGGCAAAATAATAAATGTGCAGACAGTGTGTATATGTCACTGTCCTCTAACTCATAGAGCTGTATACCTGTGTTCTTCATGTAGTTGGGTGTGTGAGTGTCCCGAATGTGCGGATGGCACGTGTGCTTCATGTCTCTAGTGACTTGAGGCATGGCGTCTCAGTTCTTTAGTCGATTCTGTCCATGTAGCAGTTTCCAGCTCCTTCTTGTGTCTCTTCGTCCACTCTAGGTAGAGTTCGAACTGCTGCCAGGTTTTAGGGCCTGCTGCGAAAATATCTTTCGTGATAGTTATCCATCGCAGGAAAAGTGGGAATTGATGTGAGCTCATATGATCGGCGGCCATATTGCCTTTGGTGCTTCTTCCGGTTGGGGTGTCTTTCTGGACCGAAGGCATATTCTCATCTTCCCTCTTCAGTGTACTTTAGATGCAGGGCACAGATCAGTAGCCATAAGAATGAGGTACACATGCCTCAGCACAGACAGGGGACTCATACTAGCAGAATATAAATGTGCTCAAGCAAGCAGAAAGATTGGGAGCAGTGGGAAAGGTACACATACCATTGCAAGAAGAGATAGTGGATGTAAATTAGGAGCTACCAGAAAGCTGTATGCTAACAGAGATTAGGAGAGAGCTGTGTTTTTCAAGCTGTATTGATATTAGTCAGCAAAGTA
This sequence comes from Ambystoma mexicanum, assembly GCF_040938575.1. NCBI lineage: Eukaryota > Metazoa > Chordata > Amphibia > Caudata > Ambystomatidae > Ambystoma > Ambystoma mexicanum. The sequence continues at coordinate 748,532,536 of NC_090923.1, read as the reverse complement.
ACACATTCCTTTGTGTTGTGCAATATATCAAGGCCACTAATATTATATATAAACAATACTATAGCCAGGTAAACCATGAGTGAAACCTTTTTGAAGAGCGCACCATGAGTTTACAGTATGACAGGTTAGGCACCACAAGATAAAATTAATGTGCCAATGATCACACAAGTTGGTTATACGGTGAAGTTGGGATTTGAGCCAATCAGCAATTCCTGCACTGGACACATTGTTTCCCAGTTCCTATCTTAGAGCATGGTATAATTATTTGTAAATGTTTCACTTTCATGAATGAAAATAATACCCTGTTTTGTACAACTGTCTAGGAAAGTACACAAATCACATAATAAGACGACTTGTCAGCTTTGTTCTGCATATGACCCCTTCACTGAAATGGCTTACATAAAAAGAAATATCAGCAAATGGGCTAAACAATGACACCAGTATGTGATGAGGCAAGCCTTCTGCCATACATTGAGATAAGATGATTTGCCCAGGGTCATTGTATCGTCTGCTGGCAAAGCCAGGATACGAGCCTCAACACTTTGACTACCTAATCACATCTCCAACTAACACATTCGGTCTGTAATTCTTCTGTTTGTCTACTTTTCTCTCTCTCCCGACATGACTCTGTATGTCCAGCCCTAGCTCTCTTCACAGACTTCCTTTTCACTCTCTTCTCCCTTTTAATTTCCTTTGCCTAGTTTTCAAATCTCTGCATAACTTGGCTCCTTACTATCTTTCCTCCCTTGTAGCTTTCTATTCTCCTCTTCATTCCTTACATTCAGAATCCCAATTTTTTCTTACTGTCCCTCGGCCGCCGTCTTCCCCCTCCAGCTTCCGTTCCTTTCCCTTGTTGGCCCTGTATCACTGGAATACTCTTCCTCCCTCTCTTTGTTCCACTTCCTCTTATCCATTGTTTCATTCACATCTGAAGAACTATCTTCGCTCTCTAATTCCTTCCATTTCCCATTTCGCTTTGTACCATTTCGTAACGTTTATACAGCGCTTTGGTGTGAAGTGATATACAAATCCAAATAAAATACAAAATACAAATGCACTTTATGCTCTTTATTGGGTTGGCTGCTAGTATTAACAAACCTTGTTTGGAAGAATCAAGGTCTAGACCTGCATCATGCTAATGCTACATTACATTTTATAGCGAGTGCTGTCTGGTGAGGTACATTGTTCTGTAGCGCAGTAGGTGTTACTATTACAAAGGTATATATGGGATACATTACTCGCCGTAATCATATTTCTGATGCTTTTATCTGCTTAGATTCACATGCTATGCATAGGCCGACATCTAGTGGAAGCTGCAGAGTATTACAGTTGTTGTTTTCGAAACTCGAAAAAGGACGTTGACATGGCGTGCCAGTAATATTATCCCTAGTGTGACGTTCACTGTACCCATGGTCCTTCTTGTGTCGAGGTCCCTTAGATTGTTTTGTTCGGACATGAGGTTGCATGAAGTGTAGCTTGAGTACAGGTGTATCCAAGCAGATAGGTAACAGAAAGCTCGAATAACATCTATGCACCTTCTCTCAGGTGAGGAAGGGTGGGTGCATGTTAATCTAAGCAGATACAAGCATTAGGATAAGGATTACGGTGAGTAACGTATCCCTTCGGAGACTTGTGGGATCTGCTTAGATCACATGCTATGTATAGATTAGCTAGCAGTGTTAGGAGAAGGTGGTGGGTCGTGAGAAGGAGCAGCAGCAAATAGATGTTTTAGAACCGCTTGTCCCACCTCACCTTTGTATCTGCTTTGGAATGTGCGTCAATGCAGTAGTGCTGAGTGAAAGTGTGTACTGAACTCCATGTAGCTGCTTTGCAAATGCTGTCTAGGGGGATATTTGCGATAAAAGCCAGAGTAGCTCCTGTGCTCCGTGTGGAGTGAGCTCTTGCTGTAAAACACAGTGAGCCTCATTATGAGGCTGGTGGGCTGTGGTATGAATGGTGCAGGTAAGGTACTGGCACCGTTCATACCCGGCCGAAGCATTTCGAGTTCTGCTCGCGGGTTCCTGACGGCTGTGCGGCACCCGCGAGCAGAACTCGTAATTCCACCGGCACTGTTATTAACGGTGCCGGTGCATCCATGCTCCCGACCCCCATTCTGCCCCTCTGGGGCAGAATGGGGATCGGGAGCACGGCATTACCGCCTCCCCGAATGGGCAATTAACGGTCCACTCATCTCATAAAGGCCGGTTATTGCCCAATCGCAGGAGGCGGTGCCGGATGCGAGCATGGTGGTAGCCATGCTTGCCATACAGGCATGGCTACTGCCATGTTCGTAATGAGGCCCAGTGTCTTGTTTGATAATGAATAGCATAATTGTATACATCTGACTATCCACCTGGAGATGGCATACTTGGAAATGCGGTCTCTGTCTCTGTCTGGTGCTACGGAGACAAACAGTTGATCTGCTTTCTTATAAGCGGCCTGGTCTTGTTTACGTATAGAAGGACCGCCCTCCTCACATCCATTGTGTGGTGTTTTACCTCAACTGAGCTAGATGGATTTTGAAAGAAAGCCAGAAGCTCAATAGATTGGTTCACGTGGAATTTAAATATTAATTTAGGGGAGAACCTAGGATTAGGACATAAAACAAACTTTTCTTATGGAAGTAATAGCCACTAAGAAGGCAGTCTTGTATGTCAGGTGTTTAAGACTTGACTTATGTGTAGGCTCAAATGGGGGCCCCCATGAGCTTTGCTAGTACTACATTGAGATTCCATCCTGCCGGTGGGTTTGAAATTGGAGGGTGGAGTCCTTTTACTCCCTCCATGAATGCCTTAATGACTGGAATTTTCCACCACGATACATTACTTTGAGAGGTGGAATAGGCTGATAAAGCCGTCAGGTGGACCTTTATTGAGTTGAATACCAACACCGAGTCTAACAGGTCGAGCTTATCATTTAGAATGTGCGAAGGAGTACATTGTATGGCGATAATTTGTTTTGACTAGCACCAAATAACACCTCAACTTGTCGAAATACCTGTGTCTAGTGTTTGGTTTTCGTGCCTCCTTGAAGATATCCATACACCACTGTGGTAGATTAAGGTGTCCGAACTCTATGACTTCAGGAGCCATGCTGCCAAGATCATTGAGTGTGGTTATGGGTGCACTGTTGCTCCCCGTGTTTGGTTACCAGGTTGGTTTGGCACGGGAGTTTGATGGGATCGCACATCGCCAGTTTGCGCAGATGTGGATTCCCCGGTTGTCTCGCCCACATAGGAGCAACTAGGATGAGCGTCATCTGTTCTCCGTGTATCTTGTTCACTATCCTGCCCATTAATGGAGTCAGGGGAAAATCATAAGCAAATTTCCCTAACCAGTTCATCCATAGGGCGTTCCCCATGGAGTCTGGCTGGGGGAACCTGGACGTAAAGTCTGGGCATCGCTTGAGTCTAGTTGCCACTCGTGTTCCTCTGGTAGGGGATCTCTGCTCAGAGAGTCTGCTAGAGTGTTGAGTACTCCTGGAACGTGTTGGGAGGATAGGGATATCCCCCGTCTGAGTGTCCATTTCCATATTTTCTGCACCAACTTGGACAGACTTGGAGAGTGTGTGCCCCCCTTTTTATTGATGTAGAACATCGCAGTTGTGCTGTCCGATTAGAACCGACTGGTTCGTCAGTTGCGCTTCGAATGCTTGAAGTGCTTTGAATACTGCTAGTAGTTCCAGCAGGTTGATATGGTTCTTTGCCGTGATGTGAGTCCACAGACCATGTGCTGTGTGGTGAAGGTAATGAGCCCCCCACCCGGAGAGTGATGCGTCTGTTGTGAGAATCGCTTGTGCTTCCGGATCGTGGAAGGGTTTTCCCTTTAACAGATTTTCTCTCGACTGCCAGCATAGGTTTTGAACTAGTGTTGGCAAAACGACCACTAGATCGTTCCACTGACCACTTGCCTGAGACACCGGTTTCGCAACCAAACTTGCATTGGTCACATGCGCAGATGCTGTGCTGGTATGCTGTGACGCTGTATGCCCTCCACCCTCTCCCCTTGGTCGCCTGTGATGCTGTGTGCACCCCTCCCATTGGTTGCCTGTGATGCTGTGTGCCCCCATCCCCCTGGTAGCCTGTAATGCTGTATGCCCCCCAGCTCCCGGTTGCCTGTGATGCCCAAAACCCAATTTCCCCTGATTGACTGTAACTCTTCCTGCTTCCTTTGCCTTGAGCCCTCCATAACACGAGGTGTGGCCGGTAATGGTTGCACCCACCTGATTGACTGTAATATATTGCTCCTGATCTCACCTGCATCCTTTGCTTTGTGCCCCCGTAACATGAGGTGTGGCCTGTAATGTGTTGCACCTACCTGACTGAATGTAATATGTTGCTCCTGATCTCACCTGCATTCTTTGCTTTGTGCCCCCATAACATAAGGTGCGATCTGTAATGTGTTACGCCCACCTGACTGAATATAATATGTTGCTACTCTTTCCACCTACACCCTTTGCTTTGTGCCCCCCCAACATGAGATGTGGCTGATAATGTGTTACGCCCACCTGACTGAATATAATATGTTGCTACTCTTTCCACCTACACCCTTTGCTTTGTGCCCCCTTAACATGAGATGTGGCTGATAATGTGTTACGCCCACCTGACTGAATATAATATGTTGCTACTCTTTCCACCTACACCCTTTGCTTTGTGCCCCCCTAACATGAGATGTGGCTGATAATGTGTTACGCCCACCTGACTGAATATAATATGTTGGTACTGTTTCTACCTGCACCCTTGCTTGTGCACCCCGTACCATGAGGTGCGGCCTGTAATATGTTGCGCCCACCTGATTGACTGTACTATATTGCTCCTGATCTCACCTGCATCCTTGTCTTTGTGCCTCTCGTAACATGAGGTGCGGCCTGTAATGTGGTGCACCCACCTGACTGAATGTAATATGTTGCTCCTGATCTCACCTGCATCATTTGCTTTTTGCCCCCTGTAACATGAGGTGCAGCCTGTAATGTGTTGTGCCCACCTGACTGAATATATGTTGCTACTGTTTCTACCTGCACCCTTTGATTTGTGCCCCCATAACATGAGGTGTGGCCGGTAATGTGCTGCTCCCATCTGATTGACTGTAATATGTTGCTCCTGATCTTACCTGCTTCCTTTGCTTTGTGCCCCGTAACATGATTTGCGACCTGTAATGTGTTGCGCCCACCTGATTGACTGTAATATATTACTCCTGATCTTACCTGCATCCTTTGCCTGAGCCCCCCGTAACATGAGGGGCGGCCGGTAATGTGTTGCGCCCACCTGATTGAATGCAAGATGTTGCTCCTGGTCGTACCTGCATCCTTTGGTTTGAGCCCTCCGTAAGAGGAGGGGTGGCCTGTAATGGTTTGCAACCACCTGATTGACTGTAATGTGTTGCTCCTGATTTTACCTGCACCCTTTGCTCTGAGCCCCCCATAACATGAGGTGTGGCTTGCAATGTGTTGCACATACCTGATTGAATGTACCTAATCATGTACCCCACGCTAAGCACTTATGTAACCAAGTAAGCCTTCTGTAACAGCGCCACAATGCCTGAGGGCCGTTAGGTGCTTTATAAATGCAAATAAAGAAATAAAATAAATAAATAAATATGCACAATGCCATCATGCCTAGCAAATGCATTGCTTTGCGTACACTTATCTGGAGACTGGCTTGATACTGGGGTATTTGCCGAAGCATGTTCTGCACTCTTTCCATGGATGGAAAGGCTAAGCCTGTTCTTGTATCTAATACAGCTACTAGGAACTGTTTTGTTGTGTTTGTTACAAGACTTGACTTTTTCTCGTTTATTGAGAAGCCCAATTGAAAGAGAAGATTGCAAAGATGGGGTGTTTCTCCTGTGATCAGCCAGTCATTCAGGTAGGGGTACACTGGATTGCTTCCCTGGGCACGTGCGCCGCCACCACCGCCAGTACCTTGGTGAATACCCTTGGAGCCGAAGCTATTCCGAAGGGTAGCACCTTGAATTGGTAGTGCTGGTTTGCTAGCTTGAACCGCAAGAGTTTTCTGTGCGCTCGGAGCATTGAAATATGAAAATAGGCATCTTTCATATCCAATCTTTCCATGTAACCCCCCCGCAACCTCGTTTTAGCAGGAGAATTACCTCTTGTAGCGTTATCATGCAGAACTTTTGTGGCTTTACATAAGTGTTTGCGGGGCGTAAGTCTAATACTGGGCGCATCATGCATCATTAGATCTTTTTTTGGCACAAGGAAGTATGTTGAATAAATACCCTTGTTTACCTCGTTGGATGGCACCATCTCGATGGCATCCTTGAGGAGCAGTGCGTTGACCTCTTCTACCAGGATGAGGTGGTCTTCCCTTGTCGTCTTTCTTTGGCACGGGGGTGGTTCGATGGTCTTTCTAGGTGCTCCACACAATACCCTCCTGCTACTGTAGATAACACCCACTCGTCCGTGGTTATTCCCTCCAATGCGTGGGTGAAGTGTGAAATCCATCCCCCTACTGGAGAGGCATGGTAGGGGACCTGTAGCGGGCAGCAATTTTATTGGGTAGTGTTCCCCCACCTCTAGATGTGGAGGCTCTCCCCTGGCCGTGGCCTCTGCGCTGACCTCTTGGAAAACCCTGGGAAGGTTGCCCTGGTTGTTGTTCCATGATGTATTCTGATTTTGTCTGTATCCGGACCCTCTTTTGGAACCTTGGTCGCGAAAACGGCAAAAATTGTTCCCGACCCTTTGGCCAGGTTGTTTGTTAGTAAGTTGCCAAGGGATTTGAGGGTATCATATACCTGTTTGGCTGATTTGAGAATGTCCTCTACCGCTTTGCCGAATAGCACGGTTGGTTCCACTGGCATGTTGAGTAACGTTGCCTGGGTCTCAAGCTTAAAGCCAGATTGGAGAAGCCAAGCATGGCGCTTGAGAATGGTTCCTTCCGCGATAATACGGCCCACATTATCTGCATCGTCGAGGTTGTTCTTCAGAAAGCTGCTGGCAATGGCTTTGCCTTCTGCTGGTAGTAAGGCAAATCTAGACTTTAAAGGTTCTGGAGGAGAGTCGATGAGGACCGTAATCGCGTCCCATTTATGGCAGTCATAGCTCGCCAACAGTGTGGAATTGTTGGCGATCCTAGTTTGAAACGCTGCCGAAGTTGCAACTTTCCTCCCCATGTTATAGAGCTTGTTGCTCTCCTTGTCTGGGGGAGCCTCTGAAGAGGCTAGTGGTGCCCCCACCCTCTTCCGAGTAGTTGTGACAACTAGTGAATCCGGCTTATAGAGGATCCGATGGCACCGGGCAGAAGCGTTTTTCTATCCACGGGTTTACTGCCCTAGTCTGATTTGGTATTTCCAGTGAAAGTTGGATTCTTCACTGGACAGACTTTAAGATGGGTCTGAACTGGGTGGCAGCTTTTTTGTCTCCCAGGATGTCTTTGGCACAATCTTTGTTTGCTGAGTCTCCTGTTTTTGAATACCAAAGTGGTCAGCTGCTTTGATTAGTTTGTTTGTTTCTTTGTTTGTTTATTGATTTGATAATGAGCACCAAGCCCTTGGGCAGCTGGGCGCAGCAGTACAGGAAATCTCAAAGCTTGGTTACATTGCCTGTCATAATTTAGTACATACATGTCGTTACAGTGTGGGGTACAATGCATGATACAGTACAGTCATTTGATATAAAAGTGGATAGAGTGAGTGAGGTGCGGTAGTCATTGCTATTCACGGAGCATAGAAGGGTGGAACGGATAAGAGTCAGGCTAGCACAATGTAGTGAGAGCCTATGAATACAGCTATGAGTAAGAGGATACATAAGTCACAGGTGTTTGATAAAAGTTGACAAGGAGAGAGGCGGTTATGAATCATTGGCTCGAAGCCAATTGAGAGCATTAATTCTGAATCTAGCATATGGTAGGGGTGTCTAAGGTCAATAGGGAGTGTGTTCCAAGCTTGATCAGCTTTAATTGGGAAACTGGTTCCTCCGGCTGTGGTAAGTTTGAATCTGGGGATGTCCAGTAGGAAGGTGTTGGCTGATCTCAGGGGTCAGGAAGTGAGTTTCCTGGTAATTTTGTCCGATAGGTAGGGAGGTGCTAGATTGTTGAGACATTTGGAAGTGAGGGATATGGTTTTAAGGAGGATTCTGTCCTTTATTTTTAGCCAATGGGCTTCCTGTAAGTAAGTAAGTCATTAAATAAGGGCTGAATTTCTATTGGAGAAGCAGGCACTTGGGAATCTTGTTGAATTGGGGATGACATATTGTAGACTTCTGCCTCATCATCATAGTGTTGATAATGGCCCTGATCCCCTTCAGTGTCAGTATGGATGTCATATATGTCTGCTGAAATGCAAGACCTTTTTGCTGGTGGCTGTGATGAAGACATTGGTGGCTGAGAAGTGGAAGACAGGAGCTGAGAGCATGTAGCTTGAGCAGTAGGGGGTGTATTTTGAAAATTCTCTAGTGCATGAGGTTTTTTTTCAAAGAAATTTGCAAAAAAAGTCATTCACGACATCAACCCATCTATGTCCTCTGCTGACCACAGGGCCGAGCTGGGGATGTCCCCCGGATAGGGTATGGCAGGGACTAGTGGTGAAGAGGTAGGTAGGACTTTATTTTCTAAGGCCTCACTTAGGGAACCCTCTTCTTCTTCTTCTTCCTGTTGATCAATTACAATCTCCTTTGGAGGGGTAGACTTGTCCCCTATGAGCCTTGTCTTTGTTCTTATGAGACTTGTCTCTATGATCAGAGCTTATTGAGAAATATTTTGGGGAATTAGAAGGCTTAAACAGTCCATCTGGGACATGTTACTTGACCAGGTGAGATAACCCTGTGTTTTGAATTTCCAGCCGGTTTTGATGCAATATGTCGAGTTTCGGCATTTTAAGAGACTTACGCCTCGTCGGTCGACGTTCAGCAGTCTGTCGAAGGAGTTTTATCGGCAACCTCCTTTGTTTTATGGGGCCTATCATGGGGCAACCGGGATTTTGAATGCCCAGAGGACAGGGAATCTACTGATCTCCCCCTAGACGCCGAATATGGGTGTTTTGGTCAGCGGTGCCGACACATCGCCGTGGGTTGTGTGCTTAGTGTAGGAAAAGGAAGTGCCTTTGCCGCCGGGTGTCATCCCCACAACAGCACTGCCGGCCTGTCTACTAGGGTCGGGGGCTTGCACTTGGGAACTTGGATGTTCTCCTTCGCCCTCACTGTCCAAAAAGATGCCATCACTGGAGGCTCCCTCCACGTCCATGGCGGCTTCGACCTGCATGGCGTGATAGGCCCAGCATTTAGTTCTGCAATCAACAAGGGTCTTAGGTCTTAGGTTGCACACTCTGTGTTTGTCGATCCACGGAAATGTTCTATTACAAGTGGGGCAGAATTTAAAGGGTGTCTTATCCATGTCTGGGAAGGGCATCCGGGCGATAAAGGGAAAAGGTGGGAACATGTATTGTCAATGACCGCCTCTCACTCTCCTTACTGTATGGGCCTAGGCCTGGTGGGCCTTCCAAGGCGGAAAGGGTTAGTCAAAACTTGACTCCGTCTGACAGCGTTATCTTGTCTTTGTCTTGTCCTTTCCACCGCGTCGAAGATCGATGTCGGAAAGAAAAACGACAGAAAGAGTAACTGTAATTAAACTTTGATAAGTAAATGGAGTCAGCCGAAATAGAACTCTGCGATAAGTGACCGCTCATGATGGTGGAAAAAAACAATCTGAGGGACCTCGACGCGTGAAGGACCATGGGTACAGTGGACGTTACACTGGGGATAGTATTACTGGCACGCCCTGTCGACATCCCTTTTCGAGTTTCCAAAACAACAACTTTAATACTCAGCAGCTTCTACTAGATGTCGGCCTATGCATAGCATGTGATCTAAGCAGATACCACAAGCCTCAGAAATATATGCACACAGGTTTATCAACATAAAAAAAGCCGAGTCTACCTTGCTAGAATTTGGTGCTGTGATCTGACATAAGAACGTATATCTCTGTAATGAGTCTTTAACACAATGAACAATCTCCTGAAAAATCATGGCATTCAAGCTTATCAATATGCATTTCAAATTTCAGGATTGCACATGATCAATGTATTCCCCACAGGGTGAGAATGCTACAGGCATTGTGCTATAGTTAGCGGACAATCTTGGGAGGTTTTGCAAAGATGAGCGCAAAGGGAAAAAATGCAGATAATGCACTTTTTTCATTTGCACTAATTTCAGAAATGTGCAGGTCACCTTATTCTAAAGGTGACTTATGCAATTCAGAGGTGGCTGAAAACTAGTGCAAATATGTGCTGCCAAGCCCCCTTAAATACACAGGGGGGTGGCAAGAATCCCTTTTGCCCTCCCATAAAGACATCTCTGCTGATCGAGGGTGCTAAAATTAATTAAATTGAGCGGGCAGACTCCTTTTACAGTCATGGTGCAGGAAAGATTTGCTGCCAAATAAACATTGTGGTACTGACATTATTTAACTGTTCTGTTACAAGGGCACATGGATCACAAGTAATAGTTCCATGAGCAACGATCAAGCTAGGGAGCAATTCATTATTATATGGAGCTAACACCAGAGTCTATTAATCCAAGTATGAGTGAGACTTTTTGTGTATTCCACCTTCACAGAATCACTTCTAGGTTATCACAATTGTGGAAGCCAAAGCAAATAAGAGCCATTTAAGTAGAGGGATTTGTCCAGGATCACATAGACTGATTAAATGGGGGAAGTCAAGGTGTGACCCCAGGACTTCCATTTGTACAGTTTGTGCATTTGTGCACTTTACACTGCACCTTTTCCTCTTGTGTCTTTAGTTGTCTTGAGTAAAGTATGAAGGTTTGCAATGAACACATGATTGAAACTGTTGTCATTACACTGTAAACCTGTAGCCAAAAAAAACGTCCCGTAACCCTGAAAAGCACCAAATCAGGGCAGAGTTTCCACCCACAAATATGTGCGACTTGAAAACAAAACTTTATAGTTTTGATATATGAAAAGTTGCCATCCTGTGAGTATTTTTTTGTATGCTTTATTTACAGTTTTCAGATATACTACAATACCAAACAAAGAATAGAAAGAAGTACAATATAGTTCTCTCCAAACCAGGATAAATCATTCTACAAAATGTTGCGAGAACAACAAGTCAACAAGTCAGTAAAAGACTGCAAGTAAAAGAAAAAAAAATCCAATGAATACATTCTACTACAATAGAAGCATGTAATAATGTAGTTAGTACAAGAAAGAAAACGGACAGACAAAAAAGAAAAAAAAAACAAGTTTCCATCCTGTGAATATTTTAAATGCTCATATTGCACTCAATATGCCCTGCATGCTTAAATGTCACCATTTAAAGCAACAGGCTTTACATAGTAGTCATGGCAATAACCACCCCTCCGTCCCGCGCACAATAAACACTTTGAAGAAATTGATTCAAGCAAGAACATGTTTAAGTAGCGTCTCCTTCTTGGTATTACTGTGTTTGCAGCAACAACAAAGAGGTACACAGTGGTTAGACCGCATTTCCTGTTCCACCTCTAAAAGAGAGCACCTAGGAATCGCTGCCCAGAGAGGAGCGTAACTTGACAGGAGGGAGGACACGGAAGGATGGCACATCATACCCCGGGTCTGGAAAAGGGTAGTCAGGGAGCAGGTCAGTGGATTTTCGGGGTCAGGAGGGCAAGCGAGGGCTTGAGGTGGCCGTGGAAGGGTGGTGGTCGTGGGGTGAGGAGTGTACAAGGGTGGGGAGCGCAGACACTGAGATAAGACGCGGTGAGAGGAAGAGGGGCAGGGGAGGTGGTGGGTGGGGGCATAGGAAATAGGGAGCGCAGGGAATTAAACTACCCCCTCGATGAAGGCCAAATCCCACCTGTTGGAGGAGACTAACAAATGCAAAGCTTTTTTGGATTAGCCCCAACAGACAGTCTAAGGACATAGGGCCTCATTATAGTTTTTCCAGTGTGGTAAATATGCAGGTAAAACTGCTAGTAATACTGGCACCGGCACTTTTACTGCACCGGCAACACACAAGTTTGCCAGTGCTGGTACTGAACTGATCTACTTCCAGCCAAGAGCTGGAGGTAAATCTTGCCCCCACCAGAAAAAAACGCCAGAATTACCAGCACCGGTAATTCCGGTGATTGAAATTCCGGCAATCCCCTCCATCGAGTCCTATGGAACTCCATGGGATGGAGATTTGCTGGTGTTTCCACCACTTGGAATATGCCAGTAATTCTAGCATTGTAAGTGACAGATTCGGTATTACTGTTCTGGTGGCATCTTGCTAGAATTACCAGCAGGATACCCCACCATAACTGTATGACCCCCATAGAATCAAAAAAGCATGGCCTTTAGAGATTGCCTTACACTTGCTTTACTTGAGGTAAGTATGACAGCAGTTGGGAATGTCACAGTGACATGTAAATGGCACTCCGTCACACAGCTGAAGGCCCTGCCTTTGTCTGCTCTCAGCCAATGAACAAGGGAAACAAAAGAAAGGTTATCCTAAAATGTGTTTCTGGCCTATTGTAATCAATATGTTGCCATCCCCAGAGGGGGCTCAGACATCCTGGATTTTCCTGGTGGGGGCTGAAATTTGTAGCGCCCATGTAGTTGGTGCCACTGGGGCTAGTTAATTCTCTGTGAACTGTAGGCCACTGGCTTTAGAAGGTCAGACTTGCTATCTGCTCATGTGGACCTACGCCTTTATCCTTCTGGGGTCACAAATTGAGTATCAAAAATGAAGGTACTAATAATAATAGTAATTGTAAACACTGGTTACCAAGCACTCTGAAACCTTTAATTCTGGTATGTGGAGCTAAACCAAACATCAAGTATTACCACCAGTAGCTGTAACCATCATATCATACACTGATCTGGTAATCTCCCTGGCCTTTTCTCTCTCTCATCCTCTCTCTTGCTGTCTCACTCTCCCAGCCTCATTCTATGCGGATGAGCGTTGTTTAATATGGTGTGCTTTTGCTAGAGTCACTGCAGCTTTTGCTGACAGTTGCGTGAGCAGAGAAAAAAACACTGGTATCTTGTGGGGAAGGGGACCTAAAGGGCTGTGTTTTGTTTGCAAAACCAGCTACTAAAAAAGAGATTTCATTCCTCAACATGTGATGCATGCGCATTTTATGGCTGGTGTGGAGTGCTCCCACGAGATCCATATCAAGGCTAAATTTCAAGGCGGAGATGATGGATGCCTGTGGAACTCCACAGGGGACGGAGAGAGGTGATGCTCTGGAGGGAGACATTGATGGTGTTCTTCTAGGTAGCAGTTGAACATGTTGAGGATGGAGATTGACAAGATGAAATTTGAGCAGGAATTTGCTTTGAGGGATGCTAGAGTGTGTCTCAGGTCTGCCATGGACAAAAAAGTTTCAAAGGCTATGTCGTTGGTTGTATGTGGTGAGAAGAGAGGGGATTGGCTGCTTTGGCTTTAGGGTCAATGTTTAGGAGGATCTCACTGATCTTGTCCATGAAGTGGTTGTGAATGGTGGGGCATTTCTAAATGAGTGTCTATGGGAGAGTCAGGGATGGGGTTGGTGTGCTCTTTGACCACATTGCTTTTGCTGTTGACTTGGGTTGTGGAGTCCTGGTACTAAGAGGGTTTTGTTTTGGTGATCTGATAGACGTCCAGAGTTCTTTATGGAGGGTAACTGGTTTCAGAATCATCAGTTCCACTGGTGCATGCAACTCCCCTCTTTAATATGCATGTTTTTAGCAAAGGTCAACAACACCCTGCGACGGTCAGTAGGTCAGTCATGAAAGGCAAATTCATACTGAGCGGCTCTGCTATCAGAGGCTCTTGGCAATGAACATTTTCGAAGGAGGAGATTTCAGTGGCCAGTGGCAGAAATCTTAATCCCAGATTTCAGCCCATAAGCAAATACGTTGACATACTGTTGATGGAAGCTGAAGAGGGGCTTTGGAAATATGGAGGTCAAGCCACAATGCGGTATCCAGCCACACTCAGAGCTAAGAACAATTCAAAAGAAAAGACAGGATGCGGGACCAAGGGTGGAAGCTATGATTGACAAATATTTAGTGTATATGACAATTTGTGTTTAGTCCCTGCTAAAGCTTGTATTAAGAGTTTTGTGCTTTCTTGCTTGAGTCATTCCTTCCCTCCTTAAAAATGTTGTCCTCCTGTTATAATTGATCTTTTATTCTGCTGTTTCCTTAATGTGTGCTTGCACTCCAACACTTTTGGAACCATGTTTTAAGCTCAAACAATTTAGCAGTACAAGTTTCGATGTCTGTGCTCCCAGGGCGTGTAACGCCCTCCTCCTTTCTGTCCGAACCCTGACTCCCGTGTGGGGTGAAATAGCCCCTGGATGCCAGAAAATAAAAGCGCAGAGTCATTGGCGTGCATGCCCCGAAATAAAAGGCCTGCGCAGAAATGAGTTCCAACATAAGTCGTATGGAACACAAGTAAAAGGGAAAGAAAGTGGGCCTAAAAATCTGAAGATGCTAAAATGCGCGCAAGTTATTTCATGAAGCGAAGAAAGACACGTGACAAGGATGTTTTAACAAATCCATGAAGAGCTGTACTGATATTCCATGAAACCACAGTACACATTATCTCAAAGGAAATACCAGATTGTGCCCAAGCAGCTGCACTGAAACCGAGCATTTTATTTAATGTACATTAAACAAAATAAGGTAATTTCGTTCTTCCCCCTTAACTAATAATATGCTGAACGAAATGCCCTACAGGCATGCAAGCTTGGCCATGGTGCTCTCATGTACATGTACCATTCTGAAACAAATATTGTGAAATTGTCTGCCGTGTAAGATGTCATTTAAAGTAATTGGGTGTGAGCTTGAAAGGCTTTGTGCTATGGGCCATTTCTTCAAGATGTGAAACTGGACTCCAGGGCCCCTCCGTCAGCCTGGGGATTTAGGCCTGGTTGTCTTCAAACATCAGCACATTTCTGTAAAAATACAATCTTATATACTTTTGAGATCAGAATTGCGGTGGATGACCAGATAAGGCAGGTCTGCTGTGCACCACTGGTGACCTCCAGGTCACAGGTCCCATAATAAAATGCATTAGCTTTATTAGCCCTTGAAGGGGTACGTTAATATAAACACAGATCCCTCTGCTGACGTCATGTGCTCAGAGGAGGAGTGAAACTGTACATTGCTTAAAATGGGAGAAATGCATGTTATCGTGTAAAATGGACAGTGTACATAGCACAACAGTCATTCCAGGCTTTTATGAAAGGTGACAGTTAACCCCTTCTAACCATACTAAAACGATTTTTGTGGGATAAACACAACTAAAGTTATTAATGAAAAGGTGATTTGGGCATCCTTGTGTTTACCAGAGATGCGAAAAGTTGATAAAGCATGCCAATTATTATTAATATGACACCCGTAAAATGGCATATTTTTCACTGATATGGATCCTGAGTAAATGAAGAAAAACTGTATCTCTGCACATGAATGACAGACAGACTCCTGACTAGTCTCATCTGATTTACGTTAAAATACAGTAGTCAAAAATGTATTTATACATGTAAAGTTTTGGAGATTAAGGGTACTTGCCAAGTAGAAGAGATTCCTAGACATCGGACCTACTCTTAAATCGCTCAACTTCAGATACGGTCTACTTGATCCAGCAAAAATGATCATCACCATTCCTGATGGTCCCACTAAAGAATTCACCAATCAAGATGAACTCTATAACTTACATCAAGCTTTGCAAACTACTCTGATGGATACCTCATCTCCCAAAACAGTGACTAATTTCTCATCAGACTCCCAAATTCCTATATCTACCTTCAAAATGGCCAAGAATCAGCATATAAAATACACTCCCAAACGTAGATCAACTTAATCTATTCCTGTGGAGATTCCTACCACCTCAAGTCATCCTAGGGAAAAATCTAGATCTCCAATAAAAACAACAGATCCTATCTTCACTTCCTGAAGTGATAAACCATATCGTTTTACAAGGTC
Source organism: Ambystoma mexicanum (assembly GCF_040938575.1). NCBI lineage: Eukaryota > Metazoa > Chordata > Amphibia > Caudata > Ambystomatidae > Ambystoma > Ambystoma mexicanum. The sequence goes on along the minus strand of NC_090923.1, from coordinate 748,516,632 downwards.
TTTGTTTATACCTTTGAATATGATTGCTATATCATCTTGCTTCCATACTTTAGTTTAATGCTCCTTTTATAACTATTCTGATTCACTGATGTGTTTAAATTTTCTTTTTTCACTTTGATATTCTCTCTTTGCTCTTACTTATGCTCTTACCATCTTCACACTCGACATCCCCCTATGAGACTCTTGTTTTTATTTTGTATATATTCTGACAACATATTATTTTCTTCTTTGATGTTACATATTCACCTACATCAATTCACATTCATCACTTAGGTTTTTTTTATATTTTGCATTCTCTTACTTTGTTGTCTTCCCTAACTTATGTTTTTTCCTATGTTCCCCAAGTTCATCATTGAATACAGCAATGTATTTTCCATTTTTTTTTTACTTATTCAAAAATGAGTTTTAAGGAATTGTTTATATGATTGTCCTTCAGCGTTATGTATCACTTCTGTTAACATTATATTAATGCCTTTCAATGGCTATTAAAATCCTTACTTGGAATGTTAAAGGCCTAGGCCATCCTATCAAACGGAGCAAAATTGTTTCAGTATTAGCTAAGCAAAAATCTTCTATTATTTGCATACAAGAAACTCATTTGTGCTCTGATGAAAAGAATCTTAAGATTAAAGCCTCATGGTCCAGCCATACATATTTTGCTCTCCTGTGTCCTGAAGCCTGCTGCACTGGACCTTTCTTCATACCTCCTTTGGAAACTGAGAAAAGGCAACTGTCTTGTTACGGATGATCGTTCTCCTCACAGGACTTCAACCTACTAGCAAGCTCGACTAAACTGTCAAAGTTTGGTCCGGACTGTGCCGAGAGTCAGTGAGTACTTGCATCACTTACCGGTGGCCCCCTGGAACAATGGATCCTTTTTATACATGAATCTCCCCTAAAGGTATTTGCTCTTGGCTGGGTTAGCCTGCAATCTCTCGCTATTCCCACCTTTTGAAAACTGCTCTTCTGCCAAGGGCAGATCGTACTCGAATAGTGGGAACCAATTCTTCATTGCCTCAAGCCCCTTCCTGACTTGCTACAGCCCTCCCAAGAAGATCCGTTTTTTTCTTCACCTGCGCGATCACGCGTCTTTACGCACAACTGTACTGTTGAGCACAAGGCTCCCCACTTCTTAGGGCTGGACTAAAAATTTAGGGAATGACTCCGAAGAATTGTCTAATGTTCCTAGTGTTAACTCAACCCTCTCTTCACAGGTTGTGGATGTGTTTTACTACTGTGTTGCATTAAGAAACATAATGTATATATGTTATTTACTATAAGGATTTTGTGTGGTAATTGTTTTCACATTACTAAACTTTACTTGTGTCTATTGGTCTGGCCGACAATAAATGTCTAGATATTTTTCATATACACTTGTCTAAGAGTAATTTGTGGTTTGTTACTGCGTGTGCTGACCCTCTGCTGGATTACTCATTATTTCTACATCAACCCCTAAGCCTGCAAAACCAGAATTCCCCAAACACCTAAAATTCCTTGAAAAACTGCTAGCTGTGAAGTCAGAATGAATTAATAAAAAGCCACTACATGCAGATTTATATAAACTCCCCATGTGTGTTCCTCAGTGTGCATGTCTATAAAATATTATTTCTCCTTTACTGTGGGTTCTTAGGACAGGCCCCTTCTTCGTCTCTCAGTTTCTATGTACTTCGTAGCACCCCCATGTGTGAATCGTGTTCATATTTCATTTGGCACTTTTAGCCTTTCATCTTTCTGGGTGCATGCAAATCCAATATGTATCAATTGTAAACAAAAAGTAACACTAAAGTAACACTTCCCATTCATAATTAGCTACACTGGATACATATGAAATTGCAACATCTCGCTCAGTTTACAGCACCACCAGTCACAAATATGGTGCTCACAACATAAAATACTCTTGATCGTGGGGTCCTTTCCTGACCACCCCAACATTCCCAACTCTAGTTAATATTTTAACTAACAAATCATAATCATCATTCTTGGAGAGCAACCCTACAAATACCTTTCGTACCAGTCCCACTATGGGCATACTCCTCCGCTGAATAAACCCAATCTGTCCTCCTACCATTTCCACAATGTATTCACTGCTCCACACAATCATCACAACTTGGTGTAGGACACAAAACAGCTTCAGTCTGAGTACCCATGTGAGATGAAATGGTAGTGGTTGTAGCTTTTGACAGGGTCACAGTCAGCATAGCAGCTGCTTTCGGTACTTGTAACCAACAACATCGTAAGAGCATTTGACCAGAGCAATAAACAATAAGAAAAAAGACAAAAATAGGTAGAAGGATCTCTACAGCTAGGCTCATCCAAGATGGTACCCAGGAGAAAAGTGAGTCTAACCACAAATCATTTGTAATTCCTGCCTCATTACCCATGATCACTCTGGGTTTATGCAAGGCAGCGATTGTTTGTGACATGGTACCATTCTATGAGTCATTGGGAGGCACACATGTGCAACAAGAACTCCCAATCGTATGGCACAAACCCCCTCCATAGCTTTCAGGGAAAAGAGTATGTCACACCTTTGCAAAGTCATGAGTCTCAGGGCCCAAGGTGCTTCCTCAATGGCACTAAATGCTGATTCTGATGAATTGATAAACATGAGAAGTTCATATCTGGCCACCTGGAGCCACTTGGCATTTTCCACAGCTTGGAGGCCAGTTGCCAGAAGAGGAGCAAAACTAGTTTCTGTATGACTTAACAGCCGGCACTGTTCAGGAATGTCCATTAAGATTTTGATGAGGCCGCTGAAAGGTAGTTAGAACGTCTGGTTCATTGCAATAGTTTCTGCTTCCTGTCCTCCAACAAAGTCATTGGTTTGTCCATATGTGGTGATGAAGCGGAAGCAAGGGGCACAATGGGTAAAGGGGCACAGATGTAGCTTTGAGCATAGGATGGGCCAGGACTAGTTCCCCCCTAGGAATGATGAGGACTGGTACATGGAGTGTAGAGAGACTGCACATACCTCACCAAGCTGGAGGCAACTGCCTTTAGCCAAGAGATCCACACATCCAAAAAATTTCCAGAAGGGCACCCGTACCTCCAGCCAGATCAGCGATGCAAAGCGTGTGGCTGGAGTACCCATTTGTGCCCATGGGCACCGTGCCATCGCACTTAAAACACAGAGAAAAATGGGTAAGCGTCTATAGCTTAACAGGTTTTTCTGGCTCTTTGAGCCACATCAGATGCTGCAAATAACATTGCCACACATTCCTACATTCTTTGTTTATTCGTGCCACCCATTCATCTGAAAATCCCCTGATTCATCTAGCTCTGCAACTCTCCATCCCTTGCTCCCATCGATTGTTAGAAAAAAATAGCCCCTTCTAAACTCAATTGGAGCTCTTTTTGTGCACCAAACATTTTTCTGCTCTTTACCATCTGCAACTGAACACTCTTCATCGATCAGCAAAACAGATGCTTTAATTGAGTGCCCTTTAAACTGACCTCAGATCCTGCACAATGCTAGGTGCACTAAGCATAGTGCATCTGCTACCTCTACTTTTTTTGGGATAAACACCTTACGAACATCAGAAGTGTGGAGAATGAGAGAGCAGATGTAGCAATATCCTACTGATCTCTCTCTGCCAACCTTCCTCATATGGCTGTACCATACATCGTCTACTGGGAAACCACGTGCATCTATTGTGGGATCTATTTCATCATCCCCATTATCTAAGAAATCTACATCATCACTTTTTTTTTACTCTTGATAATGCATCCTCATATGCTTTAAACCTAAATGAATGTAATGCTTCTACATTTACATTAGTTTTCATCTTCAAACATGATGCCAGGTAAACTACAAAAACCATATACACATACGTTATAAAAATGAATATTTCTTCTTTTTCTAAACAGAGAAATTCAAGTCCCAGATCTTCAATCACACACCGGCAGATCCTTAGGACATGCTTACATTTTTTCCTGTGCCAGTGGAGGGATACCGGTATCCCTTCGGGGGTATCACTAAGGTGGATCCGATTCCGGTTACCCTTTACCTTCACAGCAGTCGGAGTTGTGTAAACAATGCAGTGTGGCCCATGGAAACACTGCTTGTTCCAATGGCGCACAAAGGTCCGAACGAAGTTCCAGTCTCCCTGGAGAAGCTGTGGCTTGCGTTGATCATCTGTTTCCTTGCCATTTTCCCATTTACTCTGTTTGTGGGAAGGCACAACCTGTGAAGATATAGTCTTGACACTTTTGGTTAAAGCCCTAAAATACTCCCTAAACACTTCTCCTAGGACGTCAGCGGTCTTGTGTGCATCTGATGCAGTGCATGTAGGTGAAAGAGGTGTGTGTATCCTATGCCCCATCATGATCTTGTGGGGGCTCAAATGGTAGTCTTTTCCTGGCTGATTTCTCAAATAATACAGTGCTAGGGGCAGACAATGGTACCAGGACTTTTTTTTAACTCATTGCAGACTTTTGCTAACCGGGCCTTAACCACCCCGTTTAGTCTCTCCACAAACCTGTTGGCCTGCGGTGGTATACCAATAACAACCTGTGCTTGATTCCCAAAAGTGAAGTATTTGCTGTGAACAAGGCATTAGAAAAGTGGGTTCTATTGTTGGATTTTAAAACCTCACAAATTCACCATCATGGACTTAGCATCAGGATGTACGAGGGGACCAACCTCAAGCCACCAGGTGAATGGGCAAACAACCATGACAAAATCAACATGGAGCTCCCTGAAGGGCCCAGAGGGCCTCGGCAACACTGCCCTTACTGGACACGGTTTGCATTTTCTGGGAATCTGTAAAAGGTAAGTTTGCCGTTTCCTTTGCCGCCTTATCTGTGACATAATTTCCAAGGGCTACTGGATTAGTGTGCGCAGTGTATTTAACTAAACCTGCTTCTGTGGACAAAGTTAACCTTTTAATTAGTCTGGATAGCAGCACAGCATGCTGGACAGGGGTTCCCGTAGATCTTCTAAACCCTCTTCTCGGCCACCTTGATAACTCCAAATGCACAATGGAGGTGACATATGCAGAGTCAGAATAAATAGTAAGGGTCATTACGAGGTCGGTGGAGTGGGAAAATGCAGTGGTAATGCTTTTACCACCACATTTACCGCTCCACCCAATCCCGTGTTCTGTGGAATTCACCTCCAGCTCTGAGCAACTTTAAGGCCATTTTCAGTGCTATTACCGCCGGTGCTATTACTGCTGGTGGTAATAGTATCCCCAACCCCATTGGGTACAATGGACCCAATGGGAATGGGGATTTACCACCCCCCTTGCAACTCTGGATCTGGCACAAATTGTGGCAGACCCAGTTGTGGTAATGCTAATTGCGTTGGGTGGTATCCTGGCGCAATTAGTTCTGGGATACCGCCCAACTCATGATAGAGCCCAGTGACTGCCTTCCCCTTACTCATTTCTAGTGTCTCTATAAGTGCTACTAGTTCTGTCACTTGCACAGAGTAATGCAAAGGTAACCGTCTCTTCAATCTGATCCGGTATTCCCCATCCAGAAAACCCACAATGGCTGCACCCGTATGCCTGTCACCAGTGCCCTGATTGATTGTTGAAGACCAATCAACAAAAGGTACCTCACCTCCCTTCTCAAGGGATCCTCTTTGACATTCATCCTCTCTTCTACTTCCCCCTCATAAGTGGTACAATCATGAACAATATCATCAAGCTGCACTGGCTCAGCTACAAATGTTGCAGCATTGACTAGGTGACACCGCACAGGATGTATTGATGCATTTGACAGAATTACCTCATACCCCAAAACTCTTTGGGTCATCAAAGTCGACTTGGATTCTTCTAAGATCGCAAAGACATCTTCTACGTACAGTGTCACTGGGCAACCCATAGTAATGGTCGAAAAATTTTGAATTGCAAAAGCCGCTGCTGCTAAAGCTTCCTCATGAGGGAACTGTCCCTGCATTTCTGGGTCTAGGATTCTGCTGTAGTATGCTGAAGATTTGTAGTCTGGCAATTTTTGCTGGGTCAGGACCGCTGTCATCACCTGCCCATTCAGATGAGAAAACAAATCAAATGGTTTCTTCTAATTTGGGGTTGCCAAGACCAAAGCATTACTGATCGCCGCCTTGAGTTCCTGAAAGCAAGTTGCCATTTCTTCAGACCACTCTAGCAGACCTTTCACCCTTCTGTGCTTCCTTAAGCCCCTGCAGTAATGGCCTCCGGTAACTAGAGTAATCAAAGATCCACGATCTACAGTAGTTGCAGAGCCCCAAAACTACTGTGACTGGCTGGGGCGTATTCTGAACTACGTGGCTCTCTCTGGCATTACCTTCCTTCCTGTGGGCAATATTATTTGCCCCAAATATACTACTTGTCTGGCAGTACCTCAATTTTTATTTGTCCAATGTGTACCCCTTCTGTGCAAGGAGCGTTACAGAGTCTCCTTGACACTGTTCCTCTGAAGTGCTACAGACGAAGAAATCATCCATGTACTGAATTACGGTACTGGACACATGTTAATTCCCCAAATCCATTTGAACCACCCTGTTAAAGATACTCAGAGATTCACAGTACCCCTGTGTGCTTACATGTAAACGCTGTGAGCTACTGAGAATCAGGGTGTGAGTGGACGGAGAAGAATGCATTTTTAAAATCAGTCACTGTGAAATGGGTCGACCCAGTAGAGATGTTACAGAGAATGATGGCAGGATTCGGTACCACTGGAAAATTACAACTCAACAATATCATTGAGGGGGTGCAAATCCTGGACCATCCTCCAACTGGACCCATTTGCTTTGTTCACAGGGTAGAAGGCTGTGTTGCATGGGGACACAGAAGGTTGTATTATGCTGTGCTTCACAAACACCATAATGGTCTCGTAAATCCCTTTGTCTGTTTCTCTAGACTTGGGGTACTGCTTAACCCGTGGTTATATCTCACCAGGTTTCAATTTTATTCGCACTGCTCCAACTTTAGCAGCCCCACATCATGAGGATTGCTGGTCCATAAATGATTCGGCACCTTTTCCAAGTCCTCCTTCCAATAAGGCAATGTATTTTTTACGATGAGAATGGTCTGTGGTACTTCCCTTTGCTCTTTCGCTATCTGGCAAGTCACCCCAATTTCAAAAACCATCTCTCCTGTGTCTTCTGTATCTTCGAACAATTGCTCGTTGGACACACCACTTAGTGATAAGGTTGGATCGATGCACAGAACAGTGTGCCACTCTCTGCCTTCCTCATCTGTGCCTGAGAGAACCACTGTATTCTTCTTGATCGCTACTGCCTCTTAGAGAATTGTAAAAGTGGTGCCTGGTATTACTTTCTGTGACACAGCAGGCCAAAATAAGAACTCAATTGATACCCGCCACGTCTGATTTCTGATCCCAGTAACCCAACTCAACAACACCCTTACCCCATGAAGAATAAAAGTTGAATGAACATGTACCCCCCTTATTGCACTGTCACTACAATATGCATGCAAATACGCTGCTTGTCTTACCGGATACAAACCTGGGGTTGAATAAACTATGTTTTTTTGCCAGTGAAGTGCGGATGGTTCTCATATTGAAGCGCACAAACTTTCTCAGCAAACAATGTCCATAGTCAAGGCATGGCACAGGAAGCATTCAGCACGCCGTACCCCTGATGGAACCAGCACAGCGGCAGAGACCATGCTGACAAAAAAGCGAGAGGAAAATACACAGACGCGTTTTTCAAGCAGGCAGTGCAGATGTTGGACAGATACACACACCAGCTTCTTCGTCTGCACTGCATTTTCGCACAAGGAGTCTAGCAGGCAGACCTCCCTACTACCCATTTGAGAACAAGCACAACAACAGTGTTGTCCTATTTAGAAAAGCAACTTGGCCTATTTAGCCATCAGGGAACAGAAATGCTCCAGAGACTACTGTCTCTCCAAGGAATCTATCCATCTCAAACAATAGGTCCTGAAGAAGATGATCCAAGTCATGAGAATCATTGAAACCGGTTGACCACATAGGCATGAGTGACCTCTTGCTGTAAACAGTATTCCAGCTACTTGGAAATGGATATGTCTTATAACTCAATGAGATTGTTTCTAAATTTTGTAAACTTATTAGAGTCTATCTAGACATGCTCTTTAGCGAGGGCATTTTTACAGTGTCGACTCCTCAGCATGGGTTTATAATGGGTGTGTCCGCCTCACAGTAAATGGTACATTAAAAAATATAGCAACAAATCTAAGTGAGGACAGCACATTACCATTTGAACTAAGACATATATAATGTATACTATGGGCCTCATTACGACCCTGGTGCTCCCGTAATGAAGGGTGCCGGTACAGGACCGGCACCCTTAATTACAAGAGCGCCTATTACGAGGTTCCATTTGCGGGACCTGGAACATACGTCTGGTAAAACCAGACGTCCTTTCCGGGTCCCGCGAGGGGAAGAGGGAGCTAATAATGGCCCATTTGTAATGTGCCCGTTATTACCTCCCTCCCCATTCCCATTGAGCCCTATGGAGGCTCAAATGGGAATGGGGATGGGTTCCTGCAAGGAGGAATTTCCGGGCCCTCCAATGTCCGAATGACCCGGTAATTCCTCATTGCAGGAACCAGGTATTGGAGCCCGGTATGGAGGCAGCCATGGTGCTAATAGCATCATGGCTACCTCCATACTCGTAATGAGGCCCAATGTCCCTATAGCACTGACCACTAATAGCCCATACTGCTGCACCGGCTTTTTAGTAGTTGCATGGTTGTGTGTGTTGATTTAAAGTTGTATGAAAGAAATTTAGATAGGGTCAGCCCCTCTCCTATCCCCTGTTAGATAGGCGTTGCAACACTCAGAGCCTAGGGATAGAGGGCACCACATAGTTAGGGATAGGATGTTCTTCCCACAGGGAGAGCAGTCTAGTGTGAATGAAGAATTGGTACGCCAATACCACATGGATGATAACCCTTGTTTCTAAAGTAATCTTTCTCCAGTAACCGTTCCTTTGTGGTAAAACGTATTTGCATTAACGGTTGGATAATGTTTCTGGGACTGTGAGTCCCCTTTTACTTATGAGCGCTTGGTGTTTTTGAGTTGAATAAACTATACCTTCCTCTGTGAAAGCAATCAACATCTGCAGCTTGCTCAAGAGGCCTCTTCCCAAAAGATTCACTGGGATGTCTGTACAATAGAACAAAGGGGCAGATACATTTTGAGTACCTACCTTAATACAGAGATCTTCAGTATAATGAACTGGAAGGATAGCTCCAGAGAATCCCTGTGTGTTCATCTTTTTGCCTCACAAGGGGAACTCACCTCCCACAATACAAGACTTTGTAGCTTCTGTGTCAACCATGAATGAAAACATTTGGTCACCTACCTGCACACCCATCTGGGGTTCCTCTTCCAGATCGGTGGTAGCGGACAGGACTGGACACATCAGAGACCCCTGTGGGTTGTCCTACCCCTGGTAAAAATGACCCCCTCAAAAAACAATAGCTCCAGTGTAATGAGTAACTGTACCTTGGGGTAACAGATTTTTCTCCCATGTCTGTACCAGTGCTTGTGCTGGCATGGTCGATAGGATCCCTTAGGTCTGTGCAGCTCCAGTCGCTGGATTCTGTTCAACCCATGCCTGCTACGATTGTACAGAGCCAGCAGCATACGGCAGGGTCGGGATTGCACCTGCTGAGTTCCCACGTTAAAATACTGTGACCTGTCTTGATGAACCTGTGACACGTGTCCCAACCTCCTGCATGACTAACACTGAATCCCATAAAAACCTCCATAGTTGTTTCCCATTGGCCCATTGAACCAGGAACCCATTCCTCCAAACACGTCAAATGACCCACATCCTTGTGAAAATACTCCTCTTCCCCTCTGAAACCCTCTCATCTGTCTTGGACCGGGAGCATACCCATCCATTCACCCGTGTCATAACCGATTCACTATCTGCCTGTTGTCCCAATTGCCCCTGCTGTCCCTCCATAGAGTTCATAATTACTGCCCCTTCCAAACAAATATTTGCCAATTTATTCTGAACAAGCTTAGCCTCTGCTTTTTGTGCCTGTTCTATATCCTCCTTTTCTTCTTCTTATCTTCTTTTACAAAACTGCACAATATGTTCTTGAATTTTTTTGCCATCTCTTGGCATCCATCTCTACCACTTTATCTAGATTGTGTTTAACTTCTATTGGAAGTCCCTTCTTTAGCATGTGGTAAAAAAATCACCACATTCTTGTCCCATGCTTCTCCCATCTCTGCCCTCCACATCTCCTGAATTAACTGGATGTGTGTGGCAGGAGCATTATCCAATTTCATTGTTGTGGCTAGAATTTAATCTACATCTGGTATATCGGGATATATAATCCACAAGGCCCTCATACCTGCGCCCTGCAATTATTGAAAGCTGCTCCATCATTGACATTTGTATCCAACTGAACTCCCAGATAACCCGATCTCTTCCAAAGCTTGTCTGACTGCTCCCCCATTAGGGCCGTCAATAACCTCTTCATGTCTACTATGGCCAACATGACACCAGCAGTATGTTTCTCTAATGCATAAATCCACTTCCCCACACCTGCAGTGAGCGAAGGGAGTGTCTTCATCATATTATTTCGGTCCATGTGTGACAACGGGACATATAATGCCTTTCCCAGACCCTTCTGGAGCAAAGGAAACTGAGTTACACCCGCTTTCACTGGAGCGTCCCCATCTCTCCCTTGCTACTTGCTATGGCCATGCGAGTACCCTGGCATGTTCTGCATCCCCATGGTGTACTCTCTTGTCACTACTACTGAAGCAGCAGGTAGTGTGGCAACAACCTGCTCTCCCTCCTCGACATCCGATTCCCATTCCTCTTCATGTTCTACACTTGTGGTCTGCTCCCCTGATGCTTCTACAGGCACGGAAGCATACTCACACACTGCCATAGGGTGCTGTCTCATGTACTCCCTGCTCAAACCCTATACCTGTACCTATGGCAGTATCCCTATTCTCCATATACACCTCGACCACTTTGATAACCAATGTATGCAACCTTAAAAGAACCTGCCCATGCCTCCACCTTCCTTTTCTGCATCCCTTATCTGTTTTCTCCCTTCTTCCCACTCTTCCTCTCTTTGCCACTGTAGCAGCACTACCTCTTCCTCTCCAAGCCTCAGCGCTTCATTCATTTTTCCCCGCTCCTGTGTCCCTACCACCCTTTGCAGCCTATCCTCTATCCTGGGAGGAAAAGACACCCATTTCCAATGGTACTTTAGAATCTTCTCCTTATGACCAGGAAGTACCTGAAACAAATGATCCAAAGGAGTCTCCATATTCCAACTCAAGTTATCCAAAATGTGATTTCACAAAAAATAACGGCAAAGCCAAATCCATGGCTGAAAGTCTCCACCCAAAGAACCCCTCTTGTTCCCCTTCCCGGTTTCTTAATCTTCCCCTGCAATCACCCACTATACTCGCTTTCACCGCAATCACCGCCCTTAGCTACTGCTTTTAATCATACTTCTCACTCTTACACAAAAGACAACATCCTATCCAGCCAAACAGACAAGCCAACTAGAGGGGATCAAGACAATCCGCATAATGGGCATGCTGGGTAAGATACCACCTCACACCTTTAAAATAGCAAACTAGGTAAAACATATATACAAAGTACTTACAATGTAAAACAGTTCACTCACTCCTTCAAAGCACTCACCCTTTCAATCCCTGTGACCTCGACTAACTTCAAACACAGCCTCCAAGTCTGCCCTTACCAAACACCTTAAATTAAAGAAACAACCCTCTTTTACCCCAAATATGCCCTCACGTGAACCCGAAGCAATGCGATGTAGTGCTCTGGCAAGTCGTCCTGCACAGCTGGGCCATGGTACCACATCTTCAGGGAACAAACAGGCCTTTAACCAATATTGCGCCTGAAAACCTCTCTTTTGCACTGTGCATGGAAAACCGCTCCCTGCAGTGAGGCCCAGCAGCCCAGTTGTGCAGACAGCAGATCCCCACCATCTCAGAAAGCCTGGGGTGCACCCAGGGACATCAAATGTGCAGATGTACCTTTGATCACCTTAACCCAAACAGGCCCACCACTTAAGAAGCGAGTGCACGCTTGTACATGAAGCAAGTTTATTGTACAATTGTCCGGGGAGCAGTTAGATGACTCTATTGAGCCAAACTAAACCAAGTCTCACTAAACCACTTAAGTGGGCACATGATATACAATTTTGCAACAGTTAAAACACGCTCAGAGATTTTATTACAATCCACCCCCCACATGTGATTGGACATAAACTCCCTAAAGAAATCCCATCTTTCTGCAATTCCTATATTCTCATTGGTAGCTGTTACCTTAACTCCCACCTTCAGCTCATGTGTAAAACACACCTCCTTTTAGGATTTGTCTGTGGTGGTTCATGACAGCATGAAAAACAGGTAAACATGTTTGTGCAAACATAATTCATTACTAGTAACAACTGGCCTGACCCCTTTAACATGAATCCAAATTGCACATCGTTCGCATACATACTTCAAGCGAAATGAAGAAGGCTGAGTAAACAGGTTCTCTTTGGACTAGTGATGGCTATCTCATCTGCCCCACATTTACTGGCTCCATTGAAACATTCTAATGTATATGACTACCACTTCACACGCATGGCCTCTAGTTCCACCCCGAGATAACAATTGAGTATCGGACACCATGGCCCGGGGGCCCACATCACCCCATATGTATTGCAGGCCAAAGCAAATGACTGGGTCCCTTTGTAAGACTTCAATGCACTCAGGGAGATGACATCTGTTCCCTGCAGAACTAACATGCCATAAACCTGTGTCCTGTTTGATAGGCTGACCTTCTGCTGGATTACTCATTATTTATTTGTCAACTGCCAAGCCTGCAAAACCAGAATTCCCCAGTCACCAAAATCTCCTCGCGCAAACTGCTAGCTGCAAAGTCTGAATGAATTCATAAAAGCCACTACATGCAGATTTATACAAACTCCCTTTGTATGTTCCTCAGAGTGCATGTCTAATAAATATCTCTCCTTTACCATGGGTTTTTAGGACAAGTCCTTCTTCGCATGCGCATTAAACACCTCTCTGTCTCTCAGTTTATATATACTTCATAGCACCGCCATGTGTGAATCGCATTCATATTTCATTTGGCAGTTTTAGCATTTCATCTTTCTGCACACGTGCAAATCTAATATGTATCAACTTTAAACAACACGTAACACTCAGGTAACACATCCCATCCATAATTAACTACAATGGATACATATGAAATTGCAACATTGTGCTCAGTTCACCTCCCCCACAGTCACAAATATGGTGCTCGCAACTTAAACCCCTCATAATCGTGGGGACCTTCCCTGACCACCCAAACACCCCTCCCAATCCCAAAACACCTCCTTATGGGAACTCTTTGAGCTCCCTTTATTTAAGCATTACCATCAAACTTACAGTGTTTTCTGAAAGCAATTTTCTGAGAGTTAATGACTTCATTGGAGTTGTAAACTGGCTACTGGTGCAATAAAAATGTCTTAACCAGGACTTTCTTCAGCCACTAGATGTATAAGCACTATGCATGCCCTTAACTGAAGTCCTGTTAAAAACAAGCACTGCCAAAGCCAATAGCTTGGGTGTATGTATAAGCATTAGACATTTGCCAGGCAGTGCTATTAGATGCCCAGGCATTTGCATCATTTCCCACGTGCTATCATCAGTGTCCAGTTAATAAGGCAAGTGCCTTTCCCATGCCTACACAAAAGCCCAAACTGTTGTCATTGCCAATGCTTGTTTTTATTTGATGTCATGTCTGCTTGTTTTGTCGGAGGTTCTCCAAATCACGTTAACTCTAACACTAGGGGCCTCATTATGACCCAGGCGGTAAGTTACCGCCTGGGCCGTGACTTTACCACCATGGCGTAAACTATGTTTACGCCATGGTGGTTGGCGGACTTACCGCCCCATTCCGACCTTGGCGGGGCGGTAAGTCCCCAATCCCCATTTACCCTTCCCCATTCCCATTTTTGCCCCATAGGGCATAATGGGAGTGGGGAAGGCGTTAATTACGCCACCGTAAATTACGGTGGCGTAATTAACTCCATGGTCCCTTAGCGCCATGGATTTTAACACCTGCTAAAAGCAGGTGTTAAATCCGCCATGGCGCTAAGGGACCTCGTACTCAGGCGATAAGGGTCGGTGCTGTTTACGCTGCCGTAAACCCCTTACCGCCTGGGTCGTTATGAGGCCCTATGACTTGTAAAGCGCTCTGGTGCTTCCCGAAGCTAGATCTGTGCTCAATAAGTAAATAATAATAATAATAATAATAATAGGTTTTTATGTGGCACTGCATGCTGGATTCTTTCTGCATCTAAGCACTGTACTAAAAGCGGTTAGTAAATGATACAATGTAATGGTACTCAATGTATCAACCTGGTAAAGATGGCTCTGCCTAGATTCGAATTTGCCAGACACATGCTTGACCGGTGCGAGAGGTGAGCGCTTAACACATGAGCAATCCGTCAGGTAAACAAATATAATTTGTGAAATCCACTATGGTCATTACGTCTCAAACAGTTGAGTGATCTTGCTCACACACCCCTCAGTCATCAGCGTGTCCTCTCCTCTCGTAGAATTGCTGTTTTGTTTTTGAAGGCTGGGCACCGCTGCCTACTTTGGTATCCTGGACCCTGGCCCTCCCTTCTCGGTGTGAGGCAGGTGACTTCCAAGGCGAAACAACTTGTCGAATCTCGCCCACTGCAAGATTACAATAAAAGCTTAAGATCTGTGGAATGGAATTTAGCTTTTGGCACCAGGAAGAACAACTCGGGAAAAGGTCCCACCCCACTGGCAGGCCCGGGCCCGCAAGCCAGAATGGTAATTAGCAGCCCGATGCTCTATTAACGTTTCTGCCGTGGAGAGGGAGCCACATACGAAGAGAGCACGCAGCACGTGGCTCTCTTCGTGTAGAAGGCGTGGCTCTATTCTCTGGCAATGAGCATGTTCTGTTGCCATAATGCTGAGACTACAATGCTCAGGCATCGAACAGGTTTCAGTCTCCAATGGCATATTTGGTTATTGAATCTATCTACCCCTAGATTACAGTGGTCTTCAAACTTTTTATGCAAAGCCCCTCTTGAGAAAAAGTTGTTGAATTCAGGCCTCCCGGATCAGAGAGGTCGCCGAATGAGAGACAGACACCATTTGCACCCATGGTTCCGGGGGAGTAGTTCTGAGCGGGTAGCATTCCAATTGACCAACTGCCCTCACACTCCTGCATACCTCTCAACCTCTTCCGTCTCCATGGAGCGTGAAATCGGGCTGGTCCCAGGAATTTGTTTTGTTAGTATTATTAGTCCGATCAGAATAACACGATCAAAAGGAGGAAGAGTTGAGTTTTCTTTTTTTGGCCGGACGATTGGTACAGAAGCCTAACACCCAGCAGTGTGGAGAGCGAGTTCACACGTCCAGGCAGCATGAACATGTTAGTGACTACGGATGGGATTTACACAGTGTAGTGCAAACAATGGCCCTCATTCCGAGATTGGAGGTAGCCATGGCGCTATTTGCGCCATGGCTGCCTCCAATACCGGGTCCGGCACCGACCTGGTTGAATGGGGACTTACCGGGACATTCCGACCTGTGCGGACCCGGTATGTCCCCATCCAACCAACCATTCCCCATTCCCACTTGAGCCCCCATAGGGCTCAATGGGAATGGGGAAGGCGCTAATAACGGGCCCGCGAATAGCAAGCCCGTTATTGGCGCCCTGGTCCCTTAGCGGGACCCGTAAAGAACGTGTGGTTAGACCACACGTCCTTTACGGTTCCCGCTAAGGGACCTCGGAATTGGGCAGCAAGGGATTACCGGCACCGGTTTCCTTACCCGTGCCCGGTATCCCATACCGCCCAACTCATAATGACCCCCAATATCTCTTTCTTAACATTCTTTATTGCAGCCTCGTTGTCTAATGCCTCTTCCTTCTTCCTTGCCATGCTTCCTTACCCAGCCTCCCCATTTGTATTCTGTCTCTGCCGTTCTCGCTTTTCCTTCTCCATTGCGCCTGTTCTGTCTCCCATCTCTCTTCTCTGTCCTGACTGCCCATTTCACCCATGATCCTGTTCCCCGACTTTCCCACTTGCACTCCCTCGCTTCTTTCTCATCCCCTCTGATTCTGTCCTTTATCTCTCCTTGTTACACGTGTCCATCTCTCGTTTCTCTTGCCTTCATCTGTCTGTTTCTTCAATTTCTCTATCCTGAGTGTATGCTCGCTCTCTCATCTGTACACATTATTTCTCTTTTCCCCTTCACTTCTGCCTCTTCTTTTAGTTTCTGTCTTGTTCTCCCTGTATCTTTTTCTATATCTCTTCTACTACTGTGCCCCAGCTTTTCCGTCTTATTCCCAGTCTCTCTCGTCTCTTAATTTCCTTTCCTCTTTCACTCCTCCTTGCAGTTGCCTCTCCCGTCTTGTCTCCCTCTCATTCTGTTTGCCCGTCTTTCTCATTGTAGATGTTTCTCTCCTGACTAGCATGTGTCCTGTCTCTCCCTCTTCTTCAATCTCGCTTTCTGATTCTGTCTGGCCCTTCTTTTGCACACAATAGTAGCTCTCCTTCCTTTTCTGTCCTAATCTGCCTTTCTCTCCTATTCTGTCTTTCCCACCTGTTATGTGTCTCCCTCTTATTCTGTCCCTCGCAATCTATATCTGGCTTCTATTCTCTCTTTGCCTTCTAGCCTGTCTCTCCCCCATGTTTTGTGTCTCCCTTTAATTATGTCTGTGTCTGTCCCTAGCATTCTGTCTCTCCCACCTATTCTATCTCACCTCTTAATCTGTATCTCCCTCCTATTCTGCCCTACACCATATCTCTCTCCTAGTCTGTCTCTTCTTCCAATTCAGCACTGTCCTGTCTTTCTCTTCTGTTCTGCTCTTCTCTCCTGTTTGTGTGCCTCTTATTCTGTCCAAGAAAGTCCCTCGAATAGTGTCTATCCCACCTTGTCTGTCCTATTCTGTCCCTCCCTCCTGGTATACCCTGTTCTTTCTTTCCTTCATAGTCTGTCTCTTCCTCCTATTCTGTCCTTTTCTGTCTCTCCTTCCTGTTTTGTCTCCCTCTTATTCTTCCCTGCTCTATTCCTTACATTCTGCCCCCACAACTATGTCCCGCTCTCCTATTCACTCATATTCTGTCACTCCTGTTCTGTCTCCCTTTCATGCTGTCGTAGCCATTCCCTTCCTACTTGTCTTTCTCTCCCTTGCATAGCCTGTCTCTGCTGTCCCCCTCTTAGTGTGTCTACGTTGTCTGCTCTTCCTAGTCTGCCCGTCTAATTCTGTTTGCCTCACTACTATTACGTCTCTACTTCCCATCCTGTCGCTCCCTGCTATGCTGTCCCTCCCTCCTATACTGTCTCTCTCTCTCTCTCTCTCTCTCTCCTTTCAACACCTTCCCCCCATTTACCAATTATAATAATGCATGTTCTTCTGAAGGATGAGGCTAAGTCAGCTGACCTGCACACCTACCCATCCTTTTCAGTCTCGTTGTCTTGTCCCCTACCATTCTCTGTCAGCCTCTTTTTTCAATCCCGTTCTCTCTTCTCATAATTAGACCCAATTCTGTGTCTCCCTCCTGTTCCACTGCCCCACTCTTTTTGCTCCTTTTCTGCCTTTTCTCCTCTGGTTCCCATTCTTCCTATCTCACTCCTGTTATGTGGCATTCTCGTTTCCTTCTCATTCTCTCCCGCCTGCCCCGCCCCATTCTGTGTCATTATCCCTCATAGGTTGCCTCTTGGCCACGTGCTGGTCTTGGTCCTATCCCCCCACTATTCTCCTCTCTTGGCCGGGAGTGGCAGAGAGAGGGCAGAGCAGGTCACTCACAGTGCCTTCCTTCACTCATTCATGTAACAAAGGAAATAAACACAGTATAGAGGTCCTTCTGTGCTGTGCTTCAAGGCCTTTACGCAGTCATTGTTGTTCAGGTTGTGGGACTAGACTCTCCCCCCTCAAATATGGTGCCACTAAGGGGTAACGCCCCAGAGTTTGAAGAACACCTAGAAGGTACAGTTTCCAGTATCAACTCTGTTACAATAATGTGTGTGTTTGCCACATTGGGGGTGTTGTGTTGCTTGGCCATATAGAGGCACAACTAGACCTGACCTTTGGAACCTGCTATGGTTGAGCCACCTTGAAAGAGTTGCATGCTCCCGCTGGGGGAACTACTTACAAATTAGAAAAAAACTGTGCATTTTAAAGCACATTAGACCCGTATACTCAAAGCTCCAAAAATAGTTTGTGGTTCTTGTTAGCATGGTGGTAATGTTGCGGTTGCGGGTAAAGAAACTACACGTCCTGCTGTACATCTTTTGTTTTGTCGCATGGTGCAGTGTTTTCTTCATAGATGATTAGAAAAAGCGCCCTGGTTATCTTGCTAGGTAAGTATGTGGATCCTTGTTTTAGGAAGGATCTCAAGCGTTTACGCTGTAGTTGTTACATGTGGGTTTTATTTAGGTTGAAAATAAAGTTCTAGACACATTGACTTGTGGGTGATGGTCAGCCGACACGTGTTTCAACACCTGAGGGTCTTAGTCCTAGACACATTGACTTGTGGGTGATGGTCAGCCGACACGTGTTTCAACCCCTGAGGATCTTAGTTCTAGACACATTGACTTGTGGGTGATGGTCAGCCGACACGTGTTTCAACCCCTGAGGGTCTTTCTCAAGGCGAGTTTGGTAATTCTGGGGGTGTGATCCCTGTAGTTCCAAAGCCAGTGGCTAATAATGGTCCATTTCGTGTATAGTTAATTGAGGCTGCTGCCTCTGGAGAAAGTGCTCCGTGCGTCGTACTTCGTTTTCACTATCTAGAAAACCAGTCTCTCACTCTATACCTTTTCTTCATAGATGTCTGGCCAAAAGTCTGCATAGGTGCAGAGTTCTAGGTTTTCTGTTTTGGGGGAGCGGAAGCAACTGTTCTATGTGACATTTTTGCATTTTGAAGGTCGAACATAAAAAAGACGGTTTTATTTTGTTCTATTTTGTATGGCATTCCAAATGCTGAATTATCACATTCCGGGGTGGGGGGTTCACTCTTCAGCATTGGGGTCACCAACATCCACTCCCACGCTCTGGAGAGTTTCAGATTTACCCCCTCCTTTCCCATCACAAACATTCTCCTTCCTCCCTCACACACCCACACAAAAAAACACGTACCTAGCTGCTGTGATACCTGTCAGCAGCTGCACGCACCAGGTGCGTGACAATTTGATTTAGAAAGACCGCTCAGAGCGGTCTCCGAGTTGTCTTTCTATAATCTTTTGCAATTACGGTGAATAGAAAAAGATTTGTTCACCTAATACCGAAGCGATATCTCAGCATAGGGGTGATCAGCACCACATAAATATGGGTGTGGGTGACTGAGGAGAAGGATGTGTGTGCGGGTTTCAGGTCATTATGCTCTGATCCTCTGCCATCTTGGTTAGTCTGGCAGAATGGCAACCAAGGACTAACCCACTGAAAATCTATGTTTTCAAGTATATACATGCACAGTGTTCTCACCTTGTACTTGGTACGCGTTAAGATGTTTAGAAAGTGGCTTTTGAGATCATGACATTCAGCATTTCTTATACAGTCATTCTAATGTTGTTTTCCCACTATTAACGACAGACTACCGGAACCAGCACGTAAGGGTTTGGAAGTCTAAAAGCCGTTTACCCTTGAAATTTGCCATCTCGAGGTGTCTTTAATCTCTCTCCTGTGCTGTACATGTCTGATAAATCACCTGCTCTTGGTCCTTGTTTAACACTTGACTTAAGCGAACCTCCTAGGTATCCCTCTCCGCCTTGTTATCCACTTGGTATGATCTTCCTTAGGCCACTTCCCCATTGAAATATACTTTTACCACAACACACTAACATTGGCACGCAGGTGTTTAGGTACTCGCATGCCAAGAAATGTGTGCAAGTATACACTGCAACCAATATTTGTGCAAGGGAAGGTCCTGTAGCAGGCTTGACGGTTGATGTGGGCTGGGAATCCATGAATGGTGTAACTCTCACTAGAAATTGGGCAGCTTAATAGGTCCACATAGAAGGGCCTACATTCCAATAAACCTTTAAGTATTGAGGAGTGGTCCCACAACATGGCTGACACCTCTCATCCAGCCCCAGGTGTTAATTCAACAGCGAATTGTATTCTTGGACTTGTAGTTCAGATATTGTGTACCTCAAAGCAAATGTTGATTGGCATTGGTTAAACAGCAAAAACCTACTAGTCAGTTTCTTTCCCACCGCTGCCTCTTTACTGTATATGGTAGTTGTAAAGCAGAGATGAACAAGTTACTTCTTACCTGGTAACGTTCTTTCGATTGGATGTTCCTCCAACGTATTCATCACCTTAGATGTATTCCATCCAGCTTTGCTGCTCTTCAGAAACTTTTTCGGCAGAGGGCGCCGTGCATCGTTGTCGTTGAGTCGATAGTCCCTCGAGGGCCTCCGTCGAGGGTGACGTCATCGGGTGTATAAGTAGCAGGCGCTGGGCCCGTTGGCCTCAGTTCTGTTTTTCCCCTCTTTTGTATCTGTGATCTTGTACTGTGTAGATTGTGCCGGCAGACAGGTATCAGCCTTGCGAGATTTGAGATGGCAATAACCTCTGAAAAAATCTACAGAGGGGTAGGTAGGGAGGGCGATGAGGAATACGTTGGAGGAACATCCAATCGATAGAACGTTACCAGGTAAGAAGTAACTTGTTCTTCGAGTGGATTGTGTCCTCCAACGTATTCGTCATCTTAGATAGGCTCCAAAAGCAGTATTTTGCATAGTTCCTCTGGAGGAGGGGTCAGATTTTTTTTTTTTTGTTTTTTTTAAATGCCCTTAGATGGCAGAGTAAAGCACTGCTTTTCCAAAAGTTAGCTCCCTAGACTGTGAAGCATCCAGGTTATAGAAATTTGAGAAGGTGCGAAGCGAAGACCAAGTTGCTGCTTCGCAAATGGACCTCATAGGGACACCTCTTTGAAGGGCTGTGGAACAGGCGATGCCTCTGGTGGAATGAGCTCTTAACCCTTCAGGTGGGTCTTTTTGTGCTAGTCTGTAGCATTCTGAAATGCAAAGTACTATCCAGAGCGAAATTGTTTGTATTGTTACTGATTGACCCAGCTTTCTTCCAGTGTAGCCTATAAACTACTGGTTGTCCACTATAAGTCTAGAAAGCCTAGAGATGTAAAAGCTTAAAGCTCTTTTTGGGTCCAGTCTGTGTAGTCTTTCTTCCTCCTTAGATGGATGAGGTGGAGGATAGAATGAGGGTAAAACAATTTTCTGATTTAAATGAAAATCAGATATTACCTTCTGTAAAAATGATGGTTGAACCCTCAACACAACCCTGTCCTTATGGAACACAGTATAGGGTGGCCCAGAAGATAGTGCCTGCAATTCACTCACTCTTCTTGCTGATGTTAGAGCAACTAAAAATGCTGTTTCCATGTTAATAATCTTAATGGACACATGTGCATAGGTTCCAAAGGGGCACACATTAAGAATTTTAATACCAAATTTAGATCCCAAATCGGTACTTGAAATGGGTGAGGAGGAAACACATTAGTGAGACCTTTTATGAATTGTGTTATCAAAGGAATTTTGAAGTAGGAGCATTCTTCCGATGAGCGCTTGAAGATGGAAAGCGCCGCAAGGTAACCTTTTATTGTTCCGATATTCAGACCTCTATGTGCTAGGGTCAGAAGGAAAGATACTACTTCCGGAATAGAACATAGAAAAGGATCGACATTCTTTTCCCTGCACCAGTGGCAAAACTTTTTCCAACGGCAACGGTACAGAGACTTTGTTGCTGGCCTTCTTGCCGAAAGCAACACCTCCATCACATCATCTGGAAGGTTCCAATCCCTGTATCTCAGCCTTTCAGATACCAAGCATGAAGGTTGAGTGTTCTGACCTCTGGGTGGAGAACCTGACCTTCCATTTGAGAGAGAAGGTTCTCTCTCCGAGGAAGACGTACTGGAGGACAGATGGACATATCTAGAAGGTCCGGATACCACGTTCTCCTGGCCCAATCCGGGGCAATTAGGATCATGCGGTTCCCGAAGCGTCTCAGCCTCCTGATGACCTGAGGAATGACGGGAATCGGAGGGAACGCGTACAATAGTGGGAAATTCCACTCCACCACAAACGCGTCCCCCAGGGCTCCTCTCGGGGGAAATTCCCTTGAGCAATACCTTTCGCATTTTCGGTTGGTACTGGTCACGAATAGGTCTACCTGAGTGGTTCCCCAAAGGGCAAAGATCTCTTGAATGACTTCCTGAGCCAATTCCCATACGTGGGACACCGTGCTCTGCCTGCTCAGAGCATCTGCCATCATATTCTCTTCCCCGGCTAGATAAATTGCCGTTAAAGAGATTCCCTCTTGAATCGCCCAATACCAGAGCTGCATTGCCTCTCTGCACAGGGGTAGTGACCCCACACCTCCTCTTTTGTTTAGGTAGTGCATGGCCACTGTGTTGTCCGTCATTATCAGGACATTCTTTCCCCTGACAGATGGCAGGAAGGCCTTCAGCGCTAGTCTGATTGCCCTCAGCTCCAAAAGGTTGATATGTAGTTTGGACTCCGATGGAGACCAGCGACCATTTATTGTCAAATCGTTGGCATGTGCTCCGCACCCCAGGAGTGAGGCGTCCGTCACTACTGTGACCTCCGGCCATGGTTGCCAAAAGGGTTCTCCCTTTAAGATGTTCTCTGCACAGATCCACCATAGAAGGTCTTCCCTGACCTTGTTCGGAATCTGAAGAAGATCCGTCATTTGACCCGAGAACTGGGACCACTGAGTCTTTAGGGCCCATTGAAGGGATCTCATCCTCAAGCGTGCCTCTGGCACCAGAAAAATGCAGGATGCCATGAGGCCGAGCAACCGTAGAAAGTCGTAAGCCTGGAGATTCTGGCCATTTTGGAATTTTGAAACCATCTGAAGAAAGTCTTGAGCCCTCGTCTTGGGAGGCAAGCTCTTTCCCAAGGATGTGTCTAATACAGCTCCTATGTATTGAAGCTGTTGGGAAGGTGTCATTTGAGACTTCTTTAAGTTGAGGGAGAAGCCCAGTTTGTGGAGGAAGTGGCAGGTGACTTTCAGATGATCCAAAGCTTGCTCAGCAGAGCGCGCTCTGATCAGCCAGTCGTCCAGGTAGGGGTAGACATGAATCCCCCCTCTCCTGAGGTGTGCTGCCACCACTACTATTAACTTGGTGAAGACCCTCGGGCGGAGGTTAACCCGAATGGCAGGACTCGAAACTGATAGTGTGAGTCGCCAACAACGAACCTCAGGTATTTTCTTGCTCGAGATGGATCGGCACATGAAAATAAGCATCCTGGAGGTCCAATGACACCAACCAGTCCTGGAGTTGAAGGGCCTGAAGGATCTGAGAAAGAGTAACTATCTTGAACGTGTCCTTCCTGAGAAACTTGTTCAAGCTTCTTAAATCCAAGATGGGTCTAAGTCCTCCGTCCTTTTTGGGGATCAAAAAATACGGGGAGTACCAACCCTTGTTCCTCTCCGCTGCAGGTACTGGTTCTATGGCACCTTTCTCCAGCAGGGTTAGAACTTCCTGCTGTAGGAGCAGATTTGAAAACTTCAACGGGTGTCTCCCTGGTGGATTGCTTTGAGGTTGCTTTAGAAAAGGAAGGCAATAGCCTTGGGATATTATTTCTAGAGCCCAAACATCTGAAGTAATGGCTCGCCATTCTTGCAGATGCTGCGACAGCCTGCCTCCTACAGGTGTTTTGTGGTGCAAGTCCTCAAAGTGGTTTTGTGGCGGATGTTGCAGCCGCTGATGGCAAAGGGGCTGCAGCTGGAGCTGGCTTAGCACGTTTTCATCGTCCACCACGAGTGGCTTTTCTTTGGCCCCTTTGACTGGCCATTCCTCTCGTCTTCCCGTATGAGGTATAATAACGATAGGATTGTCCCCTCCATGATTGTCCTTGCGCACGAAAAAGGCTGAGGATGCCTAATAGCAGCTCCTAAAGATTTGGCCGCTGCTTTTGAGGTCTGCAACCTCTCAAGGCTCTCGTCAGCCTTGTTGCCAAAAAGGTGAGACCCATCAAAAGGCATGTTCAGGAGGCGGTTCTGTACGTCCGGTGCAAAACCTGACTTCCGTAACCACGCAAACCTGCGCATTACTGTGCTAGTGCCCATGGACCTGCTTACACTATCCGCAGTGTCCAATCCAGATTGAAGGGATTCCTGCATGGCCTCCTTTCCATCTCTAACAATGGCTAGGAAACCCTCCCTTTCTTACCCTTAGGGTAAGTGCTCCGCGGCCATTGCGATGCACTCCCACAGAGTGTACGAAAATTTTGACAAGGCACATGTCGAGTTGGCAGATTTTAATGCCATGCTCCCGGCTGAAAATACCTTCCGTGCCCAACCATCCACACGCCTATCGTCCCTGTCTGGGGGGATAGACGGGTACGCAAGTTTGTTGGAAGCTGTGGCTGCCTGTATGACCAAACTCTCAGGAGTTGGATGTTTTGACAGATAGCCGGGGTCGCTACTGGCTGGGCGGTATTTTGATGCTAGGGATTTATTCACCGGAGGAATAGAATTCGAAGTTTCTCAATTCTTGGCCACCCTGTTTTGTAAGGCTACATGAAAAGGTAAAACTGGGTCTTCAGTGGGACCATGATCCAATATTTATTATTTTATTTATTTTATTTTTTACATTTGTAGAGCACACTGCAGCCCATAGACATCGAGGCGCTGTTACAGGAAGGTGTATGCAAGCAAGATTATGTAAACATAGAAAACATAGGTACTTAGTTACAGAGATTAGAAATATGTCTGTCAAATCATCCTGGACAAATTGGGCTGTTGGTTTAGCCCATCCCAAGTAGTCTACCACTTTTGTCATTAATTGACGATAAGATGGACTGGCATGCTCTCCTGGATTTGTTCTACCAAAATCATTCTCAGGAGAGGTATCAATGCCACTTGCATTATGTAAGGACTCCACCAAATCCTTCATCCTGCTTTCTTCCGATATTAAGCATTCTGGGACATTTTGGGTTCCATATTCCAACCCAAAAGGTACATCTTCCTCTTCGGATCTCTCCTGATCCTCAAAAATTGAGGTCCAGGATTTGAAAAACTCCTTCCTAGGGAGAGGCTTGAAACCCTTCTCTGGGAGAGGAGGAGGAGGAGGTGTAATACTAGATTTTGAAGAAGATACATGTCTTGCAGTTTTCTCCTTCTCCTTTTCTAGCTGCCCTGGCTTGGTTGGAGCCTTTGGCGGTGAAGGTTTCAGCGTCGACGTCGATAAAGGCTTCGACGGCATCAATGACATTGTGGTCGTCAACAGGGTCTGCTTCGAGGGCGGCGAGGCGGCCTTCAACAGTTTCCCCTTCGAGGTGTGGAAGGTCTCGGATGGTGTCGGTGACCTCAAGCGGTCGATTCGACTCGACCGTTTTTCGCTCGGTGTCCTGGAAGGTTCTCTATCCTTCCTTTTACGATCACCCGGGCTCGAGGGCGCGCGAGTGTCGGAGCGATGACGCTCCTGGCCGGCTTCTGAAGAAGGCGCGGACCGAGGCTTCGCTTTCTCAAACACCTCCATCATTTTGACCCTAAATGCTTCCCACTCTTCGGAAGACGAATGTTTTGTGGGGCATTTCATTTTCGGAGACTCGTCTGATGAGGAGGTGGAGCGAGATCTATGGCGTAGTTTCTTCGACTTTTTCGACGAAGACGACGAGAGCTGAGAATCGCTTCGAGATCTGGATCTATGCCTTTCGCGTCAAGGAGATTTTTCCCCATGGGGTCTCGACTCAACGCTAGAGGCTTTCCGATCCTTCCGACCTACCTGTAGCTTTCCTCTCCTTTCTCGCAAGGCCTTTTCCGTCATCGCCTGACACTTCGAACAGGCCTCTATGTCGTGGCCTTCCCCGAGACACCACAAACACTCGCGGTGCGGGTCCGTGATCGACATTTTTGTGCCGCATGACTTGCATTTCTTAAAACCCGATCTCGGGGTCGTGGTCGGCGTCGATGAGGAGGACATTATTTCTTCTCGTAATATTATATTTCCTGACAGAACTCGAGGCGCGCCGAATGTCCGAAGCAACGTACTGCGGAAAAACGGAACCGAGGCCAACGGGTGCCACGCGTGCTACTTATACACCCGATGACGTCACCCTCGACAGAGGCCCTCGAGGGACTATCGACTCGACGACGATGGAATACATCTAAGATGAGGAATACGTTGGAGGACACAATCCACTCAAAGTATATTTCAACGCGCCATGTTGGTCAGGTGTGACTGGAGCATCCTGGGCTGAGTGTCTCCCTGCATTCTGGTATTCATAATTTTGCTTCTCATTTATCATTGCAGAGCTGTACTTGATATAATGCAAAAAATGGAGGCACGTCTGGATGCCCTATCCACACATGGCACTAAAACAAGGAGGTGTCTGGAGTGTGGTATGGGTTGGTTGAATTATTAATGAAGGTTACTGACTTATTTCATTTTAAAAAACAGGAATCCAGCATATTATTTTGTAAAGGTGTAAACGAAATGAGCAGTTCTGAAAAAAAAAAATGTTTTGCAACTTCAAACAAGCAGGCAGGCTTGTAAATGTTTTATAAAGATACGTCAGACCTATTGTTTCACAAATAAAACAAATAGCCTGGGAGACCCGTTGTCTGGACTTGCCTTGAAAATGCAGATGTGCCAACAAATTTAACAGCCCCAACATTAGCACTTTGCATGAAGAGTTGGAATTTTGCACTTGAAAGCATCACTGAAGGAGAACCTGCACCATTTACCCAGTTTGTATTAGTTTCTGTCTGCTGGGGAGCCCATTTGTGACTGTGTACTGACTTTGTGTACTGACTGTACTGGCTGAGAAAGGATATAAGGTTGACAAGGAAAAGTTACAGTATTGTCAACAGGAAGTGCTGTACATAGGCCAGCTGATCTCACATGAAGGAAAGTAAGTGACCCCAGAAAGCGCTGAAGCCATATTGAACACGGCTAAGTCACACACGATAAAGCAAATGCAGAGCTTTCTAGGCCTGTGCAACTATGTTAGGGCATGGGTTTTCGATTATAGCTCTTATACTAAGCCTTTACTTCAGGCCCTAAAGAAGGCCCAAGTGACGAAAGGAAAGATTGAATTGTCTGAGGCCATGGAGAAAGGGTTTGCTGAACTCATGAGAGTGATTTGTACAGCTCCAGTTCTCGGAATTCCCAATTATGCAGAGGAATTTTACCTGTTTTCACACACAAATGGCAGCGTCATGACGGCAGTGCTCGCTCAAAGAACATGCTTGGGGTACAAGCCCCTGGCATACTACAGTGGGAATCTGGAACCAGTAATGAGAGGCCACTTCCAATGTGAACAAAGTTTAGCTGCCGCAGCGTTCGCCACAGAGAAGGCGACAACTGTTGTAATGGGATGCTCCATGACGTGGTATGTCGAGCACTCATTATTTGCCATTCTAGAGAAGGGCACATTGACATCTCAGAGAGCTTCTGCTTATGAAGTGATCATATCAAACCCATCGATTAAAATAGTCCGATGTAAAATAGTAAACCCTGCTATGTTCATTGCAGAGCCAGTCACTGAGGTAGAGTCGATGCATGACTGTGCAAATTATGAAGAATTCTATGATGAAATCCCCAGGGTGAAAGAAAATGCCTTGGCAGGAGGAGAGACCGTCTTTATTGACGGGTCTTTGAGAATTGATCAAAATGACAGGCAAAGATACACAGGCATTGCGTTGTAATAAAGCACACAGCAAATGGAGAGTTTCAAGTGCTTCTTAGTGCATGAATACCATCTAATTATTCAGCACAGGCTGCAGAATTATTGGCGTTGATACTCTCCATTGAGAATCACGCAGACCAGAAGTAACGGTGTACAGTGCCTATGTGAAGTCAACAGTGCACGCAGGCTTAGCGTGCTGGAAAAGGAGGAGTTACCTCCGAGCAGACGGCACGCCAGTGCAGCATGCAGTCTTATTGGACAGACTGATTAAGGCACTACAGCTCCCAGTGGGCATAGCGGTCGTGAAATGCGCCGCCCACACTAAAGGGACAGATTTTATCTCACGCGGAAATCAAGCAGCAGACACGGAAGCCAAGCGTATGGTATCAAAAAGTGAGACGGTTATGGCAGTGGGAGCTATCCATGCCAATGGACTAATGATGCTTACACAAACCACACCTGAGGGTTACAACAATTTGGGGCAAACACAGTCAATGAATCTCCGAGGGGAGGCACCGCAGGAAGAGAAGAACCTGTGGAAACGTCAAGGGTGTTGTTTAAACCCCTGTGACAGCTTGTGGCGACAAGACAGCACTGGTAAACCAGTAATGCCTGGAGCCCTATTAAAAATAGCGCTGGAGCAGTTACATTACCCGGTGCATATGACAAAAGAGAATCTAGCAGCAACACTCACGGAAGACTGGTTCATACCGAATTTAGCTGAGCATGTTGCATTCTTTATGGTGAACTGCATACTCTGCCAGCAATTCACTGCAGGGCACACATTAAAAGTTATGAGAGGAATCATCCCCAAGGCAAATGGGCCTTTTCAGCACTTGCGTATCGATTACGTTGACATGATTCAAGTATGTAACGGGTACAGATACTTAATTGTTGTGGTGTGTCCATTCTCTAGCTAGATAGAGGCAGGTCCATGTACACACCCAGACCACACCCAGACTCTACCTGTGCAGCCACATTTTTTGTGAGGGAAGTGTTCCCCAGGTGGGGGGTGTGTGAAGTCATGAGATCAGATAATGGCCCCTACTTTGTTAATTCCATATTTGAGCAGATTGGCTTGCTGCTTGGTATAAAGCACAAGTTCTCGTAGGTGTATCATCCACAAGGTAATGGGATCTGTGAGAAGCTCAATGGCTTGTTAAAGGAAAGGCTAGCCAAGTTGAAGCTTACTCTAAGGAAGGTATGGTTGTACTGCCTTCCACTGGCACTGTATGCTCTTCAGAACCAACCTGGCTCCGACCATCATCTTATGCCACACGTGATAGCCACAGGAAGAAGAATGAGAACTCTCCTAAAACCCCGAGATAGGGCTAGATGTGATGCCCAGTCAACAGGAGAGGTTTTAGGATCTGAAATGCAAAACTATCTGAACTGTATGACATCTTGCCTTACAGTAATTTCAGACCAGCTGCAGCGACGACGAAAAGGGTGCAGCGCAGCACAGAACACAGAAGGAGACACTTCATCAGACTCAGTTCAAGGTCTACGTGTTCCACTCGTCTTCCCTGGAGACTCCGTCTTGGTGAGAAACCATTCAAGGAAAAGGTGGGACGAGCCAAGATTCAACAGTCCTTTTATCATAGAGGACTGCACTCCGTCTGCTGTGAAGCTACAGGGCAGGAGAGTGTGGATTGTTCTCGGTAATATCAAACCCTACATCGGAGAAGGCCCCCTGCCTGCACCCCAACGAGAGGAATCAATGAGCAACAGGGAAGAACCACAGCACGTGGAGACAAGATCCATGTCGAGGAAGAAGGACGCATGACCAGCTAGAGAAAGACAAAGAACTTTTGTGCAAAAAGTGGTGGCTTCATTTTGGATATTCCTCTAAGCAAAAAAGGGCATAAGAACAGACACTCTGTGCATCCTAGTTGTAGGGTGAAGAAGAAAATTGCACGTGTAAGCCACAACATAGTCTGTTGACTTTGAACTTTGGACTGAGGCACGCTGAAGCCTTGATGAGAAAAAGACTATGCCAAATTTTGACCGAGGACATTTACATTGGAAACAAATACAGTATCCCGATGCATTCAGCACCGAGACCTTATTCGAAATCACTTATGGTGTCCCACAGTAGAGACATCACAAAGGACGTGGTCACCTATTTCAACCTAGTGCTAAGATCATACCCGTCACTGGTAGGGAGGCTCACCAGTGTCACAGACTTTCTCCAAGATCCTGAAAACGAAAAAATAATAAGACAACTGCTTACTGTCATTGCCGAACAATTTATTATACTCCCTGAGTACAGTAACAAAGAAACAAATGATCCCAACACAGGTGGAAATAGATGAGCTCATCAACACACTGTTCTTTCACATAATCGAAGATTGTCCAACTCTCATTGGGAGAACAACAGACTCACTCACATTTCTTCGAGATCCAGCAAATACGGAACATTTGAGCCATCTCTTGAATAAGATAATCATTTTGGTCACACTCCACACGACTGGACAGTGCAGACATTGGTAACATCAAGGAAAAAACATATAATCCTGAACCCAGCAAGACAGGACAGATGTCCCTATCACCAGAAGACAGCACACAATGTCCTCTTTCACCTAGTCACTGACTTTCCAGAGCTGGTAGGGAGACCTATCGAGGTTGACATCCTCACCTTCATCAGAGATCCAGCTAATGTCGCACAGATGGGAATGCTCCTGCATGGAATCATACTCCAAGTGGAACTTTCCAATCATCAGAGAGATTATCTGAGGAGATTTTAAGGAAACTTTCCGCTGAGGGACAGACCAAGGGAGCAGAGTCGAGAACTCCATTTGTTATATTTGTTGTTATTTATTCCCTATTTCTTCATA
This sequence comes from Ambystoma mexicanum, assembly GCF_040938575.1. Lineage (NCBI taxonomy): Eukaryota > Metazoa > Chordata > Amphibia > Caudata > Ambystomatidae > Ambystoma > Ambystoma mexicanum. The sequence continues at coordinate 748,486,141 of NC_090923.1, read as the reverse complement.
CTGACCAGTATCCAACATGTCCTCAGGACTGAAGCAGATTCGAGGGGTGGACTGGGAGCTGACCTACTTTGAACATGCACAGTAAAAGGGCTCACTGAAGTGTTATATAATCTGTTTTTCCCCTAATCTAACAGAGGAACTGTATCCTGAAATAAGAGAAAATCCATCGCCCGCAAGAGGGTGGACACTTGTGAACCATCTAACACTCGCAAACGCAGTATTTGAAAGACAATATTGGTTAAGGAAATAATAACATTGACATTTCGCGAATGATCGAGATGGGGGTCCAGAGCAGCAACCTGCTCTTCCCACAAGCAGAGAGGCACCCCCGCTTCTCTGGAAGGAAATGCTGTCGCCTAACATAGCGTACCATAATGTACTTATGTATTATAATTGTCATTATCTTTCTGTCATTAACGATCAGAACTGCATTCTTTATTGGTGCATGAAGCGTTCCAATTTCCGTGCACCCACCTGATGATACACGCATGAAACCCACAAAAGCACCCAGACCCTATATAGTCATTCGAGTACCTAGAAAATCTGACGGTAGAGTAAATGAACTTGAAATTAACGTGATTAATAGTGATATACACACACTTATGGTAATGAATGAGCAGGAAAGCCGGAGACAGGGTCGGCATGAAATGAATGAAGAAAAAACACTGACAACTACATGCACACAAACACACTGAATGCATACAAAACAGGCCTAGTGTCAATGACCGCAGAACCACAAACGAAAACAGCAGAGAAGATGAGACTGCCTGCCATAAAAACCTTCACAGAGGACAGTGGGAGAAAACAAGAAGAATTAAGAGAAAGACCAACAGAAGCAGTCATATCAGAAACCCTTAAGAAAACAGAAGCGGCCTCAGAAAAACTCTCTGCAAGGACACCCATGTTAGTAGACTTACTATTCCCGCACATAGCCAGAGCGAGGAACTGAACAATAAAACCACAAAGACTGCATTACCCAGCATATATGTTCCAACACAAGGGACAAGTACCAGTTCCACAATACAGCCATATACCGGACCAGTGTCAGGCTGGTTGGCATGGGCATTTGCACGCAGCAGAGAAAAGATGCATGAGGACCAGGAAAAAGCTGCCAGACTCTTGTTCACTCAAATGGCACTGTTGAAGAGACCTGCACCATGGACCAGGATACCTGAGAACCCCCCAGCAAGAAAGAGCCATACAGATGCATTCAGAGATGTAGTAATAGCAAACTACATGAAAATCTTAAGAATCAAGAGAAGCACGCATGAAGACGACAATGAACTGAACGATTACCTGGATAGCACAGCACACTTAGGTAACAACATTTGGTACCAGCACATGAAGGAAGTTGGAAGACGAAAATCCGAAGGGGAGTGCTTTGTTTGCGCACTCCTACCGTACAGCATGGGGAAGTCCAAGATCTTCGTGGCTGTAGAAATTGATGTCCCAACAGCACACTGTCTCTCACACATAGCAATGTGCATTACAAGAGGCCAGTTCATGGGAAGTGATGCCTCATTGATATGGGCAACTGAAACAGCTTATCCCGATGAAGATGATTATGTCCAGGACATTAAGACGAGAAACAGAACCCATACTAGGAATCATGTGATCAGGTACGAGAAGCCTGGAGTCAAAGGAACAGGAATAAGATGGGAAGTAAAACCGAGACTGAACGTCCAAGAGAAAACTCCAAAAGAGGCTCAAATTTGGAAAAACAGAGGCCAAATGCAGATTTGGGGAACAGTACTTTCATCAAACGGATGGGAGCAAGGCGTAGTGATCTGCCGAGCATGGATGGTCCTCTGATCCTGCAAGGAAGCCATCGAAAACTCACAAAGACTGTGCAAACCACTATGGCCTAAACTTACAAAACTACTGACAAGGGTCAAAGACAGAGGAGGACCCCTGCAGATAGTGCCACTAGAAAGTCTGAAATTGTGCTTCAGGAACAATGGCATAAGAAAAATGGGGGGAATCAAAACTGCAGATGAATTTTTGAGGCTCCAGGAAGGACTCATGGGACTGCAGTGATCATGGATCATTATTGGGCATGTGGACCCAAAGCATACATCAGACTACCGAAAAACTGGGGAGACATATGCATAATAGTGAATGTCCACGTTCCAGCATTAGTAATCCCGAAAAGCGACCTGAACATTGACAGTTTCCCGAAAGCAGATGCTCACCTGAGGAAGAGGAGATCTGTGGGACTGATAACTCGAATGAAGAGAGAAAACTACTTTTCTACTAAATCAGAAGAAGCATATCATGCAATCCCATATGAACACAGGCTGTTCAGTCTCACCTCATCAGTTTTCACAACGATTTTCATGCCACGAATTCAAGTTGAAGTAAATACTAAATGGTTGCAGATAACCAGATGGGAGTTACTGCAAACCATCAACACGACAATAAAAGGATTCAATGCAATTAAGGAAGAGTTAAGAGCCATCCGACTGATGACTCTCCAGAACAGATATGTACTTGACATGATCACAGCTATGGATGGAGGAGTTTGTGCAAAAATAGGAGAATCATGTTGCACGTTTGTACCTTCTCACGACGAGGAAAATGGAACTTTAACAGAAGCCATAAGTATGCTGACAAACCTGCAGAACCAGATGATCAATGAAACCGACGAAGTTGATGATGACAGCTGGTTTGGATCACTGTTTTCATGGGTTCCACAATGGATGGCAGATGCATTCAAATTCCTGGGAGCCCTGCTAGTGATGATATTACTAGGATTTTGTGTTATCAAGATAATAATCTGGCAATGCCAGAAAACTGTGAAGAAAGCCATAGGGATGAAGGTCATGATTGATGTCACACCAGGATGGAAGCCCAGAGATCTGACTGATGAAGAAATAAGAGACTTTGTGAAGGCTAGCAAGAACACACCAGAAGGTACAAAGTTTCTTTATCCCAGAAAATGCAGAAATTATGAAGGAAAATAGATTTACTGCAGCCCAAATGGACAATGTCAGCTGATGACATGGAAAAAAGACGAACCTGTAAGGACAGCAGGAAGCCTGAGAGGAGTGATAGAAATATGGACTCCAAAGAGACACTTCATCAAACCATCATGTACAAACTCAGAAGATAAAGAGGGAATGAACCCAGAGGATGAAGTGAAGATGAATACAGAGGAACCAAGTGTGATGAATCCAAAGGAGGAAGTGGAAGTGGTTGAGTAATCGACCAGAGGGGGGAGTGTAGAGGAGGTCCCAAATAAAGCCTGCACTCCAGTCGCCCATTTTGAAGTACCAGGAGCGCTCACACCGAAATACGTGACGTATGAGGAGCAAAAAAACCAGCAGAGAGCCGTCGTGGGGCTCTGCCCAGTACCTCATAGAAGAACAATACCTATTGAAGTACCAATAACCAGACAACCATGGACAGTAAGGTACCCATTGGGAAAACCCTACCAGCAATTGAAACGAAATGAAGATTGCTTAAGTACTGTCCAGGAAGAAACCAAAAAGTCCTTAATGGAAGATGAATGGTGACGTCACGAGGGCCTGGACTAACGCACCCATAGAAGATATGACGACCCAAGGATGACACAAAGAGATGAAATGCCATAAATAAAGATATCGTGAAACTAAAAGAAGAGAACGTTGATGAAAGACAAAGGAGCTTAAACTGTAAGCAGGAGGAAGATATTCAACCAGCTAACGCCTGTACATATGCTTGTAACCACAAGAAAGCTATGAAAACCGTGCGGTTTGCTATGCTAAGTAGAAGAATAGAGCGGCAAGCGCCATTATGCACAATCTACCTCAAAACGAAGCATGTTATATAAGTACAAGTTCACTTTACACAAAAAGCAGAATTAACTCAGGTTACTAGAGGTCAAACAGGACAGGATTCGTATTCCAGCTAAAACGAGAAGAGATGGTTGAATCGAAACTCAGCAGAGGCAACGTGAGCCAGGAAGAGCCAAGGTCAGACCAATAGAAGGAGCGAATAGTAGCTTCGCGGAATCGAAACGTAAGAGAAGAATAGTCTATCTCAGACAGGCCGAGATAAGGAGGCGTAGCCAGGTGGCAGGCCAAATAAGAATTAAATGCAAAAATTTAAGGAAACTAGGCAGATTCACGGTGTGAGCAGCACATGACCATCCGAGCAAGAAAAAGCACGGGTTCACACCTACGCCTGGCTGTTGCCCAGACAGAGAAATCATAACTTTTTCTGACAAGAAGATACAGTTTCGAGGCTGGCCACAGCCAACTAATTGACACATAGCCACTAAAGTAATGATGGATTGAGGGAAGGCAGGGTGAATCTTAGGGCACCCTACACCTGGCTAACCATTCTGCGTGCTGCTAAGTAAAGTGGAGATTTATGCATGGGGTTGAAGCCAACCCAATCACAATGGATCAAATAATCTAGGGTTCTATAGATAGTAGAACCAATGGGATGTCATACTCATAGTGACGTCTACTAGAGTAATGTTAGAAGGAAGGGCCTAGACGCCCACCTGATAGTGTTTATCCAATCCTCTTACTCCGTTACCATATACAGATATAGTACCTATAGTAAAGTTACCTTTTCCTAACCAATAGAATTGCATGTTATCTTTTGAGTGTTACACGTCAACGATGAAGAGTTTTGGGTATAAATGTTACTGTTTGTATGAAGTTCCAGGGAGTTGAAGCGAGACGGACTATCGCATCACTGTTGATTTCCGTGTTTCCCCGTTTTTTGTAATTGTCATTAAACGGACTCCCCTTTGCCAAACCATTGAGTTGCCCTTATTGATTGGTGTTGGAGTAAGAAAACCTGCACCCCCAACCATCTCAAGGTGCAGTAATCTTGTCTTAAAGTACTCTGGAGCAAACCCTGACTCTATGGGCCGGCCGGGGGTCTCCCCAGTACACCTTCACCCTGGCTAATGTCAGGATAAGGGCTAGGGTGGGAGCGACTGTGGCTGGCTGGCCACGCGAAAAAAAGGGGCGCTCCACCTCTGGCCCCCTCTGCATGAGAAACAAGAACCAGGAAGCTCTCCCTTCTTCCTGGTTCCTGTGTGCATGGAACGTGAGAGCCTGGATGCATGTGGCCTGGAATGATGGAGTATCAAATCCGGTGGACCGAAGCTGCTGTGGGAAACAGGTAAGAGAGCTTTTTTTATATGTAACTGTATAATGTACGTATGTGTGTATTATGTGTGCGTGCATGTCGGATGTGTATGTATGTATATTGGCACACATGCATGTGAATGATGCGCATGTATGTATGTATGTATGAGTGTGAGTGTTGTCGTGTGAATGAGATTACAGTGTATATGAGTGTTCTGGGTGGGTGTGCTTACGGAGAATAGAGTCTGAATTTTTTGGGTGTGCGTGTAAGTGGTTGTGGAGACGGGGTGTGGTAAGTAACTAGTGGGTGAATGGTTATGAATGTGATTGCATGACTGATCTGAGTGGGTGTGCGTGTGGAGAATGCAGTGTGCATGTATGTATGTATGTATGTATGGGTATGGGTGTGAGTGCTGTGTGAATGAGAATGAGATTGCAGTGTGTATGAATGTTCTGGGCGCGTGTGCTTGTAGAGAATGGAGAGAATATGAGATAAAGTGCACGAGTGACTGACTGGTGGTGAATGGGTGTGGGTGTGAATGTGATTGCGTGTGAATGTTCTGGGTGCACATGTGAGTGAATGTGAGAGAAGGCGTATAGGTGAGTGACTGGTGGGTGAATCAGTGTGGATGTGATTGTGTGTGAATGTTCTGGGTGGGGGCACATGAGGATAATGCAGTGTGAATGTTCTGGTTGCGCTTGTGTGTGATTGTAAGAGAAGGTGTATGACATGAATGGGTATACATAGGATTATGTATGTGGAAGGTGTTGGGGGGAGGGATTGTCGAGCACTGGAGCATTGTTATTTCCTTAAAGTGACATGCCATGTTTTACTGTCATTCTTGGGCAAAGCCAACTTGATGAGTGTTATTAGGTGGCTATAATGGAATTGTAGTGCAGCCAGTCTAGCCATTACTTACTGTGTCATGACAATGTGTACTGGGCACCTATGATAAACCAAGCAAACATGATGAGTGTTATAACATGACTAGACTGGTATTTTGGTGGAGCCAGTCTAGCCCTTTCTAAGTGTGACATGACATGACATACTTTACTGGCCATCAATGATAAATCAAGCCCTATATGTGTTATTACATGGCTAGACTGGCATTTTGGTGCAGCCAGGATAGCTACTTCTTACTGTGTGGCATGCCATTTTTACAGAGCATCTATGATAAAGCAAGAATAATAAGTGTTCTTAGGTGTCTGGACTGGCCTACATTGGAGCCAGTTTGGTTACTGTGGCATGGTACTTTTAATGGCAAAGCCAAAATGAGTATGTTCTTGCTTTGGGGTACTAGAAAATATTGGCAGAGCCAGTTTGGACATGTTTTCTCATATGATACTAGCATTATGCGTTAAGCAAACATGGGTATGTTCTTATACGGGAATACTGGTATATCATGGTGCAGCAGCATGGAAATATATGGGTTACAGCCAGTCTGAAAATGTTTTTTATACTGTCATGTATTGTGAGGAAAGACATGAAAATGCGTTTGGAAATGCTCCTGAGCACTGTTGATGATTTGCATCTATTGTATTTTTTTTCAAAACTAATTGCAAACTGTCTGGCTTTTTACCCAATTTTTCAAAGAAAGTGTGCTCTATAATACACCATTTTAACCCATTATCCCAAAAATGTTCTCTGTGTGGAAAGATCTGTACCCTGAGCTTACTTTTGTTGTACCCTGAGCTTACTTTTGTAGGTGCAAGCTGCCCCGCTATGCTCTGTCGCGTTTCTAATATTTGTGGCAATTATTTGTGCCACTCCGATAAAGAAATTCACCAGCCGCCATTGGTAGCTGGTTCATTTGGGCACCAGGGGCCAGGCACCCCGTGGGCCATTGTTTCTACGCTAGGTGAATGATTTAAGTTTTGATTAAAAACATACTTGCATTTTTCATCTAGTGCAGTGTGCGCGTGCCCCTGCAGCGGTATGATCATCATGGCCATTGAGCATGCGTGGTGGTCCAGGCCAACCCGGAGTTGGGCGCGTCTCATGCTTTGTTGAAGGGCTTGGGGGGGCCCTTAGTATGGCTCATAGGGGGGGCCCTAACTTTTGTGTTACAGCGCATTATCATCTGAATTGCCTATCCCCTGTTTTACCATTGCTTCAGATATGGCTCCGGAAAACACTGGTGCAAGTTTTTATGCATCCCAAACATCCCACCACTGTGCTTTGTTCCTAGGTCTGCAGAATACATTCTTAGGAAACTCAAACAGAGGACAGAAAAGGCCAATCCGGTTCATAACAGGATATAACAGGATACAACAGGAAATAGGTACATTTATGTGACGGCGTTATTTTTACTCCATGACTTTCGTATTCCAAGCGTGTGCGAGTCTGAGCACATGCTGACAGTGATTGGAAGCTGCTTCTCATAACTACGTAACAAAACTCTTGTGCAGTCCATAACCTCCAATACACCAGTCTGCAACCTGCAGCACTTCAGATGTGTCAGACTATGACTCCCATGATCCCTCAACATTGGCTGTGCTGGGTGGGGCTGATGGTAGTTGCCATCCAAAACACCTGGAGAGGCAAAGGTTGCAAACCCCTGCTAATGCTTGCATAAACGATTACGTGGGCACACCTCGCTTCACAGGAATGGCCATGCTCTCTCAAAATGTACTTGAAAGTTAATCAATCAGTGTCAGGCATGATCAAAAAGAGGATGGCGGACGGTGATGTGAATAACAAAGAGTCATGGAGTAGGAGTAAAAATGGAGGCGTAAGATAGCAGCATTGAGAAGCCAGAGAGACTTGGTCAACACATTCTGAAGGGTTTCCAGGCTGAAGCGAGCATCACTCTTGGAGAATGCGGCCAGGGCATAACTGCTCTGCGCGCTTGGCGCAGAGTGGCAAACATCTGGAAGGGAACACTGATGCTGCTTTATCCTCGTTGGAGTGAGCACAGATGATTTGTGAAGTGGATTTCAATGATGGCTGGTGAATGTTTTCATTGAGGGGCAGGTTTAAATCTTTCCCAGTAATGAACGTCAGAGACGAGCTTAGCAAGTGATCTTAAACTAATCAAGATGGGTTTGGTGAGGAGGGGGGCCTCCACCGGAGACATTTATTTAAATAGTTGATTAAAATGGTCCATTTTCAGTGAACTTTAGGTGTAAAGTTGTGTAATAAGCTATGTAATTTACAATCAGTTCTGTAGATAACCCATGAAAAAGTCCAACCATTCAAGCAGACATGCCGACCTTCCTTGGAGGTGGTACAGAGGATAGATCCTTGAAACTGGTGACACTCTCCACTCTCTCTGGGAAGCAAAGAGGCAGTCTTGACCACGCCATAACAATACAAGAAGTGCCTGACGCTTTTGAACACCTGAAACCCAACACATCTGCGGAACCGGGTGGTCTCTCCACAACCTTTTAATAAGCCCTAGCCCCACAATACCCAGCCCCCTGCAAATCCGTACAGCTTATTTAGAGATGGGGGACCTTGCAACTTCACTGAAGGAAGCATATATGTCTCTTCGAAAAAGTCAAATAGGCTGCTCCATCTCAGTGCTCGGGATGCTTAAATCTTGCAAATTGAGATTTAGCCAGGTAAATAGACCCCAATCAGTCAGGGTTTGCATCCCATAATAAGTCTTCTGATAACATCCGGCTAGCTCTTCTTCATGTAGATAAGACCAACAGAACCTCTGAGCCGGACCGCTTGTTAGCTCCCAATGAGACTGGAGGTCCTTTGAGAAAGTCCTAGCAATGTTTGATTTATGTAATGCAGGTGACTTTAGCTAATTATGTAAGTCTCTTTGCAATGATTGGCCTAATAGGACAATTAACAGGGAAGTTCCTGCTACAGGGAGGATTTGCAGATGTTTGTGGCTCGAACCTGAATAGATGGGCAAATCAAAGGGTTGAGTGCAGGCAAAGCAATGTAGTACTAGCTTTATCAGACTCAGCAGAAGCATTGGCAGGTCTGATCGAGGAGGTAACACATTCCTGAAGGCCTTACAGTGAATTCAAAGAAATCAGAGCTACTGCACATAACGGACCCTAAGCTGATGATGTGGTAGTAGTAGTGGCGTCATTTGTATAATGCTTTTCCCCATTAATATGGTCACAACATGCGGCTCTCGGGGGACCGGAGTCCAGGTATGGGAATTTCAAGGAGGTGCTAGTATGCATGTGTGCATTTTAGCCAGAACAAAAATATCAAGGTCCCTGTAACCCCCCATGTTGAGCAGGCATTGCGCCTAGAAACACTTATGTACAGGCGCGTTATAAATGACTTATCATATCATATGTGTATGGGTGGTAGGTAGTAGTCTAGAGAGAGTATGCGAGAGCCATAGTCATATGTGTGCAGCTGCCTATCGAATTTTTGTCATGAACACGAGCTGCATTTTCATTGTAAAGATGTTGAGCTTTGTGTTATAGTATGGTGCAGCAGTGCAGCCATGACATGAACATGGAGTGCAACAAGTGTAGCTATAGTGGGGTAATGGTCAACATAAGTTAAAGTGCCACCCCTTGCTATGCCAAATCCAATGAGGTGAAATATGTTTCCCCTCCCCTCACTTTAATAGAGTGAGACCCATTACCCAGCTCTGGAGTCAGTTGAGCGCAATGCATTGCCCAGCTTTGAAACCATCTAAGTGCAACATAATGTTCGTCACAAGATCCAGAAAATGTGATACCTTGCCCACCCCTAGCATTCATAAGAGTGAGATACAATTCCCCCCGCCCCCTGATTCAATCAGAGTGCGACACAATGCTCGCCTCCAAATCCAAGAGGTACTGCACATTGCCCAGGTCTAAGTCCATCAGAGTGCGACACATTACTCAGCTGTAGAGTAGTTTGAGTGCAACATCTAGATCCCCGCCCCCCCAAAGTCCAACAAGTGCGACAAATTCCTCAGCTTTAGGGCCAACAATATGCCTGACCACAAAGTATATCACATCAGAGCAAGGTGCATCATAATGCCCACCCCCAACCTTGCAGGTGTGGCACGTTGCCCACCCCCAGAGTCCTACTTGGTGCAATCCTGTGCCCCTCTGAGAGGCCATGAGAGAGCAACATATTGCTCAGCTGTAAATACAGTGGAGGAGGGACACATAGGCCAGCTCTTCTGCCATCTAAGGGTGAATCCTTGGCTAGCTCATGATGCCATCTGAGTGCAACACATAGGGCCTCATTCCGGGTAGGGCGGTAAGCGGTACCGGGAACCGTTAAGGAGACCGGTGCCGGTAATTCCTTACCGTCCTACTACGAGGTCCCTTAGCGCGTCCCTCCTTTAACGCCTGGTCTGACCAGGCGTTATGGATGGGACCCGTTAAGGGACTTCAGAGCTAATAACGGTACCGCAAATTGCGGTACCGTTATTAGCTACTTCCCCATTCCCATTGAGCCCTATGGGGGCTGAAATGGGAATGGGGAATGGCTTTTTCAATGGGGACTTACCGGTCCCGCAAAGGTCGGACTACACTGGTAAGTCCCCATTGAACCAAGTCGGGGTCGGTACTGGTATGGGAGGAAGTCATGGCGCAAATAGCGCCATGACTACCACCATACTCGGAATGAGGCCCATAGTCTGCCTCTGAATCCAACATGGTGCGACAGGTTGCCTCGTTAGGAGCAATCAGAGTGCGATGTAGTGACCAGCTCGACGAGCCATCTAAGTGAAACCCATTGTCCGCCCTCAAGGGAAATGTGTGATGCAATGCCCAGCATTGCCCAGGAGAGGTGGACTTTCTACCCATACCCTCTCAGCTGGGTTGTCCTGACACTGAAGGGAGCTGCCCTTGCTATTGGACCTTTGCAAGCTGTCCGGGAGAGTGGGAATTAGGCCGAAGGAGAGGGCCAAAGGATAATCAGGGAGAAGGAGGGAAGAACCAAGTTTTAAGGGCTTTTCTGAAGGCCAGGTGGTCCTCTTGAAGGCAGAGGTCGAGGGGGAGGGAATTCCAGATGCTCTGTGCCAGATCTCAGGATTCTGTTTAGTTGGTAATCAGAGAGTTTCTTTTGGATGGATTCCAGGCCTTTCTTATCAACGGCACGGTGGGTTATACACATGGCTTTGATAGTGGCCCTTTGGCTGATAGGGAGCCAGTGGAGTGCAAGGTGATATGTGCCCTTCGCGGGAGGGCATGGAGGAAACGTGCAGCAGTGTTTTGCATCATTGGAGCTTGTTGAGCTAGTAAGAGTGGGCGCGTATGTAGATAGAGTTGCCAAAGTCTAGCCACGAGAGGATGATGGCCATGATTGTCGAGACTCTGTCAGAGAAGGAAAGATAAGGGAAGATACGCCTGAGGATGCAGAGGTGGTAATGGCTCAATAAAGGCAGCTATGCTATTTACATGGGTGACTTACTCCATTAAATATCTGGTGACCAACATAACACCCACCCTGACTACGCTATATGGAGCCAACTATCCACAACTTGTTTGACTTTATTAGGTCAGACCCGATGAAACGGTAAGGTTTTTATCTGTCTCTGGCAAAATATCAGTAAGGTGTGGAGAGGAACCCCTTGCCCGCCTCACTGTGACCTAGGCTCACCCACCTACCTGAAAACCAAACCTCTCTTACCCTCTGAGTCTGCCTGTTGATGTTGGCAAGGGATCCACACCTCCAGTGAGTTATGATAGCAAAGGAGGGTATAACACAAAGGGTTCCCCCTCCGGGATGCAAAGCAGGGAAGAATTTGTCTTTTCATGTTATGTAGAAAATGTGTACATGACACAGTTTAGATATGGAGAAACACCTGAGGAGTGTTAACCAACATGCTCAAAGCACTGCTTCAGCAGGCCCTAGGGGCCATGGACCAGGAAACGTAAACTCCATGCCACCATTGAGCACTGACAAACGCAGAGCTGAAACACAGAGCTCCGGAGAAACCATCCTGCACATAGCTAACCAGGGAATGTGGATTCAAGTTCATGGCCAGCCTTAATAAAGGGTTGTGCTGCAAATCCTGACAACTAGTGTGGATTCAAGATGGCGGCTTGCCTTAATAAATGCTTGGGCCACATATCAATGGGGTAAGGGGTGGGACAAAATGAGCGCCAGAGAACTTGCATACCAAAACAGGTCGACCAATCAGAGTGTCAATACAATCACTGGTGTAACACAACATTTGGGGTCCCTCTGCAAGCCATGCTGAGAGGGCCCCCCCTAAGCTCCTCAACAAAGCATGAGAAGCACCACACTCTGGGACGGCACAGACCACCACGCATGTGCAATGCCCATGATGATAATGCCGCTGCAGGGACATGCGTGAACTGCGCAAGGTGAAAGATGTAGGTATGTTTTTTAATCAAAGCTTAAATCTTTCACCTAGTGTAGAAACAATGGGGCCGCGCCTGGCCCCTGGCACTAAAATATGGCATAAACCAAATCAAAAGGAGGACTATTTTTAGGGTAATACACCTGTGTGTTGCCCAGTTTCGTTTTCACACTAATAATAACAACACAGTCCTAACGATTGTAGAGGGTTTGACAAAGAAAAGCCAATATGCCTAATTGCGCTTTCCGAATAGTCTCTTGACGCACTAGTGTTGTGCTAAAAGACACATGCTCCACCACTTTGGCTTTGGCATGTGTTGGCTGCCCCCCAGATGAAGATAAACATTAATTTTATTGGATTTTCTCTGGGTAGGCAGGTGCAGATACAAGTTGGTTAAAATTGTGAAGAGTTTTCTTCAACGACAGTCTCTCTTGAGGTAGGTCACCTCGGATTGAGAAAGGGTCCCTGAATGCTTTTAGCAGGGTAGCCTCAGATTGAACGAACTAGACCTGCGCGATACGTGTTATGCACTAGGTTAGAGTCGTTCTCTTAGCCGACCGGTTTCTGTGGTGCAAATAAGTGGGCCACATTCATCAGGGCTTGTGCAGGGCATCTGCATGTGTGCCTGCTGTTAGTCTCATAGGGCAGCACTGTCTGCGTGTCTTATCGTCCTCTCCCTGTAGGGGTGACAGGAGGGGAGGGGGAGAGAGAGAAAGGGAGAGCAGCGGTGAATATCACATGCTGTCAATTCAAGCTATTAGAAGACACTGCACTGGTGTGTCAGGAGGGGGAAAAGAAAGACTTACCCGCTCCGTATGATCTGGTGGCTTAGTCAAGAACGGTGAGACGGCCCGCTACCTGGGGGCCAAAGGACAACAATTATTAATGTCTACTATGATGTCTGAGTACATCGGATCGGAAAAAAGTCAGTACAAAAAGTTACTAATTCTTCTAACCAAATTGAGTAGTTTTCCTGTCTAGTGCGACACGCACTCGGCGTTGTCGCTACACATTTAGCAAACATATTTCTAACAAGCTTCGGTACATCCCGGATGCCCACGAAGGCGTGACATCAGTGGGAGAGGGAGTGGCTAAACCAGGTGGGCCACAAGGGGCTTACCTCTGGGCAGAGTTCAGTCCGTTTCACGAGCCGTGCGCGAGAGGGTTGAGTCTTCGCGGGCCGTGTGACTACACTATTTATGTTGCCATGGGTTGGCGCGTGGTCACGTGATCACGCGTGCCTGACTCTGGGATGGCCGTCCACAGAGGGAGACTGCGGCCATCACCAGGTCAGGCACCGCGGACCGCGGGTCCCCAGGAATTTCACATCAAATGTTATGAGTGGGAAAATCCCCGATTTTCATCATGAATCTTGCTGCTGGTGCCTGCATGTACCATCCTGTGCAGCCATTTATACATACAGCACTCATCACGGGCACAGTCAGGAGCACCAGTCCAGAGTACATCAAAAACAATCAGTCACAATGAAAGTTAAATTAAACAAAACAGTTTGGCACTATTGATTCATAACGTGGCCAGAGTTTGCCAACTAGTTGCTTCATTCAGTCCGTCTTTATCTGTTTTGAGACGGAAGATCCAGAGTTGTTCACGTTTGAACAGTAGATTCTGTAGGTTCCCGCCTCTTGTGGGGATAGACACTTTTTCAATTATTGTCCATGTGAAGTCTGCCGAGGTGTGTTTAGCAGCTAGAAAGTGTTCTACCATGGGTGCCGTGATCTTCTTAGTGCGGATACAGGATCTATGTTCTGCAAGGCGTATTTTTATAGGGCGTGTTGTCATGCCTATGTAGCGTTTTTCACATGGGCATGTGATCATGTAAATCACGTTGCTACTGTTGCAGTTAGTCAGTGTTTTCTGGATCCACGGGTAATGCCACCCTATGTTAATGGAGGTGGTTCTCTTGGTACTTGAGCAGGCATTACATGTGCCACAGGGAGTGTGGCCCGTCGCTGGGTTCTGCCCCCACAGTGTATTCAATCTGTGTTCTTTTTCTCTATATGAATGTACCAGGGCGTCACGTAGATTCTTCCTTCTTTTGAGTGCAAACCTTGGGGTATCGATACTATGCTGGCCCACATTCAAAATTGGCCATAGTTTCACGATCTCTTTTTTGATTTTGTTGGCAATAGGGGAGAAGCTCATTACTGCAGTTATAGTGTTCTCAACTTCATTGGACTTAACATGATGTTCCAAAGTGACTTCTCGTGGGATGTTACTGGCTCGTTTTCGTGCCTGTTTGATAATTCGCTTAGGATATCCCCTGTTTCGGAGTTTAGCTGCGAGACTTGCTGATTGTCGGATGTAATCTGTTCGTGTGGAGCAGTTTCTCCGGTACCTAAGGAATTGTCCAAATGGTAGATTTCTTCTGAGACTGGTGGGATGGAAACTTCCATATGTAAGAAGTGAGTTTCTATCCGTAGGTTTATTGAATACTGTGCTGAAGATGGTTGCATTCCGTATCTCCAAAGTGAGGTCTAGGAAATGTACAGATTCCGTGCTATGTGTCTCTGAGAATTTGAGAAAAGGATTCTGTCCGTTGAGCCATATCATGAACGTTGCAAGTTCTAGTTCAGTACCTTTAAAGATTAGTAACACATCGTCAATGTATCTGGCCCAAAGGTCCAAATTGGGTAGCCACGGATTGGTTGGATTGTAGATGATTGCCTCTTCAAAGTTTGCTACATAGAGGTTCGCAAGACTCGGGGCAAAGGTGGCTCCCATTGCTGTCCCGGAGATTTGTTCATAGAACGAATTCTCGTAGATGAAGAAGTTTTTTGTTAGGGCAATTTCTGCCAGTTGCATCACCAGGGAGACTGGGGTCGTCATCGGAGGGTCTCTTTCCCGTAATATTTTGTCAATGACTCTGAGTGTGGCCATTTGTGGAATCTTCGTGTAGAGTGATTCGATATCAAGTGTTACCAAAATGTTCAGTGTGGGATCAAACGGTCGGTCCTTAATGAGTTCTAACACAGCTGTAGTGTCCTTCAGATATGAACGCATCTTAGTGACTTCAGGTTTCAGAAAGTAGTCTACAAATTGTGACAGAGGTTCAAGGATTGAGCCTATCCCAGATACTATGGGTCTGCCGGGTGGTGGATTCCTTCCTTTATGCACTTTGGGGAGGGCATAGAAGGCCGGTTTTTTGGGGTATTTCGGATTGAGGAATTCATATTCTTTGGTGCTAATGAGTTCCTCAGCATGTGCTTCTTCAAGAATTGGTACTATCAGCTGTCTGATAGCTTCAGTGGGATCCGTACCAAGTTGTCTATAGCTCACATGGTCTTGAAGGAGCTCCATCACCATGTGGTGGTATGCCGTGGTGTCCATTATTACCGTGGCGCCCCCTTTGTCGGCTGGTTTTATGGTAATGGCAACATTGTTGGATAAAGATTGGAGTGCCTGTCTATTTTTCTTGGAGAAGTTCTTGAATCCTGGCATGATCTCTCGTTCCAGTTCCTCCAGTTTTTTAAGGAGCGCTTTCTCAAACGTGATGGATTCTGGTGTAATAGCATTGGGTGGAGGGTAGAACGTGGATTTCCCTCTCAGGGTGGTGGCCTTCTTTTCTTCCGAGGGTGTCATTTGCCCAAAATATTGCTTCAATCTAATTTTTCTGATAAGTTGTGCAATTTCAATCCTGGTTTGGAATGGGTCATGTTCGGCCGTGGGTACAAATGAAAGTCCTTTCTCAAGTAGAGCTTCTTCTTCAGGAGAGAGGTTATATTGAGAGAGGTTCATCACTAGGCTTTCTGTTCGAGTTGTGTTGTCCTGTGACCATCTAGGGAGTTGGTGGTTTATTCGTTCAGTGCTAGTGTTTGTCCTTGGCCGCGTCCTTTGCTGCGGGTGACTCGAGTGGAAGGGTTCTGCCATTGCACTTGCGGTTGCCAATTGCCTCTCCCTCTGTTTTTTGCTTTTCCTTGCCCTCTTGGAAAAAAAGGTCTCGATGGACCATTATTGTTTGGGGCTGTTCCCCCCAGTGAGCTATTCGATCCTGAGGTGTTAGAACCACTCGCTGAGCTTCCACTTGAGAATGTCCATTGGTTTTGTCTTGCTCGGTTGTTTTGAATTCTTTTTCTGTTATGTTGGTTTACTTGTTGGCCCGGCGTAGAGGTATTGTTAGCACTCTGATCTTCGTAGTGTGCATCTGTGATATAAGGATAAATTTTCTCCTGTGTGTAGGCTGCCAGATCTTTCTTAAGTTTGGTGACTTTCTTGTTGAGATTGAAGTCTCTAAATTCTTTCATTGTGGCCTCTAGGTCCTCCAAGCTTTTCTTATATTGGGCAAGGACATTCGATGATTTAAGGCTCTCTTGTTTTTCTTCTATCTCCTTCATTAGTTTTTCGGACACTGATTTGGCTGTGCTGATGATTAGTATCAGCCAGTCCCTGGTGCATTTATTGGAGATGTAACTCCAGTCCTTCCTGAACTCTAAGTGTTCCAGGAAGATTCTGGGTTCTATCCGTATGATCAATCCTAAGGGAGCTGCATGGGCTCGTAGGTACTCAGTCATTATTGCCCCGTGCAATTCGGTTCTGATCAGCTGTTTTTTCAGGACCTCCAGCTCATTCCATTCATTATTTGCCATCCCTGGTATGGGAAGGGATATTTCATCTCCCAGGATTGAAGGAGTTGCCAGTATAGTGTCTACCAGTTCTTCGGCGAAAGCTAGGCATCTTGCTTCAGCCATCGTTGTGCTGCGGTGAGGTGTGGGTCAGGTGTCTTGGTATGTTTGCTAAACAAAAAACAGGCAAAATGGTGTGGGTGCTTGAATCCTTCAAGCTCTAGTCCACAGCCCGTGGCTGTAAGAAGGAATAAACCAAATCAAAAGGAGGACTATTTTTAGGGTAATACACCTGTGTGTTGCCCAGTTTCGTTTTCACACTAATAATAACAACACAGTCCTAACGATTGTAGAGGGTTTGACAAAGAAAAGCCAATATGCCTAATTGCGCTTTCCGAATAGTCTCTTGACGCACTAGTGTTGTGCTAAAAGACACATGCTCCACCACTTTGGCTTTGGCATGTGTTGGCTGCCCCCCAGATGAAGATAAACATTAATTTTATTGGATTTTCTCTGGGTAGGCAGGTGCAGATACAAGTTGGTTAAAATTGTGAAGAGTTTTCTTCAACGACAGTCTCTCTTGAGGTAGGTCACCTCGGATTGAGAAAGGGTCCCTGAATGCTTTTAGCAGGGTAGCCTCAGATTGAACGAACTAGACCTGCGCGATACGTGTTATGCACTAGGTTAGAGTCGTTCTCTTAGCCGACCGGTTTCTGTGGTGCAAATAAGTGGGCCACATTCATCAGGGCTTGTGCAGGGCATCTGCATGTGTGCCTGCTGTTAGTCTCATAGGGCAGCACTGTCTGCGTGTCTTATCGTCCTCTCCCTGTAGGGGTGACAGGAGGGGAGGGGGAGAGAGAGAAAGGGAGAGCAGCGGTGAATATCACATGCTGTCAATTCAAGCTATTAGAAGACACTGCACTGGTGTGTCAGGAGGGGGAAAAGAAAGACTTACCCGCTCCGTATGATCTGGTGGCTTAGTCAAGAACGGTGAGACGGCCCGCTACCTGGGGGCCAAAGGACAACAATTATTAATGTCTACTATGATGTCTGAGTACATCGGATCGGAAAAAAGTCAGTACAAAAAGTTACTAATTCTTCTAACCAAATTGAGTAGTTTTCCTGTCTAGTGCGACACGCACTCGGCGTTGTCGCTACACATTTAGCAAACATATTTCTAACAAGCTTCGGTACATCCCGGATGCCCACGAAGGCGTGACATCAGTGGGAGAGGGAGTGGCTAAACCAGGTGGGCCACAAGGGGCTTACCTCTGGGCAGAGTTCAGTCCGTTTCACGAGCCGTGCGCGAGAGGGTTGAGTCTTCGCGGGCCGTGTGACTACACTATTTATGTTGCCATGGGTTGGCGCGTGGTCACGTGATCACGCGTGCCTGACTCTGGGATGGCCGTCCACAGAGGGAGACTGCGGCCATCACCAGGTCAGGCACCGCGGACCGCGGGTCCCCAGGAATTTCACATCAAATGTTATGAGTGGGAAAATCCCCGATTTTCATCATGAATCTTGCTGCTGGTGCCTGCATGTACCATCCTGTGCAGCCATTTATACATACAGCACTCATCACGGGCACAGTCAGGAGCACCAGTCCAGAGTACATCAAAAACAATCAGTCACAATGAAAGTTAAATTAAACAAAACAGTTTGGCACTATTGATTCATAACGTGGCCAGAGTTTGCCAACTAGTTGCTTCATTCAGTCCGTCTTTATCTGTTTTGAGACGGAAGATCCAGAGTTGTTCACGTTTGAACAGTAGATTCTGTAGGTTCCCGCCTCTTGTGGGGATAGACACTTTTTCAATTATTGTCCATGTGAAGTCTGCCGAGGTGTGTTTAGCAGCTAGAAAGTGTTCTACCATGGGTGCCGTGATCTTCTTAGTGCGGATACAGGATCTATGTTCTGCAAGGCGTATTTTTATAGGGCGTGTTGTCATGCCTATGTAGCGTTTTTCACATGGGCATGTGATCATGTAAATCACGTTGCTACTGTTGCAGTTAGTCAGTGTTTTCTGGATCCACGGGTAATGCCACCCTATGTTAATGGAGGTGGTTCTCTTGGTACTTGAGCAGGCATTACATGTGCCACAGGGAGTGTGGCCCGTCGCTGGGTTCTGCCCCCACAGTGTATTCAATCTGTGTTCTTTTTCTCTATATGAATGTACCAGGGCGTCACGTAGATTCTTCCTTCTTTTGAGTGCAAACCTTGGGGTATCGATACTATGCTGGCCCACATTCAAAATTGGCCATAGTTTCACGATCTCTTTTTTGATTTTGTTGGCAATAGGGGAGAAGCTCATTACTGCAGTTATAGTGTTCTCAACTTCATTGGACTTAACATGATGTTCCAAAGTGACTTCTCGTGGGATGTTACTGGCTCGTTTTCGTGCCTGTTTGATAATTCGCTTAGGATATCCCCTGTTTCGGAGTTTAGCTGCGAGACTTGCTGATTGTCGGATGTAATCTGTTCGTGTGGAGCAGTTTCTCCGGTACCTAAGGAATTGTCCAAATGGTAGATTTCTTCTGAGACTGGTGGGATGGAAACTTCCATATGTAAGAAGTGAGTTTCTATCCGTAGGTTTATTGAATACTGTGCTGAAGATGGTTGCATTCCGTATCTCCAAAGTGAGGTCTAGGAAATGTACAGATTCCGTGCTATGTGTCTCTGAGAATTTGAGAAAAGGATTCTGTCCGTTGAGCCATATCATGAACGTTGCAAGTTCTAGTTCAGTACCTTTAAAGATTAGTAACACATCGTCAATGTATCTGGCCCAAAGGTCCAAATTGGGTAGCCACGGATTGGTTGGATTGTAGATGATTGCCTCTTCAAAGTTTGCTACATAGAGGTTCGCAAGACTCGGGGCAAAGGTGGCTCCCATTGCTGTCCCGGAGATTTGTTCATAGAACGAATTCTCGTAGATGAAGAAGTTTTTTGTTAGGGCAATTTCTGCCAGTTGCATCACCAGGGAGACTGGGGTCGTCATCGGAGGGTCTCTTTCCCGTAATATTTTGTCAATGACTCTGAGTGTGGCCATTTGTGGAATCTTCGTGTAGAGTGATTCGATATCAAGTGTTACCAAAATGTTCAGTGTGGGATCAAACGGTCGGTCCTTAATGAGTTCTAACACAGCTGTAGTGTCCTTCAGATATGAACGCATCTTAGTGACTTCAGGTTTCAGAAAGTAGTCTACAAATTGTGACAGAGGTTCAAGGATTGAGCCTATCCCAGATACTATGGGTCTGCCGGGTGGTGGATTCCTTCCTTTATGCACTTTGGGGAGGGATAAGACACGCAGACAGTGCTGCCCTATGAGACTAACAGCAGGCACACATGCAGATGCCCTGCACAAGCCCTGATGAATGTGGCCCACTTATTTGCACCACAGAAACCGGTCGGCTAAGAGAACGACTCTAACCTAGTGCATAACACGTATCGCGCAGGTCTAGTTCGTTCAATCTGAGGCTACCCTGCTAAAAGCATTCAGGGACCCTTTCTCAATCCGAGGTGACCTACCTCAAGAGAGACTGTCGTTGAAGAAAACTCTTCACAATTTTAACCAACTTGTATCTGCACCTGCCTACCCAGAGAAAATCCAATAAAATTAATGTTTATCTTCATCTGGGGGGCAGCCAACACATGCCAAAGCCAAAGTGGTGGAGCATGTGTCTTTTAGCACAACACTAGTGCGTCAAGAGACTATTCGGAAAGCGCAATTAGGCATATTGGCTTTTCTTTGTCAAACCCTCTACAATCGTTAGGACTGTGTTGTTATTATTAGTGTGAAAACTAAAATATGGCAGCCATCAGTGGTGGCCGGTGAATCGTTTTATTGGAAGGGCATACATATTTGCCACAAGTATGCAAGAGCGACCAAGTGTAGCAAGGGAGCCCGAACCTACAAAAGTGGGTTCGGGTTGAGGGGTTCTTCCTCAAGAACATTTTTAATAATGGGTTACAATGGCCCATTATACAGCAAGAATATGAGCTTGCCCTTGACCTTCTAAAATATTGGTTGGCAGACAAATTGGTATCACTTTACTTATATTGTGATATGCTAAAAGAATTGCTCCAATTTACATTGTCCAGCAATCACTTCATTTTTAATGGGCAAGACTTTACTCAGCCAAAGGGATTCGCCATGAGAGCAAACTATGCTCCAATCTTAGCAAATCGCTTCATGGGACAATATGGAGTACCCGTGCCCTCTCCCCCTCAGACTCTGGACTGGAAAAATATGTCATGATGTGGAGAATATTCATCAAGTACATATTCGTAATTTGGACAGGTAGTGAGAGAAAATTGCAGGAATTCACCAATAAATTGAATGAAACATTTTTAAGATTGAACTTACATGTACACACATTAATTATAGGATGACATTCCGGAATTTAGAGATTTCAATTCAAGACAAATACATTTTAACAAAAGCATATCGCAAGGAGGAGGAAGTGAACGTATCGTACATCCTGCTAGTGCCACAAACGTAGCACAATCAAAAATATCTTAAAGGCGAGATGATCAGGGCTAGGATGAATTGCAGCAAAAGTGAGGATTTCGAGAAAGAAGGAATAATTACTGCCAACAGATTCAAGAATCGAGGATATGAAGCAAAACACCTTTCAATTTATTAGAGAAAGCACAGAAGATTTACTCAAACCAAAGAATGTAGATACTCGAGAGAATGTGCAACCAAGTGTGTTACCAAATATTCCGCCAATTGGAACTCTCTTTATAAAATCTAAACTTCAGGAACTATCACTTGTAGATGATGATGTGAGGCATTATATGAGGGATAAAGCCAACATACTATACAAAAGAAAACCATTAAGCAAAGAGTGAGCCCAAGCTACATGCCCTTCCAAAGGTTAATACAAGCGAAAATGGGGTTAAAACCAAACCCAAACGTTTCTTTAAATGCAGGAGCTGTAGCATGCGCCCATATGCTCTATCAAAAATGATTACACGTACACCAACAGAAGAATCTACATACAAGACTTCATTAATTGTAGAACCACGTTTTTTATAACAGTTTGCATTTGTTGAAAATGTTGGTAGCACAAAGAGGGAACTGCGACCGAGAATGAGGGAACGTGTTCATGCAATGCGTGCAAAGAACTTACAGTATCCACTTGTCCAACATTGGAAAACAGAACATCCCGGTGAGCAGTGGTGGAAATGGAAAAAATGTAAAGGTGGATCCCACAGGGGCCAGGGTGGGGGCGGAGTTTGGAGGGTGGGATGAGTTCCCAGGGCGGAGTTGGAATTTGAACTTCACTCAAAGGAAATGTTCAAAATAATAGTATTAAAATGGGCAATTTCTTTCATGCTGGATCTTACCAAACTACACACTGTACATTAATTCCAATTGAAATCACTTCCATGGCAGTGGTGCAACCAAAATGCTGTTGGTAATACAGTTATTTTTAGTACATTAAGGGATCCATAGACACACTGTACAGTAAAAGGTTACCAGGGTAGCTCAGCTGAGATGTTACATATTAAAAACTGCTTGTTAATCGTATAACTTTTTGCAATGCCTTATGAAAAAAAAGTGCTATGAAATGTGTTTTGCCAGAGTACGGGTTGGGCTAATGATGGGTCAGTAAAGTCAGATGGTGTTTTATGGGAGCCCTTTAAGTGTTACATCCGCTGGATCTGTATGGCCAAGGAGGCAGGAATTCTGAAATTAATCAGGAAAGGCATGGATTCCACTGAAACCAAGCATAAGGAATTGGAAAACTGCTACGAGCTGACCGGGGACAGTCGAATATTCTCAGACACTCACAAGGAATTGGACAATTTCTGCACGAATGCACTCTGAATCGATCCCAAATCAAACGACGATATGGCGAAGGCCAAAAACCAGAAGCCCTATTAGCATGAATGCTCCCTTTTAAGAAAAAGCCTCATCAGATAGATCTAATTAAAGATCGATTTGGGGTACATAGATATAAGACATCAGATATAGCGGAAACATTTAGTTCATTTTACTGCGATTTGTATGCCTCAATAGGCACTCAGTGTGAGACACTAATTCAGCACTACTTGGAGAACGTGGAGTTGTATTGGCTGTCACATGATCAACGTGATGCCCTCTGCTGGGGAATTACACTAGAAGAGATTTTTGGGGTAGTAAAGGACCTTCTAGGTTCCAGGGCCCGGGGGCAGATGACATATCGACAGAGTTTTACAAGACTTGTGTACAGGTACTAGCTCCCTATTTGCTCCTGGTGTATTTGGAGTCTATTACACAGGGGATTCTCCCCCATCCGTGACCCTCACTGAAGTGACGATCACCCTACTGCATGAGAAGGGAAATGTAAGGAACTCATGGTGTCAACAGTAAAGACAGACACAAGTATCAGGAGGATAGCTCCACGGCAACTTGCTCGCTTTGGAAGCAAGATGACACGGAGCACCACAGGTTCGATCCCCGGGTCCGTTCTTAGAAACCTCTGGGCATTAAGCGCGTTATAAATAACCTATCATATCATATCACAGTTTAAGCGTGTATATTAAACTGTATAAGTAGTTTGGAAAAATGCCTAATCTAAACCTAAATCTAAGATGGGAGCAAGCTTCGACCATCAAACAAAAATAAGGCATTCTTGTCAAATAAAAGGGCCTATACTAAAAAACCTATTGCCAATTCTTAAGCTAAATACAAAAAAATGTGGGATAATGTTCATAAGAAAGAAGGAAGTGTTCACAAATAATCAGTCAGGATTGGGTAGTCAAGGTCTCCCTTCTCCATGTTTTAAGCACAGGACAAGGTAGGATTCTGGAGCACAGCACACGCTCGAGCTATCCCAGCATGTGCCAACAGTTCCTGGTGTATTTGGAGTCTATTACATAGTGGATCCTCCCCTCACCCTGCCCCCGACCCTCAGGGAGGCGACGATCACCCTACTGCAGAAGAAGGGAAATGTAAGGATCTCATGGTGGCAACAGTAGACAGACACAAGTGATCACAGTTCAAGGGTGTTTATTAAACTGTATAGGTAGGTTGGAAAAATGCCTCATCTAAACCTAAATCTAAGATGGGAGCTGTTAATTGGCATACCCTGTTGGCTGAGGACGCCCCACTTGCACCATGTTCCATGATATAAAAAGACAATAAAGGGTGTCAGGACAAGTGGGCCAGCTTGGCCTGAGCCAAACCATTTGAATGTGCTGGGTTCCAAGGGTAGGCTGTACATCTTCCGGCTTTGTCCAGTCCACCCAGTAAGCAAGCTGCTAGCTTGGAGCTGTAGTTGTAGGCAGATCGACGATGTTTCCCTGCAGGCTGAATTCATAGAAACCTGGTTGTCAGTCCTGAAGGGAAATATCATTCCCTTTCCATGGACCCTCCCTGTTTGTTCCCGAATCCCCCCCACAGCCATCGTTCCCTCCCCTACCCTCCTCCCCTCCACCCATTCCCAGTCATTAGCTCTGTAGGGGACACCCCCCGCCACCCTGTGCCCCGACCCACTCTCAAATCACAACATAAACACACAGGTACCCCACACACACACATACACATGCACACCCAAAAACCTCCTTTACTGACAGTCCACGATTGAACCATGTCCACTTCCTCTTTGCGTAGTAAACACATGCGCAGTTCCCCGAAAGGCCGCCCTGCGACGAAAGTGACCTATCGGGAATGCACAACGAGGAAGGTCGGGCTGGAGGGTTGTAGGCACCATGTGACTTTGTTCAACTACCAGTACCCTGGCAGAAGTCATATCTTCTTAGAGGTAAGTGCAGGAAGAAGTTCATTTAAGCTGTCCTAACCCAAGATCCAAGAAGCACTGAGATGCTGTTAGGCGCAAGTTTGGCCACAGAGTAATTGTCAAGAAGTGTCCCACTCATACTCCTGAATGCCTACTGAGGAGCCATATGAGCAGAACAGGAGATTGCAAAATCCCCACCTTGAAATGCGTCCCACCACTGGCACAAAAACCCTGGTGAGCCATTCAATGCTGTATAGAGACGGAGTGCCTGATTCCCCCAAACATTCCAAACTTTCCATCCTCCCTCATATTTCCCTCATTTCCAGTGTTATGCAGATGACACGCAACTCTTCTTCAAACTACCCTCTGATCCTCTCCTTACTTCCTCCATCATTCTTGACTGCCTATCTGCCATCCAGTCCTGGTGTGCCTCCAATGATCTCTGCTTCAACGCCAGCAAGACTGATATCCTACCCATTGGGATTCCTGCTCCCTATTTCTTCCCCTCACTCTGGCCACCCTCTATGGGCTCCCACCCTTCTCCTTCATCTGAAGACAGAAAACTTGGAGTCATCTTTGACTCTTCTCTTTCCTTTCTCCCTCACAACCAGAACCTTGCCAAGAAGACCTACCCCTCAAAGGAATCGTTCCTTTCCTCACTTTTCCCCAGAAGCTCAATGTCTCTAGAGCTCTGGTACTCTCTAGGCTGCACTACAGCAACCACCTCTTCCTCAATTTACCCTCTTCCTCTCTACGAACCCTTCCAGCTTATCCAGAATAGGGCTACAAGACTTATCCTTGGCCTCAAGCCCATGGACTGCATCTCTGCAGCCCTAAAATCTGCAAGGATCAAATTCAAATCCCTCTGCATCATCCACAAGGCTGTCTGGGTCCAGGAACCACGCTATCTACAACTGGCTCTCACCAAATACTCTCCTTCCAGATCTTTAAGCTCCTCCGTGCCCTCTCTCTGCATGTCAAGTGCTTCTTTAAACAGCGAGCTGATGGCCAATCTCTTTCCTCGGCTGGCTCCCTCCTCTGGAACAGCCTCCCCCTTCCTCTCCATCTTGAGCAAGATCTTCTCGAATTCCGGACGCTCCTCAAGACTTCCCTCTTCACCTTCTCCTTCCCCCTCTCCCTCTCTTGCTAACCCCACAGTCACTGATATTGGTGACCACGGCCCGTATGTGTCCTTCTGGGCCCAAGCCACCCCCTCTCCCCCAATAGCCATCAGTTTACGCCCACTCCCAGCACTTGCCGTTTGGTCCCCACTGTCCTGTGTTATCTCACAGGCCTGCACTTGTTATTTTTGTCAGTTGACCATTCTTGCCAAGTGACCTTTGCCTGGCACTTAACAGTTTCTTGCAACATATTCCTTAGCACTTCCCTTCGTGGCATTTCCAGCCTTTACCCCTCACCCTCTCTCCTTCTCTGTTTCTCTCTTTCCCTCTGCACATGCACATTCTAAATGCTCACAAGGCCTAGTAGGACCAGCTCTTTCTATCTTCATTGTTATTATAATTGCCTTTCATTCCCATGCTCCCTCCTTGTTGCCATGTGGGTGCTTTAAAACCCAGTTTACTTGATGTTTAAGTGCCTTACGAATGCACAATAATTAAATCAAATAAATACTCAACAAGCCAAAAACCAAGAAGATATGTTGGAGGGACCGAGCAAATGACATCCATAGTGAGGAATCCCTTCTCATCCCATTACCAGCCATCTGCAAGCATAAACCAGGTATGGGGAGGGGCATGAACAACCAAAATGTAGATGCCATTACAACCCAAGTCAGGAGAGAGCCATTCCTGATCTGCATGAAACCTGATGGTGGGTAATACTCTTAACCTAACCCCCAGTGTAACCATGGGCATGACATCTGATTGGCACTTGAATGTGAGCCTATAAAATTTGTTGTAAGAATACCGGAACATTGTCCCCATTGTCACTCCAGACAAAGAATGTGTGTGGTCCCTTTACAAGAAGTATGTGTACGGTTGGCCTGGCATATTTTCCGAGATATCGGGACACTCCAGAGTAAGTCTGTGTCAGGGGAAGATGTCGAACTTCAAAACCCAGAGAAGAAGCCCTAAAATGCGCCCAAAGCTCCCGACATTGAGGACTAACCAGTTTACTAACATGGATTTGCCAAAGAGAACAACAATTTCGTTATATAGCAACATGAGGTCATTCATACACCCCATTTCTGA
Source organism: Ambystoma mexicanum (assembly GCF_040938575.1). Classification (NCBI taxonomy): domain Eukaryota; kingdom Metazoa; phylum Chordata; class Amphibia; order Caudata; family Ambystomatidae; genus Ambystoma; species Ambystoma mexicanum. Next base: position 748,459,289 of record NC_090923.1, on the reverse strand, counting down.
TTCAAAAAGAGCTTCAATAATAGCCGTTAAGACCAACAAGCTTGCTGGCATTCAAACACTCATGGGAGGAAGAACAGCCGAGTGAGCTCTATGGAGACCTGAACCTGCAATGCACAGGCCATCCCAAGTTGGAGGCACTTACCTAGCCACTGCACCATATCGTCAGCTCAACAATGGTAACCCACGTCCTTTCATGTGGTCGAAATACCAATGATCTCGGAAGATGAGCGGGCGAGAGTATCTGCCGGGACATGAACCGATGCCCAGTCAGGGTGTTGCATCTGTTTCCCACTGGCAAATCAAGACCCCAACATTGTGGCTTTACCCTCGGTACATGGCTTGCAAATTCTTGGGATGACCACACTTCCATCTTCAGCAAGGACAGTTCCAACTTCAGTAAGCAATGAGCCAGGGCCGTATCTAATCGCCCAGAACTGGCCTTCAGTCTGGAGTATATCTTTCCTGCATAAATGCCACTTAGGATAACAAGCTTGTATGATCCTGACAGTTACATGCGAGTGTAGGGCCCTTTGGGTATCGTGCATGAAATGGATGGGGATGCAGAATAACTCTGACACCAAATAATCTAATCAAATCAGGAAGAAGGCAAGGGTGCTGTTTTATTAACAATTATCTAAAACATGGAGTAACAACGGACATCAACGGACGTTCGCTCAAGCTCTCAGTGAACTTCTCATAAAAACATCCTCATATTCAGAAAATAGGTCAGACATAATGTCATACTATGTGGCAAATAAGAAAAACCTACGAGGGGTTGTCATAGGTTCAAAGAGAACATCCAAGTATACTTCTATAAGGGGTGGGATTGTGATTGGATATCTACTGTCAGGTGGGCAATTTATGCCTACCTTTAGTACACGGTATATCATTGGCTCTCAAACTACAAGGCCCTTCGTTATATGGCCCTCTATAATTGGTTGTCACGCTCGTGCCATTTATGGAACATTCGGCTCACTTAGCAACACGTAATCTCAGACCCAGGTGCCAGGAGGTGGACTTCACTGTACCTCCCCACCCAATTAGCCCAACTTCTCTCCTCACCCACGCCTTCTGCCATGAAGATTGTCTTTGAACTTGGCCTTGCAATGCATCCTTGTCTCTGGGAATATATGAGAGTACAGGCTTTTACTATCATTGTTCTAGAACTCCACGCTCAACTCTATTTCCATCCTTGGCTCATGTGACAGGAGACCAGGATTTGGTCCATTTTATAGCATTTAAATGTCTTAAATGAATACAACTTGGCATACTTGGTGTTCTTTCTTTGCACCTTAACAAGGGATGATTCAGCTTCTCACATTCACCGCCTTCAAGAATAGATCACCGGCCTTGCCTGCTTTAACTTTGACACCAGGCCAGACTGCCTCGCCATTCACATCCACGACCTTTCTTTCTGTGACACAGTCCTCAGACTTTCCTCTCCATGGGTCCAGGCTTACTAAATTGATGACACTGATGTCCAGCTCCTATACAATGGCGGCTTCGCCTGCAGTCTATTCACTATGTATAGCCAGCTTCTAAGATTACTTAATCCACTTGCGTTACAGCATTTGTACAATTATTGAACGGCCTGCATTTTCTGCAGGGCTTCGCACACATGAAATTTTCTTTTTGCATATGAAAGTTTACTCAATTCTTAACTTCATCATCAGTTTCTATAAGGTCCATACATTCTCTTCCGCCAGTATTCTCAGGGTGTTAGGCTCGTCTTTCGTGACGTCACCAGCTCCTCTTTCTTTCTTTTTCATATTCCTTCAGTAAGCTCCTCCCTCAGATTGTCATCTCTTCAGGGATACATTTGAAAGGGTTTTGTCAGAGGGCACCTTCTTTTGAATATTCGCTGTGGTATGGTCACAACTGCTGGTTTCAAGCATGGCACAATCTCAAGCTTTCAACATACAGGCAGTGGGGGGGGGGGATTTCCTGCAGAGGCATGTAACTGCTCCTCTACATTCCCCTCTCTGGTTGAGTCATCGAACACCTCTTGAATGGTCTCCATATCTTGATATTTTCTCTTGAAGTAGTGCTTCTTTGGAGTCCATATCTTCATCACCCCCCTCAGCGTACCGGCTGATTTAACATGTTCACCCACACTCCAGGTCATGTAGTTACATGGCCATTCGGATTATAATAGACCCATCATCCCATGTACTTGTTATGATTCTTTGGATACAGGAACTTCGTTCCTTCAGGTGCTACGGTGCTAGCCTCTATGTATTTTCTGACCTCTTCATCAGCCAATTCCTTGGGTCCAAACACTGATTTGACATCAATCATGATCTTCATTCTTTGCTGTCTTCTTATATTGGGAAATTATTATCCTGATCACACAGAATCGAAAACAAACTGGCAGCACACTTTAATGGAAATCTCTGTGACTCTGACTTCACACTGCCTATACCTGAATAGGAGTTGCGTGTAACTCAGAAGCCAACGGGGCAAAATGCCCAATTCTAGTTTTATTTTACAGTTACAGTTTACAAGTTGGGTTAACAAGTTGAAAACCTGGTTGCTACCTGGAGCTAAGGCTACGATGGACTCGGATGGTGAGTGAAACTCACCTGGACCCCCCCCCCCACAGCAGATTGGACTCACAGATGATACCCTTCCGCCCCCATCAGAAGTTGAAATTAGTGTCACCTAATGTGAAAGGCCTGAATTCTCCAGTTAAGCATAAATCAACTCTACAGTGGCAAAATACCTAAATAGCTTTGTGTTATTTCTACAAGAAACTCATTTGATCATGGCTGATTTTGTCCACCTATGCAACAGAGACTTTCCAAAACAATTCCTAGCCTTCAGTGAATCGAAAAAAGGAGGCACAGCAATCCTTCTTGCAACTGGGATTTTGTTTGTGGAGCTAGAGACACTATACAGTCTGGAGGGACGCTACACAGGGGCCAAAGTAATGCTATTCAGACAGCTTTACACTCAGATTTCTATTTATGCCCCCAACGATGGGCAAGAGGGTTTTCTACTGGAATTGGAATCCAAACTACTCCCCTTTCTCGATGAGAAAGTAATAATTGGGGGGGATTTAATGGGGTCCCAGACACTTTAACTGATAAACATGCACCAACCCACATAAAAATACTTTAAAATTGCTCTGTGACTACTCAAGTCTTTGGGGCTGGTTGATACCTGGAGGGTGTTACACCCAGATGAGAAGGATTTCTCCTTTTTCTCTCATGTACACCGCACTTCCACCCGAATAGAGTTACTTCTGGCTACCTCCCAGCTTATGTCATACGTTGATGAGGTACCAGTCATAGAACCAAGACGACTTTCTGACCATGCCTTCCAACAGACCGAATCTATGACCCTAAACCCTGCCCCAGACCCCGGTGGAGTTTATAAGATCCAATCTTAACTGGCATGGCACTCAGGGTACGGTATTGCTAGAGCCATTCTGAACTATTTCCAATAGATCCCCACAGATCTTACTTCGACAGAAACTACATGGGAAGTCATGAAAGCAGTAATTAGAGGGGAACTCATAGCCCATGCAGCCTCCTACCGTAAACGTAGACTAGAGACACGGACCTATCTGGAAAGAGAGATAGTGGAGGCAGAAGGGAAACATAAAAAGGGATGGTTTCCTAAGCCCCATCATTTCTTGCAGGCTGTCTGAAATAAATTAGAAGCCCACTATACCGAACAAACAGCCCAATCCCTGCTCAAATCAAACAGGGATACTATGCCAAGAGTAACAAAGTCAATACATTTCTGGTCAGAAAATTGGCAAAATCCAAACGAAGAAACACAATAGTGGTACGAGATCCACAAGGAACGATTCAATATGCGGAAGAGACCTAACTACAGCTAGCAGTATCCCATCTTGTTGAAACTATGTCAGCAACTCCCAGTGCTTTAAGTGGGCCGGGGCCTGCCGGGGCCGGGCCCCGGCAGTCTCCAGAAAGTGGGGCTGAGCCGGGGCCCAGCCGGGGCCCCCGTCCCACACAACATTGCGGGATGCATTATCCCGCCGCGGCCGCAGCCGCGACGGGAGATGCGCCCGTCATTATGTTGGCCAAGCTGACAGAAGTGCCAGCCAGCCACAGCGACGCTGAGGCTGGCGGCACTTCTGTCAGTTAGTGTAACTCCCTCTGATGACCCCTCATCAGGGTCATCAGAGGAAGTTACTGTCCCTTTGTTTTCCCTCCCCAGGTCACTGACCCCCGCGGGCTCCGTGATCTAATATGCAGATTAAATCATGGAGCCCGCGGGTTCGCAGAGGGTGAAAGACACCTCGGGCTCAGTGATAGCAGATAGATCACAGAGCCCGAGGTGCCTTTCTCCGTCGGCAAAGCTTTATAAAAGATGCCTTGAACTGTGTACGTTTCAAGCCACCTTTTATAAAGGTAGAAATATTTCTATGTTTATAAAAGACGGCTTGAAACGTGCACAATTCAAGGCATCTTTTATAAAGCTTTGTCGACGGACAAAGCCACCTTGCGGTTTGTTTTGTCCGTCATGCCTTGAATTGTTTACGTGTCAAGCCATCTTTTACAAACATAGAAACATGTTACAAATATCTATGTTTATAAAAGGTGGCTTGAAACGTACACAAACCATAGTAAGGTAAGCACACAAGTGTGCATAACTTACTATGGTTTGTGCACGTTTCAAACCACCTTTTATAAACATAGAAATATGTAACATTGCTATGTTTATAAAATATGGCTTGAAACGTACACAAACCATAGTAAGGTAAGCACACAAGTGTGCATAACTTACTATGGTTTGTGCACGTTTCAAACCACCTTTTATAAACATAGAAATATGTAACATTGCTATGTTTATAAAATATGGCTTGAAACGTACACAAACCATAGTAAGGTAAGCACACAAGTGTGCATAACTTACTATGGTTTGTGCACTTTTCAAACCACCTTTTATAAACATAGAAATATGTAACATTGCTATGTTTATAAAATATGGCGTGAAAAGTACACACACCATAGTAGTACGCATACAAACATATAAATGCTCACATACATTTATATATTTGTTTGCGCACCTTACTATGATTTGTGCACTTTTAGGCCACGCCCACAATGAAAGCCACGCCCCCAAACGAGGGCCCCCCCTCAATTTCTTACCCCACTTAAAGCACTGGCAACTCCCCACATCCCAGTAGTAGTACATAGAAGGGGCCGCCCTCCCGCACCTCTCTGAAGCAGATAGAGAGGCCTTAGAATCTCCAATTACAATTGAGGAAGTAGACTCAGTGATCAAATCATTCAAACCAAGGGCCCCTGGCCCTGACTGTTTCTCAACTAGGTTCTAGAAATTATTTTGGGCCCAACTCTTGTCCCCCCTCATGGCTCTCTTTAATTCTATCTGACAAACTGGCTGCAAGACCCCCGCCATGCAGGTCTCCTTGACTATCCCACTGCTAAAGCCAGGGAAGGACCTGAGAGATTGTGAATCTTACAGGGCGATCACACTGCATAATATAGATGCTAACATCTATTCCAAAGTGTTGGTCAATCGTCTAGCTAGAGTCGTTCCCAAAATAATTGATTCAGACCAAATTGGCTTTACCCTAGGGAGAACGACTGGAGATAATATCCGCCGGGCCCTAAACTTTGTGGAAATAATGACCTTAGAACACTGTAAACTGGCACTACTGCTGTTAGACCCAACAAAGATGTTCAACAAAGTTCACTGGGCCTTCATGCAGTTCACTCTTGAGACATTTCAATTTGGGGCGCTCTTCTGTAATATAGTCCTGGGCAACTACAGATCACCAAAGACCTCTTTGCGGGTTAATTTAGGGAAAACGGCTGCTATACCACTACATGCGGGACAAGACTGTGATATTCCCTAACCCCTTTATTATTCACTCTGATAATGGAACCCCTCTCCCAACGGATACGCAACACCCCCACTATTGAGAGGGTCAAGATAGGCCACAAACAGCACAAGTTGTCCCTCCATGCAGAAAATGTGTTGCTTACCCTAACAAACATTCAGCCTTCTTTGCAACTATCTCTTCAAGAACTGAACTCCTTTGCTCGGGTGGCAGGTTTTGAAATTAATTATTGCATATCTGCAGCCCTGGGGGTGGGGCTAACTACTGAGGAGATTAACACCATTCAACCTTCTTTCCCAATTAAATGGAGCAGGAAATCTATAGAATCTATAGAATATTTTGGGGTCCATATCTCAGCTTTCCCAGGGGAGGTGTATGCAGCTAATATCCCACCCCTCTTCAAAGAGCTGTAGGTCGACCCAAGAGATTTCATTGATGGGGTGGATCATGGCCAGTAAAAGGAATCTACTCCCTCAGATCATCTACTTCTGCTCAACACTGCCAGTGGAGATCCCGCAGAAGCCCCTCCTTTGATTACATAAATAAATGCTCAGGTTCATATGGTGGGGAAAGAAAGCTAGGATACCCAAGAAGGTAATGATGAGCAATGCTTGTCTGGGTGGGATGGGAGTTCCACATTTGCGTAAATAACCACGTGACAGTGCGAATGACATGCTTTCTAGCCTGGCTAACTCCTACTGACCCCCCGAAATGGGTTGACATTGAACAGTCTATACTGCCACTTCCCCCTCCGTTCCCTGTCATATATCCCCCAAACAGCACAAAAACACTGGAGGACTATGAAAACATTCCAGATGACCATAAACTGTTCAGCAAGATGGCAATGATAATGACAGCTATATTTTTGCCATGACAACAAGCTGCAGTAAAAGCTGCAGAACAGATATGCCCTACACCTGATTACAGCAATGGAAGGAGGCATGTGCGCCAAGATCGGCGTTTTTGCTGTACGTTCAAACCATCTCATGATGGAGGAAATGGAACCCTGACAGAGGCAATAACTATGCTGATGACCCTGCATACGAAAATGGAGGATGAAGCTGATGAGACAGCTGGAGATGATTGGTTTTCATCTTTATTGTTGTGGATTCCAACCTGGCTGGCAAATGTTTTTAAAATACTTGAAGCAAATACTACTGTAAGTGTTGCCAGGATTCTGTCTCATAAGGGTCATCTTGGGACAATGCTAGAAGATAGCCAAGAAAGCTATTGGGATGAAGATCATGAGTGACGTAGACTCTGGTACTGGTGAGCAGATGCAAAATAAGGGAAGTACCAGTGTGAATAGAAAGAAAAGTCCCCTTGCACCTCCGGTAACCAAGTTCTATTAACCCAAAGATCATAAAAAACATGCAGGATGTTGGATATTCTGTCCACCATCTGGGGAGTGCTGTCACATGACCTAGAGTGAGGATGAACATATAAAGAATGCAGGTCACCTGAGGGGGGATGACAAAGATTTGGATTCCCAAGAAACGATCATGTGAAGAAATTATAAAGGAGAATGGAAAAGAGTATGAAGAGAAAATGAAAAAAAATGATGAAGAGAAGATGAAGACAATGGAAGAAGAGAATATGGTCGAAAATTCGACCAGAGGGGGGACTGTAGAGGAGCAGGTGGATGCATTTACCCTAACTCCCACCCCTCATTGCAGTCACACTGGCTGAGCAGGAGAAGGGCTACATGTGGGACACCATGTATCATTCCTATACAGCATAGAGTGTATAAGAGACATTATGCATTCAGACAGCCATACAGAATGTACCCAAGCATTGAAAGTGTGAAAGGATACCGCATGGAAGGATGTCAGCACGTACCTATGGACATCATGGAGGATTAAAAAGAAATCTGATGAAGCAAGAGTGATGTCATGAAGAGGATATATGAACCTACGCTGAAACAATATGAAAATACTTAAGAAGTAACAATGTAAATCAAGTACCGTGAGAAACATGTACCTAAAGTTAAAGTAATCGGGAATACAAAGAAGATGAACTTACTTACTGGTCAATAACTGTAAATATGCAGTAACGCAAGGTCGAAAGGAAAAACAGAGAGGCTTGCTATAGAGGAATATATAATGTGGCATGGACGGCCATGATAGGACATTCAATGCTGGCTCATGTCAAATTCAACCAAGCTACCTCAGAGACAGACCAAGGTTGCAGAATCAGGAGAGGCTGGAAAGCTCTCTGTGCAGAACAACAGAAAGGCTATGTTGGCCAAGGATCAAGGATGCTATTTTAAGGATTAATTGTAAGGCACAAGGGGAGTTATCCAGGATAAGCTATGAATCAAGGGCACATGTCTCTTGGATTAAAGAAGAAGAAAACATCTGCAAAGGCCAAAGTATTGGACAAGTATTGGACAATTTAAAGTGTATGAAGTCTATACAAGGTAGAGTGAGCAAGTCTCTGGAGGCCAACAGGAGTAACAGCAACCTGCATAATTGAATCAAATAGCAGTAAATAAGAGGCTGAAATTTGTGATCTCTTCTCATGTGACCTATAAGTCAAAAACAAGGGCTATTCATTAGAAGATAGTGATGTGCTCACACTCCCTTGAATGTTCCAGAACAGTGAGCAGGCTACATGGTCAACTACAGATGGAAGACTTTGGCTTATGGCCGACCGATGAGAGATGATGGACTAATTAAGTCCAAGGTTGGGATAGTATGACAACCAATCAGTGGACCCAAGGGGCAACCTAACATACAATGTTGCATAGACCAATCCACTGCCATTTTGTCCCCTGTGATGCTGGAAATCCATCAGAGGGACAGGACCTCCGTATCCTTGTCCTTTACTGCTTTTTATCGTGTGTTCTGTTGTGTTTTCCGCGCAGGTGTTCATGTGGGACTCCTGGCAGTGCAGCTCTCTCTTTTGGTTTGGTGAAAAGACCCATGGGATACCCTTATTGCACCCATGGATGGGGGTACAACCCTGTGCCCCTAGTGTATGTTTTTGGGCACCTGTGTGTGGCCCACAGAGCAGGGTATGGGCTGGTGGCTGCTCCATGCTGAATTTGACAGGTGCTCTGAGTATCCTCCATTTTGGGATACCCAGGCCCTGCCATTGGAATCAGTTGATTCCTGATAGGAAACAAGATGGCCCCCGTGGCCTCTTGCTTTCTACTGCCTGTTACCTTGTCTTCCCAAAGTCCTGGGAAGCCCTGACTCTGTCCCTTCCCCCTGACCGGCTGTTGGGTGGAAGTTCCATATATGGTGTTGTTGTGAAGTCCAGGCCAGACTGGCTGGAGCCTTCCCAACGACCGTATGTTGTGGGTACGCCTGTGGGTGGGACCTGGGTGAATGGAGTGTGTGAAGAATATGCATTCTATGTTGTGGATGTCTAGTATCTTGTGTTTGACACAATGACTGAGACAGCCCTGCCCGAAACTGGTATGAATGCAGTGTGGAGTGTTGAATGGCTGGGTACTTGTCCCAATACACATAACTTGTTGTGAGTGTCTGGAGAGGAGTGAATGGCCTGAATGCACTATGCACCTGATTGGATTCCTGTCTGCATGAATGCCCTTCTGCCTGAGTGTGACCCAGCAGAATGAATGGGAGATCAACAGTATATCTGCGGACCTCTCACTGCTAGGAATCGTGTTCAGAAGCTGAAGTCCACTACGGAGAGTAACTGGAGTAAACCTGAAGCTTAACCTTGAAGCCCTGCTGGAAGAAAAGTCTTGCTGCTGCTCTACTTCGTCGATCTGAAAGCTGCTGTTTCTCCAAGCACTGACCCAGAGAGGACCTGGTAAGGCGACCTCTTCCCAGGCTATGAGGGACCATCGTGCACCAGCTTATCTTTGCCAAAGCTCCCTGGTAGACAGACCTACAACAGGCTGACGACCGGAGACGGGGACTGCCGTGGAAGCCCAATGAGAAGCGCCCGGACTGTTGTCCGCCACTGTCGACGATCGCTGTCGCTGACTGGAGCCGCCGTGCTCCAATTTGCCTAAGAACTTCATTTGATCCAAGGATGCTCTTGTCTGCCTTGCCGCCCGCTTTATCCCGCTGGAGAAGGCCCGACCGTCAACGTGCTGAGGAGCATCCGTCGGTGGGTTTCCCGCCACCTAAAGACCACAGAGACGCCGATGACTCGACGCCCTTGCTGGGCCACAGTTCTTCATCATCTCTTTGCGGTCCAGAACTATCGTCACCGAGGTGCCCCGCACGCTTCTTCCTTGCAGGACGCCAACGCTCCGTCATCGATGATCACCGCTAGTAACGAAGCTGCCACTTCACCTCTGTAGTTCACCCTGTTCTCCGTCGGACCTTCGACGACCCGTGACTCCTGTCTTAAAGGGAGGGCACTCAAGAAGGGCCGTCGATTTCCCGTTGACGAACGCTACAATTCCAGGTACATTGGGGCTGTAGAACTATTGTAGAGGGAAATAAGACTCCTAGAACAATATATGGACTGGGCTTGTGATAAATATTTGCTTTACAGGTTGCCCAGGTGGGGGGATCTTCACACAGAACTGTGCCTAGTTGGTAGGGGCCAGTATTCTGCCAATTGTTCAACCATCATGTTTTCCTTCCTCTCTCTACTGCTGGTTTCCTCTTTATTTGATCTGTGTGACATTCTGACAGTATAGTTTATGCACTTTAATGAGATCTGATAATATTGGTGGTACACTTTTGAACTGTATATATTAACCATTGTTGATTTTCTGAGCACAAAGTGAGTTATTGGGATAGTGTACATCACCTTGAATATTAATGATATAAAGACTGTGTTTTAACTAATAAAGTGTGTGGACATTCCTTTGTGGGGGGCTTGGGGACTACACTGTACTTAAGAACCAGCCTGCATCACCTCCTGAGAAGCTAGGCCTTGATTGCTCGACTACGTTACCAATAATAGAGAATCTTGGCTGGGGTCCTCTGTGCCTCTCCTCTACCATATAGAGAGCAGGAGTACAAACACCCCCCTCCAGTCTTAACATCCCCTAGATCAGAACTATATATATTCAGAGGTAGTTCAAGGCGTGCCCTGCAGATAAGGGGTAGACAATGATGTATTAATTTGTATATGTTCTATATATAGATATATTCCCTTAACCAATCCCTTCCCTCAATAGGTTTTATAATGTACCATTTAGAATGACGTCATAGATGATGCATATTGGAGTATAAGACCTCTATCTAAACTAGCAACTGTGTGAGTGTGCATGCATCAGTCCAATGCCTGTCAGTTCTCCCTGCTTTAAAAAAGGAGAATAAAGTAGTACTTTGCCATATTCCTTGAGTCTGTCCGATTATTTGGTCTGAGATCATTATTTATAATTTCATCTAGCACAACAGGCGCTTCAAGGTGGTACAACATAGGCTGAGTCCAGTTTACGGAGTTTGGGTGCAGTGCTAACAATCATGGTCTCAGTTTTGGAATTGTTAAGTGCCAAACCATTATGTAGCACCCACGTGTAGATGCTGTTATAGACGGCATTGATTGTAACAGGATCAAACAGAACGTTTACCAGTGAGGGGAATGAAACAGTGTGTGTCGTCAGCATAGTTTGGGTACATTAAAGACACAGCAATTCAAAGACTTCCAAAGCAGTGGTCTCTGTTCGAGCCGAAATGGCAATGTGCATGGCTAAAGTGTTACATTATCGAACTGGTTCAATGGATGCAAGTTGCGGTTTGAAGTTCATTGAGAATGCCAAAGGCAGCACTGCAAACCCAGTATGGTTCATTGGCATCAAACCCGGTCGAATTCTGTTTGAGGCTAGTTCAAAGCAGAGAAAACAGGAGGCCGTCTGCTTTGCTGCAAGTTCCACTGCAGGGGCTCTAGGACAAAGCGAATCAGTTTTCTCTATACTCCCGGACTGGGGAGCTTAGCCGACACCAGCTGGGGTCCTTCACCTCCAGTGTATGGAATGTACTCCCAATTGAGGTCCAAAAAATTCTTCTGTTCTTCCTAAAAGTCCAAGATGAATCAAAGAAGGAGTGGGAGATCCCTTCCTTATAAACGTAAAAGGGCACAAGGGTTTGGACAAAAGCAAGCATGCTGTACGGGGGAAAATACCTGCCATTGTGCCAAGTAACCCTTGCCTTCTTGCATCATAACCTTTCTGTTTTAGCTCTTTTCTTCTAGCTGCTGGTCTTAACCCTGTATTCCTCGTGTCAAGATGCCCTGGGGTGAACATGCACGCTATAAATGTTCATAACAAATGTCCATAACCAGAGTGCCATGTTCTGCAGGGAACGGAGGAGACAGGAAGGAGAAAGAGTACCATAGAAAAGCAAGATGGTGAAACCCTTCTCTGTACTCTGTGGCTACTCTAACACTATCCCTTTCCGAAGCATGCAGCTTCAAATACACTTTGGTATGCAACACCCTGGTTTGAGGCTGGTCTTTGTTATGGGTTTGCATTTTTGAAGTATGGTTCCGAGACTTTCTGTGCTTGAGGGAAGGTGTTTACCAAACTCTCATAGAATCAAGAGACAGTATTGCTGCCTTTTGTCTCACTTGCTGAAGTAAAGACAGGCAAGTTAACCATGAATCTACATAGCCTTTCCATAGCTGACCTGAGATCACAGGGTTGACATTTGTATGATACCAATTTGATACGACTTTAATAATTGTGCGCACTAGCAGTCAACATACCATACCAGGTATGGCTTATTCCTAGAGATGACTCTGCCACTAGATGGATATGGCCAGAATTATCATGTTCTTGGTTCAGAGGCAAAGGTTAAATGCAACCTATTTCTGTAGGGTCATGCTGCCCCGGCAGCTGTCATGAAGGCAAGTGTGCCCTTTGAACCTGCTCTGTGCCACTGAAGAGCAGGCATGGCAGATCATGAGACTGATGCAGCTGGACACGTGTGTACTACGCATTTGGCATAGAGCTTACGAAATGGGGGTCTGGTAAGCAGGCCACACTTTCTGAGATGGATTACCTGCATCAATTCATTTCTCCATTTATTTATTAAAATTCAAAAAGGCTCAGGCCATCTCAACCTCACCACATGGCAATCCTTCACAGACTCATTAACATATGTAATGACAACTGAAGCACAGGTAGTGAACAGATGTAACATTGAAATATGCTAATGTCACTCAATTGAACTTTCCCAGTCAAACATAGTACAGAGCACAAATACGCGTTCACCCCTCACAAGATTAATTGTGGACAATAAAGATTACCCCTGCTAACTGCGCAGGGAGTATTAATTCTATTAAAGACTAGGAGGCGAGCATTATGCTTCAACTTCTTTAATCTACTACTCTCCACAGCAGTTTCAACAAACTCAAAACTATACCCAAAACGCTGAAAAACAGTCTGAACAGACTTTTTCTTCCTTGAACTACAATCCCCATAGTCTCTGTAGTCCATCCTACTCCAGCTCAGCTATGACCATATCCTGTCCCTGAGCTCCTCCTCTCTTTTACTCGCTCTGACAGTCCCAGAGAAAACTCCACACTTAGTCCTGCAACTGGCAATGACTTGAACCCTTCCAAACGAATGTCGCACTCCTTCAACTCAGGCAACGACTTCTACTCGTCTTTCCCTTCAATTATTCTTCTGCTCCTCTCCTAGAAATAATAGAAAAGCAGAAAAATCAGGGAGGTGTCCATGTATTGCCGTCATCCACATATTATTATCACATACATACATTCAATAATATGCACAATACATTTCTCGGGTGGGAATTTAATGCTCGCCTCCTAGTCTTTAATAGAATTAATACTCCCTGCGCAGTTAGCAGGGGTAATCTTTATTCTATGGCAAGACTGGAGGCGAGCATTATGCTTGTTCAAAGCTGTCCCAATACTGCACTCGCCATACTCTCTGTTGGTTTAAAATAAAATTCCCTAAATGTGCGATCATTCGCCCAGTCTGCTGCTGCCATAATATCTTGCAAGGGAACCCCTGTCCTATATGCTTTGGACGCCATGGCCCCCCTCACTGAATGTGCACCGAATTGTTGCAAATCGATCCCTGCTGCTAGCATTACTTCTCTGACCCATCTCGCTATGGCAGCTGTCTTTACCGCCTGAAAGGGCTTCCTACGCGCTATCAGCAACTGACTTGTACTACTCGCTCTATCTTCTGCCGTCCTGGCCTCGTATTCCTTGATGCAACTAGCTACGCACCAATTGACATTATTGGGGAAATAGGGATAGTGCACTGCGGATGTACTTGATTTCGTCCTTTGCACTACTACGAAGGTCACTCCCTCTGGTCCGAACCTCCTCCTATTGATTTCTAAGACCCTAACATCTGACACTCTCTTGCAGGATATGAGACATAACAGCATAGCCAATTTGCCTGATAACTGCTTGAGAGACAAAAATCTATTCACCGGCCAACTCTCTAATAATTCCAAAACTCTCGTGACGTCCCATAACACCGTATATCTGGGAACCGGTGGCGCTTTAAATTTAGCTCCTCGAATGAGCCTACAGACTGCTGGGTGTTCACCCGCTGGTGCCCCTTCAATCGGCATATGACCCGCGGAAATCGCTGATCTGTACACTCCAATAGTGCGGAAAGCTTTCCCATCTTGTAGCAGGTGCGCCAAAAAATTCAGAATGGCCACTATAGGAGCAGAAATGGGATGAAAACCTCTCCTTCTGCACCAACTCGTCCACCTGGCCCAAGCCGCGTCGTAGCTCCTCCGAGTCGATGGAGCCCAGGATTCGGCAATAAGCTCTGCTGCCTGCATCGAAATGCCTGGCAGTTCCCATCGTCTCCTGATATCCTGCACGCGATGAGCGGGAGTGTCTTCTTCATTCTCAGAGGATGACACTGCCCAGCTGGGTCCGTGAGCAATCGTTCCCCTTCCGGGAGGATCCTCGGCAGGTCTATCAACCGCTCTATCAGCGTCGGGAACCACACTTGGGCTTTCCACAACGGTGCTATCAGCACTAGCTCTGCTCTCTCCCTCCGACACTTCGCCAGCACTCTGCTCAGCATCATGAACGGAGGAAAGGCGTAATGCGTGCCGCCTGTCCAGTCTTGCAGGAATGCGTCCGTACCCCTCGCGTCTGGGTCTAGTCTCCAGCTGAAATAGCTGGATATCTGGGCGTTGAGACGAGACGCAAATAGATCCGTGTGTAACGGACCCCATTTCTGATCTATCATCTGAAACACTGATGGGTCTAGCTTCCAGTCGCTGGAGTCTGTGAGGTACCGGGAGTTCCAATCTGCTATCACATTCAGTGAGCCGGGTAAGTATTCCGCTGTCACTGATGTCCCCGTCCTCAGGCAATAGTGCCAGAAATCTTTCGCTAGTTCGGCTAGCAGCCTGGACTTCGTCCCTCCTAAGTGGTTTATGTAACGCACTGCCGATATGTTGTCCATCTTCAGTAGGACGCAAGACTTCACTCTGTCTCTCGTGAATGTCTTTATCGCAAAGGAGCCTGCTAGGAGCTCTAAGCAGTTTATGTGCAGGTTCAGCTCCTCTACGCTCCATCTCCCTCCAGTTTGCAACTCTCCGCATCGCGCTCCCCATCCTATACGGCTGGCGTCTGACTCTATCACGAGGTCTGGCCGGTCCCCGAATATGGCACGCCCATTCCAGGCGTCCATATTCTGCAACCACCATTCCAGTTCCGTGATCGATTCCTGATCTAGTGGTATCGATTGATGATACCTCAGCCCTTGTTGCAGGTGTCTGATTTTCAATCTTTGTAAAGCTCGATAGTGTAAGGGACCTGGAAAAATAGCTTGTATTGAGGCTGCCAGTAGGCCCACAATCCTCGCTAGGATCCTCAGAGATATGACTCTCTTCCCTAGACATGCTCGGATCTCTCTCTTGATATCTCGGATCTTCCTCGCTGGAAGTTCCAGGGTGGCTTTCCTCGTGTCCAGGATGAATCCGAGAAAATCCAACCTCTGTGCCGGCTTCGTATCCGACTTCTCTGTGTTCACTAGAAACCCCAGTGACTGCAGGAGGTCTAGAACCCACTGTGTCTGATATTCCAGTGCCTTCTGATCTTCCGCTAGAAGCAATAGATCGTCTAAGTATATGATCAGCCGAATTCCTTTTTCTCGGATGGCTGCGGCTACTGGTTTCATCAGCTTCGTGAACGCCCAAGGCGCTGACGCAAGTCCGAATGGCATAGTCCTGAATTGCCAGAATTGTCCCTTCCAGCGAAAAGCCAGAAATCCTCTGAACCGCTCCTGTACTGGGACTGTAAGGTAGGCATCTTTCAGGTCTAACCTGGTTAGCCAGTCTCCCTCCCTCAGGGAGTCTCTGAGCTGATGGATTCCCTCCATCTTGAAATGATGGTAAACTATCCATCCGTTCAGCTCCTTCAAATTTATCACCGGGCGTACTTTCTCCTTCCTGTGAACGAGAAACATGTTGCTGAGAAAACTTGGGACCCCGGGGCATCTTTCTATGGCTCTCTTCCTCACTAAGAGCTCTAATTCGGTATTGAGGGCTGCTTGCTCCCCTCTTGCTAGCTGCTGGCGCTGGGGGGCTCTTGTCTGCACTGGGTCTTGGATGAACTCTAGCTGCAGACCTCTGACGGTTTGCAAAATCCAGGCATCGCTGGAAAGCGCGCGCCAGCTTCCCCAGAACCTCTTTGTTCTCCCTCCCACTGGAGGGTATGTTATCGCTCTTACCTGGTGTAAACCCTTGGCCTCGTCCGAAGCCTCTTCTTTGCCGTCCTCTGCTATTACGACCTCTGGCCGGGAAGAACGTGTCCTGTTGCCTGTTCTCCCAGTACTGGGCCCTGTGATTCGGGGGTCTTCTGCCTCCCTGTTGGCGACCGGTCGAGCGACCCCTGTAACGACCGGTCCCGGCAAAAACTCTCTGCGGGAAGATCTTACGGATGGAAGCTTGCGCCTTCTCCAGAGATGTGTATGTGCCTACAAATCGGCCCATCTCCTTCCCGAAAGTCTCTCCAAACAAGAGGCCTTGCGCTGTCTCCCCGGCCTCGTAGGATGCCAGGTCGCTGAGCTTCGAATCTATCTTCAGAAGCAATCCTCTTCTCCTCTCGGAGGCTATTGCGCAATTCGCGTTACCTAGGAGGCAAACCGCCCTTTGCGCCCATCCAGCTAGGGCCTCTGGATCCACCTCCTCGCCTGTGTCTTTCGCTCTTTCAGCTAAGTCCATGATCTTGGCGAGCGGACCGGCTAAGTCCAGGACCTTCTCCTGGCAACTCTTCCATGATCTATCAATTCCTTTACGGGGGTCCTTACTGGTCTTTGAAACAAAGGTGAGCATCTTTGGGTCCAATTCGGGGGCTTCCGCCACCTTCCCCGGTAAGTCCGGCCTGGGACATTCTGCACGAAGCCGCTGGCGGACTTCCTTATCCAAGGCTTTTCTGAGCCTTGCTGTCATGTACTGAGCCACTCTTGGAGAAGGCTGCCAGTCGGAAGATCTCGGATTTCTGATGGCGTCCGGATCGAACATATCATCTTGCTCCTCGTCGAGGTGCTTCTCTTTGCGGGCTTTCTTACCCCCGCTGGGCGTAGCCCACTCCTCCTCGACTGGTTCCTCCGGCTCTTGAGGGGACAAGTCCTCCTCCTCTGGCTCTTCTTCCGAGCCTGGGTCATCATCTCCCACATTATCTTCCCTGGGAGAGGGGGTCATGAGGTCCGGCACGGCTTGACGCTGCAAATATGCTCTTTTGAGCTTCGCGAAAGTGTCGGCGACCTCCGGGGCCTTATCTCCTGCCCCATCCGATGGGCCCTGGGGGTCTGCAGAGGCTTTCCTCTTGCGGGCCTGAATACTCCCCTTAGACCCTGCTCCAGAGGGTTCCATGGGCAGGCTGCGAGTCGTCTTGGTGCTTTCCTTCGGCTGATGAAGCATAGCTTCTAGTGTCTCTAGCCTTTCTTGTAAGGGTCTCACCCCTTGAGCCACCGCATCTATCAGGGAATTCCCCAGCACCTCCTTGAAACTTGCAGCCAAGTCTAGGGACTGCTCCTCCTCACTCCACTCATATTCAGACATGATAAGGGGTGCTGCGTGCCTCGGTACCTGCGTGCAGGTGTCTTCTGCTGCCCACTTCCTGATAGATGCTCCCCTGAGACCTCTCCGAGTCTCCAAATATCTTAGATCTTACTTTTTTTTTTTTTTTTTTTATATAGTATGTGGCTGCACCGGACTCTTCTTGGTATATTATGCCTGTGGTGGCTTGCTAGCTTTGTAAGTCAGCTGTAGGTCTCTTTCCTTTTTTTTTTTTTTTATTATTCTCCAAGGCCTCGCTCCTGCTGCCTCTTATGAGGTAATGTAGGCCCACGCTCGCTGGGCGCTTCGCGCGCGCGCGGGGAAGTCAGGACTCTCGTCCTGGAGCTTCGGATCGCTCCGAATGTGTAATCCCTTTCTGCTGCAGCCGCGTCGCGTAATGTAAGCGACGTGGCTCAGCGCTTCTCTAGCTCCGCCCCCCCAAGGGTGGGGGGACTCTTCCTGGCCCTCCGCGAGGGCTCGCCGCGTTCGGCGCACGGCTCCTCCCCCCCAAGGGAGGGGGCCCGCTGCAGCGTGCCCGCTCCCGCTGAGTGAGGGGAGGCTCGGGGAGCTCCAAGGCCCGGCGGGACACCCCTCGAGTGCCAGAAGTGTGGCACGGGGCTGGAGGCCGCCGGAGCTCCCGATGCTGCTGTGAAGCAGCTAATTAGATTGCTCCGCGAAGATGCGGAAATGCGGCGTTTCCGACTCGCAACGCAGTTCCGTCCTACCACGCATCAAACAAAACTTTATAGTACTGTCCTAAACACTGCCTCTCAGTGTAAACTTGTCGTGTAGGCACCTGAAGCCTTCCAGATAACCTAAAACCTACGCTAATGTACACAAACCCACATTATGCTAAGAGGTAAACAGAAAGTCACTTATCTGCTTGAAGAGCAGTAAAAGAAGAGGAGGAGCTCAGGGACAGGATATGGTCATAGCTGAGCTGGAGTAGGATGGACTACAGAGACTATGGGGATTGTAGTTCAAGGAAGAAAAAGTCTGTTCAGACTGTTTTTCAGCGTTTTGGGTATAGTTTTGAGTTTGTTGAAACTGCTGTGGAGAGTAGTAGATTAAAGAAGTTGAAGCATAATGCTCGCCTCCAGTCTTGCCATAGAATTGAAAAATAACCCACTGGAGAAGCGTTTCCTATAATGTTGCTGCCAAAGTATAAAAGGTACGCACCTTTTAGACCCAAAACACTGGTAAAATCCCGGTGAGATATTTCACACGTTTTTGTGAACAGACCCCTTTTTTCCTGGTGTCTTGAGTGTTAGATAGTTTGTGAACAGACCATCGTGTGATCACCCTTTATCCTGACAATGGTTGTTAAAATGCTGGCGTTGGCACCGTTTGAAGCAGGACAAACACACAAAATGTACCGAAGAGAGTTTTTTCTTTAATTCCTTTAACACATAGAGGGGGTGTCAGCCACTCTCTGAAAATTGAGCGGAGCTGTCCATTCAAGCGTTCATAGACTTCATGGAGACTTAGTGGCCGATTTTTAGGTGCATGAAATAATAGCAAAGTGTTCTTCATGAAAGAGGAACACTTTTCTTAAGCACACCATATTCTAACTAAGAAAGAATGTGGTGTAGGGACAGGAAAGCCTTTTTGCCTGTACCTGATTTACGTCCTTCCAACGGCCATGTTAACCATCAGCAATACAAGACAGGGACTGCCAGGGGATTCTCCTGGGTGAGCCCTACTTTGGCATGTCAGAAAACAGGAGTTAAAATATGTCATTTATTAAGTGCCGTTCACCTCTACTGCGCACGTTTCCATTTATAACAATAGCATTTTTCAAACTGCAGCACAACCTCTCTAATTTGGGGAAATCCAAAGAACGCTTTTGCAAATTAGAAAAGTGGCAGTCTTTTAAGAAATGCTTGCAGTGTCACTCGTGCACGTATTTCTCCTCCAACAAGAGATTTTAGCAGCTTTTGCTGCTGCCAAGCACGACATCTCCCTCACCCACCGCAGAATGGTGGTGCAGGAACCTGGAGAGGAGAATGTCAGCTTTCTTCCACACTTTTAAGAAAAGCTCAGAATGGGGCCCTTAGTGGGGTTGCGAGTCTGCAATCTTTAGATGATGAAATGGGGATGAAGGGCAAAGTGGAGCTTCTGGTCGCTGTGCGGGGATGACGTTGTGAGAGCTCACATGCCGAAAACACCAGGTGTCCCACGAACAAGTACATCCAGTTCTGCAAGCCCGAGCTCTGGCGCCACTGATGAACCTATTAGAATCTTACCCAGGATGCAACAAAGAACGCGAAATCCAGCATTTCAGGATAAGTTACTTTGAATTTCCCAACTTTAAACTGACGTTTCAATATGTCTTTAATTCGACACGTTAAGTTGCCATCATTTTCAGTCCACAGGTGGGGTGACATGGTGCCAAGCGCCATGCAAGCGACCAACATAGCACACGTTTAGGAGGATGAAAGACGGAGAAGCCGGGATTTGAGTCGGTGACTGTCAGGTTGCACACGACTGTCTGTATCTGGCTCGCATGACAGCTGGATCATGGCTGACAAAACAAATGCGGATGCAAAAGGAAATGGAAGATGTCATATTTGGCAGATAGAATGACAGAGTAAATATTTGATGAGCAGCACACAATCCTCCCTCCCTCTCTGTCCTCTACTTACCATTCCCCCTACACCTTCTCAGCCAATCCCACTCACTACCCCAGACAGCAAAACCAGCCCATCAGTGGAACTGGGTACAATGTTCTTAAGCCGAAGTAAATTACACAGTGGTAATTAAATTTGGCAAAACTACTTCAAATGAATTCCCCATTTTACTTCGATTTCTTTTTCTGTAATGGGGTTCCCCCTCCAAACTCCCTGTTCCCTGATGCTACCACCCACACACCCAAACCCCCCCCACGTCATCTACACCTAAAAATAGATATGTAGTCCCCGCTCTATCAAAGTAATTTTGTCAAAGTAAATTACTACGTTGTAATTTACTTCAGCAAAACATTGTGATAGCGTAAAATTCTATTTAAATATGTTCTACATAAAGCGCTTTGTATAAAAATGCTATAGAAAGAACAAATAACAAATTATCAAATTGTTCAAAAATCAGCCCCGGTCTACACTTGCAAGCAAAAAAAGGGCATCGCCCACTCCCAAATGACCACAAGTCTTCTTCTAACAATGTCACTTACTCATGTAAATATGTAAAATAGTTCCCATGCCCTAATTGAACCCTATGATTTACATCTTATATATCTATGCCTCATAATTGCTGTCCTCAGCAGAGCTGTCAATTATTTAAATTCCCTGGGGGGAGAGGTCTGAATCTTATGATACAACCCTTGACCCAGGTGATGTCATGGGAAATTACATAACAGTGAACAGCATCACAAGCATGTATGTGCCTCTGAGCAGTACACAGTTAAAGCCTCGTTTTTCTTAAATTGCACTCTGTTTTCCACTAAAATGAAGTGATGGATTGAAGGCTTTAAATTAATCATAACCACTGGCATTCCTCTGTAGAAGTTCCCATACCATAAATATTGTACTGGTCTACCCCACTACAGAAGGGGACCAACCACGATTTTCCATACCTGTCTTGGTCCTGCTACCATTGGGAGACGTCCAGTCAGAACTGCTAGACCAAGTCCCCTCTGCACAGCAGCACAGTCAACCCCGGACTTATTTTGGCATTGTTGCACCTCAACAGTGATGTTCAGTTTGATTCCATTTGTGTAGAAAGCAAGGTGCACACATCTGAGCATACACTCTCCTACATAGTAAGACAATCTACAAACAAAAATGGCTTTAGATCAATCCTAACCATTGGCATTGCTCTGGGCAACTTTCTATAGCATTGTATGCAAATCTGTGTTGGCCCTGCAACCAATGGCGGATGTCCGCCACAACTGCTAGACCACAAGCCCAAAACATGGCCGGGGGTTGCTTGTGTTTCCATGCATAGGGCAAGTTCGGACTGCACTGCTCCTATTGGTGGCCAGACAAGACTGATTTGCACATGGCTGGTCACCATCTGTATTGCCACAGACAAGCTAAAGAATAATAGTATTGAATGGTTCCCAGAGCAATGCTAGTGGTTATAGTTTACGAAAAGCCTTGGATCCATCACTTGATTTAGCTCTGCTTCTCCTTCAGAATTACATTTCTCATGAACCACTGCTTATGTTTCAACCTTTCCTTAAGTA
Organism: Ambystoma mexicanum; assembly: GCF_040938575.1. Lineage (NCBI taxonomy): Eukaryota > Metazoa > Chordata > Amphibia > Caudata > Ambystomatidae > Ambystoma > Ambystoma mexicanum. The sequence continues at coordinate 748,437,322 of NC_090923.1, read as the reverse complement.
GACACATCCATACAGTAGATCATGTAAATCCCATTTGTAAGGTACCTTTGCTGGTTGATGCACGTACACCAGAGATCTGTGTGTAAAGTGCAGGTCACAAGTTAAATACTGGATCAGCCAGCAAAGCGTCTCTTCTTCTGAGGATGACAACGTGAGCAAGCTTGAATTGGCTCACTCCCCTCTGTCCGAGGAGCAAATGGGGGAACGCTGAAGGGAAGATCAGCAAACAGAGCCCCTAGCAATCTTAAGCCCCAAGTGAGCTTTCGCCATTTCCCCATCAGGCACAGGTGGTAGTAGCACGCAAACCACACATGTCCCTGATGGGGACAGAGATGGGAGAAATGCTAAAGGAATGTGTGTCAGGTATCCCCAATGCCTAACATCAAGTCCCCCATCACAATACATAAAGTCTATGGGCCTCATTACAGGTGCGGTGGTCTGGAAATAAGGGTGCTGGTCGCACCGTACCAGCACCCTTTCCGCACTGCCACACTACAACTCTGCAGGCGGGGGCCGTTGCGCCCGACAGATCTGACCTGCTGAGTGTAACTACATCCGCCCGCAGAGTTTTCACGGAAGCACCGGCACTGTTACAAACGGTGGTGGTGCTTCCGTGTTCCCATTCCCACAGAGTCCTGTTGGACTTTATGGGAATGGGGACTTACACTTTCCGCCGCCTGATATCCCGGGCCGCCGGGAATTGTAATGTCCCGGTACAACTGGGATCTCAGGCAGCGGAAACAGTGTTACAAATCCTTTGTTACCGCCAGACTTGTAATGAGGCCCTATGTCTCTGGCAAGCAACCTCGCCCACCAAACATTGTAGTACATCATTTATTTCACTTTTCTGTTAGGGGAGAAACAAGGGTTACAACTGATGGTGCCATGAGCAAGGCAAAGGGCCAATTCAGTGTGTGTTGTGTATTTGGTCAAGGATCCTCATTATTATTATTATTATTATTATTATTATTATTATTATTATATATGGAGCAAAAGTCTATTACAAAATGTATAGGTGAGGCTTTTTTGTAGTGCACACTAAACAGAATCATTTCTAGTTTGTCTCTATTATGGCACACAAACAAAATAGGACCCATTTAGAGTGAATTGCAAAGGATCACAGATTCATCAAGTGGGGAAGCCGTGCTGGGAATCCCTGTTTTCTGGTTGCACAGTTTGGCTATTTTTAGATTTCATAGTACGCTCAGTGCAGGACTAAAAGTATTAGAATTCAATGTGATGGGAGAGTAAAAGCCAGGACTGACTGGCCATTTTCCAACAGAAAAGGGCCAATGTGAGAGGTCTTTAATTGTTTTCTTGAGATAAACCTGAGTGATTACAACATCTCCTCTTAGTCATTGTCCCCTCCCCCACAAAATAATCTGTACATTTACCCGTGGCTTTCAGTTTGAGAAGATTGTTTTACATTGTAAGTAAGCCTGCTATGAAACACCACGACAACAAGACAAATCCAGGCTCGTGTGATAATATCATTTACACGCTTGTAAGGCCACACTTGCTCAAACAAAAGCGTGCTTAGCAGCTGGGAATATCACTATGGCATGTAAATAGCGCCCATCCCAGTGCCGAGGATGGAATCAGCCACTCATTTGTGTGCTGCCGAGACAAAATAAATCGAACAAAGAATCACATAAAAACTTGTTTTGTCAGGCGCACAGGCTACAGGGTCTATGCCATTATTCTTGGCTCTCAAGGTGTCATCACTGGGGGCAGTTGTGGACTGGTGTACACTACACTGGAGATTGAGTGTGGGCACACTGATTCTGTGCTCCTCTCCCCCATTACCCCATCAGCACACCCACTTTCCCTCTTAGCCCCCATATGCCTTTGAAGCAAACCATTTGTCGTAAAGCTTCTGGTAGTTAATTCCTCTCTTTAACAAATATATCATGTCAGTTTATTGTTATGTTCAACTATGTTTAAATCTCAATATACAGACAAATGTGCCTTGTATACAATATTTGGACACATCTATCCAGATATCCTGGGGCGGAAAAAACACTGCACACCCTACTTAAAGGGTTGTTAGGCTTGTTTGTCACAGTGTAATATGAGGCCATCGGGGCAACCCTTATATCCCAACCCACCTCTGGCCATAGCATGGTCTGGAAAAAACACACACACACACCACACACACACGCACGCACATCCCCCCCCTTATGAGGTGGCATCTGAGTTGCCCAATCAGATTCCAGGGGTAGCAGATGCCACCCCAGGCCACTCCTTCGACACGCCAATGCCCTTACTGTAAATAAATGCAAATACTGCCCAGGCACAATACGCTCCGACACCTCTGTTAAGATTAACCATATTCTCTACTTGAGTAGCTCACGCAGTACCCAGTCAGGCCCACCCACCTCACAAAGCAGCACCAAATCCTTATTACAGTGGTCAATCAGACACCAATCCCATACATTTAACCATTTAACTACCCCTCGTACTTCAAAATGGCAGTCATTATCCCTTACTCAAACAGCTCTTGGGCCACATAGCCCTCATCAGGAAACATATGCCCTCCATCCTTCTTCAGCCTCCCCTGTATAGTCCTCTAGACAATCATCTTTGATTGTCTCCTATTGAACCTCCAATCACCCCTGAAACTGCCTGCATTCCTTCTTCCATAAGCTTCACATCATAGAGACGGTCTTAATCATGGCACATTGTCATCCCTTCCACCATTGAGATCTATCACAAATCTTTAGCTTGCTGACCCTTCTGCCAGGGTCGGACTGGGACAAGAATTGAGACACCGCAAAGAAAGTGGCCTCACCTAAAATAAATGGGTCCCTCAAGCCCTCATCCGTGAATCATGTCAATTCACAACTTTACGGAAAATGCTACTTATGGAGGGTTAATAGTGTTTGGTGCATTTAATGTTTTGTGTAAACACTTGAGAAAACGACTGATAACATTCCATCCATCATTCCCTTATCTCTCCCTCCATTCCTTCCTCTTTGTTTTCCTTTCTTTCATGGGCATGTTTCCTCTCCTCCTTTCCATCCTCTCTCACATTGTTTCCTTCTTGGCTCGCTACCATCTCCCCACTTAACTTTTCCCCATCCTTCTACGCTCATTGTTTTTGTCTCTTCTGCCATTTCTCCGTATTTCTTTCCGTCCTCACTCTCTGTAATTCCTACCCCATTGTTATGTTGGAAAATAGCAGTTAAAGATACATTATTGTGCATGGGTCAACAGGCTAGGGTGCACTTGAGTCGTGTGCAATGATGAGCTCTGTAGCATTCTGGAATCACAGCTGATACCAAAGGGCAGCTGCATCAACAAGCCCTCAGTCGAGACAGCATGGGAGTGTGATAAATCCATGTTCAGACAGAAACATTTATTCTAAGCAGGCATGAACCCCACATCTGGGTCTGTCTAGGTATAGCTAGCTCACGGGATTAGGGGGCAGGATTTAAAATGTTTGTATGTGTTGTCTTATCCTTCGGGTAAGGTACCAGGAAAGTGTGATGTCCTCAAGCATGCAGTTTCAGCTACGACTTAACAATGCCACAATTCACCACAACCATGGTACCACCACACACCCCATGCTGCACACCCCAGGCAATCCCCAATCTAAAGCAATGCCACACTATGGTTACCACCTCCCCAATTCTACTCAATTCTACAGTGTGAGAACCATCCCTCGTTAAATCAGGGTAATGCACCTAAACTACCGAGGTGCGATTGCTGGCTTGAAAATTAAGAAAACCTGTCCTCATCACACCATGTGATGCTCATACCAGTATGACACAGTGTGCTACTGAATTGGCACTAGCGATAACCTGGCTTTAGATCACTGTATTTAGACTTTAGTGAAGTGAGAGGCTCACACTTTCCACAACTTCCTGTTTTCTGTCCATAACCCAGAGCAAACATGCCCTACACCAGAAAACACATATTCAAAGGAAGCATGGTGCAATAAACCTTATGTCCCTCGGTCTCCCTCCCAGGCACAAAAATGGCCCAAGCAAACAGGCCCTGATGAAACTTCAGAAAGGGTCCTCGATGCAGCCACTGAATCTGAACCACACACAGCCTCAGAGAGGTCCCTTACTGAGAGGCCTGTAACAAAACTCCCAATGCACAGGGAAGCACAGAGAAAACATTGTTTCATATTTTATATATTTGGGTTCAGCTGTGCAAGTGCACAGGCACAATAAAAGGTAGGATCTGTACATTCAACCATACAGCCAATATATATTAAAGCAGGCTGTTTGGAATAAGGGCCAGCGTTTAGATGCCAGAGACCGTGAGGAACATTGGAATAAACAAAACTGAGCTGTTAAGAGAGAATAATGATCATACGCCTCAGGTATCAGCAAATGCAACCGTCTACCAGCACAAATGTTCTTTTTTTTTTCACCCAACCTTGACCTGCAAAGGTTAGGAGGAAGCAGTGTGCAAGGCATTCTGGGAAATCGTTTTTTTAATTAAATGTGTTTTGCTGATTATCTTACTACCCAGATTCTGGATATATAGTACATTCTGAAAAACAATCCTAGGGTTTACAGAACGCGACAGCCATATGCTGCAAAGTTTGGAAGCAAGGTCAACCACTAGGCTCAAAGCCAACACTTTGGACTGAGAGCGAAAGGACCACATTATGACAAAGTATAGTGCACACTTGTGCTTGCCACACTTTATACCTAATGCAGAAGTACAATTCACTGTCTATGTCCAATAATTGTACATTGGAACTTAGGAAATCAGCAATTACGAGAAGCACTGTGCATTGGATACTCCTAGTCAATGGGCGTGCACAAAATACACATACATGCAGCAATATTTACAACTGTTTAAGGGAAATTTCAATTTCGGCAAAGTAAGTTTGAAGTTTAGTTTATTTGTAAAGCGCAGCCAGGCCCATGGGCAACCGGGCGCATAATTTTAGGTACAGGTTACATTCACAGTATACACAGAATATCAATTTACATATTATACAAAGAAAACAAATTTAAGTTATAATACAGGTGCATTATAGATTATATACAAACATGAGCAGACTTGAGTGGAGAGTTTCATAAATTGTGAGTGAGCAGCCAAGATTTAGCGTTGTTCTTGAAAGTTAGGAACAAAGATTCCGTTCTGATAGCGGTCGGCAGAGTGTTCCAGAGTTTGGACGCTAGGACAGGGAAGCTCACACCATCCGCTTTTTAGAGTTTGAATCTAGGCGGGGCTAGGGTGTGAGTTTGGGCTGATCTGGTGGGTTGGGAGGAGGTGTGGAGAGTAAGACAAGAGGAGAGGTAGGGTGGGGCATTGTTGTTCAAGCATTTATGCGTCAATGCTAGGGTTTTCAAGGCAATTCTTTGTTTTACTGGAAGCCAGCGTAAGTCAGATCTAATGATAGAGATATGGGACCGTCTAAGGATATTTAGTGCTGACCTTATGGCGTTATTTTGGATAGTTTGCAATTTATTGAGGTTGGACTGACTGGTCCCTAGGTAAAGGGCACTGCAGTAGTCAATTTCGGCCATAATAAGTGTTTCTAGCAAGGGTAATGCAGTTATGAGGGTTCAGAAAGGGTCTGCAAGCAGAGATGAGTTTGCAGGTATATGCCGATGCCGACCTTACTGAATTTGTTTGTCTGTTCAGGGAGAGAGTAGAGTCCAGATAGATACCTAAAGTTTTAGTGTTGGTCGAGACCTTAATGACATTACCGTCAATGATGAAAGACTTGTAGGCTTGGTCTAATTTGTTAAGACGTTGTGTATTTCCTAGTAATAAGAGCTCAGTCTTTTCGTCGCTGAGGCAAAGTTTGTGATGTGCCATCCAGGCCTGAATGACCAGGTAGACATCATTCAAGGATTTGGTGTCAGCTGAGTAATCACCAGTGATGGGAATGAGTATCTGGGTGTCGTCCGCGTAGTTGGTGTAGGAGACACCCAGATAGTCAAGCACATCGAAGAGGGGCTTGGTGAATACGTTGTACAGTGTGTGCGATACACAAGAGCCTTGGGGGACGCCACAGTGAATGGGAGAGGGGTCTGCCGATGCTGTAGGTGAGAAGACCCGCATGGATCTGTTGCTAAGGAAGGAGTGGATCCAGGCATCAGCAGAGTCAGAGAAGTGGGCTGCTGATTTCAGATGTTAGCAGAGTATTTGGTTGTTGACCGGATCGAATGCCGCGGATAGGTCAAGGAGAAGGAGTAGCGCTAACTTCCCGTTGTCCTTTAGTGTCTCCATCTGAGTTTTCAAATCAATCAGAGCTGATTCAGTGCCATGTTTGGGACGGAAGCCAGATTGTCTTAGCCCCAAGAGATTGTTGGATTCAAGGTAGTCTTGAATCTGCAGGTAAGCTGCACGATCAAGGATCTTGAGCAGGAACGGGACCGTAGTAATTGGTCTGAAGTTAGTCAGAATGTTACGGTCAAGGGATGGTTTTTTTGAGTAGTGGGATTACCCAGGCATCCCTGAGGTTGTCGGGGACTATACCCGTTTTGAAGGAGGCATTTATGAATCCTGTGATGAAAGGGGCTAGGTCGTGAGAAGCTTCCTTGATGATAGGTGCCGGGCAAGGGTCACCTTGGAAATTGGAGGGCTTGTGGTTGTTTATGATTCCTTCTACTTTCAAGGTGGTGAGCGGGGAGAAGGCAAATGGTTTATGAGTAAGATTGGCTTGATAGTTACTAGGTATAGATGTGGTCAATGGTTGATCTGACGGTAAGGTCTTTTGTTTGTCTCTAATTTTGGTTTGGAGGGTGGCAATTTTCCCTAGGAGTGCTGTCTGTATATTCGTGCACCAAGTGCTATCTTTGGAACAGGAGTCCGGGGGGGGGCTGCAGGTGTCTCAAGTTCCTTGAGAATTTTGAATAATTCCTTGGTATTTGATTGTGCTGACGCAATACGGTTGTTGTAGGAGTCTTTTTTAGCCAGGAGTAGAGCTTCTTTATAGTTAAGAGTGGCTAACAAAAGACTGTCCTTGTGGGTGTCAGAGGGGTGGCTTCTCCAGCGTGACTCAGCACTACGTTCCTCTTTACGCAGCAATCTGAGCTGAGGTGTGAACTACGAGTTGAAGTGCGCGTGTTATTTGGGAAATTATGAAGCTTTGTCCTGGCCTGTATCGGTTTGTCCATGTCGAATTTTAGAAATTTTTAGAAGATAAGAGCTTTAGCTCATGGGTTAAAAAGACACACTTGGCGTGTATGCAGTTCGTTCTAAGTCTTAGAGAGCTTTCAGAGAGGCTCGATCACGACCTGATAAGTGTGACATACATACATACAATCTCATTGCAAGAAGAAGCTAACAGGTACGAAAACTTAGACCCAGGGCAGCCCAGGTTGAAACATAGAGATATTTATTGTGACACTGGAGCCACCTAACTACTGTATCATCACCACTCCCTCCCAGGCCCATCCAATTTAAAGCTTTACAATTAACCGCCTTCACCCTGCTTTTTTAACACTGGCACACTGAGTAGCAGCAAATGCCTTTTCACCACAGAACACATCATATTCACATGCCTTTAACACAAATCAGCACTGACAGGGGCGTAGCACCTTTGACTGCAGCGTAAACATCTCTTACGCTGAGTAGCATCACAGTGCAGCATTAATGTTTTATACATTAGGCTGCACATTTGGTTACTCTGTCCTGACTTTGCCGCCACAGATAACCACTTCAGAACCAGTCCTGCCTGATTTGCCTAAACTGTAGTCAGTCCTCCTCCATTTGTGGAGCCCTCCCACCGAGTAGCACCCCAAAGAAGTGAGGGTCCGGCCCGGGCTATCTTAAAATGCATAGACAAGCGCAGACTGTCTCGGACTTGCGACCAGAAACCCAGTGCCCACTACCGAACATTAGTGGGGCTGCCTCCAACAAACCAACTGAGCTGCACCATAAACGCCTTGTGCACAGAAGAGCAACATGGATAGCCAGGCCGGCCCCTAAAACACCCTGGGCCCACATTATGAGAAAGTGGATTCAATTGAATACTTGGGACCAGGCTTGATAGAATATGGAGGGTGGAGACAGGAAGATATAGGTAAAAGGGGAATGGGAATTTGAAGCAGGTTGACGCTTCAATTAGTAGAATGAAAGACTGCACAATGATACTATTGCCGAAAACTTCACATCAACCGGGATATCTAGGCCCTGCATGCGCCACCAGGACAGGACCTGTCACCTTTCCATGCAACCGGTCTGTCCAGGGAAGCTCTTCCATGTGGGCTGAGTCCACACTACTTTAAGCGTGTTGTTCTGGCATTCATTCAAATTGGCAATCCTGCACACGCACATTTATGTACACACAAACGTGTCATTTTAGGATTCAGTGTTCCCCTCTGCCATGGGGCACTTTTGTAAGGACTGGGACTACTACAAAGGCCGGCCCTTCACCTCAGTCTAGCCCACACTGAGCCAGGTGTTGCAAGTAATGACCCACGCAGACCACAACACGACTCACTTCCGCACCAGCTCCGGATACAGCGCCAGGAACAGCATTGAGTTTAAGTCATCTCATACTCCTACCCTCATATGCCATGGATGGGAGGGATATTGCTGCATGCAACAGTTATTTGAGAAAACCTGATCTTCATTCAAAAAACACTCATTTAGTCTGATAGGAAATGTGATTTTCTTTTCATATTTATTTTTGTCTGTGCTCAAACATCCCCTTGTGGTTTGAGTTACATATGTTGTTAGGCATGATGACACGATGATTGCACGGCCGTGACACACACTGACTGAGTGGCAGTGCTCTGGCCCTTTCTCGACTAACAGACACAGTAACAATTAATTACAAAAACTTCACTTGACTGTTCTCGTTCAGAGTGACGGCCTCTTCTCCGACCCCCGACCCCCGCTGGCCCATTCAATTTTATGTTTGCATTACTTACTGTGTGTGACCCAGATGCACAAATTCTGTCTCCAGAGACTCTTCATTGCAGTTCACGGCTGGGCCAGGCAGCTCGAATAGGCCCCTCGTCGTTGTCGGGTGTGCTTTGCTTGAGGCCTGCTCCCTCCTCTCTCATCAACACTTTCTTCTGAATATCTGCGCATTGTGCTGGGTGTGGCACCCAGCAACATACCAATGCGTATGACGGCCCACGCATCTTGCGCATGATTGGCTGCCACTACCAGCCTGCTACATATCAACAGGCCCCCTGACCCTGCCCTGAGAGGGCGAGGCTCAAGAGTCAATTCCGGGTCAGCCCCGCCCTGCCCCCCACCCAAGGCAGGCAAAAGCCAACTCGATATAGAGCCCACCCCCCGACAGGAATTGTTGGTGTTCTCGAAGAGAATGTGAAGCTGCCTCCCTGGTGCCACGACTCATGCTATGGTGACCATCAAAGCAAAGTTAACACTTATTAAGTGTTAACTTTGCTTTGATGATGTTCTCCGACTGACACTGTGTGCATTCTAATAATAAATACATCCGGTTGCCACTGTGCAGCAAGCTGATGGCAGGCTGTGTGAGGCAACGTAACAAGTAAAACTTCAGTTACAGAAATCAAGCCCAGCTACATGGATATTAATGTGGTTCATAAAACCGACCCCAGAGTGGTTTATAAAATCGGCCCTAGGGCCATCCAAAGTCCATTTTGACTTCATACTGGGGCTGAGGTCCGAGCTCAACAAGAGCTATTTACTGATGCCCTAGCCTATTTGGATCTTGCCACACAGGCTAAATCTGTGGTCCAACCAACTATTTGTACAAGAGCCCCTGGTGCTTACAGTTAATTCAGAAAGGGTGAATGGCCTTTCAGGTCAAGGTGACACCCAAGAAAAAAGAAAGGTTCGTTATGATTTGGATCATATTTTCATTACATTGCATGATCGGGGGGCTTAAGTCAAGGAGCCAAGTGTTGCCAGCACACAACGGCAGTCACATGGAACACCCATGGATATTAACACCTGAGGTCAAACTTCCACTTGTAGGATAGTGCAGACTTTATTTCCCTCCAAGAAACGTGGCTTATGGACATTCCCTTATTTGACGGGTTTGACGTGTGCTCTGAATGAGCGCACAAAGGTTTAAGAGGACGCCCTTATGGAAGGCTGGTATGTGCACTCTGTCATGCCATTGGCATAATGATGGTTAACTTGGAATTGGGAAGAGACAATATTCTGTGGGTTAGACTTGATTGGGCTGTGGAAGGGTCATTGTTAGAATCATTTGGTAGGCCTTGAATGTTTATTTCAATCCAGGGGTAACTACTTTGCAGTCATTTATGGACTATATTTCAGACTGCTTAGAGAAATTTCTAGTGGAACAAAGAACAGGTGTCTTAATACTAGGTGATTCGAACAGTGAGTGCCTCGATCAACATTACTATGATAGTGATGGTGGTAGAAAGGCCTCAAATATTGTGAAGGAAAGAGGGCAAGTAATTAGGTTTATCATGGAACTGTGGGATATGTCACTCTTAATGGGAATCTAAAGGGTGACATCCCAGCATGTCATACTTGGACTAACTCTGTAGCACAATCAACAATGGATTACATATTCATTTCCAATGATTTGGTTCTCAGATGCAAATTCTTGCTGGTAGCTTCCAATGAAGGGAGTGATCATTACCAAGTCATATTGAATTTACAGTTTATGTCTAAAGTAGACCCGAGTCAAACCCATGTTTGCTTAGAAGTAAGGGGAAGATACCATGCAGTACTTTGGCGACCTTCCCTTTCTAGTAGGTTTAACGTCAGAGTGAATGGCTGGTATTTCAACTAAATTTGTATCTCTCATCCAGTATCTGTAAGAGGGTTGGTTGTGGCATAAAACTTGGACAAGGCTCCAGCTTGTCAGGAAATAGAAAGGGTAAAATGTAGTAAGCTGATACTCTCTGCTTCTCTTGCTTTTTATCGTTTTTTTATCTCTGTGACTGTGAGTATGAGTCACATTTTCAGGTATGTGCTATGTAGGCAATTACCTACATAGATTTAATTTGACATTGATGCTTAAAAAAAAAGAACTTAGATCAAACATCTGCTTAGCTGTTTTCAGGTATGTGCTCTGACTGCTCTCTGCCAGCTAGGGTGGACTGGCCTATAGGGAACTTTGGAGATTTCCAGGTAGGACTCTGCACCCTAGGTCCCTTTTGTGTGCGGGGGAGGATGTGTGCTGACTGGGAGAGTGTAGTGCGCAAATATATTTGTATTATTAAGGTCAATCTGGTAGGTATATAATGAATATTTTTATTGTACTTTTCCAATTGCAGGAACCCAAATTGTCTCTAGCATCCCATCTAGAACAATAAAGTCCCCAGCAGCAGTGGCACCATCAGAAATCCTGACAGTTGTAGTAGGACTTGCCAAAGGTGAGGATGCCATATTTTTTTTGTTTTACACCTGTATTTTGCAGTGGGTGAAGAAGGTGAGGCAATTTTAAAGGTATAGATAGGAGTCACAATCAGGGATTTAAACCTACTTTTGAGGCTGTTCATTCCACATGTCTAGTTTGGGGGGTACTAAAAGTCCACATATCATGTTGGAGTCGCATTTACAGTGCACTGTGAACTCTCTCCTTGTTCCCCAGAGTTAGGTCCTGCTTACTAGCTGATACATAACACCAAAGAGATGGTTTTGGCTCCGGCCCATCTAATCTTAATTTTGAAGTCTCAGGCAGACCCATGTATCCTTGGCCAAAAGTATCATTTTCATTGCAGCAGCATCGCTCCAAGTGCTAGTACTTCAACCTAACCACCTTTTTCCCAGCAAGAGAAATCCTGCGAGGCACTTAACCCAGTCACGCAGGCAGGTAAGGATTTTTTTCCTTATGTACCATTGGTTGAGAAGAAGAACAGAACGTTTATATCATCCCGTGCAATGTGCATCCAGGTGTGGTTTTCGCCACCAATCTGTGACCTGGTCCGGAACCACACTTCAAAAAGAAATACGATCTAGGACTTCACGATCTGAACAGGGAGTCTTCTGAGACTTGTATCAATGTGGTGTTATTTTTTTATCCAACCAGTATTTCTGAACCTGTTTTTGCAAGGGTGTTTTTTCTCCCAACCTTTTCACATAGTTCAATTTAAATCTGTGTATCTGGTGTTTGCTTTTTTAACTTTTTTTGTAGGCATTTTTATTTTTTGAAAACTTCAAATGTTTTTTTAAAACTAACGTGACATACACTGAAGTGGGGTTTTCAGTGTTTTTACAGATTCAGTATCCTTTTTGAGATGGATTGTTTCCATCCAAAGATGGTAGGAATCTCAAACAAAAAGCAAGAGAGGTGGAAACAGACACAAGAAATTCAAAACACAGAATTATGACTCTTATTTGGAATTTGGGTTCACACAGAGCGCAGATGCAGGAAAGGTTAAACCACAGTGTGTGGTTTGTGGCACTACGTTAGCAAATGCAGCCTGAAGCCAACAAAATTAAGGTGACATTTGGAAAGAAAACATGCTGATTTAGCAAAAAAGACCAGGGATTTCTTTGTACGGCAGCTACAAGGCATAAAAAAGCAAAAGACAGTGTTATAAATGTGGCCTCAATACCTGCAAATGCTTTGAAAGCTTCTTACCACATTGCGTACTATCTGGGCAAAAACAAAAAGCCTTTTAAGGATGATGAGAAAGTGATTCTCCCATCAATTCTCACTGTCAACTGGGTAATGGTTGGTGACGGTGCAGCACAGAAATGCAAAAGTATCCCTATGGCACACACTACAATTTGCCGCCACATCACTGACCTGTTCTCTGATATATGTACAGAATTGATGTCACGCTTGAAACAGTCATAACTGGGATAACACGTTTGAAGATCACTGACTCTTGGGTATGTACGAAGGGTGGCTCTGAAAATAAAGTTAAACTTATTCCTTACTTAGGGGGCGTGGCCTGAGCCCATGGAGTGAGGTCGTCTTGAGACAGAGCTCCCGTTACGATCCGTGCACATATCCGACTTAGAGACATCCTAGCGCACGCTGCAGCGGCCTGAATGCAGAGTAAGGAGGAAGAAGTAATCCTACAGCAGCTGTGCGAAATCCCGAGCAAAAACAGAGCGTTTACCTAGTAAAACGCCCGATCGTAAGAAAGCCCGGCGAAAATCCAAGATGGCGGACGGAGCCGCGACCTCGAAGTAGAGAGAAGATCCCCGCGATGATACGGCTGTGCCAGGGAGCGGACCAGCCAGCGATCCTTGCGGCAACCGACCCCCCCCCCCGTGGGGAGGAAAACAGAAAACAGAAGCCAACCGCAGAAAAACAGGCACGGCAGGAAAAGGACGCGGGCGCCTCAGCGAGGGAAGGAGCGGCCCCAGAGGAGACAGACCCCGCGGAGAGGCCGACGTGCCCGGACAGCGAAAGAGAGGTCGCTGCGCTGCGTATTCCCAACGGTGGACGGGCCAGGGCCCGTGGAGAAGACAGCGGGTGTGCCCAGAGCAGCACACGCCGGATGAAGCGGCAGGATCTCCGGCTCCAGGTCGCTGAGGTGAGCGGCATAGGGGAAAGGCCTCCCGGCGCCGGCGGAGAGGCCCTGGAGTGAGGGGGAGATGGCCCGCTTCCCTAGGCACCAACACGCACCAAGCAGAGAGGTGCCCGCCCCAAGGGCACCCTGGACTAACTGCTGCCATTATATCATCCCCAATGGCAGAAGGTGACTCGCGCCCTGGCGGGGGAGTAAAGTAGCTTATAAAGCGAAAGTGAAGGAGAGAGGGGGCAAACAACGAACCACCAACCGGCTCACAACACGGTGATGCAGGGGGATAGCAAAAAACAAAAATCAAACAAAAATAAATAAAACCCCAAAAAGCGAAGACAAGGCAAAAGTTTGGGCCCCTGGCAGACCAACATGGCGCCCACGCAATAAGGTGAAGGGCTACAGTGCACGATCAAGATACCTGTAGAAGGCAGAGGAGGAGCCAAGAGGGGAAACTCGGGGACCACTTCATGAGGCACATCTAGAGGCAAATATATGGACTTGGTACTAGCATCCCACTTTTGGGACGGCGCCCCCCACCTTTGGCCCAGCTGTCCACAAGATCGAAAGGGGACAAACACACAGGGGCACCATGCCAAATAGGAAAATTGAAGGGAAGGCCAAGCAGAGTACCATGGACACCTACACCAAGACACCTGGGCAAAAACAGACAACGTCAACAGACATGGAAATGGCTGTAGCTAATGCACCTCACCCGACAGAAGACGCAAACGAGGGCACAATCATAGAGGCAATAGCTGCCATGAAGGCATCTCTTGAAAACAAAATGGACGCTGCAATAGGGGCCCTGAAGGTATCGCTAGAAAACAAACTGGATGCGTGATGGTGAATGTGGGCCTCCTTCGTCAGGATACAAGGAATTTGACGGAGAGGGTGGTGGCGACAGAACAACAGGTGCAGCAAAACACGGCAGGGGTCGCCACAACACGGATGCAATTAACGGAAGTATTGCAAAGAGTCAAGGCCCTGGAACGGAGAGCGGAGGATGCGGAGGGAAGAGCTAGGAGGAACAACATCCGTGTAATTGGACTTCCGGAAGGCGAAGAAGGTAACGACCCTACGGAGTACATAGAAAACATGCTCCTCCAGGAGGTAGGGGCGGGGGAGCTGTCTCAGGGCTTTGTGGTGGAGAGGGCACACAGAGCACTGACAAAAAGACCCCAACCGGGTGCCCCTCCGAGACCGATAATTGCCAGGATCATGAACTTTAAAGACAGAGACAAAATACTGGCATTCTCAAGGGGGGGGGATCGTCAGACACTCCTCTAAGATCACAATGTACCCGGACTACACAGCCTTGGTCCAAAAGCAGAGAGCACAGTTCGGCCCAACGAAGGAACAACTCAGGTGTGCAGGGGTGAGATACATGCTGTTGTTCCCTGCCAAACTTAAGGTGATACACCAGGATAAAACATGCTTCTTCGATTCGACGGAGGAGGCCCACAGGCGGATGGACACACAGGGCATCCCCCAGCTGAGGCAGAGAAACGCCAACAATAATGTAAACAGACCGTGATAAGATGAAACGGGAGAGAGAAAATGCAGCCAAGTGCAATGATACCAAATAATCGATAAACAACTAAGCCGTAAGACAAGTATGAAGGAGCGATCAACCTCACTTCAGTCAAAGTTGGCTGAGAAAGGCGACGCCCCCGCACAGTGAGAGCGATCAACAAGTTTAGATGCCAGTTTTAAGGCATCACGCCGCTGCAAGTCGGCCCCTTCCAAGGGAGTACGATGAGGGAAGCGGTGGAGCCCGAGCAGGGGAAGGGTGGCTGGGCGTTTGTTCATTAGTTTTTGTTCGGGTTAAAGATGTTGAGTGTGGTGAATGGACAGCATATGGCGCAGGCAACAGAGAAACGACCGCAAAGGATGAAGGGGAGATACGAGTAGAAGGTGACCAGAGTTATATACAGCAAATGGCAAAAGATGACAATCATGGCCGCACCAGATGGGGGGGCCCCGCAACAGGAACATTAGGAGACTCCCACACAGGGAGAGTAGAGGGCAGGACACGGAGACAAAGATGTGGGACGAGGAAGCCAGACCGCATGAAGAACAATGGGGCCAGATAGACTTAGGGTCTACACATGGCTAAACCGAATGAAGGTCAAGATAGCGATGCTCCAGGAAACACACCTAACCTCACAAAAGCAGGCCAAGGTGAATAAGAAATGGGGAGGACAAACATACGGCGCCACGTATTCGAACTATGCACGGGGAGTACTGATATGGATTGCCCCAGGGGTCCCATTTCAATGCTCCAGCAGGAGTCAGACCCGGAGGGAAGGCTGGTGCTGGTACATGGCATGCTGGAACATAGGGAAGTGTGCCTGATTAACACCTATGCCCCGAATTGTGATGCAGCGGACTTCTTTAAAAGGTTGGCGCCCAGGCTGGCCCAGTACAGGGAGGCGACGTTCATCTGGGCCGGCGACTTCAACTGCACCTTGAACCCGTTGCTGAGCAGGTCGGACGACAGGCACAGGAAGCCAGTGCCCTCGGCCAAGGAACTGCACAGGACCCTCGAGGGATTACAACTGGTCGACATCGGGAGACAGGTACATGGGGAGGGGAGGGGGTACACACACTACAGTGCACCGCATGGGACATTTACACGGTTAGACTACATATTTACGGGTAGGGAATCATTACATGATTTTACAGAAATCATTATCAAAGCATGCACACTCTCCGATCATGCCCCAGTATTGGCAACATGGGCACACACCCACAGGAAAGCCCCGATACCAACCTGGCGGCTCCGGGCAGAGGCCCTAAGAGAGGGAGAGCTGGAGGAATACCTCCAGGAGTCCATAGAGGATTACTTTGAGCAGAGGGTAGCGTGGAAAGTAGTGCCACACTATGGGACGCGTTCAAAGTGGTGATAAGGGGGGCGGCAATAGGCAGAACAGGGGGATTAACGGGGGCAGCTATGAAAGAGCTCAGTGAACTTGAGAAGGTGATAGAAACGAAAGAGCGACGAGTAGGAACGGGAGGGAGTGAGCCCCGACAGCTAGTGGAACTGAGGTCGGATTGTATGGTACTTTGGGAAAAACTGGGAAGGCTGAATTACGGGAGGTATCTACAATGCCTACACGCGGAAGGGGATAAACCCAGTAGACTTTTAGCGTGGCTTACTAGACAGGAAAACAAAAGAGATCCCATAACAGTGTTAGAAGATCACACAAGAAAAGAGATCAGAAACCAGGAACATATTAACAACCTATTTGCCCAATTCTACGAGCAACTATATGCCCCAAACCCAGAGATAGATTCAGAGGACATAGCGGATGCACTGGCAGAAATTAGATTACCAAAATTAGCAGAAGAACAGGCTCAGTCGTTGGATGCACCCATCACGGTAGAGGAAATAGAAGGCGTGATTATGGGGCTCCCCACCGGGAAAATTCCCGGGACAGGATGGAATCCCGGGGGATTTTATAAAACATTTAAGAGTACCATCTCACAGAAGCTACTTGATACGTATCAAGGCGCATACGAGAGCAATCGGCTGCCACCCAGCATGTCCAAATCGACGATAGTCCCGATCCTCAAACCGGGGAAGCCGCCCAAGCAATGTGCCTCCTATAGGCCAATCTCCCTTATTAATCAGGATGCTAAAATTCTGATGGCGGTGTTAGCCAACCGCCTAAAACAAGTTGTGCCCACCTTGATCCATTCGGACCAAACAGGTTACGTCCTGGGGAGGAACACGTCGTGGAATCTTCGCAGATTGCACCATGTAATAGATGAGACAAATCAAAGACAAGGTGAGAGCGCAATAGTGTCCCTGTACGCTGTCAAAGCGTTTGATTCGGTGCGTTGGGAGTGGCTGGTGAGCATACTCGCCCGCTTCGACATTGTGAGGGATTCCTCCGGTGGATCAAACTGCTATACAACGATCCTAGAGCAAGGGTGAAGACAGGGCGGTTCATCTCAAAGGAGTGGAGCATACATAGGGGAACCAAGCAGGGATGCCCATTGTCGCCAATATTATACATCCTGGCCCTAGAGCCGCTCGCAGCCTTTCTTAGAGCGGAATATGGGGACACCGGGATAGACATAGACGAGGTGCTCCATCAAATCTCGCTATACACGGATGACATGCTGTTATTCGTAGAGAATCCAGCCGCCAATCTACCATGCCTCATAGAGGCGATCAGGGCATATACCAGATTATCGGGCATAGCAATTAATAAAGACAAATTCCTGGTACTCCCTCTGGCGGGGCTAAGGCGGGTCCCCCTGGGCAGCCTCCCAGACCTGGGCCTGACATGGGCACAGAACTCCTTCAAATACCTCGGAATAGAAATACACCACGACACTGCTGACACCCATAGAACAAACACACTGGCGGCACTGGAAAAAACACAGAAATCAATGGTCTTCTGGGGAACACTCCCGCTGGGGATGATGGGGAGGGCGGCCCTCCTGAAAATGGTGGTGCTGCCGCGCCTGCTATATTACTTCACAAACATCCCATACGCCATTCCCAGAGCCTTCTTCAACAGATTAAATATGATAACACGGAATTTCCTATGGGGGGGAGGGAGGAACAAAATTGCTATGGAGACTCTCCAGAAAGACTATGAGGACGGAGGTATCAGACTACCGGACTTTGAAAAATACTTCCTAGCAGGACAGCTGCAGTTTGCAGTCAAGTGGCTGTGAGAAGATGAAACAATAGACACAATTGTCTTTCAGCCAGCACTAAAACGATACTATTTGAGGGAGATCTTGTGGCTTAACACACCCCAGCTCAAGGCCCTGCCGAACATGCTTAAGATCGCAGTGGGGTTAAGGAAAAGGGCATGGAAACTCCAGGGTATGAAAGACCCGTGCTCAACACAGATTCCTCTGGCGGGCCTCCTGGGGGGGAACACGAACATGCTAGCGATGTACCGAGTGCACTGGGAGGCCAAAGGTGTAGCACAAATTGGAGGCCTGAGGAGAGGGGAGAGGTGGGCAGACTTTCAAGAAATAGTAGATGACCACGAGATACATGAAGGGCAATTCATCCTTTACAATTGCATAATACAAAATATCAAAAAACGATGGCCAGAGTGGATAGACCCGGAGGAGGAGGAGATGACGAAGCTAGACGTTTGGTATGACATTTCAGAGGGAGCCCACACAACCTCCAGGTTATATGAACATTTGTTAAAAACAGTAGACCCGCAAGGATCAAACATGAGGCAACATTGGGAGGAGGAACTCCAGAGGCCATTTAGTGATCAGGAATGGGCCAGGGGGCTAATATACCCAAAAAAGGTCTCAAGGAATGCACGGTTCAGGCAGGCACAGCTATACATCACACATCACACATCGAGCATACCTCACGCCCAAGAGGTTGCACAAGATGCGGACGGAAAATCAAAAGAGGTGCCCACGCTGCCTGGCAGAGGACGCTGATGTGCTCCATATGTTCTGGACATGCCCAGTGATACAGACCTTCTGGGACAGAATCAGAACCAAGATAGCACAAGGTGGACTCCAACTACAAGCAGAGCATCCAGAGAGATACCTACTAGGCCTCTTCCCAAGAGGAAGCAGACATGAATTGCACGAAGCAAAAATGAAGGACTTAATATGCATATTGGCTAAAAGAAGAATAGCAATGTCATGGAAGTCAAGGGAGGGCCCGAACATAGATGCATGATGGTCAGATCTCCAAAAGTGGGCACAGACAGAGACTGCGGTGTGGATAAGAGCGGTGAAAAGAGGGGAAGGGGAAACAGTACACAAATTAACCGCATGGAACTCTTTGATGCAGGACCTATTCGACACGAGAGAAGAGGGAGACAGTGATGACCCCATGGGGACGGCAGACGAACGAGTAAGAATGAGGTAACCCGGCATAAGCTCCATGGCGAGACACCTCTGTAAAGAACTCTGCGGTAGACCCAACAAAGGTGATGGACATGAATGGTACGGTTGCCTGAAAACCCGGAAGCTGCGGAAGTACAAAAGGCTCCGAGAAACATGCCAACGCGCCAGTGATGCTGTGTCATGTCAGATTGTATGTTTTGTTTTTGTTGTCTTGTTGTTGTTCAAAACCAATAAAGAAATAAAAAAAATAAAAAAACGTATTCCTTACTTTAGACGTTTTGGGAGCCAGAGCCAAAATTCTAAGACAAGTGACACTCTGTCGCTATTGTAATAGACACATAGAGACACTAAAACATCTAATAATAGTGTGCACGGATTTGGACAATTGTCGCTTAAAAATGTTCAAAGGTTGGCAGATAAACACTTTGTCCACCTCGTGAGAAACACTGTGGCTCTGTCTGTTGATAAATCAATGAGCTATTTTGACATGATTCTCCCAGAATAAATAGCGTACGGATCATATTTTGGTAGCCTTAATAGCCCTATACAAGGTTGACTGGGATCTAGCGTTGAAGACAGCTGGATGGTTAATGTCAGCCATGTACCCAGTAGCTGAATTTATTGACTTGACTGAAAATAGATTGTAACAGGGGCTTTTAATTTATTTAGGTAAATCCCTTAAAATATTTCCCTCTGTATTGGATTAGATCATGTTGTTTTTTTAGAGAGTTATTTTTAGTTGTTCGTTTTTTAGGACTTGGGAAGGGTGGTTTAATGAGAAGATGCAGTCTTTTAAACTGTGAAGATGTTTTTAGCGAATTGGTTTTCTATATAGGTGATAATACTATGATATAATTATCATTTGTAGTGATTTTTAGTGATGTTATACGTTGACTGTATGATTGGAGTGGTTGAGTGAATTGTGTTGTTTAGTTGTTTTATTTTTCTTTTGTAAGTTTTGTTATTGCCTAATGAAATGGTATTCTGGAGTTGGGGAAAGTCTTAAACTATGCACTGAGTAATATCTATCTGCTGAAAAACGATATTTTAAATGTTTTTAAATGCTAATGCATAACCGTCTCTTAATATTTCAATCTGTGAAAAGTGTGAATGTATTAAAGCTAAAACACAGTAAATAAATAAATAAAATAAATTAAAGTTAAGCCCAATGGAAAGTGAAATAATCTGCTTCATCTTCTCTGTTATTGATCTATTTCCATTTTTATAATGTGCTACAGGCAGACTGTGTTCTTCAGAGCATACATTTAGTGTCTCCATCCCAGGCTCCTTTCTTCTCCCCCTCACCTCTCCATTTACCCCCAACACCGCTATATTGACTTGCTCTGCTCATTACCCGACCATCCATTATGGTAGCAACATGCAAATCACAATTGAAGTTACTGCCAAGTCATCAGTGGTGGCTGGTGAGTTTTGTAAGTGGAAGGCTGCAATCATTTCCTCTATTTGGCCTGAGTGACAGAGCAAATCTGAAGCAACCAATGGGAGATAGGCAGGGTTTGTCCTCCGAGAGCTGTTTCAAAAGGATGTCTTGAAATGGTGCATTTTATAGCACACAGTTCAGAAACATTGGGCAAAAGCTATAGAATTTAGAATCAGTTCCGAATGGTAACCCAAAAAAGTAAATATATGCCAGGTCCACAACAGTACACGTGAGTGTTTTGAAACACATTTTCGTGAAGCGCTGCACCAAAATATATGGGACCATTGCCACTGTAAGACATTTCAAGTAGACCACTATGTATGCCAGCATTGGCACTGTAAAGAAAACGTTCCTAACGCCTGAGACCCCAATATATGCCAGCATTGCCCCATATAAGATGTTTTCTTGTTGACAGTACCACAACTGTAAGCCAGCCTTTCCCCGACGTGCACACATGCATATACACACATACACATGTGCACACACTCAAAGACGCCTGCACCTCAGACACACACACACACACAATGCCTGGCTGCCTCACTCACTCAGCCCAATACCTCTGCTCTACTGTCTGCCTCCAACTTTGGATCTCAAATTCAGCAAGAGTCTGAAGCGTTGGCAGTCTTAAGCTTCATACCCTTGTGAGTAGAAATTGCACATGTCCATGATCTCTCACTTGACAAAGTGCAGCCCAGCCCACTTACCGAGAATGACTCCAACAGCCTCACACTGATCCTAGGTAGAGTGGCTTTGAGTACACACTGAGTAATCCAAACACATCTAATCTAGTGTACATACGAATGCACAGTGCCGTCCTTCCTTGCTCCCACAGCCTAGTACCCCTAGAGACCCATCACCCCTCAGGGCTCCCTCAAAAGTACACCACCTCACAACCCTCCTGCACCTCATTCTTTCCAGGGCATTCTCGCCCTTAGCCGCACACCAGTGGACCTCGGATAGGCCGCCTTTCTCTCCACGCTTCCAAAAAGACCTCAAAAGACGACGCCCACTACTAAAAGGAGCCAACGAACCCTAACAGGTGCCAACATATACATGACTGCACATAACTGCTCTTGATGCCTTATTCTTTTCAGTCTTGTAAGTGTATTTGTACTTTCACTGTCGGTTGAAGTATTTAGTCTGTATCCAGACCACTCATGGCCAATCAGTGACTGCATTGTTTAAAACGTTTTGGGTAGAAGTGCTCACCCGTAGTTAAATTAAAAAGAGCACCCCCGGCCTTGGACTTGTTTCCTTTCTCTGAAATAGCTGGGCAGCAATGAAGAGCGAGTCTGATTGGCCAAGGAGGTGGCTGCGACAATGCAACGAGGCCACCTGCAAATGTGTGCAGTCTGAGGTCAAGAGAATGCAGGGGAGCAATACACGGGCCAGGAGGAGCTCATCAGATGTAAGACAAGCTGGGGTCATGTTATCTGGTGGAATGTACGTGGTTTGGAAATGAGACAGGCAGGGGGACAGAAACTGGTGAACGGGGACCCCAATAACCCAGGGCACACAGAGAGACTTAGAACCAGCATCAGGCAGGACGAAGTGGTACCCTGTTCATAGCACTGGGAAGGCGTGGTCTGGAGCTCTGCATGCTCTGGCATGCCTGTGAATGTTTCAGTAGAGAACTCGCAGTTGTGCTGGAGGAGTACCGTTTTTTGTCCATTGCATTATGTAGACCCATGAGGTTTGAGTATCATAATCATACTCCATTCTCAGCCCGGCTGTACGTATTCGGCCAATGAGGACACACTCAAGATCTCGCATTTCTAGCACTGCACTCTTCTGTCTCTAGGGCTCCAATCTGTCTTTATAGATCTGGAGATGCAGCCTCAGCAACAAGGAGGAGTACATAGGAACTGATGGCTGATAGGAAGTGCCAGGCCCATCTCTTAGTAGCAATGTAAACACAACTTCGTCTCCAGTTCTATTGTTAACCTTACACTTACAAATCCATGACACTGTCTCTTGCAGGGGGAACTCGTGAACACTGACCACAAAACACTGTAGGGCACTCTACCCTAAACCAATTGTCTCTTTCCACTTCCGTTTCCACTAGTATCTTATTTCCAACCAGTGCTTTAAATGGAAAAATGAAGTGCAGGTACTCACCAATTTGGGCTTTAAGTGGGCCAGGACTCGGCCGTGGTGGTTCCAAAAATTGCTCTTGTTGAGGGGCTCTTAAGGGGCACCGCAACCTATTTCTATTAATCTCACTGTGTGTATGTGACTCCATTTTCATAATGTTCTTCTTGTCCCACTTTCTAAGTGTGTGTTGCTCTGTGTCTCCCTCTCTATGTGTGCCCCTTTCTATTAGTCTCATTTCCAACACCTCCCAACTCAGCCCCTCCTTAAGTGTTTATGTGAGTGCCTCATTTTTCATGAGACTTGGCTTTAGAATTATGATGCACTGAGACATCTCCGTCTGTGTTTACAACCGAAATGACAGTATCATGTTTTAATATTGATATGATATAATAATGCATTTATACGCGCCTATACACAAGTGTTTCAAGGCGCGACGAGGCAAGGGAGGGGGAACAGAGGGAAGACAGAGACAGCGATCTTACTAGGCCAGGTGACACTGAGATTGCGCAAGTGCAGGATAAGGGGCAAGGGGAAAAGTGCTGGGGTAAGGGGGAGGTGGCAGTGCAGTACATGGGAACAACAGTAAAAATAAAAAGAATTTAAAAAAGCAATAAGTAAAAGTGCGGCCAGCTGCTGGCAAGTGCAAGGGTAAGTGCAGACATCAGGTGTCAAGTGCTAATAGGGGGCTGTAGTGATACAGAAAACAGTACCCAGGTGTGGGGGATGGCAGGGAGGCAGTGCAGGGGTGCCACTGGAAGGGGAGGGGACCTGGGCCCGAGATCAGAGGTAGCCAGGTGACCAGGACAGTTTCAGCCAGGAGTTCAGCAGGGGAGAGGATGAGAGAAAGCAGAAGCAAAGAGGAAGGTTTTGAGGTGCTTCGGGAACCGGAGATGGTTCTCCTCAAGTTTCAGGGATGCAGGGAGGCTGTTCCAGAGGGAGGCCCCAGCCAAAGAAAGAGATCTACCACCAACTCGTTGCTTGGAGAAGCGACTGACGATGAGGGAGTTGGAGGCGGATGAGCGAAGAGCTCGAGAAGGAAGATATTTAGGAAGAGATAGTTGAAGGTACTGAGGCCCCAGGCCGCAGAAGGACTTGTGGACAATGCAGAGGGTTTTGAACTTAATCCTCGCAGCCACTGAGAGCCAGTGCAGAGATTTCAGTCCTGGAGAGATACGATCCCTGGGCTTGAGGCCAAGGACAAGTCTCACAGTCCTGTTCTGGATGAGTTGCAGAGGGCGGAGAGTAGAAGCAGGCAAATTTAGAAAGAGGCTGTTGCAGTAGTCCAGCTTAGAGAGAACCAGTGCTCTGGAGACAGTGAGCTTCTGGGGGAAGGAGAGGAAAGAATATCTTTGAGGAGGAAAGAATACCTCTGAGGAGGTGCAGCTGGTAGTGTGACTTCTTAGAGATGTGAGGAGAGAAGGTTAGTGTGGAGTCGAAGATGACCCCAAGGTTTTTATCTTCACAGGTGGGAGCTGGAAGAGGGCCAAGAGAGGCTGGCCAGAGAGTGGCGGGAAAGGAGGGAGCAGGTATGCCAATGAGGAGAATCGCAGTCTTACTGGCATTAAGGCAGAGATCATTGGCGGCACACCACTCCTGAATAGCAGACAGACAGTCAGAGATGAGAGAAGGAGAAGAAGTGGCAGAAGGGACCCTGAAAATGAATTGAGTGTCATCCCCATACCACTGAAAGCTGCGGCAGAGAGCAGCAAGTCAGTGGGAAAGAAGTGCCAGGTATTGGTTGAACAGCAGGGAGAGAGGTTAGACCCCTGCGGAACACCACATGTAGAGATAGAGGAGAGGAAGGACCCATGTTGGACCTGGGAAGGTCAATCAGAGAGGAAAGAGGTCAGCCAAGCCAGGGCCTGATTGGTGATACCCAGGTTATCACAGAGATGGTTGAGCAGGATGGCATGGTTGAGTGTCCCAAAGGCAGATGAGAGATCGAGTAAGATGAGCCCACAGGGGGTGTTGGAATCAAGGTAGAGAGCAGGTCTTCATGGGTGTTCAAGAGAGCAGTTTCCGTGCTTCTGGCAGCACTGAAGCCAGACTGATGGTCATGGAACCTACCAACAGGTTCCGTGTGAAGATTAAGCTGGGAGATTGCCAGTTTTTCCAGGAGTTTGCCCAAGAAAGGAGTGATGGAGATTGGGCTATAGTTAGCTGGGAAGGAGGGGTCGGCTGTGGATTTCTTAAGAAGAGGGTCACAAGGGAGTGCTCCAGGAGGGAAGGGAAGACTCCAGTGGCAAAGGAGTGGTTGCAGAAGTCAGCCAGAGCAGGGGCCAAGGTGTCAATGTGGTCCTTCATGGTTTTGGAGGAACAGAGGTGCGCCTGTTTTGACAAGACTTTCATAGATCAGGATTGTCTAGAAACCTTGTCTGGGGAGAGCAGGGGAAAGGCAGAGAAGGAGGGAGGAGAGGTTAAATCATTAACTTGACATTTGAATCTGCCAGCCTAGCGCAGCTCTCTCTCAAAGTCAATCATCAATCACACACTGATTTTGCCCCGTTTTTATCAGTATTGTAATGTACAATAGTTGGCCGGCTTTGAGAACACTTAATTCACTGCACGTCAGGTACAGTAAAAATAAATGATTTGCCAGGATCACACACTTTGTTGCATTGTTAAAGCTAGGATTTTAACCATCAGTACAATTCAGTCATGTGTCCACATTGTTTCTGAGCTCCATTTGGTTCACAGATTTCAGTTTTGGTTCTCAGGAACACATACTTAAAGGGTTTATTTGCAAAGAGCAAACACCATGTGCAAATCAAGCTGGCATGTATGCATCTGTATAGGACAGGGGTCTGTAACCTTGGGCTGCACAGATATCTAGGACTCAAACTCCAATCAACCCTAGCCAGCAAACTAAATGACGAGGGACCATGAGAGTCGTAGTCCAAAACATCTGGAGTGCTGCAGGTTGTAGAGTCTGATATAGGAACATGTTAAGCCAAAAGATCATTGCAACTTTATTTTACACATCCTGGATGGAAGCCTACACATTTCAAAATGCAAGGTAATGCAAACCTGAACAATCTACAGCTTTAAACCACTTTACTTTCAGCACTAAAGGTACACAATAGAATAAATGGTCTGATAAGGCCAATTGCCTAAAGTAATTGTTTCACACAAACATCAAGCTTCATGTATGCCTTGTGTTAATTTGAATACCCACATAAAATAAAATCCCTTTTATGTGTCAAACTAACAACCATCATAGACATACACCATGCTTTAAAAGAGAAGTTTTTATTTTTTGCTGACTTTCATTTCCCAGTAATAAGGGACATTTGTTGATAGATATATGGAGTGGCATGTGGGTATCAGTCTGAAACGTCCCACCTCAGGTCCAGTCAGCTAAACACTTACACATAAGAAGGGCAGGGCTGGATTGCCCCCACCGGGACATCCCCCGGCAGGCCTCTGGACATAGGGCCTCTTTGCCGGCGAGGAAGGATACACTAAAGCGTGCACCTCCGCCTCGCGTGAATCCGCCTGGGTGGTTACGTGGAGTTGGCTAGCTGCCGGCTGCCACCACCAAGGCACACTGGCGCTGTGGCTGCAAAATGTTTTCTTTCCATCGCGCCTGCGCGTGAGGGCCAGAGCGTGGCCTCTGGCCAGAACAGAAACTGCACGTGCCCACTGCCCTGGACACACATTGCGCAGCGGCGCATGTCAGGTGCAGGGCAGGCTGCAGGCAGCAGCCAGGCAGTGTCAAGTGCTTGGTGCATGCCACTGACAGGGCACCGGTGGTGAGGCCTTCCCTATATGGCATGTGACATGTTAGTGATGTGAAGGTAAGATAGACCGACGCTTGCTTTATTCTACTCAGATATTGTGCATTACAATTAGAACTAAGAATGCTAATAAAATGTCTCCATTAAGCACAAGATTGTATCACTGCATTTATTGGTTCCTGTGCATTCTGCTGTCAAGGGCTAAGCCCAGGAGTGAACGGATTAAGGTTGTAAAGTGATTTTTTTTCCACCCACCATGCTATGATAGCCTATGTGATAAGCCTGTAATGCTGGAGGTTTTTGCAAACATTTTCTTTCCTGCACGCTGTGGCTTGCCTCGCACATATATTTGCGCTCAGTCGTTCACTAGGTTTTCCCTTGGTCAGGTTTTTTTTTCTCCACTTTACAAATGCGCGTAAGGAAAAAAAGGTTCAGAGTTGACAATCTCAAGCAACAACCATATGTGTCTGTAGTCAAAACGCAGCAACGTTTCTTTCTCTCGTAAACGTAATTACTTAACCAAATGCAGGGGCGTTGCTAGGGGGGGGGGGGGCTGAGGAGGCTATAGCCCCTGATCTTTTGGTTGTAGCCCCGGATAGAATCTCAGGAGCTACAGCCAAAAGACTAGCTAGCCCCCAGTCCCAACAGTTCCGACATTAGCTTAGCCCCGGGTCTTTTCCATACCTAGCAACTCCCCTGACCAAATGTATACACCTTATCGAACAAAGTGTGGAATTATCATCTTTCTGCTGATAAGACATGGAGCTTTCATGTCCTTTCTAGGAAACGTGGCCTCTCAAAGACTCGAGAATAGCTATCTCAGGAAATACCCAGTAGAAAATATATGCATTTTTTTCATAAAACCACAAAGTCACAAAATGTCTTATTTTAAGGAAATTATACTTCCATGCCTCTTTCACCGGGAACAACCCTGTACTTTGGGAACTTCTTGCAAACGTCAGAAAAGATGCAATCGTGACCCGTGGTGTTTTTTTTTTTCAGGGGGTGGGGTCACTTTTGACATGAGCACACTTGTTGAAGTCAGCAGTGTGTAGAGCAAACAGAGTCTGAAACCCGGTCCTGTGAGCAGTGTTTACAAACCATGGCTAATGCAGTAGATTTGGCACATGTCATGTCTAATGATTAAACCATGCACGTGTGTTTCTGCTCAATGCAAACTGGAAGAACATAACCACCTCATCATGCATAAGCAGTCCAACGGGTCTTCTCTACTATAGGGTAAGTGGGAGCTGGAGTGGAGAGTTCCTTTTGCTGGGATTCTTGTGCACAGGGTGCTTCCAGGAGTGGTGATTGTGTGGAGTTGGCTAGTAGTGCTGCTGCTTCTGCTGTCTCTAAAGGTGGAAGCAAGCAACCCCAAATACCAATCCTGAGCTATGATTTTCTAGCACAAAAAAGCACAATCCCAATACTTTCCAAACTGGTGTAATCCTAACCCAAGCAAAATAAAAGAGCTGATGGCTCCGATATTAAGAATTAATTTTAACCTCTGTCATTGCTCTGGGCAACCCTCCAGATAATTGTTCTTCGTCCGCCAGGCAACTTCAAAAAGGGAAAGATCATATGCAAATCAGGCTTAGTACCACCCCAAAAGGAGCAGTGCAGCCCAAACTGCTTGGTGACATCCCTTCTGCACAAGACCACAAGAATCCCCAGACATGCTTTGGCCTTGTTGTGCCTCATCAGTGAGAAGTAGCTTCGGTGTCTAGGCCCAGCAGGCACTGGACCCACGTCTGGTCATACCCCTCCCACTCGGGGTAACTAAGAAAAACAAACGAGGTGATGGCTGGAAGGTTTCAAATTAATCTTAACCTCTGGTATTGCTCTCATAATTCAAACCGCTCCGCATTACGGGTTTTGAGAGCATACCAAATATTTCTAAAGGTTGCTGTGAGGGTTGTGGTATGAGGACGGCTCCCCACTCAAAACAATGTTCAGAAAAATAAAACTTTGGAATTTCTCTGACATAATTTGAAGAATGTTGCCTACAGACCAGTGGGTTTTAGAGACATTACTAAAGAAAGAGTGCATGACAAAATACCCTAATGTATTACGGCCACGGTACCCCAGCAATAATGGGCCCATTAGGAAACTCTGTGCCTGGTGGAAACACAACATGCTGGGCAGAAAAATGCTTGCAGAACAGAATAAACAAGCATTGGCCATGGCAACCGTTTGGGCTTTTGTCTAGGCATGGCAAAGGCACATGCAAGATACTGCCATAGTGGTATTAACTGACTTTTGATGGTAGCAGGTGCAATAGGGTGCAAGTACCTCCGCATCTAACAATAGTGCCTGGTAAAGCCCTAATACTTAGGCAGAAGCTAAAACTGTTGGTTTTGCCAATGCATGTTTTTACAGGACTTCTGGGGAGGACACGCATAGTGCTTATAAATTGAGTGGCTGTAGGCAGACCTGGTTAAGACATTTTTATTACACCCGTAGCACCTTAACAGGTCCAATTAAGTCATTACCTCTATGAAAAGACTACTTTGAAAAACACTGGCAGTCACTTTGAGTGCAAAATAGGATTGCAAGGCTTGATTAAAGAGAGCTCAAAAAAGTCCCATAAGGAGGTGTTTTGTGTGGAGATGGGCAGGAACTGGGTGGGAATGGTTGTAGCGATTAGAATAGCCATGCACATTCACTGAGTGGGCAAATAACCAAACAACACCTATAAGATATGCCTTTTTGTTTTCTGTGTACTCTAATGAAATATCCATGCCAGGCTCCATTAGGAACACTGAGCACATAGTCATGAACTCTGAAAAGCAGTGACAGATTCAGTTATGCCCAGTTGGCAAACTAAACACAGATTCCAAATTCCCCAAGAAGCACAGCAGAGCCAGATGCCATTATGCCCATTTAGCACCACGCAGCATATTTCATTTCGATTTGCGTCTCCCCCTGCCCCCTGCAGTAGTATCGGATTCAAGTTAGGATATCAGTGCCATTATTTGCAGTAAGCACATCAGTCCCAGATTCCATTATGCTCAATTAGAAGAGCTGTGCCAGATTACATATTTAGCACAGCAGTAGCAGATAAGTATGATCAGTTATCACTGTAATGCCAGATGCCATTGTTCTAGTTATGAAAGAAAGGTCAGATCCCATTATACCCATTATGCCCAGTTACCAGTGGTCGAAGTGAGTGGGAGCGGTTGGGAGCGCTGCTCCTCTACTTTTTTAAATTAAGTCTTATCGTTCCTATACTTTTATTTTAAAAATAAACCGTTCCGGAATGCTTTTGTTTTAAAATAAAAGTGTAGGAAGAAGTTGAAACTTGCACTTTCACTACACTTTCACTGCAACGCACTGCATGTTTCCTTATGCAGCAGGTTCATCTTTTTGGGGGTTTGTATTGTATGTGGGAGGAGGCGTGATGATGGGGTTTGTGGGGAGTGGGTGCAGGCCAGCAGGGAACATAGTTCCACTACTTCTTTTTGTACACTTCGACCACTGCCAGTTACCTCAGAAAGGCCAAAGTAAACGTGTTTGGTAAGATTGCCTTATACTTATTTAGCACGTAGGAGCCAGTGCTGGGAGAGTCATGTACCTGAACTCAGGGGTATTGCTAGGTCTGGGAAAGAACCTGGGCTATGCTAATGTCAGGACTGTCGGGACTCGGGGCTAGCTAGCCTTTTAGTTGTAGCCCCTGAATTTCTATCCAGGGCTACAACCAAAAGATTCAGGGCTATAGCCCACTAAGCCCCCTCCCGTAGCAACGCCCTTGCAACTCCACGCCCACACCGGATTTACTGGCTATGAGGCCAATGAGAGGGGGGGACAAGACAGTACAGGGATGCAGAAGTGCAGCAAACCTGTTTTTCTTATATCATAACTGATCTTCATTCCATACTGCCTTTGACAACGAGGCTGGGCATGTGCGATAGTCAGAGGAAACCTAGTGGAGACCGAGGAGGCAGACAGTGGGTGAGCAGGGAGACAGTGCACTGACTGCATAGCTGTGTGTTCCTGCCCAACCACCATCCCCCATGCTGCATTACACAGCCAGGCTAGGGAGGTGGGCAGCAAGGTTGGACTGGCCTACAAAGAACTCTGGCAGGGTCGGATCGGCCCCTCGGCCTTTCGGCCCGTGGCCGGGCCGAAATCGTCCCTGGGGAGTGGGGGCCGGTTTCTGGCCATGCCTGGGCCAGTTTGGAGAAAAAAAAGTGAAAAGAAAAATATTTTTTTCCACATTTTTTTTTTCAAAAAGACTTTCATCCTTCTTAAGTCGATAAATGAGTACCAACAAAGGTTGGGTGTTATTTTATGCATATTTGTTCTATAAAAAAAGGGCTTAAACATAAGTGCTATACAATAACATATTATCATTGGGTCTTGGACGTCTGCTTGGATTCACAGTAATTTAGTGTACTTAGGCACAATGCTATTTGATGCCATTTCCTGTTTTGTGAAGGGGTGAAAGTTCGTGTTTCATTGCTTCCCGGGATGTCACTTTGGGGTGGGGTCAAATCACATCGCTTCCGGTGATGTCATCAGAAGTTAAGGTTCGTGAGGCGAGGGGTGGACAACTTTTTTGAGGCGATGGGGGGCCACTTTTTTTTTGGTGACCGGGACTATTTCTTGTTCCCAGTCCGACCCTGGAGAATTCCTGTTAGGCGTCTGCGCCATGGGCCTCTTTTGTGTGATAACTATTTTATTTCCAAATTATCTCATTGGATAAGGACCTGGCTTGCTGAAAATGTGTACTATGGAGTCACTTTGAAAATAATTTCAAGGGCCTCTTTTCGTTCACAGTCCAACCCTGAAGAAGGGACACTGTTAATAGCAAGCAAGCATGTTGAAAAGAAGTAATTGCCTGATAGTGTTTAAGGTGCAGACCGACAAAATCAATAGTAATCTGTCCCCCACGTGAACGCTGTTGAAGGAGAGCAGTAGCATGAGGGATAATGAACTAAGGCCCAACTAACAAAACAGTGCTGTTTGATGAGCAGCTCTGGAGCTGTATGGTTGCTGTAAGGAGGCATAATGGATGCTGTGGGTGGGGAGGGAGACAAGCAGGAAGTCGACACAGCTTTTCACAGTAAATGCTGTGGGAGTTTTGTCATGATACAGTCATTTCACCTGGCTCCATAGTTGAGTACCACCAGTACTTTCCTTCAGCTTGGAGAAATCCAGGTACTCCATGTTGTAAAAATGAGAAGTGCAGGTACTGAGGGCTGGCTAAGACCGGGCCATTTAAAACACTGCTCCCTGCTCTCATTTTCTTTCACCTCTGCTCCTTTTCTTCCACAGAGCATGGTCAGGTTCACCCCGGACGCGGACACAATAGTCCCCCTTTTTGGACAAGCTAAATCCTGTTGAGAACACTATGGTGGGCACAGTATAAATACTTATCTCTATAACACAGCACAACAAAATATACAGCAAGACACTTTAAGAACAGACAACAGCAAACACAAAGAGGCCGATGGGCACGATCAGACAAGTGATGAACACCCTAAGAGACCAGCCAACAACATCAGACACCACAGACCGGAAGGGACCGCAGTTCAACAGGCAACATCAGACGCACAGTGAGCCGTGTACATCACACGCGAATTCGGGAAGTGTCCTTGTTGCATTTAGTTAGTAGCCAGGCACATGGGAGGGATGCCCGAGAGCGGATGACATGAACAGTTAGTAAAATTAAACTAACCATGTCTGGGAAACCGGGCTCTGTGGCTTTCCTAAAAAGAAACGTTTGAGATCCTACCTAACCTTTGATACTTGAGCACCTGAGGAAGGCTGGCAACTGTTGGCCTGAGAGGCAAGTGCCACTTTCTGGTGCAGAGGCCCAAGCCCACAATGCAGCAGCCTTGAATTCCAGAACAGCTATATTCAATACCAACCTCCTGCCCGGCACCCACACATTCTCAAGTGTATTTAGTAGACATTATTGACATTACTTTGCTTTTAGTACAACATATCTTTCAGACATGGCATGTCTTTGCCTAGCTGCAAGTGCAATGCAGTGTTGTGCCATCGGGGGGAGGGCCGGGGGGGTTGTGTCGGGGGGGGGGGGGCTGTTAGTGGCAGGATAGAAAGGGCGGATGAGGGCATTCAGGAGGCATGGCCAGGGATGTCTTATGCCCTGTGCCGAAGAATAAGAGCTGGTGCTGCACAGGAGGATGGAGGTAAGTCTGTTTGCGGGTGGGGAGGTATTTGTTTGGACAGAGGGCGAGGAATGTGAACCACAGGCCCCAGGGAACCTTGCCCACAACTCAAACATAGTAAAATTATCTGAACAGGATAATATAATTTTGTGAAATGGGAAATCTGGTATTTGAGGCCAGGTTTGCTCATACCACAGTTCACAGTTTGACAGCATCTTTATTTTTAGGCTAATGTTAAGAGATGGGGAAGCCTGAGAATCTATCGGTGGAGTTGAGCCATTGCTGAGCCGGGGGTTCTGGATTTGCACTACGAGCCAAACACAAGCTGGCATGGCAAAAGACCCATACCTGACGTCCTGCCTCCCCACAACACAAAACCCACACCTGCACCCTGTCTACCTATTCCCCACAACATAAGACCCTTACTGGGACTCATTACTCCGCACCAGTATAAATTATATTAAAAGTTACTATTATAATTATTCATGGAGTATCTCTACAGCTTATACATGCATATGAGTGAGACAAGTGATTGCTCAGGAGCTGTGAAGGGTGGGGGCATGGATTTGTGCCATTGCTTCCTGGTTTCACAGCTTTGAGTGTCTAATCCATATTCAATATGAGAACCAACAAAACCGTTTCTGCAAAGTTGTTATTAAAGGGCTAAATTAGAACACTCTTCAATACATCTGGCTTTCCAAGAACCAAGTCACGTGGTAAAGCAACATGACCAAATGTAAAAGTAGTCTTAATTGAAGCATATGTACATGAAGCAAGCATGCGTCGAGCCAGTCCCACAATTCGGGTTCAGTGACATACAGGTCATGGATAATGGACAAAGTTAAGCCGGCACTTCTCCTTCTCCTAGACCTGTCGCTGTGTTTGATCTCGTTAACCATGATACCCTATGCAAACAACTCAATAATGCTGCTCATTTCTCCCCTGATGCCACATCATGGATCTCCGCCTACCTGAAGGGGAGACTCATGAGAGTCTTCTCGGACCAGGCATGTGCAGCACCCACCACCATCCACTGCGGTGTCCCTAAAGGATCCTGCACCGCTCCCACACTCTACAATATATTTAACCCTATCTCTCTTCAATGACCTACATGATCGCGGCATAGCATACACAATCTATGCCGATGATACTCAAGTCCTACTCCCTCTCAGGGGCTCCTATGAACAGGATGAAGCCACCCTAGCCAGCATTTACACAGCCATATAAGCATGGATGGCAGCAAATGGCTTATGTCTCAACAGAGATAAAACAGAGATCCTCCTGGTAGACACCAAAGACACTCTCAACAAGATTGACCCACAGTACAGGACCTTTAACATTGATAACACACTTATCACTGTGTCTCCAGCAGTCAAAACGCTAGAGGTCTTCTTTGACTCCTCTCTGTCCATGAGGCACCAAGTTAGCACCACTGCGTCCTCTGCAGCACTCACAACCAAAATCATCAATGCAGTCAAACACTACCTGTCAACCATAAACTGCCTCTCAATAGCCAGGGCTACCATTGGGGCCAAACTGGACTACTGTAATGCCCTTTTCATGGGAACGTCCGCCAAAAACTTCAACAGGTTACAAGTCACTCAAAACAATGCCCTCAGAACGGTGCTGAGCATCCCTAAAAGGGAACATCTTTCACAGGCTAGAAGAGATGCCAGTTAAAGAGCGGATTCTATTTAAAACTTTGGCCATCACACACAAATAAATACCTCTCTCGCACTGCCCCCCACCCCCTACTTATCGGAAAAAATAAGACCAGCCACCTCCACCAGACCCATTCAAGCCCATCACTCCAACCAGATCTACGTCCCCACTTTCAAAAGAGCTATAGCGGGAGGTTCAAGCTTCCAATATCTAGCACCAAAAAAAAACTAGAATGCTTTGCCCATACCACTCAGACGTGAAGCTTCATACACCGTCTTCCGTAAAGCTCTTAAGACCAAACTCTTCAACTAATACATGTGAGCTGGTTTGTCTTCACCAGACCCTCTGGTACTCCACCTGAACTGTAGTTTAGCATATATCTTTGAATTGCCTGTGCATCTGACTTGGTTCCCCTGTAGCCACAGAACCGTTATGCCACCTACTACTGTCAGTGTAAGTCAAATGCATTTGTTTTCTCTTTCTCTCCTCCTGAATTGAAGTCTTCACCACTGCATAAGCCAACCTGAAATGGTCTACTTGGCAATTGTAACTCTCACTGTAGTCTTAACCATGTCTTGTTTTGTCATATTCTCTTTATTCTGTATTCCTCTCGCAACTAAGCCTACTGTTGCAGCACCACGATGCCTTAGGGCAACTTTGTGCACATTATAAATGTAATAAATAAATAAATAAACAGGTCTGAGCAACAGTTACTCAATATTCTGACCTACCTTTCCAGATTTGAACCCATCTCATGTACCCTATATTCCTTACTCATCATCCTTGTGTCTCCTTAGGTCTCCTTAGGTTGTACCACATCCGTGATGCCCCTTCAACCCTGTTCTTTATAATTAACTTTCAGACATCGATTCCCCCTTTGTGCCATTCCTTAACCCATAACATCTCATTCCCTTCCTCGCACCCACCCCCTTTCGTGCCTTGGCTTACATATAGATGGTAGACCACCGTGATTTTCCAGTCAGCCTCTGCCATACATGATAAGAAGCTTTGGTCAGAGTGTTGCTGATAATTGTAGCTATGCGGTCTGCCGAGCGAAAGCTGCCAAGGGGATTTGGCTTTTATCGTGCTCCCAAGTTGTACTTTCTTGGAAAGTCGCCTGCATATTTCAATTCATGGAAGCAGAGGGAACTGCAAGGGTTGTCTGCCTGGAATCAAGTGATGGAGAAGGAGTGTGTGCGTATGTGTTTATTTTTCAGTTTCTGTAGATGTCGTGATATGAGTGTATTTGTGACTGTGTGAAGTGGAAAGATGTATTCTATTAATATTTATATAGCGCCAAAAACAAGATCGAAGACATCAGGGCGTCAAATACGGCCAGAGGAGACCAGGCATGAAACCCTAAAAACGAAAGAGAAAACATCTCAGGAAAATAAGTGTCATCAGTGTTCTTTTAAAACGGCCTGGAGACTCACATCCCTACAAATCTGAGGGAAGGGCATTCCACGGTTTCGGCACTATGAGATGGAATGCCCCATAACTACCAATGAACAAATTAGCTCTTGGCACAATCAACAGGTTGCAATTATTTGATCTCAATACCCTACGGTTCGGAAGCCAAGAAAGCTTTTCTGAAAGATGGTCTGGCCCGGTATCAAATAGGCATTTGTGTGCCTACGTAAGAGACCGAAAAGTGACTTTTGCATCAACCTGGAGCCAGTGTAATGATTTACTGGCTTGAGTTCTATTTTCTCTACGACCCACACCAGTTTCCCTGCGTACTGCACTGTTTTGGAAGCATTGAAGTTTACTAATTTCTCCTTTACCTAATCCCAACAGCAGTGTACCGCAATAACCAAGCTTAGGATCCACTATAGCCCTTGCAATACTGGCACGACTCTGATGTGACAAGAAGGGTCGTAATTGGCATAAAAGCCTAACATAGTAGACAGGGGTAAAAACCAGATTATTGACATGTGCCTCCCTGTTCATTGCTTCATCCAAATGAACTCTTACTTTATGTAGTGTGACAATGGAGCAGCCTGAAACGATAATATTCTCATAATCAGAACTAAGTTTCTTCGGTCTTGCAGTGGTCCCTGTAATCAGTAGCTCTTTGTGTTATTGAGTGCTGCACCATTCTTTAACATCCCATACTGAATTATGCAGTACACCCCATTGATGACATCAGTGTCTTCTTTCTAGTCCCCTGGCAAGGCGATAAGACACTGAGTGTCATCAGCATTATTTGTATTTAGTTTCCCTCTTGTATCCAGGAGCTCAAACAATGGTTTAGTGTAGATATTATGGCCTGTGGCACCCCAAATGGAACATCATTGACATCTGCTTGGGCACTGCTGCTATACACTCTCACAGTTCGATTGGCTAAAAAAGATTTAACCCCGGCAGCAGCGGAATCAGAGAATTGTGGAGTTTGAGCCTTCTGACCAGGATATCACGAGCCACTAAATCAAACGCAGCCGATAGATCTAATAACATTTATGTGTATTCATGAGACAATGGGCCTCATTACACGGACGGCGGTAAGGGTTTACCCGTACCGGTAAGGGTACCAGTGCCGGTAAACCCTTACGCCTTACTACGAGGTCCCTTTGTGGGACCCTACCTTAACGGCTGGTTTTACCAGGCGTTAAGGACGGGACCCGCAAAGGGACCTTGGAGGTAATTACGGTCCCGCAATTTGCGGGACCGTAATTAACGCCTTTCCCATTCCCATTGAGCCCTATGGGGGCAAAAATGGGAATGGGGAAGTGCCATGGTGAATGGGGAATTACCGCCCCCACACGCCTTGGAATAAGGCGGTAATTCCGCCATTCACCATGGCGGACTCGGTAAAATACCGGCGGCAACCGCTGTCCGTGTAATGAGGCCCAATGTATCTATATATGTGAATATTGTGTTGCTTTGTATGTGTGTCTTTTGTTTGTCACATTAGTGTGTTCTGGTCAAGACAATGAAAAACAAACACATACTTCGGAGATCATGCAGAGTTGGGTGGTAAATAGGCCGAATCTGTCAAATGCTGCTTATTTTACTGTCCGCAGAACTCAGGGATTGCTCGAATGCCACTGCCGGTATTCCACGCGAATAGCAGCGGCTGTATTCTGGCAATAATACACCTATTTTTAGCTCCACCTTTTTGAAACTTCTTTTTTCCTGTACAGATGGCAAGCACAGGTGCTTTCCTTGAATACAGTGCAAATAGGTTTTACAAAGCACCACGGTAAGGGAGGGAAAAGGTGGGCATCTCTACTGCCCCCTGCTCAGCACCTCACGCATGTAATGCACACAACAGTCAGATCTGGCCCTTGTGTTCATTAAATAAATGTACAGCAGGGGTAAACTACAACACAACAGAGTGTCCTGGCAGGGCACATGAACCGGATTATTCTTGCGAGATGAATCACTAGTTCCACCTCAGTGTTAAAAAGTCACCGAGTTTGTTTCTGCGTCTCTCACCTACATTTTTAGGGAGTACGTTTGGCTATTCTGTATATAGTTAAACCAGAAAAGTCATACTTGATCCATACATTTGTCACTTCAAAAACATTTATTGAGTTAGTTTACAATGACAGAAAATGTAGTCACATGTTTTTAGACATAATAACACGTGCAAAAAAACGAACAAGAATATACTACAGGCTCAACCTTGAGTACTGCATATAAATCAAAAGACAAAAAAGGAGATGGAAAAACAATGATGTTAATGCAGTTCCGAAAAGCTATTTGAGCAGTTGATGAAGCAGAGAGGAAACAAAAGTATCAAGCTCGGGAGGTTGTCTCGGGAGAATAGCTTAGGGGCAGCGTGCTTGCCTTGGAAGCAAGACGACACGGAGCACCACAGGTTCGATTCCCGGTCCGCGCTTAGAAACCTCTGGGTATTAAGCATAACCTATCATATATCAAGCTAATTTCTGGTGTTGCCACATTACTTCAATCGGACAGTTCAGGCATGGTATGAGGCACTACTGTACATAATCCATTTCCACCTTCACATTGGAGGAAGGTGGAAATGGCTGAAAACAAATTGTTTAAATAAACAACTTTTAAGGTTAACGCCAGGAGAACTAGTAGTTCTGAAATACTTCCATGGGTATTACAGAAATTCTGCCTGCGCTGGTGTTAAACGCTGAATAGGGCAGATTTCCAGAAGATTCCATAAATACCCCCGGCAGGTACTAACTTTCTCCCAGGCGGTATTTTATGAAAACGTCTGTCTAATTCTGAATTACCTTCTTAGTTTGTAATCTACGAACAATTAATACCTGAATGTTACATCCTCCTATGCGTGTTTTTCAACTGTGCCCAAAAGGGAGTACCACAAACAATCCAACAGCCATTTCTATAACTACCATTTATTAATGTCTATGGGTGCTGTTTAGGGTGCTATTAAAGTCTTTTGGCAATGAACTCACCAGTGATCAAGAAATTCACCATAACACAGGGGTAGCCTTCTTACAGAATGAAACCGAAGCGAATTCCAATAAGATATGGACCCTTATTCCTTGGGAAGTAGGCGTTGTGATAAGCGGATCAGTATTGCAACAGATTAATGGTTTCTTGGCCACAGTGGCACCAATATTACCATCCAGGGTCAGAGAATCTGTCATTTAAATATGTGCATTGCCGTTGGATGGCATGAACTTGCCCTTGCCACCTAGGCTTCTGTCCCTCTCACTTCACTGTGGAGTCCCATGTGTGGAGGCAGCCCGGTCATAGGTGCAACATTGCTGAAATCAAGACAAGTCATTCACGCCATCGACACGAAAGTCAAGCAGGCCGTAGAGCAGCCTGTTGCCCAGAGGCAGGCTAGACTTTGAAGGGTTTTCTATTTTTCTTTACATTTTTGCAGCTTTGGCCCAGGGAGTAACAATTCAGCCAGCCTGTGGGGGGCTTTTGCCTCTTAGCCCTCCATCCAAGTCTGCCCATTCCAGACAGGTCTCCTATATAGTCTCTCCGAAAAATATCAAACCCCTGCTGTTTCTTCAAATTCTCCCTTGCTGTACTCATTGACTGGCAGGGTCCAGGTAGAATACCCGCATGCAGTGGCAGATTCAGCAGGTCGACAAGAAGCAACCCTCAATGGGCCACCCTGCTTTTTCCCTGCCCTGCCTCTCTCACTTTAATGGGTGTCCCATGGTTTTTACCAACAACAAACACTTTGAAGTAATTTACTTGAATGCTATTGCTTCGAAATGCTTCGAAATTGTATATGTATTTTTGGAATAAGAGGTTAAAGAGGGTGGGGAGGTGTTTGGGGTCAGGATGGAAGTGGAGGTTCAAGGAGGCATGGGGGTCCCCCCAAAAAAATCAAAGACAAATTTCGAAGTAATACCATCGAAGGAAATTACTTCGAACTGTTTTCAAGACGCATGCAGATCTGCGCACAGCCTCCTAATGAGGTCCACATTTTCTTTTTAAAACCCCCTCCAGCAGCCCATTTACAATGGGACGCAATCAATGGTGGGAACAGATATCTGGCTTGACTGCTACCTAAACCTCTTGAAGTGTAATTGCTGGGTGATTAGCAATGTTGGGGATGCATAAGCTGCAAGCTATGTGAAACAAGGACCTTGTTGTGACATTGTAGTTCACTTTGGCTCTAGAGAACAATCTTAATAGGTTTACATTACTTTGAATGCTGGAACTTGTAGGCTTTCATTCAGCATGGGGAAAATAAAGCTACAATTATACATGGTATTGCTCAACGTGTTTCTATAATTTATTTATCTATGGGTGATTCATGGGGTGCTAACTGCAGTCACAGCCGTTTTGTGGCACTGCCAAGAAAAAGGGGATGGGGGCACACATTTTATCCTTCTCAGGCTTTGGAAACAATTCAGATGAGCGTGTGCGCTGAATTCGGTGGAGGCAAGTGCAATTTAGCAACAGAAGGCAAAAGGTTGGAGGAAAGAGTGCAGTGAATATCTAAGCACCTGCCAGAGCAAGGGCATAGCATCAGGTGGTAGTAAGACTGGGTTAATGGCAAAACATAGCAGCAGCAGCTGAGAGGAAGTTCAAAGGGTATGCAAGAGCCTATGGATAAGAGACAGACATAAGGATAAGTGCAAAAGATAAGCAAGAAGACGACTGGGGCATATTTTCCATGTGCGATTGCAAATAAGTGAATCTTAAGTCCCATTATAGAGCCAGAATGAGGGCATTTCATAGAGCGTTGTCAGCAGTTTACATAATTCCTCCATCTAGTTTCCTTCTTCTGAAACGAGCAACCACAACGTTTTTATTTATTTTATTTATTTAGATGGTGTTTTATAACGCGTCTAATACCATACCTGAGTTCGGTTGCTAAGCGTGGATCCGGGATTCGAACCTCTGTTGCTCTGCGTGGTCTTGCATTGCCCCTGTGCTATCCTCTGTGCAGACGAGAAGCTCAGGAAAGTCAGCATCCACAGATTGAGGGGCACAGGACCAGTCTTGCAGAAAGTTTGCTTGATGGGGCACAGCGCCTAACATTGGATGCAGGAATTGGCAGGGAGCCAGTGGAGCGCAATCATAGCAGGAGTGATGTGATCTCTAGGTTTAAGGCGCAGGATTAATCAATTTGTTCTGAATAATCTGGAGCTATAGGTGAGTGATTTGGGTAACCACAGGAACAGGCTATTGCAATAGTCAAGCCTGGATAGGACCATGGTCATCACTTGTAGTATTTGTGGTCGATTCAGAAACAGGGGAATGTGTTTGATAACATGCAACTGCAAATGAGATTTCTTGTAGATCTACTAGATGTGTGGACTGGGTGGCAGTGAGCTACTAATTATTTACATATTGTCAGGTTGGCTTAGTACATGGCTGGTGTACTTTTAAAGGCATCTCTATGAACCTTAGTATTATGGTAGAACTTCAAACCCAAACATCATCAGATGTTTCCACTACTTCGAGCTGGAACGATACATTGTGAAGTACCAACATTTCGACTATGCTCAAATCCTGGCTTAACTACTTAACCAAAGTATACAAACGTGGACAGATCATGAATTCTCTCTATGCCTGATCATCCAAAATAGTCACTAAGAGTGATTCAGTTTGCAGTGTACGGTATTCCAAAAAAGCCTCACTCGTGATTTACTAGTGTTGCTCCATACATAATAAGTGACTGTTCATAGTCACCATGCAAAGATGCACTTGTTTCCAAATGTGTGTGTGTCACCCTGTGGATCTTGGTTACATTTCCAGTTGTTCTTGCACGCTGGCTCTCTCTTTTATTTCCTAACACTGCCTCTTACCCTCAACTCAATAAAAAATGTGCTAAACAAATGCCAATTTCGGGACCACTTGGGCTATAAATAGGTTTCCATTTATGGCAACCCTTTCGGTAATTGAGCTCTGTAGTTAAGGATGCAATAGTAGTAGGTAAAAAAATTGTTAATATGAAGACCTGTGGTATTCATGCCCCCAATGAATACACAGACACGGGTGTGTTGTGTAGCGACCCTTCTCTTTTTTTAATTTATTTGTTTGTAACCTCCTGTGCCCAGCTCTTTCGTGGCCTGCCTTTGCAGTTCCCGTTTCCCCCAGTCCTCTCTCCTATGACTGCCCATGCCCACACAACTATGGGGTACAGTGGTTGAGCCAGAAGTGGGCAGAAGAGACAGCCAGACACCCGGCACCCTTTCTTTGCATCCCTGTGAACTCCCAGTTGCCCTCTTCGAAGTCTGGTTTAAAAAATGTAGATCTACCATTAAATTGCTGCTGGAGTCCCCTCTATGAGCCTGGGCGATACCAGGCATGGTCCGTTCCCTGCAGCTCACTGGTTGCTTGGCAACCAAGTTCAGATCCCAGCAGGGGGCAAGAAATGTGTTACTACTTCCATTGCCAAGCGACCAGTGCCAGGCATCCTGAATCCCGCTGCCCAAGACAGGAGAGATGACTGATCACTGTATGAAAACGTGTTGGCATTTATTGTGGGTGTGTGAGAGGCAGAGAGAGTGAGTTTTACATTGGAAATACTGGCATATGATGCGGGCACAGAGATCACACACATGTTGTAAACTGCTCCTATGTACTGTTGTTGACCTGGCATCTACAGATTTGTTCATACGTTACCCTACTGAACCAATTGTACAATGAAAGGGTTTTTAATCCAATTTTCTCAAACATTGTGCTGGAAAATGCACCATTTCAACTCATTTGTTTAAATAAATTGTCTGGGGGGTGTGGTGGGTGCCGGAACCCTCTTACATTACTTATGGCTCCCTTGATATACTCCATCATTCGCGCTAATGCATGAGGAATATTAATACCCCTCCTCTAAAAAAGTTGAATTGTTAAGAATGTTTCTTCCCCCTCGGGAGACCCTGCACCTCTCGGCACCAAAAGCTGCCTTTGCCACTATGTGGGTTGGGCTCAAGAGTGTTCTAGGACAGGGCTGCTGGCGGGAGGAGCACCCAATG
The DNA here is from genome assembly GCF_040938575.1 of Ambystoma mexicanum. Lineage (NCBI taxonomy): Eukaryota > Metazoa > Chordata > Amphibia > Caudata > Ambystomatidae > Ambystoma > Ambystoma mexicanum. The sequence continues at coordinate 748,394,626 of NC_090923.1, read as the reverse complement.
CACACCTTTTACTCTCCCCGCAAATTCAAGCTATGGAAACAGATCTGGTTGGCTGCTGCCGGGCGACCTTCAAGCATCCTCTCGCCTTCTTGGCCATCACTGCACGCTGTGTCACTCATGCTCGAACCTTCCTGGACAGGAAACATTGGAGTGCTGGGGCACATCATTGCTGTCAGCTTTGCACTGAAGCCCCACACCTGCTCGTTCGCCCATTCCAACATGTTCATTGATTTTCCCATCCTCGCACGCATGCATCCATCCCTACATGCGTATTCAATAAACCATGCAACCATGCCACACTTATGCATGTATCTGTCCACTAGCTTATGCCCTTAAACGTCCATTCATTCATTCATTCATTCATTCATCTTCAGAATCTTTCATTTCTTCCTCCAGCCACAGCATTCACTTACATATTCATTGATGCTCATGATCAGACCTTTTCACACCCGCCCTGGCGCTCTTTCATTCCACAAGCATCACATTTGTATTAATTCATTCACCCAGTGTTCGACAAGTGCCTGCTCAGCATACAATGCCCCGGGCACATCCCCCATCTCCCGAAGTCTGTCTGCAGGCCTGAACTCAGAACATCTTTCCACCATGCAGCAACCAAAACCATTGGCTTTGTCGCCGCTTGCTGAATTACCCTGCTGTGGCTCAGAAGGATAATGCACCTCCTGCATACACCTGTGTGGAAACTGCATACACTCGCAGGCTCCAGTTTCAGTGGCACAGCGCAGTAGGTCAGTGCACCTGCTGCCTGTAGAGATGTGCCCGGGGCATTGTATGCTGAGCAGGCACTTGTCGAACACTGGGTGTAACTCATGACATGAATCCGGGGCCAGGCACTCATTTTATGCGTGGCGGCTTCATGTTATTTCAGGGCACGTGTCCCGTGTATTATTCATGGGTAGTACGGTGCATGTTACGATAGCTAGATTGTGGGTATAACGCGCTTGGCGCCTCCCTGGACACCTCACTGCTTAACAGAATCCATTTCATGGCAGGCTTTGCTCTGCAGTGGTATCTTATGTCACTTGTAAGGTTTTATTTTGTTCTGCTGCCTTCTGAGTTGCTATGTAGGCAATGTTATTTGGGGGTGGGGGTTGTTTTGTTCTGTGCTTTGTGACGTGTAGGTGCGTGTTACACTGTGTTTTCTGCTGTAAACTTTTAAGCATGTAAATAATGGAAACTAGTTTTCTTTTTAAGTACCTTAGTATATTTTGGGGGTTTGTTCTGGGTACAGCTTCTTATGCCGGCGACCCCAATGTGCCACCTATTGGTATGGTGTTGCGCTGGTGTGATAGTTCAAGGAAGGTCCAATCCCCCCCACCCTTCCCCTCCTTGGTTTCTGATGCAAATTCTGTGACACACACCTTTGCTGCACCACCGAAAACTGGTTAACCCCGAAAATAAATGTCCTTGGTCACTATGGTTACAGTCATCAAAGATTTTATTTTTTCATTGCTCTTTTAGTTGTTTACACATGTTTCGGCCTCTCAAGGGCCTTTGTCAAAACAGAAACTTGCTTGTTGGGCAAATTATGTTCATGCTCTACCAATTATTATACAAATATGTTTTAGATATAAAATAACGTTTGTAAAGAAATTAAATATAACCATGTGTTTAGAGGAAAGAAAAAAACAGGTGTTGTAGTCACCATTAATTTACAGAAATGTACATGCATCAAGGCAGTGAATAAAACATGGGACAAAGTAAAATGACATAAAAAGAAACGGAGAAAAAAGAGAAAACAGAAAAAAATATATATGTAAGAAATTTTGAATGTGTGCATAAGATATCCCACCGTATTTCCCTTCAATATTCTAATTATTCCATTTGGTGTTACCTTTAATCAGTACCCCCATCTACCTATATCCATATTGAATTCTCCTTTCTGATTAGATACAATCAAATGAATTGTGGTCCTGAATATCAGCACCGTTTTGTTCGTAATCCCTTAATCTTAAATAATTGCCCCTTTCGAAGCAGACATCTGGTACAATTTAATTTAGCCCCGGTTGTGAATGGTAAAAACTGCTTACCGAATTCGCAGTCGGATGAATCACGGGTTAACCCCTATAAAAAGTGAAAGCAGTATGCTCAAGGATCCGTATTCTGTATTATTATCAAATTAGCATGTTCTGTGAGTAATCTTTGTAATGAATTCAAACCATTCTTTGAAACATGTATTTATCGTCTGAGCCGTTTGCCTCTATTGGCATTTGAATTAATTTATATTTTGTAATTACAACAAATGCACGTCCTGTATGCTTAGTCTGTTACGGAGACACGTATGAGTAACCACAAGACTTGCGAAAGGCACGCGCGAGCCTCACTACTGTTGCTAACAATGAATTTCTGAGCACGTTATCACACGAAAGGGGCGCGGACAGAAATGTACGACTCCCGGCCCTCTCTTACCTCTTTCAGCGCTGCTGACCTGTTAACACACGTCGGCACCAGTGTACGTGAAAGGCACTGGGTGTGCGCCCTGCGCTGTATATCTGTTTCTATGACAACGTGAGTTGTCCCTCATTCATGTCTACTCTAGACATCTGCGGCCGCCATGTTGGAGCGGATTTGAACTGGTGAGAGTATATTGAAACACAAATAACACATATGTTACTGAGACTAGTTCTGTACTAATATGGATTCGCCAGTACAATTATTTAACTTGTAAAGCATTTTTAGAAACGTAAATTATGCATATATTTGCATTCTATTCTCTTAAATTCGAAGAAAGTCATGGATCGTAACGTTAATTATACGTTGATAGGCTTTGTACCAGATGCTGCACACTCCTATTAAGCAGTAATTCTGCCTGTGCCATACATGTCTCATAGCGCTCATTCAATTTTTCATCTTAGGTCACCCATAATTGGACTGATCTATATATATAGCAAGAGCAGTTAAAACATGATAAACCAAAAAAAAAACTGAGATAAGGGTGATCGCTGAAACACACATTACCACTTGTCGGATTCAATTTCTGTGAATTTCCCGATTGTTCTTCTTTGTTTGCTTCACCTATACATTAACACATTATACGAACACATATAGAGATTCCTCACATATATACATAACCATTTACATGATTTTCATATTGTAGATTATACAGATTGATTATTGAAACAGTACTTCGTGCTGGAGCAAAAAGACCCACTTGTTTCCATTGCATCTACTGTTAAAGAAAATGAATCATCTCATTATCCTGATTCAAACCAAACTCAATCGATGTAAATTTACAAATAGTTCTTGCTTCCATCCGTCTCAGTTTCTGCTCCAGGTTTCCTCGTCTTCTGTCCATTTTCACTTTCTGTAGACCGACAAATTTCAGTTTCTTTTTGTCATCCATCTGATGTTCTAGTTGCCAGTGTTGGGCCAGCGGCAAGGTTGGATCCTGGCTCCCCACTGTTGCAAAATGTTCTCAAATACGTATTCTCACTTCTCTTATTGTACTTCCAATATATATTCGTTTACATACACATATCACGGCATATACTGTACATTTCGAGCGACAGTTTATATTGTCTTTTATCTCCATTCGAGTTCCTTTCACGTGCCTTTCACATACACTGGTGCCGACGCGAGTAAACAGGTCCGCAGCGCTGAAACAGGTAAGATAGGGCCGGGGGTCGTACATTTCTGTCCGCGCCCCTTTTGTGTGATAACGCGCTCAGGAATTCATTGTTAGCAACAGTAATGAGGCTCGCGCGTGCCTTTCGCGAGTCTTGTGGTTACTCCTACGTGTCTCTGTAACAGACTAAGCATCTGTACGGACGCGCGTTTGAAGTAATTACAAAATATAAATTCATTCAAATGCCAATAGAGACAAACGGCTCAGACGATAAATACATGTTTCAAAGAATGGTTTGAATTCATTACAAAGATTACTCACAAAACATGCTAATTTGATAATAATACAGAATACGGATCCTTGAGCATATTGCTTTCACTTTTTATAGGGATTAACCCGCGATTCATCCGACCGCGAATTCGGTAAGCAGTTTTTACCATTCACAACCGGGGCTAAGTTAAATTGTACCAGATGTCTGCTTAGAAAGGGGCAATTATTTAAGATTAAGGGATTACGAACAAAACTGTGCTGATATTCGGATCCACAATTCATTTGATTGTATCTAATCAGAAAGGAGATTTCAATATGGATATAGGTAGATGGGGGTATTGATAGTATAATGAAGGGAAATACGGTGAGATATCTTATGCGCACATTCAAAATTTCTTACATATATATTTTTTTCTGTTTTTTCTTTTTTCTCCCTTTCTTTTTATGTCATTTTACTTTGTCCCATGTTTTGTTCATTACCTTGATGCATGTACATTTCTGTAAATTAATGGTGACTACAACACCTGTTTTTTTCTTTCCTCTAAACACATGGTTATATTTAATTTCTTTACAAACTTTATTTTATATCTAAAACATATTTGTATAATAATTGGTAGAGCATGAACATAAGTTGCCCAACAAACAAGTTTCTGTTTTGAAAAAGGCCCTTGAGGGGCCGAAACACGTGTAAACAACTAAAAAGGCAATGAAAAAATAAAATCTTTGATGACTGTATCTATAGTGACCAAGGACAATTATTTTCGGATTCAACCAGTTTTCGGTGGCGCAGCAATGGTGTGTGTCACAGAATTTGTTTTAGTTTTCTTTTTAAACGTTTTTACTGTACGGTTTAAACTGAAACCTATCATCAACGAATACACTTTTTACAATGAAATACAATACACTTTTTACAATGGACGTGTTATGTGTTTTTGGTCTGCGTTCTGGTGTGTTTCTATATGTAAGCATGATTTGCGTTCTGGTGTGTTTTTATGTGTAAGCATGCTCTGCGTTCTGGTGTGTTTCTATGTGTAAGCATGCTCTGTGTTCTGATGTGTTTCTATGTGTAAGCATGCTCTGCGTTCTGCTGTGTTTTATGTGTAAGCATGCTATGCATTCTGGTGTGTTGCTATGTGTAAGCATGCTATGCATTCTGGTGTGTTTCTATGTGTAAGCATGCTCTGCGTTCTGATGTGTTTCTATGTGTAAGCATGCTCTGCGTTCTGCTGTGTTTTATGGGTAAGCATGCTATGCATTCTGGTGTGTTGCTATGTGTGAGCATGCTATGCATTCTGCTGTGTTTCTATGGGTAAGCATGCTCTGTGTTCTGCTGTGTTTCTAGGGTAAGCATGCTCTGCGTTCTGCTGTGTTTCTATGGGTAAGCATGCTCTGTGTTCTGCTGTGTTTTTATGTGTAAGCATGCTATGCATTCTGGTGTGTTTTATGTGTAAGCATGCTATGCGTTCTGGTGTGTTTTTTTATGTGTAAGCAAGCTCTGCATTCTGGTGTGTTATGTGTAAGCATGCTCTGCATTCTGCTGTGTTTCTATGGGTAAGCATGCTCTGCGTTCTGCTGTGTTTCTATGTGTAAGCATACTCTGCATTCTGCTGTGTTTCTATGTGTAAGCATGCTCTGCGTTCTGCTGTGTTTCTATGGGTAAGCATTCGCTGCATTCTGCTGTGTTTCTATGTGTAAGCATGCTATGCATTCTGGTGTGTTTCTATGTGTAAGCATGCTATGCGTTCTGCAGTGTTTTATGTGTAAGCATGCTATGCATTCTAGTATGTTTCTATGTGTAAGCATACTCTGCATTCTGGTGTGTTTTATGTGTAAGCATGCTCTGCGTTCTGCTGTGTTTTATGTGTAAGCATGCTCTGCGTTCTGGTGTGTTTCTATGTGTAATCATGCTCTGCGTTCTGGTGTGTTTTATGTGTAAGCATGCTCCGCGTTCTGGTGTGTTCGTATGTGTAAACATGCTCTGCGTTCTGGTGTGTTTCTATGTGTAAGCATGCCCTGCATTCTGGTGTTTTTCTATGGGTAAGCATGCTCTGCGTTCTGGTGTGTTTTATGTGTAAGCATGCTCTGCGTTCTGGTGTGTGTTTTATTTGGTGTTACGTGCAGTTAAGTTTCATGTATTTTGTGCATTATTTGGGCTGTTTTTCTGGTGGTAAACTGGTCCTAGAGCAGGGGTCTTCAAACAGCGGGGGTGCGAGAACTCAGCCCGAAGTATTAAAACATTTTTTTTTTTTAAATGGAGGAAATGGGTAATAGTGGCCCACAAGGTCGGACTGTCTTGGGCACCGCATGCATACAACTGTTTTGGGCACCAATGAAAAAGTTGCAAATGGCAATTCATTCCTTTAGTGACAGACTGAATAGTACCTGGGGGGGGGGTTGCTAAAATGTAAGCAAATTGTGATATTTAAAGAATATGTATTCAGCAACAATGGTCAAATCTACTGGCTGCATAGTGAAGTAACTCATCAAACTGGCCCACATTGGTCCAAAAAAAAGGCCCATTTTGACCAAAAACTGGCCTACACTAGCATTTTGCATTTTTGGTATGGGCGTTGCCCTATTGCCCTATAGGCCAGTCCGAGCCTGGTGGCTCATCCATAATGGGCAAGGGGGTGTTGACCCAGTGGCCCCCTCATCCATTTTGGAGGAGCTGAGCAGCCAAACCAGTGAAACATTGAGCACTCCCTTAGCTGCTTTTTCCAGCTGAGCGAGTGCTCCTGGGCTGGCTGAACTGTAAAAGCGAAACACTGTTTCCCTTTGACAGTTCAGTTCCCCAGCCGCACATGCTCACTGAGCCATGCAAGGCTGGGGCAGAACCCCCCTTGATTGGTTCGGGTTCCCTTGCTACGCTTGGTCGCTATGGCATATTTGGGGGAAACATTTATGACCCTCCACTTTAAAAAATCACCAGCCGGCTCTGGCCCTTGGACTGTGCTGGGAGCAGGGTGGAGGAGCACGGGGTCTGTGGTGGGAGCAAGATGGGCAGCAGCCATGGGCAGCAGCCATGGGATGGTGGTGGGAGCAGAGTGGGGAGAGCCCAGGGATTGTGGTGGGGTGGGGAGAGCCCAGGTACTGGATAAGAGTGGGATGAAGACAGTGGTCGAAGTGGGCAGGAGCGGTCGGGAGCGGTGCTCCTCTATTCTTTTAATTAGGTTTTACCGTTCCTATATTTTTATTTTAAAAAGAAACCGTTCTGGAGCGATTTAGTTTTAAAATAAAAGTGTAGGAAGACGTTGAAACTTGCACTGTCAGTGCACTGCAGTGGACGTTCCCTTAAGCAGCAGGAACATGTGTTTTGGGATTTGTATTGTGCACCACTGTGGCGATGGGGTTTGTGGGAGCGGTGCAGACCAGTAGGAAACATAGTTCCACTACTTCTTTTCGTACACTTCGACCACTGGATGAAGAAGCCCATAGACTGTGATGGGAGTAGGGTGCGGGGATGGCGCACAATAGTTCATCGCCATTTGGACTTAATGTCCATGTGGCATTTTTGGGGGGGGCCGGCCTGCGAACATTTTGCTTAGGCGGGCCAGTCCTAAAAAGTTTGAAGACTACTGTCCTAAAGGGTATGTTGCACCTTACAAAGAAATGAGGAAGCAAAACAGCTCAGTGTTACGTGGCAAGTGGCGTGGGGTATTTTAGAACATGAGACACGGATGTAATCTACAGGACACGTATGCAGATGAGTCATGCCTGAAATAGTACATTAGAATCGACAAGCAAGATCTAGGTTATGTAAAGCAGGCGATTAGACTCACGACTAGGGTAGAAAGCAAGGAGACATCGTAGGCCAGTAGCATCAGGGTGCAGTGCATTCTGGGGAACACGGGCCAATTCGAGATGGCTGTGCCGCGCAGCAGGGGGTTAAGCAGTGTCAAGACAGTGGCTGGGGAAGACACTGCAGGAACACGTGGGTCTCAAGACTACGCTACAGAGTAAGGAGGTGCCACATACCTTTGGCATCAGGCCAGTGCATTCTGGAAAAAACAGACCAATCAGAGATGTGCTTGCCGCGTAGCAGAGGATTTAACAATGAAAACACTGTGGCTGGGGAAGGCACAACATCAACCAGTGGGACCCAAGCTTAGTCTAGAGAGTAAGGAGGTGTCAAATACCTGTAGCATCAAGGAGTAAGGCATTCTGGGGGAATATAGATCAATCAGAGATGGTTGTGCAGTGTAGCAAAGGGTTAAGCAGTAACAACACTGTGGCTGTGAAAGGCACCGCAGGAACACGTGGGTCTCAAGAATAGACTAGAGAGTAAGGAGGTGCCAAATACCAAATACCAAATGTAACATCAGGGTGCAGTGCATTCTGGGGGGATCTAGATTAATCACAGAGATGGGAGTGCCTCGTAGGAGATGGTTAAGCAGTGGCAACATTGTGGCTGTGGAAGGCACTGCATCAGCACGTGGGATTAGATTAGTCTAGAGAGTAAATTGGTGTGATACACCTGTAGCATCAGGGCGCAGTGCATTCTGGGGGAATATAGATTAATCAGAGATGGGTGTGCCGCCTAGCAGAGGGTTAAGCAGTGGTAATACTGTGGCTGGGGAAGGCACTGCAGCAACAAGTGGGTGTATATGTTTTTCCTGAATCATAGTAGGCATGAAATGGGAAGTCTTTGAGCCAAGGGCCGGGCGTTCCAGGTCTAGGAGCACACATGAAGAATCGTGAGAGGGTGTGACCATGGGCGGACCAGCATCAGGCTGGTTATCTGTATGGTGCTCCATCTATTGTAGTTGATGGCCTTATAAATAATACAATAAGTTGTAAACTCGATGCGAGCCGAAACGTGGAGTCAGTGAGGCTTCCTAAGGATGGGAAGATATTCCTGAATATTTTATGGCCTGCACTGAGGGCGGCGGCTGCTTGAAACCCATCCTTCAATGGCGCCATGGTGATGGCTGGTAGGCCGGGCAGGAGAGCTGAACTAAGCTAAGAACTGGGGCTTGTAAAGTGGAGTAGAAAATGGAGGCAGGGAGGGCGGGCTTAACCTTGCAGCGGGGTCTCTTCTGATGCCAGATTGCTTCTGACTTTTTGATCAAATGACCCTTGACGTGAACAATATCAAAAATCAAGGGACATGAGGCAGTGGGTAAGAGCAGACATAAAAACCCTCCCGGGCCATGCCCAACAGGCAGGATTACTCCAGTGGTTCAGAGGGCCTGCCGGGCAGAAGCTCCAATTCCATTTTTGGTCGCATTCATTTTCACGTAACTGTCTGAATTCCAGGTTTGACTATGGTTTATGAAGGACCTCGGCCGGTGAATATCTTTCATGGACTACATTTTGAGGCAGAACTGTACTTCGCTTGTGGTAGTGCGATTTCACAGAACACACGAAGGCTTGCCTACTAGTGTTGATACCATGTGGCAGGATATAGTGATAGAACCCAGGGGGGCGCCGCAGGATATGGGGCGAAGAGGACATGCGGAGGTCTCCTTTTAGACAGATTGATCTCCCCGATGTAAGTGGGATGAACTAGATGGACACTAGATGGGTGATGCTCCCTCGAAAAGAAGGGTCTTTAAGACAGGTCCAGGAAGCTGAGCAGGGAGGGTTCTCCTCAACTGAGACAGATGGGGTCTTGGTGCAGCACGCAGGTGGAGTCCTCATTGAGAGGGGTGTGGTGGGCAATGCTGGTCTATGAGCCTTTGTCATAGGATTGCCCCAGAATTTTATGGGAGGGGCGGTTTCAATTAAAAATAGAAAAACTACAGCAGTGGTAAGGAAAGTGAGGTGAACACCCACTTTGCACAACAAAGTGGTAAAAATGACAGCAGCAAATGGCACGCACAAAAAATAAACGCACCATATACTCCCTGTCCCACCTAGTTAACCTGCCCCACCATTCACCAGGCAATATGTTCTTTCGTCACCCTCTCCCTCAATTCAGACTCTGTCTCTCCTCTGCTTCGCAGCCTGCCAATCCATTAATCACAAACCCTCTCTCACTCCTTCTCACTCTGTTCACCCATCCTTTACAGAATCTCGTGCTGCCCTCACACTCTACCTCCATTCATCAATGACTCCGTCTCTCCTTCCCACTCTGTCCACCTATCCATCACAGAAGCACCTGCTGCCCTCACACTCAACTGTGTTCATCACATACTCCTTTCTCACCCTGTCCACGCATCCATCATAGAAGCCCTGATGCACTCACAATCACCTCTGTTCATCAAGGACTCCCTGTCTCTCCTTCTCACTCTGTCCACCCATCCATCACAGAAGCCCCTGGTGCACTCACACTCACCTCCGTTCATCACAGACTCCCTGTATCTCCTTCTCACTCTGTCCACCCATCCTTCACATAAGCCTGTTGCCCTCACACACGTCCACTCATCACAGACTCTATGCCACTCCTTCTCTGTCCACCCATCCATTACAGAATCTCCTGCAGCCCTCACACTCTGCCTCCATTCATCAATGGCTCCCTGTCTCTCCTTCTCACTCTGTCCACCCATCCATCACAGAAGCCCCTGATGCACTCACACTCACCTCTGTTCATTACTTACTCCTTTCTCACAATGTCCACCCATCCATCACAGAAGCCCCTGGTGCACTCACACTCAGCTCCATTCATCGCAGACTCCCTGTCTCGCCTCACCCTGTCTACCCATCCATCACAGAAGCCCCTGCTGCACTGACACTCACCTTCGTTCATCACAGACTCCCTGTCTCTCCTTCTCACCCTGTCCACCTATCCATCACAGATGCCCCTGCTGCACTCACACTCACCTCTGTTCATCACTTACTCCTTTCTCACAATGTCCACCCATCCATCACAGAAGCCCCTGGTGCACTCACACTCACCTCCATTCATCACAGACTCCCTGTCTCTCCTTCACACCCTGTCCACCTATCCATCACAGATGCCCCTGCTGCACTCACACTCACCTCTGTTCATCACAGACTCCCTGTCTCTCCTTCTCACTCTGTCCCCCGCCCATCACAGATGCCCCTGCTGCACTCACACTCACCTCACTCCATTCATCGCAGACTCCCTGCCTCGCCTCACCCTGTCTACCCATCCATCACAGAAGCCCCTGCTGCACCGACACTCACCTTCGTTCATCACAGACTCCCTGTCTCTCCTTCTCACCCTGTCCACCTATCCATCACAGATGCCCCTGTTGCACTCACACTCACCTCTGTTCATCATAGACTCCCTGTCTCTCCTTCTCACTCTGTCCCCCGCCCATCACAGATGCCCCTGCTGCACTCACACTCACCTCACTCCATTCATCGCAGACTCCCTGCCTCGCCTCACCCTGTCTACCCATCCATCACAGAAGCCCCTGCTGCAGCGACACTCACCTTCGTTCATCACAGACTCCCTGTCTCTCCTTCTCACCCTGTCCACCTATCCATCACAGATGCCCCTGTTGCACTCACACTCACCTCTGTTCATCATAGACTCCCTGTCTCTCCTTCTCACTCTGTCCCCCGCCCATCACAGATGCCCCTGCTGCACTCACACTCACACTCACCTCCCTCCGTTCATCACAGACTCCCTGTCTCTCCTTCTCACTCTGTCCACCCATCCTTCACATAAGCCTGTTGCCCTCACAAACGTCCACTCATCACAGACTCTATGCCACTTTTTCTCTGTCCACCCATCCATCACAGAAGCCCCTGCTGCCCTCACGGGCGTCCACTCATCACAGACTCTGTGCCACTCCTTCTCTGTTCACCCATCCATCACAGAAGCCCCTGCTGCCCTCACCTCACCGGCGTCCACTCATCACAGACTCTGTGCCACTCCTTCTCTGTTCACCCATCCATCACAGAAGCCCCTGCTGCCCTCACCTCACCGGCGTCCACTCATCACAGACTCTATGCCACTCCTTCTCTGTCCACCCATCCATCACATAAGCCCCTGCTGCCCTCACACCAGGGTTGAACTGGGGCATAAAATTGTCTCGGTCACCAATCAAAATGTGACCCACAGTTGGAAATGGCAATTCATTCCTTTTGTGACTGTTTGAGTAGTACCCAAGGGGGAGGTTTTTGATAAATGTGATGCAAATTGTGCATTTTAAAGAATATGTATTCATTAACACTGGTCAAAACTACTAGCTGCATGGAGAAGTAACTTATTAACCTGGCCCACATGGGCCAAAAAAGTGCCCCAATTTGACCCAAAAAAAACGTGCCTGCGCTAGCATTTTGTGTTTTTGGTTTGGGCATTGCCCTATTGCCCTATAGGCCAGTCCTAGCCTGCTTCACACACGTCCATTCAATACAGACTCTCTGCCACTCCTTCTCACTCGGTCCACCCATCCCTCACAGGAGCCTCTGCTGCTGCCCTCACTCACCTCCATTCATCACAGACTCTCTGCCCCTCCTTCTCACCTTGTCTAGCCACCCTTCACAGAAGCTCCTGTTGTCCTCACTATTAACTCGGGAGGATAGCTCAGGGGCAATGTGCTCACCTTGGAAGCAAGACGACAGGGAGCACCACAAGTTCGATCCCCGGGTCCGCGCTCAGAAACCAACCTCTGGGTATTAAGCATGTTATAAATAACATGTCATATCTCACTGACTCTATCTCAGGCTGCCTCCGCTCCGCATGGAAGACTGTGGAGACACTACAAAGGTGGTCCTGTTGGAAAACTTCCCTTTATATTTTAATGCCATTGTTTAACAAACACTTAAGGGACAATCGGCGCCGACGTGTTCAGCATGATGTGTCTCCCACCCACCCCCCTCGCCCACAACCGCCCCTTGTCATACAGCTGGCAAAAACAGTCCGAGACACCTGTCGGTGCTTACATAAGAAAGCAGCGAGGTGGTTAATAGCTGTAGATTATTGCGGGACAGCACCAGCCACTCCTTTTAAAACTCTTATGTTAATTCCTCTTGATCTTTGCTTTATTCCCTGCAGGTTTCTCTAAGTCTCCCTAACCATTTGCTTTCTCTTCGAGCTCGCGCCACCAGGCCAATCTAAACGTTCTACACACATGTCGCCCCATCACTCGCTGCAATTGTTATTCCCATTGAATCTTTTGAAGAGTTCGCCCGTTCATTGCATTTACTATTTAAAACATATATGTCCTGCGGCAACCATTCTACGTTAGCGGAGGCTACCTGCCCCCCACTCCCGACCCCTCGCTGACTCGGTTGTCTGAAGTGGGACCATTATACGAACACTTCTGAGAGGTACGATGGTTTCATCCCAGACAGATACACAAACCGAAAGCTTGCCCACGGCTCCTCATGTATCCGCCTGACGGCGTCTTTTTCCCCTGTGAATGGAAAAAGAGCGAATGTGGTCTGACAGGAAACGCACGCAGGCGGCGGGTAGAGTCGGAAGGGCAAAAAGACCTACCTTGCTGCGAAGGGTGGCAAAGTTAGGGGCGCGACGAGCAGGAGGAGACTGCCTCCCAGCGTCCCAGACAGATGCAGAAGCCCCTCCTGCTCCCCTTCCTGGGTTTCGGGCTTTTCTCCTTCACGCTCTTCACGCTTGGCCCCGCGCTCTCTGGCAGGGGCAGACCCGCGGCCCTCGCCGTTTCCGCCTGGCGCCTCAGGCTCTCAGCTCTCTGCTGTTTACCCGTGGCGTGTCGCTCCCGTCCCCTAGTCGTGTTCTCAGCTCTCCATTCCATCCCCGCTCCTCTCCCGTACGGCCGCTCCCTGCCCCACCCCCGACTCCTCCCAGTTTTGTTCTTTCATCGGCTTTTCCTTCTTGGCGGCTCGATTTCTGCCCTGGCTTCCTGCTCTTTATTTGCATTCCTTATTTTTCTTCTACTAGTCTCTTTCCTCCCTAGTTCCTCCTCGCTACACATTTATTCGTAGCATTCTTCCTTCAGTCTTTCCTTACTCCTTTTCCCCCTCTTCTTTTTTTCTTTCGCTCTCTTCTTTCTCTCTCTCGCTGAGTGTTTCTCTGTCTCCCTCTTTCAATCGCTTCTCTCTTGCTTTCTTCGTTTCTTTGTTTCTCTCTCTCTGGTTCACACCATTCTGCCTAGTTTTTTACTTTCTTTTTGTGGCTTCTTTGCCCTTTCTTCCTCATTCTCTCGCATAATTTATTTTTACCAATGCTCGTCTCTATTTCCCAGTTTGGGATTTATTTGTTTGCTTTTCTTAATGTCGCTTTCTCTAATTTCCCGCCAGGAAACGATATGTGGCAGAAATCAAGTAATGTGAAGAAAGGAGTATGAAGGGATGAAAGACGTTTCTTTATTCATATGTACTCCAGGGCTGGCCCTGCTTCTACAACACCCCTCGCCCAGCCCACCCCCACAACAGTGATATAAGTTATGTAACGGGTGTTGTTTACTGAAATGGCCATCATTGGGCGAGGGCCTGGGCCAATGCGGGTTCTTCCTAGAGAGCCTCCACAAAATTACTGCTAAATGAAAACGGGGAAACTTGATCGACGGGTCGTGAGTTTAAATCAACAGTGCAGGTGGGATAGCTACTGTGCAAACCTCCCAATGGGGGAAGGAGCGGATGAAGTGGCCTGAGGATCTTGTATCACTACTGTCAAAACAATGGGCAGAGAAGAACCAATGTTAAATAATTGTAGTAAATGGAACACCTTCACAAAGAGACAATGTAACGTCAGAAAATGCACAGAAACATGACTTCATACCTAAGGCAATATTTGCTTACATCATGGTTCCAGTCCAGAACTTAGTTTTAGTAAACATTTATTGGAAGACTATTGTGCAAGGTAAATGCAAATCTTGTACTGTACAGCATTACAGAATAACATGCAAGGTAAATGATTCCACGCAGAGCAACAGAGGTTCGAATCCCCGATCCACGCTTACAAATCAAACTCAGGTACGGTATTAGCTGTGTTATAAAAAAAAAAAACAATTAAATAAATAAACAGCAAGGCAGAATAATGGGCGCTGTGCTTACTCTCTCATTGACAAGACCATATGAATGTAGTATTTACAGAGCTGAAGTATGGAAAACTTTGAATCAGGTTGGATATTACACGTATGGAATAAATGCAGACAATTGTAAAATGCCTTATATATCCCCTGCCTCTAACAGAGATCACCTTTCTGAGGTATTGGCGCTCAGTTCTCGTATGAGACAGAGATTCCAGGTTGGGAGAACAGACATGTATTACAGCGCCCCCGAAGCTCGTGATCCGCACATAGAACATGGAATTGGTTACCATACTAATAACTTCGAAAATGCTGGGCTTCTTCAGAAAATATAAATAAAGTTCCATTTTCTGCTCTCACTGCAAATGGAAAGACGGTCACCAAGGATATACAATCTCACCATATTTCATCATCTTCGCCGGTGTTGGAGGGGAACACAGAAGAACAGTTCACCCCTGCATAATGGTCCCAGGTCATGGGTAATATACTGAAAGACCTTAATATGTGCAATCACTTTTCTGACTTTTGCATTTGAATGGATCACCTGGCCAAGCATGTTGAAGAATACCAGCAGATAAAAACAGATAAATCATGTCAAATGGAAACTCCATCTGATTTTTAACAGTGCCAGATTAACTTACAACCAGATAAAATGGATTGCTCTTCCCAAACTATCACAGAAAAAGTTGATCACTGTTCTTCTGTAGGATTAACTAATTTAAAGTTTTTTTTCATTTATTCCTTCTTTGGTAACCAGTGAGCAAGTTCAGTCGCTGACTACTACACCTCCCATTGATGCATGTAAACCCAGACTAAGTCCTGCTTGGCCACACCATTGTAGAAATTCTAGACGTAATGTAGCTATTGCTGGTAGACTGCGGGGGAAAAATCTCAAATGCCAGCAATAAAGGACAAGACCATAAGGGACTTTGTTTTGGACAGCAGAAATGTTATCATTACCAAATCTCAAAAGCCAGCAATAAAGGACAAGACCATAAGGGACTTTGTTTTGGACAGCAGAAATGTTATCATTACCAAATCTCAAAAGCCAGCAATAAAGGACAAGACCATAAGGGACTTTGTTTTGGACAGCAGAAATGTTATCATTACCAAATCTCAAAAGCCAGCAATAAAGGACAAGACCATAAGGGACTTTGTTTTGGACAGCAGAAATGTTTTCATTACCAATGTTGAGAAACCCACAGACAAAGAACTGAGAGAGCCCTTACACAATAAAATATTGACCTGGCTCAGTCAGAGAACGGGCCTAGTTTTGTCAGAACCACCGATTTAAAAGTCCTACATAGGTTTCAGATTGAGGGTTGATGTGCGGATAAGAATAAGGAGTGTAGGGGCGTGGCTTGGTGCCAATCGGGAATGGCGGCTTAGGTGGGTCACTCCGGTCCACCACTCTGCATATCTTACCTTTGCATCAAATTCCTGGCAGATATCAGGCTCCTAAAACCCTGCAACGATCACAGCTGATGTAGCGGTATAGGTTTATACATTTCTTCCTCACATTTCCAGCATTCTATGAGGAGAGCGCAATATCTGTCAAGGCTCACGGCAGGAACCTATGTCGTGTTCCCGTCATGTGTGAGGGAACATTCGGCAGAAGCATCAATCTGCCGGCTTGGGCCTTGTCAACACTCCAAAACCACGACACTTCCATCTAGTGGACACTTTTATTATCAAGGAAAAGCATCTAAATTCAAGGTATTGTGAACGAAATAGTGTTCTCAAAAGCTCATATATATGAGGTTTAAAGGGTTAAAAAAAAAGTCAGCATTTTCGGCCGTTGCAGTGATCACACAGATCCATTGGTTCTGATAGCATCACAATTATGAACATATATGGTCCCACTCTCTCCGATCCAGATTTTTGGCTCTCTATTAAACAGATCATTCTCACATCTAACTTCCCAAACCTCATAGTATGTGGAGATATGAATCATGTCTCTGACCCTTAGTTAGAAAATCCACATTTTTATTTAAAAATTCCAAGTCACCTAAAGCCTTTAAACAATGTGTGGCAGAGACAGGCCTTATAGACTCCTGGAGACTTGCACACCCAGCAGATTTAGATTACACATTCCACTAACACCCCCATAATACGCTTTCATGCCTTGACTACATTTTTATTACCGAATCCCTCACAAACTCTATTACGGACTCCCACATCTCTAATATTATAATTTCTGACCATGCACCTGTCATCACTACATTAGATCTCTCAGATATTAAAAAATCATCCTCTAGATGGAGATTTAAACTGTCTTTTATCTCATTTCAACATCAAAATTTTGTAGAAAATGCTGACAATTACACATCTATAAGTAATAATTGGGATTCCTTCAAAGCCGCCTTGAGAGGACACATTATTGCCTATTCTAGCATGAGAAAGAAACAACATAAATTATTTATTTTTATTTATTTGTATAGCGCACTTGCAGCCCAGGGGCATCGAGGCACTGTTACAAGTAGTTGTAGAACTTTTGATTCAAATATTAGACAGGTGACCAGAGGTCTCTTGGTTACACAGATACAAACATAAATACATGTGATGCATGATATGCATTATACAGTTTACAAGTCAGGTACATTTCATATAAAGAGCTTGGTTTTAATGGCTTTGCAGAAGGCTTGGTGGGACTCAATCATTCTTACGTGAGGTGGCAGTGCATTCCAGTGAATGGCAGCCCAGGTGGGAAAACTGGACCCACCGGCACGCACCTTACGGTTTTGCGCGTGACAATCGTGTTGGAGTAAAGCCTTCTTAATGGTCTAGTGGCAGTATGCTTGGTGATTCTTTGCGTCAAGTAGGGTGAAGCAAGTTCATGAAGACATTTGTGGGTGAGGGCGAGTGTCTTGAAGACAATCCTCTCTTTGACCGGGAGCCAGTGGGCCTGCCTCCTGACTTCAGAGATGTGGTCTTTTCTGGCGGTACCTGTGGCCACCCTCAATGCGTTATTTTGAAGTTTGGCCAGGTTTTTATTGGAGGTCCCAATGAGCAGGGCATTGCAGTAGTCTAACCTTGATCCAATTATTGCCCTAGCAATGGTGAGGCAATTCTGGCGTGACAGGAAGGGTCTGGCAGCATTGAGGACTTTAGAGTAGTAGGCTGAGGAGGAGGCAATGGCATTGACCTGTCTATCCATGGACAGATCGGAGTCTAGATAGACTCTGAGTGTCTTCACGTGGTTGGAGACCTTTATGGGAATATTGTCAATAGTGAAAGAAGCATATTGTTCACCGAGGTTCCCTAGGGTGGAGGGTGCCCCTATGAGGAGGAGTTCGGGTTTTTCACTGTTGAGGCAGAGCCAATTGTCTGCCATCCATGATTGGATAGTGGAGTAGATGGTGGTGAGTGTTTTGGTGTCCGCTAGGTAGTCACCCGTGAGTGGGATGAGTACCTGTGTGTCATCCGCGTAGTTAGTATACGAGATGCCCAGGGAGTCAAGGATGCTAAACAGGGGTCTCGTGAAGAGGTTGTATAGCGTAGGTGCGATACACGAGCCCTGTGGAACACCGCATGTGATGTGGCTCGGGGTGGCACAGGCTGAGTCAGAAAAGACTTTCATAGCCCTTTCTTGGAGAAAGGAGGTAATCCATTCACAGGCTTTGGGGGAGAAGTTGGCTTGGGTGGCTAGGTGGTGGCACAGGGTGTTGTGGTCCACCAGGTCAAAAGCAGCAGATAGATCCAGGAGCAGTAGGAAGGTAGGTTTCCCTGCGTCTCGTAGGTCGTCCATTTGGTTCTTTAAGTCCAGAAGAGCCGTTTCGGTGCCGTGTCGTGGGTGGAAGCCAGATTGCCGCAGGCCGAGGAGACGGTTTTCTTCAAGGAACTTTTGGATTTGCAGGTAGGCTGCTTTGTCCAAAATTTTGAGCAGGAAAGGTACAGTGGTGATGGGCCTGTAGTTCCCCGGGACCGTTGGGACCAGCGAGGGTTTTTTGAGGAGTGGGCGTACCCAAGCCTCCTTAAGTCCAGTTGGAACGTGGCCCGACTGGAAGGAGGAGTTGATAAAAGCAGTTAGGAATGGGGCTAGGATCTAGGACCTTGACAGGCTTTACTCGCTTCTTACTAAGGTGGAAAAACACTTTCATCTTATCTCTTCCAATGTAGACCTCCATACTGATCTCTCCATACGTTTCCAAATGAACAAAAAACTCACTGAACCAGCCTCAGGTGCTATATTAAAGGATAAATCTAAAATCCATCAAATCTCAAATAAAGCAGGTCGGGCCCTTGCATCATATGTTAAAGCAAAAAAAAGAAAAACGCTCATTGCTAATATCAAAAATTCTTCTGGAACGGTAATTACCGACCCTCTGCATATTACTGAAGCCTTGAAAGAATATTATTTGGATTTATACTCCCCAGACTCAACTATACCTGAAGTCAATATATCTAGAACCTCATATCCGGCTACAGAGCTTAAGGACCTAGAAGGAGAACTTACTACTAGTGAAATCAACCTAGCCATTAAAGGACTAAGCAGAGGCAAGGCCCCAGGACCTGATGGTCTTTCTACAGAATTTTTCACTGTCCTCCTTGCTCCGCACTCTCCTTTTGTTCCCCCTTCCATGCACTTCTCCCTCACTGTCTCCCAAGCTCTGGTTCTCCCTAAGTTGGACTATTGCAACAGCCTCTTTCTTAATCTACCCACCTCTACTCTCCGCCCTTTGCAACTTATCCAGAACAGGACTGCGAGACTTGTCCTTGGCCTCAAGCCCTGGGATCGTATCTCTCCAGCTCTAAAATCTCTCCATTGGCTCCCAGTGGATGCAAGGATTAAATTTAAAACCCTCTGCATTGTCCACAAGGCTTTCTGGGGCCTGGGTCCAACATACCTTCAGCTATCCCTCCGCAAATACCTCCCATCTCGAGCACTCTGCTCCTCTACCTCTAACTCCCTCAGGGTCAGTCGTTTCTCAAAGAATCGAGCTGGGGGTAGATCTTTGTCTTCGGCTGGGGCCTCCCTCTGGAACAGCCTCCTGCCACTCCAAAACTTGAGGAGAACCATCTCCGGTTCTGGAAGCACCTCAAGACCTCCCTCTTTGCTTCTGCCTTTGCCCCCCTCTCCCCTACTGATTCTACTCTCCCTTGGCACCATGCACCTGGCCACCCTCTTTCCTCCGGGCCCAGGTACCTGCTCCTCTTGCCACCCGCACGCACTGCCTCTGGGCCACCCATTGTACTGGGGTCTGTATCGATACCCATACAGCCCCCACCCCTTTGTTTTGTTCTTCCTGCACTTATCAGACCTACCCAGCCTGCTGCCTTAAACCCAGCATTGCCACTTGCTGGCTGCACTCCCTCTGTTTGTTGCCTTTTTATTTATTTATTATTATTTATGTATTTTTTTTTCCTCCTTGCTCCGCACTCTCCTTTTGTTCCCCCTTCCATGCACTTCTCCCTCTCCCCCTCTACCATGCACTTGCGCGTTCTCAATATCACTGGGCCTAGTAAGATCGTTGTTTTTGTTTCTCCTCTGTTACCCTTCCCTTGTCGCGCTCCGAAATACTTGTGTATGAGCGCGATAGAAATAAAATATCAATATCAATAGCCATTAAAGGACTAAGCAGAGGCAAGGCCCCAGGGCCTGATGGTCTTTCTACAGAATGTTTTGGTAAATTCTCGCATCCCCTCATCCCCAGACTTAAAATGTTATTTTCCTCCTTCCTGTCTAAGGGATTTTCATCTGGTACTTTCTCTGAAGCCCTTCTTATCCTATTTCCCAAACCAAAAAAAGATCTCCATTTACCTAAAAACTATAGACCCATTTCCTGTATTAATGTAGAAAGTAAAATCTTTGCTACGGTATTAGCAAACAGAATAGAAGCTCATCTCTCCAAATTGATAAAACCTGATCAAGTCGGATATGTTAAAGCAGAAACATCTCAGCCGACGCCAGACTTCTATTAAGCGCCTTACATATTACTGCCAAAGATACAAATGATAAACATGTTTATGCTGCTATAGCCTTAGATGCTGAAAAGGCCTTTGATTGAGTCAATTGGGATTTTATATTCCAAGCTCTAAAATGGCATGGGTGTGCTGCAGGCTTTATCCCCCTAGTAAAACTTCTCTATTCAAAGCCAAAATCCTACATATTCATAAATGGCCGAACATCATAATTCTTTCCATTACAAAGAGGTACCAAACATTTATTTATGTACTATCTCTTGAACCTCTCTTGGAACTCATCAGACAAGATAGTAATATCCCTGGTATTTCTGCTGGTAAATATGAAACTAAAGTAGCTGCTTATGCAGACAATATTCTTCTCTCATCAAATAACCATAAACAGCATCTTCCAAACATATTAGATGCACTTCAGACATTTTTGGCTGCTTCTGGTTATAAACTCAACAAACACAAATCAGAATTACTACCCCTAAATTCCTATTGTCTTAAACATGAACTTGACATTTTTGGTTTCAAATGGTGCACTAACTCTGTTAAATATTTAGGCATGCAATTTGCTTCTGCTATTAATAGTACTATCAAAATCAACACAGACATATTACTCAATAGGCTTTCTGAGTTTACTTCCACTTGGTCCCCCCTTTATCTCTCCTGGTGGGTGGTCCGGACACCATCAAAATGATGCTCTCCCCTATCATATTATATATGCTACAAATGCTTCCAGTTTTTCTTCCCACCACATTGTTCAAATCCATCAATACCATACTTCTCAACATTCTCTGGGGCAAAGGTAAATCTAAAAGAATTGCACTCAACAAACTCAAAACCCCCTTCAAGCAGGGAGGAGTTTGCTTTCCTGATTTCAGAAAATATCATCATGCCTTGGGAGCCCCTTTCTTCTAACTCACGAGGCCAAACATTTACTACCAGCCTTCCATGTGGAACGGTGAAGACAATCTCTCACCAGGGTTTTTTATGTCTAACGGCTTTTTCCCCTCATTTTGGCTGCTGCGGGAACAGAGTCCCTGCCCTACCTTTTTGGCAGTCAAGGTGGCTTCCTTTCGTGGCCGACCCTACCTCATATAAAAATGAGAGATTCCAGTTTGGAGAAAGAAGAAGGAAAGAGAACCAGAGCCCGTCACATCAGATGAGGAGGAGGAGGAAGGGGATTTCCTTACTGTATCTACCTCTTCAGAAGAAGGGGAGAGTGAACCTATTGACAATCGTGACAATTTGTAACTGTTCTTAAAGTTTGGTATGTTTTGTTTTTGTCTTTGTTACTCTGTGCGTCCTGATGCCTATCGGTTTCAGGCACTATATAAATAAATAGAATAACTATATTTCACACTCGTAAAACAGAACGTCCACATAAATGTACCCAAGAGTAGCTATGCTGGGGATCTGATTAACTCCAGACACAGTGCTCCAGATCATTTTTTGAGGTGGGAGTATTTTACTTCCAATTTCAAGAGAGTAAAAAAGAATGTTCATCTTGACAAGAGAATATAATGTATCAAGCATCCAACCAATGCATGCATAACATTAGAACCATATAAAAACAGAAACAAGGGAGAGCTGTGCATCAACGTTTTCTGTATTCACCCAATGTATTTCAATCATGAAAAATATTCTGCCATTCAACAACTTTTAAGTGTAGGCTACGCAGCTGCATATTCATGACACTGGAGCACAGCAACTCTTAACTGCTGAATATGTGGGGCAGGGCCTGCTGAGTGAGGGTGTGAGCTACAGTGCAAAGGTTGCTTACATCATAGACATGCTAAAAAAACAGTGATGGGCTAGTATTTAAAGAACTGCATACTGCAACACAACGTTCTGCAACACCTGTCTCATGTGTGGTTCTTTACCTATGGGAGATTACATCTAGTCCCCTTTATTATTCAACTTTACCTCTGTAAAGTAATGTGGAAGTAATGCTTCACAAATTTGAGTGCTACCCTTGTGCAGGAAATCTGTCCTGACCGCTATGTATTCATCACTTTACTGCCTAATCAACTTAAGCAATAAACCCTGATGTTCAGGGGCATTAGCAGGTCAGGTAATAGCCCAGCGCCTAATTACAGGCCCAAGTGAAGCAATGGCTTTACCTCATTCAGTAATGCCCCTGTACGAAGGTGTTTATTGCTATTAGCATCCCAACATGCTTTTCTGTGGTGCTAATAATATATATTTTTCAAGTTGAGAGGTGACGTGGTTGGCATTTCACAAAACAAGATGTCCACCATGGACAAGGGAGAAGGGACTACACGTAGTTCAATCACCCGTTCCACTGCGACAACTGCCACGAGGGGGAGGTGCCAGAACAATGCGTGTTCTAGGCACCAGAGAGGAACGAGGCAGCTGCAGGTGAGTAGGGCAGAGATTAGGGTGTGGGAGCGGGGGAGGGAATTTGGAGGCTTGGAGGAAGGGAGCACAGGATGCCTTACCGGAAGATGGTGGCTCAGAACACAAGTCAATACAATGAGGAAAAGCCCACATTTTGAGCTAAACTGAGCCACCTGCCACACCATTACACAGCGCAACATGGAAATGAAAAACAGACTGGACGCCTGAAAAGTAAGTTACTTAGAAGACAGACTTAAGGGCCTGATTCATGGAATTATTTGCACGGTTCAACGTGATTTTGCACTGCTGAAACGTGACTTTGCACTGCAGACACAAACCCTGATTCATGAAACTGTGCAATGTGTATTTCTGCTGTGCAAAGTCAGTGCAAAGTCATTTTTGCAGTACAAAATTACTTTGCACTGACTGTGCACTGCAGAAATACGCAAAAATGCACATCGAACTACTAAAAGATACATTGCGAAATCTGTCAATACAAGAGATGCAGGGAATTTGGGCTGAGGTCTTCGAATCTTTGAAAATAGATTTGGTGAAGGAACTGTTAGGGGAAGAAGCACTCTGACAGAAGAACTTGTAAGAGTAGTCGTTTGGAGCACAAGAGGACACAATAGCTTTATCAAATATGAAAAGCAGAATAAGATGTTCTCGAAGGGGGGCATCATTATTCTACAAGAGACATGGCTGACAGATCAAATTTGGATAGATGGATATCAAATCATGCAGCAACTGGCAGTAAAACCTGGTGCAGGTAGACCAGCAGGCAGAGGCGTGGCTGGGGGGGATGAGGGGGATATAGCCCCGGGTCTTTTGGTTGTAACCCCGGATAGAAGCTCAGGGACTACAACCAAAAGGCTATAGCTAGCCCCGAATCCTGCCAATCCTGTCATTAGCTTAGCCCCTGATCTTTTTCGGACCTAGCAACACCCCTGCCAGCAGAAGACCTGTTGTGTGGTTTTAGAAGCTCCAAATTTCAGTCCATATAGACCATCTCAAATACTATCCTTGGGATCCTGGTGATCACAGCAAATTACAAAATGGATAAAAAGAATCATCTGAAGATTCCGATTATTAATGTATATTGGAACGAGAGGCAGGTGGGGTTAAATGAGTTCATAAATCATATGGAAGAGTTTTTGTGGACTGTATGATTAGTGGGGAACGGCATGTGATAATGGGAGGTGACTTTAACACGAAACACATATGCGGAGATGGGGTGGAAACTAGGAACAGGATGTGTGCATAGCTTGAAATGGGCAACCTGGAAAAAGATAGTCAAACATCTAATGTTGACTACTTAATACTATCCCGAATGATCTATAAGCAGTGCAATAGGTTTGAGATCATTACCACACATTTGAGTGACCGTAATATGTTGGAAGTCACATTTGATATTTGATCTACATGCCAAACCCCAACCTAGGGAGCAACTTCAGGGGTCCATGGTTAGCAGCAGTGGGAAAAGACTTTAAAAAACTCTGCCAAAATGGGGCAAATTTAACAAAGAAACTAGAGGCCCTTGTTAACAACAGGCAGGCAGAATATGTGCTGGAAAGGTGTACACGCGTAGCTTTCAATGATTTTATCTGGGAAGGTGAAAAGCTATAAAACCCTGTAAAAAGGCATGTGACGCACGCCCATGTATTTAACCCAGTGATATGGGATAGAAAGAAAAAGCATTGGGCAGACGTAGCATTACTGCGGTGGCAGTTACTTGACAGTGAAGCCTATTGTAAAAAGAAAAAGGAATTAGTAAGAAGCCACAAAAACTAAATGCAAAACCTGAAATATTGAATGTTCCAGTGTGACAGTGAAAAAATGCTGTCACCACTTACACAAAGATACAACAGACCAAATTATATTACAGAGTAAATCTGTATGGGAACGTGAATGGCGGCTGCATTGGGCTAATATGTGTGACATTTCATCAAGATCACTTAAGAGGGAAAGTAAGTATTGTCCTTGGAGTATAGATATCAAACAGGAAGAGGTTAGGCTGTTGTATATAACATCTTTGAATTCTAATTCAGCAGGGACTAACAGACTTATGAATACTATACTTAAGTCAAACCCGGAACTCTGGTCTTTGGTCCCGACTCCCTTGTTTAGGGATATTCTCAGAGCAGGTGCCATACCTAGTTCCTGGAAGGAACCCATAATTGTTCCAATCTTTAAGAAAGGCAATCGGTCTGATCCTAATAACTATTGGCCAATTGTTCTTTTGGACTATGACAGCAAAAAAATGTTCTAGAAAAGTTGGAACTATGGATCAAATGAAATAATATCCTACCCTGGAATCAATGTGATTTTAGAGAGGGGCAATCAACGACACTCAACAGGCTTATCCAGTCCATCATAAAAGATGGAACTGGGAGCGAGATGAAGAGACTGCCAAACAAAATGTACGTAGCACTAGTAGACTTATCCAAGGTTTTTGATCTTGTAAATCAAGATTTGCTTTGGAGAAAGTTAAGAAAATGGGACAATACAGGATCTTTGTTGGCTATCCTGAGGTAGATACACAAGGGCACGTCTGTGAGGCTGCAAATGAATGCCGGGGGATCCCTTACAGGCAGGTATTTCCACATTGAAAGGACTCTACCAGGGATGCGTATTCACCCCATACTTGTACAATCTATACTTGGTGGATCTAAATGATACATTGGGAAAGGCAGCCTTAATTGGACCTAATGTGGGTGGCCTCCCCATTAGATGGCTGTCATAAGCGGATGACGTGGCACTTATGGATGGCTCACCCATGGGGCTACAGAGGCTGCTAATAGTGTTAAGCGAATATACAAAGGCCAATAATCTGATTATTAATCAGGAAAAAAGTAACATCAATATGTTTGGAAACATCAAAAAGAAATTCAGAAGGTTTAATTGGTCTATTAATGAAAAAAGTATTGAGAACAAGGAGAGAGTGATTTATTTGGGGTTTAATTTATATAAACTCTTAAGCAGATAACATTTTATCAATAACATTGAAAATTAAGTTGGCCAATTGGCCTCTCAAATGAGGAGACTACAAAGAAAATTATGTAAATGTATAATCAATCCTCTGATTCTTTTTTATGTTGCTAAGGTTATACCAAAGATAATGTATGGGATGGAAATAGAGTTGGCTGCATATAACATTCCATGAGAGGGAATGGAGGACAGACAATGGAAGAGGGCATTGGGGCTGCCTTCCTCCCCATGGCTCCATTAGGCTTTGAATTGGGCCTTCTAACGTTAGAATTCTGGTTTCATTGGTGGATCCTATTTCTGGTTAGAAATATTTTGTTTCCTACGAGAACCTCCCTATTTGTGAATTTGTTAAACTGCCTGATGGCAAGAACCTCACCATTCCTGAAGAAGATGTCATCTGCAAAGATCGCTCAGATTTGATGGGCAACCCAATGAGTGTAAAGGAGGTGTTGAAGGAAAAGGATTGGATTAGTACCATCTCATGCACAAGAGGATATACATTGCACTCTACCTTTTCATTAATGGACAAACTCCTCGGCCATTTACCAAATTATCTTCAACAACACCCGTGTCCTGCCACAAACTTTTAAAGATTTAGAGTGAACCTCTTACTAATGGGGGAAATTACACATTCACGAAGAAAACAGGGGAGATGATATTTGCCGTGGTGTAATTCTGCAGGAAAACCAGAAATCCTCTGGCATATACGCGTAGAATGTCCAATGTTGGCACCAATGAGAACAAAATATCTGGGTCGATTTTTCTGCACTGTAAATAATGTTGTAAATTTGGATGATTTTTGGAACCACATGTTTGCAGGATCAGAATTTTTTTAACATATGTAATTGTACAAATGTTGGATGAACTTGGTTCACTTAAAAAATTGACTTGACACGAACTCTTGCATATTTTAGAGATGTTAATAATTTTAAATGGATATGTGTTGTATTTTGACTGTAATTGTTATTTCTTTGTACTTGTGTGTCAAATTTTTGATCAATAAACAAAAGTGCTCCACACTTGAGAAACTGCGACACACTACGTTCTGGTGAATAAAGTGTGTGTTTAATATAATGCCCTTTCCGATAACACGTATTTCGACACACAGGTGTCCTTTTCAAATCAGGGCTAGTCAAAAACTATCTTCCATATCTAGGTTTTCAGTTCATAGGAGCAAGCAAAAGTCACGGGATAAATCCCCCTCTGTTTCTCGCAAGAGTCACTTGCCGTCTGCTGCAGTTTGCACTCTGTGGCGCAGTTTCTCAAGTGTGGAGCACTTTTGTCTACTGTGATTTCAAGGGGTCGGGGCCTGGTGTCCCCTCTTTACCGGCCCACACCCACTGCGACACAATTCCAAATTGTACATAGCAGTCGGGCGCATGGGATTGTAAAATGGTAACAAAAAACCCTGAAACTGTGTTACTAAATTTTTGATCAAATTCACAATAAAAAATAAAATTAAAAAAACAATTTCAAATAAATAACTACAATAAAATATTAGATCTAATCCAACCTTCACGATGATCAGCAATACAAATGATGTCTTATTGCATACACAGATGTTTTGAGTTTCCATCCGACAAATATGTAATGCTGCTATTTCATCCTTATTTGTTTTGGTTTACTGAATAGGTCACGATAGTGCAGGTCGCATATGATAAACTCTGATCTGCCAAGAACATAATAATTAAAGTCAAACCAATAAAAATATACGAAATATTTTTGCTTTATTTCGCACTTCATGCCGGAGTCCAGTCTCTAAACGCGGGACCGGTCTGCTTTGCGTTGAAGTGTGTTGCCCCTGAGTTATCCTCCCGGAAGACAATAAATAAACAAATAAAACCTGCTGTTTCTATCTGCACAGTGAATTGTGCATAGCGGTCAAGTTCTCCCTGTGTCACATGTGATGACTGTCGTTATAGCCAGGCACACGTTGCATGTTCCCACTTCTATTCCCTTGTTTATGATCGTAGAAGTGAAACTGCCAGTTCGACAAGACAAAAGTGCCACTCTCCATATCCTGTGTGCAGAAGTCATTCGGCCACAGTGTTAATTGTTGCGCAAAGAAACTTGTGTACAGGCGCGTTATAAATGGCATATCATATTCATTTCCCTACTATGTTATACAACAAAACAATTATACATGGGCTAAACAAACTACGCTATGGAACAACTTGAGGGAACTCCACTCAATACACACAAACTGAGTTTTTGATGAAGGTAAATTGTGATGATAGAACCCCTCTACATCATGTATGCAACAGAGTGCTCACCCTCTGAAGTTGTACAATGAATAGTTCAGTCAACCCTACTTTTAGTGCTTTCATTATTAAAGCAAACATGTGCCACAACAGATGAAAGAATAGCAGGCACGGGTAAAGTATTGCGGCACTAAACGGGACAGGCAGCTTGAAAGCTCTGCCAATAAATAGGTGATATGTAAAATGCAAAAAAGAAACCCAAGGTAGACTCGAGGCACAATTAACCACAGTACTACACGATGCTGCATTACAGAGCGCTGAAAGAAGCACGATAGTGCCGTTGGCTGTTCGCACGTGTAGTCACGTACACAGACATACCTCAGCCTATTCAAGGGCTGTCAGGCCCCTTGCTCCCTGACCTCAGCTGCTGATTACCTAGGAAGCTCTCTTCATGTTGTGGCTTTACAGTTAAAGCCGAACTGAGACGCAGTCTCGATGCAATGCACATCTGCCGGTGACCACAAAGCCTGAGCTGCCACGAGCTGGGCGGAACTGGGGGCAGGCTCGGCAGAAGCACTGGAATAAGACCCCCACTATTTCCCTTAAGATGGATCATTGTTTGGGGTTGCTGCTGCCTGAGCCTGTGTTGCTCCCACGCTTCGCCATAGCTTCTGGAGTGCTGTGTGTAATTGTTCTGTGTTTGTTGTGGACCCAGCTTGACCCTGGTGAGACTCCACTGACACCTATGGCTTTACAAATGCAAGTCCAAATTACACTATCTGGGTGCTAAGTATAGTTATGGGTAGACTCTATACGACTTATCCTTGGGTTCAGGGCCCCAACTTCTAATATGGACCTATACTAGCCAAGGATGGTAGAATGGCGAAGCAGCCAGTCTTATCGTAGGAGGAGAAATGCGAGCTGTAAATCAGTACAAAGAAATCAGAACACACATAGATCCAAACAAACACTTACACATTTTAAGCTATATTAAAAATAGTAATTTATTTTATATGCACATAAGGAAATAGCTATTAAAGAAATGCGCCTTCAACTAATAACATCAAACGTACACCAGGATAATATGAATAAAGCAGGTAAGTAAATCACAATATACGCTTGCAACCAATCATGAATGACTTCACATAGGTAGGAAAAAGCACTTATTGGAGTAACTCAACAATACTTTGTTGTAAGTAAAAAAATGAAGAAATCAATATTAGCAAGTAAGTAGCATGTAACAATTCTTACTATAGACGTGTAAGGCTTAGGCAGTTCTTCCCTAATTAGAAAGGAGTTCTTCAATTCAGATTAGGAGGGAAACAAGCAGTGCCTCAAGTCAATAGGAATGGAAGGTTTTCTGTTGGGGAACAAGCAGTGGCAAGGTCAATAATGGATATGCAGCAGTTCTGACGAAAATCTTCACTGTACAGGTAAGTACCAGGCTAGATGAATTCCCAAAAGGCAGAGGGGCCTATGAGAAGACTCCCTGTAGGTGCACAGGCTGTTAGGCCTGGGCGACTGATTTTGGGTGAACACCCAAGCAGTAAAAAAGGTACACCAAGAACAAAGGAGCGACACAAATGGCTCAAGGTAGGTTTACCATGAGCCACACAGTACCTGGAGACTGGTGAAGATAAGGCAGCTGGACACCTTTCCGAGGCATGGATACAGACCTGGTCTCCTGTTCCTTGATTGTGGTGATGAGAAGAGGGACCCTGGATGGGATCCTGCAGCAGTAGTCGAGACAGGCACTCATCAGCAAGGAATTCTTCATACTCACCTGCCGTTTAGTGCCAGTACCAGGAGTGAATGATCTTTGTCAGATGGAATCTTCAAGTCTACTCAGTCCTGAACTCTGTTGAGGGACTATGAGAAGTAGATTCATGCATCTGGAGATCCACACAGATGCCACCAAAGTTCCAGCAAGATTGGATCCCTGCAAGATGATGCACTCCAAAATGGTCGAGGTGCCCCGGATATTGGGAATTTGCAGCCCTGGAAGGTGGCAGGATGTCAGGGGATGGCTCAAACTGAAGGTCGCCTTAAGCCTGGTAGGTACACCAGCCCAAAGGAGTAAGTCCTTGGCAGAGCTTCCCTGTTGATTCAAATACAGGGTCAGGACAGCAGCAGTACTTCAACAATGCTTCTGCAGGTGCTGGAAGTGCTGCAAGAGTCTCTAGTTGTATTATTTGGATCTTCAGTTCCAGTGGTCGACTAAGCCTTCTGTCCCAAAAGCCTAACCTTTTATGAACAAACCCATCAATTCAGTCCTATGGATCTGTCATTCACCTGGGGGTAGCTGTCATTGTAGGACAGCCAGCCTCCCAGTTCAAACTGTTTCCAACCAGCCATACCTTGAGGAAAAGGCCAGAGAAGTTTCAGGCTCCTCCCTCACTTCCTGTCTCAGCAGACACACTGGAGCTTTGGCGGGCTTCACAAAGGAATCCCGCCAAAGGCAAAACACAAAGAGGACCCACCCCCACCTAGAATGGTTGAAGAAGGGGGACACACATGACAAATGGTGATTAAAGAATACTGGGGCCATTTTGGGAAAATGGTCACCCAGGGGTGCTGAACTGTAACTGTGGAACAGCCTGCGAGTAACTTACACACAAATGGTAGAAAAATGTATCCACTGCCACCGGCCATTTAAGTTTGTTACTGTAACTATACAAGGTGCAGGAGCAGTGGGAAATGAGTTACAGTGTAGCCCATCAGCACTCCACATAAGGTGGTGTGCCCTGATCCCACAAACGAAAGGTAAGGAAGATGAACAGTATCCTACTACCCTTGAGAACAGTACTTCTCATGGGAAAATAAAATAAAATAAATAGGTGAGCCCAAGGGACTCGCCAGAAACACTGCACATAGGGTGCTGTGTGCTGCAACAATCACCTACAGATGCCTGCAGATAAATACATGGAGGAAGGTGTGACTCCATTAAAGTAAACATTAATTACATTAACAGTAAAACAGGGTTCTCATGTCAGAGCAAAAATAATGAGTGAGTAGGGAAAAGTCCCACTCAGGAGAACAGATTAAAAAAGAAGTCCAGCAAAAGTGCTTGGGGTTTCTAAGGTTGAGGGGAATCTACAGAATTTGAAAATTCTCCCGAACACTCGTTCCCCCAGACTAATTGACGGAAGGATTTTAATCTACTCCTGCATGAATCTCTTGTTCCAGTCAGTCGTACTTCCTGGAGAGACCATCAGCATTCTTATGGTTGGTATCTGACCGATTCTCAATGGGGAAGTCAAAGCCTTGAAGGCTAATGGACCACCTGAGCAATTTTGGATTCTCCCCCTTCATCTGAATTAACCATCTCAAGGGTTGGTGGTCAGTTTGAATTTGAAAAGTAGATCCATACAAGTATGGTCTAAACTTCTTTAATGCCCACACAATGGAAAAGCACTGACACTCAATGGTTGCCCTACTTGTTTCTCTATCTTTTAATTGTCTACTAATAAAGCAGATGGGGTGCTCCCTGCCATTCTCATCCATTTGGCTCAAGACTGCCCCAACCTGTGTTAGATGCATCAGTCTGTACTATAAAGATATGTGTATAATCTGGAGCTCTCAGCACTGGAGTATTACAGAGGGCATCTTTCAGCCCCTGGAAGGCTTTCGCACATCCTTCAGTCCACTTCACCTTCTTAGAATATGTGGAAGAATATATGACATTCAAAGGAGACGCTATGGACCCATGGCTCTCTGGGAAGCTTCTGTAAATGTCTGTGTGGCCTAAAAAGGTTCTCATCTGCATTTGAGTAGTAGCGGTGGCCCAGTCTTGTACAGCCTGTACTTTGATGGGTAAGGGCTTGCTCTCACACCCTCTTACCCATTCTCAAGGTAGACCACTTTACTCTGAACAACTTGACATTTGCTAGCCTTGACGGTCAGATGGGCCAGTTGTATAGCCTGCTACACTTTTCCAAGGTGAGAAAAATGTTCTTCCCATGTGTGGCTGAACACTGCAATGTCATCCAAGTATGCTATGTAGAAGTCCTCTAGCCCATTCAGAACATTATTCACCATCCTTTGGAAAGTGGCTGGGGCATTTCTCAATCCAGAGTGCATGACCTTAAATTGGTATAAGCATTCAGGAGTAGAAAATCTTGGCTTTTCCTTGGCATGGTCTGTCATGGCTATTTGCCAATAACCTGACATTAGGTCAAAGATGCTGAGGAATTTGGAAGACCCAGGTTTGTCTGGCAGCTCATCTGTCCTAGGTAATACATATGCATCAGTCTTTGTGACTGCATTCAAGGCCCTATAATCCATGCAGAACCTACATTCTTTGGTTCCTGCCTTTGGTACTAGTACAACTGGACTAGCCCATGGACTTGTGGAGTGTTCAATAACACCAAGGTCAAGCATTTTGTTGACTTCTTCTTTGGTGTGATTTCTCACTTGGTCTGACATTCTGTAGCCTCTGCTTTTGACAGGGATACTGTCACCAGTACCAATACCATGCTGGCCCCAAGGTGTCAAACCTGGTGTTAGTGAGAACAGAGGGGTGCACTGAGTTCACAGAGCTTTGCACTCCCTCCATCCGAAGGGTGTCCCCTCAAAAGACCTGGGAGATGTTCACTCTTCTTGTTCAAAGGCTAGAAGAAAAGCTCCCATCTCAGGTCTGGAGACATAAGTATTCAGGTGGTTGGTGTGGAAGACCCTAGGGGCCTTTGTGGGGTTGCCTTAAGTCCACCAAATAATTGACCTCTCCAAGCTTGCTGACAACCTCGAAGGGACCTGTCCATTTGCCCAGAAAAAAAAACTCTTTGTCTTGTGGGGACTTTAAATAGCTGGTCTGAGAAAACCCCACTATGTTAGCCTTCTGTTGATGCCAACGTTTGACCGGGGCTTGACCATCATCCAGGTTTTCTGAAGCTTCAGTCATCATGTGTGCCATCCTCTGTCTGAGGCCAGCACAGAGTTAGTAACTCAGACTAGCTTTAATGTTGGAACACTCTCCAGTCCCTCTTTAATCAGGGCCAAAGGGCCTCTGACTGGATGGCCATAGAGGAGCTCAAAGGGGCTAAAGTGCACTCCAGCTTGAGGCACCTCTCTGTAAGCAAAGAGAGGGCATGGCAGTAGAGGGTCCCACTTTCTTCTAAGTGGTTATTCTAAGGCACCTATCATGCGTTTCATGGTTCTATTAGACCTCTCCACCAACCCATTGGTTTGAGGGTGGTAGGATGTTGAGAACTTGTAGGTGACCCCACAGTTTTTCCACATGGATTGCATGTAGTGGGGCATAAAGTGTGACCCCCTGTTGTATACTACCTCCTTAGGAAAACCTACTCTTGTAAAAATACCAAGTAGGGTCTTAGCCACTACCCAAGCAGTAACAGTTCTCATGGGTATTGCCTCAGGATATCTAGTAGCATGGTCTACTACAACCAGTATGACCTGTTTGCCTGAGGAGGTTGGGGGGTATAGGGGACCAACAATGTCAATCCCCACCCTCCCAAAATGGAACTCCCACAACTGGGAGGGGCACTAAGTGTGCCACATTCTTGGCTCCACTTTTGCCAGACAATAGGCAAGTGTTGAAACTTCTACAGTGCTTTCCTACATCTGCCCCCTTATTGGGCCAGTAGAAGTACAAAGATAGAGTCTCTTTGCTCCTCTTGGTGCTCAAGTGACCAGTCTGAGGGAGGTCGTTGGGTAACTGTAGAAACGTGGGTCTTATCTCCTGGGGCACCACCAGTCTCCTGAGGTCCCCTGGGGTAGACTCCAGAGGCTCACTGTAAAGGAGTCCATCCTCCCAGTAGAGTCTATGGGAAGCTGCCTGCTGACACAGATCTTCAAGCGAGGGACACTCTCTTTGGCCTCTGCTAAAGTCTGTTCTAGAGGGTCCACCGTCTGCAAGTAAAGTTGGCAGCTCAGGATGGTCTTTAAGATCCAGATCCTTGATGCAGGGGAGAACCTCCATTTCTGTTTCACCAGTAGGTGGTACTTCTGGGGACTCTTCTTTCACCAATTCATCCTCAGGCGGAGGTGGGGTCACTAGGGTGACCTGGATCGTTACTCTGGGAGAAGCTATTTTCTTCAAGGAAGTTTTGGCTTAAGGTCCTTTTTCTTTCCTGGGACTCTGGGTCTCTTTCTTCTTGTTGGAAGAAGTGGCTGACTGGCTTGGTTTCACACTGGAGACTCTGGATCCCTCATTGGTCTCAAAGGGAGAGTCTCTTAAGGTTGCTTGTCTGGACAATCTGGTAAGTTTCATTCTTTTCAAACTAGGAGGTTTGGGTGTGCTGGAGACTAACCCCAGAGTCCTCATATCATTTCCCAGAAGTACCCTACTAGGTACTTCAGACTGCACACTAACAGGAATTCTTACAGTCATGGTAATGCACTTTATGATGGTTGGCGTAATTGGGGACATTTGGAGAGGGCGTCCTGTAAACTTGGTGGGCCCCTTGGTTGCCTTAGCTACACCCTCAGGGTTGAAAAAGCTCTCACCCACCACAGTTATGCTGGTTCCAGTTTCACTGATGGCAGGGGCCCCCATCCATTTACGAGCACGCTGTACTTGTAATATTATTTAGTGTTATCAGGGATGCTATTATAGACTTCTACATTCTGTTGTTCCCAAAGGCCCAGGAACTCAAAAGACATGCTGGCTTGAACACTAATAGGTTCTTCAGCTAGGGTGTGAAAGTTAGCAACTGTCATTGGAGCATCTCCCCCAGGGATATAGTCTAAGGAAACAGTTGGGATCCCTGAAGGTCTAACCTTACATCTGGGATCCCATTTCATGTTGTCACCAGACCCACACACCAGACATTTCCCAGAGGTTTTCTGGAACCTGGGTTTCTGGTAACCACCCCATGGTTTGGTCCCAGAGAATTCACTAGCCCTCTGCGGTTTCCCATGGAATTTACCTTTGTGATGTTTGGGGGCCTCTTTGGACGGTGTGTTATCAGAGTTCTCTTTCCCCCCTTTCTTGTGAATCTTCCCCTCTCCTTTTTATGAGGAGCCCTAGAATTCTTGTGGATAGTCCTGTTGGCTATCCACAAGTCAGCAGCTTGGGTTAACATCTTGGGGTTAAGTTCTTTAGAGTCAGCCAGATGCTGTCTCAGCTCTGGGGAACAGGCATCAAAAATACTTTCAAGCATGGAATTGCTTCTCATACCCTCAAAGGTGCTCAATTTATGGCCCTTAATCCACCCATCCACATTCTTCAGGCACTCACACACACAGGTAGACCATAGTACACGATTTTCTTCTTATGGTCCCTCAATCTTTTGAGATATTGGGAAGGGTCTTCCCAAATGTAGCTATAAGAGCCTGTTTGACCATCTCATAGTTCCTTCTGTCCACTGCACTCCATTCCATAACAGTATCACAGCCATTCTGGGGGAGCCTAATCATAACCCAAGGAATCAACTAATTCCCACTGATATTATGCAAACCACAGTTAAACTCAAATGTACATAACCAGTCAAATATATCAAGCTTTGGCTCATACACACTCATCGCTTCCTTAGGAAGGCGTGGCTTCTTGGAGACATCAGACTGAGAAGACCGTGAAAAGGAAGTAGTGTCAAGAGACTTTTTCATGTCATATTCATTCTGCATTTCCCTTTCTCTAAGTCTCCTCTCTTTGTCTTCATCTGCAGATAGGAGTTCCAACTTTCTATATTCCAGTTCAAGTTTAATCTTTTCAATGGACAGATATTCAGGGGGCAGGGTAGGACCAAGTATAGGCATTGTTGTAGTAAACTGAGGTACAGGAGAGTGATGTGGATGGGGTTTCAGACCCCTGAGGACCTTCCTCATCTTCTAATCCATTAAGCAAATTAGAACTGAGCTCTAAACTTTAACTTTCATCCATTTCTTCCATATCAATGTTGGGAGTAGGGTTACAGGCCTACCGCAGAGTTTTGGTGATTCATTAAAGTTGTAATCAGGTAATTCTTTCTACCCTTACAACTTAGATTCCTTGCTTTACACAATTCTTAAGTTTATCTACTGTCAGAACTGCAAGTGACTATACATTTCAACAGTTATTAGTATACTTCTCTTGGTAGAGCTAGCCGTGTGGACACATCTATTTCCAATAATCAATGTAATGCAATTTACACCAATCCCTCTGCTGCCACCAGTGTTAGGTTTTTCTAAAGTCTAGTTATGGGTAGCGTCTATAAGATCTATCCTTGGTTTCAGGGCACCAACTTCTAATGAAGTCCTGTACTACCCAAGGTTGGTAGAATGAAAGAGCAGCCAGGCTTATCATAGGAGGAGGAATGTGAGCTGTAAATCAATACCAATAAATGAGATCACGCATAGATAGAAGGAAACTGTTACACACTTATATCAAACATAGTTATTTATTTTATATATACACCAAGCAATATGTATTAAAGAAATATGAAATAATAATAAATAATAAAACTAATAACAACTAATAACATCAAACATAGATCAGGACAATATGAAGAAATAAATCAGGTAAGTAAATCACAATATACTCTTACAACCAATCGTGAATCACTTCAAATAGGCAGGCAAACACACTTATTGAAAGGAATCAACATTAGCAAGTAATTAGCACTGTAACATTTCTTATTGTAGACTGTTTCTATCATAGACAGTGCTTCCCTAGTTAGAAAATTGATTGATTGATTGATATTTTATTTCTATCACGCTCGTGCACAAGTGTTTCAGAGCGCGAAAAGAGTTCTTCAGTTCAGATTAGGGGGAAGCAAGCAATGCTTCAAGTCAATAGGAATGGAAGGTTTTCTGTTGGGGTACAAGCAATGCCAAAGTCAATGGATATGCAGCAGTTCTGATGAAAATCCTCAAGGTTCAGGTAAGTACCAGGCTAGTTGAATTGCCAAAAGGCACAGGGGCCTATGAGAAGCCTCCCTGTAGGTGCACAGACTGTTAGGTCTCGGTGACTGATTTTGGGTGAACACCCAAGCAGTAAAACTAGAACTCTAACAACAAAGAAGCAGCACAAATGGCTTAAGGTAAGTTTACCAAGTGCCCCAAAGTACCTGCAGAGTGAAAAAGATGAAGCAGCTGGACGCCTTGCCGATGCACGGATGCAGACCTGGTCTCCTGTTCCTTGGTCGTGGTGATGAAAGGTGGGACCCTGTATGGGATCATGCAGTAGTAGTGAAGAGTGGGGCTCACCAGCAAGGGATTATTTGTACTCCCACATCATTTAGTGTTTTTTGCCTTTTTATAAGCACCAGGAGGGAACGATCTTCACCGGATGGAATCTTACCATTTACTTGGTTGTACTCTGTGGTGAGGGGACTCTGTGTCATGCCTAGGTGGCCAGCTTAGTCGCTGTGGGGCAGGTGGAGACATGTGGGTATACACGGTTTCTAATCACCCAAGATGGCGGCTGATGTGCCGTGTAACAGTATAGTCTTTTCTGGCGGCCCTATTGGTCTGGCTCCACCCCCTACGAAGGTGAAGGTTTATCATAGTTCTTCGCCCACACAGAGTTGCGTTGCTTCTCCTATAGATGCCACGCTGCGTAGGTTCGCTTGGTATTTACTACTATCTCTATCCTGATATATCTACGGGCACCCTTCTAACCCTGTCTCTATCTTATCTTCTGGTAGTTGTTTACTCTGCTCCCCGGCACTCCGACGGTATTGGGTCTCATCAGCTGATCTACAATAGAGATCAAGAAACTCTGTCTTCTTCGGTACGAGCTATACAATTCTTTCTTGAACCATTCAGCATAAGTCCGATCGTATCCTTATCTTCCAGCTCCTTTCATTCCCTTCACAGCTCAGACCCGGCAGTATTCCCTCCGCTTCCATTCTCTACCTGAAACTTCCGGTTTCGATTCTCCGACCACACCAGGCTTCTTCTATCAGCAGTACGCGAGAAAACTAAGTGTTTCGGAGTCCTGCAAAGGACCCGGAAAACCCTGAAAAGACTTGCTGCTGAGAGATTAGAGAGCCATTCTCAGCAGGTATTGGGTTTCTTCTCATAGGCTATCAGTATACTTGCCTTATCATACTCTTACACTGGTTCTCTATTTATAGCTACATCACGGGCATTCACCATTCAAATGACCGTGTGTTACTCACCGGAATGGGGAGTACGTAAAACAGGCCGGACCTCTAGTGCTGGGGAGTTGCTATAAGGAGCAAGGGTTGGAGCCTCCACCCAAGCCTCCTCTCTGTGAGGGAATGAACTCTTTAAACCGATATGACCACCTGCTGAACTGTACAGACAAGGGGACCGATCGATCAAAAGAGCGGGGAGAACACACCGACTCGAAACCAGGCTGTAAAGGAAAAGATAACAAGTTAAACAATCTGTCAATTCTGACTCTGGTATCCCCAAGACTATTCCCCTTACGTAGTACCTGGTTTAGCTCCCCTTAAGCCAAAAGAACTGGAGCAACCTATAAAGCAAAGAGGCTTTAGTATATAGCTAAGGTGTAATTCTCTAATATTGAAAACCAAGAAAACTATACTTTACCACTGATGGAAGTAAGATTGGTGTAAAGAATCCTGGGTAACAACGAAAGTATAAAATAAAAAAAAGGGAAGGTTAGTAAGGCAGCTATCCCCGAGCGGAACGAGGGTCGCACTGGTTTCGGGATGGTGCACCACAGCAAAGCGTTCCAAAATGCACTTTAGGAATGGAACCAAAATCCACAGATGTGATGACAGTCTGATGAAAGAGGGATTCAAATTAGAGAGTTGTTCTTACCAGAGTAATCACTATCCAAGAGTCCAGGAAGCAGGCAAGGGTTCTGATACACGGGCGGTCAACAAACACAGCAGGATCAATAATCCAAGAGTCCGGGAAGCAGGCAAGGGGTCTGGTACACGGGCGGTCAGCAAACAAATCAAATGAGGTTTAAGAAGAAGGAGTCCGTGTGCAGGCAGGGTCGGTACACAGGAAAACAGGAACTTCCAAAATCAAGATACAAGGAGAGCACTTCGGAAAGTATGCCGGTTGTACTTTAAACAGAAGCAGCGTTCTGTGCGCCGCTGTGGAATAAGTAACAACAAGGAGGCGTACCGTTTGAAAACGAGGCTCCCGTATCAACGCCGGGAACTACAACCCTTGACAGGTTTTCTGGGTAATGTAGTTCGTGTAGCAATTTTCCACGGCAGCTGGCAGCGCGATAAGAAGGGCACATGCCGGCGCCGCAACCCTTTATGAAGGGCGATCACTTTCCTGTCCCTTATTCTGGCGTTACCTGGAACTCCCCAATTGTCCTTGTGTACACGGGAGCAACGAGACAGAACCCGGGGAACGTGGTGCCACTGAGGGCGAGGTGTAACAGCATCCACCCCCAAAGGCAGCGCAGACCCCCTCCGAGCATGGAAACGGCGTAAGAGAGCCGGAGAATGTATATTGCATAAAGGCTCCCAGGACCTGTCCTCGGGACCGTACCCCTTCCAATCAACCAAATAAAAGGGGCGCCCCCTACGGAGACGAAAATCCAGGACGTCTGCCACTTCATATTCATCATCCCCATCCACCTGAACCGGAGGAGGGCGATCGGGCAGCCGAACAGAGGGTGGACAAGGCTTCAGGAGACAGACGTGAAATATAGGATGTTGATTCCAAGAGGTAGGTAAAGAAAGGCATACCGCCACCGGATTTATAATCTCAGTAATGGGAAAAGGACCCACGAATCTTGGTAACAACAAGCGTTTGCCAGGAATACGCAAATTACAGGTGGACAACCAGACTTTCATGCCCACCTTATAATTAGGCGCCAGTTTTCTGTGACGATCAGCATTTTTCTTTGCCCTTGTTTGAGCTTGAAGTAGATGGGAGCGAACCGTTCTACGGGTCGTCACCAGTTCCCTGACACAGTCCCGAGCCGCCGGGTTATCAATGGGAAGTGTAGGATCAAAAGGCAAAGACCGTGGATGGCAACCATATAGGGCAAAAAATGGCGAGACCCCTGAGGCAGTATGCATAGAATTATTTTAAGCGAATTCAGCAGAAGGAAGCATCGTCAACCAGGATGCTTGAAAACGAAGGCAGAGACACCGGAGAAATTGTTCAAGGGTGGCATTTACTCTTTCAGTTTGCCCGTCCGTCTGAGGATGATAAGCAGAACTGAACCGGTCGTCAATACCCAATGAAGCAGTCAAAGCCCTCCAGAAACGTGACGTAAATTGAGAGCCACGATCCGAAATCAGGATAGCAGGTAATCCAAAGAACCGGAAAACGTTCTGGAGAAAAAGGGAAGCCAAGACAGGAGCAGAAGGCAGGCCTGAACAGGGAATGAACAATGCCATCTTGGTGAAATAATCTATGACTACCCATATAGTGTCAAGGCCTTTCACAGGAGGTAAATCCACAATAAAGTCCATAGAAACCATGTACCATGGTTTGTGGGGCACAGGGAGAGGGCGTAACAGACCCACAGGTTTAGAACGGGAGACTTTGCATTGAGAACATACTGAACAGGATGCCAGATAGTCAATCACATCCCTTGACATACTAGGCCACCAGGACCAACGACGTAATGCCTCCAGCGTCTTTTGATGACCCGGATGAGCCGCACATAGGGAGTCATGAGACCAAGCCAGAGCACGTAAGCGTGCCTGTCCTGGAGGCACAAACAAGCGTCCTTGAATGTAGGGTAGGCCTTGAACCACATCAAGATTGAGAGTTTCACACTCTTCCTTATGTGCAGAGACCCAATCCGAAATCAAAGTCCGCAGGCTAGGTTGAGGGGTGCAGGCACAAACTACGTTATAAGGTAACAAGAGAGGTTTGCCAGAGACATTGTTGTCAGAATGGAAGGCAATGCGTGACAGAGCGTCTGCACAAGTATTCAATCGGGCCGGTCGATATGTGATTGTGAAATAAAACAGAGAAAAGAAAAGATGCCAACGAGCCTGTCGGGCAGTAAGACATTTCATTGATTTAAATGCCAAAAGGCTCCGATGATCCGAAAAGACCGTGACCTGATGTCGAGCCCCCAAAAGATGATGCCGCCATTCGGAAAAAGAGTCTTTTATGGCGAGGAGTTCTCGTTCTGTGATTGGGTAGTTGCGTTCATAAAGCGTCAATTTCCTTGAAAAGAAT
The DNA here is from genome assembly GCF_040938575.1 of Ambystoma mexicanum. Taxonomy (NCBI): domain Eukaryota; kingdom Metazoa; phylum Chordata; class Amphibia; order Caudata; family Ambystomatidae; genus Ambystoma; species Ambystoma mexicanum. The sequence goes on along the minus strand of NC_090923.1, from coordinate 748,353,407 downwards.
GCAATCGGATGGATTTCCCCCGAGTCTGGACATCTCTGGGATAAAACTGCCCCAATAGCCGAGCCAGAAGCATCGGCCTCCACCAAAAATGGGAGTAAGGGATTAGGGTGCTGTAACACTGGAGCTGAAGTGAATGTTGCCTTAAGGGCATCAAAGGCTCGTTGTGCCTCCTGGTTCCATTGATAGGATTTCTTAGAACTGGTCAAAGCCGTCAGCGGCGCAGATATAGAAGAAAAAGAACGGATGAAGCGCCTATAGAAGTTCGAGAACCCCAAAAAGGATTGCAAGGCTTTAATCGATGTAGGAACAGGCCAATCCAAAACAGCTTTAACCTTGGAGCGACTCATTCGTATACCCCGACTAGTTAGGTCATAACCAAGAAACTCCACCTCAGTGGAGTTGAAGACACACTTTTCAGCTTTGACAAATAGGTGGTTTTCCCTCAACCATTGTTAGACAATTTGCACGTGTCTCGTGTGTTCCTCTCTGGAGGGTGAATATATGAGGATATCGTCTAAATATAATGCCACAAACTGATCCAAACAGTCATGGAATATATCATTCATGAACGCCTGGAAAGTGGCCGGGGCGTTACAGAGACCAAACGGCATAACCAAATATTCATACAATCCATAGCGTGTTTTGAAGGCGGTTTTCCACTCGTCCCCTTTCCTAATTCGAACGAGGTTATATGCACCCCTAAGATCTAGTTTAGTAAAGACTACAGAAGAACCGAGCTGGTCTAAGAGCACTGAAATAAGCGGGAGGGGATATTGTTTTTTTACCGTCACCGCGTTTAACGCCCTATAATCGATACAAGGGCGGAGGTCGCCCTCCTTCTTAGGGACGAAAAAGAGCGGAGAGGCCGCAGGGGACCTGGAAGGCCTGATGAACCCGATAGCCAATGCCTTGTCAATGTACTCCTTCAATACCTTATCTTCTGGAACCGTAAGGGAATAGACCCTACCCGCCGGGACCTTAGCACCTGGCAGTAAGTCGATGGGGCAGTCGTAAGGCCCATGAGGTGGCAATTGGTCTGCCCCTCCTTTGTCAAACACATCACAAAAAGACTTGTATTCAGGAGGGATTTCGGTTTCGGGAGACTTAGTGATGGCTCCGATTATTGACATAGATGCTACCAAGGCTCGACAAGAAGACTCAGGGGACACACTAGTGTCTAGGAAACACCTTTCGTTACACTCAGTGGAAGGAAACTGCACGGTTTTCCTCGTCCAATCGATGGCTGGATTATGATGTTGCAACCAAGGGATGCCCAAGATGACCTGGAATTGAGGGGCTTTAATTAGATCGAAGGAGATCGACTCAGCATGTCCTTCCTCTGTTTGCATATGAATTAAGGAGGTATTTTGTGTAACTAGGCCAGAGATCAAGGATGTACCGTCCACAGCGTGAACAGCCTCGGGTTGGGCTTTAGAGAGAATTGAAACATTCTTACTTTTGGCGTACTCGTAATCCATGTAATTCCCGGTGGCCCCAGAATCAATGATCGCCAAAGAAGAAAAAGTACTTCCTTCAGCGGTAAACACCACAGGAAGGCTAACAGGAGCAGAAACAGCACCATGAGAGTCCAAGGAAAGCACCCCCGGCGTAGGGACCCTGTCTATCACCGGGTTCTGGCGTTTCCCGGCTTTTTGACAGGTCTCTTAGGGCAATCCTTCAAGTGGTGTTCAGCAGATCCACAATACATACATAAATTATGTGATCTGCGATAATCTCGTTGTGCAGGGGTCAAAGGACCTCTTACTGCCCCGATTTGCATAGGTTCCGGAAGCGAAGTAGAACGAGAAGGCTGGTCCACCTGAGGAGTAACAGGGACTGGCGACTTGCGTTCGCCCCTTCTCTCGGTTCTTCTAGCGTCTATTTGTAAAACCAGGTCTAGCAGTTCACCAAAAGTGGTAGGAACCACTGGTACTGTGGCCAAAACGTCCTTTAATTCTTCTGACAACCCTTTGTAAAACACGGCTGATTTTTTCTCTTCCGGCCAATCAGTTTCAGCCGCCAGTTGATTAAATTTAGTAAGGTATGAAAACAAAGAGGATGTGCCTTGACGCAGATTGAGGAACTCCAGGTCGGTAGCCTGAGATTTATAGCAGGTGTCAAATACTCTGTTCATGGCAGTGATGAGAGCATCACAGTCGTAAAGGACGTAGCTATTGGATTCAAGTAACGGATTAGCCCAAGCGGCTGCTGTACCCCCAAGATGAGAGAGAACAAAGGCTGCCTTAGTAGTAGAATTAGGAAAAGCAGTGGGCCGACAGAGAAAATGTAATTTACACTGGTTGATAAACGTGCGATAATGTTTAGGATCCCCAGAGAAACATTCTGGGGGGGCCAGTGGGAACTGAGTAGCCATAAGCACCGGGGTAGTCGTAAAGCCAGAGGCAGAGGCTGTAAGACCGGTTGAACCTGATGCCGTAGCAGCAGACGTATCCACCCCCAGGGTGTGGGGGCTTGGAAAACTCTGCAAAGTGTCGATCCTTTGATGGATAGCACTATGTGCGGCTGTCATATCAGAACGTAGTTCAGATACCAAGCGAACCAAGGTGGTTATAGGATCGACTTCTTCCATGGCTTCTGTTTCTGTTACTCACCGGAATGGGGAGTACGTAAAACAGGCCGGACCTCTAGTGCTGGGGAGTTGCTTGAAGGAGCAAGGGTTGGAGCCTCCACCCAAGCCTCCTCTCTGTGAGGGAATGAACTCTTTAAACCGATATGACCACCTGCTGAACTGTACAGACAAGGGGACCGATCGATCAAAAGAGCGGGGAGAACACACCGCCTCGAACCCAGGCTGTAAAGGAAAGGATAACAAGTTAAACAATCTGTCAATTCTGAATCTGGTATCCCCAAGACTATTCCCCTTAAGTAGTACCTGGTTTAGCTCCCCTTAAGCCAAAAGAACTGGAGCAACCTATAAAGCAAAGAGGCTTTAGTATATAGCTAAGGTGTAATTCTCTAATATTGAAAACCAAGAAAACTATACTTTACCACTGATGGAAGTAAGATTGGTGTAAAGAATCCTGGGTAACAACGAAAGTATAAAATAAAAAAAAGGGAAGTTTAGTAAGGCAGCTATCCCCGAGCGGAACGAGGGTCACACTGGTTTCGGGATGGTGCACCACAGCAAAGCGTTCCAAAATGCACTTTAGGAATGGAACCAAAATCCACAGATGTGATGACAGTCTGATGAAAGAGGGATTCAAATTAGAGAGTTGTTCTTACCAGAGTAATCACTATCCAAGAGTCCAGGAAGCAGGCAAGGGTTCTGATACACGGGCGGTCAACAAACACAGCAGGATCAATAATCCAAGAGTCCGGGAAGCAGGCAAGGGGTCTGGTACACGGGCGGTCAGCAAACAAATCAAATGAGGTTTAAGAAGAAGGAGTCCGTGTGCAGGCAGGGTCGGTACATGGGAAAACAGGAACTTCCAAAATCAAGATACAAGGAGAGCACTTCGGAAAGTATGCCGGTTGTACTTTAAACAGAAGCAGCGTTCTGTACGCCGCTGTGGAATAAGTAACAACAAGGAGGCGTACCGTTTGAAAACGAGGCTCCCGTATCAACGCCGGGAACTACAACCCTTGACAGGTTTTCTGGGTAATGTAGTTCGTGTAGCAATTTTCCACGGCAGCTGCCAGCGCGATAAGAAGGGCGCATGCCAGCGCCGCAACCCTTTATGAAGGGCGATCACTTTCCTGTCCCTTATTCTGGCGTTACCTGGAACTCCCCAATTGTCCTTGTGTACACGGGAGCAACGAGACAGAACCCGGGGAACGTGGTGCGGCTGAGGGCGAGGTGTAACAGCGTGTGAAGATTGAAAGTGATTCCTCCGCTGAGAAAGGATTCCTGGTGATTTCGCCTAGGTTTTTTTTCCCCACAAAGGTTTCCCTAGAAACTCATCCCCTCTGTGCCATTATAGCACAGAGCTGGAGGGCGACTAGGTAAATACTCATGCAACTGGACTGCGACATCTGCAACAGGTTGGTGAGCCCTTTTTGTTACCCACACTTGTGTTAATATTTAAAAGTGAGATTGTTCATTACACTCTGAGGGGTGGATTCTTGCTTCTGGAGGTCCACACGGAGGCCATCAAAGTTTCAGTGAGATTAGATTGCCACAAGATGATGCACTCCAAGATGGTTGAGGTATGCCGGGAATTGGGATTCTGCAGCCCAGAAAGATCACAGGACATCGGGGATGGCTCAAATTAAAGGTAGCCTTGAGGCTGTTTATGCCCACCAGCCCAAAGGAGGAAGTCATCCTTGGCGGAGCTCCCCTGATGATTCAAAAATGGAGTCTGGACATCAACAGTAATTGGGTATTGGTTCTCAGGGTGCTGTGGGTGCTGCAGGCATCTCCGGTTGTCTTCTTCTGTCCCAAAAGCCTTGCCTTTTATGCAGGAACCCTTTTATTCAGTCCGAGGGATCTGTAAATCACCTGGGGGTGGCTGTCCTGATAGGACAAAACATTCACTTCTGTATTAGAAGCATACTAGAACAAATGTAGTTATCTTTGGCCCTATTGGTCCTTATAAACTTCAGCATGCTCAGTACAGAGTCACTGAGCATTATCTCCACTATAACCACTGATAAGGGCTCTGTTATGCCTCAGTAATGATGTACACCTCTGAAAAGCACTCCGTTATGTATCTGTATTGGTATATACCTCTGTAAAGTGCTCAGTAAATACAATCCTTATAAATATATCAGTTTTAAGCAACCGGTCCAAGGTTAGCAAAGCAGGGACATTTCATGGAGGGGTTTGCCAAGTGCAACCAGGAGGGTAATTGCCCTAAGGAGAATGTTTTCATTGGCACATAAATTATTGTGGGCCGGGAGGGAGGATGTCAACGCATGGACACCTTCGGAGGCAATACATTGGCAGGAGCGGAAACTATCGAACCTTGCGAGTTTAGACAAAACCGGAAAAGCAGAATTGGCAAGCAGGGATGGGGATCTGATTAAACCTATGCTCTTAAACACTAGATCACTGGTGAAACACAGGTCAGAAGAGGCAGACTAGGTCACTTCTAATGAAATTGAGATATGTGCCCCGACAGAGACCCAGCTGCATAAAGCAGCTGGCCCTTCACTCTTATTAGCAATTCCTGAGGGCTATAGCCTCTTTCAGGCAGATAGAGCAAATGGTAAAGGAGATGGAGTAGCTCTCATTTATACGTTAGAATTACAGGTCTGGGTAGTAGAAATTGTGGGACCGGGGGCTGCGACATTTTGCACATTAAAGTTTGTGTTGATACAAATACCACATTGAACCTAGTTTTACTTTATAGACCAAAACCACACCTATCCCGGAATGTGCATATCAGCTGATAAATGTGTTACTTCCCCTATTGAAACCGACCGCTAAGTTCCTTCTTATGGGTGATTTTAATGTGTGGTTAAGTGATGCGTCAGATCAGTAGCTGCGAGGACTGATTCATTACTAAAGGAATTGGGCTTTACGCAGAAGATGCATAAAAAAACACATCAGGTTGGGTTGCGACACTTAAAATGGTGGTTAGTGGGCCAGCTGTGTCCCTCTGCCCGTGGTCAGAGCACTACTTTGTTACTTTTGCAGTAGTTTTGCCTGGGTGTCCAAGTAGAGAATACATTATCAGAACGTTGATAACATCGGGAAATGTGCTGAAGTTGTCCCCTGAGGCCATGGAAACCTTTTTAGGACACCTGAAACTGACTGTAATGAATGTCAACTCTCTCAATGATGTGTACCAGGAAGACGTATCTAAAGCTGTTAATACAATTGCACCACTTAAGACGGGACTGGTGCCTACGCAAAAAGTAAATGCACGGTGCTCTCCAGAGACTAGAAGTAAATAAAAGGAAATATTTTGATGCCTGCTCTACATCAAAAGTACCAGGAGAAAAGGACGCATGTTGAAGAGCTACCAAAATATACAAAATGGCAATAATTGAGGCCAAAAAAAAAACATGTTTAACACCAGAATCACTAATGCTGAACACGATGTGCAAGAACTGTTTAAAATCGTGAAGGAGTTAGAGAACCCATGCCCTAAAAGAACGGAGGGGGTTTTGAAAGAGGTTTTGAGAGACAGTGCCTGGCGTGCCTCGTACACAGAGGCCCTGTTTAACAAATTGCATAGGATTACAGAGAGTACTACTATTAAAAATAGCTTGCTGGATAAGGGAGATGGTATAGAGGCAGTTTTGGCCAATACGGCAGGGGTCTCCCAGGAGGCAGGCCAGACAGAGTTTAGTTTTAGATCTGTTAGAGAGGTTGAGATGGCAGATATTGTCAGGAAACTGAAGCCTACCAGCTGTACAGGTGAAGTGTGTCCTGTGATTAGCGTGAAGGCATGCCTCCCCCTACTGATTACCACAATAACTAAATTCGTCAACCTGTCTTTTCAGGAGTGTCACATATCGGAGTGTATCAAGAGCGTGTGGATTACGCCCTTCCTTAAAAAAAAATAACAGTCTCGCTCCTTTCCTGCCAGTGAACTATCGCCCCATTCATGAATATGCCTTTGCTGCTGAAAATATTGTCATATTTACAAGTCCTGGATCATTTTGAGAGGAATAACATCCTGAGCAAGTGGTCAGACTTTAGGCCAGATCAAGGAACAGAGACAACCTTGTTAGACCCAGAGTCTAACATCTTGTAGTGTTTTGACAGTGGGCAGTAGGTACTACTCGTGTTGTTGGATCTGTTCGCAGCATTTGACCTGGTGGACCATGTCCTGTTGACGGATATACTTGATAATGTGACTGTATTTTCCAAGCCAGCAGCCGCATGGGTAAAATTATTTTTGGAAGAGAATCAGTCAGCCAGGGTATGCTGCAGAACAGCAGAGGTACTCCATGTAAGGTCTTGTATGGAGTTCTTTGAGTTGCCTGTCTCTCACCATCACGTCAACATTTTAACCCTCCCATTATTTCAACTGTTGCAGGAGAAGGGGGTTAAGCGGACAAATTACGCAGATGATACTCGGTGCATAATGCCCTTTTCCGTAGTGTATGAAGAGGACCTGAGAAACAGAGTGTTTACACTGATTGAGTCCTGGATGGTGAAGAATGGACTGGCCGTGAAGAACAAGACCAAACTTATGATTACAGGCATTGCAGCCAGGTTACGCAAATTAGGTCGCGAATTTCAACATTTTATTATTGCTGGCTGCATGGTTACTACGCAAGCCAAGATGAAAACACTGGTGGTTTACCTGGACCAGACCATGAGTATGTGGCCCCAAGTGAATAGTCTGGTGTCTTCATCCGTCTACTATGTCAAATTGTTGATACAAATCTGTCCGTTTCTGTCTAAAACAAACTATCACCATAACCAGGGCAATTGTCGGTATGAAATTGGATTATTGTAGTAGTCTCTTAGTAGGTATCAACAAGTAAGATGTTGCAAAACTACAGGTGATCCAGAATAGTTTGGTGAGAGCGGTCGAGAGATTGAAAAGAGGAGATTATGTCCCCCAAGCTAGGAAAAGCCTCCACTGGCTGCCAATGGTGGCCAGAACCTCATACCGCTTGCTCACCATAACACATAAATGCATTTTGGGTGCTAACCTGGAGTATCTGGCAGAGACTCTGTCCAAAAAACACACACTGATGGGAACTAAGATCTAATGATACCAATCTGTTTTATGTTCCCAGGATGACATTGTCTACAGTAGGCAGAAGTGCATTCTTCGCTGTGCCTCCCATGGATTGGAATGCCCTTCCTCCTGATCTTAGAGGTATCATATCATTGGAGATCTTCAAGCTGAGCCTTAAAACACATCTTTTTTCTTGATCTCATATAGCTGACAGCTCTGGTGGCCTGTTATTGCCCTGCCGCTGTGGATTTGGGGTAGTCAGCCTGGTTTGTGATAGTGTGTGTTTACCCACTGGTGGGGTTTAGCGCACTTATGCCTTCTGGCCTCTGGGCACTCTATAAATAAATAAATACATCCACCTCAACTCCACAGTTGTGCAGATACTGCCCAATAACTCAGCCACTGCCTGTTCTCCAGTCAGGTCCCACCTAGGAACACTCTGCGACATATACACAATCAGGTCCAGCCACCTGCTGGTTTCCCAATGTACTTCCCTGGCCAGGGTGGGGAAAGGCCTGACCCACTACTAGAAACCAAGACAGTTGAACACAGTGTTTAAATGCCTCACCCTCCGCTACCCGCACTATATGTAAATTAAAGTGGCTCGACCCTGATCGCTCTGCCTCACTGAGCTGCTGGCATAACTGCAAACAGGGCCACTCTGGGACGAGAAATAGGCCTGGACACCCCAAAGAAATCGGCCCACATCCGTGAATCTTGCCAATTTATGACTTTACAGAAAATGATTCTTATAGGGTTTATGGAGGGGTAAAGATGTTTGTTGCATGTAATGTTTCATGTAAACACTTCAGAAAACCAGTGATAACACGACCCACCCATGCACTCCAGGCAGTAGTCATGGCCCTGGCATTTCATAATGATTTGTTATATATATAGTGCTTTTGCCACAGAACTGTACATAGAACATATTTACATACAATTATTCCCAGCTGAAGTTGGTACTCCTTTATCGACCTCGGATTAATGAAAGGCTGAGTTGGCCTTGACAGGTTTTGAACCTGCAACCAGCAGATCACAAGATCACACATAGAGCGCAGCAGCGCCAGCGAGAGTTCAACCTCGTGGTCTATTTTACCGGAGTATAATAGGAGCAGACAGTTCCTTCATTATTTATTTCTTTGCTTCCTTCCTTGATTTTCTTATTTTATTTCTTTGTTCCTTCCTTACTTATTTCTTGCTTCCATCCTCTCCCCTTTCTTTTCTGAGCATTGTTCCTCTCCTCCTTTCCTTCCACTTTCACATTGTTTCCTTCCTGTCCCTCTAGCTAACATCTTTCCTCTCAACTTTTCCCCACACCCTCCTACCCTCAATCTTTTTCATCTTCCTTAGCATTCCTACCTATTCCTTTTCCTTCCTCGCGCTCTGTAAATTCTACTCAAAAGACTTTTTGGACAAGAGGGGACATACAAGGGCTTGCCCTCGCAAAGCAAAAAAGAGATCAACAGAGAAAGAGGGTAAATGCAATGGTTTTGCCCCAGTCGGAGTGTATCAAGGTCAGAGCCCGAGGACACTTCTCATCATTGGGGATCATTTTCCAAGGCCAATAGAAGAATTCTGCTGGGGCATCTAAAATATTCCCCCCCGAACATTATGGATGAGGGCACCAGACTCAGGACCTTAGCTCCCCTCAGCCAAGGCATTTAACTTGATTAAACTGAACCCTCAGTCCTGATAATTTTTCTTTCAAAAGTGAGAAAGAGAGATAGAGAAAGAGAGAGAATACGAGAAAGAAAGAGAGAGAGAGAGAGAGAGAGAGAGAGAGAGTGCTGTGGTGACAGAGATGAGAGAGAGATGGGGAGAGAGAAAGAGTTGAGGAGAAAGCTAGAATCAGATTGAGAGAGAGAAAGATAGCTAGAGAGCGAGAGTGTGTGTGAGATACACATTTCACTGGGGACAATTAAGCAACTAGCATGCTGAAAGTTTATTCTTTACTGGGGTAATGTGGAGGCTTGCATTAAGTCACTGTGTGCTTTGGAGTGCAAATGTGGAAACTAAAACTAAGGCAATTGATCTAAAATGATGGCTTACACTGCTGTGGCAAGCGTGATCAGATCTGTAGTCACAAGTACTCATTATCCTACACCAGCTTTGTAAAATAAGTACACTACTGGCATATCTGAGCATTTGAGTATCTGGGCCTGGCGTATGGGAGTGCCAACCCTAATACGCGGACATATTTGAGAAACGCCGTGGCATACGTGTGCAGAAATCTGGTGTACTTGAACAACAACCAGATAGGTGTCATATGTACACTGTTGGGGACCTTTGTATGATTTTGGGGTACAATGTAAACTGCCTGATGGGGATAATACCTATGCTACTTAGCGGGGGTGAGACAGTCTTGTACAGTCTGATGGTTGTTCTTATACTTCCCGCTAGGAAATTATCATAACTATACATTACATATACTGTGGGTAGACTAGTGCCTCCTGTTTCTTTCACTAAACCTGAGTTCCCCTTTGCCCCTGGAGGTAGGAAAGGATGCTGTGCACAGATCGGCATGTGTGCTGCTGAAACACACTGGTGGCAGTTTAGCAGTGTGCACTGTACACTGCCAGGCACTGGGAAGCTTGGGTAAAATACTGTTAGCTCGTGCACATGTCACCTTCCCCAAGCATGATACTGCCCCTGGTGCCTCTGGGCCAGGGTGCTGTGCTGTGTCCTAGCCCCCCAACACCCTCACCACCACACCTAGGACACACACACACTCCCTCCCCTCCCCCTCACAGATCCACAGCAACGCCTGCAAGGTGCTCTGATCGGGGCTCCTGACAGAGCATGGGCCTGCGATATGCCTGGTAAATGATGTGTACATCTGTCAGGAAATCCAAGTGCTAGACTGCCTGCCCCCATAACAATGAAGAGGAAGGGACATATCAACATAGCCAGAAGGGTGGTGAGGGTGGGGGTACCTTCCCTCCTCTCCCCTGCTTTTAGACACTCAGTGGATTTGGTGAATGAGAGGGGTATCCGGTCATTGAATCTAAAACAAAGCATCGAATGCAAAAGCCTCGAAAAAAATTATTAAAATGGGTTTTAAGGGGTTAAAAAACAGGGGTTGGGCGGACCCCCCATTAAAAAAAATGGAAAAAATGCATTTTTTAATGCATTTTTTTCCCGAGGCTTTTGCATTCAATGCTTTTGCATTCGATGCTATCACTAGGAACCAATGGGAGGGCATACTAGGTGGCTGGATGTATGGCAGAAACACACATACTCCCCTCACTCGCTTTCTTTCTCTCTCTCTCTAGGACCAACACTTTTAATATGCTTATGTCAAATATCATAGTTCACGCTTATCATTCTTACTTGCATATGAAATACCAGGGCGCATGTTTAAGTTGCAGTTTTTTTCATTTTTTTATATGTGTTATTCGACATTTTAAAGCAGCGTGTAAGCACCTGAAGTTCCCATCATGTGATGATTATCTTTTCGTGTCTTGGGGCGGCTTTCCTCGGGGCCTCAGTTCGATGGATGCTCATTTATTAAAGGCCCTGCAGAGCTCATCGGAGGGTGAACATCCCACTTCTCACTTCCCATCCAGCGAATGGCAAAAGCAATGGCTGCTTTTGAAGGTGTCATTTGCTTTTTCATATGATGTTTCCGTGGAGAGGGGAAATGATGGCTTTTTCAGCACCACGGACTCTGCCAATCCACTTCACAACTCCCAAACCTCCAGTGCGTAAAGAAAGGGGGCTTGCTTCCTTTAAGTTGCATTTATTTCACATCATTGCAATATCCATGAAGATGCAAGAGAGGTTTCTGCTATAGCTCCAACTGGCAACCTAGCGCGGCCTTTAGGCGCTAGGGAGAATATACTGTGAAGATCCAGAGTCCAGGAGCCGCCAGTCACCAGAGCAACAGAAGCTTTTCAAACTGTATGCCATTGCACGTGACTGAATACAATCACACACACACACACTACTCACACAAAATACTGCTACATGCATTGCGCTTCCAAATGTAAGGGGACACAGACACATTCTGTGAGGAACCCAAAGCATTCATGGTGCTTTAGGGCAATTTTGAAATGCAATATTTCAAAAACATAACTTGAAAGCAGTAGCCAGCAGAAACAGAGACTTGAGGAAATAATTTCAAAACTCAAACCAAAATTTTAAAACAAAGACATGCTGGCTCTGAAGAGGTGAACACCAGTGGCGTCGCCAGGAATCAAATTTAGGAGGGGCACAGAGGGGGCCAAAGACAAAAGTAGGGGGGGGCACAGACAAATGTAGGTGGAGAACATGGTCACTGTTCGTCTTAGGTAGGGGGCTACAAGGGGGTGCACAGGATTTCACAGGGGGGGCCCCGGTCCCCCGAGGCACCCCTTTAGCGACGCCACTGGTGAACACCTCTTGTAACAAAACTCCAAGATCAAACATTTGCAGGAAAAATCTTTATGTATACACTTCATTTTAAACCCGAGATTGATTGTGCAAGCTTGCTACAAACGTGCACAACTTTGGGAATTCGGGAAAGCAGGGTATTCGCTTTCAGGTGTTGTAGTAGTGAAGACGACATTTCCATTACATTTGCTCTTTCTGTATTTCCAGGGCAAAGCCATTATCCCTACTGTGAGTTTATAATAATTAGTGCGTTATTCTACGCTGTAACGTCACCCACGGAGAGCACTATTTGACAAAGATTTAAAAAATGGATGAATATGACTGGGTGTTGGGCAAGCTTGCACAAACAACTGAACTCACTCCTTTTCATTTGAAATCTCTCCTACAATTACTATGGAATGGAATCCAAACGGCGTGCAGAGTTTTTACTCTTTTTACTTGCAAGGTAATGCCCCAGGACCCCAGTCCAGTGGACATTTGGTGAGGTTGCCACCCAGGATGCAGCATGCAGGTCGCCGTTTTCTCAAAATGATGTTAGAATCTAGCGATTGACAGGGAATAAGCCTCTTAGCCCCCCTCAGCTGAAATTATGCAACATTACACTATTCCATCTTCCTACCACAAACCCAGATCTTGTAACAGTAGGCATGGTCAAAACACATAGGTTTCTCCCACCCACCCCAGCCCCTTCAATTTTAGGTTTTTATTTATTTAATTACTTCACTACTGTATGTTCAGCACGCTGCCGGGCTGGCCCATGTGCACAAATTCTGTCTCCAGGCTCCACACAAGCCATACCCACAGTCCTCGGCTGTGCTAGCTATGCGCAGGCAGGCAGGCAGGCAGGCAGCATGATTAGGCCTTGTCTGACTCCTGATTCCTGACGTGTTCTTGTGCATGCTTTTGCCCTGGCGCTGAGCTAAGGCTTGCTCACAGTGTTCCAGCAGTCCCTCCATCGTTGTCACTACTTCCTTTCTTGGAGTCGAAATCTGCTCTCAGTCAGCATGTGCTGGGGTACGGTGGCCGCACCGTGACCCAGCCCTACAATGTTCATGGGACATCCACATTGCACGTGTGATTGGCTGCCTCAGCCAGTTGCTACATAGCAACACAGCCACCCAGCCCCCCCCGCACCTGCCCAGGGGTGGACTGGGAACGAAAAGAGGCCCTGGAAATTATTTTCAAAGTGGCCCCATATTACACAGTTTCAGCAAGCCCAGTCCTTTTCCAATTAGATCATTTTGAAATAAAATAGTTATCACACAAAAGAGGCCCATGGTGCAGACGCCTAACAGGAATTCTCCAGAGTTCCTTGTAGGCCAGTCCAACCTTGCTGCCCACCTCTCCAGCCTGGCTTTGTAAGGCAGCATGGAGGATGGTGGTTGGGCAGGAACACACAGCTATGCAGTCAGTGCACTGTCTCCCTGCTCACCCACTGTCTGCCTCCTCGGTCTCCACTAGGTTTCCTCTGACTATCGCACATGCCCAGCCTCATTGTCAAAGGCAGTACGGAATGAAGATCAGTTATGATGTAAGAAAAACAGGTTCACTGGACTTCAGCATCCCTGTACTGTCTTGGCCCCCCCTCATTGGCCTCATAGCCAGTAAACCCGGTGTTGGCGTGGAGTTGCAGGGGCGTTGCTATGGGGGGAGGGGGCTTAGTGGGCTATAGCCCTGAATCTTTTGGTTGTAGCCCCGGATAGAAATTCAGGGGCTACAACTAAAAGGCTAGCTAGCCCCGAGTCCCGACAGTCCCGGCATTAGCATAGCCCAGGATCTTTCCCAGACCTAGCAACACCCCTGAGTTCAGGTACACGATCTCCCAGCACTGGCTCCTATGTGCTAAATAAGTATAAGGCAATCTTACCAAACACGTTTACTTTGGCCTTTCTGAGGTAACTGGGCATAATGGGTATAATGGGATTGTAAAAGCAAAAAGAGAATATTGAGGCTGAGTACCACAAAGGGAAATACACCGAACGCGGGTTTACAAAGATACACAGATCTTTATTCTATAACTGAACAGTTTTCAAAGGAACAAAGTATCAGATACAGATAGCTATCTGGCCCTCAGTACATCACAGCGAATACCAGCCCTTTCGGTGTGAGAAGTGAGTGGGGCTGTACATCAGAACATTCGCTCTTTTATACAATTTGTATCATGATGTCCAGCCCATTTACAGGTTAACCATTCCTCGGGCTAGGGGTTCATACCGAGTTCACTTCTAATTTATTCATCTATATGCATAAGGATTATTCCTAGTACATACTCCAATAGGTTACAATGGCAACAGTGTGTCTTCGTATTCAACATTAAGCCTTCGTACATGTTTTATACAATGTAGTTAAACAAGTGTTCACATTCAGTATTTAAACAACATTGTGCTTAATATATGCTCGCAGATCAGTTTTGTTAGCACAGGTAATCCTTGATCTAGAGGTCAACGAAGGACAAGGTCTCATTTCATGACCCTAACATTTGGCCTACGGGCAGTTTAGACATTAACTTGCATGTGGAGGTCAAGACGGCCAAGTTACAAACAGAAGAACACTGTCCACCATTTTAGAACACAGGGTGACTTTGGAGCGAGAATCAAAATGGCGGATGAACCTAAAATGGCGGCTAAATCGATCTAAGATAGGAACTTTGCAACACGGATTTCTTCGCAGAGCGACTGGGCTTAGGCCAATATATATAATAAAGGAGGCACAATATGATATCCCGTATAACAAACCCTCCTTTTGGCCTAAGCCAAGCGCTAAACTACTTCTAGTCACTTTACGAGTAACTCCACGTCTCAATGTTCATACATCCTGAATCACTATTGGAAACATCAATTGCCGTAACATCAGATACTAAGATTTCTTTCAGCACCTATTCATTAGAGTTTTTCTCTGAGGCGTATACTTTATGTCCTAATGTACCCATCGCTTGTGCGCAACATCCCCCTAGCATCGAACACATTCCAGGAAGACATTGTATACAACAGCAAAGAAACAATAGAATACCTAAAATAATCAGCAAGACCGAAAGTAGTTTCCATCCCCAAGATCGCAAGAAGTCCCAGAACCAAGCACTAAGATTCCAGTTTCCCTCGGGAACATGCACTTCTGAACTTAGGACATGCAGATTCTGTATTGCCTTGAAGATAGTTGGGGAGGAATCCGGCACGAAAACACAGCAAGCAGACCCCACTAATTTACATACCCCACCACGTTCAGCCATGATGACATCTAATGCCATCTGGTTTTGAAGTGCTACTAACCTTATTGCTTTCTGTTCTAACGTCATATTATAGAGTTTGTCCGTGGTCCAGTTGATTTTTCTCTCTAGCACTCTTGCTAGTCTCCTGATATCTTCAGAGTTCATTATTTGTCCCCAAAATTGCACAAAGGCTTTAGCTACATCACCTAGAACTTGTGCTGAAGTGTCACCATTTTCGTCTCGCCGCGGACGAGCCTTTGAGATCTCTACAGTACTAGCAATGAATACCCCGGGTAACAGTTCCCTGCCAATCCCTGGGTAACCATGGAAATGCTACATTACCGTAAACAAAGTAGACAGGTTCCCCTACATACAAAGGTCTGTCCTCGCTAGTCAAATTTGCAATGTTGGCGCAACCTTTAAAATCACCCATTAACTGAGTACCATTCCTTTGTAGGCAGAAAGAAACTCACTCGGGCTATGATTAACAGTGTAGGAAGGAGGCGTGGCATCCCTATTGCCTATAGGGGCCATCTTGAAAGAGATCAAAGATTGAAAAGGACGGGACAGTCTATCAGAAGGCCTAATAGAAGCAACATTAAGCTGACTCCTATTTGCGAAAAGCGAGCATCCCAGGGGCGTCAGAACACGTTTTTCAAACTTGTTTAAGTTAGTCCCATTGAAGTTCCCCAAGATGCTATCATTCCATCGGCCAAAGAATAGTGCTGTAAGAGAAGCATAGCATGCAGTTGTCAAAGGTAAAGGATGAATATACCAACTCAGCCCCTTATCCCCGTGTTGCGGTAAATGTGAACAGACCCAATAATTAGATTTGTTAAAAATGGCATGTGTAGCATTCATGATGAGTAATAGTGTGTTGTTGTGATAACTCTGTCTGAGTCTCTAGGAGCTAGATTATGCAGATGCACGAAAGGAGTAGAAACAGTAGGTACATTTCAGTAGGTAACAAATTCTCAAACGGATGTACTTCTTCTAGATACCAGAAACCTAAGACAATGGGCCTCATTACACGGACGGCGGTAAGGGTTAACGGTCACCGTTAATGGCAACGGTGACCGTTAACCCTTACAGCCGTACTACGAGGTCCCTTTGCGGGTTGGAGGATTTAACGCCTGCTTCTTGCAGGCGTTAAAATCCAACCCGCTAAGGGACCTCGGAGCTAATTACGGCACCGCAAAATTGCGGTGGCGTAATTAGCGCCTTCCCCATTTCCATAGAGCCCTATGGGGCAGAAATGGGAATGGGGAAGGGCAACGGCGTAAAGGGGATTTACCGCCCCTCCAACCTTGGAATGGGGCGGTAAATCCCCTTTCCGCCAAGGCGGTGCCGGTATTTTACCAGCATGAGCCATGGCGCTAATAGCGCCATGGCTCACCGCCTACCGTGTAATGAGGCCCAATGACTATTGTGAAACCAATTAACATTATCAAAAGAAAGCAATACGTTTTCGGGGGCCCACACATTAAATTGTCCATTTTCGCAGCTGGTCACACGTTCTCTTATCAGTTCTGTGTGAGCGGAAGCGGTTGCAGGCATTGTATTCTTCAAACAAATGCACCAATGTTATTTGCTGGCGACCTCCAGGCCGAGCGTTTTCTTAGTCCTTCCACAAACCCTAGCCAACAGAATCCCCTTATGTACAAATGATCGGGCCAAAAAGACAAGCCCTTTGATGATTTTCCTTCGATGGCACAGCCGAACCGTGCAGTATGTTTACTTCCTCGAGCGCAGATCGTACCTTGTGATCCCTGGTACTGAGTGATCTGTGAACAACGTGTCGTCACTTCCCACTGGAAGTGGCGAATGATCTGAAGCAAGATCATAGACAAGATTAGGAACAACTTCCGGAAACAAAACGGTTGGAGAGTGTGGAGATGAAATGGCTGTTTCGCCAGATCTCAGGGGCTCAGGGAGAGTCTCTGATGCACTCTCGATGCTGGTTGCTGCTTCGTGATCGTTGGTTACAGCATTGTTGAGGGGTTCTGTATCTTCTGTATTGTGTGGCACTGGGTGTGGAATCCTCTTGGTATGCGACGCGTGTATCCACTGCAGTCTGTGTGACCAGCAAAACTTGGAAGGGGCACTGCCAATGAGGTGCGAGGCAAGAAGATCTCTCAAATGATTTTGTGAGGATCCACTCTCCCAGTCGTATGCTGTGACCGGGACCCTCGTACCGTACAGGTAAAGCCTCTCGCACCTGGTGATAAATCAAATACAAGTTTTTAGTTAACTGCCCACAGTAGTCAGAGAGAAGTACATTTTTGACGTCTCGTAAAGAACGAGACTTCGGAACATTCCAAATATTAGCAGGCCTACCCATAACCACCTCAAAGGGAGAGCCCAGTCTTAGTTTGAGGGGTTGGTCGCATAGATAACAACACGATCGGTAAGGCGTCCGGCCATTTTAGTTTGGTGCCGGCACACGTCTTAGCGAGCTAGTTCTTGATGATGCCATTGTGTCTTTCTACTAGTCCAGCACTCTGAGCGTGTCTAGCCGAATGGAACCGTTTATCGATCTGTAATCCTACGCATATCAGCAAAATTACAGCAGCGATAAAGTGTGGACCATTGTCCGGCCAGATAACTCTCGGTGACCCAAATCTTGGAAAATATTCTTTTAACATAGTCTTTGCCGTGGTCATAGCTGTGGCATCTTTGACGGGAAAAGCCTCAACCCATTTGCTGAAAGCACAGAGGATGACTAATACATACTTGAAATTGTTGCAACGTTCCATTTCTATAAAATCAAAATGAATAACCTCGAAGGGGACAGAAGGTGGACCAAAACTACCCCTAGGAGTTGATGTGCCCTTTCCCACATTATGCTGCAAACAAATCATGCACCCCTGAACAAAGTGTTCAGCTACTTAGGGACTTTGTCATTTACCCACACATTTTGCAACATTTTAGTAATTTTTCGAGCACATATATGGGTGGGACCATGAGCCATAACAACCATCATCATAATAAATGCGTCAGGCAGCAACCACTTACCTTCAACTTTGTCCACCCAACACCCATCATCATCCAATTTTCCCAAACCCTCAGCCAATTTCTTAGCTTCTTCTAATGTGGCATCGGCTTGGATATCCCTTACGGAATCAATACCCTCATCCAAAGTACAGACATTTGTGGCTTCCTTGAAGTATACATTTCTGAAGAGAGATCAGTGGCAGTCTGTTTGGCTATCTGGTCAGCAAAAGTGTTCCCTTTCCATACATTGTCTACAATCTCCTGATGTGCTGCGCACTTTATGATAGCTAGCTGAGTAGGGAGTGCAAGTGCTGAGAGTAAATGTACTATCAAGGAGCCATGTTGAATTTCCATACCATGTGAAGTCAAGAAACCTCTTTCTGACCAAAGTCTACCAAAGTTGTGAACCACCCCAAAGGCATACTGACGGTCAGTATATATGTTTACTGTAAGCCCTTCGGAAAGTTCACAAGCTCGGGTCAATGCTGTAATCTCTGTGGCCTGCGAAGAGTTATGCGTGATTCTCTTGGTTTCCACGACCGTGCTCAATGTAGTGATTGCATAAGCAGCTGTGGATGTACCATCCGGGAGGTTGAAGCAGGAGCCATCGCAAAACAGCTCCCCTTGTGGATTGTTCAAAGGAGTATCCTTCAGATCGATTCTACCCTTTGTCTCTTGTTCGGTAGTGTAAAGGCAGTCATGTGACTGCTCGTCACTGCAAGCAGTACCTTGCGGGAAAGGTAAAAGTTCAGCCGGATTAAGAACACAACACCTCTTAATTTGTATGTGCGGTGCAAACAAGATCAATTCATATCTTGTTAATCGTGCGGAGGTGAGGTGTTGCGTTTGTGTTCTGTTTAATAGAACATCTACAGAGTGAGGTACCATCAGGGTTAAAGCATGGCCGAGGACCATTCCCTCGCTCTGTTTTACGGACGCAGCAGCAGCGACAGCTCACAAACATCTTGGCAAAGCGCATGCTACAGGATCAAGGGCGGAAGAAAAGTAGCCGCACAGCCTATTCTTCCCTCCATGTTCCTGCATTAATTCAGCCAAAGCACATCCATCACATTCATGGACATACACAAAGGCCTTTTCATAGTTTGGTGTGCCCAAAACTGGTGCCGAGCACAATGCAGTCTTGAGCAGATCAAATGCTTGCTGGTGTTCCAAGTTCCACGGCAATGGCGAAGAAATGCCCTTCTTCGTCAGAGCCAACATTGGTTTAATCAATAGTGCGAAATTAGGGATCCACTGTCTACAGTAAGAAGCCATTCCTATCAAGGCTCTAACTTCCTTCTGCGTATTTGTGACAGACATGCTAGAAATGAGTTTTATCCGTTCAGGCGTCAACCTTCTTCCCTCCTTTGACAGGAGATAGCCTAAATAGGCGACCTCCTGACAACAATATTGAAATCTTCTAAGCGAAGCTTTGTGTCCATGTTTAGCCAAGTGAATAAGCAACAACACCGTGTCCTCCTTACAAGCGCTCTCTGAGTCAGCAGCTAAAAGCAAGTCTTCAACATATTGAAGCAGTGTACAAGTAGAGGGCAACTCAAGGGTATCTAGCTGCTCTTTCAAAGCCCTACTATAGATGCTAGGACTTTCCGTGTAACCTTGCGGTGCACCGGTAAAGGTAAACAAACGCCCCCCCTAAGGTGAACGCAAACAGGTATCTACTGTCTTTGTGTATAGGAATACTAAAGAAAGCGTTCTTTAGATCCACAACACTAAAATGAGTAGCTGAAGCCGGGATCATAGTTAATATTGTCGTCACATCAGGCACAATTGGAAATTGTGGAGCAACAATCTTATTGATGGCACGTAAATCAATTATGAAATGAAAAGGAATTGCATTATCGCCTTTTTTGTACACAGACAAAATCAGAATATTGCACAAACTACCTGCAATTTCCTCAATCACCCCTCGATGCACAAAATCGGAGACTATGCATTTCAAAGCTTGCTCACCATCGACCGAAATCTTATGCTGGGGAATACATGGCAGCTTTACTCCATGTTTCAAGACAATTTTAACAGGTTCAATTTGCCAAACACCGACATCATTATTGTCAATAGCCCACAAACACTCCGGAACATCACTGAATTCCAGCGGCAAAGGTCTGGTCAAGAATTGAGAGACAGAAAGTTGCTGTGGTGAAATCGTCAAACGCACTCCATCAGAAGAACAATGAATTACCGCATTTAATTCCTTCAACAGATTCAACCTCAACAAATTCTCTCCACAATTAAGGAATGGACAATGGTCCGTAAAGGGACCCAAAGAAATAGGTACCAGCGAAGAAACCGGACAGACAACTGGTGTGCCAGAAAACCCTACAGAAACATTGGTTTGCCCTGACAGTGGAATGTTTGGAACCCGTGAATGATCAATGGAACACTTCTGTGCCCCTGTATCTATCAAGAATAGGTGTTTCCTATTTCCTACTGACATTTCAACGTAGGGACCTTTCTGATCAATGGGAATAGGCGTTGGTTCCAAACCCTGCTTCGGGCAATCCTAGCAGAACAGAATGTCGTCAAAAGGAAGTTCTTCAGAGAGGTAAGCAGCAGAAGGATGATCAAAAATGTTTTTATTATCCGCATTTGGTGCCTGATTGTCCTGCGAAAAAGGTTGCTGTGAATCCTGTGAAAACTGACTTCTACCAGGACCCCCTACACCTGGGCGACCTCTGGATCGTCTACCCATATTTCCAAATGTGTCATTTGACCTCTGCTGGAGGATCGGGCATTGTGCACGCCAATGACCCTCTTGTCTACAATAAGCACACTGGTTAATGTTTACAGGACCCAATGGCGCATTCCCCTGTGGAACATATTGACCTCTAAATTGCGTACTACCCGCTCTAGGGCCTCTAACAATTTGTTGGAATAGAACTTTTGTTTTTAAGTCACCTTTTCTCTTTTCAACGCTTTCCTTTTTGTTATTGACACGATTCTCATAGTACTGAGCCATGTGCAATACTTCTGACTGAGACTTCACTTGCCAAGCGCTCTCAGAGGATATAATTTGCGACTGGATGTCAGGCAGCAATCCACGGACAAATGAGTCCACGAATAATCTTTTCCCAGACTCTGTATCTAAGTCTTGTCCACTGAAATCTGAAAATACCTGTTTGAACCGATTGAAGAATTCGGTAGCACCCTCAGACTTCCCTTGGACACAGCAGTAAGCTTGTCCCAAATAATTCTCTTTTAAGGAATTATAGTTTTCAATTTCGTAACTATTCTGTCAGGCAAAGTTAGTATTACCTGAGGCGGTATCTCGCCAGCTGGCCTTTCTCCATCGAGTCTAACCATGTTAGTCCATGTATCTCCTAGTCCTGGTACATCATCTACAGTTCTAATCTGTTTCCACAAGTCGACAGGCAGGAGTACGGGAAATAACAGATCGATATCACTTAAGGTGAATACCGATGATTGCAAGACAGACTCTATTTCTTTGTAGAACCCTGTCAGATTTTTCCTAATGTCGGGAATAGATTGTTTAATGGTGTTCACTTCCTGTCTCGAGAATGGGATGTGAACGAACTGCGACACATAATGTGCAGGAATTTCATAAACTTGCGCACCCGTTCCGGCATCGGCTGGAACCTCGACTTTTGGGACGGAGGGACCTCTGTCATAGGCAACTGACAAGTAGGCAACTGCGAACGTTTACTAAGCAACAGAGCCAAATCGAGCGCTAAAGCAGCTGAAGAAGTGTCAAACGAAAAAGCTCTCTTATAAAAACTCAATAACTCTGAGGGACAACAAATCTTTCTTTTTACACACTCATCCTGTAGGTACTCTACCATTCCCTGTATCACTTTTCTCTGCATTCCTGGCATATACTGACTATACGTGTCAGATACTTCAGCGGGAGTTATCGACGTGTCTGAGATCCATCTAATCGCATCTTTCGTACAAATTTGCGTATCCTCAGTTATCGATTTTCGACAAGGAAGGAACCGTTTCTTTACAAACATAACGTCCAAGCTATCACCATCTTCATCTTCATTCCGTAACCTTTCCAGCTCCCTTCTATACTCAAGAATCCTCTCAACATGCTCTAGCACCTTCTCCGCAGCATCTGTAGAGAAAGCTAAGGTATTCAGATCCCTCAACCCTTGTGGGAGATTTATATTATTTAGCCTGTTCCACATTACACATAAATGAATTCCTAATCCTTCAATAAAAACGTTTTTCTCAGGAAGATTGTCTATATTAGAAAGTGTGGCAAAAACATCAGCTTTTTCAACCTTCTCTATACAATGCTTAGCCCACGCGGTTAACTCACGTTTTTAATCTGGAGACACAGTATTACGAGTTACAACCCTCGATCCCGCTCCCTGATCTACTACAGCGGTGTAGAACCACATGGAAGAAGGAGAGTAGGCACGTTTTGAACATCAGGGAACGGAGGTGCTATTACTGGTACAGCATGCAAAGGTGGAGGAACGGGTGGAGGAGCAACGACAAGAGGAGGAACAATGACTGGAGGAAGAGGAACAGCAGGAGGAACAATAGGAGGAGCAGGAGGAACTATGGGAGGAGGAATAACAGCAGGGAGGAGGCAAAGCAGCAGGAAGAAGAACATGCGGAGGTGGCGCAGTGGCACCAGGCCTTCGTTCATTTAACAGTTTATCGATAAGTTCATCAGAAACATGAAAGTCTTTAGAAGGATAGATTTTCTGGATGCCAAGTGAGAAAGCCCTATCCATATTCCTAGCTGACTCAGACTGTTTATTTTGGTCATACAACAACGCTTTTTCGGCATTCATCATATGACGGCACGCATGCTTTTCTCTACTTTTAAGCGCTGCATAGCTTCTTTCTTCCAATGTTGTAATACGTCAAATGCTGCAGGCCTAGCCTTTTTCTTCAATAATATAGATTCTAAGTATTCAATACGAGGGATTTCAAAACTACCATTGATTGGCCACTGAAGTTCGGAAGCATGTCTAGTTTGTTTGTGCCAAATATCATTAAATACTATACTACCAATGCTGTGCTTACAGTACATAGTACACGCCGGCGACCCCTCCATTGGTGCCGGGCGGCCAAATTCCAAAGATTGTCTGTCCTTGCGTAAAAATGCCCTGAAGCAGGCAGACAATTTCCCAGGCATATCAGAATACTGGTGTTACCTAGTCAATAATTGAACTCGCGAGTGCAATACGCCAAAACAAATTATCAGGATACTTAAGAATCGGGTCACGACTCACCTGATCAAATCCTAAGGAGGTCCGATCGGATTACAAAGTTTTCTAACAAAGATTTCCTCGTGTTTGGTGATTTTGGCAAATCTGCCCGCCTCGATATATGGACCCTCGTCAAGATGCCGACTCGGACCGCCAGGGATCGGGTCGTGCAGCGCTGCTGAGGTATCGCGTCTCATCCAAGAAAGGGGCCCCCTTTACACCGTCCGATCCCGGTCCGATAGAGGCGTCAACCTTCAACGAGCTGGCATCAATCTTGAGGGTCCCTATTCGGGCGCCATCTGTAAAAGCAAAAAGAGAATATCGAGGCTGAGTACCACAAAAGGAAATACACCGAACGCGGGCTTACAAAGATACACAGATCTTTATTCTATAACTGAACAGTTTTCAAAGGAACAAAGTATCAGATACAGATAGCTATCTGGCCCTCAGTACATCACAGCGAATACCAG
Source organism: Ambystoma mexicanum (assembly GCF_040938575.1). Lineage (NCBI taxonomy): Eukaryota > Metazoa > Chordata > Amphibia > Caudata > Ambystomatidae > Ambystoma > Ambystoma mexicanum. The sequence continues at coordinate 748,329,559 of NC_090923.1, read as the reverse complement.
CCCTTTCGGTGTGAGAAGTGAGTGGGGCTGTACATCAGAACATTTGCTCTTTTATACAATTTGTAACATAATGTTCAGCCCATTTACAGGTTAACCATTTCTCGGGCTAGGGGTTTGTGCAGAGTCCACTTCTAATTTATTCATCTATATGCATATGGATTATTCCTAGTACATACTCCAATAGGTTACAATGGCAACAGTGTGTCTTCGGATTCAACATTAAGCCTTCGTATATGTTTTATACAATGTAGTTAAATAAGTGTTCTCATTCAGTATTTAAACAACATTGTGCTTAATATATGCTCGCGGATCAGTTTCGTTGGCACAGGTAATCCTTGATCTACAGGTCAACGAAGGACAAGGTCTCATTACATGAACCTAACATTTGGCATACGGGCAGTTTAGGCATTAACTTGCATGTGGAGGTCAAGATGGCCAAGTTACAAACAGAAGAACACTGTCCACCATTTTAGAACACACAGTGACTTTGGAGCGAGAATCAAAATAGCGGATGAAGCTAAAATGGTGGCTTAATCGATCTAAGATCGGGACTTTGCAACACGGATTTCTTCGCAGAGCGACTGGGCTTAGGCCAATATATATAATAAAGGAGGCACGATATGATATCCCGTTTAACAGGATCTGACCTTTCTTTCATAACTAGAACAATCGCATCCGGCATTACAGTGTTATGATAGATCCTGGCACTGATGTCCTAACTTGAATCCAATACTACTGCAGGGGTAGGAGGGGACGCAAATCGAAATTAAATATGCTGTGTGGTGCTAAATGGACATAATGACATCTGAATCTGCTGTGCTTCTTGGGGAATTTGGAATCTGTGTTTAGTTTGCCAACTAGGCATAACTGAATCTGTCACTGCTTTTCAGAGTTCATGACAGTATGTGCTCAGTGTTCCTAATAGAGCCTGGCATGGATATTTCATTAGAGTACACATAGGACGAAAGGGCATATCTTATAGGTGTTGTTTGGTTATTTGCCCACTCAGTGAATTTGCATGGCTATTCTAATCGCTACAACCATTCCCACCCAGTTCCTGCCCCTCTCCACACAAAACACCTCCGCGTGGGACTTTTTTGTGCTCTCTTTGATCAAGCCTTATCATCATATTTTGCACTCAAAGTGACTGCCAGTGTTTTCAAAGTAGTCTTTTCATAGAGGTAATGACTTAATTGGACCTGTTAAGGTGCTACGGGTGTAATAAAAATGTCTTAACCAGGTCTGCCTTCAGCCACTCAATTTATAAGCACTATGTGTGTCCGCCCCAGAAGTCCTGTAAAAACATGCATTGGCAAAACCAAAAGTTTTAGCTTCTGCATACGTATTAGGCATTTACCAGACACTGTTGTGACATGCTGATGTACTTGCACCCTATTGCACCTGCTACCATCAATAGTCAGTTAATACCACTATGCCAGTACCTGGCATATGCCTTTGCCATGCCTACACAAAAGCCCAAACTGTTACCATGGCCAATGCTTGTTTAATCTGTTCTGCAAGCATTTTTCTGCCCAGCATGTTGTGTTTCCACTAGGCACAGAGTTTCCTGATGGGCCCATTATTGCTGGGGTACTGTGGCCGTAATACATTAGGGGATATTTTTCATGCACTCTTTCTTTATTAATGTCTCTAAATCCCACTGGTCTGTAGGCAACATTTTTCAAATTATGTCAGAGAAATTCCAAAGTTTTATTTTTCTGAACATTGTTTTGAGTGGGGAGCCGTCCTCATACCACAACCCTCACAGCAACCTTTAGAAATATTTGGTATGCTCTCAAAATCCATAATGCGGGGCGGTTTGAATTATGAGAGCAATTCCAGAGGTTAAGATTAATTTTAAACCTTCCAGCCATCACCTCATTTGTTTTTCTTAGTTACCCCGAGTGGGACGGGTATGCCCAGACGTGGGTCCCATGCCTGCTGGGCCTAGACACCGAAGCTACTTCTCACTGATAAGGCACAACAAAGCCAAAGCATGTCTGGGGATTCTTGTGGTCTCGTGCAGAAAGGATCTCACCAAGAAGTTTGGGCTGCACTGCTCCTTTTGTGGTGGGACTAAGCCTGATTTGCATATGATCTTTCCCCTTTTGAAATGGCCTGGCGGACGAAGAACGATTATCTGGAGGGTTGCCCAGAGCAATGACAGAGGATAAAATACATTTTTAACCCCCCAGCCATCACCTCTTTTATTTTGCTTGGGTTAGGATTACACCAGTTTGGAAAGTATTGGGATTGTGCTTTTTGTTGCTAGAAAATCATAGCTCAGGGTTGGCATTTGGGGTTGCTTGCTTCCACTTTTAGAGACAGCAGAAGCAGCAGCACTACTAGCCAACTCCACACAATCACCACTCCTGGAAGCACCCTGTGCACAAGAATCCCAGCAAAAGGAACTCTCCACTCCAGCTCCCACTTACCCTATAGTAGGGAAAACCCGTTGGACTGCTTATGCATGATGAGGTGGTTATGTTCTTCCAGTTTGCATTGAGCAGAAACACACGTGCATGGTTTAATCATTAGACATGACATGTGCCAAATCTACTGCATTAGCCATGGTTTGTAAACACTGCTCACAGGACCGGGTTTCAGACTCTGTTTGCTCTACACACTGCTGACTTCAACAAGTGTGCTCATGTCAAAAGTGACCCCACCCCCTGAAAAAAAAAAAAACACCACGGGTCACGATTGCATCTTTTCTGACGTTTGCAAGAAGTTCCCAAAGTACAGGGTTGTTACCGGTGAAAGAGGCATGGAAGTATAATTTCCTTAAAATAAGACATTTCGTGACTTTGTTGTTTTATGAAAAAAATGCATATTTTGTCCACTGGGTATTTCCTGAGATAGCTATTCTCGAGTCTTTGAGAGGCCATGTTTCCTAGAAAGGACATGAAAGCTCCATGTCTTATCAGCAGAAAGATGATAATTCCACACTTTGTTCGATAAGGTGTATACATTTGGTTACGTAGTTACACTTACGAGAGAAATAAACGTTTCTGCGTTTTGGCTACAGACACATATGGTCGTTGCTTGAGATTGTCAACTCTGAACTTTTTTTTCCTTATGCGCATTTGTAAAGTGGAAAAAAAATAAGTCTTCCGGCCCCAGATTATTAGTTAGCACAATGCTGGCACTGTTGTCTAACACAAACAGGTATAGCGCTAAGTCAACAGCCACTGATTTGTAGGTCCAACTTGGCCAAGGGAAAACCAAGCAAACGACTGAGCACAAATATATATGCGAGGCAGCCACAGCGTGCAGGAAAGAAAATGTTTGCAAAAACCTCCAACATTACAGGTTTATCACATAGGCTACCATAGCATGGTGGGTGGAAAAAAAAGCACTTTACAACCTTAACCCGTTCACTCCTGGGCTTAGCCCTTGACAGCAGAATGCACAAGAACCAATAAATGCAGTGATACAATCTTGTGCTTAATGGAGACATTTTATTAGCATTCTTAGTTCTAATTGTAATGCACAATATCTGAGTAGAATAAAGCAAGCGTCCGTCTATCTTACCTTCACATCACTAACATGTCACATGCCATATAGGGAAGGCCTCACCACCACTGCCCTGTCAGTGGCATGCACCAAGCACTTGATGCTGCTGCCTGCAGCCTGCCCTGCACCTGACCTGCGCTGCTGCGCAATGTGTGTCCAGGGCAATGGGCACGTGCGGTTTCTGTTCCGGCCAGTGCCCTGGCTCTGGCCCTCATGCACAGGTGCGATGGAAAGAAAACATTTTGCAGCCGCAGCGCCAGCATGCCGTTGTGGTGGTGGCAGCAGGCAGACAGAGCCAACTCCACGAAACCACCCATGCATATTTACGCGAGGCAGAGGTGCACGCTTTAGTGTATCCTTCCTCTCCGGCTAAGAGGCTCTATGTCCAGAGGCCTGCCGAGGATGTCCCGGTGGGGCAGTCCAGCCCTGCACCTGCCCCAAGCTGACAGTGCTCAAGTCAGGAGTCAGGCAGGCTGCAGCCCTGGGCCAGCACCTCCCCCAACTCCAGACAGCTTGCAGGCCTGCAAAAGCAAACATGGATAGGACTCGAGGCTCACAAGCTCAGCCTCAGCTTACACGACTGGCCCACCTCCACCCCACCATTTGTTGTTGTTCTTGAGGGAGCCAGAGCAGGGGCTGGCCGTGGCTGCCTGCCTCCTGGCTGGCGCCATGCAGGTGGACAGATGGCTCATGGCTGCACTTCCAGCACGGCCTCTATTGTGTTGCATTCATTCATAAAAGCAAAGTAAACACTTAGTTTACTTTCTTTGATGAATGTGCACGCATGAATAAATCCATCTGTATGCCACTGTGCGGCAAGCATGGCAGGCAACATCACTTATAAAATAAAACCGGCCCAGAGGTGGCTTAAAAACTGGCCCAAGGCCATTCCCAGTCCAAAGTAATTTGGCCACAGGCCGATCAGCTGACAGGCCAATCCGCTCCTGCCTCCAAACCCACACTCGAGCCCCTTCATTCAGAAATTTGCTGGCTGCTCGGCAGGTCAGCCCTCCATGACTGCATCAACATGCGCTACCTTCGGGGGGAGTGTTAACGGGTCCCCCTCCTTCAGTGAGCCATGTTTGGGGATTCTTTCCTCCATTTGTGCTCCTCCACGCAGCTTGTGGCGGCTTTGTCACAGCTGTTCTTGGGCTGCACTGTCTCGCTAATAATCACCAGGTTGTTTCAGTCCTGGCCACTGTCCTCTTCAAAGTTGGCCCTAGGGCTTACGACTGTCTTGGGAATATTATTCTACAGATTGTAACATCAGACCATCATCATAGCCGATGCTGCAATGAGTAAGGCGAAGAGTGAGCCAGGAGCCAGAGGTATAGGTGACAACCATGAATACTGCACAACCGCGCCCCCTCTCCAGATGTTTTGAACTGTGACTCTCGTGATCCCTCACCATTTAAATTGCTGACTAGGGATGGTGGGAGTTGTAGTCCAAACATCTGGAGATCCAAAGGTTGCAGACCCCTTCGCCGGCTGCTTCAAACTGCTTCACGTATGCACGTATGAAGGCCCTGCTCTGTTCTCAGCATCCCACCCAGATAAAAGCTCAAACATGCTGAAGTAATGCTTTCAATTGTATTGTCATGTACTGGAAGAAAGAAGAAGCAGATTCATAAATAACTGCTGTTTCAAGCTAGTGTAAATGATGTGCATTGCAAAATTAAATGTGCCATATTTTCAAAAATTCAATGAGTAAAAAGGCCTCATACGCCTCTTATCTAAAAGGTTGTCCACACAATTACAAAACTAGCAAGGACCGATTGAACCCACCACCCAAAAACCTCTTATTATTAACCTACAATGTGAATATTGATGCTCAGCACCTGGGGCTTGTTTGCAATAACTTTTTATTTTCACTGTCTTTTAGAGACATATGATATTATCGGAACAGTAAATAAAGGGGATATACCGGCCGGGTCAAGGGCTAAAGTACTCAAGTTTGGTCAGTTCTTATCCTGAGAGGTATAGGGCTTGGAGGAGCTGAGCCTTACCACAGGGCTTTCCTGCAGAGCGGGGAAGGGAGTTATGAGCCCCGATTAATGGGCTCTTTCTTTGTCCTCGGGACACTGTAGCTGGCAAGGTACTGCAAGGGCAGCCATAGAACCTTCCTTCCCCTTACAGCTAATGGCGAAGTAGGGGTATGGTTCGCAGGACAACCAGCTGCAGCAGCACTACTGCAGATCTTCTCCCTCGCTTCTCTCTGGTTCTAAGGCTAAAGAGCTGGAGCTGATCTGCCACAGTAAAAATACAGTCCAAGTTAGGCTGCGGGGCAGATGGAGACACAATTACATCAGCTAAGTCCACACAATAGCACTCAAGTCTGGGAACAGGATAGGACTGGACGCAAGGTGAAAAAACCCAGCAGCCAGGCCTCAGAGCAAGGCCTAGCTCAGAGCATAAGTGAATGCATTACCAGGCACCTTGGCAAAGAGTTTGGAAAGCACAGGTGGACACAACAGCAGGCTCCTATTGAAGGGGAATGATAGGTGTGCCAAACCAAAGCAAGGTCCATCTTTTCGCGGGTTTGGGAGCACAGTAAGGGCATGTCTAGGGTGATGGTTTGGGAAGGATGTGCTAAGTCTCAAACTGGGGTGAGGGTTCAGTAATATATTTTCTAAACAAAAATGTGCAGACATTTGTTGACCAAATGCACTGCAACCTTAGAGTATAGTAAAGAATAATGTTGCATGCTTAAGCCCAAAAAAGGAACATTGCGTCTGGGCAATATAAAAAGTGTTAATTGTACAAAAGGGAATTTTGGGAAACTATGCAGCATTAAGTGTTCAAACAAAGAGATTATGATTTACTTATACTGTATTTATATATTACCCAATGACCAAATACATTTGGTCCGCAATTTCCTGGTGAACAAAAGCAGTTTTCAAAGATTATATTGAGAATAAACTCCTCAAGAACCTTAACTTGTTGTCCACAGTTTAAACTTTTAAAGAAAATACGCTTTATTTGACTCCTCAAGATCTTTGGCTTATGGACCACAATTTGAACTTTTGAGAAAAAAAAGAAATCCTCTCATTTTATAGTCCACAATTTGAACACCAAAGAAAAATCCTCAGAAAAATTCTCCACACATGTTTCGCCACTACATTGGGCCTCTTCAGGAGGAAAAATGCTCTTGTTTATCCTAATATTCTTTTGATCTTTATTAGTATTCAATTTATTTGCACCTTCTTACGTCTTTTGACATTTGTTTTTGCTCATTCTTAATAAACCTCCTGTGATTACCCCTGTTGCCGTGCCAGTGCATGATTTCAGCCATGATGCTACCTTAGACTCACCTGTGATTACCACGGTTGCCATTCCAGTACCAGATATCATACATAATGTTTCTTTGTACTCACCTGTGTTACCACCTAATGGGCTCATTGCTTCACCGGCTCCAGCTAATGGCCATTTTAATACGCTGTCTGCTTCCATGTCCCCACCCTCAGCCGAATCGTGCCCTTTCCCGCCTCCTCCCCAGTTCCCCCGCCCCACCCTAAACCCTGTATACCCCTCAACCCTTCTCTGCGCTGCACCCTTATTAACTTCTGTTCCCTCCCAGCCAATGCCCTGGACATCCACGATCTCATCACCAGCTCTGACCTGGATCTCCTTATTATCACTGAAACCTGGCTCCATGAAGCATCTGGCTCAGCCCTTGCCCTTGCTGTCCCTACAGGATACACAATTTTCAGGCAAGAGCACCCTTTACAGAAAGGTCGAGGGGTTGCCCTCATAGCTAAAGAATCCATTGCGATCAGAAAAGTAGAAAGGGAAGTGGGCAATGGAAGTGACTATCTCTTCCTTAACATTAACCCATCTCCTAACTGCACAATTGCTCTCCACATCGTCTACCGACCCCCAGGGCAGATCATGGACTTACATGATGCACTCATACCGCCCCTTTCTGACAACCTTAAGGTTTCCTCAAAAGCCATTCTACTAGGAGACCTGAACCACGGGCTAAATGACCTTAATGACTCCCAGGCAGCCACGTTCGATAAAGCCTTAGGCTTCAAACAGGCCATCACTATGCCTACTCATGTCAAATGACACACCCTTGATTGGGTTTCCCACCATAACTGCCCTCTCACCATCTCTGCCATATCTCCCAACCGCTGGTCTGACCACTATACCATTTACTTCACTCTCAACACCACCAAGAGAACACCCAAGCTATAGACTCCACTCCTCTCCCCCAGCCATCAGCAGGATCTCCCAGCAGCTTACCAAAGATAGATTTACACCCTACCTGTCGGTGCCTGCCCTTAGACCCCCATTCTCCAATGATCCTGAAACCTTAGCCTGCACCTTCAATTCAATCATCACTCAGGCGGTAGATGCCATTGCTCCACTCACCCATAGAAAAGCCACGCGCACTAAACACACCAATGCCTGGTTCTCCCCCATCAGCTCCTTGAGCTACGCAATAAGAAAAGGGCTGCACTCTGGAAAGGCAACCCTAGCAATTCATCTAAACAAGCCTTCCTAACCATCTCTAGAGAATATAAATCTGCCATAATCAAAGCTAAACCCACCTCTTTTAACAAAATGATAGCCAATGCTAACTCAGATACTAGTGAAATCTATGCCATTTTCAGGGAGCTTGAATCCCCAACTTCTACCCTGCCTACTGTCACCAAAGATGAAGACTGGTGCAATAGCATCCAATCTGCCCTGCTTGACAAACTTAACTCCCTGCAAATTAAAATCCTCTCCCACCAACAGGCTCTCAGCCACCAAATCTCTAACATCCACAATAGTATCTCCCATGACCTCCTATCCTTTACCTTTAAATAAATGAGTGAACAGAACGTTATTGCTCTCCTCAAGTCCATCAAACCGTCCAATTGTAAAGGGGACGCTTGCCCGGCTAAACTCATCAAAGAATGCTCCTCTACCCTTGCCCCTTTCCTCACTGCTTTTATCAATGTTTCCTTCTCTACAGGCCTTGTCCAACCTGTCTCAAGGAAGCTTGGGTATGCCCTCTCCTTACAAATACCTGCTAGACCCATCCATCCCTGACAACTACAGACCCATCACCACTGTCCCTTTCCTCCTAAAAATCCTGGACAAAGCAGCCTATGTGCAGAACCAAAAATTCATCGAAGCTAATAATCTACTAGGCCTCTGCCATCCAGGCTTCCATCCTGGCCACGGCACAGAAACTGCACTGTTAGACCTCAGAAATCAAATGGATGATCTCAGAGACTTGGCCCAACCAGCCCTCCTTCTGATCCTAGACCTGTCAGCGGCTTTCGGCTTGGTGGATCACAAAACCTTTTGCCACTACCTTTCATCCACCACCAACCTCTTTCCCATGGCCACAGCTTGGATCATCTCCTTTCTCCACAGAGCCATGAAGGTCTTCTCTGACAAAGCTTGCGCTCACCCGACCATCATCATATGCGGAGTCCCCCAGGGCTCTTGCATATCCCCCACCCTATACAACCTGTTCACGAGGCCACTTTTCCATATGCTGGACGCATTAGGCGTCACGAATACCAACTATGCTGATGACACGCAGATCCTCATACCCCTTTCCGGCGACTATGGCTCTGACATGAAAACTATCAACTCCATATACTCAACTATCCAAACATGGATAGCATAAATTGGCTGTGCCTTAATGGGGAAAAAACGGAATTACAGCTAATTGGATCCCCCGCTTCCCTAAAGAAGCTTGACCAAAAGTACTTCTCATTCATGATCGGCAACACTACCATCCATGTCTCACAATCAGTAGTGATGGAAAGCCCAGTGAAGATTTATAACAAAATGAAAAGTGTACAATGGGGAAACGATGTGCAGAGAAGGTAATAGTATGAACTACAAAGGGAGCTAACCACACACCTCAGGAAATCTAAGGAGAAAGAGCCCCCCCCCCGTCAGTGGCATAACACAACATTTGGGGGCCCCCCTGCGATGGGGTATGCCACATAATGTACTAGGAGAAACATATATATATATATATATATATGTGTGTGTGTGTTTTAATGCATTATACAGCACACTTTCCGAAAAAAATTGTCTAAAAAGCCAAATTGTTTTGTAGGTTAACACCGGTACAAAAATCCAATGCATGCAAGTCACCAACAGAGCACAGGGACATTAATGCTTTAATTAATGTAATGCTTTGCTATTAAAAATGCCAACCCACAGTGAAAACATGTCCAACTGGCTGCACATTTAGACCAGTCTAGACATGTAATAACATATTACAGTAAAGCATGCCAGGCCACATTTAGACATACCTAGACTGGTTGCACCAAAATGCCAGTCGAAGCAATAACACTTATCATGGTTGTTTTATCACAGATGCCCAGAAAAATACACAATGCCACTATGAGAAACAGCTAGACTGGCAGCAACCAAATTCTCCTCTAGCCACTAATACCACACATCATGCATGCTTAGCCCGGAGATGGATTGCTATTATGATTTATCGCACAATCCCACACCCCCACACACCCCTGCCCCAACCCACAAAATCTGTACATTTGCCCAGAATTACCTCCACGTCCTGCTTCCTTGTCCCAGTGCTGACATATGAGGCACCTTCCCTCATAGGTAAGTACTGGGACGAGGAAGAGTGGGGCTAGGAGTAATGAAGACTACAGGTAACTAAGCCAGGCATTACCGCCATATCCTGCTACCTCATCCGAGTTCTTGTGTATGAGGAAAGGTGCCTCATACAGAAGTACTGGGACGAGGAATAATCGGGATATGAGTAATGAAGATTACCAATAAGTAATCATGGCATTAAAGACAAGCAGTGGCACACCACCATTGATCTGACTAGGCTTCAGTCCTCTGTCCCACTCCCCAAAATTATGGGCTATGTAGACTCGACCTGGTTGACCTACAAAACCGTTGCCGGACAGAACAGGGCACAGATGTTAAACAGCACCTGTGTTTCTTCATTAACAAAGGGCCAGAAATTACTAAAGTAAAACATTTCACTGTTAGTTTTTAGGCAGTTGAAATTGTGATGGTTTAGTACTTGCATGCCAGGGGAGTGATTGGAAGGGTAGAGAGGGTACAGGAGACCGCTAATTCTCACAGCAGTCCATAGGTGGGTGCTTTCAGACTTACAGGAGAACGTTAACTGCTTCTCACATTGAAGCTGCACTACCCCCCCCACACACACACACATTTAAGAGTGTACCCTTTCACCATACATGCACACCCAGGCAGCCACCCGCACATTTCAGTGTGCACCCTTTGACCATACAGGCAAACCCAGGCAGCCACCCATACATTTTAAGTGTGCACCTTTTCACCATAGCTTCACACACGCACACCCAGCCACCCATATATTTGAGCATGCACACTGTCACCATAAACTCACAGAGGCATACCCAGGCCGCATCATGCACTCACACATTAATGCACATTACTATATATATATATATATATATATATATATATATATATATATATTACATGGACGCGGTAGCGTCCATGTAGTTATGGTTAAGTTGGTGTTTCCATAGGAGGAGAATTTTTTGGGTGGCTTATAACTTCGCTCCCTCTGGACGAATCCTCACAACACTTTGCAAAAAAAGTATATGGCCCACTCTGAATTTTTTTGCAAAGTTTGGAGAGGTTTGGTCCAGGGGGGGCAAAGTTATAGGGGGGGTCCCAAAACTTTTGTTTTTTCCCATAGACATAATGGGAAAAAACTTTGCGCACGCCTACAGCCCAAACCGCTGGACGGATTGGACAGTGCCCTGATTGGTCGAGCGGCTTGCGTGATGTCTGCGGGCATGCGACGTGTTCGCTGATTGGACGGCGTGGTGCGTGAAGCGCGTCAGATTTTCTGTGGTGCCCGCCATCTTGCATTCGCGGACGACCGCGGACAGCGCAGTGAAACTTGGATTAAAAATTGTATTTAGTGGAGTGTGTTGGTGTGTAAGAGTGTTTGGGGAGGGTGGGGGAGTATGAGATAGGTTCAATGTTCTGTTTTTTTATATGCTTGACACTTTTGTTGTGTTCGATTTGTCTGTGGACAACACGGCTGTTCTGAAATGTTCTATATAAACTAAATGGTGGGGTGTTCTGAGGACGGAGTATGTGTCCGTTTTGTTCGCAAGCAAGCTAAAATTGAGCTAAGAACACTTGCGGTGTCCTTAAATGTTCGTACATAAACAAAATGGGGGTGTCCTGAGGACGCTGTCCGTATTGTACTCTGGCAAGTTGAATGTGTTCTAAGAACACTCGCGGTGTCCTGAAATGCTCTGATTACTTACCGGGAATCTTCATTACTCCTAGTCCTACTCTTCCTCGTCACAGTACTGACGACTCTCCTCACCCTCCCTGCGGGGAAGGTCCCATGCTCCGGCTTGGTAATATGAAACTGAGTGATGTGGATGTGGGGGAGGAGTTATAGGAATTTAAAGAAATAGAAGAAGGTCCTGTGTCAGAGGCAGGGGTCTCATGAAGTAAGTACTGGGACGAGGAAGAGTGGACGTGGAGGTAATGTTTGCAATTAAACAAAATGGGGGTGATCTGAGAACGCTGTTCGTATTGTTCATTGTCAGGTTGAAAGTGTTCAAAGAATCCTCCTTATGTCCATTGACATTACAATTTCCTATGCGCCTTACCCGACTTTTTGTCCACTAAACAAACAATAAATCAGGCTGCTGTGCGCCGACATTATGTGATAATCCTATCACTTGCCCCATCGACCTGGCTGACCTGCTTTTGCGACACTAAATCATATCTCCCGCCCAGTGGCGTAACACAAAATGTGGGGGCCCCCCTGCGAGACCTCCCAATGGGGGCCCCCTAAACTCCGCCCCAACATAGGTATGCTCCGCCCACCAGTTTAGACCATGCCCACCACGATATGCTCCGCCCATACACATTTGCTCCACTCGTATATTTACGAGCCATTTGTCCCACTCATACCTTGACGAGCATCTGCACTCAAGTACAATGTTCTCACTCTTATCTCTCCCTGCACTTCTCCCTCTCCCCGTTTTTCTCCTTCTCACTCTCTCTCTTCTCTTTCCCTCCCTCGCTCTCTCTCCCCCACCCACTCTCTCTTGGTTTCCCTTTCTCTCTCGCTGTCTTTCTATCAGGCCAAGAGGTGCCTTTCCGGTGCACCTCGTCAGCCGGTTCTAAACTGCACACCCAGACTAGATGTTCTAGTAGTCAACCCCACCAGAGGAATCAGGCCGGTAAATAAATGAAGAAACACGTCACATGCACAAAACTAGCAGTCCCATGATTACATGATTGTCTTTTGAACTTTAGCGCGTGCCTGCTCTTCTCTGCGCTTGGCTTTGTCGGTATACCTACCCTCTGCTACACGTAGCTCTGCTTCATCAACTTCTACCGTCCACACACCCCACCCTACCATATACGTCATATAAGGTAAAAAACAAAGAACATCTTGTTTTCTAGGAACGAACCCATTCACATGTGTATCAAGTCAAGTCCTAAAAATTAAAGTGGGGGACTCATCAACAAATGCAATAGGAGGTGATGTCACCAGAAATTAGCATATCAAGGTGAAATATGCACATTTCATTAAATTGGCTTTGCATAACCACCCAAATTAAACAGGACAAATGGCATTTGTCTTTCATAAAATCAACAAACACACAAAAGTTATGAGGGGATATTTTCTTCGAATAGTGTTTTTGAAAATTTTAAAAGGTGTGAATGTTTTAAACTTCAAGAACCAATACAAATGTTTTCCCTGGGACTTGCAGTACCGAAATGAAACATTTCATCTTTATTTCTTTGCCATTTTTCATCAAGTTATATAGTGCAGTGGTGAAGTGTCTGGCCTACAAACCTGACAACTGTGGTGTGATCACTAAGGTCGGATTTAATTCATGAATTCAAAGAGGACATTCAATAGCTGGGTGTGACTGAGTACACCACCTGAATAAAGTGGGTGGACTCCGTCCCCCATAGTGGTTTTTAAAACTTTAAATGGTGTGCATGTTTTAAACTTCAAGAACCAATACAAATGTTTTCCCTGGGACTTGCAGAACCGAAATAAAACATTTCACCTTTAGTTGTTTGTCATTTTTCATCAAGTTATAAAGTGCAGTGGTGAAGTGTCTGGCCTAGTACAAACATAATTAACAAAACTGATTAAGTGCGTGCAGCATGTCCTTTGCAATGATTTGCAAAACGTTTTTTTGGGGGGTGACGTTTCCCCCTGTAAAATGTTTTTGTGAATCAGGGCAGGGCAGCAGGCCCATAATATTTTACACTCTCAACCAATAAAAAGCACCATTTCCAACAGGCTTACGTTACACATGTATAGTAGACATGGTTGTCCCTTAACTCAATGTACAGTCATAATTTACTAAATTATGGGAGGAAGTGGGCAGAAATGTAAGCCTGCTCTGATAGCATGACCCAAGAGGTGAGGGGGTTGTCGGCAGAGGTTATGTTGCCTAGCATCCCTTTCATAATGTCATTGAAAAGCAAGAACATAACACATGGCCAATAAATACAAAGTAATAAATAACTTAAACATCAAATAACACCACCAACAAAAGAAAATCGAAAGCCGGCACATTGGTGATTTTATTTCAGGTGATGTTGCTATTTTACCAGTAGCATTTCCCTTTTCCGGCGCGACATAAAAAGTGCAGTGTTCAAAAGCAAGATATACCACAATTGGATCCAACAGACTCAATTTGTAAAGAGAGTGTCTGTTGGATTTTCAAGCAGAATGTAAGGCAGCAAATGAGAAAACAGACACGGCGACGCCTTCCCTTCGCCAGGGCATGTCGGCGTGGTTCTAGTCTGTAGTAATAGGCGCAGAGCAGAGAGTGACAGCGCAAGCGATGCCAGGATAACAGGGCATTTGATTCCATTTTGTGTATTCACGTGGGCTGATGGCTGTGCCTCATGCCCACCCACTGCGAAGTGTCAGCAAGAGGCCGCAACGGGCTACGGTCACCCCGGGCACTAGTGCGCTTCCGGTTATTAGGCTGGTCCAGAGAGGGCTAATGGCCTCTCAGCTCCCTGGGAAAGCGCCGTCAGCATCCCCCCCCCCATGTATCCTCCACAGTAAACGCTTGCATCATATAAGCATGAAATAGTGCAACGCATCCGATTCAGAAGATGCTTCTGCGAAAAAGCGCAATACACAGAGGTCTTGCCCAGATAAGAAGTGTTGTAGCGTTGTACAGGGGGCTGTATGTTTACGGACTCCTGGGTGGCCGTGTCAAACAAATGATGAAAGGGGGGTGTTTCATTAAAAAAAAATGAAGACGAGAGTGCCATCGCACCCCATCCTAGCCCGGCCAATAGTCACGCATGCATGCACCATCATAGTAAGGCTGCCCAGTGCCCCTGCTGCTAAATTAAAATAAAAAAATAACTTACCTTAGTTGACGACCTTTCAAACTGAAGCCGATCCTGCCTGCCGAATTACAATGGATCACCCGGGCCGGCAACAACATAAGTCTCACTACACAATCATGCGTAGTGTGTCAGGGTGCGGGCGGGCCGTGTGACTCGCTCTCGGCTCGTGCGGAGGCAGGGCTAGCTTGCCAGCTGCGCATGCGCTTTGCAGCATGATGCAGCCCACGCGCAGGCTCAGCTCAGCAAATCTGCAAGGCAAGATAGTGTGCCTGCCTGAGCTGAGCCTGCCGAGCGACAGTAACTAAACTTCACGTGTGTGAGTGTGCATCCCAAATCCAATCCCAGGCGCCGGGTCCACTGCAGTGCAGACAGTCAGTAGTGCAGCACCCCAACGGCACCATAGACCCAGAGACAGAGGGCCAGACCGTAGTCTCTCTGGGTTATGGTGCCACTGAGGGCTGCTGCTCTGACTGAGCGAACACAGTCAGTGATATTGCTGTGCTGGGACTGGGAGAGGCGGCCCCTCTCAGTGACGATGGCGTGGGGGCCCCCGCAGCCCCTGGGCCCCCCCGCACCGCGGGGGCTGCGGGGGCCCCTGTTACGCCACTGCTCCCGCCCCTAAGTCTGACATTATCAAAGCATTCATATTCCCCGTCTCTCTCCGTGACGGTACAGGGTGCGTAGCCAAACGCGCCCAGTCGTCTCCAGTCCTACGCGACTTTACAAAGAACCCGGAAAACAACACAGATCATCTCACAACACAGCGCGCAACAATTCGGAATATGAAACTGTGATTTAAAAGCAAACAGCAAGATTGTACATTTCGTAAAGTACTTTTATTTGACATCAAATGTTTAGAGAATATTCAGCGATTTGCATTTGTCTTTCCTGTCGATCCGCAAAAGTTCATCTTGAGACACGCGCTGTTCCTTTGCGGTACACAGGGTGTTGGTTTATGATAAAAGAAGCACTATGGTCGCACTGATAATCAGAAGGCTGTTCCAACAACGAGGCATTAGACCACCATAATGGTTGGTATGTTGCTTCTAGCCGCTAGTACCGTGTAAGACCCAGTCATCTCCAGTCCTACGCGACTTTACACAGAACCCGGAAAACAACACAGATCATCTCACAACACAGCGCGCCACAATTCGGAATATGAAACTGTGATTTAAACGCAAACAGCAAGATTATACATTTCGTAAAGTACTTTTATTTGACATCAAATGTTTAGAGAATATTCAGCGATTTGTCTTGGCTGTCGATCCGCAAAAGTTCATCTTGAGTCACGCGCTGTTCCTTTGCGGTACACAGGGTGTTGGTTTATGATAAAAGAAGCACTATGGTCGCACTGATAATCGGAAGGCTGTTCCAACAAGAAGGCATTAGACCACCATAATGGTTGGTATGTTGCTTCTAGCCGCTAGTACCGTGTAAGGGCATATTGGTCCTTGACGATTGTCCCATAAAATGGTGAGGGTCATGAAGTTATTTAGAAGTAGCTGCACCTGGCAGTTAAAAAATCCGTCGGCCGGGGTCTGAAAATCGTGGCATTGACAGTACGGAAGGACATACCTGTTTTAAAAAACATAAATTAGTCTCACCAGCCGATCTTCATTAAAAATATTCATTTTATTTATTAGGGTGTGAAACTATTTGCTAGCGAGGATAGTGCAACGGAGTACGTTAACTTATTCCCATTAACCCACCCTCTGTCCTCTGCCTTTTTCAGAGCCCTCTAAGCGACAGGGGACCAATTCGGCAGTGATAGTGCGCGGTAGAAAACACTATGCCACATTGAACGAACAAGTACAACTTAACCGGGCTATTGTTATTATATTTCGGTATAAAATAATCTAAAGGGTTACTTACATTATATTGGCATTTTCCATTGTCTAAGCATAGTGCAGTCCCAAAATACGACTCCGTCTGTGCCAACGATCTTTCTCATAGAGATATAATATATAAAAGTGGATTTGTTTCAGAAATTTCATCCTTATCGTGTCTTACGTTTTTGCAACACTCCTTCAAAAGAAATCTTTTAGCACGATCCCTGTCTGTCAAGGTCAAAAAACAATAGAACCTTATAGTGCGAGTCATGGGCCTCTCCGGCACACGAGCAAAAAATGGAAGCAGCTGACCTTCACTGTAAACGACCATAAATTCTTAGTTTGCAACATTCTGTGTACAGCCATCTCTGAGAAATTGCTTTTTACACTCCATCTTTGTATATTGTTTGCGTGCTAATAAAAAAACTTTGTTAAAGGGACGTTATGGTTCCAAGTAAAACCGAAAACCCCCAGAAATTCGCCCGCTATGGTAAGCTAAGCAACCATAACTCGCACCACCACCGTGCACTGCTAAGACTAATACCCAGGACATCAAAGATGACATCACAAATGTCATTGATGACATCACTGATGACATCACATGTGTATGAACTTTTCATGAAATATGTGTACAAGGGATTCTAATTATAATGTTGCGAAAAAAGTGTCAAGGATCATTGCAATAAATATCATACCCTAATTAGTGCTTTGAAAGATGCATTGATATAAATGGCATTCTATTATGGGGTTCTATCTAGTATACTAAGCTACTAATGAAGAAACATAGCATTGTGTGCAGCGTACAAGATGAAGGTATAATATTCGTAATGTTAATATGTTGAATAATGAAATGATAATTGTTTTCTTAATAGATTTTTGTGTACTGTGAAATATGTAATAAGTAGCCAATAAAACCCATGTATTACATAATTGCATTACTATAGAGAAAACACAAAGAGAGAAGAACACATACCAATATACATATACATAGGGAAAATAGCAGCTTTGAAACAGAGAAATCATCATTTATTTGCTTGAAAATAATGCTGTCTTTAAAGCTTGTGGCTTCCCCTATGTATATGTTTCATATGATGTGACTGGACTCTAAGGGAATTACTATAAGAACCTACTTGTAGGATACGTCTACAAATAAAATACAATTTTTAGTTTCTGACTGTTACTGAAGAAAACCATGTGGCCTAGATATGTCAGCAAAAGAAAAAAGAGTGAGCCACAAGAACACTCGCGGTGTCCTGAAATGTTCGTACATAAAGAAAATGGGGGTGTTCTGAGGACGTTGTCCGTATTGTTCGCTGGCAAGTTGCATGTGTTATAAGAACACTCGCGGTGTCCTGAAATGTTCGAAAATAAACAGAATGGGGGTGTTCTGAGGACGTTCTCCGTATTGTGTGAATGCTTAGCTGTATGCAATGAGGGAATGGCACAGAGAGTGAAGTGGAAATGGTAGAAGGGCTGTACAAGAGTTACGCGGTCCGCGGACACGGCGGCTGTCTGTGGACAGGGCATGCTACATCCGGGGTTTTCCAGCAAATCCAGCATGGAAAGAAGACTGTAGGGATCAGCCAATCATATGTTGAGGTTGTGGATTTGTGTTGAAAGAGACTGTGTGTAGTGAAGATGGCAGAAGTGGAGAAAAAATACCAGAGAGTGAGTCTGATTACCCCTCTTTCCGTTGCCCTAATGTGTCACACTGAAACACTCGGCATTTGAGAATGAATAATAGCAGCTTCGTGAAAGGATTTTTGCATTTCCCTGATAAGCCGTGCTTTTGCCTTTCTAAACCACGCAAGCATTTAATAGCTTTGCCTGCACTGTTTAGTGTTCTAACAGATGGACGCCTTTTTTATGATCCTGTCAGGACTGCTAATGGATTTATAGCTTCCTGATACTGAGCATGGGAGACAGCGCGGAAAAACACACAGTGTGTGTTTAAACCACCCACTTGAACTAGGGCAATCATTATCCCTCTTCTTGCATTGCAGTCACTTGCCATCAGAGTGAGGTAAGCATAACTTTTTTGATATGTGTCACCCCCCTCCCCTTCTTTGATTATTCATTTTGCCGAGAGTACAGCCCTTAAACGGGAATTTATGTAGACCAATGTGGTGTTAAATATGTTGATAAAGAAACTCTTTGGTGAAAGATATTTTATCCTTTTCCTACAGGACTCTTGCACATCAGTGCTAAACTCTTGCACATCAATGCTAAGCGACTGTCCCAGTTGTGATACGTGTGTTAAATAAGTACAAAAGACATGAGGTCCCTAGTGGTAGTTGGCACAACCGGGGTCTGGGACCAATATGTAAAGTGTTTTTACATCACCAAAGCAAGTTTTGAAACACCCTGCCAAAGGTTGTGGAGAGTGGTGTGACATTGAATACCTAATGCACTTTTTTTGAAATTGAAAACGTTGGTTCTCAAGTTATTGAAAGTCATTTTAATGATGTGACATGTAATAATGACATGCTTGATCAAATATAGCTATGTTCTCTTTCCTTGTTCCCTTTCCCTCCCCCCCTTCTCCCCCCATGCCCCCTCCCTTTTCGCTCACCCTATGTATTCTGGTTTTCAGGGCTAGGCTTTTTGACTCACCTAGCTCCTGCTCACAAGTTAAATGTGATACATGTGACCTGATGAGAGTTTCTTTAGACAGGAACAGTAATTTGGCCTTGTTCTGAATACTCTTGACCAGAGAAGTATTCGTAGAGTCTCTGTTAGTACTGAGCACTGAATTAAATAAAAGAGCTAAATTTAGAATAGCTAGCTTACATTGCCCTGATGCTACATCTTTTGTCGCAGTGACGCCTGTGCATTCATGTTTGTCTGTGTAATTTGGTTTTAATGTTAGTATCGCGAGTGCGTTGAGATGCACATTTTGTAATGTGTATTAATGTCTATGAATTTGTTTGAACCCTTGCAATAATTGAGGCCTGTACTCATATGTGGTATGTGTTTTTACATATTTTTTGTAGAAAGTGGTTATGCTGATCAACTCTGGGGTATAAAGTCTTTGTTGACCTTTTGAAGGAATCACGTCCTGAAGATGGCTTAAGAAACGAGAGATCTAAGACACTAGAGATAGTGTCTGAAACAAAAAACCGGCCGAAACATGTTGACATCTATCTGTAATACCCTTATGATTTAACTGTGGGATTCATATACAAACAAAGCATTTTGTGTCTGTTTGCACCCCCGTGTTCGATGAGTACTTTTGTACCTTGTTTAGTCATAGTGAAACAAAGTTTTTTTAACAAACTATGTCTTGTTCAATTGTTTAATTGTGTCATGTTTTTTGTAGGGCATTTGTCGCCTCCTGCTTTTATCCACACAAATATTAAAAGTGAATTTATTTTTTCTAATTAAGTGCCTGCATTGGGTTCATGATGTCCTATAGTAGTAAGATGGGCTGTGTCTAGTCTGTGAGCGTTATGCTGACACATTAGTGCAACGTAAATGGGGGTAATCAGACTCACTCTCTGGTATTTCTTCTTTGAATGAATTCCCTTTGAGTTCTGAACCCCGAGAAAAAAAGTTTGGGAATTTACCTGGTTTAAGTAATCACAGAAGTGGAGAAAGTCAGGGTGTTGGTGCTCGGAGATATGTTTGTGCATGGTTTACAACAGTATGCTCAATGCAGGCATGTTGCAAAGAGTTTTGATGTTAAGGCGTGGAGGTCGTGTGGAGCACTGTGCCTGATTGCAATGTACAGGTAATTGTACAAGTTTGTGAAGATATGGGCAGGATCAACAGTCCCCATGTGGTAGTTTTGCACTATGGTGCTTTCCGTTTGGGCTATGTCAGTGCCCCTACTTTGTTGGCAGATTTGGAACACTTGGTTGAAGCAGTAATGAACATCCTTACAAATGCCAAAGTAATTTTTTCTGGATTACTACCTAGGGCAATATGGGACAATAGTTCAGTTTTTTGTCCTCAGCAAAACAATGCTAGGTGTGTAATCAACCGAGGCATGTGTGCCTTCATGCTTAGAGCTGGTATGTTCTTCTGTAATAATGAGAATATTGATTCCAGTAATGCTGTTAATTTTAAAGAAGATGGCATTTCCTTATCTTTTATGGGAAATGCCATGCTGTTTTGGAATGTAAGGGTTGCTTTGGGGAAGGTTATGTGAAGATTTTAGGAGTAAAGTAAGAAAAAAAGAAAAAACAAATACAAAATAACAGGTGTCTGTCAAGCATTTGCAAAAAAACCAAAAAAAACGGCTCTTTTCAGAGCCAACCTCAAAGGGGAAATGGGGCACACTATTTAAATTTACATTCACCACGCTCAAATATTTTTTTCCGCGGACATGGCGGTAGTCCGTGGACATCGAAATCACTAGCTAGTGGTTCAGTATGTTCTATGTTACATGTATATAAAGTCAGGGATATTATGGTTAAGTTGTGCTACTAAAAACATATGAAATTCAGTAAAAAAGACTTTGTTAAAGGGACGTTATGGTTAAGTTGCGCAACTAAAAACCTATGAAATTCAGTGAACAAACTTTGTTAAAAGGGACGTTATGGTTAAGTTGCGCTACTAAAAACCTATGAAATTCTGTAAAAAAACTTTGTGAAAGGGACGTTATGGTTCAAAGTAAAACCGAAAAACCCCTGAAATTCGGCAGTTATGGTAAGATAAGCAACCATAACTCGCGCCACCGTGCACTGCTAACACTAACACCCAGGACATCAAAGATGACATCACAAATGTCATTGATGACATCACCGATGACATCACATGGCTGGCTCTCCCCTTTTTTCCTTTACTGACATATCTAAGCCACATAGTTTTCTTCAGTAACAGTCAGGAAATAAAAATTGAAAAGCTACTATATTTGTAGACTTAGGGTCAAGTCATATCATATGAAACATATATATAGCGGAAGACACAGGCTTGAAAGAGAGCAATACTTTCTGTGCATGAAGATAATCGTTAGTTATCAGCACTTTCTCATAGTTTTATTTTTATTACTATACCTTCCCTGTATTTGCTCATATTTCTATACATTGTACTCACACTCCTTTCCTTAGGGTTCACTGACATCATTTGATACACATACATACAGTAGGTAGCACCTTTGAAACAGAGCAATCATTTCTCTGCATAAAGATAATCAGTTAGGTTATGAACTCTTTCTGCTACTACGTCTGCTTTTTTGCTTACTTCTCTGTCCCTGTATATACTCATATTTGTGTGTGTTGCTGTCTCTTTGTGTTTTGTCTGTATTAGGTGTAATTATGTATTAAGTGGGTTCTATTAGCTACTTATTACATGTTAGATTATGAATATTGCACCTTCACCATGTATACTGCACACACTGCCTAAATTTCTGCATGAGTTGCTTAGTATACTGGATAGAACTTCATAATAGAATACTATTTATATCAATGCATTGCTTAATGCACTAATTAGCTCATGATATTTATTCAAATGATCCTTCACACTTTTTGGTCAACATTATAAGAATCCCTCCTACAGAGTTTTCATGAAAAATAAATGCACATGTGATGTCATCAGTGATGTCATCAATGACATTTGTGATGTCATCTTTGATGTCCTGGGTGTTAGTGTTAGCAGTGCACGGTGGCGCGAGTTATGGTTGCTTATCTTACCATAACTGCCGAATTTCAGGGGGTTTTCGGTTTTACTTTGAACCATAACGTCCCTTTAACAAAGTTTTTTTTACAGAATTTGATAGGTTTTTAGTAGCGCAACTTAACCATAACGTCCCTTTTAACAAAGATTTGTCACTGATATATATATATACACACTTACATGCACACACACACATTTAAAGAAAATACATTTTCTTACCGTTAATCCAGGGAACAAGACCTTCAGCTCCCTGCAGCAGCCATGAATGCTTGTTTCCATCATCTGCAGGGGATATGCAGGCTTCTGTGTCAAGGGGTGTGGGGGAATCCCATTACTTAAAAAAGCAATGGTTTCTTTTTGAAGTTACTCTGACTTCATAAAGAAATTATTTCCGGTAAAGGACGGAACCGAATAGAAATTATTTCTTTATGAAGGCAGGGTGACTTCAAAAAGAAACCATTTCTTTTTGAAGTCATAGGGCTCCCCCGACCCTAACATGGAGGGCTCCAGCCTGTAGGCTTCCATGTCATGAGGTGGGGGAGCCCTGCGACTTCATAAAGCAATCAGAATTTGTTCTAGTCACTTCTGTAAATAATTTCTTTATGAAGGCAAAGTGACTTCAAAAAGAAACAATTTCTTTTTTCAGTTTTCTTTATTTTTTTAAAAAAAAATGTTTCAATTGTTTCAGGGGCCCCTCCCAGGACAAGTGCGGGGCCCCCTGCCCTGCAGAGTATGTGGGGGCCCCTGTTACGCCAGTAACCTCCATGATGAGATTCCCAGGGCCGAAATATTGTTACATTTATATGCACTTTTGTCTTAATTTACTAGGCTACCTACAAAGGTGAGTAAATATTTTTAAAAAATGCAAACATCACACATGGTGTTCGGCCACTAAGCATATGAACTGGCGTTCACATGCTTTAACACATTTGTACAGCGTTAATTGTGAAATCTTCAGATGATTGTTCAGTTTCGCAACATAGTAATTCACTCAAACTCTAAGGTCGAATTGTAATTTAAGCTTTGACCTGGCATGGTCAATTGGTTTGTTAGCGTTGAATATTGCTGCCAAGCAAGCGTTCGGGGGGTTTTATGATTCTAGAACATGGCCTTTGATGAATGAGGATGCGTGAACATGATAACAATCCAGGTTTACATGCACGCCGTCAACCAATGTCAAACAGGATAAAAAGACATTCAAAATGGCCACCCTGGTTAACACGTGGATGCCAGAGGAATTCTCCTCTAATGGAAAATAATAAGGTAAGAGAGGGTGCAGGCCTAATAGAAGTTGAGGCATCCAAGGACAATGGGTTATTTTTTGTAACACAAGCCCGTGAAGGTACTGAATTTTGTGTTTAGCTAATCTTCAGACTTTGTGAAGTTAAAACAATTGAGGAGTTCTTACCAAAGAATGGTTAGATCCATATGAAAAATTATCTCTTTTCAGAACATAGGGAATGAACCCTTTTATATGAGTTCAAAGAATCAATAAATGGACTAGGACACTATGTCTCAGGTATTAAACTGTGGGTTAGTAATTAGATACAAATACCTACTACTAAAACACTATGGGCCTCATTACGACCCAGGCGGTAAGGGGTTTACGGCAGCGTAAACAGCGCCGACCCTTACCGCCTGATTACGAGGTCCCTTAGCGCCATGGAGGTTTTAACACCTGCTTTTAGCAGGTGTTAAAATCCATGGCGCTAAGGGACCTTGTTGTTAATTACGCCACCGTAATTTACGGTGGCGTAATTAACGCCTTCCCCACTCCCATTATGCCCTATGGGGCAGAAATGGGAATGGGGAAGGGTAAATGGGGATTGGGGACTTACCGCCCCGCCAAGGTCAGAATGGGGCGGTAAGTCCGCCAACCACCATGGCGGAATTGCAACCTTAGCGCCATGGACCATGGTGCTAATAGCACCATGGTCCTCCGCCAAGGTCGTAATGAGGGCCTATATAATGCATGCAAATCACACATAGTAAAATTTGAGATAGCTTTCTTTTGATTGATTGAATGAATTCAAGGGCAAATCAAATTCATAGGAGCATGTAACTATATGTATCCACTGAGGGAGACACACCTCTTAAATGGAAAAGAAACGTTCAAGCATGGACCTGGGTTAATGTAAACAAAGGACCACAAACTAACCAAACATGTTCATGCTTGTTCTCCAATGAACGCCAGTATCCCCACATTAGAATATAGTGCTGTTGGCTTTGCATTAATACCAGTAAAAAAAGCCATGCCACAGTAAGAAAACATATCCTTGCTGGCTACAAGGACAGGAAGGATAGCTCGGGGGCAGCGTGTTTGCCTTGGAAGCAAGACAATGTAGCACAACACACGTTCGAAATCCTGATACTGTGCTTAGAAGCCAATTGCTGGCATTAAGTGTGTCATAAAAGAACAATTATAATTATAATTACACACATTCCCCCTCTCCCACATATATAATAACACTCATTATGTTGAAATGCCCCCTAACACCAGTAAAAAATGCCAGGCCACAGTAAACAACAAATAATGTGCTTTTGTTTGGTTCCTCAGCAAATTTTAATTGATGAAATATGCTGGGTTTTTCAAATAGTTGAATGAAAACTAATTCAACAAATTGTATTCAATGCAATAAATGAATGAATAAGTTGTATCATATGAATTAACATAATTCAATGAACAAAGGGAAACAAACCAGCCTATTTCATCAATTAAAATTTGCTGAGGAACCAAACAAAAGCAAATTTGTGGTCTTTACTAAGTACACTGTATGAGTGCAAGCCTGAGTATCATTAGTTCTATCTCTTACTATCAATTGTTCAGCTTCCTGTACAATCTCAAGTCTAAACCAATAATTTGCAGCTAGCACAGTATCCCAAGTAAATCAAGTAAAACCAAGGACAAGCGCCACAAGCTGCTAAGGCTGTATTGTATTTTCAAGTTTGTCATAGAAGCAGCATAAGGCAGCATTATCCAACAAAAACAACACATACTTATTAACTGGAGAATTTTGGTACAAGAACAAAACATTTTGAGAAATTTCTCAAATACAGACAAGGAGGCGGAAACCCTATTTTTCAATCTTCCCAAACCAATATCTGAGGCAGAACCAACTACAGCACAATCATTAAGGAAACTTTTTGAACAACAGGAGAAATTGCTTAAATCTGAATTATCACGTTGGTGGGAAATCAGAACTTTAGAACAATACTTGCAAGTAGGATGAATACCTAAAGGCCTCAGTATCTGTATATTCCCACCGTTTGATGAAGATGATGAAGAGAGTCTCAAAGACTGGGAAGAACTACTGACCAATGCCTTAAGACAAATGATACACACATTAATACAAAATTCCAAAAAACAACATGACCAGATCATTAAGACATCACAACAATCAAAGACAATCTAAAGTCACTCAACATTCTGGAAAAAACCTTTAAAAATTAACAAATACTGGACAAAGTCATAGATCGATACACAGAAGAAATCAAAATCAAGAAACAAAGACAGTTTCTAAGGGACAAACTAGATTACAAATTTAAGCGAGTATATACCTTCAACAAATCATTGGGGAGAAAGAACACCAACACAAAGCCATCCAAACAGACACCAAGTATTCGACCTCAACAAACTACAACATCTTCCTCAGAAGCAGATTCAGTGAGCGATCTAGACCAGGACTCAATAGAACAGAACACAGCAGGATCTCAAGATCAAGAAACAACACCCATTCAATAACCCTCTTCAACTTTTTTAGAAGAGTACAAACAATTCAAGAGAACCTGCCTAAACCCAAGTCAAAATCGAGAATGGGGATATACCACGACACATACTCAAAACATAAAATGCCCAGGAGGGGACAAAGGGGATAGGGCCACAAACAAAGAAGATCCAATCCACAAAAACAATGGCATACAAACAAGGTCAAAGAATCAGCAGCCAGTGAAGAAAACTTAGTAGTCAACTTAACCAAGCAGGATCTCCCTAAACATTTGATCCCAGTACTCAATAAAGGGCTAACATTCTGCCCAACCAACAAATATGACTATTTTGAGACAACCATTGATCTATATTATGTTTGCAGAAAATTTAAACTCAAAAAATATTTTCTCCACACAGCAATACAAAGAAAACCCACTACCAACGAAACAAGCTCTGAATTATCTACAATACATGTGGAGAACACTGTCAATTTATTGAACTTTGCAGAAATAGAGGACATTCACACCATGGAATCTTTTTAAAAAGAACAAGGCATCACTTTGGGACTCTCAGAGACAACCAAGCTAAAACCCAGATCTAATTTTCTCCCAATATTGGCAACTGACAATAAGAGAGATCTGTTCTTTGAGGCGACCCAAAAAGATCTAAGACAACTCTATTTAAAGGGAACCACACCTAAAATCAAACAAAACTTAAGTCAACCTCAACAACAAGCCCTAAAACAGCTCAAGGAAAACTATGGAATTACTGTAAATATTGCTGATAAAGGAGGCAACATTGTCCTGCTCAAAACAACGGACTATGTAAAAATTGCAATGAACCAACTAAATAACAATGAATGTTATCAACATCTCACTTCAAACCCAATTACTGAGCTACAGCAGGACTGGAATCTCATGAGTTCACATTGGAAAGATCAAGGTTTGTTGACAAAAGAAGAACACCTGTACATGAGTGTATCATGCCCTCTACTTCCAACCATATACTTTGTACCCAAGATCCATAAACCCTTCTCAGATTTACCACAATGCCGGACAATAATCAATAGCATTGGTTCACTAACGGAGAGAATCTCACAATACATAGACCATCATCTACAACCGTTTGCAGCAGGCCTAACTTCATACATAAAAGATACCACCCATACCATTCAACAACTAGAAACCATTCATTGGGAAACAAATTACTGGTTTGTGACCTTGGATGTAACAGCATTCCACACAAGTATAATACACGAAAAAGAAATTTTCACCACCAACCACTTTCTCAAAACCTGTTCAATATCCTTTCAGAATCAGAATCAAATGTTACTAGAAATGCTCAACTTTACCATCACAAATAACATATTTTGCTTTGGAGGTCAACTGTTCAAACAAACCCAAGGAACGGCGATGGGAGAAAAAATTGCGCCAATGAATGCTTATCTGTATATGGGACATTTTGAGACACGATACGCGTGGCAACATCCAAACTTCACAACACACAACAGGATCGCTTTTTGGGGCAGATACATTGATGACATCATTATGATATGGAATGGCATGGAAAGACAACTTATGCACTACTACAAATATTTGAACAATAATAGCTATAACTTGAATCTAACATCAAACACAGCCAACAAGACATAGATTTTTTGGACCTTCATCTTTACATTCAAGAACATACCACCCTCTATACAAAACCGACAGCCGTTAATAGTATCCTACATGCCTCAAGTAACCACCCACATCACATCATACAGAATATACCCTATGTGGAACTATTACGGACAAAAAGAAACTGCACAACAGAAGAGGAATTCAGAAAGCACAGTACCACATAAATTGATCAATTTGAACGTGGAGGATTTCCCTCACAAGATCTACGTAAAAACGACCAAAAGACTGAGATCTGATCTCCTCCACAACAAGAACAAATCATTAATATCATTACAACCGACTAATATCAGATTTATAACAACCTTCAGTACTAACAATTTAACAATCAGAAAAATTTTGAATAAAAATTATTTGAATACATTACGTGCAGATACAGACATGCACACCATTTTCTATAACCAACCTAACATTACTTTCTGTATATGCAGAAATCTGAAACAGATATTAAGTCCATCATTATTTGACATCAACAAATTTAAAAAATCCAAACAACTAGAAATCAAGGCCCAAAATCACAGCTTCAACGACCGACCATGGGCAACTTTAAGTGTGGCCAGTGCCAGATCTGTAGACATATGATCAATGCCAAACAAGATATCTCCAAACCTAATGGAACAAAGACAACCATCAAACAACAGATCAACTGTAACAGTAAGTATGTAGTATAATATGGTATAGAATGTGCATGCCACAGACTATACATAGGCAACACAATCAAGAAATTGAAAATAAGGATAGGAGAACATCTAAGAGCCATAACTAACAATGACACCAGATCGCCTCTGGCAACACATTTTCAGGAACAGCACCAACAATCAGAAATCTCACAAATAAAGTGTTTTGAAATTGAGACAATATTGGCTCCACCAAGAGGAGGCAACATGGAAATACAACTACACAGAAGAGAGTCCTTCTGGATATGAAATATTGACACCAGCCATACTGGTCTGAACATTGACCAAGAGATGCACAGTTCTTTATAAAAATAGAGTATATTTTAAAAATATGAATAATGTACCAATTTATGTTTATGATTCATGTTCAGTTTGTCTATTGGGAAGTCAATAATCATGTTTATATAGAGTAGTAAAAGTGAGGGAACAATGCATATACATATTATTAGAGCCACACCACACAGGTGAAAATTAGCAGTGCAAATGAACAAACTTAGCAAAAAGCCTTTGAAAATTCGAGCTAACTTGATCCTCAGAAAGTTTACTAAATACCTATTAAAAAAGAAAAACAAATAAGCGGCAGATTAATAACTTTGACCATTAAAGGATCAACATTAACTTAAATACAAACTACATTAAATTTGTTCACGTGCATTCCAACCAATATGGCGGCACCATGTGACATCATCACCTTTATCCGCATGACGTCACTGCGCTGAATAAAAACAATGCTTCTGCATTTATGAATCAATGGCAACCGTACCAGGAGATAGAACACGAATTCAAAACAGCACTATTCAAGGTAAGCAAGAACAAGAAATATATCTGTTCAAACCTGAGGTTATTCAGCAGTAACGATTTCGTAAAATTAGGTTCCTATTGACACGGATACATGGACTTTAGATACAACACAAGTCCAAATTGTAAGAAATCCAATCAGATATATGAAAGTACAATTTGTGCTATACCCTGCAAACAAAAAATAACAGCAATGTGTTTTTTTACCTCCAGGCAGCACACATCTCCTATTGAATGTGTACTCTTGAACACAAGCAAGGAAAAAGGCTAACTACATGGTTCATACAGACACCAAGACATAGGTAAATGCAGCGAGAAAGACAAGCTAGATAAATGCTAGTTATATTTAGGCTCAAACCTACCACTATTGGCTTATTACCCTTGATTTTTTAGAAATGTATCTGTCAACCAAAACAGGAAAGAACTTAGAATACCATTATTCTGTTAAAGCACAAGAACGAGTAATTAACCAACATCCCCTGAAGAACCGTCAAACATTACACTGGGAAACACGTGTCGGGATAAACGGGATATATGGCATCTATTTGAACAAGAAAACTAATTAACCACCACAAGGCGTAGCAAAGGCATAGTGATCTAAGCACAATACAACATCTAGTTTTAGACGAATGAAGAAAATTCAACAAAAGATATGTGTCACTCAAGAAAATAGTTGAATGAAAACGAATTCAACACATTGTATTCAATGCAATGCATGAATGAATAAGTCGTATCATATGAATGAACATAATACAATGAACAAAGGAAAAAACCCAAGCATATTTCATCAATTAAAACTTGCTGAGGAATCAAACAATTTGTCGTCTTTACTAAGTACATTGTATGAGTGCAAGCGCGAGTATCATTGGTTTTATCTCTTGCTATCAATTGTTCAGATTCCTTTACAGTCTCAGGGCTAAACCAATAATTTGCAGCTAGCACAGTATCCCAAGTAAATCAAGTAAAACCAAGGAGAAGCGCCACAAGCTGCTAAGGCTGTATTGTATCTTCAAGCACAGTAAACAACACTTAGGCCCTCATTCTGAGGTTGGTGCTAGTCATGGCGCTATTAGTGCCATGACTAGCACCAATGCCAGTACCGCCACCGACTTGGTGGTATGGGGACTTACCAGTCCAGTCTGACCTTGGTGGGACCGGTAAGTCCCCATTTGAAAAGCCATACCCCATTCGAGCCCCCATAGGGCTCAATGGAAAGGGGGAAGGCATCAATAACGGTACCGTAAATTGTGGTACCGTTATTGATCCCGGTAACCCTTTGCAGGTCCCGTCCTTAACGCCTGGTAAAACCAGGCGTTAAGGGAGGGACCCGCAAAGGGACCTCGGAATAGGGCGCAAAGGGATTACCGGCACCGGTGTCATTACCGGTGCCCGGTATCCCTTTGCGCCCAGGTCGTAATGACCCCCATAGACTCGTTGCCTTGCAGGCTGCACACACTCTTCCTCCCTCACATGTACGACCACTTATCATGTTGATTTTAGCCTTGAAACTAACAAAATGCCATGTCACACTAATGAAACATGCCCTCCCCCGCCCCACACAAGAGCACTACTCACGTTGGCTTTGCCCATAATACAAGTACATCCTTACGTCCCATAGTATGAAAAGATCCCAGGTGACAGACCCATTATTGTATCCTACCCTCACTACAACGCCTCCTCCAAATAAAAACACTCATCAAGTTGGCTTTGATTTGCCCAAAAATGATAGTAAAACATGACATGTCCCTGTCAAAAAATTGTAATACTCCAATGCCCCCCCTGTACCGAGCTTTGCACACACATTCACCCACCAGTCACGCACCATACAGCTTCACTATTAGTCATACGAGGCCCCAAAACATTCACACTACATTCTGATCTACACTCACCTTCGCACCCAGGTACACTGTTCACACTGCATTCATTGATAAGCGCGCGCCTACAGAGACACTCCCTTCCTGCCAGACTTGACACAACGTAGTCTCCTCAGCTGCTCTCTAGGTCTCCAGCTCCCAAACCCCATGCAGACATTAGCTAGGATGCAGGGAATGGTCCATGGTTCCTGACATGCAAGGAGGAGCTAAAGAGTGACACCTGCTAGTCAGCTGCGATGTTAATACCTATAAATGCCCACAGATCACTGCAGATTGGGCATTAAAAAATGTTGAATGTGCCTTGCCCACTCAGCAACTACCCAATGCCTCTGCTGTGTGCCTTTGCAATTTTGCACCCAGACACAATCTGTATTTCAAAACAAGAAAAATAATTTTCCTACAGGGAATTCAGGGTCTTGAAGTCTCACTGTTTCTCTGAGGCAACACACCGCTGTGGTGATAAACACTATATGAAAAAACAATGTGTTTGCAGAAAAGTAATTCTGGAGAAAAAGGAAAACAAATTTGGTAGGTAATAATAAAATAGCAGCAGTATTGGTAGAAAAGTAGCAAATAATTGTGAGGTTGAAAATGAAAATTCCATGGAG
Organism: Ambystoma mexicanum; assembly: GCF_040938575.1. Taxonomy (NCBI): domain Eukaryota; kingdom Metazoa; phylum Chordata; class Amphibia; order Caudata; family Ambystomatidae; genus Ambystoma; species Ambystoma mexicanum. Next base: position 748,297,901 of record NC_090923.1, on the reverse strand, counting down.
GACTGTAACAGCAGTGAGGCTTACAGAGATAAAAGATCTCCACTGCAACTCCCTTATAACAGAGTTTTGTGTATAAAGGGTGCAGATTACTCAAAGGGCCCTCACTGGGCAAGGACCTGAACCAACCAGCGTTGTTAGCAAGTACCTCTGCAAAATGAGTGCTGACTGAAAAGGAATAACTTGTTCCTGAGTGCAAATTAACAGTGCGGATGGGATTGCTACAGTGCAAAGGCCGCGATGGGGAGGAGAAGAAGTGGATGGGGTGGTGCACAATACCTTATACAACGGGCAATGAAGAAGCAATATGAAATAACTATAGTAAATGAAGTATATTCACAATGAAATGAGATCGTGGTAGATCTAATGGGCATACGAGAAGGACTGCAGACCCAAGGCAATAGCAGGTTACTCTGACATGTGCAGGGCAAGATGATATGAAATGATATACAGTTCAATAGGGAAAACTTTAAATCAACGGAAACTGTTCAAATTAAATACTTTAGACTTTAACTTCAACAAGAGCACTGAATCACTTTTCTTTGGTAAAACCACACACTGAGTTAAGACTTCACACAACAGAAAAGGGCATGCAATAGAGCTCTACTGAAATCCTTTCTGCAGAGCAGGGAAGGAACTTACGAGGTCCCCAGAGATCGTGAGACTGTTTCTTTTTCCTATGTTTTTCAGACACTGCTCCCCCAAGGTGCAGCGAAGGAAAGCCATGGCAACCTTCCTTCTCGTTACAGCTATCAGGGTGGGAGGGCTCAGGTTCACAGTGCAGGTCTTCGGCCTCACTCCTGTCTGGTTCTAAGGCTTTAGAATGGGAACAGCTCTCCCACAGACCGGGGTTCTCTGTGGCATAGCAGAGGACAGATGTACCTCAGCTGAGTCTCCACACCAGTAATCAAGTCTGGGTGTAGGATAGGACAGGATACAGGGCGAAACAATCGGCGGCAAGGCCTCAGAGCACAACTGGATGCAGGACCATGCTCCCTGGCAGAGGATAGGAAAAGCACAACAGGATCCTATGAAAGGGGCAAGAGAGAAGTGCAAAACCAGGACAGGCTCATCTTTTCAGGAGTTTGGGAACTCTCCAAGGACAGTTGTAGGGGTGTTCAGGAAGGATTTACCAAGTCCCAAACTTGGCATGAGGATACAATAGATATACATTGTCAACACAGAGTATATGACTGGACAGCTAGTGGAAAAACAGCGAGACTGGAAAAAAAATGATGTAAATTCTAACATGGTTTAGAGCTCCAAAGTCATGCAATATTTTCTGATAAAAATTATCTGAATGAATTAACTTGCACACATGCCAGCTCAAGCTCTAGGGCAGTATTGGATTAAAGGAGGGGAATCCTCCTCCTCCTCTTCCATCTGGCAGGAAGTCTGAACATTATAAAGTAAGGGAGAACAACAGGTAGGAGGAATAGTTTGCAACATGAGGAATGCATTTGAGCTGACAAGCAAGCAAACACAGGGCAAGGTGGGGGCAGGGAAGAATTGATGGGTTAAAGGGGTTTCAGATTTCTAAACTGAGAAAAGTTCCAGCTCTGTTGAGTCATGGTCCATTGAAATACATTGCAGTCTATTCAAAGATATGGCTGTCCATGTAATACAATGCTCATTTAAAGCACACTATTTCTCGCCATTCTTCTAATGTTAAAACACAGCTATTATTGTCCACACAAGTGGTTCATTTGTTACTTTCCCTTAGGACGGGTCTTGCCTAACTGCAGTTTCCGACTGTCTGTACACAATATGTCCATCCTGTCAGGGTGTGAGGCCCACATACAACTTCCTGTGTGTTGCTTTTCCTACAGTTTATACCACCTGCATTTTGCAAAGCGTTACACATTCATAACCTCATAAATGCACCTCTAGTCCTCTACAAATGCTTAAGCAGAGCAATGCACACACCTACTGTGTAGGTAGGGCACCTTGCAGATCAATCAGCATACAAATAATCCTTTCATTTGAACACATTAAAGCTCCCATGCATGTAGAATTTTTTCTTGGGGTTCTTATGCTGAAGTATGCCACCAGGCACAACGCAACGGGGCTACCGGCTCATTCCCAAAGCATGAAAGGGACACTGAAAGGACATTGTCCATGTGCAAAGGAGTCTGATTCGGTTTTGTTTATCTTGTCTTTCTTTCTGCAGCGGCCCTATTTCCACTTACCTGCCAAGAAATGTGGTTACTGGTGGAAACATGTCAACAGTCTAATCCTGTTGCCATGTGATCACAGAATATCAAAGGATAGTGGTGTATTCATCACAACAAAGGTTGTCCAAAGCACATATTTATCTCCTAAATAAAGGAAAATATATTGCTCCATCAACCACTGATAACGCTTTTGTTAACCATATTTTTCTGCCAAGACAGCATCTTTAATCACTATGCCAGTTCTTTATGACTTGTAAAAGAGCCATTCACAATCACCTACAAGGCATCCAATAATTTCCCAGTGTGATGGAATCTTTGAACTTACTGCCACATATATCAATGAATTTTTGGAAAAGCTATTAGACAGGTCTCAATTTTTTTAAGGCTAGTGCCGATTTTATACACACCAATAAACTACTTATCAAAATATCTTAAGAGTGACGTTGTGGAAGGCTGACTGGAAAAGGCCGTCCCGTTCAAGGTTGCTCTTTCTTTACCCTCCCATGTCATTTTTCTGGGGGATCCCCCAGACACAAGAATCCGAGCTGGAGGCACAGCACCCTCTTCCTCTGTCACTCCCCACACATGACCCATAACCACCCAATTACCTTCAGAGCATTGCTCCATTGAAGTGTTAGGTCCTTGCCACGCAGGCCTGAAGCGCGATGCTCTTATGTGTGTCTCTCTGTAGACCTGCGGTCTGGAGACCAGAATCAGTATTAACAGTGTGTCAATCTCCATTAAGCACACTACTGATCTTCTGATCATGACTCCATCAAATTTACATTCAATATCGGTCCCAAGATTTAAAATGATCTGGACACTGTATTCAACATTATCGTCTATTCCTCATTAAATCAAAAAGCGACTGATCGCAACTGCTATCTATGAGTGACATTCAAGCATAATAAGAAAAAGATCCAAACTTTACAGTAATTTCCGCATGCAAAAAACATCACTCGTAAGTTGGAACTTAGCTATTGGGTCTGAGCAGAACTTCCCACTGACAAAGCAATTCAGACTTGTTTGTCAATGGAAAAACATTAAATTGCTTGCATTGCAATAACACTTTCAAAGTTCCTTCTCTATCACACCCCACGACAGGCAATTTAAAAAAAGACTTTTTAACCTGTTTAAGTGATCTCCTTGTTTCTGTTTTAACATACCCATGTGGAACGATTTATGTGGGGTAGACAAAACGCTGCTTGAAGGCCCATCTTATAGACCATTGATCTCCTTTGTGCTTCCGCTGGTACTTAACCCCTCAGAGATTACACAGCATACATCCCAATAGTTCAGCCTGCTGCTGTTGGCATAATTGTGCTGAAAAAGGGGATATGGCCCATGTGTGTTTGAGCTGCCCAACCATACAAATATGCTGGAAGGGAATCCTGGCAAAAATAAAGGACATCTCGGGACAAACACTCCAGATGGGGCCGTTAACTATAGTATTGGGAGATGTGCCTGAGGACGATGCCTATCCGATGTCAGGGCCCAAAGCACAACGTATTTCCCATGTACCTATGGTAGCTAGAGCAGCCCGTGCTAGGTTTTGGAAAACCGCAGAGGGGCCAATCATCTCATACTGGTGGGTGAAGGTATGGGGGATTATAGCGATGGAAAGAATCTCAGCTCCAATATCTGATACCATGGATAAACCCATTCACCTGTGGGCACCCTTTTTAAACTATGTGCGGGATACAGAATATATGCTATGTAGGCCGCAATGATATATTATCCCTGGAATAAGTAATGGGAAGAAAATAATGGAACACTGGAGCTGAGATACCCACAGAGTGTACAGCTTTGGTGAAGCTCGGCAGGCACACTTGGGTTATACATTTGCATGGGAACTATGATAATTGGCACAACCTCATATTATTTTGTTTTTTATTTTATTTTATTTTTTTAATTTTGTAAGGACGAGGGAAATTGTTGATAATGTTGTTAAAAATGGAAGTTTGTCTCTGTATTGTAAGCTACAGAAGCCTTGTTGATTGTACCTCTGCTGTCTTGCCGACATTTCAATAAAACAGAAATGTAAAAAAATGGTGATATCCTAAATCATAATACTAAGTGTAGTGTCTCCTGACTTTACACCACTTCAAGGCATTCAGCGGTGATAAGCATTGGTGTTAGAAGTTATCAATCAAAAAACACCCAAGCAGCCTAACATACACTTGTTATAGAGACTTATTGGAAATACTTCTTAAAATTAGAATCCCGCGCAGGATTAAATTAACAGAACACTGGAATATTTGTTTTCAATTTCCATTTCACAATTGCCACAGAAAGTGCTTTTCTTCTGTAGATCTTACTTCTTAGTATTTTCCCTGTTTCTATGAGTCGGGCATGGGTCCATCGTGACGTGTCAGAATATGATTTTGTGTTTACTCATCACCACTTCCAATATAATCATGCTGTTAGTTTGAATGCAATGGTGTAGGGTGAACGACCTTGTTCGGCAATCATGTGGCTATAATCCTAGGTAATATTGGTTATCGTTTTTAATTAGGAATCTTTTATCTTTGATGTAAACGCAGGGTTATGTTGCCTGTCACTTAATACTTTCTTTGCTGTATCATTCTTTTGTCTTTGTTTATTTCTAGCACATGAAAAATGGAGGTGTACTCCAGAAATGTGATGTGCACGTGAAGGACCTTGCTAATTTTCCCGTGTAAAAAGCAATATACGTTGAAGTAGAATCACACACATAAAAAAGAACGAAGGTATCAGATTGTATTTTGCTTTCCTTGTAAATGAGTGCCAGCGCTGGGCTAGGAATGCTTGTCGACCATTTGATATGCATGCAATTGTGCTTTGTCCCCTTTGGAGCATCAACCATCTCCAAATAGAACACCACTGTCACAGGTGATCTGTGGTTGCCTTTTCATCCCTTCTTCCCTAAGCCAGGGGAGCCCTTGCAGGATGAGCAAAACCAGCATAAACGGATTGAACCCAACATGCTTCTGATGCACCTCTAAGAAGGCAAAAAACCAAGCATGGCCAGAGGACCTCCCACTCTCCAAAGACAGGATGCACTCACAGGCCCATTTGTTTGAGGAGGGTAGGGGGGAAGCTACTTAACAAACATTTCACATATTTGATGCACGTAGACATGAAACTGGACTCTCTGTCAAAGACAACGTTACAAGGGTACCAGGCAGGGCCTAAGCTATCAATGTGGCCTTGGTGTACTTGAGATGTAATGCTTGAGGAAACGCCAGAACCGGATCTACAATTAATAACTCAGACTCCCCTGCAGCCTGTGATTCAAGCAAGCTGGTCATTATTTGCCAACAATTATACAACACATCCGCCTATATAAGGCGAGCCAAAATGAAGATGCAGCTTCAATCTGGCCTTCTTTACACCACGGTGCTGAGTAACTAGTACCACAAGCGCTAGCTCAAGGAAGGAGGACAAGAAACACTCATGGCATCTTGAACTTTGTCACAGTCACCCCATCCACTAGTATGACTCTCAAGAAAATATGCAAATTCCCTGGCACAGTCTACAGCGCTCCATAGTCTGATTATTATCACCCTTTGCCTTCCTCGTTATCTGGCATGTCATAAAAGAATACATACATAAATCCAAGAGATAATACCACGATAAGGCACCAAACATTGTAATGAACAAATATTACCTCTCAATTTGGTATGTGTGTATATTTGGGCATAGTTAGCACTCCATTTCCGGTTTCTGAAACATTAACTTAGAACATCATTGCCAGTTCAAAGTATGGGCAGTTATCAAATTACTGTGTGGCCACTTAGCAGATGGTTCTGCGTTTTATGTGGGCAGTGTTGGCATTTCCTGGCCAGCTTCCAGTATGCCCATTCAGCACATCATTGCTAGTTTACATTATGCTCACTTCACACATGTACAACCCAGGCGTTAAGGGGTTAATGGCGCCGTAAAAGGTGGCGGTGCCGTTAAACCCTTAACGCCTGATTACGAGGTCCCTTTGCGGGTGGCACTTTAATGCCTGCTTTTAGCAGGCATTAAAAAACCAACCCGCAAAAGGGACCTTGGTGCTAAATACGGTGCTGCAATTTGCGCCACCGTACTTAGCGCCTTCCCCATTCCCATTGAGCCCTATGGGGCAAAAATGGGAATGGGGAAGGGCCATGGCGGCATGGGGAATTACCACCCCGCCAACCTCGGAATGGGGCGGTAATTCCCCATTCCGCCATGGCGGAGTCGGTAAGTTACCGGCATGGACCATGGTGCTGTTAGCACCATGGTCCAACGCCAGGGTCGTAATGAGGGCCATGGTCTGTAGTTTCCATTATGCCACGCATCATTGCCGGTTTTTAATATGTTAATTTATCCCACCATAAAACCAGAGGTGCGGTTCACTTTGTACTGTTCGTAGTATTGGAGCAGAGATGTTGGTTGCAGTGTCAGTGAAAGGAAAATATGTCTGGGTTTCACACTGGTGCAATATCAGGATTTGCCCAGATGGAAGCACAAGCACATTGACCATATACTCACTGGTGTTATCGTTGGCACGAACAGCAGCACAAATATGCTCGTTTTGTTGGTTGTAACACCCATGCAATTCCTGTCTTCGCGCCAGTGCTAATAATGCACAAATCAGGTGTGTGCACTGATAGTTGTTACCTCAATACAATGAATGATATGGCTATTTTTAGGCCTGGGTCAATGATACAATTGAACCAGTGTTAGCCTTGAACTAAAACCAGCACAAGTTCGACCCCTGCTTCAAATGCATTTGTGCGCAAGCGCTCAGACCAGCATGAAATGTTGTTTTTGCACTGGTTCTTTGACAAGCCAATCAAGCTTTGCATAAAAGTATTCACACACACATACTTCTGGAATCCGCAGAACACTCTGATTTTGTACCATCTTGGTTTACTCGCCGATTGGACATGACATGACTTGGCAATAACATCATGATATTTTCACATGTCGTGACATCATGACATGATACGGCGGCAAGACATGTAGACATTAAAGGACATGACCTTGTGATGTGACATGACTTGATTAGATGGCATCATGCCATAGCAACATGATATGATGACATAACATACTAATCAGTGTGAGCTTCCAGTCAGATAATACAGCTTTACTACATTCCCCTTTTACTATTGCACAATTCCAATATATGTTCCCAATACTGGCACTGTCCGCCCAATGCCCAGGATATTGACAATCAAAGTATGCCCAGTTTGACATAACCGTCTTTACAACCCCACGACATGACATGACATCATGGCAATACAGAGCATGAAATGACATGAAATAGAATGTGTATCAAACAAGAAAACCCTTGCTGCCCTTTACAAATGATAAAATTCAAGATCTCCAGGGATCATATATGGACTATTACATTTTACACCGACGGTGCAAGCGTTGACTTGGGCACCTCATCTAAGTGCAGGTACATGTTAAGGGGCAGTTCAAGTTGACATCTAGAGTGCACTCTCTCTCTCTCTCTCTACAGAGTTTAACATATGCTTAGCTGTTTGGCCCACAGATTAGCCTTTACTTGGGAAATACCAGGCACGTTATAGGCCCATATTTGAAAAAAATATAAATGGTCTGATATAACCGATTTACCCAGATACCCTATTTGTATTACCTAAGAAGAGATGTTACACAGAAAATGTCGGCCCTTGTATGTAAATATTGATCCGTGTCTCTTGTTTATTGCATTCCCACATGCCATTGCAGATCGACCTCAAAAGTAGTATACAGCCAGAGGAAATCCCAGACGTTTTATTTGGAGTTAAAAGGTCGGGTCTCTGTACTAACGAACTTAGGAATCAGCGTTTTAGTGTTTTTCAAAGATAGAATGCATGAAGGTAGGAAAGTCATTTTGGGATCGCTAGGGGTCGCAACTGAGACCCCTGAATTCTTCCTTGCTACCCTTGCTAAAAAAAGTAAAAGAAAACCTTTTTTTATTTTTGGAGGTTCCTTTGCTGTGGCCAGCAACATATGGCTCTTTGTTTCTGCAATGGCTGGTTTTCAGGTAGCTATAGCCGGTAAGATAGCTCAGTGCTGCAATGTGTGTGTGATCTGCAGGTGGCAGGTCTGACTCCCGGCAAGGTCAACTCAGCCTTTCTTCCTGCTGAGGTTGATAAATGGATACTAACACAGGTTGGTTGATATTGTATGTATATTTGTTCTATATGAAGCACTTAAGCGTAAGTGCTATATAATAACACATCATTATTGTTTGGCCTTAGACCTCTGCTTGCATTCACAGTAATTTGGTAATATGAGCCTATAAGCACTGATATTAATGATACACATGGTGATCCATTCTTGCATGCAATGTATATCACTTTACTGTGATACCATAACCATATTTGTCATAGCGTACTTAGAAACAATGCTATGTGGCGCCACTTCCTGTTTTGTCAAGGGGTGAAAGGTCATGCTCCATCGCTTCCCGTGATGTCACCTCGAGGGTGGGTCAGATGACATCACTTCCTGAGATGTCGTCAGAGGTCAAGGATCGTGTGATATCACTTCTGCTACTCCTGACATTTTGGTGAAATGACGTCCCTGCATGAAGGATACAATGTTTTTATATCTGTATAAGTATTACAGATATATGACATACGTCTTATGGAGGTTTTGGTGATATTTGATGTAACATTACTTTCTATAAGTATTTTGTTTATTGAGGCTGAGGCAGCATCATGAAGATCTTTTTTGATTTGATCATTAAATAAAAGATTAACAGCAGAATGCAGTATGGGAATCCGAAGAATATGGCTCAATTTAGAAACAAATGTTATAGAGCAACAACAGAGACAATAGGGGTATGCGTGTTTCATAAGTGTTAGTATCCAAGTCTCTATAAAATACTTGGAACCTATTGTTTATCAAATGGCATAACATGAGATTATGGCACAACATGTTATGGCAAAGTGATATAACAAATTCTCTAAAATCCCATTTCTGTTGAGAAACCCAGGATTCCCACTTCTAGAAAACTCCAAGTTTATTGTTACACAATTCCATCCACGATATTAACAGTTATCAAAATGACATCATAGTCCCAGCCTGCACAATCCCTCTCTGCTCTTATATTGCCATATTCTCAGTTTGACATGTCTAATTTCCCCAAATTCATGTATTCCTAGCTTCACAAAGCCAGTATTCTTCCAGTGTCAGAACCCTGCTATCATGCCAGTTTTACAAACCCACTATAGGGCTATTTGGCACCCCCTTTATCATACAAGATTGCACAATCCCATTACAGTCACAGTTTGCAAATGCAATTATATATCAAGGCTGCAAAATCCCTGATTCATAATCCCAAATATGCTCCCCATTTGGCAATCCCAGTGTATTCCAAGGTCGAGCACATATTTCCGGTTACATGACTCCAATACAATTCCAGTTTACCTAGCATAATACCAATCTCTTCCCAGTTTAAAAATCCCAAAATACTTCTCATTTGACAGATCCAGTGTACTCCCTTTTTGACATCTCCAATATATTTGCCAGTTTGACAATCACAGAAAACAACCAGTTTTGGCAACCAGAGTTATCCTCATTTTACACAATTCCAGTGTATGTGCTGTATGCACAACCCTTGTATACCCCAGATTGACAATACCAGTACAGTACCAGTATGACATTTTCAAATTTGGCAATGTCAATGTAGTCTCAATTTAATATCTGAGTATTTTCTCAGTTTGACACACCCAGTATGTCCCAGTTTTGTGTATCTCAGTATACACCCTGTTTCACACTCAGTTCGTAAAATCACGTTTGTACAACCGCATTACACTCCAGTTTGTTAAATCCTAGTTATTCCCAGTTTGGACAATTCCATTATATACCAAGTTTTATTATTCACTTTACAGAATCCCAATATACTGTGATGAATACAGCAGAGTCATCACTGTTCTTCAGCCTAAAGTCCCCTCCCATGTGGCCAGGGGAAAGCAGCCCTACCTGATCCTAACCCCGAGGTGACATTATGAGGGTAGATCACATGAGAGGAGATGGCTGTCGGGATGAAGTGGTGACTCCCTTGGGAGAGACAGAGTTTTCTTCTCTTTATGAGGATTCTATCAATTCCAAATATTTAATGGCATGCTGTAATTGCACATGCCCCTTCCATAGTAAAATCCACAGAGCATTGTCAAGAAACCACCTAAACAGAATACATCTTACCCCTTGGAATCCATATGTCACATGTGACGTTCCCTGAGTATAATGATTCTGTTATGGGTAAAAGTCCTGAACATAATATCACATCACATCACATAACATCTTCTGTGTATGACAAACTTAAGTGCAACTGACAATTGAAACACTATAACCCTACCAAGAGTGAAAACGTTATGGATTTAATTTCCCATAATAACTATGGTACTGGGACGAGGAAGATGAGAGAAGAGTCAATGTGGAATAGGAACAACTTTAAACCCAAGGTGCAGACTAGTTGGTCTAATGATTATCATCTGTGCAGGAGATTTAAAAAGGGTGCACCTGGTTGTGCACAGAAGTGCAGCAGCGAAAGAGGAGACGTTCGCCGCCTGATGAGAGAAGCAGGAGCAGAACGTCGCAGAAGACACGGAGCAGGAGACAAGCTGCGAAGCAGAGTGTATGGAAGGCATGGTATCAAAGTAAGAGAGACACAAGTGACCACAGTTCTAGGGTGCTTAGTGAACCTTTTAAGGGTGTGATAAAAGCCTATCTAAACCTAAATCTAAGATGGGACCAAGGTACGACCATCAAATAATAATAATAATGCAGTCCTAGTGGAGTCTCATCAAATTAAAAGGTCCCATACTAAAAAACCTATTGCCAATCCTTACCGCTAATTTACAAATAATGTGGGGAAATGTACATGAAAAACAAAGAAGTGTTCACAAAATGATAAGTCAGGATGTTCAAGCTGTTGGCCTCCCTTCCCTATGTTTTCAGCATGGGACAAGGCAGTTTACTCAAGAATAGCACACTCTAGGGCTTCTTCAGCATGAGGACACAGCTCTATTAGAAGCATCAGGGCCTTCTATGCCCAAGTCTCTTAAGTTATGAAAAGTCTCTTGATCCAGGGGGCCTAATGTATCAAACAAGTATTCAAATAGGGCGACTCACTCTTCACCCTGGATCCCCCTCAGCCGGGCTCAGATCCCCTTTTATACTACAATCTTTTCTTGGGTGACTCACGGTTTACCCCGGATTGCCCTCAGTCGGGCTCAGATCCCCTTTTCAAAATTAGTCTCCGTCAGCGGGGCTCGGACCAATTAAAGTTCTTATTTGCTATCAAAGACTTTCGAATGTGCACAGGGTTTGGCTTGACCCATTGCAGGGCCACTTTCATTTCACAGTTTACAATTTTTACACTCTCAGTTAGATACCTAACTGAGCCCTTTCGAATGAGCACCCATGTAGCGCCAGACCAGTCTGTATATGGCATCACTTTGGTTACTAAAGTTCACTCACTCCTTGGATATTCGATTATATTTGCGTTGCTCCTCACACACGCCTTTAACTCTGTTCTTTGCAGATTCCTTCATACAATGTTCCGCTTCCAACCTTGGTTCTAACACAGACCGGTCTGCTATCAGTCTCCCCGACTCACTAGCTGTGCTGACTTTACTGGAGCGGCTTTGTTGTCAGAGCCATGGACAGTACCACGGTGGCAATCACTCCCCCCTCCCTCGGCCATCGATGCGGGAAAGCCCTGGGTAACGTAGACACCCAATGCACCTTTCTTCAGCTTTAATTCCCGGTCTTCTGTTTCTTATCCTCGAGGGCTCATGAAAATATCAGTTTTCTTCCTCTGAAATCTCCAAGGGCAATTCCCTCTTTGCAACAACCCTTTCTGGTCTTGCTGTCTTTCTCCTTGTATTAAACTGCCATCTCGGAATTGCTGCTTCCTCCTGTGTTTTGACTTGTTCAGAGTGTGCTTTCGTGCTCTGCCTTTTATCCATGTGGGGAAGTGTGATGAAGTCAGGTGTGTGTAATTATAAGTAATTGCCTGGCTCTGACTGACACTTGTGTTGGGACATGTTAGGTATACAGCTTTGGTGTTAGTCCATTGTCGCTCACAGTGAACTGTCCATGAGAAAGTGTTCATGTCAGAAAAGGGGTGGGGGTTGAGCATCTAGGTATCCTACCTGGTATGATGGTGAAAAGGTTTTGCAGGGAAATGGATACAACGTCTCACCCTTTGGTGTCCCTCTTCCACTACCCGAAGACCCCTCATGCAGGTGATCCTCCCTGTAAAGAAGACCGGTGGGGGTGTCTGTACTTCTGCTCTCTATATGGTAGAAGAGAGGCACAGAGGACCCCAGCCAAGATTCTCTAGTACGGTAGCAATGGTCGAGCAATCAAGGCCTAGCTTCTCAGGAGGTGATGCAGGCTGGTTCTTAAGTACAGTGTAGTCCCCAAGCCCCCACAAAGGAATGTCCACACACTGTATTGGTTAGAACACAGTCTTTATATAATCAATATTCAAGGTTATGTACACTTATCATAATAACTCACTTTGTACTTAGGAAAATCAACAATGGCAAATATATACAATTCTAAAGTGGTACCACCCTTTGTATTAGATCTCATTAAAGTGCATCAACAATACTGTAACAATGTCACACAGATCAATAGAGTGAAACCAGCAATAGAGAGAGGAGAGAAAATAAGATGGTTGAGCAATAGGCAGAATACTGGCCCCTACCACTAGACCCAGTTCTGTGTGGAGATCCCACCACCTGGGCAACCTGTAAAATAAAGATATAGCACAAGGCCAGTCCATATATTGTTCTGCAAGTCTTATTCCCTCGTATAATGTTTTTACCCCCCCAATGTACCTGGTGGAGTCGAGTTCTTCGAAGAGGCGTCGACAGATCCTTCTTGAGCGATCCCCTTTCAAGCGGGAGTCACGGATCGTCGAGAGGCGTCGAGAAGCGTCGAGGAACTCGGTGTTCGGCGACGGGGAATCGACGGCCCTTCTTGAATGCCTTCCCTTTCAAGCGGGAGACACGGGGCGTCGAACGTCCGTCGACAAACAGGGTAGAACGGCGTCGATGAGGCGGCAGCTTCGTCCGAGCGGTGCTCGTCGGCGTCGGAGCGTCGGCGTCCTGCAAGGCAGAAGCGTGCGGGGCACCTCGGTGACAATAGTTCTGGACCGCAAAGATTGTGGAGACGGAGGCCCAGCAAGGGCGTCGAGTCGTTCGAGTCTTTGTGGTCTTCGGGTGGCGGGAAACCCACCGGCAGGTTTCTCCTCAGCACGTTGGTCGTCCTCGACTTTCTCCGGCAGGATAAAGCGGTCGACGGTGCGGACGAGGGAGTCCTTCGATTCGAATGTTCTTAGGCAAAGGAGCGGACGGCTCCGGTCGTCGGCGGCACGGCGTCAAGTGGTTCCCACGGCTGGGCAACACAACTTCGACGGGCCTCCAGCGGTTATACAAACCTGCGAACCCTGGTCGACGGCAATGGACTTTGACGGCGGCGATGTCCGGGTGCTTCACTTCGATCTGCTCGGCGGTCCCGTCTCGGGTCGGCAGCCTTTCGAGGGTCTGTCTTCCAGGGCGCTTCGGCGAAGATGGAGCGGTGCTCGATGGTCCCTTGGAGCACGGGAAGAGGGCGCCTTACCAGGTCCTCTCTCGGGTCAGTCTTCGACGATTTCGGCAGCCTTCGGATCGGTCAAAGCAAATGCAACAGCAAGTCTTCTTCTTCCAGCTGGACGTCGAGGATCAGCAGTTCCAGTTACTCTTAGAGTGGAGACTCAGCTCCAGAACGCTTCTGATCGCTTCTGAACGTTCCCTGAACCTTCTGAACAGTGGTGAGAGGTCCCCAGATATACTATTCTGTCTCTCATCCACACTGCTGGCACCCAATCAGCAGCCAATCATACAGAAGGGCATTCATGCAGTCAGTCAGCCAATCAGGCACACAGTGCATTCAGGCCACACTCCTCCCTTTCAGACACTCACAACAAGGAATGTGGATTGGGACAAGTACCCAGCCATTCAACACTACACACTGCATTCAGGCCAGTTTCGGGCAGGGCTGTCTCAGTCTTTGTCTCTCATGCCAGAAACCAGACAACCACAACAAGGAGTGTATATTGGTCACACACTCCATTCACCCAGGTCCCACCCACAGGAGGTACCCACAACATACAGTCACTGGGAAGGCTCCAGTCAGTCTAGCTGGGCCTTCACAACAACACCATATATGGAACTTCCACCCAACAGCCAGTCAGGCGGAAGGGACAGAGTCAGGGCTTCCCAGGACTTTGGGAAACAAGATAACAGGCAATAGAAAGCAAGAGGCCACAGGGGCCATCTTGTTTCCTATCAGGAATCAACTGATCCCAATGGCAGGGCCTGGGTATCCCAAAATGGAGGACACCCAGAGCACCTGTCAAATTCAGCATGGAGCTGCCACCAGCCCATACCCTGCTCTGTGGGCCACCCACAGGTGCCCAAAAACATACACTAGGGGTACAGGGTTGTACCCCTACCCATGGGTGCCATAAGGGTATCCCATGGGTCTGTTCACCAAACCAAAAGAGAGAGCTGCACTGCCAGGAGTCCCACATGGACTCCTGGGCAGAAAACATGACAGAACACACGATAAAAAGCAGTATAGGACAAGGGTTCAGAGGCCCTGTCCCTCTGATGCATTTCCAGCATCACAGTCGCCCCCCCCAGACTGAGGTGGAGGGTGTCTAATCTCCCACGGGATAGACACCCTCATCCAGACGGTCAACATACCTTCTGGAAAGGCCATCTGCATTATCGTGACTCTTCCCTGGTCTGTGCTCTATGGTGAAGTCTAGCCCTTGCAGGCTAATGGACCACCTGAGCAATTTCGGATTCTCACCCTTCATTTGCATAAGCCACTTCAGGGGCTTATGATCTGTTTGGACCTTGAAGGTAGACCCCGTAAGGCAGGGCCTAAAACACCTAAGGCTCCAAACTATGCTAAAACACTCCTTTTCAACAGTAGCCCACCTAAGTTCTCTACCCTTGAGTTGTCTACTGATGAATATGATAGGATGTTCTCTCCCTTTGTCATCTAACTGGGACAAGACAGCTCCAATTCCGGTGTCGCAGGCATCCGTCTGGACGATAAAGGGTCGGCTGTAGTCAGGCGCACACAACACAGGTGCCCTACACAGACTTTCTTTCAAGCCATCAAAGGCCCTCTGACAGTCTTCGGTCCAATTAACCTTCCTAGGCTGTTTGGGTGAAGTTAGAACTGTCAGGGGTGCAGCTATGGTTCCATAGTCTGCCATGAAATTGCGATAGTACCCAGTGAGGCCCAAAAAGGCTCTCACCTGGGTTTGAGTAGTGGGAGTCTCCCAGTTCTGTACATCCTGTACTTTACTGGAGAGAGGTTGGATTTGACCCCCTCCTACCTCATGACCAAGATAGGTAACTTTCCCCTGAGCTATCTGGCACTTGGTGGCCTTGATAGTGAGGTTAGCCCTTTTCAAGGCCTGCAACACCTTATCCAGATGTGTCAAATGCTCTTCCCAGGTGGAACTGTAGTCGGCAATGTCGTCTAAGTAAGCCACACAAAAGGCTTCTAGCCCACTGAGCGCATGGTTGACCAATCTCTGGAAGGTGGCAGGGGCATTCTTCAACCCAAAAGGCATGACCCTAAACTGGTAGAGTCCCTCAGGTGTTAAGAAGGCCGTCTTTTCCTTGGCATGGTCCGTCAGAGCTATTTGCCAATAGCCTGAGGTAAGGTCAAAGGTGCTCACAAATTTGGCAGCACCTATGGTGTCCACGAGCTCATCAGCCCTGGGCAATGGGTGCGCGTCAGTTTTGGTGACGGCATTGACTCCTCGGTAGTCCACACAGAACCTCCAATCCTTGGTACCCGCCTGGGAACTTGCCTTGGGGACAAGGACCACTGGACTGGACCAGGGACTGGTTGAGGGTTCAATAACACCCAGATCCAACATCTTGGCGACCTCAGCCTGGATGTGGTTCTTGACGGTATCTGACATACGGTAGCACCTGCTTTTGACAGGCACACTGTCACCAGTGTCAATTTCATGCCTACACCACTGTGTAAGGCCTGGCGTCAGTGAAAACAGAGAGGCATACTGTTGGAGTAAAGCCCTGCAGGCCCTCTGTTGCTCTGTTGTCAAATCCGGAGAGAGATGTACTCCCTCCACTGAGCCATCCTGAGGGTTGCTATGCAGCAAATCAGGAAGGGGCTCACTCTCATCCTCTTCTTGCCCTGAAGCTAGCAAGAGACATGAGACTTCTGCTCGCCGGTCGAAAGGCTTGAGCCTGTTGACATGGAATATCTGAGGGGCTAACCCAGAGGCTCCCATGTCAACCAGATAATTGACTTCGCCCATCTTGGAGATGATCCTGAAGGGTCCAGTCCACTTGTCTGCCAAAGCTCTAGGCTTGGTAGGCTCCATCACAAGGATTTCCTGTCCCGGAGTCCAATCCACTTGCGAGGCTTTAAGGTCATGCCAGTACTTATTCAA
Organism: Ambystoma mexicanum; assembly: GCF_040938575.1. Lineage (NCBI taxonomy): Eukaryota > Metazoa > Chordata > Amphibia > Caudata > Ambystomatidae > Ambystoma > Ambystoma mexicanum. The sequence continues at coordinate 748,281,263 of NC_090923.1, read as the reverse complement.
TTCCTGGCTGGCCTTGAGATTTGCTGTTGCCTGACCCATCATCTGCGTCATCCTCCGTCTGAGGCCTAACACATAGTCCCCCACTTGCTTGGCGGGACCTGGAGGGGTGGCTTCCAAGCCTTCTCTGATCAAGGCGAGGGGCCCCCTCACGGGATGTCCAAAGAGTGACTCAAAGGGGCTGAAACCAACACCCTCTTGAGGTACCTCTCTGTAAGCAAACAGCAGGCATGGCAGGAGGAGATCCCATTTCCTGCTTAGGGGTTCTTCCAAAGCCCCTAGCATGCCCTTGAGAGTTTTATTAAATCTCTCAACCAGACCATTGGTCTGGGGGTGGTAAGAGGTGGAGAACTTGTAGGTTACCCAGCACTCTTTCCACATGGTTTTCATGTAACTAGACATGAAGTTGGATCCTCTGTCAGAGACAACCTCCTTGGGGAATCCAACACGGGTGAAAATGCCCAGGAGAGCCCTGGCAACCACCTTGGCAGTAACAGTCCGAAGGGGTATTGCCTCAGGGTACCTGGTGGCATGATCTACCAAGACCAGGATGAACCGATGTCCACCTGAAGTGGGAGGGTCAAGGGGACCGACGATGTTGATGCCCACCCTCTCAAATGGTGTGCCAACCACTGGCAATGGCTGCAGTGGGGCAATGACCCTACCTCCAGTCTTGCCAGACAACTGACAAGTTGGGCAGGTCCTGCAGTGGGACTCCACCTCTACTCCCATCCGTGGCCAGTAGAAATGGGCAGAGAGCCTCTGCTTAGTCTTCTTGGTCCCAAGATGACCAGCCAAGGGCACCTCATGCGCCAACTGCAGTAGGAAGGGCCTGTAAACCTGGGGTACCACCAACCTCTTGAGGGCACCAGGTGCAGGCTTAGTGGGCTCACTAACAAGGAGCTCACCCTCCCAATAAATCCGGAAAATCCTAGGCACTTCTCCTTGTGCCTGGGACAGGGCCTGTTTCCTCAGTCCCTCGAGAGAGAGTGGCACTCTCTCTGTCCCTTACAGAAGTCTGCCCGGGAGGGTCCCCCTTCAGCTAACAAGCATTGAAGGTCGGGATGATCCTCCGGGTTGAGAACCTCTCCGACAGGAGAGTCTTCTGTCTCTTCTCCCACAGGAGTTGAGTTTGGGTTTTCCACTGGACCCAGCCCGTCCGGAGCATGGATCCCAATGGGTGCTGTCGGAACAGCAGGAAGAGAAGGTGTTCCCTCCACAGAGGTGGCCTTCTTGGTCTTCCTTCTTCTTGACTTCCGCCTCACCTTTGGCTCGGGTACCTGACCCACAGCCAGACCCAGTGTCACCTGTGACCTAGTGACTGCAGCAGCAGTCATGGGAAGACCTCCGAGATCAACCCCAACTCTACTAGATCATTTCCTAACAGAATGTTAGCAGGGACATTGTCCTGAACCAGGACAGGAAGCTTTGCTGTATTGTCTCCAATCATGAGTGTGACTAAGGCTACAGGTGATAATTTGGGAGGCCCACCAGCTAACCTGGTGGTTTGCAGAGGAGCACCTACATAGTCCTCTGGCTTGAGCAGGGTCCTCTGGCTTGAGCAGGGTCCTGTCCACCACTGTCATGCTTGCCCCAGTGTCTCTCAAACCAGTAGAAGGCTGGCCATTCAAGAGGACACTTCTCAAAAACCTACGGGTGTTCTGTGGGATAGTCGCCAGTACTTCTGCATACTGGTCCCAGGCCCCAAGGGACACTAAGGAAATCTCTACCGGAGCACCAAATGTGATCCCGGTAGAGGAGGGGAGGACAGTGGCCTCCACCTCAGACACGGGGTAAGGGTAGGTCAGGCTGACAGCCTGTACTCCAAGTGCCTTACCTTTACACTTGGAGTCACCCCTTTTGTGATCCAGAGCCCCACAGTCCCAACAAGCGCCAGGAGTGCGGGGTACGGTACTGGAACCACTGGGAGCCTGCTTTGCAGCAGGTGGACCACTACTCTTATTCCCACCCACAGATGACTTATCCCCACTAGATTTTTGGGTCCTGGGAGAGGAAGGTTTAGGTTTACCCGACTGTGACTGCTTGTGGGACTCCTCAGCTTTCTGAGAGGCCCCTTTTTCTTTGTCCTTGTCCTTCCCACTGGAGTCCTTAGGGGACACCCGGTGGGAGACCCACTTGTCAGCCAACCTAGCCAGCTTAAAGGGGTCCAAAATGTTCTGGTCAGCCACATACTGACGCAGCTCTGTTGAACAGGCTTCAGAAAAAATGCTCAAAAAACAAGAGGTGGGACAATTCAACAAAAGTCTTAACCTTGTATCCATCGATCCACCCCATCATGTTCATGTGCGCAGCACTCACCCAGTCAACCCAAGACACATTCTCTCTTTTCTTAAAATCCCTGAACCTTCTAAGGTATTGGGTAGGTGTCTTGCCAAACTTGGCAATCAAAGCAGACTTCATACACTCATACTGACCCCTTTCTTCCACACTCAGCTTCAGAATACAGTCATATCCAGTTTGAGGCACTCTGCTTAACAAACACTTAGCCCAATCTCTTTTATCAACATCATGAATCGCACAAGCCATTTCAAACGCTTCAATCCATTGGAGGATATCTGAACCCTCCACAAATACACCAACCAACTCTTTCATAAACTTGGTGGCTGGGGACCTGACACTCTCACTGGTTTTAACTGAAGTCTCCACTCTAGCTTTCTCTAGCTGGATTCTCTGACATTCAGTATCCTGGCTCTTGAGTTCAAGGTCCTTATTTCTGAGTTCAAGATCCCTATTCTTGAGCTCCACTTGTTGAGCCAACTCCTCTTTCTTAAGTTCAGCATCTATTTCCAACTTGCGGTATTCAAAGGCCAATTTCATCCTTAATAACTCAAGCTCCAAGGAATTGCTGGGGTTTGGAACAGAGGCAGCAGGAATGGCGGCATTCCCAGAAACAGATTCAGCAGAAACCCCAGGGGCAGAGTCCTCATTGGTTGCATTCCCCCCCTCATCAATAGTTTCACCATCAGTCTGGTAGTCCACCAGGGCAGCTATCAGCTCAGCCCTAGACTTATCCACAAAGTCTAACTCCCTGGCTTCACAAGCACTCTGGAGAGCCTCCAAGCTCATCCGGGTCAATTTGCCATTTGCAATATACTCCATTGTTTGTAATGCAGTTATCTTGTACACAACTAAACCTTAATTTAATAAAGTGCGGATATCCTTTGTAAGTGGCACGGTTATACACTGATTCTTAAAACCATAAGCATCCCACCGCTGCCACCAACTGTAAAGAAGACCGGTGGGGGGTGTCTGTACTTCTGCTCTCTATATGGTAGAAGAGAGGCACAGAGGACCCCAGCCAAGATTCTCTAGTACGGTAGCAATGATCGAGAAATCAAGGCCTAGCTTCTCAGGAGGTGATGCAGGCTGGTTCTTAAGTACAGTGTAGTCCCCAAGCCCCCACAAAGGAATGTCCACACACTGTATTGGTTAGAACACAGTCTTTATATAATCAATATTCAAGGTTATGTACACTTATCATAATAACTCACTTTGTACTTAGGAAAATCAACAATGGCAAATATATACAATTCTAAAGTGGTACCACCCTTTGTATTAGATCTCATTAAAGTGCATCAACAATACTGTAACAATGTCACACAGATCAATAGAGTGAAACCAGCAATAGAGAGAGGAGAGAAAATAAGATGGTTGAGCAATAGGCAGAATACTGGCCCCTACCACTAGACCCAGTTCTGTGTGGAGATCCCCCCACCTGGGCAACCTGTAAAATCAAGATATAGCACAAGCCCAGTCCATATATTGTTCTGCAAGTCTTATTCCCTCCTATAATGTTTTTACCCCCCCAATGTACCTGGTGGAGTCGATTTCTTCGAAGAGGCGTCGACAGATCCTTCTTGAGCGACCCCCTTTCAAGCGGGAGTCACGGATCGTCGAGAGGCGTCGAGAAGCATCGAGGAACTCGGTGTTCGGCGACGGGGAATCAACGGCCCTTCTTGAATGCCTTCCCTTTCAAGCGGGAGACACGGGGCGTCGAACGTCCGTCGACAAACATGGTAGAACGGCGTTGATGAGGCGGCAGCTTCGTCCGAGCGGTGCTCGTCGGCGTCAGAGCGTCGGCGTCCTGCAAGGCAGAGGCGTGCGGGGCACCTCGGTGACAATAGTTCTGGACTGCAAAGATTGTGGAGACAGAGGCCCAGCAAGGGCGTCGAGTCGTTCGAGTCTTTGTGGTCTTCGGGTGGCGGGAAACCCACCGGCAGGTTTCTCCTCGGCGCGTTGGTCGTCCTCGACTTTCTCCGGCAGGATAAAGGGGTCGACGGTGCGGACGAGGGAGTCCTTCGATTCGAATGTTCTTAGGCAAAGGAGCGGACAGCTCTGGTCGTCGGCGGCACGGCGTCAAGTGGTTCCCACGGCTGGGCAACACAACTTCGACGGGCCTCCAGCGGTTATACAAACCTGCGAACCCTGGTCGACGGCAATGGACTTCGACGGCGGCGATATCCGGGTGCTTCACTTCGATCTCCTCGGCGGTCCCGTCTCGGGTCGGCAACCTTTCGAGGGTCTGTCTTCCAGGGCGCTTCGGCGAAGATGGAGCGGTGCTCGATGGTCCCTCGGAGCACGGGAAGAGGGCGCCTTACCAGGTCCTCTCTCGGGTCAGTCTTCGACGATTTCGGCAGCCTTCGGATCGGTCAAAGCAAATGCAACAGCAAGTCTTCTTCTTCCAGCTGGACGTCGAGGATCAGCAGTTCCAGTTACTCTTAGAGTGGAGACTTAGCTCCAGAACGCTTCTGAACGCTTCTGAACATTCCCTGAACCTTCTGAACAGTGGTGAGAGGACCCCAGATATACTATTCTGTCTCTCATCCACACTGCTGGCACCCACTCAGCAGCCAATCATACAGAAGGGCATTCATGCAGTCAGTCAGCCAATCAGGCACACAGTGCATTCAAGCCACACTCCTCCCTTTCAGACACTCACAACAAGGAATGTGGATTGGGACAAGTACCCAGCCATTCAACACTACACACTGCATTCAGGCCAGTTTCGGGCAGGGCTGTCTCAGTCTTTGTCTCTCATGCCAGAAACCAGACAACCACAACAAGGAGTGTATATTGGTCACACACTCCATTCACCCAGGTCCCACCCACAAGAGGTACCCACAACATACAGTCACTGGGAAGGCTCCAGTCAGTCTAGCTGGGCCTTCACAACAACACCATATATGGAACTTCCACCCAACAGCCAGTCAGGGGGAAGGGACAGAGTCAGGGCTTCCCAGGACTTTGGGAAACAAGGTAACAGGCAATAGAAAGCAAGAGGCCACAGGGGCCATCTTGTTTCCTATCAGGAATCAACTGATCCCAATGGCAGGGCCTGGGTATCCCAAAATGGAGGACACCCAGAGCACCTGTCAAATTCAGCATGGAGCTGCCACCAGCCCATACCCTGCTCTGTGGGCCACCCACAGGTGCCCAAAAACATACACTAGAGGTACAGGGTTGTACCCCTACCCATGTGTGCCATAAGGGTATCCCATGGGTCTGTTCACCAAACCAAAAGAGAGAGCTGCACTGCCAGGAGTCCCACATGGACTCCTGGGCAGAAAACATGACAGAACACACGATAAAAAGCAGTAAAGGAAAAGGGCTTCAGAGGCCCTGTCCCTCTGATGCATTTCCAGCATCACACTCCCGCACTGGTCCACCCCCGGAAACTGGTTCCAATAGCGATGGCCGTGTCCTTGCTACCTGGATGACAGTTCCCCGGGGACTCGCAGGTGAGGCAACTTCAGGTTTCTCACAAGAGCCACCAGACCAAGCTGTGCGGATGGAGTGAGATGCTCACAGGCACCCACATGGAGGCGTCATGGACCGCAGGAGAGTGACTCCGGTGCATGGTAGTGGCTGCCAGTCCCAGTGAGGCGTGGTCTGGTGGAACAGAGGAGGTTCCTCTGGCGGGAACACGAGAAGCCGACGAGAGAGCCACAAGGGACTCTATGTAATGGGAGCAATCGGTCCAGAAATGTTGCCACGCATTCACTCGGTGAGTCAACCGAAAGGAATTAGGAACGCTGGGGCATGTGACAAAGCTGAAAGCTACTTGGGGAAGCATTTTCAACTCCTGACAAGTAGAGCAGAAGTACTAAAGGAGTGGTATGAAAGAGACAATTTATCTTGAACTGAGCAGAATATTGTTGAACAGAAATTCTTCAAAGATCTTCCTGAATTGATCCAGGGGAAGGGAGCAAAACCCTGGCACAAGGATTATTGTGTTGGAGTTATAATTTTGAACTGTTGCATATTTCTATTGAGCTGGAAACATATATTTTATTTACGTACTTTGGATATATATGTTAGTGTGAGGGTCAGATATATTTTGGACACACAGTCGACTTTCTTTAGTTTTAATTTGCTAGGCATGGACATTCTTGTTAGGATAGGCACAGATATGCCTTTTTCCAAACCCCTATTATTTATAATAAAAATGGCAAATGTTAAAAAATATGTACACCTTTGTGTCTGTCTCTCATTTCTGACCCCTCACAATAACCACAATTTTCCGTAACACAGTTAAACTATACTTCCAGTTTGCCAAATCCTAGTATACATCCAGTATGGAAAATCCTGCCTAAACACAGTTTGTAAAATCCCAGAATACAAAATGTTGGTGTGGAAGGAAAATGCAGACATATGCAAATTAATGCCTCAAGGACTGTTGATGGCAAATGTAATTGTAAGGGAATCTAAATGTCAGTGGAAGATGTATACTGATTTGAGAGAGAATAGGCCTCTATCATCAGTACTAGGCCTAACGTAGCTTAAGGAAAGACTCAATTTTGAATGATATGCTTGCAGTCAGAATGGTGAAAGGAAAAGTGTCCGTTAATGCTGTATTTACTGCCATGTTTCTATTTTACTGGCTTAGCAAAGGTATTTAGAACCATTCCTACACTGACAAAAGTATACTTTTGCTTCCACAAACAAAAGGTATTTCAAGCACATCTTGATAAAGAGTGTGAGTCTTAATTGTATTAAGTGTGCAGATCTGTGCTGATTATCACTTGAAGAGTAGGGAAATGACTTTGGGTGTCTAGGTTTGGGTTGCACCAGATAGAAGTCCATTGTGCTAATTGGGAGGACTGAACTCCCCCTCAGTGAAGTCATTGAATCTTCTTCTTGTTGAATTGAAGTCAATATACTGAAAATCTATACAAGTTGTGGATAACAGGGAAGGGTAAAACACTTGCGGATTGCTTGTGGATGTTGTGCTGTTTGTTTCTGTGTTTACCCTGCAGTGCTGCTGTTAAACATTTACTGAACCAGCCTCATCCGATACTCGAGTCCTGTGCACATTTTCTGTGACAAATTTGGTGCCTTTGGTCTTAGATTTATGAACCAACAGTGCCCCAGACGTGTCGCTGAGAAGTCTCTGAGAGACACCCCAGGCTCACTGAAGAAGGTAAGACACTTTGCCTTAATGGGGATCTTGTTGAGGGGTGTGCTCGTAGGTCAGGGAGCCTTTGCCCAACTGAAAAACAAGCCGATTTTTATTCAGAGGGCAGTTCTGTAGATATTTAAGATTACGATTTTGTGTGTTGTTTATTTGTGCTTGTACCTGGTAATTGTGTTTCTGTGTCTGTCAGAAAGAGCACTCTAAAAACCTCATCTGATCTGAGGACAGCCGGGTTCAGCAGTCAAATCACTTGCATCCATACACTAAATTTAAGAAGGGGTTAACATAAGCATAGGGTGTCAATAATCTTATATGACTGACTCTTAAATAAAAAAATTAAGGTCTATTCAAAATGACTGGCACACCATTTTGCCTAATCCACGCCTCCCACAAGATTTGATTGAAAATAGCTTGATGCACAGGGCTGGTGACTAAGAATACAGTGCAGGAGCTGAAAAGTGACTGTGTGCAAGAGTTTGTTGTCTGTCCACCCTTTAAAACCACAGTCATGTTTGCCGCTATAGAACCAATGCCTTGGCATGTGTGGCTTTAGTGAAGACTTTATTCTTTCTCCTGTGTTGCCTTAACTACGGTGTTGTCTGGTCAACACAGTCGTAACCGGGGCACTTTTCTGAGTACTGCCATTTCCAGCTGCATTCGTAAAGGAGACACTGGTGGAAGAGACAAATATTTCCAGGTACATGTAACCTACATCACATTATAACACTGTGTAGACTACCTGCTGCACCCCCTGGATAGCCCAATAGATGTGCTGGTATGAATCTGTGTGTTGCACCTATCTATTTCCAGGGCAAGAAACGTGCCTCTGCTTAGCTGTATTCTGTGGGGTGGAATATGTGTCTCACTTAGTTGTAGTTTGGGGATAGGAAATGTATTGCTCTTATCTGTACTTTGGGGAGTAAGAAAGGCATCACTCTTAGATGGATTTCTGGGGGTAGGAAATGTATTGAACTTAGCTGTACTTTTGGGGGTAGGACATGTATTGCACTTAGCTGTACTTTTGGGGGTAGGAATTGTATTGCACTTAGCTGCACTTTTGGGGGTAGGAATGTATTGCACCTTGCTATAATTTGGGGGCAGGAAACGTGTTGCACTTAGTTGGATTTTGGGGGCAGGATATGTGTCACACATAGCTTTATTTGAGGGGCAGGAAAGTCGTGCTCAGATTTAGTCTAGTGGCAGGAAGTGTGTCACTCAGATCAATTCAGAGGTAGAAGATATTTGGTAGGTTAACACATGTGTTGCATTTAGAAGAAATTATGTAGATTAGCACATGTATTCCTCATTGAATTAAATTGGGTTGGTTAGCTTAGAAGAAATCGCCATGGGTACTACACGTGTTGCACTTAGATTAATTTGTGTAGATTAGCAGATGCATTGCAAGTGAAGTACTGTGAAGGCCAGCACATGTACTGCTCTAGAAGAATTGGGAAGGTAGCACAGATTTGAGATTGAGTAGTGTGCTGCACTTAGATGGACTTGGGAGTGGGAACTTATGTTGCACTTTATAATGTTAGCCTGTCCATTGCGCTCAAAGATATATGACGACAATCTATACATTGCACTTAGAAGATCTATAAATTAGCCATTGCAACACATACAAATATATACAAGTATCCTTCATATTGCACTTAGAAGATGAACTGAAAATGTATATGCAAAGACCATAAAGGTAGCTTATCTGATTCATTTAGAGATTCCTTTTATCCCACGATCCTAAGCTTGTTTGTCACGCCTAGAAGATGCACTTAGTTAGTCGGTCTAGTGTGATTAGAAGACTTTGAGGGTAGCCTGTCCATAGTTCCTAGAAGAGCCTAGGAGGGTACCATCTCTTTTCACACAGATGATCTGATCAAGCTCCATCTGAGCTTAAGGTACGTATAACGCAACACTTTTGTGGACATCTGCCGTTGGCACGGCTATCAATCCACACACATCAGAATGCAGCTACAACTAAGACAAATTCGGTCTAGCTGGCCACATTACCAATCTCTTGCACTAGAGCTCTAATCGTGACCTCCCTCAGCATCCAGCCACATGCCTGACCTCTTGGGTTGCTTACTGGAGCCTAGCAAGCCCACCTAATTCCTAATCTTGGCCAAAAGCGGGCACGCGTGCGCACACACACACACTTTTCTGAGAATGTTCCCATCCATACCTGGACTGTGGTCCCCAAGGGTATTCCTACCACAAAGCGAATTGAGGCCATACAAATGGGAAAAAGCACTATATAAATGACAATTAGTACTACTACTATTTCACATGATGTGATGTCATTAAGAAATTCCTTGAGGAAAATGCATTTGATATTGATAAGATAGTTTATCTAGGATGATCTGCAGAGACCCTAACAACAAAGGTTCTCCAAAAGCAGATGGATTCCTGCAAGTGAGATGGAGGCCATTAAAAAAACCATTAAAAAACAAACCTCTGAAAGATGTCAAAGGTAAAAAGAGCCGTTAGAGGAACTGAAAGCAGAGCAAGCTAATTTGGCCATCCCTAAAAACAGAAAAGGCTACAGTATCCTCTATCCAGCACTCCAAGGGATAACCTCACCAGAAGAAACTCCAGAAGACATTTTTAATTTCCATCAGCCTGCTTTATTAAACCCTGCACCTGATTAGTACCAGATCAGCCCCAAGTAACTGTCTCTGCTGTGCCATCTCCACTAGGTGAGCAGATTCATTTTTTGAGAGCAGATTCATCCTTCAGTGAACGGCCAGTATGTATAGTCAATCCACCCCTATACACTGGATCTTGTAGGTGTTGCCGAGGATTGCCTCACCTCTCCATAACCAATTCCACGGATGCTTTCTGATGAGTTCAAATGGAGTCCATCAAAGAGGGGAAGGATTGTTCAATTGTTCACCAGGTACTCCATCCCGGCTCTGGTAATGCCTGCGTCTACTGCCCCCCTTGCCGCAGGAGCTGTGTTACACCAATCAACTTTATTTTGGCAAATTGCCATAAAAGTATGTATTTATTTATGCATTTCTTGTATTAAACACATCATCCGACACAATAACCAAATAATGCAATACAGTTAAAATGCACTGTCAGAATATATTTCGAAAATAAAATTGCATTTGCCTCATAACATTAAAATAACTAGTTCCCAGCAACCTCATTACAGTATTCTGCACTTCTATCACATTCATTAATCACGTGCACTTCACTGAACCCGTTACATTTACCATTCTGTATGTAATATTGTATAATATGAATATCTTCTTTCGTATATCCTTTACCCATGTATAATATGTATATTCTTTTCTCTTTGTAACTTTGTAACAAATGTATATGTAAGATATGCGCCCAGATGCCTCAGGGCTCGGTGTGCTTAACAAATAAATACACTAAACTAAACTAGAGGTCAGGTGGATTAAAATTCATATGAAATTAATTTTAAAAACTGCCATTTCAAAAAGTTAATTGGTTGGATATCAGCCATAAGTCATTATATATAATATTCCCAAATATAATTTGGTTGTAAAGAGGATGAAAATACTAAAATACATGCATTTCTAACATAAGAATATTGTTCCTAGAAGCAAATGTAATAGAATACGATTATATTGATAAAGTGTCATGTGCACATATATACAATAGAGTGTTAGGGGATACTCATGCCAGTGACAAATGGAAGAAAACTTCGAAGTATTCATGTCATTACTCTTAATTATAACAAGAGGTAAGAGTGTAAGGATTCAGACAACAGCTGTCAAAGCCCAAATAATTAAAATGTTTTTTCACATGTTTTATCCAAAGCAGGATTGTACCCCACTCCTGTCCTAAAACGCCCTGATGGCCCTCCCTGTATTTGGCCAGAGCAGGATTATTCCAGATACAAATCCAATTACACTGAGGTCTACTGGCAACCATTCGTCCTATGTAGATAATACCGGTCTGCTTGTGTTGGGAAATTGGGTCTCCTTGTGCTGGGAAATTGTCGGGGTAACTCCAAGTAAACTCAACACACTCTTCAAAAACTTTTTTTCACTGCTACACGTCCACAGATCTCAGCACCATAGAGTGCGGCCTGTCTTGACTGCAATTTATAAATGTTAAAAGCACGTCTCAGTGCTCCCCCTCAATGTGCTTTCCTAAATCTATGGCCATGTTATATCTTTCCAGTGTGATATTCACTTTATCGACCTCTTGTGACCAAATCCCTGAATCAGTAGGCTTTTCCCCAAATAGTCAAACTGTGTAACCTGCTCAACTTTGGCAGTACACATTTTAATACTAAATATTTAAAATATTGCCCTTGGAGGTTTAAAAAACAAATATTTGTTTTTTGAATAATTCACCATAAGGCCAAAGTCACCACATTATGAAATAAATAGTTCCAACTGTTTATTCTACCCAGTCGGGGTCAGGAACATCAGTACCGCATCATCTATGAATATCAAAACCGAGTATTTATCTCCACCCAAAGTTGGTGCATCAGTGGGGATAGCAAATAGGGATTCTATAGTTTGTTCATATATTAACACAATAATGTTGGTGCCAGAATACATCCCTGGTGCGCACCCTTCTGTGCATCAAAGACAACTGTTGTATCAACTCCCAGACTCCATCTAACCATAGCAGTATTATCTGTGTAAAGTGCTTTAATAGCAATTAAAATGGGTATTGGGACACCAAAGCTCTCCAGTCTTTCTCATAATTTGCTGTGTGGGACTTCATCAAATACCCCTTGCAAATCAATAAATAGCGTGTACAACTTCATACTCCTCAGGGCAACATATTTTTGCACCAGGAGGTTCAGTCGAAAAGCTTGATCTATGGTATTAATCCGAGTCCGAAATCCTGCCTGTAGGTGACTACTCTAGTTATTACTGATTACACACTTATTAAGCATGTCCAGGAGTAGTCTGGCATACATCACCACCTGCAGTAAGAACAAAAGTACGAACTTCTTCATACACAAGAAAAACCAATACTCCTCCCCTCCACCCTGTTATGTCGAAATACCACAGTGTGCACCTCAAGGCTTGGGAGCACTGAGAAGTGACTTGAACCAGTTGCTTTACTGGGTTCCGCAACGTAGGCCTGCTGACGTCAACTTCCGCTGGCAGGGAGCTCCTTGCTAGAAGTTGAAGTTATCTTTCTTTGATCTGACTTATAGCCTATGTTCAATGTTTTTAAAAAAAGCAACTCTCTCTCTCTATTTTGCTTTTCAGGCTTGAATCCAAGAGGGACATGTGCGGGTGACCTGGAACCTTGGGTGACTCCCAGGGTTCCTGATAATTGATGTGAAAATCCTAGTATGTATGAGAAGCAAGTCTCAGTGATCAAATTATCCATCCAAGTGCTCCAGTGTGTGTCCAGTGCCCAGGTAAGTGTCCAGTGCTCAGGAAAGTGTTCAGGTGAGTGGTCCAGTCCTCAAAGGCAACAGGGTTCAGATGAGTAGCAGCCCTCTGACAAACCGAGATGTTTGAGGACCCAATCGGAGCAGGACTCAGATGATTCCGATCAAGTAAGCTCTAGCCAGTGACTGCATTGGGATTAGAATGCTGAGCATGTGCCACGGGAGTGGCAGTACTTATGTAGATGTCCATTTAAAATGGCCGCCAAACTTTCCATTTACTGCAAGGATTTGAAATCCTTCAGTATTTTGTGCGCGACCATGCCCCTTGCCTCCTGTAGTGTTCCAAACGGGTGCATGAGTGTGTTTTTCCTGTCTGCGATTGTGGTCAATGGCCTGCCTCCAGTGCTGCACTATGCAGAGGTCCAGGACTCCACTGTTACATGCGAAGGTAGTTTGCCTGCTTGTGGTGGGTTTGCAGGGGGTTGTGTCTATGTGTGCCTGTGCTGCCTGATTCATGACATAAATCACCTCGAGCTGACCCTCACTGCACTCTTTGAGACAGTCGCTTGGGGCAGGGAATACGATAGTGACTATGCATGTGCCCCAGAGTTCCACTGTTTCCTTTAATAGTGTGCAAAAAATGCCTGAAGATCCTGTTAAGTTTCAAGAAGAGTTGAACGATATTGCTGATTGTTACAATCCTGCTTGTGGCGACCGAGTTGCTAAGAGATGCTAATCCGTCTGGCACATTCATTTGATTGAAATAAAGAAGCGAGTAAGCATCATAAGAACCCCTGTGAACAGGCCAATACCCCGGCCTTGTCAGAGAGGGCCCCAATTCCTGTACCAGCATTTTCGTTTGCAGACCCTTATCTCCTGCCTTGCCTCTGAAGTCAGATACTTGCCAGACCTTTTCTAATGGTTGCAGAGCCTCGCCAGCAACAATAACCCAGCAGAGCAAAGTAACATCTTCTCACAATTGTGAAGAACGAGTGCCACCATCAAATAGAGGAACAGAAGCACTCCCGAAAGAATATTCAATGCCGAAAGATAATTCAAATGTACACATGGTGATGGGTGGGCTTTAAAAGTTCACTTTCATAATAATGCCGTTTTGAGCATTAATGTTGGAATTTCATAGACGCATGATGTGTATATTTAAATTGATTACATTATTTCTATTTTATTGATAAATAGAACATCTGTGCAACCCTGTGTGTCTCTTGCCCCGAAAGGGGAGGGATTCTGTAGGGGAACACTATTGTTAAGTTGGGGGTCCTGGTTGATATAACAAACTTTATTAAATAAATGAAAATTGTGCACGCCTGATTTGGGGTGGGTGGAAAATTCCCCAGAATTAGATGTCACCCGATTAAAACATCCTACCTACACACCTAGCAAATACGAAAATGCACTCAGAATGGGAGTGCGGAGGTGGCAAACAGGCCGTCCATTATTTTGCCCCCGATCACTTCCTATGCCACCTACAATGCTGAAGTAGTCCGCCACACTTGCAGCACCATGAGAAGCGTAACTGTGATATGCCGCGGACACGGGCAGTTATGATCGCTGCCGCTCATTCTCAGTTGCTGGTTATGAGTTATGAGGGCCAGGGCCACTTGCACAAAGAATGACACGGATGTGCTTTGGAACTCAGGGCCCCACCTTATGCCGGCACCCACTCTTTAGTATTATGCTATGATGAGGCCTAAAGCATCACCCCAGTTTATGGAAACGCTGCAAGTCACGCAATGGCCATCCCTTCCACAACAAGAACCACATTCACAATTATAGAGTTCAAGGTTGATGGGCCAAACACCCTTTCCCCTCATATTCTGCCTACTTGTTTTCCCTTTCCACTTGGGGCGCTATAAAGTGATTAGGATTGAGACTGGTGCCTTATGGGAACTTCAATAAATACAATAACTGTGATCCCGCAGCCAGAGGCTAGTTGTGCACGCCATTCTGCATTTCAGAGTAGTTAGGTTCCAGAGGTGGAATCTTATTATATTTGTCAATTACACACCCTTTCAAAATCCCTTACTTATGTTTGCGTTACAAAAGCCCCTTCTCCCATTTCACTTGTTAAGAGAAACCTCGGCGCTTTCGATGAAACCGTACAATTATGTCCAATGCCGAGCTTCAAAACATGTCCTCTTTGTGCACATTGTGCAGCTGGAGCTGACAGCCTGTAAAACCGACTTGAAAGGAGAGTAATGCAATTCGATAGGCTGGTTTAATTGTGGACAATACCCATTGCAAAAGCTGTAGTAAATGATTTCCATCCAGGTGCGCCAGAATAACCAAAACTGGGCTGTTAATGTCAACAATCGGTGCTGGCTTGCCCGCAGTGGCAATTGGCAGGCATGCACTTGTCTACCTGCCTGCACAGGTGCTTCTTGAGAAAGCTGAACTCCCCTGTTCAACCCGTAGTTAATAGTTTGTATTAGGTCATTGGGGAATACATTATTTTCAGCTATACCGACCTGATCTGCAAAACAATTCCCGAAGTAGCCATACTTAAGATGTTTTAAGCTACAAGACATGCACGCCTCAGCCTGCATAACAGCGCCTTAACAGAAGACCAATGAGCGTATGCTGTTGTTAGATAGACTTGTTTGGTCACGTCCACCAAAAACAAATAGAGTATACATAAAGATGGTGGTGGGGTTGGTGTGGTGTAAGGAGGGGATTTCGGGGGTCCCCATACAGCGTGGACTGGCTTATACGGAACTCTGCAGATTTACTGGTAGGCCTCGGCACCCTAGGCCTCTTATTTTCAAATGTTCCCATAGGAAAAGGGTTGGGTTTGCTGAAAATGTGTTCAACATTATTTCGATGGCCAATAACAAAATAAAAAGTCGAATCAGGCAGACCAAAACTAGTCGACCAAACTACATACTTTCAAACAAAAGAAAGCCTGTAAAACTATGTAGAACCTCTTCCTGCAGAATGACATCATTGTAAATATAGATAAGGGACAAGTTACTCACATAGCAACCTTGGCTCTAAGATCAGAGAATCTGATCTATTACTAACTGCTTGAAACCATGTGTCAGACAACGCAGGGTCAGAATGTGTTCCCGACTGCTGTGATTTAAGGCTCGTGCAGTGTCACATGTTGGATGACACGTGGTCTCCAACACAATAAAGGACCGAGCGGCTTCCCGCTCGACAGTCAGAACACTGACTCCTGTTCCCTGTATGCTATTGCAGCCATGGTTGCTACATGCTGCGTGCCACTTTGGGGACAGGGGGCCAGCCTCAAATGGCCCTGCACATCAGGGTGCCAGCAACCCAGGCCCCCTGCCATCCAGACACCACCAATCCTTGCGGCCAAGCTCAGCAGCAGGATGGGCCAGGGCGCTTATTCTTCTTACTGATAGATTTTTACCCATCAGCAGTGATTTTTGGATACGGAGGCTTGAGCCTCATTACTCCATCTTCTCGGGTTGAGTATGTGGTTGTGGGTTAGTATTCTTCTTGGTCTGTGTGGTCTTGTCACAGTAGGGCTGGGGCAGGTCCTGCACTGGGTCATGGGCAGCACTAGCTTCACTGTTGCTGGTACCCCGGCAACATAACATCTGGCGACGCAGGGGGAATTATTCATTCCCGGCATGCCATTGGTCACCCCGAGGCATGCCTGAGGAAGTCCCTGGCCACGGTACTCCCTGCTGCTGGTCAGTCCTGACCCGACGGCTGCTAGCTGATGATGGCGTGTCCTGTGACACATGTGCTCTCACATCCAGAGTCCCCAGGGCGGGCTGGAAGGATGCAGTGCTGTGCTTTTGCGCTGTATTCCCCAACTGTCAGGCCGTGCCTGATGACTGTTGGCTGTGCCACCGATGTCCCACCCAAAGGTGGGCCAGTGCTGCCGGAGAGCCCAGCGCATTCTTCTGCACATACCTGCCAATCCTTGCGGCCCCGCTGTGCGGCGTGGGTCAGGAGCATGTCCTGCGTTATTTGTGCCTTGTAATAACGAAAAAAATCAGGGTGGGAGATCGAAACAGCAAGTTCTAGATTGATGTATTTAATATCAAAACAATGACATACTGATACATTTTCACTTTATGACAAAGCAACAACAAACGGACAGGTTTTTCACTCAACAGTAGGGGGTACTGCTAAGTACCATCCTTTTCAATATTGAGGGAATTTTCCTCACATTTGTGCACATTCTCTAACATACATAATACATTTTGATGAAAAAACGAGTAAGTGCGGCCCAGGACTGATTGTGGTCCGTGGGTTTTAAAAAAAACATAACACACAAACATATGTGAAACAGAAAGGTGGGACAAGACGTTATGTGAAATCGACACTTGTAAGAGGATTCAATTCAACACTACAGCTAAGTCAACGCCTAGTCTAGAATACTGAATGAAAACCCTTATTTATATATCTTTATGTCCAGTTCATGCGTTCTGGATGACTACCCCTATATAACACCCCTCTCTTGGAATCCCCCTGACCCCACTGAGCCAAGAAGTGGTTCTGTTTTGCAAGTTAAAAGGTTTATTTGAGAATTTAAACAATATATATATATCACACTTTATAATAAATTAATAATTGAATATCACACTTAATCTGATCAGTAATCAATAATGGATAGTCTGGCACTAGCACACTTGTGAATAGGAACAGAAGAATAAGGTGGTAGAGAATACTTTATATAAGTTCAGATGGATGTAATGTTGAATGAAAAATGCAATACAGAAAATACTCAATATGATTTCAACAAAACAATGTAATCACTTTTCTCTGGCAATCCCCTCCCCCCTTTATGCAATGCAAGGAAATGGAAGGAAAGCACACAGTTCTCAGAAATGCAATCAAATGTAATTCAGTTCACCCCAGCAAGCTTAGACTACAGATCGGAGTTTTAAACACAGGCCCAAAATGCTTTTACATGTGCTGGCAATGAAGTGAAAAATATGCTAAAATGCTTTTAATTCCCTCTAGAGGTTCAGGGTGAGTGGTGTCAAGTTAATATTAGTCCAGACTCACTCTAGCAATGATTCAGGGATGATTGGCAGGTTAAACAAATTTTTAGCAAGGAAAGCAAAAAAAAACTGCTGTTTTCAAATGTGGCGAAATTTGCAAATCGTGGCAAAATTTGCGAGTGCGTTTTTCGCGATTACAGAGGAACTACAAAGACTAGCACTATCGATTTGGGGTCCTAGGACAGCCTAGGATCTCAGCTTCCAGATGAAAGTTACTGCAAGTCTCTAGGACAAACGGTCACGGAGATATGAGCAATATGGTAAAAGTCGTTTTTCAGATTTGAAATTTTAAAGTTCAAAAAGACAAGTGACAGCTAGCAACTAGAAAATGACAGGTGACAGTTAGGAGGCAGTTCTACTTAGATTAAAATAGATTGAATTATATTATTTTAACTAAGAGATTGGTTCTACACAGTTCTGCTAGGTACTCACAATATATTTTTGAAATAAATGGGCACGCCACGGATCTGGTCAGGTTTTAGACTGGACTCTGGTCTGGTCTCGGCACTTCACAGTGATCTGGGTCAGCTCTCTGGTTCTGCTAACAGCGGTCTGGGTCAGCTCTGCTCTGCCTCTGGTTCTGGATATTGATAGATTTGAAGTCTGGATCTTTCTGCACAGCTTTCTCTAGAGATTGATGGAGGTAAAGTATGGATTTTCCCGGCAGAGCATCCCGCAGCAAATGGATTTGAAGGTCCCTATCTGTCCTGACTGTCTGCTTTTATGTGTTTTGAAAATGGGTGTGTGTGCAGCATCACTAGGCTCTACCCCTCTCCACTTGTCATTGGCCACTTCATCCTCTTCCCCTTGATTGGGGGAATGAAATGAAGTGTCATCATGATGAGGTCTGTTTATGGTACAGAGAACCCACCCCTGTCAAATTACACACAATCTATATTTTGACCCAAAAGACATATTTGCAAAAGGTACACATTTGTTTAAAATTACATGCACCCATCCCATATCACAGGAGGTATACCCTGTCCAAATCTGCTCTTCCTGGGAGCTTGCATTCAGAAATGGCGACATTTGCACTTTTTAACTGGTTTCGCAATATCGGACATTACCCCAAATTTACACACATGTGCGCAAGGAGTATGGACATTACTTGATGAAGTGTCAGATTTTTAACATGCATACATTTTAAGTAATACCCTCTTAACTGCTAGCTTGCCCCCAGATCATGCCACCGGTTCTAAAAACCTCTCAAAATGTGGGCAGAAAAATCACAAGAATTATGGTTTCATTTAAATAATTTTCACAAGTCCGTACTATGAGTTATTCATCTTTTTCTAAAACCATATTCTGGCTACAGGGGTGTGTCTTTTCAGGTCACATGGTACAGAAACCAGTCTTTCCACTTTCTTCAAGCTCAGCCTCTGTCTCCAGTTTCTCCCCCTCCCAGTTTCTGCCAAGAGGAAGCCATTTTTATTGCCCCTGCAATAAACCATCTGCCTGGGCCCTGGAAGGCCCATTGTTCAAGAGGAAGCCATTTATGGCCCCCATAATAAAACATTTGCCTGAGTCAGGACAGGGCTTTGTTCAATTTCCTGCAGAGCCCAGGTAATTCAATCAGAGAAGTGTCATATCCCTTTTGGTGGGAGCAGCAAAAGGACAGCTAGGCCTGGGAACACAGCTGTTGTGCAAGTCTCATCTCCTGTCGGGGGTAGCTGGTGGGCAGAATTCAGTTCCTTAAGCCAGGCCCCAGCTAATGTCACTTTTTGTTACCCAGTTTAAGTCAAGACAATGTTTACATATGCAGCTGGAATGCTGATTCTAAGTTCAAAACTATGACATTTAAACAATTGCAACCTATGTGACACTCAAAAGTAGGTCACTAATTTCTTTTAATCATTTAGATTTTTAGTGTCTTTCAGTCCAAATTTACTTAAACTGCTGAAATCCACAGCTCAGCCAGTCTTGTTATAAACCTTCAAGTCACTTCAGAATATAACTTTAGATTGGATCCACCTCTCAGTAAGTCTTTCTTTGGCCTGCCTTGGGTTCATCTATTCGGTTTTACACAAAAAAGTCTGGTGGTTTTAAAACGCCAGCTTTCTGATAGTGGTGAGTACTGGTAATGCAACCATTTTTGGGATTTAAGAAATTGAATTCCCCACAATTCTAGGTTGCTTTTGGCAATCAGCATTGCCATTCCCAATGGTTTCAGACTTCTGTGTGGGTAGTCCAATGGTGTTTTAGGCAGTGCCCTTCTGTGCCCATAACATCGGCAAAAATGAGTGGCAGCCTATTCTTCATGCATTTCCCTGTGCATTTTCTGGGAAGCTCTGGCCATCATGATGTTTTCCATGTCAGTACTGCACAGTTTTTGAGGTAGGGCTCGGATGCATGGGTAAAAACATCCCACAAGCCCCCCTCTTGCGATGGCCATTCGGTTTCACTGATGGAACTCGCAAGATCTGGGATGTTTCCTCATCTTCTTCATAGATGGCACAGTTCAGCATCTTTTCCTCCATCCGGTACTGATCGATCGGTTCTCCTCGCCGGTCCTGATGGGAATATTGGGCGGTACCCCGGGCCCCTCGCATTTCTGCTCCCAGTCTCCCGATCATCCTCCTTGGCCCGTCTCCAGGTTTTCTTTCTCCTAGGACGACAAAGGAAGAGCGGCAATACCTATTCATGGACATTTCTCCCCCACCATTGATATAGTGGGGTGGCATATAAATTTATAGTCAAAACATATGAACAGGCACATTTCTTTTTGCAATCAAAAATGAAAACACCCACATTGAGAAACTCAGAATTTGATAGGCGATATGTAGGATATTTTAAGTTAGAACTGAATTAATCTGAGACAGTACCCTCTAGGATTCCAGAGGATTCCTCCAGTTGTTGCAGAGTGTGCCTGGGATGGCAACACTTCAACTGGTTAATGTGGACCCACTTGTCTTCCCCCTCTGCCAAACCGCCTTTGGGGATGCGGATCTTGTAGGCCACAGGGGAGATTCTGTCTATAATCTCAAAGGGTCCCTTCCATGTAGGCAAAAATTTTCGGTGTTTGGCCAGGTTCCTTTGGAAATTGTATAAATAGACCCGGTCCCCCACCTGATATTCCTTCCTGGAAGTTTTCAGGTCATAGTGGGTCTTCATGCTATCAGCTGATCTTTCTAGATTCTGCTGAGCATAAGCAAAAGCATGTTGAAGGTGTTTCCTTAAATTCTCCACATACTCATGAGTTGTCGAGGCATTTATTAGTGTCTGCTCTTGGGTCCTGTAGAGCAAATGCTGAGGAAGCACCATCTTGCGCCCAGTCATCAACTCAAATGGTGACATTTTGGTTGCAGATGAAGGGGTAGATCTGATGGCCATTAGGACCAGAGGTAATTGGATATCCCAACTTGGCCCAGAACCTGCCACAAACTTCTTTAATATGCTCACAATGGTTCGGTTATATCTCTCTACTGCCCCAGAAGAAGCTGGCCTGTAAGCAATATGCAACTTCCTTTTGACCCCCAGTATTTCCCACATCTTTGTCATTACTTCACTGGTGAAGTGGGTACCCCTGTCTGACTCAATCCTTTGAGGTAGACCAAAACGGGAAAAGATGTGGTTAATCATCAGGGCAGCTGCAGTTTCTGCCTTGCAATTTGGGGCTGGGAGACATTCCACCCACTTGGTAAACAAGCATGTCACAGTCAACATGTACTTATTCCCCCTAGCAGAGCGAATCACGGGGCCTACAAAGTCGATTTGTAAATCTGACCATGGCAGTGTCATCCCCCTCTTTTGGAGGGGTGCACGGTGCGTGAGGGATGATGGCTGAAATTGTGCACACACAAGACACCCCTTCAAGTATTGGTCGAGGTCCTGCCCCATGTGTGGCCAGTATGCAACCTCTCTTAAGATTTCCAATGTTGTGTGAAACCCCTATGACCAGCGGTGGCCGCATCATGGGCGTGACTTAACATCAGGCTTCGGAATGAGGTATGAACCACCCACTGATCGTGGCCAGCTTTGGATTTCCTTACCAGCAAACCGTCTTGGATCCGGAACATTTTTGGACATTTCATCAACACTCTTAGGTCCTCTTTCCCAGTGTAATCGGTATCCGTCAGGGGAAAGTTCTCAGGGTCCTCAAGGTGCTGGTAAAATTTACCAATTATTGGATCCCCCTTCTGAGCGGTAATCAAATCAGCATCAGGGGTTTCCTTACTCCATTGTGCAATTGAAAGGTCATTGTGAGCATTTGTCTGGGACCTAGTGATAGCAGTGACCTGGATTTCACCCAACAGGGACTCAATCTCAATTAGATCCCCTTGGATGGCCCCGGTTTTGGCCAACTGATCAGCTAAGTCATTTCCAGTTTTGTCTGGTCCCTCTACTTTGGAATGACCCTTGATCTTTTTCCAATGGATGGTCATCTCATTCGAGGTGACCAGATCGTCAATGTTTTGAATCAACTTCCCATGTTTCAAGGGTTTGTTGTTAGCACATAACATGCCTCTGGTTTTCTAATTAACCAGGTGCTCCACGAACCCGTTCCGTACATAATCCGAATCTGTGATTATGACCAGTTTGTGGAGTTGATGCTGGATAGCGGTGAGGATGGCTTGATGCACAGCCATCAACTCTGCCACCTGACTACTTCGGGGACCAATTTTGTATCCAGCGGAGGGTTCTGGGGACTCATTCACCCATGCATTCCCTACGCCGGCCACCAGTTCTTTCTCCCCGTTGTTGTCAACATGGTAAGAGCATCCATCCACATAGACAGTGGGCATTCCCTCACACTTGTCCTCTTCAAAGACTTTGTGTGGGGAATTAAGGTATGCCTCCGTGTTGTCCTTGATTTTTAGACTTTCGTCCTCGAGACAGTTTTCTCTGGCACAATCATGCAAGTCAGCCAGACCTTGCGCGAGGGGACTCTTCTTGTTTTGGCCATATCTGACCTCCACAGGAAAGCCTTGCATTGACAGAATCCAGGAAGTAATTCGGGAATTACTCACATTCCCGGCTCTGATTCTGTCACTTTGGAGATATTGCAGAGGCTGGTGTGGAGTCTCCACTATGATGTGTTCCCCCTGGATAAACGGGCGGTAATTCTTCAATGCCCACACCGTTGCCAGAAGTGCCTTCTCACAATCGTTGAATTTTTCCTCCACAGAGGATAAAGTTTTGCTCGCATAGGAGATTACTTTATTGACCTTGTCATGCTTTTGGTATAATACTGCCGTCAAGCACGTATTAGAGAACCCCGTCTCCAGGAAGAACTCCTTGTTTCTGACAGGGTAAGCTAGGCAGGGCGCTAGTGAGAGGCTTCTTTTGAGTTGTCTTACTGCCTCGGCTTGTTCTGGACCCCATTCCCACTTGACCCCCCCCTTCAGGAGATGAATCAGGGGTCTGGTGATCTCTGCGTAGCCCTCAATGAACTTTCTGCTGTAATTAGTCAGTCCAAGGAGGCTCCTTAGTTCCCGCAGAGTTGTGGGGTCTTTCAGTTTCTGAAGTGCTTCCACTTTCTTTTCCTGGGGACAGAGACCCTGAGGAGTAATCTCATGCCCCAAGAAATTAACACGGGTTCTACACCACTGTGCTTTCTGAAAGGAAAGTTTTGCTCCGGCGGCCCTCAACTGCGTCAGAACATAACGGATCTCCGCTATGTGTTCCTCCACAGATGAACTTTTGATGAGGACATCATCTACATAAGCCAGGTTACCCCTCGCACCCAGGTCGGGCATGGCCTTATGTAGGAAAATGTTGAATTCATTGCCGGAGTTGAGGTATCCGAAGGGAGTCCGGGTCCATGTGTACTGCTGGCCCCCAAAGGTAAAAGCCAGTTTGTATTGGTCCTCCCTGCTGACAGGCACGGTCCAGTATCCATTGGTCAGCTCTATTGCAGTGAATACCTGTGACCCCTGAATCTGGGCCAGCCCTTGGTCAATGTAGGGCAGAGGCCATCGGGAAGTATGGACCCGTTTGTTGAGCTCCCTGAGGTCGGCACAGAGTCTCCACTGGCCGTTTGGCTTCAATATTCCCAGCACCGGATTATTGAAGGTGCTCCGGACTGGACGGATTATTCCCCGGGACTCAAGGTTCTTAATTATTTCAGTAAGGGACTCCATTGATGCGAGAGGCAAGCGATATTGCTTCACAAACACAGGAGTCATGCCAGGGTCCGTGGGGATTGTTGTTGTGTGGATGTCGGTGCGGCCACAGTCATACGAGTCTACCGCAAAGAGATCTTGGAAATCCAAGAAAACTTGTTTCAACTTTTGCTTTTGTTCCAGAGTCACACAGGCATCAGCTAGGTTGACTCTCTCTTCCACCATCTGCCTGAAGCCTGGAAAGACTTCTGGTTTGGCTATTTCAGCGGCCTCCTCCAGCTGGGTGGAGAAGTCCCTGGTCAGAGTGCTGATTTGGACTGGAGGCTTCAGGTGGGAAAGGCAGCCCTCATGGACCTGGAAAATCACCTCATCCCTCCTGAAGTCACAAGTCACATCTTCCTTACCATAAGGGCAAGAAGTGTACACCAGGAAGTTCCCCCCGTGCCGGGTAAAAATCCTGTCTGGTGTTGTATTGTCATCCCTGTCACTGTCAAAGCAGTCCTTGGGGATTGGCCCTAACAGTTCATTACCTAAATCTATGGAAAAATGTCGGTCATCAACCGCCATTCCAATAATGGTGCCTGCGGATAGAGTAATACTCTTTAAGTCGCTGTTATCCACCTCTATTGGAATGGTGTCATGTTCTATGTTGACTAATGGTGTTGGGTTTACCCCTAACCCTTGCTGTTGGAGAGAAGCATTTAGATGTATGTAAGCATCAGGGTTTTGCAAATATTGTCCTCTTTTAACGTTCACTTCCAGGGAGAATTGACGGGTCCTTTCTGGGATGGTGACTTCCTCTTTGATCTGAATTTCAACTGCGTAAGGTAGCAATTGAGCTGACCTAAATGCTTTTTCTGGATCATCAAAGCCCATGGGATTATCCGCTAATCGGGACCAAGCTTTGAAGTTTATTAGGTCCAAACTAATGGCAAAGCGATTGAGAATGTCACTGCCTAAGTAAAAGGCGGCAGTGACGTCTCGAACGACCCAACAATTATGGACTATGCTCTTGTTGCCAATGGAGATTTTGAGCATACACCTGCTTGGCAGGAGATGTTTGGAATTAGGTGCTTCCAGGTCCATTTCCCATTTGTCTATCAGTTTGAAGGTGGGAATGGCTGGATCTTTTGGGAGTTGGCGAAACATGGCTTCGCTGATGAAGCTCTTACCATTGTTCACGCACACTCGAGCGAGAACAGAGTCCTTCCCATCATTTAACTGAACAGGGATGAACAACTGCTCTCCAATTTGCTGAATATCAGCCAGGCTCTGAGCTGATTTCACATCTTTCTGGACTATAGGAGTGGGAGTTTCTGATTGTGGATTAGTAAATAATTTCAGGGTGTTTCCTTCCAGTGTGGAATACCACCTTAAACTGGAAGGAAGGTTGATTTTCAGAAATAGAGAGGACCCTCCATCACCAGTCTGTTGTCCTACTGCTATTACTGTCACGTCTGGAATTTGGCTATTCTGGAAGTGAAATTCTACTTGGTCAGATTTTTGTTCAACCATGTGGCAGGTGCCGTTTAAACTAACATGGTTGACACTCTGTTTTAATTTTATTGGTCGGCTAGTCTGGGTCCAGAGGACCTTGTTTACGCAATCTATAAAGGGTGACAACCTCCTCAGGAGGTCATTCCCCAGTAAACAAGGGGTGCCCTCTGGAGTCACTACTATGACCGGGTGTTTCACCTTGTGTCGCCCGATCTTAATGTCCAAGTCTGCAGTCCCCTCAACGGGAATTTCCTTCCCGTCAAAGTTCTGCAGTTGTCCAGGAAGAGAGGTGAGAGGAATTTGGTAATTCTCTCCCCTTCCTACATTCAATTCGTCAAAGGCCCTTCTGGACAGAAGGGTAGCTTGAGATCCAGTGTCCACCAGTTCCAAAATTGTACCCTGCCCCTGTACTTGTACCGGGGCATAGTATCTTCCCTCCTTCTCCTCAAGGGGGCACAGATAATGCACATTTTTGGACAACTGGTGGGCTAACTTTCTGGTTTTGGACATCGCTAGCAAAGAGATTTGGGCAGAATTCTGTGGAGAGCCTTGGGAATCTGAAAGAAAAAGTTGGCAACTGGAGATCAGAGCCATTGTGGGTTCCCCTGGCTCCGGTTCTGGGCCGCCCCCCCCTTTTTGGAGGCAGTCATCAGGATGGGTTTGAACCAGGGGATTTTGCTATTGTTGGTTCTGGGATAAGATAGTGGGCGGCGGTAGCTCAGTCTCCACATCTCCCCAGTCTATATTGGAATCTTTTGGACCCATTTTTCCTTGCCTTTTCCCAGGATCTACTGAGGATCCCTCTCCCTCAAATTGGAAGATCTGTACCTCCTCCTCAAACTGAGTCTGTTTGGGTCTTTTGTTTCTCCTACTGTAACGCTCACCTGATTCCCGCAGAGGCGCCGGTCTTGACTGGGTGAATGCCGTATCTTCGAAGGTGATGTGTAACACACGGTTGGCTCTTTGGGCTGGACCTCTGTGCACTGTATGTCTGACTCGAAGAGTAAGATGTCTGCAGATAGAAAATATGGGATTAATGAACTGGGGTTATTGGGTGCCTCTCTCCTCTTCCCTTTCTCTTCTCCTGTAGAACCCCAAAGGTTAACGCCCTCACCTTAGGTAAGTGAACGCCGAGCTCTCCATCTGCCTCGGGGCAGGGTGCCGTAACCAGTTTCTTCACTGGATAAGGGTGCAGGCCTCTTGACCTCAGAGGACTGCTGTCCGTCGTTAACTGCACGAACGGTAAGTTCTGGGCACTTCAAATGTCTTAAAAGTCTTTTGTAATGATATCTCTTGTTTTGCAGGGTTCCGGCGATGGCGGATGGCGGGCTGATGAGAGTTGAGGATCGAACCCGCGTGAGGAATAGAAGCGCCTGGAAGCACGTAAGTAAGCGCTTGTAGCCTGCTTCACGATGCGCACTAACTGTCCCTTTTATCTTGCAGGTACAAGTTCGGAGCTTTAGAGAAGCTGAAGGGTGCTGGAATACCCACTGGATTCGGCGTGGGAAGGAGTAATGGCACGTGAGTAATAACGTTGCCCAATGTCTTTAAACGCACCTTCTTTTGTCTTTCAGATGCGGGATGCAGCGCCGAAGGCCTCCGGAGCGTGCGAAGAGCTGGTAAGCTTTTGTCTTTCAGATGCCGGAATGCAGTGCGAAGACCTCCGGAGCATGCGAAGAGTAGGTAAGCCTTTGTCTTTCAGATGCCAGAATGCAGCGCGAGGCGTTGGTGACAGCCGATGGACCAGGTAAGAGATGCGCTGCCACTGAAGACCGTAGTGCTAACCTGTTCTTTCTTTGTCTTTACAGGTGCTGCTGAAGACTGGATTGCAGGATGGTAAGCCTTTGTTCCCTTAGGCCCAGGATCAGAAGCAGAAGACACGATGAGCGTTCTGCTGCAGAGAATGCAGAATAACACAAAGCAAGATTCATCCATCGGGTGTGGTTTAAATAGCCTCCTGTAGTGCTTAGGTGTCTCCTTCCACAGCCACGTCTAGGTAAGAAAAGAGTTCCTGCTTTCCAGAAGAGTTCCAGTGTTCTGAACCTAGGGAGTGGCTCCTGCCCCACCCAACAGGAAAAGTAGTCCCAAACAGAAGAGGATCAGGGGTTCAACTGGCAGGTAAGTAAGCAGCATGGTCTGCTGCAGGTAAGTCCACCCAAGCATTATGAGCCCGGCGCTTCCAGCGCTGGGACTGGGCATCTTTATGAGCCTGGTGCCACTGGCGCCAGGACAGTGTCCAAAAGGTCCCAATTGGGACTGGTTGGCACTTGGAACCGGGGTTATGGGTCTGCTTCCAAGGGAGTCGGGCAAGTCCTGATCTTTTGGAAGCAGAGATCATGACACCTACCCCCCCTCTGCTCCTTAGGAGGCAGACTTTCAGGGGCAAGAGATTTTGTTTCCGGTTCCTGGGTTTCCAGGGGCTGTTTACAAGTGAGGAAGGAAGCTTCCTCCAAGGCTTTACACCCCCCTTCCCCTTGTGCCTCCTCCCTAGGAACCGGTGAGTTATCGGGGCGCTGCCCCCGTCATTGTTCTGGGGCACCAGGTCCAGAGTTGGGTGCGTTCTGCGCCGGCATGCCGATCTGAGGGTTCTGCTGAGCCCTCAGTATGTGACCCAGATCCCGCGCCATGTTTTGAACCTGGCGCTCTAACTGGGAAACCCGTTCAGGCTGATACGGGGCCCTGTTTTCTCCCCTGGGCTGATCCCGGGAAGGGTAGCTATCCCTTCTTTGGTAGTACCCCTGGTTGGGAATATTTGGATACCCCTCCACCCTTGGCCTCCCCTCTCCTGGATTCGGTTGTCTGGGCTCAGGGAATTGGGGAAAGAAGGGTGGAGGATTTTGGGGCTGGAAGTTGGGTGGATACCTGGGGAAGAAGTTCTGCCCAGGATTTGGAGAATTTCTGCCCTCCGGTGGGAAGTTAGGGGGGAAGTTCCCTGGGTTAGGTGCTTGGCTGGATCCACCCCCTTGGGCTGGAGGAGTCCACACATAACCCAGGATGGGTCGATTTCCCTTGTAACGGGGACTTACATAATCAGGAGAGCGAGGGACCACATTTGTGGGGCTGCCTCCCTGGCTCCCTGTCTGTGACTGGCCCGAGGACCTTCTGGGCCTAGCATTATTAGGTGCAGGTAGGTTTTTAGGCCCCCCCATCTCCAAATCTAAAACGGGGGTGACCTTTACCTCTGCCACCTTGGCAGCAGCAGGGGTGTTGTTGGCTTTGGGGTTTTTGGGCGCATTATTTTTATTTTCTATTGGCTTCTGCACCTCATAGATCCGGGTCGCCTGTTCAATGACCCAGTCTAAAGATCTTTTCTCGTGAAAATCCCTCACGAGCTGGGTCATTATGTATTTGGGCAAGGCATGGAAAAACGTATTAATAAATTCTCTGCTATCCGTGCGCACCCTTCTTGTGGTCTGTGCAAAAGCACGCTTTAACTCCTGCACAAATTCTTGTGGGGCCTGATCCTCCCCACATTGTAAATTGTAGGCTGCCTTGCGAGCCTTCGGAGGATTTCTATGAGTAGAAAAATGTTTCAAGATGGCCGCCTTATAGGTGGACCATCTTAAATGATTTTGGTCCTCCAGCCCCGCAAAGAAACTGGAGTATTCTGGGGAGAATGTCCACTTTACATATTGGATACAGCTTTGGCTGTCCTTCAAATGAAAAGTCTCCATCATTTGCTCATAGAGCTCCAAGTGTTCCCAAACAGAGTACTTGGCGTTCTTATGATAAGGCGTGATGACACTCCTGATTGCCTTAATATGTTTCAATGGGTCTTTAAGCAAGGCCCTTTTTGCCTTATTGGCCTTTTTGGTTCGGATAACCCTTGTCCATTCGTCCTCTGACTCAGAGGCACTGCTTCCAGAGGTTCCTGTCTGATCTTCCAGGTTTTCCCGGATTCTGCGAGCCTGGGAATGGCTGGCAGAATGTGGGGACCTGATCTCCTGTGTCCTGTACCGCTCAGAGGAGTCTTCAGATCCCTCCTTGCTGCCAGGATTTGATGGGTACCCCCCCCCCACTGACCTAACTGGGCAGAGGTTTTCAGGATGCCCTTAATGGGCCTACTCTCCTGGGGTTCCCCATTAAATTGCACTGTGCTTGGGTGCCCATACCCGGATGCCCGCCCATCCATTCCTGGGAGGTACTGACCTATGAGCCCCATGCTTCTGGCTGGATAGTAATCTGCCATCCCTGTGGCCCGGTGCTCACGTGCGCCAGGGGACATGGGGGTGGCAGAGTCCAGGGACTGAGAGAGATAAAGGCCTCTGGTACTAGGGCTCCGTATTTCCAAAGACAATGAAGAGGACCAAGAAGATGAGGTGGAGGAAGTGCCTACCTCTAGCACCCAGAGAGAATCATGGTTGTGGCAGTTCTTTACCACTGTTGGGAATGTACCAAAGGCTAAAGCTACAAAAGTGACATGCACTGAGTGCAGTTGCGGACTACCTGGACATTACTCCTACAAGACCACCTCCATGCGCTGCCACACGAAATCCAACTACCGCAATGCTCTCAGAAAGATTGCCCCTTTCTTAGCAAGTGGTAGGCTGTCTTCCTCCACATCATCTTCCTCAACCAATACTGTAACCACAAAACCTAATTCTGTGGGACACAAAATCCCACCAGCTACCTTGCAAGCAATAAAAGAGGCTGTTGATCCATATCTTTGGAAGACATCAGTCCTCTGTATATACTGCAACACACCACTCTGCAGAGGGAAGCAATTTCAAAGTGCTTTTGACGCTGTAATCAAGGACCATGAGAAACACTGCCCACTACCTTAGAAGTAATACACATGCAACATCTTCCCCTGTCCACCTGACCCTCCATATTAGTGCTTGGTGCCTCTTCCCTCATTTCCCTCATTACCTTACGTTCCAACATTAATTTTTTAAAACAACAAAAGAAAGGTTCTTTTAGGAACCACCATTTACAGTTAAAAAATAGAACTAAAAAAATCTTATAGACTCCATCTACTTTACATTTCTCAATAAAGTACATAGACTCAATAAATGTTTCCAACATTTCCATTAGCATTTTGTGTTATGCTCATGGGAATAATGTGGCGTTTATCCCCTGTTCCAGGTACTGGAACGGGCGATAACGGCCCGGCAGCCCAAGTTGGTGGCCCAAGCAAAGGGTGTCTGTGTGTGCCCTGATGCCTGCAGGCTTCAGCATGTTAGAAATAAATAAATAAATCTATAACGAGGGCTCCGGACCATTATCCTCATTGTAGACCCTGCAGTGAGGGATAAAGCCCATTAGCGCCCCTGGTTTCCAAAGTGGGATCCCAGGGTGTTAAAAGATAGATTTTTCTTCCTACAGCGGGACGCCTGTGGGGTCGCACTGTAGGAAGGAATATCCTTTTCTAAGATGGCCACCATAGAAAGGGAAGGCGGGGCTCCGAAGAGAGCCTCTCTTCCCGTTCCATGGTAGCCTGGAGAAGGTGAAGACAGAACTCTATGACCATATTACCACAAGCACATTTTTTTCCCTTTCAAACCTATCCCACTTTCGAATAATGTTACCACCTAGCAAGTCCCAGGTGGCCACTTTAACCCTATTTTCCGTCCCTTACGATCATGGCCAGTAGCCAGATTGTTCGGGTCATGACCTTATATCATGACCCAGACAATCTGGCTATTGGCCATGGCCACAGGCTATACCTCAGTCACCAAAGATATATCACTATTTTTTGTACCTGCATTATGACACTTGTCAAAAAATAAAACACGGACACATTTGCAAAACCATGCTTTAAGGTCCATGCCAATGCCCCTCACATAAGTTTGCTTGAAATCCGCCCATGTTTTGTTTTTCAAAAGTGTCAAAATGTGTGTACATACAATAGCTATATATAGTTAGACTCCACTTGATAAAATCCATTCAGTCTTTACACAAACATTGAAGGTTGGGTCTATAATCTTTCTGAAAACTTTTGTCCACATTCGTCAAACGGCAACAAAGATATAAAGCCATCTAAAAATGTTGAGACCCACCCTCTAATTTAGCACCCTCTTGAGAAAATACCACCAAACTTTACAAAAACATTTGTATCTAGATTTTAAATCGTTTTGCAAACTTTTGTGAAAATTCATCAAATGTTACAACATTTATAAGCCTTTACAATATTTTGGGACCCGTCCTCTAAATGTGTTCCCTCTTGACAAAACAGCTCCACACTTTCCAAAACCATTCAGAATCAAGTCTAGAATGAAATTCCAAAATCTCATGCAGTTTCATTGAGTGGCACCAAAGTTATAAGCCATCCAAGAACTGCTCTTCACCATCCCGGTAAAGCAGAAATAGGCACAGATGTCCCTGAACATCTGAAGTACCCATGAACTTTGCAGAACTGTCCCCGAACATCTGGACTGTTCGCAGACTTTCGCGGTGAAAACGCCTGTTTTTTGGCTTTTTATGGCCATACCCCATCCCATCCTCATCACCCTCACCTCCCCAGAGATTGTTTGATAAGTTTGACAAGTGCAATGTTGTCTTTTTTAATATATTTAATCACGATGTCCGTGGACATCGGCCGCTGTCCACGAACCCCCCAGGGTGGGCTCCATCCAGCGGTTTCTGCTGTAGGCGTGATAACAGTTTTTTGCCATTGCGTCTATGAAAAAAATAATAATACTTTGGACCCCTCTATAACTTTGCCCCCCCCCCATTACGAAATCTCACCAAACATACCAAAAATATTCAGAGTGGGCCATATACTTGTTTTGCAAAGTTTGGTAAGGATTTGTCCAGGGGAGCAAAGTTATAAGCAGCCCAAAAAGTGCTCTTCCTATTAGTTGAGCAACTTAACCATAACTACACGGCAAACTAAATCACTTCTGGCAGCACCTAATGTGAACAGATAAGGCACAGTGAGATTAAATGATTTACACGGGAACACACATTTTATTAAAGTTGTGATATCAGTATTTGGACCCAGGCTGTGATTTAAGCACTTAACTACAAATCTTCCCAGTGATGGGTCACATAAATATGTTGGGCTTCCAAAATCGAAAATAATTTGTTTTTCTATCAATGCCTTGAAAAGTACACACATTTTCCCTTTGACAGTTTATATTACCCATCGTGCATGTCCAATGGACGATGCAAGGCTGGAGGCGTTTTTCTTCCTCAGTCTTGCCTGCCCATGTCCACTGGGGACCCACCCAAACTAGAGAGTTAACCCCAACTCCTGTGGGAACTGGGGATGATCAGTATTGATCATAGAGAATTGCTCACACCAGGAAGGACTTAATAATGTCAGTTAATTAATGACAACATCGATACATATAAAGTATACCTCTAAGAGGTTATACATGCAACCCTACACTGAATCAATAATGCAATATGCACGGAAATACATTTAAATACAAAGGTAGTGATATTCAAGTACCCGCCAAAACGTATGGAATGTGCTTCAGGCCCAGATTCAGGATGGAAATGTGTCTATAATTTGCAGCGCATGTCCTTACCTAGACCTTTGGTGAACGGACACCCCTCCCCCAAGAATAGCTGTGAGATAGCTAATAAATGATGCAAATAAATATTTGTTTGTCCTATAAATGTATGTCCAGGCATACTGCATTATTTATTCAATGTAGGGTTGCATGTGTAACCTCTTTTAGGTATAGTTTTTATGTATCGATTTTGTCATTAACTAACTGACATTATTAAGTCATTCCTGATCGGAGCAATTTTCTATGTTCCATACATGTCCGTTGGGGAAGCAGCCTGGGGAACTGCACGACTGAATTTCTGAAGGCGCGTTCCTGCACCTTTCCACCCTTTGAGACTGAGCGGGTGTGCCAGCAATGTGGCGATCCAGATGCTGTGCGCATGTGCCAGAATCAGGAAACAGTCTGTGCCTCCTGGTTCCTGTTCTTGTGTGCAGGAGCCAGAGGGCCTTCACCACGCAGGGGCCAGCATTGCAGAGAGGAGCAGGATAGGGGCCAGTGTTGAGGTAAGTGTGGAATGTAATTGTGTATGCATGATGCTTATGATGTGTGTGTCTATGTATGCATGTGTGAATGAGCATATATATGATGTATGGGCAGTTGGGTGTGCATGAGCGAGTGAATTCTGTTTGAATGCTGTGTGGAAGAGCATGTTGATGCTGCATGAATATGTGTTTGAATGAGCGAGTTAATGCTGCACATGTTTGTTTGAATGAGTTTATGGTTGCGTTGGGTTTGTGCCGGCCCTGGAAATGTGGGCGTGGAAGTTGGGGTGCGGGGGTGGGAGGGTGGGGGATTTAGGACAGGGCATCTGTGATAAAGCAAGCATTATGAGTGGTAAAACGTGGCTAGAAGGGAATTTTGGTGCAACCACAACACCTATTTCTTATTGTTGCATGAAATGTATTACTAGGCATCTATCATAAATCAAGCATGATCAGTGTTATTAGATGGCTAGACTGGCATAGTGCTGCAGCCAGTCTAGCTATATCATTTTACTGTGGCATGGCATCTTTTACTGGGCATCTATGATGAAGCAAACATATATTATTGTAGATTGACCTACGTTGGAGCATGCAGTTTGAACACGTTTTCTTATTGTGGGATGGCATTTTAATGGCAAAGCCAACAGGAGTATGTTCTTAAGTGTGGGTACTTCTATATAGTGGCATAGCTAGCTTGGTCTAGTATCATTACTGGCATTATGCGCAAATCAAACATTAGTATGTTCTTATATGGGAATACTGGTGTGTATAAATAGGTGCAGCCAGCATGGAGATGTATGGCACAACCTTCGTGAACATGTTTTTTATAGAAGCATATATTGTGGGGAAAGGCATCATGAAAATGTGTTGGGAAACGTTCCTGTGCACAGTTGGTGACTTGTATATATTGGATATTTTTCAAGAGTTACCCACTGTCTTTTTTATCCAATTTTTCACAGACAGAAAGTGTGCTGTATAAATCACCCTTTTAACCCATTATTCCAAAAAAATTCTCGGGGAGAACCCCCCAAACCCTCACTGGTTGGTTCGGGCACTCTTGCCAAGCTCAGTCACTCTCCGATATTTGTGGCAAAAATGTGCATCCTTCCATTTAAAAAAGTTCACCAGCCGCCACTGCAATAGTTGAACCCAAAGGGGTGAAGAAGATGGTAGATCGGGAGAGATCTTGACAGTAGAGATAGTTGTGCCCGAAGGCGTGTAGAAGGTGGTAGAGAGAGCAATATGGATAGTGGAGATTGCTGTGCTCAAAGAGGTGAAGGAGAGTAAGAAGGTCAATAGATCAAGGAGGGAGAGAAGGAATACACAGAAGATGTGGTTAGAAAAGGAGAGAATTCTGGCAAGGAGAGTCTGGGAGTTGGTAGA
Source organism: Ambystoma mexicanum (assembly GCF_040938575.1). Classification (NCBI taxonomy): domain Eukaryota; kingdom Metazoa; phylum Chordata; class Amphibia; order Caudata; family Ambystomatidae; genus Ambystoma; species Ambystoma mexicanum. The sequence continues at coordinate 748,246,609 of NC_090923.1, read as the reverse complement.
AAGTCTGATCGCAGATATCAACAGTTTAAAGAGGTGGATATGGGCAAATGAAATAGGAGCGACCAGGAGAGGAATGGGAAAAAAGGACCCTCAAGATGTCCAATGGACTAGCCTAACAGGATTGGGGTCTGCAATCCAAGGGAGAATAGATGAGCTTCTCCTCACCCTGCCAAGCTTCCGTTGGCCAGATTCTGGAGTATGGGAAGTACCACGATTGACTTCTAACCCCCAACTTCCACTGGAAGAGGAGTCTGAGGCCTTCCAGGGGAGGGGCTTGTAGTATTTGAAAGATCACAATGGAGCCTCAACCACAGTAGTCCAGCAATGACAAGGAACAAATGAGAAGGATTAAAAAAAGGGGCGACATTACAGTGAAACCAGCAATTGTCTCAGCCCTAGAGGAACACAAGTCCAGGATACTGGGGCAACTAGAGACTTTTCTTTTTGTTCTTTTGTGAAAGAGACTTTTCATTGTGGACCATGTTTATTTCCATGTGGGGTTGCAAACTTTGAGTAATTTTTCTTTCATTTTAGTTAGAAATCACCTGATCTCGCCTGACGTCCTCCAGTTGCACTTTATGCCATCTCAGTGTACTCTTTTGCCCCTGCAATGTTTTTGTTCCCACCTTGAATTAAGGTTTTCTGTGTTGATCTGGTCGCCGATCCCCATCTCCTATATGACAGTCGTGAACCATAAATCCCACTACATAGTTTCTCTCCATTTTATTCACCAAATGGGTTCATATTGTTAACTTCGAAATGATAGTAGTTTTTGCAGGTAGAACATCCCAGGATGGGCACTTCTGTGGCCCCTGAGATTTGAGACAGGCCCCACAGCCTTGTGAGAGGCCATGGGCTGGGATGTCCTTCAGTATGAGGTCTTAAATTAACCTTGCAGCCACTCCAACTAAAGGGGCTGCGTGTACAGGTAAGTCCTGCCGTCAGAGAATGTTCATCTCCTGTTAGGTCCCCGAATTACATATCACCAAGGATGGGGGCCTGCAATAAAAGTGGCTTGCTTTACCCTCCTTGTGAACATGTACTGGTAGAAAGGTCAGTGGTTTGACTGCAGAAACGGCCACTGGACTGGAAGATGTCAAACAGTTGGTGGGAGCAGGGAAGGCCTTCTCAAAACAGTAAACTCTACTGTTCTGACAGCAGATGTGTATTTATAAAAATGGCTGTATATATGCTAAAGCATGGACATAGCATTAGGGTAGGGTAACATTAGCCAGTGTGGAGAGTACCCTGGAGTAAGGTAGAATTGCTCAGCCTTACAAGGGTGGTGCACACGTGGAGCTCAAAACCAGAGCAAAGGTCAGTGTGGGTGAGGGGAGTTTAGCCTGTTTGCGTTGCCAGTCCCTGAGGTGGGAACTGTGACATTTTTGTGGCTCAAACACACCATATGATACAAGCTGTTTTGAAGTGTTTGTAAATGATGATGTTGTAAGGGGCAGTGTGATATGTATCGTGGATAGCTGCCCCGGACATTGGATCCCTGAATCAAATTATTATGATATGAGTTCAAGTGTTTATTATTTTCTTTTAAATTGCAGCTGATATTTGGTACAGCAATCCCCATCTATTGACTTCAGTTAATGCTTGCACTCGAGAGTTGTTCGGCGGGACATGTGCAGTAAGCATTGCTGAGACAGTGCTTTGAGGGACTCTCGAGTTCACTGAGTGAAGACCACCCAGCCTCCATCTTCAGATCTGGCCCGTTCATACCCGTTGTCCCAATGGAACCTTATTGCCCAGCGGAAAAACGCTAGGAGGCGGTGGCTCAACGTCCCTCATTTTAGCAGGTGGAAACCAGAGGTTGTCAGACGGGTGCCATCAACTCAGCAGGAGAACATCACCCGACCACTTGTAAGGAACTGGAAATAGAGTACAGACCCAAACTGAGTACAAAGGTATCAACTTTTCAGACAGGGATCGGGCCGGACCACAGGCATACTATAAGGGCAGGGGAGTTGGAGGGCGGGTTCGGTTGGCTCGGGTGGTTGGTCATAGTGGGATACTGTTTGTTTGATAGCTTGCAAGTCATATAAATGGGATCCAATTTGTCCATTCTTTTCCAAGCTTCTTAGCTGTCTCCTTTGTTCCGTTTACTACGATAGGCCCCTCACCTGTCCAGAGGTAAGGTGGTAAGGGAGTGCATACCCTACCCCAGGGTCAATGTTAAAGGGGTGAAAAGCGCATCACATCACCATCCCAGGGTTCAGTTTTGGGAAAGGGAGGAAGGGGCCCAGATCTACCCTAGGGAGAAAGGCTGTGGATGTCAAAACGTGCGTTAAGTTCTACCAGAGCGATTCGTAGAGACCGCTGCCAGGCACCACCCTGGAGTGGGTTTATGGGAGGAGGACAATTCAGCAAGCAGTAAAACTGGTGGTGTTCCCATCTTCGGCAGGAACATCCGTCTGTACTTTCATCCACAGGGCCTATAGGGAGCCGGATATCTTCTCCAGGCGAAAACACTGGATGGCGCCCAGGCCGGTGAAGCTGCCTAGGGCATGAAGGAATTACAGGGTATGCTGTCTCAGCAAAGGGCTGTGTCCACCCTGGCGAGTGTTTCCTTTGGTTGGGCAGCATCTTCCAGGGATGCATTAGATGGAAGACCACAGAATGTCTTTGTTGAGGAGGAGACTCAGATTTTCCAGGAAGGGATGTGTTGATGCAAAAATTCCAGACGGCTGAGACACAATTAAAAAAAAGGCTCACACAGCTGAAAAGTCATCGTTGGAGAATGAGGATTTCTTAAAATCGTCAGCTATGGATCAAAGTGCTCAAAAAGTTAATGGGAGAGCTGAGATTTGCGGCTAACGCCCAAGAAAAAGAGAATACATGTGGTCTCAGCCACATCTGATTGATAGCTATCCAGCAGTTCTACGTATCCCTTCAGTGCACGAAAAGGAACTTCATAGGAAATGCCAAGCGGGACATACAGAGAGTGGGCCTTTGCATGCTATGGTCAGAAGCAGGCTTCTCCTATGGCCTCCCAGCTCTGGCGTGTGCTTCTGGTTCCTTACTGTTCCAGTGATAGATGCACCATAAATAAGACGAATGGTACACAGGATATCTGTATGTGTGTGTAGATGTGTGTGCATATGTGTGTGTGGGCGCGTGTGCCTGCGCAGTTGCAACATTCCTGCACTAGATTTTGTTTTGTCCTCCCTGGTAATATCGAAAAAGGTGCACACATGCGCACCTACATGCCCCAGGCATGTAGATTCTCAAAGGCAGGTGTCACATTAAGAGCCCCGGATATATCTAAGTGGAGTCTGGCTGACTCTTAGGCAGGGCTGTACTCCACAGGAAAAGCTACGGCACCTCCCTTATGGAATCCAGGAACAGTGTCATACACATATGGATGCTGGAATAAAGGATAACGGTTTAAGTGCCTGGGATTCCCAGAAGGTATGACGAGCCAAGAACACTCCTGGCCACTGTGAATGGAATTCCTGGCTTGAGAGCACACCCGGGGCAGGGCCAATGCTCATCTCAGTGGTCTTAGCAGGGGCATGACCTGAATGCTGGAAGAGATTACATGCAGCAACCTAAATGTTCGGTAAATTACAGGCAGCCTTGGTCTTGCCTAGAGGGATGGCGGGAAAGTTCCCAGTGGATCTCTGCAAAGCCCTGCAAGGTATGTAGTTATCCTGTGATGTGTCCTGAATTGCTAAGGTAGGGGATGTGCTTTTCAGCTGCCCTACGAGAGAGGGATGCTTATGATGCAAGCAAGAGGAATGCCAGGATGGTGGTTTCTGTAAAGCGCCAGAGCAGAATTCCATTATTTATATTATGTAGAACTTTCAGAGGAAATAAGAATTGCAACATTATCATGGAAAATAATTATTTGGCCTAATGCAGTTACTAATAATAGACAATGGGCCTACTTACGAGGTCGTGGTAACCCGCCGGAGCTACCGGCGGGTTGCCACCAACCTCAAAACATTGAATCCGCCGCCTGAATTCCCGGTACCATCGGAATATCACAAGTCCCGGCGGAGCGGGGGGTCAGGCGGGGGATTCGGTAAGTCCCCATTCCCGCACAGGAATGGGGACTCAGAAGCACCAACACCGTTGCTAATGGTGCCTGTGCTTCCGTGAAAAGTCTGCATGCAGGGGCCATTGTGCTTGGCAGGTCTGACCCTGCCGGGTGCAATGGCCCCTGTAGGCAGACTTATAGTGTGGCGGTCTGGAAACAAGGGTGCCGGTGTGCTTACCACCACCTTTGTTCCCTGACCGCCACACCCGGAATGAGGCCCAATGTGTTATTTGAACGCTGCTAGCTTATTTTGGGTAAGTATACGTGGAAGACACATGCCTAAGGAATACATTAATTCATTGATTATTTAGGTAGCACATCCTTGCTAATTAATGCCATCTAGCTCATAAGGGTGTCTAAGTGCAAGTGCCCCATAGCAAGTCCCTGGTAAGAGAGAATGGCCCAATGGAACCATGGTAAGGCCCAGAGGAGATATAAGAAGAGATGGACAGGCTCCACCCAAAACACAAGTGGTGAGTCTGATGGGCAGGAGCAGACGATGTAGTGTAAGCGCAAGTTACTAGCTATAAGAGCCGAACTTCATTCCCCCTCTTTAGGAATAACGGTAAAATTTGACTGCTTACCCAAGAATCACTATAAATGTATATTTCTTCCTGCCAATATGTAATTAAATGCTAAACTCCTATATTATGTTACTGTATATTTGATTGCCATCCTGTAATTAAGTGTTACACATCTATTTGCTGTACCTGTATATATGATGTATATATGATGTATCTATCTTATACATGGCTTTTGTGGTCTGTATGTAACCCATCCTGTAACGTTTACAAAAAGCGCCCAGATATCTGAGGGTTAAGAGCACTATATAAATAAACAAATCAAATCAGATTATGTAATGTAATGTAATATGGCATTTGTATAGTGTCTATGCCCATTGATATGGCCTCAAAGCACTGTAGGGGCACGCCCTCGGGGGACCGAAGTACGTGGTACGGGAGATTTGTCGGTGGAGTTTAGAATGCGTGTGTGCATTTTAGCCCTATGCAGAGATAGGTAGGTTGGGTGGCCAAGTCCCTGCTAGCGACCCATATCGAGCTGGCTTGTGGATGGAAACACCCTTTTGTTCTATAGGCACCTAACAAATGCTCAATAAATCAAATCAAATCATGGGTGCTGTGAGGCTATAGGGAGAGTATGCGAGTCCAAGAGACTAATTATGTGTCCGACTAGACTGATTTTGTGTTGTGGGACTTAGCTGGAGTCTAATGGCAGAGGTGTTGTGCCCGATGTGTCTTCAAGGAGCGTGCGATTGCAGATGTATGCGGGAGGGTGGCCATGCCTACGGGTATCTTCCACTGATATGGAGTGTGATATGTACCTGAGTGTCCTGAAAAGTTCGTCATTCCTATCCTGCGCTCTGCCAGCATCCTTTCTCTGCATTGCTCAGTACATTCTTTGAGGGTCTCATTGCTCCCCAAGCCTATAAAACAGTGGGTTAAATAAGCAAGGGATGAAGAATGGATTAGTCAGGTCGCTGGGCCGTCAGAGCCAGGTCTGGAGGGCCTTCCTGGAAGGCAAGGTTATCCTCTAAGTGGCAGATGCAGAGAGGAATCACATTCCATATTGTAGGAGCCAGGATGGAAAAGGAGGAGCCCCCTATTGCAGTCGATTGAAGGTGGAGATGACAAGGAGGAATGTGGTGCCTGATCTCAGGTTTCTGTTGGGTTTGTAAGGGGTGAGCTTATGTGTTAGGTATTCTGGGTCTGTCTTCTGCAGAGAACGATAGGTGATGCATATAGCTTTGAAAGTGGATTGTCACCCAACAGAGAGCCAGTAGAGGACAGGGAGGGTGGATGTGATGTGTTCTCTATGGCGTGTGATTAGGAGGAGCCTAGCTGCAACGTTTGGGACCCTTTGGAGTTTTCTGAGTTGAGATGCAGGGGTCGCCCAGGTACAGGGAATTAGCTTGGTCTAGGCATGAGAGGACGATAGTCCTGATTGCAGTGACTCTGTGACGGTAGCGGGAGCTGCTTTGGAGAATGCATAGGTGTAAATATCATGATTTAGACACAGGGTTAATGGAGTGGGAAAGTGTCAGATCTGCATCCATGGTGCATTACAGGTTCTTTACTGAGTTGGATGTAGTGGGAGGAGGCCCCAGGGAGGACAGCAACAGAGTGGGTTGGCAGAAGACAGCAGTCTTGAGGGTTGAGGAGGAGTCAGGGATTAGCCATCGTCCAGTGACTGATTTCATATGAGGCGAGGTCGGTATGTGGTTTCGAAGAGGTCTTAGGGATCTTGAAGGTGATCTGGTAGCCCTCTGGGCAGTTGTTGCAAGTCAGATGATGTGAGCGAATAAGAGCGGTGCGGGGGCTCACTTAGGGGTTAAAGAGCAGAGGTGCCCTGTGGCACTACATTGGTGACAGGGCCAAGGGGTGAGGAGAAGGGAGGGATGTGGGTAATTTGTGGTTGGTTAGCGAGGAACGAGGAAATCCACCTTAATGCTGTGTCCATGATGCAGAGCGAGTGGAGTCTGTCCGTTAAGGTGCAGTGGTCGACAGTGTCAAAGGCCGCTGAGAGGTCGACGATGATAAGCTTTCCAAGTCTGCGATTCTTTTGAGGAGGCTAGGGACGATTCTGTTCCTCATAGGGGTCTGAGTAGGACTGGAAGGGCTCAAGGAGGAGTTTGGATTTAGTGAAGAGGCAAAGCTGGGAGTAGGCTTTTCTGTCAATAAGCTATGAAACAGTTAGAGATAGGTCTGTAATTGGCCAGTAGGAGGAAGTCAAGGGAGGGTTTTGAGCAAGAGTTTGTTGTGTGATGTCTTGAAAACTGCTGGGAATATGCCTGAGGTGAGGGAAGAGTTAATGACAGATCTTGCAATGCTGCCTGCACAAGTTGAGGAAACGATATATTTTAGGAGAACGGGTGGGCATGGATCTCCCAGGCATCCGAATGGATGCTGCAAGCAAGTATCTTCAGGAACTGGAGTCGTGAGTTTGGAGAAAAGGAAAGATAGGATGGGTGCTGGGAGGGTAAGGCAGGTGATGGCTGGGTTTGTCAGGTCGGACGATGGTGCAAGAGATCGGGGAGGGAGAATTGCTAGTTAAGCACCAATGGTGCTGCTTCTTTCCAATGCTATGTTGTGTAAGTGGTCCGAGAGGGGGTCACAGAGTGCTTGGGAGTGGAGAGGGGGGGAGGACATTTAGGGAGGGGCCTTGAATTCTGAGATAATCTAGTCATGACCATTAGTTCCAGTATAAGGATTTTTTAGCCTTATGAATTTCTGCCTTGTAGGCTTTGATCTGACAGGCATATGCAGCTCTATTCTGGGGAGATGGTTTGGCCCACCATCTGCGTACCAGGTTGTGGTTTTGTGTTTTGAAGGATTTGAGAGAAGGGGTGAACCATATGGGGGGAAGGTCCTCGTCTGTGTGAGGAGGATCTGGTGGGGGTGAGCGGTCTGAGAGCATTGGAGAGCCATTGGTCAAAATGGCTGATGGAGGGCAGACGACACAGGAGAAGGAGATTGTGGAGGGTGGCAAGTAGGGAGTCAGCCAAGTCTGGAGTTACTATGAGATTGTTCCACAATGGGAACTGGTTGGATGGTCCAGGGTAAGTCAAGCAGGATTTCTGTTGATAGCGAGAAGACTATGGCTGTGTGGTCTGTCCAGATAAGTGGTCCCAGGGGGAGCATGAAGATCAGATTGTAGGAGCTGAGATTGTGTCTAGGGTATGTCCTGCTGGTGCGTGTCGCCTGGGATCCGTTTAGTTGTGTGGAAGGCTTCCAGGTTGTCTAGGAGTGGTCATGGTATGGGGTTATGTGGGACATCGAACCATACGCTGAGATCTCTTAGCATGGTGAGGGAGGGGTGGGCGACCAGAATGGCCGCTAGGGAGTCACTTAGGGCATCAGCAAAGTTCATATTGTAGCTGGGGAGGTCTTTATATGAGTTAGAATCTGTGGATGAGAGAGGGGGTGGTGAGAAATTTCACTATGAGGTATTCACAGTCTGCATTGCAGCATGTTCCTCGGAGTTTGAAATGGTAAGGTGTGATTTGTGGAGGATGCCATTCCCGCATGCCATGCTAGTTCTGTTGTGCATGATTAATGTGTTGCCTGGGGGAAGTGTATTTTGTGCAATGGGTTGGAATTCCTCGGAGTACCAGGTTTCTTTGATGAAAAGGATGTCAGGGCCTTCAGTGGAAATTAAGTCATATTTGTTTTTTTCCATTCGTGATGACAGATCTGGCATTAATTAGGATGCATGAAAGTTGATTAGTTGGTCGGTGGTTGTTTGCCCCTGGATAGGGGAGCATTGGAGGGCAGGTAGGGGGAGGGGGGCGAGTGAGGGCAGGGATCCCCTGGTTGGGGGTGTGGTGAGGGGTGGAGGATGATTGTAGGATTGGGGTTGATAAGGGAAGGTGAGGAGTCTCTTTTGAAGGAGGAATGGATGCTAGGGCCCTTCTTGGAGTGTTTGATAAGAGTGCTCATGAGGTATGGTTCTTCAGGAGGTGGTCAGTTGTAGTGGTGGTTTGCAGCGGTGTGTGTGAGAGAGAATTGCAGAGGAGTCCCCCATCTGAGGATTGGAGTCAGTGGTGGGATGGAGAGGATACTGGGTGGTGACTGTGGTCGTCGAATGGGATTGAGGTGGAGGGGAGGCAGACAGGTAGGGGGGTTGTACGGTCAGGGTGGGATTCAATTGCTGATTGCAGAGTGTAGGAGTGCAGAGAGGACTGCATGGGATCTGTGCCAGGGGTGTTGAAGGATAGGTTGAACAGTGATTTCACTTGGTTGTGGGAAATAGGGGAAGTCAGAAGGGTGTAAGTGAGAGGTGCAAACAAGGATCTGTTGGAGGATAGAGTGAAGAGTGCAGAGATGAGAGGGTTTGTATGGTGGGGAGTGTGTGTGTGTGTGTGTGTGTGTGTGTGTGTGTGTGTGTGTGTGTGTGTGTGTGTGTGTGTGTGTGTGTGTGTGTGTGTGTGTGTGTGTGTGTGTGTGTGTGTGTGTGTGTGTGTGTGTGTGTGTGTGTGTGTGTGTGTGTGTGTGTGTGTGTGTGTGTGTGTGTGTGTGTGTGTGTGTGTGTGTGTGTGTGTGTGTGTGTGTGTGTGTGTGTGTGTGTGTGTGTGTGTGTGTGTATGGTGGGGAGTGTGTGTGTGTGTGTGTCTCTCAGTGGGGCAGCCAAGGGGGTGGAGTGTTGGGGAGGGTTGCCTGAGCAGATCTTAGAGATGTGCACACCTTGATGGGTAGGGGAAAGTGGTGGGGAGGGTGCTAGGGTGGGTGCGGGCAAGCTGGGATGGGTTTGTAGGGTGCCTGTGGTAGGGGGTGCAGTGGGAAATGTCTGGAGAGGCGGGTGGGAGGGGAGTTCCCCCCTCCCGAGGAGTGATCATGAGGAGGGGGCAGAGGAGGGAGGGTGAGGGGTGGGGGACAGTGCGAGGGGCTGGCCAGGTTTCTGATGCACCACAGTGCCCCTCTAACTTTGGAGCTGCTTGGCATGATGGATAGTCAGCTGCCTTTGCTCTGATGGGTAGATTCACGATTATGGGTCTGCAGTTCTATCCTGGAGGGAAGCTTGCATGGTAATGTTAAAAAATAATGCTATATTCCAAGTACAGAAGACTATTTATATCCCAGGCCTATGGCACTATCCCCGTGGAAGGTGACAGGGTGGCGACACAAGGCAGTGGCTAGAATTAAAATGCAGTAAACTTTAGATCCCTGGCTCATGGAACTTTCCCAGTGGGGATGGCTGCAGGGTAAAGACACGGGGTACAGCTAGATTGAAGATAAAGGGGATTATAGAATCCCAGGCCTACAGCACTATCTCAGTGAAGGTGCAGGCTAATGGCCCAAAGAAGTGTCTAGGTTCAGAACCTATCCAGATTTAGAGCAGTGACTGGGAACACCCCAGTGGCCAGAGACAAACCAGTGGTTAGATTTAAGGCAGCAAGATTCAAAATATTGGCAAGAATCAAAACTCAACCATATTCACAACATAGGCTTGTGTCAGAAATGCAGCTATGTCGAAAACAGTGGCAGAACGAGGGCACCTACACCAGGCATCTACATGAAGGGCAGGTACTATGTGCACTCCAAAGTGTGTGTGTGTGTGTGTGAGTGTGTGTGTGTGTGTGTGTGTGTGTGTGTGTGTGGTGTTTGTCTCTTACCTGCCTCTTTGATCCCCACCAACCACGACACCCCTTCTAAGTTGCCACCGCTCCTTCCCCACTTCCCTCTCCTCTGTGGCTTGCACGCGCGTGTGTGTGCATGTGTGTGTGTATGTTCACCCATAAGGATTGAAGATGCGTGGCATTCTTGTTTGTCCCTTGAACACAATGAACTCTGACTGTTTAACTGAAGAAGTGTGTTCTGCCCAATGTGCGTGGTTTTGGTAAATGATGTTTGAGTCATGAATGTTTAAGTCATAATACTTTGATAAACTAATTCTAATGTGCTTCTAATTTGCACTTACAGATTTTGCACAGACATTTGTAGACATACATGGTGATTTTGCACATGTGTGTTTGATATACCAGTGTAGTACATTGCGCTTCTGGTTTTTGATATTTCAATTAATAGAGATAACTAATCTGTGGTTTGGGGAAATGCCCTCCTCTTTTGGTGTGTTTATCAGCATGGAAGCCTTCTAGGGTCTGATGGGATTTGGCGGGGTCCCATTGCAGTCAGTTGAGACTTGTGGTTAATGCAGCCGATCCCTGGGGGAGTCGGTATGTTGAACTTTTTAAAAAATTTATTTGCATTTAGTTTATATAACCTTTTGTAAAATATAGACAACATAAAAAATTCAATTCATGAGAAAATGACATTCTTATACAATTCATTAAAAAAAACTGTTCATTGAAAGCAGTATAATACCATATTGCGAACAGGCCTATTCCTGTATTTTCAAGTTATTCATACGCCAACATACACATAGCAGCAATTCATTACACAAATATCGACAACAAAACATATTAAAATTACAATTTTAAATCTATTACAATTCCTATACAACCAACCTAACAAGACAGTAGCTCAAAGCTCCCAATAGCACAATTCCTTCAAAAAATTTGAAACATCTACATACAAATTACAAAATCAATACATAAACTATAGAAAAATATTTTGGATCTTCATGTTATACATTCTTAGAAGTTCAGTTCAGGATACACTACCTACAACCTATAACAATCTTTCTACAGAACCAATCCTTCAACAGTAATCTCAATACAATAATTTTAACTTCAAGTATATATTCATGTTACATTACACACATTTTTCAGATATGCTATTAATCTAATTTTCAATGACACACTCTGACCATAAAGCATTTGATATCAGAAAATGTCTCTATTGACCAAATGATTTGATGCCACAAACTGTGAAAAATATAAAATTCTTTGTGGTAGAAGCACTGGACAAACTAATAATAGATGTTGTAACGTTTCCACTCCTCCTTCCACCTCACAGATTCTACACCATTTAATGTCGTCACAGTTATTTTTTCTAATGTTTGCAATTTCATTAGTCAGCATAACATTGGCTCTGAATCTCATGATTTGATTTTGAAAAAACTTACTAGGATATTTCACCAAGTAAACTTCTAAAACTGGATAGAATTTCCAAAACAAACAAACTTGGTTGAAGATCCTTAAATTGTATATTATTTCATTATTAACACACCAATCATGGAACTTAATTAAATCTCTCACTTTTGATGGTCTGTTTAAAAGTATGGTAATAGATAGTCCCAAAGTACATAATACAGATTCCACCTCCTGGTTCAGGTTCAACATAAACAGCCCGTTTTTATCTGCCCCAGCTATAGCATATAGATCCTTCTGCTTAGAAGTTAAACACTTCCTTGCTTTTTTTCCAAAGGACTAAAGATTTCAGTGACTGTAAACCTACTTCATATCTAATCATTTCCATAGGCACACTTTTTGGCAGAAAAAATAGTACCCCTTTCCAAATTAAACTTTCTATGCCTTTCAAATATTCAAGAAATTGATATGACCAAAACTCAGAACCGTATAGGAGAGGAGGGACAGTCTTCATCCTATAAAATTCTCTCAAAGGAACTAAAGAAAAATGTCTAAATTTGCGTTCATTTATTCTCATTTGTCTGAGTGCAGTTTCGGCTTTCGTCTTTATCAAATTGTTTGCCATACTATCACATTTTTTGCCATACTATCAAATTCTTTGCCATACTTACTGAGCCTGTATCTGAGATTACATAACCTAAATAACCCATGGTATTAGAAAGCTTGACTTGCTTCCCTTCACAACACCAGGATCATTTTGATTGTGTTTTTGTTCTTTGGCCTAAACACACAATGACAGTTTTACCTGGATTTATGTGAAGCTTTAGGTCTTTTATATAATCCAAAAATGTATTTATTATACGTTGGAGCCCAACTTTAGTACAGTCCAGTAAAAGAAAATCATCAGAGTATGAGATCCACTCAATCGAAGAGCCTCCAAATGTTGGGGAGACTAATCCCTTATTTTTGAAGGCCCTTCCAGCACCAGAAGTGTACAGGTTGAAAAGGTTATGTGCTAACATGCACCCCTGCCTCAATCCATTAAGAATATCAATTTACTGGTTAGCAGCGCTTCAGAGTTCAATCTTACTTGAATACTAGTGTGTGAGTAGAAAGCAATTATGATGTTTAGCAGACTGTGTGGCATACCCATTGCATTTAGCATTTTCCATAGTGTGGATCTATCAACCCTATCGAATGCCATACTAAGATCCATTGAGGCCATAAAAACCCTCTGAGCTACTTTTTTCATTGTATCCCTTTGAAAGGAAGTGAGAACCAGTCCCCCACATTCCGTTCCCATACCTTTCTTAAATCCTGTCTGGTTGATATTCAAGATGTCCTTTGTATCTATCCATTTCTGGATATCAAGTAATACCAAGGACGCAAAGATTTTAGAATCAGCATCACTTATAGCCATTGGCCTATAACTTCTCGGATTACTTCTTAAGCCTTTTTTATAAATTGGAATAACATAGGACAGTCTCCAAGAGTCTGGAATGGTCTGGGACGTAAAAATGTTATCAAACAACAGGTATAGAATTTTGACCATACACCAATGTTCTCTCTTAACAATACATTTGAAATATTATTAGGGCCAACACTTCTTGAGTTTTTTTAAAGTTTGATAAGGCGATTGATCCTAATACATGTCAAATTAATTCGCCAGCCTGATGACTCAGTTGTACAGGTGGTTGCACATTCCACATCTTTGTTATATATTTTATGAAAATGGTCAATCCACAGTTGTTCATTTATTGGATTGAGGAATCTTGTAATTTGATTTGCTTCCAGATTAAAACCTGCCAGACGGATTTGGAGTTATTATACCTAACCAACAGAAGTAGTTTTTCACAATCTGTTTGGTACAATGTTCCTCTATACCATATATTCCAGTTTTTAAAGCTTTGTTTAAGATTTTTGATCTTCAGCATTTTGACCCCCACAACATCCTTACTGTTTCATTTTGATCCCCACAACATCCTTACTGTTTCATATAACTCTAATTTCTTTACAGAGACTAGCTTTACGGTCATGGGTCAACAGATCGAATCTATGCAAATGATTAGTAAATGCCGATTTCGAATTAGAATTCTTATTAACCATCTTCATCATGACTTCCTTTAAAGACTCAAAATCATGTGAGATAATTGTCAGAAATATCTCTGTTTTATTTTGCATCCATTTCAATCTGTTGGCCCCTGTATTGACCGAAAATGTGTCATTCAAAAACTCAGAATTGGCTACTGAAATCGAACATTGGTGGTCGAAGATAAGCATTGCATGATCACTATATGGGGATCTTTTATATCAAATGTTCTAAATCTCGGGCTAAATTGATAAGAAAGAAAGACATAATCCCAAATAGAGGAAGAACCCCTTGCTTTCCAAGTTGTTTGACAGTTATCCACTAAATCCAGACCTAGATGTTAGCAAATTCTAGCCATAGGGCCCCTCTTACCTTAGGATTGCCTCTCTTACAATTGCTGGCCATATCATATCTCAAATTTGCATATTACAGTCTGCATTTAGATGCTGGCCAATTACAATTGCCCCCCTTTAGTTTTGTCGAGCCAAAGATCTATAATGTCCCCTAATTGTGAGAGATTTTTTCCCAAAAGGGCATCACAGTACTCAAACGGATTCTAATAGACGTTAACGGACATAATATTTAATACCTAGGCCAATTCTTTAATCTGAATAGTAAGTATAAGCATGCAATTATCTATTCTCAATTCATCCAACTTCCTAATAGATTGACCTTGACGATAGCCAGTCATGATACCCCTTTGGACCTCCCTCTCTCCCTACTGGTGGCAAAAGTAATGATTGTATTGAAACCATCCCATATAAATTCCCCTCTCGTCCACGTTTCCTGGAGTAAGATGATATCAAATTCAGATAGCTCTTTAATTAGGTCTCCTTCATTCACCAAGTGGGAATGTCCACACATATTCCAAATGCATATACTTAATTTTTCAATATTGCCACAGTGGTTTATTCAAATTTTGAAGCTGACTAACAGAGTCTCTTAAAGATACCACTTTTTCACCACTTAGCAAACCCTGCCCACCTGGTGCCTTCCTACTTGCTGCTCTTTTCCCTACTTAAGGAGCCCTCCAGCCTCTTTTCCTTTGCAGCTGGGGAGCAGGTGTAAGTGGATCTAGGTCACCTGGCCTAAGCCCCGCCCACCTGGTGTCTTCCTGTTTGCCGCTATTTTTCACCACTTAACAAGTCCCACCCAACTGGTGCCTTCCTGCTTGCTGCTCTTTTCCCTACTTAAGGAGCCCTCCAGCCTCTGGGGAGCAGGTGTAAGCGGATCTAGGTCACCTGGCCTAAGCCCCGCCCACCTTCTTAGCCCTTGTTGGGTGTCCTGACCCACGTTTGGACTATTATGCTGCAACATTTGGTGCTGTGGGCTTAGGAAATCCAAGAGGGCAGAAAAGCCCACATTTGCGCCAGAATCCTGGAGAACCGTGCAGTTTTGCGCACAGCAAAATGGTCCCCTGACCTGTCACCCACCAGTGCAAAGAAAGATGGTTCTGTTCAAAACCTGTTTTTATTAATGTCAAAAATTGCTAAGATCATGGGCCCGGAACCACCAAACAAAAATCCAACTATGGTAGAGTGTTTTACTTTACTCTACTACAGATCAACATCAATTCCATGTCAAGCAAGGATCATATACTATCAAGTAAAATCCTTTCCTTTTGAAATGCATTAATTCAAGACAGCTGTCAAAAATAGGTGCAGTACCGGCATTGGACACTGAACGGCGCTGGCGCTCTATAAATCCTGACAGGAGAGCTGTCTTGCAGAACTGTGCAGTGAACAGAAGGGGGTCTTATGTAATTAAAAGTTCAAAAGACATGCCTTTCCTGAGAACTCTTAACACCCCAGAGACCCACACCAGGAGGCAGGATAAACTGGCGATTATGACACTGATCAACTTGCAGTAAATGCGGTTTATCAACTGATAAAACAGTGGATGTCCACTAACTGGTTATGTCTGAACGCTACAAAGACGGAGCTTATGATCTTTGGCCCACGTCAGGCACAAATCAAGTTGGGACAGGAGTATACTGGTTTTAGGATAGATGGTAGTTTCATCAGCACCGTGCAGAAAGTAAAACTTTGGGCACATTCATGGGAAACAGTTTAGACTGCGAAGCACATGTTGCAGCCATCACCACTAGCACTAACTATCATCTCAAAGTGCTTAGGCAAGTTGCACCACTAGTCTCGGTTGAAAACCGCATCAAACTCGTGAGAGCTGTTATCTTGCCACATATTGATTATTGCAATGCACTTCTAGGCGGTGCAGGTAAAGCAGAAATCCAGGAGTTACAAAAAATACAAAACAAAGCCATTCGCATCATTTTCCAAATGAAGCGTTCAGAACCCACTACTGCAGCCAGAAAAAAAATTGCATTGGCTTCCTGTGGAACGCAGAATTCAATTCAAATTGATAACCACATGCCATAAATGCATTTTTGGTAGTGCTCCTGCTTACCTCAAGGATGTCATTAGCATTTACCAGCCCAAAAGAAACCTCAGGTCAGCTGAAGGATATCTTTTGGTACAGCACCGGGTGAAATGCTCTCGAGGCTCTGGAAGAGCCTTTCACACCCAGGGAGCTAAGGCATGGAATGCACTGCCTGCATCTCTGCGCAAGACAACAGATCTTCTTGCCTTTCGAAAACAATTAAAAACGCATCTTTTTAACTAGAGTAATCTTCTGCTGTAGTCTTTTGCTCACTGTACTCTGTTCTCTCGGCGCCTGGATGCCTATGGGCTTTGGCGCCGTACAAACACAATAACATAACATAACAACATCACATGGCCCTGTTAATTGAGAGGGAAGGGTTTCTCCTCCAGCCTGCAGGACCCAACAAAATAGTCTCTTTCAATTGAATGGGATATGCTGATTTGGCTGTGGACGGAAGGGTTTCTCCTCCAGCCTGCAGGACCCAACAAAATAGTCTCTTTCAATTGAATGGGATATGCTGATTTGGCTGTGGACTGTAAACAGAGCTCTGCCTTGAAGAAGAGACATGTGATCCCTGACTCACCCAATTCCTAGGGGCGGGCCAGACACTTTTTGTGAATTGAATTGAAGGCAAATATATGTTTTATAAAAACACTGATAACTAATTGTAACCAGATGACAGGAATGTACAATTTGGAGATCCTTAAAATGGATAATGTACCTACAATTTGAGTCTAAACTCAATTCCGTATGATGTTCTGGGACCGAACCCTGCAATTTATTCATGTTGCAGACACTGGGTTTAAGCTAGAGACATGGAAATGTACTGGAATATGTGTAGAGAGACAGGGTACCTCTGTGTAAATTTGGGTAAAATTCCAATATTGGGAAACCAACCAAAAAGCGCAAAATATTGTAATTTCTTAATCCAAGCTCTTAGAAACATCAGAGTTGGAACAGAGATTACCTTATGTGATATATGATTTGTGTATGTAATTTCAACAAATTGTATATCTGGGAAATATGTATTTGGATCAGAAATAGATTTGTGTGCAATTTGACAAGGGGAGGATCCTCTGACCATAAGCCTACCTCATCACTCTGACTCACAACTCAGTTCTCCCAATCAAGGGAGAGAGGAGAACTGGGCCAATGATAAGTTGTGAGGGGCAGGCTTAGTTATGCTTACACACACACCCATTTTCTAAAGACATAAAAGGAACACCAAAACCCAGGTAGGGACATTCACTTTCCACTTTCTTGCGGGACGCTTTGCCGGGAGACTCCA
This sequence comes from Ambystoma mexicanum, assembly GCF_040938575.1. NCBI lineage: Eukaryota > Metazoa > Chordata > Amphibia > Caudata > Ambystomatidae > Ambystoma > Ambystoma mexicanum. Next base: position 748,229,277 of record NC_090923.1, on the reverse strand, counting down.
GACTTCAAATCCATCAATCTCCAGAGAACAGAACTTTGAATCCAGACTCCAGAACTTGTAGCAGAGAGGCCTGAATCCACAAGCTGAATCCTTTTTCAGCAGGCCTCAAAATCATTTGCAAATTATTCAAACAGCTGGGGTGAGCTGTCGGATTCTGGCCTAGAACCTTGTGCTAGAAACACCCAGAAAGCAGAGCTGTATCCAGAACCGCAGACCGAACACAGACCAGATCGCTGTGAGCAGAACCAGAGATCCCAACCAGACCAGAACCATAGATCCAGAACTAGAGAACCAGTACCAGAAACCGCCCAGAAGTCCAGTCCAACCTGTTGACCAGATCCGTGACGAGGCCCATTCCTTCCAAAATTAGGAGTGAGTACCCAGCTAGAAATGTGCAGAACCCATCTCTTAGTTTAAAATAATCTGACTCAAAACATTTGAAACTGTCCAGAACTGCATCATAGGAATCGTGTGTCCCTTCTCCGATTTTCAACCTGTAAAAGTGTAATTTTGCCATTTTGAATCATTGTTTAATTTCTGAAAAACTACCTTCACGAAATCGTCCTGTGGAATGTTTTTACCCGTGCATCCAAGCCCTACCTCAAAAACTGTGCAGTACTGGCATTGAAAACATCATGATGGCCAGAGCTTCCCAGAAAATGCCCAGGGAAGTGCATGAAGAATAGGCTGCCACCCATTTTGCCAATGTTATGGGCACAGAAGGGCACTGCCTAAAACCACCATTGGACTACCCACACAGTAGTCTGAAACCATTGGGAATGGCAATGCTGACTGCCAAAAGCAACCTAGAATTATGGGGAATTCATTTTCTTAAATCCCAAAAAGGGGTGCAGTACCAGTACTCACCACTATCAGAAAGCCGGCGTTTTAAAACCACCAGATTTTGTTTAAAACTGAATAAATGAACCCAAGGCAAGCCAAAGAAAGACTTACTGAGAGGTGGATGCAATCTAAAGTTATATTCTGAAGTGACTTGAAGGTTTATAACAAGACTGGCTGAGCTGTGGATTTCAGCAGTTTAAGTAAATTTGGACTGAAAGACACTAAAAACCTAAATGTTTAAAAGAAATGAGTGACCTACTTTTGAGTGTCACATAGGTTGCAATTGTTTAAATGTCATAGTCTTAAACATAGAATCAGCATCCTAGCTGCATATGTAAAAAATTGTCTTGACTTAAACTGGGGAACAAAAGTGACATTAGCTGGGGCCTGGCTTAAGGAACTGAATTCTGCCGACCAGCTACCCCCGACAGGAGTTGAGACTTGCACAACAGCTGTGTTCCCAGGCCTTTCTGCCTTTTGCTGCTCCCACCAAAAGGGATATGACACTTCCCTGATTGAATTACCTGGGCTCTGCAGGAAATTGAACAAAGCCCTGTCCTGACTCAGGCAAATGTTTTATTATGGGGGCCGTAAAAAGTGGCTTCCTCCTGGAAGTAAAGGGGAGGAGCACTGCCTGTGAGAGCAAGCTGGCTTGGCAGAACTGGAAAAACCAGAAATTCAACCTTGTGCTGGGGGAAACCACACCCCTGTAGCCAGAATATGGTTTTACAAAAAGATGAATAACTCATAGTACGGACTTGTCATAATTATTTAAATGATACCATAATTCTTGTGATTTTTCTGCCCACATTTTAAGAGGTTTTTAGAACCGGTGGCATGATCTGGGGGCAAGCTAGCAGTTAAGAGGGTATTACTTAAAATGTATGCATGTTAAAAATCTGACACTTCATCAATTAATGTCCATACTCCTTGCGCACATGTGTGTAAATTTGGGTTAATGTCCGATATTGCGAAACCAGTTAAAAAGTGAAATATGTTGCCATTTCTGAATGCAAGCTCCCAGGAAGAGCAGATTTGGACAGGGTATACCTCCTGTAATATGTGATGGGTGCATGTAATTTTAAACAAATGTGTACCTGTGAAAATATGTCTTTTGGGTCAAAATATAGATTGTGTGTAATTTGACAGGGGTGGGTTCTCTGTACCATAAACAGACCTCAGCATGATGACACTTCATTTCATTCCCCCAATCAAGGGGAAGAGGAGGAAGTGGCCAATGACAAGTGGAGAGGGGTAGAGCTTAGTGATGCTGCACACAAACCCATTTTCAAAACACATAAAAGCAGACAGACAGGACAGATAGGGACCTTCAATTCCATTTGCTGCAACGCGCTCTGCCGGACCATACCACATCCAGAGATCCAGACGTCAAATCCATCAATCTCCAGAATCCAGAGAGGCTAGACCAGCAGAGCAGAGCTGACCCAGACCACTGTTAGCAGAACCAGAGAGCTGACCCAGATCACTGTGAAGTGCAGAGACCAGACCAGAGTCCAGTCTAAAACCTGACCAGATCCGTGGCGAGGCCCATTTAATTCAAGAATATAGTGTGAGTACCTAGCAGAACTGTGCAGAACCAATCTCTTAGTTAAAATAATCTAATCCAAGCTATTTTAATCTAAGTAGAACTGCCTCCTAACTGTCACCTGTCATTTGTAAAGCTGTCACATGTCATTTTCTAGTTGCAAGCTGCACTTGTCACTTTGAATTTTAACATTCCAAATCCGAAAAACTACCTTTATTTAATCGCTCATATCTCCGTAACCGTTTGTCCTAGAGACTTGCAGTAACTTTCATCGGGAAGCTGAGATCCTAGGCTGTCCTTGTAGTTCCTCTGTAATCGCGAAACACACTCGGAAATTTTGGCGCGATTTGCAAATTCCTCCACGTGTGAAAACAGCAGCTTCTTGCTAGAACTGTTAGAAAGTTGTTTGCAACCTGCCAATCATTCCTAGATCCTTGCTAAAGTGAGCCTGGACTAATATTAACTTGATACCACTCACCCTGAACCTCTAGAGGGAATTAAAAGCATTTTAGCATATTTTTCACTTCATTGCCAGCACATATAAAAGCATTTTGGGCCTGTGTTTCCAACTTCTGTAGTGTAAGCTTGCTGGGGTGAACTGAATTACAGTTGATTGCATTTCTGACAACTGTGTGCTTTCCTTCCATTTCCTTGCATTGCATAAAGGGGGGAGGGGATTGCCAGAGAAAAGTGATTACATTGTTTTGTTGAAATCATATTGAGTATTTTCTGTATTGCATTTTTCATTCAACATTACATCCATCTGAACTTATATAAAGCATTCTCTACCACCTTATTCTTCTGTTCCTATTCACAAGTGTACTAGTGCCAGACTATCCATTATTGATTACTGCTCAGATTCAGTGTGATATTCAATTATTAAATTATTATAAAGTGTGATATATATATCTATTGTTTAAATTATCAAATAAACCTTTTAACTTGCAAAACAGAACTACTTCTTGGCTCAGTGGGGTCAGGGGGATTCCAAGGGAGGGGTGTTATATAGGGGTAGTCATCCAGAACGCATGAACTGGACATAAAGATATATCAATAAGGGTTTTCATTCAGTATTCTAGACTAGGCTGTAGTGTTGAATTGAATCCTCTTACAGTCCGTATCTCTTGAACCGTTTGTGCTAGGAGCGAGTTTCAAAGCTGAGATTCTAAGCTTTCCAACAAGCTCTAAACAGACCTGCTACTCCTTATAGTTCCTCCGTAATTGCGCTCGACACACTCGGAAAAAGTGCTGCGATTCGGCTCAAATTTCTTCACTTGTCAAAATAGCAGCTTCTTGCTTTCCTTTGCTGAAATTCGTTTGCAACCTGACAATCATTCATAGAGCATTGCTAAAGTTATCCTGGACTAATTTAAAGTAGCTATCACCCACCCTGAATCTCTTATAGGGAATTAAAATCATTTTTAGCATATTTTTCCCTTCTTTGCATACCACCTTTAAAGTACTTTGCCTGTGTTTATAACCATCCCTGTTTCTCTAAGCTTGCTAGGGGGGAACTGAATTTGTATTGTACTGTGATTGTATTCCTGAAGACTGTGTGTGTTACTTTCATATCCTTACATTGCATAGAGGGGGGTGAATTGCCAAAAAGGGAAAAGTGATTATATTATCTTTTGCTGAAATCATATCAAGTTTATTCCTGTGTTGCTTCTTTTCCACCTTGCATTTCCTTGTACCATATAAAGCATTCACAGCTACCTTATCCTCTATACTACTCCTAAGTAATTAAACCAGTGTGCTAGTATAACATCATCCATTGTTGATCACTCACTGTCATATGTCTAAGTGTGATATCAAATATTAATTTATTATCAAAGTGTGATATATATTTATTGTTTAATTTTTCAAATAAACCTTTTTAATTTGCAACACAAACCTACTTCTTGGCTCAGTGGGGTCAGGGGGATTATAAGAGAGGGGCGTTATACAAGGGTTCATCATCCAGATTATAACTTGTCATAAAAATATAGAAATAAGGGCTTCCCTTGAGCAATCCCAGACAAGGCACTGACTTAGTGGGAATGCTTGATTGGAGTCATTAACACCCTGCCTCTTCCTTCCTGCTCTTAACTTTTAGACCAAGGGCGTCTCTCGCCCAGGCGTCCAAATAGAAGTTAAATTCCTGTTTGGACCTGTTTGGACTAGGAGGATCCAGGGTCTGACCCCCCTGCTAAGACAGCAGGTAAGCATGCACCAACATATGTTTACACCCTCTGTCCCCACAGGCTATCCCCACCCTTTCTGGTCCCCCCTTGTTGTTCCCTTGTGCCCCCCGCCCCTTCCTGCACACTGGAGTCTGTCCTGATGCATTCTGGTTTCATCATCACCATCTTGTGGCCAATGCTGGATTTTACTTTTATGTACTTCATTGATTCACTGTGCGTCCCCCTTTCTCAACTATCATGCTGGACTTCCTTTGTATCTTGTACTCATGGTGGCCCTGAATCATGGTGTTCCCATCTTCATCTTGTATCCTGGCTTGCAACATTATATGTTACTACTGACTTCTGCAATTGTATTCGCTCCCCCCCTCTTGCTTCTCCACTCTTTTTGACTGATTACTCTCTGTTCTCTCCTCCCCTCTCCCTTTTCCTATCTCCTCCCCTCCTCCCCTTACTTTCTTCTATGCACTTACTCTATCAGAATTGTCCCTGGACCTAGTATGATAGCAACCTCGTCTGTTGCTCCCCCATCCCCTTAGTGCCCCCCTCCCTCCAGCACTATCTGAAACATTGTCAGGCCTAGTACGATAGTCACTTGTTTTGTTCCTCCCCACCCTTTCTGCACCCCTCTCCCTCACCTTTTGCTTTCCTCCGGCTCTAGCAGAAATGTCATCAGGCATAGTACGGTAGTCGCCTGTCTGTTTCCATTTCCTTCCCACTCTACCCCTCCCTTCCTTATCTATGTCTTAGCACTTGCACTATCTGAAATGTCATCAGGCCGAGTACGATAGTTATTTTCACATCCTTACAGTTCATGGCCTGTAAGAATGTTGGTGTATTTTCCCTTGTTCCCTCCCTTGCCTTGAAGCGCTTTGAAACACATTGTGTATAGGCACTATATAAATAAACTATCATATCATATCATAGAGCTAGCCATCGCCAATCTTGAGTCTCTATTCCTTTATTGGCTTCTTCTTCTTTATGTACTGTCCACCACATTCTATGGACATCAGAATAATTCCTTGTCATGGAATCCTTCCTCCCATAAGCCCCCATTGGTTGTTCAAAATTACCAATGTCGAAACACATTTTTTATAGGGCTGCTGCTTCTTTTAGTAGTAGGGCCCTCACAAGTGGCGAGGGGATAACAAGCCGTACATGGTCAAACCTCAAATTGTGGATGAAATTCACCAACATTATGTCTGATGATTAAATTAGACTTAATTCAGGGATCTCAGACAACAACGAAAGACTATATGGTCTATTCAAAGCTCTAGGACCCCCTCCTCAAACAGATATGACATTATCAAACTTAGGTAATCTGGAAGCACGAGTTTTCTCCAATCAGCCTCAACCTGGGATAAAGTTATCTTATCCCCCTCCTTGTAGATATTATTGATAGATCTAGAGTTCTCCCGGCCCATACCTAAATATTCATTCTGGCCTTGAGAGCTCTGATGTTTTTTATCTTCTAACATGGTGGAGATGAGAGGTTTGACAGCTTCCGTATCCAATAACATATTACGGGCCACATTAGATACCAGATCCCCACCATGACTCAATACGCCCTAGTCCTTCTTAGGGATCACTTTGTCTATTAACACATTTACTAGCAAATTCTTATCAATTACCTTTGCCAATGACAAATTGCATCCCTTATCACTCCAACCCTGAGGTATCATTAAGTCACCAGTGGATACCTTTGAATTCGCCACAGCTTCTGAATCTATAGGAACACTTGCATCAACCTTTTCTTGATCCAAGAGTTTAAGATGGACCTTCTCCAACAACTTATCAGTACCCACTTGCTCCCTATGGGCTGATATAGGTGTAACCTTCCTAGACAGAGCGTTAGGGTTTTTAAAAATCTCAAAGATGTCATTGATGCCATATTCAATCATTTTGAGCTGTAATTCAAAACGAGCAGAGTCTTTTTTATTTTTCAAGACATCAGCGAGATTCTGTCCCCCCTCTTGATACTCGCTCGGGGCATATTGATCCAGGCCCAATTGTACTACTTCCAGATTTTGGTCCTTAGTTGTTTTATACCCCACTGGAATCCCTGACTCTACTGGGGGTATGTTCGCAATTATACCCTTTGGAGGTTGACGCATATCAGCTAAGGCTTGCCTCTCAGAAATAACCTCCTGAGAGGCTTCCTCGATAGTATGCTTGAGGGTGGTATCTCTCAAAAATGTCCTAGATTAATTCTTCCACATTTTCATAGCATTCATTTTTTTTGTTTCAATTCTTTCTCTTGTTTTTTTGTTGTTAATTTAACCTTAAACGGTAAGCCATCCACTTGTTTGAGTTCCAGATCTGAGTTGTGGGCCCCCTCTACCAGGTTAATCACACTGACTGGAGGAATTTTACCTATGGCCAGCTGAGCAGGAATATGATTGGGGGCCTTTTTTGAGCTTCTCCTTGGATATGGGAATAGTGATATCTATTACATCCGGAGCTTTATCATTATGCATGTTCAATCCTTTACTTAGGTTAGACTCCTTTAACTTAATATTGTCATCTAAGAGAGCAGAAACACAAATGTTCATGTCCTCTTTAAATTTGTCCGGAAGAAGCCCAATCATCCGAAATATGCCATGAAGCACTTCCTTTTGTTTCCTTAACTCTTGTATGACAAGACCATTATGAAAGCCTAGTAAGGATGATACCTCAGGCACATTAAAAATTGGCTAGTGATAAGTCCATAACTATCAAAGAAGCAGACAAAGGGGGCAATGTTGTTATACTCAACACCTCAGACTGCATTTTGGGCCTGTGTTTCCAACTTCTGTAGTGTAAGCTTGCTGGGGTGAACTGAATTACAGTTGATTGCATTTCTGACAACTGTGTGCTTTCCTTCCATTTCCTTGCATTGCATAAAGGGGGGAGGGGATTGCCAGAGAAAAGTGATTACATTGTTTTGTTGAAATCATATTGAGTATTTTCTGTATTGCATTTTTCATTCAACATTACATCCATCTGAACTTATATAAAGCATTCTCTACCACCTTATTCTTCTGTTCCTATTCACAAGTGTACTAGTGCCAGACTATCCATTATTGATTACTGCTCAGATTCAGTGTGATATTCAATTATTAAATTATTATAAAGTGTGATATATATATCTATTGTTTAAATTATCAAATAAACCTTTTAACTTGCAAAACAGAACTACTTCTTGGCTCAGTGGGGTCAGGGGGATTCCAAGGGAGGGGTGTTATATAGGGGTAGTCATCCAGAACGCATGAACTGGACATAAAGATATATCAATAAGGGTTTTCATTCAGTATTCTAGACTAGGCTGTAGTGTTGAATTGAATCCTCTTACAGTCCGTATCTCTTGAACCGTTTGTGCTAGGAGCGAGTTTCAAAGCTGAGATTCTAAGCTTTCCAACAAGCTCTAAACAGACCTGCTACTCCTTATAGTTCCTCCGTAATTGCGCTCGACACACTCGGAAAAAGTGCTGCGATTCGGCTCAAATTTCTTCACTTGTCAAAATAGCAGCTTCTTGCTTTCCTTTGCTGAAATTCGTTTGCAACCTGACAATCATTCATAGAGCATTGCTAAAGTTATCCTGGACTAATTTAAAGTAGCTATCACCCACCCTGAATCTCTTATAGGGAATTAAAATCATTTTTAGCATATTTTTCCCTTCTTTGCATACCACCTTTAAAGTACTTTGCCTGTGTTTATAACCATCCCTGTTTCTCTAAGCTTGCTAGGGGGGAACTGAATTTGTATTGTACTGTGATTGTATTCCTGAAGACTGTGTGTGTTACTTTCATATCCTTACATTGCATAGAGGGGGGTGAATTGCCAAAAAGGGAAAAGTGATTATATTATCTTTTGCTGAAATCATATCAAGTTTATTCCTGTGTTGCTTCTTTTCCACCTTGCATTTCCTTGTACCATATAAAGCATTCACAGCTACCTTATCCTCTATACTACTCCTAAGTAATTAAACCAGTGTGCTAGTATAACATCATCCATTGTTGATCACTCACTGTCATATGTCTAAGTGTGATATCAAATATTAATTTATTATCAAAGTGTGATATATATTTATTGTTTAATTTTTCAAATAAACCTTTTTAATTTGCAACACAAACCTACTTCTTGGCTCAGTGGGGTCAGGGGGATTATAAGAGAGGGGCGTTATACAAGGGTTCATCATCCAGATTATAACTTGTCATAAAAATATAGAAATAAGGGCTTCCCTTGAGCAATCCCAGACAAGGCACTGACTTAGTGGGAATGCTTGATTGGAGTCATTAACACCCTGCCTCTTCCTTCCTGCTCTTAACTTTTAGACCAAGGGCGTCTCTCGCCCAGGCGTCCAAATAGAAGTTAAATTCCTGTTTGGACCTGTTTGGACTAGGAGGATCCAGGGTCTGACCCCCCTGCTAAGACAGCAGGTAAGCATGCACCAACATATGTTTACACCCTCTGTCCCCACAGGCTATCCCCACCCTTTCTGGTCCCCCCTTGTTGTTCCCTTGTGCCCCCCGCCCCTTCCTGCACACTGGAGTCTGTCCTGATGCATTCTGGTTTCATCATCACCATCTTGTGGCCAATGCTGGATTTTACTTTTATGTACTTCATTGATTCACTGTGCGTCCCCCTTTCTCAACTATCATGCTGGACTTCCTTTGTATCTTGTACTCATGGTGGCCCTGAATCATGGTGTTCCCATCTTCATCTTGTATCCTGGCTTGCAACATTATATGTTACTACTGACTTCTGCAATTGTATTCGCTCCCCCCCTCTTGCTTCTCCACTCTTTTTGACTGATTACTCTCTGTTCTCTCCTCCCCTCTCCCTTTTCCTATCTCCTCCCCTCCTCCCCTTACTTTCTTCTATGCACTTACTCTATCAGAATTGTCCCTGGACCTAGTATGATAGCAACCTCGTCTGTTGCTCCCCCATCCCCTTAGTGCCCCCCTCCCTCCAGCACTATCTGAAACATTGTCAGGCCTAGTACGATAGTCACTTGTTTTGTTCCTCCCCACCCTTTCTGCACCCCTCTCCCTCACCTTTTGCTTTCCTCCGGCTCTAGCAGAAATGTCATCAGGCATAGTACGGTAGTCGCCTGTCTGTTTCCATTTCCTTCCCACTCTACCCCTCCCTTCCTTATCTATGTCTTAGCACTTGCACTATCTGAAATGTCATCAGGCCGAGTACGATAGTTATTTTCACATCCTTACAGTTCATGGCCTGTAAGAATGTTGGTGTATTTTCCCTTGTTCCCTCCCTTGCCTTGAAGCGCTTTGAAACACATTGTGTATAGGCACTATATAAATAAACTATCATATCATATCATAGAGCTAGCCATCGCCAATCTTGAGTCTCTATTCCTTTATTGGCTTCTTCTTCTTTATGTACTGTCCACCACATTCTATGGACATCAGAATAATTCCTTGTCATGGAATCCTTCCTCCCATAAGCCCCCATTGGTTGTTCAAAATTACCAATGTCGAAACACATTTTTTATAGGGCTGCTGCTTCTTTTAGTAGTAGGGCCCTCACAAGTGGCGAGGGGATAACAAGCCGTACATGGTCAAACCTCAAATTGTGGATGAAATTCACCAACATTATGTCTGATGATTAAATTAGACTTAATTCAGGGATCTCAGACAACAACGAAAGACTATATGGTCTATTCAAAGCTCTAGGACCCCCTCCTCAAACAGATATGACATTATCAAACTTAGGTAATCTGGAAGCACGAGTTTTCTCCAATCAGCCTCAACCTGGGATAAAGTTATCTTATCCCCCTCCTTGTAGATATTATTGATAGATCTAGAGTTCTCCCGGCCCATACCTAAATATTCATTCTGGCCTTGAGAGCTCTGATGTTTTTTATCTTCTAACATGGTGGAGATGAGAGGTTTGACAGCTTCCGTATCCAATAACATATTACGGGCCACATTAGATACCAGATCCCCACCATGACTCAATACGCCCTAGTCCTTCTTAGGGATCACTTTGTCTATTAACACATTTACTAGCAAATTCTTATCAATTACCTTTGCCAATGACAAATTGCATCCCTTATCACTCCAACCCTGAGGTATCATTAAGTCACCAGTGGATACCTTTGAATTCGCCACAGCTTCTGAATCTATAGGAACACTTGCATCAACCTTTTCTTGATCCAAGAGTTTAAGATGGACCTTCTCCAACAACTTATCAGTACCCACTTGCTCCCTATGGGCTGATATAGGTGTAACCTTCCTAGACAGAGCGTTAGGGTTTTTAAAAATCTCAAAGATGTCATTGATGCCATATTCAATCATTTTGAGCTGTAATTCAAAACGAGCAGAGTCTTTTTTATTTTTCAAGACATCAGCGAGATTCTGTCCCCCCTCTTGATACTCGCTCGGGGCATATTGATCCAGGCCCAATTGTACTACTTCCAGATTTTGGTCCTTAGTTGTTTTATACCCCACTGGAATCCCTGACTCTACTGGGGGTATGTTCGCAATTATACCCTTTGGAGGTTGACGCATATCAGCTAAGGCTTGCCTCTCAGAAATAACCTCCTGAGAGGCTTCCTCGATAGTATGCTTGAGGGTGGTATCTCTCAAAAATGTCCTAGATTAATTCTTCCACATTTTCATAGCATTCATTTTTTTTGTTTCAATTCTTTCTCTTGTTTTTTTGTTGTTAATTTAACCTTAAACGGTAAGCCATCCACTTGTTTGAGTTCCAGATCTGAGTTGTGGGCCCCCTCTACCAGGTTAATCACACTGACTGGAGGAATTTTACCTATGGCCAGCTGAGCAGGAATATGATTGGGGGCCTTTTTTGAGCTTCTCCTTGGATATGGGAATAGTGATATCTATTACATCCGGAGCTTTATCATTATGCATGTTCAATCCCTTACTTAGGTTAGACTCCTTTAACTTAATATTGTCATCTAAGAGAGCAGAAACACAAATGTTCATGTCCTCTTTAAATTTGTCCGGAAGAAGCCCAATCATCCGAAATATGCCATGAAGCACTTCCTTTTGTTTCCTTAACTCTTGTATGACAAGACCATTATGAAAGCCTAGTAAGGATGATACCTCAGGCACATTAAAATTGCAAGATTCTATATCACCACTTTTGTCATTGTGCACCGAAAGATCCAACAAGGAGTGCCCCTCTTGAAATATATCAGGAGTGTCAATAAATGATGTATTACTGTCATTAGCTGGCAGTGAGTCCATTATATTATCCCTTTTCAAGGCATTTCACATCCCTACACAACTTTTCGGGATCTTCCACAATGATTGGGAGGAACCTTCATTGATAGGATCTAATCCAATCACACTATTAATTTCGTTTTTAAAAAATTCATTTGAGCAATACATTGTACACTCAAGTAATTCTTCCTCATTATCACTGATTGTAGGGAGTGGAAGGGCAGCTGCTCTAGCTAAACTAGACCTTTGTGTGTTGATGGACCCAAACATAACAGGAACTATATCAGTCCTATCCATACTGGATTTTCTCTTCATACTAAGCAACAGCCACACACCCAAAAGGAGTCCACGTTTCTACAATTATGAAAAGAATCACCACACTGCTTAAAAGCTTTACTGAAAGTCTTTCATGCAACAACACCCCAAAAGCGCATGTAATTCCAACTGTAGATTAACTGTAGATTAATTTGGACATATGCCTGCTTGTCGATTTCTCTCCAAATGCTAGGACTATGGCAGACCGTGTGGCAAAATAATTACATAAGGCCACGCAAACCTCATTTATATACAGCGTTTCAGTAAACAATGGTACTACCGTGCCCCGCGGTATAGCACGTACCTCCGGTACTCCACGTAAAAACGAACATGTAAACCAATTACACCTCCGAGTGGTAACAGACCCTGCGCACACCCGAACAGCCAAACAGCCAAACAGCCTACTTTGGGCTACTTTGGGTGCGCGCGTGGGTGCGCTGCAGCGTCAGTATTTGTGCTGGTTGCTAGGTAAGTTGGGGGCGTAGACACACAAATCCAAAGACCAATCACATCACTGGATAAACAAAAGAGAAGGATCCGTTAGAACGTTGAACACAGACGTGTGTTAAACAAGTGTACAGTATGTACTGGGTTCTCTGCTAGTAAAGTTGCAAGCATTAAAGTTAAGTCTCTAAGAATAATCTTGCTATCTCAAACGTTACGGCAGGGAAACTTTGTACAACTTCTTCTTTCCGATGGCGACTCGCAGCACACAGCACACAGCACGCAGCATCCAGTCCGACCCAGCCAAACAGCCTACTTTGGGCTACTTTCAACTTGTCAATGCAATTACCGTCCAAGACATGAATTAAGGTGCACACCTCATCAGTTCCATTAAAATAGTGAACAGGTATACTTGTTATATACAGTGCAACAAAATGACCAACACGAGGCCTTTACAACAGGAAAAATATGCCACGTGACCAAATGTGGCCTCAATACCTGGGCATGTTGCTCCAGATAAGGAACACCCAGAAGAGATGAGATGACCGTGACCGTGGTCGCACCTGTGTTTTTTTTTCTTATGCAGTGTGCACACGGTCAACTGCTTCACAGCTCGCACAGGGAGGAGTTACAGACGGGTATGCGAGGCTGGGTGCTTTGGAACAAATTAAGCAGAGTCCAGAGTAGACCGTCTACTTTTCAGAAAAGGTGGTGTTTGAAGCCTGTGTGAAGCCTGCAAGATTCAGCAAACGGACCAGGGGATGGACTTTCCTAGGGCTATCCTTTATGAATGGAGTGGGTCACCCCAATTGTGTTTCTGACTGTCAGAGAGGTAGGCAATGTTGGCAGGCCTTATCTATACGTCTGCATGGTGGGTAGGGGTTCGGGTTTGGGAAGGTGGGCTGGGGCATGGCATTGTAAATCCTGGTGGTACTGAAAAAGTACTCTGCAAAATCAGTACCCTGTGCAGCGGCATTATGCACTCTTGGTTAGTGATTTAATGTTGATCAGGAATCAGCGACCACATCTGAAATGCTAACAACCAGCTGTTGTGCCCTCCCCTGCTTCCTTAGAGGCATGCGTGTGGGCAAATGACCAATGCTCTGTAGGAGTACTGGGCGGAGTAGTGGTTTCTCAACTCCACCTACTAAACCAGCAGTGATCTCAATCATAAAGGCGAAACCGGCACAACATGCTTTTTCATCTAGCCTGGCCCGAGGGCAGGCTATTTTATCATTATTATTACTATGGTATTTATTAAGCGCGGCCCTGGCTTCGAGAAGCAACAGAGTGATTTACAGAGGTATACACCAGTACTGATGCATAACGGAGCGCTTTTCAGAGGTCACAACAGATAAACTGCAGAGGGTAGGATACAGAGGTGCACAGCTGTGGCGGGGATGACAGGGGCGAACGGCATCTAGCCAGTCACGTGGCGCAAGGGGCGACGTGATGGCCTAGGTGTTGACGACGAAAGACTCCTTGAAGAGGATGGTCTTAAAGCTATATTCTTTCAAGAGGGATGGGAGCCAGCAAGGAAGCTCCCAAAACAACGCATCTGCCTTTGACACTCTCCTCCCCTGCTGATCTGCCTTCTCCTCTCAGCACTGCCTCACCTGCCAACGGCACCCCCTTGGCCCAGTCACCTGTCCTCTGGCACAGCCTCCCGGCCACCCCTGCACTGGGGCCTGTTATCTGTGCCCTCACAGGTCCCCCCCACTCCTTTCCTGCACTTATCAGATGCTACCGAATCTGACTTGACCTGCACTGCACCCTTCACTGGCTGCCCTTAACACTGCTCTTATCACCTTATTTATTCACTTATATCCACTAACTTATTATTATCCTATGCCTTGCACTTTGCCCCCCCTCCCTCTTTCTGTTGCACTTTCCCCCTTTTCCCTTTCCCATGCACTTGCACGTTCTCATTGTCACTGGGCCTAGTAAGATCGTTTGTTTTTGTTTTTCTCCCCTGCTCCCCCTCCCTTTGCCTGGTCGTGCTCTGATACACCTGTGTATGGGCGCGATATAAATAAAATATCATATCATATCATAACGCCAGCACTGTGGTGGTACTGAAATAAGTTGTGTCCACTCAGTGTCCACTCAAGGTTCTACAACAAAATAGAAATCTTTAATAACACTAAAAATAGAAACACACCAATAAAAACAATAATTGCTCTTGTAAAGGAAGACATACTATACATACTTTTGGATGGAAGGGGCACACTGCTTCCCCGATCTGACCATGATAGCATCCAAAACCCGCCTGCCGACAAGGCTTGGGTCAATAGCTGCATGCAGAGAAGATGGCCACGTCTCCTGTCTTAGTAACACCAGGTTTCACACCAGCCTCAACGCTTCAGCACTCTGGAAGCCGTGATGCCCTCGGCAGTGATCGGTTACAATATACATACAAACAAATACAGCAATTATAAATACATACAGACACTAAGCATTAGCCCACTATGTTACCATGGTCCAGTAAAGGTTTTTCGTTTCAGCGATAATGCCGTCCCAGGCAGGCAGCCCTGCATGTTAACGACCCACTGTCCTGCGGTAATAGTCATTAAAACAAGGGACTTATCAGGGATGGCAAGCTGTTAACTGACAGGATAGCCAGCCTCGAAGGGTATTTGCACTATTAGCACCCCAGAGTCTTTGTCTGGGGTGCATAGTGTTTTTCCTTATAAAGGAAAGGGGCAGTGTGCATGCCCGATTTCCTTTTTTCTTTTTAAAACTACCAAAGAACATGGCTGGAGCAGAGGTAGGAAAAGAAAGTATCTATTGTGATGGACACAGCCAGGAAGTGGGGAAAGAAGCTGGAGGCCGGTTTAAATGTAGGGGAGGCTGGGGAGAAGGTTCAGGGAGGGTGTGTGGGAGAGGGGAACAGAATTCAGAGGGTAGCAGGGACAGGGGAATTTGGAAAATGTGGCAAAGATTGAGAATCTTTGGCGCCTCGGGGGAGTAGTGCAAGAGGAAGGTATGGGACATGGGCGCATACCTAATAATAAAAGAAATACCATACAAGCTGTATGTGGACAACTTTTAGCCCTTACCTATTTGGATATAGTGAATCGAACAACAACACAAAATATAAATACAATAGTCAACTACAGTTTAAAATCATACAATGGCTGCCTGGATTGACCTGTCCAACGTGTTGGCCCAACTGATTCAAATTGAGTGCACGGTCACACCTGAGCAACGGACAAATACTTCAGGACTTAGAAAATGGGATTCAACTAAGTTTATTTTACGTAGAACAACTTTATTGGGTATGCCACGTTCTGCACGCTCTCCCCTTAAATAATAATGGTGCTAATTGAATTCAGAACATGGTCAAATGTAGATTCAGTCAAATTCTATTGTGACTAATTTTTTACTTGCTGTATCTAATGGTCATCCTTGAAAACGACAGAAGTCGAAACACGTGTCGGTTGACATCTTGAGCAATAAATAATTAGTTTATATTGTGTTTGCGGACATTTTGTGCAACCAATAATTAGTCACAATAGAATTTGACTGAATTAAATTAAACTAAGGAAATGTCGTAAATTGTTTAGAGATGAAAAAGATTATCGCCAGGATAGAGTGTACACTTTTCAAACCAAGTGTGATGATGTGATATCCAGGTCAAGGGGCAATACGCCCATTGCCTCTCCAGTTAGTTCAGATCCTGATTCAGAGGAAGAAACTATTTTACAAGTGGAGGATTCCTCAACAAGCAATACTAGTTTTTTAGATCAAATAAAAGGTACAAAAAGGGCACCCAAAGAACACTCAAGCAAGTCAGGTTTTGGATAGACCCTTTGTCAAATACCACAATACCAACCACCATTTTAGGAGCAGGAGGGGGGGCGAAGAAACAGATGAGTCATCAAGACCAAAAGGAATACTGACACGATCTATAGTTGTGAATCTATCCAACAAGACTTTAACCACAACCGAATTATCGTTTCTCAATAGAGGTCTTTCCTATGCCCCAACATCTAACATTGATTTAGTTGAATTCCAGACCTGTTCAAATTTGTGCGCAAGCTTAAATTAAAAAAATTCTTTGCCACACAAGTCAAAATGTATACTTCTAAACCACCTTTTAACCCTCTGAACTTGCATACTATGGAACATATAGACAACACTCGCACATTGCTTTCTCTTACTACAGATAATGTTCCTGATCATTCATCTATTTGTAAGGACTTAGAAGTGTTGGATAGAATGCTGAACCTTCAGGAGCTCAAACCCAAATCCAGATTCACTCCAAATTTGGGCACAGATAATTTTATAGAGACTTTTTACCAAGCAGTCACAAGCGACATCCACAAATACATGGATCAAAATCAAGCAAAGATTAAGAAGTACACATTTTCCAATCTAACACAGCATGAAAGAGCCTCTTTAAACAAATTGGCTAGTGATAAGTCCATAACTATCAAAGAAGCAGACAAAGGGGGCAATGTTGTTATACTCAACACCTCAGACTACATTGATGTGGCTAACAAACATCTAGCCACCCCAAATTGTTATCAACATTTACCAGCGAACCCCACCAAAGACGTAGTGAAAAACATGTTGTCATTAATTAATGAATGGCATACTCTTGGTTTTCTGACAGATGAAGAGAAGAAATATTTGAGTATCACAGAACCTACGATGCCCACCTTATATTTTCTACCGAAAATACATAAAACCTTTGAAAAACTACCAGAGGTCAGACCCATCATGAGTGTGATAGGTTGGGCCATCGAAGGCTTGTCCAAATATTTAGACAATGCACTGAAGCAATTTGTGATCAAGACACCATTGTACATTAGAGATACAACTCATGTGCTACAAATACTTTCACAAATCAGCTGGCATCAACACTACTATTTGGCAACTCTGGATGTATCTGCATTATACACCAGCATTGACCACAAACTAGCAGTTGCCACCATAGATTATACATACCGCAATGAATCAGCATCATAACGTACCCACATTACCATGCTTAAAATGTTTCTTAAATTCACTCTTAATAATAATATCTTCTTGTTTAATGACCAATACTATGCTCAAATTAAGGGTGTTGCCATGGGGGCAAAGTACTCCCCTTCC
The DNA here is from genome assembly GCF_040938575.1 of Ambystoma mexicanum. Classification (NCBI taxonomy): domain Eukaryota; kingdom Metazoa; phylum Chordata; class Amphibia; order Caudata; family Ambystomatidae; genus Ambystoma; species Ambystoma mexicanum. The sequence continues at coordinate 748,211,658 of NC_090923.1, read as the reverse complement.
CTTGCCAATTTATTTATGGCACACTTGGAGGAAACTCGCATATGACAAATACACAGTACAACAGAAACATTGACCTCTGGAAGAGGTTCATAGATGATGTCTTTATGATTTGGTCTGGTACCCAAGAAGAATTTGACCAGTTTCTAGACTACACCAATACCAACACATTTGGAATCAAATTTACTGGATATGCTAGCAACATATCCATAGATTTCCTTGATCTCACTATATTTATAGAGGATGGCAAAATAAATACCAAATCATTCCGTAAATCCATCGAGGCCAGCTCAACCCTTTACGCCACAAGTTGTCATCGGGGCTCCACTATTCACAATGTACCAAGAGGAGAATTTTACAGAGCTCGTAGGAATTGCAATAAAGATGAAGACTTTAAAATAGAATGTGAGCTCCTTTCGGAAAGGTTCAGACAAAGGGGCTACTCCAAAGAGAATATTAAGAGCCGAATACTGTTGATGTCATCACAACATTTTCTAAAGATTCCAATTGCTTATACACACTATTACATAGACATTGGAGCATTCTCTTATTGCACAAGGATATTTAGCCTTTCCTAACAGATAAGTCCAAATTTGTATATAAAAGAGCAAGAACAATTCGAGACATAATTAGTCCATCATTTTTTCTACCCAAATGTGATGCACTAGAAAAACCAATCACTTGGCTGACTCCCACCACTGGTTTCCACAGATGCGGCAATTGCTCGATGTGTAGACTTGCATGCAGTGATTCTTCCAAATACACAGACATGAATGGCCATACAATCCCAATTAGAGACTTTATTAATGGTCCCACTTCGCATGTTGTCTATGCATTGAGATGTGTCTGTGCCAAAACCTATGTAGGATCCACTATCAGACAGTTGCATGTTAGGATACGAGAACACATATCAAGCTTGGGTAGCCAGGACCCTAAACTGTCTCTTGCCGTACATTGGCAAACCATGCATCAAACTAGTATTAAGGAAAATATACATTTTATTGGTCTGATGAAAGCAAGGAGAGGTAAAAGAGGTGGCAATTTAGTATTAAAACTCAGGCAACTGGAAGCTAAATGTATATGTCTACTTTGCAGCACTAAGGACGGTTTAAACAGTGATAATGAGATGTATGTATTTTTATGATTATTAGATGACATTGATTTTATTCACTTTGAGCACATATTATCCTACGGCAACGTCCAATGGATTGCCTGCCAAGGATAACTTGTCCACCCAGGTTTTGAATTGTATGTTATCAAGTACGCTAGATTTGAATACAACCAATATGAACAAACTATGTCTAGCTAAATTGACTCTGTGAAGAGTATCTCTGTAAATATTTAGAATAGCCTGAATGCGGATTATTGAAAAGCAAAGTGCTCATGAATATGGTTCTGTGCATCTATTGCACATTAGCATTGATAACATTGGTGTGGGCCGATGGATCAAACTGTGACACTGTGCACATTAGTACTTTTAAACTTTATTTCCCAGCTAAATTGTTTACCATCAGCAAGAACACACGCATCCACCCAACATTGTTTAGCACATACGGCGGCATTCTCTCAAAACCATACTTTCGGTTTTCCTAAGCACAATCGGAGCATGCGCAAGGAAATAGTGGATGCGCATTTCACTTGAAAATGGCACCAATAATCTGTCGGCGCATCCGCACTCGAGTAAGATATATTTCATTACGAGTGGCGCCCGCGCATTGGAGCAATACTTGGCATCGGCACGTAGGGATCAACCCCTGTAATTAAGGTAACCACAATATCAGGATTCCTATAACAGATGACAATAATAGAAGTAATCTCAAACTTCAGTGACTGTATTATATAGATGCAGTTCTTCTAGGTTTAACCAGCTTGACAACAGTTATAGTAATACATTGGTCATAAGCGAATGCTAAGGCACATCGTGCAGTACACAACGCATCTGCTTGAACCTATAGAGCGACATGAATGCTCTCATTTCAATATGGTGAGTTTTAAATCACAGGCTCTCAATTAAGATTTGCATAATGCCAATTTTTTTATTTTTTTTATTTTTACTTCTTAATCTTAATTATTAAGGCCAGCTAGTAGGTTAATATTATCAATTTATCAACAGAACACTGAGACAGATTATGACACAAAGAGTTTCTTTGTTTTTTGTACACCAGTTTGTAATTAGAATCAGATGAAGATAGGTGAGTCATGTCTCACTCAATGCTCAACTTTACAACCAGTGTACTTCACTACCCCTGGGGCAATGAGTTAGTATTTTACAGAATGAACACTGGTGACGCATCAGTAATATAATTAAATATACTGTGTCTTGATTTTGGATATAGGGACTCACAACCACATTACTGCCCATGGGTCATAACTGCATGGTGCCACTCTGGGGTGTTGTCTGCTCGCATCAATGCTATATTGTTATATTTATATAATAGCAACACACAATAATTAGACATGTTCATAAACCTAAGAATCTTCTTCTCTTTATTTTTTCTTTTCTTTGCTCAACCCCCACTTTTCCTGCATATTTGCATACTACTGCATATTTGCATACTACTGGGGTATTTGTACTGATTTTATATTATTTCATTTTTCAATCTTAACAAAACAATATGCTTATTGATTTATTGTTTTCTTTCATGAGCATACTTCTTGTTTCTGCGTATTTTCGAATTTCAATGTATTTCGGATCGATGGTGTCATACAATGTAATGTTATTATTTACTTGGTGTATCTAATCATCAGCCTTGAAAACAAAAGATGTCGAAACACGTGTCGGCTGACATCTTGAGCAATAAATAATTCATTTATATTGTGTTTGCGGGCATTCTGTGCAACCAATAATTAGTCACAATATAATTTGACTGAATCTACATTTGACCATGTTCTGAATTCAATTAGCACCATTATTATTTAAGGGGAGAGCGCACTGAACGTGGCATACCCAATAAAGTTGTTCTACATGATTAGGTGTTAGTGGGTACACCATCCCATGTTTTGTGACATGCAGCTCAATCCCTTTTATCAATAAATTAGTGAGCATAGCGCACCAGCAAAGGCCTTTTACCCACACTCCTTCTTTATTCTAGGTTTATTTTACAACACAAAATATCCCAGGGTTTAGGGTGGACTGGATAAAAGGACATGGAATATTCAAAGGAAATTATGAATGAGCAATTCCAACTTTCTTGAAGACCACGGTCCATCAGAGTAACCTTCCCTGCACCTGAGGTTCTACTTCCTGTGAGTGAAACAAAAGTCATTCAACACCAGTAGTGATATATGATACCTTTCATCAGCGTGACAGGTGTGAATGCCCCTTTAACCCACATGTCCCGCCCTAGCAGAAGTCATGTTCCAGAATTGACATCATGCGGGGTCACTCAGAAGTCCCGCCCTGTGAAAGGACCATCCCCGGAAGTGAGGCAGTGCGGGTGAACCATAAGTCTGGGCCTAGCTGAAGTGTTACACTGGATGTGATGTCACATCAGTGCCCGGGAAGTCCTCCCTAACTCATAACCTGGTCGTGTCCTCATGGTGGTCCCCTGTAGGTTTTGCATGGTTGGAAGGCTAAGCCCGGATGTGGCAAGATGTGTTGCATCTGGAAGGCACCACCCTCTAGGTTGTGGGAAAATGGTTTTGACTTTGTCGACCCGGTAGTCATTTGTGTGAAGCCCTGTTTGTGTATTGTTTGCACCGGTTCATGGGGTATTAAAGGAAGTCGGCAAGGGTGTAGATGGTGTGTTTGATCCTCCCCAGGTATGTACCCAAGACTTCGGAAGTGGGGTATAGAGTTTACAGGGCGCTGAGAGATGATGCAGGCATTAACCTGTGACGTTAGCGGGCAGTGGGGTAGGCAGGGCGCTTTTGATCTGAAAAGTGTCATGGTGCGTCAGGGGCGTTGTGGAGATGAACTAATCATACAACCTCCCCATAGGGGCGGAGTGAAGGGTATATACACAGGAGGAGCTCCGGAGAGTTGTATACAGTGCTCCTGAAGACTGGGCTAGCATGCATGTTGTGACTGTAGTTCGTATTATTCAACTGTTAAATAAATCTCCAAAAACATGTACGTCCTGGTGCATCTAGTGTGTTCAATATTCTGGTCAGTGTGGCTATGTGTTCTGTGTTTCTTTAGTAATAAACATTTTAAAATAAAGTTTGATATTTATACTTGTTTTTAGAAGAAACCTGAACAAACAAATCAATAATAATAAAAAATTCAAACACATGTTTTGTAATATGGCAGAAGGGATGGGCGTTTGTGTGCCTAGCTTGTGAATCCCATTCATGTGTTATTTTTTAAGGTCAAGTTTTGCTGTCATAAGCTTTCGTTGCAGAGAACTGGCCCACAGTGTTTCATGCAGAGAATGCTGAAACAGCCTGTGTGTGAAGGACTTACAACTGGTATTTATACTAACAAGTTGTGTCAGGGTTTGTCTGAAATATAAAGGCCATGTAGTGATGTGTATGATATGACTCTCAATAGTAAAACAAGGGTGTGATGTAATGCATTCAAGCTGTTTTGAGAATGTAAAGAATTGGTATTTGCAATTTTCTTTTTCTCCAGTTTCGGTTCAGTAGCTGGAAAAAAACTGCAGATTTTAAGCTGTGTCATGGCTAGACATTTGTCACTCAAGATATACTTGCTTGTGTAACTTTGCAGAATTCCACATCATGTAAATGTAACAGCGCATGTTTGTCGCTTGTGATAGACGTGTTATGTACACATCGTGATGGTATGGCATGACTGGGGTAAAGATTAAACCATCTCAAACAATAAAGCGGGCTATATATATGGATATATATATATAATTGTCCTGTAGAGTGCCATTTTAGACACGTTTGAGGCTGCCTGTTAAGAGAAAGGACGGTCAAAAAGAAAAAAAATGTTGCAGGGTTCAGAAAAACAAATACGTCTAACGTGCCATTTGAACATTTTTTTGGTAGTTATATTTATTTTCTTTTAAATGTATAATTATTCATAAATGTGTTAATTTTAATATAGCCATATAAAGCCCCATCGTTCTACGATTCTGTAGATTTTACAACAAACAGACAGGTGAAATGTGCACTTTGTTTATATGTGTGTGTTTAATGCTGCATGTTGACATATTGAAGAAAAAAAGTATATGTTTGTATAAAACCCTGTTTTACATCTTGTTAAAGATATGGTTATTTTCAGGAAGTAATTTAGACTTTGTGCGGCTTGACGACAGCTGTATAATTTCAGCCTTTCGCGTCTTCTAATCGGTTTGCATTTTGCGGTGACTGGTGTGAAGCAAGATGTGTCTGCACAAGCTATCTATGATATTAATACATTTGGTACAGAGTTGGAGAGCCATTTGGACGTTGTACTATCATGTTCTCTGAATCTGACACCGTATGGACACTGATTGCTGCAGGGGTAATCAGGCAGTCGTGTAATATAAACAATACTTACTGGCTTACTTTTTCGGGAGAGCGAAAGTTAGCATTTGTTTTAGAATCAGATAGATAGCTTGAGGGTTTGTTCCACTGCTACGCAACATGTCCTTCATTTATTTTTTAGAAGTAAATTAAAATAAATATTTATTTTTTAATTTAGGAACAAATAATGAGGAGCAGCATTGTCTCGAACTTCAGATAGATGGTAATACCTTTATTTGTTTTTTAAAAACACAAAGCTATTTAGCACCACTGCTGTTTAGCATTTGGGAAATTTGAATTTTTTTGTTTTAACAGTGCATGTTGCAGACTTTCAAACATTAATTTCAAATATTCTTATTGAAAACGGCATTCATCTTTATGGTAGAGAAAGCTTTTTTTGTATTATAGAGTACAATAATCTATTATGTGTGCGTGAGAATGGTGCACTCTTCTTAACGTGTGTGTGTGTGTATGTGTGTGTATGTGTGTGTGTGTGTGTGAGAGAGAGAGAGAGAGAGAGAGACGGAAAAGGGACAATACGCATAGTAAGTCTGTATGCCTGCATACCTTCTAACAGCACATCGGTTCTCAGCTATACACGTTAATATTTGTTTGTAAGGATGTAACCAGGTAGATAACTCTTTTTTGTTTAGTTTTTTTGTTTGTACTATACTTTTTTATAGGGTGTTGGTTGGTCTAGAAGGAAACATGTATTTGTCTTTAGGGTGATGTATGGTCATAAGGAAGCATGAACATGTCTATAGCTCTCTTATTATTTACCTAATTATTTTTATAATGCTTATTTTTAGGGTCTAATGCTGCTCAGGAGGATGAAGGTGTTAAACTGTATTCATATAATACCGCCTTGTTATGAATATTGGCCTAAGCTCATTCGCGTTACACGGAAAACCGTGTCTGAAATGCTTCCATTTTCTATCAACTTCGCTGCCATTTTAAGAATAGTCCGCCATTTCGATTTCGACTCCTGCTTTGTGTTCTAAAATGGTGGACTGTGTTTTCAACTTGCAGCGAGCCGAACGACCTTTGAGTTGTGTTAATGTTTAGGCTGACCGAGAGCAGACTGTTTGTTCAATGCAAAGAGATCTTGTGACTCGAATGAACTGCAATTCAAGTGTTATCTGCGCTCACAAGCCTCATCCTCATATAAACAATGAGACAATGTAGAACAAACTCAGATAGTGTGCTTTTGCTGAACTGCATTTTAGCGATTCTTGAAACAAGGCTTACTGTGGCATCATTGTAACTTCATGGACATGCAAACTTGTTTAATCCGTTGTACAATATTGTAATATTTGACATGTGAACTGGGCACGAACCCTAGCATGTAACTTATTAGTTCAGAGAGGGGCTGGACAATGTTTGAAAAACTGTATAAAAGTGTCTCTGTTAAGATGTCCAGCTCTCTCATCCCTCACTGTGTCTGTTGGTACACACTGTGAGGTGTTGGGAGCCAGATAGCTATCTGTTTGCTTTGAATCTGTACAGAATAAAATATACTTATATCTTTTCAACCCGTGATTGGCGTATTTCATTTTGTGGTACTAAGCCTCGATATTTCTTGGGTCTTTCAAAGGTATCACACATACGACCTCTGCGGCACTACCAGCGGATTGTGTGAAGAAAACAGGTCAGCCCTACATACAACACCTGCACACAACAAAATTCGTCAGTTATGAGGAATGTGGGGGCTCCAAACTGCTTTGAAAAAATAGATTAAATAAACTCTTAACAAGATTGCACGGTCTAAAGGGGTTGAAAATGTTTTAAATGTCCCTAGTGATCAAACTGTGAAAGCCAGGAGTATACAGATAACACACCTGTTTGAATCCCGTAGGCTTTTCAATGGGGTTACCATTTTAGATCCTACGACTGATGACCCTCAGCCCCGGTCTCTTAGCTGTGATAAAGTTACAGAGCACCAGGTGTTTTCATCAAAGAGGTTTAGCACACCATCAGCCCGAGCAACTGATAGCCCCCTGTTGGGGTGTAGGTTGTGGTGAGATTACCCCACCTCATGTGTTTTCATCTTTAAAGTACAGACCCCTTTAACCCCAACAGCTGCCATTGCTAGGCCGTGGTCTCCGGATTGTGGAGACTATACACCACCCCATGTGTTTTCACCCACAATCCCCAACAGTGAGCAAGATGCTAATATTCCTGAAGATTTACAACAGCCCTGGTGGCTCTGGTTCTACTGGCAACCCCATATTCTGAGGCTGCGATAATAATTACAGACTCACCCTTAAAAGAGACTGATATACTTATCACAGACTCCCCCTTAATAATGGAGCCAAAAGAATGTGTATATGCCTCTGCTATTTGTGGGTTAAATGATCCCCCAAAGCCCATGTAACTTTCTGGGACAGGGCCAAATGGTGTAAACAGACAGTCATGTGCAGCTAACATTTTTTACATTCCCCATAATAAACCATCACTTGACACACATACCTCTAAACATGTTAATACACCAAGCGGCATGGTGACTGTTGTAGGCTATAAAAGGGATGCACTGCTAAGCGGTTATTTGTGGTAGATGTATCAGATAGTGAAAAAGGAAAACAATTAATAGTCTTACATAACAAAGTAAACCTATGATGCCAGAGGTATAGTTTAAAGCATAATCTTAGTGAAAACGCTCTAGTTGATATGCGTAAACGTGTTTCTAAAGCCAAACTGATTGTATTCAGAATGAAATCTAAAAACAGAGTGCAAGATCTGCTATAAAAAGCAATAGCCCTTTACTATAAAAAGCAGACTCAGAAAAATAAATTTTGGTTAGCTACAGCCAGTTTTTCAGATCCCATAACAGCTTGAAGACCAGGGACAGGACCCATGCAGCAAACGAGCAATGTAGACCTAATCACCACAGGGCGCAGCCTGGAGGATCTGTTTACACAGCCCATACCTGTTCAAATACCGCATTTACCTGTAAAAGAAGGTTTCACTGCATGGCGTTTAAAATGGCTTTGCTCATGAAAGCAGAGGAAAAGGTTCTTGAAATGCTTAGAAAAAGCAAAAACTATCATTAGCCAATGCGCAAAGAAAGATTTAGAGCTCCACCCCCAAACACACCTCAAACGTCTAATACAGACACTGTTTCTTTTTACAGCCTCTGGGAACATAGCAGCGTGATGCACCAAAATATAAAAGTATTGAATACTGTGAAGTTTTTTGCTTCATGAATCTAGATTGGTTAACCTCACAAGGCACGTCCTATTATTGATAACCGAAAACGAATGATGAGCTGGTTTCCCACATCCTTGAAACAGCTGGTCCTAATAGCTTTGTGCAGATCCGCTTGGACAGTTCTACTTTAAAAATACCTCTTTTTACCAGGTGCTCATATCGCCAAGTGTTCGAAGTTTTAGAGTTCTTAGAAAATATGGGAAGACTGTTACAAAGTAAGGCATAGCTTGTTGTAATGGGACCCTTGAGGATCGTGGCTGAAATGTTTACATCTAGAGAGGGGGGCGTGTACTGGCCTTCTACAGTAAACACTCTACAGTATGGTTGTGGCTAAGAAGAGGTGTTGGCTCTTGGATTGTAAGTATGGGGCCTTCAATATTTGTATGGCATCAAGCATCATAGGCCTGTTGAAGGCTAGAACTGTTGGCAACGGTTATACACAAACGAAGGCTTTAGAGGTCCACAAGGCTCTGGGTATACCCCCCAATGACATGATTGGTTTTACTGCGTTGTGTTTATTTTAAGATTACTTTGGGGTGCCGATCGAATTCTGTATAATGAAGACCGGCTTCAAAATATTTTCAACTGGATGACACCTCTAATAAAAGCGGAGTGCATTAAGCAGAGTGTTCGGTGTATGCTGACTGCGTTTGTGTTCTTCATAAGACTCTGAAAAGTCTACTTTGATTTATGCAAAATTTGCAAGGAACGCTATTTCGTCTGAAAAATACTTTCTTTTCCTGCTGTTTCAAATGTGCAGTCTCCTTTAAGCACCATGAGGCCGGGACTTTCATTAAAAAAACTCTGCCCTCAAGTGTAGTGGTTGCATGGAGTGCATTAATCAGAGTGTTCTGTGGATGGTGACTGCGTTTGTGTGCTTCACAAGACTCTGAAAAGTCTACTTTGATTTCTGCATGATTTGCAAGGAATGCTACTTTGTCTAAAAAATACTTTCTTTTCCTGCTGTTTCAAAAATGCAGTCCCCTTTAAGCACCAGGAGGCGGGGACTTTCATTCAAAAACTGTGCCCTCATGCATAGCGCTTGCGCGGAGTGTATTAAGCAGAGTGTTCTGTGTTCAGATGTGAGGTGGAGTGCCGGAATCTGGCTTGCCGCTGTGAACATCTACACTTCGGGACTATCTGGCCCAACAACCAATGACAAAGGTTGGGTAACCCAGTGGAAGCATGTGAAAACTAGTGTCCCTTGACTGTCTGTATCCTTACTCTCTGCCTGGTATTCCATTCACATGTGATCTTTTCGCGTGGGGGATATTGCTAATTCAGCGCGCCTAATAATCTACTACACGTACTAACGTTTGAAACTTGTCTCGCCATTAACTGAAGCTAGGTCCGGGTGTCCTGAAGTTAAACACTGGGTGCATTGCAGCGGGAGGCTAAACACAGCAAGCGTGTCAGCGGCAAGGTTGCCAACTCCACCTCCACCTGTTTGTGAGCTTAAGTGAAATTGACAACATCCACCAAACTAGTCACTCGCAGTTGTTTGCCTCTGAACAGACTTTGTGACTATATAAACAAACAGTGACATTACATTAAATAACCAGTGAAATTGTCAAAACTCGCCCCCTGGTTAAAATTGTATTGCTGTGACTGTATGTGCTATTAAATCAAAACTGCAATTATTTCTGAAAAAGAATACGGGACAGTGAGAAGATTGCAGAGACTGAGAGTCAATCACGTTTTCTTGTTAAAGGTGGTTGAGGCTGCCCCGCTGAAAAAGTAATCTTCCTGAAATTATAAAGACTCGGCAAGTGCTAGAGTAGAATCAAAAGCAACAAACATGGTGGAGAAATTGGCTTTGGATGCTACAGCTGCTCCCAATCTCCTGACGTGCCACACCCACGATAATTGTGCAAGTCTTCTCGAAGCCTTTGGAGGCAATGTTGAGCACACAGGCCCTTTGAGAAGTACTAAAGCACCCACTATGTAAAAAAAAAGTAAATTCAGCCCTGCACGATGACAAGTGAAACGCCACGCTGTTGTCTCATCACAAGAGTGAAATAGCAATGCAAGTGACCAATCGGTCTCCATCTTCGAGCAATTTTATGAAAATACCACGAAAGCCATACCATGCATTGAAATGGAGTCTGAATCAGACTCCGCTTTGGGTGTGAACAGAGAAGATTTTCAATCTGTGTCTTTCTCAAACCCGAGCATAGAAGCTGCTCTTTCTGAATCTAACCCCTCTTAGTTAGCTTTGGCTACCCCTACAAATTCTGACATTTCAGCCCAACTAGCCAAAGATCTTTCGGAATTAACAGAGAAAATTTAAAAACAGAAAAGACTACATTTAGCCTCAATTCAAGACAGATTTTCAATATTGGAGGCCAATATGTTCTGTGAAGACACAAATACATCATTTTTGCAAAATACATAGAATGGTCTTCATCAAGAGAATGAGTGAATTTGCTCGTGAGATTGTTTGTCAGGAGGATGGAGACTTGACCACCTCCTTGCTTCCTCCAAATCAGCTTGCCCAAAGCAGCCATCCGCGTGCCTCCCGTCAAAACCCCTCTAGTTTTGCCACCACAGAATTATCTGAAGAAAGTCAGGATGAAACTGTGTGGGAAGAACAAAGCTCCCCAATTCCGGATAAAAGCCCAAATGTTGGCATGATGGAGCTACAGAGGCTAATCATGGCGTCTCTCGCAATAACATGGACACCATTAACCAAATTGTACGAGACACTCAATGACGCTCTTCAAGATCAAGTAGCCTTAATAACAACTATGCTTCCTAAATGAAATGCTCTAGAAAGCATGGCATCAAAAGTGGAGGGCCGCCTCAATAAAGAAGCGGAAACGTCTGCTGTTTGGCAGAATTGCCTCTGTGACCTTGCAAGAAGAGAGACGTCTGAAAAATCTACCTTGATGGGAGCCTTGATAGAAGATTGCAAGTGGATGTGAGCAGCCTGAGGGGGGTACAGAGCCAGGAAAAGGGCATATTGAATAAAACTACACCCCTGTCCGAGCTTCCGGTCTCAGAGAGTGTAAAATGTGTCGTTCAGGACCTACCATGTTTTGCCATCTTCTCTATTAGAGATCTTGAACGGAGTAAGGGTATTAAAGAGTAACTCCAAATAAAAGAAAAAAAGACCAAAAATCAAATACCCACAAGAAAACACAAATCCAATGGTTCAAGGGTATTTCTTTGGAACTTGAGAACCCCACCACCCTCAACCATTAGGCAATCACCCAAAAGACTGAGAAAAGAGCTGCCGTCTACCTTCACAAAAGTGGAAACAGTGAAAGAATCTATTAGAACCCTCGAGACAAAGAGCATATCTCGAGAGGAGTCTAACGACAAAGAGAATGACACCTGTTTAAGCAACTTGGTGGAGATTATAGAACAGGACAGGGAAGACGAAGAGTGGAATAACCTTTTTGAATACTGAATGGGCCGAGATTGAAAAATTGGCAACAAGACCGGCAGCAGAACTGGCCAATAAGAAAACAAGTGACTCAGAGTGGGACAGCAAGTTTCTAACATTACAGCAAAAGCACAACTGACTATCCTACACCAAACTCCCAACCAAAAGACCTTCCAAGCAAGCTGAAGTTAGGAGGCCTGTGACTAGTTCTAGAGATTCTAAAGTGGATACATTTAAATCCATTTAGAACAAATCGTAAGCGGATCACATGCACCGATACTTAATGGAACCAATGTCATGAAGCTTTTCCGTTTTGTCTCCACAAATGACATCAAAGTGGTTGAGTTTGTCACGGAACAGAACATGGATTGGGTTATTCTACACTTCTACTCAAAGGACATTAAAAACGCAGTCCTGCAACAGAGAGAAAAACTGTTACCCCTTGTTTATGACATCAGGGAATTTCAAGGAATGGAGCGGCCGTCTTATGCAGACTTACAAAAACTCATCCACCAAGAGAAGATTGAAGAATATCAGCACATCAGTGACAAAGGTTATTAAGCAGACATTAAAGATATAAAGATCTGCATAAAGTTACATGTACGGTAGATAACAGCTTGAATGCAGTAAAATCTGGACTTGAGGCTAACCCTGAGAACTGGGAGTAGCTAGCTAGTGCATTAGCTGGAGATTGTATACATTAGATTACCACAAAGGAGGAGAGCACCTTAATCCATCATTGCTCCTGGAATACAAGAGGATTTAGTGTTTTGTTTATGAATGACCTGGTATCTCTTGGCGTGTACAACGTCATTTGCCTCCAAGAGACTTGGCTCGGGAGAATCCCTCTTGCGATGGATATGAGTGTTTCTTAAATCCAGCCCCTAAAGTGCCAATGGGCTGGCCTTCATCAGGTCTATTAACAATCATAAAATCATAAAAGTAGATGTGGGGTATGAGGTGATTAGCCATCAAACACCCAATCCCTACGTCCAAGTGCTAAAATTATCAAGATCTGGAAAGGAGCAGTCAGAACACCTCTTACTCTTGAACCTGTATTGGAGAGTAAATTCATCAGAGGAAGTAAAATGTGTGCAATTTGTTATGAGTGTCATTGATAACTGTGGTAGCCTTGAACATGCATCTTCTGAATGAGAATGGTTTACCTTGATCTGAGTCAGAATTGAAAGATAGGGCCCTGGAATGGTTTCTTGAAACTAGTGCAAGAGATCTACACATGTTGAATGGTCAGTCCCGTGGGGACACACCAGGATCTTGTGCTTGGGGTCATGGGCAAAGAAGATTCTGTCTTGATTATTATTTTGTCTCTGGCCCTCTTAGAGACAGATTAGACCATTTGAAAATAGTCCCCGATCCTGAGAGTGATCACGACCTAGTAGCCTTACGAATTATTAAACAGGAAAAACCTAAACTGAGGCAAAGTATCAATCCAATCAAAGTGACCTGGGCTAGAAAAAGGTTAAGGGTATGTAAGGAAGATCTTCTGTCAATCCATGTGCTATATGAAAATTCAGTTGATGTGGATCATTCTTCTGTTGAGTAAAATTGGATGTTAAAACTATTTACCCACCAGACTAAATATACCAAACATTAAAGAACGGCCTCGAAATCATGCTTATGATCCAATAGTTAAGAAGGCAAAACAACAACTCTGTGCTGACATAAAGAAAATCAAACTCTCAAAGACTGCTCAAACCTTTGAGCTATGTCGCCTGCAGAGGCAAAAATATAGAAATTGGCTTATTGCAACAAAAAGCCAACATTGCAATCTTATGCAGAACACATGCTGAGAGTGGTGTGCTGTAAAAATACCAAAGATCTTTGGGAATTGTTAAATAATGGAGGTCACTTCAGATCTGACCATATGCTGTGTCAGGTGAGTAAGTCCAGCTGGCGTGCCCATTATTCCAATTTGTTTGCGGATATTGGTGATCCTGGGACCATAGGTGCCAGGAGAAGTTCCTCTCCATGGGACATCCTGGTGGATAGGGAAGATCTGAAAACAAGAATAAGAGGACTCAGTGCATCTAGAGCGGCTGGTCCCGATAGCATTTCAAACCAGCTACTCAAACAGCATCCCGAGGACCGGAGCCATCTGGTGATCTTGATCTTAAGCCACATCCTGTTAATGAAACAAACTTGGCGAGAGACAATTATTGTACCCATTACAAGAGGGGCGATCGAGCTGATCCCAAGAACTATCGGCCGATTGCCCTTCTTGATTCCATGGGAAAACCTTTTGCCTCCTCCTACTACGTGATTTGACAAGCTGGGCCTTAAAGCCCAGAAGATCAGATCCCTGGCATACAGAGTTTGTAAAGGGGGTGGGCACTGGCTCAAATCGCTTTATTCTTGGAATACTCAAACAGGAGGCTTTAAGATCTGGCACTTGCGTATATATGGCCTCAATGGATCTGGAACAAGCGCTCAATTGCGTCAATAGATCTAAACTATGGGCATAATTGAGAAATTGGCAGTGCCCTCCAGATCTGTTAGACACTATTCAGGCCTTGTATTCAGCGACATCAATTCAGATGAGGCTTACCTCTACAGGGGTCTCAACTCATTGAGGCCTAAAGCAGGGCTGTGCATTTGACCTCATTCTTATTTAACTTATATATCTCTGATCAGAGTGAAGTGAGAGCCTTTCCACCCAGGATCAATGGAGTACAAATTCCCTGGATAATTTATGCAGATGACATCATATTCATGGACTATACGCATGTAGGCCTACAGAGGCGGATCAAATGCTTTACGGAGTATTTAAAGCAAAATTACATGAAAATCAATATAATTAAATCAAAAGTCCTGAATATGATGTTTGCGCTAAAGAAAACCCCTAAAGAGCTAGCATGGTGGGTTTGAAGTGATAAAATTGAAGTGGTACAGACACTAGTGTACTTGGGTGTCGTAATTAATGAAAACATTCACGACCATGCAACTAGCGGCCCAAGGCATGAAAATTCTGTGCTTGTATTGTAAATATTCCCTTTACCTTCTGGTTAGCCTTCTATCGTCAAAAGGCTGTCCCAATTTTTACTTATGTCTCTGAGGGTATGCTCAATTTATCCTGGAAAGTATGGGCTATTTTAGAAGGTCTATTTCTGCGAAAAGCACTCAGGTTA
Source organism: Ambystoma mexicanum (assembly GCF_040938575.1). Taxonomy (NCBI): domain Eukaryota; kingdom Metazoa; phylum Chordata; class Amphibia; order Caudata; family Ambystomatidae; genus Ambystoma; species Ambystoma mexicanum. The sequence goes on along the minus strand of NC_090923.1, from coordinate 748,196,508 downwards.
CCCAACTCTCTAGCAATTTTAACTATTCGACATGAGCTCAGATTGCAGTCCCTGAGTCAATCGCTCTATGGAAGATCATCTTGTTCTATAGAAAATGTAAGGTGGCTGAAAGAGATACTCCCTTTGAACTATTTATTCCATCAGACGAATGTACCACCAAAACATTTACTGGGTAGAAAAAATAGAAAAGATCATAACCGAAAATATGGTGGACAAAGAGAAGTTAATCTCCAATCCAACGAAATGGAAAATCAAATTTCAAGAACGTGATTGGATTTAGACCACCCCAAAAATAAATCTAGACTTAATAAGACCTTGTCTGGAACTAAAACAAAAAGGTCTAAATAAACCACCACAATATCTATTAAAATTTCCCTCTTTCCATTATAGGGATTTCTTGATGAGAGTGCGCCTAAACATGCTCAATACTGGGGAAGTAAACCTATCCAGGAAACAAATAATGCTTGACCAATCACATTGTCGATTTTGCGATTCGCAAGAGCAAACTGAGTCGCTCTGTCATTGCGCACAAAGTATTTACAAGCTCATTGTCTCCATTGAGTGACACCTTTAGATTTAGAGTGGCGGCAATGAGTCTTGATGGGAGAGAGAGTGAGTTTATGTCACGCAGTACTCAAATTCCTTCAGATCTTATTGGTGTAATCTGAAGTGATTGAATGGTTCAGATATGGAAGGTCAAATTGGTCTCAAGTTCATAGAAATCTTAGTGGAGCAATTTGAGATCATTGAATGACCTAAATACATGATTTTTCACTCCTTAAAGTAAGTGATCCATTCTAATGGGTGACACCTTCAAAATCCAATCAATTGTAAAAGATAAGACCCCAGAAATATTTGAAAATATGACTTCTTTTCATGTGTTCCATCAGGTTTACTATTTGTGATGTCTTGAACATTGATGTGGATTTTTCCTTGTTTTCTATGTAAAAAACCTTTAAGTTTAACCAATAAGCATAAAGAAAATTCAAAAAAATAAAAGCACTGTGTACATTTTAAATTTTACATCATGAGAAACACTATTACAGTATCTTAAACCTACAAGGTTTTCTATGGGCATGGAATGTATGCCCTTATTGATGTCATATATACAGCAATCATATGGCGCACAGATGTAGATTCCATGGTCACATGTGTCAGAGAGAGAGGTCTGTTGTGATTAATGAATCCGAGTTTAAATGCCCCAAGTGTTAAACCTTTGCCAGATCTAAACAATGTCTCGAAAAACACATTGAGAGAGACGCGCAGGATTTAGCAGAATGCCATCTTAAAACAGACTGTCTCTTTTGCGGTCATTTTATAAATTTAATCATGAATGCTGCGGTAAGATTTGTCCTAGGTGTAAAATTGAAGTTGTTTTGTTGGAGGACCATTTGTGTTACATGACCCCTCCGAAAGATGTGCCTAATCAGAGAAATAAATGTTTACATGAAGTGAAAAACTTTGTAGTATTCAATACTTTTATATGTTGGTACATCACGCTGGTATGTTCCCAGACACTGTAAAAAAAAAACTGTGTCCGTATTAGACGCCTGAGGTGTATTTGGTGGGTGGAGCTCTAAATCTTTCTTTGCATGTTGGCTAATGATAGTTTTTGCTTTTTTTAAGCGTTTCAAGAACATTTTCCTCTACCATTGGGAGCGAAGCCATTTTAAACGCCATGCAGCTAAACCTTTTACAAGTAAATGCAGTATTTCAACAGGCATAGGCGGTGTAAGCGGATCCTCCAGGCCACGCCCCGTGGTGTTAGGGTCCAGGATTAGGTCTACATCATTTGTGTGCTGCATGGGCACTGTCCCTGGTCTTGAAGCTGTTATGGGAACTGAAAAACTGGCTGCAGCTAACCAAAAACTTTTTGAGTCTGCTTTTTATAGTAAAGAGCTATTGCTTTGATTTTTTTTTTTTTTTAACAGATCTTGCACTCTGTTTTTAGATTTCATGCTGAACAAAATCTGTTTGGCTTTAGAAACCTATTTACGTATATCAACTAGAGCTTTTTCAGTACGATTATGCTTTAATCTATACCTCTGGTGTCATAGGTTTACATTGTTATGTAAGCCTATTAAATGTTTTCCTTTTTCACTATCTGATACATCTACTGCAAATAACTGCTTAGCAGCGCCACCCGTTTTATAGCCTACAGCAGTCACCATGCCGCTTGGTGTATTAACATGTTTAGAGGTATGTGTGTCAAACGATGGTTTATTATGGGGCATGTAAAAAACATGAGCTGCACATGACCGTTTGTTTACACCATTTGATTTGGCCCTGTGCAAGAATGATCTAGGAAATTAGGGGGGTGGGGCTTCAGTTAACCCACAAATAACGGAGGCATATACAATTTCTTTAGGCTCTATTTTTAAGGGGGAGTCTGTGATAAGTATAGCAGTCTCTTTTAAAGGTGAGTCTGTAATTATTATCGCAGCCTCATAATATGGGGTTGCCGGTAGAACCAGAGCCGCCAAGGGCTGTTCTAAATCTTCGGGAATATTAGCATCCCGCTCACACATGGGGTGGTGTAAGGTCTCCACAATCCCCAGAACACGGCCTAGAGATGGCAGATGTTGGTTTTAAAGGGGTTATGTACTTTAAAGATGAAAACACATGAGGTGGAGTAATCTCACCACAGCCTACACACCCCAACATCGGGCTGTCAGTTGCTGGGGCTGAAGGTGTTCTAGTCCTCAGCGAAGAAAACACCCTGGGGATGTGTAATTTTATCACAGCTAAGAGACCAGGGCTGAGGGTCAACAGTCGTGGGATTTCAAATGGTAACCCCATGCAAAGGTCTACAGGATTCAAACAGGTGGGTTATCTGTATGCTCCTGGCTTTCCCATACACACTTGTTAAGAGTTAGTTTACTCCTTTTTTCAAACCATTTTGGAGCCCCCTCATTCCTCATAACCGACGACTTTTGTTGTGTGCAGGTGTTGTGTGTAGGGCTGACCTTTTTTCTTCACACAATCCGCTGGTAGGGCTGCAGAGGTCATATGCGCGACACATTGATCCTCCTGCGCAGCACTAGACCCTAAAAATAAGCATGAAAAAAAGAATTAGGTAGATTATGACAGAACTATAGGCATATGCATGCTTCCTTATGACCATACATCACCCTAAAGACAAATACATGTTTCCTTCTAGACCAAACAACACTCTATAAAAAAGTATAGTACAAACAAAAAAACAAAACCTAGTTACATCCCTACATACAAATATGAATGTCTCTCTCTCTCTCTCTCTCTCTCTCTCTCTCTCTCTCTCTCTCTCTCTATCTCTCTCTCTCTCTCGGATCTGGAGCTCTAACTAAAGGCTGTAAAATAACAAGGCTTATTACCTTTCACACAATCAGGTACATCTTTCACAGCCTTAGAAAGCTCAGCACTCACATGTCTTCTTGTACACGTTCACAGCATAGGTATGGTCTGCTGTCATTTTATGTAAATATAAAAAGCATACATTTAATTAATGAGTGCTTACACCTTAGGTCGAGCAGGGTCCTCAGCAGTCACTTTTTTAAATGTTTGTAATATCATGTAAATAGCTGCTAAAGTACTAAAAGCTTTACAAAATAAACATTCACAGCATGTTAAGAAGAGTGCACCATTCTCACTTGCGCATATTAAATCCTTGTACAAAGAAAAGCTTTCTGTGCCATAAAGATGAATGCCGTTTTCAAAAAGAATATTTTCAATTAACGTTTGAAAGTCTGCAAAATGCACTGTTAAAGCAAAAATAAAGATGGCACATTTGCCAAATGCTAAACAGCATTGCTGCTACTAAATAGCTTTGTGTTTTAAAAAAACAACTAAAGGTATTACTGTCTAAAGCTTCAAGGCCATGCTGCTCCTCATTATTTGTTCCTAAATTAAAAAATAAATATTTATTTTAATTTAATTCTAAAAAATAAACAAAGGACATGTTGCGAAGCACTGGAACAAACACCTGAGCTATCTATCTGATTTTAAAACAAATGCTAACTTTCGCTCTCCTGTTCTTCTGAAAAAGTAAGCTTCTAAGTATCGTTTACATTACACAACTGCCTGAATACGCCTGCAGCAGTCAGTGTCTACACAGTATAAGATTAAGAGAACATGAAAGTACAAAGTCCAAATGGCTCTCCAGCTCTGTACAAAACTTATCAACATCATAGATAGCTTGTGCAAACACATCTTGCTTCACACCAGTCACTGCAAATTGCAAACCGATTAAGACGCCAAGGGCTGAAATTATACAGCTGTCCTCAAGCGGCACAAAGTCTAAAACACAGCCTGAAAATAACCATATCTTTAACAAGATGCAAAACGGGGTATTTTTACATATATATTCTTTTTTTCGTCAATACGTCAACATGCAGCATTAAACAAAAACATATAAACAAAGTGCAAATTTCACCTGTGTCTATGTTTGTTGTAAAATCTACAGAATCGTAGAATGACTGGGCTTTATATGTCTACATTAAAATAAACAAATTAATAAATAATGATACATTTAAAAGAAAATAAGTATAAGAACCAAACAAAAAGAAATTCAGATGGCATGTTAGACTTACTTCTTTTTCTGAACCCTGTGAAATCTTTATGTCTTTTTGACCGTCCTTTTTCTCAACAGGCATTCTCACACTTGTCTAAAATGGCGCTCTACAGAACGGTTTTTTATATATATATATATATATATATATATATATATATATATATATATATATATATATATATATATATATACATTTATATATATATATATATATACATCCTGCTTTTTAGGGGGGGGTGGTTCAATCTTTACAGCAGTCACGCCATACCATCACCATGTGTACATAACACGTCTATCACAAGCGACACACACACGCTGTTACATTTACATAACGTGGAATTCTGCAAAGTTACACAAGCACGTATATCTTGAGTGACAAATGTATAGCCATGACACAGCTTAAAATCAGTGGTTTTTTTGACTATTGAACCAAAACTGGAGAAAAAGAAAATTGCAAATACAAATTCTTTACATTCCCAACACAGCTTGAATGCATTACATCACACCCTTGTTTTATAATCGTGAACCATATCATGCACATCACTACGTGACCCTCATATTTCAGACGAACCCCGACGTAAATTATGCCAGTATAAATACCAGTTGTAAGTCCTTCACACACGGGCTGATTTAGCATGCTCTGCATGAAACACAGTGGGCCAGGTCTCTGCAGCAACAGCTTATGACAACAAAACCTGACCTTCAAAAATAACACCTGAATAGGATTCACAAGCCAGGCACACAAACGCCCATCTTCTGCCATATAACAAAACATGTGTTTTAATCTTTTATTATTATTGATTTTTTGTACAGGTTCTTCTAAAAACCAAGAATAAATATCAAGCTTTATTTTACACTGTTTATTACTAAAGAAGCACACAACACATAGCCATACTGACCAGAATATTTAACACACTACTTGCACCAGAATGTAAAATTATTTGGAGATTTAATAGTTGTGTAGTTCGACCTACAGTCCAAGCATATGGCCACAACATGCATGATAGCCCAGTCTTCAGGAGCTCTGTATACCGTTCTTCGGAGTACCTTCTGTATACACTTCACTCCACCCCTATGGTGAGGTTGTAGGACTAGATCATCTCCACAACGCCTCTGGCGGACCATGACACATTTCAGATCAAATGCGCCCTGCCTACCACACATCGCCCCCTAACGTCACAGGTTAATGCCTGCAACATCTCTCAGCACGCTGTAAAACTCTATACCCCACTTCCAACTCTTGGGGACATACCTGGGGAGGGTCAAACACACCATCTACACCCTTGCCGACTTCTATTGACACCCCATATACCGGTGCAAACAATTCACAAACAGGCCTTCACACAAATTACTACCCAGGCAAAATAGTCACAACATTTACCCACAAACTAGAGGGTGGACCTTCCAGGTGCAACACATCCCCTCACATCCAGGATAGGCCTTCCAACCATGCAAAACGTCTGGGGGACCACAATGTGGGCACGACCGAGTTATGAGTTAGGGAGGATTTCGAGGGCACTGATGTGACGTCACATCCAGTGTACCACTTTAGCTAAGCCCAGATTTATGGGGCTCACCCGCACTGCCTCACTTCCAGGGACGGTCCTTTCACAGAGCGGGACTTTCGGGTGACCCCGCATGATGTCACTTATGGAGCGGGGCTTCCGCTAGGGTGGGACATCTGGGATAAAGAGCCGTTCCCACCTGTCACGCTGATGAAAGCTATCATATATCTGTAGTAACGCCAATGGGGTTTTAAGCGTCTCCTGCCCATCATTCAAGGTTGCCGATATTTTATGGTGCCATGATTGTAGTCAGGTTTCCGCCACTGTCCCTGTAGCTGGGACACTGAACTTTTTTTTAGGTGATGCTACCAGTTCGGCCTCTTCAGGTCTTAACGCACGTAGGTAACAGCTTTTCATATCACAAAGCTTTGGGGTTGTGCCTCGGAAAACACGGACGCTGCTATAGCCATAACCAGCACAGGTCGAACAGGTGCTATCTTTTCACGGCTTCCCGGCTTTGCTTTTCAATGTCCTGCTCTGCTTCTCTTGTCCTTCTACCGTCTTTTCCCTTGACTAAGCTCAATGATCTGACACACTTAATTTCCCATCCTAACTTTTCTTCTTCTGTGGGTGATTCTAATTTTTCACCCCTCTGGAACCTCACCTCCTCTTGTCGTCAGGCCTTTCTTATATTCTGTCTGGCTCCTGCTCTCGTTGTCCATGCTTGTGTCCCCATATCCCTGCTGTGTTACCCCTTTTATATTTTCTTTCTTTTCAGGTTGTGTTTTTATCAACCTATCCACTCCAAGCCTTTTCCATCCATGTTCTCTTCTCAGCCTCTTTCTAGGGTTGTCTGTGCCTTTATTTCTCCTCCTGTGTATTTTAGTGCACTTGCTCTCCTCTTCTTCGCTGTCAACTCCTGATCACTGCACTCTTTTAATCTTCCTGCTCCTCCATTCTTTCCTGTCCACTCCTTCAGTCCCCACCTCTGCTCTCCTCTCATGTTAGTGACACTCTTACTTTCCCTACCACTTCCTGGTCTCTACTGTCCCCTCCACTCCCTTATTCCCTCTTCTCGCCCCTCCAAACAAGATGGCAAGCACTTTCTCCATCTTCTTTGCTCTCTCCTGCTTGCTTTCCTCACCTTCGCTTACCACCTGTGACTAACAACACTCGCCCCCATATCACATAGGGTCATTCACGTACGTATTGCACCCGCTCCCTGGCTCCATGAACAGCAATCTCCTGTTGTTGTGGCCTATCGCTTCTGGCCCTGTCCCATGAATGGTGAACAGCAATCTACTGTTGCTATGGCCAACCACTTCTGGTCCTGTGCCATGAATAGTGAACAGCAATCTCCTGTTGCTGTGGCCAATCACTTCTAGTCCTGTGCCATGAATGGTGAACAGCAATCTCCTGTTGATGTGGCCAATCACTTCTAGTCCTGTGCCATGAATGGTTGGCCAGATCCAAATTCTGATGCTTGTTGGGCTGCCAAGGTTAATAATGCTTTTTGGGGATAACCATTAAACCAGGTGTCTGACATCTTGCCTTTGACGATGCCCTGGAAGCTGCGGTAGTACACAGAGGTTTGTGTATATTCCCCTCGCTGTTGTGAACACGTGGATGCAGCAGTCACTGACCTTTTTGCGGGTCCTGATGCTACCATTCAATTTCACAATGTAGATTCATGCTGATTTCCATAGTAAAACGATGAGTCTGGTGGGCCATAATTACCGAAGGGAGACTCAGAGGAACATGGCAAGCAAAATAGGTTAGCGAGGGGCTGGTGATCCCACCTTATTCCTCTTCAGGGTCCTCTATCCTGTGCGGATGCTGGAACCCAGTCCCTATGATTTTGCCAGTTTCATCTCCGAACCTACAGTGTCGGACATCACCGCTGTACAAAGCCCCAGTAAGCCCTAACGGCACCTGTGACCACATCGATGACCCTAACATTTAGAAGAAAACAAAGACTCTGGACTCCCTTCATCTAAGACTACCTTTTACATAACTTTAATTACAATTAAGAGAAATAACATGCATCTATAGATCTCGGTGCACATTTCATTCATTCAAAGTGGTACCTGTGCTACTCTTTATCTCATTGACCACACTCCCCTCCCTGAGAGGGTACTGTTTGAGGAAGCTCACACTGCTATACTCTTTAAGGACAGCTTTTTATTTATTTGTAAATACGCCACGAATGTGAATCCAGATCAACACAATGCATTAATGAAAAATAAATGACCTTAAACTGTGCATTCGTATTACTTTGTCTCATCGTGAATGCTCCTGACCATGAAGGAGCGTAACTATTTGAAACAAGGTTTGCATAGGCAAAATAGGTGGGACCCTCAAACTATATTTTCCCACTGACAGCCTTATTCTTTTATTTAACTTTTGCTAACCCAGTTTTGCAGGTTGGGTTTTATAGCAGAGTAAATAGCAGTTGTTTCTTTTACCCAACTCAGGGGTATCTAGTTTATGGACCTCCGAAAGATGGGAGAAGTCCTCCCTGGCAGTCTTTGAGCATGTAGACGCATGCAGCACACAGACCTCTGCAGATCTCTAGAGAGGTACATCCCACACCTGGACCCATAGAAATAATTAACTTTGATGTCAGTAGTAAACATGCTCAACTCTGACACAATGTTAATCGCCATGCAAAGCAATTAAGAAAATAACATATGATTCATACGTGGTCATAAATTACAAGGCAACAAAGATTTATGGTCCACAATTGCCATATTCTTTTTCATATTTGCCTTCATGGAATCCAAATGCCTGGCCAGAAATCTCTCACAGAAAAAATTGAGTATACTGAAAATAACTCAAAAAATGTTTACATTTTAACTGAACATAAAGAAAATATAACTAAATGTTGCTTAATCTGAAAATATGGGTACAAATAATTTAAATGGTACCTTTTTCTAACTGTAATCTTTTAATAGGATGCCGAGGAACTTTTTATTTTTTTAAAACCACATTGGCTAAATTATTTGTATACAGATCATGTATGCAGGGCTGGCCTTAGGATTTGCAGGGCCCCTGGGTGACAAAAGTTGTGTGGGGTCTCTTTATTTGCATCGCAAAACATAATGGCACAAAACTTGTCATTAATATCCGTGGGGATCAAATTAGATGACGTTCGCCATCTGAATTTTAACTGTCAATATTACTGTTGTGCAATATCAGGAGTGAGACTTATTTTGGAGTAGCCGACCGAGAGAGCTGACTCATTTGTAGGGATGGGTCCCCCAAAAGAAAGTACTGTGTCGAGGAAGAGCAGAACGCATAGTAATGAAGATCACCGGTAAGTAATCCAAACATGCCTAATGTGACTGCACATTTCAAGGATGTAAGGGCAGGGATTGTCCTCGGGCCAGACAGGGCACAGTGCTTTTGCTGCATGATAGTGCAATCGTAACAAAGCCTATTCATCGTAAAGGTACCAAGGACGTCAGAGTAAGCAATGCCACAAGTCTTCAAATGTCATTGATTGGTCTCAAGTCCAGAAAAAAGTGTGGGGAATCATTAACATATGCACAGGGACTGAACATATCCTAAAGTGAAATACGTACATTTAAATCAGCTGGCCTGAAAATTCAAAATAGAAATGAACATTGTCTTTCACAAAATTAATCAATACCCAAAGAAAAAAACAGCTAGAGGAGATTTTCCTAGAACACTGCCAGCAAAGTATAAAAGGTGTGCACCCTTTTAAGTCACAAATCTATGTTGAAATATTCCATGGAAAGCAAAATGCCAATACAAGAGCTTTGCTTTGAAAACACTCATGTGGTTTTGTGGGTTAGTGGGAGCCCTGAAAGCTTGAGGACCCGGGTGCAAATCCTGGTGGGCGAAAACTTCAGTAAACAAGGTTTTTTAAATTTTTTTATTTACATTAGTTTTGCAAATAAAAAACAAACTATTTGTTCAAGCCCACCATGAATTACATTATGCATTCCAATTTGAAAAAACAATGAAAAATGAAACGAAAAACGAACAAAAACTGGAATAAACTAAACTAGAATAAACTAAACCCAACAGCTAATTGTCTCACTTTATGTCAGTGTTTGGTAAAATCAAGTCCATAAAATTGATGGTTGCACAGGTTAGTTGAATGTTTATCCCTGAGATTAGGTAGCTCCACCAGTCTGTCATGTTTCTGTTTTTTGGTGCAAATCGTGCCAGATGCAAGGAACGTTGGGTAGCGATTTCTGGGCACTCTATTATTAGATGTTTAAACGTTTCCACGTTTTTTAACAAAACCGGCAGATGTTGCTCTTTATCATCGTGTCTTTTCTTCGCGTCAAGACCTCACGAGTTTTATAGAGGTTTAGCCGCAGTCTCATAAACTGATTTCTGTGGTGTCGAGATGGAAATTTTGAAAGATATCTCGGTAATTCTCCTAGCCTGTTCATTGACATTCCCAGGTCTATTGACGAAGTTAGGGTGCTCCGTTTGTCCATGTTTGTTATCCAGTTCCATTGGTGGAACTTTTTTTTTCGCTACCTGCGGAATTAACAATAACAGAGTCATGTTGATGTTGGCGTCAAGTAGAATTGCCATCAATTTTTGTTCCCATTGATTTAATAGGAGAGCTGACGGATCGTTGCTTTTTTCATTCAAGATCTGGTAGGCTTTTTCTACTGGTGATAAACGCATTTTTTGAAGAGCTGTTATTGACTTCCATACCACTAGATTGTGTAGCCATTCTAGACCCAGTTCATGTCTAAGTGCTACCATTGGTAGACTCCATGGTAGTTTAAGGACTTTTCGCCAAAAAATCCCCTCTATTTGGGTACAAAAGTCCGCGTTTATGTTCCACCCAGCCTCACTTCCGAAGCAGACTGCTGGAGATACTTTTTGCAAATAGAAGGTTATTATTGGTTGCAAAGTGAATTTGCCATATTTTGCATGTAATTTCGCTCCTTGTTGAGAAAAGATCTTCATACGGGATAAGACATTCTGAGTCCAACTCCACTCTCTTATTGAGGTGTTAAACAGGACTCCAAGATAACGGATAGCTTCAGTTTTCATTAGAGCTTCATTGTTCACTTTCCAGTTAAACGCTGTCTTCTTTGCTTGCGTCTTTTGTCCGAAGGCAATGACTTTAGATTTCTTGACGTTTATTGCAAGGTGGTTTTGTTTTAGGTAGTCTTGTAAAGATGTCAATAGTCTTTGGAGACCAATTTTGGTGGAATCAAGTAGGACAATGTCATCTGCATAAATTACCCAGCTTAGCTGTTTGCCATTCACTTTCGGTGGAAATTACCTTGTTTGTAACAAGGTTGCTGGAAGATCTGATATGAATAGTTTGAATAGCAAAGCTGCTAACGGGCAACCCTGTTTCACACCTTTTGTTGTTTCTATTTCGTCTGTTAGATCGCCTTCCGCGTTCAAGCGCACGCGAATGGTGGTGTTCGAATAGAGTGCCATCAGTGGCGTCAATAGTTGCAGAGGACAGCCCCGACATTAAGTTTATTCCATAGCAATTGTCGGTGGACAGTATCAAAGGCCTGTTTTAGGTCAACAAACGCAAGAAACAGCCTTTTCTTCCGTTTCAAGGCGTCTAACTTTGCCAGGTTTAGGAGCAGCAGATTTAGTTCCACTCCCACTCCTTTTGTGAAGCCAGTTTGCCTATCGTCGACTAATTTTGCCCCTTGGGCCCATCTTGCAAGCTTTTTTTGCAAAAAAGTGGCAAATATTTTGGCCGTTGTATCGAGCAAAGCAATAGGACGATAGTTTCCCGGCTCTTCACGGTTTCCTTTTTTTAAACACTGGTACTATCACTGCTGTTGTCCACGAAGCCGAAAGTGTTAGTCACTGCTATTTGATCAAATAGGGCTTTGATGAAATGCGCCCAGTTTTCTCTGTTTGCATTTAGCATTGAGTTTGATATGCCACCTGGGCCCGCAGCCCTTGAGTTCTTTAGGTTTCGGATGGCATTTTGGATGTCTTCTTCAGTTTCGATAATGTCCCATTTGCAGCTTTTCAGCAGTGTTTTATTGGTGTCATCAACATCCTGGCTTGTGAAAACAGACGTGTAATGTTTCACCCATCTTGCCGCCGTCACACCATTTGATAAAGCAAACACTTGCTTTAAATGACTGGTGTTGATTATTTGCCAAATGTTTCTACTGTCTTTTTGAGTTATTAGACGTAACATTAGTTCTGCTTGTTCTTGTTCTCGGATGCAATTAAATTATTTTAACCAGTTTCGGTAGCATTGCCATCTCATCAAAATCAGAATGCCTGAGTGTACATCAGCTGATTTCTTTAGCCACTAGATGTCCTTTTTTAGCGTCTTCTTAGCTTAGGTCACTATTGGAACATGAAGAAAATTGCAACAACAGGGGCACATAATTAGTCTCACCACCCAACTTGTTTTCACGAATAAAGTCTGCTGTCAGCATGTCGATCTGGTGGCTATTCATCTTTAGTCGATTTTGAGCGCTGTTTATAGTTACAGGTGTTTTATAACTTGACTGGCAGATTTTGTTATCCCACACCCAGGAAACCGTCAGGGTGTCGTGATCACTCTTTGATGATTTTATTGTAGTCAACTTCGAGATGGGACAGTGTAGACTTTCAGAAACCCATATGTAGTCTAAGGTTTTTCTTAGGTTTCCTCTGTGCCAGGTATCAGCTGCAGGGATGTCACCTTTAGTGCAACCATTCAACATCGCATAATGGTGTAGACTTAATACATATTCCCATTTGAGACCACGATCTGCTGATTCAGTTGAGATTTTAAGCAGATTCGATGTGTTTCGTGTTTTTTCTTGATTGAACCATGAGTAATTCAGGTCGCCACATATCAGAAAAAATGGGTCATCAAACTGTTCAAAGCTGGCATCAATTTGTGCGGTGATTGATGTTAGATGCACCGATTCAGTGATCATTGCAGGGTTCCAGTATGTATTTATTATCAGGAAGTGTTTTTGTCTTTTTAGGTTCCACTTCGTGTGTGGATTCTAAGGTTAAGGCGTGCACGAACAAATTGGGGTTTGAGATGTTTATCACATCCCATTCAAATGTGTTTTTTATCAGCGTAAGTAATCCAGAAAAAGGGCGGCCAAATAGATTTTTTCCAGCAGCATTTAGAAAAGTGGAATACTCATCACAGGTAGGTAGATCACGGAGCCATGTTTCTTGCAGGCAAATTATTGGGCTACTTATGACCGCTGCTGATCCTATTTGAAACATGTGTGTGAATCCTCGTGTGTTCCATGAGGTTAACAACTAGGTCAAGCATCTTGACCCCACGTTGTCCTAAACTTTCCTGCTCTGGTTGTTTGTATTGGATGAAAGCGATGACTGCTCTCTAAGCTGATTCCACAGATCTTCTCTTTTGTTTTTGTTGGGGATGGAATTTTGGTGATCCTTTGACAAGTCAACTTGAGATGACAACTGGTCTTCACACGTTGTTAGATCGAAGCCAAAGAACAACAAATCTTCTTTGGCATCAAGCAGTGGTTTCGCTACATGTCTTGATTTCATGTGTAAGATGACCCAATCAGTTCTGCGTTCTGATTTATACTCTACAATCGCTATGTCATCAGAGGTTATGTTTCGTAACGCTGGGACATAATGTAGCAGCTTCATTATGTTGGCTCGATTCAAGTTTACCTCATTTTTTTCCTCAAGGGTATTTTCCAGTTCCAATTTATACCAGCTCGATTTTGAAAGCCCAGCTGACCTATCTTTTGAATTAGTCTTCAGCTGGGCATGTTTCTGCAAGTGAGCTGAAGTTTGTTTCGGATTAAACTTTGAGGCAGTAGTTCCTTCTGATTTTGTTGTCTTTTTTTTCGTTGTTGTTGGACGCTGAACGTTAGAGACCACTGACGATGATTTTTCTTTTTGTTTTTCCGTGGACGTTGTGGGTTCGTGCAGCATGGAACGATGTTCTGTTAACTTCCGAACAGCGACTTCGGCTTGGATCTCCTACCGGGTCAGAGAACATTCGTCGCCCTGGCTGTCAGATGTCGCTGAGATGTCATCGTCCTCTATTGAATATGTAGAGAGGTCACACAAATCAATTGAGGGGCTTGAGGAGGTTTCTTCTGACGCAATTGACTCTTCTCGTCAGCGCTTGGCAGATGAGTGCGGTAAGCGTTCTGACTCCTTGGTAGAGACGCCTTTCTCTATCAACTTTTCCAGTCTGACTTTCGTGGCGCTTTTTAAGGCAACGTCAAGGCGTGGAGGAGTTGTCAAGTTTCTGATAAATTTCTTTTTTCGCCATTTGAGCGTTGCCTGTTCAAGAGGGGTGCATTCATGCATGTTTTCGCTCTTGATTTATTGTTTTTTTTCCCTTTTAGAAAAAGACGATTTAGCATTTGCAACTTGTATTGATTTGGCAGGACCTGAAAAGATGCCAAAAGAGACAATTTTAATCGCTACCATTCCTGTTTCATTTTGAGGTCTCTGCGATGTAATTACCTTTGCTTGCTCAACATCCAGTTTTTGGGAATTGTCTGAAATCTCTGCTTCTGGAAGTTTTGATTGAATTTCAACTGATATGATTTGTGGTGCTGACGCTGCTAGACTATCTACCATTACTGATTGTGCGTTTGCTAGTTGCAATTTTTTGAGCTTTTTGTTATTTGTTTCCTTCATTTTTGTTTGAAGCTCGTTATTCAAATGGACGGCCGCTGACATGGAGACAGAATTAGTCAGTTGGCTCAAAGGACAGCAGCACGGGACGACAGATATCAGATCTTTTCCACTGGCCGTTGAGTGCCACATCCATTTTACTGCATCCAGTAGCCCCTCCATTAAGGAGTCATTTTGACAGTGGTGACGCGTGGCTAGGTCACTCAACCACTCTTGCCATCTTACTGTAAACAAGCTGTTTTGCATACTGATCTCAAAAACACTCAAGGGGGATGAAATAAGTGGCAGACTCTGTCAACCCGCATGTAATCTCAACTTGTACCCTGAGAATCAGCACAGGGCCAGGTAGATCATCTTCAGTCCAGCAAACTCTCTTTCCCTATCCATGGACCTGGTAAATCATCACAACAAATTTGCCCTCTGATCCTTTCCTCTCCTCACCACGACGGTTGGCTTTCAACAATACTGTTTTAAAAATCGGACTTGAAAAGTAACCACATCATAATTAAAGGACTGCAGTAATATAGTAATCCTTATAGAAATATGTTAAACAAAAAAAGTGCAAATGTTGCATTATTTTCACCCCATCTTGAAGACTACAAATACCAGAATGCAATTCTACAACATTATAAGCAATGGCTTTTAGGCTGTCTTTCAAGACTTAGTCCTAACAAAATATAATATGAAATGGTAACCTTTTGCATCCTTTGACAAAGGCATGCTTTATGTGATGCGAGTGAAATGTGACATTTTCCCCCAAAAAGGAAAATGTTACTTAACACACCAAATGCAGACATGTGAATACTACCCAGATAGTGAACATTGTCAGCATATTCTAATTGTCTTCAAAGAAGACATATTTAGGAGGCAACTCATCTTTTTGTGTGTGTTTTCAGAATAAAATGCCCCTTTTCAAACCCTTGTCCAAAAGAAAGGTTCTTAAATGGACCATTACTTTAAACAAAGAGTGTGATAAGCCTTAACTGTGAGGCCCCATGGATCTGATGGGCTGCTGGGGAGGTGGGCTTTGGGTATTTGTCTCTACAAGCGAATCACAGCGGCTCTGTCTGTATGGTAGCTTTAAGTAGAAAGGAAAAATGGGCTAGAAGCAACATTCCAAGCCTTTAAAGCCTGGCCTCTGTCTGAGACAGGGGTTCCCTCGAGGCGAGCGGCAACAGAGGCTTACCTGTGGTGCTGCCTGAGCGGGAGCCTCTCTGTTGTGTGAGGTCCATTGAAAGCCTCTGCGACCATTACAGCATTCCTTAATTCACACTCACTTGTCATTCCTATGTAGAAACAAAGCTCCCAGGTGACATTTTGCAAGTCTTGCCTTTTTAACTCAAGTGATTTGCTTTCCGGTACAACACTTGTTTGATTTTGCAATCATGAATACACGACTACAAGTACCAAACTGCAATTCAATGTCAGCCTGAAAGCCAGAAATGGAACAACTTCCTATCTCTGTAAATTCTCATCTGGATTTGACAAGATTTAAGCACACACAAGAAAATTAACACGTGTGATAAAGAAGCCTGATTATTTATATTCCTTGTTTGACCAGGGCAGGCAGCTTGTTGTATATGATGTTAAAAAGTTGCCTCAAGTGACATGTTTTTGGGGTGTTCTATAGGAAGACATGCACCAGGGAAAAATAATGAAGTAGACTGTTTTTTGTACGATGTTCATTTATTTGGGGCCATGGAGCTATGGCTGCCACCGTTCCGGGCTCCATTACCGCGTTCCTGCAATGGGGACTTACCGGGTTGCTCCGAGATAGGAGGACCCGGTAAGTCCTCCATGCAGGAACCCTTCCCCATTCCCATTTGAGCCCCCATAGGGCTCAATGGGAATGGGGAGGGAGCTAATAACGGGCAGATTACATCTGGCCCGTTATTGCCTCCCTCTTGCCCTCGCGGGACCCGGAAAGCATGCCTGGTTTTACCATGCGTGCGATCCGGGTCCCGCGATGGGAAGCTTGTAATCGGTGCTCCCGGATTGAAGGGGGCCGGTGCTGTACCGTCCCCCTTCAACCCGGGAGCGCCAGGGTCGTAATGAGGCCCTTAGTGTATAATGCGCTGGAGCCCACAGGCATCAAAAGTAATGCAGCAAACGTTTTTTTTATATTACAAATCAAGCATTGTATGTAAAAACATCAGTCTGCTTAATTTTGTCTTAGTGTACATTTTTTTAGATAATGCATATTGGAACAAGACCGTTTTTCTCCATTCACTATCATATAAGCAGCAAAATTTGTGCTAAATTAATTTGCTTAACTTTTGCACAAGGCAGAATTTATAATGGCCCTGTGTTGCACCTATATACAAGTAAAGTTGATGAATTTAAATGCCAAACAAGGCAGTAAACATGTGTTCCTATCATTTTTTTCTACAAAATGTTGTTTGATTAATGCTCATTTGAGAGATGAAGAGATCAATCAGTGTGAGGGTATGTACGGTATACGTCTCAGGCAACGCATTAGACAAATGGTATTTTTTAGCATGATTAGATTAAATCATTTTCACACTCTTATACACATACATGTAAGCTACTCCAACTCAGACAGGATTACAAACAAGGACTGAATACATCAAGATTATTGATTTATTTATTGATTGATTAATATGTACACAGCCAACAAAGATATCCAAGTAAACATAGCAAAATTCCAATTGTAACACATATTGACAAATAAAATCATCACCATAAAAATCAGTTTCTATGAAAACAGAGTGCTGAGTGACAATTCCTTTAAAATAGATCAAATTAATTCATAACACTTCATCATGTGAAAGATAAGATTCATATCATTTTCCATATAGCAAAGATTCACATATATCATTCATGTTCTCATTATTACAGGTGTTGTCATATGCCTTCAGATATTTAGTTCTAAAAAAATTAAGGTTCTCATAGTGACATATAATGTGTTTCGCAGATTCTATATCAGATGTACCACATAATCTGCAAAGTCTTGGCTGCCTAGTAATGCAATGTTTTGCTCCCGAAATTTCTAATGTGTCACACATATTAAACTTAAAAATAAGATACTGCCTGATGGTGTTACAGTCTGGGAAGGCAGTTTGATATTTTGCCTTTGTCACGTCATTCACCCAAAACTCCAAAATAAACCACTATTGGTTTTCATTGCAAGATTAATCATATTGCACTCTTTGCCATAGTCATGTATCAACATTTTTAGTATGTGTTTAACCTTTACATGAGAATATTGAAGCCATGCATAGGCATTTTCCTTCGCCCATTTAAGGTACACATTACGAATCAAATCTATTGCACTTAAGTCCGGCTGTTTCTCCATTTTGTTAAAAGCTTTCATCAATTCAACAATAAAAGTGTTATTCTCCAACGTGGTTAATTTCACAAATAACAGTGCCATTTTATATTCTAAAATATCACTAGCACACATTCGGTTACACTCCAGTAAAATATATCCACAGGATAAAAATGTCCGCATTCTGAATAAAAATTCTTAACATGTTTGCTTCAAGCTTTTCCATTTTGTTTTTAAAACTTTCACCCCAACGTTCTGCTGCATAAAGTAAAAAGGGTAAAAGCTTGGCTGAATATAACAATAAAATAGTGCTAACGGAAAAAAAACCTTGTTGACCAATGAAGTTACTCAATGCCATAGCAGATTTCATACATTTCGTTTTCGTTTCATTCCGTTGTTGTTTCCAACAAAGTTTGTGATTTATTATCACTCCTAAGCACTTGTAACATTCTACGGTTTCAATCTGCTGGTTATTAATGAACCACTTTGAATTCATAAAGCGAGAATGTTTCGTTTTGCCTAGAAACAAGATAACTTTGGTTTTGCCAATGTTGATTTTTAGACCATTTACAGCTGTGAACCTTTCTAAAGCATTCAATTTGGCCTGTACTCCTTTACTGGTGTAGTCTCACAACAGGAGGTCATCAGCATAACCCAACCAGCCAGACCTCACGTTGCCCAATTTTATATCATCGGAAGGTGTTTCATTGAGCTCAACTGAGAGGTCGGCTAATTATAGGTTAAATAGTGTGGCTGCTAAAATGCAGTCTTGCTGGACTCCTCGCAATGTCGTTCTGGGTTCAGATAGTTAGCCTTCCCAGTCTATACGCACTCTCACAGATGTTTCCCTATACAATAATTAAATCATGTTTAACAACCCTGCAGGTATTCTCTAAGGTTTAAGTTTAACCCATAGTTTTTCTTGCACAGTGGTATCAAATGCTGTGGTAAAATCTATAAATGCAGCATAAACTGGCAACTTGCGCCTAAGCCAAGAAAATTCAATAGCAGCCACTAAGTTAGCAATATTGTGCGTAGTAGATGATAGTGCCCGAAAACCTGATTGATTAGCCGGAAGGATGCAATGCGTGGTTATCCATTGGTTCAATTCAACAAGAAGAATTTTGGCAAAAATGTTTGCAGGGATGTCCCGCATTGCGAGCATCCTGTAGTTGCCTGGATCTTTCCATTTCACCTTTTTTGTGGCTAGGTAAAATTATACTTTCTCGACAAGATTTCGGGATTTGGCCATACTTCCCTATCCATTGAAACAAGATATTTAGCGGTTGTGGCCATTTTTCAGGAGACTGCCAAACCAGTGCATTATATGTGCCATCAGGGCCAACAGCTCTAGAGCTGTGTAAGTTCTTAACTAATTTAATAAGGCTATCCAAAGTATCGCTGCCCCGCCAGATGGTCACATTGGGCAGGACAGTTTACTCATCTGACGCCTGTCCGCCAAGTGTCCTCTTTACATGAAGAAACCAGTCTTGTTCTGACACACTATTTATAGGCAGAGTTTTCTTCTTAGTACCGTTAATAACTGACCAGATTCCTTGGTTATTATTACTCTAGCAAATAATGCTACAGTGCACCAAATCTCGTCTGCTTTCAGTGCTTGATAATGTCGTAAACACAGTTTATGTTGTCCTTTAGCTCATCTTATTTTTGTAGTAGAATCTATACATTTAGATTTCTTTAATCTTAGTTGTTTTTTGGCCTTTTGTATTTCGGCACCATAGAGATTCTTCTTGTCATGACATGAATTCCATCTCTCACTATTAGTTAGATATTTGGTTTTTGAATTGTGGCTGCTTTGATAGTGCGGACCATCCGTGCAAATGTTTGAATCATTTCATTTATACAATCATCAGGTATGGAGGCCAGATTTTCTATGAATTTAGTTAGCTCCTAGTCTGCAACTAATTTACCTTTTTCTAACTTGGAAGGGTTCCAAATAATCTGATTCCCTGCATTGTTAATGCCTATGTTCCCATTCAATTGGTATATATCATTCTCTTTGGCGCTAGACAGCAGGAGGTATAGGGGGAGATGATTGCTTTCCTCGCGACAACCTACTGCCATATCCATAGCACACTTGTGTATAGGCACGTTATAATATCATCACCAGGATGTTGCCACTTTTCTTAATAATTATATAATCAACTGTAGACAGACTGGATCCGCTTACCTGCGTTGCACTACAATTACAATCCCCAGCAGAATTTCCATTCAACATCATCAGTTGGATTCTAAGGAATAAATTTGCCCAAGGTTGACCAATGGTATTGGAAAAACCATGTTCTATTGGTCCAGAACACTGCCTTTCTATCACCTGGTCATTCGAGTATACGATCTTGGCATTTAGATCTCCTAAAATAATGAAAGGTGTATGTGGATCATTTTCTTCCAAGATTCTCGTAACCGTAGCAATGTTTACCTTATTAAATGCACCATTCGGTGGTTATATATTGACTATTAGTAATGTGGGAATACGTGGCAATTTGCAAATTACCAACACGGCCAATGCAATTGTAGTGGACCAAATGGTATTAGATCCTGTCGAAGGATGCTTAATGGAGGTCAATAGGCCTTGCCAAACTTTGTATAGTGCACCAGCCATCGATTTCGCATTGTTCATATAGCCATGTTTCCTGTACAGCAACTATACAAAAATAATGGATATTGGCCAACAGTCCATTGCCACTAATGTAATGTGAATTCCCCCTCGTATTCCATGATAGCACCACATCGGTGTCATCAAGATTGATTCTCAAAATTAGTTTTAAATGGCATAGGCAACCTTTGCCAATAGCTTTCAGGTGTTGCTGCACATTGATCTTGTTCTATCGTGTTTTTGCTATGATCATTGGCTATAGTAATATGCTCTTTTGATGATAGATGTTTATCTTTAACAATTTTGTCAGCCCCTGCCGCCTATGGCGCTCAGAGAGCAATTCAGAATTTTTATTTTGCTCATGGATATTTCCTTGCACGTGTAGCACACATTCTCAAAAATACTACTGTGGCTTAAGATATATTCAAGGGTCAGTATATCTGAGCACCATATATTGGTGGTCACTTTCATAGGAGTCGCTAATTGATCTACTACTTTAAAATCTTAAGATGACACCATTCATAAGGACACTGTAAATTTACATAAATCAAGAATATGCCGTCTAATTCAACACTACCGATTTTTTAGTGTAATAATTTGTCTGGATTTGTAGTGTATAATTCGAGGGATCGTCCACATAGGCACCATTCACACCCTTATTACATAAGTCAAGATTTTCCTCAAATCTAACAGATTTGGTTGCAGGTTTTACAGTATTAGCAGCCAGCTGCACAGATTCAATGTTATCAATATTGTCGCATTCATCTTTATTTCTCACCTTAAATATATTTTGTATGTCTACCAAAACAGCATCAGATATTCCTCTATGTTTTTTTGCCTTATTTTTTCTTTTAGTCATTGTTTTGCATGTTCCTAGCCAACCATGAGAGGATAGGGGAGTCACCATCTGAGTGGGACTGGCCATGAAGGATCTAATGACAGGCGTATGTAGGACTTTTTAAGCTCTTTTAGGAATAGGTCTCTCAGAATTAGCATCTACAGCCACAATGTGTTCGCCGACACAGTTTGATTCTCTGGAGAGTGGCGTGGCTTATTCTGGAGGATCTTAGAATTAGATTCTGATGGTTGCTGTATCATAGTTTCGCTATCGATATTTGAAGCCACATTTTCAGTGATGATGCATCCATTATTTGTGTATCAGGAAGTCTTACTGCCATACATTGCAGCTTGAGAGTACTTTTTCTTCAAAGTCTTTTCTTACTGAGCTTTTTGAGAGATCTATTTTTAGTTACAAATGTGTTATTGTCAATGGTGATGTTAATTCTGTTCTCATCAATGTGTATCTATCATTTACTTCCACAGGGGATACAGCAAATTTGGGGTACATCATATTTCCACTACTCACTGATAACTCCTTCTTAGACACCAGCTGTTCTGTATTTTTACTATTATCCTTGATAGTTTTCCTACCGCTATTGATACTCTTGTGTAGTAACAGAGAGTGCACATCAGGTTTGCGCTCTATGTTGTCGCACGTATCAACCAGGGTCGTTTTCCAAAGCTTCAAACAATTCCCCAGAATTCATAGTAGCAAAGCTTAGGTCATTCAGGGAGTCAAAAACGCTGACATGAGATACACTCCCCTCCGAGTTAGTCACCATCAACTCAGGTGTGAATACATCTTGAGCAGAGAGTAGCTCTTTGTGAATTATCTGCCCCGTGGAGGGTTCAACCTCAAATCTGTCACTGAAATTATTTTTCAAACCCATTTCAACAGACCTTGGAGAAATTGTATTCACTAGCTGTGTGTCTAGACTAACCGAGAGGCAGCTCATTATTGGGGCAAAACGTACTATTGCTGACGTGAAGTGTACCATCCTCTTTGTGTTCAGTATATTCATGCTCTTCTATACTAGGAACAGAAGCTATTTCATTGGATATATCTATTGTGGGTTACACCCCAGTCATACCTTTTTCAGTGATTGTTCTCAGAGTCGGTACTTGCAAAGAACTGACAGGAGACATAGAGCAACAAGATACTGCAGCTTTTATCAGAGGTGGAGAGACATTCAGGCGGGGGATGGAAATCTCACTAATTCCACTCCCTTCAGAGGATTCCCCCCCACTGAGAGGAGTGTTTCTTTGGTTCATCGGGATGTTTACACTAGGTCTCTGCAGCACCTGGGAGAACAAAATTGCGCCAATACAAGGGAGACTAGAGTTAATTTCTTCAACTATTTCATATCAACTATTTTCTTCCTCAATTTCAGTTAGTGGGTTTGACACCACACACCTAGTGTGCTCAATTTAACTAAAAAAGCTTGTCATCTTTGTTAATTTTCCAGCAGTTAGTAATCCCGGTTGTGAAATAGTTTTACATGAGCACGCTCGACTAGAGCGTGCTCGACGGTCAACAAGGCTTGCGCCTGCAGACTGTTTCAACGGTAGTTGACTATGATGTGGCATTCCGGTATATTTATGGCTGTTGGCTGATCTTAGTTCCATAGAACCGCCACACCGAACGTTAGGCCAGCCAAAAGCACTAAGTCGTGAGTGCGTTATACAAAAGCCACCTAGCACAAGTTACGAGTCACCATACAGAGGGTGATGCGATGCGACTTCAATCACACCCACCGCTGTTCTCACAGTCTGTCTCGTGCCTAAACAAGTGATTGCTAATTGTCACAGGCACAGACAACAGAACACAAGTTCACTATAGATAAATGCTACTAATTGCTATTCACACGCTGCACAAAAGTAAATCACCCCAGTGCTCTTCACTATCATAGAGCACGAAGCAACGAACAGCAAACAGCACTACTTAGGAAAGCTACTTGAGCACCATAGCTTGTGTGGGCTTCTGGGTAGGTATGAGGCGGGAATCCACACAGTATTTTCCTAAACAGAGAAAAATACATAAGTGTTAAATTAACTTATGTGAACTCCTAATGTGGACAAAGGCAGAGTGTCATCAAGTCCTTTATATTCTGCTTTCATTCTTCAAAGGTGGAAGTCCGTACCGTTGCTACTTTTCCAGCGTTCCAAATGCAAGCATCATACACACCGGCCAGCAAACATCACTACTTAGGAACGCTACTTGCGAAAGCGCGCGCGTGCAAATGCGCACGCACACTGGGTTATGTGGGCTTCTGGGTAGGTAGGAGGCGGGGCTCCTCAAAGTTTTTTCTGTTGTTACTTTTCCAGCGTTCCAAATGCAAGCAGTATATGCTCCGGCCAGCTAACAGCGCTACTTAGGAAAGCTACTTGCGAAAGAATCTCTGAATGAGTGCAACATGTTGACAGGCATCAAGATATCGGGGATCAGCAAACGTTAAGAGTGTGAACTAAAACGGAATTAAATACATTGGATGAATTTAAATACCAAACAAGGCAGTAAACATGTGTTCCTATCAATCTTTTCCATGAAATGTTGTTTGATTAATGCTCATTTGAGAGATGAAGAGATCAACCAGTGCGAGGGTCCGTAAGGTATACCTCTCAGGCAACAAATTAGACGAATTGTATTTTTTTTTGCATGATTACATTAAATCATTTTCACACTCTTATACACACGCATGTAAGCTATCTCCAATTAACAGGATTAGAAACAAGGGGCCTCATTCCGAGGTTCGCGTTAAATTTCTGACTTTACCGGCATGGCGGAAATACTGTATCCGCGTTGGTAGCAGGGCGTAATTAGCACCATATTCCGACCTTGCGGGCACGAGCTTTCCGCCATGCCGGTAAACCCCCTAGCGCCATACCGGTAAAGGGCGCGTCAAACCCCTTACCGACAACAACCGAGACGTAACTAACACCATCGCCCTCCACGTAGTGCGTAAATAGCGGTGCCCGTAATTAACGATGACCGTAAATTACGGGCACCGGTAAAAACCGTAGACGGAAATTACGTCATCGAACAGGAACGGGAAGCACCATGGCGGCCATCTTTAAAATCACAATCCATTGCAATCCTCTCCATACAGGACTCGTGGGCATATTGTGATAGGCAAAATAGACTCCAGAGACCAGCATCATGCCAAAAGCATTAAAAAAGGGTGCTGCGCGCATCAGGAAGGAGAAATTCTCCCAGGATGAGCTCCAGGTACTCGTCGATACTCTGCATGAACATGCTGAGATTGTTTTCAGCAGCGACATGCGCAGGCCCACCATCCTCAGGAAGAAGGAGATATGGGAGCTGGTCTCGCAGAGGGTGAGCGCTGTCGGAAACACCCCCCGCAGCACGACGCATTGCCGCAAACGCTGGGATGACCTCCGTCTGAGGGTGCGGGCCATCCTCTCAGCAAACCGCAATCTGGCCCTAGAGACAGGAGGAGGCCCAGCCTCACCCATAAAAATGATGCCCTGGGAGGAAACATGTGTGGAGATGATGGGCACAGAAGCCATCGAAGGTGTCGGCAATATGGATTGCGGTGATCCTTCATCAGCTGACGCAGGTGAGTGCCATGAGTGTAAACAGTACATGCATCCCTAATGCAAGTCATCGCCAAGGGCTGGTCAAGCAGTCACATCATGTTTGGGTAAACCCCTCCTCCCCCCTCCAATGATGCCATAACAACTGGGACCCAGGATGATGTCAGGTGCAAGGCTGACACCCATATTGGGCATGCCACACAAAAAGCTGGTCAATGTCAGTCACCACAGTACTCCGCCAACATGAGTGACCCTGCCGACAGTATGCTTTTCCCATCCAAGCAAAGATCACAGTCCCACTCAGCACCCAAATGTCACCAAAACGCTGCTATCCCATCGTAATACCATTGTCTGGAAGTAATTCTGACCCCCAGATCATTGCTCATGCCGTCTCTCTCTTGCCCCCCACAGGCACTGGTCATGAAAGTGAGGACCAGGAAGGCCCCCGGACAAGTACCTCCCGGGGCACAGGCAGGGGACAGCGCACACCTGCAAGCAGGAAGAAGGCACATGCCACACCACCTGCCCCAGCAACCCCCATGGAGGGTACACAACCCCGATCCGCGGCCCTGGACATGCCTGCAGTTCTGCGGGACACATGCCCCACGCTGCACCATGAGGAATCGAGTGCGTCAGGGGAGAATGCTGCCATGTGCATCCTCGATGAGCCAGGCAGCACATCACCAAACACCATTGACAATGTGGAGGAGCCCAATGACTATGTACAGAGCCCAGACACTCCCTCGTACAGCCAGGTTGCCCATAGCGACCCTGGGTCGAGTGACGGCCCAGGGCTCACAGGCGAAGGGGATACACCTATCTGTCATGAGCCCACTTCCCCTGCAGGAAGTCCTGAAAGTCCTGCAGGCACAACAACACGAAGCCTGCCGACCACATCACCCACATCGGCTGCAGAAACAGTGCGCTGCCAGCACCTCACGGGCATGATAGAGGAGTTTCTCCGGGACAACCGGGAATCAGGGTTGGTGCTTCATAATAACCTTCAGGCTCTGGGCGAGATCATCAGTACCAGCACAAACCGCATCTGTGAGATGCTTGGCAGGATTGCTGATGCCCTGGAGGCAGCACCCCCCAGACCACAGCCCCAGCAGGAGGTGCCACCCTCCCAGAGCTCCTCCACGCAGACCAGCCCGGTCCGTAGGTCACTGCGCACACTGCACCGGAATGGAAGGGATGCCCCAGGCTCTGGCAGGGCCCATTGACGGTGCAGCCACACACATGTGGCCAATGCTGCCCTGATGGGAACATTGTGGGGTTGTTGTGGGGGGAGGGGGGGGTTGAGGGTGTGTGTGGGAGTTGGGGGCGAGGGTGAGGGGGGTGAGGGTGTGTGTGGGAGTTGGGGGGGAGGGTGAGGAGGTTGAGGGTGTGTGTGGGAGTTGGGGGGGGGAGGGGGTTGAGGGTGTGTGTGGGAGTTGGGGGGGAGGCGGAGGGGGGTGAGGATGAAGGATCTGTTGTACACGTTTGGACATCATCATACAATACACAGTTTGGTCTATCCTACAATACAGAGTGGACATTCATTATTGTGCATGTGTCTTTTAATGTCTCACAGTGCATGTAGTACATGAATCCCCACACCCAGTGCCCAATGCCCTGTCATCCTCACCCGCTCAGCTGACTTGTGATTCAGAAATATTGCTTGATCAATGCTTGTCGCACGGAACGTCCCTCCCGTGCATCGGCACCGTGTTGCTGTTCTGCCATTCCTTCCTCCACCTCCTCCTCCTCCTCATCTGGTGGTAGCAGTCCCACGTCAGGGGGCAGTGGCACGTTCCGACGGATGCACATGTTGTGCAGCATTACACATGCCATGGTGATCTTGGACACCTTCTCGTGGCTGTAGATGAGGGTCCCACCTGACCGGCTGAGGCAACGGAATTGTGCCTTCAGAAGGCCGAAGGCCTGCTCTATGACCACCCGTGTATGGGTATGAGATCTATTATAGTCCTCCTCGTGCCTGTTTTGGGGGTTGCGGACCGGGGTCATGAGCCACGGTTTCAAAGGGTAGCCAGCATCACCTGCATGAGAGTGGAATGAAGGTAAGTGTTAGTACATTCATGGTGGAGAACTGTGCTAGTCTTACATTGCAGCGTGTGATGACTGGCCATGCACACATGTCCCTGGATACAGTCAACCCATTACTGGTCCGGCCATGTGTGCTGGCCAATGGAATGATGGAGGGGGTAGCTTCTCCCTGATGGGTCATGGTGCGCACTCATGTCTTGTGGCATGTGCATCGTTTATGCATGCAGCAGTGTTGGACTGCATTAATTGATGACTTGCGTAAGACCTGCTGTAAGGGTGTGTTGGTAGTAGTTGGTAGCATACCCTTCATTCAGCACTGATCCCTATCATGGTGATTGGCAGCTATCCTATCGAGGTGCCGAACCAGTCACACGCAGTAGGATCCCTGTTAGACTAACCTCTATGCACTCCCATGGATGACTGTCCTTTGTGTTGAGATGCAGGAGTCAGCGACATGGTGCTATTGCACTGCATGGTGCACGATGACCTTACGGTGTGTAAGGTCCACCGATGTGTGGTGCATGTGTCGTGGTCTTTGGCCAGGGTAACTGTTTGTCAGGTACCATTAGGTGTTGGCTCGTATTCACAACTGTGTGGTTAGGTGGTAATGTGGCGTGCCACTTGTCATGGGGCACAGTGTTCTGTGAGGTGCACAACGTACAATGGCGTTGACATTCCCTCCCGGGTGGAGTATGCATCCCCCCCACTTTCCCTCCTGGGTGGAGTATGCATCCCCCCCACTTTCCCTCCCGGGTGGAGTATGCATCCCCCCCCCACTTTCCCTCCCGGGTGGAGTATGCATCTCCCCAACCCCTTTCACAGTGGGGTATGCTGACAACCTACTCAGAGCCCCAATGCACTGCCATGGCCCATTACGGTTACTCACCAAGCAGCCAGGTACGTTGTCCGGCATGTCGGTCCATGTAGCCTGGTAGTGTTGAGTTCCGCAGGACCAAGGAGTCATGAGTTGATCCGGGGTACCGAGCATTGCATTGTGTGATGGCTTTACTGGCATTACACACCATCTGGACGTTGATGGAGTGGTATTGCTTGCGGTTGCGATACGGCACCTCCATGGCATGAGGAACCACCAATTCTACGTGGGTGCAGTCGAGGGCACCTATGCAATTTGGCATGCCTGCAAGTGCATGGAAGGCAGCTTTGGTATCATATATCTCCTGTGGAGTCCGGGGGAGGCATATGTAGTCCCTTCTGTGCTTGAGGAGGGCATCCAGCACTTGGTTGAGTATCCGGGAAAATATTGGCTGTGAAATGCCATGCATGTGCCCCACTGTATGCTGGTAGGTGCCTGTGGCAAGGAAGTGGAGCACGGACACTACCTTTAGTAGAGGGGGGATGGCAGTGCTGATTTCTATGAGGCTCACTATGTCGGTATGTATTAGGGCCACTATGGTGGTTATGGTGTCCCAGTCAAGCCGGTACAGGGTGTGGATCTGCTCTGGTGTGAGGTTGAAGGGGGTGGCTCTGATGCGGGGAATTGGGGGCTGCCGGCGTGGTAATGGTGGCTGCACCGGTAGGGCATGCTGGCCCTGTCTCACCCTCCTTCTCCTCCTGTGTATCCTCTGTGGTGGGGGCTGTGGTTGCTGTGGTTGCTGTTGTTGCTGTTGTCGTAGTTGCTGCCTTGCAAGCAGGGCCTCCAGCTCCAGGAATGCTGCTACAATTGGTATCATCTTGGTGTGGGAGGGGGTGTGGTGTGTGGGTATGCTCCTTTTGTGCTGTGCCAGACTCTATTGCCTCCACCTGTGCTGATTGGGTGCACCTGTTCCTCTTCCAAACACTGATCAGGGTTGTTAACACCTTCCCCGCGATGCCGGTATTAACGCCATGGCGGTAAGGTACTTTGCGCCCTTGTGGAGGTCGTTATTTCCGTGTTCGCTTTGCTTGGAATCAGAGATGGTTTACGCCTTCCCGTTATTTCCACGACGGTGTGTCGGGGGCGCGACACTGGTCTGCTATTTACGCCATTGTAGTTTACGGTGGCGTAAATAACGGTGTGGCGGGTCAGAATGGCCCGTAACGGTAAAGGAAGTCGTTATTCCTTTACCGGCCTCGTTTTTCCCTTAACGCCGGACTCGGAATGACCCCCAAGGACTGCATAAATCAAGATTATACATAATTAACATTAAGCTTGCCCTTACCAAACGCCATACAAACATACACAATTATTAAGATACACATACGTATTGTCCTTGCAGAAATGCATCGACAAACTGCTGGTAGAAGCAGTGCAGGCTTCTTTCCCACTAAACATATACAGCAATGGTAGAAATAGCTCAAGCTTCATATGCAAGCGAAAAACAGAGCAGAAGCAACAGCAGTTGAAACTTGTTTCAGTTAAGGAATGGTGCAATACAGGTAATAGCTCGAGAAGCTCCCCATACACCAAAAAGGAATGTGTTACTTACCTGTACTTACTTACTTACTTACTTACCTGTAACTCCTGTTGTTTGCGAAGTACAACCTGCCCCAACCTGGACTCCTCTGCAGAGTCTCTGTCGATGCAGTAGAACCTTGGGAAGATGTGTACCAATCCACACGTCGCTGCTCTGCAGAGGTCTGCCATCGGGACCCTGTAGAGGAAGGCAGTGGTGGAGTGCACCCTCAGCCTAACCGGAAGTGGTCTGTTGGTGATGCAATGGTGGTATGAAATTCAGGCAGACAATCATCTGGAAATGGAGGCTTTAGAAAGTCCTTTGCCCATTGCAATGTGACCAAAAGCTAGGAACAGCAGGGGTGATTTGACAAATTGTTTGGTGCGTGTTACATAATATTTCAAACCCCTCAGAACATCCGAAAAATGCAAACAACGTTCGTCCAAAATAGACAGAGCTGTAGAAAATTGGCCCGGACTGATGGTTTGTTAAGATGAAAGAATGAAGGAACCTTCGGCATTAAGGTAAGATTAGCACATTTGCTGGGTTTGTGGATAACCAAATAGGGCAGTTTACAGGACAGAGCTCTGATCTCCCCCACTCTCCTGGCAGAGGTACTGGCAACCAGGGACACCATTTTCCAGCACAGGAATTTGATACCCACCTTATGTAAGGGCTCAAGGTTTGGGCTCATAAACTTAGAAAATACCACATTGAGTTCCTAGGTGGGGGTGGGCTTGCGCATTGATGGAAATGCATGAAAATGGCCTGTGAAGAATTCCTTGACTCGGCGCTGTGCTCACTGCGAGTTGCGGGTTATTCTTGATATAGCAGCCAGGTGGACCTTAACTGAAGAATGTGCCAGGCCACTATGTGCCAGTGATAGAAGGTACAGCAGCACATCCAGTGGCTGGAAACTCAAAGGATGAACATTGTTCATCACACACCAGGCAGTACAGATTTTCCATACATTCGTTAAAGAAAGTCATGATTCTATTAAAGACTCCGAGGTGAAAGATTATGCTCACAACTTCCCTTTACTACTCGAGCAGCAAAGTTCAACAAAAACAATTATGAAAAAACAATAACATCAAAAACTACAATTCCCAACAAAACCATTGAATTTGTAGTCCTTTTTGCATAAATTGTTAAAATCACGTAATTTCACAGTCCAGTTACACCTTGCACATCCTCTATAATACTAGCTGTCACCATAGTCCTTCCTCTTTCTTTTGCTGAACGAACATCCAAACTTGCACCCCAACCAGTAGACGACTTTAACTTCAACTTGTTCCCCTCTGAAGGCGTTGTCTTCTGCTCCGCCCCTGTTGAAACATGTATAAACCATCACCAATCTCATCATGAACGGGTGGGCAATCGCACAACAATCACATTACCATATCAAATACAACATCACATTATTTTCCAAATGCCATATTTACATTTCTTAATTGTAGCGATTGAAATTGGGTGGAATAATCTTTCGCCTCCAAGTCTTTAATAGAATCATGACTTTCTGTAATGAATGTATGGAAAATCTGTATTCTATGTCAAGACTCGGAGGCTCAGATTATGCTCGTTTAAAGCTTACTTACCACCAACGACACTACTTGTTCTACCGGTCTAAAATAAACATTCTTAAACGTTTCCTCATTAGACCAGTCTGCTGCCTTCAAAGTATCTTCTAGGCGGGCTCCTGCCGTAAAGGCAGACGACGCCATAGCACCCCTTGTGGAATGTGCCCCAAACTGAGCTACATCTATGCTTGCCTCTGCCATGCACCACCTTACCCATCTAGACAAGGTGGCTGATGCTACTGCTTTAAAAGGCTTCCTAATAGCTATCAGCAATTGATATTCCCCATTAGGTCTCACCCTATTCGCTCTGTCTTCATACACTTTCAAGCATCTAACTAGACACAATTTAGGTTTCCCCGGAAAAGAAATATACTCAACCGATTTAATGGTTGTCTTTGTTCTCTTCTCTATATAAAATACTACTCCTGAAGGTGAAAAGGATTTCCTATTTACCTCTAAAGCCTTCACATGAAATCAAACATAACAAAGTAGTTAACTTGGCCCACAGAGCTTTCCTAGACAAATACTCATTGTCTGGCCAAGTCTCAAACATCTTTAATACCACACCCACATCCCACAAATGAGAATATTTAGGTGTGGGTGGTCTCACGCATCTGATCCCTTTCAGAA
This sequence comes from Ambystoma mexicanum, assembly GCF_040938575.1. Classification (NCBI taxonomy): domain Eukaryota; kingdom Metazoa; phylum Chordata; class Amphibia; order Caudata; family Ambystomatidae; genus Ambystoma; species Ambystoma mexicanum. The sequence continues at coordinate 748,164,885 of NC_090923.1, read as the reverse complement.
GCCTACATACCAGAGGGCGCTCAATGTACACATGACCTGACGATATCGCCGATCTATAATTGTTAATGGTCCTGTAAGCCTTTGCCTGAGCCGCTTGTGCTGCTAAAAAATTCACTATGTGAACTACATCTGTTCGTACAGGATAAACCTTTCTCTCCATACACCAATCACTCCACTTTCTCCATGCCACTCTATAGGCCTTCCCAGTAGCTGGGGCCCCATGACTCTCTAATAAACTCCTGAGCCGTCCCCGAAAGTCCTGGCTTAGACCAATTTTCCCTGAAATCGCCCATGCTATCAGGTTCAAATTCCCTGACCTCACCAATGGGTGAGTTTCTCCTGATGGGTTTAACAATATGTCCTCTCTGCGTGGCAACAGAATTGGAGCCTCGTAAGACAACTCCAGAAGGTCCGGAAACCAAGCCTGACCTCTCCAGTCTGGTGTCACTAGAACCACCGTAGCTTCTTGTCGCCTGACTTGTGCCACTGTATGCGCTATCATGGCGAACGGAGGGAAAGCATATTCTCTTGCTGGTCCCCAAACATGGAGAAATGCATCTGTCACTGTCGCTTCCGGATCCGGTCTCCAGCTGTAAAACCTGGAGATCTTCATGTCCAATCTCGACGCAAACAGATCTGTCTGACACGGACGTCTCAGATGCATTATCTCCTGAAATACTGAGTTGTCCAGTTGCCAATCGCTGGAGTCCCTCAAGTATCTCTAATTCCAATCTGCTACCAGATTGAGATCTCCTGGCAGGTGTTCCGCTTTTACACTGACTCCCTTCTGGAGGCATATCTGCCAAAACTCTTTGGCCATCTCTGTCAGCATCTTCAATCTCGTTCCGCCCAGTCATTTATATATCTGACTGCCGAAACATTGTCCATCTTTATTAAAATGGCACCATTCACTCTTTCCCGAGTCCAACACCGGACTGCGAAGGATCGCGCCAGAAGCTCCAGGCAGTTGATGTGCAGACCCAGCTCCTCGCTCGACCATCTCCCCCCTGTCGATTGGTCTCCACATCTGGCTCCCCATCCCCATCCACTGGCATCCGATTCTATCACCAAGTCTGGGGATAAGCCAGATATCGCCCTGCCATTCCATGCCTCCTATGGTAGTACCACAATTCCGGTTCCAACTTCGCCTCCTGGGACATAACCACCTTCTGTTCGTAAGATAGACCTCTCCTGAGATGATCTATCTTCAGCCTCTGCAACGCTCTGTAGTGCAGAGGTCCTGGAAATATCGCCTGCATTGATGATGACAGACGACCTTCCAATCGCGCTATTTCCCTCAATGAAATCTCCTGCTTTGTCATCATACACTTTATGTCCTTTTTGATTGAATTCACCTTCTCTGATGGGAGTTTGAGAGAAACCTGTGTTGTCTCTAAACTGAAGCCTAGGAATTCCATTTCCTTCACTGGCTCTAATTCCGATTTCTCCCAGTTTATCAAAAACCCCAGTTGCTGCAACAAAACCACAGTTATTCGAACCCGCTCTACTAGAATCGCTTTGTCCTGACACATCAGGCAGATATTGTCCAGATAAATAATCATTCTGATCCCCCGCTCTCTCAGGTATCTTACCACAGGTTTCAACAGCTTGGTGAAACACCATGGAGCTGAAGCCAGACCAAACGGAAGACATTTGAACTCCCATTTCTGTCCTTTCCATATAAACTGCAATAGCCTCCTCTGATCCCTTTGAATCGGAATCGTTAAGTATGCATCTCTGAGGTCTATCCTTGCCAACCGATCTCCCTTCTGGAGGACATCTCTTAAAAGATGAATACCTTCCATCTTGAAGTGCCTGTACACTAGGAAATAATTCAATCCTTTTAGATTTATCACCGGTCTTACCTTGTTTTTCCCTTTCACTAAAAACAGGTTGCTTATGAAACCTCCCAGACCTTCTGAGGCTGGACCTATTGCGTTTTTTACCTTGAGTAGCTGAAGTTCTTCTTCCTGTTTGCTGAATCTTATCTGCCTTGGCAACCTTACCTGATAAAGTTCTCGCCAGAACTCCAACTGAAAGCCTTGCACAGTCTGTCTCTCCCACGCATCAAGGATATCTCCTCTCATTTTTCTACATGCAACTCCACTCCCCCTCCTACTGGAGGGATACTCACATCTACCTTTCTTACTGCTTTTACTCTGATGCTGTTGTCTATTGTTACTTCTCCAACCTCTATCCCTGGCTCTTCCCCTGGAAGGGAAGAAGAGGTTTGACCTTTGCTCTTCTTGCTTTCAATTAGATCTGTCACCATAGGACCTTCTATACTGGCCGCGGCTGGACGAGCGGGCCTTTCCTCCTCCAGCCCTGTCATAAAATGTTCGTCCAAAATGTTCTTCAATGAAGATTGGGCTCTGTCCGTGGACACATATGTACTGGCAAACTTTGCCATATCCTTGATAAAGGAGTCTCCAAACAGCTTGCCCTGACTGCTGTCGCCTGTTCTGAGGTCGCCAGCTCACCTAGCCTGGTGTCCAATTTCATTAAAATGGACCTTCTCCTCTCTGTGGCTAGCGCTGTGTTGGCGTTAGCCAACAGGCATAGGGTCCTCTGCGCCCAACCAGCCACAATGTCTGGAACCATGGGCTCCTTCTTAGTTTTAGCTTCCTCAGCCAGCTGCCAGATTTTTGTAATCGGCCCCAAAATGTCCAGTAGTTTATCCTGACAGGACCTCCAGGATCTGTCAATGTCTCTCTTCACGTCCCTGCCATATCTGCCCAGGAACGTGATTATCCTGTCGTCAATCTTCGGGGTCTCCGCCACCCCGTCCGGCACGCTCGGCCTCAGGCATTGCGCCTTCAGCTTGCTTCTTGCTTGCTTGCTCAACGGTGCCCTCAAACGTTTCCTGATATATTCTGCAATCTTTTCAATGGGAGAGGTGCAAGCCCAGTGTGGAAGCGGAGAGGTGGTTCTGCAGTTTAGTCAGGCCTGTTTACTAGATTGTCCTTGCATTTGGGAGGACTCTTGTCGGTGCTGATTTCCTCTATAGGATTGAGAATTTCCTATGAGTTGTCTCCAGAAGTGTAGGTTGTAAAGTGATAGGACTGCAAGAGATAGGAAGCCTGAAAGCCCCATGATGTCCTGCATGGTTGTTGTCAATGGCGTGGTGGACAGAGCCATGGGTCTATGGATTGATGACAAAAATTACATTGATAGCATCATCGCTGGAGATTCTGTCATTGAGGGATTCACAGACACAGACAATGTAATCGATGTAGCCGTAGACAAGGCTGTCCTCGTGATTGTGCTCACCGGCCATTGATGAGTGGATTCTTGAAGGTTACTGTAATAAAGTATGACAGGCAAAGTCATTTTCAACATCTGGTTCATTTGTAAGAGCCCCCGGGGGGCAGAAGCCATCCAAAGATCATCCGCTCACCCACTCAATGGTTCTGGAATGTGTGGGCCCTCCAGAACCCTGCCAGTACAACCATATGCATATCAAGTGACACAGAAAATGTTGACATCAGAAAACAAGTAAATAATTAACAAAACGGGGAAAAGATAGGGCAGGAATAAGGGGAAACCAAAGGTTATAGAAGAAAAATAGTACTGGAATAATTCATCTGAAGTAAAGGATAAATTGGGCCTCATTACAAGTTTGGAGGTAGACATGGTGCTCTTAGTGGAAACACCGGCACCATGCTGTAATGGTGCCAGTGTTTCCATGTGTGCCTGCAGGCGGGTGGTGTTAAACCCGCCAGGTCAGACCTAGCGGGAGTGACACCTCCCGCCTGCATGACTCTTAATCAGCTGGTCTGGAAAGAACGGTGGTGGCGGATCTACCACCACCGTTCTTTCCAGACCGGCAGGGTTGTAATGAGGCCCAATGTCACTGATCTCAATTTGTCTGTGAATATTAGCAACCACCATGCAGGCCTCAATCTGTTTCATCATGGTGAATGGTTCTTCGTCCGTCGCCGAATGCAGAATTGTCCTGTAAGTGTTGAGGGCTTCCCTCAATGTCTCTCTCCACGGAAGCGCATTCGCAAGGGCAAGCTGAATGACATTCTTAACAAAACCATTCATCCTTTCTACGAGTCCATTAGCCATGGGAAGATATAGACACATGGTTCTCTATTCAATCGCTCTCTCCCTCAAAAATGACTGAAACTCTGTTGATGTAAATCGGACCCCATTGTCAGATACCATTTCCAACGGGTCCCCTTCCCTATTGAAAATTTAATTCAAAAACTTCACTATCTTTCCTGCTGTGAAGGTACCCTCAACAACACCCCACTCCACCCATTTCGAGGTATAGTCCACAAGGACAATAATGTAAATTCTCATATGTCCCATAACATCAATTTCCAATTTAGACCATACTTGTCCCGGAGACAGCCTCTTCCATTTCCTACCGCATGCCAGGCTACCAGTAGCTTCCCTTCACCCTCCTTTTTGTGAGACTTCTGCCTACATGACTTTCATGTGCCAAATTGATCATCTTCCGTCTCAATTCTACAGGAGGGATAATACGGCCTCCTCTGTATACACATGTCGAATTCACTGAAATGTTATCCCTTATTTGAGAGTACATGCCCAAACACTGGTTGAGTTCCTTCCACTCGCTTTGGATGGTCCGTCTGAGGCTAACTTGTTCTTCATCATCAGTCACAGCTTTAATCCACTCCTTCTTCACTATGCCTGGATTTACAGTGGCTACAATGTTCTCTGAGCTCAAATCTCCATGGAATCTTCATTATAATCTCTGCTGTCCCATGGCAGCCTCGAAAAGCAATCAGCCACCATATTCAATTTGCCCAGAGTGTAACTTATACTTAGATTGTATTGCATTATATCCAACATCCACCTCTGTATTCTTGGTGAGATTAGGTGCAGTGTTTTGGAATTTAACATGTGTACCAATGGTTTGCGATCTGTCTTCAGCAAAATTGACAACCCCCATATGAGATTTCTGAAATGCTCTAAGATCCATTTCACTCCCAGCGCCTCTCTTTCGATCGTTGAGTAATTCAGCTCTGCACCTCTCAAAATCCTCGAGGCAAATGCAATGGGATCCAAGCGTTTTTCCTGGATTTGTTCCAGCACACCCCCTAGTCCGATTTTACTGGCATCTACAGAAATCACTGTCTTGGCCTTACAATCAAACATGCTCAACGTGGGAGCTTTATTGATGTCCTTCTTTATCTGATCAAACTCCTCTTTACATGCCTCCGACCACGTAACCTTAGCAAATGTTTCATTAGTTCCCTCATGCACTTAGTCTTTTCAGTGTAATGAGCCAGGAAAAACTCTGCAATTGATCCTTGTTGCATGGCTCAGGAATGTTCATAATTGAATTCACCAACTCCTTCTTGGGTTCTTGGGTTTTATCCCTTCAGCATTTATTGAGTGTCCAAGATACGATACTTCCTTCTTTTTGATCTTGAACTTTTCAATTTTTTATGTGAGACCCCTCTTTTGAATGACTTGTAACACCCCCATTAACTTGGCATCATGTTCTTCTTCCGTTTCCGCTGAAACCAGAATATCATCCTGGAAGCAGTAGACTCCTCCAAGGCACCCAAAAAGATGCATCATCAGTCTCTGAAAAACTGCTGTAGCTGAGGCCAGGCCAGAAGGCATTCTTTTGAACATGAACGCCCCGAGTGGGGTGACAAATTAAGTCAAATGTTTGGACTCCTCATCAAGCATGACCTGATGATATGCTAAAGACAGGTCTAATGTTGTGAAGTATTTTGCAGGAGTTATGGTTGCCAGCAATTCACCAATGTTTGGCAAAGGATGCCTATCCACCCAGATGTTGGCATTTAGGTCCCTGAGGTTGACACACATCCGAATAGCATCATCAGGTTTCTGTACCAGCATAATTGGCGAGAGCCACTCTGAACTCTCTATGGGCTCAATTATTTCTTGCTCACAAAGCTTGGTGAGTTCCTTTTGTAGAGCATTCCTTGTTCAAACCGGAATACTCCTCACTTTGTGTGCCACTGGTTTTGCCCCTTTCCTAAGGATTATTTTGTGTTGAAAACCTTTTAATAACCCAATTGACTCATTAAACACTCTGTGAAACCTTTTTTCTAAAGCATCATTGGTATTACGTTTGTCCTCTAATATGCTCAAAATAAGAACTTCCTTGCTTGGATGAATCTTGATCTACAAAGTGGCCTGCTCCCACCACCCTACCACAGATGACCCATTTTCTGCTACATATAATTTTCAGAAGTTTTCCCTACCATTAAAACATAGCTTTACCCATGTGTAACCAATTATATTTATTGGTGTCTTGCCATAGCCTGTTGCCCTTACTCTGGTAGACCATAACTCTTCCAGTTTCCCATGTAGATCTGTAACAAACGTGTCAATATCTACCATAATATAGGGTGAACCCGTGTCCACCATGGCCCACAAAGGCACATCATCGATTTGCATGTGCACCCTGGGTCCCCTACTGCCATCATTGGGCATAACGGTAAGGATTTGCACATCTTCTATGCTGTTGCTGGTAATTGACAACAGTCTGTCGAGGCCTTTAGCTTCCTCCAACACCCTAACAGTGGTCAGCACAGATTTATTTGTGGGTTTTTGTCCAAACCTGTTCTTTCCTCTGATGTTCTTGCAGACTTTGGCGAATGTCCCACATGGCCACATTTGTAACACTCAACAGCAAACGCTGGACATTCCTTCTCAATGTTGCCGTGCCTGTTCCACCCATATTTTTTACATCGATTTTGAAACTTATTACTTGTTTCTCTCTCTTTAGAGTTGATCGTGGTGACTCTTTTTATCAATGCTATTAATGACTCCTGACTATCACCTTTCTTTTCTTCTTGGACGTATTTAATTTCTCTGACATCATCCTTTTCCTGTCTTTCCCTCAAACAGCGTTCCCCTAGCTCCATTGTTCTGGCGATCTCTAACGCTTGCTCTTATGAGGGATCTTTCGCTTGCCAGAGACTCTGTTGAATGTGAGAATCCGCTACATTCAAAACCAACTGGTCTCTTAAATATTCATCAGCAATTCCCATGAATCTGTATGTGGACATAAGGTTCCTAAGCGCTGCTATATAGGCATCAATGGATCATTTTTTAATTGTCATCTTGAGAAGAAGCAGTACCTCTCCAATACAATGTTGACCTTATTTCCAAAGTGCTTAGCCAATTTGCCCAAAGCACCCTCAAACTTTTTGTTGTTATCCCCTGATTCACCTTCAGACCCATCGAGATTAAGCAGTGCATGGGAAATTCTCAGTGCTTCCGCCCCAATACAGTTTAGCAATGTGGCCTCTTTCAAATCGTCGCTGAACTTCGCTCCTCCAATTGCCCTCAGATATACTTGGAACCCATCAACCCACTGTTCCCATGGGCAAGTCGGGTTCCCTGGATGTGGAAGAAACTGGGCTGGCGCAGTTATATGCTGCATATCCCCAATGTTGATGTTCTCTTATTAAACAGTGTTTTGAGCCAATGAGATGCTTGCCTGCTTGGCTAATTACACAACGTTATCTGAGTTTTATATATAATGTTCCATGCATTCAATTTACAATGTTCCTTATTGCGTGACTGCTGCTGCTTTTTTTTTCAGTATCGTGACAGTAACACTTGCTCACACGTGGCTTATGCAAGACTCGCTTGCAATTGATACTCACCTGCAATTGTCCCACTTATGTTCAATCACAAATTGCTTTGCTTCTCATCACACTGCAAAGCTCTGTATTGATGGTTGTCACAGCAACCTAGCACACAGCCTTAAAAATTGCTTTTGGGTTAATGCAGTGCCTACTCAGTGTTACAATTGCTCAACTTTATATGGTCATGTATAGTGTACTTTGTGTTTAGTTTACAGTATTCTTTCCAGCATATTTGCCGGCCTTTCCTCTTTGTTCCTTTTTTTTAAAGGTGTTGTGACAGTAGCATTTGGTTGTGGCTTGTGCAAGATTCTCTTGCAAATCTCACGCTTATGTCCAAATATCTTTTCTACCGCTTCTCGTAGTTTATGAGGCTCCCTACTGATGGTTGTCACGGCAACCTTATACCTTTGTAGGCATCTCTCAAGATGGCCACCATGTGCGTGTTATACGGTCCTTTCCTCTAATACAGTTGCTTCGCCCGTTGGTGAAGCACATTCAAATGATGCACCCGATAAGGTTATGTTTTTCCTTTATATTTACTTCACTCAAACAGTACCTTTCATGTGAAGCGTGCTGTTTTTCCAATTCACATTGCCCTTGGGGTGCGTTCCTTATGTATTTGCTACACTAGAGTGTCAGTGCATCAGTCTCCACCGCACACAGCTTCAGCACCCACACATGAATCGTCACACTGCTGGGCTCCCCGGGGGCTCTTCAGTATGCCTCGTTACCAATTGTAATAAAGTATGACAGGCGAAGTAATCAGGGTTCAACGTCTGGTTTATTTGTAAGAGCCCCCGGAGGACAGAAGCCATCCAAAGATCATCTACGTGGGCACTCCAGAACCCTGCCAGTACAACCATATGCATATCAAGTGACACACATGTAACAGTTACACCGTTTCACAGGGAAAATCTATTCGTGGGAGGAATAGTCCTTCTTCACCCGCTTGCCATGAGAAACATACTCACAAGATCTGTAAGGAAGGCATCGTATCAAACAGTAAGACAGACACAAGTGACCACAGTTCAAGGGTGTTTATTGAACTACAATTCGGTTTGAAAAACGCCTATCTAATCCTAAGTCTAAAGATGGGAGCAAGCTACGACCACCAAATATTAATAACGCAGTCCTAGTCAAGCCTGTCAAAATAAAAGGGCCTATACTATTAAACCTATCACCAATGCTTACTTCTAAACACAAATAGTGTGGGAAACAACGTTATGCCAAAGAAAAGTGTCCAAGAAATGATATGTCAGGATATTAAATTTCTTGGCTTCCCTTCCCCCACATTTTCAGCACGGGACAAGGCGGCACACTCAAGCTTAGCACACCCTTAGGCTTCTCTAGCATGAAGATGCAGTTCAAAACCTCAACATCAGGGCCTTCTGCGCCAAAGTTTCTTTGCCATTCAAAGTCTCTTATTTCAGAGGGACTGATACAACTCGACAAATATTAAAGTTCCTTTCTTCTTAGGATTTCACATACAGAATTTCTCAGGTGATTTACTGTTCAGACCACTGTAACAAAAAACCTTCAATTGGTCTCCCTCCACCAGGCTTGGACCAAATTTATCTACTTTTCCAAACTTTCCCTACTTCATCAAAATCATAGACTTTCGACTGTGCGTGGGGTGTTGCTTAGCCCGTCGCGAGACCACTTCAATTCACAATTTCTCATTCTCTTCTTGATATAACCTTTTTCTCACAGTTTACTTTTGCCACTTCTCAGCTGGATACCCTACAGAAACCTTTAGATTGAGCATTCATGTGGTGCCAGGGTGCCAGACCACTCTGTCAAAGGTATTATATCTTGTTTTTAAAGTTCAATCACTCATCAGCAGTTCAACTTTACTTGCGTCGCTTATAACATGCGTTTAACAATGTTTGTTCCAGCACTCTCTATACAATGTTGCTTCTTACAACCTTGGCTTCAACACAGACCGGCCTTATATCGGTCTCCCCAAATCACCGGCTGTGTTGATTTCACTGATGCTGCTTTGTTCTTGGAGCCAAGGATGGCACCACGGCGGCGGCTGCTGCTTCTCCCCGCCTTCATTATTGATGCAGGAGGGCCCTGTGTATCTCTGACACACAAGACAGAATTATTCAGCCTGGTTTCCTAGATTGGGTATTCTATTCTCAAGGTTTCTGGAAAGTAATGGTTCCTTGTCGAAAAGGTTAAGGGAACTTCCCTCCTTGCGATCCCCTTCTGTTTTGCCATCTTTCTTCTCTCGTTCAGTGGACGTCTCGAAACTGCTAGTTCTTCGTGAGCTTTGCCTCGCTCAGAGTGCGCTCTTGTGCCTCGCCTTTTATCCATGTGGGGAAGGTTAATGGAAGTCAGGTGTGTGTGTGTGTGTGTGATGGTCAGTAGTTGCCTGACCTCGCCTGACCATTGTATTGGGACACGTCAGATATACTGCTCAGGTGAGTCTGTTTTCTCTCATTGCGGGCTGTCCGTGTGAACGTGTTTGTGTTGTAAAATGGGGGGGAGGTAGACTTCCTAAATATCCTACCTGGTAGGATGGGGTAAATGTGTTACATGGAAGGGGATACCGCTTCTCACCATCCAGTGTCCCACTCCCACTCCCCGAAGACCCCTCACTCAGGAGCTTTGAAAGACACCAATAATCAGGATAGATTAGACATCCAAATTTTGTGAAATGTCAGAAGAATCATTCGAGGGGTCATTGAAAAAACATTGAAGAAACATAAAGAACTGGTAGAGAACTCCCAACACTTGAACGTGCGGAACAAATCTGAAGTGATTCAGTAGGGAACGTGCTGAAGTGCATGCTGTCTATTGAATGCAGAGCAAGAAGACCAAAATCGACTCTAAGAGCTCTAAGGGTGCAGAAGTAAGACACAGAGGGGTCATGGTGATTATTAGAAACTTTTATTCAAGTGCTAAAATGAACAGAAAACTCTATCTGGCCCTAACTCTAAGCGGGGTTTCCTACCTCAACTGAAATAACTATTGTCAGAATGTCCAAACCAAAAGTATCAATGTCCAATGTCAGAATCCAAACTCTTTCCCTCACACTCTAGGTTGAAACTAAATGAAAAGAAGGTCTTTCTAGCCCAAAAGGGAGTGACTCCCTTCCCCTAGACGAAAGACAGTTCTGGAATCTTCAGATCCTGAAGTGTTGGGGAATATCTCCTTTCGCCAGCCTTATTCAAGCTTGAAATACAGTTCAGCAATTGTTGAGGAATATTCTGTTCCATAATTGGCCCTTCGCAGGGTTCTCTTTATGTCTCTGGGTCCCTGACTCTAACAGGCAGTCCTGGTTCCCTTTCACCAGGCACAGTTGCAAAGAAAACGATGTGTTTCCAAACTGGGGTGTGTCCCTGACCCTGGTTGGCACACCTGGTGCCCTCCTACATGGTACTGTAACATAGAAGAATAGCTTGGATGCACAGATACAGACTTGGTTTACTCACCTGCCAAGTACTGCATTTATTGTGTGTCATTCTCACAGTTCCCTTTTATGGGTGAAGGTCCCAGACTCGCACTGACGGTTTCCGCCAGTACCCCGCTAAACCTGTGACATAGGACAAACCTGGTTTTCTCTCCTGACAGGCATTGTCCAGCAGAGATTGTTTTCATCTATTCTGCCCCGGCTTGACTTAGTTCTTCACCTCAGGGTTTCAACAGGGGCTTCTCTCTTGCCTGTACGTTGTGGAGTATTTCACGAAGAAAGTTATCTTTAAGGTCACACAGGCCTCCCTCTTGCCCCTACTTCATGGAAAATGTCCACTTTCACTAACACAGTTCTCTTTAAGGTTTAGCTCAACCCAGGGCTTCCTCCTTACCTCTTCTTTTCAGATTGCTTCTGTTCCCAGCTTCCAGTTTGTACAGGCTCCCCTTACCCCTGGAAGTCGTGCAGCAGCACCGCGGTTCGGGGTCTCTCACAGGCACAACGTTTCCGCTCTCTGACTTCACTCTGGAGGCCTGCTTCTGCCAGTGTGGTCTTGGTCTCTTTCTGGCATACCAAGTAGAGAAGCCTTTGCCACCCCGACAGAGTCTCTGTCTCCTCCAACTCCTATTCTCCGAACTGCAGCTCTCTTCAACTTGCGGCTCCTCCAGGGAAGGCCTGACACATCGACAAGTCCTTCTTTGCTTTCAACTCTGTGTATCCCAATGGGCTGTTGAGAACCACTAGAATGGGTAAATTGGTTCTGATAAGCACTCTGTACTGCTCCGTGCCACCTCCTCATCTCAATACTGATTGAGTTATTATGTTGTAACCCACTAGAGCTCTTCCTCATCTCAGTACTCTCTACTTTCGTTTTACTACAGAAATACATGGCATAGGAGGGTACAGGTGGAGACGGAGGAGGTGTAGGAGAGGGTGTTGTAGGAATACCACGTTCTCTCCAGGCCATCCCTAGTCCCAAAGGGGGGATCCCCACCCATGTGAGCCTCCAGCTGAGTACCACCCCCAGGGGGACTATCGGGTAGCAGCCTGTAATGGGGCAAATGAATATGAAAGTATCACCTACTACCCCTACTTCAGCACCAACTCCTGTGTCTACCCATTACCATTACCTTACAAAGACAGATTCCAAAAAACAATATGTCAAGCAATCATTATTTACATCTATGCCATAAAGAATTAGTTAGCTACACGACAAAAGTAGGGATTAAAGTTAGATAGCAGAAAACACAAAGTAGTGTCCTGTGCATAGCATATAAGGTAGGAGAAATCCGGGTACGAAGAGAGGGACTCACTACAATGATGAAATCATAGGCAGGTTAGATGCAGTATATACAGGAATGGAACTCAAAGTATCGCAGATGCACTAGGTGAATGCTACATGGCCAGATGCAAATTTAGGTCACCAACATGAGAAGTGCATGAGTACAGCAATTTTCCTAGCACAGTGGCTACAGCAGGCCTAGAATTTAGCAAAGCATCAGATGCTGAATTTACAAAAACACATTTATACTGGAAGCTGTGAAGCTGCCCATATAGGCAAGGAAGGGAGTAGTGGGCGCGCAGAACGCAGATATGAGATAACAATTCCAAAATTGCTGGCCCGTTATTAGCTCCATGGACCCTTAACAGGTCCCGCTAAAGGTGGCTGGTAAAACCAGCCGGCCCTAGTGGGACCCGCTAATGGAACCCAGAGCTGCGGCGGTAGGGGGTTAACAGCACCGGCATCCTTACTGGTGCCGTTAACCCCCTACCGCCATACTCGGAATGACCCCCAATTATTTCATATTTGGTATCCACATTGGATCTCCTTGTCTATATCCAATATAAGCATCCCACAAAACATTCAATGATACTGGTATCATCAGTACCAGTATTGAAGTCAAAGAACATTGTACTCAAAATCAAAAAATCTTTCTGCCTATAGGTGGTATGTTGCATAATATTGTGGCTGGATTTGACACCTATGGGGATTCTGTCTCAACAATACTGTTCAAAGGACATACATCCTGTATAAATCTGCAAGATACCCCTGTTGCCTTTTTCATTGGATACACCACTGTATTGCATGGCCATTCTGAAGGCACTAACATCCCTTGTCGCATCAGGGCAGCAATCTTTTCATAGTTGCCCTCATCAGGTTCTTTTGACATGGAATACTGTTTTACTCGTGGCAGAAGGGCTCCTTTTTTCAGTTTTATCTGGACTGCCCCATCTCCTTTTAATAATTCTACATCATATGGACTGCTAGTTTACAATGAGCTTGGCACATTTGCCAAATCCTCCTGCAAAAATGATGGCACTTTTCTTACCAACTATATGGTTTGGGGAACCTCTCTGTACTCTATTTGTAACTGATGAGTAATGCAAATGTTAAATATCATCTCATCATCTGAATAATCGTCTTCAAACACTTCATCTTCAGTCAGGTCAGTAAGGTTGTGTTGTTGAGCGAAGCGCTATTACTGTGTGCCAAGTTATTCCTTCGTCATGGACTATCACTCGGTCCTCTCTCACTATCGTTGCTTCTAATTCAATTGCAATAATTTGCCCTTCTACCACATCTGTGGGCACCTCTGGTCTAATCAAAATTCTGTGGCCAATCCCAACAATTTGTCTTGTATTCATGGAAGCCATGCCAACACCATTTCTGCCCCATAAAGGGTTTAATGGTACCTGTGCCTTCTCTTTCCAGCCATAAAATGCCCTCGTGAATTCTTGCGCATTTACATAATGAATGCCTGGTGTTATTATGACTTCTTTAGTGAAAGAAATGGTTGTTTACTTTGCTCATCCGATCTCTCCGCAATACGTTAACGGATGTCTTTTGAGAATATAATAATGGCATAGCCATCTCATGTTCTCCTATTTTTATTGACAAGCTAACTGTAAAAGGAACCGTTGTCATAGCCCCAGAGAATCCTTGTGTGTCCATTGATATTCCTGACTTTAGGAACTTACCGTCTTTGACACAGGATCTTATCGCCCTAGTGTGAACCAAAAAGGACAAAGTCTTGTCTGCTATGGCCACCCCCAACCTCATTCCTCTTGTGGGTCTAGAGTAATCGATAGAATTGGGCACATCAAGTCGCTCCGTTGGTTGTCCTGTTGTGGGTACATGTTCAGTCCTGTCCCAGTGAAGGGAGTCCCTCCAACTACTGTCACCCCTCCCCCCCACTCTGGATGCTGGCGGTGCCTGCAGCAATATGTTTGTGTCCCATTGTGCAATTGTATTCTGTGGTACTTGTGGTTGTGCTTGCTGCACCTGAAGCTGTATTGTTTGCTGTAGTTGTTGCATCTGCAGTTGTTCTGCCTGCTGTGTTGTGTTTGTATTTGCTGTATTTACAGCTGTACTGCTTGTTTCTGTGTTGATTGGTACTGTGTAAAGTCTTGGGTATTGTAATCTTGCTCTGCAGCTCTGTATGGCAGTGGATATGCTGAGCCCCCTCTGGGATCAAATTGCTGCCAATGTTGTGGCATTCCACTCCTCCTTCTGCAAACGTTTGCAATGGGCCTCATTATGAGACCGGTGGTAGCCATGCCGGTAAAAGTCTCACGGCTGCTGCTGGAATAATGTTTTTTCTGGTGCCCAGGAATGGGCAATTACCGGGGCATTACAGCCCCGGTAATTGCCCTTTCCCGGGCACAGGAAAATATTGCTCTCCATTCCCATATGAGTCTCATTGGGCTCAATGGGAATGGGAAGGCCGGATGCACCGGCACCATTCATCAATGGTGCCGGTACATCTGACATGGTCTGCTCGCGGGTGACGATACGCCCTTGAGGTCAGACCTGGTGGAAGGGCACCCCAGAGCAGACCTCATAGTTTGCCGGTCTGGTCACAATGGTACCGGCAAGCTTACCGGTACCGTTGTTACTAGACCGGCAACCTTATAATGAGGCCCAATGTGCCCGGTTTTCCACAAGTCCAGCACTGTGGTCCAACTCCCCCTAATAATGGTTATCCTCAATTAAACCCTCCTGGCTGTGGTGCTTGGAATACAAACCCCCTTCCTCTCGGCGCAGATCCTCACCCCGGGGGTAATAATTGTTTTCTCCTCTTCCCATAAAATTGCCATTCCACCCTTGCTGTGTTTGCTGTTGTTCTTTGTGCACTCTTATCTTCCCGACTACTAATTATTACTGCTCCTTCTACTGCCAGTTTTGACAATTTATTCTGTACTAATTTCACTTCCTTCACCTTTCTATATTCAAATTTATTTCTATCTTTGTCTTGTTTTAATCAACAATGATGAACAATGGCCAGTTGTATCTCGGGCCATGGTTTTGCATCAATCCCCACCATTTTCTTTAGTTGCCTTTTGTACTTCTTCTGGGAGTTCCTGACATAAAATGTGGTAAAAAATGGTTGGTTTTGTCCCAGGTTTCCCTTGTTTCCAACCGCCATTTCTTTTGTTTGTTTTGTATATAACCAGCAGGGTCCTCTCCATTTTCATGTCATGATCGCACTCATGTCTGATGTGTCTGGAAATTGTATTCTGAGTCCCCTCCACACATCTGCTTGACAACTGTTAAAAGGTGCCTCATCGAAACGGGCTAAGTGGGGACTTCCGGCATCAGTTCACCGCATTGGAGTATTGGGATAAAGCAGCACACAAATACGCCACCACTACCTTCCCCTCGCCTATGATGGACCTCTGGAACACTGCAGAGTTCCCTCCGTGGATGGATACGGAATGGTTTAAATGGTGGAAGGAGGGAGGGCTGAATAGACTGGGCCAGATGTATAGGGATAGTCATCCCCTCACATCTGAACAGTGCAGACAGGCCTACATGGTTGAATAAGTGAATAGATTTGAGTATTTGCAGATCTGATGCTGGGTGGCCCGGACAAATGAAGCAGCTCAGGGGAGTTAGGAAACAACCCACTTTGAGGACCTATTTATAGGGGGACCCCCCTGTGGCCAGACTTGCATCCCTTTATAGGGTATTGAATGCAGATAGGTTTATCCCCCCACCCCCACAGTTATATGGCTAGGTGAGAAGAGGATTTAGGGAGGCCAATAGATGACTTGGCTTCGTACAACATCTGGATGAGGGCAAGCAAGATGCCCCAGACTGTGCACCTTAGGGAAAACAGCTTTAAGATGCTGTGTCGCTGGTACCTCACCCCAGAACGATTGCATAGAATGAATCCCGCACTATCCCCCCAATGCTGGAGATGCAGGACATCTCGAGGCTCCATTTTTCACATGGGGTGGAGTTGTCCTGAAATCCAGGGATTCTGACGGGAAGTGACTGCCCAAATCAGGGAAATATGTGGGTTTGAACTGGAAATTGACCCTTTAGTCTTGCTCTTGGGGAATGAAGATTTGCAGGGCCATTGCAAGCTGCCTACCAGAAGCTCTAGACTGGTAACGTATTTTCTGGTCGCAGCACTTCTAGTGATAGCCAAGCATTAGAAATCCCAGATAGCGCCCGACATGATGGAGTGGTGGCCGCGAGTGTGTTATGTGGCTGCCATGTCTAAGATTGATGGGGCATTGAGGGGTGAAACGACCCAATTCCTAGCTGATTGGGGCCCATTGATAACTTTCATAAATGATCATGACAACCCCAACATTAATCATAAGCCACACAAGATGTCATCTTTCTCTTTGATATAAACAGTATGGCGAGTGTCATGAAATGTACCAAGAAATGCACTACACACTATATTTTACACCTGTTTTTCTGTTTGCTACAGCTGATTTTGAATATGTATTATTTATGATTTGCTTTTGATTTGGTTTCTGGAAAACATGTTTAACAGTCTTTAATCCATAGAATTGCACAAGAGGACTTTTCAAGATCATTACAGTGCTCAATGTGGGTGTGAGGACTTAGTGCCCTTTCATTTGCATGCGGATACGTCTTGTTGTCATTGTTTTTGGTGCAATGTGGAATATGTTTCAATAAACTTTAAATGGCAGAAAAGGTGCCCCATCATGTCTGGTGTTCTGTGCTGTCCACATAGGGTACTTTGCCCTTTTCTAAATGTCTTCTGATTGTTCGTCCAATATAGCAGCAAACAAGCAAACAAGCCTTTCATGTTGCTTACCGCCAAAGTCATGCCAGCCGTTTCTCTTTCTAACTCATAATTCCACCTCCCGGCTCCCGCTGTAAGTGATGGTGATTTATATATCAAGTTATTGTTGTCTGTTTGTGGCCAGGGTATATATTGAGTTAATACTCAGCCTTGTTGCAATAAGGGGAATTGTGTCAGTCCACTGTTACATGCTGGTGCATCTGCACCCTTCGTCCACTTTGGTGCTGCTGTCATATGGACCTTTTTATGGCCTGGGAGATCTCTTAATCCATTAACATACGGCATGTTCCTTTACGGACTCATTGGATGTCTCTCTGGGAGCAATCGATACCTAATGGGCTCTATTGCTATACCTTCCAAGTCTATCAAATCTATCTCTCTTCCTGTAGGAATGCCTGGATAAGGTGCTTGCACAGCCTCCTCTTCTCCACCCTCATCTTCGATCTGTCTGTCTGTCTTTTCTTCTTCCTCCTCATCTTCATTATCATCTGCTTCCTCACACTGTAGACTCTCTCACATATGTCCCACTCAATATCTCCTCTAATACATTTCTTCTGCATAACTTGTGGATATGTCCCCAGCTCTCTATTCAGCTCATGCTGTCTTGTCTGCTCCTACTTGAGCTGTCATTGTTACTTCATGTAACGTCTTCCCTTTCTCTGTCAGTCTATGCATGTCGGCTAATAATGTCATTGACTTCCTGCCCTCCTCTTCTTACTTTGCTTCTCTTCCTCTCTTTTTCCTTCTCGTTCCTTCTCTTCTTCTCTTTTCCTTTCCCTCTCCTTCTATCCACATTTCCCTCTCTGCCTCCTGTCTGTTTTACTCCTCTAATGCATTCTCTTGAGACTCGTATATGCCCTTTGCATCAAATTGAGTATTATTTGCCCTTCTATCCATTTAGCTGACACAGCTGCTCTCTCATCCCCCTTCTCTCTCCCTCGTGTCTGTGTGTTGTAAGGGATCAGGAGTAAGACTTCGATATAGTGGCATATTTGGGCTAATAGCACCATGGCTGCCTCCAAACTCGGAATGACCCCCATAATGTTTGAGATTGTATAGATTCTAATGGACAAATCAAACCTAGGGTACAAGGTTGTCTGATATCTAGTACAGGGGGATTTAAGTTAAATATTGGTTCTGATGATACAAGGATCATTTTATGTTGTTTGGGATGCAAACTTTGGATATAGATATGAAAATCTAATGTGAACACCAAACAAGAGGTTATGTTTGGGATGGTTTAGTTTCTAATGAACAAATTAAACCTATGAACAGAAACTGTTTCGAAACTGAATTTTGAATAACCAAGCATACCAATATCCTGGCATTGTTGTTTTTATCATCCAAAGCATGCTTTACAGTGATCAACTTTAAAAATGTGTTTTCTATATTCTCCTACATGTGAATTCACAATATTTGACTGTGTTTACTTATCACAGAACCAGATTACAGCACAGTCGCCTCCCACAGTGGTACTGCAAATCTACCAGTGTCTTCAATAGGGTGCTACAGGTGGACCTGGAAAATGTACAGACAGACAGCACCGTCATACATTATGTGAATCACTTACCAGTTTGCAGTTCCAAAGAGGAAGAGTGCAGGAAGGACTCAGTGAAATCATTAACAGTATTGGCTGAAAAATGGTACAAGGTAGGCAAAGAGAAATTACAATATTGTCAGGAAGAAGTATTTTATTTGAGCCATATAATATCAAAGGAAGGGAGGAAGGTGGCACCTGAAAGAGCAGAAGCAATAACCAGAATGCCCTGGCCAAATGCAGTAAAAGAGTTACAGCAGTTTTTGGGACTCTGCAATTATTGTCTTGCATGGTTCTTTTGATTACAGCAGATATGTGTGGCCTCTTTTAGAGGGACTCAAAGAAGGGATGATAGAAAAAAGCAATCCTGTATGGAGAGGAGAGATGACAGATTCCTTTGGTGAAGTGAAGAAAGAATAAGCATAGCTCCCATGTTAGGGATTCCAAATTACAATGAGGAATTTGTCTTGTGCTCTAATTCAAATGAGGCTGTGATGACGGCTGTTCTCACACAGCAAACTTCAATGGGGTACAAACAACTGGCATTTTACAGTGGAATCCTAGATCTAGTAATGAGAAGCGATAACCCATGTGAGAAAGCATTGGCTGCTGCAGTTTTTGCAAATGAGAAATCATCTGCTATAATGATGGGCTGCTCAGTGACATTATATGTTGAAACACCCTTTTTGCCATTCTGGAAAAGCCCAAAAGCACATTGACGACACAGAGCATCTGGCTATGAAGTGATAATATTCAATGCATTGATTAAAACTGTTAGGTGCTGCATAGTGAATTCCGCAAGATTTATAGCAGACACATTGGAAGAGGGAGATAATGTACATGATTGCACTACATAAAATGATTAGTATGGGAACATACCCCTTGTTAAGAGGAATGCCTGGGGAAGAGGCAGAAATCTCTTTGTTGATGGTTCATGGACGATAGATCAAAGTTCTGGACAGAGACATAGTGAGACAGCAGAAGTGAAGGCGAAAGAGAACGGAGAATTTGAGGTAGTGAAAAGTGCAAGATTGTCAGCACATTTTTCATCACAAGTAGCAGATTTAGTTGCTATGAATTTCATGCCTGAAGAGCATCAGGATGAGGTGGTGATGATGAATTCGACTCTGCCTCTGCGATGACCACAGTACACTCAGGGTTGTCACAGAAAAAAGGAGGGGCTTCTAGTATGCACACCATTACAGCATGCAACATAGCTAGAGGGGTTAATAGACACACTTGAATGTCCTTCAATAGTGGCTATAGTGAAGTGCACAGCGCATACAAGAGGTGGGGACATGATTTCCTGCAGCAATGAAGCCGTAGATGCAGAAGCCAAAAGGTCTGAGTCTTTCCCAGAGATATTAGACATTACAACTGCCCCAAAGAAATGTATGCATTGTGAAGAATGCTGCAGATCCCTTGCTCAAACCCTAACTAAAGTTGCCTCCCAGGTGGCCAGGCGAAGGCAGATGCTTCCTGATCTCAACCCTGGGGGTGGTGTACGGTGGGAGGATCACCTGGGTGGAGACAAGGCCCATGGAAGTGAGGAGATTCCGTGGGATGAGCACAGTATTTGTCCTCTAACAGGGAGACTCTTACCACTGTACCAGAAGAGGTTAGGACTTACTGTCATTTTAATGTATCTAAACCTCCTATGCAATCTAAGATGGTAAACCCTAAAATTGCAACACCAAAGCCTACTATAGCAAAATAAATAATCTTTTTGGTTCCTAAATGTCCCCATCAATACCAAAGATACACTACAAGGAAGGGTGGAAATGTTGTCTTCTCTAAATCATCTTCCTCTAGCACAGTTAAAACATGCAGCCTCTCTGTTACAATTACTAAGGTAATTAAATCTACCCTTAAGGATATTAAAGAAGAAGAAAAACCTAACTAACTTTGATAAAGTAAATTACATATCCCATAATCATATTGGGACTGAGATGAAGAAGGGGGCTGAAGAGACAAGCAGATGTAGTAGTCAGGCAATTATGCCTAACAGCCTTTGCACAGGTCAGGCAATTGAAACCAATGGTTCACACCTGAAACCAATTGTCAAACTTAGGAAGTATAAATGGCTGCAGAAGGACAAAGGAAGCAGAAGGAACTGGAACAGGAGCTGGAAGGCTGGCAGTAGAAGCAGTAGTAGCAGAGCACAAGGCTGGCTATTCACGAGGAAGTGTTACCACAGAAAGGACGCTGGGACGTGGAGACAGCAGATTTCACCTGCAAATTCTGAGAGGGTCCTGTGGTCTCAAACCCTAGATTTCCGTGGCTGCACTGAGGAAGATTTGCTGAGAAAGGAGGTTTCCACATGTGCGCCTAGTAGCTGTGATTGCAGAGCCATGATCGTGCTGAAGCCCAAGGCCCATAGCAGAAGGCAAGCTGAGGGACTGAGGAGTGAAGAAGACCCCAATTAAAGTGGGCAGACCACAGATGTGCTGCAGAAAGGTTTGAGCCCCAAGAGTGCCAGAAGCAGTAGTAGTAGTAGTTGAAGTTGGGAATGTGAGCAGCCCGCAACCATAGTATTCCTGGAACTGGTGAATGAAGCTCAGCGTTCAGCTTCATTCAGCAAGCCTTGCCGGTAACTGTTACCAGCTGAGAAGTGACTTGCGCAAGTTCAAAAAGTGAGTATAAACTGTGCACCATTGTGGAAGTTCCTTTGTAAATGTAAATGTAACACGTGCACTATTAGTGAGAGCAGTAGTGTTTGCGTAAGAAGAAAAGTTAATTCCATTGCCGAGCAATATACTTTTGCCGCAGTGGTCGCGTGACTCTCATAAAAGGGGAACGCTTGCATAGCCATTCTGAAAACCTCACTTTAACTTCCACAAGTATTAAGAGAATAAGCAGCATCAAAGGAAGGTTGCGTGTGACCAATTGAATTTCCTTAAAGGAGTCTGAAGCCTTCTCTGTGATACTAAACAAGAAATACAATCACCGGTATCTTTTTAAAGCTAAAGATGGATCTGAAAGAGTGATTGCATGTAGCTAAATCTTGTTTTGCTTTGAAGACTGAACCTTGCAGCAGTTGAAACATTTATTCTTAAAGTCCTGCAGTTGTTGCACTGACTAGAAGAACAAGCATTACCCAAGCTAAGAGGCAAACACTATCCATTTTGAAACCCCTCCTATTAAGAACTTTCCACCGGATCTGTGAGGTTTTGAAAGGTCCAGTATCCTCTGATACAAGCGTGACATTGGTACCTGATTCTGGAAGAGTGGAAATACAGCTTCAGGTTAGTTCATGAAACCAGAAGATGTTAAACAAAAAAGGGGACGGGAGCTGGGTGCTTGTAAAGAGTCAAGTAGAAGTACCTAAATGGCAGTAAGGTTGACCAAAGAAGCTGCCCTTTTCTTGAAGTATAGAAAAGAAGAGTGCCTTGCCTGCCTCTAGAAGTCGAAGTGCCTTGTCTTTATATGCCTACAATTCTGAAGTACACAATTGTAGAAGAAGCAGAAGTACCGAAACTGTGATGGTGTATAAACTATCAGTGGATGTCCCATTGCAGTTGGTTGAAGTAGTAGCATACTGTGGAGCATTGGATATTGTTCCCACAGTAACAGTAGTAGAAGGCTGGTTGTCAAGAGGAAAGCAACAACTCAAAAGAAGCATGCTGACAATTATACTATAGGTACGGCAGAGGTCTTGATCAAGTATAAAGTTGTAGAAGAAGTTTTTCACCTAATATTTGAACTGTGGCTATTGATCCTGGAGAGAAGATGCCCAGGACTACCACTGATGCTATTTTCTTGGCTGAAATTGGAAGGGGATCTTTTTAAATGAAAGCTGAAGAACTGTTAGCAGTGGATTTTTGTTGGTTGAACTTTAGTATCAACTTGGACTCATAAGAACTGGTTCAAGGCTTTTATATTCCTTTTAACATTTGGAGAATTGACTTTGGAAAACCGTGGGAAAGGGATTTACCCACGACAGGCGAAGGTCATCCAAAATACTTCTTAAATATTGTTATGTTGTTTATGATTTTCTTTGAATATTTTGTTGTTTAGTGTGAGGGGCAGTTTGTTTTTGTTAAGAGTTATTCCATTAGATTTTAGACCAGGTAGGGAATTCCCTTATAGAGTAGGACTAGCATGGATTTATTATGCCAGATTTGCTCTTAATAAAATGTCTAATTTTGAGAATTACACGCCCTTCACAGCATGCATAAAACATTATGATGAAATAATGTTTTAACACATTGCCAGTAACACAGAATGTAGAGTTGCAGGGCCGCACACTACAAGAAGAGCAGGAATTGTGGAAGAAAAGGGGCTGCTCATTGTCCCCCACAGAGTTAATTTGATGACAGGATAGCAAAGGGAAACCTGTCATGCCTGTTGAGTTGCTTGCAGTAGCACTTCCACAGTTACATTATCCAGCAACCACCACAAGGGAGTGTCTCGCAGCATCTATTTCAGACAGATTATGCATGAGCATGTGCCAAACTTTATTGTTAACTGCATAGTATGTCAAAATATACAGATGGTCATACATTAAGAACGCTGAGAGGAGCAATACCCCCACCCCACTGGACCATTTTGGCGTTTGCATATCGATTATGTGGATATGCTCCAAAATTGTAAGAGAATTCAATATATGATTGTGGTAGTATGCCCCTTTTCTCATTGTATAGAAGCATGTCCCTGCATACATCCAGATTCCATAACGGCTGAACGGTTCTTTGTACGAGAGATATTTCCCAGATTGGGAGTGTACGAAGTGCTCCGTTCTGACAACAGATCCAATTTTGTAAATTAGATGTTCCAGCACATTACATCCCTATTAGGAATAAGACACAAATTCTCATCTGTCTATAATCCCCAATGGAATGGAATTTGTGAGCGCCTAATAGAAGCAACACATTGCCAAAATGAAAGAAACTGTACATAGAAACTGGTTGTACTGCCTTCCCTTGTTTTTTTTTTTACTTACTCAATGAGCCAGGCTCATACCACCACATAACACCTCATGAGTTGGTGACAGGGTGCAGAATAAACATCCCAATTGTTCTTCCCACATGTGCCCAAACAGATGCTGAGAATTCAGCAACAGTGCTCAAAAAAGAAGTACATGAATATGTGATGGCTATGACTAAATCTCTGAAAATGTATCTCCAACAGGTGCAGGTGCAGGCGAGACAGGGCGGCTCAAGACTCACCAAAGATATCAACAAGTTCTTTGACCCAGTTAGTTTGTTATAGCCTCTCTCATTATACCCGGGAGACCAAGTACCTAGTCAAAATTTCACTAGAAGGTGGCACAAGCCATGATTTGAAGGGCCATATATGGTTGAGAAAGTGACACCTACAGCAGTCACAATTAGGGGTTGGAAAGCTTGGCTGCATTTAAGCGATATTAAGAGGTATTGTGGTGAGGCCCCACTGTAAGAAGATACAGAGCCACCAGAAAGAAGACATGTAAAGATCACAGATGAGAACAATGAAGAGAGTGAACCAACAGCAGGATGAACAAGATGAATGCATGAGTTTTTTCCGCCCAAGAGACATTGGGCCTCATTACGAGGTCAGAGGTAGCCTTGCCGGTAAATCCTGCAAGGCTTCCTCCAAACTCGCATCCGGGTCCGGCACCCACGAATGGGCAATTACTGGGCTATTCTGGCCCAGCTGGATCCAGTAATTGCCCTTTCGCGGGTGCTGGGCCCGTTACATCCCCCTTCCCATTTGAGCCCATACGGCACAATGCAAATGGGGAGGGTGGTAGCACTGGTACCATTGATAACGGCACCAGTGCTACCATCGTGTTCTGCTCGCGGATGCCGGGACGGCCACCAGGTCAGACCTGGTGGCTGTAAGGGCACCCGCAAGCAGAACTCGTAGTATGGTGGTACGGTAGCAATGGTGCCGGTAGCGATACCGGCACCATTGTTGCCTTACCGTCATACTTGTAATGAGGTCAAGTGCATGGTTTTTGCCATCCCAAGAAGAATATCAAAAGTTCACCATAGATATTTATTTTTTCCTGATCCTTTCTTTTTTCTTGAAAACTCATCTTTTCCTAGGAGCATTGAATATTTGTATGACAGTTCTATTGCTCAACTTAAAAACACATATTGTTTTAGAAAGGAATTGTATAGCACTCTTGACTGGTTTGTTCGGTAAAAGATTTTTTTTCTTACAAAAAAAGAGGAGCAGAGACATGCATTTTTTTTAAATAATATCAAACATTTTCTTTTGTTGTCCAAACAGGCTTATATACCTAGCTATCTGCAAAAGCTAGATTATTTTGCTATAATGATTTTGGCATTCTGTTTTGCATATTGTTGTCTTTATTTCATTTACTGCATGGCAATGCAGCAGTTTAACAATAATGCCACGCTAAAGCTAGTATTCAGTGGCAATAATACAAGTATAGGTCCTGCATTACCAACAGTTGGAATGGAACTTGAAACATCACTTGAAGGAAACACACTGATTAAAAGATCAAAAAGACGTGCGAAAAAAGATCCAAACAACATGATGCAGTATTTTGAGGACTCCCTCCATAGCACTAATAACATGTGGTACAATAATATGAGAAAGGTGGAAAGTGAAAAGTACAATGTGAGCTGCTTTGTCTGTTCTCTCATTCTGTATGCTATGAGTGCCTCCAGAGTGTTCATAGCGACAGAAGTACCTACACAGAGAGCACATTGCTTGACACATCCCTGTCTCGGGGGGGATAGCTCAGGGGCAATATGCTTGCCTTGGAAGCAAGATGTCACAGAGCACCAAAGGTTCAATCCCCGGGTCCGCGCTTAGAAACCTCTGGGTATTAAGCATGTTATAAATAACCTATCATATCATATCTAGCATTAGGCACAACAACAAAACAGTTTCAGGGCAGATGGACCACTGTATGGTGGGTGACAAAGGCAGATTCACCTCAGGAAGATGGTTTAATAAAGCAAAACACTCCTGATGATCAATGTTAAAACACAGCATATGGTGATGAAATATGTGCTGTGAGATCCAAATAGGGGAGACATGATAATAGAAGACCATAAAATGCTGCAGTGCACTGATGCCAAAGGGAAAGAAATACCTGGCTGCTGGAACAGACCTCAAATACACATAATGGGAGATACAGACACTGCTTGAGGGTGGGCTCATGGAATGATGAGCTGCAAGGTTGAAGCGAATGCAAACAAGGTATGCCTTAAAGATTGGGCTACAGAGTCTAAATTACTTACCTGGGTAGAAAATGAAGCAGGACCAATACCCATAATACCACTAAGAAGTAATACCCTATGTTTTAGAAATGATAGTACAAGAAAAGTAGGAGTTAATGGAGGGTTCTGATGCGTTTCTGATGTACAAGCCATGAAGGTGGACATGGCTATATTAATGGACCACTATTGGGCTTGTGATTCAAAGGCCTATATGCAGCTCCCTCCAAATTTAGGTGGACTATGCTTTATAGTGGTAATAGGTGCACCAGCTCTGGTAGTGCCACAGAGTGAGGTGCAGATTGGCAATTTCCCCTGATGAACACACACAATAGAAAGAAAAGGTCTCTCACGCTGAAATGTACCTGCAGGGAGAACTGCTTTTTGGCAAAATCAATTGAGGCTTATGATGACATACCAGAAGAACATACATTGTTCAGCAGGATGGGAATGTTCTTTACCTCCTATCTTGCCCCTGGCTTGCAAGCATCAGTGTATGCCAAGTGGTTACAAATAACCAGGTGGGAGCAGGAGGAGTTTAGAGCAGGAAGATTAATGACTCTCCAAAATAGGTCATTGATCTCATCACAGCAATGGATGGGGGCGTTTGTGCTAAGATAGGCTCATCTTGCTGTATGCACAGACCATCAGACAATGAGCAGAATGGGTCCCTCACAGAACCAATAACGACCTAACAGAAACTGTACACAAAGATTGTGTTAGAAGTTGAGGACATTGCAAATGATGACTGGTTTAATTACCTGTTCACTTGGTTGGCAAACACATTCAAGATATTATTGGTCATACTGGTATTGGTCGTGACAGCACTCTGTGTCCTGAAAATTGCATGCAGCCAATGTAAAAAGGGCAGCATGAAAGCACTGGAAATTATAATAATAGTAAATGTAGGTGATCAAATAGAGATGTACACAAACAGATCCATCACCCCATATGCACCCAATTGAACATCCTATTTGACCCCCTGGGACAATGTTGGAATGTCCTGCTAACCCCCACAACTACACCAAACATTGGATAGATTGTGGAGGGGATGGAGACTGCTGTTACATAACATGTGGTCCAGAAGAATAAGTAGCATGTGGAGGCAATCTGAGTGAGGTCATCAAAATATGGCTACCAAAGGACGGCTATAACAGGATAGAGAGAAGTGAGGAGGTGGTCCATGATTGGACCAGAGGGGGAAGTGTAATGGGGCAAATGAATATGCAAGTATCACCTACTGCCCCAACTCAGATGAGTATGCAAGCAACAGCACCTGCCCCTACCCCTCACCATTACCGTATAGGTGAGAAAAAGTACTAGCTGAGACAGCCCTACCGCCCCATGAATCTAGGGGTGAAAGGCACAACCTGTACCCATTGTAACTAAGTCTCCTTACAAGTAACAGCACCACAATGCCTCTGGGCTGCCTGAGCGCTATACAAATGTTATAAATAAATAAATAAAATAAATAAAGATGAGACAAACTAAGACAGTTCGAAGAAACAATATTTCAAGCAATCAATGTATATGCCATTGCCATAAAGAATTAGTGAGGTTGCGTGACACAAGTAGGTTTAAAGTTAGATAGTAGAAAGCACAGAGTAGTGTGCTGTATATAGAATAGAAGGTAGGAGGAATCTGCGGTACCAAGAGAGGGAATCACTACACTGATAGAGCAGATGAAATCATAGGCAGGTTAGATGCAGAATAAATGGGCAGGGAACCCAATGTCTGGCAGATGCACAAGATGAATGCAAAATGACCAGACCTGAATATAGGTCGCCAACATGCAGGCGAGAGGTGCAAGAGAACAACCATTTTCCTAGCACAGAGGCAGCAGTAGGCCAAGAAGTTAGCAAGGCCTCAGATGAGATGCTGAATTTACAAAAACACATCTATTCTAGAAGCTGTGAAACTGCCCAGACAGCAGTTGTAACATGCGCCAAGGTCAGGCGTGGAAGGGAGTAGTGAGTGTGCAGAATGCACAGATGAGTTAATAGTTCCCAAGAGATGAAGCAGTAGCCTTCCAAGTTAATTGAATGAATCCAAGCACAAACAGCCATTGATGTCCAGGTCAACAAGAATAGTATACCAAAAGACTCCGTAAAGATGATACACAAGGCCAAGTTACAAAGGAAGCAGATAGGGCACATGGGCTGGGAATGATGGGGAATACCTTTAATTGGAATATGCACAGACCACAGACTTCTCCCATATCTTGAAGGATGTCAGGATGCCCAAGGTTGGTAATCAAATTGCCAACCAATAGAGACCCCTCTTGTCGTACTGCCTGTAATGATCAATGTCAGCCAATTAAGCACTAATGTAATGATGTAATGAAAGTAGTATCTGTAAGGGGCTTGGCCCAGGTGGAGCCATCAGATATGTTTAACCCAATCGTAGAACTAACACTGTTTTTATGTAGCTTGGGATATTTACCAATCTGAGATGTTCGTACATTTTGTAATCAATATTGTAGTATGACGTCATTGATGATGTGTTTTAGATATACAAGTCGCTCTCACTCATTTTAAGGAATGGATGAGAGCTACTTATATGCTGTCCCATTCGTTATTCTGTGTTTTGAATAAAGCTGGGTTTTCTGTGCACTTTGAGTGCTCCATTATTAAGTATTGTTTTTTATGCTATTGGCAATGTGGGCCCTCCTTAACAGGCTTCCCCTCCCTGGCCACATGGGAAAGGGGATCCCCTACTGGAGAAGGGACAAGCTCCAAAGATTCATCACATGCCCTTCCCCTTATGATGGCTGTTTCCCCATCTAAGGAAAATGCCAGTCTTTGGTGTTTCTCTGGGGAATGCTCTCTAGTCAGGGTGAGAACACTTTCATTTTGTATCTCGGAAATTTGCTTCATCCACTTGTGGAAGTGTGGGACGTTACTGCCTATTACCAATTATGTTGGTAGGTTTGGGATCACTGCTACCTTCAGCCATATTTCTTCTCCCATGATGGTAACATCAATTTGGGTCTTATAGTGTTTTTCTATATGGCCATGGATACAACAAACTCTTTTTTTAGGTTTTTCCAACTCTGTGGAAGAAACTCTGATTTTATGGCTGATCGCTTACTTCCACTATCCAGATTGGACCAGATTTGTCTACCTGGAAGGGTGAAGGGGACTTGATATGATGTGCTATTACCTGCTCAAAGATATTGATTTTTACCTTTGTTTTTCCCTGTCTTTCCCCAAGGAAAAATCCCCTGCACTCTCCTGTCTTCTAGTTGTGGCTTTAAAGAAGCTATCTGGGCGCATAACATGGCAAGGTTCGAGTGATTCTAGGTTTCCTCGGTTGATACCTTGATGGAATTCTTTTTTCCAATTTGAGGCCTTAGGGGCTTTTTATCTGATGTTAAGTTCTACTCCTCTCCTTCCCCAACTAGATACATTTTAAATTGGTCTGTGTGTAGAACATTTGGTAAAGGGGTCTCCTGTTTGTTCTGGGGATTTATCTTGCGAGAGCTCTCCATTGATTCAGAGGTTTGTAGAGGAATATCACTTTGTTGGGGAGATCTGGGAGAGAAACGTATAGGAGCATAAGGGTCTTTCTCCTCTTCTTGGGTCGTTTCCCAGGGGAATCCGAGATACCCATGAAAAGGGTCCTCTGTTGACACAAACCTGCACTCCAAAGCCTCACAACGCTCCCTATGTATTTCTTCAGAAGATGCTCCATCTCCTCTGTAGTCCCCTACGCTATATTTTGGGGAAGACATGGAGAGGGATCTTCCGCTGGAAAGATCACTCAACTGGTTATAATCAATCCCCTGTTCCTATTCTTCAATGGGTCTCTCTTCCTTATGGAGAGCTAAGGCCCTGGATTTCTCTCAGCATTTCTTTCCCCACACAGGTTACAGATAGATTTTATAGAGCTTTTTATCAAGTTATTTTCTGGGGATGGATGGGGGTTCTTTATCTTGGAAAACAATATGTTCTGGGTCCCGTCTCTAGTCTGTGGGTCAACATGGACGAGTTTGTATACCAAATAACCCAGCATGTTTCCCCTCCAATCTACAATGGTATTTTCTGAATAGTTTGGAAGGATTCATTGTAATCCTTTCATACAAGGGAATGAGGGTAATATTCTTAGACCCTTCCTTAGTTGAGATTTTATTGGCGGGACCAGATAGGCGATAGAAGTTTCAGGAATGATTATCTGTAGAGCCAGGTAGACGATAGTGTTATCCTTACTAGGGATCTGACAGACCTGTGGGCAAAGCAGCTGGTAGCTGCAACCCTCTACATTTTTCCGGGTAGGGAGGATAGTTAGGGAAGTCAAAGGGTAGAAGATGACTCCTGATCTGGGTTGGGTACGGTTTATTTGAATTAGGGGGATTCTTGGAGTATCTCTTGCTCCTTCTTTTGAAGGCTAGACCCACCTGGAAAATAGTTATAGTCACTTTGGGTCCCCAGCCAGTTGGGTTCACCGACAGAGGCGGGACCCTGAACAAATCACTTCTCGTATGTTGACAATTTGGGCTTGAGTTTGTTCGGGTCAAGTTATATCATTCCGGGGTTCCCCAGTTTGTATCAACTAGGCCAGATCCCACTTCTGACACCATATCTAAGGGTGTAGAAGCAAAATTCAGACACAGAGGGGTCATGCTGATTATTAGAAATGTTTATTCAAGTGCAAAAATGAAAAGAAAACCCTTTCTGCCCTAACTCTAAGAGGGAGATCACTGCCTTAACTGAAATAACTTGTGTCAGAATGTCCAAAGCAAAAGTCCCAATGTCCAATGTAAGAATCCTAACTCTGTCTCCCACATTCTGGGTTGAAACTAAATGAAAAGAAGGTCTTTCTAGCCAAAGGGGAGTGACTCCCTACCCCTGGATAAAAGACATTTCTGGGATCTTCAAGTGTTGGGGAATAGTTCCCTTCCTTGTTCAGGCTTGAAATACAGTTCAGCAATTGAGGAAAAATATGTTCCCTAGTGGGCCCTTCTTGTAGTTCTCTTTATGTCTCTGGGTCCCTGACCCTGACGGGCAGGCTTGGTTCCTTTTCACCAGGCTCAGTTTCAAGGAAAAGGAGCTTGGATGTGTTTCCAAACTGGGGGAAGGATAGCTCAGGGGCAACACATTTGTCTTGGAAGCAAGACAATGAAGCGTAACACAGGTTTGCAACCCGATCCCACACTTAAAAAACCCTCGCTGGTATGAAGCATGTTATAAAAGAACTATTATTATTATTATTTTTGTTATTAAACTGGCGCGGGTCCCTAACCCTGGGTGTCAGACCTGGTTTAGGCACTGCAGCAGAGAAGCTATTTTTCAGTCACAGTACTTGGTAGGAGAAAACAAGGTCTGCCAACTAGGGTCAGGGACCCACCACAGCATGGGAGTGCATCCAAGCTATTCTCGGCTGTCGAGAACCACTAGAATGGGCAAGTGGTCCTGGTACAAACTCTGTACTGCACCACATCTCCCCCTCATCCCTGTACTGATCGAGTTAGGATGTTGCAACTCACTAGAGATCTTCCTCATCTCAGTTCTCTCTACCTTTGTTTTACTACAGGAATACATGGCATAGGAGGGTGGGTGGAGAGGGAGCAGAAGAAGGAGAGGTGGGGGTGTTGTGGGGATACTGCGTTCCCACCAGTCATCCATAGTCCCATTGGGGAGATCCCCAAACAAGTGATCCTCCTGTTGAGTACCACTCCCAGGGGGACTATCAGGGGTGTACATTCACTTCCCTGGCCACGTGGGAAAGGGACCCCCCTAGGAGAGATGGGATGAGATCTGAAGATTCGTCCCACAGAACACAAAAGTGATTGCAGTTTTACAATTTAAATAAAAAACTGCTCACTCTTATCAAGGGTTCCCAGCCTGATGAGGGGTAATAGTCCTACAGCATGTCAATCTATGAAAGATCCAATACTGGAGAGAAGGTGTAACAGAGAACAGCGCTCAAAGCTTCCATCACACAATTAACAGTTGGAACAGTGCAAGCTTCATTCATGCACACACACCAGACAGGACAGCAGGCATCACTTCAAGCTTCCACCTCAGATGCACTAAACAGTTACAACTACACATGCCTACTTTCCAAGATGCACTCTGTGGCCATATGTGCTTACTCCCATCGATGTAGCAGTGCTTTGGACTTCCAAGTGCAGTGTAGTGTAGTGTGCTCCTCCAGTTTCAAGGCAGCACACACAAGATTCCCAGGTGTAAGGCTGCGTAGTGTGGCTCTGAGCAGATACAAGTCTGCTCTCTTCAGTGCTTTATTTCCTGCTTGCAAGAGGAATAATTAATGTATTTTATTAATAATGTGATACAGTTTATAAATAAACTTTACACATGATTTCAAAATAAATTAAGAGAAAAGGACATGTAAAAAGTAAAAAAAAATGAAAAAGAAAGTGCAAAACATAAAAATGCTAAGTGAGTGTAGAGTTAAAAGACATCTCATTCATACATGCTTCCTAATCAAACTATTACCAAGTACGATCCTAATGTAAAAATAGATGCCTACAGCACAGAGACAAAAATAATAACATCTTTCCACTTATCTAAGTATTATTTTAGCATTCATCGCAATACAGTATGCCTACACAGTTGGCACATCTCACATCCATAGTTGCTTCAACCAAAATTGCTTTAAGTCCATATTTCAGTCTTTAGCTGGCCTGTTGCCCAGTAATTAATGGCACTTTCTGCATTAATGTTACAGGAACTCAATATTATCAAGTAAACTTAGATGGAGATAACCAAAAGATTTTCAACTTTGAGCCAGACATTAAACAAAGCAATTGATACCTTGAGGCTTTGGGAGTTAATGCAGCGGGGCCAAAACATGGGTTCTCTGATGGACTCCAAATCATGTACGCGATTGCTGTAACATGATTTGTACATATCTATCATGCTAACACAATCTGTCAGTATGTGTTTTGCAGTTTCTTTAATCACTCAATTTTTGTAAATAAAGCAGAATCTTTCCGAGGAGGACTGATGTCTATGTGCACTCCTATTTGTCAAGACCGGTAGATTTTCCCTCCTCAATAATAGGATGAATTGTCTTAACTTACTTGAAGGGCAGAGATTCAAGTAGCTCTGCATATGTTTAAATGTATATAGCATATAATGCCGCAATTATTGGTCACAAATTGACTTATCAAAGATGTTATTTGGGTGGCCCTAATTTTGCGTGATTGAATGCATGAGATATATTCACTCTTAATGTCTACCTCTACACCTAGATACCTGTATTGTTATGTGTATTTGATTTCGGTTACATAAACTATAAGTCGGGGATGGGCAATCTTTCTGCCAGAAAATACATTACCTGGGTTTTTTCTCAATTTATTATCAGATCATTACTCTCTGCGTAGTCCCATAAGATCTTAGCTGATCTTTGGAGCTCACTAAAAGTGTGGTCCATGATTATGAGATCATCCGCATAGGCTAACACTGGAAGGTGGGCCGTACCGATGGCAGGGGGACAATTATGTTCGGCAGATATAATGACAGGGAGATAAAAAATAAACAGATTGTATAGAAAGGGAGCTGTCACGCAACCCTGCTTAACTCCTCTGTTCTGTGAGATTGAAGTCGACATGTTCCCCTGACTATCTAGCCTAAGTGCAACAGAATTGTCTTGGTGAAGTAATTTTAGATAATATAGAATTTTGTAAGGGCAACCCAGAAGTTCTAATTTAGCCCATAACTTTTCTCTCTGGACTAAGTCAAAGGTGGCCCGGAAATCGACAAAGAGAGCATACAAGGAAGGATTACCAGTCTTCATGGCCTTCGTACGTAGGATGTCCAAGATGGTAATATTTTGTATCATAGAATATCCTTTGCTAAAGCCGCTCTGGAAACAATTCAG
The DNA here is from genome assembly GCF_040938575.1 of Ambystoma mexicanum. NCBI lineage: Eukaryota > Metazoa > Chordata > Amphibia > Caudata > Ambystomatidae > Ambystoma > Ambystoma mexicanum. The sequence continues at coordinate 748,131,232 of NC_090923.1, read as the reverse complement.
TATTCCGGCTTTAGCTGCCCATTCCTCCAGTTTCTCTAGGAGTAGTGACGCAAACATTTTACCAGTGCAATCAAGCATAGATAAAAGTCTGAAATTGCTGGGATCCAGCTTGTTGCCTTTCTTAAAGATTGGGACAAGAAAGGCTATTTGCCATGACTTAGGAATCCTTCCTTCTGCCAGGATTTGTTCAAACAGAATTTTCAGGAGATTGGCCCAAAATTCAGGTTTTCTTTTCATTACTATGTTTGCTAAACCGTTGGGGCTAGGTGTACGTGATGACTTAAGAGTTTACATTTTAAGAATTAAATGGTCAATTGTAATACTAAATGGAGATACCAAAAGGTGTCATTTCCACTGTGGGCGGACCCACCTCACTATGAGGAATATTATGGCTAGATAGAAAGTCTGTCCATTGTTTGGCTCCTATAGGGCTGATCATAGCAGTTTTACCGCTCCCCCTAGCTTGCCCAAGCATGGCCCAGATACTTGTAGAATTTTTAGAGCACATAATGTGCACCATATTCTGCCAACGCCTGAACTTCTGAAGGATTCTTTTTTGACTTAATCCAGGCTCTGTACTTATTTTTCAGAGACCTGCAAATGGAATGATAGGAGACCAGTGATCGACTGGTTTTTTTCGCCCTGCGAATTGCAGCTCTAAGTGCCCTTTTCACGTCCCTGATGGTTTTATCATAAGGCTCAGATGGCTTGTCATATTTAACTATCATGCTGGTTGCGGATGTGGCATGAGTTGTAGAGAAAGTTGCAATCCAATCTTCAATGTCATTCACTGACATTGTTTGTAACTGATCAAGATCTCTTATGTACAAGGTCTGAGCCATAAGGGCTGCTTTGTTGATATTTTTTTCTGACCAACGAATACGAGTACCAGGGTGGTTGACTGCCATGTTACCCAGATGCTTAGCTTGCTGTTCTACACAATCGATCTTAAATGTCAAGGTGAGTGAACAGTGGTCACTCCACCCATTCGAGTTGATCTTCATGTCTGTTACGTTCAAAGCCATCTCTGGATTTACAAATATGTAGTCTAAGGTACTTTTAGATCTAATATTATACCATGTATAGTTACCTGGATTGTTGGTAAAAGTTCTGCCATTGATCAACTCCAACTCCCATTTGCTAAAGAAACTCAGCCAGCACAGCCCCTCAGGACCTTCAACATCATGTATCATAATACTTTTAGGGATAAGTGAGGGATTGATAGAAGTGCCCTCAAACCTTTAATGTGGCAGTTGAAGACCCTGGTGATGACTACCATTTTATTCTAAGGTATCAATGTCCATGAGGCAAGCAGCTCATGAATGGCTTCCTGATTGATCTCAGTTGTGTTACCTCCTGGTGAGCTGTACAGGCAAATTAAGAGAATTCTTTCAGCGGTAGCTCTATATATACCCTCTAGCTCAACTGCAATTATTTTATCTTTGAGAATAGTTCCAATGCTGGGGATTTTACTGTGTGTCTAATGCCGATGATTAGCACCCCATAAGGTCTACCCGTCCTCTCCTTTTTGGCCAAAGACTGATAGACTGTATAACCATTGAGGGTGATGGATGAGGTCAGCCATATTTCCTGTAGACATATACAGGGGTGGTTAGTGAGGGAGTGGAGCGAGCCCGAAGGGGAAAACAAATGCCTAAAACCTCTGCAGTTCCATGACACAATTGCAGAATCTCACTGCTGGTTCACGACCCTAGGTAGGGAGGCTGCAAGCCAGGTTAAGACTTTCTGAATGTCAACAATCTGAATCTGTTCATCCTTAGGTAATGGAGGGGAGCAGTCTGTTTCTTGTGTTTCCACTGTGGTCTTATTGGGCCATTTCGGATCTTCCAATTCAGGATCAGCGTCCATTTCGATGTCCACTACTCGAAGGCTCTCCTTGAATCTTCGCATCATTTGGGCTGAGGAAAGGATTTTAGAATGGATTGTCGACACGTTCGTGTTGATCACTTGCAAGGGTTCAAGGAACTCAAAGTCTTCTGATCTTAGTACCCGTAGCTGTGGTACTGAATGAAGTCTTACCATGAGCTCAGTCCTTGTTAACCAAATTCTTTCACTTTGTTGTTAAAGATTTTTGATAAGGCACACGCGGTTACCAGACTGCATGGCAGCCTTATCTTTAGTCAATTAATTCGGTTTGATGTTAACCACTTCCACTACGGCAGAGTTTTTAGGTTTTTTATTTGGTGTAGAAGAGTTCTTATCTTGATCGTCATCGAGATGTATAGTTCCCAAGTCAGGCAGGTCTCTGTCGTCTCTATCACTCTCAACTTCGTTATCTGAGAGAAGCCAGCTAGTTAGATAGCCCACCTTCTTATCGTTGCATTTTTTGCTGATGCTGCTTTTTTCTTCGCCTTTTTAGTGCGCTTGCCCAAAGGTGCGTTGTCGGGTAGAGGTGAAGCCACTACACATGGTTTCTTGCTCATGGCTGCTCTTTTGGCTAGCCTCCGCTGCTTGCGGGAAAAAAATACTTCGATGTGTCTGTTCCTTTTGGTTCAACATTGGGCTTCTCATTGGTTTTCGGGGATATGTATCTCTGGCTGTGGATGCTTAATAGGTTTTTTTCCAGAGATTGATATTTTGGCTGAGTCTTGTGGTATCAGACTAATTGTAGTTTCAAGTATACGGCCACACATTTTGAGCAAGATCTTAAGGGCAATCTGTAGCAAGGCCATGAACGCTTGCAGTTCAGCCGAGTCTGAGGGGCTGGCAGAGGAAGCGTTACTAGCTTCGATGTCTCTTCCTACTGTGGTGGGATCCACCTGTATATCCAAATTCAGTGAAGCTGACCGTTTCACTGATTCATCCCTCTGAAGTTGAGGGACTTCAATAGAGGAACCGCTGGGTTATGTCTCCAGAGGTTTCATAACTGCTGGTGTCATGGATCTCTGCATAGACAGACAGAGCTCCAGAAGAGAGTTATTGTTGATGTCGCCATAGTTGGAGTAGTCCTGAGGATTTGTGTTGTTGACCACAACTGCCTCAGCTTCATCCATGGTAGTGGAGTTATTTTGAGGGTGGGCATTCGCCGGAAAAAAGTCTGTGATTGTGCCTTTGACTGGTCCTTGCTTTTTCTGCTTGCCCATAGTCATCATGCTGCCGTCAATATGCGTGTTGCTTTTAATGTTTCGCTGGCGCAGGTTGTAACTTGTTTGATTCACTAGTCACTTCTTTGTTACAGTAACAGAGTACACATTGTACCTAGGATCACTGTCCAGATGTCTAACACTACAGTACATGCAGTAACTGTGACAATTTGGTCTGCACAATTTAGTTAGAGCTCCAGTCTTTCCGAATACACTTAGTCAAAGACAGTCTCTTTGACAAATCCTCGGTTACCTCGAGATTTGTGCAGTATGTCCAATAGATTAATCTGGCTCACCATATGACAGATTGCATTTCAATGTTTCTGACGATAAAATAGTCAGAGAAAGGGCCATAGACATGGGGCCCGATGAATACAGCTAAATCTATTATGTCTTGCTAGTACGCTGTTGCACTGTGCTATACTACATGATAGTGTTGCAGCAGTACGGGTGTCGCTTAATTCAATTATAAAACAGGTACGAGTGTGGGTAAGATACCCCCAACAGTCTCCCAGAAACCTTGTAAGGATGGAGGTAGAGCTTCAACTATTATGTCTGTGCGTGTGTGGCCCCCAGAAGGTCTAGGAAGAATCTACCCAACGTATGGGCCTTAACTACTGTGTGACCTTGATAACAGTGCGACTAAGGGCGGGCATGATCAAAGGGAGTTCTACCTGCAGTCTCATACTCGCGTCATATGTGCTCAAAGTGCTCAAATGCTTATGTGTCCAGATACTCAGGTGCTCAGGTGCTCAAGCCACGTCAAGGCATCCGCAGCACAACCTGAGAAGGACCACAAGCTATGCGATAAACCACCAGCGGCTGCCCAGACACAGCGTTGTATAATAGAGTGCAATAGTAAATATACCTGTCGCCCTGATAGCCCGGATTGTTCACCTATGGCATTTCGTACGATATGTTCAGTGGATCAGGGAGGGCTTGGGCGCTGCGGCCGAATCACAGTCTAGTGTCCTCAGGCATCCTTAGGCGCACACACGTCCTTGTGTAGTGGGTGGTAAGTGGAGCTCCTTTGGGACTAACAGCGACACCAACTCAGCAGTATCACTCCGATACCAACACAGTGGCAACCAAATGCGTCTTAGGTTTCACTCTCGAGGTCGGAATCAGCAGTGTCCCAGCTTCTCAGCTTCACGGCTCGCTCGCTCACTCAATTTCAAGGAAAGGACCCTTGCGAATGTGGCCAACGCAACAGAACGTCGTGTCAAGCCGCACCGCCAATAGCCTCCGACAACAGAAACTGAGGCACATGCCGCTTCCGACACAGACTTAGCGATGGAATAATGTATGAGCTATGATGAAGCAATTAATTGCCTAGGTTGGCTTTGGCCAGAGACCTCATCCATCTTTACCAGCTAGAGAAGCGTATCGGGGCCTGACGTATGCCATTGATCCAGTGATTTCAAAATGGGATAAAAAAGAGAGGGTTTCCTAAAACACCAGAAAACCAAATTCAGGGGTACATTCAAGAAGGACAAAGACATGATGAACCCTTCAAAGGTGGTGCAGCACATGCAACTAGAGAGGTATCCTATTACACAACCATGTTTGTATTCTATTAATATACCTTTCATTAAAGTGAGAATAACTATTTTAAAAAGGATGTTTTTAACGTGATATGTTTAATCATTAGTCAAAATATGTACTGGTTTTTGGGGGAAGGAAAAGTGTTGCCCTTGGATGGACTGTTGGGGATAGCAATTGTGTGGCTCATAACTAACCATACTAAAAACTCACTGTTCTGAATACTCAGCCTCAAACTCTTTACCAAGCACCACCATTCCTCTACTGCAGCACAAACCACATGCACTTCACAACACCCAACATGAAACCAAACCACCACAATCATACCTCAACACCACATGAAGGCTGCCAACCAATAACGCACCTACGCTCAGTGACTGGTTTCTCCAAACTGGAGCTGCCAACAGAACATCAACGCTCTCTTGCACCGCTCCCTCTCAATCCCGCTAACAACCCCCCAAAATCCCCTCCCATTGCACATCCACCAGAGTGCCAAGAGACCACACAAGTGGCAATATGTGCAGTACAAGACACATTAACATTAAAATAGTCAAATAAAAAATGAAATCTAGTTAAAATAAGTCAAGCAAGGTTCAAATCCCTGCAAGATAGCAGAGGCTGCTAAAGTGCCTGCTGCAGATGTATGCTTAAACCTATCAGACCCAAATTTCTCTTTCACATGTTTGTGATCTAAAGGATTTGCCGAACACTCCTTGCACTCATCAAAAATGTAATTTCAATAAGACATCCACAAATTACTTTAAATCAAACCAGCTTTGGTTTGCGTCCAGTACAGCATGGAGAATCTCCCGTTCGCCAACTTACAGCCACATTCTCTGCCCTCTCCCCAAAACGCTTTGGAGTCCAGTCCAAAGTAAAACAGACCCTTTTTGGCTGTTGGAACAGGGAGGCATTTTTTCATTTCTCTATTGTTGAGTGGTGTGTTTTTTTGCTGGTGTCGTGGTGAATGAATGTTACAGTCACACCCTACTGACACGTGCGTGTTGTTACTGAAAGCAATTACATGAATTCTGGCAACAGTAGCCGGTTTCTGGAAGCATGGTCATCTCAATAAGAAAGTTCTAGAGATTAGTGTGCATGCTGCAGAGACCTGCACATAACAGGCATGGCACAGCTCCCCCCACCAATACAAAAGACCCGCAGCCACACTTTCACGACTGCTCCAGCTCCCACCCCACACTCATCAATGTGCTGCTCATTAAAAATAATTAAAAGCATATTCTTTCAGTTCATCAGTCATGTGTTAATGGAGTGAAATGGCTACTTTTGTATTTAATGCCACAGCGCATTGAAGATTAAGACCATCCGCAGCAGAGGCACCATGCTGAGAGAGAAGGGGAGCACCTGCCCATAGTCCAGGGCCCCACAATAGGTGCCATCTCCAAGATGAATTTAAAACCCCAACAGAGCCCGATCCGGTGCACTTAAAGCTCTGCATCCATTCCCTTTCCTGTGCAGAAACCAGCAGAAGAAATACATTACTGAGAGAGGGAATCCTGGCACAGAAGAAACTGTGAGTGATTGCCTACCCCGGCATGCACACAGGCCAGCATAACCATGCCAAAAGGCAGTGAGCTGGCTACTCAAACAAGCACACATTACCCTCTAGTACTTATGGTACTTCGTGTCCCCCACCACCACGGCACCATGCCTTTGCAGAGTGGAAGAAAATATACGAATCAAGTTTGGCCAACTCCAAAATGGGCAGTGAAACCCGAACTGCTAGTGTTGAATGTATACAAGCTCAGGTATGCAGTATTATAATCGCAGCAGGCATGCAGGCTGGAATAAATAATCACTGACTCAATAAATCAAGGAGATAATGCGGGTACGTCTGAATACGTCTTTATTCAGGCGCGAACTGGCTTCACGGCAGTAACCCCGCCTGCTTACTCACGTGGGTCGCAGCCCACTATTCACGGCAATAAACAGAGGACTGTTCCTCTTGATACACAAAACAAAAAGGTAGGACATTACATCCCCCCCCCACTAAACACAAACATGTCAAAGTTAACTGAGTTCTTCAATCCACCTAGTGGGCTTTCTGATGATCGTCTTAGACGGTCTGCGTGCTGGTGGGGGCAGTCTCGAGACTGCTCCGCCGCTGTCGCTGTCATCAGTGTCTCTCTCTTCTTCGCAGTATTCCGAGTCTATGTCTGACGAACCATCCATCAGTGTCCTGGTGATGGTGGCACTGGTGTCAGTGCCTATGAAGGTCCTGAAGAAAGATGAGTTTCTGATAATGGTGCCTTGGGGACTCGCTGCCATTATCATGGAGCCCTGAATGTGTGTTGCGGTCATTGGGTCTGGTTTGAAAGCAGGTGTGTCCTTCGTGACTTGATTTTGTCTTACTAGAACTTGATCCCCTATCTGGATTGAGCTTGGCCTTGGTTGCCTTTTGGTGTCAGCATATGCTTTCATCCTGGCTTTACTCTCTCGATCTTTGTTTCTGGCGTTCTCAACATGTGTGGCATCCGTTCTGGATTGTGGATAATGTGGGAGCCTTGTTCTTATAACTCGTCCAAACATTAGCATTGATGGGCATTCGCCTGTTGAGCTGTGGGGCGTGTTTCGATATTCACGTAATAAGTTGCAAATGGCTTGCATGAAAGAACCATTTGTGATGGAGCAAATTTGCAGGGTGCGTTTGAGATTTCCCATGAATCGTTCCACTATTCCATTTGCTTGTGGCCATAATGGTGTAACCTTGTGGTGCTGGAAACCTAGGTGTTCAGCGAACATGGCGAAGTCGTGCCCACTGAATGGAGGCCCATTGTCCAACTTGACTCTGGAAGGGATGCCATAGTTGGCAAATGTCTTGTCTAAGGCTGGTATGACGGCCTGAGCACTGGTTGAGTATATCAGATGTACTTCAGGAAATCGTGACATCTCGTCAATGATCACTAATACGTATTTGCCATTGTCTAGAGGCCCAAACATGTCATCAGCTACTTCATCCCACACCTGGAGCGGCATTTCAGATGTTCTGATGGGTTCTGGGAATGTGCGCGGAGCCACTGCTTGACATGGTAGGCATTTCCTCAGCAGTTGTTCCACTTGTTCGTCTATGGATGGGAACCATACCTTGGTCCTTAGTTGCCGTTTGGTTGATACGATACCTCTGTGTCCTGTGTGTGTGATGTCTAGCACTTGGTCTTGCAGTGCTGCGGGAATGACAAGCCTGTTTTCCTTCAGTAGCAGGCCCCCAGGTGATGTGGATAGGGTGTCACGGACAAGCTTGAAGGTGCGGAAGTGTTGTTCCTCCTCCGCAGATATGGAGGGCATACCTCTCCGCATGCACTGCCACTGATTTGTGCGTAAACATGTTTGTACCGCCTGGAGTAATTTGTCTTTTTCCGTCTCTTCTAGCAGTTGGGCTGCAGTTATGGATTTGGGTAGTGCGCTGCTGACTAAGTAGCGTAGATATTGGTTTGCCTTGTGTGATTGTCGCTCATCACGAGCTGGAAGTGGGTATCCCGAGAGAAAATCAGCCGGATTGTTGTCCTTGCCTAGATGGTGAATTATTTAGAATGAGTACTCTTCAGCCTCAGACCCCACCTAGCAATGTGGGGCGGCATCTTTGCTGTTGGCTTGCCGTAAATCATGGTGAGAGCCTGGTGGTCCGTGATTATGGTGAATAGGCGCCCATATAGAAATAAATGGTAATGTTTGCATGCCCAGACTACTGCCAGGCTTTCCTTTTCGGGTTGAGAATAGGCTCATTCTGTGGCTGACAGGCTGCGGCTTGCATATGCCACGATATTTTTTGGAGAGTTTGGGGATGCTCCACGCTTGGATTGTGCTAGGATTGCTCCTAATCCCACGGGGTTGGCATCTACCGTGAGTTCCGTGTCAAGGTCTGGGTCATAGTATTCCATGCATGAGGCGGTGGCAATCCGTTTTTTGATTTCTTGGAAGGCTTCTTCACATTCAGGTGACCATTGGAATTCCTGATGTTTCCCTGTGAGGAGTCGCAGTGCTGTGCTCACGGACGCGAAGTCTTGAATATATCTTGTGCAGTAGCTTGCCATGCCAAGGAAAGAACGTACTGCAGAGACTGACGTGGGTGTAGGCGTGTCTACCAGCGCTTGAACCTTTTCTGGATCAGGTTGCAGTCCGTCTTTCGAGAAAATGTGCCCAAAAAATGTGAGAGTGGATTTACTAATCTCACATTTGTCTGGGTTGAGTGTTAGGTGGGCGTTTTCCAGCGCCATACATACTCTTCGCAGGCTATCATTGTGACTGTCTTGTCTGGTGCCGAATATTAAGATGTCGTTGGAATAGTTTAGGCAGTTGGGGTGTGTTTTATCACCTGGTGTATTTCATTCTGGAATATTTCTGCTGCTGAAGATACCCAAAACTGAGCCTCTTGTATCTGAATAAGCCAAGATGCGTCGAGAAAGTGGTGATGTACCTTCATGTGGGGTGTAATTCCAGCTGGTGGTATCCTTTATTCAGATCTAGTTTTGAGACCACTTTGGATCCGTGAAGTAGATGCATCATATCAGTCATTCTTGGGGCTAGATGTTGTTCTCGCTCAATAGCCACGTTTGGAGCCCGCATGTCAATGCATATGCAAATGCTATCTTTGTTATCCTTCTTGGGTACTGGTACGATGGGAGATACCCATGGAGTTGGACCCATCGCTGGTTCTATAATATCTTGCTGTAGTAGCGACTGGATTTCGTCTTCCACATGTTTTTGTATGTTGAGAGGTATGCCTCGGTAGTGTTGTGCCGTCGGAGGTATTTGTGGATTGATATGCAGTTTGACTTGTTTGTCCCTCAGTTTCCCCAGCCCTGTGAAAAGAGCGGGGAACATTTGCTGCATCATGTCTTTTGGGCTGGTAGTGTATGCTGACATTATTTGATACATTATTTGAATCAGTCCCATCTGAATTGCAGACTTGAAACTTAGAATGCTGCCACCGGGCACTTCCCCTTTAATAACGTAAATCTTGATCTTCTGCCTCTTGTCTTTGTATTGACAATGCGCTGTAAACATACCATGGCAGTGCAGTGGCCTATTCGAGCCGTATGGGTATATTAGTGTGTCAGCTTCTTTCAATGTCTTCTTGTAGTTGAGTAGCTTGTATGTTTCGTCATTTATAACATTGACGTTTTCTCCTGTGTCAATTAGGAATTCTTTGTTCTGTCCATTTATTTGTAGCAGTAGGGTGGGGCTATATTCCGCTGCTATGCTGTTTCCGATGGCATGCACATATCCCCTCTTCCTATCCCCGCATGATGACGACGAATGAGACTCACGTTTCCTGCGCGTCGAGTCATCTAAGTGTCTGATCTTTTTCCTGGAATGACGTCTTTGTGATTTGTGCCTAGAGCTGGTGTGACTCGAGTAGTTACTTCTCTCTTCCCGCTTTCTCTCTTCACGTGGTTGATCACGTGGAGCACTTAGTGACTGGTGCCTGGAGGCCATGGGTGAGTGCCTTACACGGGCTCTTGAGGTTTCCCGCCTTGGGTTGCGGTCTTGTCTCCATGTGTCTCTGTTGAGTTCAGTCGGTTGGAAGAAATTAATGTTTCTGCACACTGACTGGAAGTGATTTTCACCACCGAATTTATCACAGTTGTGTCCAATGGCAGTGCACGGCCCTACATGTGGAAATCTGAAACCACATCTGTAGCATTTTTTTTGATCCGCAGGAGGAGGGTCTCTGGTTATTCTGATGGGGCACACTGATGCCGTGGAGGATGACTGTGTAATTCTGATGTTACCTAGGGATTCCGTCTGTAGCGTGAGAGCCGAGTCAGCTTGAGCAAGTTGTAATATTTCTTCTAATGTTCTGCTTTTCTGAAGGAGCTTCTTTCTGAACTCGTGTGATGCACAGCCAGCTATGGTTTGAGATTTGAGTGCCTCATCTGTTGAATATCTGTCAAAGTCACAATATTTTGCTCTCTTTTTAACCTTATTACAAAATCATCCATGCTTTCACCATTTTCTTGTGTAGATCTGTGGAAGATGTGTTGTTCAAAGTCAACATTTCGCAGCGGTCGCAAAGTAGCTATTTAGTGCGTCAATGATGCTTTGGAAAGTGTCTGTGTTAGATTCAGGCATTTCAAACACGATATCACGCATAACTGGGCCCAAAGAATGAAGCAGAATACCTCTTAGTTGACACTCCTCCCTCATACCTGATGCATCTATGTAGATGTGTAGTTCTTTGAGCCATCTAGCCCATCTGGGGGCGAGGCTACTGGTGTCAGCCATGTCGAATGGCAGCGGGGCTTGTAGGTGTAGAGACTCTGAGCCACTGTCTTCTTTGTGTGCGGCTTGGCGAGGTGTGGAGCTGGAGGGAGGGCTCATGATTCCACTGTCTGGGTTATCCTCAGACATAATTGAATTCTTCGTGGTGTAAGTACTGCTTTACAAGTTGTCTGGAAGCCTTGGGACTTTTTGGACTGCTGCTGGCTACGTGTTCACAGTGCACGCTTTATTTGAGCGTGTAATCTGGTTGTAGATGATGGCAGAGCTTAATAATGGCACTGTGCTTCAGCCACATGCACGTGTATAAATGAAACATTTCACCGTGTGTGATACGCGATGCACGTAGCACGTGTGTAGGCAGCTGAATGTTCCGTGAGGCCTGCTGAAGTCCCACGTTGGTAAAATCCTTACTTGCAGTCAGGATTGTATCCGCGTGTGTCCTTTGCGGCTCTGATGTTCTAATCCGGGCGTTCTAATTGTTTCTGCTGTGTCGGAGAAGCTGACTTCGTTCACTTGTCTCGCCTCAGCGCCGCTTTACTCTGACCTCGTCGCCAATGTTGAATGTATGCAAGCTCAGGTATGCAGTATTATAATCACAGCAGGCATGCAGGCTGGAATCAATAATCACTGACTCAATAAATCAAGGAGATAATACGGGTACGTCTGAATACGTCTTTATTCAGGCACGAACTGGCTTCACGGTGGTAACCCCACCTCCTTACTTACGTGGGTCGCAGCCCACTATTCACGGCGATAAACAGAGGACTGTTCCTCTTGATAAACACAACAACAAAGGTAGAACATTACAGCTAGGTTAAATGCCTTCTGTCGAGACCACAACGGACCACAGGCGTGCGTTTCCTCGTTTGAGGTTATCAGTGTGGTCTAGCTTGGGACACTAAGCACAGCATGCGCTGGTCCCACATTTATTTATTTATTTATTGTTTTGTTTATTCGTATAGCACCTATACACAGAAAAGTGTTTCAAAGCACTCAAGGAGGGAGTGGAGGTTTGGGGAAGGTGAGGGGCAGTGGGATAAAACAACAGTCATTAAGTCAGAGCCCTTGACTTTCTGAATGATACAGGCCTGCACAGAGCAGGGTAAGTGCAGGAATAAATACAAATAATCCATATAACAGTGAAGATAACTCTCAGGTCTGACGACAATCCTTAGTTTTTTAAAGTGCCTTACACAAATAGGGTAAAAGTGGAGGGGGCAGGGTAGAACAGACAGGCTAATACAATGCTAAGTAGAAGTGAAACATACAATTATATAGCCAGTGGCGTAACACTAAATGTGGAGGGCCCCCTGCGAGCCATGCTGAAGGGGCCCCCCCAACTCGGCAACAAATCACGGGTCGCGCCACACTCTGGGCCGGCTTAGTTTGTCACGCTTGCGTAATACGCATGAACGTGCTGCTGAAGGGGTATGCCGCACACTGCACTAGGAGAAAGATATAAATATGTGTTTTAATGCAATATACAGCACACTTTCTGAGATAAATTGCTATAAAGCCAGAGTGTTTGCAATTGTTTTGTAGGGTAACACAATCCAATGCATGCAAGTCACCAACAATGCACAGGAACCTTAATGCTTTGCTATTAAAAATGCCATGCCACAATAAAAACATGTCCAACTGGCTGCACAATGTAGACCAGTGTAGACATGTAATTACATTACAGTAAAGTATGCCAGGCCACAATTAGACATACCTAGACTGGTTGCACCAAAATGCTAGTCGAAGCAATAACACTCATCAAACAGAGAGCACACATTAAACCCTGCATCTCCGCGGCCTCTAACAATACGCCAAACTCTTTAAAATCTGCAAGGAACTGGTCAATCCTGTTGCGGTCTATACCTCTCCTGCTCCCTCCCAGGCCCTCTGTACAGCTCTGTCCTCTCACTTCTCTGCTTAATCTCAGGACATCCTGTCCTCTATCTCCTCTTCCTCTCTCGGACCCCTTTGGCCATCTCTACCTCTCCTCCTCCTTTTCCTCTTTCTCTCTGACAACACCTGACGAGGTTTCTAGACAAGTCCGATCTATGAAAGTGTTGTCCAAGCAGGTGCTCCCCTGCTCCTCCAGAACCATCAAGGACCATACTGACACCCTCGCTCCAGCCTTGGCCGATTTCTGTAATCACTCTTTCGCCACTGGAACATTCCCCTCTCTCTTTAAGCACTCCCTTGTGCACCCACTCCTCAAGAAGCCGTCTGCTGATCCTACCTGCCCGGCAAACTATCGACCAATCTCCATCACCCCTTTCCTGGCAAACTCTTGGAAAAGCTTGCCATCTCCCAGCTTACTCTCCACACTGAATCTGTTGGTTGTCTCCATGACCATCAGTCTGGCTTCAGAGCTGCCAGAGGCATGAAAACTGCTCGCCTGAACACCCATGAAGATCTGCTCTCTAACCTTGATTCCAGCATTCCTTCTGTCCTCATCCTTCTTCTTTCCTCTGCTTTCGACAAGGTCACCGTCGCCATCCTGATCAATCGACTCCGTGAGAACTTGGGCATCACGGATCAGTCCCTGGAGTGACTGACCTTCTTCCACTTGGACTGCCCCTCCCCTCGCATGTCCATCTTGGTCCCATTATCTCCATCACCTCTCTCTACCTGTGGCATTCCCCAAGGCTCTATGCTCTCACCCTGGTTTTTGAACCTCTACTTGGCCACTTTGTCCCCCCTGATCTTTACCTTCTCCTCTAACTTTGTGTTATGCAGATGACTCAGCTTTCCTTCAGGCTCCCCTCAGCCTCCTCTCCTCTCTCGCTCATTCCTGACTGTCTATCCACTATTCAGGATTGGTGCTTCGCCAATGATCTCTGCCTTAATGTGTTTCCTCTCTCACTATGGCCGCCTGCCTTGGGCCCTCTTCCTTTTCCTTCCTGCGAGGAAAAAAACCTTGGTGTCATCTTCAACGCCACGCTCTCTTTCTCTCCTCACATCTCGGACATCGCAAAGAAGTCCGACTACCAGCTGCTCCTCCTCAAAGGGACTCTTCCCTTTCTCACTTTCCACCAGAAGTTCACTGTCTCCAGAGGCCTGGTTCTCTCTAGGCTGGACTACTGCAACAGCCACTTTCTCAATCTGCCTTCCTCTATTCTCCGTCATCTGCAACTAATCCAGAACAGGACTACAAGACTTAACCTTGGCCTCAAGCCCTGGGATCGTATCTCCCCAGCCCTGAAATCTATCCACTGGCTCCCGGTGGCTGCAAGGATCAAGTTCAAGAACCTTTGCATTGTCCACAGGGCTTTCTGGGGCCGGGGCTCACACTAAATCCAATGCTCTCTTCCAAAATACCTTCTTTCTCTAGCCCTTCGCTCAGCTACCTCCATCTCTCTAAGGCTTAGACTCTTTTTCAGGCAGAGAGTGGGGGGTAGATCTCTCTCCTCTGCGGTGCCTCCCTCTGGAATGGCCTCCCTCATCCCCTCAAACTTGAGCCGGACAACCTGAAGTTTCGGGAGCAGCTCAAAACTTTCCTCTACTCCTCTGCTTTCTCTCTCTCTCCCTCCACTGCTGCCCTACCTGTCTGCTCTACCGACTGGTTGCTTGGCTACCCTCAGAGTCGCTCTGAGTCCAGGCTCTTTCTTAATCGGTCACCCTTGCACTGCTTCCAGGCCTACCATGCACTTAGGGGCTGGAACTGTAGCCCTGCAGTCCCTTGTCCTCTGCACAACCGATAGCCGCTCTGCCCTTGCTGCACTTAGTCAGAGCATTGCTGCCCTGTTTTCCACTCCCCACTCCCTTGCACTTCTCGTTCTCGCAATGACACAAGGCCTAGTGAGATCGTTTGTCTTGTCCTCCCTCTATCTTCCCACCCTTGTCTTGTCGCGCGTAGAAACACTTGTGTACAGGCGCTTTATGAATGACTTGTATCATATGATATCATTTTTTCACAGATGGCCAGAAAAATATACAATGCCGCAGTAAGAAATGGCTTGACTGGCAGCACCCAAATGCCAATCTAGCCAGGTAATTACACTTAGCAGGACTGCTTTATCAGAAATGCCCAGTTAAGAGAAAGTCATACCAAACTGAGGCATGACTAGACTGGCTGCACCAAAATACCTCTCTAGCCACTAATACCACATATCATGCCTGCTTAGCCTGGACATGCACAACCATTATGATTTATCACACAATCACGCCCCCACACATCCCCTCTCCCTCCCAGCCCCTACCCCAACCTCCAAAACCAGCTCCTTGGCCCAGAATTACCTCCACGTCCCTCTTCCTTGTCCCAGAGTTTACGTATGAGGGTCCTTGTCTCATAGGTAAGTACTGGGATGAGGAAGAGTGGGGCTAGAAGTAATGGAGATTACAGGTAGCTAAGTCATACATTACCTCCATGTACCTCTACCTCATCGCAGTACTTGTGTATGAGGCAGAGTGCCTCACACACAAGTACAGCCTCATACATAAGTACTTGGACGAGGAAGAGTAGGGCTCAGAGTAAGCAAGGTATTAAACACAAGTAGTGACGCAACACCATTGAGGTGACTGGGCTTCAGCACTCCCCCCCTGACACCCCTGAAATGTTGTGCTATGTTGACTCGACCTGGCTGACCTTTAGAGCAGTTGCCGGACAGAGCAGGACACAGATGTTAAACGGCACCTGGTTTTTGCTATTAACAAGAACACAGCAATTACCAACGTAAAGCATTTCACTGTTCGTACCTGCATTCAAATGCCACATTGTTTAGGCAATTGAAATTGTGATGTGGGTTTAGTACTTGCATGCCAGGGGAGTGATTGGAAGGGTATAGAGGGAACAGGAGACTTAAAGGAGAGAGTTAACTGCTTGTAACATTGACTATGCACTAGAATAGTCTCATTAAAATGTGTAAATAAGTTAGATGCCCCGATATGTACGTTTTGTTGGGCCCCTGTACACAAGCACACACACCGTTCACCATATACACACCCAGCCATCCATACATTTAAGTATGCACCCTTTCACCATACAGGCACACCCAGGCAGCCGCTCATACATTTAAGTGTGAACCCTTTCAGCACACACGCACACCCAGCCACCCATACATTTGGGTGCACCCTTTCACCATAGACACACAGGCAGCCACCTATACATTTGAGTGTGCACCCTTTCACCATACACTCTCACACATACACGTCATCGGGTTGAGGGGAGCCCTATTACTTCAAAAAGAAATTGGGGCTCATTACGGGTCCAGTGGTAACCGTGCCGGTGCTACCGGCGGGTTGCCGACGGACCCGTAAAAGATTACTGGTGCCTGACTTCCCAGTGCCACTGGACTATTTCAAGTCCGGCTGCCGGGAAGTCAGGCGTCGGTAATTTCGTTAATCCCCATTCCCGTGGAGTCCTACTCACAGGAATGGGGACACAGAAGCACCTGCACTGTTGATAACGGTGCCGGTGCTTCCGTGACGGGTCTGCCTACTGTGGCTGCTGTGCCTGGCAGGGTCAGACCTGTCGGGCACGGCACCCCCAGCAGGCAGACCTGTAATATGCCGGTCCGGAAACAACGGTGCCGGTAAGCTTACCAGCACCATTGTTTCCGAACCGGCATGGTCAGAATGAGCCCCATTGTATCTTTTTTAAGTCACTCTAACTTCATGAAGAAATTATTTCATTTAAAGACCAAACAATAACCAAAATAATTTCTTTCTGAAGGAAGAGTGACTTTAAAAACAAAGTATTTCTTTTTGAAGTCATAGGGCTCTTCCCCACCCACCCCATGACATGGGTTGGGGGTAGCCCTCGGACTTCAAAAAGAAAGTTTCTTTTTGTAGTCACTCTGCCTTCATGAAAAAAATATGTCTGTTACAGAAATAATTTATTTTTGAATGCAGAGTGAATTCCAAAAGAAACTTTTTTTTTTAGAAAAACTTTTTTTAAGCAAGGCCCCCTCACAGGACATGTGCTGGCAGGGCCCCCCGCACCGCGGGGTCTGCAGGGGCTCATGTTACGCCAGTGTATATAGCGGTGTGACATAAATACAGTGGAGGTGGGTGGGTGAGAGGGGAAGAGGAGTGTAGTAAAGGTAGACTACTGGGCATTACTATGCTCTGAGAAGTTAAACAGTTTTAGTTTAAGGAAATGGGCAAGTAGGGTAGAGAGGAGAATGGGATGGGGGTTCAAAACAGAAGGGAGGATAATACAACATCAATACAAGGCGGATAGAAGAAGAGGAGAGTGCTAGCAAAGAGGTTGGGGTAGGGTTGGGGTTGGGAGGGGAGGGCGGGGCGGGGCAGGAAGTAGAGGCGGCAGATGGCACAGCTAAATTCGATTATTAGCAGGACAAGGTGAAAACACAAGCAGCAACTGGGCACAGCTAAAGTACTGGGAGTCCAGATGAGATGAAGTGAGAGGTGGGTCAGTACCAGGTGTGAAGGAAGAGGATCATTTAAGTTAGTTGAGGGAACTGACCTTCCGAGAAATGTTAGATGCTCCATTAATTCAGTGTGTCCAGAATGTGTAGAGTTCTCTTCAGCCTCCAAGTGCGTGTGAGGGTGGAGGGAGGGGGTGTTGGAGAGGACCCGCAGACCTAGCCAAGCAATGGACAGGGGAACAGACATGGCCTTAGGAAAGCAGGCCTTCATAGAATCAGGGGGCCGGCTTCCGTAAACGGGTCCCTGATTGGTCTGGATAACAGGCACCCTACCAATCCTATGGGAGGTGCGATCAGGCAGCCCAGCATTGAGGCAGGCCACACACCAGGCCGGCCATGATGGAAGGTGCTTTCTTTCCCTGCACCTCATGCCAGAGGCCCCGACAGAGGAAGCATTGTGCACAATAAACAGGGAAGTGATGTTGGGTGCATAGTGGCTGGATGGCAAAGCCTAAGAGGGCTATGGAGATGAAATACGCTGTACTCTTTGCTAGGGTCCCAATCATGAAAGATGTGTTTTTGCCTGGCAGCACAATTCTTCTCTGTCCCTCCGCATGGCTGCAGGCTGTGAATGCAGCCCTGGGACATCAGGTGAAGCCGTCTGGTGGTCAATCTGTTAGGTGTAGAGTACTTGCTTGAAGCTGGATTACTGTGCGGTTCCAATACATCTGTAATTCTAAACTGCAATGTTCAGCCCGTGGGTCTGCATCACTGTTCTCATCGGAGGTTGGTCCTGGAATGGGCATAATCTTGCCATTTAGGGAAACCAATGGAACACTGATACATAAAGACTAAAAATTAAGGTGTCGAAGCTTGCCCGGAACAATGCAGTTGGTTACGATTAATTCTATATACATACTCATAGTATTGAGACTTATACAGAGATGTTCTTTCTAACTGGTATGACTTTACCTCGCCCTCAACCGAATGGGTTTGAAAGTTAGTACCACTGGCTATTTATATTTACACACCTAAGTGCTACTTAATAGAATAGTTTGTACGCAGTAGTTTTACTTGTAACCCCCTAGGTGTCTACAAGCAGAGTAAGCTACACAACTTAGGAACAATTAGCGCCCCTGCCCTGAAGATGGATCTTTGAGAATCCAAAACACGTCAGCAATTCTATATCCAAGAGGAGCCCTTTTGGACATGTTTTCAAATTAATGGCTTTAAGCCTGTGTATACATTTGTATGATTAATGTAAACACAAGTTTTACCTGATAAATGTTTTTGTGTTTTGACTTATTCTGAAACGGGTTGTGCGGTGCACACCAAATACATACATGCAGAAGTGTTTGATATGTATCACTATTCTACTCTCATTATGAAAAAGATTCTTTTTACTTACAAAAACTCATGATATGCTATTTTCTTTGATTTCTTCAGTTACCTGAACATTTCTATTGAATGTCATTTGTTGAAATGGTTTCTGATCTTATAATTGTTTTCTTGAATATGATTTGTTAAATTGTAAGTTCATTAAATCGCTTACTGAACTGGTCTGTTTGGACCTCCCCAGTCTGGGTGCTCTGTAGTCCAGACCACTGAATTCTCTGGGACTATACGTCCTCCAAGGAGTGCATAATAAGGCAATGTATTGGCCTTGAGATGTTTTCTCTATTGCACCTGAAATCCCTCTATCCAATCTTAAATCAGTCCTCTATATTTGAAGTATCATTTTTAAGCTTTCTTACACGTTAGTGCCTCCTACACTCACCCATACTTTCCCATACATAATGTCCCCATACATAATGTCGCTGGTAAAAGCCATTGTATATGATAACATTATTTAAGGGGCCCGGTCGCTGGGATGTCTCCTGCTCCCATGTAAAATAATTTAGGGGTTGCGGATGTGTTCCCCAAATGTTCAATGTAATAATGTCTCCTGACAAAAAACAGCAATTTTTTTTGTCAGGAGACATTTTTGCGGGGACATTATTACATGGAACCAAATGCACACAGTGGAATTGTGAGCAACCTAACCATAAAGTGCCAGGAATCACGGAGCTATTCAGTAGCTAGGATCCCTGCATGCATATCCGGGCTATACCTTCAAATTAACATTTCCTTCTCAGCCACTCACCTACCAGCCAGGATACTATCCTGCTCCTCAAGACACACCCGTCTCACGCTTGAGCCGAGAGTGATCCATCCAGCATACCCCCCCCCCCTGAGGATTCTACCCATTGGGCACTGTCACTGCCAGGAATTAACAAGGCTGGTCTGGATAAAAGGGAATCGTCAAAGAAATGAAAAATGAGCAATTCCAACTTGCTTGAAGACCGTAGTCTTTTAGTCTCACCATTACTGCCCCGAGGGTAGACAGAAAGCTCCACACTTTTAGAAACTGCACCACATTGTATTTTAAATGAAAAATATATGCGTTTTAATTGGAAGCAACTAAGGAAAAAAACTTTAATAAGATGCATGAAATACTTATGGAATACCAGGACGAGATTAAGATCTGTAAAATACGTAAATTCTATAGAGACGAACAGGATTACCGTGAAGATAGAACATATACATTCCAAGAAAAATACATTAAATTATCTAAACCCTTATCAAAAGACAATACCCCAACCAGCTCACCAGCAAGCTCTGATATCGACTCTGAGACAGACAAAGAAGAATCAGGAGACTTTGGACGTAATATGGAAGGTTCTGGTTTCCTAAACCAGATTAGACGTTTTAAGAAGGGAACCAGACTAAATAACATCAAGCAAGTCCGTTTTCAGCCAGCTCCATCCCCAACTCCCACACAAGCTTTACCAGGAGGAGAGGAAGGAGGAGGGGTGCAAGACAGCGGAAATCCAGATGCCCTGGAGGATCACAGACGCTTGACAAGAGGGAGAGCACGGCTAGCCACAGGAACAATACCAGCAATGACCTTGTGATGAACATTTCGTCTAAAAACCTGACCACAGATGAAATCAAACTAGTTAATAAAGGCCTCTCTTTTGCCCCCACCTATATATATGATCATATCCAAACCCAAATTGATTTATTCAAATTCATAAGAAAACTAAAACTTAAAAAGGTTTTTTCCACCCAAGTTCGGCAATATCGACCGAGACGAGATCAAGAACAACCAAGCCCGCTTTCCATACAAGATATTGAAACTATACATTTACTACGAACACTTGAATCAGACGAATTGGAGATGCATGAAACTCTAAATGATCTAAGAATACAACCTATCAGCATCCCAACATCCAAAAAGTAAATCCAAATTTACACCACAATTTGCTCAAGAAAATATGATAGATGCGTTTCATAAAGTGGTTCAGCTAGACATCAACAACTTATTTGAACGAAGAAACAAATCACGCTACAGACCAAAGACTAAAAATAATAACCTTACCCAAGAGGAGATTAAAGCCTTAAGAAACCTTCAAAGAGATCAGTCCATAGTCATCAAGGAAGCCGACAAGGGAGGAAATATAATTATTATGGACCGCGGAGATTACATACAGATGGCAGAAAATCACTTGAAAACTCCATTTTGTTATGAGGAACTACGAACAAATCCTACAATGGAAATTAAGAATTTGCTCAAAGAACAGATTAAAACATGGGAAATGAAAGGCCTCATCACAGAAGAAGAAAGAGAATACATATCTGTCTCTTACCCTGTGGTCCCTACCATTTACTTTCTGCCTAAAGTTCATAAAAGCTTCAATAAAATCCCAGAACGAAGACCGATTGTTAGCGGTATTGGTTGGGCCACAGAGAAAATTAGTGAATACATTGATAATATACACAGCCCACGGGTACCGTCCACCCGAGCATTCTGTAAAGATTCAACGGATGTCATTCAGAAATAACAAACTATTCGATGGCCCGATACATATCAACTGGTTACCTGGGATGTCCGTGCTCTATACACATTGATTAAACATGACTCAGCCATCAAAACTATTGAGTACACATTCCATGGGGAAGCAGCATCGCATTACCATTATGTAACCATGCTGAAAGAGATGTTGACTATAACTCTGGACAATAATAATTTTTTATTTGACAAAAGATATTTTAAACAAAAACAGGGATTCGCCATGGGCGTTAAGTACGCACCCGCACTTGCCAACCTTTTTATGAATATGTTCGAGGACAAATATGTGTATACAGACCAAGTAGCACAAAACAAGATTGTAATGTGGACTAGTGTTATTGATGACATTTTATTAATTTGGAATGGAACTGAACAAGAACTCATTGATTTCAAGGATCGTTTAAACAAAAATGATGAAGGGATCTTTTTGTCAGGACCATCCAGTAGTACTAATCTAGAGTTGCTTGATCTCACAATATATGTGAAAGAAGAGAAATTGTTCACTAAAACCTTCCACAAACAGACGGAAGCAAACTCTACCCTCTACGCCACAAGCTGTCATCAGAAATCAGTAATTAATAACATACCGAAAGGAGAATATGTGAGAGCTTGTAGGAATTGCACCAACAATACTGATTTTCTACAGGAATGTGAGCTACTCAAGCATAGATTTGTTCGTAGAGGCTACAACAAAAACAGCATAAAATCAGCATATGCAAAAGTGAACAAAATACACAGAGATGCAACATGAACCCCTAAAAACCAACCATGTGAGGAGGTACATCAAAAAGTAAGTTTCATCACAACCTTCTCACAGAATAACTTTGAAATAAGGAAAATATTGAAGAAAAACTGGCATTTACTCAAATTGGACGAACACCTTGCAGATTTCATCGATGATGAACCCAAATTAATTTTCAAAAAGGCTAAAACTTTGAAATCAAGCTTAAGCCCATCCCTACTCCCGCAAGTGCCTATGCCAAGACCGATACACTGGTTACCAAATGCACCAAATGGATTCAAGAAATGTGGATGTTGTAGCATGTGTAGATACGCGCACCCTGACACAGAGGTTTTCACGGACTCAAGGGGAACAGCTACTGCAATCAAAGACACTATTAACTGTCGTAGCAAATATATTGTATATGTCATAATATGTGCATGCAAACGGATATACATAGGTAGTACTATACGTGAGCTTAGGTTCAGAATACGAGAACATCTTCATGGAATGGACAAACTGGTTACAACTGTGCCGCTGGCACAACATTGGCAGAGGAAACACCAAATGGACGATAAAACCCATCTGCGCTTCTTTGGCCTTAAACAGGCTCGCCTGGGAGAAAGAGGAGGAAACAGAGAAGTCCTCCTTTGCCAATTGGAAGCCCGTCTCATTTGCCAGTTCAGAGCGACTGAGTTTGGACTCAATCAAGAACATGAGATGAACCATTTTCTTTAACTTACGATTAACAAACACAGATATCTTATGTGTATATGGTACATTAGGAATTAAGTTAGAATGCATTCACAAATTTGAACTATTCGAACCCATGTTTTCTGGGCGTATTTGACACCCTTTTATTGTCCCTATGGACTCAGTCAAGTCACTATTTGCAATGATGTTTGAGACAAGAACAAAACTATGTCTGACAAAGATAATATATAATTGCGAGGGCTATATCCCACTCCATGGGTATTCTTGCTCCTTGATCATTTGAGTCCAAACCGATCCTTGTAATTTGGAGTTATTTAATGTTTGTTTCTTGCTCCTTTTGGAGATTATGGCCATTATGCCTGTCCTGTTATAATATACCTAACAATTAACTGAGCACTTTTTTAGCGCTTAGATATATACTCACCACATAATATATGTGGGGTATTTCCTTAAATACAAGTATAATACGCATTGAATATTAGTGCTGAGAACCGAGAACACAATAACTTTTTTCGTAACGCTATTTCAGGTATTGCTTATGTGGTTACATATATATATTTATTCAGACATGTTTCACGCACCGTAATACACTGGTAATTGGGACCTCGAACTATCATCCAACTCTGTGTTTAACTTAGAGTGCAGGAAACCCATTTCTAAGATGGCGCCCATAGTGCCCCTACGAAGGAGGTAATAGTTGACCAAAATCAAAGAAGGACTAAGGTTGCCATGGCAACCTATACATACACTAGGCAGGACTACCGAAGCGAGGTCCAGACCGCAGGAGACTTTTTGAGTGAGACTAAGGTAAGCCACTACCGTCCTCCAAGGTGACATGTAGCAATAGACTTTACTCGTGCTTTTCTTTAACATTTATGAAATCGGTATTGCTTGCGGAGGTGGATCCGTGCAGCGGCTGTGCGTTTGCGCCCGCTGTACCTTCTGGGGCCACGGCTCTGGACGCGCGGGTGCTGTGCGGGTTTGGTCTCCACACGCGGACCGCTAGTATTGACAATGACTTTGACTACGCAGAAAAGTCTAGTGCACCAAAGAAGTGAATCATTAATGACCACATATATCAGGAAGATCGTTGATTGTTGCTAATTCTGGTCTATTTTCACATATACAAGCAACACACGTGTTAAGTTCATACGTATGGCGTAAGTGGCTATACGAACAACAAGTAGTTTAAAATCTGCAACTCAATAATTGTATTTATGCGACTTACACCAGGTACTTAAACTTTCAACATGCCATATCACACCGGGTGTTCGGATCACCATGGGATAGCCTGAACAATGTGCTTACTGGTCTTTAACACATGACCCTTAATTTGATTCTATACAGGGGGATTTAACCCGTGGCCTTTTTCATGTTGCCACCCTGAATTGAAACGACTTGTGATATGGACGATAGGTAAGCTCCCTGAAAAAACAGATACAAAACAATCATGTTAAACAAATGGGAGATTTATTATACAGAGACAACACGACCATATACTTTGTACTAATTGTATGTTCTGTTTTTTGTTTATTCCTTCTTCTTGTGGTATTTTTCCCTTAAACCTCCACCCCCTACACCCCTCCTTGTTTTTCTGTGACTTGAAACTACATTTGTGAAATGTACTATAATTATTTTCTTGTTTTTCTTTTTACAATGAATGTACCAATGGATGTTGAATGCCAAACAATTCATTACCTGTGACTGTCCATTGACATTTAATTATGCCAGTCAAAATCAGCCCTGATTTGAGAAAGACACTTGTGTGTCGAAACACGTGTTATCCACAAAGGGCAACCTATTAAACGCATATATTTTTCATTTAAAATACAATGTGGCGCAGTTTCTAAAAGTGTGGAGCTTTCTGTCTACCGTCTTTTCCCAGCGGTTGGGGCCTTGATCCCCCTTTTTTTGCTCTGCACGTAACTGCGACATAATTCGAATCTTTACCAATATTCTGGCGCATGGCTGTATAAATTGGTAGAAAAGCCCCAAAACTTTTTTTCAGATTACTGCCCCGAGGTAACGTCACCACAGTCAGTGGGTTTTAAGCATCCCTGGCACGCCATTTCTGTGATATTTTCCATTGCCATCACTGAGCTCGGTTGCGGCTACTGCCACTGTAGTCAGGGTGCTGACAGTCTTTTAGGTGCTCATATCCAAGACCTGCCAGTCTTGTGGAGTTCGGGCTTGTTTCAGGGTCATGCCTTTCCAGAGCTTAAACGTTTGATATTGGGGCACGGAACGCTGCCAATTGGGCCTCTGAGCCACCGCCAGCACAGGCTGAACAGGAGCCTCTCTTCTTCCCTTTTTTCAACTTCCGGGGAACCTCTACTTCTCGGTGTTATGTCTTTCTTGCGTTATTTCTGTCTCTCGCTCTCTTGGTACATTCCTGTGTCCCCCTCTCTCGCCTCAGTGCCAGCTCCTGTGTATTCTCTTTCTCTCGCTTCAGGTGGTAAGCCTCTGCACCACCCTCTGCCCTCCAAGGCTTTCCCCACCACTTTCCTTGTATTCTTTCCAGTGATATCTATGACTTCCCCCCTCCTCCAATGTATTTTAGTGCGCACGTTCTCCTTACTTCCATTGGCAACTCGTGCTTTACTCTCCTAGTCTCCTCTATTCTCTCCAGCCACAGCACACCACGCCGTTCCTTCACGCACATTTCACTGATCCATGGACCCACATCTTGGGCCTGCAAACAATCTCCTGTAAGCTGTGCTGTGCAGTCTTCCCTCGGGCAGTTTTGGCTGGCAAATGAAAACTCTGGTTCACTGTCGGAGTCTGTATGGACACAAAAGGGTATCCTCTGGGCAAATCCTTATAGCGGGAGTGGGCCATCTTGCCTTTGACAACACCCTGGTATCTGTGGCAGTGCACATATTTGATCACACACAACCCCCCCCCCACAAACCTCCACATCTGCGCGCACATTTCATTCATGCAAAGTGATGCCTGTGCCACCCTTTATCTCACTGACCGCCCTCCCCTCCCTGATAGGGCCCTGTTGGAGGAAGCTTACACTGCTGTACGGACGCTATTGCACAATATGCAGTAATGGAAAATCAATAACTGGCATCAAACTCTTCTTAATTTCTCATATTAAGAATCCTCATGACCATAATAGAGGCTGAAAAAGAAGGAACATAGATATTTCATACAAGGTTTGGATGGGCAAAATACGTAGGAGCCGCTCACAATATGTTTTCAATAAGAGCCTTATTCTTTTATTCAGCTTTTGCTAACCTAATTTTGAAGTTATTGTTTTATAGCAGAGTAAATAACAGTTGTTTCTTTTACCCAACTCAGGAGTGCTTACTTTATGGACCTCAGAAAGATGGAACAAGTCCACCCTGGTAGTCTTTGAGCATGTAGACGCAGGTGGCACACAGATCTCTGCAGATCTCTAGAGATTTACATCCCGCGCCTGGACCCATGGAAAGAATTAACTTTGATGTCAGTAGTAAACAAGCTCAACTCTCACACAATGGTAATCGCCATGCAAAGCAAGTAAGAACATAACATATGATTCATACATGGTCATACATTACAAGGCAACAAAGATGTATTGTTTATAAATGCCATTTATTGTTCAGTCTTTCCGACACGTGTTTCAAGTAATCCAAATGCTTTGTCAAGGCAGAAATCTACAACAGAAAAATATAATGTAATGTAACAATCTAAAAAAAAGTATATAGAAAGGTCTAGTCTCTCCTGCCACCTGCGCTTCGCGTTCTTTATATAAATCCAATGAAAATGTTGTCAATGA
Source organism: Ambystoma mexicanum (assembly GCF_040938575.1). NCBI lineage: Eukaryota > Metazoa > Chordata > Amphibia > Caudata > Ambystomatidae > Ambystoma > Ambystoma mexicanum. The sequence continues at coordinate 748,104,927 of NC_090923.1, read as the reverse complement.
TGAAATTCAACTCTCAAAAACCGTGTTTCGACCACTGACGGTCCTCCTCAGGGCTGTTAAGATTGTATTAGTAAATGGTAATGATTTAAAACCCCATAAAGTGCATAGCAGGATTGCCATTGTTAACAATATTTTCACAGATTGCAGCAATGTTTAAACAAAATGATATGGGATAAAAGCCATAAGGTGCAAAACAAAATTGCCAATGTTCACAGAAACAGATGTTGTTTCAGTAAATTGAAACAAGATTGGGACACACACATACAAATGAAGGGCAAGCCTCAAAATATCAGTAAAACAATAAGAAAGAAGCAAATAGTAAGAACATGGAAGACAAAAACAACAAAATGAAACAAAAAGTAAAAGAAAACAATTGATGAGTACCATAACAATTGATAAATCAAACATGAATGTACTTATGGTGCATCTACATGCAAACCCTCACATGAGTGTCCAAACCTACCGAATTGCCATCCTCACCGCAGTGACGATCACATACACTTGAATGTAGGGACGTGAAAACCAGGCACAAAGCTACCAAAATAGTCCATACTCATCAGCCTAGTAGTACCACTTAAGCGTTATTAAATCAAATATGCACCACGGCATCCAATTCCATGACACAAAAATTATTTCCCGACACACTGTCTCACCAGGTCTTAATAAAAATGGAACAACATGAAATATGCTACATGGCAAACAAGACACCTTACTGAAATCAATGGTTGTAGTAAGACCCAAATAATGGCATGTATGTTCTCTAAAGTTCCTGACTAAAAAAGATTTATTTAAAAACCATTAAAAAAAGTGGCAGTAATAAGATAATGGTGCTAGTTTCTCAACCCTTTATGATACGCATTAATATTTCTAGAGATCCACATATTATATATACATTGCGGCCTACATCAATTATATATCATTTTCATACTCACCAATACAACGGGCGTTTTAAAACCTGCAGCCCAAGTGGACAAACATCAGCCGTCCGCATGTAAGCGGGCGACATTTTGTTTGAGCCGGTATAAATACAAATCGGATCGCAATGTCACAAAATGCCTGACGTTACATCCAAATGTGGCGTGAAAATGTTAACGTGTCCAGAGCCATTCTCTCTCTAAGACAAAAAATGTTCGGGGGTCTTCTTAAAGAAAAAATACTGGTTAAAAAAGAAATTTAAACCACGGTTGGTCTCAGGTGGCCTTACCATCAGGTGCAGTTCTGCCAATGTCAAAAGATAGTTAAACACAAAAAAGTCACCCTCTGAACCATCCACGTAGGGCTCTTCCGCAACGAAAGTTCACAGTGTCTCTGGGTCACATGGGGTCCCTTGCTCAAGCTCTACTCCTTCCAGTTCAGAAAAAAAAAAGATACTGTTCTTGTCAGGTCTCTCAGGGTTCCCTTCCCCAAGTATATACCTCTCCTGCAAAGATTCAAAAATGTCTCTGGGGGCCTCTCAGGGTTCCCTTCCCCAAACATAGGACCCTCTAGTTTCAAACAAAAAGACACTGTTCTTGTCAGGTCTCTCAGGGTTCCCTTCCCCAAGTATAGACCTCTCCTGCAAAGATTCAAAAATGTCTCTGGGGGCCTCTCAGGGTTCCCTTCCCCAAACATAGGACCCTCTAGTTTCAAACAAAAGGACACTGTTCTTGTCAAGCCTCTCAGAGTTCCCTTGCCCAAGCTTAGGCCGCTCTGGTCTCAGAACAAAAGTTCACACAGTTCCTTCCACAGGGTAGTGTCAGAGAGCTTCAAAAACGCCAGGCTTTAGCTCTACCCCTGCGCAACCACTCTGACTTCTGACCCCTCTACGCACACTTTGTATCTCTTCTTCTGTTGAGTTTTCACTTTCCCCTTTCATTCCACTTGGCAGTGCACTCCGGCACCTTCTTTCTCTTTCCTGTGTCTTTTGCACACCCCTCCTGCTTTACCGGGCCGCTGGCAGACTCTTTTCACTGTGTTGTGCACTCTTGCACCTACTTTTCTCCGTGCTGTGTCTCTTACACACTCTTCTTACTTTATGGTGACCCTGGCACACTGTTTTCACTTTGTTGTGTACTCTTGCACCTTCCTTTCTTACATTCGGTTCAATCTCACCCTCTCTTCTTCTTTCCTTTACCTTTAAAATGTATTCTTTCTGTGTTTCGGGTCGCTTGCATCCTCTCTTCTGTTTTTGGGTCGATCGTGCCCTCTCTTCAGTCTCTCAGCACCATTTGTGCATCTTGTTTTCCTTATTGTCTCTCTTCCATGCTGTTTTCCACTTTCAAATCATTGCACCCACTCCAGCCGCACGCACCCCACTGCATTTTCTCATTTTCTCTTGCTATGAGACTCACCCGGATAGCGCAGCACTGGCAGGCAGCTTCCTGGGATCTGTGGGTCAAGGTCAGGGTCTCACTACTTGCACCTCAGACACCCCTGGAGCCAGCACATGTCCCAGGATTACGAGTACTGGCCTGGACCCGGCCAATTAGCAACTCACCTCACTCCAGCTGCAAGGAGACCCGGCTCCCTGGCCACGCTGTAACCTCCAGCCACACAGGGTCAGTGTCTCGGCGTACCGCTCTCCTCCAGACCTTTCAGGCTTCTCATGCTACAGCCTTCATGTTCCAGCTAGCAACCCCAGCTCGTTCAACTTCTTGGGCAGAACCACACCGTTTATACCCTAACTGAGAATCAAGTGGAATCAAGTGTGAATGATCAAAATAAAGTGCTTGACGTTGCCTGACTATTAGTGGGACAACCTCGTGATGTAATGTGATAGGCATCTTTCTGCTTCTCACTATTATGTCTATGGGTAATCTTCACTGCTCCCAGTCACCTCTTCCTCATCCCAGTACTTGTTGGAAATGGGACGGGGGAGTCAGTACAAGAGGGCAATTGAAATTTATAATTTTGATTATTATAAGGTGACTGATGGAGGAGAGTGGGGAATCCCCTGGTGCGATTTCTGTATGCCGGGCTTGATTCCCCCTATATTAGGTTACTCCTTACTCCTGCCATCCTGCCATGAAAGTGTAGGTCTTTACAGTACTTCCTATGTTCGCAGCCAGAGGAAGAAATATAAGTGTTAATGTTATTATCTGGTCTCTTTTGACCATCCTTCTTGCTAGTTTTAGTCCTGATATGTTTTTGCCTCCCTCTTGAATTAGGGAAATTGGCCCTGCATACCCCATGAAGACCTCCAGGACCTCTTCTTCCATGCCCACCGTCCCCTTGGGATACTGCGTCTCACCTGGGGGAACTCCCATGGGCACAAACCCTGGTTCTCCTACCCAGGCGATCCTCCCTCGCTCGTCCACACCTAGGGTAGAGATGCAAAAGCATGGCCCTCCCTGGCCACCTGACTAAATTATTATTGGGGACTACATGGGAGAATGCCCCTAGGTTTCTCACAGCATCCGGCTCCTCCAGCGTAAGTATCGTCATCATCCGGTTGCCATAATCGCACTGATCGTCTCCCCATTATGTTGTTCTTACTATAAATTCACATAAACTTAGTCAGTCAAATATCATGCAACGGTAAAAAATGTACCAGACGTCTATGGCAGCAGTCAAGGCAGTGTGGCAGTCACACGTGCGTGCATTGTGAAGCATTTCCAGCATTGTGGAGCGTCCCCTTTGGCAATGGTAGGAGGGCTGTTATTTTTTAAAGAGCAGGGTTGCGAATTGCTGGCACGAAATCTACGGTGGCAAGTCAAGACAGTCTGTGGTAGTCATCTGGTGCATCGGAAGCAGGTAGGTTAAGCCCTAGACTTTGTTATTATATTGGCTAGCCCACTCCCTTACTTATTAGCTAATTGAAGCTCTGTTTAAATTCTTCAAATAAAAATGTCAAATGCTTATGCCTTGCGTAGCAAAGCCACTACATCAATAACAGGGCCTGACGCAGCCACAACATCACTCTGTGCTGTCATTCTGTTCGATCCCTCCTCATTGCATGTTCTTAACTCCCTACAAGTGCAGATATTGCCGGCGTTCCTACCTCGCCTGGGTGGACCTCAAAAAACGTTTAGAACTGATTTATCTCTGAAATTGTCATCTCCATCTACTAAGTCAGGATTAGCAGGCACATCTACTACAAAAATCACAGCTTTTTTTCTCAAGGTAAATTAACCCACTGGACCTTCCAACCACAAGGGAAGAGCTGCCAGTGGCCGATATAATGTACACAGCATTGGTTAAAGGAGCCCAAGAGCTGGATGTCAGTTTAAAGGAGGGTGTAAGAAAACCTGGTTGTTATACATACTATACTAAGAATACCAGACCATGCTCAACATGATTCAGTACGTGACTCGATAGATAACTCCTTAAAGGCCATGGTGCAAGCAGTGTATAGTGAATGTTGTCAAGATAAGGGAGGTGCAGTGTCTAGTACCGAGTATAAACATTGTCAAGCAACAACCAATAAATTACCAGGAATCTAATCGGCAACTGAAGACTCTCTCTGGCTCGCCCGAATTATATGCTAGCTCCATATCAAGTTCAGAGGATACCTTTTCAGCCTTTTTGGGGCAACCTTCTTGCACATCTCAAAGATATTGTCCTCCAACCTAAAATAACTCATTGACATCAATTCCGACTTTAAATTTTGCCCTAATAACCTTGGTCAAATTGTATGAATCTATCAATGCCAAGGTAAATGAGCAAGCTGCGCTGATCTCCCATCTGAACTCAAAATTCTCTGTTATAGAGGGGTACGTAACAGCAAACTTCCAGCATTCGGGAAGTAATCAAATTTCTCCTTGAATACGCATCAACCCTTAAAGGAGACTTTACCGAACTTGGGAGCTAAGCTGTGTGAGCAGAATTGCAAGGAGCAACCAATTCCCAAAATTGATTTGCAGCCTCCTGGCTCTATCCATTTGGATCACCTGCATTCTATTCAAGAGGAGCCTAGGTAAGTAAATGCTTATAATCATCTGCTCTTAACTTCTTTCCCATTCCATAGGTCAGGACTCTATCCAAGAGGTATAAGTTCCCCAAGCTAAATATTCTATTTTTTATCAAAGAAAAAAACCTCAACTAAAGGGACGCAATAAATCAAAAAAGCCAAAGAATCAAAAGTCTCAGCCTAAACAATGTAACTGTGGGTCGAGATAAGTTTTGCTACCAAGTTTTGCTACCACCGTTGGTAGGAAGATTGAGAAATCTAAAAATATCTTAGATTAATCAGGCTCTATAAGTGAGGGTGTGATCATGAACTCTAAAGTCCAGGAGGAATTGGAGTCCTTGATGGAACTATCATGGTATTAGGACCATGTAGATGATATGTCGTCTCCAAAGAGTTTAGATTTAGAAGCTCTGCCTCAAATAGCAAAAAATTCTCTGCCTATTTTTAAACTAGTGACAATCTCTAATAATCAACTACATCATAAACCTGATCCTTCGATGGAATTGGAAATTTGACTCATAAAAATGGAACAAAGAAGAACGGACTTACATCATATGTGCAGGTTTAAGAACCAGCCTGAAACCCAGAAATTGCCTCCATGACAACCAGCAAAAGATTTGTGTAAGGTCTTGCTTGGAGAAAGGCTGCCAATCTTCAAAGATTGTACAGCACTTAATTGCTCCAATGTACTCAAACAGATTAGCCTAATTCCTGTCCTTCGAAATATTCGCTCAAGCGATATTGATCAGGTTGAGTTCTGTGAGGAGGGAAAACTGGATATGGTATTCCTTAGCATAGGCTCAGACATGATAAGAAACTTCTTATTAGAGGTGGCCCAGCTTTTTCTCCCAATTGGATCAGATCTGAGTTCCTGGCATTTGTAACTAAACAACTGAAGGGCCTGTAGAACACAGCACAGCTGCAACTTACTGTCCTCTTGAAGTAACGCAGTTTTGTCATCCTGTAGGGTGCCGAAGGGTAGTTGAATGCGCCGGGTGCCACTTATTACAATCTGACCAGAACACCTGGGCTTGGTTACCTGGCACACTAGCGAACAGCGATCCCCAACATTAGCAAAGGCAGACACTAATGCTCGAAGTTATAACAGTTTCCTCTTGTAATATGAGTAGCTATGTTCATTTATTTCAACCGGGTAGTGTGGTACCGCAGGCAATAGATGTACTACTACTCAAAGAGACTTGGCTTGTAATTGTTTATTTTTAAAGGCTTAAAGTGAAACGAATCATTGCCCGGGAGAGTTTAAAGGGCCAGCCCACCTCTCGCCTACTATTGGCAGTAAGAAACCCTAGTTGCTTTTCAATCCAAGAATGGTATAGCCCCAATCCTTTCATCCAGGTTACTAAATTGATATAGCCAGTAAACAAAATACCTTGAACAGGGAGTCTTTTCCACTAATTAGCATCTACTGGAATCCAGCTAGTATCTCTATGGATGCGTTTTTGGAGGCTCTGGCTGACTTGTCTAGATCTAGATTCACACTTTCTAGTACAGACTAAGGGTTGAGTTCAATCAGGAGACAGAGGTCAGCACTTAGTTTCTTTGATTGAGTCTCAAGATCTGCTCATTGTCAATGGTGCAGTCAAGGGCCACATACCAAATGCTACCTGGAGAAGGGAAAAAAGAGGTAGCTATAAATGACTACTGTTTCGTCTCGAGATCTATTTTTCAGAAACTTTTAGACTTGGTTGACACTTTTGCCACCACCAGCGACCATGCAATACTCACTACTAGATGGTCAATTCCCCCAGCTAGATGTTCTGCCCAATCCTATTTGCCTAAAGTTGAAATAAATGTTCTCTCTATAAAAAGACTGTTTATTGTTTTGACTACTGCATTTGATGGAGCTTCAATTGCAGGACATTGGCCAAAAGGGATGTACACAGAAATTCTGCAATATTTTGTTTTAGTTCAAACTATCACCCCTAGGCATAACTTCTGCCATATGCATGTTTACGACCAAAATATTGTTGCGAAGAAAAGGCTCCTGAAACGGCAAATTAGGAGACTTTCTAGGGATGACATGCTTGCTTATAGAAAAACAGTGAAACCGTTGAGGCTGGGGAATAAGAATTGGTGGAGAGCTATAGGGCCAGCCTAAAGCAGCAAGATGCAGAGGGCATGCTGGCCGCTATGGCCTCCAAGAATGTAGGAGAAATATGGAGGCTGATTAAGCAGGGGGGTTCCCCAAAGATGGCTCTTCAAACTTATCTGGTCTCAATGACCTTTGGGTCAAATATTTTTCCAAGTTATTTAGGGATGACAAGTATATTGACTGCTGCCAAAACTCCCCCTCAAAATGTGACTGGTGTTTGAGATTTCAAAGCAAGGACATTTTGGATTTCATAAATTATAATAGCTCCTAAAGAGCACTCGGTTCTGGTGAACCGCACTGAAGAAGTACACCGAACTATCGTCAAAGGTCCTAGTTCTAATCTTTAAGCAAGTTTTACTGGCCAAACCGATTCCTTCATCTTGAGGATGGCTGGAATTATCCCTATTTTTAAAAAGGGAGACAGGGCAGCTCCTAGCAACTACCGCCTGATTGCTTTATTAGATCCTGCAGGTAAAATCGTTGCAGCGCTATTGTTGTGCAAGCTAAATGACTGGGCCAAATTTGCAATTATTCTGGATTTTAAACAATTTGGGTTTTGTCAAGGGTATTGGGGCCTCATTAAATGGTTTTATTTTGACTTTATTTAAGGCCTGTTCTCTCCAAAACAAAACACTGTTGTATTTGGGTTTCATTACTTTTCTGTTAGCCTTCAATAGCTTTGATAGGGGCCTGCTATGGAGTAAGCTGGCGGTGTGGGGCTACCCTAGCTATTTGTTGGAGTTATTAATCGGCCTATACAGTAACATTTCAATTCGAGTTTGTTTGAATACCCAAAGTGACTTATCCCCAATTCTCACCTATCGAGGCTTGAAGCAAGGATACCCCCTTGCTCCTGCACCTTTTCATTTATTCATATCTGTTTTAAATGTCTGGTTGGTGAATGTTCGGGCTTTTCCACTGCATACAGGTGAGAGTTCAGTACAATGGCTCCTTTACGTTGATGTTCTTGTTCTTCTTGATCAGACATGTATAGGCCTCCAGATATTATGAAGTCTAATATCATGAAGCTTTGTCCTCGTTCACGGAGTAGGAAAGGTCACTTTAATTTGGTATTTGACTTCTAATCTGGTTTTATTGACGAATTATTATTGCTATCTGGGGTTTTGCTTCATTGACCACAAGGGGGACCAATCCAATATTTTAAAACTGAGATCTAAGGCTATGGCACTGACAACTTAAGGATTAGCTTTGCATAAAAGGTTTGGCTACCATTCTTTATACACAGTGCTACTTTTTTTATAAGCAGAAGGTTGTTTCAGTGCTCACTTATGGTGCTGATATCTTAATTAATCAATTGGAGGTAAATTGGCAATATTTAGATGGGATCTTTTGGAAGAAACTCTCGGCCCTCCCAAGTGGCAAGTGGCACTGTAATGCCAGTAATTCGGTTTGAGCTGCTCTCTCTATTGGTTATAGTATACTGGAAAAGGCTTGCTCTTCTTAGAATTATTTTTTACTGCCGCTCCTACTTCACCATTTTTTAGATGGAGATACCTGCTTGAAATGGCCTCTGATCGTACTCTTGAACACTGGAAACAAGAATACATGACTATCAGGACTACAGAAGACATTGATAGAGATTTGCTCCCCAGTAATCCTTTTAACACAAAGAAAAAGTTATTGATTAGTGACAGGTTGCTGACGCAATCTGTGTGCATAAAATATAAAGTTTTCAAAACGTTGAAGGACGAGATTAAAGGTTTTACTCTTTGCCCAAATGTTTCCTAATGCCTCCTATTAGAATAGAGTGATGTTCAATTTGTTCCCAACTAAGGAACTACTAGGAATCCAGAGGAAGGATGCTTGTTTTTTTATCAAAGATTTCGGTTCTGTAAGTTAGCTGTGGAAACTCTTTGACATCTCCTGATAGAGTGTGAGGGACTATCTGAATCAAGATCCCTCTATTTTGATAAATCTATAATGCACTATGAGTGGTGAATGGTGGACTATTTTATTTAGTGGACCTTTAACTATTTCAGTAGTGATTTCTTTGAAGTCAATTGAATCTGCAATGGTGGTAGGAGTCTTTTGGTGATTTTTAGTATATGTGTTTAATTTAGCTATTTTTATAATCATGCTATTAACTTTGTGACTTTTTAAAATGTGTTTTTGTTTAATTCTTCTCTTGAATACGTCCATCTATTTCAAATGATGAATTATGTATTTACTGTTTTCAAATGTAGGTAAAGGTTCAAATAATTGAGCTGTATACCTATAAATTATTGTATTTTTTAAATGTACCAAAGGTGATCCCACAACTCAAATCTAAAAGATCCTCTGAACTGTCATCTCCATGTAGACACCAACACATATGGCATAAAGATTCTTTGGTCAACAAACGCTGATAATACTACCTCCTAAAACATGCACATACTCACGTTTATGTGAATTTAGTACCTGTTGAGGGTCACATTGTAACAATCAATCTGATTGGCCCTCGCTGGGACTGGGAATCTCTCGCCCCACTACGTTCCTTCAGGTCCCTGGCGGGGGGGGTGGCAGCCACTCAGACAATGAGGAGGCTCGAAACGAGGTAATCCCCGCTCCGAGCCACTACACGGCTGGAGGCTGCCATCTTCCCCCACCGGGGATCGAGGTGTTTTCCCTCCCCTCACCCCTCCCAATACAATCCCCTCCCCGCCCTCCTGACCCCAATTACCGTCTATTGGTCCATTTCAGGAGCAGATGCGCTGGGAATACTCCTGTCCCCAGCGAGTCCGCTCCCGATACCCGGAAGGCCATCATGGAAATAGTCCCTTCTCTCCTTTCCATGGCGGGCATTTTTTGGTTTACTTTTTTCTATTTTTTTTAATGGCTACCATGGAAAGGGTCTTTGTTTTCCCTTCCCCGGCAGCCATTTTTTTCCATTTTATTTTCTGTTCCCAAACGCTCTGGTGTTTCAGAACAGAAAAAATATACTTTTAGTACACCAGTCTTATGGGCTGGAGAACTAACAGCAATAAGCCCCTCGGCGTGGGGGCATTACCGAACGGTTCGGGGCTTATTGCTTAATTATAACAAGAACAACAGAATGGTGAGCCAGTCTCTGCATTTATGGCAATAGGATGAGGACACGTTGGAGGTGCAGGGTACGCACAAGTCTGTGTTTATTTAGCAAGTTACAATAGCACCAGTTCTTGATGGAATACACTTTGTAATTAATTTTTCTTTGTTAATTTTTCGTAATTCTTCGCACTTTCAAATAGATGGGGCATGTCATATTTTAAAGGTTGTTTACATTTGCACAGCAAATTTGGATGCAACGTCAGAAGTTTTTGATGTCACAATCCGGTTGTATTTATACCGGCTTACACAGAATGGCATCCTTTTACACGCGGAACGCCGATGTTCGCCTACTGGGAATGTGGGTTTTGAAACACCTGTTCTATTGGTAAGTATGGCAATTATGTATAATTAGTTTAGGCCGCAATTTGTAGATAATATGTGGATCTCTAGAAATATTCATGCATAACCTAAAGGGTTGAAAAACTGGCAGCATTATTATCTTATTACTGGCACGTTTTTTAAATGTTTTTTAAACAATTATTTTCTAGTCAAGAACTTTAGAGAACATACATGCCTTACTTGGGTCTCACGACAACCGTTGATTTCGGTAAGGTGTGTCTTGTTTGCCATGTGGCATATTGAATGTTGTTCACTTTTTATTAAGACCTGGTGAGACAGTGTGCCAGGGGAAGAATTTTTCTATCACGTAATTGCATGCAATGGTGCATATTTGGTTCAATAGCACTCAAGGGGGACTACTAGGTTGACTATTATGGACTATTTTCGTAGCTTTATGCCTTGTTGTCACTTCACAACATTCAAGTGTATGCTATTGTCACTGTGGCGAGGATGGGAATTCGTTATGTTTGCGAATTACGGCATTTACACTCATATGAGAATTTGCATGTAGATGCACTATTAGTAAATTTAGGTTTTTGAATGATGAATTGTTAGGGCTATAACCAATTGTTTTTTTTTTTAACATTTTGTTGTTTTTACTTTTGTCTTTCTTTTTCTTTCCATTTGTTTTTTTTCTTATTGTTTCACTATTACTTTGGTGCTTGCCATTCATTTGAACATTTGTGTTTCAATTTACTGAAATATTCGTTTCTGTGAACATTGTCAATTTTGTTTTGCACTTTATGGCTTATTCCATATCATTTGGTGTACACATTGCTCCAATCTGTGAAAATGTGTTGGCTATTGTTAACAATGGCAATACTGTTTTGCACTTCATGGGTTTTTAAATCATCATTTACCAATGCAATTTTAACAGCCCTGAGCAGGACTGTCACTGGTCGAAACACCTGTACGCTGTGGTGTGGAAGACATGGAATAAACATATAGTAGAACATTTTTGAGAGTTGAATTTCATCATGGACAGCCTTTCCATTTGATTTTTATAAAGAACACCGAGCACGGGTGGCAGGAGAATATTATACCTTTCCATAGTTTATCTCTGGTGACATTGGCCGAAGTCACCAACCGTCTCTAACCCTTGCAGCTCCTGTTCAGATGATTGCATGTCAGCTTAGCTCTTACCCTGGAACGGCCCCTCCTTGTTTCTTTCAAAACAAGTATATATTGAACTTCAAAACATGTTTTCAAGGGCATTTTGCATAATAAACAGATATGGGTAGAAATAAAAATAGATAAAATGGTGTCTTGTTTAGTTTTAGATGTAATCTGGTAGTGGTTTAGCAAGGGAAATGTGTATTTCTTTCCCTAGGTTGGCTAAATATTTTCTTTTTTTAACATAATCGTAGCTCAACAAAAACCTCCAACTTAACAAATGGCAATTCCCACTCCATCGCCCTTGTGTCCCTCTGCCAGCAGGTCCACAGTCCCGTAGTACACCCCAATACACAGACATTGGAAAAGAAAAAGAACCTTCACATTGCAGTTTAGTCAATTGACCAACGATCAGTTCCCTCAGAGTTACTTCGGCAATTGACAGTAGGTATGCCACATAAGGACCCCAAATGTCTCTTGGTCTGGAGGCGCGGTGCGCCATTGTCTCTCTACAGTTCATGACATTATGTGTCCGATTTCCACTCGTGAAACTTTGTTTCTACCCAGACCATAGCTACCTTCTTCTTGGCCAGCAGCAGCAATAATCCCAGCAACAACAATCCCAACAGCCTTCTGACTTATTTGGACAGGTCCATTGTATAGCCCAGTAATGCCACATGGGACTCAATGGTACCTCCACACCCGCGATGTCCCCAATCATTCCAAACACTTTTACCCAAAAGGAATGAATCCGGGAGCAGGACCACGCCAAGTATAGAACGGTGCCCGGGGAAGCCCTGCATCTCTGGCAGGAGTCCGAGGCTTTGGGGAATAACCTATGCAGTTCCACTGGGTTCAAATAAAACTAATGCAGATATTTGAACTGAATTAGTTCATAATTGCTATTAATCACAGCTTTATGTACTTTTCTGCAGTCTTACCTCCCTCGAGATAGAAAAACCAAAGGTCTCCTCACATTTAACTCTAGCATCCTCCGCCCATCCCGGCATTCTGTCTATTAACGTAGCATACAGTCTGGATACCAATCTCGTACTGTCCCCTGAACTAATCAACCCATGTAAAGTAGGTGCTATTGGGGGCTCCTGAGGGAAGTTAACAAATCGACCTTTTGAACTAATCCTGAGCCTAGAATACAGAAAAAGATCCAGCGCAGTCACGCACCCCGAGATTTAAACTCTTCAACTGTCATAAATATTTTGCTGGGAAAATGGTCTTGCCAGCAAGTAAATCCCAACTTGCCGATACATTGCACAAAACTCCTCTCACCTATAAGTGGGATCCCTGGCATATGTCTGATCCGGGGTAGCGGGGAATAAAGAAGATCATTATGCATCATGCCCTTTACCCATTTCCATGCACTGCAGGTCAGATCTACCATGTTCCATCCCTTAATAATTAGCTGCAGTGATATAAGAATAACCGATCTAAGTAGAAAGGGAGCGACAATCACCCTCTCAAGCTGTACATAGGTCCTATCGGGCTTAGAGCCATACCAGTGCAACAAATAGGATGCCTGCGGAGCCGTCCAGTACGCCTCAGGACCCGGCAGCGCGAAGGCCCCCTTCTCAAGGGGCACCACTAGTTTATCCCAGTGCAACCTAGCCTACCGACCCTTCCAGATAAAGTTAGTTATGATGGACTTTAATGATTTAAAAAATGTGTCAGGGACTATTATTGGAACATCGGGAAAGGTATATAAAAATCTAGGTAATATTACAATTTTGTGGCATAACCCCGAAAATGGACAGCGCCAAATTCAACCATCTCCTCAGGAGCTGCTCGGCACTTGCCAATTGACCCCGTAGTTTTCCTGATGTAATACCTCTTGAGACCTGGCCACCATCACCCCCGATACCATGTGCTCTCAGTGTGCCACTGGAACTCATCCTGAAACCTCCCCATTCCATTAGTTAAGGGAAATAATACTGACTTGTTTGGATTTACTTTTAGCCTTGAAAAATGCCCAAAGTTTAGGATGTCCCACAATACAGGAGCTACATTGACAGCAGGGTCCCAAAGGAACAGATTCAAGTTGTCCACATACAAAGATATCACCACCTTTTGTGTACCCCTCTATATGTCTTGAGTGAACCAGCTCCGCAAGCGGTTCCACTGCAAGGGTGAACAACAGCGCAGATAGCGGACACCCCTGTTGAGTGCCCCTCCCCATCTCAATAGGCAGTGCAAGTTTGCTGTTCACTCACAATAGCGCAGCTGGGCTTTTGTAGAATAGTAGTATCATCCATATAAATTCCTCCCCCCATACTCCGAAGGCCAGCGAACAGGAAGGGCCATTCTATCGAGTCAAAGGCCTTCTCAGCATCAAGAAGTGCTGCCACTACAGAGTATTGCTCATCTTGAGTCGATAGGAGAACACATAATCTCAGAAGACCATATGATGTTGACCTCCCCGGGACAAACCCTAAATTGGCTAAATATTTTTGATAAACATCCAGTATGATAGCTACATGAAGAAAGAAATAATTGAATAGAGGCAACATTCTTAGCCTCTCAAGTGTTGCTGAGAAAATCTCTCTTACAACATGAGTGGAGGACAGAGGCTTACCCCGGGGTGTTAGGTAAGGCAGCATGTTCGCACAGAAGGTACTGAAGAATTTGTTTCAGATTTCTGCCTCGAATTGTAGTCTGTGCAGTTTGGCGCGGCAGCTCAGGTCCTGAATGGTTTCTTTTCGGTTAGCTTTTCTGCCAGCTTCTACTTTCCGCAGGATGATGAACTAAGCAATTAGGTGAATAGAGCGTGTGTCATCCCTAATGCTTTTTTGGCTTCACTTTCTGTCTGTAACTTCTCTTCCAGTGGCCATCTTGAATTGGTACAATCATTTCCGGCAGCCATTTTGGATGGGCGACATCACTTTCTGTGGCCATCCTGGATTGGTGGCATCACTTCCTGTGTTCATCTTGAATCAACCCAATCTGCAGCCGAAGGCCACAAGAGACCCCTCTTGGAACACCAATCAGGAGGAAATCGCTTCATCCCAGCAACACCAGGGACACAAATCAGAAAGACCAACAACTTGAGGACTGGGTGATCAGGTGATGAGAGCATACATATGCCTTCAGCAGCGTCCAGCCAGGAGCATCCCAGTTAAGGGTGGCACAGTGAAGGGTGAAAAATAGCCACTGACCAGCCTCTTTGCCTCTCAGCCTATGAGCCTTTGCTTTGCTGTGTCCTGTTACTTGTCTGCAAGTACCCAATATTGCTGCTTCTCAGCTTCACCCTCACCAAGCACTTCTCATGCTATCTCTTCCTTTCCCTCCCTACTTCTCTCTTAACTCTCCTTCGCTCAAAACCATCTCAACTATTTTCCCATCCCCATCATCGCTTCTCCTCAATGCCACCTTTCTTCTCGCTCCATTCTCTATGTTCACAAAACCTACTCCAGCCCCAACTTCCATCATTCTTCCTCTTCTTGCATCTACCCCCAGCACGCCTCTAAATCTCAGACGCCAGTCAGTATGCTTCCACACTCCACTCTCATTCTATTGCTCTTTGGAATGCACAGTCTGTCTGTAATAAAACCACCTTTATCTCAGACTGCTTCCTTTCTTATTCTCATTTTCTTGCCCTCATTACCCTTACTGACACTTGAATTTCTCCCTCAGACTCTGTAACCCTTTCTGTGCTTCATGACCCTGCCTACTCACTTCCCCCCCACCACTGACAGGGGTGGTGGTGGTGCATCTCCTGCTAATTCTCCCTCATTTGAATACACTGTGTCTCATGAGGAGTTTGACGGTGTGGTAAAACCGGTGGCAATGCAGTGGTAACAGAGTTACCACACTACCGAACTACAGGTTTGGAGGTAACACAGAGAGAAAAACCACCTCCAGAAAAATGCTGGAGGTAATTCCGGCTTCTTACTGCCCAAAAACAGGCATATCGGTAGTGTTACCGCTAGTGGTAATATCACCAAAATCTCCATGGAGTCCTATGGACTCCAATTAGTGTCGGACTAACACCATTTGTAATCCGGTGGCAATACCACTGTATTAACACTTGTGAAGGCATCATGAAGCAAGACACAGACAACAGATGATTTAAAGTTCAAAACAACATGGTCTATTAACTCAAATGTCAGGATGGTTTAAAGCCTAAATTGCCCTATGCTTAGGTGGGTTTTCCATATTTGAACATAAACTAAGGAACGTCTCAGTCAGAAAGTTCAACTTAAAAGTCTGTGTGTCCAAAACCTATCCTTGGCCTCACAACTAAAGCTAAACAATGTGTAGGGATTTCAATAATATAGCATATGATGATTAAGGTGTCCAGTCAACTCGTCGAAAAAAAACTGGTCGACTGCAATTTGGTCGACGCAATTTGGTCGAAAACCATTTCGTCGAAAAAATTTTTTTATTTATATATTTATTTTTGGGTTTTCGTTTTGTTAAAAAAATGGGTTTTTAGAGAAAAAAAGGGGGTTGGGGGGGGACCCCCCCAAAAAAAAAAAAAAAGGGTTAAAATAGAAAAAAAAAAAAATTCGACGAAATGGTTTTCGACCAATTTGATTCGACCATTTGTCTGGTCGACCAATTTTTTTCGACGAATTCACTGGCAACCGGTGATTAACACAAAGTTCTGAGCTTCTTCTAGATTCTAGCTTCCTTTTCAGCTCCCCTTCCACAAGTTCAAGAAAGTTCCACAAAAGTCTTGAGATTACCTTTCTCAAGTGCAAAACATTTCCACAAATCCCTGGGGTTCCCTTCCCCAAGCTCAAGGCACCACAGTTCTACAAATACTTGGGGTTCCCTTCCCCAAGTTCAAGACAGCACAGTTCCAACAAAACAGGTCTTGAGGCTACTGTCCTCAAGACAGCATTGCAGTTCATCAAGTCTCTATGTTCCCTTCCCCAAGACTTAAAATTGGCAATTTATACTTGGTTTAAATGTTCAACACAACTCCAGATCAACTTGATACTCCTTCTGGCTAGAATTAACAGTTCACTGAAATTCTCTTTCTTTGTTTAAGTCAACAATATCTTTAGTGTTCACAATTGAGCGATTTAGGGCTCCCTGGTCTAGGCAGAGTTGTCGGACCACATGGTCAACCCATCACAGGTCACGAAACCAGGACGCCTAGGCTCTTCAGTCCACACAGTTTCTCCTGTATTTGCCCCGGTGTACAGATTCAAATTCACTTAGCTTCTCCTTGTTGGCCTGCTGGCGTTATATGAAGGTTCACACTCAATTGGCTTCTCCTGGTTAGACTCTTGACTTTGCCACAATGTGTCACATCTCCTTTTGCCAGTCTTTAACCTTTTGGTACTGTATTTATATACAAAGGTCACTTCTTGGTGGTTTTACTTCTTCCCCACCTTTCTGCCATGCTCTTTTGCAAACTTTCACACTTGCTTTCTCATTTCGTATGTTGCTTTCCAAATGGGCACTTTCCCATTCATCTGTTATCAGCTTTTAGCTTTGCCCCGAAAGTTTCCATTCAATTCAGTATTCAATATTCATTGTTATTTACTTCATCGCTAAAGTTCCATTTGACCCATGGCTTTGGGTTGTTTTCAATCTGTGGACACTTTCTGCTCATTGGGCATGTGTCTCGCTTATGAACAGCCCCCTCGGAGCACCCCGATCTTGAGTGATGTTCCTCTACTCTCACCAGTCTCCCTCGGTCGTTTCGTGCAGCTGCAATGGTCCACTGCTACTTTGACTGCTTGCTTGCCTTTCTCTGTGAGCCCCGCTCACACTTATGGTGCTTCTCTATGTTCGCCGGCAGCTCTGCTTCTCTCCTGTAGACGCTGGGGGCAGCTTGCTTGCTTTTACTTTTCCCTTCAGCTCCAACTGTGGCTTTCTAACCATACAGGCTCCCCTGTGGAAGTCTAACGGCCCAACTTGCTCTGGGCTCTACAGGTTTTCGGGATCATCTGCCGGTGTCCTCACTTCCCTTCAAGACCCACCACGGCTGCCTCCACATGGACAAGAGCCCTTGCTGGTCTCACACACAGGCCTCCCTGTATGCCGCTCTGCTGCTCTTTTCCTCTCTTCTTATACACCTGCAACCACTTAACAGGTTTCAGTTGTGATGTCCCAATTGGACTTGCCCAACTGTAGTTAGAGGGACATGCCTGACATTCACATTACTCTGTAGGCATCTTCTACATCCCAGTACTAGAGTGGGGAAATTAGTTACTAGTGTTCACCACTCCTATTCGCCTCGTCCTTGTCCCAGTACTATGATCAGTTGAATGTGGGAAAATGAGGGGAGATGTTTCACTGTAGCCCATAAAGGCCAAGGGAGGGTTAGTTTGATTCTCACAGGGAAAAGGGGGATACCATGTCTCACCTTTGGGTACCTTTTTCCCAATTCCCAAGGACCCTCCTCCCAGGTGATCCTCCCTCGCTTCTCCACCCACAGGGTCAGGATCCAAAAGAGATGGCCTTTCCCTAGCAACCTGATAAGAGGATCCATGGGGAGTAGGTTTGAGGATACCCTCAGGTTTCTCACATACCAGACCAATTGCTGGTAACAGTAATACAAATTGGTGGTATCTCGGTGGTAGTACTACCGAGATATCACCAAATTCGTGATGAGATTATGGGCCTCATTACACGGACGGCGGTAAGGAAATAACGTTACCGGTAAGTGAATACCGGTAATGCTAAATTTCCTATCCAATTACGACCCGGACTTGCCTCTATTAGCGCCATCGTTAAGTACGGTGGCACTAACAGCGGCAAGTCCGTGGGCGCGCGACCCCCAGGTCGGAAATAGCGGCATGTCGATAATAGCATCCCATCACAAGGTAGGCAGACATGGTAATAGCGGCCTGGTAAAGACCCCAAAACACCCTACCGCCATGGCGCTAATACCAGCATCTTGAACCACCCGTTAAGAGACCTGAGCAGTCCACCTGCCACAGGTGGACACATCCAGCACAGATGTAGGGGATGGAGACTGTGGCAGCACAAAAGGGCACACCACACCCCTTCCCACACCCCTTCCCACACAAAAATGCCTCCAATACTGCCCACATTACATGGGCTGGAGGATGTGATTGTAGTGCGGCACCATCAACAGCACAAAGCACAGAGGAGACGCAGGAGGAGTAGGAGTAGGGCAAGACAGGCGCAGCAAGCACCAGCAGGGCACCCAGAAATACCACAGAACCAGCAGGAAGAGGACAAGAAAATTTCACATAGCCGTACCTGCGCTGTGATGGAGCAGGCATCCGGCCTCTACAACACACAGCACCGGTCCCTAAGCGTGCTGGGTGAAGCCCTCCTGTACGGCCATGACAAAGTGCCGAAGTAAACCATGACGTGTGTTGCGGGACTGAAATTACATGAGGCGGGATGTGACTATGCCACCTGACATGCAAGCACAAGATGAGCATGATGTGGATGGTGATGAGGATGGCGCAAAAGGCCCGCAGGGACATGCAAGTGGCAATGTCCAGGCAGGATACGATGTGCGTCAGCATCTGATGCATCAGATTGCATGTCATACAAGGTATGACTGTAATGGATAAAGATGGGTATTACTGCCCTGATGCATGTGTTCAGTCCCATAAAGAACCATCTCCCCAATACAGTATACACACACAATGATGAATGCCAAGCCAGTGTAAACTTTCAAACAGTGTATTGTGAACAAAAGACAACAATAAGTGCAGGGCTACAACTGTGAAAACACCCTTACCCCCCTGACCCCACAACACTCCCAAAATCACCCTTACCCCCCTCTCTCCACAACACTCCCAAAATCGCCCTTACCCCCCTCCCCCCACAAAACTCCCAAAATCACCCTTACCCCCTTGCCCCCACAACACTCCCAAAATCACCCTTACCCCCCTCCCCCCACAACACCCCCATGTGAGTCTCATGGCGTGAATGTGTCCCTCTCTAATAATTCTTCACTGACGGCACTTGGATCTTCTCCTTTCACTCCTTAGCCATGAGTTGTTGTCAAAAAGATCAAACTGCCTCACCGCCATCAAATATTGGATGGCATATCACAGGTTCTGTACTTACCTGCCAAACAGGCCATCTCTTCCTGCCCTGCTATTATCTCTCCTGACTGCCTTTCTTACTCTGCTTCCGCTGATAACCTTGTGTCATCTTCAACCCATCACTCAACTTTTTGCACATAATTTCCAAATCTGCCATTGCAGCCACACTCAACCTCCTGAATATCAGAAAAAGCTATGGCCTTGCCAACTATGCTTTTTCCCCTCTGGACAAAGTACACAAATACATATATATTTATATTTCCCTCCCCTCCCCTGCACACCCCTTCCTATCTCCACTGCACCCCTCCACTCCCCCTCAACCCTCACCAATCCTTTCCACTCCCCTCACCTCTTTAAATGTCCCTGCCGCAGGTATGCACTCGCAACTGGAGTGCAGTTTGTGCTCTTGGCCTCCCTTAATCTGTATTACTTGTTTCATCTTCTTAGTCACAGTGTTCTTGTATTTATGGGAAGGGAAGTCCATTCTTGGCACCTTGCATGTAAAGTCTGGGTAAGTGTTCTTAGGGATCTTTAAAGGCAGTCAGTTCCGGATGACTTGTAGCGAGTCTGAGATGGTATTTTCATGAGTCTTAATAAGCAAGTCAAATTTTGACGGCTTGCATACAGATCTTGTGAAAAGGTTTTCAGTACCCTACCTAGGTGGATGAGACAATATGCCATTAAGTCATTGGGCATGAATGGTGTATCCTTAAAGGAAAAAGGGGGATACCATGTCTCATTTGATGATGCCATGATACTCTCCCGGAGGCTATCTCCCTTCATATGATCCTCCCTCAGATAGCCGCCCCCAGGGTCCGGATTAGGTAGTGGCTGTTGTCCCCTGGCCACATGGGGAAGAGACTACTGCCGGGATAGAAGTGATGGCACCATCATCTTCATCAACACAGGTAAGTACACTTGCACACCAATTTGAATGTAATTTAGTTAGGTTTAAATAGAATGGTAATCTTTAGTAAATAATTCGAGGTGCGGGGGAGAAAGACACAGCCTTTGTACCTAGGCTGGTTATATACGTGACGTCACCCGCGCACGAGCGCCAAGACGTAAACAAACCAAGTAAGTAGGTTTTAGGGGATTGGATTTGAGCCATAAAAGAATTAAGAGTGCTAAGGATAGTCATGAAGTTATCCAGTATTTGTAAAGACTAGGTGATGTAAATCACGATCAGAAAGTATGTAAAACGGAAAGAGTTAGGCACATAACGAACAATTAAAAACAATGTTATTAGTCCCATAGATTATTGGGTGTGCTTTCTGGCACATTACCCCACATTCGAAATTTAATAAGAAACTATATGCCCATACTAGACTTAGGTCATTTGCATATCAACCTTAATTGTTGATTTTTGAAGAAATCCTATAACTTGTAGCCCTGTGGGAGATGGATTTAAAATGAGTACTGAAAAATGGGAAGTTGCTCTATAGACTAGGCTGACTGCCTTGTAAACAATTTATCTGTTAAAATTGATCTAAAAGTTTGATGTGATGTTTTTTCAAAATTGTGTAAAAACTGCTTTAAGTTCAAACTAATTGAAGTATATATGTATTTTTCTTTTGTAGACTTTAATTTGTTGAAAAATGCCGCCCCTGATGAAGAGATTTTTATACTCGAAACGCGTTGGGCTCACCAAAAGACAAATAAAAAGCAAAAATAGTTTTTTATAAAACAGAAAGTTTCAACTGAATCATTTATGGACATTTTCTACAGAATTGATTGAAAGTTATCAATATTGTATTTCAAAAAATGTTCAAAAGGCCTATCTTGGCCGTCTAGAAAGTGTGCAGGGGACGTGGCTATCCATATTGGATTTCTTCTTTGTTTTTTTTTTACCATCATCTTCATCACACAGGGGAGGAGCCGTGCAGAGCGGACACTGCTGCTGGTGAGCAGAATGAGAAGAGCCAGAAGGTGAAACCACAGAGAGAACATGGTGGTCCTGGAGACCACGAAACATTGCAGAATCCAGGAACACCAGGGTCAACAGCTTCGCAGCCCCCGTATCGCGAGTCAGAGAAAGAGAGAGAGGCACCAGCACTGACATGGTCCTGACAAGGCTGTCACAACCAGAGACACTAAAGAAGCAGGCAGAGGTAAACACTGTCATAAGCATCTCCGACCCTCCCTGGTGTAAGCACTGAGAGAGAGAGCAGGTATGCATGCTGCAGGGAAGAAGGAAGACTGGAGATTGATTGCTGTGGGGAGAAACCCTACCCCCAAGTCAGCCACCGTCTAAGGACCCTGTGAATATCTTGATAAGCAAGGACAAAAGCAACCAAAGCGATAAAATAAAGGCTAAGAATACTGAGAGCCATATTGAAATGTCCACAATGGAGAAAGGGACACAACCCCCGACCAGAGGCAGAAAAGAGAACCCCAGGGGTGAGATAATCCATAAATAGCCTAGACAAGGGCCAAGGTGTGCCAAGAGAGACAACAGTCGATACCAATATTGAAGACCAATCTAACCATAAAAGTGCATTGAAAACTGTAACGCCAACACTATCCTGGAATGTGAAGACTTGAGTAAACTAGTTGGCCTTTAGATACAGCATTGTTGGAGGGTAAGAGGTTGAGTATCCCTTTGGATCCAAGCATTGAAACCTTTGTTGAACTGAGAAATCTTTTGGACCACTTGAAAGCCTTTCAGGAACTTCTAACAAGAGGAACGGAGACAGACGTGGATTTTAAACTTTATGATTTCATACTTTTGTTTTTCTTGAAAAGCGCTCTATTGACACAGGCCAGATACCATGTCCTGGGATGAACATTTGATTCTGAAAATTGTCTGCAGGGAGCCTTCTCCCATTTTGTTTCCTTTGTTTCCCTCTAGTTGTAGGGCCAGTTAGTTGGAGAGATTCGGATGGAGGACTGATTTTTAGTTATTTGAAATTCTGTATAGCACCTTAGTTTTTAGTCGTTAGGAAAGGAAATCCCTTCAACAATAGGGACAGTGAGGCAGTTTCTTTTCATTTAAATAAAAGTGTATTTTAAGGGTATTTTAAGAACAGATCCTCCAGTCAGAGTCTTACTTCTGGTTCACCACAATAGCTATAACTAACTTTAAACTGCAGGGGTGGGTGGTGTGTTAAAGGGAATGAAGGGACCAGATAGTTCCTACTGCCAATCCCAAACCAATTTCTACTCCTCCCAAAACACAGACACCAGGAGCAATGATGCCCCTTCTGGGTAACGATCTGCACTCAGTTCAAGTAACAGCTGGCAGAGCAGGCTTAGAGCTGAGCTGAGCATGCAAGAATAACCATTGGAGGAATATAGCCTTGAGATGAAACTCTGAATGTGGGTGCTGTGATTTTTTTAATTACTTCTGAAATTATTCCACACCAGGATTGTTCTCAATGGGTATAATCTCAAAAACTGTTTGTCAAGTCCAGCTATCTGCAGTATTAACAACATAAACCGGTTAATTTATATTGAATGGAGTAAAGAACACTTTCTCTTCATTGAGCTGTATCACTATCTAGCCATCTCTTGGGAGATGTGTAAATCACACAATGGTCTTTATTTTTGAAACTTCAAAAGATAAAGGCGGAAAGGCCCCACCTTGTTTTATACGAGTCTCTTGCCCCACATATGATTGTAAATGTGTCTTGGAAAGAAAACAAACATCATATTCATCCAACAGCCAGAACATATTTGATGTTCCAGAAGTTGTACGAATATTTTGCATTTTTATGCATTTAAATACGTGGCTCACATAGGTGTAACACGCCTGTCTCACATTGCCATGTATACAATTCTGCCACACAATTCTGGGCAAGGAATTTACAGTGTGCAGTGATCGAAATTGGGTTTGTTGACCACGAGAAAATATTAGCTCCTGGGTATCAGGCATAACCAGTTGGTAGCTAGGCGCTACCTCTGGGGAACCAGGAACTGTACATAGTGTGCTGCAAATCTAACTTTGTGCATGATGCAAATTCTAACTTTATGTCAATTTTATATTATCGAATATGCTCTCTTAATGTCCCTTGGGTGTGTTCTTAATTCTCCCTTTTATACATTGCCAAACATACACAGACAATATCACATAGCTAGGTTTGTATGGCGCAGCTTGCCACAGGAGTCAAAAGTACCTCCTGGTAGCTGTTGCTTTCAAGCTAACCAGGTTCCCCCTGGCTATAACCAAGAGCTAACTAGCTCCAAGCTCCTCGCAATTTCCAACCCCGAGTGTGGTATTCAGAAATTGAAATGTATTCAAGAAAATAATGTAACTTCAACTAAGTTGGTCTCCAGCTTTACATCATGGTGATCACCTCACTGTTATAGCAAAACCAATACTCAACCAAAAAACAAAAAGACCTCCTTATATGAATCTCACTATTATCGGTCCATTCAATCATTCATTAAAACAGTCCACATATCGATACATTTGTTTTCTAAAAGGTACTAGGCACTGTAACATTTCTATTCTACATTTGCTTAAGTCATAACACCAGCTTGTTTAACTATAACATTCCAGCATGATGCAAGTGTGCTCAAAACATTAAGGGAGTAATTCATAGAATCCAGTGCACAAGTGGCGCACATGGCTGGTGCACAGTGCGCGTGCGACAGTCTGCGCCAGCCGCGTGCGCTAAAATCCATTTCCGCGCACAGCGTATTCATGGATTTTAACATCCAAAACCAGCCGTGGTGCAGCGACCCTGCAGCAGTGCCAGTTACGCCCCCAGCCCCTCCCTGTGCGCCATGCACAGCGCACAAATCGCGTACATGGCGCACAGGCCATTGGACCAGCATACAGCCGCCCAACCACGAAAACGCCTGTAAAACTCCCCACGCACCCCTCCGAATACATGTACACCCCAGTGCAGGGAGTTTCACACGCGATTGGCCCTGTGCGAGCGGGGTATGTGTATTTCGGTGGTGCACGGGAAGTTTCACACGCGATTGGCCCTGTGCGAGCAGGGTACGTGTATTACTGGGGTGCGCGGGAAGTTTCACATGCGATTGGCCCTGTGCGAGCGGGGTACGTGTATTATTGGGGTTCGCGGGAAGTTTCACACGCGATTGGCCCTGTGTGAGCAGGGCACGTATATTACTGGGGTTCTCGGGAAGTTTCACAAGTGATGGGCCATGTGCGAGCGGGGTACGTGTATTACTGGGGTTTGCAGGGAGTTTCACATGCGATTGGCCCTGTGCGAGCAGGGTACGTGTATTTTGGGGGTGCACGTGAAGTTTCACACATGATTTTGCTGTCAGAGTGGGGTACGTGTATTTCGGGGGTGCGCGTGAAGTTTCACCCGCGATTTCGCTGTCAGAGAGGGGTACGTGTATTTCGGGGGTGCGCGTGAAGTTTCACACGCGATTTCGCTGTCAGAGCGGGGCATGTGTATTTCGGGGGTGCGCATGAAGTTTCACACGCGATTTTGCTGTCAGAGCGGCGTACGTGTATCCAGTGGGGTGCGCGGGGAGTCCCACACGTGAATAGGCAGTGTGGGCCCTCCCAGGTGTCCCCTCTACCCCCTCCACGGCCCCTGCAGGCAGCCCACACCACAGGGGACTACTATGATCACCAACTCATGTACCCCAGCACCCCCACCCCCAGCAGTGAGGGTCACCTGCCAGCAGGCCCCCACTCATGTCCCACTCATGTCCCCCTGCACGCCCACCCCCCAGCAGTGGGCGTGCAGGAGGACATGAGAGGGACATGAGTGGGGGCCTGTAGGTTTGAATTCAATGCAGTGCTCTCAGGGATCTGAACACTCTGTTCTGAACTCACATGTATACAGTGTCCTCGAAATATATGAGTGCATCTTTTACAGAAGAAGCATGAGTGTGTTGCTTGCACTCTATACGTGTATGTGTGTCACTTTTAAAACAGCAAAGTATGCAGCTATACGTGTGTATGTGTGTACTGTTTTCAATCTATTTGTGTATGCAACTATCAATGTGTGGATGCATGCACAGCTTTTAGGATGTCTGCATGTGTTTTTGAGCTGGACTTGTAACCTTCTCCAGTAACACCATGTATAATGCCAAACCTCCCCCTGCCACATAAGTCTATTTGTCCAGGACTGCAGGGGTTTAACATGCTTACTCATTTTTGTTACACAGGCAATTGTATTTTGCAGTGACACTATAGCCCGAAATGGCACCAGACCAGCTGATACCACTAATTATATTTTAAATAGTACTACATTTTACTAAGGCAATTCCACATTACAGTGGCACTAATGTCACTTCAGTTTGAAATTTCGATTCTCAATACAAAGTACATTGGGGTTTAAATAAGTATCTCGCTTGGTGTCCCATGTTACTGGGATAACACAGGGCATTTAAATATCAGCACTTTATTTCCTGTTCTGAAATTGCATTCCCCAGAGTGCAATGCCCTTTAAATGCTCAGATTTCCATGGTCAATCTATATGGACATTGTGCTGATTATTATACTTTCTAAAATGTGACTTGAATATGATGTATTTCTGTTCTTGTTTTTTTTCCTTTTCTTATATATGTATTTTATGAAGTTGTGTTAACGTTTATAACTAAATAACTTTATAACTAAATACACGATAAAAAAAAATGTACTTCTGATTTTGGAGTATCAGCTGGGGACTCAATCAGCCTGGAACCATTCTTTCGGCGAACCTTGCTTTCAGGTGGATCTCTGGAAACCAAATGCCAAAGGGGCTGATTCATTCAATTATTTGAGCCGAAAAATGGGGATTTGTGCGCCATTCTGCCTGCAAAACACTGTTTCACAAATGGGGATTTGTGGGCAGAATGGCGCACAAATCCACGTTTTACGGTGCAAATAATCCCATGAATCAGCCCCAAAGAGACTGGCCATCCATTCCTCAATGGACTGGTCTCCAATCTGCCTGGACCCAGTCTTTCAAATGTCAGCTCTGCTCTCCCATCTCCAGTTTGTTCCTCAATGTTCATCTCCCCATATTCCATCCTCATAATATCGGGTGTGCATGCAATTATAAATCTTTATGACTATTCCCCTACATTGTGACATAGGTGTGGTTTTCCAGTCCTGAAGGTGGGGGTCAAAATCATTCGTATTGAAGAAATGCCCGCCCATTTCATTCTTTAACCTTCATTTTGGATTAAAACATGCTAATTTGATAAAAAATGATATCACTAATCTAAATGTCATTGAACCCAATAAGACACTTGAATGACCGTGGTGCAATACAATTTAGCAAAGTTATGTATTTTGGAGATTTCCGGCTATTCAAAACATGGCACAATATATATTTGTTTTACATCATTTGGTAGCTATCCCTCCTAGCTACAAAGTGTAAACATTTCTTTTCGATCTGATCTTGCACCCTGATGCAGCAATTACTTTAATGATCAAACATTTGATTTAAGTTTTACCTCATGTTACTGTCTATTCATGTTGCTAGTGTGGATTTGCTGACTTTTCCTGCAGGTGGGAGTGGCGGTGCATCCCCTCCATACTCCTTTTTCTATGCTAGCAATGTGTGTCAAGGAAGAATGTATTTTGCTGTGTACAGAATTCAATAACCTTTCCCCTGAACTTGGCTAATGGAGTTCCTTTTATTGGAGGCCATAACTCTGATAAATGATGACAAGTCCTTTGAAACAGAGATCCCAAATTCATTAGTGATACCTGGCAAGGGATATACTAGAATAATCTTCGGACTAGGCTTGAACAGACCACCAAGGCCATCATGCATTTTCTTTATGTTTTGTTATTGTGAATTCCTGAATTGGGTTATATCTGATCAGCAGAATATTGAAAGAGTTTCCAGTCTCCCTTTAAGCAGTTTCAAACTGCCCCTTTCAATCTCAATCACTCAGGGAGGTTACTTCAAATATTAATGTGATGATTCAGAGCGAAAGGCTTTACAATTTACATCCTTTTGCACTAGAAAACACATAGGAAATATGGTCTTGCTTGAATATCAATCACATTTTGAATGTTAATACATTTTCTCAACACATGATATTCAAAGGATAAGGGCATAAGGGCATGTTAAGAAATTCTGGTCTTTTCAAGCTTCCAAGTTTTGAGAATGAGTGTTTTGGGACCCCGGCTGGGTTCTTATGTTGATGACATATTCTAGAGACTTGGGCCACAATATAACATTCAGATGATTTACTTGTATTATGTGGCTAGTGTATTCATTGAGAGATAGATGCACTTCTTTTGCATGTGCACATTTCTTGTTCAGTTCATGACCTTGTTTTCAGCATGGAAAAGCAAATCTCTTGATTTAGTTTATAGGACTTACAATTGATTGACACAAATAGTCATCAGGCACATGCGTTTAGTTGTATTTTGTATTTTGTGTATACTGGGGCACCCTTTTATCATGGCTGTGAGCAAAATGCATAATCCCACACAAAGCAAACTCCATCAGGCAATGCCTCCCTCACCCCATGTATGGAACCATGATGCTCTTAATTTATTCCATGGAAACAACATTTGGTTACATAATTATTAACAAATTGAAGAAATCGGCCAATTAGAGTTTTGATTGTAATACTTGAGATTTCAACAGAAATATCATGCATGGTGCTTAGGGGACATCAAAAGAAGGTCAAATGAGTGCCAAAGGCAGCTCTGGAGGGTCCAGTTGATTCGACTGTCAAATTAGTTTGAATCAACGTTCGAATCAGGGATACAAGAGGTTTGAGGGTGAAAACACAAGGATCCTGGCTGCATTGGCTTCAAGGTACAGTGAGCCCTGATCCAGGGGCTCAGGGACAATATAGGGCCGTGTTCATCTGATCCCTGCAGTAGGTCACCCCAAATATGCCCTGGGGATTAATCGGAAGCTGAGCTTGCCTCTGCCACACACCACAAACTGGAGGACTTTGGAAAGGACTGCTCTCCCGGCAGGGAGGTTTGAAGTCCAGTGATGAATCAAAGATCAAACTAGTGTGAGATCTATTATTTTATAGGAAAAAGTACACAGGTGAATGGACGAAAGCAAGCCTTCTTTCAAGGGGTCTCATCCTAGTTTTTGAGACAAATGGTCTTTCTCTACTGCCATCAAACCCAAAGTGGTTTGTGCTAAATCAAGTGTACAGGAAGGAGGGAGGTACAGAGAGAAACAAGATGGTGAACTAACTATGCTGAGCTCCCACTGTATACACAAACCCAACCTCATTCCCTTGTCCACAGCATCAAAGGCCCTTTTAGTATGCAGCACCTGTGTGAGGCTAGTCCTTTTATGTGGGGTGTGCCCTTTGATTCCAGTTTCCAAGGACAGCTCCTGCTGAACGGATGTTTTGCTGCAGAGAGGTGTTAATCGACCTCACCAAGGATCAGCATAGCCATTCAGTATCTGGTCTACCGGGCTGGCAGGAACAGGCTGGATGACAAGGAATACACAATATTTCCTGAGCTGAGCTCACAGCACTGACACGTGTATGATATCAATCAGATGTGGCTTTAATAATTATGAGAAATACTAGCCACCAGACTCTAAACTCAGATATGGCTTATTTTGAACATTAATAACTCTCATAATTATGTGGTTTAGGAACAGAGGTACATATCTTAAATGTACCGTCTGTGCTGCAGTGACTTGGCTGTCAGAGCAGCTGTCAAACAGGACACCTGCAGCATTGAAGATCAGGAGGCAGATGTGGCATGGCACAGGTGCCTGCTGTGCTTTTGGCATGGAATTTATGAACAGGGGATCTTCTTAGCAGATCGCCCTTTCTGAGATGAAATAAACCACATAAAAGAGCCTGGGATTCTACACTCTTTCCAGACCTCACACATGGGTCTTGTGGTTCCCATGTCCTTATGCTATCCAATGTGAGGTGCATGCTCAATTGCTGGAGCTGTTACACATTGCCGTAGATGGTCTTTGTGGGCCCGTACCCGCTTGTGCGGAAACCTTTCGGAATAGTAGTTCCAAGACGGATGCCCGTTGTGATCTTCAAGCTGACTGCAGCGGTCCAGTCTTTTCACGTCTCTCCGAGACGCTACCAACTGCTCACGTGATCCTTTATCCAGACTCGAAGCTGACGGTTCTTCGCGTCGCTTCTGCTAATGGCGCTCCGTGAGTTCATTTCAGAATCTTTCTGCTTACTTTGCTAGATACTTTACGTCCATCCTTTCATCTATTCTAACCCTGTTCCTTCTTACTTCTCAGAAATTGTCACCAGTCGTCCCATGCAAACCCTGTTTCCTTCGCATCCAGACCAACCCGGCAAGCCCGTTTCTTTCCCACCTATTCGAGAGACTTATCCCCGACTTTGCTTTCTCCCAGGCTTCCGATAGAGTAAGTTAAGCCCCTTTTGTGTTCCTCCCTTCGTTCCAGCCAGGGCACTTACCTGTCTGTTCTTTACAGAGCCCCTGCCACTCATCTGCTATCCTTCCGATTTCCAGTCCCGGATATTCTACTTCTGACTTTTTTCCTTCGATGGTGAGAGGATTTCTCTTCCGCTTCCTACTAGACTGTCCTACTTCTTTCCCTTCTCTGACATTCTCCTGTTTTCTCCTCTCGTGCATCTAGAAGAAGCCTCCCGTGTGACATCCTTGCACCATCACATCTCAGAGACTCTTCGGCTTCAGCATCCTCCCAATCCACGAGACTCCAGACTCGACCAGGGTTTTCGTTCCCTTAAGAGGGTTTACCTGGTGGTCCTGTCCTCTCCCCTGGGTCTTCCCATCCTGGGTCGGAGAGACCAGGGCTGTTACAGGGGAACTTTCACGGCCGCATTTGTTCTTCCCATATTGGATGCTTCGATATGTCAAGGTGAGCTTGTTGCATCCTTTGGTGATAGATGTTGGCTTAACAACAGCTTTGATCGAATTACAGTAATAACAACAGTGATAACAGGAGTTAAGAGGATTCAGCAATAGTGCTCAATGCCAGTGTTCTTTGCCATGTTTTGCATGGTGAGTTAATGCTTAGATTACGTATCTCTAGTCTTCATTACTATGTCACGAGGACAAATCCCCACACCCAGAAGCTGAACCAGTTCTACATGGTTTCATTTACAGAAATAACTTTGTTATACATTTTTTTTGTGTTAATGGGAAAGGGTTCTCCATAACCTCCGCCTACCCACCATCAGCCCTAATCTTTCCCATGATCTATATCCGCAATCCTGCCACATACCCTTCTCTATTTCACCCCACAAAGTAATCTACCATAAAGTAACTTACTACAAAGTGGTTTCTGTTGATGAAACCATGGTAAACGGCTGAAACAGTTACTCCATCTCAGTGGGAGATTAGATGTACATTTCCCAGACTACATTAGACTATGCGATAACAGCTGGATACCTATATATTTTTCAAAAAGCAGAAGAAACACTTTCGTCTCCACATGGAGGATGACACTCTTAGGCAAAACTCCAGTAAAAGGCCTCATATAGTAACGCCAAACAAAGCAAGGTCATTGAAAAATTCCAGCTTTATTTTGGACTCACAGTCATTAAGAAAGAAAGAAAACACGGTACAATGCGTTCCGTAGCGCACCCGCTACTTGTTCACATACATTCAATTCTGTGTATAATGATACCTTATAAAGCTTTCCCGCAGTCTCTATGGTTCTCCCACTTGGTAGTTCCTTTACTATTTTTGTCGATTGCCTAACAAAAGCACTTTTAGCTATAAAATGTGTCGGCCATTTTTTAGTGTGTTACCAAAAATGCTAATTCAGGTAAAGTGCACAGTGCATCTCAAGATGTTACCATTTGGATCAAAAAAATCATGGACCAAATGTATTACATTTTAGATAAAAAGTATACAATCCTTTAAATCATTTGTTAACTTAAAGTGCATAGTGCCTTCCACAATGTATTTTAACAAGCTAAAGGAGTTCAAACCGCATGAGTAAACCAACATTACAGCAATAGTAAAAGTACTTAAGAATTTTCTTCCAAAATTGCATTGCCATGCAGTCTGGTATACTTGCTTAAGGACCTTATTTCCATATAGTACATTATATTTATAGCAGCATTTAAATAAAGTCTATAGTGCTTTAATATACCTATCTAAATATCATGTTTTGATCAATTGCATTATATTTATAGCAGCATTGAAATAAAGTGCATAATGCTTTAACATACCTATCTGAACACCTTGTTTCAATATGGTGCATTAGATTCATGCTAGCATTTAAGTAAAGTACATAGTGCTTAGATAACCTTGTATCAAAAAAGTGCATAGAGTCTAAATCAGAATTTCAATAAAGTGCATAGTGCTTAATAACGTTATCTTATCTGACCAAGGTCTATGAAGAAAGCTTTCTTTTTTGGTGGATTGCTCAATGCTATACAATAAATAAGACAAAAAAACATTAATATTTACAGAAGTTAAGGATGGAAAACAGGTAAGAAAAAACATGGAAACCGTGTGATACCAACCATTGATTATACTACATAGATAAGTTATGCTCAAAACATATCTTAACTTAAAATTATTATTAAAACCGCAACTACAAGACATTTGTTGCTTCTATTGTCCATTATTTTCATATTTTTATGTGTATTTTTTGCCCTGTGGATGCTAGTGGGTGTAAGAAAAAGAGAAGATTAGAATAAGAATAGAGAAAGTGTCAGAGATATAGCAAGAATAGAAGGGGACATTTATATTGTTTCTCATTCACAATTCAGGTTTCTAAAAACGTATAAAGCTCTTCATCCAGATTATGTCCTTTTGGTTTCTTGGTTTCAAGATCTAAAATTAATATGGTCTCCATCTGTCGCAATTCAAGTTCACGATTACCACCTTGCAAATGTTTCTTAATGTGATGAAGGGCAAAGAATATCAAGCTTTCTACTTTGCCCTCATGTTTGCCTCTAAAATGTATTGCTACTTGATAATATGGATCACAGTTTTTTTATAGCTCTCATGTGTTGCAAGATTCTTACTTTTATTTGGCCAATGGTGCTTCCACTGTACCATAAATCACATGGACATATTAGAGCATACGCTACAAACTATGTGTTACATTACATTACATTTTTGCCTTTAATTCAACCATATGGCCTAATTTGGGGTGTTTGTAGCTTATTTTATTAAGGGCATGTTTGCAGGCCTTGCTTTTTGTACACTTATAGAACCTGCTAGATCTTGCATTCAACCAAGGATCACCACTGGGAATATTTGTTGTAAGGGGCATAAAACGACAGACCAATGAGTCTTTGAAAGACACTGATTTCCTGAAGGTTAATGTCACTCGTTCTCCAAGGGATGGAGATAATGCTTCATCCAATTGTAGCACATGCCAAGGGCGATGGAGAATTCTGCATATCATTTTCGAGTGGGCTCTATAGTTTAGAATTAGTCGGATTTCACTACTTTTCTCAAATTCTATTTGTGTTTTATTGGTAGATAGTAGCCAATCCCAGTCCATACTTTGCACTTTCATGTATGCTCTTTCTAAGATAGCTTTCGGATATCTATGTTTTTGGAAGTTCTGTGCGGTTATTCAGCGTACTTTGTCGAAACATTCCAATTTTGTATAAATTGCAACAGATTCTTATAAATTCACCATATGGTATGCTCCCTTTAGTGATGTTGGATGATTGCTACTGGCATATTGTTACGCTCACCTGATCTCTGCGGGGACGTTGGGGCACGGTTGGAGCCCTCCCTGGATTTGGCTCCCCTGGATCCGGGTCTACCCTCAGCTGCTGTAGTGTGGACTGCTCTGGTCGCTGGTAATGCCCTTGGGAGAAGATAAGAGGCAGTGAAAATGCTGCGGTTGAATTTTGATCCCCCTCGAACCCATCTTGCCAGAATGAGAGGAGCATGCATTTTCCCATAAACTGTCACGTGTTGTTTTGTAAAGATGAGCTCTCCGTCCTGCTTCTCTTCAGCAGGGGCGCTGTAGATTGACCTAGTTGCTTCACTGGTCCATATAAGTGATGGCCCAGACTGGCTGCGACCAATCCCCTTTCGAGGTAAGTGTTCGTAACAATGATTATTGTCCGTACGTTTTTGCAATGTCTCCAATGATTCTTGCCTGTAATTCTTATAATGTCTTTCCTTTTGCCAATAGATGTGAAGATGGCCCTGCTGTGTCGCGGTGTTGGAAACGTGCCTGCACAGTGCCAGAAGGGAAATGGAGTGTCCCCACTGGAGGCTAAGTTAGGTTTCTAGGAAATATGCAAGGCTTAGGTATTGCCCGGCCAAGCGTTAAATGTTTATGCGGTTTCTAACCTTGTGCGTTCCTTTTCTCTTGCAGGGATAGCCTGGCGTCGAATGATGGAGAGCGGTGATCCGAGAACCTGTCAGCGGCTGGTAGATGGAAGATCCATGAAGATGCTGGATGAGAAGAAGACTCCCGTGTAGGTGCACTCGGACATGTGAGGATGAGACGAGCTGCAGGCGATGGATTTGCAGAAACAGGTAAGATGCGCACTGTGCTTTGAGCGATGGTATGACTGGATTCAGGTAAGATGCGCGCTGTGCTGTGAGCGATGGTATGGCTGGATTCAGGTAAGGTGCGCGCGGTGCTGTGAGCGATGGTATGCCTGGATTCAGGTAAGATGCGCGCATTGAAGATGATGTCCAGGCCCTGATGGAATGCGTGCTGAGCTGGAAGCAGGTAAGAGCTTCAGACGCGGTAAGCGTTACGCTGCACAGAGCAGACTAACGCGAAGCCTATACATGTGGGTGGAGCTGGCTTAAATAGCCTGGCTCCAGTCACTCCCCTTTAGCTCCACCTTGTGGTCCCACCTCACCACTCCCATAGACTTCTGCACATGCCTACCAATGCCTTCTAATGGCCATGTCCGGCCTGGGTGCACGTGCTTTGGACTCATTATTTCTTATGAGCCTGGCACCAAAGGTGGCAGCACAGGGTCCATTTGGACCCTTTGGAGGATGAAAGTGATGGCCCTGGGTTAGTGGCCATGACACATATAATGGCATATTGGAGCTTGTCGGTTTACGATAAAGCTCAGTTACAATTTCTCCTTGGCTTGATTTGACCAGGACATCAAGGAAATTGATCCACTCTCTATTGTGCGACTTTGTGATTTTCAGATTAAGAGTATTAACATTTGATATTTCGGCAAAGTCTTGCCAATCCTCTTCCTCTCTGTCCCATAGGATGAATAAATCATCGATAAATCAAAGCCATAAAATTATCTTATTGGTATATTGACTATTGGCATCAGTCCATACCCCAAATTTCTCCCACCAACTCATTTTAAGGTTGGCGTACAATGGAGCAAAACTAGTGCCCATAGCTGTTCCCTGTAGTTGGTTGAAATAGTTATTATTGAATAGGAACACATTATTCTTTAAGCACATGTCGATCATTTCTATAATCATTTGTCCATGTGATTGATAGTTTAGTGATCTACTGTTATAGAAAGTATTTGCATGCTCTCTTGCCATTCTTATGTTGTATGGAGGTGTAGAGCGAGACCTCATCCAATGTGGCAAACATGAATTTGCTTTCCCAAGCTACTCAATTTATTTTACTCAAAAAATCTTTTGTGTCCTGGAGATATGATGGCAGAGTAAATACCAATGGCAAAAGAGTCTCATCTATGTATTTGAATACATTCTCAAGGGAAGCTCCATTCAATGTCACAATGGGTCTACCTGGTGGTTTTGTCAGGTTCCTATGTAAGTTTTGCAATGAAATAAATGGTAGGCATGATGGGACCTTTGTGATGAAGATAACTGCAGTGATCTTCCTCCAATATGCCTAAATCTGCCCATTTAGTCAACAAACCTACTAAATTTGGCATTGATTTCTTCTGATGGATTTGCCTCTAGTTTTTCATAACAGCTGCCATCCATAAGTTGACTTTGTGCCTCTATAATGTAGACTTTTTATTTTGTATGACTATATTCATGCCTTTGTCGGAAGCCTTTATGACACAGTTCGTAAGAGCTTGTAATTCTTTGGGAACTTCTTTTTCTTTCCAGGAAAAATTGCTTTTGGTATTACTATTTTGGAGTCTAGGTTTTTTATGATCATGAATGACCAGATATTGGAAGGCCTCAATGTGTCCACCGGGTTGGAATAATGTATTGAATTTGGACTAGTTCTTCAATTTGCTTTTTTTTTACAGGCCAATCTGTATTGATATTAAGCATTTCTAAATTGATTTCTGTGCTTTTTTTTCTCTGGTTGTGCTATCAACTCCAAATGTGCTAAATCCAATAGGGCATCAAGATCTTCAACAGCTATATCTGTTTTGCCATCCAATCCAATTTGAGATTTCTTTTTTGGTGGATTCATGGGAAACAAATTCTTTAATCGAATCTTGCACATACATTTATCGAAATCAATTCTGGTTTCTGTGTAATCGAAGTTTGATGTGGGGCAAAAATTAAATCCATATTGGAGTACTTTAATTTGTTCTTTTGTTAATACACAGTCAGAGAGATTCACAATGCTAGTATCATCATTAGTACTGCCTACTTCATTGTTTTCTTCCCAGAGCGAGTTCTTGCACTTCTGTCCGAGTCTGAAGTGCTTGTTCCTTTGTCCCCGCTTTGTCTTCTTTTTCCTCCTTGTCCCATTGGTTTCCCCTATCCTCGGCCTGAGTTTTCTTGGGTGCTTTTTTGACCATTTAGTCCCAACATTCTCATCTCGTATAAAAAATGAGTTCTTCTGGTGGGGGTTTCATTTTCACTGTTGGTTGTGTCTGACTCTGAAGTGGTAGCGACTTCACTTGTGATTGGGGTGGTTTTCGCAATTGGCACATTCGGGCTTGTAATATTTTTCCTCAAGTTATCAAAACGACAGGCAAAGGTATAAACTCGACCTTTCTTGTAGTTTTCTTTATCACGAAGAAACTTTCTTTGTTAAAGCAATTTTATATCTTCTTTGTATATTTTTAGGCTTTCATCAATGCTCGTTCTCAATTTATTACCATCTTCACTAGATGTTATCTGTGATAATTGAGTTGTGACTGCTTCAATTCTTATTAAAGTTTTCTGTCTGTCAATCTGAGCATATTTGATTAAAATGTTCAAGAACTGTCCCAAGCAGATGTTTGTTGAGTCACCCCACTCTCTTAGCATTTGTGGATCTTGGTCCTCAAATGATAGTGACGTTAGGATCCTTAGGCCACGTGGGATTCTGCCCACATCCACATAATTCTGCAGTGAATGCTCCTCCCACTATTTACTAATCTCTTTTGTCTGTAACTTCTCTAGCTCTTTTAGTACGCTGGTCTCGTTGTTACCCACATTAGCTTGCAGGAATCTGTTTTTCTTGGCACTAGTGCCGGCATTCTGTGTCTCACAGAACAGACTGAGCTTGCTCTCTGCGGGGCACCTTCTTTAGCTGACTGTGACATCATCATGAAGGCGTAAACTGTTGGTATCCGTTACTTTCAAATTGAAAGGAAAAAGGATACCTTAGAGGCTGAGTTTGCCTTTAGTACACATAAAAAAATGTCATATGTCTATGCTGACAGAACGGATGAGGGCGGAAATGCACAGGAACATAAGGCAAGGCTCGGGAAAACACTTACTGATGTGTCCAGCTCCCCGTTCACCCGACTATGTAAGGCGACTCGGAGGGCTTTGTCCTTCGCCACCGCCAGTGTTTCCTGCATTCTATCTGTGTCAGTCATTCTTCCGGAGCGATAGTCGGTCGGGCAGCAGCACTCATGCATCTAAGTATCAGCCGGTGCACATCCAGCGCCCTTCCCCTTGGTGTATCTCATATATATAGGAATTGGAGAAATTACAGAAGAGAGAAACAGGCAAATCGTGGGAAGAACATTCTTTACAGAGCGACGTAGATGTAGGCAGGATTCCACTAGGTGTCTGAATCCTTACCTCAGCCTCGTTTGATGATCAAGACCCGGAAATGTTACATGAATGAGGCGACTCTATAAACACATGCTCAGTGCAATTTTTAAATATTTTAATGAAATACGCCTGAATTGATCGACAAAAAACCTTGACGAAAATAGAGGAAGTAACTGTATTATTGTCACAAGTTGCACCAAGTGAGGAAGGGCGGAAATTGAAAATCAGAATAGAAGAGGACCTAAAAAGCTTTGAGGATGACATTAAACTTAGAAAACAACGGAAGTTCCTTAGATATAAGGAAAATTATGAAAAAGGTAGAGTCTACACTTTCTCTCAACATTTTGATTTTCTAAGAAAAACTACCATGGACGCAGCAGTAACCAGTGATAACAACCTCGATTTCAAGTGAAGTTGCCTCAACCTCAGACTCTTTTTTTAGAGGAGATAGGACTATTGGAAATTGATAGCGGAAACAGCAACAAAGAAATCGAGGCAGAGACAGACCAGTGGGGCGAAGAGGATGAGGAAAATGAGGCGGGAACAGCAGTACAAATGCATCAGACATACACAAGACAGTTCGGTCGACTCGCTCTGGCAAAAAAACAAAGAAATGATTATGGACACCAAAGACACATGCATTGTGAATCTCTCTAATCATGTGTTAACCAGAGAACAAAATAAAATCCTTAAATATGGCTTTAACTTTTGCCCAACAGCACATTTTGATTACGCTGAAACCAGAAAAGACTGATAAATGCATGTGGAAAATCTGGCAGGGTGAGGTATCTCGTCCTGGGGATTACCTCCCTGTTGCCAAGGACGAGATAGCTTGTCCTTGGCACTTAAGGGGTTAATGAAACAGAAAACGTTAGAAGGTATTGAATTGCAAAATACCAAAATTACAAAATAAGGCCTAGTGTCACGCTCACCTGATTCCCACGGAGGCGCAGGTCTGGCTTCGAGTGCTGATGCTTCTTCAATGGTGAAGCGCAGGACTCTGATGATGGACAGGAAGGGCCCCTCTACTCTGGCTTTTCTGGCTCGCAGGAATATTCCCCTGTGCGTGAAAAGGGAGTATTACCTACTGACGGAATAATGCTCAAGCCTCCCACTCCCTTCCAACCCTCCTCGATAACCTTCCACGATTCCCCGTGAAGTCTCACCCAACAGGTAAGTCTTAGAAGGAAAATGAGCTTTTCCTTTTTCCCTTCCTTCTCTCACCTTGTTTTCTTTTCTTTTCTCTGTAGGCTCTGGGAAGTGGGTGCGGACCGGATGATCGCTGCTGAAGATGGAGGCGCCCAGGAAAGGTGAGTGAAATGCAGCGCAGCAGCGGTCGAAACGCTTTTAAAATGATGTCTTCCCTTTCAGGATCGTCGGTGTGATGTCCCCGTGATGCAGCTTTAGCAGGTAAGGTCTTCTTTCTCTCCAATTCCGTCTTATCTCCTTTTGCAGGCGACCCAGGATGCTGACAGGCGTGGCTGAAGTCCAGATGCAGGAGCTGACACGGTGAGCGTCCAGCTGCGAGGAGCAGAACAACGCGAAGCGTAAGTTGCTGATCGGGCGTGGTTTAAATAGCTTTGGAAGAAGTTCCAGGCATGTACCCTTCCACCGATCAGGTATGTATCCTTCCCCGACCACACCCAGGTGGAAAGTAGTCCCACAGGTAAAGTAGTTCCATTCAGGCCTCAAGAGGGCCTGGATGTAGCAGCATGGTCTGCATCAGGTAAGTGCACATTAAAACACTTGAACACATGTGTAGCTTTATGAGCCTGGCGCCTAAGGCGCCAGGACAGGGGTCCAACATGAGCCTGGCGCCTAAGGCGCCAGGACTGTGTCCAAAGGGCCCCAGCTTGGGCCCGCTGGCACTTCCCTGGGGGAATGATGCCTGCCTCTGGGGTTGCTGGGTCGGACTTGGCTCCTTGGAGGTAGGCATCATGACAGTACCCCCCCTCAAGGCCCCTCCCAAGGTTGTTCCCTCCGGGGGTTTTGGCTTGTTCGGAAATCTCCGGTGGAACCTTTGTATTAATCGAGGTGCGTGAACATGGTTACTAGGCTCCCACGATCTCTCCTGAGGTCGTTATCCCTTCCAGTCAACAATATAGAAGAGTTTTGACTTTAACACCTTGGAGTCTAAAATGTCTTTAACTTCGAATTCTAATTCCCCTTCAATTTGAACTGGGTCTGGAGGCTTGGACAGTCGGGTCCCTGGTTGTACTGGCTTCAAAAGTGATGCATGAAAAACTGGATGAATACGCATGTTAGACGGTAAATCCAGTTTAAAGGCCATGGGATTGATTATAGCCTTGATGGGATAAGGTCCTATGAATCTGGGATTGAAGGTTCGCGGGCCCTTGAGGGGTAAATGTTTTGTTGCTAGCCATACCCGGTCTCCTACTTGGTAAGGAGGAGTCTTACTTCGGTGCAAATCAGCATTTTCTTTATACTTTTTCTTGGCTTGCTGTAAATGAGTTGCAGCTTCTTTGAAGGCTCGGGTTATTGTGGAATGCAGATGATTTACTGCGGGCATTTCCAGGGTCAGAGGTGGATCTATTTCAGAGGTCCGAGGATGGTGACCATACAAAGTATAAAAAGGAGTTTGTCCGGTTCCAGAATGCACTGAATTGTTGTATGCATATTCTGCGATCCAAAGGATGTCTTTCCAATTTAACTCGGATTGGTGTAACATGCACCGAAGATATTGCTCGAGAGTCTGATTGGTTCTCTCGGTTTGTCCGTCGGTCTGGGGGTGGTGGCTGGTGGATAACCGCACATCTATTTGTGCTAGTTGACAACATTTCTTCCAAAAATGGGAGATAAATTGACTTCCACGATCCGAGACTAATATGGAAGGAAAACCATGTATGCAAACTATATTCTCCAGAAATTCCTTGGCCAAGGTGGAAGCTGAAGGCAAACCTTTTAAAGGGATAAAGTGGGCCATTTTGGAGAATAGATCCACAATTACAAGGATAGTGTTGTAACCAGCACAAGGAGGCAGGTCAGTTATAAAGTCCATTGACAAGGTGTGCCATGGTGCCGGTGGAATATCCAAGGGTTGAAGTAGGCCGGCTGGCCTTTTCTTTTGACCCTTGTTTTGGGCGCAAATTCCGCAAGACAATACAAAAGACTTTATGTCTTTTCTCCAAGAAGGCCACCAGAAGTGGCGTTTGATTTTTTCCTCCGTTTTAGCGATACCAGGGTGTCCTTCCATTAATGATTCATGATGATGGGCAATAACAAGTTCTTGCAATTCTTTACTTGGTAGAAACAACCGCTCCTGGAAGTAGGGTAAATCATCCTTAACGGTGTAATGAGGACCCTTTTGACTCCATTCCAGTAAGGCTGAAGAGTCTAGAAGTTGTTTTACTTGCGTTTGGATGTCCTCAATAGTTTGCAATGAAGTTAGGCCTAAGATTCTTGGTTCAGGTATGATTGGCACAGGTTCTAAAGTCGAATTGGGTTCTTCCATGCCAATCCGGTATAAGGCGTCCGCTTTACCATTCTTGCAGCCAGGGCGATAGGTAATTACGAAATAAAATTCCGCAAAGAATAGAGCCCATCGGAGTTGTCGTGAAGATTGAGCTTTGGCCGTCTTTAAATAGTGTACATTTCTGTGGTCCGTAATTACAGTGATGGTGTGTCTTGCCCCGAGAAGGTAGTGACGCCAAGCCTTGAAAGCAGATTTAATAGCCAGTAACCCCTTGTCGGTAATTTCGTAGTTGATTTCAGGAGGAGAACATTTCCTGGACCAAAAGGCCACAGGGTGTAGTTGGTTAGTTTCTGGGTCTCTTTGCGACAAGACAGCTCCCATGGCCGAACTGGATGCGTCGGTTTCCACAATGTAAGGGAGATCTGGGTGCGGGTGCTTCAATACAGGTGCAGAGGTGAATTTGGTTTTCAGGTCCTGAAAGGCTCGTTGGCCTCAAGAGTCCATTCAAAGCGTTTGTTTTTCTTTAGGAGAGCTGTGATGGGTTGGACTGTTCGGGAAAATTCCGGAATGAATCTTCGATAGACATTGGCAAAGCGGAGCATGCTCTGAACTCCCTTCACCGAGCTAGGAGATGGCCATTTGAGGATGGCGTCCACCTTTCGCGAGTCCATTCGGACTCCTTGAGGTGTCAGGATGAATCCGAGAAACTCAACTTCTGTGGTATGAAAGACACATTTTTCGAGATTTGCAAATAGTCTGTGCTGGCGCAATTTCTCAAGAACTGCCCTAACATGTTTTCTGTGATCGGATTCTGAAGAAGAGTACACCAGGATGTCGTCAATATAAACAATGACACAGACATCGATAAATTCCCGATGAACATCATTCATAAAGTACTGAAAGGCGGCAGGTGCATTGCACAAACCGAAGGGCATCACCTGATATTCGAAGAGCCCAAATTTGGTGCGAAATGCAGTCTTCCATTCGTCGCCTTCTTTTATACGCACCAGGTGATAAGCTCCTCGGAGATCTAACTTGGTGTACACACAAGCGTCTTTCACCTGGTCGATAAGCTCAGGGATCAGGGGCAGAGGATAACGATTCTTAATCGTTATTTGACTTAGGGCGCAATAGTCTATACATGTTCTAAGGTCGCCCTCTTTTTTCGGCACGAAGAACAGAGCTGAGGAGACAGGAGACTTGGACGGGCGAATAAAACCATTGGCTAGGTACTGATCTAAATACTGACGCAAATGCAGGTTCTCAGGTTCCGTAAGAGCATAAATCCTACTACAAGGTAGTTGAGCATTGGGTACCAGATCGATTTGGCAATCATAAGACCGATGGGGAGGTAACGTGTTAGCCTGTTCCTTCTGAAAAACGTCTTGGAATTCTTGGTATTCTGACGGTAGCTGTACAGGGGTGGAAGTTGCTGAGGCTAGACCCATAACTGGATTTCTTGGATAACAAGTTGGTTCACAATCAGGAAAACTTATCTTCTTTGCTCGCCAGTCGATTCTGGGATTATGTGTTTCTAACCAAGGAATTCCAAGAATTACTTGAAATTGTGGGGCCTTGATCACATCAAACAGGATTGCTTCCCGATGTCCATCCTGACCCACCAGTGTCATTTCAACAGTGGAATGCGTTACAGGTCCTGAGGCTATTTCGGTTCCATCTACTGTAGTAATGACATCTTGGGTTACTTTCGGGCGGAGAGGGAGCTTAATCCTGGAAGCCAATTCACGGTCTATGTAGTTTCCAATAGCTCCACTGTCGATGTATGCTTTTACAGCATGCAACTGCTGAGGCTGTTTTGGGACCACGAGCACCATTGGCATGACAAAATGCGAGGTCAAAGAGTTTGTTTTCAAGCTCGGCAAGTGGACCCCTACGCTTGTCGGGCTAGGTCGTTTCCCGAATCAGGTGTCAATAAATCGTTATCAGTGGCTCCAACCACCTTCTTAGGTGGTTTAACCGGACAATTTCGAAGAAAGTGACCGGAAGTCCCGCAATACAGACAAAGTTGCATTTGCCGCCTTCTCTCTCGTTCCTTCTGCGTTAATGGTCCTTTAGCACCGCCGATTTGCATAGGTTCGGATACGTCGGTACTCTTGGAGTTAGCGTGGGTTTTGATCGGTACTCGGGTTTCGTACTTGAACCGATCTGC
Organism: Ambystoma mexicanum; assembly: GCF_040938575.1. Lineage (NCBI taxonomy): Eukaryota > Metazoa > Chordata > Amphibia > Caudata > Ambystomatidae > Ambystoma > Ambystoma mexicanum. The sequence continues at coordinate 748,062,062 of NC_090923.1, read as the reverse complement.
TTTTCTTTTTTGAAATCTGTGATCAAGTTGAACCACCAAGTCTATGTAGTCTGCGCAGACCTGAGGTGGATCTACTATCTGAGCTAGAACATCCTTAAGCTCTCCGCGCAGGCCTCGATGAAACAATGTGATCCTTTTGTTTTCTGGCCATCCAGTTTCCACAACCAGTCTATTAAAGGTGGCAACGTAGGACAGGCGATCCTGATTACCTTGTCGTAAGGATAGCAGTTCGTTATCAAGGGCCTGTCCTTGAGAGTGTCGAGCAAACAATCTTTCCATGCTGGCCTGGAAGCCCTGAAAATCCTGGAGAATTGGATCATCCTGATTTACCAATGGAATAGACCAATCGGCAGCACTGCCACTGAGGTAAGATAGTATAAAGGCTACCTTGGTCTGGTCGTTAGGGAAGACCCCGGGTCTGCATAGAAAGTGTAAACGACATTGGTTCATAAAGACGGCATATTTCTTGGGATCCCCCGCAAAACGTTCAGGCGGGGCCAAAGACATGTGTCCAGGTAGATTGATTTTTACCGGGTTATTCAAACCCATTGATGTGGAAGTACCTCCGGAATTAGGTAAAGGAGTGTGCCCTGCCTGGGCCTGCAATAACCTTTTGGCCAGGTCATCAGTTCTTTCCTTGGATAGGACAGTTCTCTTTTGAGAGCGTTAGTCCCTGGCGGGCTGAGTGCACTTCTGCCCGTAATTCCCCCAAAAGCTGGGCCAGCTGATCTGTCTCGTAAGTCTCCATAGCGCCCGGATGGGAGATTGTGGGTAGGCTTCGCGTTCTGTCACGCTCACCTGATTCCCACGGAGGCGCAGGTCTGGCTTCGAGTGCTGATGCTTCTTCAATGGTGAAGCGCAGGACTCTGATGATGGACAGGAAGGGCCCCTCTACTCTGGCTTTTCTGGCTCGCAGGAATATTCCCCCGTGCGTGAAAAGAGAGTATTACCTACTGACGGAATAATGCTCAAGCCTCCCACTACCTTCCAACCCTCCTCGATACCCTTCCACGATTCCCCCTGAAGTCTCACCTTAGGGTTTGGAAGGATGAGCTCTCCATCCTGCTTCTGATGCAGGGACGCGTTGAAACCCAGTTACTTCACTGGATTGAGGTTTGATGGGAGTTCAATATAAGCTTGACTATTCAGGTGAGGCGCTGTAAGAGTTCTGTTGCAAGTTCAAAAGTTCAAGCTTAATAATAATGTTCATTGTCTTATTGCAGCAAGCGCTAATGCTTATGTCTTTTTCCCCTTAGGGGCCGGAGTTCGGAATGCCGGAGATATGGCGCCGACCCAAGTGTAAGTTCTGGATGAGCGTTCAGGTAATGTCTTTGCATTCGCTCATTCAATGTCTTTGTCTTTTTTCCCCATTGGGGCCGGGGTCCGGAATGCCTGGAAGCGGCAGGACCCGAAATGAAATGGGAATGACCCAACAGGTTAGTCTTAGAAGGAAACTGAGCTTTTCCTTTTCCTTTTTCCCTTCCTTCTCTCACCTTGTTTTCTTGTCTTTTCTCTCTAGGCTCTGGGAAGTGGGTGCGGATCCGGATGATCGCTGCTGAAGATGGAGGCGCCCAGGAAAGGTGAGTGAAATGCAGCGCAGCAGCGGTCGAAACGCTTTTAAAATGATGTCTTCCCTTTCAGGATCGTCGGTGTGATGTCCCCGTGATGTAGCTTTAGCAGGTAAGGTCTTCTTTCTCTCCAATGTTGGGACAATATTTCTTCACTGTATCCCCTCTTGAGGAATTTCTCCTTGAGTTCTGTGGATTTTAACCTGGACACACTAAATATCAGTAACAATTGGCCCGCAAAGAGCAAATTAAAGAATAATTCTAGGTTTAATCCTCTCTTCTAAGCAGATGGGCACATGGAAGCCTTCCAAGACCTAGTCATACATGACTATAGGAAAGTCAGGAATCACCAAAAAAGAAAGATAAACCCTAAAGAACTCCAGAATAAATAGATTGCATAATTAAAGCTTCTGATAAGCACACAATTATAGTCATCCTAAACAAAATTGACTATGTAAAGGAAGCTAAGAGACAACTGTCCGATGGTTGGTGCTATAAAAAAACTAGATTGTGACCCTACACCTGGGATTGACCATAAATGGACTACTTTACTTCTGCATTGGCTGGAGAAAGGCATCCTTGATCAGGAGGATTATGACTATTTACACATCAAGTTTCCCACAATGCCGACAATTAATTTTTTGCCTAAACAGCACAAGAACTTGAAGAGACTCCCAAACAGACCGATAGTGACTCTAAACGGAGAATTGCTATAAACATCTCAAAATGTTGATGAAACACTACTCCCCTTTGTGGTCACCCTTCCCTCATATCTCTGTGATACCAAGGATTTTTTTAGCAAAATGTGTAACATGGGAACCTAATTTTATGCTGGCAACACTAGATGTTGTCTCACTTTACACAACCATCCAACATTCTGATGGAAAACTAGCATGCAAGCACATTTGGAAACCAGGTATTTAAACTTTTCATCCCATGGAGATAATCTAAATGATCGATATCTGTTTGACCAACAATGTCTTCCTTTTTAACAAGGACTACTACATCCAACTACAAGGCACAGCAATGAACACCATCTTTGCCTCAGTTTATGCCAACCTAATGATGGGTTGGTGAGAATTGTCTGGACAGAAGCAAACAGCAAACATACAGACAAGATCTTACTATGGCTGCATTATATCGATGATCTCTTCCTTCTCTGGAGAGGAGACGAAGGAGAATGGAAAAACGTATAAAGAATCAATTATTTTCCTGCATGTTGTAGTGAAACCTGCTCAAGACGTAACCGTAACATAGTAAAGAATCAATTATTTTCCTGCATGTTGTAGTGAAACCTGCTCAAGACGTAACCGTAACAGAATTATATCGAAAACCCACAAGCTCAAATTTGCCATTGTTTGCCATTAGCAATCACACCCCATAACCCCCACGCTCAAATGAAGCATACCATATGGGGAATTTGTGAGGATGCTTCAGGATTGTACCAAATTGGAATCTTTTGATAGAGAGTGCCGAGTAACAGCATTCAATTTTCTGAACCAAAGATATCCCAAGGCCATTTTGGAAAGAGCTTATATAAAAGCACAAAGCTTGGACCATGACATAGGGCCTCATTCCGAGGCTGGAGCTATCCATGGAGTAAAGAGCACCATGGTAAGCAACCATGGAGCTATTTACTCCATGGAAATCCGGCATGGTGAATGGAGTAATTACCGGTCCATTCCAAGGTTGGAGGGACCGGTAAGTCCCCATTCACCATACCGGTTCCCCATCCCCATTCCTGCCCCCATAGGGCTCAATGGGAATGGGGAAGGAGTAAATTACGGCACCGTAAATTACGGTGCTGTAATTTACTCCAAGGTCCCTTTGCGGGTTGGATTTTTAACGCCTGCTAAAAGCAGGCGTTAAATGCCAACCCGCAAAAGGGAACTCGGAATATGGTGGTAAGTGTTAACGGTCACCGTTGCCATTAACGGTGACCGTTAACCCTTACCTCCAGCCTCGGAATGAGGCCCATACACTTGCTAACAAATAAGGTGCTAGTCAACAAACACGACATTGACCAAACAAGACTTATCCTCACCTTTGGGGCTCATTCCAACATTATCTGGCAAATATTAAGACACTGGCACGTGTTGCTATTGGATGCCAATTTGTCTTCAATTGTAGAAGAAAGAGTAAACATTATGTTTAGAAAGTACACATCTCTTAAAGACTCTCTGGTCTGCAGCTTTATGACTCCTGACAAATCTAGCAGCTCGTCTACATGGTTGAATCTGCATCCTCCAGGGTTTCATAATTGTACAAACTGCAAGGCATGCAAATTTGCAGAAAACAAGACTAGCTATTTGCATCTGGTGTTGGGCCACAAAGTCCAATTGAATGTAAATGTCTCATACAACACAGAATATGTGGTATATCTCCTGACGTGCCCTTGTGAACTTTGGCAAGCTCAAGCTCCACATTTTACAGCACATGAGAGCCATCAAGAATTTTGATCCCTCCTACCCAATGGCATCACATTTCCAAGAGAAATACAATGGCAAATTGGAAGGCTTTATGTTTTACGCTATACATTTCATAGAGAAACACTGTAGAGAAGGAAACAGAGCTCAAGCTGCACCAAACAGACATAGAATACATTTTGGATCTCGAAAGAAAGAGACCGAAAGGACATAATCTGGACGAAGAACTGTACACCTTTCTGGGTGGCTGATATAGAAATAAGAGACACATGATAGGGCACTTTGAGCAATCATGGTCCTAGGTGGATTGTGATGCCTTCTATTTATCTCTATTTCCTATCCTTGTCCTCCAGATTTGCCCAGCCCCTTCTTGAACTTGTCATATTCTCTCCATTCCTTATTTTATTACTATTCCTTTCTTGTTTTTGTACATTCTTTGAGTGTGCTCTGTATAATTGTTCAATAATAGATTCGAGAGGTAGTCCCTTTGGTAGGCTTCTTGTTAAACCACAATATATGTGCTTGCACCTCAAACGTTTATGTCTGAACAAGCTGCAAATTTAAAATGCCCATACAGATTTGTATTTTATGCGTGGCAACTCTGCCCAGTTACCCGTGCACAGAGACTTGTCCGGTCTAGAACATCAAGCACTATGCACAATACACCTCAACCTTTTAGCCATTTAGTATTGTGTATGTACTGTGCATTCTATTTGAATTTTTATAAATTTCTGTCGATTTTAATATTTGTCTGCCTCTACACGCTATGGGAACCATAAGCATTATCATGCACTATGCACCTTACCCTATGCCCGATGCACTTTAATCATCTACGGTCATTTTGTACTTTGCATGCACTATGCACTTTATTTGTACAATGTTAGACATAAATGTTGTGCTTACTTAATTGCCCGGTTATCTGGGTCTTTGTCTCTGCACAACAACAAAAAGCACAATGCATTTTATGTATTTTAACTATCGTATCGTGTACTTTGACTATCTTGTTACAACAGAACTTTAATGCATTACGCACTTTATTAGGATTTGAATAAGCATTCGAATTTAGGATTCTCTCAGCAATCATTTATTTCAACATTGGATCCTATGAGTTGGCACTGCGCATACTATCTATGAACATGTAGTATTCGGTATATGCTCCGATCAAACTAGACGACCTGCAACCATCATTTCTGGTTAGACTTGTGTACAAACAATGGGCATCATGCATTATGCTTCCTATTTTATCCACCACGCACTATCGCTCGTTCTGTTATAATGAAGGTTGTATTTATTTTGTATTGACTGTGCATTCAAAAGTAGCACTGCAGTTTGTTATGGAACGTAGCTAACAACCAATCTGGATAAGATGTTCATATACCGGTTTGTAACTAATTTCACTCTGCCTTCCTATTCATAGCATAGCTGAAAGTGAACTTCATAGAAGAAAATGTAAAAGAAATGGCTGATTGCACCTGCCTAAGGGTTGCCTGTACTTCTCTGGTAACACTTCAGCTATAGAAAGAATAAAAGGACTAACAGCAGAGAATCAGAGAGAACATCAACTGTCTCTTTAAAAACACGATCAGAGCAACGTTTTAATTGTATTTGAACAAGTGTCCAGTAGGCTGCAAAACGCATAATACTGGGTTTCTTTTTGACCGAGTGATGGAAAAATGAACTGGAATTTGGTCCTTGACAATACCTTTGTCTGATTGAGTTTACTTTTGGGCAAGTTGCGGGATCCATACAAGTGCAACCTCAAAGCGCGATTGTATGCACCTTTTTTGTTCTTTCTAGTATACAATACATTTGAATATAATCTAAACCTGAAATAGACCAACTGTCAATGCATCTTTATCATGCAGGGTCTACCATGTCTTTAACTCCTGGCCATTTACCAAATCAGACCCTGCATGATAAAGCTACACTGATAGTTGGTCTATTTCAGGTTTAGATTATATTCAAATGTATTATTTGTTGGTTTTGTTTATATGTTCATAGCATACCACACACCTCTATGCGCCAGTTTATATGTAGTTTATTAGCAAAGTAAGAATGTAGGTTTTAGACCATTTAATAAAGATATTTACAGAGAACTATCCCGCTCACAAATTGTGTGATATTACTGCGATTGATCTAATTCTCAAGATAGCCATAGTAAAAATATTTGGTTTGCATTTACCTTTTTCTGTTTAAAAAACCTCTTCAGTTCAAACCTTGTTTCTTGTGCATTAGCAAACTTTTAGTTAAGTCTTTTAGTTCCGGCTCACCACGCTGCGCTAACTAGCTCAAGGATGCTTAAACAATTTGCTGAGAGTGTTCAGGGATCGAAATTTGGATTTGTTGATTGGGAGCAAAAATCAGCTACTGGGTATCAGTCATCACCCCTAAAGAGAAGCTACCCCCGGGCAGCCAAGAGCTAGTACATAGCATGCAACAAATGTAGATCGCTCTCAAGATGCAAACTGTAATATTATGCAGCAGGCTTTAAATGTCTTTACGCATGTCCTTGAAGCTCTTTTATGCACACTCCCAAACCTACACATGTAGAATCACATAGCTTTTTTTTATATGTTAACACTTGATTTGGGAGTCAAGTATAGCTCCTGGTAGCTGTTGGATTCAAGCAAACCAGGCTCCCCTTGGCTATAAACAGGAGATATATAGCTAAGAGCTCTTGCCAATTTCGAACCCTGTCCCTGGTTACCTGTGTGTTCCAGAAGAGAAGTTGAGGTCAAGAATGATAATAACAGCAAGCTGGCTCATGGCAGTGTGCCAGCTTAATTCTCGTTGTTTGCCACTTAAAAAGAGATCCGTACATTAGTGTCCGGCATTACTGTGAGACTGAGTAAGCAGCGACACAGCAAAACACCCAGCAGAGATATTTCTATCCATTGTAAACTGACACGTTTCATAGAACAAAAAAGAAATCAACAGAAAATTCCAAATGCACATCCAATCAGTGGTCGCATCGAGCTTATTTTCTGGTTTAAAGCCTTTTGAAACAGATTTTAAATGGCAAATTCAAGCCAGGCTAATGACAGAAACCCAAGTGTGCATCTATGTGTTTCGTTGAAAAAGTAATTCCAAAATGCAAATATCCAATGCCTGGCGAAAATGTGTAGTTTACAGTCCCAGAGGGTTATTTTAGAGCTGGGAGCTACCCGTTTAGCATTCTCCAAGTGACCGGTGTGTTGCTATGTATCATGTAGGATGGTGTTTCCCAGGGGGATTCAATGGAGCATATTCTCTTCCCCTGAACAATTCACTTTCAGAGCAGATGAGGCACCTTAGAATTAAAAAATAAAGGCATCTGTTCTTCCCATCATCTCATATTAGGTAATCAAAACTGAAATCCCACATTAACTCTCGCGAGGGACAAACATACCATAAAGTAGTGTGTGAACTGGTTGAGCTAAACCCAACATTTAAAAAGCGTGAGAACTGGAAGAGCTCTGTAAACAGGCATATTGCAATGTAAAAGAAAATGAACATTTTACAAACCTGTTTGTTATTGTATGCAGGAACACGCTTTGTCAGTCTATCCTGCTCGTTGCATAAGTATTGTTTTTGAGGCAGTTGATATAGCACTGCATTTTGTGTATCAGTGTTAAGTGTTATTAACAGAGCATTCGTTACACTATAATTACCTTCCAGGTGCTAGGTAATTGCCTCTGAAGTGTCATGTGTTGGATTAATCTGTCCGTTTAAAGGGTTCCTCTATTTCTCAGAGGTTGAACCGGAAAGACTGGGTTCAGCAGCACTCGTTTATTGGATTGGCTGAGCCTGTGTTTTTGGTTCATAGTCTGTTGATCGCACTCCATATACCACGTGTGGCCAACAACAGAGCAAACAACAAATGAGATAGGTTTCAAAACAGACTTTATATCTTTATCAGGGTACATAACAGGATAAACGCATATACGTCCTAAGGGTTGAGAAAATAAATGTGCCACTCTTGGAGCAATCTCACCATAAAGAATGGGAACCTATAGGGCATCTGGGTTTTCCTGTCCAGTAGTCAAACACGTTCTTTGCTGTAAATAGTCTGAGATATAGTACCTATCACACTTCCTAGAAACGTAAACAATGTCAGGGATATACTGGCCAGCTCACGGTTTGCAGCACCGGGGGATAACATGCCCAGACGACGGTCTGTGGCTCTCAGGGATTTAGCACCCAGCTCGTTCTATCAGCCAGTGCCTGAAACTCTCACCCTCGGCTTGGGTCCACCTTGGACAATGCTCTGGTTCACAACTCTCTTTCATCGCTGTCTTCTTGGCTCTCCTTGCTTACTCAGATTGATAAGGCATCTCCAACGCAGGCCAGTGAAGTCTTTTGAGACAATCGCTCTCATAGGGCAATCAACTTTCTTGAGCCACTTGTTTCTCTTTGGTCCCCTCACTCTCTTGAAGCTCTTCAGCATTTGGCCACATAGCTCCTTTGGTCCACTCATCTCTCAGGGCCCTCTGTTCTTCTGGACCAATTGAGTTGCTGGGTTCATTTACACTTCTGTTTCTAGGCCAATGGGCACGCTTCTTGTTGCAGAGAGTACTTTGGGTCACACAGCTCTCTCTTTTCAGCATCTGGTCCCTCTAGAGATCTCCTCTTTCTGCCAGTCCCAAAAAAGTGGGTCTATGTCCGAATGCCATTTACAAAAGCCGAACCTGCGGATTCCAGATCAAAAGGCTGCATTCCGCAGGTTCTGCCTTTTGTAAATGGCCCAATCATGGTCCCTTTTCGGGGTGGCCCCCTCCGATCGCACCACTGCTAAGCAGTACTCTCTGCCCCTCCCCCAAAAGCCCTCCCTCCCACTTATCTGGTGTGGACTCTGACAGCCTTCCTGTCTGGATACTGCAACCCTGGCAGCTCGACACACAGCACTTTGTGCTTCTGTGAACAACCTTTTGTGCCTTGGGCTTCCGGGGGCCACAGGATCTAGACCGCCAACGGACAAGTGCCACACTTGCTTTACTTCCCTTGAGCCTTTCATGTGTTGCTGAGGCACGTTATGTTTCAACAAGGCTTTACATTGGCCACTAGGCTCCCTCTCAGATCGTCTGATTGGTTTGAAATCAGCTGTAAACTCTGTGGCCTGGGCTGAGGCGGTACATGGCCCAGTGGATGCTATGTGCTGGTTCACAGTCTTCTACTGACCTTCTGCAGATCCCTGCATCCATGGTGTAACATAATGCATCGTCTACATGGTGAGTCTTGGGCTGCACACTCACTCAAAGAATGAGCAATGTCTTTCCAGAAAGAGGGGCTAGTGTTGGAATGATTGTCATACTTTTCTCAACTTGCAGTTTCTGCATACTCTCAACAGCAGTCATGTCTTTATCTGAATGATCCGGGATAAAATTTAACTTAATCGACCCCTTTGTGAGGGTGTAGGAGTAAGGCACTGTGTAAGTACAAAGTAAAGTACCTGTTAAATATTCAGATGCATAATAAATAATTATATACACCAATCTGCATTGTGTGAGAAGTCTTATTTTAACACCATTTACAAATCCATGAAGGATTTGTACAAGATGGCATATTCAAGAAGTGTTGTCCTACCTCGACTTTCATAAAATTATTGTGCAAAGCTAATCAAACAAGTGGCAAACACTCAGATGAACTGTGATATTTAAAGTACAAAAATATATAATCGAGTTTAGCCAACTCTATTCTTATGTATGTATTGGAATGCTAAAATCCATGCAAATCAGAACTGGTGTTCTAATGGGATAAATCATAAGGGCGCAGATGCATTGCTTGGGGTGAAAGGGCTGTAGCCCGGGGTCTTTTGGTTCTAGCCCCAGATAGAAGCTCAGTGGCTACAACCAAAAGGCTAGCTAGCCCTGAGGCCCGACAGTCGCAACATTAGCGTAACCCCAGATCTTTTCCAGTCCTAGCAACACACCTGGGGCCCTCGTTCCATCATTCCCCCCATTCATTAGCATCAGAACTGGCAGGTATTAAATGGTACTAATACCTGCCTTACCACCCAATTACTAATTAATGTTGTATATCAAAAGATCAAATAAATGATGACGTTCAAAGCCGGCTTAAACACACATTGAAGATTGCAGACTGCAGGTTTTTATTCCCTCCTTTTTCCCCTTGCATCCCTTGCCTTGTTCCGTTTTCTCCTCCTCCACAAAAACAACTTTCACCTTTATGACTGTTCCACTCTTGGACTAGGTCTCTGAATTAAGATTGGCTTGGCAGCCCCAGAGATACCATCTGGGAAATAACTGCATTAAGACAATTGGATGCAACTGATATATTAAGCCAACATTTCTAACAGGATTGCCCAAGCACGTTCCCGAGCCCCTCACACATCCAGCACTACTCAATCTGTTATTCAGAGCACTCGAACACTGCCTTAGAACCAAATTACCTATGATAGCTAAACGCATATAACTATTCCCTAACTTTCTCCAGAAAACGATTCATTTAAGATGGACCAACACACATCCATCCTTACATAAAGCCTTTCCCTTTTCGCATTTGCCCAAATTCCCTTCTCTACTTACTCTCATTCTTGCATTCATTTTCCTCACTATTCCTCAAGCACAATAAGTACTGTATCACCCAGGTGGGGTCTCAATATGTAAAGGACATGGACCAGGTGCTCTGAAACTACCACAGTTGTGATTTGGTGCAGTATAAAAGCAGAGTAACATAACAGATATGGTTACAGGTCATTTGGTCAAAAATAAATGGTCGACAGGACAAATGGTCGACGCAATTTGGTCGAAAGACAAATGGTCGAATTTTTTTTTTTGGGGGGGGGGTCCCCCCACCAAACCCCCTTTTTTTTGGTAAAAAACACCTTTTTTTCCTAAACGAAAACCTGAAAAATAAATATATAAATATAAAAAAAAATTCAACCATTTGTCTTTCGACCAAATTGCGTCGACCATTTGTCTGTCGACCAAATGACTGGACACCAACATATATGCTAATTGGATGATGTTGCACAAACACTTCAAGCTAGCACTGTCACTATGAATACAATACTCGTCTGGTGGTCCGGAGCATTTGTGAGCTGTACACGCATTTAGGAATCCTAGCTGCGTCGTGAGAATAATCGGGCCTGCAGAGCCAGAAAGTGCTGTGCTCGAACGCCGACGCTGGAATCATCTGAGCGGACGACGCGCAGCGTGAGGACTCGCTGCCTATAACAGGTTTACTCTTTCTTTGAAACCCGGCCCAGTGCCGTTATTAACATATTTAAACGTGTATCCTTGTTTTTTATATAAGCCCTGGCACCGGCACCGTTATGTACACATTTAAAAGCATACTTAATATTTTATATTAGCCCAGCACCGTTAATAAGGAAAAAACTTTAAAGGAAGGTTCCTCTTTCCTTCATTATCGAGGTACCTGTATTAAGAAAAAGCACTTGAAGGAACTCTCTTTATTCTGCTAAAAGCACTGCACTGCACTGCACTGTTAATACGAGGTGACATTTCAGGAAATGCTCCTCACTTTCTTAAAAGTAGACATAACAAAGTACTATGAAATATATATCCCCCTTCTCAGGAAAAAGGTAATAGACAAAGCAAGAAGGTGGTGTGGAAAAGGCATATATTGGACCCTCAAGATACAAGCAGCAAAGGTGGCGTTTTTCTTATTAAACATTACATTTTTGAAATCCTTTCTTGAAAATTCATAGCTCTAATGTCATAAACTCATAGCACGGTTGTGTGTTCAGCCTACGTAATTGTCAACAAAGGATTACTCAGGGACACGTTAAATCAAACCTTGCTTAAGTGTATCGGGCATCAATATATACACCTCAGGTAACACGGCTAATAGGAAACCTCAAGCAAAAGAATCACCCAATTCCACATCAAATCAGAGGCCAAAAAGTGATTCCCCAACTCCTAAAGAAGATATATCAGAAGCCACCACGCATGCCATACTTCTGGAAATAAAAGCACTAAAGCCTTTCATGGAGGCAACCAATCACAAATCATGACAAATGGTCGGCATTTGAAACCAGGATCTCTGAAGTTGAGCAAAGGGTTAATAATGCGGAAGACCTCACAGGAAGAGTTCAAACGCTTAAAAACAAGGTTATTTTTATTACAGAAACACACAGAATTTAGAAAACCGTAAAAGGAGAAATAACCTGCGAATTGTCAGACTTCAGAAAGGAGTGGAAGGTGAAGATCCAATATTGTTCACCAACACACTCCTCATGAAACTTCTAGAACTTCCATCATCAAACAATTTAAATATTCAAAGAGCGCACCATATTCTTCCCTATATTCCTGTACAGTCTACGAGTGGCGCCAACAACTCCTCCTCAAGGACAATGATCTTTGCTCTATTAGTCTTTTCACATGTTCACTTAATCCTGGAAAGAGCTAAACTCAAAAACGACCTAACTTGGAATGGTAAGAACCTTTTATAACTCAAGATGTCTCGAATGCCACGGCGTCCAGAAGAAAGGAACTTTTAGCTTTTAGGCCTGCTCTTAAACAACTTAATGCCAGATATGGTATCATACAATCCAGCTATCCTTACAGCAACCTTAAATGGCCATACATCATCTTTTTCGAGACCCAACCACCCTAAGACTGTTTATTCAAAATCAGAGACGAGAAGACATGGATACCTCAAAAGCACCCACCTGAATACATTTCTTAAAGAAACTATACCTGTTAATTATACTGCCATGCCTTATGTTCCCTTTGAATGTGTGGAGCAGAGCAGGGAGTTGTTTCATCTCCTTGAATGCTCCTCCCACCCCTTTATTCTCTACGGTTCTCAGTTAACATGGATAGAGGTGGCCGTTTCCTGTTAGCCACTGTTATGACAAAAGTATTTTTCACATCAAGATTGCTGTTTTCCATGTTATCTTTGTTAGTATCCCCTTTACTCTTGTGTCCTTCTCCTTATGTGTCCTCATGGAGTGCATATATTGAATTGATGAGATTTTCAAAGAGTACTCTTAATGAACCCTTAGGTTCGCTATCAGTCGCTGGGTATTACTTTAACCCTAGAAATTCAATGTAACAACGTGGAATGTGAAAGAGTTACATAATCCGCTAAAAAGACAAAAAATGTTGTCTCATCTTAACAGGACCAAACCTTCCATTGCTTGTATTCAAGAGTCCCATCTCTCCAATACAGAGATGATGAAGCTTAAGCGTCATTGGGTTGGTCAAGTTTTTTCCATTGCTTGCAATGGAAAGAGAAATGGTGTTATTACCCTGATAAGTAAGAAGCTTAACTGTCAGGTACATTCAAGTGAGTCCGACAACCTAGGTAGATGGGTAATAGTTAGACTGCTAGATGACTCAGATGAATGTTATTTTAAATGTGTATGGACCCACATCATCGGATCCCTCCGTCTGGGTGCAACTTAAAAACCACATTTTTCTTTACAAACATAATAATCTGATTGTATTTGGGGACTGCAAGGAAATCATAGATCCCTTTATGGACAGAAAATGTAAGGTAAACTATAAACCTACAAAATCCCATTCACATTTCACTAGATTCATCTCAGAATTAGGTCTCATCGATACGTGGCAGATTACTCACCAACTCTGACTCAGAATTCACTTTCCTCTCCAATCCTCATGGTACCTTATCTAGATTAGATTACATATTTATCCATAAATCCTTAGTTATATTATTGATACTAGGATTAACTCCATAGTATTATCAGATCATGCCCCTGTTCATGTGCAACTAACTTCCATACCAAAACCCCATTCCTCCAATAGATGGAGATTTAACTCTGCCTTGCTTAAAGATGAAGCATTTACTTCCTACATAGACAACAACATAATTACTACTTCTCAGAGAATTTAAACATAGATACCTCAACCTCGAACAATTGGGATTGCTATAAGGCTGTCATGAGAGGACATATTATTTCATATGTAGCTAATAAAAAGAAAAACTCAGATCAGAAAATACACTGAAAGAATTTAAAACTCTTGAATCTCAGTTTTCATATAATAATTCTAAATCAATGCTGAACTCCATCATTAAGCTTCAAATTAAATATAACAAAATAGTCGCCCAATATTCTTGCGATAATCTTCTTAAATATAAAGCTAAGATTTATCAATTATCTAATCACTCAAGCAAATCGTTAGCATCTTATCTAAAGCTTAAAAAAGAGAAAAACAGGATCAGTTATTAGAGACAGTACTGGAAATAGAAAATTCACAGATAAAAAAAATTGTCAACATTTTCTCAGATTTCTATAAAAAAACAATATGCATCTGTAATATCTGATAATAATGAATTAACACAGGCTTTTTTTAAGGACATTCCACACTCCTCATATCAATCAACTGATCTTCGATTGCTCAATGCTCCAATTTCTACTAATGAAATTCACAAAGCCATCAAAGACCTTAAGAAAGGTAAAGGACCAGATGGATATTCCAGTGATTTTTATGCACATTTTAAAGATATTTTAGTACCCAAACTTAATGACCTATTCTCTCGATTTATACAGGACGGGAAAGCGAAGGGATCCTTCTTGGAAACAATGTTTATAGTATTCCCCAAATCTGGAAAAGATCCCAAACTCCCTCAAAGCTATAGGCCCATCTGCCTGATTAACATAGACTGTAAAATCTTTGTGAACATTTTAGCCAATAGACCTTTATTGATATTACCCAAGCTAATTAACCAAGATCAAGTAGGATATGTTAAAAATAGACTCTCTTCCCCTAATATTAGATTAATTCTAAAATCTATAGATCATATAAGTGGCATATGTGATCCTTTTGCTGCAGTAGCCCTAGATACTGAAAAAGCATTTGATCGAGTTGAATGAAAGTTTATGTTTGAAGCCCTTAAATGGCAATGGCCTAGAAACCTCTTTTTTATCAATGATCAAAGTGCTTTACTCAAATCCAATGACTTCCATTTTCATTAATGGTCATATTTCCCGATATTTTCCGCTTTTCAGAGGAACGCGACAGGGATGTCCTTTCTCTCCACTCCTATTTATTTTAGCCCTAGAACCCTTTTTGGAGAAAGTAAAATTGAACGCCAATATTAAAGGTTTAACCTGTGGTAATGTAAAAATTAAACTAGCGGCATATGCAGATGACATTTTACTATTACTTCAAGATCCCTGCTCCTCCTTACCACATGTATTAGACATGATAGTTCAGTTCTCAGCTGTCTCAGGCTATAAACTAAACACGGACAAATCTGAAATTCTCCCTCTTAATGTTCATTGCTCCAAACATCATATATTGGCTACAAATATGAAATGGTGCCCAGGTGGATTTAAAAACTTAGGCATCCATATCTCACCATCCATCAAACATATAGTTAAACATAATACTACCTATCTTTTATCAAGAATTGAAGATATTATAAGCTCATGGTCCCCTCTTAATCTTTCCTGGTGGGGAAGACTAGAATCCATCAAGATGATGATTACACCCATAATTCTAGATTTACTATATATGCTGCCAATTCCTCTGCCCTCTTCCCAGTTGTACCATGTTATATTATACTGAAATGTTATACATTTTGTTTTATAAAGCTTGTAAGTTACGATCCTAAATAAAACTTATTTAAACCAAAAAAAAGTATCAGCAGCATAATTATTGCAAGACACATTGTGTGCTAAGAAAGGAGAGGGGATAGATAAAGCTTGAAGAGGTGATCCCTGAGGTAACCTTTAACAGGCCTTTTTGGGGCATGGAGCAAAAGGCTTGATGCAGATCTGTTCCCAGTGTCCTTTGATAAATAACAATCTACTCTAGTACTTGGTCTGTAATGCCACGATCTGCTAACTATGCCCTAAGAATGGAATTGAAGGAGGCTCAGAGATAGAGAAGGATAAGAGCTGCTGAATTGTCTTGATCTGCACATGGTTTTAACTATTCCCATATTGATGATAGTACAGTACAGCACAGTACGGATTCCGTATTGTGCCTGGGTCTGACCCCTTGCCTGTGCTGAATCCAGAAGTTTATTCTCCTCCACAAATTGTGTTTGTTGCAGGTACGCACCTCAAACTATGTTTGACCATGAATCGATATTTGGAAAAGGCCCTGAAGTTATTAGGATTAGTTGCATCTAGTCCAGATTTCTTCATGTTTGCAGTAGGCTTCCTTGAATTCATCTGGTACTTTACCAGATGAGAAGGAACTGTTCAGTAAAGCTAAAAATTCTCTGCTGTGAGGCGCCACTGTGGCAGCTCCTTAAAAAGCTGTGGGTACATGGATCAGAGGGAGATCCTTTTAAAGAGCTTTTGCGTGTTAAGTGGTTGAACTCTCTGCTATTATGGGGCGCAAAGAGCTGAATAGTTCAGCAAGAGGCTGTGGGGGAGGGTTATGAAATTATTTGGTGTGCTCGCTAGCAATTTGTTTTTTATTTAAGTGGGTAGTGCACGTTTTTTTTGTTAGAAATGGTCTACAAGTGAATTACAAAGGACTTCAGAAGGCCTGACAGTATCGAAAGAGCTTGAGGATTGTGGAATTCAGATATCTTGAATACTACTTTCTGTTTATCCATGACCTCTGCTATTCTGTTGGGAGTAGAATTGTGCTTTTTTTATGGATGCTATGTCTGTGAAATAGGTATTTGCTTTCTGTGTTATTATTTTTGTTTGCTCTCCATTTTTTCTGTAGTGTCCTGGTAGCAAGGTTTAATCATCTGTGAACCATAACTTATTTTTGGAACTTCTGATAGCTTTTTCAATTTATCTAGGTGTGTAAATATCGAGGGCTACCATTGGCCAAGAATCAAAAATCTTCCTTCCTCTTGTAAGGTCCATAAGGGAGGTACACTCTGGCACTGTTGTAGCTAGTAGTGCTTACTTGCCAACATGACCCATTCCAATCTGTAGGTGCTTTTCCAGTCCTGTTTTTTTTCTTGGCAACAATGGCAGTGAGAGGAGATTGTTTGTGATGGCTATTTTCTTCAAGCAGCTGAAGGAATTGTTGCATTTAGGGGATTGTGTGTCAGGTGCTCGGAGGGGTGTAGTTTTAAAGAATATGGCTGAGTGGTTGGTCCATGCTAAACAAACTATGCACATGAGGGAAAACATGCTTGGATTACTGATGATGCCACATAGTGTATATACAGGTTTGTGAATTATATCAGTCTTTAACCAATGACGGTCAAGACCTTCCACATTGGAATAAGGTTAATTTGCGAGGCGATTCTGTGGTTGTTCAATCCATATGTTAAAGTCCCCGAGGACGCAATGGATGGTGTGCGATGATAGCTCATTAGATAGGACTTCATCAAGTTCCTCACCATAGTTAGAGTCATAGCCAGGAGGTCTACAGATCAAGACGAATGAAATTGATAGTAGGGGCATTTACATTGATGGGCATAGACTCAAATGAAGCTGCAACAATATCTGGGTATGAAATAATACATTACTCTTCTTTGTGTATTATGGCTATCCCATCCCCACCACTCCCCCCCCACCGCATCCCATGCACCCGCCAAAGTTATTTATTCTCCGTTTTAAAAAAAAAGCTTTGTATTGTAAAGGAATAGCTACATGTACAATTAAGGGTGAGCCCTCTTTGAGCCAAGTTTCTGTAAGAAATAATAGATCAGGTTTGTATTCCGATATAAAATCATTCAGGCCATACTTGTGTTTTGATAGTGATCTCACATTAAGGAGTGAGCATGTCAATCCCTCAGAGCTCATATGAGTGGCCATAGTGATCAAATTAACGGGATTGGGTGTACTTCCTTATTTTGGTGTTGTCCAGATTGATTCTCTCAGCTTGTACATTGTGTTTCCTGGGTTAGGGTTTATCCTAAAAATTGAGCTCCTTCGATTGGACATTGGCTTGGATGCAATCTGTGCTGTGGTGATATTGCTGGCATTGCACGTAGTTGAATTATATCTCCTATAAAGTAAAAGGGCAGATGGGGGCTCATCACCTCTATAGTTGCCTTCAATCTATTCATATGATGTGTTAGGAAAGCAAATCAAAGTTCTGTTCATTCCTAGTGAATTGTGTTCAATTGAATGCGTGTTGGAAAAATGTATGCTGTTTTGGTTCCTTCCATGAGGAGATCAGGTGGATTTGTGGACAGATTGATCATATGTAGGTCACCATGTTCCTCAGCTCTGGCCTTGTGGTAGTGTATAGAAGAAAACCACAGAATTATTGCGTCTTTTGTGGTTATCACAATTAGTGCTAGCTGGAGTTTTTGTCGATTGGCAAGTTTCGAGATAAGGACTGGGAACTGTAAACATTTGAATCTGCTCCTGCTCACAGTTTTTTAGGGGCCAGACGTGCTAGAGTGTAAGGGATTGAATCAAACTTGCTAAGTGAAGACCTGCACAATTTTAAAAGGGGTAGAGCTAAGATTTGGGTTATGGAGCTCTGACGGTTTTTGTGCATACGTTCCTTGATGATGCTTATGGGAGGGTAGGCTTTGTGGGAGTACCCCCTTGTCCAGTGGTGTGTATTTTGGTTTCTTGCCAATGTTGTGGTCCTGAGAGGAATACAGTAAAGTTATACTTAGTATCATTAACATTGACTATTTATTTATCTCTATAAAGATAAGAATTGTGTATTACACTGCCTGAATAGAGTGGCTATCTTGCAAGTCCCCTTGGTGAGATTCATTTCCTCACAACACTGCTTCGCCACTGTCTTATTGTCTATGTATTATGGCAGAAATTGCGACATTAAGCTATACAGAGGAAGAGACTCAGAACTGCTACAAGGTCCATCTTTTTTTGACCCACCTGGTCCAAACCAACCTGTGATTTAAACTAATATAAGTGATGACCTGTTGAAACTGAAGAAGGTGTTTCGGACAGAGTTACACAGGCTCTTTCTCCGGAAATATTTAAAAGCTAGTAAAATTCCAGCTGGCTTGATTGTCCGCAAATAACCTTGTTTACTTTTAGATGACAAGGAATACACTACGAACTTTAGCCTTGTTGCTACCTAATGCAGTAGGTACCTAATGGTCCTTATAATCACTACTGCCCCACGAATAAGCACAGAACTTCAAAAAACTTTAGACAGCGAAGAGGCCAAATTCAGTACCAGTACCTTGATTAGTAATGCAAATCAACAAATCTGTGAGATCAATAAACAGTTTGCAACCTTTAAATCTAATACCCTTACCAAAAAAACAAACAAATTACAGAAAGACATAAAAGAATTCAAGGTTGAAGTAATATATCCATACACCACTGATGAATATGTTAACTCCTTGAAAAAACAAGGGGCATAAACTGTTCTCATCAAAAAACCTTTGAAAGAAACATTAAGTCCTGATTTAAGGACTCTGTTCAATCCCAGAGAAGGGTCTCCGAGGGTTTGTCAGAAAGATCATTAGGGTGCTATATTACGGTACTATCCATACCGAGTGAAAATGCCTTCAGTGGTGTTTGCTTTTTTCTTGCTTAAATGTTCACATTGAATTTGTTTCATGAGGTATATGCTTTCCCTGGTTTTTGAATGCAGTCAAACTCAACAAAATGTATCTCTTTGACCATGGTAAAAGCTCTTTTTAGTCTAAAATGACTTGTGTTTGAAGATGTACCAATATGTGGTTACATGGAACAATGTTTCATGAATTAGTGTGTTCATCTAAGTTCAATATGAGCTATGATCTTTTTTTTATTTTTATAAGATACATGGTTGGGGTTAGAATTCTCCCCACTCTTTTTGTTACTAGCTCAATTAGTTGTATTACTCTCCTTTATTATTGGTTTTTAGGTCATTGATCCATTTCTTTCTTTTTACTTAAAATGTCATATAAGCTTGTTATTAGCTTTTAGGCCATTGATATCATTTTTTCTTTGCTTTGCTCATTTCATTGTTGAAGTGGGTAAAGTGTTTATCACAAAGAAACTATAAAAATGTGTGTTGATTCACAACACCCGTTTGGCTCTCTGCGTTTTTCCTTCTGGCATTTCTATGCAAAAGGATTGAATCATCTGTTCCTACTTGTTTATTGGGTTAACCAATTAGGCTTTGACTAATGTAGCCATATTGGCCATTACCCTCTGATAGCAGCACCTTTATTTGGTTGATTGTCCTTATATATTGCCCTTTTTCTGCTAGATATCACCCAGAGCATCCAAACCCCCTTTTGTGTTGGTTTCTTTTTATTTTTTTAGAGTGGCGAAATAACCAATTTATGACTACAACACTTTGTTGTTGATGCTACCGAGGAGCTAGCGTCCAGGCGTTGAACTGCTGTGGTTGCTGGATTCTACCAGGGAATTTCCTTGCATACATTTAGCTTGTGGTTTATGTTATTATTGACCTCTGTGTGTGCTGGTCTGACTCCATCTCTCAAGGGTATCTCTTTTGTCTAAATCTTTATAAAGTGCAGTTGAAACAAAAGGAGGACCAGAAAAAGTGCAAGGTGGCATTACGTTTGCCGGTGTGCCGTCAGTTATGTAGGCGATAGAGAAAGTAGGAGTAGCTGATAGGGGCTCCAATGCTGGTAGGGCTGGGTTAGCCACATGTTCATAAGAGGATTTCGCACGAGAGAGTCCTCCATCTCTTTCTCTAGACTTAGAGCCGTTTTGTTTCCGAGCCTCATAGGCATAATTGCTGAGAGCTTGTGTAGCTGTGTTAGTTAACTGAGGTCCAAGCCAAAAGATTTACATCAGTAAATTGAGATCTCTAAATGTACAAATGTAAATTAATACTGCTGTAGCTGTTAAATATTATTACAAACCTTCAGTGGTCCTTGTTCTGTTATTAGACCGATGAATGCTATTTCCTGACTAACTGTGTATCCCACATTAAGCACCATAGCTAATCATATTGTACGTTCTAATTTAATATAATTTAGCTGATTAGCAAGAAGTGTGTTGTGCTGAAGGTGAATCACCGATTTAAATGTTCCTATATGTAGAAATGAATTCAGTACTTTTAGGTAGCTGACTGGTAGGATTTGCTACCTTAAAAGTTGACAAATTATAAGACAAAATATGAAAGACTTCAGGTCACAAAATGACCAAGTATGTTACATAGGTAAAGCAGAAACATTAGCAATTACAACTAATAGACAGTATTATACACTTATGATGATCTGGCTAAGGGTTTGCTTGCTATCAACTGCTTATTGACGATTCTGAAACATAACTAACAGTTACTGAATGCTACATGCTCCCTAGATTAAAGCAGAATTATCTTTATTTCTACAGAGAAAACCGGCCTGTTGGACTCCCAGACTGACAGCAGGGAATATTCAAAGCATGTGAATCTATGAACGATCCAATGTTGGAGAATGAATGTTCATGAACTCAAAGTCAATTGTCCAAACAGTACTTGGTATATATGCCTCCTCAAGAGATTTCTAAAAGGTTATACTGTTTTCCATTATGTGATGCTCTCTATACACTTCCATCATGGGTGTGGCAGAGAGAATACATTATTAAGATCAAGGCTGTTATATTAGCTTATACATAATATTGTCATATCTGTAACTGGTGCCCTCTCTGCCCAATAAAAGCACAGAAATACCCCCGAGTGGTAGTAGTAGTAATAATAAGCTCTGGTGTAGTCCAGTATAGGGATATAAATAATGAAAACTGTGATAGTACAGCTTACGCAGACCCAGTTCCTGTATCACAGGTCCGGTTGTGTACTGACCAGAGGAAAATACTTACAATAGTCAATCAGTAATGGCTTCGACAGAGTTCAGTGTTATCTGCAGCTTGGTGAGAATTATTCCTACATTAATATGATCATATGTTTGGCCAGTAAGTGATTTTTGGCAGCTTCCGAGTGGATTTTGTCTCCAATTGTCTATTCCAGGTCACAAAAAGTCCAAGATTTCCAGCTATGCAAAAGTGTCTGCTTGTGGATTTAGAAAGTAGATGCTCTTCCTTTTTTGTTTGGCTATTAGGTGGCACTAAAGCACTACCTTTAAGCCGAAAGTATTGTCATCAAAATAGTAGCTTTAAAATAAAAGCTTCAAATATGGGCTTTGAATGATGGTCTGTAATGCTTTTCAATGCAGAGGACATATGAGGATGGATACATAGGCTTTTTGTGTTGTTTGGCTATATGTCCACCCATTTAACACCCATCTCCAAGTCAAATCTCTATGATTTTCCACCCATTCCCACCCCAAACCACACTCCTTTCCATGCATTTGTATTGTGAGCTGATTTTGGCTGTAATTTTTACTTCCAGCCGCAATATGTAGTTATTTGGCTTGTGTGATGCTTTAAAAAATATGTACTAGAGCTTTTAAGTTATGTACTATATTTGCATTTATTTGTAATTAAAAATAAACAAGTTACTATTATAGATACGTCTTGTTGCAAAATGCCCCTCAAAATGTGCTTTTACTTCTTTGAGGGTGTTCTAGTGTGTTGTGATGTAAGTAGTATCTGATTGGATGCAGTAGGCTAGTGATGTCAGGAGGATGTGATTGGGTGTATCCAGAAGCTTAAACTCTGGGACTGTTGTGTTAGTTTTCCATACCAGAGGATTAATTAATTATGCAGGTACAACTATAAACCTATATCAATTACTAAAAGAGAACGCTGATGCATAAAACTGCAGAGCCCTCTAAGGTTTCAAGCAAGTGCATGCACTGCAAATGTCAAAAACTCTGCTGTGCTAGCAATCCTCTGAAACTCCTGCTCCGGCAGTGGCTTGTATTTCTGTGCCCCAAGGCACCCAGATGTCAGCTGCTCATTCAGGGAGAAGGGCGGGAGAAAAGTGCACAGCAAGTTATCTATGACAGTTATACTGTGCCTTTTCTATCTGCCTCCACTGACTCCTTGCAAGGCTGATATAGGAGGGAGTTTAAGGCCACAGCCCAAGGCACCAGTGGCCCCTCTCCAATCCCAGCCCATCGAGGGCTGGAATGTCCATGCATTCAACTCCTGTGACTCTCACCCTTATCTGGAAGCTAGGTCCAGCCTCCATGAAAACAAGTAAAAAAGCCTGACTGGCCGCTTTAATCAACTGAAAATACCAAACGCTGTTCCCAGAAATGTCTCTTTTTAATTAAAACAGTGCACGAGGAAAACTATACAATATTTCTCACACACCAACCAAGTGTATACAAACACTCACAATTATTTTTATTTCCCCACTCTTATAACACTTTAAACACTAGTGGCAGCATCCATATGCCAGGACACTACATCATCCCTTGTCGAGCAAAACAAAGTCACTTACAGTTCTGTCTTTACATTTCTTCAATTAGACGCACCGGTCTTCTGATGCAGCTGGCTGGCCTTGCGCGACGTCCTTCTGGCTCTTCTTCAGTCTCTTCTCTCACTGGCTCACTACCTGAGGTCCCCGAGTTGTCTCTCACATCATGTTCTTGACCCTCTTCCTTGTACAACTTGAACTGAGAGCCATTTGGAGTGACCAACTTGGTAGGGGACCAAGCAGTCACTGTGGTTCCATTGAAACAGGATACTGTTAGGTAGTCTGGATCAAATCTCGAGTCTGGCTTCCTTTCCTGCCTTCTACAGACAAGCTCCTTGTCTCTGATCTGCAGGTTGGAGCTCTTGGCTCGTCTCCAGCTGTCTCCAGCTATCGGCATAGGCCTGCATGTCCTTCTTGCGTGCGTCCGTCTCTCAGGTCTGTTCCTCATCGTCTTTTGAATCCCTTGCCAGGTAAGGAAGTCTGGTTCTAATTCTCCTGCTGAATAACTGAGAGACACTTTCCAGTCATGCCATGAGGTAAGTCCTGTAGTCACGCAACATGTTGCACAGGGATTGATTGATTGAACATGATCTTGACTCATTTTGTCGGAGGACTCTCTTGAGGCTGCCCATGAAACACTCCACCATGCCGTTTGCCTGTGGCCAGAGGGGAGTAATCTTTCTGTGGTCGATGCCCATGTATTCCATGAATTTCGCGAACTCCAGGCTGCTGAATGGTGGACCGTTGTCTGAATTGAGGACTTCAGGAATGCCTCATGCGGAGAAGATGCTATGCAACAATGGTATAACAGCACTCACAGCCATGCATGTGCACTAGAGGGATTCGAGAATACTCATCCATGATGACGAGCAGTACTTGCTCTCCCCAAATGGCCTGAAGAAGTCAATCGCCAGGTGAATCCATGGGAGCTCTGGCATTTCGGTCATCTTTAGGGGTCCGGGCTATTAGGCTTGGATGTGCACTGACACAGGTGACAGAAGCCAATCATGCGTTTCGCCATCTGTTCTGGTCCTGGTAAGCACATGATGTCTCTCACCTGTCTCTTCATGGCCCCCACCCCTGGCTGTCCTACGAGCTAGGTCTACGACTAGCTGCCCCGAATCCATGGTGATCACTATTCTATGACCTCGCATGATGAGCCCTTCTGCGTATACTGATAATTCCTCTCTTACATTCCTGAACGCTTGACGTTCTGTCACGGCACAATCACCCACCTGTCTGTTTGTGAAGTCTGTATCTCTCCACCTTCTGGACCTAATCAAGTTCTGTACACCCAACAGCGCAGTGCCCTGTTCCATGTGCCCTAGGATCATTGCTGGTGGGATGGACCTTGGTGGCCCGTGATGGGTGAGAAAGTTCCTACTCCTCCGCCATTGAGTTGTTGGTGGACGAGTCTGAGAGGGGATGCAGCGACATAAAATCCACAGGGTTGTATTCCTTCCACGGCTTGTGAACAATTGTGAAGTCAAAAACCTGCAGTCGCAGGCCCCATCTCTCTATCCGTGACGGCATCTTGCATTTAGAACTGCCATAGATGGTCACTAGGGCTTAGTGATTTGTCACAATCATGAAGGTCTTGCCGAGGAGAAACACCTGTAAATGCTTGCAAGCCCATACGACAGCCAAACCCTCATTTTCTTGTTGAGAATTTCTTGTTTCTACAGCCGACAGGCTCTTGTTGGCATAAGTGATCACTGTTCTGGTGGATTCTAGCCTGGGTTGGTGTTGCGCCAGGATCGCCCCCAGACCTACTGGACTGGTATCTACAGTAACTTCTGTGCACATGTTTGGGTTGAAGTTTGCCAGCGATCAGCCGAGGCAATGTCTTGTTTATTTGTGCAAATGCCTCTTCACATTTTCAGACCATCGGAATAACCTGTCCTGCTTGTAGAGTTCCCTGAGCGGGGCACTGGTGGTCGCAAAGTCTCAGAGATATAGGCTGCAGTAGCTGGCCATCCCTAGGAAAGACCTCACTTCACCGACATCTTGGCGAGCTGAAATCTTGGAGATGCCTTTGTGTGAGAAGATGTGTCCATAGAATTGAAGGCGTGACTCCGAGCGCCATGCATACTGGTGAAGTGCCTGATCATGCTGAGCAATGGTGGGTGCAAATGGCAGGATATCATGACTATAGTTGAAACAGTTGCTAATGTGCCGAATCACTCTCCGCAACCTCTCTTGAAATATTTCAGCTGCCGAGCAGATGCCAAAACGGAGTCTCTTTTATCTGAAGAGCCCAATTGGTGTGGTGAACATGCTGATGTAGCAAGATTGTTGGTCTATCATGATCTGATGATAGCCTTTGGTCAAGTCAAGCTTCGAGAACATGTTTGCCCCATTCAGCAGGCTGATCATATTATCCAGGTGCATTCCGGGATGCCTCTCATGCCCAATGGCCTTGTTCGATTGTCGCATGTCTACACATATGCGTATCTTGTTGGAGGATCCTTCCTTGGGTATAGCCACTATGGGAGACAACTAAGGGGTCGGACAATAAGCCGATTATTCCTTCAGCAACCACTGAATTTCTTCAACGAGAGGTTGCGAGTGAACTGGTATTCTCCTTGCGTGCTGAGCCACGGGCGCTTTGGATTCATCAATGTGAATTGTCATGGTGTCTCCCTTGAGGCATCTGATGCCCTCGAACAAAGTCAGGAAAGCTTGTGTGATTGACAGTCCATGTTGCATGGTGTAGGACACAGCCGCAATTTCCATCTTCAGAGCAGTGGTGCGCCCTAGTTGGTTGCTTGCAGGGACCTCCCCTTGCACATATTTCTCCTTGTAATGGATTGTCATGGAGAACTTCCTGTGGTTCTGCATAGGACTCTCGCAGCCCACTGGAAAACTCTGAGATCAGATGACCTTAACTGGGGTGGAGACGCCATCATGCAATATTCCGATATGCAACTGATGTTTAGGGTGGCACCAGTATCAATGAGGAACTAGCCTGGTGATCACCCACTAGTAGAGTGATTTCAACCTCTGATGCTGAGGTCATTCTGTTCATCATATATAAATACTCCCGTGGGGTGCCATCAGTAGTTGGTGAGGCCTATGGCGATCTTCCGGTCTCTTGCCTGACCTGTCTGACAAGATCTCCCCTTGCACCTGCATCTCTCCTTGAAGCACTGCTGTGTGTGCCGGACTCTGACCTGTATGGAATGGAGTTGTACCTATGCGAGGGTCTGGGTGGAAAATTGCAGATGACCGCTAAATGGTTCCCTCTGCCACACTTGGCACAGGCTTGCCCAAAGGCAGGGCATTTCATGCCTTGCTGGTGAGGGAATTGAAGGCCATAGCATCTTCCAGATGAAGGGGACCCTCTGGGCGCACTGTTGCTTGTAGACCTCTCTCGAGCTTCATCCTAGCCATTTGTAGTATAGTTGCCAGAGGAAGCGGTTCACAAAGTAGTTTTTTTACTGAAGGATGAGGACAGGCACCCTCCTATGATCCTCAGTCTGATGGCTTCCTCATTCGTAAACTTGTGAAATTTAAAGTGCGCCACTAGTTTGCAAAGGTGGGTGCAAAGGCATTCAAGGACTCAACCGCCATTTGGCATGCCACGGTGAACGTGTGTCTCTCATGGCCAATGTTGCGCTGGGGGTCGAAGTAGCTGCTCAGCGCTTCTTCTAGGCCTTTGTATGTCATGACGTATTCAGCCAGGAAGGTAGGAATGAGATCTTCCACTTCATCTCCCACCAGATTCACCAGCAGCCGCCTATCGAACTTGTTGGGCGCTGTCTTTTCGTGTGCATGTAATACATTTTTGAATCTTCAGCTCCATCTTTCCAATCGGTGCCCCAAGGCTTGCTGGTCACCCATGTCAAATGGTCCAGGCCAGCGAAAAGCTGCGGTGCTACCCGTTTCTATGGTTTTTGACATTTTGGCGGTCAGCAAATTATGGTGCCAATTCACAACCTCGTCTTCGGTGTGCGTTGCTACAAGTCCTTCTGCATTTTCTCACTTTCAAAGGAGGAATCCCATAATCATAGCCATCGTCTAGTTCCTGTGGGTTCTTTCAGCTTTGGTTCTCAAGGGAGGACAGCATACAGTGAGAACATTCAGGCACACGTGCACATACAAGAGGCCTAGGACTGCAAAGAAGCCAGGAGCCTTTGTTAGGTTGAACCTTCTTTATTCATCTCCTGTGGTGAACTGCCGCTTCCCAGGCCCTTTCCTGTGCATGTGTGAGGTTTGCACATACTCATTGGCCTATCCATCGGAGCTCCAAGGCTCTGTTAACTGTGTCCTTGCCAGGACACTACACGACCCATCCAGGATCACACACCTCTACCTCCAACGAAGGAGTCAAAATTAATTCTGTTGCATTTCTGTGTTTACTGCCGACCCCTTGACGGCCCACTCCCCACCAAGCACAGTTGAAATGCCCCAATGCAGTGTGAGCGGAAATGGAAACAACCCTACATAATCTCCTTTCTACACAAAATAAAACAGAATTTTATATCTGAAAATTACTGCCAGCTATCTCCCGGTTAGCTTTTCCATGTATGTGAGCGAACGATTTCTTTCTCCGTTTGGCAGCGTTTCTTGTGAAGACGCTATTGATGATAGGTAGGTAGGTAGGAAGTGGGCTCGAAACGGGCATAACATTGACTAGTTATACTGCACTCCCCTCAAAATGCTTCTTGGCACTTGAATAACATGTTTGCATTGTGAAAAGCGTGAGTACACATTTGTCCACTCCAGAATGATTAAAGGATGAGGTACACTCTGCATACACATCTTTGCAGCAGGTACTCAACCCACTGAGCCATTTGCTCAACCTAAGGCCACGTTATTGCTATATCCTGCCATGGAAACAGAAACAGAAAACCTCTATTAAAGACTCAGGTAGTTAAAGGAATGTTGAATAAATGTGTGTTTCCAAGTTCACGTCAAGTCAATGGAAAGGAAGCAGTGCTGTTGCAGACAGAGTTTGGGATTTTGTCTAGGCATGGTACAAGCTGGCCATTGATGGCATTAGGTGCAAAATGGTGCGAGTACCTGGACGTTTTATAGCATTGCCTGGCAAATGCGTAATACTTACACAAGCCAAAACGGTTGGCTTTGCCAATGCTAGTTTGTTTCAGATTTCTATTTTACCTCCGAAGATCCACTGGCGGCTCCGGTAATGTTTGAATGCAAGTGTCTGCCCTTTTGGTTGAATAGCACTTGGGTTGAAATACCGACAACTGTAGCACGTCGGTGATTACAGGCTGAGAACATCTCCACCCAAGTATTCATAGCGTCAAAAAACGTTTCTCAGATGATTTAACTGGGGGTTAAATTAGTCAATAGTAATAATGAAAGTAACCACTAGATGGCAATGTTGGATCAACGATGTTCAGAATAAAAACATTGCAATGCTAGATAGAAGCACCTCGGTAAAAGATAAGTCGAGCGTTCAAGCTTGTAGTATCTGGATACATAAATTGAAAACCTGGCAGATGACCATACGCGAAACTAGCCGAATACGCACTACTTACGATTGTTGACAGAGGGAATTAATAAATACCTTTGAGTTTGCCGTTTTCAGTCGTGATATAGACGCACCAACCCGGGTCTATAGAAGTGGTCAGGAGTTCAAAGGTAATGCTTTTGAGACGGTTGTCATGTTACTGTGGGATCTCCTACTGTTATCGAATAGATGCTGGTCTTCAAGACTGAGATGGAAAGTGAACAGAATGGCTGATCCGAGAATTCATCATTCTAGTCTTGTCCACAGATCAAAGCTTGGTATTCTGGGGAAGCTCAGGGGTCAGGGCTTGTCACTATGAGATTACGAAGGATGAGATTTGGGAGAGAGTGTCTCTCTGCAGAGACCCGACACTCTTGTGAGAGGGTTGGATTTTGGTTTCTGAAAAAATATACATTCATTATTGCATTGCCTTTTCTTTTTTTCTAAACCGAAGTACTGACACCTGCAGACAGCCAGTGAAACCCTGGCTTCGGCTGCACGGCTTGCCTGATGACTCTGTACTCAGAAACAGGAGGGAGGGCTGGAAGGCTCCATGCAGCTCCTAGATTAAAGAGCTGCCGCGTTTCATAGCTGGGGCGCACTGGTGTCACCTCCTTTTGTTTAAAAGGAAGGGCTGGGAGAACCAAAGGTAATGCTCCAGTGTGCCTCAGTTCTCCTGCTTCCACCAGCCCCACACCCCTTTTTAGGCAAGGTGCTCTCTCGCTAGGGGGGCATGGCCTAAGTGCACGCATAATTAAGCCACGCCCCCCCTCCCTCGATTTAGCATCCCACTTAAAGCACTGGTGATAACTATTACATAACCACATCAAAGGAAATGAAGTGCACGAACAGAACACAGAAGGAAATACAGATGGAAATCAGCTTGGCTGCCTCCTATAAAATGCAAAGGGCAGGACGACGTCACAGAGGGCTACCCATCAAGCTCCTACCATAGCCATGTGCGTTCAGCCGCAGTGCTATGCTTTCCCTGCACCAGATCAAGCTCTCACAACACTAGGAGCAGTTGTGTTACATTCATCCAGACCTGAACGTCATCATTGGCACAGTGCACTTTAAAATACCTGATCATCCACAACATTTACTAAAACCCTCAACTTCGTTCCATGATTGTAATTCAGTCCTGTCTCCATTTGACAAATGATGCCCTCTCAGTGTGAACTCAAATGCACCATTTGCCTAGAGCTGGGCGAGCCCCACAAAGGGCTCTGGGCCGGGCCCCGGCTCGGGCCAGTGCCCGCACAAAGCAGGGGCCGGCCACGAGCCCTACCGGGTCCTCCCTAGGAAAGAAGAAAATAAAAACACTCAAGTGTTGCCGGAACACTTACAGGAGTGAGACTGCCAGTTCCTACCCAGCCTCTCATTGATTGGCTGGGGCAGGACAGGAAGTCAGGCAGTGTTGCCGGCCGGAGAAACAGACTCGGGCAGAAAACGAGGCTGGCTGGGCACTGTGAAAGGCAGTGCGCACAATTGTAGTTTATTGACCATTTCATATATTGCGTGTATTGGCGTAAGCAGTTCCTGCCAGGGCAGTGCCATGCAATTCTTTTGGAAGGAGAGAAAGGGTGAGGATACGGGGGGGGGGATTTATGGGGGTGTTGTGGTCCTGGGGATGGGGATGAGGTTGTTAGGAACTGACAAGAGTGCACAAGTGGACGTAACCGGCCGGAAAGAAGATGGTAAGAGAAGAGCTCATGGCGAGGTGAGAGACAAGCGGGGAGAATACGGGGAGTGCGATGGATGCTGTGGATTGCATGAACAATGTGCACCAAGGAGCACGTTTCCAACGTGGAGGTAAGGGCTTAGTTCATGTTTGTGATTTATATTGGGCATTTTATTTCCCCAATCCCTTTCCTTTACCCTGACACTGCCCCCCACCCCCTATTGTTTTGTGCAGCCATTTCCCAGGCTCGACCCCCATTTGGCCCCATAGAGCCAGCCCAGGCTTGGCACTACCCTAGAGTCCCTTGGCTACCTCAGCTCTACATTTGCTACAAATAAGTGTTCGAACCCCCTTGGGAGCAATCCCACTCACCATGTAAAATTGCCTTTAAAGCCTCCATTTGCAACTATTGTTATTAGCCAGCTACAGCAGCCGGTAACAGGGCAGGCAGCTAGCCAAGGGCAGGGTATTGTGTGGGGTGATGCCACTCAGTATGGGAGGGCGATACCAGGCTTTGCCCCAGTACAGGCAGCAAGGAACTCTTTGGTTTGGCACATTCTTGTGGACTACAAGGAGAGGATTTGGCAGAAGGAGTTTTTCGAGATCTTTTCTCCGTTAGATATGGAGCCGGTGGGGGCCTGCTATTACTTGGGATGAGGTTGATATTAGGTGGTACATTGAGAAAATGGTGCCAGCTAGGGAAACGGGGACAAGGCGCCTGACGAGAAGCCACATTATGAGAGGGAGAGATGATCTGATGGGGACAGGCGGAGGGGGTCCTTTGGCGGGTGCTCCTCCTGGAATAGTCGATCCAGCTATGAGCAGGGGGAGCAGGCGGTTTGTTGGAAGTTTGAAGAAGGGTATTGCCCTTTTGGCAGAATCTGAGCATTTAAACACACAGGTGGCAATTCTGCAGGGAACCACAGCACGTCTTCAGGAGAAGGAAAGCAGGAGGGTAGCACAAAAACAAAAGGGAAGGCTAACATAGGGGAAGCTCACTTGCCCGCGCCCGTGCTCCTGAGGAACTTAAGACAGGGCAGTGGGGAGCAGGCAATCCGAGAAACTTAAAATCAGGGGTCAGAATGTGGGAGGTTAACTCAGAGGTCAGTGATGAACAAATGTAATATTGGTGCAGGGTTCTAGTGTTATAGGTTTAAACGGGGCTGCAGGATCAGGTTTCAAACAAGACACTCTAGAGGGGAGGGGTCAGCATGTAAATTAGGATATTAGGGGCAGGCAGACCGAGGATTCTGGTGGTTGGAGAGTTTTGCTAATAAAACATGGAGATTCATGTGGTTAGAGTTAGTTTAATAAATTAGGGAGGAGACCAATGCAAGTGGGTAGGATGACAATTTTGGTTTTTAAAATCTAACAAGGGGAATAAAAGATCAGCTTCCCCCGTTGGGAATAGCGCTCCCCCAGCCGGGTAACTCCTGCAAGGGCAGGCAGAACCTCGAGAATGGTGGTGGGGGGTTCTGCCTTTTAAAAGCTGAAGAGGAGCATGTGACGGAGGTATTAAGAACTGGGAATAAGGCGCCGGGTCGCCTCTTAAGGAGAGGGTTTCTATCACATTATAAGCAAAGGAACAAAATTTCAGTTTCCCCCGCCAGGAACGGCGCTCCCCCAGCCTGGTTACTCCTGCAAGGGCAGGGAGAACATCGAGAATGGTGGTGGGGTAGTTGTGCCTATTAAAAGCGAAGAGGAGCATGTGAAGGAGAGGGGTTGTATCGCTTTTGGAAGTTGGAACCAAGGAGTAATAAGGTGGAAAAAGCACAATTTGAAGTAAAGGTCTTAGTACAAAGAGGTCGGAAACTGCAGGAATTATAAGAGAAGGAATGGGGGAGCCACGGTGGGCGTGGACCCACCTTTGGCATGGCAGTGTTTTGACGATCAGTGGCAAGATACAGACTGCTAATGAGCTGTGGGAAAGCGAGAAGGGTTTCCACTCTTCTCGGGACCAGTGCTCCTTGGGGGCCTAAGCGGCAGGAGGTAGCAAGGAGGGCTCAGCTCCCCCCCCCCCGACTAAATGGCACCCCCCCAGCCGAGGAACAGGTTGGGGGGGCTTCTGCCTACAGTGCACTTGGTTGGGAAAGGGGGAAGAAGGATTTGGACAACTGAGCAGAGCTATTTTCACAAAGTTTGTTTGCAGTGTTTTGAGTTGATTATGTTGTGAAAATAAAGCTGCAGCCTTTTTATGCCAACAAAGAAAGCATGCGTCATTCTGCACCTTTCCTGGGGGGATATCGAAACGGGGCGAATAGAATAATCAAGCGTGTTGGGACAAGGATGGACAAATGCCCAGGTTATAGTTTCTGCTTCTGGCGGCATCATAAGTTAACCAACGTAAATTGCGAGGAAGTTCCTGCCAGCGCCGCTTTATGCACACTGCATGGACATTCCTAGCAACTACAAACACGCATGCCCATGAGGCGACTCAAATACAAAAGTCAGATGGTTAAGAATTAGCAAGGAAATAAAGGAAGTCGTAGAAGTGATAAAACAAACCGTTCATTCAGCACAAACCGTGAAATAATGCCGATCTGAGAGCGCAGATTAGTGAATGCGAGGGCATGGTAAACGGCGATTCTCTCAATACTGCAGACAACCAAACTACAAGGATGTATAACACATAGGAAACCAGATACTCTGCCACAGGCTCTGCTATGGGCAATACATATATAATAAAGGGGTGTATCAAGGCAAGTTAAACCCATCCACAAATCCATATCCACAAATGTATCAAAATACTTCCTGCTCCCTATAAGGTGATCTGAACACAAACTCCGAATGACAATCAATCTATGGGCATGGATTTATATTGGGAGTTTTCGAATATATTAGGGTTGCAGCCTCATCAATGTGATTTACAATGACCATACTAGCATAGACTGTGGCTGCATCTTCAAAAATGGATGTACATTGAACATAAACGCCCAGATTGTGTTCGCAGCTTCAGAAATATTATTTTCAGTGACAATGTCAGACTGTGGCCACAAAATCAAGGTGCTTTACACTAGGAATGCTGGCCTTTATTATGGACTTGGATTCAGATTCATTAAATGATTTACACTGGCAATGCTGGCATATGTTGTGAACTTGGAAATGATGAAAAACATTCTGTAGAATGCACCATTTCAACAGATTATTTTTAAATATTTGGGAGAAACTCTCGATTTCCCCTACATTACTCAGGGTTCTCTGGCAATGCTTGCTCAGCTAATTTGCAGATGTTCATGTCGCTGCACTGAAGATATTCAGCTGCCGCCATTGACCTTGAATTGTAAAAATTTCTGGTGCCCCATCAGGAGCCGCCCGGCACCCAGGGACGTCATTTGAGGTCTCCCCTGCTAACCCTAAAAATAAATGGTTAACTTTTTTAAATGTATTTTTTAATTGAGGCTCCTGGGCTGTGGCCAGCAGCGTTGCTCTTTGTTTCTGGAGTGGCTGGGTTTCTGAAAGATCTAGCCGGTAGGATAGCTCAGTGGGTTGAGGGCTCGCTGGTGCATGTGTGAATCATATGCCAGTTGGAGGTTCGAATCCCAGCAATGTCAACTCAGCCTTTCATCCTGCTAAGTTTGATAGATGAGTACCAACACAGGTTGGGTGTAATTGTAAGTATATTTGTTCTATATGAAGCGCTTAAGCGTAAGTGCTATATAATAACACATCATTATCGTTTGGCCTTGGACGTCTGCTTGCATGCACATTAATTTGGTAATATGGGCTATGCGCACTGTTATCAAATATCTATATGGTGATCCATTTTTGTATGAAATGTATATCACTTTACAGTGATATCGTAACCATAATTTTCGTAGTGTACTTAGAAATAATGCTATGTGATGCCACGTCCTGGTTTGTCAAGGGGTGAAAATGTCGTGTGTCATCACTTCCTGTGATGTCACTTTGGGGTGGGGTCAAATTACATCACTTCCTGTGATGTTGTTCAGAGGTCGCCAAGGGTCGTGTTGTGTCACTTCCGCTACCCCTCACATTTTGGTAAAATGACGTCCCTGCCGGCACCCTGACATCAAAAGCTGCCTCCACTACTGCCATGCATAGTAAGATTACTGGCAGCACACAGTGGCGGATTAAACATTTGGATGCCAGGTGTCAGGAGCCACCCCCTGGTTTCTAGGTAAGGGTTAAAATTTTATTTAAACCCTTAAATCTCACACCTCTTTCAACTGCAGCATGATCACCATAATCATTAGGCTGGAGTGGTGGCCAATGCCAGCCCGAGTCCTATGACACAGGATATGCTTCTTTGATAGGATGACCAGATAAAAAAAAGGGACATGACAGACATAGAAGTAGGACTAACGTAAACACAAATAAAACTGTAGTCCTACTTCTTTGTTGCTGGCCTGTTACGGGGGATGGGAGGGTGTGCTCACAGGCACATTCCTCTCATTGGAGGAGAGCGCCAGGGAAGGGGGAGCTAATGGTGTAATGTCCTACTTCCATTGTTGTTATTGTGTTTAAGAGGAACAGTCCTCTGTTTATTGCAGTTATGAGTGGGCTGCGACCCACGTGATTGAGGCGGCGGGGTTACCGCCAATTAGGCAGTTCGAGTTTGATTAAAGACCTGTCAAGACGCTCCCGTCTCAGCTCCTGATTTATTGGCCTGCTTTATATTGCCCCACATTGCCACTCCTCCTGCAGCGTTGCGCCCAGCGACATAATCAGCCTGATATTTAACAAATGGGGGCATGAAAAGCATTCACGCCCCCATTAGCGCAGGAAGAGTCGCACCGGGCCCAATTTCGGGATTTTGAAATCGGGTCCCAGCAAAAACCTGGACAGTAGCCACCCACCCTTCCAATCTCGGGACGGGGTTTGTAAAATTAAAAACTCCCGGGAACCCGGGCAAATTCCCGAGACTGTCCTGGGAAAACCTGGACGTTTGGTCACCCTCTTCTTTGAGGAGCTTGGGAGGCTTCATCAGCAGGGGGCACCCCTCATGAGGTGTTATGCCACATATGTGTGTGTGTGTGTGATATGAGAATTATTATGGCACACAGCTGGCTGTGTCTTGAGATAACTGCTTATGTAGGGAAGGATGCGCAATAAATAAAGAACATCGTTCACCATTTGCATTACTTCTTGGTGCAGAGAGCTGCCACAGAGGTGAGGGTTTCTAATGGGTACTAGCATAGTGCAGACTATCACCTTAAAAAGTCATATCGGTGCTAAGATGTCAAAAGAAGCAGTGTGACCTCACAAAACAGACTGCAATATTAACGGGAAACAGTAATATTTTTAGTTTCAATCTGAACTCCAAGTGGTTACTTGTGAGACGGAGATGAGGGTGTAAAGTATTCCAAAGTTTGACAGCAAGAAAATAAAAAGCCCTTCCCCCGCCCCTCCTAACAATCTGATTTTAGGCACAGCCAGTAGGCGGGTGGAGGATGAACGCAGCAACAGTGACAGTTTGTGATGCACAAATCGATCTCCCGGGGGGACGTGGGATGGACTGGCCCCCAGCAAGTTCTCCTCATGGATGTGGTGGGGAGCAGGTGAGCTACATCCTCATAGCTGTATGTTAGGGAGAATTCTCTGTTTAGGCTGAATTTCCTAACCTAGTGAGTCCCCCGGCAGCTTTGCTGGATTTCTGGAGTTTGTTTTTTTCCATCCTGCCAAGAGTGAGACTCTTTTCTCCCACTCTTGGACATGAATGTGGTTAATTCCTTTGAATGTCAATGTGTTCTATGAGATATGGGGTCTTTTAGTCCATAGGGTCTTATATGTTTTTCTATGTGTGTTTCACCGCACCCTCCGTGCCGTAACACTGGTGCGTCCTAGAGGATCCCCACCATAGACTCCATACCCTGGGACCGACTACTGTCTCCCAGGGCATGTAAAGTCACCATTGGCTTTACTAGACCTAAATTTACTAACAGAACTAGTACAAACCATCCTATTGTGGACGTACTAGTAGGGGTAATTCGATTACTCCTGGGTCTGTTATTCGAGGAGGCACTGTCCCGTCCCCCCTCGTCGAGTTTTGGCTGCTGGCAGTGGAAACTACTTGTTATCTTCGACCCCGAATATAACTCTATGGGATTCTTCCCATTGTTGGAGGTTAATACTCTTTCTCGTTAATCTCCAACATACCACCGGTTTATTTATCTTAAATAAATCTATCGGTTGGTATTTTCTGCCAGAACTCTGTTTTTAAAATGGTGTCTGTGTTCGTCTCTGTGACTCCTAAACCAAAATTTGAGCCGTTTGTTCCACTTTTGGCAGGCTTCTGCACAGAGGCCCTCCAAAGTGGTGCCATTCTGTCTGGGTACAACAGGGGGTGTGGGAGGGGGTTTAGGCACCCTGGACTGAGTTGCCTTCCCAACTCAAGTCGCACTCTGGTGTGATTGGCCCAAGTGGTGAGCCACCCCGCACACCGCTTAGCGTGTTTTGATTGACAGCTAGGCTGAATGAATGGGAGTTTTCTGCATAAAAGCAGGGCTTTTGGGACTGGATCTTCAGAAGTCGCCACAGGACCTAAGAATCCGACGAGGGTAAAGCTGTCGACCTGCAACGACGACACCTCCGGTTGGGCCCTGCTGAACCGACTCACCACTTCCCGACGACAGAGGAGATCTCCCCGCCGGAGAGTCTTCTTCCCCTGACTGGTGGGAACAACCAGTCCCCCTTTGCTTTTTCTTCGTTCCAGGACGTAGTGGTCGAATTGCCCGTGCAGAGCACCCCGGCAACCGGATAGCCACTACCCAGTGTACCGTGACCAAAAGGTGGTGCCTTGTGACAAAGCACTCCGCGGCTGGTCTCTTCCCTGGTGGTGCAACGATATTCAACTTTCCTTCGACGACGAGATCATCTCTTCTCTTGGCAAAGACCCGACTTGCATCCACCACCAGGAACAACTGCCCCCGCCGGAGCGGTCTCTCCACATACAAGGTACCGTGTCCGCCTGGCTTCCCTTGTGTCGGTTAGCGTGAGGTGTCTTAATCCTCGCCTCTCTATTGGGTCGTCTCCAAGCCTTCTTAACTTTCTGTTCTGAACTGGTCCAATCTTTCTATAACAATTTGCGACAAAGACTCAGAAGTGCATTTCCACTGTGATACTTTTTGGGACATATCGCCTTGCCTCTCTCCGAGTGGGCCTGGCCTCTGAACTTTGCGATC
The DNA here is from genome assembly GCF_040938575.1 of Ambystoma mexicanum. NCBI lineage: Eukaryota > Metazoa > Chordata > Amphibia > Caudata > Ambystomatidae > Ambystoma > Ambystoma mexicanum. The sequence continues at coordinate 748,024,654 of NC_090923.1, read as the reverse complement.
TACAGTAGACCCTGCCTTACTTGCCTTGCATTTGTTCGTAAAAGTGTTGGTACCGAGTGATTTCATACCCTGCCTTTTCTCTCCCGTCCTAACGAATATTAGAGTGCCATGTAGGTTAAAGCATTCACCTCTGTCTGCAAATAAGTGGTGCCGTTGAACCTAGACTTGTCGAACTATTGTTAGAGGGATTGATTGACTTATAGTAATTGTGATTGAAGTTGTTTACCGTATTAGTGCCAGTGTGTTTTCCATAGATGTGTTTTTATAAATAAATAACTATATATCTTTACACCGAAGCTCTGTTCCGTGTTTGCTTGTTCTACTGTGTAAATTGCCCTATTTTGTATACTCCACATACTGCCTAACTCTTCTTGAGGGAAGTCTGACTGCTTAGCCACAGCTACCAAGTGAATCTGTGTGGTACAGACTGCTACCAAGTGGGTTTACTGCCAAACACCTGTAGTCCTAAACCTTTTGAAGTGGTCCTAGAGGGAACTGCACAGGTTTCCGCCTAACATTGTAGCATATGTGCTGGTGTGGCTTTAACTAGGGAGTGGGCAGGCTTTGAGGGCTTCCACATCACCTCGTTGTCATTGTGGCAGCCGGTGACGTTTTTAACTGGAGGAATAGAAATGTTTGCCATAAATATGCATGAACAACTGAGCATTGCAAGGGAGTCCAAAGCAACCAATGGGGAAGTCGGTGGGGTGATGGGGGATGTGGGGGGGGGGGGGGCTAGACTTCTGCCCCCAAGAAACACATTATGCAAACGGCTTTGTAGGGTAACACATGAACAAATACAAGGCAAGTCAACAACAATGCAGTGGAGCATTTTCCAATGCATTGCCTTGATTTTTCTCACAACACATGCCAGTAAAAAATACATGCTCATGCTGGCTGAACATGATCATACAGGCGGCAGCAATATATACCAGTATTAACATATAAGAACAGACTCCTGTTGGCTTTACCAGTAAAATGCGCCATGCCACAGCAAGAAAAAGTCTACATTGGCTGCATCGATGCAGGCCAGTCTCGCCACATTATAACACAGAGCATGCTGGCTTTACCATTAATGCCCAGTAAAAAATGGGAGGTCACAAGAAGAAAGCATGTCCTGGCTGCTAGTGCACCAACGACCCCACCATACACACACGGTACTAAGAACACTCATGTTGCCTTAACGCACAAAGAAGGGCACACGTCCTAAGAACATTTTGTGGCACTCATTATCATATGTTCGCTTTTAACTGGCATCTGTAACTCTTGACATCCTTTTCACCTCTTGTTTATTGTTGTATGTTTGTATGTCATATTGGCGCCTCCAAGTCCATGGATAGCGGGGTATACATTTTTTAAAGTAAAGTATGCAATGGTATGTGACGTCACCGGACGTGAACAGATGTTAAAGGGAAATAAGCACATTCAATTTATTTCCCAATGAAATGAAGTGCACAGGACAAATCCGCATTTGCCTCTCAGATTATTAGTCGTGTAGACCGAACACAATAACCTAGGAGAGCATTTTCTATAATGTTGCTGCAAAGTAGAAGAAGGCCCTCACTTTTTAAAAAGTTAAAAGATGTATAGAAATATCCCCTGTAGAATCACATTTCTAATACATATTTTAAGAAGTCGATCACAGATCTTCCAGCAGCCGCCTTGTAGTTAAGTGGGTTGCCCCCGCTTTCACCAAGCTGGTCTCAAATCTTGGCCGTCTGTAGCAGGCCGCACACACTACTCTTTAATTGCTAAACACCCAGGGGTACAGCGTCTGCTCCCCGAAATAATGTGCGTCTACCCCCCGACTTGTGCCATGCCCGCATGAAGCATAGATTTGTTCACACTGGGACACACATACATTCCACTACTTTCCCCATTTACGCATTAACAAACGCTTTAAATAACAAGAAAAATCTTTAAACACCTAGACCTGGACTGCTCCACTCACCAGATGCCCTCACGGGTCAGGATACTCCTTGTGATGGAAATGCCAGAGACATTGCAATTGTGTTTATTTTAATTGTATACAGTTGATACAAGATACAACATTTAAAATTGATTTTTCCACTTACACATCAATTATCTATATCAGTGTAATTAGTTTAAAAAAAAGTATAGGGAAGATTGAATTAATGTTCCTCCACAACAATAGAGATGGAAGATTAGGCCCTCCGAATTTCCTATCATGTATGTCCACCAGACATCCTCCAGAGACGTTATTATCTGTGTCCCTGCGTTTCTAAATGCTATAACCCTTAAAGGTCTAAGCGCTTCGCAGTATAATAAAAAGTGCTTGGTGTTTTCCACAGTTATTACCACATAAGCGACACAGCCAGGCCTCACGAGGGACGTTCTGCCAGGTAAAAGATCTGACGCTGTTAAATTAGATTTTTAAGTAGTCCCATATCGCATAACTTCTGCAAAGCACTCAATATACCTCGGCTCCCTGGTGCAAGCAGCATGGTATTAAATGAAACATAGTGCCTGCGTCCTGCCAGACAACATGGTAGTACACTGTTCATGTCCCTCCTGGCATAGGAGCAAGGTAATATAGTTCTTCAATTTGCTTTGTGGTCAATTTATTCTGTGATCCAGGTCACTCGATAGTTGTGCAAGGCTGCACTTTTAAATTTTCACCACATTACTGGTTGACATCAGGCTACCCCTGGTTTGGACTGCATCCAGAACCAGATGTAACAAAGATCCATAAGGTGCAGTGTGGATTTTCTGATACAGCAGTATGCAGCATGATTTTAATTTGGCCCAAATTGGTGTTAGGTTGAATTCCAGGTATATAGTCAGCTAGGACATAATGTGGTAAGCGGAGTAGTTGTCTGAGACATTTTCCTTCAAGCTTACCTAGGCTTTCTGCATTCCGCAGATTTTCGGAGTGCATCAGTGCCCACATTTCTGCGCAATACAACACTATCAAAGACACTTTTGCTGTATAAAGTTGTAGTAGAATTTTTAGAGAAAACCCACCTCCTTTTCATGACCGAGTATTTAAAGGAATGGTGCGGTCAGAAATATTATTGTCCCTATGGTTCAGCCATGTGTTTTTAACCATACTTTGATCGATCGTACAAACATTTCCTATGCACCTTACCAGAGTTTTCGTCTTTTGTACACAATCGAAATCAGGCAGCAGGGCGCGGCCATCTTGTGATAATCTTATCAGTTGACGCATCGACCAGGGTGGACTGCCTTTGCAGCACTAAATCATATCCCTTGAGCCTGACATCACCAAATCATTGATATTCTCCGCCTTTCTCCCTGACGTTACTGGGCCGCATAGCCAAACGCGCCCAATTGTCAACTACGCAACTTGACGCAGAACCCGGAAAACAACACACATCGTCTCACAACACAGCGCGTCACAATTTCAGAATATGAAACTGTACTTCAAAAGGAAACAGCAAGACTGTAGAATTGGGAAAGTACATTTATTTCACATTAAATGCTTCGAGAACATTCAGCGATTGACATATTCAATCAAAATGGAAATTATTTTCTTTGCTCTCGATCCGCAAATGTTTATCGTGAGTCACACACTGTTCCTTTTGGGTAAAAGAAGCACTTTTTTTTTTTTTTTTTTTTTTTTTTTATTTATTTGGTTAATAAAATCAACCTTTCAAATATCAATTATCACAGTATCAAAAAAAACATTAAAATTCATAAAGCATTTTTACAAATTGTTCATTCTCTGCAGTTGAGAATCAAGTTTAGTGTGTCTCAATTACACTAGCTTAGGTGTACATTTCATCTAAGGATCGCACCATTGCTATTTTGGTTTTTAGGGCGGTTGCAATATCAATTATCACAGTATCACAAAACACTAGAATTCATAAAACATTTTTTACAACTCGTTCATTCTCTGCAGTTAAAAATCAAATTTAGTGTGTCTCACTTACACTAGCTTGGGTGTACATTAAATATTTCATCTAGAAATCGCACAATTGCTATTTTGGTTTTTAGGGCGGTTGCAGAGAAAATGCAGTGCCATAAGTTCTTATTAACATGAGCATTTTGGTCTTCAAAGAAGTTGCCAAAGCATTTTTGTCGAACAGAGGCCAAGTTTGTGCAGAACACTAGGCAATGCTCCAGCGTCTCTCTTTTATCAGTAACCTTGCAAAAGCGACATACATTTTCGGATTGCGTGATTTGATTTCTTCGTGCCTGAACATCTAATGTCGGCCAAAGGTTCAGTCGAAAACGGAGAAATTTCTGTCGAGTTTTTGAGCATGGAAATTTAGCCAAATAATCAGACATTGTTCTACATTGCTTGTGGCCAAATAACGCTCGATTAAAGTCCTTGTAGTTGAGGCATTTATTTTGGGTCAGGATCCAATCGTATTGCTGAATTTTCTTTTTGGCACGAGCTTCATTGTTCAAGAGAAGCTCCAAGTCAACTGAGGCATCAGACATTGCATTCATAGTAAAAGTGCACCATTGTTTTGAAAAGGTCTGCTTTTGTTCTAGAAGGTGACAAGCTACCTTTCCCAAAATGTCTGCTCGCTCTAAGGACCAAAGACATTTACGAAAAAAGGCACAATATTTCCAAATTACAAAAGAAAACAATGAGAGGGATCCCAATTCAAATCGAATCAATGGTAAAGGTGTACAAATGGGCAGATGTAATACCTGTTTCCAAAACAAAGATTCAATTCTATCCCACCACTCCACCGGTTTGGGACTGCGAGCCTCAGACCCATAGGTCAAGATTGGTATTACCTTCTGTAAGAAGAAGGTGAGAATATGTTTACACGTAAATTTACCAAACTTGGCCATAAGTATCTTTGCTTGTGCAATTAAGGACCGTAATTTGCCCTGGATCTCTATGTCAAAGTCAACACTTGATAGAGTATCCACTACCAAGGTGCCCAAATACTTGTAGTTGGTTACTTGTTCCAATGGAACATTGTGTAAACGCCAGCAGAAGGTTTTAACTTTACACTTTTCATGCCTTTTGCAAACCATTATTTGAGTTTTCTTAGTGTTAATCGTCAAATGGTTTGTATCTACATATGTTTCCAGGCTATGTAAGAGTTTCTGCAGACCTGTATGGGTTTTTGAGAAGAGAATCAAATCATCGGCATAGAATAGATAAGGAACATTATGCCGTCCTAGTCGAGGTGCATCACTCTCAATTTGACTCAAAGTTACGCCCAAGTCATAGATAAAAAAATTAAAAATGGACGACGCCAAGATGCACCCTTGTTTAAGCCCTCTATATGTTCGAAATGTTGAAGTCAGATCACCATTCAAGTTGAGACGAACCTGCATGGTAGTATTAGAGTGTAATAAACTAATTAAAGACAATAGAGAAGAAGGACAATTATGCCCAATCAACTTGTGCTGTAACAGTGAACGATCAATTGAATCAAACGCCACCCGAAAATCGACAAAGGCTAGATACACGGTCTGCTTTTGAGCTGCGAGATCAGAAAGGAGCATTTGAAGCGTAATGATGTTAGGAATGGTACCTAAGCCAGTCACAAAGCCTGATTGAAATGGATCATTAAGCTGAGCCTGCGAGATCCACCTCTTGAAGTCTCTTAGGATCAGTCGAGAAAAAATTTTACCTGGCGCATCTAAAAGTGCTATGGGGCGATAGCTGCATGGCTCTTTCCTATCTCCTTTTTTATAAATAGGAACAATAATAGAATGTGTCCATGTCGACGGTAATTTTTGAGACTTCAAGATAAGACTAAAGATGGTAAACAGGATACGACTCCACACTTGTGGGTGGGCTTTAAACATCTTGTTAGACAAACCATCAGGACCACATGCGCCTGAATTGCTAGCCTTCTTAATATAAAACAGAATGTCTTCAAGATCAAAATCTATATGAAATCTAGGAAGAGAGTGAAGACTATCTAAGCATATATCCTGAACAGGTAATTTATACAAATTAGCAAAATAAGCAATCCAGGCATGCTCTGGTACTTCATTTGCTTGGATTATTGATTGATAGCCTGAGGTCACTTGATTGAGATACGACCAGGTTTTAGAAATATTCTTACCTTGGACAGCAGCAAAAAGAAACTGGCTATCAATATGATAAAGTTTCGCACGCCTTGCCTTCACCCAATTTCTATACTTAGTTTTAATATTGGAAAGATGTTTCTGACGAATATTGATTGGGAGCACTTTGGTCACACAGTGAATTGCAAGACTTGTGCATCAACTTGGCCCTAGACCACCGTAAAGGTTGTTATGTTGCTCCTAATCGCTCATACAGCGTAAGGGCATATCGGCCCTTGGCGATCATCCCAAAAAAAGAGTCAAATATATCCAGTGATTGACATGTAGCTGCAGTTGGCGGTTGAAGAAACCATCGGTTGGGGTCTGGAATAGATGACAATCGCAGAATGGCAGGATGTACCTGTTTGCAAAACATAAAAATAGAAATGTGTCTCAGTAGCCAATCTTTATTACAATTAATAATTTTACTTATTAGCACAGACGTGACACAATGTGAACAATGTGAACAGAGAGAACACAACGTGGAAAGTACTCCACTATTTGCTTCCGAGGATAGTGCAATGGAGTATGTTCAGCTCTAAACGTAATGCGTAAGCTGAGGCAACAATTCGAGGTGCACAATGTAATGATTTATTAGTGTTGAACCAGGGGGAAACGAGTGGTGGTCTACATGCGTGTCGATGCTGGATTGCCCATGTGCCTGGTAGAAAGACCAGCACGCAAAGGTTGTATTTTCGTTTCATTGCAATATGCCACACAGAACGAATGAGTACAAAGTAACCCAGCAATAAAGATCAGCTATTGATATTTGGACTAGTTCTGGTATAAAATCGTCTAAAGTGAAACTTACATTATATTTGGCATTTCCATTCTCTTGGCGGAATGCAGACCGTAACACAGACTCCGTTTGTATCAATGATTTTTCATAAACTGAAATTACATGCAACTAAGTCCAGTTTTGGAATTGGACAACCTTATCATATCTTACGTTATTACACTCCTCCTTCAATTCAATCCCTTTCAGAATGGTCCCTGTCTCTCAAGGTAAAAAAACAATAGAACCTTATACTGTGAGTGCGACGCGTGGTCTTCCTCAGCTCACAAGCAAAAATTCAAAGCTGGTGACCTTCACTCACAATGAACATACATTCTTAGTTTGCAACATTTCGTGTCAATGCATCCATGAGAACTGGAATTGTGAATCACGGGCCCTGGAGGAAAAATGTGGGGGCTGTCACTGCTCGCTGTTCGTGGCGCTGCTGAGGGGTAGGGGAAACTTGGCAATGACAGAATGTGCCCTACTCCAAAAATTGTAGTCCAGGAAACACAAACACGGATTCAAAGTGTGTCTAGCAATAGCCCCACTTCTGCTTATCTCACAGCCTCCTACCCCATGGCATGTTTTCACAGTCAGTACTTCTTGCGTGCCTAGTATCTTATGTAGCCTAGGTCTCATCCCTTTTGTGTGACAAGCAGTTATTCAGCGGCTTGGGGAACTGTATAGGCAACTGCAAAACCCAAAGATTCTTACACACTGTTATCCATCTGGCCCTACCATGATAAATGAAGATCCCACAATAGCTCGACAAAACTGTGAAATGTGAAAGCACAGTGTTACATTGTATGGCAATTGTAAACATTGTACTATTTTAAAAATAAAAGGACACAGAGGATAGATTTGAAAAGAGAAATTGCATACTTTATTTGAGCACTTCATAAAAACATTTTTGGCAAAAATAAAAACAGATGCTAATCATTTGTACCGGTATTTGAACTGTTCAACGAGCTCTGCTTTGGGTGGACATGGCACATTGGCAATGTTTTGTGGCAACGTATGTGTGCTCTGAACAAAATCGTGTGCAATTCCATGAGTATGCATCTCTATGACATTAATAAGATATTTAACAAAATCAAATTCCATTTCCTCATATACTGGTTTGACCACCCATTTTTTGCTTCTTTTCGTAAAGGCCACAGTTTAGCAAAGCATCCCTTAGTTTCCTGCAGTCCTAGACTGTTCACGTCCTACATTCTCGTTATGCGCTAATACCGCTAGTAATGTCCTATATTTCACCCTCGATGCCGAAATGCAATCTCTTTGGCCTGTACTTTAGGCACATATTGTGGAACACCTCCAAATCTTCTGCATGACAGAATTCTGTATCAAACACAATCTTCTCAAGGGCTTTGTGTGGAGGTGAAGATGGAATCAACCACTTCTTCTTCCGTGCCTGCTCCGGGGACAAAGGGCCATGTTCACATTGGTGGAAATGTTGGTTTTCTGTCCAGTGGTGAACGTTGGAACAGTGGTGCATTAGTGACCGCCATTTTTCCAGTAGAATTTCCAGAGACCCATCACATGTTTTGGAGCTCCACCAAAGATGGTTGCTGAAAGACTGGGACCACTGTGAAATACTTTCCAAACCTTTTTTTCCCCTGCAGCCCAAATGTATTTATTGATTGATTTGGCAACATGCCATACATCAAATTGATGTTTAATATTTGGAAACTGCTCTCTCATTGTCTTGGCTATTGAAACGTGTCTGTCCGTGGCTATGAGGTCGATTTGCATTCCCCTCGATTGTAGATCTTCCAGTGATTTTATAAAAACAAGTTCCTCCATGGCCACTGAGGATTTACATTCGGACACCTGCACGACCACCGAAATCACAATTTTTTTACGTCCTGAAAGTGGTATGTGCAGTACTTAGCAGAAAACCTGGGCTGTCACACTGTCCATTGCCGGCTAGCCTGAGCCGTTTGTCGGAGAATGTACTTTGGATAGACAATTGTTTAATTTTCCAAGACTCACTAATGGCAGGGAATAGATAATCACGTTGATATTTGTAGTACTGCGTTTTAGAAATGAAATGGAGTCCCACAAACTGACAGAAACTGGATCACTTCCTGAAACTAGAGCCACTGAAAAGTAAAGCTGCTGCACACAATAGATTGCCAGCTGGCAGTTTCCCCAGCATCGGTTGAGCGGACCATGATAATGTTTTATGTAGCATTTCACAGGTGGCATGTATTTTGAGGTTACTGCCTTGTGTTAGACGAGTCACATTCACCAATGGCTTCCCACATACTTGCCCTCTCACTGAATGTACACATTTCAGCATCTTTATAATGTCCACCAAGCAGCTGTCGAATGCTATGTATTTGGCCTCCTTTATTAGACTGTCATCCTGCATTAATGTTGTTTCGGACTGAACTGTTGTGGACATATCAGCCAAACTGGACATACTATAGTTGAAATCTTTGTATAGTTTGTTGGTCAATTGTGTTGATGCTTCAGTCTCTGTCATTTCAACATCTGTTACTTGACCGTGAATAGGAGAAAACATCAATGTCGACTGCTTTTTGGGTGGCACTTGTTTGGCATGTGTCGATTGTCTCAAGTGCTCTGTGATTAATTCAAAAGTATCTTCAATACATTCAGTTTCATCTTCATCTGGTGGAGCAGTCGCATTGTAGCAATGGTCCAAAAACACTTTGCTGAATTCGCCGGTCACATTAAATTCATTGGACAAAGGCATCTCGAGTCAGAACACCTGCGCCTCAATTCATAGTTCCTCCTTGGTGAAAACAGTTGGGCAAGCAGCATCTCTCATTTGTGTCTCTGTCTGTGCCTGCATAGTCCGTACACCATTGGGCAACTACAGGACAGATTGGAAAATGGATGTTCAATGTAAATCCAACATACAGTATAGGACAATTTACATTAAAAAAAGCATATTATGAAGGCCTCAGTACAAAACAAATGCTAAAAATAATAACTGTTTACAAATAACCTTATCTTTCTTTCTTTTCGTTGAAACCTTCTTTACTCTAACACCACCAACAGCAAGCTGGTGCACCGAGTCAGATCTGCGTGCAGATCTGCGAAGCTTCAGCATCTCCCCGAAACACAGTACTTGCATTAGTAAGGATGAAAATATTGGAAATTGAACACATTGTGACGCGGACACAGGTACATATCAATAGCAAACCACAAATGAAACATTGTGTAAAGTAATGACATGATACATAAATATGATCACATTATCTCAAATTCCGTGCATAAAACAAGTTGGGAACAGAATAGCTAAGTAAGATTACCTGATACGCGCTCAAAGTGGTTGATAACTCCAAGCAAGACATGGATGTTGAATCTTGTTGTTTCATATTCGGTGCATAGTCATGGAGTTGTAAAGGGAAAGTATTATTTGATTTAGAAATGCTAATATTAAAAATTGGCATGTAATGAAACTGAATAAGAGAAAATTAAACGTATTTAAATGCATAATATAGCATAGTTATCTGTGCCCATAAATCAATTTTCTATGAGGATTCTAAAACCAAGGACTGATGTTTAGCAAAATGGTCATTATTTAAAAAGCTATACAATCATATAAATATCGAAAGTATAATAAGTGACATTTACACCTAAAATACCAATCAATCCATTTGGTTACCTGCACACTACCGCAAGGCCTTAAGCTAAATCCGGAAGCGTGACTCATCTGTGGCGGCATGTGAACAAATAGAGTCAGAATAGCGGTTGGGAGCAATTTTTGAGTCGTTCTCAGTTGATTCTGCTTTGTGTACAAGGATGTGTCATATATATATTCGAGGTAAAGTGCAGGATGCAGATGCAGTATCGATCACCCCTCTTGTCCTCCAAGACTTTTTTGACTCTACTTTCAAGCTCTGCCGGTGCATATCCGCAATATCTGACCCATTCTCTAATTCCATCTACAGTCTTTGGGAATACATTCATTGTAGTGCCTTCAGATTTGTCATGGGTCTTAGAAGGGCAACCGCAAATCAAACATGCAGGCATTGTTGTAAATTCTGCAAAAAAAAGGTCAACATTATTCGAAAATTACTTTGCATAAAAATGTGAGAAAGGAGGAATTATACCATACATTCTTCAATGCAAGCTTTGTTTTGGTCACCACAGCAAAACCAGTGCAGAGTGGGCGGCTGTATTATAGGATACATTTCATAAACAATTCATTGATGTGACGAAAATCAGAACGTCCCTTGAATGTACTATCAGGCATCAAAAGGAAACATGCTTATATTATAGACACGGTCCGCGAAGGATGCAATTCTATGCCAATTGACACTGATGAAAATTGATATATTGATGACATAACAAATGAAACTCAAGTCAATAGCAATGAGACGAATGAACATACCACTACTGAGTACGTTAGTTCGAAATAGATAGAATTTTACAGATGAAGGAGATATGATTAGGATACATGCCCTTACCTTGACCAACAAACAGATTCAGCAAGCAGAGTAGTTAGTGGCAGGAGAACAGGGCGATGTTCACAGGTAGCACAGTGACGAGTCACAGAAGTTCACAGATAGCACGACGACGAGCAGATTAGCATCGGACACCGGGGTTCTCAGGTAGCACGTTCACCAGTTCACTGCAGTGCTCAAAGATGTTCTAATGATAAATATCAAGTGGTTTATAAAGAATTACAAAAAGGGGTGTGCATGTGAATGAATTACGTGTATATGTCATGGTATTATGTGGATTGCAGGGGCGCAGCCTGCTTCAACGGGAGCCTGCCTGGAGACACGGGGTCTGAGGAGGGCATGGGAACAATGACCCCTGCGTGTAAGATACCTTTGAAGTGTACATGGTGTTTGGCACCTTGGCCGTTCGCGCCCCTGACAGCACCCCTTGGCAGTGCATATCCACTGGTGCCAACTGCCTTTGATAATGGAGGGGGGATGGATGGGCCTGGAGCGTGCAGACAAGCCACCGGAACACTGCTGAATGGAAACACACTTGATTCACTGAAAAATTGAAACAACCATTGATAAAAAATATGCTGTATTTTATTTTGTTTCTTATTTTGATGGCACAAAACAACTACACATTGTAAAGTTCCGGTTGCAGCACAGTGAGGGAAAATCCCCTGTACTGACAGCTGTCACTGGAGAAAAGTTTCTCTAATGGCACCAACGACACAGGCGGGTATTTGTTGAATGCGGTGTCCAAGCCTCCCATGAAGCCACCATATAAAAGAACGATCGGCCACCAGCCTGTACCACCTGTGAACAAGAAAGATACAAACTGTTTTTAAATGACCAAGATAAGTGTATTAAACCTTAGTTGTCAATGACATTTCTTGTATCCAATGGCATTTTTGCCAGGACAAATGCTACCTAGACACTGCACAATATTGAACGACTTTTATACGACTACTACCAAAGGATTGCAAGACTAAATTGGTATGACAATGATATATTGAAGTTACGACAATATAGGAAACAACCATGAAATAGTAGTGGCCTAACTGGCATCACAACCAGAGTATACTTACTCGTTACTTGGATTACAAGGGCGAACTGTTGCGCGAAGTTCATGCATAAGCACCATCAAAATCCTCAATACGGACCGTGTGAGGCAGGCTGCCCTGAAGTCTGGCAGCTCGGTAACGCATTGCAGCTGTGGCTCGCCTTGCAATATGTAGGATAAGCATCCAGAGTTTTCTCTGCAGCAGCAGTTCTCCACCTCGGTTGGCATTAGCATGCAACGATTGCAGGTACACCAGGTGGAAACGCCGTCCATGCTACTAGGCTCAGGATCTTGATCTGTTGAATGGTCCTCCCAACTGTCGTCCGAAGCCCCAACGTTTCTGAATCTTTCTCTTTCCAGTAATTCCACCTCGGAATACTCGGGCTCGTACTGGTAGGGCATTATTGTTGCCATTGTGAGGTAAACAAATGTACCTGTTCGCACGGGCTACAAGCAACAAAGGTAACTAACCAGAGTACAGAAACAAGTCACAGAATACTCAAAGAAATACAGTGAGGAATGGAATAGAAAATCTGATGTTGTGTGTTGTGAAACGGTCTGTTTATACTTATTGAGGAAAGAGGCATCCTGGCATTTCCATGGCGACACGTCATTAGCTGAAGCGCAGAGAATGTTGACATGAGACGTGCTTTGGCGTTGTGAAATGGGTGGTACGGGTCTAGCGATGTCAGGCTCAGGGGCGGGGGATATGATATAGTGCCGCAAAGGCAGTCCACCCTGTGCGATGCGTCAACTGATAAGATTATCATAGGATGGCCGCACCCTGCGGCCTGATTTCGCTTGTGTACAAAAGACGATAACTCTGGTAAGGTGCATAGGAAATGTTTGCACGATCGATCAACGTACGGTTAAAAACACAGGGCCGAACTATAGGGACAATAATATTTCTGACCGCACCATTCCTTTGACCTGTTGCCATAGCTGTTTTAAGGTGAACATGGTCGAGTTGTTGCATGCCTCATATCTCGGTGTCTAGGTATACCCCAAGATATTTAAAGTCAGGTACCACTTGAACATTGGAACCACCCAAAGACCAAGTCATCTTCTTCACACTCCTACCCCTCTTAACAAATGACACAATTTTCTGTGTTGATGGTTAAAGTGTTTCTGTCGGTATAGTTTGACAGCTTACTTATTGTCATTTGTAAGCCCCAGGGAGAAGAGTCAATGATGGCAAGGTCATCTGCGGAACCCAACCAGTGTAAGACAGTGCCTCCAAGTTTGGGTGGGTTTGCTGTGGGGTTAGCAGTTCTTCTCCAAGGTCTGAGAGATAAAGGTTGAATAATATAGGGGCGAGACGGCATCCTTGCTTTAACACCTTGTTTGTGTCCACCCATCCAGTCTTCCTGCCCATCTGGTTGTGCTTCTGGCAACAAGCTTGCAGTGTTTGTAGTCCATTCTAACGTGGCAAGTCCTCGCTCTCTGCTGTTTGGCTTTCATATAATGCATGGAGTCTGAAGTGAGCAACCCAGGCATTTGTTGTTTAGAGAGTAATACAAATCTATGCAGTGAAACTGTTGAGGGACAGTGTGGAAACAAGTACTATGTGGTCAACTGATTGAACCTGAGTTCTGTACTGAACTGGCATCTATAAACCTATGCACATCCCTTCCTTTCCTCTTCATTAGTTGGTTGGTGTTGGCAATAATGCCAGAATTGTAATGATTTTGCCTAGCATATTTCTAAAAGGATTACATATTTGTGTGAGTACTTGACTATGGTTTGTGTACTTTACAAGTTCTCTTTATAAAACAGTATTGTTGAAAGCCAAACTTGGGATTGGGAAGGGTAAGCATGATAGGGCAAATGTCATCAAACGTGATCCGTTTGGATTTTGTTTTCCCTGGAATATTTCATTATAAATTGCTGGGTTTAAATGGTGGGCACCTTTCATACTTGCCAGCATAGTTATTGAGAATATCCTCTCTCAGGTTATTTTCCAGTGTTCATTACTTTTTTTGAAAGGCAAATACTCATTTGTCTTGTGCAAAGACAAAGAACAATCAAACAAAATTTGTATATTTGACTTTAAGATATTTTCACTTACTTTGTATATATTAATGTGTAGCAGTTTTAGATTAATGCTACAGGATCATATAATCCCACACAGAGTGACGCAAGGGAGCTGTGGTCATCCCCAGGTCAGAAAAACTCATTTTACAGTAGGAATAGAAACAATCCAGATGATTTACACTCTCTGGCCTATCCAAATGAGACACAAAATGCTGTAGAATCAATTGTGCAGTTAAAAAGAAACATATATGAGGATATATACCCACCAACCTCACAAGTCCTTCTAAAAAAAATATAGTACAATTAATAGGTTTAGTAGTGTGCCATGACATATCTCTGCTGCTTCTAAGCACTGTAATAATAAGTGTTATGCTAATGATAATTGTAATCCCCCATCACCAACACATTACCAAATGCTGTAGTGTGCACATTTAAGGATAAATAGCTGGGAAGATAGCTCAGTGGGTTAAGTGCTCACTGCTGGGGTCTATGTGTGTTCTGCCCGCCATAGGTTTGAATCCTAGAAGGTTGACTCAACCATATATGCCACTGACCATATAGCTCAGACATCTATGGTTAATAACATACAAAGTCAGCAGCACACAGGAGTACACTGTTGTGGTGTCAGCCTCTTGATCTGGCACAGGACTGGGAGTAGGACTGCCACAATACACCAACACCAAGCATGAACAGGTTGTATTGCCTTGTCTGGAACCTAGAGATGCCCGTAACAGCTGGAAAGTCAAGGTAAGTGCAATGCTTACATTCACAGAAATTTGGTAATATGGGCCTATACACACTGATATTAACGCTACATACATCATATTACAGTGATATCATAACTATATTTTTCTTAGTGTACTCAGAAACAATGCTATGTAATGGCACGTCCTGGTTTGTCAAGGGATGAATGGTTGTGTGCCATAACTTCCTGTGATGTCAATAGAGATCAAGGGTCATGCAATGTCACTTCTGCTACCCCTGGCATTTTGGTTAAATGATATCCCTGGTGATCCGACAATCATTTTAATCAGCAAGCAGGATCTTTGAGCACCGACTGGGGAAAATTAATGGCGTGAAGCACTTGTCAGTTTACCCAATGCATTTTACAGGCTGTGCTTGAATCAGGAAATGGGTGCCTCATGTCGCCGTCCCTGCTTCTTGCACAGTAGCTGTGGAAGGCATTAGGTACACAACACCAGTCTTTGTATTTGGAATGAATTAAATATATTTAGATTATTTGCAAATACAAACACTACATTTGCATTAAGAGTGAAAAAAATGCACTCACTTCATAATGCGAATGGATGTCTTTGTTTTTTCTGTGCAATACTTTTCGGGAAAAGGGAATCGTAGGGACTTCACCCTAGTACCGCCAATTGGCATGCCACTGCTGCTTTTTACTTGGCCCTTGTACCATGAAAGGCCACAAATCACCAGGTAATAGAGATAGGAAATCTGGGATGAACTAGGGGCACTCTTAAATGAGAGCAGGCTTTGAACTGTGGCTCCTCTGGGAGGAATACCATGGTGAGGGCTTCCTCGAGGTTCTCGAGGCATGCTAGGGCCTTTATTGAGATGGCTGTAGTCCTGAGGGAGGCTGGATACCTCCTGTCGGCTGCTGCTGAGCTCTTCTCAGGATAGGGGGATCATAGGACCAAGAGGAGTTCAGTGGCTGCATACCAGCTTACATTTGCAGGTCTTCTGTGGGAATTATGGCTCTTTTCAGTAAAAGATTGTTGCAAGTCATCCTCTGGTTGCTTCACAGCGCTTATTGGACTTGTGGGCCCCATATTGATAAGTCACTATGATTGTTTTAAGGGCCAATGGTTTATGGGATCAGTCCATTGGAAGCAACAATCCATAGTTGCTCGGCAAAGGTATTGCACGAGGTGGACCATTGGTCCCTCTAGTCCTTTGGTTTCCCCTGTTCTTTCCCACGACGATGAAGACTTGCAATTAAAAATCATGGATCATGTCACGTATACTCAACCTCAGGAGTTCATAGAAAGTAACAACCTATTGAACCAGAGATAATCAGGATTTAGATGTAGGCACGGGACGGAGACTGCAATGCTGGAACTTTAATCTAATATCGCCAGCATTGTGGATAAAGGTAAACCAGATCTTCTCTTGCAGCTGGATGTATCCGCAGCATTTGGCCTGGCGAACCACTCCCTGCTAGTTACCAGGTTGAGTGAGCAGGCTCATTGCTCTAACATCGCCTCCCATGGATTACTTCTTTTCTTGGACCCAGGAGTGTCAGAGTTGCTTTGCAAAATGCTAGCTCAGTTTCCACATCTGTTGGCTGTGATGTTCCACATGGATCTTGTATTTCTCCATCGTGTTTCAACATTTACACCATGTCCCTTCTTGCCCTCCTAGATGACCTGGGTGTGCAGTATACCAACTATGCTGAGGACTCCCAGGTCATTCTAGAATGATCTGGGTGTTTTAGTAAAGATTCTGATGCTATCCATTTTATCTATGAATCTACCCAAGATTGGATGATTGCCAATTCTTTGGCCCTGAACCCTGAAAAAACAGAACATCTGATTATAGCCTCAGGACAGAAGATTAAAAACTTGGCCCCGAACTACGAAAGCTTTCTCATAACAGGAATTAAAATCCAAGTGTCCAAGAAGGTGAAGACACTGAGCACCGTCTTGGATGCCGAGTTGTCCAGGAAACACCATGTTGCCTCTGTCCATCCCTTGTGTTGCTATGTCACAAAACTATTGAACTATATTCACCCATACATTTCACTGAAAAATAGTTAGTAGTCATTGCTCTGATTAATTCACGCTTAGATTATTTTAACAGCCTGTTGTCAGGGACATGAAAGGCAAATCTTCAGGCTCTGCAAGTCCCACAAAATGGGGCAGTCAGAGCCGTTTTTGGTCCCGCCAGGAGGAATCACGTTACAAATGTCAGACGAGACCTCCACTGGCTCCTGATCAACACATTCGTTGCTTTCCCTTACCTTTAAGGACAATGTGAAATGTTATAACAAAACAACACACAACATACGATGTAATAACACAACATAGGCTAGTATAGCAAGACTAGAATTATGCCGAAAAATTTATAGGGAAATGAAACGAATAAAAACCAAAAGGAGCAAAACCTAAAAATGCAATTCAGTAGAAAAATATTTGGAAAGGAAGAATGGAAAAACACAAGGCTGCTAGAGTGTTAGGTATAGACCATTAAAAGAGGGAATGTGGTGTGTGGCAGTTGGGGTAACAGCCCATAGAAGCAATGTAAAGGTGTATATTAAAAAATGACAATTTCATATTAAAATCATTGGCAAAGATCCATTTGGGCACAAAATACACAGGTCCTAAATGACCAACATGCCCAACAGTTTAACATAGCAAGGTGTAGAATAACATAGCGAAGCATACCAAACTTAAGAAGGCAAGCATTTGAAAGCAGACATACAAAATATTTCATAAGGTAGCATAGCACAACCACACAGCAAAACAAGGCTTAGTGAAATCTAATATACAAAGAAGAATGTAACACACTATAACTGCACCACAAATGTAGCAAGCTACAAATGATATATCAGTGTAAGTGTGAAGGCAAGTCCCTCTATGCGCACACTCCAGAGTGAAAACAACCCGCTAGGGAAATAGGCCAAGAGAAAGCTTTGCTAGGATAACCAGGTTTAATTGTACATAATAAAAATGCCAGCAAAGGACTCAACTGCTCGAGAGCACTCTGGCACTAACAGTTACAAACATTAGCTTAGGAAGACAAAATACGTCATTGTATATAGTACAAATTGGTGCCACCAATTGGTGGGATCCTACACATGGGCCTGCCCCATAGGGGATGCCAGGCAGTAATTGGTTGGTTCTTGTCCCATCGATCAGCGTCCGCGTGGGTCAGCTGGACTCGTCCGCGCAGTGAAGGTCGGGTCACACGTAAAACATTGTTTCTATATAAACTAAACAGACAAAGCTTGACTATTTACTCATTGTGGCAGGAACCTGGGCTGCACACGAAATGGTGCCGAGGGAGAAGTAGGATAAAATACAGTCATGCTGACCCGCACATTCAGGGCTTCGTTAATACCGCAGTTCCTGCACTCCTGAGTTTTGATCTTTAATATAACCCCCCCAGTTCCTCATGTTACATGGGGCATGTGTTGTTTCCCAGAAGAAATATCGCTGCGCATGCTTAGATCTTCTGCGGACACTTGATGAGGGTTAGGAACTGGGGGTCGCGTTCATGTCAAGGAACGCAACGGTGTAGGGGGTCGAGGCTGGCTCCAGCCTGGCAGGGTGGGGGGTTGGCGGGAGAGCCCCACTGGCTGGTTAGTGGACATGAATGGACGCAGCACGGAGCCTGGTGCCGTCTCACGCTCTTGCAGGGCGCATTCCGACGAAAGATACTAAGGATTTGCAACACTGAAGGGATGAGAGGGAAATGGACTTCCATGGGAACAAAGCCCAAGCAGAGCCAGCATGTTGTTCAGAAATTGGGCTTTGTAAACCAGGAATGCGAGCAGCGCGAGCATGCAGCTTGTCCTGTCTGGGTCCAATACAAAATGGAGTTGTGGGTTGTAGGCATTTCTAGTGCTATTCATCTACATCTATGGGATGTGGGGCTGCTATACAGAGCCTGATGGGGCAGATTGCTCCCCCTTTTATGTTATATTGCCTCATATAGTGTTCAGCATATTTAGAAGCGCCTAGGGGGGTGCAATAAGCTCATTTCAATCCCAACATTGCCCCCTTTCATTACTTCTGCAGTAACAAATTCTCCCCACCCATATTTCTGCTCATTTGCGCGTCTCTCTGCTTCATCCCATGCAGGTGTTCCCTTTATGGGCATCCACACTCTGCATACATTTCTTAAGCTTTCCAAATGATGTTTATACTGTTCAGGTGTGCATGCCATGTATATACGTCCACTATCCCCTGCTAAATCCACCCACACTTCTTTATAATTTTCGTGGTCTGCGGAGGTACAATAGTCATGTGATACAGAGTGTCTACCTCGTTTCCAAAATGGAGGGTGACCATGCAGTGTTTGGGGCCATCGATTTGTTCTGTTTTAGTATCTATTTCGTGTGTAGCGCAAGGAATTTTGTTATTATTCCCAATTGTCACCATCATCATTGCACTGTTAGGTACTGCTTTGGCACAACATCTGAGACCCAATTGGCATGCGCAGAAAATCACCAAGATAACCACAATAATAGGAACCAGCATTTTCACCAATATTCCAAGCCATGATGGGACCCAGCTGAAATCCATAGTAAACCAACCTTCTTCCTGGACCCCAGCTTCCTTTCTCATTTTTACCTTCAGTTCAAGCACTGCTGCAATGACGTGTGAGAAGGTCCCATTTTCAGCGTCTTCAGAAGGTATAAAGGTGCAACATGAATGCCCTATCTTTTTGCACACACCACCCTCCATCGCTGTCAAGAGGTCAAGGGCATACCTGTTCTGCCTTGTCATTAGTCTGAGGGCCCTTAAATCCATCATAATGACATTGAACCCCTCTTCTGTATTTGCCAGCTGGATCGCCATTTGGCATTGGCCCTTGTCTGGATGCTGGGGATACAAAAAATGTCTCTGCTGAGTTGTAGAGTTGATATTAGTCTGGTATTTGCGCAAGCAGATCGGATGAATCCTTGGATATGTTATTTGATGATCTTTTCTGTCGGTGCAGCTGCCCCAGGTGTTTTGGTTCAAGGGTAGAGACCTGTTAGTGCTTGTTCAGTGGGTGGAGATGTTTCGGTGGGGCGTTCAGTGGGATCTTTGAGCACGGCACCCC
The DNA here is from genome assembly GCF_040938575.1 of Ambystoma mexicanum. Classification (NCBI taxonomy): domain Eukaryota; kingdom Metazoa; phylum Chordata; class Amphibia; order Caudata; family Ambystomatidae; genus Ambystoma; species Ambystoma mexicanum. The sequence goes on along the minus strand of NC_090923.1, from coordinate 748,004,532 downwards.
ACTTTAGATGCTCTTCCGGTACAACCAGCGGGGCTGAATGTAACAGTGCCAGTGAACAGTAGCCCCTCCAAGAAGGTGGGAGGTGCAAATATGCTCTCGAATCGCAAATCCAAGAATAGTCCATTACAGCGGCTGTACATTTCTTGAGATCTGAGATCATGACAGTTCTGTTACATTGTGTGTTTGACCCAACAGCAGTTGTCCCTTTGCTGAAAAAGCACAGTTCATGAGACTCTGGTGGTGGGCGTATTTTTATGGGCTTCTTGAGGGCTGTGACCCAGCTTAGTTTTGGGATGTGTTCTGCCCACACTTACTTACAGCTATGCGCGACTAGTGCAGGCATTTCTTCAAGTCCCCCCAACAGTCTGTCTGCCTTGCACATATACATTGGTTCTTGCCATTCGTTGTTGTTATATAGTTTTCCTTCATTATGGAGGTGTGGTTCCTTGAAGCATTTGGGGTTACTCGAGCTTGCATTGCATTTTCGCAGGTGAGGATCGATAAACTCTAGGAGTACTCTACATTCCTGAAAAGTGCCTTTGATCCTACATAATGCAAGATGAATTAGACATTGTCTTTTTAACATGGGCACTTCTTGTGGTACTACGCCCTTGGGAGCCCCGGAGGCATGCGGTATTAAAGAACAAACTTAGCAACTCCCATTAGTCGTTCACCTTCCTATGGCACTCATATCAGAGTACCAGCTGTTCGAGTGCTCAGGATGGTGAAGGTCTTTCAATGCATCGAATCCAAGGCCATGATAGGCATCATATGTACATTGGAGTGTTTGCCTTTTCCTTCTATCACTGTGCAAGGGGAGCCATCTCCCTACCAACATTGTCTTTGAAAGATACTGGTGTTATATAGAGATCGTTGTATGCATGTTTTTAGTAGTTGAAACATTAAACTGTTACATAGTGCGGATTGGGAGTTGCTACATGTGGTATTATAAATTGTGCGATTTGCTGACGCAACAAGTATTTCAGCATCCACTGCAGTTGTGCTTTCATTCATTCTTTCATTCGGGGTGAAGTGAGGGGGGAAAACACTTTGGTCGTATCAGGGATGGAGGTAGGCATTTGGGATCTAAACACTGGGGAGGGTATGAGAGTGGCATTTGAGGCATCTGGTGGCATTATAGTTACATTTCCAGATGGTGTAATAACATTGATGACTGTTTTCGTCTTATTTCGATATAAACTTGTAAGGTTTAAGGGTGTGCTTCCATTCCAGGTCCACTTATATCCATTGCATGTCCATTTACCCGCCTCTCCCCTTCTTTTATATGGCCAGCCCCGATAAAAGATGTTCCCCAATAAATCCCTAATGCAAACATTAAAAGAGTGAATAAAATAGCTGTGAAATGCAATCCACAATCATAGCTATATGCTTGTGTGAGCTAATTCTACTCCTACTTTATCTACGTTTGAAGAATCTCCCAATGGTTTCATCTCCATAATTGTTGCACCTGAGGAAAAGGGAAAGAACGGGGTGGGTGAAAGGGGTTAAGAACGTGGAAAAGAGGGAACGAGAGAAAGAAAGATAGAGAGAAAGAAAGTTTTTAGTTTCTGTGGCCTATGCTCTAGCAGCAATGCATGTCCTTTTCACATGCACAGATATGGTTGACCTAGAGCTACTTATGTTGAGGTAGTATTGTTATTCTCAGTTGGTATGCCTTGTTTGGGTCTTTGAGAACATCTGAGAGGTGTATCCATTATCTTAGCCCCTTTACCTTTACTGCAAGAGGGATGAGAGGGAAATGTACTTCTGTGGGAACAAGGCCCAAGCGTAGCAGAAATTGGGCTTTGTGAACTTTGTGAAGCAAGAATGTGAGCAGCACGAGCCTGCAGTTTGTCCTGTCTGGGCCTAATACAAATTGGAGTTGCGGGTGGTGGGCATTTCTAGTGCTATGCACCTACTTCTATGGGCGGTGGGGCTGCTTTGCAGAGCCCGATGGGGCGGATCGCGCCCCCCCCCCTTGTATGTTATATTGCCTCATATGGTGTTCATCGTATTTGGAAGCGCCTGGGGGGTGGGATAGGCTCATTTCCATCCCAACAAGTGCTAGGAGGACTGGGCTTTAAAGGAACAGGGATAGGCTTAACATGACAGGGACATTGTTGCGCGGGCCCACACTTGGTGCCAGGACAAGCCGAGTGGTGACACAGTTTGGTGCCCCAATGAGCGAATTAATGATGGTCTCGGGAGTAGTATGGGAAAGGACCCTACTGCCACCTACCTAACCCTGGCCTTCACCACATAGATGGGGAGAGTCACATGGGTGATCTCTATGCATCCAGTCCACAAACAGGGAATCCTAGAGGACACATAAGATCTCCACCCTAGAAAACGTGTGCTTTAAAACATTAATCAGGAAATGGAAAGTTAATTCAGAGAAGCATTGTCTCACATGCCATGTATATAAAACTTTCAGCACTGATGTTAGAGATGGTTTTAAATTGGGAAAAGGAAATAAATCTTGAAAGCAGGTTTGTAACAATGTGTGCCCTTGTGTATGATACAGTATTGCCCATTAGGATTTCCCTAACAGATTGTTAAGAGTCAAATGTATCAATTCTCTTTCCCTGACCGAGAGTTCACAGGCAAAGGAAACAAAGTGTGTGTATGAGCAAACCGTTGTTCTCTTATGATTTGAAGTGCTGAAGAGACACCAGAGCGAGAGACACAAACCCATACTTCCAAAATGGTGGCCATTTCAGATGCAGACTTCAGCCAGCCCTCAAAACCGAAAGCAGACACAGATGAGACAAGGGGCAGCCGCCAATCCCAGCCCTGCTCCACCCACAAAGTACAGGGGGAAACATTAAGGAAAACCCCAAGTCTGCAGTAGAAATTAAAGCCCTATGAAAGCCAGAGACTCCAGTCAGTCAAGGTGAAATATTCAGCGAGAGGGAGCTGGAGGAGTTTGGAGCCAAGGGTTGTGTTAAGTGTTTGCAGAAGAAGATTGGAATTTGGAGGCGGTTGATTAGACGGGAAGACCAGAGAAAGGAGAAGATGGAGATACTTGGGAGAATAGGGGGATAGAAGACTGAGTGGAGAGTTAAAGTGTAAGGCCTTGGGCAGTGGAGGTAGTACTGTTAGGAAGGAGGTGGTAACATCAGCTGGTCTAAGGTAGACTGATTAGAAGGTGGGAAGTTGGAGAATAAATTGGAAGGATGCAACATCAGGGAAGAGCAAAGGTGGATTTGAAATAAAGTAGGTGGTAACATTCAGTGCATACAATGACACATGTGGGGAGAAAAATCAAGGGCTGAAGGTGATAGGGGAGAAGAAGTGGTACCAAGATTGTAGGGTGACACGGCAGTGGTAGATGTGGTACGATTGAGTGGCTGAAGTGAGATTGAGGTAGAAGTGGGTGTTTCAGATGAAAAGGCTAGAACATCAGCTGCTGAAGTTGAATCTTTGTTGATAGTCTGTTTTTAATGCGCAGGTCTTTGAGTATATAACAAAAAATTGCCCTTAATGGCTCAACCCCAGCAGAGGGGATGGGAACTGTTAGCAATTACTTGTTCACTTACAGCTCTGCACAAACAGCCACACTGAAGGACTGCTTTCATCTCTGTTTTGTTTTGCAGGTTAGACGTGGCAGCAAGAGGAGAGAATGCAATTGAGGTGGCGAAGGTGGTAGCAGAGACTAAGAGTGCTACTAGAGAGGACTTGATCATAACTGGAGGTGACAGAGGAAGGAGAAGTTGGTTATAGCCACAGATGGGGAATCAGGTATGCAAGGGAAAAGATAAGAAGTGGGGGTAAGTCTAAAATAGAGGTGATATGATCAGATCAGTGAGGAGGAAAAGAGTGAAGAGTGTGAGAGGTCAGAAATGTGAGATGGACAACTTGGAAAAGGTTTTTCATAAGATGCCATTTTATTAACTCAAAAAGGTTTCTGAAACGCCTCACTATCCCTACCCTGAACAGGATTACGGGCCCATCAAAATAAACTAAAGGAAACACTAAGAAAAGTAATCTGTCCCTCACACTTAAACATACAATGAACACATTCAAATATAACAAATAACTTATGTTCAACATAAACCCAATAACTGTTTCTCCTTGTAACCTTGATGAGATCCCCTTCCCCAGATTTAACAGCTCAAAATAGAAAAGTTCAGTTTTGCAACTTAGTTCCGATTATAAATTTCTTCTTGCTCTATGTCTTCCACTTGGACTCTGCCCAACAGTTTGATTAGACAACAACACTTTATCCACTTGTAGCAAAGAGTTCAACACAACTTCTTAGGAAACAAAATAATTCCACAATTAGTCTGTATCCACAATGTTCTGTCATGACAATTCCACAACAATTCACAAGATTCTTTGGTGGTCTTGCCACATCTTAACTTTTAACCACAATATAGTACTTCAATTACTTCCTCCTGGTCCACTAACCTGCCACTACCACTACAAAGTTCCTGCCATGGTATACTCGCCTGCCAGGACTAAAAGTTCCCAACACTATTGCAAGTACTTCTGTGGTTTTACTTCAAACAGCTTAGTAAAGTCTTTTCACTTTCATTAACATCAATATTGGCTTGAAACAACATCAGTCTTGACTACTACCTCTGGGAAGACATGATACACATTAGTGATATTTACTCCACTCTTGTGATCGCCACATACAACACAGGTTATGCCCCTCTCCTCCCAAATACTTCCCATCAGGAGGGCTGCTCTCTTGCCACTCTTAACTCTCACATCAACCAAATGCTACTAAAGGCTTTCTATCACATTTGCTCTTCTTTGGCTTAGACAATGCTCGTTGAGATCTTTTCCAACTGTTACCTCTATCACTTTGGCAATAGGGGCCATAATCCGTTTGCTTCTGAATTGCCCTCTCTTGACTTTGGCAATGTCTCCTGTCTGTTCACAAAGTTCTTATTCTGGCACTAACTTCTCTACATGAGTTTGGTATTCAAAATCATCATTAATGGGCAGCGGGCTATCACAGAGCGTACCAGGGTTACCCAATAGTGGTGAACTCACTGTTTGCTGCATTTGCGTCCGCTCGCTCTGCTGCCACAGCGCCTTCTCCTGCAGATCAAATTGCATCTTGTCACTTCCCGTGGCGGTCGGGAGAGGAACGCTCCTTGCTCCAGGGACACTCCGGTGCTCACTGGAGCAAAACTTACAATTGGAAAGCTTTTCAAAATAACGATTCCCGCTGCGGATGCAAGGTCATCGAATGTAGAGACCCTCTCTGAAACGGCATCTGCTCTGCAAATAGCAGTGCCTCCGGCATTGTTGCTTTCCTTCTGCTTCTGCTGCCACTACAATGTGGAGTTACGACAATCGCTCCCATCTCCTGCTTCTCCTGATGGCCTGTACCTGAGGGGTTCTTATATACTTAACAGTCCCACTCCGGTGAACCAATAGCACTTGCAGTCTAGTGCCTCTGTATCCCTCTTCCTCGTTCCAGTACTTTGGGCATTGTGGGACTTGAAGTCGCCAATGTTCAAATGATCTCTCTTTTATTCTGAATATTGTTTCCAAATTTACCTACTTCACTTCTATTATTAATTACATCTTCAAAAGGAGAAGGAGTTTTAAAAGGACTCAATGATGGGATCGGATTTAAAGGAGATTTAGGTTTATCAGAACTTATGTTATTAATGTGCTGATTTTCACATTTAGCACTGTCCTGCTGACTACAATAGTTTTTACAAATATAACAGTGAGCAACTTTATGAAGTGGAGCCTTACTCCTAATAGATGATTGAGTATGATAGTTTTCACAACCACCAAGATGGATAGCTAAGGGAAAGGGAACCTCACTCTGACAAGCCATAACATATTCTGGCATTACAGAAATCTCTCCCTCTGAGGAAGATAAATACTGTGTCTCTTCCAACTGAGTCCTGTTCCTTTGGGGCTCTTCTCCTCCCAGGTGATCCTCCCGGTTAATACCACCCCTAGGGTTAGGATCAGGTAGTGGCTGCCTTCCCCATGCCACTTGGGAGGTGAGTTTGGGAAGGGTTCTTGTGAGAACTCTGCAGAATTCATCACACGAATTAGTGGAAGAGGAACTATATAATCAGATTAGGAAGGGTGAGGGTCTAGGAGTAAGAGGCAGACACAAGGGAGACATGTTGATTGGGAAAGACTTTCATTAACAACAAAAATGGGAGGGGGGGAGTTGGAGGACATCCTAACTAACCTCACCTCTAAGAAGGGTGTCCCTGTCTCAACAAAACTAGCTAATGAAACTGTCTGTGTCAGAATGTCCAAAGTAAAGTTCGCCGTTCTGTGTCCAAATCCTAAACTATCCTTTACAAGCTAAACCCAATATAATGTGACCAAGTTAATGTCTTTTGGCTGTCGACCTGCAGCCCAGCTTTGCAGTTCAAAACAAAAGTTCCTAAAAGGTGTAGAAAAGCAAACAAACAAGACTCAAGTGGTTACTTCCTCACCCTGCTCCCACCCGAGTCTTTTCAGCTTTATCAAAGTGTTTTCTGACTTCAGTGCTCAAGATATGCCCTTAACTATGTTGGTTGACCTGCCTCCCAGGCCCTGCAACAAAGAAGATTGTCTTTCCCAAGCTGTCCTGAGGGTCTTTGTGAGCAGACCCGGATCCCAAGGTAATGTGACCAGGAAGAATAGCCTGGCTTTCTCTCTCAGACTGTGTTGAAGGTCCCTGACCCTGTTTCCACAACACTTCTTGGTCCACTCTCCTGCCAAGTGGGGTATTCATTTTTCTAACTGTCCTCTCTGGTTTTACTTCCACCCACAGCCTTGGTTTATTCTCCTGCCCGAGTGTCACTTGTGTATGTTAGCTTTATTTTTCTCTTTATCATTGGTCGGGGTACAGCTGCTCAATGCGGGTCCCAGAAATGCCTCCCGTGCCCCCCTTTAATTGGTGTGGGGAATCCTGCCTAAAATCTCATCCCAGGTGGCCAGGAGAGTGCAAACGCTTCCAGATCCCAATCCTGGAGGGTGGTGTACTGCAGGAGGAACACCTGTGTGCAGACAAGGCACAGTGTAGTGGGGAGATTCAGTGAGATAAGGCACAGTATTTTTCCTCTGAGAGGGATACTCTTGCCACTAGGTTAGAGAAAGGTTTGGCTTATTGCCACTTTAATATTTCCCAAACTCCAGGTATGACGGAATTGGTAAGCTCCAAGATTGTAAATCTTCTATCAACAGAATAGGTCTTATGTACCCCAGACAATAAACCTTGTCCTCAATGCCAAAGGTACACCAAAAAGAATTAAGGAAGTGCTGCCTTTTCTATACCTTTTATCTCTAATAAGACAACAACTCAAAATCCCTCTTCTAAAAGTGTTAAGGGAATTAATATCACGCTTAAAAGATTAAAAAAAGTGGAAAAACCGAATTTCCTTAAAATGAACTGTGTGTCAGAGAATCCCTCAGGGACTGACGAATAAGAGGGCTGAGGAGGCATGCAGAAGGAAAGGACAGGCAAGTAGGTCTAACAGCCATTGCCAGGGTGAGGCAATTAACACCAAGTGCCTGCACCTGAAGTAAATTTCCCCACCTAAGAGACATAAAAGGATGCAGCAGGAAGGAGAAGTAGAAAGGAGCTGGAAGTTTGGCAGTAGTAGCAGAAGGAAAAGAGCATGTGGCTAACATTTAACGAAGAAGTGTGACCACTTAAGGGACGCTGAGATGAGAGAACAACAGATTTTACCTGCAGGTTCTGAGTTGGTCCTGTGTTCACAAACCCTGTCTGGCTGTGGCTGCACTGGAAGAGACTTGGAGAAGCCAACGGTTTCCCCAGGTGCATCGAATAGCTGTGACGCCAGAGCTGAGGTCTTGCAGATACCAGAGGCCAGTGTGCAGAAGCATGCCGAGGGAAGCAGGAGAGAAGGAGACTCTCTGTGGTCAGGACCAGATCAGAGACACCTGTGTTGCAGAGGGGTGTGGGTCCCAAGAGTGCCTGAAGTAGTAGTAACAGGAAGAAAAATCGAGAAGCGGAACCCGCCCACAACCGCAGTGTTTTTGGAGCCTGTGAGTAAAGCTCCATACTCTAACTCACTGAAACTCCTTGCCGGTAACTGTAATCAGCTCAAATAGAACTCATGTAGAAGCAAGAACGAGTACAAGTTGTTTGTTGCTGTGGGAAGTCTTTACAAAAAAAGACATAGAACACAGGTGAAAGTGCTTGCGTATAAGAAAACCCTTTATTGTTACATTAAATAACCTTAGCAGAGTTGTCGCTTGTCTCCAATTAAGAGGGAAAACACAGTTTGTAATTACTCAAATAGTAGCAACTGACTTTCTCGAATTGTTACAAGAACCCTTAGATCAAAGAAAGGTCGCGTACGAATGAATGTGATTCCCGATCCATGTTAAAGCAGCCTTCTGTGTGAATGAAAGGGAACACCAAACTTACAGTTCTTTGAAGTGGAATTCTCTATCAAAGAGTAGTCGCAGGTACCTACTTATGTTTCCCTTGTGAAACCCGAATCTTTCAACATCCAGAACAATTATGGTGTAACGGTAGAAGTTGTTGAAGTAATGAGAAGATCAAGCAATATTTTGCCAGTTGGCAAAATCCTTTCTAACATGAAAACAGCCCTATTAAGATCTAACCACCTATATTTTGAAGTTGTCAAAGTTGTTACAAATCCAGTGTCCTCCGATACAAGTGTTATAAGGTTATCCAAGTCTGGAAGAGTGGCAATACAGCTTTGGGGCAACTGCTTGGTGCTTGTTAGAAGAGCTAATCAACAATCTGTAAAGCTGAGACTGTTGAAGCTGAGAGAGAGCCGTCTAGAAGCCAAGGCAGATTCTAGTGGTAGCTGCAAGACAGACATGCAGACGCATAGAGGCTACCCCTTTCTTATGGCAGGAAGGAAGAGCCTACCTGTGGAGGTTGAAGAGTCTTGTTTTTAAGTTGCTTAATCAATCTTCAAAGTACCAAGTTGCAGCAGAGCTAACAGCACTGTGGTTGTCTATAATATTGTCAGGTGCTTGAAGCAGTACACTGTGAAGCAAAGGAGAATGCTTTCACAGTGCCATTAGCAGAAGGAGTTGCCAAGAGGAAAGCAACCCCCTTAGAAGAAGTATCCTGACAAATTATACCAAAGACGTTGCAGAGGCTATAAAAAGATGGGCAGTTGTTGAAGCAGACGTGGTACTTTCAATTTAACTTGTCAAGTCTGTCCTGGAAGGAGGTTATCCAGGATACCATTAGTGCGGTTTTCTTTGTGGAAAATGGAAAGGGAACTTTTCAACAAACGAAGAAAGAACAGTTACCAGTCGATTCTTGTTTTAGTGAACTTTTGTTTTCTTTTGGAACTTTCAAGAACTGATTCAAGACTTTTCTTTTGGAGAGATTCAGGTTGGACCTTCCTGGGAAAGGGATCTACCCAGGACAAGCGGAAGTTATCCAAGTCACTGGTTATTTGGTAATCATTTATGTATGTTGTTTCCGATTTACTTTGAATGTTTTGTTGTTTAGTGTGAGGGACAGTTTTGTGTATGCTAGGATATTTTCCATTAGAACCTAAACTAGGTAGGGAACTCCCTGGTAGAGTAGGCTCGGTTAGGTTTACTTTGCATTTTCTTTCATTAATAAAATGTCAAATACTGAGGAAACTACAAGCAGTTGTCTGCCTCGCATTACTGACCCCTCAACATTGGTCAAGCTCACTGTTCTCTTTATGGTATGTTTCTTGATGCCACAGCCTTGGTTTACTCCGCTGCCAAGGTCTGTGAATGTCAACTGCAAATGCAAAAAGTTTGTATTTCCTTGTAATGCTTTTTGGGATATGTTTTCAAATGTGGGTCCCAGATGCCCTTTATTGTGCTGCTGTGCATCAGCAAATGTTTACATATGCAAGTCCTTATTTCCCTTAGTGTTTCGCATGTTCTCTGAGTCTACCCAACCCCAGCTACCCTAGTACCTGCAGGGTGCTGGCGGGTGCTCTCCAGTTGTGCTCGGATCTCCCACAGTCTTCTGTGGCTTCTCCGGCTACCTAGAGCCTTCTCTGGTGTCCCGCGAGCCTCAACAGCAGCCCGACGGTGGGTTTCATGTGCTCGGTCAGTGCTTGTTCCCGGCGAGCGTACTTCTCACTCTGCGGGCAGCTTTGTGGGATCCGCGTGGACTCGCTGCTTTCCCCAACTCCATATGTTTCTCTGGTCTAACCTCCTTTGCGTAGCCTGATGAATTCCTGGTCCATACCGAGGGTTGAAGATGCCATTGTTCTGTTCCCTCTCATGTTTTGAATGACAACAGGCCAATCAGTAGATTCAAAGGACTACACTGCGTGTCTTGGTTCTCAGCATTGATCTTCATTGCTCTAGTCATCTTTCTAGTCCCAGTACTGCCATTGGATATCTTATGGACATTTTCCATCCCAGTGGTTTCCACCTGACATGTGTAGCAAAAGTACATTGGGGCATCTGGTGGGAGGGTAAGAGAATGTTTTACAGGAAGTTGGGAGGGGTAAAGGCATACCGCGTTCTTCAGAAGTGGTCACTACTCTCAATGGGGTCCTCCATCCCCATGAGATCCTCCTGCTGAGTACCACCCCGAGGGGGAATATGGGGTAGCGGCCTCACCTCCCTGGCCTCATGGAAAGGGGTCTCCCCATCTAAAGCCGTGTGGACACCTCGAGATTCATCACAGGAGGTTGCAGTTGGCCATATTAGGCACTGGGAGCGAGATTAGACAGGAGTATAGCAGGATCAAGGGAAGGCAAACACTTAAGAAAATGCAGATACAAAGGAGAGAGGCTAAGGGTAGAAAGTTAAAATACAAAGGATCTCTCTGGCACAAGTTTAGTGGAACTGCAGCAATGCACAAGGGACTGAAAGTATTTATGCAACAGAACACGACTAGGACAACACAGATGAATCAAACACATTTAATTATTAGAGAACAGCACAACAAGCCAGAGAGAGGTACAAAAGGCAAAATCAATAAAACTTAGATGTACAAAATAAGTTCATATGTACCCATGAAATAAACAATATTAAAGAGATATGGAGCCCAAACACAACATAAATTGAAGAAAATTAAATAAAAAAACATTTTAAGCAACACGTAATAAATTGTGGAGTAAACACTGGAATAAATCAAATGTACAGTTTCATAGTAACAATGATACGAAAATACACGCTTTGCGGTAGGTGTGAACGTTGAATCAACTGATTGAATTTTTGGCTGAAATGGAAAAGGGATTTACTAAAGCTCAACCTTGTTCAGGACGAGGAACATAGGCAAAAACACAAGTGGTGGCTTAACTGTGGGAGTTTCATGTGCATTATTACAGTTCCGCTAAACGTATATCCCCTAAGAGGGACATTCTATGTAATTTTTGAGTATAAAGGGAGATGGGCCAGACTCGGAGTGAAATACACTTGAGCCACATAACGAAGGATCGATCTCCTTCTCGCTTTGTGTTACTACCAACTCACTCATCAAGCTGCCCCACTGCTTGGAAGCACTGCTGGAAAGCCTTAGCCTTATGGTTTAGGATCCCTGGAAGCCTGCACCCTGTAAAAATATGCAAGAGGTTTTGAAGAGCCATCCAGGTAGGGGTTCCAACTACACTGAACCTTTATGATCCTGCGACGCATTGATGAACTCTCCTAAGTGAAAGGCTGGGGATGCCAAAGCAAGATTGAGAACTTCCACTGTCTTTGTTATTTTGCTTAAGAATTGAGTGGCGGTTATACATTGAGGCTGTTAGTCCATCCTGAAACTTTATATATGGTTAAAACCCAAGTTCTGCTGATTTTAACATCATAGCACACTTTTAATTTCAATTAAATTAATGTGAAGCGTAATGCTCTCTTGGTGTACTTCTTGGTCTCAAGTACTAGAGGGTACCTTTATTCTCCATGTTAAATTTTGACAGGTAGCCCGCACCCATTTCTGTTCTTAGCCCTTCTCCTTTGATATAAAATATAAAGTTGGTATACATTTTATATCAATTTGATAAGACACCCGAAATTTGATTGATCCACCATTTTTATATACATTTTCTATGAATTGTATATAAATGTTATATGAAATTGACAAGAAGCCTGAACATTTTGATATACATTTCAAATAAAATCTATAAACAATAATAAAAGGCCAGATGTATGTTTGTCCGATGCCATCATGCGCAGTTAGAGGCTGCCCGAAAGCACAGAATGCTTCGCTAGAGGGAGCTGTTGCCTTAGGATATACAGTGGTCCAGTTTGCATAGCTCTGCCTGTTGTCACTGCCAGAGGGAGCTGGAGGCTTAGGATATATAGTGGTATACATACTGTGTGTATGAAAACCTGCACTTTGGCCCGTGTACACAGGCCTGTACACTAGTTTTATATATTTTAATATAAATGTTGATATACATTTTTATATAGTTTTGATATTGAGCTAGCTGGCTGCACAACCTCCTCAGCCGAGCAGGAGCTCTCCTCGCCATCGCGGACGCTGCTGGAGGAGCCATCCGTCACCACAGCTCACAAGGTAAGCCTTGGGGCATCAACGGAGACACCGCACTGAATCGGCATATTTGCAAAACAAAAGCCAGAAATTAAGAGAAACTGCACATCGTGTTGCTCACCACCCCCCTTTGACATTGAAGCACAACCTCGCTGGGCTCTGCTTATAAGTCACCTTGTAAACATATTCTGGATCACTTTATTGCCTACAAACGTGCACTCCAAAATGGCAGGTGGCTTTCTGTAACATCCAACCACCCGATTGTTCCAAACCAGCTGATCATCTCTGCGCCTCGCCTATCGTGATTGGCCCTCTACATTCTGATGAGCCAATCAGCTACGCCGGGAGGCGGAAGGCAGCCCTGTTTTCAAAGGCCTGTGGTCAAAGGCCCCTGTCTGTGCCTGTCTGAGCCTTCTGGAGCCCTGGGGCACAGTCTTTACCTTAAACTCAGCAACGCGCCCCCTTAACCCCATCACCAAGACTGGTAAGTCCTGTGCGGACCCACTATTGACCTCAAAACCGTCTCAATGTCACTAATTACTACCCAACTTTGAGACTACCCGGCCAAGCTTGACGCTCTCTGGCAACTTCCCTATGTGTCTCCTCTACCGCGCTGTCCCGAGCCATGTGCTAATCTGCCAAATACTGTGGAAGGGCCTTTCCTCCGCCCCACATCATTCGATTGCAAACACCTAGTTCACTGCACTAAAGGTCTGTGAACCCGCGCTTAACGGCCCGCCGCGCCTCTCCCTTGCTCCATACCCAATGCCCACACCTCACTCTCGCCGAGAGTTTCATACAAAAAGCCCATAGGCTTGCTCCCATCCAATGTAAGTTTCCAGACATTGCTTATACGCAACGCACTTTGCCCAACAGCCCGATTGTAACCTGTCTACACCACACTGTCTGCAAACCTATCTATCTAAAAGTGTATCGCCCAATCCACCGTCACCATTTCCGCCAGCATGGCACTTATGCCTTTGATCCACTGCAACCGCCGCGTACAGTGTGATGTGTATATTGTCCGTATCTGAAATGCTCAAACTGTACTTTGACTACATAGATGCCCATTGTCTGTATCTGAAATACTCCAACTATATTTTGACCACCGAGTCTCGGGAGGATAGCTCAGGGGCAATGTGCTCACCTTGGAAGCAAGGCGACAGACATGGAGCAGCACAGGTTCGATCCCCGAGTCCACGCTTAGAAACCTCTGGGCATGAAGCGCATTATAAATAACCTATCATATCATAGATGCAAACTGACTATCTGAAATGCTCTAACTGCATTTGACTACATAGATGCCCATTGCCTGTATCTGAAATGCCCTAGCTGTATCTTGACTACATAGCTGCAAACGGACGTTGTTTTATATGTCCTAACTGTAATTGCCGTGCGCTATACCTTTGCAAATCTCCCATATCTCTAGAGTGTTAACTATACTGCATGGACAACTGCATCACTCAACAATGTTAACAATTCAATTGAGCCGGCTCTGCTCTATGACACGTACTCGCACTATCTCTTATTCTGCCTGCACCTTACCGACTATCAACACCTAGTTCAAGCTAACCATTATCACGCACTAACTACCCCACCAACATAGCTGCAGCTGTACCTCCGCCCTTATCCACCCACGCCTAAGATACTTACTTGCACTTGATCACTCACATATACTAACTGCCAAACCTTGCACCTATATACTTGTTAATTTATACCATCAGACATGACCCACCTTTACCTCAGCCTACCATGATCCCACTCTAACAACATACGCACCACTTCACTAACTACATTGCTTAACCTTCCCGACCACTTCACCATCCCTCCTACATGCTTCCTACCAACTGCTAACACACAGTACCTCAGCTCACCCCAGTGGCTGAGCCCACAAACCAACCCTATCATGGAGACAGCAAGTACCAGTCAGCGCCTGTCCTTGCAGCCCAAATCCAGCCTTAGCCTACCTTGCCCATCTAGCTCCAGTAACGGTAGACTTACAACCCGAACACCCAGGAGAAAACCCCTAACCCCCCCAACCTTCATCCCTTCAATTACCTGGAGGAATTTACACCTTAACTCCAGAACCTCTACCCATACTACTAACACAACTAAACTCTTCAATATCAGCTTTAACGACCAGAACTCATTGATTAATGACCAAGTCACCTCCCTCAGGAACTGACCCACAGTAAAAACTAGCAATCATGACTCACCAACTTCCATTCAACTACAAAACACTGACTCGACACGCACCCAAATGCTCAACATTAACACTAAAGAAGCCGTGATCCAGGGTGCCATTATCAAAGCAAGGTCAATTCTAGCACATGCCCTAGACATCGCAGACCATATTATTTCCAATAAACTTGACTTCATAGCCATCACCGAATCCTGGCTCCACGCAGCAGCAGGCCCTGCCCTCTCGCTCGCTATCCCAGTTAACTTTAACACCTACAGGACTGATAGACCAACAGCCAAAGGTGGCGGTGTAGCAATTATTGGCAAAATCTCCCTCGACATGAGAACTCAGGCGAATTACTTTACCAAAATTGCCCTATCACCTACGGCCACCTTGAACGTACACCTCATCTAGAGACCTCTGGGCCCTATATCCTCATTCGAGGACGATGTAGAACAACTCCTCTCTACACACACCAAGCCTTGCTCTCAATCCATAATAGTGGGAGATATAATGACCCTATGGACAACAACACCTTAGCTGCTCTTGCCAACACTATTTTGGCATTAGGCTACACCCACCGGATCAACAACCCTACTCACATCAAAAGGCTGCACGATCGACTGGCTAGCAGACTTCAACTGCAATACAAACATTATCTCCAATTCTCAATGCCTGTGGTCGGACCATCACATTTAATATCGCCAAGAACTAGAGACTATCCCCCCTCCTATGGCACCACCTGCCCTATCCAGAAACACGCAACATGACAGTTAATAATATCCTCCCCCTACTACACCCCATCACAGCAAACCGAGACCTTCAGTCTAACAACCCTTCAGTGATGGTTGACCTCTACAACCAAACTGTCCTTGCTGCTATTGATAAAGTAGCGCCCTTATCCCTGCGTAAAGCAAAACTGCAAGCCCACCTCAATTCATAGTACACTCCTGACTTAAAAACCAAGCATAGCACGAAGAGAATTGATGAGTCTAATTGGAAAAAATCCCTGAACAAAGCAACTTTCGCTGAGGCCTCAAAAAACTATAAGCAGGCTATCCTAACTAAATGCACCACATACAATGTACGCATTTCCAATGCTAAATCTGGGACTAAGGAACTCTTTGCCATCCTGAGAGAACTCGAGTCACCAGCGCCACCTCGAGAATCTTGCCTTAAAGACGTGGGATGGTGCACTAGAATACAAACTGCCCTGCTTGCTAATGACTCTCCTACAATCCACGTTAAACAAAAAATAAATAAACCTTTAACTATCCTGTCCTCTACAGACTGAGTCACGAGTCATACTACAGCCGCACCTTTTGAATTCTCACCCGTCTCCAACACGGAAGTTCAAAAACTCATATCCAATTTCAAACCCTCTAGATGCCAAGGAGACATATGCCCCGCCTCGCTTATCAAAGATTGCCCCTCTGAATTGACAGTTCATCACAAGACTAATCAATGCCTTGTTTGAAAGCAGCTCTATCCCAACCAATCTCAAAGCAGCATGGGTCCTTCCTCTGCTAAAATAATCCACTCTAGACCCTAACATTCTGACAAACTACTGTCCTATAACCACTGTACCGTTCCTCCTCAAAATACTGGACATAGTAGTTTATATCCAAATCCAAAACTATTTGGAAACAAACAACCTCCTTGGCCTACGCCAATCTGGTTTCCACCTAAGACATGGCAGCGAAAACAGCATTACTTGACCTAAAAATTAAAATGGACGAACTGAAAGACAACAGCAAATTAGCATTGCTCCTCCTATTGGATCTCTCTGCAGCATTTGACCTAGTCAACCATAACATACTCTGCAATCATCTAGCATCAGCAGCCAATCTCTCGCCAAAAGCCACTTAATGGATACCATCCTTCCTCACGGACAGAACCATGAGTTTTTTCGCCCATCACCGTAGCACTGCCAGCCCCAGTAAGCTGCGCCTCACCCATTCTTTACAACATATTCACAAAACCGCCATTCGATCGTCTCAATGATTTGGGTGTCGCCTACACTAACTATGCAGACACACCCAAATCCTCATACCGATCTCTGGCTACCACGACATTGACTCCAAATCCCTTAAAACAATCTACCAAGCCATCCAGGTTTGGATGGCCCAACACGAATTATGCTTAAATGACAAAAAAACGAACTTCTGCTCATAGGATCACTATACTGTCTTAACCAAACTTGAGGACTCCTTTGAATCATTCAAGATAGACTGCTTCACCATCAAAGTCTCAAAAGAAGTAAAAACCCTTGGTTTCTCCCTTGACTTAGCCCTCACTCAACCAGGCAAGCCAATGCCACAGCCTCGGCAGCTGCCTACACGTCGAAGTTCATTAATGCCTGCAGACCGTTCCTAGCACCTGACAGCTGCATCACGCTAGCCAGATCCCTCGTCCTGGCCAAACTGGATTAGGAACAAGTTACTTACCTGTAACTGTTGTTCTCCAGCATGGGGCTGGCATGGATTCACATGCTCATGAATATTCCCCGTCGTCAGGCTGGGAATCCTCGGTACAGAAAAAATCAGTATCCGTTTTGTTTCTGATCTGTCTTTCCTAGTAGTAACTAATCACTGATCTCTGGGTCATACTGCCCACAGCCAATGACTGCCCTCTCCCTAAGCCCCGCCTCCGGCAGCCAACCTCAGATTTGGTAGCACGTAAAGTGGCAGTATGACCAAGTGAAGAGCCGCAGAGGGGTAGGCGGGAGGGTTCGCATGTGAATCCATGCCAGACCCATGCTGGAGAAGAACAGTTACAGGTAAGTAACTTGTAACTTCTCCAGCATGGGGTCTGGCATAGATTCACATGCTCATGAATATTACATAGCAGTACACACATGCACAACCACGGGAGGTGGCAAAAGGCTCAACATTAAGCAATACATAAACTCAACATTAAGCAACTCTTACCTCCTCACCAGGCCCTTCAGGCGAACAGGTTGCGCAGCACTGCTTGGCCGACCCTGGACTCCTCCCTGGAATCCCGATCGACGCAGTAGAATTTCGTGAAGGTGTGCGTCAACCTCCACGTAGCAGCCCTGCAGATGACCAGCAGGGGCACACCAGACAAGAACGCCGTGGTAGTAGCGTTCGCTCTGGTCGAATGGGCTCTCAGACGGCCGGGCAGCGGTCAGTTTGCCAACCGGTGACAGTGCATGATACAGCCGGAGAGCCATCTGGAAATGGAAGCCTTCGAGAGAGCCTTCCCTTGATTCACAGGCCCAAAGTTCACAAAAAGCTGCGACGTCTTCCGAAAACTCTTCGTGCGGTCCACGTAGAAATTCAGCGCTCTAGCTACATCCATCAAGTGCAAAGTCCTCTCGGCCGGCGACGGGAAGAAAACTGGTAACAGCAAGGGCTCGTTGAGGTGGAAGTCCAACGGCACCTTGGGCATGAAGGAGGGATGCGTCCTGAGCACCACCCTCATTTCGTGAAAAGTCAAGTATGGAGGCTTGCAAGATAGGGCCTGAATCTCTGCCACGTGCCGTGCAGAGGTGATGGCCACAAGAAAAGCTGTTTTCCACGATAGGAACTTCAATGGAGCCGTATGCATAGGCTCGAAAGGAGCCCCCATGAGCATAGTCAGCACCACGTTGAGCTCCCACGCCGGGGCTGGGGCCTTCACCGGCGGGAACGAGCAGAATAGTCCCTTCATAAATTCCTTCACCAGGCGATGAGACCACAAGGACACCCGTCCTGGTGTATCTGGAGATGGCAGCCAGATGTATCTTGATGGAGGCATGAGCTAGTCCAGCCTTGGCCAACGACAGTAGGTACGGCAGTATTTGAGGGGCCGTAATCTGTAGAGGGTTAATCTTCTGTGCCCGGCACCAGACAGAGAACCTCTTCCATTTGTGTCCGTAACACTTGAGAGTTGAGGACGCCCTGGCCTTTGCAAGAACCTCTCTGCAGTCGGCCGGTATATCGTATCCCCCAAACTCTAGTGCTGCAGGAGCCAGGCCTGCAAGTTCAGCGACTTTGGGTCGCGATGAAGAATGGCGCCTCCTTCTCTGGAGAGAAGATCCACGTCCACGGGCAGTCTGACTGGTGGGGACGCCGATAAGTCCAGAAGGTCCGGAAACCAGATCGGTCTCGGCCACGCCAGTGCGACGAGGATCATCCTGCACCGGGACCTCTTGAGCTGGTTGACGAGTCGGAGTAGCAGTGGCAACGGCGGGAAAGCATAGAGGAACAGGTTGTCCCAGGGGAACGAGAAAGCATCGCCCATGCTCCTCGGTTGGGGGAACCTGCTGGCGAACCTCTAGCACTTGAGTTTGTCGCTGTCGCGAAGAGATTGACCTGGGGTCTGCCCCACAGCCTGAAGAGTCGATCCACTTGATCCTGGCATAGCTCCCACTTGTGGCACGAGCGCAGCTCCCTGCTGAAAGAGTCGGCGATGGTGTTCTTTATCCCTGCCAGATGAAAGGGTACCAGAAACATCCCCTGGTCAACGGCCCAGTGCCACAGATCCTGGGCTTCCTTGGACAGGGCTGGGGATCTGGTTCCACCCTTCTTCCTGATGTAGAACATCGTGGTGGTGTTGTCGGTGAAGATCCTCACCACCTTGCCCTTGAGGGACGGAAGAAAAGACCTGATGGCCCAAAACACTGCGCGGAGCTCCACAATGTTGATATGAAGCTGTTTTTCCTCCGGGAGCCATAGGCCTCTCGCGTGGAGATCTCCGGTATGCGCTCCCCACTCTTCCAGGGAGGCATCCGTCGTCACCGTTACCTGGTGAGCTGGGGTCTGAAAGTCTGCACCAGCTGTCAGATGATTGCGGGTGCCCCACCACCAGATCGCTCGTCGGAAGGTCTTGTTGAGCGGTATCCTGTCCTCGAAGCTGCCCCTCGCCTGGATCCAGCGTGCGTCAAGGAACTCTTGCAGTGGACGCATTCGAAGTTTGCACAGCCGTACCAGATAGATGCAGGAGGACATCATCCCGAGAAGGAGCTTAGTTTTCTGTTGGCCCCTGTCGCCGGGGCGCCCTCACAGGACTTAGAAGACCGCTCGGATTTCTTCTTTTTCTTCTCACCTGACGGGCTCTCTCCCTCCAGCCAGTTGTCTAGACGAAGATGGCGGTCCGCTCTGACATGTTCCCGCAAAATGCAGTCCTCCTCCACGTGCGTTTTGTCCTTGTGGAGACAGTAGAGGTATTAGGAATGCTCATCTTCCTTGAACACGTTCTGCAGCTGGCATCCAGGGCAGGCCCTGAACAGCTTCCCGGGCGTCAAGCTCCCTTTCTCCTGGGCCATGTCCGGGGTAGGCCTCAGAAACTTCTGGAATCCTCCAAAAGCATCCGAAACGTGTCCCCGTTGATCGGATGTAAAGACGGTGGAGCTTGAGGCTCAATTTAACCGAAAAATGAGAAATTCTCTTTGAAAAAGCACAAAAACGCAGCAAAAGCTTGAGAGCTATAGCACGAGGACTCCCAACACTTGAACGTGCGGTAAAAATCTGAGGATGGCTGCCGGAGGCGGGGCTTAGGCAGAGGGCAGTCATTGGCTGTGGGCAGTATGACCCAGAGATCAGTGATTGGTTACTACTAGGAAAGACAGATCAGAAACAAAACTGATACTGAGTTTTTTCTGTACCGAGGATTCCCAGCCTGACGACGGGGAATATTCATGAGCATGTGAATCTATGCCAGACCCCATGCTGGAGAATTGTAATGCCCTCTACGCTGGTGCCAAGAATCAGAATATAAAAAAAACTGCAGGTGATTCAAAATAACACCCGTAGAGCAGCGTTAAACATATCTAGAAATGCCCACATCGCCACAACTAGAAAGAACACCCATTGGCTACCTGTCAAGGAGCGAATCCTCTTCAAAACAGTTACCATGACACATAAACGCCTACATAATGCCGCCCCCAAATACCTTGCAAATTCACTATAAACCAGTCTAACAGGCTTACACATTCAACATACTCTCACCTGCTCTCCACCCTCGATTCAAGCTTCACAAAGCTGGAGGCAGTAGCTTCCCAGTAGTAGCTGCCAAACACTGGAATTCCTTACAACTCACATTAAGGTCAGAAACTTCCTTCTGGACCTTTCGCAAACATCTGAAAACATGGCTCTTCAAACAGGAACTACTAAATTAAGATACTCTCTACACGCTGTACTGTTGCAACAACCATAGACACTGTTCAACTTAAAAGTTGGTTGTAATGTCATTGGGTGAACCATGTAACTACTGTGTTTTATTGTATAGAACAGCACCTAGATGCCTATGGGCTTGGTGCGCTATACAAATTGCTAAATAAATATACATTTTTCATATCAATTGGATATACATTTAATATAAATTGATCGAACTATAAATAGGTATGGGCGGTTCTAAGGCAATGACAGTGCTGGGGGAGGGGCTTATAATGCGGCTATACACCTTTTGTGGTAGGCCTGGGAAACACGTGTGCTCTATCTGCTGCCAAGGAGCTATCAGGCATGGTCTCCAGAAAATAAAAAAAGATGAACTGCTACAGTTACGACGAGGAGAAAACACCCAGAAATTCGGGCGATTCCAACAATACTTATACCCCTTATTCTCTGATGGGGAATGATGAGCTGGAGGACTCTCCGGCTATGATGGTGGATCGCAAGGCCGGGGGGTTCTGCGAGAACATGGCTATACTCTGTCAACAGGGAGCTGCTGCTCACTATCATGGTTATGGGCCAGTCTGTTGGTGTTTCATTCAAAATATTTAGGGGCACGAGCCCATAACCGTTGCTAATCTGGAAAGGGTTACCTGGTATGAGGACAGTGTGGTTCTGCAGCACCCGCTGGTCATGGTTCCTGAATGACCATCCACAGGCGAAGTGAACTCTGAAGACAATCACTATGTATCTGTGGTTTTGCATGCGGGTACGGCTATGACGGTGAGTGACCCCCACTCCACCGGGCCCTCGGGTAAAATGGGGGCTCATGTGTACTGGATATCGGACGGCCTGTTATCCGGTGGGTACATTTTAGAGCGAGTGTTTGTATTTTGTAGAGCTAAAGAACTAGCTGTAGTTAAAACCATGTGTATCTGTTTTGTTCATAGCCTCTAACCGATAAAGTGGACGGCAGTGAGGAGAGCAAAGCTGTTGCAGAGACAATCAATATTTATTGTGTAAAGCATCGCAGAGTGTGGTGGAGTGTGTTCGCTGTGTAGATCAGCTGCTGGAGAGTGTCTACCCCTTCCTACAGCTGCTGCTGCTGTGACTCACTTCCTAAAAACACCATAGCCGGACGCAGAGCGTCGCAGAGTGTGATGGAGTGTGTTCTCCCGTTTGTACCAGTTTCCATCTGATCAGTCAACACAGAAAGGCTATGATAAGGTGAGAGACTTGATCTATTGAAGCGGGCCGGTTCCGGTCTTTGGGATTGGATCGTTTGAGAATTACCTATCCATCTGTTTGCTTCGGGTACAAAGCCAATTTTACTGCACCCACTTGAAATATGCCAGGCAAGGCACCAACTAAGCAAGGACATATAATCTCTGGAAAAGCAAGAGTAAGCCGTGTGGAAAAATGAACGGCTAGAGTGACTTGTGTCGCTCAGGCGATATCGCCTGAAGGCCCTGCTGTTAGGCCTGACTATGGCCTTGGCTATCACTAGTGCGGGCCAGATAAATTATTTTAAAACAAATACCACAAAGGTGGGTCCGGTAGTTCCAGTGGGGTCTACACTGGATACAACAAAGACTACTGCGGGGGGAGGGCCTTGCCTACAGCAGACTTAAATGCAACATTTGGTGACATAGGCAACAATTCTCTGTTGCAGCTGTGTTACTCTATGCAACAGCGCTCTAGTGTTGGAACCCCCGGTACTATTCAACCCGGATTTTCAAAGCTAAGTGGGTCTGACCCTGTTGCTACTAATCCTCCTCTCGTGGATCCTCCCGTTTCTTAGATGCTTTAGGCGACCCAAAATCTGTTTATTCCCACCAATCCGCCGTCGACGAAGTTATGCCAATGCATGCGGGTTGTGGGGACGGGTTGGTTCCTGAAAAGGGGCAAGGCTCCTCTACCAACATAACTGCTGATTTCCCCAGACGGGATGGCAAATTCGGATGGGGGTTCCTCACGCAATGTCTTAAATTTTGCAGTGAAAATCCTTTTACAATTATGTGGGTGGATAAATGAGGAAGTATTGAAGCAAAATGGTCAGATTTCACCATTACAGGCTCGTTTTGTGGCATCCGACTTCTATGGGCTGCGAGATGTACCTATCCGCAGTAGAGGTTCTCCCGGAATTCAAGCTGACTGCTCCGCTGCCACACAGCCCGTCATAAATCACTCAACTTTCTGAGGATGGGTGCGATAAATTGGAGACTTTTCTGCAATCCCCATATTATTTGACCCATAAACAGATACGACGGAGGGAAAAACTAAAAAAGGGAAGCAGCATTTAGCTCCACCTATAATTGAGGTCAACATAGTGGATTGTAAAAGTTAATAAAAATTGTTTTAAAAAAAAAACATAATGGATCCGACTATGTCAAGCCCTCAAACGGTGGTGCCGGCCTCGGGCCCGGTAACTACTAGGGCTGGGTGTACGAACCCTGTGGACCTATTAACCACCCCTCAATCAATTCCACTGACTGTGCAGCCTCTTGATCCTAGAACATTTACAAATGGGAAGAAATCGGTGAAGGGTCACAAGAATCACAAACAGAAGCGAACTGCTGAGAACATGCAGGAAGATTCCATCTTTACGCATATTAAGTTCCTGTGACTTTGATTTTATTGAACCATTGAAGCATGGAGCGGGGGGCTGTGCGCGAGTTCATTGTTCTTTACCTGCTACGGCCTCTTTAATAAGAGCCCAGTATGAATCGCTCGAGTTTCTTGGTTACGAATTGGACAAAGTCACTTTCCCCTTGGAAACTGCTGCCTGTTGTAATCATTGTGTAAATGCATTGGAAAATAAGGTGCCTATGAATAAAGCTATAACTGACGCTGTTCCGGCAGGTTTTGAAAATCCCCAAGGTTGGCTCTGGCTAAAAAAAATATGATAATGGGGATCCATGGTATGGCAAAGTGAGAATTAGCATTGGCCTCTTGGAATACCAGAGGCCATTCCCACTTCTTGCAGAAGGGTTTCTCTATTGATTTTTTGCTGGACCACTCAGTGTTCATGCTTCAGGAAACCTAGTTAACTGCACATTTTTTAGTTGGCGGGATTGCTATACATCAGGTTATGGCCAAGAAAGGCATTATGGGATGTCCGTATGGCGGGCTGCTCATAGGGGTCAAACCTGAGTTTAAATCTAGCATAGTGTTTCCCATTAACCCCAATGGAAATGTTTTAGCAGTCGAAGTGCTACTACAGGGAGCATCTAAAGTAAAACGGCTGCTGCTGATTAATATTTAAAAGCATCCTAGGGGGAGTGGGACCGGAGACACATTCAATTATGTTAACAAGTCAATTACCAACTGGGTAAAAGTCCCTACTGATGATGGTATTATTTTGGGGGGTGACTTCAATGCTCGATGTGGGGAACATTTGATGGTGGGTAAATCTCGAACTGTAGTGGGGATGAGTAAAATGGTAACAAAAGTGGCCAATGGCAGAGGTAAAAGATGGTTGCAGTTCCTGATGGGTTGGGAGCTGGTTATCCTAAATGGGAGAATACTTGGTACGATGGGAAAAAAGGGCAACCTTGGATTATGTATGTTGTGATAACGTACTGATTGAAAGAGTGGGCACTTTGAAAATCTGGAAATCGGCCAGCGACCATACGATTCTTAGTCTCGGATGGCACTTGGAGATGTACGAACACAGAATCGGGGTCCCGCCAGATTTTTGCCCCCTCCCACGTAGGAAATATGTTGGCTTGGATAGAGAGAAATGTTCACAGGGCTTGTAGTATGTTGTGGAGAGGAATCCAGGAGATGAACCTCAAGTTAAAATACCAAACTTTAAATGAACTAGTAGTAGCATATAGAACAGGCATAAGTAAGGGTAAGACCATCATGGAGTCTGCTAAGCAGGCGGCGCACCCTTATGACGCTGAGATAAACAAAGCCAAGAGGTGCCTACAGAAACAATTGAGAGATTTTAAAATAGACATCTAGCTCTTCATATTTATTGGTGAGAAATTCATGTAGGTGCAAGAAAAAATACAGAAGTTGGCTTGCCAAGAGACGGCGTGATGGTCTAATGCATAATTGGCAAGGGATGCTGGAGGCCTTGCAGAGTGGTAAAGTAATATGTGGAGGGTCCTGACCTTAGCCAGAGGGACCTTGCAGTCTTCCATTTAAATCCTGTAGCAGAAGGGGTCTGGACCACCTATATCGAAGATAGAATGTTTGATCGACGGGACTTCGTAGTGCTAGGGGGTCCCAGTATTCGGGAGTTGCCTATAGTGTTTAACATCAAAAAATCTGTGTGTCCATTTGACGAAGCTGAAAAATTATAGAGCCCCAGGGCCAAAAGGGCTGTCGGCTGCAGTTTTAAAGAGGGATGTATGTCTTTGGGCTGGTGCCTTCTGTACATTGTATCAAAAAGTATGTGCTACAAGGGAGACACCCGATTCTTGGGAAAATTAAATATTGGTCCTGTTTTTTTAAATCAGGAGAGCGCTTATCCCCTGAAAATGATAGGCTACTATCTCTATTAGCTACCACCGGCAAGTTGTTCGCCACTTATGTGTTGGAACACCTTCAGACTTAGGTCGGTATCAAAAAACTTCATCCGTTTCAGATGGGTTTTAGACCTTGTTCTTGCACGACGCATAACATTCGAGCATTGGCTACCTTAATCACCAAGGCTAAACAGCCCAACTGCCCCTCTCTATATATTGCATTTGTGGACTCTAGGTCCGCGTTTGATCAAGTGGGCCGCAACATCTTGTGTACAAAAATGAGAAGCTAGGGTTGCCCAAGTTGGTTGCTCGAAGTAATTGTAGCACTCCACTCTGACAGTACGGGCCAGATCCGGTTGGGAGAAGATGGATTACTGTCAAAACAGATGAGAATTAGCAGGGGTGTAAAGCAGGGATGCATGCTTGCTCCCTTGCTGTTTAAAATGTGCACCAACCAGTTGCCAGTATGTGCGGTATGTGGAGCTAAATGGAAGCTCCTGCCGGACGCCAGATTCTGTAGAATGTGCAAAGTTCGATCAAATCGATATACTGTAAAGTACGTTCTCACCGAGTGTCCAGGTATGGGGTTCTTATATACAACTACTTTGGGATTTCTTGTTCACGATTGCAATACGATTACATCCGCTGAGTTTTGGACCTTCTGTTTGAACACGGAATCTACCACGACGCTTCAGGCACTTTATAGGGTCTGGAAAGGGGTACAACTGTTCCTTCTTCATTAACATAAAGGTAAATTAGGAACTGAGGGGAAGGCAGTTTTAACCTAAATCTTAACCCAAGTTTTAAGTCTATTTTGGAAATGAAATTGCTTCTACAGTGAATGTGATAAATTGAATAGGTGGGAAATTGGAGTAAGATATTAACCTTTTAACTGCCATGGGTTTTCCCCCCCAGTGCCAAGGCCTTTTTTGATGATTTCAGCATTTCGCCATTCAATGTCGTCTAACGTTTTCTCCTTCATTAACCCCTTAAAAGCCAAGGACGAGCTATCTCGTCCTTGGCAACAGGGTTGTAATCCCAAGGACGAGATACCTAATCCTTGGTACTTAAGGGGTTAGATATTATGTACGAAGTATGAATTATTTGTTGTAAATAGGCAGACAGGATGGTCTGCACTATTGCTGTTGTTGACATGGTTGACGTGATGTAATTTGCATACTTGTCTGTATTTATATTGTAAAAGTTCTTGTTAGAACTATACACATTAAATTAAATTATTGGCTTAGCTGTTCAAACCAAATTGAAAACCCGGGGATCGCAGTAACAGCCCATGTAAGGAATGTGTTTCTCTAATGAAGCCCAATAGCGTTAAAGATGATGTGGCCACATTGGCTGTGACCTGGATTGATATCTAGGGTATTACGGCCATAGTGGTGAAAACGTGTTTAAAACAACACTTTCACAGATGGTGCTTGGGACATAAAATTGATGACCCCCGAAAGGATGCACACAAATGTTTGGAAATATCTCATACGGATAATTTGCTATGTTAAATATGTCACATGTTGAGCTCTAAACGACTTGTAGAAATGATGCGAATGATACAGACGCTAACACAGCTAAGGGTTGGGAACGGGCTGTAACGATGCATATCTAAAATATTGTGGAGCATACAATCGACGAATAACCCCTTTTGAAAATGAAGCCATATAGACAGGGTTGTCCAATGTGTGTTAGAAGCATCATTGAGAAACAGTTTGCAAGTGGAGGGATAAAGTATACCAAAGACAGTATGGTCGAGCAACGTGCATGGGGCACTGTAAACTGACATACAAGGATTGAGAATGTAGATGTTTTCGTATGCATTTGCGCTTATTTGCAGGAAATTAAAAAAGGAACAAAAGATGAAAGCGATACATTTAATGCGAAACCCGCCATTGGATGAGTACAACAATTATTGCTAGATTTACTTAAAGAGCATCTACGTTTTATATTTCCAAGGCTGTTGTGTTATCTGGAAACACCACCGGAGGTGTACAGACGGGAATGTAACAATCTTTTATGTACAGCAAACATATGCGCCAACAGTAGCCATCCTCTAATGGAAAACTACTGGCAAAAGCAGTACAAAGGGGGTTCCACGATTTAAGCCACCGGTGGGCCCCTTATTGAGATTGAAGGCGGCCAACATGCAACAGAGCTTGCAATGCATTAAAGGCAGTGGCTTTTGAAAGGGAGCTTTATGAATTTCTGTCACCCGTCTCGGGGTTGTGCACGTTTGCTTATTGACGCAGTGAACGACAGTCTGTGTATGAAGTAATTGCTGATACTACAGAATTTGTAGCCGAAACGATCGTCCTGCAGCATCTTATAACCCAAACTATTTAATGTGAATAAAATCTGAATACAAATTTCTGTTTTAAATGTTAATAAAAATCTGTTGTGTTTACAATCCCTAGTTGTGTCTGCGTTCAGTGGTTATTGGGTGAACATGCCCCGGCATGAAGCTGTTGAAAATATATCATGACAAAGCGGTGTTGGTAGGTATGGAGGGTGTTAAGAGCTTGTAGCATAAACTGCAAAAATACAAAAGCCAGCATTTAAAACAATGTCAGGGTGATTTTTCTACTTTGTGTCTTAACTTACAGATTGTGATTAAAAACAGAGCTTCTATACCCCATATTGAGTTGCTGGCCTCCCACTGCCTAGTGTTAAACAAATGAATAAAATAACTTTTCTAAAATCAAAACACGGCGTGTTATCATATATAATAACTAGGACAATGTAATAAAGAACCAGGCCATTTTATGACTTGAAAAAATACGTATTAATAAAAAGACATTTAATACAGAAAGGAAAACAGTGACATACTTGCACAAACAGGTCAATGCAGAAAGGAAAAAGGGCACATTTAAAACAGGAAGGAAAAAAGGTTATACCACAAGCAATTTCATATAAAAAGGAAAAATAAACATGCACATTCAAACAACCAACTCTCGGACAGTCAGCTAGGAGTCAAGCATCTCATGCAGGGTCTAGGTGATTCAGAGGTATATGCGGCAGGGATACTGTGGAATAGTGAGGGGTGGGTAAAGATGAACACCAAAACACTTAATAGCCATAGTGATGCGTCAAGCCACCCGGTGCCGGCATCCACTTATCAAATACGACACAGGGTGTTTTGCAGTGCTAATTTCCCATTGTTTTTATCACGCACGATATACAACTCTCTAACTACTATAGACCACAGGGTGTTGCATGCCCGTCCCTGTACAAAAGGACTGTATTAGATCTTTTAATATGTCAAAAATTATCTCGGCTGTGTTGTTAACATTCATTGTTATACCTTTTACCTTCATACCGATGGTCCTTTGAGATGGGCAATAGGTGTATGTTTTAGGGCCTGCTGATACAAATTCCACAATGTACTCGCCGGGAGCTAGCTCCGAAGTGAGATACCCAGATAATCGCAGCTGCACGTCGTAAGGATGATCAAATAGCTAAGTGTGAAGCACATCAGGGTCTGTGATGATGGTTGCGCTTGGTAAATTAACTTTTTGTGCAAACGTACACAACGAATTAAGGCATAGTTTTGCCAACAAATGCCAAGCAGGGTTGTCCTCGATGTGTTCCATATGCAAGCATATGCCCCAATGTTTAGAATAATCATCTATGTAGGCCTGTTTAGCGGCATTGTCCGCACACCATGCCAGGAAGCTACGATTCTTAGCGGCGCAAAACACATGATCTCGATCTTACTCTGCAGGAGCCTATGCAAATTCTCTAGAAATTGTAAAACTTAGAAAGTATCCTGTGGGGCCTTGTATTTGAGTATTATCACACAAATACTTTATTAATGTGAACACCACCCCTTCCACGTGTTCAAAAGTAACCTGGATAACATAATGCACAATTTTCTTCTTCTTGCAGTAAGGTTTTAAAGGTTTTACAATGGTAAGCATT
This sequence comes from Ambystoma mexicanum, assembly GCF_040938575.1. Taxonomy (NCBI): domain Eukaryota; kingdom Metazoa; phylum Chordata; class Amphibia; order Caudata; family Ambystomatidae; genus Ambystoma; species Ambystoma mexicanum. The sequence continues at coordinate 747,975,411 of NC_090923.1, read as the reverse complement.
TTTGTATAACTTTGTTTTGAAGCGGCCCACATCCCCGTCTGATTTTTACAACTCTTTCGCACTCTGTTGGGGTCTTTTTTTTTCTTGTTCTTTTTAATACCGATGTATACTCACATGCAACTGCAGGAATATTATTGGGCTCGATATAGTTGCAAATGCTAGCGGTGTCAACACCCTGGTCACTGCGTGCAACTGTTTCAATGACAAGATCACCTACCCCCCTCTCCGGAGATTCAGCAGGATCCGTCTGGTGAACTTTAAACAGATGCACTGAAATAGCAGATTTCTGTTCAGTTTTACCATTAGGATCCCTATACATAATTGGGTGGGGGTTCATTAGGAGGTGTTTCAACAAGTATTGCGGTTAGTGTGTGATATGGATGCAAGCTCATGTGGGACATCAAACACAATGGGTTGAATCCCTTCGCTTACCACATGGTCATTTGAAATGTTAACAATACCAACATTGGGCCCCTCCCCAACATTAGTCACCCCCCTCTTGAGCATCAACAGCAACAATATTAACAATGCCAACAGCTTGAGCATCAATACACGCACCTGTTTCATCGATACTGATAATATTAATGATGACAACATCTTGAGCATCAACAGCATCGATACATACAGCTGTTTCATTGGTACTGGCAATATTAACAATGCAATATCTTGAGCACCAGCAGGAGCAATCTGTGGGTTATCAAATACATGCACAGGAATAACTTTGCATTCAACATTGGTGTAATTATATACATTTGTAGAGGGGTCATTAAGACATACCTCGAGGGGAGTATAGCAGCTAGTGTGCGCAGTATCTGAACATTCCAGGGTGCTCATCATGGCCCTGGATAGTAATCCCCCTGCAGAGAATCCATCAATGCCTCTAACTCATTCAACATGCCATATGGTTAACAGGGGTAACACATGGCTGCACATACCCCACACCCCTTCACTCACCACCACGCTAATGTCTTCATACTGCGGCGGTGAAAGTTCACCCTGCTGCATAGCTGGTAGACGCAACTTGGCAGGGTTCAGCGGCACATTAACAGGGCTATCTAAAATATTGACAGCTGAACGTATTATTTTCTCCTTGGGAACTATTAACGTTTACATTGTCAAGATTAGTTAGTACCGGGTAAGGTGTTGCAACGCCTTCGTCATCGCTAATCACAACAACTTCACCCATGACAACCCCCTGCTGAGCACACCTGTTTGCAGTTCCCATCCCCTTCTACACAAGTATAATACCCTGTGCCTCGCCCTTGGGACCATTTTTCTTTAGGCGCAGTCGGGACCCACAACACTGTGGCTGTTTTACGACATAGTGATCATTTTCAACATTATGCTGTGACTTTTTCTTGGAACATCCAGAATTTACATCGTCACACACCAGCTCTAGCTCCAGCGCCAGTCTGGCCTGAGACTGAACCCTTTTAAAACAAAATTTCATGTGTGTGAAGGCACTGGTAATACAGCAGCCCCCATGCCCACACAGGCAAAATCAGAAGTTTAAAGACCCGGTAACATCCGGCAACACTCTGTCACACCAGAGATGGGGGGTGGGGGGTGGGTTTGGCAACCTCATAGCCAAAGCTTGAAACCAGGCTGCCCTTGTAGCGTTCTAGGGGTGGAGAAGTGTTAAATGTGCTACCCACGTTGCCGGTCCCTGGCACTGTTAGAACAAGGGGGGCTGGCATGGTTTGCTGCGCCCCCACTTAAGTGTCAATTTGGTGGGCCATATCCAAGGTACTGGTTGCCAAGGCCCAGTGCTGAACGGCGCAGTAATTATAATGTCTCTTCAGGGTCCCAGCAGTCCGTCAAACCTTGTTGGGGGCCCCAATCCAGTAATGCCCTTTGCAGAATCAGCAAAAGCATGGAACCCCATCCTCAAAGTCCCAAAACAGGTGGAGTGTGTTGAATCAGATGCACAAATCTCCGTCAATCCAATGGCTGCCGGTTGGCGGGTGGCACATTCCACATCCAGAGTGTCTGCCGGTTGCACGACCCCGCTGTTGGAATACATGGTGTCTCCAAATAAATATGATGAGAATATACAATCAGAATAGGACATCATTGACACATTGCCCGTCACCTCTTTGAAATATTCAAATACAATTGTCCATCCGCAGCAATACACAACATATTGTGAAGTAAACACCAGCGTCTTAAGTCCAATTTAACACCCTAGAACTTGACCCATTAATAAATTCGACAATTCAATCAGTTTGTGTGAAAGAATCCCAGATACACCACTTAATCAAAATGTGTGATCTTTGAATAATACTCACATCCCACCGTGCACGGCCTGCCAAATTTGTGGGTTCACAAAGCCCTGCATCTTGGGGTGTGTCAGTATTGTGTGAGATACGGCAGAAGTTCAAACTGCATTGTAAATCCCCAGCATGCGGTATCACACTTCTAGCTCAAGGTTAACAGATGAGTACCAACACTCAATGCTCCCTTGCACACAGAAAATAGGCCTGCAAGAAGCATACGCTTTTTAGCGCTTTGCTCACACAAAATAATTGTAAATTGTAATGTATACTTGAAAATACAAAATGAGTCCAATAACCCCCCCCCCCATTAGCCACTAGTTAAAACATTAATTGGCACAGTAATTGGAACTTGAAAGCAGTGTGAGAAACCTGAAGGTGTCTCACCCGCTAGCCCCCGGAGATCTGTCATCCAGGTGGCCAGGACACGGCCATCGCTATTGGATCCAGTTCCTTGGTGCGGACCAGTGGGCGAGAATCATCTGGATGGGGGGGCAGGGGGGAGTCTTCAGGGAGTGGAAGTGGGACACTGAAGGTTGAGACGCGGTACCCTTTTCCTTGTAACACCTTTTCCCCGTCCTACACTGTAGGTGATATGATATTCTATCTATAACACGCTTGCATACAACTGTTTCAGAGGTTATTTGGAAGCTCTACCCCTCATCCTTTTCCGACACAAACACTTACTTACACCGTAACAGACAATGGACTAACACCAGAGCTGTTTACGTGACATGTCCCAACACACGAGTCAGGCAATTGACAATAACCACGCACATCTGACGGCCCTTTACCTTGCCCACAGGGATAAAAGGGGGCGCACGAAAGCACATAATGAGAAAGTCTGAACGCATAAGGACCCAGATGTACCAGACCGGCAGTTCAAAAGGAGGAGAAAGGCGGCAAGACCTGGAAGGACGACAAAGGGGTACCTGCCCTTGCCCTTTTCAACTCAGACCCACGAAACCTCAGAGAGGAAAATCATAAGACCAGGAGTTACAGCTGGAGTGTGGAGTAACAGATGTCAATGTTGCACGAGGGCCTCCTGCATTGATAGCACAGGCGTGGTGCCATCCTTGACTCCAGAGGGAAGACAAGCCAATGGGTTAAACACAGCTAGTGACTCGGTGGAAGCTGATAGCAAACCAGAGTGGGTTGATCCCAAGGTTGCAAGTGGCAACATTAGTTGAATGCAGGAACTTGAAACAAAGAACTGGAGTGTGTTTGAACTTTTGTAAAAGCCCAGAGAAAGGCCATCTGCAGAGTGGTCAGGGGCTGCTGGAGTGCTCAGTCAAAAGACTCTTGCTGGCCCCATTTGTGTTGAAAACTGCAAGTACCAGAATGCCCTAGTAAAGGGTGGCATGAGATGTCAGAGTGGTCCTACAAAGGTCACGTCAAATCCTTTATACAATCGAAAGTCTCTGACCCATGGTTGAGAGAAAGCTAGGGGAAGGGAACCAGCTTCTGATAAGATTGTGAACTGTGAAATAAGGCAAGTGTGAACCCGACAGAGGGATGCCTGTTGGGGTGAAGAGTAATACACCCGGAAACATTGTGTCAACTAGAGTGAACCCGGTTGAGGGTTGTCCACAGTGGTGTTTGTTTAAAAAGACATTAAGGCTTCTGAACGTTACAATCTGTATTTTTAAAGCTGCAGTGAACCCGATGGATGGAGGCCCATTTTGCAAGGGGGATCCGAGCCTGGTGGAGGGAGGTCCTAGGGGCAACGAGCCATCACCCAAGGTGCAAGACCACTGAAGGAACTTTTGTTTGTTTGTTGTTTTGCACCAGCAGGCCTTTTAAGGCAAGAAACTTTGAGGAAAGAGACTTGGCCCCTGAAGGTTCGGGCATCATTGAACCAGAATTGGGAGCCTCGTGCTGGAGAGGCCCAGGAGTGTGCTGTGTTCAGGAGTTCCGCCTTGACCCATGCTTGAAACATGGGGAAGGGAGACCCAGCCATGCCATACTGACTTATTTGAAAACACTTCTTTCTTTTCTGATGAACATTATCCCACATTATTTTTGTAATTTAGTGATAAGGATTGGCAATAGGTTTTTAAGTATAGGCCCTTTTTATTGTACAAGACGCTGCTAGGCCTGCCTTATTATTATTTGATGGTCATAGCTTGCTCCCATCTTAGCTCTACGTTTAGATCTTGCATTTTTCTCACCCGTGCATACAGTTTAATAAACACCCTTGAACTGTGATCACTTGTGTCTGTGTTGACTGTTGCAACCAGGAGTTCCTTACAGCAGCCAGCTTTTACACAGCGGCAATCATCTCTTTAAAAATTTCAAATACAATTTTCCACAGCAATACACAACATATTTCAAAGTAGGCGCCCACTTGTTAAGTCCAATGTAACACCCTAACACTTGACCCATTAACAAATTAGACATTTCAATCAGTTTGTGTGCAAGAAGCCTGGCAACACTGCATAACCAAAATGTGTGATCTTTTGAAACATACTCGAATACCACCATGCACAGCTTGCCAAAATTGGGAGTTCACAAAACGCTGCATCTTTTATACACAGCAACCCTGGGGTGTCGAATCAGGTCAGAATCAGTCTGTGATTAATGAGCGAGCTGTCACGTTGAATATTTGCACACAAAATATTTTACAGTCATTAGCGTGTGTGTGTTGCAAGATCTTTCTCCTTGGTTTGTTTTGGACCCATGCAATATTATATTTTGCTCTGAAATGTATCTCTGCAGGGGTGCAAAGTTATAGGCAAAGAGTTTGCACTATTTGAAATAAAATCCTCCCCCCTTCCCATTTGTTACACTTAAATCAGAGTAGGCTTAAAATAAATGCACAGTATCACATATTTTGGGTGAACAGTGAAGCCAGACCAGGATTTTAACCCACTCTACGAATATGACGTTGCACTTTCCTTCTTCCGATCAGCCCTTATTTTCTTGCAACTACAGTTGAATTTCTTAGAGTGCCTCTTTCAGTGTACTCGCTCCTCAGGTTGTCCAAAAGCAGTAGTACCCCCAAAGAGGCCTTGATCTTCATCTTCCCTTACTGAACTGATGCTAGCGTATTGAGGGATCCCAATAAGGGTCCTCACAGTTTGGCCCGAATCTTCCTTTTTGCACAAATGGTCACATTTTTGGAAATATATGCACCCGACCTGTGGCATAATCAGCGTTGCTGATATGAAATGCTGAGATTTTTCTTCGTCCTGATTAAACCTGAAACGTCTGATGGTTTTAGCCATCTTATCAACAAAGGCGTCCAACATTTCAGTGTCCGATTCCTGTTCCAGTTATAACTTCATTTTGCCCTGTTCTTTAAAAAATTCTTAATTTAGAAGTTCGGCATGTTTGATGGTTAAATGCAGCATATTTCAATGACACACCTGGATTCCCTGTTCCTATTGTTCTAACAAACTGATTGCTTTTGACTTTCTATATTGAAAATGTTAATATGCACAGGTGTTTGGGAATTATCTTAAATTCGACCTATTTTCCATGGAACAGAAAAACCGCCATTTCATTCATATTCAGTTTGTCATATTGCTTAAGCCTGTCCAAATGGATGGTAGATGTAATACATGCCGTATTTCGGTTAGCTAAAGATAAATTAGCCAGGCTGAATGCCCAGCTTCAGAAAATACTCCAGCCACGTCTGTGCCATGGTTAGCAAAAAAGTGCCTGTTCATTATCGGTTTCTCCTTATTGGAGACCAGTTGGAAGAGGGGACAATTAATATGGGACTGGCAGCCACAATCAAGAAGAGGATTCAAACAATTGCGTTGTTTAACTGACCAAATTCATCGCAATGTCATCACAGGTATTCTCATGGCATCAGCGAGTGCAATGCTGAAAAACTGTTCATAAAGCAACCCCTGTAAAGAAAATGCACACATTTGTTCGAGTGTGCTCTATTCCCTCGCAAATAAAGCAGTGAGACACTCACCAATGTTATGCCATCCAGGGCGGCTTTGCACAGGCATTAATAACATAATTGTCAGTAGATCAAACCCTTTGTCAACAATTAAAATGACTGAAATGCATCTGGGGAGTCTGGCAGTCTTTTAAAACACCTTCAAAGACTAAGATCCTCTAGACAGTGTTTCAGGATGAACCACTGTCATGCAGCTCCCTGCCCAACTCTGTTTAAGGAAAGAGTCATAAGGTGTTCTAATCACATCCAAGTTTACTTAATTAACACAGAAACTGTATAATAAGCCCTGCATAACATGTAAATACTTATAGCAACATGTTAAGCCGGAAGAATATTGCTGCGTTTTTAATTTGCACATCCTGACAAGTAAACTATAAGCCCAGAATGCATGGGAACGCAAACCTGACAAAACTATTTACCTCCCCTGCCTCCACAGTGCTTAGGGCACATCATAAAAAGAGGGGGTGTAAAACTCTGCTAGATATGGAGATGTCTTGTTAAAAACCTCCAGCTCTTCGTTATTATTGATGCTGAGAACATTTGCATAGTAACAAATGCAACTTCTACATGTCAGACTAACATACATTATGCTGTCCAACACATCTATAAAGGGTGCTTTGAAATGGCATGTTTATAAAAAATACAACCCCCCCCCCCCAATAACAAACAATGGCACTATAACAGAGTAATAACTACATTTTAATGATTTTAAACATCCACTCACCTTAATGTAAGGCCGCAAGGGTTGAGGCCCTTAATCAGATTGGTAAACAAAGGGATGGCTTGCAATCAGTGCTTAGCAGGGGGCCTTCGCTGGCCCTGTGCCCCTGAACTGAGAGATCCAATTAACTGCTTGGAGTTTTCCTCCCAGGACCTGTCAGCCGCTCCGCTCAATTAGCCACCAAGCAGGAGAATCCAAACAGCCCCCCCCCCCCTTTTAAGGGGTAAAGACACGCACCCCCACACCCCTCCCTGCTGCTTCCTGGGCACAGAAGCACAAAAGCTTGCTAGAAGTTTTATCAGCAAAGACACAGATATCCTGTTGCTTACTCTGCACAAAATGCATGACTGTCAGCATAATTTATAAAATAGCTGGCTTCCTGAGTCATTGTATCAGAAGATTATCCTGGTCACCACAGATGACTATAGAATAGCACCCCTGTGTGTATTTTGGTGTTGGGACTCCTGTCATGCAGAGATAGAAATACCAGCCCTTCTTATCAACACCCACGCATGTTTGCTGCTGTGGTCTGCAGAATGCAGAAAAGCCAGCACATACATTTTGAGCCCAACCCTTCCGGTCCTTACAAATATCATTAGTCACTGTAGAGTCGGCTTTTCCTGCTCTTTGACGTGCAAGCCCCACCCAAGTCCTCCGTTATCTTCGCTGCGTAGTTGGCAGCAGAGTTGAGTAGCTGCAGTCTGTGGCAGTCTACCCTGTCCACCTCTACAGAGACCCGAGTCTCTCTTCAGTTGCTGTTTCCAGTGTGTGGGAGGTCCATAAAACCCCATACTAACCGCAGAGCGACCGCAGAGTTGGCAGCAGAGTTGAGTAGCTGCAGTCTGTGGCAGTCCGTGGGCAGGACGGGCAGACCTCCAAGCCATGGAAACTAAAACCCCTTCGGATCCGGAGGAAGACAAGCGCTGGTTGGGGAGTGCCAGCCTATCCTACAACAGACCAGAACCAAGCATGGGCCCCTCGGCCCGATTGACCCCAGGATCTCGTGGATGCCCCCCACTGATTTTGACGCTCGCCAAAGACCCAAAGGGTGCAAGTACCACAGCTATAGCCACTGCGCCTTCATCATCAGCTGTATCGATCGTCCGCGCGGGGACCATAACCCCCCTCTCCAGATTTCATCTGCTCTGGTTGACTTGGACGTTTTCACCAATTTGCATACCCCGAATGTAAGTGAGGCTACACAGAGTGGAGTATCGACAACAGCATCGGACGGGTTACCACAGCTAGAGCAAATTGAGACGGTTCAAATGCCCGGCTCGCCCCCAGTGCAGCCAGCCGAAGGGCGGCCTGCGAGGGACTCGCCAGCCGGTCTGAGCTGTCCCGCCGGGTTTGTTCAAAGTAAAGATTTGCAGCTCCCAATCCGACCTCCATGTAAACTCACCGTTTCAACATTGCTGACTGCGGATGCGCGCGGACCGCTGATCAAGGCCATGGTGGTCCCGTTCAAAGTCCCGGGCTCAGGCAACACCGCCGAGCCCGTGGTGCCTGTCGGAGTGGAGAAGGAAAGGAGGTCTCCTCCCCTCGGATCTTCATCAGAGCAAAGGCGGACCGAGGCTTTATTCCACGCCTCCGAAGATGCGGCACCGCCTCCAAGTGAAAGCGTAGCCAAGTGGCTCCCGGAAGAAATCACGCTGACAACGTCAGAGGGGAGAAAGATGCGCGCTCCTCTCTCGGAATCCAGTGTTCAAATGGACGATTCCATAGAAGAACTAGAAATAATGGAGTCTTCTATTTCGCTGTCTGCGACCCCTCCACCAAAGAAGAAAAATAAATCAAGATCTGTACCAAATGTGTCACACCCAGCAACGTCAAAAAACAACAAAAAACAAAAATTACCCAACACAACATCCAGAATAAAAAGAAAAAAACATCTGCTCTGAAGACACTGTCTAAAACAGTCATATGCAATTCCCTGAAGGAATACTTTGTGAGCCAAGGGAAAAGAAAATACAACGTCCTAAAAGAACTCACGGACGCAGAGATACTAGAAATCACCATAGAGCACCCAACAGGCCTACACCAAAGTCTACCAATTTTAACAGAAATTAACGACCAAAACAAAGTAAAATGCCACTTTAGTCTCCTGTGTGCAAGTGCAGGAAATCAGATGCCTTTGCGCCCGATTACTCCACCAGTACCCGCAAATTTACCATCTACTAATTCCATGGATGCTGCTCAACGCAAGGACCAGGCACAAGCCAATCCTAACCTCCCTATACAGAACCCTTTGTCATTACCAACTCCTACAAAATTGTTGCTTTTGCAACTTCTCTCGCCTAACACGGCTCAAGCCGAGAGTGCGCAGCGACTTCAACCTCAACCTGAAGACATCTCTGCATCCTTAATTCAGGCAAACGCAGAGGGAAACCAGACAAGCTCCCCTTTAAGGCTCTCACCACAACAAGCAAGTCTATCACCAATTTCTAAGGACTCAAGACGGGAAAAAATAAGCGTGCAGCAGAAGTTTCCACCCTTGACTCCGCCTCCAGTTACACCAAGAAGAAAAAGTAAATCAAGAGAGTGGCAACAAGCCGAAACTCAGAAAGATTCATCTCCTAAACAACTAGACATAGCAACCTTAATGTCTGCAATTACAATCGCCCTTGCCCCGTTTGGCAAACTATATGAGGCAATAAGTGACTCACTTAAAGATCAAACAACTTTATTGGCAATGACTCACACGAAACTGATCTATCTGGAAGGATATATCGCTGCAAAAGAAAAATTGGACTCCGAACTGTTCAACAAAATTCTGCTTGCGCCCACCAGCTTGGTCCCAACACCGAAGCAGACAAGCCAGAGAACCATTGAGATTAAGGACTCTATAGATCAAGGGTCCCAAACAGAAACCGCCAATCCATTTGAGCAACAGTTGGCATCCAACCAACCAGCGGCAGAAAAAAAGTCGCTTTCTGTCAATTTTCCTGATATCGGAACAAACAAAAAAAGAACCTGTCTTTCCCAGTTCACCCTGTGCTAACCAACTTACCCTTGAATGGAATCAGCACACGGGGGACTATTACCACCCCCCTTCAATCAAAAGGGGCACCAATTAAGTTGTCTGAAAACCGGAATCACAAGAAGAGCCAGGACGGCGTACTGACGTCTCCTAAGCGGGTGGAGAAAGTAAAAACTTCTCTACAGGCTGACAAAGCCACACAGCATTTCGACCCTAAGGAAACAAAACGACAGACTCAGCAAACAGGCCCCTCGGTTAAGCCTAAAGTGAAAGACCACAAGGAAAGCAACCTTCGAGACCGGTATCAACCAGCTTTCCTCAAGAAGAAAATCCCAACCGGGTCAATCCAAGAAAGTCCCCAATCACAGCAGAGGATTTTATGAGTGATGAAAACCTCATGAACCTAACCATCCATATATCGCCGACGAGTGCTGTCGGCCCACAAAATTGGCACTTTGGCAAGCAAACAACGCCCACAAAAAGTAACAAGCGTGCCTCTCCTCTCCCGAAAAAACACAGACAAACGAGTGGCCCATACATTGAAGAGTCCCAAGCTAATAACTCCAGACATCCGAGAGGTCCGCAAGCGACGAGAATCTTTCCTTCATCTCCAAAAAATTGTCAAAAAGAAACGGAATCAAAGGACTATGAGAACCCTAAGTAAAGAAGCATAAGAAGCCCGGACAGTCCCAGAAGAAGCTACAGCCCGAAAAAGCAAAAAGTCCTACCAGACAAATTCTCCTCACGACTCCACAGGCCTCAGCATAATTTTCCCCCGTCTACCATTTTCAAGATAGAACAGATTCCACAAAACTCTGAAGCAATAACATTGAATAGAGGCACCGTCCTCAAAATCCTGAAACATACCAAAGATTTTAGGCACTTGACAACGGGAGACAACGCTAGTCGAGCCTTACCACAAAGGACACAGGGCCAAGGCCTTTCTTCACGTCAAAGTTCACGCGGTAAGGAGGGGTTCAAGAGAAGACTCAATCGACCTCCTCAAACGTGGCTATACCATCACAGAATGGACAAGTTCGTCAGACAAGGATACCAATCATTCGTCGAATTCGCGCTCCATTCAAAATCCACCACCAACGGAAACAAATTGGAGCGCCCACGAACAAGCTAAACCAGCAAGCCATTGGACGGCCACCATTCAGGACCTCGGCGAAGAGGTCAAATGTTCAAAAAGAAAAGGAAATCAAAACCCCTCGGGGTGGGTAAGAGAAGAAAGAAACCCAAGCCCAGTTATACATGGACAACCTAAAACATCAATCAAAAATGCGAATGACAAACTAAAAGAAGTGACGAGCGAGAGGTCTCCTCTTCAATCCTCAAATACTTTGTCAACATTTGCTCCTATCAAACAACTACTAGCGTGGTTGCCTAAAGCTCCTAAGTCCTCGACGAAAAAATAGCAACCAACATCAGTGAGTCTGCCAAACAGAGAAAAAATCCAACAACCACCTTCAGCAGCCTCACAATACACAAAGACTCAAGATGGCTCCATTATTACAATGATGTCTTGGAACACTAGAGGATTTAGCCATCTAACAAGACCAGGCGAAGTTAACCTTGCGGAATACGACATCATAACGCTGCAAGAAACATGGCTCCTAGACAAACCAGTAATCGATGGCTTCTCAGTAATGGTCTCTCCTGCCAGCAAAGGTCGGCTGGGCCGCCCGTCCTCCGGTCTCTTGGTAGCAGTCCAGACCGGAGCTGGTCTGACAATCAAGAAACGCTTAGCCGCTACTCAAAACAACCTAGCGGTGCTGGTGGAATGGGCGCCCCCCTCTGTATCAAAGACTGAGAAAAAAAAAAAGGAGATCCAATGGCTGGCCATAATCACTACGTATTGGAATCCGCAGTCTATCACCGATGACAAATTCCTTTAAATCATCGAAACAGAGATCGATGGAATCCTAGCAGCTCAGGAAGAGGCGCTAATCATAATAAGTGGCGACTTAAACGCAAAGTGCCCGAAAAACAGACGAAACACCACCCACCAGCGAGCAACAATTCAAGCAGAGTCTCGAGGGCAGAAATGGCAATCATTAATGAACACCAGAAACCTTCATAACATCGAGGAGGCCCTTCCCCCAGCAAACTCCATCCCGACTTGGGAAAGAGGTGCGCAAAAGGGAACCATTGACTACATCTTCACATCTGAGGGCATGCTAACTCGGATTGCCTCATTCGAAGTATTGCGGACCTCCGCCAGCGACCATAACATCTTGAAAATCAGCTGGCCTTCGGAGTTTAGCACAAGAGTGTACCTGTCTGAAGCCCAGGAACTTACAGCCCAAGGAAATCGTCTCAGACTCACGACTGAAAGGATCAGAGAACTTACCAGAAACTACGAAAAGCAACAATATAGGGAAACTGGGCCCCTAATTCATCTAGCAGACTACCAACCTCTGCTAATTCCCTACTATTCAAAAACACAGAAAAAAGCAAGGCTCTCTGTCCACCCGATGCACGAGTACAACAGGGAGTTGGTAATTAAAAGGCGGAAACTGAAGAGACAAGCGGCAACTTTAAAATCAAGTGACGCAGTGAAAATCTACAGGGTCGAACAAAAAAGATACAAGTCTTGGTTAAGATTTCACAGATCAGCCCTATATCAACAAGATGCCGAAGAAATGCTAAGGAAACTGGCAGACAAAAACTCGGGAGCCTTTTGGCAATTGATAAAAAAAGAACGATAACCCCACAACCGCTCCAACATCAAACTGTGTCGCAGAGGACGCCTGGAAAACTCACTTCTCTTCTATTTTCAAGCTCCCAAATGTGAATTCACTTACTATAGACGAGCCATCGGAACATACCACCTGGGAGGACTTCTCTGATATTGATGACATCTTGTCAACCATAAAAAGGCTAAAATCGTCAAGAGCACCGGGACCCGACGGAATTACCAACATCGATTTGAAAAACCACCCGTTGGAATGGGCCACCTTGATCAGTCAAGTCTTCAAAAACTGTACCCTGTCGAGAACAATTCCAGGTTCATGGTCCACTTCCGTGGTCGCCCCATATACAAGAAAGGAGACAGGTCGGTTCCTGCAAACTACTGCCCAATTGCTTTGCTAGATACGATCGGAAAGATCTATGGTTCATTTCTACAAAGGAGCTTTCAAACTTGGGCAAAATCTGCTGAATGCAACGACCCTTTCCAAGCGGGCTTCATGAAGAATTGTGGAACTACAGTGAACATCATGATCCTTAGTATCTTAAAGAACAAACTCATGGAAGTTTGAGCTTTCATAGACCTCACCCAGGCATTCGACCAAGTCGATAGAGAGATGCTATGGTCCAAATTGTCCTCCTGGAATTGCCCGACCGCAATACTGGAACCCATCAAAGCCCTCCACACAGGAACCTCTATGAGAGTTAAACTGGCCCACCAAGGCTTACTCTCTGAAGTAATACCAACATTCCGAGGAGTCAAGCAGGGATGTCCACTGGCCCCTGCCCTGTTCATCTCTTTCCTAGGCGACTACAAAGAAAGTGCAAATCAAACAAGATCTTTTCCGCCAAAAATTGGCCAAACACCCTTAGCTCGACTTCTTTATGCTGATGACATTATCCTCCTTGACCAGACAGAAATTGGCCTCCAAAGACAAATGGACAATTTGGCCTCTTACATTTCAGCAAACAATCTGGAGATAAACAAGGGGAAAACGAAAATCTTGATAATGGAAAAAACACCTGGAAAGAAGTCAAAAGAATTGAGTTGGCACATTGAAAAAGCAGCCCTGGAGGTCATCAAAAACTTGAAATACCTCGGCGTGATGATAGACCGCTCCAAAACAGAAGCTGCAATGCAAAAACATCTGTGGGAAAAAACACGAAAGCTCACAACCCAGGCTTGCATCATCAACAGAAAATACGGTCGGTTCTCTCTGTTACCGGTCCTAAAATTCTATAAAGGAAAAGTGGTCCCATGCCTGGTTTATGAAGGAGAAGCTTTGCCCACGATCCCACTGACAATTTGGGAAAAACTGGAGGGGTACTTCTGGCGGAAAGTCCTCCAAGTTCCAAATTCGACATCGATTGCAGCCATCAGACGAGAACTGGGCCTACGCTCCCTGAAAGCAGTAAAAGAGGCAGGAGAAATGTCCCTCTTCAGTAAAGTGCTCATGCCTGAATCTCCAGCGCTATTTAATCTGATAAATACGGAAATGAACAACGATAGCTGCAAGATGCTGAATACATGGGCCGCCAAACAAAGAACAAGTCTGGCTAACATTGCATGCACAGAAGAGGCATTGATCCAAAATCCAACCAAAGTAAAAAGGAAAATGGACCAAGAAGACTGGATTGAAACTCAAACAATTGTGGAAAAAAAATAAACTCCTAAAACACCTACCATCTCAACTGAAAAAATTGAACACTATGACTGAAATCATTAGAAGATTTCCGGATAGAGCTCTCCGCTCTACTCTCCTAAGGGCAAGGTTGAACTTATTGCCAACTAATGAAGTCCAGGCCATTAGGGGCCTCTCTGCTACAAACCATTGTCGTCTGTGCAAAATCCTATCAGAAAAGGAGTCAGTGAAACATCTCCTCTTAAACTGCCCGAAGACCATCAAATGGAGAAGAGCATTCCTCGGCCCTCTACTTGAACCTTTCTCTCAGTAAGACGAAGAAGTGTGGTGGTCCCGTTTAATGAGTGGCTCAAGGACTTCATGGTCCCTAGCAACGGCAAAAATCCTAAAAGCCGCCTTGGACGAATGAGCCAAAAAAGAGACAAACTCCTCACAGCAAACTTGGCCGCCTAAAGCAATGGTCTCGAAACAGACAAATCTAAGTGCAACTAACGTAAGGGGAAAAAAAAGAAGAAAGCAGAAGAAAACAAAATAAAGAGGAAGATAGAAAACCATTTTGCAAAATCATAAAATTGATGAAAGCAAAAAAAATAATAATAAAAAAAATATATATCTTCGCTGCATCAACAGCGGAGTTCAGTCAGTTGCATTTGTCTGCTGAAAACCTGGTTGGCCTTGAACGGCTCTGGGTCCCTGTAATCAGCATGGAGGCATCCGAAAACTGGGGAGGGTTGGTGTTGAATCAGCGAGCTATCGGAACCCAGTTCAGTGCCTCTATACTAGTCCTTTCCTTCAAGACCATGCATTACCAAAGCTGACAGTTTGGGCCTTTCTATTAGCACAGGAAAACACACTTTGCGTATATAGCGAATACAAAATGATGGGGTTATTTCTGCCAGCCATACATGGTCAGGGATGTCCTTGCAGCATCCATTTATAATATATATAATTTTTATTACATTTATATCAAAGTATGATGTTACTTCTTGACAAAGCAAACTCAACTGTATAGGATTATTTTTGGATGCCGTCAAAACACCTTGGGGGTGTCATAACGGCATCTAAACTATATATAGAACTTATATCCAGTTTTATATAAAATGTATAACAAAATTGATATTAAATTTGAGATAAAATGTATATTACAAATGTATAGAAATTAGAATGTTCTATAAAATTGAGATCAAAATATATATACAATTTTATATAAAAATGTATATTCAATTTTACATTAAATGTATATATAAAATATTGGGGGTCAATCAAAAATCTTTAGAGGCTTATCAAATTGATATAAAATGTATATCAACTTTATATTAAATTGATATCAAAAGGGGCGTGACTAAGGGAAGGGGCGGTGATAAAACCGGAAATGGGGGCAGGGCCACCTGTCAAAATGTAACATGGAGAAGAAAGGTACCCTCTAGTACTACTTGTTTGAGCTTGTGAAGAACTTAAAAGTGCTAGAAACAACACACACACACACACACACACACACACACACACACATTACAGCTCCTCTACAGTTTGCTTGGCAAAATAAAAATGAGGACTGTAGTGGAAAACAGGCACAGAAAGAAAGGCAGGAAAACGTCTCTCTACACCTCGGCTTCATTCCATACTGAGTCCAACTGCTCTTAACATTCATCTGGAGGTGTTATGTCCTACCTAGAGGAAAAGACTTGGGGCCCTTTTCTACTGCATGTCTAATTATTTGAAAGAAACACTTCAGGAATAGGGAATTATTTATGCATTTTTAGATCACAAATATGCTGCCTTGCACTTGCTTCCTTAGTGTTCAGAGTCAGAGAAGCATGCTACAAAGCCCAGAAAAAAAGTTTAATCAAACAGAAGACGCATTAGTAAGTCAAGTGTACCCAGGCCCTAAGGCCACCGAGAATGCCTCATGCCCTAAATGCCCTTTGTCTGGAGAGGGTACTTGGGTGGCAATGGCAAAATAAATTAAGTGATGGAATGAAATGGCATTAACACTGGGCCCATAACCAGGTTTGGTCTCCCGGGGATTGGGGCTTATCTGAGAGAACAATGCATACTGTAACCATACCTGTTTCCAAACTTTGGTCTTTAGTGGGAAGATTAAGGGGTGAGGCTGATAGATAGTTGGAGAAAGTGGGATCAGAAAGCACACCATAGGATTAAGGTAAGGAAAAGCAGTGAGGTGGGGAGCGAGGGTGGGCTTGCAGTTTGGCATGTGGAGACGCAAGCTTGCTAGTTTGAGCAAGAGGAAGTGCAGTAAAGTAGAAGTGCAGGACTGATATGGCAATATCTTTAGAGGTGTATTTTAGCTGGTAGTCTTGTCACACTTGTATTTAAACAGAATAGGCATCAAATGCAATGCCTTAGAAGAGGTTTCATTACACTGACAGCTACCCAACACTGAGACCCACTATTGAGAATGCGTGACAGTGCAGGGTGTCATGGGTACAGAGGGCTGCAGGCGTTTACTGTGCAGTCATGTTCCTGTCCTTGTCAGCCAATACTGAACCTAATGGAGTAATAGAGGATCCTACAGCCCCCCCATGTCCATGCCAGTCATAAATTGTGGATGTCTTAGTGAATCTCGCTGACCCCTCAGCCTGAGGGCACAAACAGAGCAGGAATGGGTGATTGGGATTAATGACCATCAACATTCCTGCCTGTAACACCAATGAAGGGTGCAGTGCCCTGTCCTTTTAAGGCAAGATCTGCCATATTACATTTTTGTTTGCCCTCCAAAATTGGAAAATGCTATGCCCATTTAACGTCTTGAGCCAGTCACTGCTTCTTTAACTTTTACAGTCACTTGCCTCTTTTGAATAACATGGGGTGACTTTTCTGCTCATATGTGGATGATACCTATGGCATTCAATCAATCTTTAGGGAGACTTGGTTGCCATATTGGATACTTTCCTCAAATTACTGACTTAGGTCTGCACATGGATGGATAAAGTCAGGCTTAAATTTAATCCATATAAAAGAGATTATTTTGTGTGGCTCAAACAATGTTTTGGCCAAGCTCTTTGAGTCCATCTCCTGTAACAGTATCCAAGGTGAGAAAGGTAAGGATTTTCCCTGGATAAGAATCTGATGCCAACCTGTTGGGTGTCCTGACCCACATTTGGACTATTATGGTGCAACATTTGATGCTGTGGGCTTAGGAAATCCAAGAGGGCGGAAAAGCCCACATTTGCGCCAGAATCCAAGAGAACCGTGCAGTTTTGCGCACACCAAAATGGTCCCCTGACCTGCCAACCACCAGTGCAAAGAAAGATGGTTCTGTTCAAAACCCGTTTTTATTAATGTCAAAAATTGCTAAGAGCATGGGCCCGGAACCACCAAACAAAAATCCAATTATGGTTGGGTGTTTTACTTTACTCTACTACAGATCCACATCAATGCCATGTCAAACAAGGATCATATACTATCAAGTAAAATCCTTTCCTTTTGAAATGTATTAATTCAAGACAGCTGTCAAAAATAGGTGCAGTACCGGCATTGGCCACTGACAGGCGCTGGCGCTCTATAAATCCTGACAGGAGAGCTGTCTTGCAGAACTGTGCAGTGAACAGAAGGGGGTCTTATGTAATTAAAAGTTCAAAAGACATGCCTTTCCTGAGAACTCTTAACACCCCAGAGACCCACACCAGGAGGCAGGATATCACATGGCCCTGTTGATTGAGAGGGAGGGGACTTCCCTGCAGCCTGCTGGACCCAACACAATAGACCCTTTCAATTGAATGGGGTATGCTGATTTTGGGTGTGGACTGTAAACAGAGCTCTGCCTGGAAGTAGAGACATGTGATCCCTGACTCCCCCACTTCCTAGGGGCGGGCCAGACAGGACTGTGGATTCATATTGCAGCAAATATATGTTTAAGTTAAATGCTTCTAAAATCTTGTATTAAGCTCACCGAAATGTACAATTTGGGGATCATGAAAATGAAAAATGCCCTCACGATTTGAGCCCAAATTCCACTTTGTACGGTGTTCTGGGACCTAACCACGCTAATTATTGATATTGCAGACACCGTGTTTAGGATAGAGACATAGTCATTTCCAGTAATATGCTCAGGGAAGGGGTGCAGGTCTGTGTAACTTTTGAGGAAAAACCAATATGGCGAAAGTCACTAAAAAGCACAAAATGTTGCCATTTGTGAACCCAGGCTCTGAGGGGGATCAGAGTTGGGCGAGAGTGTATCTTAAATTAATCTGTGAAATGTGTATGTAATTTCAACGACGTGTGTATCTGGGAAACCTGTTAGTTATGAAAAATTCATTTTCTAAGTAAAAGAAAGGGGCGTTTCTTCCATAGACTAAGACTCTGACTCACTCTGACACACTATCCCTTCTCAAATCAGGTCACAGAATATCCTTGACCTATCAAATCATGAGAGGGTTGGGCATGCAGAATGAGCCGACCCACCCACTTTCAAAACACATAAAAAGAGACTGCTTGGACAGGCAATAGATTCACTTTTAATTTTCTTGTGGAGCGTTTTGCCGGACCACACAACATTTAGAAGGAACATCCAGAACTTAGACTCCAGATAGACTACAGAACTTAAAGCAAAGGCCTAACCCACAAGCTGAGAACTCTTCTCAGCAGGCCTTCAGAATCCAGCAATCCAGCCAAACTATTCTACAGCCGGGCGAGCTGTTGGATTCTTTGCCAAGAACTTTTGCCAGAACCGGTAGCAGGCCCAGAAAGCAGTGCTGTATCCAGAATCCACTTGATCCAGACCAGCAGACCAGACCGCTGTGAAGTGCCGACAGCAGAACCAAAGACCAGACCAGAACCAGAGAACCAGTACCAGAAACCGCCCGGAGCCCAGTCCAAACCTGCTGACTCTCTGAAATAGGACCCTGACGGCCTATTTCAAATTCATAGTGAGAGTACTCAGCTAGAACTGTGCCAAAACCAATCTCTTAGTTTAAGATAATCTAATTCAAACTATTTTAACCTATTAGAACTGCATCATAAGGAATCGTGTGTCCATCCTGTTGATTTAAACCTTCCAAGCGCATCTGTCATTCTGAAACTGTAATTTAATTTCTGAAAATCTACCTCCACTAAATCGTCCGTATCACTTGAACCGTTTGTGCTAGGAACGTGGTTTAACTTTCATCTTAAAGCTAAGATTCTAAGCTTTCCAACCACTTATAGTTCCTCCGCAATCGCGATCGATGCACTCGGAAAAAAGTGCCGCAAATTGACAGTTTGCTTCATTTCAACCACGTGTAAAAATATCTGTCTTTTGCTTCCATTACTGAATCCCGTTTTCAACCTGATAACCATCCCTGAATCATTAGTAGGGCTGACCTAAACTGACTTAAAATATCTCTCACTCACCCTGAACCTCTAGAGGGAATTAAAAGCATTTTCAGCATATTTTTCACTTCATTGCCACCACATTTAAAAGGATCTTGCCTGCTTTAAAATCATACCTGTTTTCCTCTAAGCTCGCTGGGGGGGAACTGGAAATTTGTATTGCATTTTGTATTCCTGAGAATTGTGTGCTCTCCTTCCATCTCCTTATCTTGCGTATGGGGGGGGAGGGAATTGTCAAAGAAAAAGTGATCATATTATCTTTTGTTGAAATCATATCAAGTTTATTCTGTGCTGCATTTTTCCCTCATTGCTTTCCTTGAAACCATAAAAGTATTTTCTGCTACCTTATCCTTCCTATACTAACTCCTCACTGATCGTAAAGAAGTGTGCTAGGGTCAGATTATCTATTATTGATTAACATCATATTCCTAAGTGTGCGATCAAATATTAATTTATTTATAAAAGTGTAATATATATATTGTTTAATTTTTCCAATAAATCTTTTAAATTGCAAAACAAACCCACTTCTTGGTTCAGTGAGATCAAGGGGATTCATAGAGAGGTGCATTATGGAACAAGTTACTTACCTGTAACTGTTGTTCTTCAGCATGGGTCTGGCATGGATTCACATGCTCATGAATATTCCCCGTCGTCAGGCTGGGAATCCTCGGTAAAGAAAAATCAGTATCAGTTTCGTTTCTGATCTGTCTTTCGTAGCAGTAACCAATCACTGATCTCTGCGTCATACTGACCACAGCCAATGACTGCCATCTCCCTAAGCCCCGCCTCTGGCAGCCATCTTCAGATTTGGTAGCACGTGAAGTGGCAGTATGACCAAGTGAAGAGCCGCAGAGGGGTAGGCGGGACGGTTCGCATGTGAATCCATGCCAGACCCATGCTGGAGAATAACAGTTACAGGTAAGTAACTTGTTCCTTCTCCAGCATGGGGTCTGGCATGGATTCACATGCTCATGAATAAAAGAATACATAGCAGTACACACATGCACAACCACGGGAGGTGGCAAAGACTCAACATTAAGCATTACATCCAAAACTCAACATTAAGCAATTCTTACCTCCTCACCAGGCTCACCTTAGGCGAACAGGTTGCGCAGCACTGCTTGGCCGACCCTGGACTCCTCCCTGGAATCCCGATCGACGCAGTAGAATTTCGTGAAGGTGTGCGTCGACCTCCACCTAGCAGCCCTGCAGATGTCCAGCAAGGGCACACCAGATAGGAACACCGTGGTAGCTGCGATCGCTCTGGTGGAATGGGCTCTCGGACGGCCAGGCAGCGGTCAGTTTGCCAACCGATGACAGTACATGATACAGCCGGAGAGCCATCTGGAAATGGAAGCCTTCGAGAGAGCCTTCCCCTGATTGACAGGTCCAAAGTTCACAAAAAGTTGTGACGTCTTCCGAAAACTCTACGTGCGGTCCATGTAGAACTTCAGCGCTCTAGCCACATCCAGCGAGTGCAAAGTCCTTTCAGCCGGCGACAAAGGCGACGGGAAGAAAACAGGTAACACCAAGGGTTCGTTGAGGTGGAAGTCCGACGGCTCCTTGGGCATGAAGGAGGGGTGCGTCCTGAGCACTACCCCGTGTCGTGAAAAGTCAAGTACGGGGGCTTGCAGGAAAGGGCCTGGCTCTCCCCCACCCGTCGTGCGGAGGTGATGGCCACAAGAAACACTGTTTTCCACGACAAGAACTTTAACGGAGCTGAGTGCAGAGGCTCGAAACGGAGGTCCCATGAGCTTGGTCAGCAGCACGTTGAGCTCCCACGCCGGGGCCGGGGCATTCACCGGCGGGAACGATCTGAACAGTCCCTTCATGAATTCTTTCACCAGACGATGAGACCACAAAGACGTCCGTCCCGTGGTTCTGGTGTATCGGGAGATCGCAGCAAGATGAACCTTAATGGAAGCGTGCGCCAGCCCAGCCTTGGCCAGCGTCAGCAGGTACGGCAGTACTTGAGGAGCCGTAATTCGTAGAGGGTTAATCTTCTGTGCGTGGCACCAGACAGAGAACCTCTTCCATTTGTGTCCGTAGCATTTAAGAGTTGAGGACGCCCTGGCCTTTGCAAGAACCTCTCTGCAGTCGGCCGGTATGTCGTAACCTCCAAACTCTAACGCTGCAGGAGCCAGGCCTGCAAGTTCAGCGACTTCGGGTCGTGGTGGAGTATGGCGCCTCCTTCCCTGGAGAGCAGATCCGCGTCCACTGGCAGCTTGATTGCGGGGACGCTGACAAGTCCTGAAGGTCCGTGAACCATATCTGCCTCGGCCACGCAGGTGCGACGAGGATCATCCTGCACCGTGACCTCTTGAGCTGGTTGATGAGCCGGATCAGCAGCAGCAATGGAGGGAACGCATATAGGAACAGGCCCTCCCAGGGGAACGAGAACGCATCACCCATGCTCCTCGGCTGGGGAAACCTGCTGGCGAGTTTGTTGCTGTCGCAAACAGATCGATCTGGGGTGTGCCCCACCGTCGGAAGAGGCGGTCCACTAGATCCTGTCGTAGTTCCCACTCGTGGCACGAGCGCAGCTCCCTGCTGAGCGAGTCGGCGATGGCGTTTTTTATCCCTGCCAGATGAAAGGGCACCAGAAACATCCCTTGGGCGACGGCCCAATGCCACAGATCCTGAGCCTCCTTGGACAGGGCTGGGGATCTGGTACCGCCCTGCTTCCTGATGTAGAACATGGTGGTGGTGTTGTCGGTGAAGATCCTCACCACCTTGCCCTTGAGGGACGGAAGAAAGGACCCGAGGGCCCAAAACACTGCACGGAGTTCCAGGACGTTGATATGGAGGGACTTCTCCGTCGGCAGCCAAAGGCCCCTCGCGTGCAGATTTTCGGTGTGCGCGCCCCACCCTTCCAGGGAGGCATCCGTGGTCACTGTCTTCTGGTGGTCCGGGGGTCTGGAAGTCCATGCCCGCCGTCAGATGCGCGCGGGTGCCCCACCACCGGATCGCTCGTCGGAAGCTCTCGTCAAGTGTGATCCTGTCCTCGAAGCTGCCCGTCGTCTGGATCCAGCGAGCGTCCAGGAACTCCTGTAACGGGCGCATCCGAAGCCTGCACAGGCGGATGAGATAAATGCAAGAAGACATCATTCCGAGGAGGGACTTGATGGACCTCACCCTGGCCGCGTCCGCAACCAGCATCTGCTGCACCTTGCCCAAGATGGCCCTTGTCCTTTCCTCCGACGGAGAGGCCAGAAGCGCCACTGTATCGAGCTTCGCTCCCAGAAACAGTGCGTCTTGAGCGGGCACCAGGTGGGACTTGGCGTAGTTTATGGAGAATCCCAGGTCCGTGAGTAGTTGGACGGTCCTCGCCCTGTGCTCCGCGGCGAGCTCCTTTGTCTTTGCTCGGAAGAGCCAGTCATCCAGGTAGGGGTAGACGTGGATCCCCTCCAGGCGCAGCCGCGCCGCCACCGGTGCGAGGCACTTGGTGAACACCCTGGGTGCCGACCTCAATCCGAAGAGAAGGGCTCTGAACTGGTAGTGACGCCCTTGGACCACGAATCTGAGAAACTTTCGGTGTCCCTTTAGGATGGGGATATGGAAGTAGGCATCCTCCAAATCCAACGACGACAGGAAATCGCCCTCCTGCAGTTGACCCAGGACGTGCTGGAAGGCGACCATCCGGAACTTCTGTGCCTTGATGAATTTGTTCAGTCGTCGTAGGTCCAGGATGGGACGCCATCCTCCCGTCTTCTTCTTCACGAGGAAGTATCTTGAGTAAACTCTGGAGCCCCGAAGCCTCTTTGGGACGAGCTCTATGGCACCTTTCTTGAGCATCGCCTTTACCTCCAAGAGAAGTTGAGGGACGTGATGTTCCTTCCTGGCCACGGGGGGGATGCGCGGGTACTTCTTCAGAAACTCGAGCGCGTGACCCTGGGCCAGGGCGTCCAGCACCCAACGGTCGGTGGAGATGGACTGCCACACGCTGATGAAGCTCACCAGCCTGCCTCCCACTGGGGTGCTTCGGTGGGGGCCCGACCCCACGGCCGGTTCAGTCCTGCTTCGACGAGGCTTTGCCGCCTTGTCCTCCTTGGCGACGACGGCGGGGTCCGCCCGACTTGCCTCGTCCCCTGTAGGCTTCCTGTGACGACGAACGGGCCGCTTGACGATAGGTGGAAAATCTGCCGCCGGAACCTTGGGAGGCACCCTGCTTGCCTCCGCCGCTCCGAAAGGGCGGCCGTCGTTGCTGGAGAACACCAAGAGCCCGGGCCGTCTCCGTGTCCGTCTTGATGGCTTGTAGGGAATCGTCCACTGTTTTCCCAAACAGGTTGCTCCCGTCGAACGGCATGTCCAAGACTCTGGTCTGCACCTCCTGACGGAAGTCAGTTGCCTTGAGCCATCCACGCTGTCTAAGGCACACGCCGTTGCCCAACTGGCGAAATCCAGTGTCCGCAATGTCCGTCGCTATCGTAATGGCGTAGTCCGAAGCCACTTCTCCTTCCTGCAAGATCTCTAGGGCCTCCGCCCTCTTGTCGTCTGGTAGGAAATCCAGCAGGGGGGCGATTTTGTACCACAACTCCCTGTCCTAGCGGGCTACGATAGCCAAGGCGTTAGCAGCCTTAATCGTCGTCGCTGCCGATGAGATGACTCTGCGTCCCATCGTGTCCAACTTCTTTCCCTCACCGTCCGGCGGGGAGGTTGACGTAGAGGCCGAGGCCCCCCCCGCTTTCTTCCTGGCCGCCGTGGAGACGACCGAGTCCGGGGTCGGCTGTGCCCGAAGGCGCAAGGGGGCCGCGTCCGGGACCCGGTACTTCTTCTCGTACCGATCCCTTCTCGCAGGTGTTGTGGATGGGTTCTTCAGGAGGGCGAGACCCTCATCCCAGATATCGTCCAGTAGAGGTACAGCGAGGACCGTCTTCCTCTTGGTCTCGCGCCGTTGATAAAGGAAACCTTCCTTCTTTTCTTCCGGGCAGAGCTGGAAAAGCTCGGATGCCCTGGCGATCATGGCATGAAACGATCCAATCTCGTCGGGCGGGGAAGCCTGGGGAGGAGGTGACGACGGGAGATCCTCGTCGTAAACCTCGTCGTCTGTGCCCGTCGCGGCCGTGTCAGTCCCCGTATCATCCCCACGGGTCGTGGACGGGAAGGAGGGCAGAGCAGGGCGCGATGGTTGAAAAGGAGGTGGAGGATGAATCCTTCTTCTCTTAGGAGGGCTCCCAGAAGGGCCTAGCAACGGGTCCCCCGTCGGGAGAGGTTCCTCCGTTGGTGATAACGGCGATCTCGTCCTCATCTCCGAGCATAAGGACTGTATAGCCAACAAAATGGCCGCCGAGTTGTCTTGCGGCACTGGTTGAGGGGAGTCCGACGGGCGGTGAAGAGCCCCGTTGGCACCCTCGACGTTCTCGTCGTCTCCTACGTCAGGGTCCCTCCCGACGGGCTGGTCTTCTTCCACTCCAACGCCGTGGCTTAAGACTACGATCAGCTCCTCCTCAGAGGTTGAGGCCGAATCCACGACGACCTCCTGCCCGCCCCCCCCTTTTTCTTCTCCGTCGGAGGTTTCACGGGGGTCCTGTCGATGGGCATGAAAGAGGACTCCCTCCGCTTTGGCAGGGAGACCCTGGACCCCGAGGTCACCACCACTGGACTGGTGTAGCCTCCACAGGCTGAGCCAGGGCCACCGCGACTGTCTCGATAGAGGCCTTGGCCGGTTGGATTAAGGCTTTCATCACCTTAGGTGCGCTCACCGCCTTCTCCTTGGGGGGAGGGTCACCGCCTCGCTCCCCCTCCGATGGGGCCTTCGAGCTCAACCGGGGTCTCTCCAGGAGCTTCGCCGGGTGCTCGGCCTTCCTCTTACCCGAGCCAGAGCGTTGGCTCGTGGTTGATGGCGCCGGGGAGGATGCGCACTGCCTGGCGCCCATAGAGCCCGACCGTTCGGCGCTCCCGGTGCCAGCGGACTCGCGGTGCTTGGCCTTCTGTTGGACCCCCGTCACCGGGGCGCCCTCAAAGGTCTTAGAAGACCGCTCGGACGACTTCTTCTTCTTCTCGCCTGACGGGCTCTTCCCTTCCAGCCAGTTGGCGAGACGCAGATGGCGGTCCTTCATGGTCCGCTCCGACATATTGCCGCAAAACGCACAGTCCTTCTCCATGTGCGTCTTGTCCTCATGCAGGCAATAGAGGCAAAGGGAGTGTTCGTCCTCCTTAAAGACATTCTGAAGCTGGCATCCAGGGCAGACCCTGAACAGCTTTCCGGGCGTCGAGCTTCCCTTCTCCTGGGCCATGATCGAGATGGGCCTGAGAAACTTCTGGAGCCCTCCAAAAGCGTGGCTCGACTAAATCTTCACCCTTGAGGGGCGTAGAAGAATCCGACACGGGTCCCCGTTGATCGGATAAAGAAACGGTGGAGCTTGAGGCTCTTTTGACCGAAAAAGAGAATTTTCCTAGGAAAAAACGCGGAAAAAAAAGCACTAAAGCTCGAGAGCAATAGCACGAGGATCCCAACACTTGAACGTGCGGCAAAAATCTGAAGATGGCTGCCAGAGGCGGGGCTTAGGGAGATGGCAGTCATTGGCTGTGGTCAGTATGACGCAGAGATCAGTGATTGGTTACTACTACGAAAGACAGATCAGAAACGAAACTGATACTGATTTTTCTTTACCGAGGATTCCCAGCCTGACGACGGGGAATATTCATGAGCATGTGAATCCATGCCAGACCCCATGTTGGAGAAATAAGGGTTTATCATCCAGAGTATAACTTGTCATAAAAATATATAAATAAGGGCTTCCCTTGAGCAATCCCAGACAAGGCACTGACTTAGTGGGAGTGCTTGATTGGAGTCATTTAACAAACCATCTAAATGAAGTAGGTCATTGAAACCGGTTTCCTTGAGCTCCACCTTCCTCTGACAATTGTGTACTTTTCTCCAGATTCCCCCAAAAGCAAAGACCACCTCTCCTCAGCCCTTCAGCCATTGCACAGGTTGCCTGCTCAAAAGAAGATTTGTTGAACTAAAACACAATTAAACAAAAACAAAACAAAATGAAAAGTCAATTTGATTTAAGGCAGTCTGCACTGTTCACAAAGCCCTTCAAAATCATTGTCCTCATTTCATAGTAGAGCAGTTTAATCTCTACAGATCCATCAGACACCTCCATTCATCATATTGAAGGCAAGTAACTATTTCTGTCTATTGAAAAGAAACAGGTGGCAGAAGTCTTTCAGAGGGAGCTGCCCGTTTTTGGCATTCTCTCACACTCAAAATACGTATTATCTAAAACCATCTCCCTTAAAAAAAAAATGTGTAAACATGGATCTCTTCTTTATAATTGCTCCTCCGTGCTCGAGGACTTTCTCAATCCCTTCTTTATTCTGCTCCAATCTGCTAGTGGTATCAGGGCCACACTGATGTATGCAAGTGCTTTATCAAACTGCATACCCGTACATGAGCAGGGCTGGACTTCCTGTCCCTCTGGCCCATGTGTGCTCAAGGGCCAGGTAGTGCAAGTGTGTGGATGGGGAGTGAATGTACTGCCTTCCGTAGAGGCTTGGGGGAAGGACATCTTGGCATGAGACACATTTCTGGTGTCAATTTGAAACTTACACTGCACTATTGTCGAGACAAAATATGAAAATTGTATTGTACTTCCCAGTGGCAATATAAAACAAGCATTAATGGCAATGTTGTAAACTTCCCATCATACTTTGAAACTAAACGGGCATGTGGTGGCAGCACCTTTAAAAATATTTCAAATACTATCAATATTCACTATTAATGCCAAAGTCACAATCAACCCCAAAGGCATACACAAAGCTACAATATTAGCATCCGATCTTGTAAATATCAATAAAGACTTTTAGAATGTCTGTGTTAATCTTTAATTCGATTTTAGCATCAGTTTTCCTTTAGTGAATAAACATAAATTAGTTGTTCTTGCCTGTTCCTGAAAGGAAAATAAAACCTTTCCTACGGCTGCAGAAGGCTTTTAGAAGTGGAAATAGTCTGTTGATGCCTTGATATTTGCCTAAGGATAGTGCAGTTTAGAAAAGCTCCTTTTGTCCCCTACTACGGAACTGGGAGTGGGACAGTGAACGGGGAAACCTGCTGGTAGAAGGTTAAATAACATGTAGTTAATAACGTGCTTCGATCCTAGTCTTCCCTTTCAGTTTTCCACTCTCAACGTAAGACTTGTCTCCTTACAGCTTAAACTATGCCTTTTGATTTTATTTCACATTTTTACCATTACTAGCGCTTTGGCGTATAACGCTATGTAAATAAAAATCAAAGTTTCTATCTTGTCTTGCAACAACAAGCACAGCAGTAAGGAGATTACATTGTAGACCAAAATATAGCAAGGACGCGATGGACGATACCAATACTACAGAATAAGGAGATCATATACTGCGCTTTACAGAATGGAAACAGTTTTCTTGTCCTTACTGCCTTCATCATTGGTCGTACCATCATCCCAACAAAAAAGTGATATTTGGTGATATAGACATTACTCTACTGTTCAACTATATATACAGGAATCTGTTGGCATGGTGTAGCTCTGCTGTGACCATTTCCAAAGTGACTAAACAGTATCTGTGCCAGTATCAGATTTTCCTCTCAGCCCCGGAGCCTGTCGTCCAATCCTTTAGTCGCTACTTGTTGATAATCTGAGTCCAGAACCAGAGGAACTTCATAATTCATTCCCACAATGTTGCATCTTGGCAGAATCTCCTCCAGCAGGATTGCAGTAAACTCCTTGTCTGGCACGGAAGGAAGGTCGGAAACATCCAAATGCTTCAGATTTCTGTGAGGGGAGAAAGGAATATATATATATATATGTATGTATGGATGTATATATTTCAAAAGTGTATCTAAAAACTGTATGAAAGTAAATTTTAAAAAATTAAAAAAGAAAGGAATATAAAGAATTGGACATGGTTGGTTTTTGTATCCTCACTTGCCAAAGAACAGAACAAGTTACTTACCACTGGTAACGTTCTTTCAATTGGATGGTCCTCCCACATATTCCTCATCTTTGATAATTATCTTCAAGCTTCAGCTGCTTTGGAAACATTTCTCGACAGAAGGCGCTGTGCGGTAGCATTGATGACTATGTCCCTCGAAGGCCTCCGTCCGATAGGCAATGTCATGCGCAGCATATGTAGCATGCGCAGCGCCCGTTGGCTTCAGTTCTTGTTTTTCCATGTTTAGAGGAATTACTAGTGCCTCTTTAGATTCAGAAGACTTCTGAGAGAGCGCAGAGTGTAAAATACATACATTCTGCAGCAGAGTAGGTTGGGAGGGGCTATGAGGAATACATGAGAGGAACATTAAATCGAAAGAACGTTGCCAGGGGTAAACAACTTGTTCTTCGAATTAATTGTGTCCTCCCATGTAATCAACATTTACCATACAAATATCAGTGAAAAATTCATTTGTTGCAATCTTTATATAACCCAATATGTTTCTGTCTGTTGACTCTTAGATGTCTGACATTCATCAGTGGTAGCTCTTCTTAAAATTCTACAGTGATTGTACCCTCCAGTCCTGGTGGGCATGGATCTGAATTTGATCCTTAATGTAATCTATAAAAACATGCAACCATATTAAAAAATTGTGTGTGCACCAACATTTCCCAAGATTTACCTACTTTTAATGTCATATGTCAACATTACACAAACAGGGAAGCCTGAATTAATAAAGCCACCCGTACCTAGTCCCCATTCGGGAACCCTTCGCACCAAAAATCTCCTGTAAACATATATACCTTGGGATCTGTATATTCCAAGGATCCAATGTCGCCAATAATACAGTCACATCCAGCCGGATATCAGCCGCTTATATTAGTAATCCTTTTCAATGGATTTGAGTAAGAACACACTGGAGAAGAAAACATAACACACTGTGTCACACTATAATCATACCGGAGTATAAAAAGTCAAAACACCCCCTAAGGAACATGCTTGCACATACCTTGCAAAATGCAGCAGCCAAATGTGTTCCCAAAAGAGAATAAACCTTTGAGGAGAATGATCAGTCTTTAACGTGAAACGGCTACTGTGTCAAGTTCTAACTCTTCAAACACAATCTGTGGAGATTAAACACAATAAGAAGTAATCAACCGCTGTGTTCACTAGTGTTCACTAGGGTATTATTTACACAAACAATTTTCCTGCAATTCCAAGTCCACGAAAAAAGGCACATAAATGATCTACAAAGTGCGTCCCCAAATAAAGGCATATACACCAATAGTGAGCCTCAATGTACACATCATAAGCCCGAGCTCGATATGTTATTTGGCCCAACAAAAACGCATCTCCATTTAGCCTAGCATATTAAAATGCTACACACTGCTGAGCCTCCGTAAAGTGGTTATCTAAAAAAAAAAAGGGTTTGCATGCCGCCTGTCAAATGTTGTTAAACTTTGTGCCGCCTCCAAAGTGCAATATCACTCCGTTTGAAAACAACACATGCACGTTATGCTCCACACTCGTGAGCCTCTGAAAACTGTTTAACTCAAAGACTCATCTCCATACTGCATCGCAAGAATTCTTAAAATCAGTGCTGCATCCACTGTCCAGTTTCTACTTAGTTTCAAAAAAGAGCCTGCATGCATGTAACCACGTTACCTAAGAACTACTGCATGCATCCCCAAAACAAAGCACAAGTTACAACACCTCATAACGGTAAACGGTAAACTTACCCGTAATGGACCAACAAAAGCCCAAAGTTCTTTTTCAACCGCCAATTGCCGTGGTTCAGGTGCCACCATACAATCCTCTCAACGCCATAGTTGTAAACACACAAAAAAACGCCAGGAAAGACTGTCTACAAGTAGCTTTTACCCATAATGCAAATGGCAATGTAAAACAACACTAAAAAGGGACTCATCGCTAGGAAGAGCTGTCTACAAGTAGCTTTTACCCATAATGCAAATGGCAAGGTAAAACACCACTAAAAAGGGACTCATGAAGTAGAAAACGAACTGTGAAAAAGGCACTAAGCACTTCTACATTTTGAAAATTCATGCCAGCCTACAAACCGACTAAAAAAGAAAATAACTAGGACAAGGAAGAAAACAACCACTAATGGAAAATACTCTGTCAAGGCAAGCGCCCACAAGGGCATGGAGAAATACCACAACTCCTTGGCCTCTCTACACCAATGAGAACAGTAAGACTAGAGCCCCAAACAGGCATGGAACAGGGAACAACATAATTAATCATCTTAACCCAGGTTAGTATAAGGCAAAGAACTGTATATAAATATGCAGTCATCGACATGAAAAACAGAGCATGACAGATGTGTACAATGGATACAGCCAATAATGTCCATTATAACTCGCATGATAAGAAGAGCACGGCAAGCTGCACAGGGAGGACTAGGGCACCCAGAAGCATGGGCCTCATCATTACATAGCCCTAACATTATGCCACTCGACATCTTCATTTAATCCAACCAAATGGCTGCGGGTTTTAAAGATGAGTTTTTGTTCTAAGGTGACTAGTCTCTGATCTATAACTTCTTTGCTGGGTCCATTGACCCGTTTAAGGATCACCCACCTCAAATCTTCGTGTGAATGGCCATTAGCATTCAATGTTAGGGCTATGTAATGATGAGGGCCGGGGCGTGGCTACGAGGGCCATGTAGGAGGACGCAATCTGGAGGAGCTCCCGAGTTCCTGCAACGATCCGTGCAAAAAAGTGTGTGGTGATGGGCCGTGAACCGCTGAAAATACATATGCCGGTGTGTGAATGATTGGGCTACGCGAGGTGAACTTCTGGATGGTACAGGAGGAACGGCAGCAGAGATCGGTGCAGAAAAGATAAGGAGCACCGGAGACGAAAGACAACACAAAATGGCCGACCAATGCCCGGAACAAAAGAAGAAGGCCGCACGGTGACCTAGCGAAAGGAGCTTACTGAGTGCACAATTGTCACTTGTGCTCAACACAGGTCCTCTGGGTCATGTCGAATAGGACGGTGAGGCCGAAGGCGAAACAGCCCACCTTAGACGATTTCGCTAAGACGTCCCCTGGTCAAGACATTACCAAGAGCAGGGACAAACCGCCTGCAAGCGGCATGACGACTTCGGGCGCTAACCAAGAAGTCCTGGCTGCGATTGCGGACCTAAGGGCGGCCTGGGAATCTAAATTAGAACTAGCCGTCACTGAACTAAAAACGGCACTGGACCTCAAGGTCGGAGAGGTGCAGGAGGACGTTAATCTACTCCGACAGGATGTCAGGGCCTTGGCGGAGCGTACGGAGTCCCTTGAGAAGGAAGTTAGCCTGAATACTGCGGATTGCGCCTCCCATAAAGCCGAATTGCACGCCCTGATACAAAGAGTGGGCAACTTGGAGAGCAGAGCGGAGGAGGCGGAAGGACGAGCCCGACGAAACAACATACGCATCGTGGGCCAGCCGGAGGGATTGGAGGGCCACGATCCCACGGAATTCATTGAATCCATGCTACTGCAAGAAATACCCGGAGGAGCCCTATCCCAAGGATTTGCAGTGGAAAGGGCACATAGAGCCCTAACAAGGAGGCCGCCGCCGGGGAACCCGCCTAGGCCGGTGATGGCCAAAATTCTTAATTACCGTGACCAGGAGAGGATATTGGAACACTTTCGTAAGGGAGGAACGATCACACGAGGAGCGGCAAACATCACGGCTTACCCGGACTACACCCTGTCTGTGCAGCGTAGCCACATGAACTTTGGGACGGTAAAGCGGAGATTGAGAGAGGCAGGCCACAAATATATTGAAAGTCATTCATAAACATAAAACTTTGTTTTTTGAGACCCCGGAGGATGCCATGGGATGGCTTGATGTGCAAGGATGTCCCCAGGAGTCAGAAGTTCGGACGGAGAAAGAGCTCGGAAGAGATAAGTGATGCATGAAGAAGGTGCCGCAAGATGGCGCGGCACGTGGGACTTGAATATAGTCACTTGCGCAGCCTTCAGTAGAGAAGGTCAGACTATTGCACTATATGTCATAAGCACTGTGATTAATGTTGAATTAACGGGAGCCTTACGGAGCGTTTCTCTCTACCCCATAACAGTTTCAGTTAAGTGGCCATTAGGGCGACTTCACCCTACTGAGCTCTGTGCATCGTTTAGTGCTTGATCCCGAGAAGAGAGCTGGGCAGCAGTCGGGGTGTGTGATGTTGGGGAAGGGACGGGTGGGGGGAGGGGAGGGAAGTTGGGGATTTATCGTGTACATAGTTATGGGGAGTTTGAGCTGGTACGAGAAGCTACAAGCAAAAATGGAGGGCTGTATCTGTATCACGTGGGCAAAGGGGAGGCGCTACATGGGAGGCGAGAAGACACTCACGAGCCATGGGAGACCTTAAGATCGTAACATGGAATGTCAGGGGACTTAACAGCTACTTAAAAAAGAAACAAAGTCATGATGTACTTGATAAGACAGAGGATTGATATTGCGCTGTTGCAGGAAACACATCTGACGCAGAAAAAATTGGAACTGGTGGGGAAGAAGTGGAGAGGTACTGTAGTGGGCTCTCCGTACTCTGCCTATGCTAGGGGAGTGCTGGTCTGGGTGGCACTGCACGTTCCGCTCCAACTTACGCAAGAGGTGGTGGACACGGAGGGTAGGTTGGTCATATTAAAGGCCTTGGTAGAGAATAAAGAGGTATGCATTATAAATACATATGCCCACAACCAAAACACTGCTACGTATTTTAGAACCCTATGTACTCATCTGGGCGCGTGTGTGGGGGGAGCGGTTATCTGGGGAGGGGACTTCAACTGTGTGCTCGACCCAAAGGCAGACAGATCCGATGGGGAAGATTGATAGGCCCACCCCGGCGGCCACGGTATTGCAGACATTACTAGATGACTTTGGGCTGGCGGATGTTTGGAGACTGAAACACAGTACTCGCACTACTCAGCTCCGCAGCACCTGTACACGAGGCTGGATTATTTTTTTGCAACGCCAGATGTGATGATAGAGACCACCCAAATAGAATATAGAGCGAGGGTCCTGTCCGACCACTCGTCTCTGGTGCTGACCTGGCAGCACTGCCGCCTCAGGGCGCGGATACCGACGTGGCGCCTCCGGGCGGAGGCGCTCAGAGACCCAGTCTTCAGGGAAGACATCAGGGATGCGATCTCACAGTACTTTGAGGTAAACACAGGCAGCGTAGATTCGGCGTGCACACTCTGGGAGGCCTTTAAGGTGGTGTTGCGGGGTGCGGCTATTGCTAAGTCAAAAGGCCTACAGGGTGGGGTCCTAACAGAACTAGAGGAGGCGGAAGAGAAACTGGAGCGCGAAAGCAACAGGGCAGGAGGGGACGCGGAACTTGTACTCGAGTTGCAGCTATGGTGTGCGGAGCTTTGGGAAAGGCTCTGCAACCTTAACTACAAAAAGTATGTAGAGAGGCAACATGCAGGTGGGGATAAAACTGGCCGCTTGTTGGCGTGGTTATACAAGAGCGAAACCCCCAGGCCCCCGATTAGGATAATAACCAGAGAAGACTGGGAGGTGGTTGACACCCTGGAAGGAGTCAACGAGGCATTTTTGGACTATTATAAAACATTATATGAGGACAGAGGAGGGGACAATCAGGAGGAAATTAGAGAAACACTAAAAGACATGGAATTACCTAAGATTAGTGATGAAGAAAGGGAGGAACTAGACGCACCGATTACCCTGGAGGAATTAGAGGAGGTGGTGAAACAGCTGCCCACCTGCAAGACCCCGGGTACGGACGGATTCCCGGCCGAACATATAAAGCAGAAGTACTCCCCCCTATGCTAGAGATGCTCAATGAGTCTTTTGAGAAGGGTCGGCTACCGGACACGCTCAGAGAAGCACTAATCGTGCCGCTCCCCAAGCCCAACAAGCCAGGGCATTGCTGCGGCTCCTATAGGCTGTTGTCAATGTTGAACCAGGACAGCAAGATCTTGACGGCGGTCCTGGCTAGTAGGCTGAGAAGGGTCATCAGTAACCTGATACACCCGGATCAGACAGGTTATGTCCCCAACAGAAATATAACCCACAACCACAGGCGACTCCACCGGGTGATTGAAGAGGGGAAACAGGAGCGATGGGGAAAAGGCGGTGGTGTCCCTAGATGCAGTCAAAGCTTTTGATTCAGTGAGGTGGCCATGGTTGCTGGCGGCCCTGGAAGAATACGGGATGGGGCCGGGTTATGTTAGGTGGGCGAAATTGTTGTATAGTGAACCACTGGCCAGAGTACGCACAGGATCGGTGATATCTGAAAGGTGGCAACTCAGTAGAGGCACCAGACAAGGGTGCCCCTGGTCCCCGATGTTATACATTCTGGCCCTAGAGCCCCTGGCAGTGTACCTCAGACAACAATATGACATGGTCGGTATTGAAGCAGGGGGAGAGAAACACCTAATATCCTTATATGTTGACGATTTGCTACTGTATTTGAAATATCCGGAAGAAAATCTTCAGTATATTCTAGAGGTCATGGAAAAGTATGCAGAATTGTCCGGCAATGCGGTGAACCCCCAAAAATCGAGCATGTTCCCATTGGGGAGCTACATAGGAGCCCCTCTGGAACGGTTGCCAGTGTTGTCCGTACCTTGGGCGGCTGATTCCTTCCGCTACCTCGGAATAGATGTATATCATACTGTGGAGGAGGAACACTTGCATAACACCGAGGTGGCTGTGAAAAAAATCTGCACGAATATGAAGTTTTGGGAGAAGCTGCCGCTGGCGATGATGGGACGGGGGCGATGCTCAAAATGGTGGTCCTGCCTAGGCTGTTACATATCTTCAGTAATATACCATACTTGATACCCAAAAAGTTTTTTGTCAAACTGAACAGCATATGTAGGGACTTCCTGTGGCACGGCACTCGCAATAGAGTGGCGCTATGGAAGCTACAGAACTTCCATGATAGAGGGGGCATCAAGCTGCCGAACTTTGAGGCCTATTATGTAGCCAGTCAGTTGCAATATGTAACCAAATGGCTCTCTGATGAAGAAACTCCTGAATCTAGGCTGTTTGGGCAGGACTGCACCCCGTTTTACCTAAATGAGATTATCTGGGTGACTAGACTTGAAATGAAAGAACGCCTGGGTATGCTGTTGCTTGGGTGGAAGATGTGGCACAGAGTATGCCAACTGATGGAGAACCCATGCCCGTGTTCCCCACAGGTGCCACTAGTTGCCTTAGCTAGGGGTGACAACCAGCTCAGGATGATAATCAGGACCTATTGGGAATCGGTTGGGCTGGTCACATTGGGAGACATATGGCAAGAAGGGGCTATTAAAGAGTTCGAAGAACTGGGAGAAGAGACAGGCTTGCATGGAGGCCAATATGTCACGTATCGTAGGCTAGTGCAGACTATTCGCAAAACCTGGCCAGAGATTGTACTGGCAGAAGAGCCAGACGTTCTAATGGGAACAATATATGATATATCAGAAGGAGGGCACGAGATCTCTAGACTGTATGAGATGGTGATGACCCGGGTGGGGAAGGATTTGACTCACCTGAGGCTGGACTGGGAAGCGGAGGTGGGGGCACAGATGACCGATGGAATGTGGGAACGTGCTATAGGATACCACAAGAAAGTGTCCAGAAATGCTAGATTGCAGCAGATACAGTTATACATAACGCATAGAGCCTATATGACCCCGAAGAGAATATCTAAGTTTGCAAACGCAGGAAGACAAGCATGCCCAAAATGCGATGAGGAAGACGCAGATATGACACACATGTTCTGGTCTTGCCCAGTGATTGAAGCTTTTTTGGGGGGAAGTGGCACGGAAACTAGCGGATAAAGGGGTCTCGCTCAACATAGATACAGCCTGGGCCTGCCTGTTGGGAGGGTTTCCCAGACCACGGAACACTAAACACCTTGGGAAACTGAGGGACCTGGCATATGTGCTTGCTAAAAGAAGGATAGCTATGGGCTGGAAGCAATGCCACGAGCCACGGGTAGAGGTATGGTGGCGGGACTTGCAAAAATGGGCGGAGGCTGAAGCGGTGGTGTGGCAGGAGGCATGTAGCAAGTGCGGGGAAGAAGATGTGGGTAAGCTGATGGCTTGGAGAATGTTAATAACTGGACTGTTTGGCACAATAGTGGATCCTGTAGCTTCGGAAGGAAGCGATACCCAGCCACACGCAGCGGATACAGAACCAGAAATGCAAATAAGCTCTTGGGGGGGGGGGGGGGGGATTTGGGGAGAAGTAATGAGCGTTAATTGATGTTCATGAGTTTATTGTAAATAACGCTGCAAGTTTGGTTTGTATTGTTTATCGGTTTTCAAAATAAAAATCTTTAAAAAAAAAAAATGATGAGGGCCCATGCTTCTGGGTGCCCTAGTCCTCCCTGTGCAGCTTGCCGTGCTCTTCTTATCATGCAAGTTATAATGGACATTATTGGCTGTATCCATTGTACACATCT
The DNA here is from genome assembly GCF_040938575.1 of Ambystoma mexicanum. NCBI lineage: Eukaryota > Metazoa > Chordata > Amphibia > Caudata > Ambystomatidae > Ambystoma > Ambystoma mexicanum. The sequence continues at coordinate 747,938,503 of NC_090923.1, read as the reverse complement.
GTCATGCTCTGTTTTTCATGTCGATGACTGCATATTTATATACAGTTCTTTGCCTTATACTAACCTGGGTTAAGATGATTAATTATGTTGTTCCCTGTTCCATGCCCGTTTGGGGCTCTAGTCTTACTGTTCTCATTGGTGTAGAGAGGCCAAGGAGTTGTCTTTCTGAATTGCTCAGACAAAAAAACATTTTTTGATTACTCCCCACCCCCCCTGTTTTTTTAGACTAAGTGTGGTATTTCTCCATGCTCTTTGTTGTGCGCGATTGACTTGACAGAGTATTTTCCATTAGTGGCTGTTTTCTTCCTTGTCCAAGTTATTTTCTTTTTTAGTCAGTTTGTAGGCTGGCATGAATTTTCAAAATGTAGAAGTGCTTAGCGCCTTTTTCACAGTTCGTTTTCTACTTCATGAGTCCCTTTTTAGTGGTGTTTTACCTTGCCATTTGCATTATGGGTAAAAGCTACTTGTAGACAGCTCTTCCTGGCGATGAGTCCCTTTTTAGAGTTTTACCTTGCCATTTCCATTATCGGTAAAAGCTACTTGTAGACAGTCTTTCCTGGCGTTTTTTTGTGCGTTTACAACTATGGCGTTGAGAGGATTGTATGGTGGCACCTGAACCACGGCAATCGGCGGTTGGAAAAGAACTTTGGGCTTTTGTTGGTCCATTACGGGTAACTTTACCGTTATGAGGTGTTGTAACTTGTGCTTTGTTTTGGGGATGCATGCAGTAGTTCTTAGGTAACGTGGTTACATGCATGCAGGCTCTTTTTTGAAACTGAGTAGAAACTGGACAGTGGATGCAGCACTGATTTTAAGAATTCTTGCGATGCAGTATGGAGATGAATCTTTGAGGTAAACAGTTTTCAGAGGCTCACGAGTGTGGAGCATAACGTGCATGTGTTGTTTTCAAACGGAGTGATATTGCACTTTGGAGGCAGCACAAAGTTTAACAACATTTGACGGCATTTAAAGCCTTTTTTTTGGGATAAACACTATACGGAGGCTCAGCAGTGTGTAGCATTTTAATATGCTGGGCTAAATGGAGATGCGTTTTTGTTAGGCCTAATAACATATTGAGCTCGGGCTTAGGACGTGTATATTGAGGCTCCCTATTGGTGTATATGCCTTTATTTGGGGACGCACTTTGTAGATCATTTATGTGCCTTTTTTCGTGGCCTTGGAACTGCAGGAAAATTGTTTAAATAATACCATAGTGAACACTAGTGAACACAGCGGTTGATTACTTCTTATTGTGTTTAATCTCCACAGATTGTGGTTGAAGAGTTAGAAATTGACACAGTAACCTTTTCACGTTAAAGACTGATCATTCTCCTCAAAGGTTTATTCTCCTTTGGGAACACATTTGGCTACCGCATTTTGCAAGGTATGTGCAAGCATGTTCCTTAGGGGGTGTTTTGACTTTTTATACTCCGGTATGATTATAGTGTGACACAGTGTGTCGTTATGTTTTCTTCTCTAGTGTGTTCTTACTCAAATCCATTGAAAAGGATTACTAATATATGCGGCTGATATCCGGCTGAATGTGACTGTATTATTGGCGACATTGGATCCTTGGAATACACAGATCCCAAGGTATATATGTTTACAGCAGATTTTTGGTGCTAAGGGTTCCCGAATGGGGACTAGGTACGGGTGGCTTTATTAATTCATGCTTCCGTGTTTGTGTAATGTTGACATATGACATTAAAAGTAGGTAAATCTTGGGAAATGTTGGTGCACACACAATTTTTTTAATATGGTTGTATGTTTTTATAGATTGCATTAAGGATCAAGTTCAGATCCATGCCCACCAGGACTGGAGGGGACGATCACTGTAGAATTTTAAGAAGAGCTACCCCTGATGAATGTCAGACATCTAAGAGTCAACAGACAGAAACATGTTGGGTTATATATAGATTGCAACAAATGAATTTTTCACTGATATTTGTATGGTAAATGTTTTTTTTTTTTTAGTTAATGTGGTATGGTTGTTTTTTTATTTTTACATTGATGTTGTGTATGTAATCGTCCTGTTTTTTGATAACCTGGTTTTAGGGTTGTTCCTTAATCTGTGTATTATTTAACACCGTTTTAATGAGAATTATGTCTTTTTTCTATAATAAAATATTTTTCTTAATGATATAGCTTTTGTGTGTTACACCTTTCCTTCCTATTAAAATGTGAATTTGAACTGTTTTCTTCTATACTATAACATTGTCTTGGGGTCCCCAGACAGTGAAAACAGTAGGTCTATGTAACGGACCTTGCTGTGGGGATTGTTTTTGTTTTGATTTGTACTGCTCCCATGTAATCCTCATCTTTTATAGCCTCCCAAAGCAGTAATAGTCTTGGAGGTGGGAAAAGAATTTAGATCTGTCTTCAGCATTTTCATGGACAGACTGCAAGACTGCTTTCCCGAAAGCTGCCTCATGAGTGGAAGAAGTGTCCAGGGAGTAATGTTTCACAAAGGTGTGTACGGTAGACCATGTAGCTGCCACACAAATGTCTCTAATAGGTGCGCCTCTCTGAAGAGCGGAAGTAGCTGGCGTGCCCTTCGTTGAGTGAGCTCTTAGACCCTTTGAGTGATCTTTTCCAGTCAGTCTATAGTATTCTTGGATAGCCAGAATAATCCATCTGTATATAGTCTGTTTTGTTATAGCTAACTCCATTTTATGACCTGTATATCCTATGAATAATTGGGCGGCATGGCAAATTTTAGACATTCGCAAGATATAAAAACCGAGAACTCCCAGAGGGTCCTGTCTATGTAACCTCCCCTCCTCCTTTCCAGGATGAGGAGGGGGATAGAAAGTTGGTAAAACTATCTTTTGGGACAAATAAAAGTCAGAGACTATTTTTGGCAGAAAAGAACAAGTTACTTTCTTACCTGGTAACGTTCTTTCGATGGGATGGACCGACGTATTCCATATCTATGACATGTAATCACCACAGCTGTGCTGCTTCGGAAACCTTTTTCGGCGTCTGCGTCGATGACGTTGATGCGCCGTCGTCGAGGGCCTCCTCTGACGTCCGACATCATCCGATGTGATAAGTAGGACGCACGACGCCCGTAGCCTCAGTTGTAGTTTTTTCCCCCAGAACGTGTGACACTAGTCAACTGCCCGTCAGACACAAAGCCTTGCGGAACGTAAGCTGCAATCGCAAAAGAAATTCTGCAGCGGGGAAGGCAGGGCGGGAGCGATATGGAATACGTCGTCGGACCATCCCATCGAAAGAACGTTACCAGGTAAGAAAGTAACTTGTTCTTCGAGGGGGTTGGGTCCTCCGACGTATTCCATATCTATGACAGACTCCCAAAGCAGTACCAGAGCAAGGAGGAGGGAAAGAATTTAGAATCAAAATTTAGAATAGCCAATCAAATAGCAGAGCAAAGGACCGCCTTGCCAAAGGCCAGATCCTGTGCTCGGATGGAATCGAGGGAATAGTGACGTACAAATGTATGTACTGAAGCCCAGGTGGCTGCATCACAGATGTTGCGAATAGGAAAACCCCTCTGCAGGGCAGTAGACGCAGCCATACCCCTGGTAGAAGGGGCCCGCAAGCCAGCCGGTGGGTCCTTACCCGCCAAGCGGTAGCACTCCGAGATGGCCAAAATAATCCAGCGAGACAAAGTCTGGTTCGTCACAGCTTGCCCCAAACGCTTTCCAGCGTAACCAATAAAGAGTTGATCGTCCACTCTGACCCGGGACATGCGTGAAACATAAAAGCTTAAAGCTCTCCTAGGATCAAGCCTATGGAGCCTCTCCTCTTCCTTACCAGGATGCGGAGGAGGATAGACTGCCGGAAGAACAACCTTCTGGGCCAAACGAAATTCCGTCACTACCTTCGGAAGAAAAGAAGGACGAACTCTAAGGACAACCCTGTCCTTGTGAAATACAGTGAAGGGTGGCTTAACTGAAAGTGCCTGTAACTCACTCACTCTGCGAGCGGAAGTAACCGCAACTAAAAACACAGTTTTCAGAGTTAACAGCCTCAAAGGGCAAGAATGTAAAGGCTCAAACGGAGCACCCATAAGAAACTTAAGAACAAGGTTTAAATCCCAACCGGGCACCAGGAAAGGTGACGGAGGGAACATATAAGTGAGCCCTTTCAGAAACTGTGAAATTAAAGGGATTTTAAAGTAAGAACACTCTTCAGACGAGCGCTTAAAGATGGACAGCGCCGCCAGGTAACCTTTAATGGTACCCACTTGCAAGCCCCTGTGGGCCAAAGAAAGTAAAAAGGACAGAACCATGGGGATGTCACATGCAAAAGGATCCACATTCTGAACTCTGCTCCAGTCGCAGAACTTACGCCAACGGCAACGGTACAGAGACTTTGTTGCTGGCCTTCGGGCCGAAAGCAACACCTCCATCACGTCTTCAGGGAGGTCCCAATCCCTATACCTCAACCTTTCAGAAGCCAAGCGTGAAGGTTGAGGGATCTGACCTCTGGATGGAGAACCTGACCCCCCTCCCGTGAGAGCAGATCGTCTTGGTAGGGAAGACGACGCAGAGGGCAGATGGACAAGTCGAGAAGGTCCGGGTACCACGTCCTCCGAGCCCACGCCGGAGCAATGAGGATCATCCGGGAACCGAACTTCCATAACCTCCGCAGCACTTGCGGGATGACGGGGACTGGAGGAAACGCGTACAGCAGCGGGAATGACCACTCCACCACGAACGCGTCTCCTAAGGCTCCTTTTGGAGGAAATTCCCGCGAGCAAAACCTTTCGCACTTCCGGTTGACACTGGAGGCGAAGAGATCCACTTGAGGGGTCCCCCAAAGGGCGAAGATCTCCAGGAGAATCTCCTGAGCCAACTCCCACTCGTGAGAGATCGTGCTCTGCCTGCTCAGAGCGTCCGCCGTCACGTTTTCGTCTCCGGCCAGATGAACTGCCGAGATCGAAACTTCCTGCTGGATGGCCCAGAACTCGAGCTGGAACGCCTCCCTGCACAGAGGAAGTGACCCTGCCCCCCCCTTTTTGTTGAGGTAGTGCATGGCCACTGTGTTGTCCGTCAGGATCAGGACACTCTTTCCTCGCACAGTCGGCAGAAAAGCCTTCAGGGCTAGCCTGACGGCCCTCAGCTCCAACAGATTGATATGGAGTCTGGACTCCGACGGAGACCAACGACCGCTGACTGTCAGCCTGTTGGCATGAGCTCCCCAACCCGTGAGGGATGCATCCGTCACGATCGTCACCTCCGGCCAGGGAAGCCAAAATGGAGCCCCCTTCATCAAGTTGCCTTCGACGGCCCACCACAGAAGGTCCCGGGCGACCGAGGGCGGCACCTGAACCGGGTCCGACATCCTGCCGGAGGACTGCGACCATTGCGTCTTGAGCGCCCACTGCAAAGATCTCATCCGCAGGCGATCCTCTGGCACTAGAAGAATGCAGGATGCCATGAGGCCGAGCAACCTCAAGAACTCAAACGCTGGGAGCGTCTGGGCATGCTGAAACTTGTGCACCATCTGCTGAATGTGAAGAGCCCTCACCTGGGGAGGAAAACACTGCCCCAGGGAAGTGTCGAGCACTGCTCCGATGTACTGGAGCCGCTGTGTTGGCGTCAAATGGGACTTCTTTAAATTGAGGGAGAAGCCCAGCCTGTGAAGGGAGTGGCAGGTGACGGACAGATGATCCAGGACTTGCTCGGGAGAGCTCCCCCTGATCAACCAATCGTCCAGGTAGGGGTAGACGTGAATCCCCCCTTGCCTGAGATGCGCTGCCACCACCACCATGAGCTTGGTGAAAACCCTCGGGACGGAGGTCAATCCGAACGGCAGGACCCGAAACTGAAAGTGCGAGTCGCCAACCGCGAACCTCAGGTACTTCTTGTGCTTGGGATGGATCGGCACATGGAAGTAAGCATCCTTGAGGTCGAGTGACACCAACCAGTCCTGAAGCTGAACTGGACTTGAGAGAGAGTAACCATCTTGAACTTGTCCTTCCTGAGGAGTTTGTTCAAACCGCGCAAGTCCATGATGGGTCTCAATCCCCCGTCTTTCTTCGAAATCAAAAATTAAGGGGAATACCATCCCTTGTTCCTCTCCGCTACAGGCACCAGTTCTATGGCGCCTTTCTCCAGCAGGGCTTGAATTTCCTGCGCAAGGAGCGGATCCGGACTCTGCAAAGAGAGGTTCCCCGGTGGATTGTCGCGAGGCCTGTGCCGAAAGGGAAGACAGTAGCCGTGGGTTATGATCTCCAGAACCCACACATCTGAAGTAATGGCTTGCCACTCTACAAGATGCTGCGCCAGCCTTCCCCCAACCGGCGAACCATGGGACATGGCCTCATGACTGAATGGGAGCGGCTGTGGCGTTACCTGAGGGCAAAGAGGCAACTGCCCGAGCGGCCTTGGCACCACGGGTACCCTGTCGTCCACCTCTGGTACCCCTGCGTTGGCCTCTTTGACTGCCAGCTCCTCTCGCTTTACTGAAGGAGTAATAGCGAAAGGAACCACCCCTCCACTGCTTTCCCCTAGGATGAAAAGGCGGAGGTTGGCGAACTGCAGCGCCCAACGACTTCGCTGCAGCTTTTGAGGTCTGCAACCTCTCAAGGCTCTCGTCAGCCTTGCTGCCAAAAAGGTGTTCACCGTCAAAGGGCATGTTGAGGAGCCGGGACTGCACATCAGGAGCAAACCCCGACTTCCGCAACCAGGCAAACCTGCGTATTACGGTGCTCGCCGCCATGGACCTACTGACGCATTCAGCTAAATCCAAACCCGACTGAACGGACTCACACATGGCATCCTTACCATCCTGGACCATAGCAAGGAAACCATCCCGTTCGTCCCCTTCGGGAATATGTTCGGCCACTAATGCAACACAGTTCCACAGAGTGTGTGTGAAACGAGACAAGGCACAAATGGAGTTGGCCGCCTGAAGCGCCATACCACCAGAAGAAAACACTTTCTTCGCCCAGCCATCAAAACGTTTGTCGTCCCTATCAGGAGGGATGGTAGGGTATGACGCCTGCTTTGCCGGGGCCGTGGCCGCCTGCACCACCAAACTCTCCGGAGTGGGGTGCCTGGTCAAGTAGCAGGGGTCGCTACTGGCTGGACGGTATTTTCGCGACAAGGATCTGCCCACCGCCGGGAGACTCTCCGGAGCAGTCCAAGCCGCCGCCACCCTTCTCTGTAAAGCCATATGGAACGGCAGTACCGGATCAGTTGGGGGACCAACATCAAGGATGTCCGTCAGATCATCCTGCACAAACTCCCCTGGGGGAGCAGACCGGTACGAGGAATCGGCAGGAGAGCCAGGCTCAGGCCTACAAAACTCCACCTCCGGAGAGGTGTCCAGTCCACTGGCATCATGCAGTGACTGTCTCAAATCATCAAACTGACTATGGCCCGAGACAATTTCATCTGGAACCTGACTAGGAACCAGGCCATCAGAATCCTCATCCGCCTCTGAAATATAGTCCAGGTGGCGAAAAGAAGGCACCCGAGAGTGCTTGCTCTTAACCAGAGCCTTCCTAGGGGGTTCTCCCGTGCCACGGGGTACCTCCGACATGAAAGGCGTCGAGCGAATCGGCGCCGGCGTCGAGAGAACCGGCATCAGCGCCGAGAGGATCGGCGTCGAGGAAATTGGCGTCGACGTCAGATGCAGCGCCTCCAGCATCGGCGGCGTCGACACAGCCCTCGAAGCCGGAGCCCCGAGCGTGTCCCTCGATGACCTGAGCGTCGACGGCTTCGAAGACTTCCTCGGAGCCGGAGCCTCGAGAAAGCCTGTCGACGCCCTCGACGCCTCAGACGTCGATGTCTTCCTTGAAGACCTCACAGGTGCATGCGGTCTCGAGCGCGTCGAGGACCGGGACCTGGAATGGGTACGTCGAGAACGAGTCTCCTTGTCCGAACGGGACCTCTCCCGTGACTCGTGCCGACCACTCTTGCGAGCGGTGTCTCTCGACCTCTCACGACCGACCCCACTCGGGGGCGCGGATGGCTTAGTACCCTGCGACTCAAGAATCGCCAGCATTTTCTTCCCGAAGGAAGCCCATTCCTCCGGCGTCGCACGACTGGTGGGGTAAGCGACGTGCCGGGCAGAGTCCTCCGAAGAGGACCTGGAAGACGACCGGCGTCGGCGCTTCCGAGAATGCCTCGAAGAAGCTGAGGAGTGGCGAGACCGACTCCTAGAAGGATACCCACGAGACTTCCGACGATGACGTGGAGAGTCACCCCTCGAATCATCCGTCGAAAGCCCCGCAGACTTCGACTTCCTGGGCTTGGACACCCGACCTACCGACAACTTCTTCTTACGTTCGCGTAAGGCTTTGGACGTGAGCGACTGGCAGTCGATACAGTCATCCGTGTCGTGGGCCTCCCCGAGGCACCAGAGGCAGGCGTCGTGCGAGTCCGTCACCGACATCTTGGACCCACACTCCCCGCACTTCTTGAAACCCGGACGCGGGGTCGAAGACGAAGTAGAAGACATCTTCACACGAAGAATTTTCACAAAACGAACAGGTTCGAAGAACCGAGAAGAATAGAACTCCAAAGAGTCAAGGCGTTAACCGAGATTCACGAAGCAACACGTTCGCGGAAAAAACGGAACTGAGGCTACGGGCGTCGTGCGTCCTACTTATCACATCGGATGACGTCGGAGGAGGCCCTCGACGACGGCGCATCGACGTCATCGACGCAGGACGCAGACGCCGAAAAAAGTTTCCGAAGCAGCACAGCTGTGGTGATTAAATGTCATAGATATGGAATACGTCGGAGGACCCAATCCCCTCGAAGAAGGTCTTACTTTGAGAATAACCTTATCCTTGTAGAAGACCGTATATGGAGGTTTACAAGACAGTGCTTGCAATTTGCTCACCCTGCAGGAAGATGTGATTGCGACTAGCAATTGTCAATAGCCTCAATGGACATGAATGTATGGGCTTCAAAAGTAATGCATGTTAAGAATTTTAATACAAGATTTCAATCTCAAACAGGTACATGAAAGGGAGTAGAAGGAAACACATTAGGGAGTTCTTCGTGAAAATGAATGATTAAAGGGATCTTAAAGTATGAGGTTTTCTTCTGATGAGCGCTTGAAAATCAAAAGCGCTGCCAGATAACCTTTTATTGTTAGGACTGGAGCCCCAGATTTGCTAAATGAAGTAGAAAAGATAACACTGTGGGTGTATTGAACTGCAAAGGATCCACATTCCTATCCCTACACCAGCTGCTGAGCTTGTTCCAACGATAGCAGTAAAAGGATTTTGTTGCTGGCCTTCTGGCCGAAAGCAAAATTTCCATTACATCTTCCGGTAGGTACCAATCCTTGTACCTCAGCCTCTCAGAAACCATGCTTGAAGGCTGAGTGTTTTGACCTCTGGATGGAGAACCTGACCCTCCTCTCGCGAGTAAAGGTCCTCTCTTTGTGGAAGACGTATCAGAGGGCAGATGGACATGTCCAGAAGGTCCGGATATCATGTCCTCCTGGCCCAATCAGGGGCAATTAGGATCATGGATTTCCCAAACTTTTTCAACCTCCTTATCATGTGAGGAATGACAGACTGGAGGAAACACGTACAGAAGTAGAAACTAGCAGTTCACCACGTCTCCTAGAGCTCCTCGTGGGGAAAATTCCCTGGAGTAGAATAGCGTGCACTTCCGGTTGACACTGGTTGTGAACAGATCCACTTCACGGGTTCCCCAAAGGGTGAAGATCTCTTGAAGGACTTCCTGAGCTAGTTCCCACTCTGGGAAAAGACTGCTCTGCCTGCTCAGAGCATCCACCACAGTGTTCTTTCTGACTACGTGAACTGCTGATAGGGAGATTCCTTCTTGAATTGCCCAGTACCAGAGATGCATTACCTCTCTGCATAGCGATAGTGACCCTACACCACCTCTCTTGTTGAGGTAGTACATGGCCACTGTGTTTTCTGTCATTATCAGGACATTCTTTCTCTGCACAGAGGGCAGAAAGGCTGTCAGCGCTAGTCTGATTGCCCTCAGCTCCAAAAGATTGATAGGTAGATTGGACTCTGATGGAGAACAACGACAGCTGATTGTCACATTGTTGGTATGGGACCCCCACCCCGTGAGTGAAGTATATGTCACTACTGTTACCCCCGGCCATGGTTGCCAGAAGGGTTCTCCCTTCAGAATGTTGTCCTCGCAGGCCCACCACAGAAGGTCCTGTGCGACTTTGCTCGGAACCTGAAGGAGGTCTTACATCCTGCCCGAGTATTGGGACCATTGAGTCCTGAGAGTCCATTGGAGAGATCTCATTCTCAGGTGAGCCTTTGGCACCAGAAAAATGCAGGATGCCAAAAAAATAAAAAAATTAAAAGAAATCGAAGGCCGGACAACTCTGGGCAATCTGAAATTTGGTGACCATCGGCAGAATGTGCTGAGCCCCTCACCTCAGGTGGCTTTTCCCCAGGAATGCTCCAATAAATTTGAGTCTTTGAGATGGTATCATAGTTGACTTGTAATTGAGGGAGAAGATTGTGGAGAAAGTGGAAAGTCACACTGAGATGTTCCAGAGTCTGGTCTGGTCTGGAGAACAAGCCCTGATCTGCCAATCGTCCAGGTAGGATTAGATGTGAATCCCACCTCTCCTCAGACTCGCTGCCAACACTGCATCAACTTGGTGAAAACCCTCGGGGCGAAGGTCAGCCCGAATGGCAGAACTCAAAACTGAAAATAAGAACCGCCAACTGTAAACCTCAGGTACTTTCTATGCTTGTGATGGATAGGCACATGAAAGTAAGCATCCTGAAGATCCAATTATACCATAGTTGAAGGGCCTGAAGGATCTGAGAAAGGGTAACCATCTTGTCCTTCCCGAGGAACTTGTTCAAGTTTTTTAAGTCCAAGATGGGTCTCAATCCTCCGTTCTTTTTAGTGAATAGAAAATATGGGGAGTACCAACCCTTGTCCCTCTCCGTTGCAGGCACTGGTTCTATTGCATCTTTCTCTAGCAGGGTCAAAATTTCCTGCACAAGGAGCGGATCTGGAATTTTCAATGAGCTGTTCCCCGTTGGATGATCCTGGGGCCTTTTTAGAAAAGGAAGGCAGTAACCCTGGGCTACGGTTTCCAGTGCCCAAGCATCGGAAGTAATGTCTCCCCACTGTTTCAGATGCTGTGAGAGCCTGCCTCCCACTGGGGTCTTGTGGATCAAGGCCTCAGAGGTTTTGAGGCGGCTGAAGCAGCGGCTAAGGGCACAGCTACCGCTGCTTGGGCTGATTTAGCACCTCTCCCTCGTCCACCACAAGGGAATCTTCTTTGTCCTCTACGACTGGCTTGTCCTCTCCCTCGTCCAAGTGAGGAGTAGAAACTAAAGGACTTGCCCCTCCAAGATGACGTACCAGAGTAGAAATGTTGAGGCAGTCTAATAGCAGCGCTGAGAGATTTAGCCAATGCTTTTGAGGTCTGTAGCTTTTCCAGACTTTCATCAGCCTTGCTACCAAACAGCCTCGAGCTGTCAAAAGGCATATTGACTAACCTAGATTGCACATCCGGTACAAATCCAGACTTCCTCAGCCACGCAAATCTGCATAGCATGGTGGTAGTCACCATGGATATGCTAATACTATCTGAAGGATCCAGACCTGACTGGAGGCACTCGCACATTGCCTCCTTACCATCCTCAATGATAGCCAGGATGCTGTCTCTCTCTTCCCCTTTGGGGAAGTGGTCAGCTGCCATTGCTGCGCAATACCACTGGATGAACGAAAACTTAGATAAGGCACAAAACGCATTTGCCAAATTTAACATCATGCTGCCGGCCGTAAATAATTTCGTGTCCAAGCGTCCACCCGTTTATCATCCCGGTCTGTAGGAATGGTAGGATAAGCAGATTGTTTGGTGGACGTGGCTGCTTGGATTACCAAACTTTCTGGATTCGGGTGCTTGGTCAAGTAATCTGGGTCACTGCTTGACTGTCTATATATTTCTTGGGAAGGTTTTTATCAACTGCAGAAATAGGATCTGGGGTTTCCCAATTTGTTGTGACCCTTTTTTGCAAAGCAATGTGGAAAGGCAAAATGGGATCCCACTGTGGACCTTGGTCTAATATGTCGGTCAAGTCATCCAGTTGAAAAGGAGGAGCATGTCTACTCCACCCCAAGTATTCTACTACCTTGCTCATCGGTTGTCTATATGAGCTGAGAATGATCCGCAGGATCTGGCTTTCCAAATATCAGCTCTGGAGATGCATCTACTCCACTGGCTGTTTGTAGATTGTCAGAGATCTTTTAAGTCTAGATCTCTCTGAAATAAATTAATCTGGTACACTTGGAGTGCCATATTGAAGACCAAATGGTGTTTGGTCATCATCAGATGGTTCATGTTCTTCATAGATTGAAGAAAGAGATTTATTTTGTGGTAGAGGTGTGTAGGATTTCTCCTGTGTTGCCTTCAATGGCTCCAAAAAAGTCTTTGGAGTAGGCCTTGAGGCCGATGGCGTCGAAGTCTTCTACTTAGGCGTCGATGGGATCAATATGGGTGTCGAAGGTTCCGACGTCGAGGGAGTCTATGGAACCAAGATGTCTTCAACAAAACCCTTGAAGAGCTGGACTCTCCACTCGTCGAGGTTCGACACCTTATCACTCATTCGAGGCTTTGAAGGCATGCGATGTTCGTCAGGCTTGCATAACAGACTCTAGAGTGCACAGGGTTTAGCCTTAGACTTTCCCTTGTCTTTATGCAGAGAGACCGGGACATGGCCTTTCTTCAGATATTTTGAGTGAGTGGGGGCCTCTCTCTCGAAGATTTTCATCAGCTCCCTCTGAAACTCTTCCTATTTTGCTGGGGAGTTTTTGTTGGACATGTTATTCTCTCGGGTGAGGAATGTGAGACAGCTGAAGGTGTCTCCCTAGCTAGTCCCCAGGGGTCTGTCATCCGGGTGGCCAGGTCACGGCCATCACTATTGGATCCAGTTCCTGGGGGTGGACCAGTGAGGGAGGATCACCTGGAGGGGGGTCCTCGGGGAGTGGCAGTGGGGCACCGACGGGTGAGACGCGGCCTCTCCCTTCTTATGACACTAAGTAGGATACGCAAACATTTTACCCACCCCCTTTTCCGACGCAAACACTTTCTCATATTACGGATAATGACAGACTAACACTTGAGCCATTTACCAGACATGTCCCAACAGCAGGGTCAGGCAAAGTCAGGCAATTGACCAGAATCCACAAACACCCGACGGCCCTTTCACTTCCCCACAGGGATAAAAGGTGGAACACAAGAGCGGAATATGAGCAAGGCAGATCGCACGACACGAGAGCTAACTCAGCATGGCAGTTGAAGAGGAGGAGAAAGACGGTGCAAACTGAGAGGTTGACCAGGAGAGAAGCGACCTTGCCCTTCCGACCACAGTCTGTGAAACCTCTGCAGAAGCAATCATAAAACCGCGAACAATAGCCAGCGTGTGTTTCAGCAAATGTCAAGAGTACACAAGACCCTCCTCTGCTGATAACCAAGCCAGGGAGAGTCTCTTCTGTGGTACCAACCTTGATTCTAAAGGGAAAGAAAGCCAAGCAGTTCACCACAGCGGGTGAGTCGAGGGGAGGGTTGATAAGAAACCAAACTGTGTTGAACAAAAAGTAGCAAACGGCTTATGAACTGTGAAAGCATAGAGAGCTATTGATGCAAAAAGGGGGAAAACAAGCAATAGAGGAGTTAGGCACCCCGTGCTCACTCAGGAAAGAAAAAGGGTCAAAGTGGTCAGACAGGGGTCTTGTAAAATCCTCTGTACAGTTGAAAGTCTTTCACCAACAGATGATTGTGAAGCTAAGGGAAGTGAATCCTGATTTGTAAGAGTTCAATGGAAAAGGCTCTACTGACAAGATTGGCAAGAGTGAACCCGAAAGGGGGATGATGATAGAGGGGGTAAGTCTAAAAGTCCCCTTATACAGTGTGTTGACAAGAGTGAACCCGGCCGAGGGATGTCCACGGTGAACTGTTCAAAAGATTTGTGAATATCACAGAAGAGATTGTTTTAAAAAGCCGTAGTGAACCCAGCTGAGGGAAGCTAATACTGAGAAGGATCCAAGCTCGGAAGGGGGACACCCAAGGGTGGAAAAAGGCATCACCCAATGTACATGTGAAAAGGACTTTTTGTTTATCATTTTGGTTACATCAGGTCCAAGGCAAGAGACTTTTCGATAGGAAAAAGACTTAACCACTGAGGATCCTGGTTGCTGAGAGCAGAGCTGTTGGGCTCGTGCTGGGAAAGCTGGAGCCTGTGCTGTGCTCCAAAATCCTACCTTGTCCCATGCTGAAAACTTGGGGAAGGGAGACCCTGACTACTGCATCCTGACTTATTATTTGTGAATACTTCCTTCTTTCTTAAGAACATTATCCCACACTTTTTTGTATTTAGCGTAAGGATTGGCAATAGATTTTTTAGTATAGGCCTTTTTATTTTGTCAAGACACCACTCGGACTGCCTTATTATTGTTTGATGGTCGAAGCTTGCTCCCATCTTAGATTTAGTTTTATATTAGGCATTTTTCCAATCTACCTATGCAGTTTAATGAACACCCTTGAACTGTGATCACTTGTGTCCGTCTTTACTCTTGCCACCATGTGTTCCTTACAGGAGTCACTGGAGGAAAAAGGAGACCTATGACGCTTTTCTTCGACTTCCTGGAGGCAGATGAAGAATGACGTGAATGATTCTGCAATCGAGATTTCGTCAATCTTTTTCGATGAGGAGAATGTCTCGACTCAAGTACGTTTTTTCAGGACAGAAGGGGATTTTGGAATTCCACCCACCGTCAATTTACCTTTGCGCTCTCTAAGAGCCTTGTCAGTCATCGCCTGACAGGATTTGCACTCCTTCATATGACGCTCCGTGCCGAGGCACGACAGGCAAATGGGGATGGACATCTTCGACTCGCAATCCTGACCCTACTTAAAACCCGTCTTGGGTGTCGACGGAGTCGGCGTTGAAGACATGACGTTCTTTATTTTAAGAACCGAAGCGCACCGTAATTTCTCTCGAAAAGAAAGCTGCGTCGGAAAAACGGAACTGAAGCCAACAGGCGCTGCGTGAGCTACATATACTGCGGGTGACGTCGACCATCAGACGGAGGCCTTCGAGGGACATCGAGTCATCAATGCTACCGCACAGCACCCTCTGTCGAAAATATTTGTTTTCCGAAGAAGCTGAAGCTAATTATCAAAGATGAGGAATACTTGGGAGGACACAATCCATTCCAAATATCCCTTTTGCCTATAGAGAGTCCGACAGGTTAACTAGTGTTACAACATAAACACTAGCCAGAGAACTAAGACTATTACAAGATCTATGTAAACAATAAAAGGTTAGATTTTAAACAGAGTAGGCCAATTCGGTGTCTTCTACAATGTGAAGGTATTTCATTACGTAGCATTCATTGTTCATCATGATTTATTAATGCTGCCAAGCTGAAAAAAGCATGACACTTCATAATAGTTCAATTTAAAAAATCTGGCTACAAAAAGGACAACGTTCAAAATATTCTCTTCTCTGCTGCGACACATGTTAGGTGTGGGGGACAAACGGGCAAAATAACAAGATGTGAATGATTACTTCCCCCATCCTAAAAGTGCTGCTAAAAAAACTTCATTGAATCATTTGTACAGCCAGAGATAGGCAATTCATAGATTTATAGGAATTAAGTTACTAGAAATGGGGTCACATATGGAAGCTTTTACCTCAATAATTAACTAGAAGTGAAGAGTTTTAACTCTGGCTGACTGCCTCAGTAAGGTCTCTGCTCATTACTACTCAGATGCTCTGAAGACTGCTATAATGGCAAAGAAAGGACTGCAAATGGCATCTCCATCTCCTTAAGTACACAGTTAGCGCATACGCGTGCACGTTTTTGTTGCCATGTATCTGCTACATCATATGTGTCCTGCACTGCCTCCAGGCCACCCCTTGCACTGGAGTCTGTATCTGTACCCATACAGTCCCCCACCCACTTCTCTTCTGTACTTATCAGATATACCCTATCTGCTTAACCTAGAACTTACCACCTCCTGGCTGCACTACCACCTTTATTCATTTTACTTATTTATTCTGTTCTCTTCTCTGTTCCGCACTTTCCACCTCTTCCCCCTTCCATGTACTTTCCCCCCTTTTCCCTTTCCCATGCACTTGCGCGTTCTCAATGTCACTGGGCCTAGTAAGATCGTTGTTTTTGTTCTCCCCCTGTTCCCCTCCCTTTGCCCGGTCGCGCTCTGATACACTTGTGTACGAGCGCGATATAAATAAAATATCATATTCAACATCTGCCCGGTGCCTCAGTAAGGTCTCTGCTCATTACTACTCAGATGCTCTAAGGACTCCTATAATGGCAAAGAAAGGACTGCGAATGGCATCTCCACCCCCTTAAGTACACAGTGAGAGCATATGCGCGCATGTTTTTTTGCCATGTGTCTGCTAAATCATATCCAACATCTGCCCATGTAACATCCACAAGCTATAAACAAAAATCACACACATTTAGTTAGATATACTATCCATGTATCTTCTTACTAACAAAAACATACCTCTTTGCCACTTTGTATTACAAATATTGTTTTTATTATATACAGTTTATTAAATATATATTATCTTTACAATTAGACCTTCTAATTGTTACATGGTGTCCTTAAATTGGAGAAACAGCACTGTTTAGCTCTTAACACTTATACCTGTGTATCCAGGACTGGTCACAATATTCTTTTCTTTTTTGATTTATTTTTACACATTCTTATTAATAGCCGATATATGGGATTTCTCTATGTTGGATGCTAATCTCCCCTTTACTCCCTACTAATGTGGCTGCTAAATGGCAGAGGTGCGTTTAAAGTATGTGTTTCAGCGGCTCCGTGCCATTATGACGGGCTGCTGAGGGAGGAGTTTCGGATGGAGCAGGAAGTCCGCTAATGGGTTTTCTCGCTATCTTTAGAGAATCCACCAGGACTGCCTGGTGATCCATACAAATTCCACCCCCTCTTGTGTTACAAAAGGGTAGGTAGAATACATAGAGAGTTGGTGTAATGGCAGCCATCCAGTTGGTGAATGGCAGCAGCAATTAGTGAACACAGCTATTTGCCCAGGTGCTCACAGAAGTGAAGAGAATATTGACCACATGATGCAGTGCAGTGTAAGGCATCTGAACACGGGAAACACCTGGGCTTTCATGCCTGAAGCACATCAGTCAATACTGAAAATCCCTCCGGGGGAGTAGGTGACCCAATGCTTCCGAAATGTTTTCCAAAAGAAACATGTTTGTCATTTTGGACTGACTACACAACCCTCAACTCAATGTGACAGTTTTCATCCTCAATCACTCGGGGACATTTTACAGATAGAGAGATTCCGGAGGTTCCATCGAAAGTAAAATCAATGATTAGGGGATCATAATAGATACTAATATGAAAACTCCAAGAGAAAGTGTATTTACGAAGGCTTATGAAAATAAGTTAAACACACAGCAGCACATATAATCGGGACCGACTACTAGAAATTGAACATAAGCAATAATAAAACGGAACAGGATATGTGTTACCATATATAGCAATCAATAACATTTAAGATACTTAAACACTAGCAGGTACAAAATGTAAAAAGTGAAATTTGAGATCCAATGTGCCTTTTTAAAAGAAGAAAACATTAAAGACTGGGTAATTGAAAGTCACATTTACAAAGGAAGTTAACCTCTTCAGCATACTTGGAAGTCTGTAATGCATTTACCACCAGTTACAGGACCCGATTCTGAGCTTGGAAGAAAAGTAGTGTGGCTAGCTGACATTATCCCTTCCAGTTTCCAGCACCACCATACTTAAAAAGAATATTTTTTATTTATACGGTCAACGTAAAAATCAGTGCATTTAGCAAAACAGCTATAAAATGCCAATCAGGAATTGCACCAATCTAATCTACAGAGTGGCACTGCCAAATACAGAGCACAACAAATTTCCCTAAAAAAACTAAAGATATATAAATATACAGGCTCATGATAAGAGGCCAGCAACGGATAACAAACCGTGAGTATTCCCACCCTAGCAAGGCAGACAATCTACAACCTCATTTTAGGCCCTCAGAAAACATGGAGTAGAATCCTCTTCCGGTGGAATGTCATCTGTCTGAGCAATGAGGAAAGACATCCCTAGGTCTAGCAGTCAGAGTAACCATGGCACATTAGTCACGTTCAACATCGCACCACCAGGTCATTGCATCCAGCTAGGACTCTCAGGTGGGAGGAGCTGGGTTGGTCCACTTCATTAAAATGCAGCGCCAGAATCATTCCCAGTATGGGGAGTTTCCTCCCACTTGTAGGCAAACCTGGCAACCCATCCAAACATGCAGCACAGCAAATCATACAGCACCTAATGTCCGAGTATAAACGTAAGCATCTTGGCCACTCACTCCCAGAAAGAAGAAATTGCTGGACAAGACCAAATCATGTGGGTGAAGGCAGCACCATTTTATTTATTGAATATTTATAACGTGCACTATACTGCAAAAAAGGTGTTCCCAGGCATCCAGAGACCACAGAGGACACCTCCTAACCTTAGTGCGATCCAACAATTGATGTCTAGCCTGGGAGAGGCAAGCCCGGTGTAGCTACTTAAACTGGATCAAATTATATCTGGCGCTGACAGCACAGTTTCTCATGGTGCGGCATAGCTGAGTGCACTGCCTATCACTCAGGTCTTCCACCCACTTCCCTTTACATACAAGCTCCTTCGTGAACATTCCCTGTTATGCTAGACGATATATGGAAGAGACAATACTGCATCTTCTGGCCACACTCACAAGAAATTGCAGGAGGGAAAGGGGGCGGTTCAGCGGTTCTGACGGAAACACCACAGACCACGCACGAAAGGCACCACGTACCCACGCGTACTGAAATAGAAGAGAAAAACCAGCTCCCAACTGAACCACAAATTGTTCCTTTGTTACAAAAGACCCATCCGGGTAGAGATCATAAATAAATCGAATACCCAGCCCCTCCCATTGCGACGCAACGGCTTCATCACATGAAGGCTGTACTAGAGAATTGAGTGAACCTCTTGAGATAACACCCTTCAATATTAGATGGGAACAAGGACAGTGCCTGTAGGAAAATGGGAGTCACAGCAAGCTATATTCAAAAAGACCACCCTGTTTGAGGATGTATGGGCCAAAATATGTGATTTAGTGGGCATGGTTTCCATATCTAACCAATATGAGATTCATAGTTTCAAGCTCCTATATAGAAAGCAGTATAAGCCAACTCTACTCTCTAGGGTGCAGTCATATGAGCGAGTTATGTTGGAAACAATGCAGGGAACGGGTTACATATTGGCACATGTGGTGGGGTGCTCTGAAGTTCGGAGGTACCAGCAAAAAGTCTCATGGATTCTTTTGATGGAGCCCACTATTTATCCTTTTTGGTGTACCCCCGAAACAAGCAGGAATTCATCACTTGCCACACATGTTGAATTTCATGCGTCTTGCAAATAAGGTCTGTCTGGCAATGACATGGAAGGCAAGGATGTGACCCTTTGTATGCCAACAATGGTTGAATGGCTCAAAAAAGTAAAAGTTCTATACCAGATGGAAAGAATTTGCATTGGGTGCATGAACCCCCAAGATATATTGAGGAAGAGTGGAATTTTTCCTGGACTAAAGAATGTTGAGTAGAACAGATCCTCTCGAGTCTACTAATTCAAGGGATAGGTATAATAATCGTTTAAAGAAAATCAACCCTAAACTCTTAGCCATATTTGAAACGAATTCCAAGAGAATGCTGGGAGGGCACAAGGTGAGAAAGCTCAGAGCAGTGGAACAGACTTCGTAAGAAACTAAAAGACTAAGATGAAAGAACTGTGACGATTGTTATCCGGCAAGGGAGGTGGTGGAGAATGGAGTAAGGAGGGTAAGCAGTTATGTGGTGTGCCATGTATTTCTTCAAATGTTGATAATTGTATTGGATTTTATTTGCATTTCGTTAATTATATAGCACTCCTCCACCTGTGTGTCCTCAATGTGCTTTTTCCTCGGTTCAACGCCCTTGGTGACCGTAGTCGATGTGGTTGGAAATTCGAGGGAGTTTATCTTATGAGATGCATGTGTGTATGTTGCTGTTCTAGGACTTGGGTGGCTGGCAAGGCTCGACTAAGCAGCCCATGGGTGGCTACTGTTGAGGGCTAGACATAGATTGCTATTGTTTGAGAGACTATGTGAGGCCAGCTATACCGGATTCCTTTCGGTCGCTGTATGCTAGTGGCAGAGGTGTTGAGGTACGTCGGGTGTTTAATTCTGGACGGCTATGTGTGCACTAGACCGGATATGCTTGGCCATAGCCGTATTCTATCGTGCATGGATGCTTGGCCGTGCCTGCGGCCGATTCCCACAATAGTGGTGTGAAGATATACGTACCATAAGCTCAGACATTGCTCGGCTCGGGCAACGTATGTCCAGGTCTAGTATTGAGAGTCCTATACCAATGGGCCTAGCTTTCATACTGTAGCAGGTATCTGCATATATTAGACAGAGATGGAGGCTACACCTAGATTTGAGATTACTGTATAGTGGGAGAAAGGCCCATGTTTCACAGTGCAGTAGGTTTAGGCATATGGTAAACATAGATGTAGGCTACACCTGTATGTGGGAATCCTGTATGGTGTGCAACAAGCTTTGGTCTAAAAATGCAGTAGGTCTCATCATACAATAAAACAATGGTGGAGGCTACATCTAGATTCGACAATCCTGCATGGTTGGAGTGGGGGTTTAGGGGGGCCTAGGCTTCATAGTGCTGTAGGTTTCAGTCTATAGTACAGTAGGTTTCCATAGTGTAACAGAAATGGATGGTTTGTTGAACCTAGAACCTAGTTTTGGGAATACCTTAGGTGTGGGAGATTGCTAGTGTTGAGTGTTTCCCCTGAGTGAGCGATGCAGGTTAAGAGTGGCACTAAATTAGTGATGGGCGTGCGCTACCCTGGGTTACTTATTTCATTTTTAGTTCTCTCATGTGAGCCGGCAGGCAGGGGCACGGTGGGAATGTTGCGAGTGTTGCGGGTGTGCCACAACGAAAGCTGCTGGTTTACCGGGACTACCAGTCGGTCGTGTGTCAGGAGAAAGCGCTGCAAGAGCTGCCGGCCCCAGAGTTGTGACTGATGCGTGGGCGTTTATTAGTGGTATATTCACGGGGAGAGTAGGTTAGAAGAGTATAGGGAAGAGCCAGGTTTTTAGGGCCGTCCTGAATTTCAGGTGGTTTTCTGTGTTGCGATTGTGTAATGGAGTGGAATTCCAGATGATTGGCGCTTGGACAGAGAGGGAGGAACCACCAAGTCTAATGGAGCTGTGGAGTGGGATCACTAGGTGAAATGTAGGGCGAGATCTGAGGTTCCTGGAAGGTTGGTAGGGGACAATTTTGTCTTCGAGGAATTCAGGGCTGATGTGGACTGCGTGGTGGGTGATAAACAAGGTTTTGAAGGTGATGCTTCTAGCAATAGGGAGCCAGTGGAGGACTCTCAGAGTAGGGCTGATGCCTTCTCTGGCAGGCAGGTTAATGAGTAGGCACACTGCAGCATTTTGGATTCTTTGCAGTTTCCTTAGTTGGGATGCTAGAGCTCCTAGGTAGAGGCAGTTTGCGTAGTCTAGGTGGGAAATGATGATGGAGTTGATGGCCGAGAAACGATGGGTATACGTGAGGTAGGGGAAAAATCCACCCGAGGATACGTAGGTGGAAGAAAGAGGCTCTGGATACGCTGGTGGTGTGTTGGGTGAGAGAGAAATTGGCGTCAAATTCACATCCAAGGTTTTTAACCAGGTTAGAGGGTGCTTGTCCTAGTGATTTGGGCCATGGGATTGGTTGGGGGGATGAGTGATGTTTTCCTGCAGACTAGGATTTCAGTTTTCCCAGGGTTGAGGATGAGGTGGTTGGTCGTCATCCAGTGATCAATGTCAGAGGCACAGTGACAGGTCCGGGCTGGCAGAGCCTTGAGAGTTTGGGATTTTGAGGACTATTTGGGTATCATCTGCATAGTTGTAGCTGGTAAGGTTGTACGAGCGGATGATCGCGGGAATGGGTTGTATGTAGAAATTGAAGATTAACGGTGACGTGGACGCTCCTTGGGGGATACCTTTACAAACTGGACGTGATATGGATGTGAACTGGTTGAGATGCAGGATTTCGGACCTTGTAATTCCTAGTGTTTGTAGTCTAATAGAATCGAGTGATCGATAATATAGAAGGCTGCAGAAAGGTCAAAAATGATGAAGACTGTGCAGTAGTCTGCGTCGGCTGTTCTTTTTAGGTTGTCCTAGATGGAGACTAGGGATGATTCTGTTACCCTTAGCGGTCTGAAACCTGATTGCGCTGGGTTAAAAAGAGGTGTTGGGCGATCCTTGAGTGGAGATTTGCCCCGCTAGGCGACTAGGGAAAACAAACATTTCATGTTACATGTAACGTTCATGGTTGAAATGTTGTAAGTTGCTTTATACTTACAAAAACAATAAAATGCGATTGAGAAACAAGGTCACAACAGTCTCAGGGGGGGGGGGACAAAACTGCATTTAACTAAGCATGACTGTCTGCTGCTGGAGCACGTGGATAGACTTGAGAGGCAAAGTATGTAGGTCTGATGGCTTGCTTTTCAATTACATTCTATGCCTCTATGCATATTAGAACAGTTTCGAAAGATGTGGTGTGTGGCATGAAGACAATGTCAGGATTTGCACCTTTACTCTTATGATCACACACCCTTATTTTCCCCCAATTCAGAAGTGCCCTTCACCAAGTGGTCTTTGAATGGACTGCTGTGCTGAAGATACATTGTGAAAAGCTGATATCTGTCCTAGCAATTATGAAAATCCTGCTAAATGAACTAGCAATTTGCGGCTTATAACAGACAAGATATCGGAGTCGGTTTCTTTAATACTGCACTACATGTGACTAGATAAAATGTTGCAAATGTCTAACCCACCTGCCCCAAAAGCTTAATAAAGAAAGTCATTAAAGGTTTACTGACTCTACATGATGGAGGCTGGCAAGACCTCTCGCCGTAACAGAGGGGCAGTCAGTCAGGTGCAGCTCCTCCAGTGTGTCTTTGAACACGTGCAATCGGCTCAAACACCAGTCGTCCACATTAGAGCAGTTACTCAGGTTCAGGTACTTCAGCTCTTCCAGGTGTACTGGAGAAAGAAAAGAGAATCAAGACCTTAGTGCATGCAATTCAGTGTACAGTATATACTTGTCATACAGTCTACTTCTGATAACTGGCGCACCATTGTTTTAGAACAGTTGTCAATTTTTTGTTTTGTTTCATGGCGAAAATGGGCATGTGAGACTGAATAAATCTGAGCTTTTTACATAAATTACAATCACAATCATTATGGCAGTGCACCATCACCTCTTCCTTACAATATTACACAACGCATACAACAGGCCACATTTCTGTAAAAGTGTGTCTTCTGCTCCATACATGCATGGAAAAAGTGGAATTCCAAGAGGGAGGTCATCGTTTCGGGACCTAAGACAATTCAAGAATGTGACAGGGATTTGTCTGTGAAAGACGTCTCAGAAATATACCTTTTGGGAGAATGTGCAAGTATCTGGGCTTTTAATAAGGCAGTGTGTTTTCCATAAGTACTCTGCAAGTCAGACAGTATGTGTGCTTTATTAACAAACACTTAAACACACTGTTCATAATGCCTAAACGACCTAATAAAGACATGAGCCAGCACCAACCAAGAGAAACCTCCTTCGCTTACCTGAAGAGAAAGTGGGAGCAGATGAAGCGATCAGCTAGGATTCATAGGGAGGGTGAGAGAGGGGACTGGAAAAGATGCTAGAAATGCTGACCCTCCCTAAGAGACTGAAGCAAAGCTACAAAGTGTCATTGATACTGCTGGAGACATACACCTATCTGGAGAAGGCTGACGACGATAAAGAGACTTCTTGAGTATGTATGGGATATATGTATAAACCTACCTGAGAAAAAACAGAGTGCTTCAATCTCACATACCCTGCATCCCGAGAGGGCGGAAGAAGCCCTTGGGACTTCTGCCGTCTCACATCTACTATGCATCCTGAGAAGCTTACGTAAGCTTCAGTGATTGGTAAAGCATATACTTCCTAGAAGGACAATCATACATAGGCCTGCAGACTGTAGGGTTATTGCCACATCAGAATTGTGCAAAGTGTCCTCACCTGATCAAGCATTTCAATGACTAAAAGAGGCCTTCACTCTAAGGCACCCAGACGTGAGTCAGCCCTTCATAGTAGATGGTGGGTGCCATTATATCAAACGCATACCACAATTAACCAGTTACATTTGGTTGCCTATTACAACTGAAACTTGAATGAAGGGGAACAAAACTATGCAATAAAAGGCAAGGAGATACTGGGCATAAAGGTGGCATACAATGAGTGGAGAAATTGCTTGTTAGGGGCGCATCATCTGGTAGCTGTGTTTACAGACCATCATAATTTGCAATTTCTGAAATCAGCTTGAAAGGTGAGTCCCTGTCAGCTGTGATGGTTCTCCTTTTTAGCAGATTACGATTGTGTTGTTACATTTAGACCAAGTACAGCCAATTGAAAAGCAGATCCTATGAGATATGAACAGAGAGAGAACCAAAAAAAAATAAAAACATTTGGAAGAGACACTGCTTCCACCAGAGAAGGTCAAATCGGAAATACAGAAAAAGAGACACTGTTTGCTTAAATAAAGGTCTTTCAACATGCCTACGAGGTCAGTGTTTTACGATCATCAATACGAGAAGCGCCGATTGTCTTTTTTAGGGACCGGAACAAAGACCCATGCAACATGGGACCATATCGCCCATTTTCCACATGGAATACGGACATGAAGATTCTTAGTGCCTGGATAGCTACACGGTTCAGTGGGTAGTACCGTACTTGGTTCATCCGGACAAGGTGTGTTTCATACCTGGCACAAACATGCTGCATAACTTGAGGCGCTTGCACCACATTATTGCTCAAACTCCGAACACGACCATGAAGAGTGCAGTAGTCTTGCTGGATGCTGAAAAAGCGTTCGACACTGTTCATTGGGACTGGATGTGGGCTCTCGTGTGGAGGTTTCGATTAAGCTCCCCTGTCTTGCGTTGGATTAAACAGCTCTATAAGTCAGTTACAGCCCAAGTAAAGAAAGGAAGAATGGTTACTGAGAGTTGGAAGGTGGGTAAGGGAACGAGACAGGGATGTCCATTATCCCCTATCCTGTTTGCATTAGCTTTGGAACCTCTGGCGTGTGTGCTTCACAGACACGATGGAAACCGGGATAATGGTTAATGGTGAGGTGAATGTAGTCTCATTGTATGTGGACGACATGCACCTGTATGTTCAGAATCCGTGGGAGAAAGTGCCTCTGTATGTTGGAGGTGCTAGACAACGTTGGTTGCTTATCCAGGATACAGAACAATAAAAGTAAATCATGCATCTTCCCTTTGGTTTATATGGCTCAGCTTTCTACCACTGAGATCCCCAGCTTACTGTTGGTCTGGAAGCAAAAAACATTTACATATCTTAGTATCAGAATAAATAGAGATTTCTATGATACGTAGTGTGTTAACACCTTGAAAGCCACTGAGGGTGTTGAGAGGTCAGTAGTGTTTTGAAACAGAATATCGGTCACTTATCTGTACGGCCGCGCTAAGATGGTGGTACTCCCTAGACTTTTAAATTACTTCTCTAACATGCAGTGCGAAATACCTAGAAGAACCGTTAGTAGGAAGGATGCTTTGATTAGGGATATTCTGTGGGTGAAAGGCTGCAAATGTGTGGCACTAACTGCCCTTCAGGAACCATACCACTTGGAAGGATCGCAGGTCCCACATTTCTAATCATACTACCTGGCAGCCCAATTAGTTTGCCACACAATGGCTCGATATGGCCCTATAATGCTAAAGATATCCTATCACTACCCACTAAGGATACTGGATACATGTCGACAGGAGTATATGGGGGCAGGCGACCCAGTGGGTGGAATGCAAGAATCCATATTCGACCCATATTGCAACGTGCATGCACACTGTAGGAAACACCTTTACGACTGGGAAATGCTAGGGGCGACTTGGGAGGATATGTTCGGAGATGGGTGTTTGAAGCCATTCCCCGACATGTGCACTTCGTTGGGTCTGAACAGGGATCAGTTCATATTCTATGCAGGTAAGAGGCAGGGCTCATAAACTGTTCAACATGCTATTGGAGGAAGCTCTGATTTCCCCTTTGTTGAAAGGTATGTATCCTCTAGGAGAGGGAGGCCGACCGATATTGGAGGAAGCTCCGATTTCCCCTTTGTTGAAAGGCATGTATCCTCTAGGAGAGGGAGGCCGACCGATATTGTGAGAAACCTGAAGGTGTCTCACCTGCTAGTCGCCAGAGATCTGTCATCCAGGTGGCCAGGACACAGCCATCGATGTTGGATCCAGTTCCAGGGGGAGAACCAGTGTGGGAGTATCACCTGGGTGAGGGGTCTTCGGAGAGTGGGAGTCGGACACCAGATGGCGAGACGCGATATCCCATTCCTTATAACCTCTTTACTCCATCCTACCAAGTAAGGTATTTAGGAACTCCAACCCCTCCCCCTTTACAACACAAACACTTTATCAAGGACAGCCCGCTATGAGAGAAAACAGACTAACACCCGAGCCATATACCTGACGTTTCCCAATACAATGGTCAAGCAATGCCAGGCAATTAGTTACCATCACACACACTTCACTTCCATTAAGCTTCCCCACACGGATAAAAGGCAAAGCACGAGAGCACACTCTGAGCGAGGCAAAGCACACAAGAAAACAGCAGCACCAAGATGGCAGTTTAACATGAGGAGAAAGACGGCGAAACAGAAGGGGATCGCAAGGAGGGAAGTGCCTTTGACCTTTTCAACAAGGAACCATTACTTTTACGAAGCCTCGAGAGTGGAAAGCGCAAGACCAGGAAACCAGGAAACCAGGCTGAACAATCCTGCATTGTGTGTCAGAGGTAACTGGCGCCCTACCGTGTTGCTAATCAAGACGGAGAGAATCGGCAGCTGCTGTGGTACTGTCCTTGGCTCCTACAACAAAGCTGCACCAGTGAAATCAACACAGCCGGTGAGTTGGAGAGACCGATACCAGACCGGTCTGTGTTGAAGCCAAGGTTGCAAGCGGCAACATTGTATGATGAGCGCTGAAGCGAACAGTGTATGAAACACATGTGATAACCAACGCGAGTTGAACTGAAAAACAGACAAGTGATTCAACTCTGAAACCAACGCACAATACCTTTGACAGAGTCGTCCGGTACTGTGTGCATGCTCATTCAAAGGTCTCTGTAAGGTATCCCACTGAGAGGTGGCAAAAGTGAAAGAGTGGCAAAGGATTGTGAATCAAAGTGGTCCTACAACGGGTCAAGCAAACTCCTGTGCACAATCGAAAGTCTTCGCTATTGATACTTCCAAGAAAGTGGATGACAAAGCAGATATTGGTCTGAGGGAGATCAATTGAAAAGCTTTGGGTTAAAGAAAGTTTGCATTAAAGTGAATTAACATTGGTTGCCGAGACCGGTGGAGGGAGACTGACTGAACATTGTGTTCAAATGGATCTGAGCCCGGCAGAGGGGGGGGGGGGATCTGGGATGAACCGTGAATCACCTGATAAATTGAATATATGGAAATCCTATAACCATTGTGTTAAAGGGGATATGAGCCCGGCTGAGAGGGATCCGAGGTGAATAGTGAATCACCAGAGAAATTTAGTACGTGTGACATCCTCAGAGGAAAATAACATTGTTTTGTTGCATCGGTTCCATGTAATTTCGCCAACACCTGTTTTTACGATGGAATGAAAAAACTCATTGGCCCTCATTACGACCCTGGCGGAAATCGTGGTGCAATATGCACCATGGAGCACGGCGGAAAGCTGCCAATACCGCCATGGGGGTTTGGCGGATTTACCGCCCCATTCCGACCTTGGCGGGGCGGTAAATCCCCAATCCCCATTTTACCCTTCCCCATTCCCATTTTTGCCCCATAGGGTATAATGGGAGTGGGGAAGGCGTTAATTACGCCACCGTAAAATACGGTGGCGTAATTAACAACAAGGTCCCGTAGCGCCATGGATTTCTCCGCCCGGAAAAACCAGGCGGAAAACGGCTCCATGGCGCTACGGGAACTCGTAGTAGGGCGGAAGGGTCCGCCGCGAATACCGCTGGCGTAAACCCACTCCGCCAGGGTCGTAATGAGGCCCATTGACATTTAGTTTTAATTATTTTGGGGGGGGTCTCTCCCTCAAGCGCCCCCATCATTTTACCATTTTTTTATTTCTCTTCCCCCAACCCTTTATTTTGCCACCCCCCCAAACAAATTGATTTATTTTTAAAGAACTACCACTGCAAAACACCCGTCGTAAAAACGGGTGTCAGCAAAAGGACGCCATACCGTTGCATCAGGCCCTCTGGCCCTGATGCTAAAGTTTGAACTGCACCCTTGTGCTAGAGAAGCTAGAGAATGTGCTAAGCTCGAGTGCGCCACCTTCTCCCAGCTGAAAGCATAGGGAAGGGAGGCGAATGGCCTTAATATCCTGACATATAATTTCTTAAACACTTCTTTCTTTTGCATAACATTGTTTCCCACACTATTTGTAGTTAGAGGTAAGGATTGGCAATAGGTTTATTAGTATTGGCCCTTTTATTTTGACAAGACACCACTAGGACTGTTTTATTATTTGATAGTCGTAACTTGCTCCCATCTTTAGATTTAGGATTAGATGGGCGTTTTTCAAACCCTTTTTGAAGTTCAATAAATACCCTTGAACTGTGGTCACTTTTATCTGTCTTACTGTTGATACCATTACTTCCTTACAATATCCACAACCCATAAATTTTTGCTGGCCGATGGGGTCAAGAAGGGGACAGAGATGAGAGCGAATGAGGATTGGGAGAGGGATCCGAGTGTAATATTTGAGGAGGAACAATGGCAAAAGATCTGCACATATATGAAGGCAGTGTCTAGAAGCACCCAGCTGAGACTCGTACAGTATAATGTCTTGCATAGAACATACTTGACACAGAGGAGAATACATAAAATGAACCCAACAAGGCCTGATGTGTGCCCAAGATGTGGGGCGGAAGGGGTCCAATATCAGCACATGTTATGGCAATATCTGATACTTGGAAAATTCCAGGAGGGAATATTGACCAAGAGAGTCTACTAGGACAGTTTCCCAAAAGGAAATCGGCGAAACTACTGGTGTTTGCCAAACAGAGAATAGCCATGATATGGTTTAACAGAATAACAGATTGGACACATGGCTTGATTAAAATGAGCAAGCACAGAGTTGGAGATGTTGATTAGGATCAAAACTACATATGGGAATGGAAACAATGAATATAACAGAATGGGCTACAATATTGAGTGGATTGGTGTATTCTTCCAAAAAGAGGCTGTGAAGTTTTAACGTTGGCTTTTAATATTGGTGTAGTAAGACTCTGCAATGGAGATTGATGCAGTTTCGCATCTGTGTGGCAGTGCGTGTCCACATTTCTTCTTTCAACATCTTTTGGTACCCATTGTTTTAAGTATTCGTGACCTGGAGTTGGGGTGGGTGTGAAAGAGGGGGAAGAAATGGGAGCAGGAGGGTGGTTTGGAAATTGAGATGTTGCTGTATTTCATTTGTAGGATACAACTTGATTCTGGTTGTATAAAACTCAATAAAGAGATTTTAAAAATAAATCAAAGGTCAGTCTATTTCAACAAAGGCAATGCAAGACTAGGCTGGGAGTGCACCCAATAGGGACAGCCACCAAGGCCTTACATATTATAAAAATGAATTTTATTTGCCAGCAAAAATCCTAGAGCAACACGCCAGGCAGTGGTCCCATGGCTCACCTCTGGCTGGACAACCGGGTCAAAGGAAAGCACTAGAACTGATGAAGACACCTCTGGGTGCTCTTCATGGAGCGAGATGGTAAGGAATATGTAAACAGCTACTCAATGGGCACAAGAGCCAAGACAGCCTATGGGCTGTTGCAGAGACTACCAGTACCCACCCAAACCCTGGCATTTTATTTCCATGGACTTACAAGAATGTCATGAATAGGATTCCCTATGGGTGACAATCAACCTGGTCACTAAAATAGCACAAAAGGAATACCAACGGCTAACAGGCAGCATATTGTAAATCTGTCCCACAGCACATCTTTCCCAATCAGGGATCTCAGTTCACATCCCATTTTTGGAAAGCATTGGGAATTGAAATGCGACTTTCCACTAATTACCACTCAGAAACTAAGGGCCAGACAGACAGCGAATGAGAAAATAGAACAGTACCTCCCACTGTCTTGGTGCTCAATCCTCCAACAAGTGGGTAGACCTAATTTGGATGTCAAAATTGGACAACAAGGGGTGGGGGTGCTCGAGAGCCCAAGCAAGATGGCAGCGCGGAACTGAAGCTCTGATGGTACTGAGGAATGCCGGCAACTCTCTCCCTTTGCAGGCCCGGGTCAGCACTGTAAATGGGCTCAGCAGGAAGGCTAATGGCCACGGAACCTTGACGCAACAATCAGCCGCTGGGCACCCCTGGCTCCAGCGCTACAACCGTCTGCACAATGAGGGACGCCCGGGGCGGAACACCTTCTGGCGTGCATAGTCCAAAACCGTGAGCTGTCCGCCGGCACAGACCGGGACACGGAGCGCCAGTGAGGCCCCCAAAGAGGTTGCCTTAATACATGCCGGCGGGGATGTTCACCCATCCGAAGACACAGAGGTGAGCAGCAGGCCCTGACCCATCACTTTGGAGGAGTCCATACCTGCAGTGGCAGTGTGGGATAGCACATGCGGGCCACTTCCGTGATGATCCAAGGGGCCGCCATTGGGAGCGAGCGGCTCCTTGGATCGTGCAGATATTTTCACTCTGTCCTCATCCACCCTGCCACCTATGGGACAATGGTCATACCGGGACAGCACTCCCCATATGCACAGACACTGGCAGTCTGCCATGAAGCAGGGGTTTTCAGCAAACGCACTCCCAAACCGCTCTTGGGACGCCGCCACCCACGCTGATCTGATCGTCGGGACGACTCAACTGCACTCCAGTATGGCACGCTCTAAGTAATAACGGTAACGGAGGAGTTACGGTGCATGACCGCCCTCTTTACCCCCTCGACAGAACCAGTATCACCAGGACCTTGAGCGCGGGAAAACTGAGGAATCACCCTTACAGCCAAGACCTTATGGACAGGTCTCTCGGTTTTGTCGGTACTAACCTTAGACTCACGAAGAGGAACCTCGGGATAGTCCCGATAAGTGTAGCTCCCTCGTGAGGGACCTCAAGCAATGGCTTGCTACAGAAAGCTCCAGAAATGGAGGCCTCAGGGCATACCCCGGTGTCTTAATGGAAATCTCCAGAAACTGAGGCCTCGGAGTAAACCCCTGTATCCAAAACCACAGATGAACTGGGCTGACGTTTAGCACCAGAACGGTGAACCTCGGTCCCATTGACCACCTTTTTGGGTGCTTTAGGCTATGGAAACAACGGCAAGCTGCCCAGGTGATCGCCACAATACGGGACAGGTGCAGGAACCCCCTGGTAGGGACGGGGCTATCAACACCCGGTTTGTTGAATACTACACCAATTTATATGCCGCCCCAGAACACATCCCTTGTCAAAACATGCAAAGATTTCGGAGGTCCATCATTGTTAGGAAAGATTTCTTAATTGTGAGTAATTTTCCTTCCATGTGGCAACACCTAAACTTTTTGCTGTTTTCACCAGGATCTAGATTTTGCCGAGAAGTGCAGCCCTCAGCCGCACTCCTCTGGGCTTTCGAACCACTCTTACGGGGAAACTGACATGCCCTTAAGACAGTCAGTACCGGGAAACGTTGTTTTCCGTAGTTTCTTTATCATGTTGCAGCTTTCGTGCAACATGACACAAGAGGGCACTATAAGCCAAGTTACTGCTCTCTTGGGTCTCTAGTCTTCTACAGGCCCTAGATACTCTTTTTGGATTGTAAATGATCAGTGCAAGTGAATCACGGATGGGACTGGTGGCAGCGATCGTTTCTTGTGTTTTTGAGCTCCTTTTGGCATTTTAAGCGCGTTTCTCGCGCTTAGCCCAAAATGGTGGCCTGGC
The DNA here is from genome assembly GCF_040938575.1 of Ambystoma mexicanum. NCBI lineage: Eukaryota > Metazoa > Chordata > Amphibia > Caudata > Ambystomatidae > Ambystoma > Ambystoma mexicanum. The sequence goes on along the minus strand of NC_090923.1, from coordinate 747,906,450 downwards.
TCCAAAAATGGCCAGACCACGAGGCTCTTTGTCCTGTCCGCTGACCGGCTTGCCCCCTTCACCTTCCCCAGGTCGAGCCGATCCGGGCCTTCCTTATTTGGGCATGTACTTTCCCGCGAGAAACAGATGCTTTTGCGGGCCTCTACAGGCCTTGTGTGTGCCTCCAGGATGTGGGCTGGGATGTCTGGTCCCAATACACATCCTGGGTGCCAGAGAGTCTAGTGTGGTATGAATGCCTGGGACCACCGTGGTCCGTGAGCGGTCCACGTATGGTGTGAGTGTTTTGTGAGCAGATCTCCCATTGGGTCCTCTCTGTTTTGGCGCGAAGGGAACCGTGGATAAGAGGAGGCTGGAAACACCACTAGCATGTCGATCTCCTGAGTTCTCACGAACGAAGGGATACAGGAGCCAAGTATCCTGCAACCACGAGGCTGAACCAAGGAATCGCTGGTGACCCGCTGAAGGACTGCTCCTCTGCACTGCTGTCGCTTTGTGAAACCCTTTCTACCTCGGATCGAACGAGAAGGCCTGTACTGGTACTTCGACCCTTGGAATAGCGGGGACAGCTATTCTCGGCACCTTCACCATCTCCTGCACGTAAGCCTTCGGAAGTGTCTCTGGGCCAACCAGCAGACTGACCAGCCTACCCAGGAGTCTGGCTCTGTAACCGCAGTCAGGTTGTGTTGTATTTCGAGTCCTTGTCACTCTCACACGGTTCGTACACTTGGCATTCCCAGGTCTGAAGTGAGTAGTGTACATTTGGCTGAGATACACACGGCCGCTCCGTTGCCCTGCTGTGGTAACAAACTGTGCGGGTTCACTGCGTTTGGGACACCCTCAACTCAACTCTGCTGCTGCAGAATCTACACGACGACGAGACGTCCCCTGCTCCTATCTGAACCTGCCAGCACTGAAACGGACGCGGAGAAGCCTGGGTCTGCCTGCATCGGGGACCGGTGAGTAGCATAGCTAGGAACTGGTCGCCCTCCTGCAGTAGCCCATAGCCTATCCTCGCTGTGTCAAACAGCACGCCTTTCCGTACTGCTTCTGCCCACAGTGGAGGCTGCGCTTGAGTCACGGAGCTCTGTTCATCTTCATTTGTTCACCGAACTGAACTGCCTGATTCCCTCGAAGAGACTCCCCTTTTTGCCCGTTGGCACCCGAGTGTGCAGGTACTTTTGAGCACAAGGCTCCACTCTTCGTAGGGTTTGGACTTCCTTTTAGTTAGGTGCCTCTGAAGACGGACTGGGTCTGATTATTATTCGCACTGCCTGTTTTCCTCCCCATCTCGGTGGTCTACACATTTCGTGCATCTAACGCGTTAGATTCCTTTGTATTTGTATATATATTGTATGTGTTGGTTTACTTGAGTTTTATTGTGATTTCTCGCTACGGTCATTGTTGCAAAGGCCTTGGAATAAATGTGTCTATATTTTTAATATAACACCTGTTTGGAGTAATCTCTAAGTGTCCTTGCTGTGTGTGCTCATTGCGGGCTTTCAGTCACCCTCACCCCTTTTGAGACCTAGTGTTCACCGCCGCGATCGCTACCCTGATTGGTCTGGCTTGTCCAGAGGTTACCCTGTTCCAAGAAATTGGGCTGGCCTTCTGAACCTCTGCCCCTCCCGGACAGAGTTCAGAAATCCGTCTTAACAATCATACTGTTCAGAATCACCAGGGCCCAACAGGATGCACAACAAACCCCTATTTCGGCAGCTAATATAGATTGCGCTATCCATTCTCTTTCACCAAAAGCCTCTGGGACGGATGGAATCCCAATAGATTTCCATCGAACCATAGCCGAAAATATTGCTCTCAGACTGGAAGAAGTCTTTGCCGGTGCAACCCCGAGGAGCCGGCTGCCACAGTCAATGCTAGCCGCAAACAGTGGTATTTCATACCAAAGGACATCCCTGAACGAATGTAGCTCGTACTGGCCAATATTGCTCATAAACTCTGATGCAAAGATCTTGGAAAAATGTCTAGCGCAAAAAATAGAGGTTGTCCTCCCACGTCTGATACACAAAGACCAAACCTGCTTTATTTGCAAAAGACATCCTGGGGACAATGTACGCAGATTGCTACACATTATTGCTGACTGCTCAGGAACAAAGGGATGCAATCCAAGCGATCGACGCAGAGAAGGCATTCGATAAGGTCCAATGGGACTTTATGTTCCTGGTTTTGACCGACTACGGCTTCCCACCAGCCCTCATCAACCTGATCTGACTGCTAAACACCGAACCGACGGCTTTGGCGACCACCAATGGCACGGGTCCACACGTTTAGCCTTCACTCTGGTACGCGTCAGGTTTGTCCCACTCTCTCCCTTAATTTATGCCCTATCCATAGAACCGATCGCAATCAAGTTACGTACAGACCCACATTGCGAAGGCCTACTACGGGGACGGGAAGAACACCGGGTCTCCCTCTATGCGGACAATCTTTTGCTCTGTAACGGTTCGACGTCAGTCCCGCATGTCCAACACCTGCTACTGGAATATGGCCCGATGACAGGATACCAAATTATCTGGGCAAAATCCGAGATTCGCCCACTAACTAAGGATCTCCCCTGGGACCCACGCGGTGTTGCCCCTTTTGGATTGCAAACACACCATATCAAATACTTATGGGTTAAAATTAGCACACATCGAGTATCTCCGAGACCTGAATTACCCCCATACACTGGAGCAAACTTGAGTCGACCTACAAAGATGGGAAACGCTACCCTCATCTCTAACAGGCAGGGTAAACACAATGAAGATGAACTCCATGCCTAAGCATATCTACTTGGCAATGATGCTACCTTGTAGCCTCACCCCTAAACAGTATTAAGAGTTGGACATTGCCATCTCCTGGTTTATATGGCGAGGGAAAAAAGCGTGCATGCGGACACCCATTCTTACTGTTGCTAAAGCGGATGGGTGCCTAGCCCTACCATTGTGGAGGAGCCATTACCAGGCCCCACAGATCTGCTGGGCAAAACGGTGGCTAAACGCGGGTGACATTACGAGCTGGATGGGAATAGAACTATCCCAGAGGGCCCCTCAGACTCCTGAACCCAGAGGTCTTTTAAGACAAGGTAACAGTATCTGAGATGGATGGGGATGCAGATCTTAATCCTACATCAATAATTGGGCCAACTCAGGAAGTTTTTCAAAAGCACAGATGTTTCAATAACACTTGTTAAAACACTGAGTACAATGGGCATCCACCTCCGCCGCACAGTATTTACTATCAAGCGTTCCTCAAAGCAATACATGAAAAAAACACAACTTCATACAATAAATGTGTCATACGTGACGTCATACTAAATGGCAACATAAGAAAGCCTACTCGGGGTTCTGATAGACTAAAAGGGAAAATGTAAGTTCCCTTTTAGCCTATCAGAATTGTGGTGATCGTGATTCACGATCAAAGATCGGGAAAAGTGGGTTTCGTGATTGCGTCTCTAAGGTCAGGTGGGCAACAAAGCCCACCGCAAGTGGAAGTCATCTTCCGTGTCATGAAAATACACAACATTCTATAGGTTTCTCAAACTATAGGGCTCCTTGCTATGTGGCCCTCTAAAATTGGTTGGCACGCTTGTGCCCTTCTGGAATATTCCACTCGCTAACAGCACGCAAGCTGGTACCGCACGTGCTGGGGGGTTGGCCTGGTCATGTCTCCCAACCCAATTAACCCAACATCCATCATCACTCTTCCGGTCTACCATTCAATTACTGCGTTTGAACTTGGCCTTGCAAAAGCACCCTGTGCCTGAGAATAAAAGGGAGTGAAAGTATGGCCTTATCTTCTGGTCTCAGTGTAGCTCGCTCCAAAGTCTATTTTCATCGGACCATGTGACTAGAGACCACGTTTTGAGCTCCTTTGTTGTATTTAATGCTATTAAATGAATAAAACCTGGCACTTGTAGTGTTTTTCCATTACACCTCAAACCGGAGCTCAGCTCGTTTCTCACGTTCATTGCATCTTCTCAAGTAGATAAACAGGATCTTGGCAGCCCAGACCCTTGACAGTGGGCCAGGCAAGCCTTCTCGAATCTTCCTTCGCCGTTAGCTATTCTATTCTGCTGCGCCACACTTTCAGCCCTTCATTCACAGGGTCCAAGTTTGCTAAAATGCGATGTGGAACATCCAGATTCTATGCACACATATATATTGGCAGAACCGCCTGCAGTCTATTCACTACGAATAGCCAGCCTTAGGATTCCTTCGCCTACTTGTGTTCATCTGCATCTGTACAAGTCTAAAACAGCTTTGCATTTATTTTCTTCAGTGCTTCTCCGCACATGCAATCCTCATTTTACTCCCGAAAAGTGGAATCAGCCAAAATGACTGAAATGTTATGACCGAATGCGTGATTTGGCCGAATTTCGGCCGTTCCAAAATTCAGAACGGCCAAAAAAGTTCGACCAGACCACTATATTGTGAGCAGGAGTTGCGGGGGTGTCCCCCACAGACCAAAAAATAAAATTAAAAAAAGGTCCCTACGGCACCAGTTCACCGATCACAGAAGTAAAATTGAAAATACATCTCCGGGACGCAAGGTAAGTAGGGGGGTGCGGTTGGGGGTGGTGGTGTGACGGGGTGTGGGCCAAGTTGTAAATGTTCGGGGGAGAAAAGACCGAAGATTATTTTAGAAAAATAAATCTGTCTTTTCTCCCTCGGCCATTTGGATAGCAGGCTTTCAACCCTGATCCCAAAATGTTGCTTAATTCGCCACTTCACCATCATATTCTATACAGTCTATATACTTTCTTCATTGGCAACTCTTCTGGGTGCGTAATTTCTGCTTCATATGATGTCACCAGTCTTCTCTTTCATTCAACATTACACTTCTTCTGGAACTTCCTTCAGAAGACCGTAATTTCTTCGCGGATACATATAGGGTTTTCCCAATGGATACCTTGTTTCAAGGACTCTTCGCGGTATAGGTACCATTACTGGTTTTACGCATGTCGCAATTTCCTGCTGCCAACATATATGCAGAATGGGGGCGGGGCTTCCAGTAGAGGTACTTGGCTCCTCCTCTACACTCCCATCGATTTTTAGCCACCCGCCGACACAGCTCCCACCCCATATCAAATCCCATCCTTTATTGGGCCCGACACCAACGCAATGGCACAAATTACGCTGACACGGAATCTACTTTAAAGTAGCGCCCACATGGGTGAGCGTGGGGACACTTGACAATTGGAGGCAAGCATAGGCTCCACCCTCAACAAGACCCACTGTGGTTGCAGATTAGGATCATGGATTTATGCGAAGGCCATCAAATTATACCATTCCAAACCGAGCGACAACTGTAGGATCTTAAGGCCGGACGCTCCGTGCCTTGATATTACAACATAAATCAGACATATGCCGGAAAACTCCCCCAGCTCCATGTGAACTGGAATTGGAACATCTAGACGCTCACCCCCGCCTTGGCACCTTCTATGCTATGAGCATCCCGAATAATGTTGATGGGAACAGCGCCCTGGCAACGGCCTAGTCCATCGACCTTGGTATCACCGTCAACACTGGATATATATGATTATTTTGCAACCATACTGAGGACTTCAGTAAACATCAGAAACAGGGAAATACAATTCAAGATACTCCAACGCATATATTACACCCCGGCCAGATTGTTTAGAATGGGCCTGTTATCTTCCACCAATTGCTGTGGCTGTACGGACATGAGTACTATGGGACACCTATTATGGTCCTGTCCAAAACCGCAAACTCCAAATCATTCATTGGAAATTAATACCTCCACCCTCTAAAACACAGTGGACAGTCCTATTGGCTAAGATCTGCACCTTGGAATGCGCCGCATATAGACGTCAGAACCCAGACAATAATACACAGACAGATAAGCTCTATGAATTGCTGGACCCATTCATAAAGGGATGTCAGGAAGACAAATGATGCATGGCGCCGCCCCCTGGGGCACCACAGTCCGCTGACCAGACCCCGGCCACAATGTGCGGGACACACGCGCCTTAGCCCCCAGCATCCCTGCAACCGATGGCCCCGGCTGAGTACCCCTCTTGACGCCTATGTCTCGCCCATACCCACATAGACATACCCTTGTAATACAGTTTGAACAATAGTAGGTGGGTGGTGGGGGGTCAGGGTGGTGGGATAGGACCGGTTGGCCTAGGGGTAGGGGGGGGATAGACTTTGTTTACATTAATGCCATGGGGAGAATTAACAGTATTCCAGTTGGAATACTGTTAATTGAATGAATTGAATGAATGTGATGTATGCATCTCCATTAAGATGGAGATGAGAGATTCGAATGTACCCTGACTTGATGTGTTTAGTGTTTTATTATTTTTATTTAAATTGTATGCCCTCTAGTCATGGCATTTGTTGTATGTGGAATGCTGGAAAATAATAAACAGAATTAAAAAAAGAAATAAAATAGGCCTACAATAACAGTTGTCATAGTTAAATCAAAGCCATTACATTTTTCCTTACCTACAGGAGACAGTCTCGTACGACACCCACAGTAGTCTCGAATAACAACATGCCAGAGGTCCAGACACAATTGCAACAAATAAGAAAAAGCCCTGTAAGCAGCAAGGGTGACGTTACTGGAGGCTAAAACACTTAGACAATATGCCGACAAGAAACGCAAAACCACTGAATATAAAAGTAGGAGTCCAACTTTGGCTATACACAAAGAAACTACACAATGAATACCCTCTCGAAATTGTGCCCCCTATATGTGGGTCCATACTTGATTCAGGCGATCATAAATCCAGTCACAATGACATTAAAACCACCAGATCACATGTACCTCCACCCGGTGTTTCATGCTGAAACTAATTTACAGGGAACTTTGCCAGGTCACTCCCCCGTTTCCAGTCCAAGCACAGGGGCAGGAACATGAAGCACAAGTCATTTTAGACTCTAAACGGCAGATAGTTTTCTAGTACTTAATAGACAGCAAGGGGTATGGCCCGTAAGCATGGATGTCTTTATGGGTGAGTAAACAGGGCATGGGCCCCCACCTGCCCTCAAATGGGATGGGGGGGGGGAGACTGCAAGCAACTGCCACAATCCATTGCAAGGCTTCAATGACTTAAACAGAAGATTTCCTCTTCCATTACGAGGCTGCAGGCAGCACACGTTGTGAATTGGAATGTGGGAATTAACTGCAAGGTGGCAGACTACTGGGCCAGGTAACTGGACTTAACGTCTCCAAGCATTAACTTGGCTTGTGGTGCAGTTTGTAAGAACACACAGGAACCACTGGAAAGAAAGTATAGGTCTTATGCACTTTTCAAAACTGAAATGCGAGCCAAGTCCTGTTCTTAGCTTGTTTTTCTTACCTTTCAGTTACTTTGGCTTGGGGTTAGAGCTCGGACTGGGAGCTGGCCTTGGAAACAGCAGAGCAGAGCCGGTCCATACGTTGCAGAGTTTGGGCGGCTTGGAAACTTCTTTTTAATAAATCCATTTTCTAGAACTTCTTGTGTGTTGTGCTCCCCACTCATAATCCGGTCTGAGGCAATGCTGTGCGACCACCAGGAGGAAGTCAATATTTTGAGTTGACGTTTTGAAGGTTATGAAAAATATTACAAAAATCAATTAGGATCCTGTTTAAATATATTGCTACCGATATCTCCAGTGTGGAAACTGACCACCCCAATCCATGGCAATATATATGGTTGTGCCCTTTTATAAACACATAACTATTTGCTTTTTGTGCAATGTTTTCTGTTCTCTGCATTAGCCCAGCCAGCTAAAAGTTCCACACACAGAGATCTGTGTGCACTGTCTAACAATTTGTTTTCTGGATGGTGTGAAGAATCGGAGGGCGTCCTCACTTCTTTCCCCAATATATCCTCCTCCCAGGTGGCCAGGGAAAGGCTGTCGCTATCGGATCCTGACCTTTGGGGTGGATATGTGATGTAGGATCACCTGGGTATTGGAGATTTGGGGAGTGGGGAAAAGGCCCCCTTGGGTGAGACATGGTATCCCCCATTTCCCTTTTCCAATGAACCCAATATTCCCCCAGCCCTTTGTAGTTTACCAGCAGTCCCTTTCCCCATCTTTCCCATACATCATTTCCCAGCAGATCTCATTCAGGTACTGGGATGAGGAAGAGACACAACAGAGCCATACATCCTCTCTATAATGACTCTTATACACACAAACATTACTTTGGTACTGAGACGAGGAAGAGGCATCAAACACTGAAGAAAGACTGTTGGTTTGACAATGAGCGGTCTAGTCTTTCTGACATCGTAATTGATGCCGGTAACTTTAAATCGAGGACGCAATGGTAAGAGACTTCCGTTTCCCTGTGGGAACATGGTGAGACACAGGACGAGAAGCAGAAACCCGGAGGGGCAGCAGCAGCAGAGGAGCAGGAACCAGAGACAGCCAGGTCGAGACTTGCAAGCAAGCTGGGAGAAATGTAAGGTATTGTGAAACGCTGCAGAGACGCCAGAGGCAGGGATAAGTCTACTGGTCTTTGCAGAGGCAGGACTGCGAGGACAGTGCTTACCAGTGTTCCAGGGAAAGCAGCGAGGTGAAGCAAAGTCCTTTGCAGAGGAACCCAAGGTTGTGGAAAGGTGATGCGAGGTAGCGAGAACCGAAGGAGGTTTCCCATCGCCATACAGAAGCCGACAGACACACGAATGGAAACCGGTGAGTCTGCCCAGAAGGCAGGGGGACCACGTGGCATGTGGAATGCACAGCAGAAGCTGGGAAAGTGTCTCATAATTAAAAGGTCTGAGAACAGGGGACCAGGAACTTAAAAGAAGGCAAAGAAACACTGCCAAAGTCAAGTGGGCATTATTAAAAGCCAAGTGATCAATGAAAGGAATGAATGGTTGCAATGAACATTTTCAAGAGACAAAGAAGTAATGAAACATTGCCAATAGTCAAGTGAGAATTATAAAGAAGCAAGCTATTACTAAAAGAAATGAATGGTTGTAATGAACACTGTCAAGAGACAAACAAACATCGCCAAGAGCCAAGCAAGCCTTGTTAAGAGGCAATCAGATATAAACCTGGCAAAGGGTGCCAGAGGTATTGGACAAAAGAGATGAAACAGTGGATACGTTGCCTATCAGGAGAGTGTGATGGGAAGCTTATGATGGCTTGTGTGAAAGAATGATATCGAAGACTGAGTTTCCTAGCAGGAGAGTGTACTTATGCTGGTCTTTTCAAGCAAGAGCTACAAATGAATGGTTATAAAGCAAGCTATAATAAAGTATCAAGGATATGTGAATGAAGACTAAGTCAAGCTACACTGTAAAGCTGTCACTGTGGTATGATTCATATGAAGCAAATACAAGTAAGGTGTGTCGTTTTGCTTGACCTGTAATGGGTGGACTGTGTGGTCCGACAACTGCCCCTAAACCGAGTACACCCACCTAAGGAAAAGCCACTTTTGTGACTGACACAAGGAAAATATATGTGAACTGAAGTTGAGGAACTGAACTCTATAAATTAGTGAAAAGTGACTGAACCAGAAGAGCTAAGGAGTATCCCACGGAATTGTATGATATGAGATCTGGAAGATGGTGTTATTTGAAAACATTATGAGACTTGAAAGCATGGGGAAGGGAACCCCTATTTGATAAAGTGAACTATCCTTAACCTTGGGGAAGGGAAACACTTCTCATTTGATGCTGACATCCCTACATATTGCATACAGTTCGATGTAAGGGCAAGTATAGGTTTTGGACACAGACAGACATTTGCTTTGGACTTCCTGACACAGACAATCAATAGTTTCATTTAGGTAGGAAAATCCCACCTTGGCATAAGACAAACTCACATTTTACTTAATAAAGGTTTGTTTCCTAAAACTCTGTTCAGTTGGGTCTACTTCATGATGCCTTCACAATGGTCAGACTAAGCCTTTCATCTGCTCACCCTTAACAGGCTGCCAAAATGAGAAGTACTTATTTGGTGAAGTCTACTTTTGTTGATAACTAGGTCACTCCTTGTGTACTGCACAGAGCTGTATTTTCTCCTCGTATGTGTTCAGAGTTTTGCCATGATGGTTGCTATAGACCTTTATTTACCATAAAAATAAACCTATCTTTCCTTAACTATAATGGGGTTTCCCTACTTAAACTAACGAAATTTGGGTGCTCATCACCAGGAAATCCATGTAAGTTCAAATCAAAAGGAACTGTCTCAGTCAAAAAGGCACTTACTCTATCTATATCCATCACTACAATAAATTATATAAAGGTCTGCTTGTGCTGTAACCCAGGAGAATGACTCCCTTCTCCTGGATGTTAATGTTTCACAAAAATTCTCAGGTTGTTCAAAACAAACGTTCCATAAAAGTTCCAGCTTCTGAAAAGTAAACAAAACAGTTCTACAGAATCCTCATGGAGCTAGAAGAATGACTCCCTATCGTAGCTAGATCCCCAATGTCTTTCACAGTTCTCAGCTATACTTGTAATTCCCGTACAGCGGTTTTCTTTATGTTCTTTATTCTGTCCACACAGGACGACAAAGATGCTCCCAGAGTCCCTCTCGACTCTCCAGCACCACGCTTTCGTGAACTGCCCAGGGAATTGTTTTACAAAATGTTCACTACTCCGCTGACTTCTTTACTGTTCACCATCTCACATCTTCCCAGCTCCCTCCTGGACTTGTTCCTGTTACCTTCTCCAGGGGAACTCATCACTGGCTTCGCCAGGGGTTGGGGGTTGACTTTCTCTACTTAAACTTCCTTCTCTACACTTTTTCTACAGCCTTCTTCTCGCCACGACCAGCTACTGCTGGTGGTCTCTGCGTAGTTGTCAGACCTATCGGCCCACCCACAACAGGTCACGCCACCACCACAGTCTCCTGCCCTCGCCAAATATTCACCTACATGGCTCTGCTGTAGGTTACGGTAGGTAGTCTCTGTACTGTTGTCAGACCAGATGGTCCACCCACCACAGGTCACGCAACCCCCTCTGCGTCCCTCCCGGTTCACTATACTGGTGCCCAACCAACTCGCATGATGCTTCTCAGTTGGCTTGCTGTTTCTCTCGAGCTTTGGCGACGTGCATTACTGCAGTATCCTGAAAAGTCTAGTTTTACAGGCTTCACTGTGGCCCCTTCAGTCACCGGCTTCTCCTTCTGGACATATCACAGCTCTCAGCATGCTAGAACCGCGACAGGTCAGAGGATGATGAAGAACACAAAAGAATCTAACCTCTTCCAACTTCACTCTCAGGTTTGGAGATTGCAATCTCCCGGGTCTCGCTGGCGTCCTGCCGGTTTACCCTTTCGCCTCGCTCTTGCTCTTTCATCCCACTTCTTTTGCTATTTTATATAGTTTGGTCGTACCCTAGTGTAACGTTGGTTTGATTGACAGAAGCTGTGGTAATACTCTTCATGCTTCTCTGTAATGTTCATGTGCTCTTCGTTTCAGTCTTTTCAACATTCAATAAAGGGATAGTCCGTCTTCCTTCACTGTTCTTCCTTCCAATACTGTTAAAAGAAGGGCTTGAATAAGCTAATCGGTGTACCTTAGAATTTTTAACAACATCACGAATAACAGACTTAGAAGAAACAATATGATCACATTATACATGAGCACTTTGCGAAGGAACTATTCATAATTCTTATAGGCTTCAGAATCTCAAGGGAGCAAGAGTAAAGGAGTTCCATCATGGGAGGAGAATCTTTATCCGTAGAAGGCTTTGGCATTATTACTGTCCTGTGGGGTTTAGGATTAAAGAGGGCTTGTCCTCAGGTGGGGAGTTCCTGAGTTCCTCCCCATGAGGTCCTCCTGCATGTTACCACCCACAGGGGGGACTAGCGGTTAGCGGCCTCACATCCCTAGCCTCATGGAAAGGGTCTCCCCTCTGGGGAGATGTGACGTCATCCGATGGTTTGTCATGTACCTTAAATAGCTTCACACTACCCTAACTCACTGATTCTCCACTGTCAGCAGTGTCTTCCTGGGGAAAAGCCTGTCTGCAAGTCTGTTAAGCATTTCATTAAATTGTGGAGTCTAGTGGGGGTTTGGTTTTGCTTGGGGGTCACATGTCATCCCCAAACTATTTCAGGTAAATCAATTACACAACAGAACACTGAATGTTTTTAACTGTTTTAGTGAGGCTTGTATATTCCTTTGTTTTTCCCCATAAATATGCATTCTTGGGTTTTCATCACTGGCCAAATAAAAGTGGAAATAACTTTCCTACCATGTCTTTCACAACCCCCATTTCACCTTCATTTCTCATGTCAATCTCTCAACCACCTCTCTGAAACCTATCTCACAAACCTACCCACGGTCTCCTCTTTTACACTTATATTGCACCTTTCAGATGTTATTCCCTCCACCGGCCTCCTCTAGGTTCCTCTCTTAGTACAACCGTTCTCTCTCATAAGTCTGGTCCTTCTGTCTAGCGCTCTTCTTTTTTGCTCTCCCTGGTTTTTGTCCAGTTTAGCTCTATTGTGTCTCTGGACTGGCACCCTTAAGGTATCCCTCCTCAGAACCACCTTTGGCCTCTCCCTCTATTCACTCTCTCCCTGTTTCTATCCTCTCCCTCCTCATTCACCTTCTAAGTCCCTCCCTCATTCCATCCTCTCTCACTTGTCTATCCAAATTACTTCCACTTATCCTCCCCCTCTCAATGATCTTTCCCGCTCATGCTCTGACCCTACCGTCCTGGTAGACACTTACAATCAGACCATGCTGAAAGCCCTTGACCTCATTGCTCCCACTAAACTTCGTAAACCTAAACCTCGAGCCCACCTGAACTCCTAGGCCACAGCTGAGAACCCTTCGCAAAGAAAAAAGGAGCCTCGAATCACACTGGAAAAGTAACCCAACTGAAACTAACAAAGCTAGCGTTATTCTAGCCACTCTAAACTATAAAGAGGCCATACTTCAGGCCAAAAGAGATGAGTATAACAAACGCATCGAACAAGCTCAGTCTAACACCAAGGAGTTATTTAGAATCTTAAATGAACTGGAGTCACCTGCTACTCCTCCTGAAACCTGTTCCAAAGACAGTACCCCCTAGTACTAACATTCAAAAGGCCCTCCTTGGCAAAATCACCACTCTCCAAAACAAAATCATTGACAAAAAAAGCAGACTAGCGTGCAGCACAATATCCATCTGACCAGTGCTAGCACTAACCGCAATACTCTAAAACCATTCTCCTTCTCTCCCTTATCCATTACTGAAGTTGAGCACATCATTAATAACATCAAACCGTCCAACTGTCGGGGCGACCTATGTCCCCCCGCCATTATTAAGGAAGCCTCGCACAGTCTAGCTCCCTTCATTACCACACTCAAATTCATCATTCAGTTCTGGGATTGTCCCCGACAACCTAAAGGATGCCTGGGTCATTCCCCTCCTCAAAAAACCCACCTTGGATGCTAACATACCCACTAACTTCAGACCGAATTGCCACAGTCCCCTTCCTCTTAAAAATTCTTGACCGCGCAACATACTTGCAGATCCAAGCTTACCTGGAAACTAATAATCTCCTGGGAATGAGACAATCAGGCTTCTGCCCTCGGTATGGTAGGGAAACTGCCCTCTTAGATCTAAAAACTCAGATCGAAGACCTTAAAGACAAGGGCAAGCTTGCCCTCTTACTCCTTTCAGATCTCTCTGCAGCCTTCAATTGAGTAAATCACCAAATCCCTCTGCCGTCAACTCAAAACCGCCGCCAACTTCTCGGACAAAGCCACGGCCTGGATCACCTCCTTTTTGGAAAATAGATTGATGAGTCTTTACCCCTTCTGCCACTGCTGATCCCGCGCCAGTCACCTGCGGGGTTCCTCAAGGTTCGTGTGTTTCCCCGACACTTTACAGTGTGTTCACGAAACCACTCTGATATTTTGGACTATCTGGGTGTCACATATACCAATTACGCCGATGACACCCAGATACTCATCCCTATCACAGGTGACCACAAAACTGACACTCTAGCCATCAATTCCATCTATCAAATCATCCAGGCTTGGATGGCGCAGAATGAACTGTGCTTGAACGATGAAAAGACAGATTCTCATCCTAGGATCTCACCAAAGACTTATCAAGTTAGACCCGTCCTTCAAATCCTTCACTATTGATGGCAATACCATCAAAGTGGGCAAAGATACTAAAACACTTGTTATCTATCTCGACACCACCTTATCACTTTTGAGACAAGTTAATGCATCTTATACATGCAAGCTCATCACGGCTTGTCGTCCATTCCTATCACCAGCCAACTGCACTACATTAGCCAGGACCCTGGTCCTGTCTAAGATTGACTATTGTAATGCCCTCTACCTCAGCACTAACCAATGTAACATCAGCAAACTACAGATCATTCAAAATAATGCCTTTAGAGTGGTACTTAACATCCCTAGGAACCTCCACATCTCAGACACCAGACGGAGTCTCCATTGGCTATCAGTTTCCCAAAGAGTTTCTCTCAAAGCACTATCGCTAACACACAAAAGCCTCTCGCATCAAGCACCAAGCTACCTGGCTAGTAGATTTTCTCTACACACCTCCTCAAGACCACTTAGAAGTGCACAAACCAACTGCCTCTCCATCCCCAGCTTCAACCTCCAGAGACCAGGCGGCAGCAGTTTCTCAGTCATGGCTCTGAAACTATGGCACTCCCTACCCAACCCACTCAGAGCAGAACCATGCTGGCCTTCAAGAGCAAAACCAAAGCCTGGCTGGCAGCCCAAGACCAGCCTGATTACTAGCACCCACTGGCACTCCGCTACACTTGCCCAAACCTGCTAGCTGCTCTGCATGATTGTTACTATGTATAGTACTTGTATATTTTCTAAAATTGCATTTTTATTTTAAATTGCCTTTATTCCCTTCCCTTGTTCTCTTTTGTATGCACCCTATAAGATGCCTGTAACCTAAATCATGCGCCCGGATGCCATTGGGCCTGGTGCGCTTTACAAATAAATAAAATACAAATGCAAATACTTCGGTTTCTCCTGTACCTCTGCATGATAAATCTACTTGTCCCCCCCATGCGTCTGCCTCCAATGTCTGGCCAGGTCTCTTCTCTCTTTTCCTCCTCCCCCTTCTCAGTTGTCCTGCCTCTCGCTCGCATTCCTTGCCTCCCCTTTATGTCATTTTGCTCACTTCCCTTTCTTGTTTTTCCCCATACATTCTGTCTTTCCGCTCACTATGCCCCCGAATGTCTTCTTGGACTTTTCCTCCTGCCTATCTGTACCAATCTTTGCTCTGTTATTTCTTGCATCTTCCTACAATATCTCTGGATTCTTACTTCTCTTCCTCATTGTCTGTGTCTCCTTTTCACAGTTTCCTCTGTTGTCTTCCCAGTCTGTTGCTTTTGCGCCATTTTTATTCTTCCTGCTCCTTCAACTCCCCCACATCCCCCCCACTGACTTTCAACAGTAATGGAATAAGGATTGTTGAATAAGTTAACGCATGTGAAGCACAATATACAGAACCACAAGCTGAATTCCTGTTCCAGACAATGACTACAATGAGTTGTCTTGATCACACATGCTCTTCTGGGGTCTAGGTCTTGAATGTTGTGCAACCCATGTGACAGTTTAAAGAGATCGAAAATTGGCAGGTGTGATATAAAGCAGTCCTGGCTCATAGATTGCATTTTGGGACTTGCAATCCTGTATTTGCAATGAGTACAGGAATTAAAAATGCTGTGCTAAAATGCCAATTATAAAACATAATTGAAACTCTGTTTCAGCATATTTGTATGAAACAAGAGTGCATGAAGTAGTGATGATTGGTGGGAAAAGCGAGTAGTCATTTGTCTAAATTATTAGCTTTAGAAGAACAAGTTACTTTCTTACCTGGTAACATTCTTTCGATGGGATGGTCCGACGACGTATTCCATATCTATGACATGTAATCACCACAGCTGTGCTGCTTCGGAAACTTTTTCGGCGTCTGCGTCCTGCGTCGATGACGTCGATGCGCCGTCGTCGAGGACCTCCTCCGACGTCCGACGTCATCCGATGTGATAAGTAGGACGCACGACGCCCATAGCCTCAGTTGTAGTTTTTTCCCCCAGAACGTGTGACATAAGTCAACTGCCAGTCAGACACAAAGCCTTGCGGAACGTAAGCTGCAATCGCAAAAGAAATTCTGCAGCGGGGAAGGCCGGGCGGGAGCGATATGGAATACGTCGTCGGACCATCCCATCGAAAGAACGTTACCAGGTAAGAAAGTAACTTGTTCTTCGAGGGGATTGGGTCCTCCGACGTATTCCATATCTATGACAGACTCCCAAAGCAGTACCAAAGCAAGGAGGAGGGAAAGAATTTAGAATCAAAATGTAGAATAGCCAATCAAATAGCAGAGCAAAGGACCGCCTTGCCAAAGGCCAGATCCTGTGCTCGGATGGAATCAAGGGAATAGTGACGTACAAATGTATGTACTGAAGCCCAGGTGGCTGCATCACAGATGTTGCGAATAGGAACACCCCTCTGCAGGGCAGTAGACGCAGCCATACCCCTGGTAGAATGGGCCCGCAAGCCAGCCGATGGGTCCTTACCCGCCAAACGGTAGCACTCCGAGATGGCCAAAATAATCCAGCGAGACAAAGTCTGTTTCGTCACAGCTTGCCCCAAACGCTTTCCAGCGTAACCAATAAAGAGTTGATCATCCACTCTGACCCGGGACATGCGTGAAACATAAAAGCTTAAAGCTCTCCTAGGATCAAGCCTATGGAGCCTCTCCTCTTCCTTACCAGGATGCGGAGGAGGATAGAATGCCGGAAGAACAACCTTCTGGGCCAAATGAAATTCCGTCACTACCTTCGGAAGAAAAGAAGGACGAACTCTAAGGACAACCCTGTCCTTGTGAAATACAGTGAAGGGAGGCTTAACTGAAAGTGCCTGTAACTCACTCACTCTGCGAGCGGAAGTAACCGCAACTAAAAACACAGTTTTCAGAGTTAACAGCCTCAAAGGGCAAGAATGTAAAGGCTCAAACGGAGCACCCATAAGAAACTTAAGAACCAGGTTTAAATCCCAACCGGGCACCAGGAAAGGTGACGGAGGGAACACATTAGTGAGCCCTTTCAGGAACTGTGAAATCAAAGGGATTTTAAAGTAAGAACACTCTTCAGACGAGCGCTTAAAGATGGACAGCGCCGCCAGGTAACCCTTAACGGTACCCACTTGCAAGCCCCTGTGGGCCAAAGAAAGTAAAAAGGACAGAACCATGGGGATGTCACATGCAAAAGGATCCACATTCTGAACTCTGCACCAGTCGCAGAACTTACGCCAACGGCAACGGTACAGAGACTTTGTTGCCGGCCTTCGGGCCGAAAGCAACACCTCCATCACGTCCTCAGGGAGGTCCCAATCCATATACCTCAACCTTTCAGAAGCCAAGCGTGAAGGTTGAGGGATCTGACCTCTGGATGGAGAACCTGACCCCCCTCCCGTGAGAGCAGATCGTCTCGGTAGGGAAGACGACGTGGAGGGCAGATGGATAAGTCGAGAAGGTCCGGGTACCACGTCCTCCGAGCCCACGCCGGGGCAATGAGGATCATCCGGGAACCGAACTTCCGTAACCTCCGCAGCACTTGCGGGATGACGGGGACTGGAGGAAACGCGTACAGCAGCGGGAATGACCACTCCACCACGAACGCGTCTCCTAAGGCTCCTTCTGGAGGAAATTCCCGCGAGCAAAGCCTTTCGCACTTCCGGTTGACACTGGAGGCGAAGAGATCCACTTGAGGGGTCCCCCAAAGGGCGAAGATCTCCAGGAGAATCTCCTGAGCCAACTCCCACTCGTGAGAGATCGCGCTCTGCCTGCTCAGAGCGTCCGCCGTCACGTTTTCGGCTCCGGCCAGATGAACTGCCGAGATCGAAACTTCCTGCTGGATGGCCCAGAACTCGAGCTGCATCGCCTCTCTGCACAGAGGAAGTGACCCTGCCCCCCCCTTTTTGTTGAGGTAGTGCATGGCCACTGTGTTGTCCGTCAGGATCAGGACATTCTTCCCTCGCACAGACGGCAGAAAAGCCTTCAGGGCTAGCCTGACGGCCCTCAGCTCCAACAGATTGATATGGAGTCTGGACTCCGACGGAGACCAACGACCGCTGACTGTCAGCCCGTTGGCATGAGCTCCCCATCCCGTGAGGGATGCATCCGTCACGATCGTCACCTCCGGCCAGGGAAGCCAAAATGGAGCCCCCTTCATCAAGTTGCCTTCGACGGCCCACCACAGAAGGTCCCGGGCGACCGAGGACGGCACCTGAATCGAGTCCGACATCCTGCCGGAGGACTGCGACCATTGCGTCTTGAGTGCCCACTGCAAAGATCTCATCCGCAGGCGAGCCTCTGGCACCAGAAGAATGCAGGATGCCATGAGGCCGAGCAACCTCAAGAACTCGAACGCTGGGAGCGTCTGGGCATGCTGAAACTTGTGCACCATCTGCTGAATGTGAAGAGCCCTCACCTGGGGAGGAAAACACTGCCCCAGGGAAGTGTCGAGCACTGCTCCGATGTACTGGAGCCGCTGTGTTGGCGTCAAATGGGACTTCTTTAAATTGAGGGAGAAGCCCAGCCTGTGAAGGGAGCGACAGGTGATCGATAGATGATCCAGGACTTGCTCGGGAGAGCTCCCCCTGATCAACCAATCGTCCAGGTAGGGGTAGACGTGAATCCCCCCTTGCCTGAGATGCGCTGCCACCACCACCATGAGCTTGGTGAAAACCCTCGGGGCGGAGGTCAATCCGAACGGCAGGACCCGAAACTGAAAGTGCGAGTCGCCAACCGCGAACCTCAGGTACTTCTTGTGCTTGGGATGGATCGGCACATGGAAGTAAGCATCCTTGAGGTCGAGTGACACCAACCAGTCCTGAAGCTGAAGGGCCTGGAGGACTTGAGAGAGAGTAACCACCTTGAACTTGTCCTTCCTGAGGAGTTTGTTCAAACCGCGCAAGTCCATGATGGGTCTCAATCCCCCGTCTTTCTTCGAAACCAAAAAATAAGGGGAATACCATCCCTTGTTCCTCTCAGCTACAGGCACCAGTTCTATGGCGCCTTTCTCCAGCAGGGCTTGAATTTCCTGCGCAAGGAGCGAATCCGGACTCTGCAAAGAGAGGTTCCCTAGTGGATTGTCGCGAGGCCTGTGCCGAAAAGGAAGACAGTAGCCGTGGGTTATGATCTCCAGAACCCACACATCTGAAGTAATGGCTTGCCACTCTACAAGATGCTGCGCCAGCCTTCCCCCAACCGGCGAACCATGGGACATGGCCTCACGACTGAGTGGGAGCGGCTGCGGCTTTACCTGAGGGCAAAGAGGCAACTGCCCGAGCGGCCTTGGCACCACGGGTACCCTGTCGTCCACCTCTGGTACCCCTGCGTTGGCCTCTTTGACTGCCAGCTCCTCTCGCTTTACTGAAGGATGAGTAATAGCGAAAGGAACCACCCCTCCACTGCTGTCCCCTAGGACGAAAAGGCGGAGGTTGGCGAACTGCAGCGCCCAACGACTTCGCTGCAGCTTTTGAGGTCTGCAACCTCTCAAGGCTCTCGTCAGCCTTGCTGCCAAAAAGGTGTTCACCATCAAAGGGCATGTTGAGGAGCCGGGACTGCACATCAGGAGCAAACCCCGACTTCCGCAACCACGCAAACCTGCGTATCACGGTGCTCGCCGCCATGGACCTACTGACGCATTCAGCCAAGTCCAGACCCGACTGAACGGACTCACACATGGCATCCTTACCATCCTGGACCATAGCAAGGAAACCATCCCGTTCATCCCCTTCGGGAATATGTTCAGCCGCTAACTCAACACAGTTCCACAGAGTGTGCGTGAAACGTGACAAGGCACAAATGGAGTTGGCCGCCTGAAGCGCCATACCACCAGAAGAAAACACTTTCTTCGCCCAGCCATCAAAACGTTTGTCGTCCCTATCAGGAGGGATGGTAGGGTACGACGCCTGCTTTGCCGGGGCCGTGGCCGCCTGCACCACCAAACTTTCCGGAGTGGGGTGCCTGGTCAAGTAGCAGGGGTCGCTACTGGCTGGACAGTATTTACGCGACAAGGATCTGCCCACCGCCGGGAGACTCTCCGGAGCAGTCCAAGCCGCCGCCACCCTTCTCTGTAAAGCCATATGGAACGGCAGTACCGGGTCAGTTGGGGGACCAACATCAAGGATGTCCGTCAGATCATCCTGCACAAACTCCCCTGGGGGAGCAGACCATCCCAGATACTCAGACACCCTAGCCATAAGGCGCCGGTACGAGGAATCGGCATGGGAGCCAGGCTCAGGCCTACAAAATTCCACCTCCGGAGAGGTGTCCAGTCCACTGGCATCATGCAGTGACTGCCTCAAATCGTCAAACTGACTATGGCCCGAGACAATTTCATCTGGCACGTGACTAGGAACCAGGCCATCAGAATCCTCATCCGCCTCCGAAATATATTCCAGGTGGCGAAAAGGCACCCGAGAGTGCTTGCTCTTAACCAGAGCCTTCCTAGGGGGTACACCCGTGACACGGGGCACCTCCGACACGAAAGGCGTCGATGGCGTCGAGCGAATCGGCGCCGAGAAAACCGGCGTCGACGTCAGATGCAGCGCCTCCAGTATCGGCGGCGTCGACACAGCCCTCGAAGCCGGAGCCCCGAGCGTGTCCCTCGACGACCTGATAGTCGACGGCTTCGACGACGTCCTCGAAGCCGGAGCTTCGAGAAAGCCTGTCTACGCCCTCGACACCTCAGACGTCGATGTCTTCCTCGAAGACTTCACAGGAGCACACGGTCTCGAACGCGTCGAGGACCGGGACCTGGAACGGGTATGGCGAGAACGAGCCTCCTTGTCCGAACGGGACCGCTCCCGTGACTCGTGCCGACCACTCTTGCGAGCGGCGTCTCTCGACCTCACGC
Organism: Ambystoma mexicanum; assembly: GCF_040938575.1. Lineage (NCBI taxonomy): Eukaryota > Metazoa > Chordata > Amphibia > Caudata > Ambystomatidae > Ambystoma > Ambystoma mexicanum. The sequence goes on along the minus strand of NC_090923.1, from coordinate 747,885,619 downwards.
GGCCGACCCCACTCGGGGGCGCGGACGGCTGAGTACCCTGCGACTCAAGAATCGCCAACATTTTCTTCCCGAAGGAAGCCCATTCCTCCGGCGTCGCATGGCTGGTGGGGTAACCGACGTGCCGTGCAGAACCCTCGGAAGAGGACCTGGAAGGCGACCGGTGACGGCGCTTCCGAGAATGCCTCGAAGAGGCTGAGGAGTGGCGAGACCCACTCCTAGAAGAAGACTGACGAGACTTCCGACGATGATGCGGAGAGTCACCCCTCGAATCATCCGTCGAAAGCCCCGCCGACTTCGACTTCCGGGGCTTGGACACCCGACCTACCGACAACAACTTCTTACGTTCGCGTAAGGCTTTGGACGTGAGCGACTGGCAGTCGATACAGTCATCCGTGTCGTGGGCCTCCCCGAGGCACCAGAGGCAGGCGTCGTGCGAGTCAGTCACCGACATCTTGGACCCACACTCCCCGCACTTCTTAAAGCCCGGACGCGGGGTTGAAGACGAAGTGGAAGACATCGCCGAAGGAAATTCACAAACGAACAGGTTCGAAGAACCAGAAAGAACAGAACTCCAAAGAGTCGAGGCTTAGAACCGAGAAACACGAAGCAACACGTTCGCGGAAAAAACGGAACTGAGGCTATGGGCGTCGTGCGTCCTACTTATCACATCGGATGACGTCGGAGGAGGTCCTCATCGACGTCATCGACGCAGGCGCCGAAAAAGTTTCCGAAGCAGCACAGCTGTGGTGATTACATGTCATAGATATGGAATACGTCGGAGGACCCAATCCCCTCGAATCGTCATGCTGAGCAGTTAATTTGCATGTAGATTATTTCTGAGTGGTAGAAGAGAAACATTTATTTTTGCCAATTAAATGGATTCATACAATTGGGCCAGGTACCAACATATGTAGATGTCACAGATTTTTCAACCTGCATGCATGTATGTGTTTGAACTCTGACCTGGCTATCACTGGCTTCTTACACAGTCAATACAATGAGTTATGGCATGATACTGGCTATCTCATTGTACTGTGATAATTATTACTGATATTTACTTGATGACATCTTAAATCCTCGCTACCAATATTTTGCTCTATGATCTGAACTGCGCTCTTTTGCTTCCGAGCTAGGTTCGTACTATAACAATATATAAACATGAAAATAATAATAATCAGTACCATTTAGTTGGTTGAATGTTACATATGTTACTTACAGTGACATGAAGCTACTGTCAACTCATTGTGGTGCTGTATAGTTTACTATTTGTGCCACAGAGTCTTCAGACTGTAGTGGGGTGAGAGTGGCCAGGGAGCAATCAGGTTAGGTGTGCCCATCTGTTCTGACCACACATTGGCAGGAACAAGCTTACATGATGCACAGATATGATGCCCCTCCACAGAAAATGGACCATAGCATGTAAAATCAATTTTCCAAGTAGTAAAATAGCATTTAGTGACTTCCCTGGGGGATGCCCGTGCCCTACCTGGTAACTGAGTCTGCCTCTACCTATGCCACCACCCTTGGTATTAGGATTATGGCTTCCAAACACTTTTGTCCATTTTCCTTGCATAACTGAAAGAGTAGCTATGTATCCATGTGGCAACATGCAGCTACTGCCTTTAATTTGCATTAATGTGTGAATGATAATAACTGATGTGTTGGGGGCGCACTGGCTTTGGCATCTGAAAGCCCCACACTGCTTCAGATGGCTAATGAAATCGGTTTCTTCTCTCAAGGCAATCAAATCTCTATAAGGATGTATAAAGTAGCCTGGTTGCTTTATTATATATGTATACCAATTAGACCAGAGCTGAGAAGTGTCAAGATCAAGTGCCTAAATTGCAGATTGGGGTCAAATCCCACTTTTACAGTTTATGCTTGCTTTTTGAAAAAGCTGCACTCATTGTTTAATGTATATAATAATGAATTTAATTTGCAAATAGCTAAGTTTTGCCTTTGGACTTTCTCATGGCTACTTCTTTTAATTTAACTTCACCTAATGCAAGCATTCGAGTACCAAAGACTGATTTCACTCCCTGTAGTGTAATGTTCTTTATTTTCACACAGTCATGTCGATACATATGCAAATTTGTATATTAGCGGCTCTGCATTCTTGTCACACAAGGCCTCACAAATCCTAGACCCGGCCCGGATACACTGAATGATTTCAGGGTGCTTAATAATTAATCAATGCAAAGGCATTGCGAGACAGGCATGGTATCAAGAGAGAGGCAGACTCTGTTATTGATTCAAAACCTTTATTTACTATAATGCTGGGGTCGGTGTAATACCTAACTGGACTCAACTTCAAACGGATGGTTCCCTCAACTGATGTTTCCAAGGGCTGTCCATGTCTGAAAGTTCAAAAGCAAAATCCGTCTGTGTCGAAACCTATGCTTGCCCTCACTCTGATAAAATGTGGTAAAGAAAATGAGTGATTCAAAAATAAATATATACCAAGGCTGGTTTCAGGTGGTCTTCTCACCAGGTGTGGCTTTGTCAGTAACATCAAAGTTCAGAACAATCAAAAAGAGGTTGTTCATTAACTTCACCACAAAGTTCTTGCACTGGTATTTGGTCATTGAATCGAATCCAAAGCGTCGACAGACCATACCCTACCATTGAAAAAAATGCATCGGGGGAAAAAAAAAAACATAGAATGCATTTTGTTCAATGGTTAAGTATTTAGTTTAGTAAAAATGTGTTTCAATGTTTTAAGAAAGGAGTGTTGAGGGGGGGAACCCTCCAGCCCCCATTCAATTTTTTCTTTTAAAATGCATTCAATGTTTTTTTTTTTTGTTGATGCTTTTTTGTCAATAGTATGGTTGTCGATGGTTTGGCTATCGATTGAATCACTAGGAACCTCTTGCACTCTGTTCAACCAACTTCCAATGGCATTAGTTCCTGGGGATTCCTTTTCCAAGCTTCAATCCTTCCATGTTTCAGACAAAACAAGAAAATATATAACACAGTTAAATCTCAGGCTTCTCAGGGTTTCCTTCCCCAAGCTTAGGCCCCTTCAGTTCCAAACACAAGTTCAGTTTGATAACGCAGTTCCTCTCCGGCCTCTCAGGGTTCCCTTCCTCAAGCTTAGGCCCCTCTAGTTTTAAACACAAAATCCAACTTGTCGGGATGCACTTTTTACTTATTTACAGTTCCATTCATGCACAATCTTCTTATGGGGTAAAATCAGACTTTCAAAAACTCCAGGTTCTTTGCTCCTCCTAAGTGAGACCACTCTGATCTTTGGCCCCCTCTCTGTATTTCCTGTACTTGCTTTTCATCTATCCTTTCATCTTCAGATGCTTCCTTCATCCCTTTGTTATCTTCCACTTTGCTGTGCACACTTGCACATTCTTTGGCTTTCTCTTCTTTCACCTTGTCGTGCCCCTAGCACCTTCCTTTGATTCACTTTCTCTCCACTGTACCTGTTGCACATTTACTTCTTTACTTTCATGCACCCTTGCATCTGTCCTTTTCCTTATCGTGCCTCTTGAACACTTATTTCACTCTTCGGTGCTCGCTTGCACCTTTTCTTTACTTTCAGGTCGCTCGCACCCTTATTATTCACTTTCAAGCCTTCTTCTTCCTTTGTGCTCATTTAGCGCCTTTCTCTCACATTCCGCTCACTTTCTGCTTTCTCTCTCGTTTTCCGCTCTGTGTCGCTTTGAAAAATCTGTCTTTCTCCCTCCTTGCTCCAGCTAGCCGCACGCTCTCAAGCTTCTCTTGCTTACTTGTTTGAAACTCACCAGGTAGCGTTGCGCTGGTGAGCGGTCTCTCTGGGAACATGGGATCGAGGTTAGGCTCTCCGCACCAGCCCCTCACACCCCATGGGAACAGGACTCGTCCCAAGGGAACAAGCACTTTTCAACCACACACCGCCAGGACACAGGTTGCCTTGCTCCAGCTCCCAGGAGACACGGCTCCCGAGCGTCCCTGCAGCCCCTCACAAACACAGCACCAGTGTGTCGGCATGATGCTCTCCTCAGGATCCTCCAGGCTTCTCTCCCTGCAGCTCCCGGTTCCTTAGCTTCTCGGCTCCTGTTAGCATTCACAGCTCGCTCTCTTGATTGTGCAAAGCCACACCTTTTATACTTAAAACAGGAGTCAAGTGGAGTCAGGTGTGAGTAGTCCATGTTAAATGCCTGACCCTGCCTGACTATTTACGTGACAATCTAATGGTAGTAGGTGGCAGTCTTCCTTCTGCTTCTGAAGGTGTTTCTTGCAGGTAATCCTCACTACTCTAGGTTGCCTCTTCGTCTTCCCAGTATTAGTCGGAAATGGGGAGGGCGAGATGGAATATCCCATGAAGTCTGAGGAAGGGGTTTCTGATGGAAAATGGGGAGAGGGGAATACCATGTCTCGTCCTCGGGTATTCTCCCAATCCCTCGTGACCCTCCACTCTGATGATCCTACCTCGCTTGTCCAACCCCAGGGTCGGGATCCAAAAGCGATGGCCCTTCCCTGGCCACCTGAATGGAAGATCCCGGGGGAGTTGGTGGGAGAACACTTTCAGGATTCTCACAGCCTTCACAAGCATCCATTGCATTTCATTGAGCTTGTATTCAGAATTGTACCTATGCACATCACAATAAGCTCTTTCCACATTCTGTTTATGTATAGTTTATGTTTGCATAGTTTATATCCGTTACCTATTGTGCACCCCGTTCATGTCTTTAATAGGTGTTCCTGTTGAGCCTTAGTTTTTCATCATAAGATAACCTTTCAGAAAACACAATTGTCATCTGAACGTTCCTATTGAACAAATACCTCAAGTTAAAACGATATATATCCCCATATTTGTTGGTGGAAAGCTACAATAGGCCTTCCTGGGTTCCCCTCTGCAGCCTTCCAAGCATCAATATCACTTGTAGTTGGTAGCTGGTAGTTAAGTTGAACTCAACTCAATTTCTTTTGGTGTGCAGAAAGTGTGTTGCAAGTCTACAGTGAAAAAGGAGTGGTGTGAATGGTGAGTGATGTGAATCCACTGCCCTTCGATCTGTGCCATTATTAGTTTCATTAAATGTAAACAATCTGGGAAAGTCTTGCTTGCGCCCCCACGACTGAGCATGATTTGAGGCCTGTGATCTGTTGATTTATTTTAGTGGGTGGGGGGGTAAGTCTATCTGTGTCCTAGGCCCCAAAAACTGTTCAGAAGGCCTCTGACCCGGAAAAGCGCTCCTGGGAACCGGATCATCACAATGTGCATACTCATTGGTACCTGAATCTATATCGTCAACAGAACCCCACCAAGCCAGTGCTTCATTTGTGGGGGTGCTTGCCAGGGCCCAGCCCCAGCACTTATTTCTGAATTTCTGAGCACTGGCACTTATTTTCTCAGACTCATTCGGGTGAGGTTGTTCGGAAATATTATTTTAGCTCTCATTCAGTAGTTGGCACACAACAAGGAACAACAGTGTGCACTGGGTGTAGTCTCTTCAATCTGGCCTGCTCATAAGAACCTATGAAGCTGATAGGTAGGAAAGTGATAGTTTTCATGGCTAACAATGAGTTGCAAGGTAACAAAGCTGGGTGCTCCAGTCATACTGCATGACAATGGTGCAGCTCTGCTACTGCACTGTGGGTTGACAATAAGAGGACAGTCACCAGACCGCAGCAGCAGCAGCAACACAGGGGCAATGCCATGGAAAAGGCCACTGCCTAAGAGTGTCTGCCATGGGCGCCAAATTATACACTATGATTTTGCTGCAGTGTTTCACAGGCACGTTCATCAGTTCAGGAATTAATTTTCCTGCATCTGTCAATTTACCACAAGAGGAAAGCATGTTTAGTTTGTTTTCTGTGGATAAATGGTCAACATGTTCCATTGGCCGCATACTGAATCAGAGCAAAATGATAATGATGACCTGTTTAAAGAAGCACTCAAACATTTGCCTTAAAGTAGTATGTCTTGTTAGATTGAGAAGTGACGATTTCACATGCATATGATGAGAAGGAGTGATGTGTTACATATATGAGGAGAGTGATAATTTAACATTCACGAGTAAAACTAGAGTGTACCCGTGAGAAACCAAAGGGTGCCTCACCTACTAGTTCCCGGGGATCTCTCTCTCAGGTGGCCAGGGTACGGCCATCGTCTTTGGATCAGTGCGGGAGGATCACCTGTGTGAGGCGTCTTCGGGGAATAAGGGTGAGGCAACCGATAGTGAGACGCAGTATTCCCCTTTCCCGTACCCATGGTCGATCCCGTTTTATAGGATTCCCCAATGTCCCAACTCCCTCCCCTTTTTTGCACAAACGCTGGGCCGAGGAAGAGGATTACAAAGTAAAGAGGCTAACCCTTATATATCTTACATACAGGAAGACAGAAGCTTGGCATATTGTCAGGATTGCACCTGAATGCCTGCGCTCATTAAGTAAGACATAAAAGATTATCTAAGAAGGCTCTAACAAGGATTCATGTTCTTAAGCAGGGCCCATGTTAAAATCTGTGCGACTTGCTCTTTTATTGCCTCCTTGTATAGTCTTTCCTTGCTGTGTAAATAATGGTGATCATCTGCTTTGGAGATACTCAAGTTGGCGTAAGCTAGTTTCTCAAAAAACAGATTCTCAAGTTCAAAAATGGAAGGCAAGGGTGAAGCACTACTCCCCCTTACTGAACTCCTTTGGATAGAAAGGAGGGTCGAGAGCCACATCTGCCGAGGCCCGTTAGGTGCTACCAAAATAAGACTGCAGTTGCATGCCTTCCTGGAAATACGCAGAGACCCACAAAGAAGAGGGAAGGGTGAAACACTTAAAGGGCCTTTGCCCACCAAACCAGAATGAAATAATCTCCCAGGGAATGGACACCCATCTCCTGCTGAGATGCATAAGCCTGGCACATGCAGTCATTCTCCATCACAAACACTTCCACCATCGGGACTTTCCATTTCTGAAAGAATGGAGTGATGAGAGACATGCATATTTCCCATTTGTGAGGGTCATGAAAGAGTCTGATCAGGGCATCTGTTTCGAGTTCTTCTCAACGTCTAGATGGGATGCAACACATCAAATTGTTAAGGTTCATCAATGACACTGACATGCTTGAATAGGAAGAAATCCAGGTTCATTTATTAAGCTCACAGGTTGAACGACCCCCAGCCAGGGAAACAGCTATCAACTGACCAAACATGGAATCTAGAGCAGGTTGATTCTCATTCCACAACCTGAACCTTGTCATAAAAGTATGTAGCAACAGTAACGATAAAAGTGAACATTCCTATAACTATGCATATGTTGTCCCATCCACAGCAACTTAAGTAAACCCTTTTCATTTGCATTTAAAATGACATTCTACATAAAACAAAAACAAAAAGACTAAAAACTCAAACAGTCTAAATCATTGATACCAAATTAATGACTCATTACAATGATTTGACATTAAATCATGAGGAATGGGCACACTAAATTCTTGAGTAACATCTCCTCAAGAAATATTCGACTACATTTACATTAGCCTACCTGAATTCATACGACATGTATAATGGTTTGAGGTTATTTCAGTGCTTTAACAATCAGAATAATTTCTGTGTTAGCATCTACTGAGCCTATATTCCCAGGCTAAATATTCACCAATGTTCATGCATCTAATTGAAGACTGTTCAAGAAATTGATAATTGCCAGTTGAATTGATAAATGTTCACTACTCATAATGACTGTCCAACAGACGCTGTAATCCAGATTGCCAGAGTACTTACAGTGTTTGGCATAGTGTATTTGTCTAAGATTGCATACTGATAAACACTGTGTAATCAAGTGTTCCAGGGTTTCTGGAACATCTGTATTGTTACAAAATCGGCACACGTTTGCTTGCAAATCTATCAGATGTCGTTTTGCAAGAATATCTTTTACCGGCCACAAATTAAATCGCATGCGTAATATTGATAGTCTGTATTGTGATGTTGGTGCTCTAAGTAAGGGGGCAGAGTGCGCATTTTTTATGGCGGAAACCTGCTAACATCTCCCTTCCTTCATACTTTACATATTGTTCTGAACATCACCCCGCAAAAAAACATGCAGTCCTCACACCTCCCTTCCTTCATCCTTTTGACTTAAATGGAAGTTATTCATCCTGAGAACTGCCACCCTTTCTTTGTTCCATACTCCTCTGTCTATAACCAAAAAGGAAGAACCCAAATCCTTGACCACTTCCTTAGGTTCTGAGTACGAGGATGAACCCTTCCGTACCTTGATAGATATCTTTACCTTTATCCAATCACCTTCTTTCACCTTGAAGATCCTACAACAATTTCTCTGATCATAACGTGCTTTGGCTTTGACACCACTCAGGCATAGCGTCTCTCTCATGCATTCAACATCCACTCCCACATATCTTGACTTCTCATCCACCAAGGACACAGATGAGAGTTGGGTTTTCTCCCTTGCAAAACCTCAAAAGGTGACACTCCAATAACACTGTGGGGAGCTAATCTATACTGAAAGGTTCTTTCCATCACAGTGCGTACCCAATCACCACCTGTAGCCACCGCAATCCTGATGGCCTCCATCAGCGTCCTGTTGAAGCGTTCTTCACACCCATTACTCTGGGGGAGGTACAGGGATGTGGTAACTTGTTCCACACCATATTTGTCCAAGAAATCTTTGAACTCCCTGGACACCAATTGAGAGTCATTGTCCGAGAGGCACATATTAGGGAAGCCCTCCCTCCAAAATAACAGTTCCAAAAAATGAATACCACCGCTACTTGAAATGTCCTTTAAAAACAAATACCTCGGGCCATTTTGACAACAAATCAACTACCACCAACAGATAAGCATCTCTGGCTTCTCCAATGTTAAACGGCCCCAAAGGATCTAACGCCACTTCATCCCATGGTACTCTAGGACACTTCCAGACTACCATAGGAACTTTCTGCACTGTGAGTCCCTTGTCACCCTCCACACACTCCGTACACATCATCACCTGCTCTTCCACATCTCTGTCTACACTACCTGGCCACCAAAAATCAGATCTTACTAATCCTTTCGTCCTGGCCACCCCTAAATGGCCAACATGCGCTAAATCTACTACCGCTCTTCTCATTTTGCATGGCGCCACCAGCTGATGCCCTCTATACAAATAATTCCTTTGTACCCAAAGTTCATCTCTTACCCTGCCATATCCATCCATGGATACGTCTTTCTTCTTGGTATCATTCCTAATAACCATCGCCAACACTCTGATATAATGCATCCTCCAGTCATGCTGCATCCCATTCATTTTTCTTTAAACTGCTGTGCACCTGAAAACTCTCTCCTACCTCATCCTCTTCTGTATTCACTTCCCTCTGCTCCAGCGATCTGGACAAAGCATCCGCTACCACATTATTTTCACCTTGTACATGAACCATGGAGAATTGCAACCCTTGCAATGCACTCACCCACTTCATGATACACCTGGAGACGCCTTCCAATCCTCCCTTGGAAAAAATACTAACCACAGGTTTATGATCCATGCAAATGATGAATTTCCTTCCCCATAGATACCCCTTACATGTCTCCACACCCCACACACAGAGAGCTTCCTTTTCAACAACAGAATATCTACATTCTGCATCTTTCAAAGACCTAGACGTAAATGCTACAGTATGCAGTCCTAAATTATCCTCTTGCATCAACACCGATCCTAAACCATAATCACTGTCGTCCACAAATATCACGTTTCTTTGTCTTCCTCAAAGATTTTTAATATGGGTGCATTAGATATTGCCCTTTTGATATTTTCAAACTCTGTCTTACACTTCTCATCCCAACTAAAAGCTACGCCTTTACAGGTAAGTTTCCTCATGCTTCTGGTTTTATCGGAGAGCCCCTTAATTAACTTTCCATAAAATTCTACCAACCCTAGAAAGGATAGCACATCGCCCTTGCATTTGGGCGCCTCCATACATCTTATCGCTTCTACTGCATCTTCTTTGGGTTGTACACCCTCTCCCGATATTTCATGACCTAGATAGACACTCTTGTTGGCCTTAAAAGTGCATTTTTCCATGGCTATTTTCAAACCTGCTTCTCCCAGAATTCTCATCACTCTTCAGCCACTCATGCTCAACTTCCTTGCTCCCACACACCAACACATCATTCTGATAGCACATAACTCCACGCTCACATCCCAGCAACCTAATACTCTGAAAGACACTTGCTGCAGAGACTAACTGAAAAGGCATCCTTTTGCACCTGAACAGACCCACCGAGTGATCAAGGCTGTAAGATCTCTTGACTCCTCGTGCAATTCAATTTGATGATATGCTGATTTGAGTTCTAAAATTGAAAACACTTTTGTTCCAGTCACCCCTACCAACAAGTCATCGATCCTCATCCGCTATCACCATGCTATTGTCACACTTACCTGAGTCTCTGTGGGAGCGATTTAGTCCTCTGGCACTTCCCTCACTTCCTACTTGCCCAATAATGCTGGAAGGATTATCTGCCAAAAGAGTCATAGGTTAGAAGAACAAGTTATTTATCTTACTTGGTAACGTTCTTTCAATGCGATGTTCCTCTGACGTATTCCACATCTATGACAGTAATGACAACAGCTGTGCTGCTTGGGAAATTTTTTCGGCGTAGCCGTCCTTCGTCAATGACGCCAACACGCTGTCTCTCAAGGGCCTCCGTCGAGGTCGACGTCACCGGATGTTATATATAGGACGCACGGCACCCGTAGCCTCAGTTGTAGTTTTTTCCCAGAACGTGTGGCACCAATCTCCTGTCAGTATGACTGCAGAAAGCCTTGCGGAAACGTAAGCTGCAATCGCATAAGAAATTCTGTAGAGGGGCAGGCTGGGAGGGTTCGATGTGGAATACGTCAGAGGAACATCCCATCGAAAGAACGTTACCAGGTAAGATAAGTAACTTGTTCTTTGAGGGGATTGTGTCGTCCGACATATTCCACATCTATGACAGACTCCCAAAGCAGTACCAACGTATGGAGGTGGGAAAAGAATTTACAAATTTAGAATTTTAGAATGCCCAATCAAATTGCTGAATATAGGACTGCCTTACCAAAGGCCAAATCCTGCCCATGGATGGAGTCCAGGGAATAGTGTCTCACAAAGGTATGGACAGAAGCCCATGTGGCAGCTTCGCAAATACTGCGAATCGGAACGCCCCTCTGTAGAGCTGTGGAGGCAGCCACACCCCTAGAAGAGTGAGCCCGTAAGCCTACTGAAGGGTCCTTACCCGCCAAACAGTAACACTCAGATCGTCAAAATGATCCATCTGGACAAGGTCTGCTTGGAAAAAGCCTGACCTAAACGCCTTCCAGCTTAACCAACAAAGAGCTGATCGTCCACTCTGACCCGGGACATCCGTGAGAGATAGAAACTCAAAGCTCTCCTAGGATCCAACATATGGAGCCTCTCCTCTTCCTTACCAGGATGCGCAGGAGGATAAAATGCCGGAAGAATCACCTTCTGGCTTAAATGAAATTCCGACACAACCTTCGGAAGAAAAGAAGGACAAACCCGAAGGACAACCCTGTCCTTATGGAACACTTTGAAAGGTGGCTTGGCGGAAAGTGCCTGCAACTCACTCACTCTGCGTGCGAAAGTAACCGCAACTAAAAATACAGTCTTAAATGACAACAGTCTCAATGGGCAAGAATGTAAGGGCTCAAACGGAGCTCCCATTAGGAACTTTAAAACCAAATTCAAATCCCATCCCGGCACCTGGAAAGGCGACAGTGGAAACACATTAGTTAGCCCTTTTAGAAACTGAGAAATCGAAGGGATCTTAAAATAAGAACATTTCTCAGACAAGCGCTTAAATATGGACACCGCCGCCAGGTAACCTTAATGGTACCTACTTGCAGGCCCTTGTGGGCTAAAGAAAGCAAAAAAGACAAAACCAAAAGGAATGGAACATTGGAAAGGATCCACATTCTGTACCCTGCACCAGTCGCAGAACTTCCTCCAACGGCAACGGTACAGAGTTTTCGTTGCGGGCCTTCTGGCCGAAAGCAACACCTGCATCATGTCTTCGGGGAGGTCCCAATCCTTATACCTCAACCTTTCAGTACCAAGCATGAAGGCTGAGAGACTTGACCTCTGGATGGAGAACTCCACCCCCCTCCCGTGAGAGCAGATTGTCTCGGTAGGGAAGATGGCATGGAGGGCAGATGGACATGTCTAGGGGCAACTGCCCGAGCGGCTTTGGCACCTCAAGTACCTTGCTTTCTGTTGTGTATGGCAAGGCTTTGCAGAAGGAATGTTGTGATGTCATGTGGTGTGTTTATGCCTGAGTGATGGAATGCATGGGTGAATGTTCTAACCTGGTCAGTTGTTCAGCCAGAGGCCTGGGTGATGGGCTGCCAGTGTTTTATTGTCCTATATGTAACTTATTGATTGACTTGCTTGATAATAATGAACCTAGCAAGTCAACCTAAGAAGGCTGGGAGTCACTTCACTACACTTTCCATCTCTGGTACTCCTACGGTGGCCCCTTTGACTGGCATCTCCTCTCGATCTACCAAAGGAAGAGTAGTACCGAAAGGAACCTCCCCTCCATTGCTGTCCCCTAGGACGAAAAGGTGGAGGTTGACGTACTGCAGCGCTCAAAGACTTTGTTGCAGCTTTGGAGGTCTGCAACCTCTCAAGGCTCTCGTCAGGCTTGCTGCCAAAAAGATGGACACCATCAAAGGGCATGTTGAGAAGCCGGGATTGCACATCAGGAGCAAACCCCGACTTCCGCAACCACGCAAACCTGCATATCATGGTGCTCGCAGCCATGGACCGGCTAACAGTCTGCCATGTCCAGACCCGAATGAACGGATTCACACATGGCATCCTTGCCATCTTGCACAAGGGCTAGAAAACCATCACGTTCTTCCCCTTCGTGAATATGCTCAGCCGCCAAAGATGCACAATTCCACAGAGTGTGACTGAATCTTGCCAAGGCACAAACGGAGTTGGCTGCCTTTAAAGCCATACCCCCAGAAGAAAATACCTTCTTGACCCAACCATCAAAGCGCTTGTCGTCCCTATCAGGAGGGATGCTAGGGTACGCAGCCTGCTACGCTGGGGGACGTAGCCGCTTGCACCATCAAACTCTCCGGAGTAGGGTACGCTGACAAGTAGCAGGGGTCACCACTGGCTGGACGGTATTTTTTCGGAAGCGACTTATTCACTGCTGGGAGACTCTCCAGAGCAGTCCAAGCCACCACCACCCTTCTTTACAAAGCCATAAGAAATGGCAACATCCAGTCAGTGGGTGGACCTTGGTCCAGGATATCCATCATATCATCCTGAAGAAAATCAACAGCAGACCACCCCAAGTACTCAGTCACCCTCAACATGAGACGCCTATACGAGGATTCGGCATGGGTACCAGGCTCAGGCCTGCCAAATTCAACCGCCGGAGAGGTGTCAAGACCACTGGCGTCATGTAAGGACTGACAGAGGTCTTCCATTTGACTGACCAGACAGCAGATCATCAGGAACCTCAGGAGGCTCAACCCTCTCCTCATCAGAGCCTTCTTCCACCTCTGAAATATAATCCAAATGTTGGAATTAATCCAATCTGGATGGAGGGGCGGAGAAGGGCTCAAAAACAGGTCTCAGAGACTTATAGGGAGCCTTCCTCAGAGTTTCTGCAGCCCTCTGAGGCACCTCCGGCAAATTCTCCTCAAAAGACATCGCGGGTGCCGATGGAATCGGCGTCGACGTCGACCGAGGCACCGATGACTTCGACAACTGCTTCGAGGCCGGAGCCCTGAGAGTGTCCTTCGACGGTGTCGGCGCCGATGGCGTCGACTACTTCTTCGAAGCCGGAGCCTCGAGAGAGTCCCTCGATGGACACGGCGCTGACGCCTTCTTGAAAGGCCTCACAGGCTCCAACGGTCTCAACAGTGTCGAGGGCCGGGACCTGGACCTGGCACGGCTATGGCGATCAACCTTGTCTGATCGGGACCTCGCCGGCTCCCGATCGTGCCGACTGCCCGAGCCCAGAGGCGTACGAGTGGTGGCACTAGCTCGTTCCTTGCCGGCTTCGCTCGAAGGCGCTGACAGAACTGTGCCTTGCGATTCGAAAATCGCCATCATCTGCTGGAGGAATGCGTCCCATTGGGCCACCAACAAATACTTGGTGGGATAAGTCACCCACCTTCTGGCGGAGTCCTCCGACGAGGACGGGGAAGGCAACCAGTGACAGCGCTTCCAAGAATGCCTAGAAGAGGCAGAGGAATGGCGGGAACCACTCCGAGAACGAGACCCCCTGGACTTACGCCGACGCGGAGAGTCACCCCTCGAGTCATCGGTCGAAACCCCAGCAGATTTTGACTTACGGCTTTTAGAAACCCTACCTACCGATAATTTCTTCTTCTGCTCCCGCAAGACCTTCGATGTCAGGGACTGGCAGTCATCGGTGGCGTGGCTTTCGCCGAGGGACCAGAGGCAGACGTTGTGCGGGTCCGTGATGAACATTTTGGACACTTTTTAAAGCCCGACACATCATCACCTGCTCTTCCACATCTCTGTCTACACTACCTGGCCACCAAAAATCAGATCTTACTAATCCTTTCGTCCTGGCCACCCCTAAATGGCCAACATGCGCTAAATCTACTACCGCTCTTCTCATTTTGCATGGCGCCACCAGCTGATGCCCTCTATACAAATAATTCCTTTGTACCCAAAGTTCATCTCTTACCCTGCCATATCCATCCATGGATACGTCTTTCTTCTTGGTATCATTCCTAATAACCATCGCCAACACTCTGATATAATGCATCCTCCAGTCATGCTGCATCCCATTCATTTTTCTTTAAACTGCTGTGCACCTGAAAACTCTCTCCTACCTCATCCTCTTCTGTATTCACTTCCCTCTGCTCCAGCGATCTGGACAAAGCATCCGCTACCACATTATTTTCACCTTGTACATGAACCATGGAGAATTGCAACCCTTGCAATGCACTCACCCACTTCATGATACACCTGGAGACGCCTTCCAATCCTCCCTTGGAAAAAATACTAACCACAGGTTTATGATCCATGCAAATGATGAATTTCCTTCCCCATAGATACCCCTTACATGTCTCCACACCCCACACACAGAGAGCTTCCTTTTCAACAACAGAATATCTACATTCTGCATCTTTCAAAGACCTAGACGTAAATGCTACAGTATGCAGTCCTAAATTATCCTCTTGCATCAACACCGATCCTAAACCATAATCACTGTCGTCCACAAATATCACGTTTCTTTGTCTTCCTCAAAGATTTTTAATATGGGTGCATTAGATATTGCCCTTTTGATATTTTCAAACTCTGTCTTACACTTCTCATCCCAACTAAAAGCTACGCCTTTACAGGTAAGTTTCCTCATGCTTCTGGTTTTATCGGAGAGCCCCTTAATTAACTTTCCATAAAATTCTACCAACCCTAGAAAGGATAGCACATCGCCCTTGCATTTGGGCGCCTCCATACATCTTATCGCTTCTACTGCATCTTCTTTGGGTTGTACACCCTCTCCCGATATTTCATGACCTAGATAGACACTCTTGTTGGCCTTAAAAGTGCATTTTTCCATGGCTATTTTCAAACCTGCTTCTCCCAGAATTCTCATCACTCTTCAGCCACTCATGCTCAACTTCCTTGCTCCCACACACCAACACATCATTCTGATAGCACATAACTCCACGCTCACATCCCAGCAACCTAATACTCTGAAAGACACTTGCTGCAGAGACTAACTGAAAAGGCATCCTTTTGCACCTGAACAGACCCACCGAGTGATCAAGGCTGTAAGATCTCTTGACTCCTCGTGCAATTCAATTTGATGATATGCTGATTTGAGTTCTAAAATTGAAAACACTTTTGTTCCAGTCACCCCTACCAACAAGTCATCGATCCTCATCCGCTATCACCATGCTATTGTCACACTTACCTGAGTCTCTGTGGGAGCGATTTAGTCCTCTGGCACTTCCCTCACTTCCTACTTGCCCAATAATGCTGGAAGGATTATCTGCCAAAAGAGTCATAGGTTAGAAGAACAAGTTATTTATCTTACTTGGTAACGTTCTTTCAATGCGATGTTCCTCTGACGTATTCCACATCTATGACAGTAATGACAACAGCTGTGCTGCTTGGGAAATTTTTTCGGCGTAGCCGTCCTTCGTCAATGACGCCAACACGCTGTCTCTCAAGGGCCTCCGTCGAGGTCGACGTCACCGGATGTTATATATAGGACGCACGGCACCCGTAGCCTCAGTTGTAGTTTTTTCCCAGAACGTGTGGCACCAATCTCCTGTCAGTATGACTGCAGAAAGCCTTGCGGAAACGTAAGCTGCAATCGCATAAGAAATTCTGTAGAGGGGCAGGCTGGGAGGGTTCGATGTGGAATACGTCAGAGGAACATCCCATCGAAAGAACGTTACCAGGTAAGATAAGTAACTTGTTCTTTGAGGGGATTGTGTCGTCCGACATATTCCACATCTATGACAGACTCCCAAAGCAGTACCAACGTATGGAGGTGGGAAAAGAATTTACAAATTTAGAATTTTAGAATGCCCAATCAAATTGCTGAATATAGGACTGCCTTACCAAAGGCCAAATCCTGCCCATGGATGGAGTCCAGGGAATAGTGTCTCACAAAGGTATGGACAGAAGCCCATGTGGCAGCTTCGCAAATACTGCGAATCGGAACGCCCCTCTGTAGAGCTGTGGAGGCAGCCACACCCCTAGAAGAGTGAGCCCGTAAGCCTACTGAAGGGTCCTTACCCGCCAAACAGTAACACTCAGATCGTCAAAATGATCCATCTGGACAAGGTCTGCTTGGAAAAAGCCTGACCTAAACGCCTTCCAGCTTAACCAACAAAGAGCTGATCGTCCACTCTGACCCGGGACATCCGTGAGAGATAGAAACTCAAAGCTCTCCTAGGATCCAACATATGGAGCCTCTCCTCTTCCTTACCAGGATGCGCAGGAGGATAAAATGCCGGAAGAATCACCTTCTGGCTTAAATGAAATTCCGACACAACCTTCGGAAGAAAAGAAGGACAAACCCGAAGGACAACCCTGTCCTTATGGAACACTTTGAAAGGTGGCTTGGCGGAAAGTGCCTGCAACTCACTCACTCTGCGTGCGAAAGTAACCGCAACTAAAAATACAGTCTTAAATGACAACAGTCTCAATGGGCAAGAATGTAAGGGCTCAAACGGAGCTCCCATTAGGAACTTTAAAACCAAATTCAAATCCCATCCCGGCACCTGGAAAGGCGACAGTGGAAACACATTAGTTAGCCCTTTTAGAAACTGAGAAATCGAAGGGATCTTAAAATAAGAACATTTCTCAGACAAGCGCTTAAATATGGACACCGCCGCCAGGTAACCTTAATGGTACCTACTTGCAGGCCCTTGTGGGCTAAAGAAAGCAAAAAAGACAAAACCAAAAGGAATGGAACATTGGAAAGGATCCACATTCTGTACCCTGCACCAGTCGCAGAACTTCCTCCAACGGCAACGGTACAGAGTTTTCGTTGCGGGCCTTCTGGCCGAAAGCAACACCTGCATCATGTCTTCGGGGAGGTCCCAATCCTTATACCTCAACCTTTCAGTACCAAGCATGAAGGCTGAGAGACTTGACCTCTGGATGGAGAACTCCACCCCCCTCCCGTGAGAGCAGATTGTCTCGGTAGGGAAGATGGCATGGAGGGCAGATGGACATGTCTAGAAGGTCTGGGTACCACGCTCCCCTGGCCCATGCCGAAGCAATGAGGATCATCCGGGAAACAAACCTCCGTAACCTCCGCAACACTTGAGGAATGATGGGGACTGGAGGGAACGCATACAGCAGTGGGAAGGACCACTCCGCTACGAACGCGTCCCCTAAGGCTCCTCTTGGAGGAAATTCCCGCGAGCAGAATCTCTCGCACTTCCGGTTGACACCGGTGGCGAAGAGATCCACTTGTGGGGTTCCCCAAAGGGGGAAGATCTCCAAAAGAACTTCCTGAGCCAGCTCCCGCTCGTGAGAGACCGTGCTCTGCCTGCTCAGAGCGTCCGCCGCCGTATTTTTCGTCTCCAGCCAGATGAACTGCAGAGATCGAAGTCTCCTGCTGGATGGCCCAGAACCAGAGCTGCATCGCCTCCCTGCACAACGGGAGTGACCCTGCCCCCCCCTTTTTGTTGAGGTAGTGCATGGCCACTGTATTGTCCGTCATAATCATGACATTTTTCCCCCGTACAGATGGCAGAAAAGCCTTCTTTCTGTCAGGCTAGCCCTAGCCTGAAAGCCCGCAGCTCTAACAGATTGATGTGGAGTCTGGACTCCGACGGAGACCAATGGCCGCTGGACGTCAACATGGCATGAGCTCCCCAACCAGTGAGGGATGCGTCCGTCACGATCGCCACCTTCGGCCAAGGTTGCCAAAAGGCGCACCCTTCATCACATTGCCTTCGACGGCCCACCACCGAAGATCCTGTGCAACCGAGGGTGGAATCTGAACGGGATCTGACATCCTGCCAGAGAACTGTGACCACTGCATCTTGAGAGCCCACTGCAGAGATCTCATCTGCAGCCTGGCCTCTAGCACCAGGAAAATACAGGATGCCATGAGGCCGAGCAACCTCAAGAACTCGAACGCCGGGAGACTCTGGGCACATTGAAACTTGACCACCATCTGCAGAATGTGATGAGCCCTCACCTGGGGAGGCGAACACAGCCCCAGGGATGTGTCGAGCACTGCTCCGATGTACTGGAGCCGCTGGGTAGGTGTCAAATGGGACTTCTTTAAATTGAGGGAGAAGCCCAGCTTGTGAAGGGAGTGGCAGGCGACGGACAGTGACCCAGGGCTTGCTCGGGAGAACGCGCCCTGATCAACCAATCGTCCAGGTAGGGGTAGAAGTGAATCCCCCCTTTCCTGAGATACGCTCCCACCACCACCATCAGCTTGGTGAAGACCCTCGGGCGGAGGTCAATCCGAACGGCAGGACCCGAAACTGAAAATGCGAGTCGCCAACCGCGAACCTCAGGTACTTCCTGTGCTTTGGATGAATCGGCACATGAAAGTAAGCATCCTTGAGGTCTAGAGACACCAAACCAATCTTGCAGTTGAAGGGCCTGGAGGACTTGAGAAAGAGTTACCATCTTGAACTTGTCCTTCCTGAGGAGCTTGTTCAGCCCACCCAAGTCCATGATGGGTCTCAATCCCCAGTCTTTTTTCGGGATCAAAAAATAAGGGGAATACCATCCTTTGTTCCCCTCTGCTACAGGCACCAGTTCTATGGCGCCTTCCTCCAGCAGGGATAGGATTTCCTGCACAAGGAGCGGATCCGGACACTTCAAAGAGAGCTTCCCCGGTGGATTGTCGTGAGGCCTCTGCTGAAAGAGGAGACAGTAGCCGTCGGTTATGATCTCCAGAACCCACACATCTGAAGTAATGGCACGCCATTCTCCAAGATGCTGCACCAGTCTGCCCCCAACCGGCGTACCATGGGACATGGCCTCATGACTGAGCGGACGCGTCTGCGGCAGTGCCTGAGGGCAAAGGGGCAACTGCCCGAGCGGCTTTGGCACCTCAAGTACCTTGCTTTCTGTTGTGTATGGCAAGGCTTTGCAGAAGGAATGTTGTGATGTCATGTGGTGTGTTTATGCCTGAGTGATGGAATGCATGGGTGAATGTTCTAACCTGGTCAGTTGTTCAGCCAGAGGCCTGGGTGATGGGCTGCCAGTGTTTTATTGTCCTATATGTAACTTATTGATTGACTTGCTTGATAATAATGAACCTAGCAAGTCAACCTAAGAAGGCTGGGAGTCACTTCACTACACTTTCCATCTCTGGTACTCCTACGGTGGCCCCTTTGACTGGCATCTCCTCTCGATCTACCAAAGGAAGAGTAGTACCGAAAGGAACCTCCCCTCCATTGCTGTCCCCTAGGACGAAAAGGTGGAGGTTGACGTACTGCAGCGCTCAAAGACTTTGTTGCAGCTTTGGAGGTCTGCAACCTCTCAAGGCTCTCGTCAGGCTTGCTGCCAAAAAGATGGACACCATCAAAGGGCATGTTGAGAAGCCGGGATTGCACATCAGGAGCAAACCCCGACTTCCGCAACCACGCAAACCTGCATATCATGGTGCTCGCAGCCATGGACCGGCTAACAGTCTGCCATGTCCAGACCCGAATGAACGGATTCACACATGGCATCCTTGCCATCTTGCACAAGGGCTAGAAAACCATCACGTTCTTCCCCTTCGTGAATATGCTCAGCCGCCAAAGATGCACAATTCCACAGAGTGTGACTGAATCTTGCCAAGGCACAAACGGAGTTGGCTGCCTTTAAAGCCATACCCCCAGAAGAAAATACCTTCTTGACCCAACCATCAAAGCGCTTGTCGTCCCTATCAGGAGGGATGCTAGGGTACGCAGCCTGCTACGCTGGGGGACGTAGCCGCTTGCACCATCAAACTCTCCGGAGTAGGGTACGCTGACAAGTAGCAGGGGTCACCACTGGCTGGACGGTATTTTTTCGGAAGCGACTTATTCACTGCTGGGAGACTCTCCAGAGCAGTCCAAGCCACCACCACCCTTCTTTACAAAGCCATAAGAAATGGCAACATCCAGTCAGTGGGTGGACCTTGGTCCAGGATATCCATCATATCATCCTGAAGAAAATCAACAGCAGACCACCCCAAGTACTCAGTCACCCTCAACATGAGACGCCTATACGAGGATTCGGCATGGGTACCAGGCTCAGGCCTGCCAAATTCAACCGCCGGAGAGGTGTCAAGACCACTGGCGTCATGTAAGGACTGACAGAGGTCTTCCATTTGACTGACCAGACAGCAGATCATCAGGAACCTCAGGAGGCTCAACCCTCTCCTCATCAGAGCCTTCTTCCACCTCTGAAATATAATCCAAATGTTGGAATTAATCCAATCTGGATGGAGGGGCGGAGAAGGGCTCAAAAACAGGTCTCAGAGACTTATAGGGAGCCTTCCTCAGAGTTTCTGCAGCCCTCTGAGGCACCTCCGGCAAATTCTCCTCAAAAGACATCGCGGGTGCCGATGGAATCGGCGTCGACGTCGACCGAGGCACCGATGACTTCGACAACTGCTTCGAGGCCGGAGCCCTGAGAGTGTCCTTCGACGGTGTCGGCGCCGATGGCGTCGACTACTTCTTCGAAGCCGGAGCCTCGAGAGAGTCCCTCGATGGACACGGCGCTGACGCCTTCTTGAAAGGCCTCACAGGCTCCAACGGTCTCAACAGTGTCGAGGGCCGGGACCTGGACCTGGCACGGCTATGGCGATCAACCTTGTCTGATCGGGACCTCGCCGGCTCCCGATCGTGCCGACTGCCCGAGCCCAGAGGCGTACGAGTGGTGGCACTAGCTCGTTCCTTGCCGGCTTCGCTCGAAGGCGCTGACAGAACTGTGCCTTGCGATTCGAAAATCGCCATCATCTGCTGGAGGAATGCGTCCCATTGGGCCACCAACAAATACTTGGTGGGATAAGTCACCCACCTTCTGGCGGAGTCCTCCGACGAGGACGGGGAAGGCAACCAGTGACAGCGCTTCCAAGAATGCCTAGAAGAGGCAGAGGAATGGCGGGAACCACTCCGAGAACGAGACCCCCTGGACTTACGCCGACGCGGAGAGTCACCCCTCGAGTCATCGGTCGAAACCCCAGCAGATTTTGACTTACGGCTTTTAGAAACCCTACCTACCGATAATTTCTTCTTCTGCTCCCGCAAGACCTTCGATGTCAGGGACTGGCAGTCATCGGTGGCGTGGCTTTCACCGAGGGACCAGAGGCAGACGTTGTGCGGGTCCGTGATGGACATTTTGGACACTTTTTAAAGCCCGACTTCGGGGTAGAAGAAGATGAAGACATTTCTCAATGCAAAGTAGAAGAACCTAGCGCGCCGAGATTCCGAATCAAACACGTTCACGGAAAAAATGGAACTGAGGCTACGGGCGCCGTACGTCCTGTTCATAACATCCAGTGACGTCGACCTCGACGGAGGCCCTCGAGGGACAGCATGTCGACGTCATTGACGCAGGACGCCTAAGCTGAAAAATTTCCGAAGCAGCACAGCTGTAGTAATTACTGTCATAGATGTGGAATACGTCAGAGGACACAATCCCCTCGAATGATGGGTGAATAGCCCAAACCACCCTTTCCGTGTCCCTTCTTAATCTAGATGTTTTAGTTCCCCCTAACTAGGGTGTGGCTCACCTTTCTGTTTAATATGGAGAGCTCTCCATCCTGATCTTGCAGGGGCGCAGTGTCTGGGGCCCGGTAGGCGTCGTCGTAAGATGACCGCTAATAGCAGCTAATGTTCAGGTATATTTTCCATTCCAGATAGTCTGTCTGGACGAGTCGCAGCACTGGTTCTCTTGTGCCATGGCTAAGTTCAGGAAACCAGTTCACTCACTGGATTCGGAGTTGGCCTTGCAGGTAGGTTCAAATACCAGGTAAGTTCAATATCCCAGTTGCCTCACTGGTTTACTTTTATTGGTTGCAAAACGTGATTTAGAGTCTGAATGTGGAGAGCATGCAGTGGGTGAAAAGTTTTTAATTCTAACCTTTTGTCTTTCCCTCTTTTCGTTTTTCCTTTATACAGGACCGCTCCAGAAGTCACAAAGATGCTGGACGGCTGAAGGAGCTGGAGAAAGGATCAGAAGCAGTTGAAGGCGAAGACCGCACACCAGAGGTGAGTTGCTGCTGGCAGTCTTAGAGCGGTGATCTTCCGAGGGTGCTGGAAAAAGTAGCAATGTCCCGGTGCGAAGCCCGCTGTTAATCACCTGTTCTTTTCTTCCTTTCCAGGTGCCAGAATGCTGTGGGAGTAACAGGATGCAGGCGATTGACTCCAGCAAAGGAACCCGCTGCTTAACTCTTGTCCTCCTTTCCAGATGCCGACGATCGCGGGAACCAAACAGAGAAACAGGTAGACATGAGGATTCCGGGTAAGCGTGTGATACAGAATTCACACGAAGCGCGTGTTGGTCTCTGGGCATGGCTTATATAGGCAGCAATGCTCAGAGACTAGACTGCATTGCTGGCTTTGGGCTGGTATCCACTGTCCATGTTGGAGTAAGCAGGAAGTTCTCTTTAATGTGATTGGATGATGAGGTTTCTTTGGTGACAAGCTCCTGGTTATCAAAGCCTTCACCCATGCCGCTCCTGCCTGCCTTCCCCACCTGCCCTCACGAACCAAACATAAAAAGGGCCTGAAAGTGGAACCCTGGCCCGTAACCATGACAGCTATTCAAATGTCTCAAGTCAATACACAATCTGATCAACCGATTTGAATTCCTGTAAAAAGACAATGGGACTGACCCATTCTGATGCATGTACCCTTTCAATAACTCAACTTTCTCCATTTTCTTCAATTCATCCTCCACTTCCTTTCGTAGTGCCAAAGGTATCGTGTGTAGTTTTGCTACCTTTGGCTCTGCTCCTTTTTTCAATCGGATTTTGTGAACAAAGCCTTTCAAACAACCAGGTTCATTGGCACTTTGTTCATTTACACCCTTCTTACTGTCAGTTTTGTTTCTACTTCCTTCACCATCAACACCTGATCTGAATGACTTGCATCCAATCCAATTTCCAGCTCTGCCTGATCGCTCCAGGAGAGAAGTTCACCATGTCTGCTTGCTACATATATAGTGCCCATGGACTTTCTCCCTTTGAACTGTAACTCTCCTTCAAAACTTCCTACAATCTCTATTGGCACATCTCCATATGCAATTGCTCTTACTCCATCCACCCATAACATGCAGCATTGACATTTCTCCTTCCACACCTGCACACTGATTAAAGTGTAGTCTGCCCCAGCATCAATCAGCACAGATACAGGCATACCTCAAAACGTTACCAGCGCATAAGGCTTTTGCTTCTTCACCTTCCCAGCAACAGCATTCACAGAGTTCACCACCTCTCTCCCAACCTCACGATTATCATCATCATCATAATTCACACTAATCTCATGAGCCTGACCAGCTCCAAAGTTGAATTTTCTACAGCATCGAGCGAGATGCCCCTTCCTACCACATTCACGACATACTATGTGAACCGCTAAACATTCCTTGTCAAATGCCAGGTGTAACACTCCCACACCTATAACATCTCCTTCCAGGAAGTCCTCTGAAATCTCTTGAAGACCCCCAGGGAGCACTCATATCTTCTGAGGGAACCCATTGTCGACCCATGACCTTGTTGCCGTTGGCCTTGCTCTCACTGCGGTCTTCTGCCCTCCTGTCAGGCTTCTCATATTTTCTCATAAAACCACTTGAAGATTGTCTTTGTGAAGATTTGGAAACTTTATGTATAACCCCATCCTCCACCTTTATTTTGTCAGATCCATGTTCACTGCTCTTATCCACTTGAAGTGTTTTAATGCATTTATCCGTGTGCTCCATAGTTTTTGCTATTTATATCGCCATCTCCAAAGTGGGATTACGTTCCTTCCATAGTTCTTTCCCGATATTGTCGTTGGTACACTTTATCATTACCTGGTCTCTTAAATGTTCATCATGACAATGGGTAAATCTGCATTTCACTTCTAAACCCCTGAGAGATGTTATGAATGCTTCTATACTTTCCCCACTCTTCTGTTCCCTGGTGGCAAACTTGCATCTTTCAAGAATAAAATTCTCATCCACCTGGTAATGTTTATCCAGTTTCACTAGTGTTTTCTCATATGGGCTAGCATCTCCCATATGTTCTACTTGATTTATGCTTGGTTCAAAATGGCGCGGGCGCGCAATGCATTCTGGGAGCGCTCGGAGCCATGTTGGATATTTACTTCACTCCGCAGTGAAAGGCTGCACACATTTTGCTGAAGTGTTAGATTCACAGTGCTGAGACAAACATGCTTTTTCAAACTTGGTATGCAGTCAAGGCCATTTCTGCTGGGAAAAGCTAATGTTGTTATGACTTGCTACTGTTCTCCGTGGAGCATGTTTTTAGAGCAGGGAGGCCCTACGTTCCTTGGGGGGAGCTCTCGATTGACCCAGCTGGCAACCGACGGCTGTTCCTCAACTGCGCAGGTACAATTCCAGAAGGTTCGAGAATGAACTCCCCTTTTGTGGAGTTCCTATATATGTGGAAAGCCGGAGGGGTCAGATGAGACTTCAGCCAGAGAAGGACGCTCCGTCTGGCCTTCCTGTGAGCTGTAGCACTCTTCCTGGCTGCTCCCCGGAGTCTTCCAGCCGCTTCTGGACGAGATGAGGACAATAATTACGCTCACAGTGATGTATTTCTTTTGACTTCTTTACTTCTTCTGTGATCTATGTCCATGTTAGTTTTATGAGTTATTTATATGTAATTGTAAATCTTTGAATAAATAGCCGTAAAGAGCTTATTATCTTCAAAAGAGTACGTGGCTGTGAGTTATTGTGTCTGTCTGTTTATGGGTTGAAGTATTTGCTCTAATTGCATTGGTGATTTATGGTTGTTCTGTGCACTTTTCAGGGTAGAGCAATACATTATGGCGCTGTGAGCAGGGTTATTTGTGATGAAGTGTTCCAAATATTCCAGCATCTGTTTGAACGTAGATAGGCTTTGGTTATCTTGCAAACGAAAGTAATTTGGCAGTGACTGTTGAACTGTGTTAAGCTGTTTTTTCCCTTGCTGGTGTGTGCGTGCTTGTGGGAGTGATTGCAGTGAGAAAAGAAAAAAAAATAGATGTAAAGATGTTTTGTACCATTTTGCAGTAATGAATAGTTTGTTCAGGAAAAAGAGTGTTCCCGCTGGCAGTGAATGCTCTGATGTTATCATACCAGGCTGGACTAAGAGTCCATATGATAAGTTGGCTCATGCATGGGCATGTGGTGCTGGGCTAAGTGAGACCTGGGATCAAGGATTGGGGGATGCCGATCCGGCTGATGTAATTGCATGCTTGCAACAAGTTTCAGTAGAACGTGGTAAAGAATGTGTGGCATTGGGCAGGCGAGGTTGGGTTCTTTTGCATGCTTATAGGAAAATACATCAGAGGCAAATGGATATGAAAAATGAGGTTGAGATTAGAGAGAGAGCTAGCTGCAGAACGTCAGACTGCGTTAATGCAGCAGATTCAAATGAAACTGTTTAAAGATAAGGCCGACACATATCAGGTGGTGGCTGAGAGGGCAGCAGTCAGAGTAGCTTGTTATAAGTATAGGAAAAGACGGGGAGGGGTCAACAAAAGAAAGGTGACAACTGTAATCGCTACCGCTGGCGCAGACTGGGATCCAGACAAATGGGATGGTGATATTTTTGATTCCACCAGTCTAGAAAGTAGTTCTGCAGAAGAGTCTGACCCCAAACCAGAGGTAAAATAGAAAACAGTGGCGGCGAAGCCTGTTAGAAGGTGGCGAGCCGGACCACACCCGCAGAATCCTGGTGGTGGTATGGTGGATTTAACCACGCTGGAAGATTACACACAACAGGAGGTTGGGGAAATTATTACCCGTTTGAGGCAAAAATCAGGGGAAGCTTTATTGACATGGATGGTGAGATTGCTAGATGGAGGTGCTGCAGGGTTGCTGGTAGATTCTACCGATTCACCGCGTTTTTTACCCCTGTCAATTGACACCAATGTACAGGAGGTCCTAAGAGCAGGACCGCCCCCTGATGCAAATGGTCAAGATACGCACGTGTCTCTGTTGCACCTGATAGCCCAAGCATGTAACCGTAAATACCCCATTAACACAGACTGGCCTAGTGAAGAAACGAAGTGGTATACATTGAGAGAAGCAATTCAAAAAGTCAGAGCATGCTATGAAGAGGCGATTCACATAGATGCTCCTGATCACATGGGAGCCGTGCCGCTCTCAGTTTCAACTCGCAACATGGTGATTAGAACTGCACCACCCGCATACAAAAGTATCATTATGACTTTGCTCGTAGGTATGACGGGCAAGGCTACTGATGAGGTAGCAGATGCCATTAGGCAACTTGCAGATTTGGGAGAGTGGGACAAGAGTGATAACAAGCCACGGCAGGGAGAGGGGCGTAGTGAGAGAAGAACTGAAGGCAGGCGGCAAGATAGCAGAGACTCCCGAGTGTCCCGAAAAGACATGTTTTTGGCTTTGTTAAAAGATGGTGTGCCACATGAAGAAATTGATGGCACTGAAACCAGAGTAATGTATGAATTATACAAAAAACGAGGACTTGCAGCAAAAGAGCGCTATAAACAGGTTAAGAAACAAGTAGTCACCACACCACAGGGGGATGCCTCACCTTCCGCTCCTCCTGCAGAAGAACAAGATGAAGGGTCTATGGGGACAGCTTCCCAGTACCAACCGACATACGCTGATTTGAGAAAGGTGGCGAGTGCAATGCTAGAGGCAGAGTCAAGTCACACTCATTCGAAGTTTGACTAGGGCTACAGCCAAGCTCCGGCAGCGTCTGCCCGCATAAAAGTGGATAGGCGGCCTCATGTTAATGTTAAGATTTTTTGGGGGCCAGGAAATACACAAGGGGTGCGAGCATTGATAGACACCTGGGCGGAGGCCTCTTTGATTCATGGTAATCCGACACGATTTAAAGGCAAACAGTTCACGATCACAGGATTAGGGGGAAAGGAGACCCCCGCAGTGCAAACGCGAGTGGAGATGAAAATAGGCAATTTAAAGAGGCAGAAATATAAAGTGTTGATTGTCCCGATACCCGAGTATATAATTGGCTTTGACATTTTGGAAGGGCTAACCTTGGGACTTGGAGGTAAAACTTACCAGTTTGGGGTGAGTGCATTGATTTGTACCCCCATTACTGTAGGCAAATTGAAGATGCCCCCAGTGCAAGTGCCAGTGGCAACCAAGCGGGTAGCAATGAAACAATACCGCATTCCTGGGGTGCACAAGGAAATTTCAGACACCATCAAAGAGTATGTGGAGGCGGGTGTATTACGCCCTATTACCACATCATGGAACAATCCGCTCTGGCCTATTAAAAAGGGGGATGGGTCGTGGAGGATGACGGTGGATTACAGGGAGTTGAATAAACATACTCCTCCCTTAGTGCCCGCAGTCCCAGATGCTATTACTTTGATTGAGAATGTCCAAAAGTAGCTAATGCATTTTTCTCTGTGCCAATTGCTGATAAGTGTCAAGAGCAGTTTGCATTTTCGTGGGGTGGACGTCCGTACACTTTCACGAGACTACGCATGGGGTACATGCACAGTCCGACTATCTGTCACCGGCTGGTGGCAGAGCACTTAGACAAGATACCGTGTAAACCTGACATACAAATCTCGCATTACATTGATGACATTTTGATTCAGGGCAAGGATGAGCACAGCGTGCAAAGTCAGTTAGATGTCCTTATGGAAGGATTGAAAAAGGAAGGGTGGGAGATTAATCCGAGTAAAATTCAAGGTCCAGCTGAAACAGTGATATTTCTAGGGATTCAGTGGCATCTTGGGCATCGAGAGATGGTGCCTAAAGCTTGACAGAAAATACTTGAATTCACCACTCCAACGAACAAAAAGCAAGCTCAGCAGTTTATAGGACTGTTTGGGTTTTGGAGACAGCACATTCCCCATTTAGGGCAGATATTGGCCCCCCTCTACAAGGTGACACGAAAGAAATATATGAGTTTCAGTGGGGGGAAGAGCAGCAGAGAGCCTTTGAGATGGCGAAAGACACCGTGCAGCAGGTGCTTGATTTATGGCCCTTGAAGGAAGGCGAAGTGGAATTAAATGTGTCTGTGCAGGACAATTATGCTAACTGGAGTGTGTGGCAGAAACAAGACAGGAAACGTGTGCCATTGGGGTTTTGGAGCCGTAAATTGCCCGGTGCTGGTAGGGAATAGTTTCTTACCTGTAACTCCATTTCTCCAGCATTGGTATCTTTCATGGATTCACATGCTTAGAATATTCCCCGTCGTCAGGCTGGGAATCCCCGGTACATTATATAGACCCTTTCCCGTAGGAAAACTTTTTCGACGGTTATGCGTCCTATCCACCTCGTTTTGTATCATGCGTGCCCGCACCGTCAGGACGTCATGATATAAATACAGGACCCGCCCCCGCGCTCCCTCAGATTTCGGCCCCCAAAGTAGTGGGGGAACCGGTTTGCATGTTCAGGGGAGGCAGGTGGGCGCATGTGAATCCATGAAAGATACCAATGCTGGAGAAATGGAGTTACAGGTAAGAAACTATTCCCTTCTCCAGCATTGGATCTTTCATGGATTCACATGCGTAGAATAGATTACATAGCAGTACACCCCCAAGAGAGGAGGCGTGCATGCAAACCCATATACTTTCTTCGCAAGGCCCGTTCCCTATGATCATGTATACATTAATAATCGTTAACATAGGAAAACAAACCACATACAGTCATAAATTCCACAGGATGCAACCCCTCAGTAGGGGCTTACCTTACTGGAATAGGTGTCGGAGCACCGCCTGTCCCATCCGGGTATCTTCGGCATGTTGCTGCGACAGGCAGTAATGGCGGGTAAAGGTGTGTGTAGCCGCCCAGGTAGCCGCCATGCAGATGTCCCCCAGAGGGACTCCGGCCCACAGAGCCGTCGACGAAGCCGCTGCTCTAGTTGAATGAGCTCTTGGTCGTCGTAGAAGAGGCTTTCCTGCCCTGGAATGGCAGTACGAAATGGTAGATGATACCCATCTTGACAGTCCTTGCTTTGAAATGGCTTTTCCTTTAGCACCCAAACCATAGGCCACGAACAGTTGTCTCGTTTCTCTGAATGGTTGCGTACGATGAAGATAAAACTTGAGAGCCCTTTTTACATCCAATGTGTGTAACATGCGCTCCGCTCCCGAGCATGGCTCCGGAAAAAACGTAGGCAACACAATAGAGGAGTGTTTATGGAACACCGAAGGAGCTTTCGGTATGAACTGTGGGTTAGTGGCTAGGACTACCTTGTTCTTGAAAAATCGTAGGTATGGTGGGTCTACCATTAGAGCCTGAACTTCTGAAATACGTCGGGCTGAAGTGATGGCCACCAGGAAGGCCAATTTCCACGACAAAAACTTCAGAGACGATGATGACATTGGCTCAAAAGGAGGCTTCATAAGAGACGTTAAGACCAGATTGAGGCTCCACTCCGGCGGAAATTTCTTCTCTGGAGGGAAACTCCGAAAGAGGCCTTTAAGGAAGTGCTTAATCAGGCGGTCGCTGAACAATGGTGCCGAATGCCGTCGACGAGTAAACCTGGAAATGGCGGCCAGGTGTACTTTTATTGACGATACCGATAGGCCCTTTTGAGCTAAGAACAGCAAGTATGGAAGGAGCTGTTCCGGCTCAATCGATTGCGGGGCCAAACCTGGTTGATCCTCACACCACTGACAGAAACTTCTCCATTTGTACGTGTATGAGGCGTTTGTGGAAGGTGCTCTTGCCGCTTGCAGGATACGCCGACAGTCCTCCGGAATCGTTAGCCGACCGAATTCGGCGAAGTCAGGAGCCAGGCCGTCAACTTGAGGCTGTCCGGATCGTGATGCCAAACGACACCCTCCTGTCGAGACAGAAGGTCGGGGGTCTTCTGGAGTCTCATCGGTTCCGCCACCGCTAAGTGTAGCAGGTCTGAAAACCACGCCTGTCTGGCCCAGTACGGGGCCACCAGAATTACCCGACATGGGTACCTGAGGATCCATTGCAACGTCCTCTGGACAAGGGGAAATGGAGGGAATGCGTACAAGAATTTGTTCGACCATGGGAAAGAGAACGCATCCCCCAGTGAGCCCTGTTGAGGCCATCTGCTTGCGTACTGATGGCATTTCCTGTTGTTCTTCGTCGCGAACAGATCTATGGAAGGATGTCCCCATTTCTTGAATACTTGCTGTAGTTGTTGGTCGTTCAGCACCCATTCGTGAACTTCGTTCATTTCTCTGCTGAGGGCATCGGCTTCCGCATTTTTCACGCCTGGCAGGTGGAACGCCAAGATTTGCATGTTGTGTTGTAGGGCCCAATGCCAGATTTTCTGTGCCTCCGTCGATAGGGACCTGGAACGTGTCCCTCCTTGTTTCCTCAAGTAGAACATCGTAGTGGTGTTGTCCGTCATGACACGCACCACCGAGTCTCTCAGTTGAGGAAGAAAAGATTTTAGAGCCCATCGCACTGCTCTCAGTTCTAGCAGGTTGATATGCAGGGAGGACTCCTGCAACGACCACTGGCCTTGTACCTGTAACGTATCCAGATGAGCTCCCCATCCGCTCAGCGATGCGTCCGTCACCACCGTCTTTTGGAACTCCGGTTCCAGTAGAGGCATTCCTTTCGTTAGATGAGTAGACACTCTCCACCAGCGGAGTGCTTGTACTAGTTGTTCGTCGACGACCAGTCTGTCGGACCAGCGACCTCGGCTCTGCGCCCAACGGTCCGCTAGAAATTCCTGGCAAGGCCTCATAAACAGACGGCAGTTGCTTATCAACGGAATGCAGGACGACATGGTCCCTAGCAGGGACATGTATGTGCGCACCGACACCTTGGTACCGCATCTCCATTCCGACGCCTTGCTTTGAAGTTTCTGAATTCTTTCGCTGGATGGTTTCACCAGGCTTGTGTGTGTATGAAACTCCGCTCCTAGAAAGACCAAGGTCCTCGAAGGCTCTACAGAGGACTTGTTGAAGTTTATTGCGAAGCCCAGTTCCTGTAAGAGGGACATTGTGGCCCTTAGACTGTTTCGTGTTTTTTCTCTGGACGAACCTCTGATCAGCCAGTCGTCCAGATATGGATAGACATGGTGACCATCCTTCCTTAAATGGGCCGCTATAGGGGCCAAGCACTTGGTGAACGTCCTGGGGGAGGACTTGAGCCCGAACGGGAGGACCTTGAACTGAAAATGCTTTCTCCCGACGACGAACCTTAAATATCTCCTGTGTCGTGGGCGTATTGGGATGTGAAAAGAGGCGTCCTGAAGGTCTAGTGACGACAGATAATCCATGGGTTGCACTGACCTGATAACCTCCTGGAGCTTTAGCATTTTGAATTTTAGGCTCTTTAGCCATTTGTTGAGTGCCCTCAGGTCGAGAATGGGCCTCCATTTTCCATTTGGCTTCTTGACAACAAAGAACCGGGAATAAACTCTGTGTCCTTCCTGTGTTACAGGAACTCTCTCTACCGCTCCTTTTCGCAACATAAGCGCCGCCTCTTGTCGTAGGATTCGGAGGTGGGGCTGGGTCGAAAAAACAGGCGGGAGACGTGGAGGCTTGTCTTTGAACTGTAGCGCATGACCCATGCGAATAGTATCTAGAACCCATCGATCTGTGGTGATGCATTTCCATTGGTCGAAGTGATAAGAGACTCGTCCCCCCAGGACGTTCCGAAGGCCGTCATTGGTTGCTGGTTTGCTTGTTCTTCGTCGACGAGGGACCCGAGACTCGCCGCCTGGAAGCTTGATAGTCTCTGCTTCTACGTGCCGACTGGGACGCTCGTCTGAACCCTTGTGAAGAGTACGAGGGCCTGTTAAATCCACGGTCCCTCGAGGCTCCAAAGCGGGAGTTTCCAGAAGCGCCCCTAAAGGGGCGAAAAGAGCGAAAGTTTCTACCCGTTTGGAGGGCGCCGAGGGATCTAGCAGTATCCGTGTCTTCTTTCATCCCCTTCAACGCTTCATCGACCTTTTCGCCAAACAGGTGTTCCCCTTCACATGGCATGTCAAGGACTTTGTACTGGACTTCAGGACGGAAAGTAGTACATTTGAGCCACGCTTGTCGACGAAGTACTACGCCATGGTTGATTTGTTTGAAGCCAGACTCTGCTAGGTCAACTGCAATATTAATTGCGTGGTTCGAGGCCTCTTCGCCATCCCGCACCAGTAACATGGCTGCTTTCCGGTGTTCGTCTGGCAGGTGTTCTAGGATAGGGGCTAGTTTGTGCCACATCTCTCTATCGTATCGTGACACGATCGCTAAGGAATTGGCTGCTCTTACCGTCGTCGCACCGACCGAGAGCACCTTTTTTCCAAAGGCGTCTTGCCTCCTAGCCTCGCTTTCAGGTGGAGTTGAACATTTTTGCTGTACCCTGGCCTTCCTAGCCGCTGCCGCCGACACCACCGAGTCAGACAGAGGTTGTGATGTTAGACATTTTGGAGTGGACTCCGGAGCTTTAAACTTTTTCTCAATCCGCCCCTTTATAGCTGGCTCTGAGAACGGATGGCGCATCGTCTTGAGACCTTCTTGCCACACGTGGTCCAGAATTGGGATGGCAAATACCGATTTCCTCCTTTGACCCATATGGTCAAAAAGAAAACAGTCTTTCTTCTGCTCCTCAGGAATCAAGCCGAACTCGGAACAAGCTTTTCCCATCATTGCATGGAAGGCTCCCACATCATCCGGAGGAGATGGCTGTGTCTGGCTCCTCGTAGACTCTAGCTCTACATCCGAATTCCATGTTGGGTCCCTCGACGGTGACAGGGAGATGTCTGACCCTGAGTCACCCGGTATAGAATCGGACTCCGACAACTCACCCTCCTCCTGCACTCGAGGACGATCTTTTACCGCCTGGGGAGCCGATGGGTTTTTAGTCGTCGAGCGAGCCGCACAAGTTTGCTCGTCGACGGAAGGTACAGAAAAAAGTGACGATGAAGTCCCAGGTTGAGGGATCTGCGTATCCAGCCGCTGCAGGAGCTTCTGAAGAGTATTAAGCACATCCAGAGACAGAATTGTCTGGGGGGTTAGTAACGTTGATGATATAGGTACCATACCCCCACTCGCACTCGTCGTCGTCGACGTGGAAGGCCGTAAGCCTAAATCCGACGGCTGCAGAACTGTGCCACCTTCACCTTCCGCCGAGCAGGCCGTGTCTGGCTGCAGTAAGACTTCAGGGGGGATCGGGTCATAGACCTCTGGCAGCCAAGCCATAGACTGAGTCTCCGTCGACGAAGGAATCCCAACCGCTGCTGTCTGAACAGTAATAGGCATCGTCAATGACACCGAGGTCGACGAGCAAGTAGTCGTCGTCGAGCCCTTAGACTTCGTCGCCGATTTCGATGCCGACTTCCCGGCTGAAGCGTCTCGACTCACGGTAGACCTGGAACGGTCCCCTGAGGAGGATTTTGACAGCGCTTGCCTCTCCGTCTTAGATGATGAGGAGGAGGAGGGCTTTTTATGTGATGAGGAAGACCCAGCATGCTTCCCCTTATGCTTGTCCTCAGCGCGGTTTTCTGCTGGCCGTACCTTTTTCGATGGAGGTTCTGACTTGCTCCTGGAGGCCGTGGAGCCAACTTCCGAAGCCGGGTAGGCACCCGCTCCGTCATTAAGCCAGTCGACCAGCCTTCTTTTACGGTCTTTAAGGGTTTTTTGGGAGAAACCCTGGCATATCTCACATGAATCTGCCGTGTGGTGCGGGTGGAGACAGTAGATACAATCCATGTGGGCATCTCCTTCATAAACTTTTTTGAGGCCACATGTCGCACAAGGGCGAAATAACGCTTTTCCAGACATAATTCTCCAGAATTTGAACGTCGCCGAAGCGAAACAGAAAAAACAACCTAGTTTCTACTAGTAGTAATCACGAGGATCCCACTACTTTGAAAGACGGTTGAAATCTGAGGGAGCGCTGGGGCGGGTCCTGTATTTATATCATGACGTCCTGACGGTGCGGGCACGCATGATACAAAACGAGGTGGATAGGACGCATAAGCGTCGAAAAAGTTTTCCTACGGGAAAGGGTCTATATAATGTACCGGGGATTCCCAGCCTGACGACGGGGAATATTCTAAGCATGTGAATCCATGAAAGATCCAATGCTGGAGAAACTCATATACTCCGTTTGAGAAACAATTGCTGGCATGTTATTGGGCTCTTGTTGATAATGAGCAAATGACGGTGGGCCATGATTTATTGATGAGGCCAGAAATACCAATCATGCAATGGGTACTGAGCTCACCTAACACACATAGAATAGGACATGCTCAAGAAGCCAGCATAATTAAATGCAAATGGTACATTCAAGACAGAGCCAAATCAGTAAAGGGTGGAGTGGGAAAATTACATGAGCAAGTAGCCAACATACCGCCCACAGATTACATACCACCAGAGGTGCCTCAAAAACGCGAGTCTCCCGTGAAATGGGGGAGTACCTTACAGCGATTTCACTGTGGAACAAAAAGAGCATGCTTGGTTCACGGATGGTTCAGCCCGATACGTGGGAACTGAGCGGTACTGGAAAGCAGTGTCGTACAATCCCAAAACCAAAAAGACAACGACAGGGAAAGGAAAGAGCAGTCAGTTCGCAGAACTTTACGCAGTTTACCAAGCATTGAAACAAGAGACCCCTGGTCAATGTTATGTGTACACAGATTTATGGTCAGTGGCGAATGGATCGGCAGTGTGGTTGCCAAATTGGCAAAAGAATGGATGGAAGATTCATTCAAAAGAGTTGTGGGGAAAGGAACTGTGGCAAGATATTGCGGAAATGTTGTTACAAAGTGAAGTCACTGCATATCATGTGGACGCACATTGTGCCACAGATTCATTAGAAGGTTAGTTTAATTCTGTTGCAGATGAACACACCAAGATTGCCTCAGTGGATGCAGAGGCTCGGGAAGACGAAATGGAGGGTTTGGCCAAATGGGCCCATCAGAAATGGGGGCACCTTGGAGAAAAGGCTATCAGGTGGGCACAAGCTCGAGGCATCAGTCTTCCTTTAGAAGTAGTGAAAACCATTATTTTGCAGTGTCCCGTGTGCCAACACCAATTGCATAGACCTATACCTCAAATTGTTCGAGGCACATTGAGAAGAGGAAAATTACCAGGTCAAATTTGGCAGATTGATTATATCGGTCCTATGCCAATCAGCAGGGGTTGTCAGTATGCATGCACTATTGTAGATACATAGTCGGGATATTTGATGGTTTTGCCGTGCAAACGTGCAACCCAATTGAACACCAGATTGTTAGATCATATTACATTATGGAGTGCCTTTGCAGATTCAAAGTGACAATGGGTCACATTTCAAAGGCAAATTAGTCCAGGAGTTTTGTCAGGAAAAGATCATTGAGTGGGTATATCATATTCCCTACCACTCAGCTGCAGCAGGGCTAATTGAACGAATGAATGGGTTACTGAAAGAACAGTTGCGCAAATCTGGAGACGACAGTTTGGCAGGCTAGCGTGATTGTGTGTTTGATGCGGTGCAAGTGTTGAACAATAGGCCTGTGTATGAACATGAAACTCCTTTGATGCGATTAATGACTCCTACTTTGCAGGTTCAACCCAATTCAGTAAGAGAAACACTGTTATAGTGGGAAATTACACCAGGTTCTTTAGCTCCCTATCGAGCAACTCCAGAGTCAGCAGGGGTAGACTTGCATTCTAATGAAGAAATCAGATTAGACCCAAGAGGAATAGTTGTAATTGAAACAGGGATTGGAATACAGATTCCCTCAGAGCATATGGGATGGATTGCCCCTAGATCTGCCTAGCATTGAAGGGAGTTCAAGTGTTGGGAGGGGTAATTGATGCTGATTACCAAGGCGAGATTAAAGTCATCCTAATGAATAGTGGGGATCAATTGTTATCAATCCACAAGGGTGACCGGGTGGCCCAATTGATAGTCATTCCCATTAAGTTGTCCATGATTAAGAAAGGGGAGCCACCTACAGTGTTAACTACCCATGGGGATCGCGGTTTTGGCTCTTCAGACAGCATGGTGCCGGGTGCAAAGGTGTGGGTGGAACAGCCAAGTGGTCCACCAGTGCCAGCAGATGTCATTGCATCAGGCAAAGATCAAGTGGTTTTAGTAATGGAGCCTGGTAGAAGGAAATGGCAATATGTACCCGCAGACAAATGTTACCCAAGAGAGTGATGTACAACACTGATAACTCTTTTTTTTCCAGGTTTGCTTTGTAGATCCTGGGTCTGGTTGGTGTGACTGTGGCACTAAATGGACTCCATTTGGACGAGTTAAGAGGTCTAATGTCACCGGCAAAAAATGTCACATCTGTGCCAGTGATCAAGGGGATACTGATAGTGATGAATCATTTTGTCCCCAAGCAACCCTATGCCTGTGCCGACAAGCCCGCCAGACCGAAGACATGGATCCGTGAATTGCGACAAATACATCAGAAGCAAATGGAAACAACCTTGATGCCAGTTGTGCAGGAGCCCTTTGTAGGACGGAGGAAACACTCTCCTATGATTACTCAAGAAGAAAATATGTGGATCTATTTGGAACAGCAAGTACTGAATATATCACACTTTTGTTTATCTGATGTGCCCAATGCTGAAGCTTTAGTGACTACATGTTTAGTAGCGGTGCCGACGCCTGTTCCGGTTTTAAAGCATATTTTCGGCGTCACACAATGATTCTTTAGTTCAAGACTCAGACATTAGACAATCTTTTTCAGTCTACGAGTACTGCCGGTTCTGCCAAGAAACTGACAAGAAGTGGAGAAATTTGACACGTGTGATCACGTACAACGTAACCCAAGGTGATGTGTGTTATATTATGACGTGCAAAGCACAAGAAATTGGTAAATGCAGACAAATAGAGTTGACCGATCAATACAATCATACTACATTCGAGAGGAGACTGTTCACGAATGTCACGCAAATGCACCAGTGTAAATAACACTATGTCTTGCATTCATACAGTGATAACTGCTAGTCATTTGAATCATGTGAAACTTCCAACAGGATGGCTCTTTTCATGTGGTAACATTACATATACTTATATTCCAGCTAACATTTCTGGAGGTCCATGTGCTTTGACTCGATTAGGACTAATGATGTTTCCTTTACACTCAACGATAACTCGAGGTAAAAGGTCAACCTTTGAATCTAAGGGGCTATCTCCTGACTGTGATTCACATGTACATTTGCTATCAGAAGCTGAGGTTTTAGCATTAACCCTTTCATTAGTAGGTGTTTGGGGTTTAGCTGCTGGAGGTTACAAATCTTTGATGAAATAGCGTGTTTAGTAGTTAAAAGTCTTAATCATACTTCGCAAGCTTTAGAAGAATTACTCCTTGATAGTCAAGTTATTAGAAAAGCAACTTTACAGAACAGAGCTGCTGTTGATTACTTATTGCTGAAACATAATTTAGGGTGTAATGCCTTTAAAGGTATTTGTTGCTTCAATTTGAGTGACCACGATACATTGAAAGTCATATTCGAGGTTTGAGGGATCTCATTTCTCAAGTGTCTCAAGATCGTAACAGAAACTGGTGGGATTGGTTATTTTCATGGATACCTGATATTGGGGGTACACTACGTTATATTTTTGCTTGCATTTTTATTATTCTGTCTATTATAATTGCTTGTTGTTGTTGCCTTCAATGTATTCCCAATTTAGCTTTAATATTTCGTAGGTTTCAGAGACCAGTTCCAGTGCCACCTGGCTACGGAAGATAAATATCCAAAGGGTGGAAGTGTTCTGCTTGATTTATGCCTGGTTAAAAATGGCGCAGGCGCGCAATGCATTCTGGGAGCGCTCGGAGCCATGTTGGATATTTACTTCACTCCGCAGCGAAAGGCTGCACACATTTTGCTGAAGTGTTAGATTCACAGTCCTGAGACAAACATGCTTTTTCAAACTTGGTATGCAGTCAAGGCCATTTCTGCTGGGAAAAGCTAATGTTGTTATGACTTGCTACTGTTCTCCGTGGAGCATGTTTTTAGAGCAGGGAGGCCCTACGTTCCTTGGGGGGAGCTCTCGATTGACCTAGCTGGCAACCAATGGCTGTTCCTCAACTGCGCAGGTGCAATTCCAGAAGGTTCGAGAATGAACTCCCCTTTTGTGGAGTTCCTATATATGCGGAAACCCGGAGGGGTCAGATAAGACTTCAGCCAGAGAAGGACGCTCCGTCTGGCCTTCCTGTGAGCTGTAGCACTCTCTTCCTGGCTGCCCCCCGGAGTCTTCCAGCCGTTTCTGGACGAGATGAGGACAAGAATTACGCTCACGGTGATGTATTTCTTTTGACTTCTTTACTTCTTCTGTGATCTATGTCCATGTTAGTTTTATGAGTTATTTCTATGTACTTGTAATCTTTGAATAAATAGCAGTAAAGAGCTGATTATCTTCTAAAGAGTGCGTGGCTGTGTGTTATTGTGTCTGTCTGTTTATGGGTTGAAGTATTTGCTCTATAATTGCATTGGTGATTTATGGTTGTTCCGTGCACTTTTCAGGGTAGAGCAATACACCATATCTGTCGTTTCCGGCAACTTCCTTAACACATCCTGTCCTGCTGGGCCCAAACAATTGAATAACCAAGCTTCCTTTCTCTCATTTGAGTAATTTGCCCCAAACATGGCCAGTGCATATTTTGTGATCCCCTCCCTTCAGTCTGACCAATGCATTCTGGGTTCCCCTGCACTTGCCATGAAAAATACTGGCGCTGGAACGTTCGCCATACTCTGTTATAGAGACTGACGATTCACAAACTCGCTCACTTCTTTAACACCGATCCGTCGGACGCCTGACAAGCAACATTATTCTCCTATACCATGTGGGATCATAATCCTATGTACTTGAATGTCAAATATCAAGGACTTTGCAGCGCCCACCAAGATTCAAACCAGCATATGTGCCAATGAGCCACTCACTGTGCGTATCACGGATTGTGATAGCTGGTCTCTGCTGTCAGGATCGCAGTTCTCTAATCACAAATAAACTTAATGAAGATCGATGTAATCCAGTCACTCTGAGCGTTCCGTGAGCAATGTGTCGCCAAGGCAACCAAAGCTAAAATGGCTGCCATGCAACTTTACGCCGCTGGGTGCTTTTCTGTGATTGCACACGGCATTACCACAGCAACAGAGTACGTCGTCCACGCAAGCTCACATCACCTCCTGGATTGTGTAGAGTGTCTCCATGGCAACGAGGCAAGTCATCCACGCAGCTCGCATCACCGTTTCCTTTTCCCTCATATTCTGGTCATGTGCTATGTTGCTCGACAACCGGACGCATCAGCACTTCAAAAGTAAACAATAAGAGTGATCTTGGCATACTGTTGCGTACCCCTAAGGTAGAAATGGAAAAGTCAAAATGTCAACTCTCACCAGCCCTCGCTTGGGTTTCCACTTTCACTCATTAAAATTAAACCCACTCGGCGGCCCAACACTACTCATCCCGCTCCGCAGGGATATCCATGTCCATGTCCATGTTGCAGGCGGTGGTCCTCTCTCTTGAAGAACTAATCCCCTCACTGGCACCGATTATTCATCTGCTGCAGCCAAATCCGAGGAGCTGGGCGTCCAACAGGGCCATAGACCATTCACTCACACAATGTCACCCGCTCTCAACTCCACAAGAAGCCGCCGGGGGTCGTCACTTGAGCTAGCTCAGGATCCTCGTTGCCAATTTTTGAAGCTTTATCAATGAAACTCACAGGCTTCAGTAGGAAGAAATCCAGGTAAATGTATTAAGCTCACTGGTGTAACGACCCCCAGCCAGGAAAACAGCAATCAACTGACCAAACATGGAATCTAGAGCATGTTGATGATTCTCATTCCACAACCTGAACCTTGTCATACAAGTATGTAGCAACAGTAACTATGATAACAGTGAACATTCCTATAACCAAGTACATGTTGTCCCATCCACAGCAACTTAAGTAAACCCTTCTAACACAAGTGTAGTGTGATAAGGCCAAGGCCTTGGCCTCATCTGGGGACTCCCTCAGACACCCATGCCAGAATGCAATGAGCCAGGCCTTCCCACCCCTTCTTACCTCAGGGTCTACTGTACTGGAGTACCCAGAGATCAAGGGATACGTGGAGGCAGAAGCTGCAAAGCCAACCTGACAGGGCCCTGGGACATCGGAAAGTCACAAGTAAGGGCTGCAGTGACAGGATCCACTACGAGGCCTCAATGCTCTGCTCCAGAGACCAGGCCTCCTGGGCCAGAGGAACAGCAGGGGACGCAGAGGTTCCTGGAGACCAGCAAGGGGAGGCGACTGTGAAGAGAGGAGAGGCAATGGCAGCGCCCCCCCCCCCAACCAGGAGCCTGTGTGATGTATGGGACCAGCTGAGACCCATGCATCTGATGGGTGTGGTCTTGATACGGAGGTGGGATCCAACGGGCCCGAGACTGAGGCCCCACTATACCACCAGGGATATTCAATCTTTAATGAGGCCTGCAAGGAGGATGCAGTTGTGGGAACGCTGGTCAACATGGGCTGGGTGTTTTTTCTTCCTTGAATGTGGCGATCCCCTGTGGAATAAGGTGGGTGGGGGGCATCCCGTGGGGCTCCATTTGATTTTTCCATGCACCAGGGAACCAGAAAACAGGTAAGTCGGATTGGCTATGGAAACGGGATAGGAGGATTTTGTTCCCCCTCCATGTTCAAATAAAACATTGCTGTTGTGTT
The DNA here is from genome assembly GCF_040938575.1 of Ambystoma mexicanum. Taxonomy (NCBI): domain Eukaryota; kingdom Metazoa; phylum Chordata; class Amphibia; order Caudata; family Ambystomatidae; genus Ambystoma; species Ambystoma mexicanum. The sequence goes on along the minus strand of NC_090923.1, from coordinate 747,844,436 downwards.
GTTGGTGGGCACCGTTAGGCAGAATCCTGTGCAGTTAGGGGGCACTACAGAAGATTAAGACTACAGGCGAGAGCAATAAATCCCCTTTGGTATCAGTCTGTACCATACAGATATAGTTGGTGATGTGGCTGAGCAGTCAGACTTATCTCAAGAGGGAGATGAGCAGTATGACATGCATTACTTACCGTAAAAGCATTTCTGAAGATTGTATCTGCTTAGATTCACATGCTGTGCATATGGTCCGAAATCCAGTGGCAACCGCGGAGTATTGCATCTTGTCTTTCGGGGGACCGAAAGGGGACGTCGGCATAGGCGTGTCTGAAACACTATCCCTATCGTGACATGTGTAGTACCCAAAATTCCTCACGCGCCCAGGTCCCTCTGATTGTATTTTTTCTGCCATGAGGGAGCCCAAGGCTATAGTGAGTGAGTACATGAAGAGAGAAAGTAGTAAGAAGTCTATGTTCCTTCCACCCCGAGCGGGGAGGCAGGGAGGGCGCATGTGAATCTAATCAGATACAATCATCAGAAATGCTTTTACAGTAAGTAATGCATGTCTTCTGATGCTTGTTAATCTGCTTAGAATCACATGCTGTGCATAGACTAGCGAGCAGTACCCGGAGTTGGAGGTGGGTTGTGAGAAGGAACAGTGGAAAAAAGATGTCTTAGTACTGCTTGTCCCACCTGAGAATCAGACCTAGAATGAGTGTCTAGGCAATAGTGTTTTGTAAAGGTGTGTACAGAACTCCAGGTTGCCGCTTTGCAAATGGAATCTAGGGGAACATTTGCAATGAATGCTATGGATGCCCCAGTGCCTCGAGTAGAATGTGCTCTAGGCTTGAAGGGCAGTTCTCTCTTTGCAAGAGTGTAACATAGTGTGATGCATTTGACAATCCACCTTGATATTGCTGATTTAGAGACAGGATCCCCTTCTCTACCAGCTGCCACTGAAACAAAGAATTGTTTAGTTTTCCTCAGTGGTTTAGTTCTATCCATGTAGAACATGACTGCCCTGCGCACATCTAGTGTGTGAAGGCTTCTTTCGGCCATGTTAGTAGGTCTCTGGAAGAACGTGGGTAGTTCGATTGACTGGTTCACATGGAACTTCGAAATAAATTTCGGCGCAAATCTTGGATAAGTGCGCAGAACTACCTTATCTTTGTGGACTGTAACAAAGGGGTCCAAAACCGAGAGGGCCTGTAGTTCGCTAACTCTTCTGATAGAAGTGATAGCTACTAGAAAGGCTGTCTTGTCAGTCAGGTCTTTCAGACTAGCTTTATGCATAGGCTCAAAAGGGGGTCCCATGAGCCTAGTTAAAACCACATTTAGATCCCACCCAGGGGCTGGGTGAGTGATGGGGGATAGATTATTTTAACCCGTTCCGTAAAGGCTTTAATCACAGGTATTTTCCACCACGTCGCCTTCTGCTGTGACGTGGTGTAGACTGACAACACCGCTAGGTGAACCTTTAAGGAATTGAAGACTAACCCATAGTCCAATAGATGGGTTAGATATAACACAATGTGTGAAGGCGAGCAATCGGTGGGATTGATGCCTTTGGAACTGCACCAGATGACAAAACGTTTCCATTTGCTGGCATAGCAATAACGTGCGTTAGGCTTTCTTGCCTCCCTCAGTATGTCCATGCATCTTTGAGGGAGTTGCAGATGTCCAAACTCTATGACCTCAGGAGCCAGGCTGCTAAATTCAGAGTTTGTGGGCATGGGTGCAGAGTCTCCCCCCTGTCCTGAGACAACATGTACTACGGGCGGGGCAGCTTGACTGGTGGGGAGAGGGACATTTCCATCAGGTGCGCGAAAACAAGGTTGGCAGGCCCACATGGGAGCCACCAGAATCATGGTGACTGGTTCCTGCTTGTGTACTATCTTGTTCAGAAGGGGAGTCAGGGGAGACCGTTCCCCTTGGATCGGTTCTGGGGGTACCTGGAGGCGTAATCTTGGCATTGGGCGTTCTCCTGAGTAGCGAACAGGTCGATCTCTGGAAACCCCTTTTCTGCGAAGACGTTGGATACAATGTCTTTGTGCAGTCGCCATTCGTACTCTTCTGGCAGAGGAAAATCTCTGCTGAGTACATCTGCCAGCAGATTGAGTTCCCCTGGAACATGTTGGGATATCAGGAACATCTTGTGTTTGAGAGCCCATATCCAGATGTTTTGGTACAGCTTGGATAGGCCTGGAGAGTGAGTGCCCCCCTGTTTGTTCAGGTAATACATTGCTGTTGTGATGTCGATTAGGACCAGCACTGTCTTCCCTTGCAGTTGCTCCTGAAAGGCTTTCAATGCTTTGAACCCTGCTAGTAGCTCCAGTAAGTTTATATGGTTGGACGCTACCTGAGGGGACCACACTCCGTGCGCTGTCTGTTGAAGCAGGTGAGCCCCCCCAACCCTGTGAGAGATGAGTCTGTCGTGAGAGTGGGTTCCACTGCAGGGGTGGTGAAGGTTTTCCCCTTCAAGAGGTTCTCCCTCGACCACCACTGCAGAGAGAGAACGAGGGCTGGCGAGACAACTAACAGATCTTCCCATTGTCCGCTGGCCTGACACCACTGGCTGTTGAGCCACTCTTGCATGGGACGCATGCGCAGCCGCGCGTGGGGAACCAAGTATATGCATGACGCCATCATCCCTAGTAAACGCATAGCTTTGCGTACCGTCACCTCTCGACTGGCTACATACTGAGGAACCTGAAAGAGCATGTTCTGAACCCTCTCGCTGGAAGGGAAGACTAGACCGTCTTCCGTACGAATTAGAGCCCCCAGGAACTGTTTTACTTGGCTGGGGACTAAGCTGGATTTCTTTTCGTTGATAGAAAATCCCAGGCTGAACAGTAGGTCTACTGTTTTTTGGGTGTTCGAAAAACAAACGTTGAACGAGTCCCCTGTGATGAGCCAATCGTCGAGGTAAGGGTAAACTAGAACTGAAAGTCTGCGCAGGTGTGCCACTGCCAGGACCTTGGTAAACACCCTTGGCGCCGAGGCTATGCCAAAGGGGAGTACCTTGAACTGGTAGTGTTTGTCCTGAATCACGAACCTTAGGAATTTTCTGTGCGCTGGCAGCACTGAAATATGAAAGTATGCATCTTTCATATCCAATGTTGTCATGAAGTCCCCCTGTTTTAGCAATGGGATCACCTCTTGCAGTGTTACCATGCGAAACTTCTGGGGCTTTATGAACTTGTTCTCTGGGCGCAGGTCTAGAACAGGACGCATGGTGAGATCCTTTTTGGGTACAAGGAAGTACACTGAATAGATGCCCTCGTTTACCTGAAGAATCGGGAAGGCTTCTATGGCGTCCTTTCCCAGAAGCGCTTCCACCTCTTGGATCAGGATCTGCAGATGTTCCGGTGAAAGGCGTCGATGTTTCGGCGGTCTGAACTGTGGAGGTCGGGCGAATTCCATGCAGTAACCGTGGGCGACCATCTTTAAGACCCACTGGTCTGAAGTTATCCCCTCCCATGCCTTGAGGAAAGATGTTAATCGCCCCCCGACCGGAGAGACATGGGAGGGGACCTGGACTTGGTGGTCATTTCTGACCCGAAGTTGACGCTCCTCTGGAATTGGAGCCTCTGCCTCTATTCTTTCCGCGCTTCTGACCCCTCTGGGTGTAGTAAGTGGGGCTTGCAGCAGGTTGACTTGAGTTGAAGTTGCCCGTGCCGAAATTGTTTTGAGAGGAGCGGGCTTGTCCTCGAAAGGACCGCAGAGAATTACTGCCCCTCTGTGAAGAGGGTTTTTGGGAAATTTGGTGCAGCGACTTAATAGTCTCGTGCTCCTTCTTGGCTGTCTCCAACGCATCGTCTACCGCCTTCCCGAAGAGGTTGGCCTCTTCGATGGGTTTGTTCCTAATGGATGCCTGGGTCTCAGGCCTGGAGCCCGACGTGCGCTGCCACGCGTGCCTCTTTAAGAGAGTACCCTGTGCGAGAGACCTGCCTGCTGTCTCTGCGGTGTCCAGGGTATTCTTTACAACATTCTGATTGGCAAGTTTGCCCTCCAATACAATGGCGGGAAGCTTGGCTATGGTTGGTTCCGGAACCTCCTGAAGGCCTTCCTGGAGTAGGTTCCATTGGGCGTCGACATAGCTTGCCAGTAACATCGTGTTATAGGCAATCCGGACGGTATAGGCCGCCGCCGACGTAACCCGTTTGCCTAAGGCATACAACCTTTTGGACTCCTTGTCCGTGGGTGACTCTCCCGTAGCAAGGGGAACGCCTGCTCTCTTGCGAGTGTTGGTCACCACCAGCGAGTCTGGGATTGCGTGTCCTTTGATATAAAGCGGGTCGGTGGGGGACGGCTGGAAATGTTTTTCGACCCTTGGGTTCACAGCCCTAGTATCAGCGGGTGTGAGTAAGGAAGGGGCCAGCCGTCTCTTTACAGAGCTCAAGAGAGGGATAGACTGGCTTGCCGGAGGCTTTTCATTAATAATTGTCATGATCTCTGCTTCCAAAAGGTCAGGGTTTTCCCAACTCCCTTGGAAGCAGATCCATAACCCAGGTTCCGAGTGCCAACCAGTCCCAATTGGGACCTTTTGGACCCAGTCCTGGCGCCAGTGGCACCAGGCTCATAAATATGCCCAGTCCCAGCGCTGGAAGCGCCGGGCTCATAATGCTTGGGTGGACTTACCTTCAGCAGACCATGCTGCTTACTTGCCTGCCAGTTGAGCCTCTGATCCTCTTCTGTTTGGAACTACTTTTCCTGTTGGGTGGGGCTGGAGCCACTCCCTAGATTCAGAACACTGGAACTCTTCTGGAAGGCAGGAACTCTTTTCTTACCAGGAACTCTTTTCTTACTTAGGCGTGGCTATGGAAGGAGACACCTAAGCACTACAGGAGGCTATTTAAACTACACCCGGTGGATGAATCTTGCTTTGCGTTATTCTGCAACCTCTGCAGCAGAACGCTCATCGTGTCTTCTGCATCCGGTCCTGGGCCTAAGGAAAAAGGCTTACCATCCTGAATCCAGTCTTCAGCAACACCTATAAAGACAAGAAAGAACAGGTTAGCATTCCGGCATCTGAAAGGCAAAGGCTTACCATCCTGAATCCAGTCTTCAGCAACACCTATAAAGACAAGAAAGAACAGGTTAGCATTCCGGCATCTGAAAGACAAAAGTTTACCAACTCTTCGCACGCTCCGGAGGCCTTCGGCGCTGCATCCCGCATCTGAAAGACAAAACAAGACATTGGGGAACTTTAATACTCACGTGCCATTACTCCTTTCCACATCTAATCCAGTGGGTATTCCGGCACCCTGCAGCCGCTCCGAACTCGTACCTGCAAAATAAAAAGACAGTTAGAGCGCATAGTGAAGCAGGCAACAAGCGCTTACTTACGTGCTTCCAGGCGCTTCTATTCATCACACGGGCTCCATCTTCAACTCACTTCAGCCCGTCATCCGCCATCGCCGGAACCCTGCAAAACAAGAGACATCATTACTAAAGACTAAAGACATTTGAATGACTCGAAACTTACCGTTCGTGCAGTAAACGACGGACAGCAGTCCTCTGAAGTCAAGAGGCCTGCGCTACCTATCCAGTGAAGAAACTGTTTCCAGCACCCTGCCCCGAGGCAGATGGAGAGCTCGGCATTCACTTACCTAAGGTGAGAGCGTTAACCTTTGGGGGTCTACAGGAGAGGAGAAGAGGAAAGAGATAGGGACACCCCAATAACCCCAGTTCATTAACCCCATATTTTCTATCTGCAGACATCTTACTCTACACGTCAGGCATACAGTGCACAGAGGTCCAGCCCAAAGAGCCAACCGGGTGCTACACATCACCTTTGAAGATACGGTAGTCGCCCAGTCAAGACCGGCGCCTCTGCGAGAATCAGGTGAGCGTTACAGAACGCAAAGCCTACCGCAAAACTCTCGCCCAGGCGCTATGGAAACCTCGGATACTGACCCCCTAGCCCGGTTACTTGGGGAACTAAGGGCAGAAGTGCATGCAGCTCGTCAGGAAACGAATGCTCTAAGAAGGGAACTAATTATTTCCAAGGAGAGAACAGACAATCTTGCTAGACAAGTGCTACAGTCACAAGCCGGACAGACCCCGTTACCCGCATCAGGGGCAAATCTTCCTTCAACATCCTCTATGAATCCAGTGCAGATCAACCTACCTGGGAATGTACCTCTGGCTCCGCCCGAACGATTTTCTGGTGACCCAAAGAGGTTTGCAGTATTTATCAATCAGTGCCGGTTGCACTTCTTATGCCGGCCAGCAGCCTTTCCAACTGATCAAGCAAAAGTAGCTTTTGTACTTTCGTACCTTAGTGGCAATGCGGCAGACTGGTCGATCCCTCTAGTTAATGAAGATGATCCGGTTCTCCATGATTTTCAAGCCTTTCAGCTTAGTATGGAAAAACTGTTCGCAAGACATTCACAGGGGCAGGCCTTGGACAATGAGCTTCTTTCGTTGCGACAGGGTAATCAAGACCTTTTGGCTTATATTGCATCTTTCAATAGACTAATAGTGGAAACTCAATGGCCTGAGGACAAAAGGATTACGCTGTTTTATAGAGGTCTACGTGGAGAGCTCAAAGACGTTTTAGCCCAAGTAGTGAATCCCCCACAACACTGTTCGGATTATATAGACTTGGTCGTTCAAATAGATCACAGGCTGCAGAACAGGAAGGCCGATCGTTCCAAGTTTGATGCTCGAGTATTTTCCAAACCGCCAACTCCTTCCAAAGGAGTAGACTCCGGGGAACCCATGCAAATAGGGGGTCTGAAAGGTCCTCTAACACAAAGGGAGCGGGAAAGGAGGAAACAGTTGCAATTATGCCTATATTGCGGAAACTCAGGGCACTTTCTTCGAGACTGTCCGGTGAAACCTGCCAAGAAGGCAGTAGGAGCTGCAGTTACCAAAGTTACAAACTCTGAGCAGGGAAACGACCTCGCCCGACAAGAATAGAGGTCCTCTTGCCGAGCGTGAAAACCAGTTCCGTGACCTCGCATTTCGTGATACCTATGGTCCTCATTAGCCCTGATAATCCGGATCGATTACATGCAATTGAAGCTTACGTCGACAGCGGTGCCATCGGCAATTATGTGGATCATGAAATGGTTTTGAGGATGAATCTAACTCTTTGTCCCAAGGCTGTAAAGGACGTCATTACTACGGTGGATGGTACGGAGATAGCCTCCGGGCCAGTAACGCATACCACTCAAGAGGTGACGCTAGTAAGTCAAGATGGACACCATGAGAAGATTGTGTTCGATGTGATCAAGGCCCCTCAGTTTCAGATTATTCTAGGAATACCTTGGTTAGAGAAACACAATCCTCTGATCGATTGGCGAGCAAGAACGGTCCAGTTTCCAGAATGTGTCTCTACTTGTCACCCTCCACCTGGTGTTGCACTGGCCGCAATTTCTTCAGAGACTCCCCAGTTACCTCCCGAATACCTAGAATACCAAGATGTTTTCCGGAAGGATCAGGCTAACTCTCTACCTCCTCATAGGTTTTATGACTGCCAGATAGACCTGATACCTGGATCTACTCCTCCTTGTAGTAGAATTTATGCCCTCACCGAGCCTGAGAACCTTCACCTTTGACAATACCTGGATCAATACCTGGCAAATGGGTTTATTCGTCCTTCCAAGTCCCCTGCTTCTTCAGCTTTGTTCTTCGTTCCAAAAAAGGAAGGAGACCTTAGAACTTGTATCGATTATCGCTCCCTGAACCAGATCACCGTTAAGAATAGATATCCGTTACCTTTGATCCCTGAACTCCTGGACCAAGTCAGAAAAGCATGCATATATACAAAGCTGGATCTTAGAGGAGCTTACCACTTGGTACGAGTAAAAGAGGGCGATGAATGGAAGACGGCCTTCCGCACCAAGTATGGGCTAATTGAATATCAGGTCATGCCCTTCGGACTTTGCAATGCCCCGGCCGCCTTTCAATATTTTATGAACGATGTCCTCAGAGAGCTCATAGATGTATGTGTTGTTGTTTACATTGACGACATCCTCGTTTATTCTTCATCGGAATCTGAACATCGGAAACACGTGAAAATGGTCCTCGAAAGATTGCGTCAACACAAACTTTTCGCTAAGTTGGAAAAATGTGTTTTCAACGTGACTGAAGTTGAATTCTTGGGATTCATATTATCACCTGGCGGAGTGCGTATGGATTCAAAGAAGGTCGATGCAGTTCTCAAATGGCCATCACCATCCTCCGTAAAAGGTGTGCAAAGCATGTTAGGCTTCGCTAACTTTTGCTGGTTTATCCCCGAATTCTCTCGAATAGTCCAGCCCATCACTGCCTTGTTAAAGAAAAACAAACGTTTTGAATGGTCTACCGAGGCGGAACAAGCTTTCCAGGATTTGAAGACTAAATTTATCTCTGCACCAATCTTAAAACACCCTCGCCCCGAACTCCCCTACATCGTGGAAACTGATGCTTCAAGCCTTGCCATGGGGGCAGTTCTATCACAAAAGGACCCGGTAACCAATCAGTTGCATCCCGTGGCATTTTGGTCCCGCAAATTCTCGCCTCCTGAAATCAATTACACGATTACTGACAAGGAACTTCTGGCTATCAAGTCTGCCTTTAAGGCTTGGCGGCATTATCTGCTGGGGGCCCGACACACCGTTACTGTGATTACGGATCACCGAAACCTGCAATATTTGAAGACCGCAAAAGCCCAATCCTCTAGACAACTCCGTTGGGCATTATTCTTTGCCGAGTTTGACTTCATAATTACCTATCGACCTGGTACAAAGAACGGTAAAGCCGATGCCCTTTCTCGGATGGGAGTGGAAGAACACTTGATCAACCCTAAACCTGTACCAATCATTCCCGAACAAAGAATTCTGGGTGTAATCGCCACAGAATCCATAGAGGAAGTTAAGGATAAAGCCAGGCAACTTGTAACTCCAGCAGACATACAGAATTGGCATCTGCAGGGAAAGGACTTTGCAGTAAAGGACAACTTATTGTATTTCCAAGAACGATTATACCTACCCAGCACAGATTTACAGAAAAAAGTAATCTCTTGTTATCACGACTCTTTAATGGAAGGTCATCCCGGTATAGCCAAGACCTCAGAAAAGATCAAGCGCTACTTCTGGTGGCCGTCTTGGAAAAAAGATATCAGAGACTTTATAATGTCCTGTGGAGTATGCGCCCAAAACAAGAGTCAAAAGGAAAGACCAGCAGGCCTCTTACGCCCTATTGACATCCCACCTCGCCCTTGGCATACGCTTTCTATGGACTTCATCACCGATCTACCTCCATGCTCCGGATACAATACGATTCTAGTAATCGTGGACTTATTCTCCAAGATGGCGCATTTCATTCCGCTCAAAGGCTTGCCAACAGCAGCAACTCTGGCCCGAGAATTTCTCGAAAACATCGTCCGACTGCACGGTTTTCCTTCGGTTCTAATTTCGGATCGAGGTAGTCAATTTATTTCTCATTTTTGGCGAAGTTGCTGTCGGTCGGCTCAAATTGATGTGAGACTATCGACCAGTCACCACCCTCAGACCGACGGACAAACCGAGAGGACCAATCAAACTCTGGAACAGTATTTACGCTGCATGCTGCAACAAACTGAAAAAACTTGGAAAGATATCCTTTGGATAGCCGAGTATGCCTACAATAACTCTGTCCATTCGGGAACTGGGAAAACCCTGTTTTTTCTTTTGTACGGCAGTCACCCTCGAACCTCGGAGTTGGATCCCCTCCAAGATCTTGAAACACCAGCAGTAGACTACCTGCATTCTACAATCACCCAAGCCTTTAAGGAAGCTGTTTCTCACCTTCAAAGGGCTAAAGAACAATACAAGAAAGGAGCAGATCAACATCGGAAGGAAGCCCCTCACTATCAAGTAGGGGATCAAGTCTGGTTATCCACCAAATATCTATCTCTAAAAGGGCCACGCACATTCAACCCAAGATACCTTGGTCCCTATTCCATCACTACCATAGTAAACCCAGTAGCGGTCAAGTTGGACTTGCCCCCGCACATGAAGATACATCCGGTCTTCCACGTCTCTCTATTAAAACCCGTGCAACCTCAAATCCGACTAACCAAATCTCCAAAACCTATCCTAGTGGATGGAGAACTCGAGTTTGAAGTCAAAAGCATTCTGGACTCCAAGATCTCCAAATCTAAACTATTCTACCTAATTGACTGGAAAGGCTACGGCCCCCAAGAGAGATCCTGGGAACCTGCTGAATATGTCCACGCTCCTCGCCTAATCAAAAGATTTCACCGAACATTTCCTGACAAGCCAAAACCCCCGGAGAAGCCCGGTTTGGGAGGGGCCTTGAGGGGGGGTACTGTCATGATCTCTGCTTCCAAAAGGTCAGGGTTTTCCCAACTCCCTTGGAAGCAGATCCATAACCCAGGTTCCGAGTGCCAACCAGTCCCAATTGGGACCTTTTGGACCCAGTCCTGGCGCCAGTGGCACCAGGCTCATAAATATGCCCAGTCCCAGCGCTGGAAGCGCCGGGCTCATAATGCTTGGGTGGACTTACCTTCAGCAGACCATGCTGCTTACTTGCCTGCCAGTTGAGCCTCTGATCCTCTTCTGTTTGGAACTACTTTTCCTGTTGGGTGGGGCTGGAGCCACTCCCTAGATTCAGAACACTGGAGCTCTTCTGGAAGGCAGGAACTCTTTTCTTACTTAGGCGTGGCTGTGGAAGGAGACACCTAAGCACTACAGGAGGCTATTTAAACCACACCCGGTGGATGAATCTTGCTTTGCGTTATTCTGCAACCTCTGCAGCAGAACGCTCATCGTGTCTTCTGCATCCGGTCCTGGGCCTAAGGAAAAAGGCTTACCATCCTGAATCCAGTCTTCAGCAACACCTATAAAGACAAGAAAGAACAGGTTAGCATTCCGGCATCTGAAAGGCAAAGGCTTACCATCCTGAATCCAGTCTTCAGCAACACCTATAAAGACAAGAAAGAACAGGTTAGCATTCCGGCATCTGAAAGGCAAAGGCTTACCTACTCTTCGTGCGCTCCGGAGGTCTTCACACTGCATTCCGGCATCTGAAAGACAAAAGTTTATCAACTCTTCGCACACTCCGGAGGCCTTCGGCGCTGCATCCCGCATCTGAAAGACAAAACAAGGTGCGTTTAAAGACATTGGGGAACTTTAATACTCACGTGCCATTACTCCTTTCCACATCTAATCCAGTGGGTATTCCGGCACCCTGCAGCCGCTCCGAACTCGTACCTGCAAAATAAAAAGACAGTTAGAGCGCATAGTGAAGCAGGCAACAAGCGCTTACTTACGTGCTTCCAGGCGCTTCTATTCATCACACGGGCTCCATCTTCAACTCACTTCAGCCCGTCATCCGCCATCGCCGGAACCCTGCAAAACAAGAGACATCATTACTAAAGACTTTAAAGACATTTGAATGACTCGAAACTTACCGTTCGTGCAGTAAACGACGGACAGCAGTCCTCTGAAGTCAAGAGGCCTGCGCTACCTATCCAGTGAAGAAACTGGTTACAGCACCCTGCCCCGAGGCAGATGGAGAGCTCGGCATTCACTTACCTAAGGTGAGAGCGTTAACCTTTGGGGGTCTACAGGAGAGGAGAAGAGGAAAGAGATAGGGACACCCCAATAACCCCAGTTCATTAACCCCATATTTTCTATCTGCAGACATCTTACTCTACACGTCAGGCATACAGTGCACAGAGGTCCAGCCCAAAGAGCCAACCGGGTGCTACACATCACCTTTGAAGATACGGTAGTCGCCCAGTCAAGACCGGCGCCTCTGCGAGAATCAGGTGAGCGTTACAATAATGTCCTCCGCGAAATCTTGTTCGGGCAAGGCTTCAAGAGTGGCAATTTTAAAGAATTCCACTGCTTTTTTCAACATGTTGTTGAAAACCATCTGATCATCCACCGGGGAAGCTTGTCGAATCGGGGTGGATGGGGGAGAGTCGAGGCAAACGATATCAGAATTGTGATAGTCCTGCTGGGTGTCCTCCCAGTTGTCCGTTGCCCCTTGATCTTCCCCATAGTTGTCCAGAAAAGAAGAAGACTTCTTCTGTATAGATGTCTCTATACGTGTCCATCTGGACATCTTCTTGATAGTCAACTTGGTGTTGGACATCTAGGTGTTGGGCATCTTGTGTTTGAGGGTTAGGGTCTACCTGAGCTTTTTTCCGCAGAGGTTGATCAGAAGCCCTGAAAAACTGCTCCAGCCGATCCATACACCCCTCGAATTGCTCCGTGGTCCATTTGGATGACCCAAATGGACCTAGCTGAGTAGGAACCGTGTTCTCGCCCTAAGGCGTTGAGAGTATCTCCTCAGGGTGCTTGAGAGGAGTACCTGGCTTTCTTCGTAAGAGTCTTCGGGATCGTCTTCCAAATCCGTGGAAAAGTTTTCGGCGGATTGGCCCATAACTGTGGGCAGAACCGGTACTAGGCCCACCGCCGTAGCAATCCTATTGATGCTCTTACGGATAGTCACCAAATCTTCGGGAGACAACGCCTCCGATGATGTGTCGGCAGTGAAAATGTCTTCCGCAGCTCCAGAAGGGCCAGCGGATGGCTTCTCGGGTAGAGGCTTACTTGTATTTTTCGGGCCTGTACGGGCCTTGGAATCCTTTGAAACCGTCGAAGTTTCTTGTTCAGAAACTTCGGCGTGTGTAGTTTGGGGAGTAGCGCCCTTGTTATGTTTGTTATGCCCAGTCGTCATGCGCTGCTGCGGATGCGGGGAAGGCTTCGGATCAGACCGATCCGATGGCGCTTTCGCCTTCTTCGACGAAGTCATCGAGGAGGGCGCTTGGGTTGTGTGCTTTGTGCGGTGCGATTGTACGCCCCTGTCACCAGGTGTGGTCCCTGTAGCAAGACCGGAGTCGAGCCTGGAAGGGTCGGGGACCGGCGTGGCGGCTCTAGAATAGTCCGCCTCAAGGTCTATAACGTCCGCGTTGGACGTTTGGTCATCCGATGTACCCCTGTCACTTTCAGCTGGTGTTGCGGCAGGAGAGGGAGGCTCCACGCGTGACATTCTGTACTCGGCCCACCGCTTCAACCGGCGCTCCTTAAGGGTTTTAGGTTTAAGGAGTTTACACGCTGAACACCGCTTTTCGACGTGCTCTAGGGGGAGACAAGCGTTACACGACGTGTGCTCGTCTTTCCACGGATATCTGACCCTACACACAGGGCAGAATCTAAATGGAGTCCTTTCCATAGCAGAAGGGAAGGGTGACCAGACCAAAAAGGAAAGCAGTGGAAAAGAGGAAAGAAATCATAGCAGTATGGCAAACCCAGAGCCCACTCTCCCTACTGTGTAGGCCGGCCAGAAGGCCCCACCACGTGGAAGTCCGAACGCCGGATCTTAGGCGCCGGAACCCACAGCCGTAGATGAATCCCCCTTAGTCTTCGTCGAAGATGTTCTTGATGGGCGTAGTGACTTAACGGGGATTAAACCGAAATTTGGTAAGATAAACAATGTCTCATGAAGAGCTCTGCTATAGGGCGACCAGTTATCTGGGTGGAAAAAAACAATCCGAGGGACCTCGGCGCGTGAGGGATTTTGGGTACTACACACGTCACGATAGGGATAGTGTTTCAGACACGCCTATGCCGACGTCCCCTTTCGGTCCCCCGAAAGACAAGATGCAATACTCCGCGGTTACCACTGGATGTCGGACCATCTGCACAGCATGTGATTCTAAGCAGATTAACAAGCATCAGAATCAGGGTTTACACAATAGGCCTTCAGTACTATAGCAGAAGGAAACACTGACCAAAGCTTTGTATTAAAAAGTAGTGATATATTTATTTTATACACTTCTAATAAAACACATGTATCACAGTCATCAAGCAAATTAAATTAAGTCAAAGGAAAAATACATACTCCCAAGTTAAATTGTAGACCAAGTGAACCAGAGTGAAAACTGAGCAAAATGGCATAGTGAAAACCACACACAAGGGATGCTCTAGCAATTTCTCACAAGGGAGGTAAAACACAAGTTATTCAGAAATACCTTCTTACACACCCTACCAACACTTCCCCTAGTTTGTGAACCAATTTAAGCTAGATAGTGCATCAGTATAGGCAATACTTAGATGAAAACTGAGCAAAATGGCATTTTACAAGGTTTAAGAAAGGGAAGGAAAGAGCAGTTGTAAGAAATAGGGGCACCACACAGTTCTAGATAAGAATCAATCTAAAGAAGGCAGATCTAACAAATGTAGCCAGAGTCAGTAGGCCTGTGCCAGAGTCAGTGGTACAGGGCAAGGGCCTAGGAGCAAAATGTTCTTGTAGCTGCAGTCAAGTCTTTGGTTAACGAATTTGAAAAGATGGACGCAGAAGTTGAAAAGACAATGTTAAGAAAGAGGGGCGGCCAACCCAATAGGTAGGTAAAGGATTTAAAACACATTTTAGTGCTACCGCGAAGAAAGGGCGGCCTGTCGGAACAATGTACCTTTAAATGAAGAAGTGGCCCCTGCGGTGGCAGTTGTTCCTGGTAGTCCCTGCAGTTCGGGTGATCCAGCAGAGGAAGAAAGGCTCTCGTCGTGGAGGAAGGTTCGAATTACTGCACTACCCAGGGATGAAACCAGCCGCGGTGCTGCCCGACAAATAAAAGGTACGCTCCTTTAAATCGCGGTCCGGGTGGACTGGTGCCTGGCTATCCGGCCTCCAAGTACTAGGTACTGGTGATTCGACCAAGGCAGGTCCGGGAAGGCGATTGGCAAACTAGTTGGCCCCACCAGCTCAAGGGAAGAAAGCTCTTGTAGATGAAGATCTTCTCTCATCGTGTGGAGAAAAGTGGTGAGACGCTGCAGCAGTGCTTAACCGGTGGTTCAGTCGTTGCAGATGTCTCTGGCTTCTCTCCTCTTCGGCTTCTTAGTTCCAGTCGTGACGTCTTGCTCTTCCAGTCCTCAGGACTGATTTTATGCAAAAAGATCCCCATTCATACAGCCTAGCTGTCACTCTCACAGTGGAGTGGTCATCTTGGCGGGAGACCCTCCAGCCTATCAGGATAGAGTGCGACATGGGTTGCGGAGGCAACCCTGTCCAGGGGTCCTACTCCCCCTCCCACACAATGGACCAACCCCAGACTCAGTGGTGCCGAAAGTAGGGCTTCTGGGCAGAAGCCCGCCAAAAGGACGAACAAAGGATCGCCGACTTGGGTTAGGAGTTTAGAGAAAGACACGAGAAAGAAGTTATATTAAAGTTCTGGCAAATAAAACCTACCGGAGTCAATTTAATATTAAAATGCACCAGCGGTATGTTAGAGGCTGTCAGAAAAAGTGGTAGCCTCGAACAATGGGAAAATCCCATAGGGAAATATTCACAGTGGAATATTTACGGTAGTAACCACTACCACCAGCCAGAAACTTTTGTGAGCGGGACTGTATGGTACCCTCTCGAAAATGAACATAAGGGAAAAACTATTAACCCTTTTCAGTACCTCCATAGTAAGATGGGTTGTACTGGTTTAGTTCATAGGATTTGACTAGTAAAGTCAATTGGGACTTTACCTGCCCTGGGAGACAGTAGACCGTCCCAGGGTATGGAGTCTATGTTTGGGGGTCGCTACGACACCCCTGTGTCACTGCACGGAGGGTGCTGTGTAACACATGTGAATAAAGATGGTTCCTACGGGGTTTAGAAAATCCCATAGACATTAAACACAAAAAATAGCCTAGAACACACATAGCAAAAAGGCCTAAGAGTGGGAAAAAGAGTCTCACTCTTAGCAGGAGAAAGAAACAAACCCTTCAAATCCAGGACTCTATAGGTAAGAGAAATTAGCCATAGAATGAGAATTTTACAGGAACATAACCATTTTTCACTAGATGAGAGGAAGACATTTCTTTATACTGAAAGTTGGATTTTAGTTTGAGAAAATGTATGTGGAGCAGCCTTCGCTGAGAACTCCACAAGCGCGAGTCTGTTGATTGTGAAAATGTCCTCTCCATCCGGAGAGGCAAGTGTCTGTTGTGACTGACATCTGAGGTGAGGGTGGGACACAATAGGAGCCCCCATAGATATTTTCCTTTAACCCTTTAAGAGCCATGGACGAGATAGCTTGTCCCCTTCGGCACCTTGTTTTGAGCGATCCCTGCAAAGCGGGGATCGCTCAAAACTGTAATCCAACCCCCGGGCTATGTGAGGGGGAGGTCCCCCCTCACTGCCAGGGGGCTGGATTACCTTCAGTTTCACGTCGGCGTGGGGGGAGGGCCACTACAAAAGGTGGGGCAGGACCCCCAATAGATGGGGCAGTAGGGTTTGGGCACCCTGGCGGCAGATTGCCACACTAATGTGGCCATCTGCATCAAGCGAAGTTGGGTAAACAAAAAAACAAAAAACATAATACAAATTCACAGGCTGCTTTTTAGGGGGGGCTGAGGGGCACCCTAAATTGGCAGCGAATGATGTACTGCAACGGGGTGTGGCCCTCAACCCCCCCACCCCAAATGGAGGGCCCCACCTCATGCAACCCTCCCTGGGGGCTGATATCTGCTCCTAGGAAGGGGCATCTGACCCCAGGGAGGGATGCATGAGGTGGGCCCCTCCCTATCTGCCCCCAGGGAGGGTTGCATGAGGTGGGGCCCTCCATTTGAGGTGGGGGGTGGAGGGCCACCCCCCGTTGCAGTACATCATTCGCTGCCAATTTAGGGTGGCCTTCAGCCCCCCCTAAAAAGCAGCCTATGAATTTGTATTATTTTTTTTGTTTACCCAACTCCGCTTGGTGCAGATGGCCACATTAGTGTGGCAATCTGCCCCCAGGGTGCCCAAACCCTACTGCCCCATCTATTGGGGGTCCTGCCCCACCTTTTGGGGTGGCCCTCTCCCCCCCACCCCAAATGAAGGTTGGGTGTACCTCACGCAGCCGTTTGTAGGAGGCCCAGGGAAGCCTGCATGAGGTGTGTCCCCCCAGCCATTGGGGGGGGGGGCACCACAAAAGGTGGGGCAGGTCCCCCAATAGATGGGGCAGTAGGGTTTGGGCACCCTCATGCAACCCTCCCTGGGGGCAGATAGGGGGGGCCAACCTCATGCATCCCTCCCTGGGGTCAGATGCCCCTTTTGCAGCCAATTTCAGAGACATTTCCCTGTGTCCACTCACCGAAACACGTCGCCACCAACAGATGTCATACCTTCTCACGTTCCCACAGGTGTCCCGACGAAAAAGGTACCTCACATGTGTGGGTGCACCTACCGGGGGCGCAAAAGGAAAAGGGTAACCCGCTGGTAACCCCAAGCCTTTCGCCACAGCACAATTTGTTCATGTCGGCAACCTACAGATTTGGGCCTATGGTGTCGAAGCCAGCAAAGAAAACGGGGAACCCCATGCATTTCCCAAAAGAGGACACCCGTGGGAATGCGCAGAGGTCTGACTTGCGCGAAGCAGCCCAGAATTTATTACCCAGAACCCCAGACAAAGTGAACATTGTGTTTTTTCCCCACCAAATATCACACTTTGTCGGAGATTGTGGCTAATAAAAACTGGAGCAATTTGCACAAGGCAGACCTCTGTGGATTCCCAGGGGTGTCCTCTTTTGGAAAATGCATGGGGTTCCCTGTTTTCCCTGCTGGTTTTGACGCCCTAGGCCCAAATCTGTAGGTTGCCCACATGAACAAAATGGGCAGCGGCGAAAGGCTTGGGGTGACCAGTGGGTTACCCTTTTCCTTTTGCGCCCCCGGTAGGTGCACCCACACATGTGAGGTACCGTTTTCAATGGGACACCTGTGGGAACGCGGGACGGTAGGCCATGTGCTGTTGGCGGTGTGTTTCGGTGAGTGGCCAGAGGGAAATGTCTGAGAATTGTTTGCATTTCCAGCCAATTTCAGAGACATTTCCCTGTGTCCACTCACCGAAACACGTCGCCACTAACAGATGTCATACCTTCTCGTGTTCCCACAGGTGTCCCGACGAAAAAGGTACCTCACATGTGTGGGTGCACCTACCGGGGGCGCAAAAGGAAAAGGGTAACCCGCTGGTAACCCCAAGCCTTTCGCCACAGCACAATTTGTTCATGTGGGCAACCTACAGATTTGGGCCTAGGGTGTCGAAGCCAGCAAGGAAAACGGGGAACCCCATGCATTTCCCAAAAGAGGACACCCGTGGGAATGCGCAGAGGTCTGACTTGCGCGAAGCGGCCCAGAATTTATTACCCAGAACCCCAGACACAGTGAACATTGTGGTTTTTCCCCACCAAATATCACACTTTGTCGGGGATTGTGGCTAATAAAAACTGGGGCAATTTGCGCAAGGCAGACCTCTGTGGATTCCCAGGGGTGTCCTCTTTTGGAAAATGCATGGGGTTCCCTGTTTTCCTCGGTGGCTTGGACACCCGAGGCCCATATCTGTATGTTGTGCCGGTCGGCAGAATGTCTGAGATTCCGTTCTGAAAATAGACATGGGGTTACTTGTGTTTTAGGCTTTCCCCTTGGCGGCCAGGTAGGTGCACCCACACATGTGAGGTACCGTTTTCATCGGGACACCTGTGGGAACGCGGGACGGTAGGCCATGTGTTGTGTTTGTGTGGTTTTCATAACGTTTTGACCCATTTGCTGGTGCCTTTTGTCTTACAACCCTTTCATTTCCCAAATGTAACCTACATTTAGTTGCTGCTTTAGCCACCATACACTTTTGTAACCTGCACAAGTCACCTACCCTTGAAAAGGTCTGCCTGTGCTCTTTCAAAAAATGTATGCTTGCCGTTTCTCACCACATTGGTTTTCCCGATTTACACATGCTAAGTGCGTCTGGTCAGGCCGTGAGCGTAAAACTACTGTGTACCATGGCTCAGTGTTTGGCTTGTGGTATTGCTTGTTTTGTAAAACACTACAAAAAATGGATGCTCTCCTAACTGCAAGAGTCGGGGGAATGTAGCGGAGCATTGCTTTTCTCAAAATTCATAGAAGCCATTGCCGTACCAAGCCAACCATGTCCAACACATACCTTTTTTTTCTGTCATTTTCCCGCTTTTCCCCCAATCGATGGCAGTTTCCCATACCTAGTTGTTGCCTGACCTATGCAAATCACCCCTTCCTAAACTTGGAATTTTGTCTACTTTTCAGAAATATATGCCTTTCTGTCCTCCAATTTGGCTTTCCTGCCCTTTTCTTCCATTCCGTCCATGCATGTCCAATTGGCAAAAATGGCCAAACTCGCCTGCCTCTCACAAAACGGTTGATAACCACATCAAAATAATTTTTTTCCATTTCCACTCAACCTGTTCTTGAAAGCCAGGAAATTGGGGAACTCAGCACAGCAAACCATTTGTTCCTAGCTCTTACAAGGAAAAAACCACAGGCTTCTTTGTACATCATTGTATTGGCATTTTTTGAAAAAAAACAAAATTTGCATTGAGATTTCTGTGCTTTCAAGTCCTTGTCAAGGACAGCAAAGGGATTATAAGCACTGCTCTTGCCTTAGCTTTAGACAGATGAAACCACTACAGATTGGGCTGGTAGATTTCCCAAACCAAGGAAAAGCTCATCCTTGGGAGCTTTATACCTTGAATTAGTTGACTTAGAATGGGCTCTGAATGAGGCCTCACCAATTTTTAACAGCCTGCTTAATTATAGAGGTGTCCATTGCCAAAAGGGGTTAATCTGGAATGGAGGGAGAAAGTCTTGGAAAAAGGCCTGAAGCAGCAGGCTTTTCCTGAGGAAGCTGATCCAGAGCTTGCATAGCTTTGGACAGGACCAAAAGAAAGGCTCTTGAAGAATGGATTGGAATTGCATCCTCTTCAACAAAGGTATGAAAGTCGTCATCAATCATCAGAACCGTAGAAGGGGGGCTGAGGGGATTACCTTGAAGGAACGTTTGTAAGTACCGATGGGGTAGCAGAGGAAGAAGGCTCTGAGATAATTCCTTGTCTGTTAGATTGGAGACGGAAACGTCCACAAAAACTGGCCTGACATAACAGACTGCATCAAAGCATTGGTCAAAGGCTCAAATCTAAGGAGGGCGCAGAGAAGCCCTGGGTTGAACCATCATCCAACAAGGCCATATGGGATCTAGCAGCATCAACCAAGGGCAGAATGTCAACTCTGTTAACACGTCAATCGTTCTTTCTTTTCACAGTGTTAGGATATACATTTAAAATCACATTTGTTAAGAAAATCGGTTCTGAAGACTGGGAAGCTGAAGGAAGATCTTCCTGTGGGGAGAATTGAGGTCAGAGGGAAATCTCTCTCGCAGCATTTCTTAAAAGCTGCTGCAACAGTAATGTGAAATAATCAGAAGGATCAAAAGAGTCAGCCTCTGTGCCAATTCTGTAGACAACTGCTGGCCCACAAATGTATGTATTTTTAGGAGAGTGCCAGTGTTTTGCATTTATGCTTCTAATGTTTGGAAGATTCATTCAGTACCAAGCACGGTGTCAAATGAGGTCTATGATGCTTCTTCTCATGGCAAGTGTTGAACTGGGGTCTTCCAGCCCTTTAAGATGAGGTAGCAATACCCTTGAGATGGATGGGAATACAGAGGGTACACAAACATCAATAATCAAAACGACTCAGGTAGTTAGCAAAAGGATAACTGTTTTAATATCAATTATCTAAAACAGCGAGTACAACGGACATCAACCGACGTCTCAGCGTAAGATCTCTCAATGCATCTAAAGAAAAGCATTCTTTTATAGCAAAAAATCATCATAGGTGACGTCATCCTACATGGCAAACTACAACAACCTGGTGACAAGTATGATAGGGTCTAAGGGAACATCCAAGTATAGGATCCATACTCGTCTACAGGAGTGAATAGCGATAAGCTTCTTAACATCAGGTGGGGCAACTAAGCCCTCCCCATAAACAGGTTACTATGAAGGTCACTACACAAACTATAGGACCCTTAATTACGCTGCCCCCTACCATCGTTTGGCCCTCTAATCTCCATCAGAACTTTTTCACCTACGTTAGCAGCACGCAGACTGGGCTTCAAGGTGCTGGTGAGCTAGTCTGCAACCATAGCTTCACACCAATTAGCATATTCATCCATCATCACCTCAGTGGTCTGCTGTCAATTAGGGCTTTGAACTTGTCCTTGGGAGTGTTCTTTGCTCTGGAGAATTCAGGGACGTGAAGGCACGCTCTGCCCTCATGTGTAGGTGTGACCATCAAGCTCGTCCAACTTCATCCTTACATGTGACTGAAGACCACAAAATCGAGCCCTAGTGTATTTAAAATACCATTTTCTAATAGACCTCTGATGTCTTCCTTGTTTTTGTCCATGCCTTCTGAACAGGAGCTCCGTTCTTTCCCATGATTTGTATCCAATATCTGCTGACTCCAGCCTGATAAGACCTTGGCTTCTTGGCTCATCTAGTCTGGCCTTTCTGAGATTCACTTTGTAATTTCTTGTTTTCTAACTGCAACACACTGGAAAAGAGGCCTTCCTTCTTTAGCCCAGTTCTGCTATAACACGTAGTGGAAACATCCATTCTTTACTCACTTCTTTATGTATGTATATATTGGCGCATGCCGCAATCTATTCACTACTTAGCTAGCCTTAAGAATGCTTAATCTGCTTGCGTTTCTTTGCATCTGTACACATGTAAACTGGCTTGACATCTTCATCTGTTCTGTAGCATAAGTTTCTTCATCTTGATCCCAAGATGTCACTTATCTTCAATACTTTCTTGATTCCTTATAGAATATCTGCATTCTCTAGTCTCTGCATCTCTTCCATGCTAAGGTCTGCATGACTTCATTCGTCTTTGCTATTCATTGGTTCTGCTTCTTCCGGGATTTCATTCAAATGTCCATCATACTATCTTGTTTGCAGGTATGGTTTTCTCAATGGGAACCTTGCCTCCAGGATTCTCCTCAGTATTTTCACTGGTACCGCATGTGTCTCACGCTCTGGTTTTCAACAAATAGGCAAGATGGGCGAGGTGATTAAGGTGGGGGTACATAGCTCCTCCTCTACACTGTCACCCAAAGAGGGTCAAGAGTAGGACGATGTTTGATTTGCCAGTACCAAAGATGTACACTTAGGTACACTGGAGCCACCTTAGGAATACTAGGACCCTTGAGGAAGGTAGATTTAACATTTTAAAGAAGGGTGCAGAACTCCTGCTTCTTAGAGGAATTGTGGTCCTCAGAGTGACTTTTGCCTGTCCAGGACAGTGCCAAGGCAAACACACCCCTCTCCGGTACCAACTGTACTTTGTGTGTAGTGGAAAAGTCACCCAGTATCGAAGGCCAAGACTCGCAACTCGAAGCTTTTCCACCAAGAGGTACTTGCAAATGCATGCACCCAGAGTGCACTGCTGAAAGGGCGGTGAAATGCACCTTGGGTTCTAAAGTGGCGACCTTCAAACTGATACTAAGTGGCAATGCTGAATCGGAGACTGCACCCGGTCACAAATCATTTAACCACAAGGATGAAAATTCTTCCGCCCCTCCATGAAGTCCACAGAGTCCTGTGGTACCGAACCCTTCTCGGGTATCGTCACTAAAACAGGTTTTCAGCAGACTGGGTTTGATACCCACACAACTGCTGGGAACTCATAATATGGCGTTTCCTGAGACAGCTCACGTAGGCCCTGTGCAGATCTGCCACAGACGTGCCTATTGCATTCTAAGAAACCTGTCAACGTCAAATTAGAAAAAACACCACTTTACAAGGGGAGACAGCAAAAACAAAAGAAAAAAATCACAACCCACAAAAAGTGAGGCATACAGAGAAGCTCTTCTCATGTCGAACCGATAGGGCAGAAGAACAGAAACTGACAGATGGCGGTCAGTGACGCACTGTGGTGACAGGGCCAGGTGCACAGAGGGATGCTCGCTTGGACCTGTCCCATTCTAAATCTAAGTGACCACATCCTCGTTTGGAAAAGTTTTTTTTCCCATCCAACCAGCAGCACAATCCAGACAAACAAGTTTTGAAGGAGGGAGAGCAGGACGCTGAAGTAAGTGCTCAGTCTATAAAAGACCCAACTAACCTCTATAACCAGTAGAAAAAGACAGTTACAGTTAAGTGCAACAATATCCATACTGACAGGATAATGGGTAATATGAGTGCATATTACCCATTAATATTATTTATTGTGTTTATTAAAGAATAGGTTAGAAAAATAACCTCAGGTATGAGTTCAAATTCAAGTATTACTTTAAAAACTACAAGAGCTATGTTACAAGAGTGACAGAGATGGACAAGTATGGCAAGACCAAAAATGCAGCTAACTTATATTTTCATTTGGCATAAACATACACAGGATGGGCCAAAGGAATAAACGGGGAATAAATAACCCAAAATGCCCAGTCTCTCAACACCGGAGGCTTCACCATGCTGGGTTAGGGGCTTCCTGCCCAGTCTCTCGCCCCTCTACAATGAATGGTTCTGGTTCAAGTCTCCAAGATTCTCTAATAGCGCTTTTAGGATTTCCACATCCTACCTCAAAAGGTTCCGTTTTTGGCTTCAAAGTGGTTCCCACAATCTTTTTCTGAAGGCCCCTGTCCGACTAAGGGTGCCAGCACCCTTCTTCTCTAGGTCCCCGGCTTTGACCATTCCTCTCTCCATGTGGTGTCCCAGGTTCTTGGAGAAGTTGGTCTTCCAGTGTCAAGTAGGGCCATGGAGGAAGGTCTCTTTAGAGGCTAAGCTTCCCAGACCAGTCTGTCTCTCTTTACCAGTATATTGATCTCAGGCTCCTCCTTCGCTTCTCTGATCCTCAATAAGCTCCCTGCCAAGAGCGCGTTCCTCTTCCCCCGCCTAGCCAACAAGGCTCTCAAAGCCTTCCGTAGCTAACTAGGTATCATTGTTCCTTATTTCACCTCCTGTTGACAAACTTTAACCATGGTCTCCGCCATCTCGTCTCCTGCTCCTTCGTCCCAAATGTCCTTCGCAGGTTATGGAAAAACCTACCTACCACCTTAGAACGTCCAACTCTATTCTGAGGTGCTACCATCTCCTCCTGCCATTTTTTACACCTCCTCATGATCTTCATCAACCTCCACCTGATACTTTTTACCAACCTCATTCTTATGTTTCCCAACCACCTCTTCACTATCAAACTTCCCCCTAAAGAACTTAATCATACTTCTCAAGTATTCTAACTTCCTCTGCACTATCTCCAATATTCCTATTAATCACCCCCCCTCTGTTCTCTAAATACCTTGTTGACTCCTCCAATCTTTGTTATCCCTCTAACCTTCTCGGTGTGCTCTCCATATTTGCCACTCTGCTACAAACTCCTCTCAACAGCTCTTTCTCCAAACTCCCCAGACTTGAGCTTGTGTGCTTTTAAATGGCTTTTGCCCCACCTTTCAGCCTCTTTTGCTGAAAGGGGTACTCAGGTGTGTTCGATTGAATGGAGCTTAGCACTTTGGCTCCAACTCTTGGGAAGGCCTATAGGCTTGATGGTGAATATGAGATTGGCGTGACTCCCTTTGGGCAGGCATCCTTCTCCATTCCACAACCTGCCTTTTCCTTTCTTCAACCCTCTCTATGGTGAAAGGGGTGTGACGAATCCAAGAAGTTCATACCTTCTCCCTTTTAGGAAAGATTTATCTAAAAGCAAATATCTCTCCATTTATGTTCCCCGCAAACTCTTTGCTTTTGTTACAGTATCCTGACCTGACTTTTACAATGGAGCACAGCCTTCTGCTGCACTTCACTGGGCTTTCGCTCATTGTTACAGGGAAACTGGCAGGTCCTTCAGGAAGAGGGCTGGGCCTGTCTGGTCCCAATCCACACTACTGATGCCAGGATGTCTGGTGTGCACAAGAACATGCAAACCTCAGTGTTCCCCGATTGGACCACTGCGGGTGTGCATGCAAAGGTCAGATCTTCTCATTGGCTGACCGCGTACAAGCACTGGCCGGACTTTGTATATGAGGAGGGGTCCTGAATGCAGACCAGCAGGATCAGCAACAGGTCAGAACCGACCTGGAAAAGGAGCCACGTCTCCAGAAGAGCCGATCAGAACAAAGGAAGATCCGGGGACACGTAGAAGACTGTTAGCACCCGAATCTCGTTGTTGTCCCATTGGAGTCCTCCTTTGCGCTCGATCTCAGAAGACCTGCTAAGGTGCTGCAAACCTTTGGAGTGGTGGGACTAATCACTCTCAATGCCTCCTGGTTGCCCTGAAAAAAAGCTTGCTCGAAAGTGTCCCTGGGACATCCAGCGGACTGACCAGCTCAAACCTTGGTTACCGTGCAGGGGTGTCACTGCATAGAGTTTTGACTCAAGACTTTGGGGAATTCGAGCTTGCCCTGCAAAGCACCCTTCCACCGAATGTAGTTGTCCAAGCCGCTCTGGGCCGCGAGATAGAAAGCTGTGTCAGATTGAAAGAGTTGGGAGCCCCTGTGCCACTGTGCGACAGTGAAGGTCACTGAAGGTGGTTTTCACACGTTCCTTCTTGTGCCCTGAGACCAGCTGCATCAGTGTTTTCCTTCTTCATCACCAGAATCGAGAGTTATACCTTCTGTCCCATACCGGCCATGCATCTGCACCCGCAGCGACTGGGGCACCTAGCAGCCGAACTGAGGACGGGAAATCGAACCTCTGACAACCCCTTCCAGACCTGCCAAGTTTGAACCAAAACTGAGCTAAGGGCGGTGAGTACTGCTGTCACTTACCGGTTTTCCTTTTGTTCATTCATACGCTTTTATGCATAGAGGATCACTTGTGATGTTCTCTTTGGCTTGGGGGGCCTCCGCTTCCTAAAGCCCTCCGAAAGTTAGGTATAGCTTTTTTCATTGCAGCAGATCCACTCCTGACACTTGGAACTTTTTCAACCCTTCAGAATTCATACCACAACTTTTGCCAGCTTCCTAAAAGGGTGCTTTGTGACTTTTACGCACTACAAGCACTTTTACACGTGCATCTAACATTGAGCACAAGGCTCCATTCATCGTAAGGCTGGACTTCTAAAGTTTAGGATTGTTACCTCTGAAGCTTGTAGAGCTATGTGATTTTATTGAACCAGAAAATAGAGAATTAAATTTTAACTAACCCAAAATACCACATTATTTTTTGGCGAGGGTCGCCAGACCCCTGTTACTCCATGTTTAATACACTGCCCCAAACCCCTCCCCACCGGATTTAACCCCTTACCCCACCCTCAAATATCTTTTTTTTTTTAAATGTGGTATTTTATATTTGTTAAAATGTCATTCTCTATTTATTAGGTATAACCACTGGATACCAAGCTGGTCTGTGCTCTAAAGGTTATTCACCCTTTTCCCTTACAGGCATTGGTGGAGTTATTAACTTTATCGCATGGACTCCAATGAATGTATATATTTTACATAGTGTGTTGCTTGTGTGGTATTCTACTAGTGCTTTTCTTTATTCATTTGTGTTGATTCTTGGGTCCCTAATAAATAGTATATTTTGGTATACTTCTGTCTAATAGTAATTCTTGTTGTTTCACTGTGTGTCCTCTGATCACCCTCGCTTCTTCCGAGACCCAGCCTTGACTGCTCTCCAAGGTACTGTGAATTGGTCTGGCTATCTTCCCAGACGTGCCCCCTGTTCATCTAACAAGGGTGGCCTCCTAAGCACCTGTCTATCAGGCCAGAGTCTAGAAATCCATTCCAACAATCCCCAAGGGGGAGCCACCCCCTTTGGGACTAGGGAGGTGAGCTTGCTATGCAACAGACTCCCAGGGACACATGGCACTAGGGGGTGACCCCCTCCGCTTAGGAGACAAGGACAAGTAGTCAAGCGGGTACTACATCCTACTTGTATTCAGAGTCCCAAACATTAATGGGCTATATAGGAACAGAACAGTGTCAAAACACACAGGGCCCTTTAAAGACTTATGGCTTGGACTCTGACCCAATATTATTGGCTTCTTTACCTGACTAATGGAACCAATGGTCTACTCTCACTTGTTCCAGGGTGTGGGGGGACAATAAGGAAGCCAACACAGAGAAAGGGAGCGAGAACCCGCCTAAAACCAGGCAACCCCTGTCGGAAGGGATGCCACCCTTCAACGAGGGACCTGGAGGCAGGACCACACACCGAATATGGTGGGCAGAGAAAATCCTAAACCTGCGGTACTCAGCTGGTCCCAGGTGGATGGAGAGCCTGGGGGACACGGAGGTGACACACGGAGGGGTAAGCTGAGTCCCGCTGCAGCTGCACACCAGCATCCAGCTATTCCAATGCTGAAGTCCCGCTGAGCAAAGGCAGGAAGATGCAATGCAGAGGACCCGGCCGCGAGGACGAAGGAGCCGTGGTAGGGAGACACAGGAGGAAGCTGCCGCCCCATTCGAGCCACAGTGCAGGAGAGCAGTTATGCGGCTGAGGGAGAGAAGCGGGAGGAAGGCAGTGAGGGAAGCCCTGAAAAGCCAGACCTTGGGAAAACCTGACAAAGGGGTGAACTGTGCCCAAGAACAAGAAAGCCTGGATGGCTGCATATCCCAAGGGAGGTGAAGCTAGAGAACACTGAATGAAAGGGTAACCCAAACCCAAGAAGTATAAAGCCTAGAGGTCTGAACGACCCAAAAAGGGTTGAACCAGAAATTATGCCAGAGGAGGGTAAACTACAACAAAGAATCAGCAGGTCTGGAGGGCCAAATAGCCCTAAAGGCACAAAATTATAGAATACCGAATGAAAAGGTGGAAAGAACCTAAGAACCATAAACTCTAGAAGGCGGAGTAACCCACGATAAGTAGAAATTAAAATTACCCTGAAGAAAGGTGAACACAACAGATATCACACGGCCTGTAGGACCGCGAGTCCCACAGGAGGCTAGAATAGAGAATATTTTACAAAAGATGGAATCCAAACCCAGAATGATAAGGACTGGCAGGCCAGATAGCTTATATCGAGCTGAAGAACTCAAGAAACTGAAACAATACATTTTCATAGAGGAAACAGAACTTTGTGAGGGAGACAAACTATTGAGCAGGCCGGTGCCTGAAGAGAAGCAGAGACTATTGGGTGGGGGTCAAGGACCAGACACCTAGCACCTAAATTAGTGAACAGAGTTTCTGTTATTTAGAACATTAATGGTAGGGAGAATATAGGACAGATCAGGTTTGAGACAGATGATAGAACCTTTGTAAGATGTACGGACGAGCACTCGTTTTTTAAACATTTTCTTTGCTTTTTAGTGTAGGGAACAACCTCATCACCATAATTGGTGGGCATAGGATAGGCATTTCCCTTCATTTAAATAAAGCTCCACGTTCCAATATGTCCTCTGGTTTGTCTCAGTTCTCTGGCTTGCCACGGGACTCGGTGTGTAACTTCAGGCAGTTGGTAGACCCAAACCTTGAGGATGACATGCGGTTGCGATGTGGGACTCGGTGCTGGCAACGCCATCTCATTTTGATCAGCCCCCTCTCTGGTTGGTACACTCAGGCCTGCCCCTCAGGGGTGAACCCCTTAGCCTATCTGTCCTTAACAGTAAGAGAGTGGCTGGATGACTGCATGTCGAGTTTTCTGTCCCACTTCTGATTTCTCTTTCTCTCCCTCTATAAAATTCTTGGACCCTCGAAAGGGGAGCTGAGAGTGCAGGCCCTGTCAGTTCAGTGCGACTGTCATTCCTAGATACCCTTATAGGGACAGCATCTGGAATAAGGTTGTCCTGGAGACTGTCCCATGACACATGACGTGGGCCAAGGGAGTGTAAAAAGAGGATCCTGACCACAGCACACCTGGCCCATCATCCCCTTGCTTGGGAAGACACAAAGCACCCTTAGTCACCCCCTGAAAGTACCCAGAGTCAGGTAGGGGACTTTGTCATATATCCCAAGGGAACAGACACACAAATACTACAAAGGCAAACTAGAAGTAAGTCAGCATGAATGTCACGTTTAAGGAGTTTTTTGAGCTCCACAAAGTTGTTCAAATGGATGTGACTAACAGATCACAAGTGCAGAGAAGGCACACCGGAGCACAGGGGACTGGGAGAACAATACCAGTGACAGAATGTGGTTCAGCGGTCTTGGGGACAGTGACTCAAGGACTAGCAGAAACAGTGCAGGGGATGCATAGGTGGGATTGGATCCCCAACAGTTGGGGTCTCCAATCAGTAGGAGTAGAGTAGCAAGAGGTGCCAGAGCCATGGTATTCCAAGTTTGAAGAACACTATGCAGATGACGCCATGTAGCAGCACACCCAGCAACAAAGGAGTACAGAGGCGGCCTAGCAATTAGGTCACAGGCAGCCCAGGTCACAGGCGGCTCACAAGGGAACAAGGGATCAGCCAAGACAGCAGGAACATTTCCACAATGGAGAGCACATGGCATGAGGAGATCTATGTCCACGACAGATCAGAAATAGGATAATGATGCAGGAAGCCACTCCAGGCAGCAGGGGTGGGAGGTCCACCCAATGCTACGAGGACAGGAAAGGTTCCAGGATGCATGAAATACCGCAATCATGGAGTTTCCGGCATGCAGTGCTAGAAGTAAGCATAAGAAGAGCTTGCTGAATGATTGTTCCAGCATGGTGAGGCAAAGAGGTAGCAACAAAGGGACAAGACCCATCAAGTACAGCAGAGACAACCTCCAACCAGGACATTTCTCCAGCAAGCTCCCATGTAAGCTTTGTGTTTTCATCAAAGTTTAAGTGGTCAAAAAAACATTGATTTCCTTACCAGTGAATATAAGGGGCGACCCTCCCACCCACTTCCTCCCCACCTGTCGCCCCACCATCTACTGTTTTCTGTGGTAAAAACAAATTGAAGAAAATAGTTAGAGGTCTACAGAAACACATATTCCCAGAAAACCGCTAAAATGGGACAGGATTTTACAATAAATGCACATACCGGGGCAGGGGTAAGTAACTGCCCACCAATCCACAACTGCGCACCTTTAAGATGTTTGGAGGGCATCCAGTTAGGATTAACCACCCAAACTCCATACGCCTAGGCACAACCACACAGATGTGTAGGTGTATGGAAGACTGAAATCCAGTTTAAAATGTATGCCATGCTAAATGAGAAGCCTTTGTGTGCTCTTTGTAGCAAAGAGCCTACGTATCCAGAAAGTCCATTTTGGCCGTTCCTCATGGACAACAAAGACAACAAAAGACCACAAACAAAATCTCTGGGTGTATGACTGAGAATACCTGAGCAGCCAAAGGGCCAAAATATGACTACTAATGCACTAAACATGCTTCTTCATGGTGTACAATATGATAGGCTATTTATAACGTGCTTAATACCCAGAGGTTTCTAAGCGCGGACCGGGAATCGAACCTGTGTTGCTCCGTGTCGTCTTGCTTCCAAGGTGAGCCCGTTGCCCCGGAGGCATCCTATTGAGATAAAACAAAATATATAGCTGCCACCATTCTACTCCACTTCTGGGTCACAGAGTAGCCTAAAGAGCCAATATGCGCAGTACACCAAAACGGAGTAGCAACTGCAGGAGAACTTCATTGGAAGTGCCTGGTACAGAACAATAAAGCTAAAAACCTGGAAAGCCAGCAACAAGTTCAGGGGATTCAAAGTTAGCAAAATGAAACCCAAACATGGAATTTTTCACATAACACTCCTTGATCACCATGGGAAATCAGTTGTTATCTTATAAAACACCACTGCATGGATGTATGTATGTATGTATACTCGAAACCCCTAAAATATATGCTGCTTCCCGCCTACATAAAGATCATCGCTCCATGGCATGTGGAAAAAAGGGAATTTGGGCCATTTCTGTCCACTGTATCACTATAGCAAGGGCCCTTATCCTATCTAAACTAGACTACAGCAATGCACTTTATCTAGGCACTAGTAAACACAACTCCAATAAACTTCAAACTTCAAACTCTGCAAAATAACGTCCTTAGAACAGCACTAGGCATCCCCAAAGGACAGCACATTTCTGACCAAAGAAGAGCCGTCAACTGGCTAGCCATCAATGACAGAATCAAACTCAAAACTCTGAACATTACGCACAACTGTCTCAATAACAAAGCACCTGCATACCTCACAGAGAAATTCACTAAATACACATCCGAACGCCCCATCAGAAAGGCTCAAACCAATAGTATCAGAATCCCCAACTTCAACCTGAAAAGAACCGGAGGCTCTAGTTTCCCTGTACTCGCAGCTCACCTTTGGAACTCTATCCCGGATTCCCTAAGAGCCACTTCTTCCTTCCACTCCTTCAAAACCAATGCTAAACGATGGCTACACACCAACGATTGCTGACGCATCACCCTGAATTGGCCAGCTCCCACCTACTAAGACACTTGTGTTAAGATTAACACCCTTGTTAACTTCTCTCTATATACCTTTGCTTATCCTGTATGCTACTGACAATTGTAAATGTAAACTATTTATATGCACCTGTAACTGTTACCTTGATGGTAAATTTAAATTATATATGTATATGCAATCCTGATGGTAAATGTATTATATATAAGAAAAAGTAAGATACATATGTAAATGTAACCCAAGACTTCACAAGCGCCCAGTTGCCTAATGGCCCGGAGCGCTATACAAATTAATAAACAATACAATACAATACAATAAAACCTGTATGGAGACAACAGCTTGTAAGCACAGTGTACAACTGAAATACATCATCAAGGACAAACACTCTACAATCAGTATCTTCCCATCAAACAATTCATTTATTTACAGCATGGACTCCTTTTGTTATGAAGAATTAAAATAATACTTTACTGAGTCCTCACCTATGTTTTCCAAACCATCGTAGTTCACCAGAGAGCCACTTAAATCCACAGCTTCCACTGGCACATCTTTGTGTTTCACAAATTCATAGCTGAATTTCCCTTTCTTGTCTGCACGGTACCACACCTCGTGGCCCTTGAACCTTCAAGAGGAAATAAAGAAGACTTAAAACACTTATTTGATCCTTGCAATGCAATATCAGTGAAAGTTATAGATCTCCATCAATGTTCCGTAGAATTTCCTTTTTGAGAGTAATTCGTCCCACTTAGAGAGTCCCCAGCCTTTTTGCTGGACTATTGGATGTTTGGTCTAATTCTCCTAAGTGAGAGGGAACCTTTTATCACTCAGTCTTTTATTCTAACCTTGGGAACCCTTTTTACCTCTTTTATGCACTTTCTAAATGAAGTTATGCTTTCCGCCATGTTTTGTGGCATCTGTGTTGTACTACTGCAGCACGCAGCACCTTCTGTGCAGTGCTGCTGGAAGCTCCTTGAGAGTCCCTCTTTGATCATCTTATTTTCTTGTGCTAACATGATGTTACCAGGATAGGGGGATACATTATATCCTACCTATGCTTTTCTTTTGTGATATCAGCACACCCCACCTTATGTGGAGTGCTGAAGGGAGACTTTGTATCCCCTTTCTCACATCTCCTGTAACTTTCTAGTTACAGTGACAAGTTTATCCGAGTGGTTGGTGACAGTGGATGTTTTCTACCAATTTTTGTGAAACTTGCATTGCAGGCTGTATTCACAGCTGTGGTAAGGGACACATGGGTCACCATTTACCTAAAATGGTGCCAGTCTTCTTTTTTCGACAACTCACGACGACTTGTCCTTTATTGAGCCTTCTGCGCCCCCCTGCCCCTTGAGTGGGTGAGATCCTGATCGGTCTTTGTCTTTGCTGGGGTTCCACATAGAGAAGCCCGCCCGGAGGCACCAGTGTGCCTGGGAGGAAAGGAAGATGGGAGGACACAAACTCCTCAGGTCTTTGTCCTCCAGTATGTCTGCTTGGAACCAATTCTGACTGGGGGCCTCCAAAGTTTGAATGTAGCATGCATGCCGATTGGCTGGGTTTCTTCATATAAGGTGAGGGACTTGAAGCAGAAGCCAGAGTCGACCAGTGGAAGATCCATTCCAAAGAAGGGAGAAGGATGCCTGCAGCCACCTCCAGCGACCGCCAGAGCAGACTAAGTGACTCCTGCAGCTACAGCCCTCTCCTCTGTGCGACAGGGAAGATCCAGACCGCACGACTTACTCCCTTGGACTGGTGGGCCTAACCAGTCTCAAGACCTGCTACAGTTTCAGCCATCCCACGACGAACTAAGACCTTCCGGGTCTGCAATCTCACAATACCCTGGGACCTCTGCCACTGCTGCGATGAATCGTCTAGTCAAGCGGTGTTCCGGCTGCAAACTTGGGGGCATCTGTCTGGGCCTACAGAGACAACATCCCAATTGTTTAAGTCGCCTCAACTGAGTCGTGGACTGAGAGAAAGAAGGAAGTTTGCCGGGTGACAACCGCCGCTACTGCCTGTGTCAAGCCTCCACAACCTAGTGCCGCAAAGATAGGCTGCTGGCCATCTCTGTGACAGAGTCAGACCATCTGCTCCTGCCAAAACTTCTTCCAGATGCCAAGGCCAGAGACCCGAACCCGGAGCTGCTGTCGTCTTACATTGGAAACACGCCAGTGACATCATTGTTCCTCATTGAAAAAGGTACTGTCTCACCCCTGGGTACTTACCTGGGCGGCTGTTGTGTTGCTGTTCACTCCCCCTGAGCTTCTTGAGTCACGTTGGAGTGACCAACCCAACTGTGGTTTCCCAGGCGTCAGGACATCCGTCACAGGGGTTGAAATCCTTCAGGTGGCCTACCTACGCCCCCTGAATCTTTTGAATCAAATTCCATTACAAACCGGCTACTAAAGAGCTTCTTCTGTGAACTTATAACTTTGACAGTGTCTGCCATCCTTTGTTCTGCTGCCCACAGATCACTGTTCCCCTAGTGTCCCCTTCCGACTTTTGAGACACTCCTTACCCAGATAGGGTTGGCCTTCTAAAGTTAAGGCTTACACAAAGTTATTTACTTACCAGTATTGCTCTTTCCAGTAAATGTTAGTTGATGATATAATTTGCTAACCTAAAGTTACTCTTACTACTTGCCTGTTCATCTTCTAAAAGCCTGTTATTGAATTGAGTGTTACAACAGGAAATATTTCTGCGCTGTGGGAACTTCCATAGAAGCAACCAGTGAGTTTCTATGAGAGAGGAAACCCGGTATGCACATTTTTGAACTTACACAGAGTATTACTTTGTATCGAAGTGGTCGCATGCATGATAAAACATGTTTTTGAAGGTCTACTATCAGAATCCTCATTAACTATTGAGCAATTAAGAATACTTTGTAACAAAGTGGTCGCGTGTACATGAAGGCACGTTTTCGAAAGTCTCAGAGTGCTGGGTACATTATAAAGGCAATCTATAAAGATATATAACAACGAGATGAACAGAATGAATTCCAAACTGAATGAAAAGCTTAAACATATCTCCATACTCATTGAATACCAAACTGAAAGAAAACTTAATAAACAGAACTGTTACATATGAAAAGTACAAATGATTGAAGTTAAGATTCCCATGTATGAAGCTCAAAAGTGAAATGCAACTTTAACTACAACTAAAATTCATATATGCTGAATCTACAAGTCCATACACTTTGAGCTAAAGAAACCAATGCACATTGAACTTTAGAGCAAATAAAACTTTAACAATACAAGTGAACCTAATATATATGGAACTCCAAGGTTAACGGAACTTGGAAAATAATGTTACCAAGTGAACCAACTAAAAGTATATTAAACAGTGGGGGAAATTGAAAATAATAAAATATACTTGGAAATATGAATGAACTGCAACTTTCAGTCAAGACACTTTTGTACAAAGACCTAGCATGCACAGAGGGTGAAAGTGTGGTGCAGAACTTTAAGAAAACTGAAAAATACCATTATAACACTGAAAGTGAATCTTGGTGAAGGGAACCCTGAGGTTTAATCTACTTATTGACATGAGGACGAAATCTCAAGATATTTAGTGTTTGGAACGGTGTTTATGAACTTGGGGAAGGGAACCCTGAGTATCAGTTAAGTGAAAATCATCCTGAACTTAAGACAACATTTGTTGGAACTGTTGTAAAGTGACCTTCTTGACACTTAAGATGGGTTCTTCACATGGACTTTATTGTCAACCTCTAAAAGGTGGTACATAGGAAGACCACTGGGTCCCATCACCCAGGCTGACTACTCCCAACTGATTCAGCGTGGAACCTTTACATGACATTCACACACCAACATTTGCTCAGCTCATCCTTAACACACATACACTGACAAGCACACTACAACACTTTATACTTGGGGAAAGAGGCTGAAGGAAAGCTGCGCGCTGGACAGAGTTCCAAACATTGTGATGAACAATATTGTGTTGGTTGCTGACATCCCTACACATTGTATAGATTAGTTGTGAGAGCAAGTATAGGTTTTGGACACAGACAGATTCCTAAATTCAACTCTTTGACTTTCCTTAGTTTTGTTTTGGTAGGGAAATCCCACCATAGTATAGGGCAAGGTGGGCCTTTTTTCATCCTGATTTTTAAGTTAATAAAGTTGTATTGTTAATTCAGAATATGTTGTCTGTGTCTTACTCCAAGCGGCCTTCATAGGTCCAAAAATCGGTCATTCTCATGACCCTACCTTCAGCTAAGGCTGAGGTGAAATAATCCCCAGAAAGAGTCCCCAGAAGACCCACCTACTAGTGAGACAGAGGTGGAGGAGATTGCAACTTGTCTGGAGAAATTGACTCCTACAGACCCCCATGACCTGCCAAGCAAGATGGTAGAAGGAGGACCTCTGGGGACAGACACCCAGAAAAAACACAAAAACAAAATAAAGTAGGGAATTCGTCCTATAACTCCCAGTATATTTCTCGCAGAGGGATAGATAAAATCATGAAGATAGTACAGCCAGTTTGACTGTTTTACACAGTACTTTCTTTGGCCCAGATGCTCTAGTAAATAGACCCCTGAAGTCAACTAAACTAGCTAGGGAGTCCTTACTAATTTGTCCTAAGGAAATCTGTAGAGGTACCACTCTAGTGACTGGAGCTGTGAGGTTGGCCTTCTCTACCTTCCATGGATCAGAGTGTCCAAAGGGAAAGCTCTAGGCCTGAAAAGCTGACCAAACCCTAGAGGAAGAGGAAGAATAGAATTAGTTATTCCCTTAGACCTCTTACCCAGAGGCCTGGGACCCAACCTGCTCCTAACAGTGTCTTCTTGGAGACCACTCTGGATTATTTGGACCCTCTACTGAGAGCCCTGTGGTAAAAGCCAGTATAAATACAAAAGAAAGTAGAACCTATGAGGATCTGTTGAGAAACACCCCGCTCTAAAAGAAAATGTCAAAATAGAGTTGTAGGTCCTATAGAGTGCAGAGGCAGAAAATAGGGAAATGTGAAAACAGAAGAATGCTGATGGACCCCTCCAGAAGTGGATCTAATCGTCCTGTCCCTTACTCTGGGAGGGGTGTGTGTTAGGTAGAATTTCGTTTTTGAAAGTAATTCTTCCCACTTTATGATCCCCTCCCCCCCACCAACCTCTTTGCTGTACTACTGGATTTTTGGTTTAATTCTCTTGAGTGCGTGGGAACCTTTTTCCATACTCACTCCGTCTTTTACTATAACCGTACGGAACCCTTTCAACCTCTTTTAGGTACTTTGTAATGGAGTTATGCTTTTTTCCATGTTTTGTAGCATCTGTATTTTACTATTGCAGCACCAGGCAACTTCTGTGCAGTGCTTCCCCTCTTTGATTTTCTTTTATTTTCCTGTGCCAACATGAGGTTACCAGGTCGGGGGGGATACTTCTTATCCTACCTATGCTTTTTCTTTTGTGAGATCAGCACACCTTATATGGAGTGCTGAAAGGGACACTTTGTATCACCTTTCTCACTTCCCCTCTAACTTTCTAGTTACAGTGACAAGTTTATCCGAGTGGTTGGTGACGGTGTATGTTCTCTACCAATTTGTCTGAAATGTACATTGCAGGCTGTATTCAAAGCTGCAGTAAGGGACAAATGGGTCACCATTGACCTAAAATGGTGGTGCTGGTCTTCTTTTTCGCCATCTCACACTGACTTGTCCTTTTTTTTTAGCCTTCTTCTACCACCCTGGGTGGGGGAGCTCCTGATCCGTCTATGATCTTCACTGAGTTCCCATGGAGAAGCCTGCCAGAGGCACCAGTGTGCCTGGGAGGCCAGGAAGCTGGTAGAACATCGAAACGCCTCAGGTCTTTGTCCTCCAGTATGTCTGCTTGGAACCAACTCTGACTGGGTGCCTGGCTGTCCCTTTGGGACAGCCACCGCCTTAAGTTGAATGTAGCATGCACGCCGATTATCTGGGTTCTGGTATATAAGGCAAGGGGTCTTGATGCAGAAACCAGTGTAGACCCCTGAAAGATCCAATCTGAAGGAGAAAGAAGAAGAATGCCTGCAGCCACCTCCTGTGACCACCAGGGCGGACAGTGACCGATGCAGTCCAGCCCTTCTGTGCGAAAGGGAAGATCCAGACCGGATGGCATCCTCCCTTGGACTTGTGGGCCTAACCAGTCTCTAGGCCAGCTACAGCTAGAGCCATCCCATGACAAGCTGAGACCTTCCGGGCCTGCAATCTCCGAATAGCGTGGGACCTCCGGCACTGCTGTGGTGCATATCATCTCGTCAAGCGCAGTTCCGGCTGCAAGCTTGTGGGCTTCTCTCTGGGCCTACAGAGACTCCATCTCGATCGTAGAAAGCCCCTCAGCTGAGTCGTGAACGAAGGAAGTCTGCCGGATTACAACCGTTGCTGCTACGAAACATGTGTCGAGCCTCCACAAACAGCTGCCCGAAGATCGTCTGCGGAGCATCACTGTGACTGAGTGTGACCGTCCGCTCCCACCAAAAGTTCTTCCTCCAGACCTGAACCGGAGCTGCTGTCGTGTTCCATTGGGGACCCGCCAGTGACATTGTTGTTCTTCCTCGAAAAAGTTGCTGTCTTACTCCTGGGTACTTACCTGAACTGTTTTGTTGCCGTTTGCTTTGCCTCCGCTTCAGTCACGTAGGGGTGGTCGACCAAACCATGTCCTCTCAGGCCTCAGGACATCCGTTTTAGGGGTGGACATCCTTCAGGTGGCCTAGCTAGCCCCCCTGAATCCTTTGAATCCAAATCTATTACCTACCTGCTACTAAAAAGCATTTTCTCTGAAATTATAACTTTGACAGTCTGCCTTCCTTTGTTCTGCCGCCCACTGTCACTTAGTCCCCTCAGTGTCCCCTTCTCACTTTTGAGACACCCATTCCACAGAGAGTTGGACGTCTAAAGTTAAGGCTGCACAACGCGATTTACCTACCAGTATTGCTGTAAATGTTGCTGATTATATAATTTGCTAACCTAAAGCTACTCTTACTACGTACCGGTTATTCTTCTAAAAGTCTGTTATTGAATTGAGTATTGCAACAGCAAATATCTACTGTATATATCTGTGTGAACTATTTCTACTTACCTAAATTGCATATTGACTTAACATTGCATTAGTGTACATAATACATACACATATTGTTATAGAACTACAGCAAGTGTTTCCTTGACTATAAGTGTGCTCAAAGGTGTGTGTACTCACCTATAGCCCTTCTCCCTCCTTGACTAAGCCTGGCTGCTCGATAATAGCTACAAAACCTTTTTGATAGTTCAGGCCAATCCCAAGAGTTGGAGCCATGTACCCAATAGTGAGTCTTCCAAAGCCCTACCACAGGTGGACTTTGGTAAAAATCCCGAACAATCAGCAAGAATGAAATTCTAAGTAAAATGACTCAGAGTTCATAGGCGAATGGGAACACTGGACAAGTACATTCTGGTACATTCTAACGCTTGGAATGGATCCGCTCTGAAACGGTTTGGCACTCATTGGTGCGGTTTGCCATTTTATTACGTTTTAGTGAACAATCATTGTGTTATCTGAACCATCTCCCAACTGGAGGCGCAAGTTTTGGCTTTTCACAATAACTATTTTGCCTACATTGCTCCAAATGGAATGCATCTCACTAATCTTTTCATGAGAAAATGCTTTGATATAAATCTAAGCAACTCTGCTCGCAGCTTTACACTAATCAAGGGATATAGGTGAAGACTGGAAGGGCTCCACAATAAGACTGGCCCAGAAAGTATAGTTCCCCATCGTCCCGACGAAATGATGCCATCATGAAAAAACTGCCATCTAAAAATAGGAGAGGCGCGCCCATATGCACGGTTTGGCCATGGTTTGTGCACCCTGAGGTAGCTGGGCTCATGCAATCTCTGCTGTTGGCTCTACTTCCCTCAGAGTAGGTTATTCACATCTAGTATATACAAAAGGTAGACTAATCGTTCCAGACCTTCTTAATGATTTATGAAGGGTATGTAGGAATACAGAACATGAATATCATAGGCACAATCACTTTTTTCGGTTCACTTTTAGCACCCATCTTCAACTCCCTGTCACCCTTTACCAGTAAAATGTCTTTGAACAGCTGAAAAGTGCAAACCATAACAATATTTCTCTAATATTTGGGCCTTTTATATATTCGCATACAATGAACATTCAAACTCTTCTGCCAAATGTAATAACATTTTCAAATGGAAAACGGTTTATTCATCTGAATAGGTACATACGACCGCAAGAGTTCAAGCACTGGTACTTCAGCCCAACCCCAACCAATCAGAGATGGACAGCTAAGCCTCACACCCAAAAACAGTTTTCAACATCTTCTGGAACACGGTTTTGTAAAATACATTTCGTTGTATTGGCACTTTATTGCTTTTTACAGCAACTCAATTAACTTTTAAATTGTGATGTCATATAATACTAGCAAAAAGTGCCCTTTCTCCGATTGGGTTCTGTAGACAGACATGACAACGCTCATCAATTGTTGAACATCAATGATCCTATAGGTCGCTGTTCAGATTTGCTTATCGATTGTACTGCTTTGCACCCATGGTATGCTGGACCTTCTGTGCTCTCGCCACACCTGTCGCCTCACCCTTGCGTGGTGCAGTTTGTTGTGGTGCATTGTGGTGCAAATATCTCAGAAACTGTCCATCCTTGGGCCTGGGCCTCGAGTTTTGTTCCTCGTGTTGCGACCGGCCCTTCTAAGACCACATTGCTGTTTTGCCGATTTCAGGCAACCGTCTCATTTGTGAAGGCGCTGAAATCCAGGGAAAGGGGTGGGGTGTCCAAATGTCATGTAGCTCGTTATGTCCGGAGGGTCCTAACAGGAAACTATGCAAAATGTGGTGCATATTGGTGAACGGTGTGGAATTGTATAAAAAAACGTTTCAGCACAAATCACGCCACAAACAAACACATTTTTACTTTTATATACATAGATTGGACATACAGTTTGTATGTTCCTCCAAAGTATAATGATGTGTGAAAATCAATGTATGGTGACTTGAATATATATGTAATGAATGTTGTAAGGAACAATGTCCTTTTATATTTGTTAATGTTAAAGGTATTTGTACTACGCACCGTCACCAACGGAATCGGTCCTCAGGCGGATCTGCAAACAAGAAGTTGGGGCAGGGGGATTAATCTGGTGAAGAGGAAGTGAGAAAAGTGAATTATAAGTTGTTTGTTGTTGCAGTGTGGTGAAGGGAGTGTGGTTTGCCATGCGAGAGGGTGGTTGTGTGGATTTCTGTGCAAATTAAGTTGCCCTATGGAGTAGGTATATTCTTTCTCTTTCCTGTCCGTCTAATTGTTAGGAGTGATGGCGTAACAAGTTCCCAGCAGTGTTATTTCCGACCTCTGTGTACCAGGTTGAGACGTGCATTGTCCCCCACTCTGGTATTAGTGCTGGAATTTTACAATCACCCACTCCCTTCCTATCTATTTCCTGTCGGTGATCCATTGCTGCTGTGTTTACTTTGTAGGCCAAGGTGTTATTGACATATCACCCTTACCCTTCCATCCCGATCTCTGCGTGATCGTTCTTTGGTATGATTCTAGCTTATCTATCTTTCAATTAGTACGTTGATATGCTGTAAATTGTTCTTCCCTTACTTCAGTTGATGGGTGGTAGCTTAGGGAGATGGGGACGATCGGTTTCCTCTCTCAGCATTGTTTCAGCTGTGTATGTGTCCACATATGCACTTTTTCTAGTTATGGTGTGAAGAGTCGAGATTTGAGGAGTTTTCTGAATAGGAGGTGATCTCTTGTGTTATGTATGTTCTTTGGTAGCTTGTTCCAGGTTTTTGGGGTGAGGTGAGAGAAAGAGGCTATCCAAATGTTCTTTTGTTGTATGGTTTTGGTACCAAGCAATGTCGCTGCTGGATCTGAATTGCCTTGTTGGGCGGTGTACGTTTACTTTTTCTCTAAGGAACTCTGTGCCTAGGCAGTGGATTGCTCTGTGCGTTATGCACTTTGATTTGAACCTGATTCGCTGTTTTATTGGTAGCCAGTGTCGCATTTTCTGTGCTGGTGTGATGTGTTCTCTTCGAGGTAGTTTGAGGAGCAGTCTGGCCGCCGCATTTTGTATGCGTTGTATTTGTGAAAGGTTTTAATTCATAAAATCACAATAAAATTAAAAAATACCACAGAAATAAGCCCCTTCTGAATGAAAAGTGGAACAATGTACATCTGTAACACAATAACCCTGGTGAACTAGAAAAGGATGAGTTCAACAATAAAGAATACCAAAGGTGTGAATATTTCTCCATCAAGCAGAGATTTCTTCAAGGAAGTATTTGAAATTGCTCATGGAGTTTGTTCTCATTTCCGTTATAAACTGGCAATTGGTTAGTGAGCCTTAAAACTCTGCGTTTCCTGCATCAACAGTGCATTCACTGGGGCTTTGACACTCATAGATAAGGGGACCCCTTTTCAACTTAAGGAAGTAAGGGCGGACCCCAGGGGAAGATTTGTTCTGATAAAAGGTGAGCTGTGTGTGGCTATTTGGGGTATCATGGCGGTTTAGGCTCCTCGACCCCCCACACTTGATTTGCCATCTAAACCTCGACGATGCAAACTCAGGTGGACACGTAGGTGCTGGGTGGAGATTTCAACGAGGTCATGGATCTGGGTTTAGACCGCACACACACAGGTAGCAGAAATCCAACCCATACCATTAAGCTGCACTCTTACCACTGCAATGGGACTGGTCGACGCCTGACGAATGCTGCATGGAACAACGGTATGGTACTCCTTCTCTAATACACATGGTTCTATGTCCCGCATCCACTACTTTCTTATCCCCCAGACCATTTCACATAGGCTCCTAGCAGGGTCGTCATTTCATCAAAATGCCAGGTGTAGCAGAAGTAACCTGGCACGACCCTTGACCCTCAGATGACATCACAGGAAGTGATGTCATTTGACCCCACCCCAAAGTGATGTCACAGGAAGCGATGGAAGACAACCTTTCACCCGTTGACAAAACAGGAAGGGGCCTCACATAGCATTTTACACTACGAAAAATATGGTTATGATATCACTATAATGTGATGTACATTTCATACAAGAATGGATCGCCATATGTATCGTTAAGATCAGTGTGGATAGGCCCATACTACCAAATTACTGTGAATGTAAGCAGACATCGATGACCAAATGATAATGATGTGTTATTATATAGCACTTACGCTTAAGCGCTTTATATAGAATAAATATACACCCAATATCACCCATCCTGTGTTGGTACTCATTTATCGACCTCAGAAGGATGAAAGGCTGAGTTGAGGCGTTTAAAAACAGATTAAATCAGTGACTCACCCCTGAAGTATGCCTGAAATAAACCTTTAATGAGTATAGCAATTATTTATAGAAATCCAGAAAGACACATTATTTGGTATTCCTATTCTTTCTTATTTATGGTCAGTGCTGAAAGTGTTAGACTTGTGGCACTCCTGTTCTTATTTTTCTTCTTTTTTGTTTTAAGGGGCCTGAACAAGAAAGCCAGCCACTCCAGAAGTAAAGAGCCACATGGTACTGGCCTCAGCCCAGGCGCTTGCATTACAAAACAATACATTTAAAAAAAAAACTTTTGTCCCTGGCTCCTAGCAGCGAGATTTCCAATCACTCCCCACTCCTCATAGAGCTAAAGATCGGGAGGGCGAACTCCACAGCAATCTGGCGCCTCAACAGATACTACCTTGGGGACCCCAGGGTGATAGAAGGGCTATCCCAGAAAACGACTGCATATTTTGCTATGAATGAAGGGTCGGTGGACAGCCCGGTCACACTTTGGGAGGGCTATAAAGCGGTGCTGCAGGGGGAAGGCAATATCGCTCGTAGCGGCCGCAAGGGATAAACATGCTAGGGAAGTGGAGGAGCCAGAAGCACTGGCCATTGAGGCAAAGGAGGGGTTCCTTGCTACTGGTTCCCAGGTCGCACACAAGGCCCTGGCCATGGCACAGGAGGTGCTGGGGAACGTGGTGCCGGATAATGCTAGATCGGCTCACTGGGCGGTTAGAAGTCCGGTTCATGAGACCGGGGACAAAGCGCGGAGGGCATTAGCGTGGCTGAAAAGGCGAGACC
Source organism: Ambystoma mexicanum (assembly GCF_040938575.1). Lineage (NCBI taxonomy): Eukaryota > Metazoa > Chordata > Amphibia > Caudata > Ambystomatidae > Ambystoma > Ambystoma mexicanum. The sequence continues at coordinate 747,801,298 of NC_090923.1, read as the reverse complement.
GGGATAGAGGGTATGTTTGCACCATACGGGACTCTGTCAATTGGGCATCCCTCTGGAAGAATATGGGCAGAATGGGATTTGGCAACAACTTATTTAAATGGGTGCACTTGCGCTACAACTCCTCTGGAGGCAGAGGTGCAGGGTTAATGGGGTATCTTCCAGGAACTTTGCTCTGGGACGTGGGGCACGATAGGGGTGCCCTCTTTCCGCCTTGGTATTCACTCTATCCATCGAACTGCTGGCTATTATTGTCTCGTCCTCAATATTTAAATACTTAGGCATTGACATGAGTCCGGGCCTTGACGGATTTCATTTGATTCAACCTCAACCGGGTTATTGACAGGTTTGCAGGTTTCAGACACTGTTCACTGGCAAGCTCCCCCCACGGTTGACACTAATGGGTTGGGGCCGGTCTTTTAAAAATGCTCATGCTCCCTCGGTTTCTATATGTGCTACAGAACGCCTCATGTCCGATCCCCGCATCACTTTTGCCAAGATAGAGGGCACCCTGCGTAATCTGTTGTGAATATGGGGACAGCCACGCATTGCCCTTAAAACGCTGCAACTTTCGATATGGGGAGGCCGGCCTGGGGCTTCCGTGCCTGCGAAGATACTACTGGTGGTCAACAACTGGATGCATGGGGATCTGCATCTTCCATACATGGCAATTGAAAGGGGGTGGATGGGAGAGACAAAGCCAAAATAGGTAGTCAATGGGAATGGGCCCAAGGGGAGGGACGCCCACTAAATGATAATCACACTCGGCAGGCGTGGGGCACCTCACATCAATGTATAGGCTGGGGGAATAAAGCTACGATGCATCAACCTCTGTGGAACATACACATGCCAGAAATACGCAAGTTAGGTCGCTTCAAGAATTGGGAAAGACATTGGATAAACGTTTTGGCGGACCTGGTACAGGAGGGACAACTGGCTCCATTAGAGTCCCTGCAGGCAATACACAGGCTCCCCAGATCTGAACATTAACGGTATATATACAGTTGGCACACGCCATTAGGTCCCAATTTCCGGCTCTGACAGACGTTCCCAAGTGTTCACTCATAGAAGCCAATATCTTTCCAGACTTTCCAGAGGACTATCCTTCGCACCAACCAACTGAACTTCACAGATGCACATGTGGATATCTTCAAATTCACCAGGAAACTGAAGCTCAAAAAATTCTTCTCCAAGAAAGTGGAATGGAAAACTAAAAGGACACCCAAGCCCACCATTATTAACATAACTATGGACACATTGGAGCAAACACACCTGCTAGTGAATTTAACCTGTATTAGCAATGAGGAGGAACCGACTAAGGAATCATTGATGGAGGATTTGGACATAGAAAATACATCAAAACAAAAGAACTAAAGAGGAAATCAACTTTCACCCCCAACCTCAAAGGTGATAATGCGATTGATATTTTCTCCAAAGCAGTAACTAGAGATTTACACAAAATGGAAGACAAAAAATGTAACCCTAAAGCAAGACGCAACACGAATCTCAACAGTCAAGAAATTCATGCAATGAAAAACCTGATAATCAAAGAAGCAGACAAAGGTGGCAATAGCATCGTTATGAATAGAAAGGATTGCATCACGATGGCCCAGACCCATCTGGAAACACCAGGATGCTATGAAACACTACCCACTAACCCCCTATGGGGGCTCAAATGGGAATGGGGAATGGTTTGGTCAATGGGGACTTACTGGTCCCTCCAAGGTCGGAATGGACCGGTAAGTCCCCATTGAACCAAACCGGAGTCGGTACTGGTATGGGAGGCAGCCATGGAGCCAATTGCTCCATGGCTACCACCATACTCGGAATGAACCCCCCCCCAATGTGTGCTCACACCATCACCACTAACAATGTACAATTTTGAAACTTTTACGAGAAAAAGATTGACCAATTCATAAACTGTCGTACGAAGTTTGTGATCCATTTGATAATATGCATATGTGGCCTGAAATACATAGGAAGCACAATACGTGAACTGCGTACAAGAATCAGGGAGCACCTCCACTCCCTCAAGACAATGGAAGCAAGATACCCACTAGCCACCCACTGGCAGGAAAAACACCAGATGGATAATCAAAAAGACATCAGATTTGTCGGCCTAGAGTTGATCAAACCAGACTCCAGAGGAGGCAACAGAGCTATGAGACTACGACAGAATGAGGCAAGTGTCATGACCCTTGTCCCTGGCCCTCACTGGCAAGTCAGCCTTCCAGTTAGGGCCAGGTCAAAGGCCTTAAAACCTCATCCAAGAGACTCTTGGTGTCAGTCCTAGCGCCTTAGGCGCCAGGCTCATATCCATCATGAAGACCAACATTAGAATGGGACTATTCACTTGGGACTATTTAACTTGAGGGGGTTGAGGGGGTTCAGCCAACAATGAGGCACACATAGCTCAGTTACAAGGAACTGAGCTATGCGGTCTAGTCTTTTGGGTGTGGCAGGCCTGGGACTACTTTACCTGGACTACTTTGGGTGTGGCAGGCCTGGGACTATTTTACCTGGACTACTTTACCCGAGACTATTTAAACCGCACCCAAACAGCAGAACATGCTTTGCGTTATTCTGCTGTGGGCAGCGTAACACTCACTGTGTCTAGTTCTTTGATGCCAGCTTACCTGAAACCAAGGATCTGCAGAGAGAGAAAGACCACTGTGAAACTTACCTGGAACAGTATCCTGTCTTCAATCCATCGCTGACTTCATTTCCACTCACCTGAAGGTATGCAATCCATCATCCGGCACTACATGCATCCTGGAATACCATAACCTGGAAAGAGGAGAAAGAAAGACACCATTAGTAAGCGTTTACTCACATTTCCTCCCGAATGAAGAAAGCCACACAATTCTTACCTGGGTAGTCAACTCCTGGTCAGTATCATTGCTGGAACATTACAACGCTCGGCGAGGAACATCGCAACCTGCAAGGAGAGAAGAGACACAGGTTAGCAATATAAAAGGCGAAACAGCGCCGCGCATCGCGCATTACTCACCGGACAGCATCGCGCACACCGCGCTTTCACCTACCGGCCAATGCTCATCTTCAAACTATATGACAACACCAAAATACCTTTCCATACCTAAAAGGAAAGAAGACATTATTATTCGAACTAAGAGGAACATAAGAACTGCATATAAAGACCTTAAAGCAGCAAACCTATGGGGTCGCAGCAGACCTGGATTCCCTCAGGGGGGCTTGCACCAGTGAAGTAACTTGGTCGCTGCTCGCCCCCACATCTACGCACCCCTGCCACGAGAAGCAGGACGGAGAATCCACTTTTTACAATATTAAGACCCATATTTAACCAGAGGCCTTACCAAGGGACCAGGAGAGGGTTTGGGAGTGCAAATCACCCAACCAGGGCTGGGTGGCATCCCCGTGGATACCAGGTGAGCGTAACAGCAAGACTCATATGCAGAACAAGAAACACGGAACTCGGTCTTAACACTGAACATGAGTTAAATGTTTTTCTGTGAAAGTAAACTATCGGTCCAATCACACATTAGGAAATTACTCCCACTTCCACCAACACACATCGCTCGCACCACTGGGGACCCCCCCCACTCACCCAACCACAATCAAAGCAAGGGACTGGCCCAATTGTGGACTGACTAGACACAATAGTTACCCACATCCAGGTGATCAACACTGACCCACCACAGTGACTATCACACGAAGGACCAACCCATCCCTTCCACTGTTAGGGACCACCCTGCTCACCCCATCACCCAAAAACGGACCCAGCCCCCCGGGCACCACATCCTATGTAAATTGGCCATCCACTGTGACACCCCCCAACCCCCAAGGATACCACCCTTGCGGGGTGCAGACCCGACCTTAATTTTAAAGCCTTCCACAATCTTCCAACAACAAGGTTGACCCACATTAATGGGACACATTTACGTTTCATGACAATAGCTATACCGCGTATGCAAGGTGTTTATCACTTAGTTTATAATGGCTTGCACTGCCAGGCTTAGTGAGACGCAGCTGTGACCTTTAATTTGAGGCTCGCCATATTTTTACAAACACAAGGGTGCAACCACATCATTGGAGACAATCGGGTCTCATAATCATAGCATTACCGCAAATACAACAGTGTTTCTTATCCTCAGGGCCATGTGGCATTCCACTGCCTGCCCAATTTCACAACAAAAATAATTTGCCTCCTAGGTACGCCACAGCCGCATTCAGCCAGAAATCGGGGCCCAATCAGGGACCCTGAACCATCCTCCAATGGAGCCCTTGCACCTGGGCCAATCAATGACCGCCTCTCTGCCATTTAACACTCTTGGACAAGCTACTCCATTGTAGCTTGATCCGATGTCAGAGACGCACTAACTAAAAGAGGTAAGATGTCCTTTAGGGATCGCGGCCACCGCCACTTTATGACTAAATGTAATCCTGTATTCACCTGTGGAGAGCACACGCTCTCACCACACTCGGCAAGTGACCCTTCTCCACTCTCCCCATATGGAACCTCTGGGAGATGGGTCCCCGGGCACCCAAGCCCCTACTTTAGATAACCGCCACCCGGCACCCCCACACGTTTATCAGAACATTATTGTAGTAAACGATTGGGAACAAACCCAATGCCATTTTTTGGAGCAGCAACAAGCACGCGGCCCCTGACCCTTCTCCCGTTCCTCCTATGGAACCATTGAGAGAGGGGTCCCCGGGCACCCGAGCCCTTACTACACATAACCGCCACCCTCCCCATTATCAGAACGGTATTAGAGTGAGCAAATGGGATTATACCCAATGCACAATTTTAAACAGCACCAAGCACGCGGGCTCTAGATCAAGGGACCATTACCCAGCATTGCCTAAGGTTCACTCATCTGAATTAATCTCACGCCACACAAAACACGGAATAAGCATTTAAGGGCTAATTGGCAGACACCATGCATGATGTAAGCAGCACGATAAACAGGATGCGGTAGACCACCTAGCACTGAACCAGCAGTTCGGACGCATATTCACCCCCAACAAACGGGCAATCCAGTTGTCCTATGTAATAGTTATTAATATTTGGCCACCGGCCCTGACCACCACTCTCCAATTTTTACCACTCAGGCAACCACCTCAGCTTATTCAAGAACAGGACGGACCCAGGCCCACAACCTCCGGCAACCCAGGACGAACTGGGAGGACCAGACACTTGTGCACCAAGCATAGATGAAGGCATACCTATGCCCTTTACTCACCAGGTGAGCCTTGCCCACCACTACATCTCCTTAATGACCAACTCTTACATTCCCAGGACAATACTAACAGTCTCGCACAAACCTTTTTCTCTCCTTTTATTTTCAAAAAACGTTTTCCCAAATTTATGATGCAACATTCACATGCTTTTGCAAAAATGTAACTGTATGTATGTTGGATTTAACTAATTTTGTAAACTTCATGAAATGAATACACACAATGCGAAATTTGACACCATGTCACCTCACTTGGGATGGTCACAACACACACATCATGTGGTTGAATAATGACACCCTGTCAAATGTATTGCAATGGCTCAAATACTCCACACTGGGCTCTCATACTCACCATGCACTGTGCACGACTCCCATTAAACAAACCCATCCATTATCATGTACCCAGAAACCATATTGGTAGCCTTGAAAAAGACCTGTAAGGTCGAAACACGTGTTGGCACCACTTGATACTCTGAAGAATTCAATTGAATAAAATCAAAAAACTAAACCATGATCTTTGAGGACCTCAATTCTTCATACACCTGAGCAGAAAAATGAAAGAGGAAACCTCTGTATACAAATCAGCACACGCGCCGAACGAGTAGAAACTAAAAACCCACTTCTCTTTCCAGACCACATTGCTGCGAAGGCCACGTCCACCTTATACCAAATAGCAACGGCATTTGTGTCCCAAGAGCTGCCCCAGTTTAAGGATAACTAGGTAGCGGACATCGGTCCACTGGAGACGGAAGAATGGGTGGAGGCACTTATGTTCTCAAGGGAGGTAGGAATAGAGGCCAGGCTTTGCCTTATCCAGTACAAGGTACTACACCGGGTATGCTATTCTAGAACAGCCCTAGCTTGGTGGGGTGTGATAAATCAGGACTATTGCCTGCGGTGTGGGATTGAAGGGGGCACATACATTTTTTTTACACATGGTGGGAATGCGCGTGAATACAGGCATTTTGGGGTAAGTGTCTTAGAAGGTCCTGAGTGATCCCAAACTGGCACCATTAGGTACATGGGGAGAGACAAGGTTTACCAAATATGACTTTTTTTATATCAACCTCACTGAGGCTAGCTAAAAAGGCTTATCGCAACACTATGGGGTTCACCGACCTATCCACGTTTAAGCCGGTGATCTGCCGAAGTAGGGAGATGCATGTCCTTAGAGAGGCGAATATGCAATGCCTGGGGATGCCCCCAAAAGTTCCAAAACGTATGGGGTGGATGGGAGGGAGCAGGGTGAGGCACAAGGTTGGTTAATCTTGTTGGGCTGTGGTGCCGCCATCGGTGCTGCCTCCTCTGGCAGTTGTGTCTGCTTAGTCAAGGCCAGAACAATTATACTCTCACAAACCGCCATGGGTCTTTGGGCTGTGAGCCAAGGGGCAGCACAAATGTTTAGAGGGTGAGAGGCTGATGGTCAACCCATAAGGTCAAGGACGCATGGGGTATTTGGGCAGGTCCTGCCTCCACTCAGACTCGATGAGTGGATGAACTATGATGTACCAAACTATTGCTCTAACTGCTGTGCCAGGGATGTTGTGTACTGTATCCTGTTGTAATGAAACCCAGCAAGGGCATATGTTTGCCGGTTATGTTGCCTTTAAAAACAATACAATTTTTATATTAAAAAATAAAAGTGCATTCACTGTTATGTCAGCGGTTGTCAACGGATACTGGAAAGAGGAAGTCAAAGGGAACTTAGGGTGCAAGGATTTGCCCTCAGACCCACCCTTACTCTGAAATTTGAGAGATTGTTTTTGAGTTGATAAGGTGTGATTGAATCTATGAAACCCGTCTCATCAACGTGGTGGCAATAATGAAAGCAACCTTAAAGGACAAGATCACCACAATATTGTAGTTGCTAAAAAGATGAACTCATCAATTGTGATAACATCAAATTTAGTTCGCCCACGTCTAAGAAAATCTTCTATATCAGGAAATGTAAAAATAGTGGAATGACCTGATGTGTTTCTTATCTTGTAAGTGCAGAAAACATAGTTTTGGGGAGAGCTGGAGACTTGATCTTGCCGTCTTAATTAAATCGGGCAAAATATCAATGGCAATGAATGATAAACGCCAACCAAGTCTCCTATAATGTTTTTACTTGCGCCATTCTAGAAGAAACAGCTCTGGTTTGTGATGTAACATATATTCAATAATGATGCAAATTCAGTAAGGCAAACTCTAGGAACTCAGGAGTCACACTGCTAGACTGAACAACACAGGATTTTAATGAAGAATCCTCTGTACAGAAAATGCATAGTTGAGGTAACAAGAGTTGCAGCTCCAGAAATGCAGCTTTGTATACCATGACTACCTCTTCCACACAGTGCCATCAGAATGATCTTGCAGGAAGATCTATGCCTCTTGCAAATTACTTAATCAATGCAATGAGAGTAAAAGAAGAAAAATGACATTGCCAGTTCGAAAGAGGTTCTTCCCAAGGGAGCTTGGATGGAGGAATATGAAGAAATGTCATTTCAGGCTGTCTGCAATGGGAAATGGATCTCTTCCTGGCTGACCTCTACATAGAATTAATGGAGCGAGCGGAACTGTGGGCCAAGACCCACTTGCAAAATGTCTTTAGCTATCTGCTTCTGAAATCCATGGCCGCATTGTGCTTTCCTGGAAGAGTAATTGGTGAATCATGAATCTGAGATGTGTATGCAATATGCACAAGATTTGCGCTTCAAATCATAACTAGAGGGATCTTCATCTTCGGTGCCTGCCTTTGGAATATATTTTCATTAGTCTCAGAACTAGCAGGTCATAGCCTAACATCCACCTCAAATATGGTCTAAATGTCCACCTTGGGATGTGGGAGGTTTTGGAACAGAGTATAGTAATACTGCCAGTGTTTTCCTAGTCTTCCGGGAACAGGTGTAATCGGAAGGTGAGATTGAACAAGGACTTGTTTCTGGCATAGGCCAACATATTATGGTGATTACCTGGCTGTGACCTACACAATGAAGATGACCGAGACCTAGAGTGCCAGAACAACCCTGAAGAGGTCACTCATCTTTTGCGAATTCTGAACTTGTTCACCAACTTTTTCCCACAGCGAGACCTCACTAAAGGTGCTACTCTTGTCTATTAAGCCTCTAGGGGTGAAGTGCGCGAAAGGGTCTGTCACAAAGTTGACTGGGATACATGACAAGGCCCAGACAGAACTGTAGTTAACCTTGGTTTCTTTTATTGGGGAATAGTTGATAAGTTTGACAAAACATATGCAGTACTAAAGTGCAAATAGAAAAACCAAATGAGTCTTCCCATGAACATGACTAACTCTGGGTTTAAAGGGGTTCCCACACTTTTCAACTTGTCCCTCAGGGATCCTCCCTGTGTGGTCTTAATTTCAGCCTTAAGGGTTTCTCGTACCCTTCTTATTGCTCCTCAGACTCATCTCTTGCCCGAATTCTCACTCAAGGGCTTGAGGGTGTCAGGGGACTCGCGTCAACTTCTGCTCCAGTTATCCTGGGGTTTCTTAGTAGTAGGTATTAGTCTCTGCCTTAAGGGGTTACCACACCCTTCCTTCTCATCTTCTCGGGTAGTCTTCTTCTTGGTTCTCACTCATGGTTTGAAAGTGGTTCCTGGACCCTTCTATCCTAGTTCTCTTGGATATTCTCCCTTGGTTCTTGCTCCCAAGTACTTCCTGTACCCTTCTTCTCTCCACTTGTTTATGGAGGTAATTGGATTTGCTTCACCTGGATTATCACAGGGGTGGGTATTAGGAGGGCCTTGTGGGAGTTGCTGTTCTAGGGTTGATCCTTATTAATGCCACGCAACAAGCTTGTTCCTCCTTCAACCATGGGCTTGACCCATTCGGATCAGGGTCTCACTCCATTCCGACTGCCTTGGGCTAAGCATCTCCTACCAACACTTGACTCTCCTCCAACCACCCATGTTCCTTCTCCACCTCTAGACTCTAACCTCCACTAAACTATTCCTCCCACCTTCTCCAAACTCCAGCTCTCTCAAACCTCCACTCTGCTCTTGCCGCCAGTTTTTACTCCAATGGCCCACACAGCTTCAATGCAGCACTGGGTTTATAAAGTGTTGTACCCAACCCTGGAGCTGGTCTTTTTGTGAGAAACTGCACCTGTAAGGGTAAATGGACAAGGGATTGCAACTGGTCAGATTTGATAACTTCACATGTGCTTAAATGAGGTTCCGGAGGGCAGCCCAGGCCTGTAAAAGGCTGATCTGCCATTTTCAATGTTCATTTTCTCTCTGAGCCTGTGCCTACAAGTCCCTTAGCAGACCAGAGTAGGTATTCACAGAGCACAGTAAGATATAGTAAAGGAAAACATAGTAAAGACACTTTTCAATATGACTCCTGTTCATTGCAACAACTCTAGTAGAAAGCACTACAGGGAAGTGTTGTTACTTTGTTCAGAGGCTTGCAGACAGAGGCTCACTGAGAAATGCAATCTGGTTTTGATGCTTGTGCTGCAAGCAGAGTAGGAACATTCACAGTGCCTCCGAGGTCAGCATACACTTGTGCTGGGTGTCATGTGACAATTTTCATACTGCATCATACACCTGTGCAGGGTCTTGACAGCAGTGTTTGGGATAAAAGAGGCATGAAGCGCATGTTTCCTTTAGCTTCAAGGGTTTCGCTCTCTGAAAGGGGTTGTGTTGACCACTGTATCCGCTTCCTAAATGCAGGAATGGCCTAAGATTGACATAGAAAACATTGCATCGCTGTTACCATTCAGTTTTACAAGTACCAGGGCAAGCGCTGCATTCCTTAAGGGGTCAATATCCTTACCTGCCATGATAAGAGTGAGAAAGAGAGGGTAGAAGTCAGCAGCCTGTGACTAAAGTTTAAAATCACTTCACGAACCGCAAAGTCTTTAAAGACGTCAAAGGCTTTAAATTTAAAAAATCCTATAACTCAGAAAAATAGGTGAAAGGAAGCGCTATCTCCACCATCTGAGGGTAAACACAACAACTAAGAGTCTCTGAAGTGAGGCTTAGCAGACCAGCTCGGATTGTTACGGTTATGCTGCCACAACAATGCTTTAGCTCCTAATGTGTTACAAATGTCTTCATTAGTAAAGGTACATTAAAGGTTTCATTGGAATGTGAAAATTCACAGTATGTGAATATATTAAAGACTGAATATTCCTAACACGTTTTAACATTTGCATTGCCAAATGAGAGGGGTGAAGAGGTATGGGGCAGTAATGAGCAAGGAGATTTAAAAAAAAAAAGCCCACATGCTCTTCGGTGCACTTAAACCAGACTATAAAGGAATCTGGCAGAGAAGCAGATTAGGCCAGGCAGACAGGCCAGGAGAAACTGCCTTCATATGACATTGGTTTACTTAATAGTCCAGAAGACGAGCATTGGGCTGTACTTAATAAATTAAGTAGTCCGTCAAGATCCAGAGTGCAACAATTCAGCTTAAAAAATAATCTCCGGGATCAGAAGCCATAGGTTTGGATTGCATGATGTGTTGGAATGGTATTATGCAATTTGGCCTTTCTTTTCATTTATATCATAACATTATAGTATTACAGTTGTGTTAAATGCCCCATTGGCAGACATCAGTGTTCCTGTTCCCTCACCATATAGAGCATTAGTATTGGGTGCATATGTCGTCCAGAGATGTCTATATTGGTGTCCAGGAGCAATCTAGAGAATTGGAGGTTTGTGTGCAGGAGACCCCCCTGCCCCCCCAAAGAGTTGGAGCAGAAGTCAACCGGAGATCCAGAGATAGTTAAATCATTACCGTTTAATTTAATAAGAATGGTCTGTATTTCCACTTGCAGGGTTTTTTGCTTAGAGGTGTCGCGTGCTTCTACTTCAGTCCATCTAGACTACAAGCCATGATATAGATGTTTTCGATAATCAAAGAAGTAAGGTCTAGTTTATTTGGCTGTTAAGTTTTTGGAGAGCTATGTGTAGTTTATTTCATGAGGAATTAGATAATTGAATCTACTGTGGTGCTGAATGAATTGGGTAGTCTGTAACATAGTATGCTGGTTGTGCAGATATATGATATGGCATTTATAACGCGCCTATACACAAGTGTTTCAAGGAGCGACGAGGCAAGGGCGGGGAACAGAGGGAGGACAGACAACGATCTTACTAGGCCAGGTGACATTGAGATCGCGCAAGTGCAGGAGGGAGAGAGGGAGAGTGTGCGAGGGGGCAGGGGAAGTGCAGTACATAGAATAGACAGTAAATAATAAAACATAAAATAAGAACAATAAATAAGAACAATAAATAAGAAGTGTGGTCAGCTGGTGGCAGGTGCAAAGGTAAATGCAGACATCAGCTGTCAAGTGCAGGTAGGGGGCTGTAGGGATACAGAAACAGCCCCGCAGTGCAAGGATTGCCAGGGGGGGGCGCATTGCAGGTGTGCAACTGGCAGGGAGGAGACCTGGGCCCGAGAACAGAGGGTAGCCAGGTGACCAGTGCAGTTTCAGAAAACTATGGAAGTGAGCTATTATTTTTTAGACTCTACCCCACCCACAGATAGTTAGGCAATGTGACAATGTCACAGGTTAGAGGGTAAGAGATAGGAGTGCAGTGACACTGGAGTCTGATGGCCGCCAGTCACTGCGCAAGGCTGTCACCCAAAAAACCCTTAAGAGACTATTGAATTGTATAATCCGGAGAGGGAATGTTTTTATAGGCATGACACTGCACACACTGGGCATGAGTGGAGTATTACCTCAAGGGCCACTCACTTTCAACTGAGGGGGGCTGCATGTGTTGGGACGAAAATTAGAAACTGGGAGAAACAGTGGTTGCCAGGCCTTTCAGTCTTCACAGGGCTTGTGACACTAAAACAATTGGACAGATGGTTTATTATTTCGGAAAGTGCAGCCGTGATGATGTCCACCTCACAATGGTAAACAGATGGGGAGATTGTACATTGCAGTTCAGGTCCTAGTCCCGCGCAAGTATAAAAGAGCGCTGCAGCAGCATGCAAGTTTGTGGTTACTAAGAGTTTGAGGGTGCAGGAGTTAGAGAGAAGGGAAGTGAACAGTAGATCATGGCAGAGGAGTTGCTAGGGGGTGGCTAAGGGGGCTATAGCCCCTGGTCTTTTGGTTGTAGCCCCAGATAGAATCTCAGGAGCTACAACCAAAAGGATAGCTAGCCCCCAGTCCCGACAGTTCTGACATTAGCGTAGCCCCGGGTCTTTTTCCAGACCTAGCAACGCCCCTGGATCATGGCCCGAGCAGTGAAGAGGGTAGACAGAGAAAGGAGTAAGAGGAGGAGCAGGTGGAGAAAGGAGAAAGACAGAAGAGAGCAAGAGGTAGAGAGAAGAGAGGAGGAAGAGAAGCGCATTGGAGCATAGAGGAAGTGAAGGAGGAGAGAGAGAGAACAGGGGAGGAGGAGAAGAGGAAAAGAACAGATGAGAAGGAAGAGGATGGGGAGAGGAGCAAAAGAGTAGGGAGGAGGAAAGAGGTGTGAGAATGAGGAAAGGTGGAACAAGGAAATCAAGGAGAGTGAGTGGGATAAACCCTAGACCCTCAGAACTGCTTAATATCAGATGGAGGTGGGGCAAAGGCCTTTGATTATGAGAGATTGTGGAAGCTAAAAGGCAAGTGTTACTTAATGCCACCAGGCTGGGAAAAATGACAATATCCTAACATCTAGCCATCTGCTAATTTCCCAACAGCCCACACGCCTCAGGGTTCCTAAGAGGGAGGGGTAGAGAGAACAAGGTATGACCCTAAAGATTTCAGAAATTATCAAGGAAGACACTGCATATGACAAGACACTATAAATCCAAGATAAGCTGAGTGGTTGTTTGCAGCCAAGAAGGCGGACCCGAACTTGACGAGAGAAGAAAGGACTAAGGGCCATTGTATGAAAGAAAGCCTCACTGGCAATTGTGAAAATCCTAACCCCCATCCCTGTATAGCTCAGTCAAAAACGAATCGATACTTTCTTTTTGAAAAATAAGTGACAAATAACACCTAAAGCTTGGAGCCATCTGTGGATTTCATGGCTGCGACAGGGACCACTTATGAGATGGCTCATCTGTGTGCTGTATATTCCTTTTCTCATTGAAGTCTCTGGTTTCTGTAAGATCATCTAAAAATACTATTCCTAAGTATCCTAACATTCCCAGCTGACATTTTAGTCAAGAGTACTCAATTGTATCCTGTGTAAAATGGATTTTACCTTTGACTTGGGCCAAGTTTATAGCCAGACACTGCTGCATAATTATTTATTTTTTCCAGGCTACTATTTATGTAGGAAGGCACGTCCAAGATCCAGATAAGGTAATTCGGATAGACAGCAATTTTAATAGGATTCCCCTATGTTAAATACTTTCATCTCTTTGTCGGCTCCTATCATGCTTGCCAGCGGATCTTGTGCAAGCAAAAATAACTGAGGAGACAGGGGACATTCACTTTAGTTTCTAGAACGAGACTAAAGAAAGTGATGTATGATTCTTTGTCACAAACACAAGCTCTCGATTTTCTATAGAATGCCATAACACCCTTAATTAAGAAATCTCCAAAATGTAGCTCTACCATAACCACTCTGAGGAAAAGCCAAGATCAAGTCTTTCTTGACATCAAGTGACATTGTCATCAATGGGTTTTGTCCTTTCGTTGCTTGTTTATTTGACAAAATAGTCTTGTGTTTTTGCTGTCAATTCTATTTTTTCATTAAGCCAGATTGGGAGGGGGAAGATGAATGAAGACATGAATTTTGGATCCTTGTATTTTTGAGTAAATTTAATAATCTAAATTTAGTAGGGATATGAGCCAGTAATTGGATGGGTTCTGCTAGTCTTGCCCTTCTTTTTGAATAACAACAACAGACTCAACTGTAGTGTGCGTGATACAGCGTATTGAGCCATACCAAACAAATAGTTCTAAAAGATGCGGTTCAAATAAATCTTGGAAACCTTGATGTAACTGGTCTATTAATCCACTGGCGCCAGGTGGCTGCTTGATGACGTAGACTTGTGTGGCAGCAATTCATTTGGTGCAATTTTCTTGGTAGATGAGGACCAATGCAAAATCGTTTAACTACTTCTCTAGTCGTTTCTGTGAGCGACTTATAAAAAGGGAGCTTTTTATACAATGATTGAATTGTCCGGTCAATGTTGCACTTTTGGCATCCTTTTGTTTCTTCCCAGTTTTCAGTAAGGCAATGATGTTGCAAGACACCATAGATTTTAAGCAGTTAGCTAGAAAAAAATCTAGATTTGTTGGAAAAGATTAATAGTTTGTCACTGTGTGATTGAATCGATAAACCAACTCTCCTGCATATTACATTTGAGCTGAATAGGAACTGGAAGAAATGTGTAAATGCTATCATCTTTATAAAGGTATTCTTTAACTAAGAAGCTTCTGCACATATTGTGTCACTTATGGTTGTTTTTCAGGCCTCCCTAATGACAGGACTGTAAGTTACAATGTTGCTGCTTGAGTGCAATCCTTTCAGGTCTGAAAAAATTCTCTGCAGGCTTTTAGGATTTCCAAATGTGTCACCAGACTTCTAGTTTGTTTGTTGTTCGGAGCATGTTAAATGAAAGATATTTATATGGTCAAAGGAATTGGGAGATAAAAAAATGAGGACATTCCAGGCTCGCTAGATTGCCTATACTCCAGCTGTCTTCCAAATTGAGGTGTTTTCTAGGGGACTGAAGTCATGTTCAACAATGTTGTGGCTCTGCATGTACATATCAATTTTCTATTCAAGATGGGGTCTAATGGAAGGTTAAAATCTGCTCAACTACAGGTCTGTTTTCTGGTAAGATAAAAGATAGGGTTTTGACAAGCGTTGTTAAAATTGTGGTTGAGTTTATGTTGTTCCATAAACAATCAAAACATACGTCTACAGGGTCATGCTGTAGAAGAAAATAGCCATCTTAAAGCATATATCACACACATACCTTATGTTGGATTTTTTAGGATTAATGAAATGGTTTAATTTATTTAACTGAATGCGTTGCAGTAACTGGCCACTTCAACCCAATAGGTGTTCCATCTTTTTGACTTCCTTTCACCCCAAATTTACCATCTTGTAATAGGATTATGTCCTATCACAAAATGGGATTATGCTTATTGCACTTTTAGCTAAAAGCAAAAATCAATAAACAAGAATATTTTTCCTTTTTAGCACACACAGGAAAAAGGGATATTGAAATCTAAAGTCAGAAGAGTCTTGGTGAACTTAATATGGACGTCTGTTGGAGTGTCAAACATGTATGTGAAGTAGGCTGTGCCAAGTAGTTAATGTAGGAGATTAGATTTGATCCTGGCCAAATTGAAGGCACCCGTGAAAATACTACTGAGGATTTAGCAGCAGAGTAAGCCACAAAGTGGACAGAAAGAAAAGGAGGTAAAAAATAAGTGAAGGTGAAATAGACGAACAACAGCCCCCAGTCCATTCTCACCCCTCGGCCTTACAAAAAGTGAAGGAAAGGCAGTAGGACTTACGACCACACGCATGGAACCAACAATGTACGCATGTCAGCTCACTTCTGGTGCTCCCATCGAACCAAGAATGTATGCAATGTTGGAAAACCACACACGCAAAGCAACAATGTCAAACCTACTTGCAACCAGAGCCCATAGTTGTTGGTGGGAGGCCTCCAGCCATGCATGGAAATGGCTACGGGCTTACCAAACGCAACACAGCATAGCACAGGCTATGTTACTTTGTCATGTGCAATGCACTCCACTTCTGCAATTCAGCTGCCACCAGTCACCACGGTAAGAGGTCACGCCACGAGCTACCGTGCCGTAATGAAGGCTGCCTGCATTCCCCACACATGGTAGTCGCGGGTGCAGGGACCCACGAATAGCCACAGTACGCAACGATACTGCAGACACATCACCGTCTTCTTCCACCTAATTACATATCTTAGATGAACCACTTCTCACTCCCCCACCCTTTCCATCCCTTCTTCCCACGACCACAATGCGTAAATTATGTTTGACAGGCCCTTTCAGTGCCCCACTGTCCTCCGATACACCATGGCGGCGTTTCCCAAAAATGTTGATGCACAGCACACTTCCCTCCAGCCAACCACCGCCCGCATCCAATGTTCGCCGACATCATGGTGTACTGCAAGCCAATGAGACTTTTGTCCGTGCAGTGAACAGGGAAATGGGTCCGCGGAGCGGAGCCAGATATCACACATTTTTTGAGACATGCATTTCAGTTCTTTTCAAGAAAAGTACTGGGCAGATTTCCACCAAACACACAAAAGCACGCTTTTGGAACCATAACCCCCACTCCTGCCGCAAATTTTGGTAAAATTCATCTAGCCATTCGGCCTGTGCAAAGCTTTTGCCCATTCAGTCTATGGAGAAGAAAAAAAATATTTTGGGATCGCACTCTTTAACTCCCCCCCACACCCCCTGCTCGAGACCTCACCAAACTTGCAGATAAAATTCAGATCGGGCCATATACTTTTTTTGCAAAGTTTGGTGAGGAATCCTCCGGGGGCAGCGAAGTTATAAACCGCCCAAAAAAAGTGGTCTTCTTATGGGTTTAGCAACTTAACCATAACTACACGCCCGCTACCGCGTAATATTAATATGCCCAATCTGGCCAGAGCTTGCATCATGTATGTAGAACATGGGTTCCAAAGGAGGGATCACCACCTTATTTAGAGGCTGAGAGGTTGGAATGAATAAGGATGGGCTTATTGGGGAGTTCAATAATGTAGAATTAATGAAAGGGGGGAATGTTGGGACGGGGACACAATCTTTTCGTACCCCCAAGCGCTTCAGGATAAGGCAAAGGCCTCCACAAGTATTTTAAGAGACCAGGGGGAAGGATGGGGTGCCTTGAAAGGCTTCTGCACAGTTACATTACTACATGCTTTATAGATGCAGAACACATGCAGGAATAGCAGCCATTTTAGATATGAGCAGCCATATTGTAGCACAAAGCTTAAACGCAGCGCAACAGTCAGCACCCCAGACCCAGGCCGTGAACAACCTATGTGTAGGGTCACACCAACCAGTCACATGGGTTACTACTGTATGTAATGATATCACTGATGACGCTGTGTACCTTCATAATGTGCTGCTCATGCAGATTTTGGCAGAACATTCCGCTGCAGCAGAGTTCTTTGTTGGCGTGTTTCACTTTTGTGTGGAGATAAATCTAGTTATCTTTGCAAGAGGTGTATTGGGCCTTTTTCCCTAGTGGGTTGTATTTTTTCTGATGTGAGCGCATTGGGGCTTTCCGACACCATCCTCTGATTACAAATGAAATGGATTCTACTTGTGGTGAGTGCAGAACGGATCAGACCCTATGTTATGTCACAAAATATTTTCTCCTCAAGGATCCGTTTTTATTTTAGCAATTTGGTTATGAAAGATTTCTAAGGAAGTTTAAAGAAATGTTACCCTCGAGTGTGCAGCTCCATCTCTCCACTCGGCAGTAATGTGGATTTCGCAAAGTTTTGCGGAGTTGATTGGCCCGCCCAAATCTCACCTGCAACTTGCTTTTCCTTTGGCTAATATATCAGCTGGAAATGTTGATGAGATTCAGGCTGTATGTTCACTAATGAGCCGTTCACATTATTCCATAAAAATAAGGTATTTTATCAACACATTCTTCTCCCTAAAGATGCGCCAGATTGTCACATAAAGCAGACTATTTCATGCACATTTAATTTCCCTGATATTTTATCTTTGCACAAAGACACACTCACATACATAATACAACTCGTCAAAATCACATTATAACAATATGCTTTGCTATATGTGCCGATTTTCTTTCCATATATAGTGCCTGTGCTCCTGAACCATCAGATTTTAAGCCATAACACAGATGCAGCTCCTCCCAAGATGACACCAGTTCTCCAACTGCAAGTGTTTGAAAGTGGAATGTTCAATACGTTAATCTCCAGTTAAAGAAAAGTCTAATCTACCATATGACCCTCATATGGTCATGAAAGAATTGTGCTCAGTGCGTCAACTCCTCATACCATCAAGACCAACACTGATCTACTAGACATTAAAGGAATGACGTTGGGCTTCCAAAAATTAACAGTAACAAAGATATAATTGGCAGTCCCAAAGGCTCCCGCTGCAGCTATTGATGCTCCTGTTCAATAGCAGCTAATTAAGTGGCAGATTTGGCAAGGGGCATCACTGATATGAAGATCGTAAAGGAGAGTGGCCCTCTGATTATTTGGTCTCCCAGAAGGCATAGAATCCAGGTCAACCTGTGCAAAGAATTCCTAATAATTTGTACAAGAGGGTACAAAAGATTCCCACTTACAAAACAAATAATGTAATTATCAATGACCCTTATTTTTAGACCCCCATTGTTTCCGGCACATCCAAGATATACTTAGAACGATGAGAACCGCCCAATCGTTCATCAGGGCCAGGCATAAAAAGAAAGACCTACGATTCAGTAGGGGTAAAACTTAACGGTTCAAAGCTTCTAGCCAACAATAAAAGTCACTCTCCCCATCTACTCTTCACATACACACAACAAACCTTTTCTTACTTGCTTAGAGTAGGTTATCACTAGACAATGGCTAGAGGCAAGTACATATTTTTAGCCTGCAATTAAAAAAATAGTTTCCCCAACTATAGACCTAACCTAATAGTTCTGACCGTCCGTTTTGGCTTGGCTAAACCGTCAAGATTTGAAATAACTCTCAATAACAAACTTCTTATTTTTGACAATCCAGCCAATCTGGTTGAATTCTCAACACATGCAAGACATTGTGCTATGAACATTTGACGACCCCAAAATGCACAAGTTTGTCCCAAGATAGCAATGTTTCAATCTGCAGCTAT
This sequence comes from Ambystoma mexicanum, assembly GCF_040938575.1. Taxonomy (NCBI): domain Eukaryota; kingdom Metazoa; phylum Chordata; class Amphibia; order Caudata; family Ambystomatidae; genus Ambystoma; species Ambystoma mexicanum. The sequence goes on along the minus strand of NC_090923.1, from coordinate 747,782,316 downwards.
TCACTAGAATCTGCAATTTTGACATCTGAAATATAAACCCAACTACAGCCCATGAATATAGTGGTTATTCATTCTGTTTTTTCGTGTGAACTAGGCTCAAGGTGTTGCTCATGTTGTGCTTAGCTCTTAGACTCCCAGACCCTAACAACTATCAACTAACCATACTAACCTAACTAGTACTTAGACCAAACATTTTTTGTTAGGCGGTGTGCATCAGTTAAATTGTTAATACTCGAGAGTAAAATGGTAAGGCAATGTTAAATAGTGTCTTAAGGTTACATGGGACATGTTAATTTCAGTATAAACCTAGATCATTAAACAGTAAGAACTTGTAATATACAATCATGTGTGTGTAGTATCACCTCAACAGATAAGTTCTTCTATGTTGAAAATTATTTTAGGCCCTGTGTAGTGTTCATCTCCACTGGTAACTATACCACTAAAGGTAATTTATATAACAGGTTCTCCTTGATGTTACATGACAACGGTCACACAATTTTAGAAACTATCTATTTGCAAATTACAAACATCAAACTTCGTTGTTAAATGTATTCAAAGACTGTCCCCTCTCTTACCCTGGTCTGTATGTGCACATTTAAATGGAAAAGAAGGGAATGAACGTAGCACCAAGGTATTTATGCAGTAAACTGCAATGTGTACAAGTCTTGTAAAGCATGCCAGGCTTTTAGGGATGAATTCTCAATCTCGTCCCCTTGATCACCTCATCCAGATAACATGACTAACATTTCCAATACTCTACTGAATATAATTCCAAAATAATCTTTTTGAAATGATCATTATCTAGGCTGTGTACCCCTTCCATAGTATCTCTGAGTCTGTTGAGTATTTTAGTTCATATTCGTTGGTATGCTTTAGGAGGAGCTGGTGGTGTTGGAATCTACTGTTAGTGGGTGTGTCCAAGGCCTAGACTCTTGGGTGCATGGCCAAAGGCCGTAGGCCATGCACCCAAGAGCCAAGGCCTTGACCACACCCATCGCAGCAAGGCAGTTTAGACTCTGCATCAGTCAGAAGGTGGTGACCTGTACAGAATGGTTGTGGAGCACATTTTAGACTTGCTAGAGCACCAGAAGTGAGCTGACCTGCGTACATTGTTGGTTCCATGCGTGTGGTCATGGTTAGAACATGCTACAGTTTTTGGTGTATGACTGGAGATGGTGCAGTGACAAGTCCTGCAGTGTGGACACTGGGTGCAGTGTTGGAATACTGTCAGTATAGAAGAGGGTAGGGTTGAAGTGGATCTTCTATGTCCTTGGATACTCTGCGGAGATTGGTGGTAGTAGGGCCAATGTTGTGAAGATTTTGTGGTTTGGTTGACAGTGGGTAGGGGTGCCAGAGGCTGTGGTATGTTTGTGGATTCTGCTAAATGTTACATGTTTCTATGCATCGCTGTGTTATGGTGCGGGGATCGGGTAGAAGTGCCGCTGGCTATGTTACCTTTGTGGATTGTGGTATCTGGCTACATGTTTGCATGCATGGCTCCATTATGTTGTGCTGGATGTGGGCAAGGCCTAGACTCTTGTGTGCATGGCCAAAGTCGTGATGGGTGCCACTCTGGATGATTTTGGATGCTAAAATCGTGGATTCTTTTGCAGAACTTTCTACTGGAGGTGCTTTGGTAGCATACGCGACAGGCACTCGAAGTGTGTAATGGTAAAAATGGAGTGCTGTACAGTGTTGGATGCAGAGGTCTTGGCTGTCATTGGTGCATGCAGTGTGAAAATTTCACAGTACCCAATGAGGGAGTGCTGGAAAAAGAACAGTGGAAAGGGAAGAAGTACTGTCCAGGCTTTACTGGGGCGCGGCCCTCGCTGTAGCTGGGAAAGCGCACGTGCCAAATCCTGCTATTCTGAGCAAGGTAAGGCATGGAAATGGAACTGTAGGGATTATCCAATCAGGTGTTCAGGGTGTGGTTGACAGGAAGGGGTGGTTCTATTTTTTCCCAATACGTGGGTGTTACCTTTGTGCACCTGCAGAGGTGTGCTGTGCAAAGAGGTGCTGCTGCTAATTTCTGGTTGGAAGGAGTGGACGCTCTATGGGTCAGTCTCTACGAGTGCAGTTTCCACGGGATGGTTCGCCTTTGCAGATATGTGGCCTCTGTGGCTACCGTTAATGTTGCTGTGGTGCATTAGCGAACTCTATATTTGGGTTACATGTCGTGTGGACATTTGCTCAGTCACCTGAAGCAGTTTCTGAATGCAGCGATTCTTATTCTTTCCCCCTGCCAAGGTCGTTTTCTCATGCATAACACCAAGAGGAGTATGGGACCATGCCGGTTTAATTTGTGCCCAGCCAGAGCTCCGAAGGGGTTTTATAAACCGAAGCATGTGTGAATTTATAAGCACTACTGGGATGTTCTTCACCCACTATGAGATCATAAGGTCGCAAAATATGCAGTGGTTCCATAAAAATGGCATTTATTTGACCGCCATTGGCAATGCCATTTTTCTTTACACTGTGCAAGAAGCGTTGGCCAGAATTCAGTAAAAATCTAAGGAGGAGAAGCAATCGGAAACATATGTAAAGAGAAAGAAAAAAAAAGCTTGGTTGCAAGCACATCAAAAAAAATAACACGAAACAAAAAAAAATAGATTTATTTTCAGAGCCACCACTATAGATTTTCATCCCCTACCCGGTTTTCAAATTTCTTTCCCCCCCTCCCTTTCCTAGCACGATAACGTGGTGGATTCCACAGTAGTTTCAGGATTACACATGCCACATCCAGCCCTTTACAGGATTTTAGGCATGGAAATGGGACTGTGGAGGCTAACGCATTACTCAATATGGTTTGTGGTTGTGGTGTGTACGCAACAACTGTAGCAGAAGGTCTATTTGTACTCAGACTTGCAGATGGCTATGGTTAAAGTGTGCAAGGTAAGGGGAAGGCATCCTGTTTGTATGCATGCACTGTATGTACTTGATGTACGTTGCTAAGAAACATTGAATGCTGCTTTTCTGCAATATTTTTAAAAATATTGTAGATGGGTAAGTGCGGAAGGCAAGAAGACAGTTACTGTATGGATATTAGAATGGCTAATATGGGTAAATGAAAACGTTGAAAGCATATTCCACTGCAGTGGCACTAGATGGTAGGTGATGGAAGAAAGAACAGTACGTCTTGCAAGTACGTTGTGGGCGTTCAGTGGCAGACCACATGCTCAGTGGCACTTATAACAGAGTTGTAAATATAGTGTACAGAAAATATTTCTACCTGTATTTTGTGGTGATGGGTGGCCATGTGGATGCAGAAATCTTGGATAGTTTTACAGAACTTTCTACTGGAGGTGCTTTCGAATCACACAGCACTTGCACTCTGATTGTGTAATGGAACATATGAAGTGTTGTACAGAACTGACCGTATTAAATGCTGATGTCTTCGATGTGAATGGTGGATGCGTGTGTGACTGTTTAACAGAACCCAATGAGGTAGTGCTGGACAGAAAATAGTGGAAAGGGAAGAAGGACTGGTCCTGCTTTACTGGGGCGCAGCCCTCACGGTACTTGGGGAAGCGCACGTGCCAGTCTGCGCTTCTAACCATGCGGGCCAATGGAAATGAAACTGTGGGGATTATCCAATTAGTTACTGAGGGTGTGGTTCACAGGAAGGGGTGGTAATACTATTTTTCATTACTCTGTGTAGTGAGGAGGGCTGACATGGAGAAACCCATTGTATTGATTTTGGGTGATGCCTTTGTGGTAGATCTGCACAAGTATGCCCAGGAAAGTTGAAGGTTATTTTGGTTTGGACCATATTATGTCCTTGTACGCCATCTTTTAAAGCGGCAAAATTGTTCACCAATTCTTCTAGGCTGTCCAGTTTGCTATTTACAGAGTTTCTTTCCTTTCCTGTGCCCGTATGTTGTTGGCAAAACGATGCCGCTTGTGCTGCCTTGCTTTTCTTTCCAATATGTTCTCTTAAAGAACAAAAATCTGTTAGGTGTACATGAAGCAGTAGATATTACATATTTTACATTTAAGACTGCGGTGCGTACCAATTGGGTTCCTATCGTAAGTCATTGCATCATCAGGGACATTTTCTTCCAGCACTCTAAGGTGCTTGCCATTGCTGCGTAAAAAAAAAAAAACGTTATGCTTCTCAACTGTTTTATACTGCACCACCTGTGCAATTATTAGACAAACTTCAGTGTGCTTACTACATTGTAGTGACATTCTGGTCTTAGTACTTTCCAGTCCTTACTGTGACCGTTCGTTCTTTGTCAACATATAAAGTAGCAGTGCAGTAAGATTGTTGAAGGAAGACGTCACTTCTCTTGTTAGTGCATTCCGTTATGGTGTACTCCCTATGCCTTTGTGCTGTTTGTTTCATAAGTACACAGTATGCAGTATGCTCTATATTCCCTTGCACTTCATGCACATGGTGAGGTTTGTATGTGTTCCTTGGGTTTGGTGAATGGTACCACTATTTAAGAAAGCACCTGCCTTTCTGAGCAGGTTGGATGCCACTCGAAGTCTGCAACAAGACGCATAGTCTGCTGTGTGCATTAACATGGTGCCAGCAGTTTCAGTATGTTCTACAGTACATCTTTACAAACTAAAGTTATCCTGGTAAAAGCATATGAAATTCAGTGAACAAATATTGTTAAAGGGACATTATGGTTAAGTTGCACTAGTAAAAACCTATGCAATTCAATGGAAATACGTTGTAACAGGGACGTTTCTTCTTTGCTGAACACCCTATATTCATTGGGTATTTCTTTTAGCAGTTCAGGAGTCTTTTACTGTGCAGTTTTTGTTTCTTTTCTTTTTCAGGTAAGATACGTAAGAATTGGGGCTGCAACAGGTTTCTGGTGGGGCCCCCTACTGCGCAACTCGGGGTTGAGGCAAGCAAGTTCTTTGATCCCAGTGTGAGGTGGTCTTCAGTGATCATGAGAAGCGCTGAGTGCAACGTGGATAGTGAGCAGTAGCGCCTCCATGATGGTGGCAGAAGCAAGAAGGCCTGCTGTCCACACAGCCCCAGAAGTAGTCCATTACTGCGGCAGTGCCTTTTTTGAGGTCTAGAATGAACAACAATTTATTGCATCTTTGGTTGGCCCCTATGAAAACAGTTAATTTGTTGTAAAAACATAATTCATAAGTCTCTTGCTATTCCGCTGTTTCGATCAACGTCTTCTTTGCGATATCTTCGTTCCAGAATGGTGCACATGCTTTATTCACTTGTGCCAACACTTAGTCTCTGAATCCATCAGGCCTCCTGCTGCGCAACTCATTGATGTTTCTTGCCATGTGCAGTCCACGTATTTTACTCCTAGTAAATGTAGGTATGGCGTCAGCAAACACTTGATGCTTTTAGGATTTATAGTGCATTGCAGCTGGTTAGGGTCCATAGTTTCTAATCACACATTTCGAGCCTGGAAGGTGCCTCTCAGCCTAAACAGTTCCAGATGAACTAGGCATTGTGCCTGTACAATTGGTAATTCTTGTGATATTAACACCTTGGGTGCACCCGACGCGTGTGGTATCAACGAACAAACATCCATTCACCCTTCTCTTCCCCACTGAGCTCATGTCTGCGTACCAACCATTCGAGAATTCTGGCTGATGTATGTCTTCTATTGTATATAGAACAAGTCTGGGGTATTCATCATACTTGTATTTCTTAAGTAGCTAGCCCCTTCTACGTGATAAAACTATGTTATGTACATTAGGTTGAAGAAATGCGTGCTTTTGTCTGACCTTAATACATCGCACACGTCCCATCGAGGAAAAACTTCACGCACTAAAAATGTGGCGGTGCATTTGGCATCTGGATGTGCACAAAGTCCCGCCTCCATCCACCGCAAGAAGGGACATGACCACAATAAGGTAAAGAGATCAATTGCACCTTTTGCCTATGCCCACATAAATCAATATGCAGTTCGCTGAGCGGCCCAATAGGTTGGGGCAGGGTGCCTCTGATAGTTCTTAGTGTAAGGCCTGTATTGTAACTTTGACAATGTATGGCCATGTTAGTCAAGTTCTCCTGTAAATTGGGGACAAATCCAGTCCTTCTGTTTGTATGCTGCAATGTGCTCTTTAGAAATGTGCGAAGGATGGTGTAACTGGTCGAATGAGACTAGCAATGACTCCTGTGGCATATCTGCTTTCCCAGATATCTCTTGCCTCCATAGCAAAATCGGTTGGGGACTGTTTACACCCTCTCTTCACCAAAGCTCTTTCTCTTCTTATGGTGCCCGTCTCTGTAACTCAATCAACTGTGCAATTGGTAAGGCATTGTATGGTGCTGGCAATTGTTCAGTGTTGAGTGTTAGCACAGGGTACTCTGAAACCTGTGGCACTGTAAGATATGCTACCGCTTTTGCCGCTGCATCCAAAGCAGCATTAATGAGCGAGACCTCATCTATGTTATTAGTGTGGGCGGTGCATTTTACGACTGCCACTGCAGATTATTGGGACAATGCAAGAGTGAGTTTATCCAACAATGCGACATGTTGAACAGGAGACCCATCAGCTCTCCTTATCCACTCGGCGAGGCCTGCATGCACTGTGATGGTGACATATGCTGAATAAGAATAGATTGTCACATTGCAGCCCTGGGATACTAGTAGTGCTTCAATAAGCGCTATTAGCTCTGCTGCTTGGGCCGAAAAATGCATCAGTAATGTTTTGTACACTTAGATTTCATACTCTAGATACACTAGGCAGACCACTGTGCACCAGTGTGCCCCAAGCCTGTGTCCTGATCAATCGTGGCTGACCCATCAACCAAGAGGACCGCCCTCCCCTTGAGCAGTCTCATGTGCTTTTGGAGTATCATCTTCCTCTCCGTCAAAAGTTACACAGTTGTGGTTTGCTAAGTCTTCGACAGAGCACATTTCTGTCAGAAAGGTAGCAGGGTTGACTGTTTTGCATCACACAATGGATGCATGCGCTTCATAACAATCTTGTATGCAGACGCCCCCATGGTCAGTGTGGATTTGAAGCATTCTAGAATTGAAAACACTGCATGCTCGACGTACAATGTTACGGAGCAACCCATAACGATAGTAGAACTCTTTTCAATGGCAAATGCAGCAGCAGCAAGTGCTTGTTCTCATGCAAATGGGCCCTGCATTACTGAATCTAGCACACCACTGTAATAGGGGATTGACTTGTGGCCCATGGAGCTCTTTTGTGTCAGCACCGCGGTTATTTGTTGCCTGTTAGAACTCTTGTGTGTAGTATGGGGTCGCTTTCACTGGTGCAGTGGATATGACCTCCTTGTGGTCATTGAAATTGGTGAGCATGCCATCCGTCCATACTATTTTGTTGTCCCCTTTTTGTGCTTCCTTGAGGGCCTGTAAAAGAGGCCTGGTGTGTGCCGTATAGTCACGTATCCATGCCCTGCAATGATTGCAGAGTGCCAAGAATGTTAGCATTTCCTTCACTGTTTTGGGCAGTGGAATGGCATGAAAAGAGACGGCACGATCAGGGATGTTTCTTTTGCCATTCACCAAAATCAGCTGACCCAAGTAGAGTACCTCCTCGGGGAAGTATTGTCATTTAGCCTTATCAACCTTGTATCCTAGTGAGCCAAGAGTTGTAGGAGTGTTATGGAATCCTGCCTGCACTGGTGCTCGCTGACACTGCACATTAGTAAATCCATCAACATACTGAATGATTGTACTAGGCACCTGAATATTGCCTAAATCGGCATGTAATATCGTGTTGAAAATGCTGGGGGACTCTCACTCTTGTGTGTTCAAAAGGCACCCCCCATGCGTAAACGTGGTGAGGTATTGTGAGTCAGGGTGCAAAGTGACAGAAAATAAGGCGTTCTTAAGATCCACCACAATAAAGTGGGTCGCCTCTTTAGGGATGTTACAAAGTGTTGTCGCAGGGTTCTTAACCACTGGAAATTCTGCCTGTACAATGTCATTAAGAGGGCACAAATCATGAATATTTCCATGTTGCATGGGGAGGTAGATGGCACAATTATCCCCCGATTTAGTAAGGCCACGATAGTGTCCTGCATCGCCTCCTCTGCTTCTCTTGATAAAGGATATTGCCTTACTCATGCCAACACGGCGAGTGTTATTGTAACTCTGGTCACTCCTAAAAGCCCAACATCGTGGGCATTTGTTGTCCAGAGCCTTTCAGGGACCTGCTCTAAGTCTGTCTAAGTGAAGGGGGACTGTGCTACTTGAGCCATCAGAGGACACTGTACTCTTCGATACTGCACCATAATATCACAAGGAATAGAAATTGCTAGGACAATCTCACCATCATCTCGTCTATCTCCAAACAAGTCTAAATCAGTCACTTCTTTGAGATGCATTGTAGGATTGTTGTACAACACTGTGCGCCATTTACACCCTTCAGAGTCAGTTCCAATTACCAAATCCTTTTGGTTGACACCACTAGACTAAGTCCAAGGACAGTATTGCCCCTGCCACCAATTCAAGTGTTACCACAGGCCGAAAAATTAAATCTGATGCACTCGCCAACAAGCCTTACTGCCTTAAGAAGCGTTGTTATGCCATACACAAACATGTCCGGGTCGATGGGAATTCCGCAAACCACTGGCTCCTCTCCCCTTGCATTTATGATGATAATCGCTCTTATGACACACTGACACACATGCCCGGGGTGGTACACACTACTCTGTGGTCTGTGAAGGAGATTGTCATATTCAACATACTCAACGTGTCTCAACCCAACAAATTTGTGCACCTGGGGGTCGTGGTGGCAGTTGAATGTAGGCCTGATGTATCTTGCAGGGTATGGCAGTTGGCCACGAGAGCTGTACCTGTTGTTGGGGCAGTGGCCAACAGTTGATATATGCGTTGCCTCCTGCCCGATCCTTCACTCCCTTGCAAAATGCCCCCATTTCTCACAGCTCCAGCATTGCGAGGGACCCATACCTGCTCCTCAAAGCCCCCATGTCTCCAAATCCCCCTGCTTCCCCTTCTGAACTCGCCCCTCTCGTGCTGCTGACCTCCTTGCTGCCACTGGTACAGAGTTCCACCTCCCCACTGTCCTTGTCCTCCTCCAGGCCAAAATGCAGCTATTCTCACCTCTGGGGGTTTCGAGGTCTGCTGCGCCACCTCAGTTTGCGCACTTGATAATTCCACCCCATCAACTGCTAGCTTTTTCTGCACTAGTATCGCTTCCTCAGCCTGCAGCCTCTTGGCCATTTCCTTTTCCCGCTCCTTTATCCTCTTACAATGGTGTATAATTATTGTTTGAATCTCACCCCACCGTTTCACTTAAACGCCCACTATTTTGTCGAGCACTTCCTGAACTTCCTTGGGTAAACCCCTTTTAATAACAAAATAGAAAAGAGGAACCGATCGCTCCCACCGGTCCCCCATCTCTGCAGGTCACATTCACCTGAACCTTGATAATGTATAGCGTGGGGTCCTCATCGTCCCCCATAGTGTACTGCATGACAGATTGCAGGTCTGGCATGTCAGAATACATTTGCCGCAGCGCGTCCCATACCTGGGCTCTAATATTATTAAAGGGCGCGTCATCATCTACCTTTACCCCGGGATACCCCTCCTTCACCCACACGTCTCCAGCTTGGTCCCCCACTATGGTGACAAGCAAACCTTTCATATCCCTTACAGCTAAAGGAATCCCAGCTGTCTGCTTTTGAAGGGCATAGATCCATTTCCCAGCCCAGTAAGTGGCGGGAGCATCTTAATCAAATTATTCGTATCCATCTGTGCTCAGGGCACATAGTGTGTCCTGCCTAGGCCTTTATGCAACAACGGCATCTGGGTACCTGCACCCCTCCCTTCTTTGAGTCCGACACTTCCATTTTTTCCTTGCTACTGCCACCCGGCCAAACCTGTTTCTCAACCGAGGTCACCACAAACTTTCCACCCGTGTCATGACCTCTGCCGTTTGCCATCAACTTCATTATCTTCAAACTCATCCACAGGATCCCACTCATCTTCTGTTAACTCTCGGTCCGCCTCCCTGTCAGACCTTACTGTCCCGTACCACGTACTCTTTGCTCACCCGTCGACACCTCCCTCATTCTGAATGTGCACATCCTTTGTGGTCGAGCTGTATAGTCTGAACAAAGATCTCCTGCTATCCATTAATTAATTTAAACCCATTCCCCTTCTTTCCACCCCCTTCCTGTGCATCCCTCAATCGAGCCAATTCTACCCACGTAGCCTCCAGTGCCTCTTCTAACTCCTTCTGCACCTTGCTGTCCTGTGGCAGGGTACCACTCAGTGTTGGTATGTAGGGAGGTCGGGCATTAGCCGGAAAAAAGGCGCATAGGTCGGGTTTGTATATCCCATGGCTAGGCAAGTGGCGAGTGGGTAAAGCCCTGTGTGCGGGAGCGCACAGTCTCACCTGAGTTATCACGGACCCTGCATCTACGGTGGACCCTTCAATATTCAGAGTCCCCCTACATCAGTGTCCTCCATATCCTCCATCATCTTCCACAGGTCCAAGATCTCAAGATCTCTTTTGAAGCGGTTTACCTTTATACTTAGCAGCTAAGAATATGCTCATGTGATCGAAGATCCCTCTATTGTGGGAGCTCTGCTCTGGCCAGGAGCGGGGCATCCCTCCTTGTGTCTCCATCACCCATTGTTTGTGATACTTTGTGTCCCTGTACATTGGTTTTGCTCTATACATGTACTCCAATGGTGTCCCCCTTCTCATCTTTGCGATTTTGCATGCTCAAAACCCAACCTTTGTAATTATGCGCTGCACACACTTATCACCAAAGTCACTAACAGTCCACCATCCCTGGCTCCCTTTTACCCCCTATCAACACTTCCTCCTCCTCCCCCTTTTCACAGGCTCACACATGCTATCACACTACATGCTCTCAAAACAAATTATCAACACTGGCCCACCTCTGGCCTCCGACTCTTACACAGAAATCATAAGACACAAACAAGTTAAAATAACAAGCTAAAACAATCACTACCTTCCACCAAGCTCACTAATGACGCCGAGCTCCTAATTTGTTCCTTCATCTCCTTGTCACAAAACTAATGGTGCCATCATCTTGACTCACTCGGGAATGCTCCCTACACTCTTTATTTTTCCTCCATAAAATCCTCTTAAATTACCGAAAATAATAATGGAAATAAATCTCGCCACGTGATTTTAGCACACAACTCCTTCATTCATACATAACACTCCCCCACACACCATGCCCCTCGTTATCCCTCTTAAGGGGTGTACTCACGTCTGTGTGTTCACCTGAGCTCCTCCATCATGGGTTCCCAGTAACAACCAGCACTTTCCCAAAGCCTTGCCAGCTCCAAAGAGCGGACAGGAACACAGTAAAAGTGGCTCCTGCACACCTCTGCAGTTTGCAAGCTTGGGACTGGTCGCTGTAGGTGGGTGCAGCCCCTTCAGAGAAGCGGCCTGGCAGCCTCCATTGTCGCAGGGATCACGTTGAGGTCACCAAATGTCAGAAAGCCTCTTGATGCTCACACCAGAAAAAATACATCCCACTAGGGGAAAAAGGCCCAATACAGCTCCTGCAAGAATAGCCAGGTTTAATTTATTTAAAAAATTCTTGGCATTTAGTTAATTACCAACATTTGCCTATCACAATCACAAAACTATTCATTCTTTGAATTTCTTTAAAAATAGAACCTCCAAAAATGTCACGAATGCATGTGTTAGTCCTACATTTTCTCCCCCAAGAAGGGCCTCCCACCAGGCTTCTGCGTCAAGTCCAAATTTTGTAGAAGGACAGAACAAGATTAGATGATTCAAGGATTCCACTTGAACGTAACCCAGTCTGCAGTTTCCGGCTCCTGAGGTCAGTCCATATCTACATAATGTGGTCTGTGTTTGTAGAATATTTAACCAAAATTTAAGGAACAGGTCTCTGTGTTTTATGCTGAGGAATCTTTTAAGGTATGTCAGGGTCATATTGAATGACGCAGAAAGCTTTTTTGAGAGTGTGCACTTTAGAATTTACTCTTTTTAGTTCCGTCTCTCTCCAATCATAATCCCAAAGCATCCTTTTTACATGAGTGGGATTAGCGTGTCGATAGTTAATCCCAGATATCTAGCCTTATCTTCAAAGACCAATCAGGGGTTATGACTGTTTGTCAAAAAGATCTAATATTGAGGTGGACAATCATTTGCCAAAAAGAAGCAGGGACTTCCAAACTACCCTTACATACTAGGATAAAAGGCACCGGTACCGCATTGGGGAAACGTAGAATCGGTCTCATCTGTCCCATGGCAAACCGAAACAGGCTTTTCAGCAGCGTAGGTAAGGGCAGGTGTCACTTTCTGGTTGTAGTAGTGGCAGCAACGAAAACTTTCCATATTTCCGTGCAATCAATACGCCTTGAACAGTTAGTTTTTTTATTTTACCCTCTAGGTGTTCTTTCCATGGGGTTTCACAGGCGCTTGCACTTATTATTTATTGCCCCTAGCTATTTTATGGACAAAAGTGGTGAGATTATATACTTATTCAGGATCCAGTTTAGCAATTTAGATCCATCGTCCCTTTTGGTTCTCCAAGATCATAATTCTGGTTTTATTGGCATTGATTTTCAGGCCATTCTGTTAGATGTACCTTTGCAGGATATCCAGTGTCTTTTGTGGACCATGCAGGGTCCATCTAAGATAACCAAATCATCGGCATACAAAAGTCATCCCGTCATATGAACGTTGATCTTTGGGGAACATGAAGGTGGGAGATCCTCTGGACATCCACTGATGGTCATTTTCTCCCACAAACGGTCTCCATTAATGCTGTCAAAAGCTTGTTCTATGTAAATGCAGGCTAAATAGATTTTACAATCGGCCCTTAGGCTCTTCCTCTTTAATGAGACTCAATAGCAGCAGATTCCGACCACAGCCCACTCCTTTTGCACCAGGTTTATTTCCACACAAAAGTGAAAAGCAACAACAAAGAACTCTGCTATCGCGGAACGTACACCACAATCTGCATGAGAAGCACATTGAGAAGGTACACAGCTTCATCAGTGACATTATATACAGTAGAAACCTGCACGGCTGGTTGGTGTGACCCTACACATAGGTTACCTGCTCCATAGGGGATGCCAGGCCATTGGTCCCAGCCTCGTCCGTCGAGCTTCTTCCATATGGGTGATGCTGCAGTCGTCATCGGTCAGTAGGCGGTCAAGTAGCAAACATATTGCAAACTGAAAAACACATCTCTATCTACGTAACAGTGCACCTGGTACGAGCAGACCGGAGTCTGGTAGGAAAGCAGAGGTCATACTAACTCACACACATCTCTCGCTCCCAGACAGGCCGGCACCTCTCCAAGGTCTTCGAGCCTTGTTCTGGGCTATAATGTCATCCCTCCCTGCACCTCATAGCACAAATCACATGACCTAGAAGTGAAGGCACGGAAGTCCAGCTTTCTGATCCTTTTGATTGGGGATCTAACAGGTTTATGATCAGTGGTCCGGACCTTGGAATTCAGAGGTCCTGAAGTTAGGGCATTTGGGTGCCATAGAGTTCAGAACTTTCTAAACCTTTGAAGTGTATTTATTATACCATGGACTTCAGGATGAAGGCAGACATTCATAAATAACTTGTTCTGCCACAGACAAATGTGATAAGTGGGAACAACTAGAAAAGTTTTCTTTAAAAAAAAAAAAAAGTTTAAAAAAAAAAACAGAAGAATACAGGTATTGAAAAAATAATTGCTAAAGCCATAAGATTTGAATGTGAATTGAGTCATTTGTCTGCGTTGACACCAAGGTTCTTGTTTTAAAAATGCAGCCTTACATATGTAGGTGCTGGACTACTATGCAAGCACAGTCTCTCAATACTGGAGTAATCCCAGATAATGTCTCCTATGCATGATATAGCCACCAAATGAAATATCAGACTCACATGTCCAATTACCGTCATCATACTGGAACCCCCATGTCACCATTTGGTCACAACAAATACTCAGTGAGCCTGAGTGCAGCCCTGGCAAAGAGAGGGAAACCTCGTTGCAGGCCTGACCATTGTTAGTCTGGTACCAGAACTTGAAACTAACTGTAATAATGAAAAGAAAATGGTACCCTGTGTCAGTTCTGAGCCAAACACTGCAGAGGGTCTTTGGCAGCTACTAATAAAATATATAGTGCTTAATGTTTGGAAATTGGCAGCTACTAATAACCAGCCAGCTTGTTCAGGTAGTCCATCAGGTTGTGTCTTAAGGTCCCATTTCTGGGACTTCAGATTCCTGCACGGAGCTGCACTAACGGTCCTGGCTGGTGAGCCATCAACAAAGCAGTAAGGAAAACAGACCATGTCCAAGGAGGTTTTTCGAGTCTTCACTGGATCGGGGTGGTAGCGTTGCATAGAGCATCAGAGCCCATTGTTATGCGGCGATGCACGGACAAGAGGCTGTCTGGTTGCATGATGGAGTGGAGTGTCTTGTGTGCCCGTCTGAGGTTATATGAGGAGAACGGTCACCCAGAGCATCTGGTTTGAGAGTTTTTTTCTAGTCCGAGTCCCCAAATTTGAAGGGAAGACTCATCTTCAACTAAGGTGTAATTTAATGTTCCCAGAAACGAATATTTTAAATGTGCCCCATTATTTTACGGGCCAAGCTATCAGTAAGCCTGCAGGCTGCAAGAACCAAAAGGTGTCTCACCCGCTAGTCCCCGTGGGTCTCTCTCTCTCAGGTGGTCAGGGCATGGGCCATCACCTTTGGATCCAGATCCGGGGGGTTGACGAGTGCAGGAGGATCACCTAGGTGAGGAGTCTTCGGGGATTGCGAGTGGGAAACCTGATGGTGAGACGTGGTATCCCCCTCCCTCTAACACCTTTACCCCATCCTAACCGGTCGTATATTCGGGAACTTTACCCCCCGCCCCTTTCCCTTCCCAAATACACACAGACAGCCCGCTCTGGGAGAAAACAGACTCACACCCGAGCATTGTACCGGACATGTCCCACTACTATGGTCAGGCAAGGACTTGTAACCACTCACACCTGACTTCCATTAAGCTTCCCCACACAGATAAAAGGTGGAGCACGAGGGCACACTCTGAGCGAGGCAAAGCAGACAAAGGAACAGCATTTTCCATGCGGCAGCTGAATGAGGGGAAAGACAGCAAACGAAGAAGGGTGTGCAATGAGGGCGATGCCCTTGACCTTTCCGGCGAGAAACCATTACTTTCCAGAATCTTTCAAACTAAAAAGTGTAAGGTCAGGAAACCACACTGAAGAATCCTGCATTGTGTGTGGGAGATACCCAGGACCCTCCTGCATGGCTGATTGAGTCGGGGAGGAACATCAGCCTCCGTGGTACTGTCCTTGGTTCCAGGATCAAAGCAGCGCCAAAGAGATCAACACAGCCAGTGAGTTGGGAGGACATATTGCAAGACCGAATTGTGTTGAAGCCGTTGCAAGCGGCAACATTGAATAAAGAGCGCAAGAACGAAGATTGGTAATGCGTGTGATGAAACACGTGAGGAAAGCTTAATTGCTGATGGATGTTTGAATTTTAACAGAGAAAGATACAATACCAGTGACAGAGTTGTTCGGCACCGGATGTGTGCTCAATCGAAGGTCTCTGTGGTATCCAGACAAGAAATGGCAGAAGCGAAGGTAAAAAATTTGAGTGAGAAATGAAGTGAATCGTAGAGGTCCTGCGACGGTTTAAACAAAATCCATTGATTTTTTATACAAAGAGGAAAGCTTAGAAAGTGAGTTTACATGGTCTGAGCCCAACGAGGGAGATCAATTGTGAACATTGTGAAAAAGGGGTCCTAGCCTGAACAAGGGGGATCCGTGGTCCAAGCCCGATCGAGGGAGACCAATTGTGAACACTGTGTTAAAAGAGGGTCTGAGATTGAAGGAGGGAGACCCATGGTGAACAGTGGACCTGAGAACTTGTGAATCTGAAAATCCTGATAATAAAATAACTTTGGTGCTTATTTGTTACATCAGGCCCTCTGCAATAAGATACTGTTATTGGGGGAGAAACTTTGGCAGAAGGGCCCGATATCTATGCTTTGAACTGTATCTTTGTGGCAGAGAAGCCAGAGTGTATGCAAGCTCGAGCATGCCGTCTTATCCCGTGCTGAAAACGTTGGTAAGGGAAGCTAACTGATCAACTATCCTAACATATCACTTTTCTTTTTGCATGCATTGTTGTCCCACACTATTTGTATTTAGAAGTACGGATTGGCAATGGGTTTATTAGTATAGGCCCTTTTATTCTGATTGAGACTCCACTAGGACCAAGTTATTATTTGATGGTGGTAACTTGCTTCCATCCTTAGATTTATGGTTAGATAGGTGTTAAACCAACCCATTGAAATTCAATAAACACCCTTGAACTGTGATCACTTGTGTCGGTCTTCCCGGTTTGATACCATACCTTCCTGACAAGTCCCATTTATTTTTGGGCACAGACTCCATGTTTCTTCTCCCTTGTTATCTCACCAGTGTTTTGCTATTATTAAAAAGTGGAGTGGGAGACTGTCACTGCAGAGACGAGGACATGGCCTCCCCACCCCATTACTGATCAAAGACTTGGAAAGGATCTGCCAGAACGATACTGTCTCAGGAGAGGGCTGCAGGAATTGGTGTGTTGATAAGAGGAAAGGGAAGTGGGAGGAGAATATCAAAAGCCATTGTTCTCTTCAAGTGAATTTGTACATATTAGTTTCATGTTTATGCTCTGCCAACATCCTGTGTAAGAGTATTTGTAAGTCACAGAGACATACGTTACTTGAAGAGCCCATCTATACTCCAAGTGGAACACGCCACCCGCACCCTGCTGTTAGATACAAAAGGATTCAGGTGGTTTACCACAATTGGTAAAGATGGATCCTCTCCGGTACAGGTGCCGTAACACAGCACATCCCCTCAGCATCCAGGGATACAGAAAAAGGGTTGTAATATGATAAGTGCAGGCTCAAATGCCCCAGTAAAAGCAGTTAATGTCTTATGCAAGTTATAGTCACGATACGTAAGGTGCAGACCGCGTATGTCAATTTGCTGCTAAGGTGCAGACCTCATATGTCAATTTGCTGCCATCATATCTCGAGCGCAAGTTCAATTCTTATGTTAAGCGCAGAGTTTGGTAACACACTGCATCGCCACAAGTGGCCTCTGGTCGCTATAGCTGGGGGAAACCCATGGGTCCACTTAGTGAAAGGAAATGTCTAAGCATAGTTATAAAATGCAAACGGATGGGTTTTCAGTTTACTTTTAAAGATTAGGAACTGGGATGTTTCTCTCAAATGTCCATTTAATGCCACCCAATGACAGTTAATGACTCAAACGTGGTATGGGCACAATTTTTTTTAAAAATGCACAATATTAAAACCGCTTTCTAAAAATGTATTTAAGTTCTCCAGATTCTGTGATTTATTATTTAAATCCCATCACGCTTGTTGTCATTGTTACTGGATGAATGTGCCAAATCAGCACAGTTACTTTTTTCACAGTGTTCCATGTAGGACAGCATCATCATATACAAGAATCGCAGACTTCCTCCTTCTCCCGTTATTTAAATGCTTTAGACAAACAATAATAGCCGATAACTGCCGACACGAATATCAACAGACAAGGGAACGAATAAAGGGTCCCAAACCATTGATGCGTTTCATATAAAATATATATATATATTGATGAGTTTCATATAAAATATATATATACATATATATATTTTATATGAAACGCATCAATGGTTTGGGACCCTTTATTCGTTCCCTGGTCTGTTGATATTCGTGTCGGCAGTTATCGGCTATTATTGTTTGTCCGAAAAACCCCTGAAATTCGCCAGTTATGGTAAGCTAAGCAACCATAACTCACGCCACCACCGTGTACTGCTAAGACTAACACCCAGGAAATCAAAGATGACATCACAAATATCATTGATGACATCACTGATGACATCACATGTGCATTTACCTTTCATACAAGGGGTTGTGAATGTAATGTTGGCAAAAAAGTATCCGTGATTATCGGGAGATGTGTAATAAAGTACATACTTCATCACGCAATGTAGTGTTCTAAAGAACATTCCATTGCAGTGTTCTTTCTAGTACAGGAACCTACTCATACAGAAATGTAGGTATTGGCTGCAGCATACACCACAGAGGTGCTATATTTGTAATTTGCCAAAGTTATATAATAAAACGGTGAATGCTTCTGTATCAGACCTTTCCGTACTGTGAAACATGTACTAAGTAGCTAATAATGCATCAATTAGTACATATTTCTACTAATACACACAAAACATAGACTACAATGCACACACATATGGGGCTTATATATGGAGAGTAAAGTAAGCAAACAAGAGGCAGTATCATTAGCAACTGTGTATAATCTACATGATTGTATTCATGTACAAAAATGATTGCTGTGTTTCAGGCCTGCTTCTTCCCCTATATATGTACATCATGAGATGCGATTAAATTCTAAGGAAAGTAGTGTAAAAACATGTGAGAATAGCAATATCTATAAATGTAATACCTTTTGAAAGTTACGTTTCTGACTGTCAGTAAATAAACCCACCTGGCCTAGCTATAGCAGTGAACAAAAAAGAAGGGGCTAGACATGTGATGTCATCAGTGATGTCATCAATGATATTTGTGATGTCATCTTTGATGTCCTGGGTGCTAGTCTTAGCAGTGCACGGTGGTGGCACGAGTTATGGTTGCTTAGCTTACCATAAACTGGCGAATTTCAGGGGTTTTTCGGTTTTACTTGGAACCATAACCTCCATTTAACAAAGATTTTTACTTGTCCCTTCTGGTCATGGCCAGTTGCCAGATTGTCTCGATCGTGACCTTATTCCATGACCCGGACAATCTGGCCACTGCCCATGGCCACAGGTTACCCCTCAGTCACTAAAGCTATACCGCTATTTTGTTTAACTCCGTTGTCAAATAAGAAAACACTGCCACATTTGCAAAACCATACTTTTAGATCCGTGCCAATGCGCCTTACGCAAGTTTGCTGGAAATCCACCCACGTTTTATTTTTTCAAAACTGTCAAATGAATGCACATAGAATCGTCATATAAACTCTGCACAAAATCCCACCAAACTTTGTAAACTCATTCGAAATCACGTAAATTATCCCACCCATCGTCATCACCCCTCACCTCCCCAGACATTATTTCATAAGTTTCACAAGTGCAATGCTCAGAAAATATTATTGTCCCGCGGGTTCGGCCATGTATTTTTATATATACGTTGATCTATCGCAAACATTTCCAATTCACCTTACCTCACTTTTCCTCTTTTAAAAACATACGAAATCTGGCAGCAGGGCGCGTCCATCTGCTGCTATTCTTATCCATTGCTGCATCTGCCCAAGGTAAACTGCCCTGACGTCACTAAATCATATGCCCCGCCCCTGACCCTCACATCACCAACTCTAGTGATATTCTACACCTTTCTCTGTGACGTTCCTCTTCAGCATAGCCAAAGGCGCCCATAATCACCTACGTGACGTGACGCAGAACCCGAAAATCAACACACATCGACTAACACAGCACGTCACAATTTGGAATATTAAACCGTACTTTAAAAGAAAACAATAACACTGTACAATTTGTAAAGTACTTTTATTTCACAATAAACGCTCCAAGAACATCTGACTATTTCCATATTCAATCAAATTGCAAATTTGTTTCTTCGGTCGCGATCCAAAATGTTTATCGTGAGGCACAAGTTGTTCTTTTTGCATACACAAGGTGTTTGTTTTCGATAAAAGAACCACTTGGGTCGCACAGTGAATTCCAGGGCTTCTGCATCAACTTGGGCCTAGACCACCATAAAGGATGTTATGTTACTCCTAATCGCTAGTACAGCGTATGGGCACATGGGCCCTGGGCGATCGTCCCAAAAAACAGTCACTGTGATCCAGGCGTTGACAACTATGTGCAGCTGCCAATTAAAAAAGCCGTCATTTGGCATCTGGAATCTATGACAATCGCAGAAAGACAGAATGTATCTGTTTCGAAAAAACAACAGAAAATGTGTCTCAATACCCGAACTTTATTACAGTTTATCTATTGACTTATTAATTTGGCATAGAGTTTAAACTAACGATTAGCACACACATCAAACAATCTCAACAAAGAGAAAACAATGTGGAAACTGATACACAATTCGATATGGTCATACATGACATTTTAATGAAATATTAGCGTTGAACCTGGGTGAACCTAGTGATGGTCTACATGCAACTCGATGCTGCACTCCCCATAACCATGTAAAAAAAAGACAACTACACACAAAGATAGTACTTGCGTTACATTGCAATAAGCAACACAGAACAGACAAATGGAATGTAACCCAAAAATAATCTTCAGATAATAAGTTAATGCTCGTTCCGGTATACAATCGTCAAAATCAAACTTACATTATATTCACCATTTCCATTCTCTTGGCGTAAGTCAGACCGTAACGGCCACTGCGTTCGCACCAAAGATTCTTCATGAACTGAATTTACATGTTCGTTACACACTTTTGGAATGCATAACCTTATCAAATCTTCATTATTACAAACCTCCTCTCATTGCATTCCTTACGGAATGGTCCCTTTTTCTCAAGGTAAAAAAACAATTGAACCTTATACTGTGTGTTCCATGCGTGGGCTTCCTTAGCTCGCAACCAAAAATTCAAAGCTGGTGACCTTCACTCAGAATCAAAATACATTCTCACTTTGCAACAACTTTCCCCACTGACGCCATAAGAACTGTTATCCTCATACACGTGCAGGGCCGCTCTTTGCATCAGACAGTGCAGCTGGCTGCCTCAGATGCCAGACTCTAGGTGGCGGCAGTCAATCCATTATTATTTAAATTACATTTTAACACAGACACATAGTCCTTCCCCTGTACTTTAGGCACATTATATTGTGGAACACCTCCAAATGTACCGTCTGACTTTCGTGACAAAACAAACACCAGTTTTTTGCTTCTTGCTGTCATATCCCATCCCATTCTCATCAACCCTCACCTCCCCAGACAGTATTTGATAAGTTTAACAAGTGCAATGTTGTGTTTTTTAATATGTTTTTGCCGCGATGTCCGCGGACACCAAAACACGGATCCAAGATGGCGGGCGCATCAGAACAATCTGACGCTCTTCACCATCCAATCAGCGAAAGCGTCACATGTCCGCAGACATGACGCGAGCGATTAGCCAATCGATACCTTGCCCGCGGAGCGAACAGGGAAGTGTGTCCGCGGAGCAGACAGATATCACACATTTTTTTAGACCTACTTTTTGATCGTTTTAAAAAAAAAAGTACTGGACGGATTTTTACCAAATTTACAAAAGCACACTTTCGGGACCAAGCCGCTGCTCCTGCCGCAAATTTGGTGAAAATCCGTCCAGCGATTTGAGCTGAAGGCGTGCGCAAAGTTTTTCCCTCATTCAGTCTTTAGGAAAAAAAAAGGCATTTTGGGACTCCCACTATAACTTTTCACCCCCTGGACCAAACCTCACCAAACTTTGCAAAAAAATTCAGAGTGTGCCATATACTTTTTTTTGCGAAGTTTGGTGTGGATTCATCCAGGGGGAGCGAAGTTATAAGCTGCCCAAAAAGTGTTCTTCCTATGGGATTAGCAACTTAACCATAACTACACAGCCACTAACGTGGCTGTGTTTTATACATATATATATATATATATATATATATATAAAAAAATTCACTTGTTTATTTATTTCACAAACACCTCATTTACGGAGAGTATTTTATTGCTAGAAAAATGTATCACACAGAACAGGTTCATACTCACATATGTCAGTTAATTTAATTCATCAAGGGTTAGTATACAATACTGCCGTGTATTTTGTACCATAGGTTCAATTGTTTACCAGTAACAGTGTTTTACAGATGTTCGTCGATTTCCGAAACATCTATGATCAGAGCTTCAGAGGCAGAGAAAAGAGACATCTGTTCTTCCTTAGGAGTTCTTACAATCATAGACAGTGTGTGTAATTGCAAACGTTCCACTTCTATATGTGATTATAGGCCACACAACCTTGCACTGTCTTTCGTTTCAGTCTCTTTCCTGCCTATCTTAATCTCTGTGAGATCTCTAATGTTCATTGTCCCAATATCTTTTTACCAAAGGATGTAAAAGTGTTATGTTGACGCACTGTGTTTCGGCCTATAGATCGGAGGGTAGACCCCATCCCGGGTGGGCTTCCCTCATCAATTTTTCAAGCAGGCCTTAGAGCCAAGACAGAGAATTGTCGTTGTTTCAATGATCCTCATCTTCTAACCCCAAATTTAATTCAGCCATTCTTGTTCAGTATGCAAAACAGGGACAGGTTTCTCAATGATGAGCCGTGGTCTAATATGGCTGTTACTCCCTCAGCCATATGGGCGTCTGTATACTGTCCTTTTTCTACATGCCCATCCCCTGAATCGAAGGCAGGTGTATCTGGGTGTGCTCAGGCGCCGGTGCGTGTTCTGCTGCGTGGGCTGTGCCTTTACCACCGGGATTAACTGTGCGGTTGCTTCACATAGTTCTCTGACACGATCTGGAAGTCCCTCACATGTAGGACAGCTCCAAAACATCTGTATAAGTGGCTCTTTGCACCCTTTCAATTCTTATTAATATTACTTGTCATACATGCTTGAGAATGAACCATTTGGCACTAGTCTAAACCAAGCTTCCATGGGGGATAACTGCCAAAACCTTACTCAAGTTTGCATTGCAGGTGTAGTGGTAACATAAATGTTGCCTATGTTAGTGGCTACATTACAGGCCCTGGCATTATTTCCTTGGAATGCTGTGGTCAGTAAATACCATTGTGTCACAAGGAATACCTCCAATGTGTCCCCCACCCAAGAGGTGGAGGTAAAGGTTATGTATGTTAATGTGTTTACCTATACAGAAGGGAGGCAGACTGCTAGTTCTACTCGAACATTGTAAAGTGGTAAGTGTAAAGTAGTGAAAACGTAGGCATTGCCGTTACCCACCTTCACGATGTAAAGTATAAAAGGATCAGATTTTATACATTTCTGCATTAAAAAAAATCAAATATTGTACAGTAGAAGAATCAACCGCTATTGTACATAACCTGATTCCATCTTCAATATGAGGATAGAAATGGTTGAAAAATAAAATGTTTAAAGAATGGGTAAGATTTACTGAAATATAGCCAGCAGTATTTCAGTTAATCCTCTGCCATTACCACCATGAGGATGGCAATATTCAAGAAAATGCCTCTGTGGCTGTACGAAGGCCCATAAGAAGGTATTTAAATAATGTAATGTTATATAAATATTACTGCCTCAATGGATTTTGAACTAATACTTTTTTGGGGCTTGGACTAAATTATTGACTTTTTGTGGGGCTTCCAGTGCTCGGCAGTGACCAGTGATAAATGCAGGACCAAACCAAACGTTTTGGCCCCAAGAAAATGTTTGAGTACCCCGGTTGATGCATGGGAGTGCCACTTTAAATGATTTTTGTTGTGTAGTTGGTGTACAGAGACAGAAAGTAAGAAATTGTCTGTACTGCAGTACATTTCTGTCCACAAAAGGTTTGTCTTTTTTTAATCCTCTTTGTTCTCTGCTACACCCCCACCCATTACTAATTCCTGGTTACAACCATTCTCAATCACTCACTCCTGATGAGGTGGTACCCATCAAACAAGCTGCGTGCTAATACTGACCCCTTCGTGCTACTGACAATCAAGCAGTGATATGCTCAGGACTCCTGCGTAGGACAAAGCAAGCTGCCCGTTTAAGGCAATCAATGCCAAATAAGTCCAGTTTTGTTAAATGTGGTTTGTTTTCTCTTCAACTTACCCATTGCCCTCCAAAAGTAAGTTCAGTGCCTTACAAAATTGAAAAATGCCTGCCCTCTTAAAATCCTAGCCAGATCATTAATGAAGAACACAGCGTCAATTACCTGACCCTACATCATCTGTCCATTTCAACCCTCTTGCTTCTGGAAGCTTCCTTGCCAGTTGCAAAATAACGTATCTGTCACATTATTGAAAATCTCATCTGACTCTAATAACCCTGCCAACTATCAGCCTGTCTCTGTGCTTTCTCAATACTCCAAACCAACGTGTAGCGTTCAACCATATCACCTGAAAGACCAATGAGCACTGCCACCTCCTTCCCTTTGTGTTCTGCACCAAGCACTCTATAAACACGGCACTCACATGTCAACCTCCGATCCATTGCTCACCACTGTAAACCCTCCTCAATTTTCATCCTCTTTGAACTCACTGCTGTCTTCGACACAGTCGACCGCGCCTCTCCTTGATAACAGTGCTAATGCTGGTACTCACAACACTGCTCCTAGAGGGATCAGGTCCCACTTGTCCGACAAGTCTTTATACAGCTCGTCCAACACTGCCACCTACAATGCATTATGCAATTATTCATATGGCTCTGAACTGAAGTTGAAATTCCAGTGATGGGTACTGGGTGGCACTGTGGCATTAGGCACTTAGCTGAGATTACTTATTCTACTTTCCTATTTCAGGTGGAAGGGTTTTTTTCAAGCTATTTAAAACCCACCATAACTTTGCAGGTGTTTGCTGGAAATAGCACTATGCAAATGTATTGTTCTACTCTCTGATGTTGTCCGTGTGTACATTGTTTCTGATCCAAGTGCTGCTCTCCCCTGATCAAGCAATAAGTACAAATACATGTTTCTGATAACTTACCAAGCGTCCAGATGACCAAAAATACATCCAACAACAAACTTGAATTTCAAACTAAAAATTAGGATTACAGTTTCAGAATTGCCCACTAAAATGTTGGAATCCTGGTTTACATTTGGTATTCCAAAATGTTAATGTTACTTGAAAGAATTACCTTACTGCTCCTCTATGGGAAAGGGTAAAAAAGGCAGCCGCCACATTCTTTCCATGCAGATTTACGGTGTACTGGAAATGCCTAGAAAAAAACACAGATGTTTTTGTACACATTTTGTCCATTTCCATTTTCTAGAAAACATCTACATCTTAGTGATCCGAAATAGAAAATGTTCATATTTGTAACAATATTTCTTGAGCAAAGGTATTGTTCAAAGATTCCTACACGTACAATTCTGCAGGCAGATAGTGAGATACTTTTTTTAAATCACTTTTTAAAATGTTTTTCTTATTTATTAAGAACTAATAACAGAGAGAAGATAATACTTGTGAAGATTTGACAGAAATCCCTGTTGGTGTGAAAGGGAAAAAGACTGATTTCTGTAAAAACGCAGCACAACAACAAAACAAAAACAAACTTGCTTTGGAGAATTCATGAGGCCTCACAGGCAACATATTAGTGAGACCTATTGATAGACTGATAACACATGCTAGAAGGACCAAGGGACCATCAAGCAAGCTAAATTATCATGGTTAGGGTGAAAGACTGACTGTGGCAGAGACAGGAGCCCCCTGAACGTTTTGCTTGTCCTGAACGGTTACCCCTGCATGTCCATTAATACGTTCTCATCACAGGCATCACTACGGGTGCTACGTCGTGCACATGCACCCTGAGAAATCTTTAGCCATGCAGGATGATAGTGCCAAAACAATAGCCAGTATAGTCATAGGCCAGTAACTTTCTTAGTTAGTTGTTTTACCCAGGGTCAGGGGGTGGCAGCTGAAAAGCGTGGCAAGCTGTCTGGTGCACTTACCAGACATTTGGAATTAAACGAGCTGAACATCTAAAACCTTACATGAATGGAAAAGGATGCATCCAAATATGATGTTGGCTACCTTGAGCCCAGAAAGCCTGGGCCAGGGCTGCAGAGCACAGAACTGGCAAATATTTGTAAAAGATACCTGGGATTCAAGACTGAATCCAAATTCTACATGTTTGTCTGAAAAAGTTTGACTGGGCCAACCTCCCATGATTGGGTGGCTGTTACGCTCACCTGGTATCCATAGGGACGCCACCCAGCCGGGTTACTCGCTGGTATGCTTCTCAGCTTTGCCCTGATGTGGTCTGCAGGGAAGGTTCTGCCTGAAAATACAGGAGGACTGTGTTCAAAACTGACCGACTGGGGTAAGTATCCTCCCTCCACCCCGTATGATTTCAGTCCCTCTGGCGCCCTCTCCTCACCTTGTCGTAGAATTAGGCGTGCTCTCCGTCCTGCCTTCTTTGCAGGGGCGCGTTATCTTTCAAGGGCGAGTGCGGTCCAGTTACTTCCCTGATTGTTCAGGTAGGTCTTATTGCTGTTCTTTAGTTTTGTTGCTATCCTGCATGCCTTTCTTTGTTTAAAATGTCTCTTTTTTTCTCCCTTAGGTATGCAGAGCTTCAGCACGGCGAAATGGCTTGGTTGAGCTCCGCTGGGAAATGTTGGCGCATTAAGAGCGCTATGATGCGGTAAGTAAGCGCTATGCGCAGCGCTGCAAAGTCTTGCCTTTGCTAAGCTGTGTTTTCCTTCCTTGTAGGTCGCAGTGTTCTTCAGCGCGAGTGGAATGTCCGGAGTGGTGCCAGCCGAGAGGCGACCAGCCAGGTAAGCCTTTTGAGCAGTTCGTAATTTGTAAATGTCTCTACTGCTTTCTTTAATGTTGCCTCTATCTTCCTCTTTCAGGTCGTTCTGTCCGGGAGGCGTGCAGATTCGAGGAAGCTGTTCTCAGTAGCTGCGAGCGTTTAAAGATGAAGACTGCAGGTAAGATGCTGCTGCTAATGATGTTCCTTTTGTCTCCTTGCAGGTTCTGCTTCTCCGAGGTTCGAGGGAATAGCTGGACACGGTGAGCGTCACACGTTGCAAGCTGCAAAGTAACGCGAAGCGTGTTGTCTTGCTCGGGTGTGGTTTAAATAGCCCCAACAAAATAGTCCAGGAAAAGTAGTCCCTAGGCTACCACACCCAAAACACTAAACCGCATAGCTTGGTTCTTACGAACCAAGCTATGTGGATGCCTCCATGTTGGATGACAATACAATAAAGTAGTTCCCATGCACATTGTTTTTTCATGGTGTATGAGCCTGGCGCCATAGGCGCCAGGACTGGCCCCATGAGGGCTTTTGCAGAGGATGCCAGGCTCTAGAGGCCCGAGTCCTGACTCCACCTGGCCAATGGGTTTGCCAGAGGGGGTTTTGGGAAAGGGTCGTGACAGCACTCCCCCCTAAGGCCCCTCCCATGGTGTTCCTTCTGTCTGGCCCAGGTTTGGTTGGGAATTTCAGATAGAATTTCCTGATTAGATGTGGTGCGTGGATATTCTCATTGGGCTCCCAGGATCTATCTTGTGGTCCAAATCCTTTCCTATCGACGAGATAATATAGCTTGGTCCTAGAGTATTTAGAGTCCAAGATATCTTTGACTTCGAATTCTGGTTCTCCGTCAACACGTATGGGCTTAGGTGGTGTCCCAATCCGTGTGCCGGGTTGCATTGGTTTCAGGAGGGACACATGGAATACCGGGTGAATGTGTAGATTAGGTGGTAAAGCCAGTTTCACAGCTGCTGGGTTGATAATTGCCTTAATGGTATAGGGTCCTAAGAATCTGGGATGAAAGGTCCGGGTTCCTTTGATGGGTACGAATTTAGCGGCTAACCAAACTTTGTCTCCTACTTGATAATCAGGGGCCTTTTTCCAGTGTTGGTCAGCGAATCTCTTGTTTTTCTTTGGCATGAATAAGGTGTTCCTTTGCCCTTTTGAAAGCCTGAGTAATGGTTGTGTGTAGAGTCTTTATAGCTGGCATTTCCAAGCTGGCTGGAAGGTCTAGTTCAGAGGTACGTGGATGTCTGCCATAAAGGGTACAGAAGGGCGTTTGTCCCATGCTTGAATGCAGAGAATTGTTATATGCATATTCAGCTATCCATAGTACGGCTTTCCAATTCCTTTGTTCGTGGTGCAACATACACCGTAAATATTGCTCGAGTGTCTGATTGGTTCACTCGGTTTGGCCGTCCATTTTGGGATGGTGACTGGTAGATAGCCGAACGTCGATCTGCGCCATTGCACAACATTTTTTCCAGAAGTTTGAAACAAACTGGCTGCCTCGATCAGAGACCAGAACCGAAGGGAAGCCATGTAGCTTAACCACGTCCTCCAAGAACATTTTTGCTAAAGTGGCTGCGTCTGGGAGGCCTTTGAGAAGAATAAAATGTGCCATCTTCGAGAATAAGTCCACAACTACAAGGATGGTGTTGAACCCTAGGCTTGGAGGTAGGTCAGTGATGAAGTCAAGGGAAAGAGTGTGCCATGGAACTGGAGGAATGTCCAATGGTTGTAGGAGACCAGATGGTTTTTGTTTCTGTGATTTTTTTTGTGCGCAGACACCGCAGGACTGAATATACTGAATGACGTCCTTACGCCAGGTAGGCCACCTAAAGGTCTCGTTCACCTTAGCTAGGGTTTTGGCGATCCCAGGATCCCCTTCGATCAGTGAATCGTGATAGTTTGAAATAATATGCTGTTGTAATTCCTTCTTGGGTACATATAGGCGATCCCTAAAAAAGGGTAGATTGTCCTTGATGGTATATTGTTCTCCTTGAGTTTGCCATGCGAGGTAGGCATCAGGATTCATGGTCTGTTGGATTTCTTTTCGTAGTTCTGCTTGTGTTAAGGCTGTCGTGATACCCAAGAGTTTGTCTTCAGGTATAATAGGTACTGGGTCTGGAGTTGTAAATGTATTTATTTATTTATTTATTCGGATTTTTAAAGCGCGCGATCAGCCCGAGAGCATCGTGGCGCTGAATACTATTT
This sequence comes from Ambystoma mexicanum, assembly GCF_040938575.1. Taxonomy (NCBI): domain Eukaryota; kingdom Metazoa; phylum Chordata; class Amphibia; order Caudata; family Ambystomatidae; genus Ambystoma; species Ambystoma mexicanum. Next base: position 747,753,726 of record NC_090923.1, on the reverse strand, counting down.
CATCTATGCCCATACGAGATAAGGCATCCGCCTTTCCGTTTCTGACTCCTGGTTGAAATGTGATTACATAATCATATTTGGCGAAGAAAAGGGCCCACCGTAATTGGCGCGAGGACTGGGCCTTGGCTGTTTTGAGATATTGCAGGTTTCGGTGGTCTGTGATGACTGAAACGGTGTTTCTGGCCCCAAGAAGGTAGTGCCTCCAGGCTTTAAAGGCAGATTTGATAGCCAGGAGTTCCCTGTCCGTGATGGCATAATTAATCTCTAGAGGTGAGAACTTTTTCGACCAGAAGGCCACAGGATGTAGCTGGCCTTTTTCCGGGTCTCTCTGTGAAAGGACAGCCCCCATCGAGAGACTGGACGCATCAGTTTCAACGACATAAGGGAGGTCTGGACAAGGATGTCGCAGGATTGGAGCGGAGGTAAACCTTCTTTTAAGTTCCTGAAAGGCTTCTTCTGCTTCTTCGGTCCAAGCAAACTGTTTGTTTTTTCGTAATAGTACTGTGATTGGGTGCACAACCTGAGAGAAGTCTGGGATAAACCGGCGGTAGAAGTTTGCAAAGCCCAGCATGCTTTATACCCCTTTCAGAGACGTTGGTGAAGGCCATTTCAGAATGGCATCTACCTTGTGCACGTCCATTCTGATGCCTCCTGGAGTAAGGATAAAACCAAGAAATTCTACTTCGGTGACGTGAAAAAAGCATTTTTCAAACTTTGCAAACAAGCGATGTTGATGGAGCTTGGTGAGGACTGAACGAACGTGCCTGACATGATCTTGTTCCGAGGCTGAGTAAGCTAAGATGTCGTCTATGTACACTAAGGCACACACATCAACTAACTCCCTTAAGATGTCATTCATGAAATACTGGAATGCTGCAGGAGCGTTGCATAACCCGAAGGGCATGACTTGATATTCAAACAAGCCGTACTTAGTACGGAAGGCGGTTTTCCATTCATCTCCTTTTCTGACCCGGACCAGGTGGTACGCTCCTCGAAGGTCCAATTTGGTATAAATCTGGGCATCTTTAACTTGGTCTAGCATCTCAGGGATAAGTGGCAAGGGGTAGCGGTTCTTCACAGTGATCTGGTTCAATGTGCGGTAGTCAATACAGGTTCTCAAGTCTTCTTCCTTTTTCAGTACGAAGAACAAAGGACTGGCTGCAGGGGACTTCGAAGGATGGATAAATCCGTTTGCAAGGTACTGGTCTAAATAGGATTTCAAATGAAGGTTTTCTGGTTCTGTGAGAGCGTAGCTCCTGCCGCAAGGGATTTGTGCACCAGGAACAAGGTCAATCTGACAGTCATAGGGCCTGTGCGGCGGCAATGTATTGGCTTGGTCCTTCCTGAAAACATCCTGGAAATCATGGTATTCACTTGGCAAGGTATTAGTTGCTCCCAGGGTTGATACTGTCGCTGCGGGAGTCATGGGGATACAGACATCGGGTTTCTCCTCTTGGTAATAGCAGGCAGGGGAGCAGTCACCGGGGAAGGTTCATTTTCGTGCCCGCCAGTCTATCAAAGGGTTGTGAGCAACCAACCAGGGCATCCCTGGTATTAACCTGAACTGAGGTGCCTTGATGAGATCGAATGAAATAGACTCCCGATGTCCGTCCTGGCACAGCAAGGTTACCCTGGCTGTGCACTGGGTTACTGGTCCGGAAGCCCTTTCTGCCACATCCACGGTGGTTACCTTGTCCATAGTTGGCTTAGAACACAAAGGAAGCCCCATCTTTGCTGCCAGTTCTTGATCAATATAATTTCCAACTGCTCCGCTATCTATGTATGCTTCAACGGCATGCATTCTTGACGACTGTTGGTTGTTATAAGATCACTGGTATTGCAAAGTGCGAGGTCAGCAACTCTTTCTTCTCACTCGACAAACTGACCTCTACGTTTGTCGAGCATGGTAGTTTTCCCATTCCTTAGCTTCATCCTTCTCTGTGGCCCCGACTGTTCTTCTTGGGGGTTTTACCGGACAGTCCTTCAGGAAATGTCCTGGTTTCCCACAATACAAACTAAGCTGTTGTCGTCTTTTGTCCCGCTCTTGTTTTGTTAATGGAGGCCGTATCCCTCCAATCTGCATGGGTTCTACAGCATTTTCAGGTACACGGGGTGTTTTCTCCCTTGGTCGAACATACACGGTCCGAGGGTCCGTCTTAGACCGGTCTGTCTTTCGGTCCTGCAACCGGTGGTCTAGCTGCACGACCAGATTTATGAATTCTGCACAGTCTCTGGGTGGATTAACCACCTGGGCTAAGACGTCCTTTAATTCGCCTCGTAAGCCTCGATGGAATAACGTGGTTCTTTTGTTTTCTGGCCACCTAGCTTCGGCAACCAGTCTGTTGAAGGTAGCAATGTACGTTAACAAGTCCTGATTCCCCTGTCGGAGGGACAAGAGTTCATTGTCTACTGCTTGTTCCTGGGTATGGCGAGCAAAAAGCTTTTCCATTTCTCTCTGGAACCCCCCAAAGTCATGTAATAGAGGATCGTCATGGGTTACCAACGGCACCGACCAATCTGCTGCACTACCACTCAGGTATGATAAAACAGAAGCTACCCGAGCTTGGTCATTTGGAAATGCTCCAGGCCTACAAAGAAAATGAACGCGGCACTGATTGATGAATGCTGCATACTTCCGTGGGTCGCCTGAGAACCTTTCTGGTGGTGCCAGGGGCACTGTTCCAGGTAACGTGATCTGTACCGGAGTGGGTGGTATGGCAGGGTTTTGCATCGTTGGATTGCTTCCAGGTAGAGGCATCTGTCCTGCCTGTGATTCCAAGTATTGCCTGCTAATCTCTTCAGTGCGTTCTTTGGTCACTATTAGGTCTCTTCGGAGGGCATTAGTCTCTTGTCGGGCAGAATGAACCTCAGCACGAAGCTCTCCTAGTAATTGAGCCAATTGGTCCATTTCTGATGTCTCCATGGCGCCCAGGTGGATTTGTTATGGTAGGCTTTGCGTTCTGTTACGCTCACCTGGTATCCACAGGGACGCCACCCAGCCGGGTTACCCGCTGGTATGCTGCTCAGCTTTGCCCTGATGTGGTCTGCGGGGAAGGTTCTGACTGAAAATACAGGAGGACTGTGTTCAAAACTGACCGACTGGGGTAAGTATCCTCCCTCCAACCCCTGTATAATTTCAGTTCCTCTGGTGCCCTCTCCTCACCTTGTGGTAGAATTAGGCATGCTCTCCATCCTCCTTTTTTGCAGGGGCGCGTTGTCTTTCATGGGCTAGTGCGGTCCAGTTACTTCACCGACATCGGCCCGTTTCATATTGTTCAGGTAGGTGTTATTGCTGTTCTTTAGTTTTGTTGCTATCCTGCATACCTTTCTTTGTTTAAAATGTCTTTTTTCTCCCTTAGGTATGCGGAGCTTCAGCGCGGCGAACTGGCTTGGTTGAGCCCCGCTGGTTGTTGGCGCATTAAGTGCGCTATGATGCGGTAAGTAAGCGCTATGCGCAGCGCTGCGAAGTCTTGCCTTTGTTAACCTGTGTTTTCCTTCCTTGTAGGTCGCGGTGTTCTTCAGCGCGAGTGGAATGTCCGAAGTGGTGCCAGCCGAGAGGCGACCAGCCAGGTAAGCCTTTTGAGCAGTTCGTAATTTGTAAATGTCTCTACTGCCTTCTTTAATGTTGCCTCCATCTTCCTCTTTCAGGTCGTTCTGTCCGCGAGGCGTGCAGATTCGAGGAAGCTGCTCTCAGTAGCTGTGAGTGTTTAAAGATGAAGACTGCAGGTAAGATGCTGCTGCTAATGATGTTCCTTTTGTCTCCTTGCAGGTTCTGCTTCTCTGAGGTTCGAGGGAATTGCTGCACACGGTGAGCGTCACGTTGCAAGCTGCAAAGCAACGCGAAGCATGTCGTCTTGCTCGGGTGTGGTTTAAATAGCCCCAACAAAATAGTCCAGGAAAAGTAGTCCCTAGGCTACCACACCCAAAACACTAAACCGCATAGCTTGGTTCTTATGAACCAAGCTATGTGGATGCCTCCATGTTGGCTGACAATACAATAAAGTAGTTCCCAAGCACATTGTTTTTTCATGGTGTATGAGCCTGGCGCCATAGGCGCCAGGACTGGCCCCAGGAGGGCTTTTGAAGAGGATGCCAGGCTCGCTCTAGAGGCCAGAGTCCTGACTCCACCTGGCCAATGGGTTTGCCAGAGGGGGTTTTGGGCGAGGGTTGTGACAGTGGCCAACAAGTGTTTAAAAGGATGCACGCTTGTGATTGCAGAGTGAGTGCAAACTCTGCTTCCAATACTGCTATAAAATGGGTGAAACTGCACCTAACTTTTGTCATTCATTGACATGAACCTGGAAGCAACATGAAGCAACCGAACAGCAATGACGACCAGTGAAAGCTCTGCTTTGCCACTATGTCCAAGATCACACTGGAGGCGAAACACTGCTGGGATCGGAGATCTCCAAACTTCTCAACTGGCCAGAGAGAAACATCTGTGGCACTCCCACCCCTTGACACGTCGGGGCCTGCTGGCACAAAAGTCTCCAACGCCCCTCTGCTCCAAATGAAGGTTTTACATTCTTTGTGAGCTTGACATTCACAATAAGCTCCTAGTTTGACATTCCCAGTGAGGTGAACATTCCCACTAAGCTCTGATTGTTTGAGCTCCCGGCAACCATCATCTAGCACCAGCTGGGTTATTTGCCATACCTCCTTTCAATTTCAGAGAAATCTCAGAATTGGAAACAACCAATATCATTAAAAATCTTAAACCATCCAGATGCATAGGAGACATCTGCCCAGCTACTATCATAAAAGACTGCACCTCAGACCTAGTTCCATTCATTACGAAGTTTATGAATGCCTCCTTCGTCACTAACCTAGTACCTACCAGCCTCAAAGACCCTTCATTAACCAAATATTACCCTTCTGGCTCAAGATCCTAGACAGAACAGCCTACAACTAGATACAACGCTATCTGGTGTCAAATCACTTCCTAGGAATGCGCCAATCGGGCTTCAAACCAGGCCACAGCCCAGAATCCGCGCTACTTGACCTTAAAATACAAATGGATTTGTTCAGAGATGAGACCGGTCGGAAGCTTTTGACCTCCTAGACCATAAAACACTTTGCCATCACCTTACGTCTGCTGCCAACTTCTCACTAGAAGCTCCCAGTTGGATTGCCTCCTTCCTTGAAAGGAGATCAATGAGAGTCTTCTCTGACAGAGCTAGTGTTGCATCCATCGCCATCCCTTGTGGTGTACCCCAGGGATCCGGTGTATCCCCATCACCCTACAATATTTTTACAAAACCCCTATTTGATCTCCTGGATGATTTAGGCATCTCATATACCAACTAGGTGAACGACAAGTCCTCCTTCCCCTGACAGGCTCCTATGACAAAGACTCCCTCATGCTCAACAAAGTATACACCACCATTCAGGCTTGGATTTTGCTAGTAGGCTCTCCTGCAGTGCTAAAAAGGCTCAGCACGCATTTCACAGCCTTCACGATAGACTAAATCCAGATCCCAGTTTTTGACTCGATTAAAACCCTAGGTGTATACTTGGACGCTTCGCACTGCCTCAACAGACAAGCGGGCGCCATTGCGACTTCTTCAGCTTATACTGCCAAGCTTATCAATGCTGCAAGACAACCTCTCACCACAGAAAGCTGCATGACTGTTGCGAGAGCAATCACAGGCGCTAGACTGAATTATCGCAATGTTCAGTCGGAACTTAAATAAACTACAAGTAATATAGAACAATTCCCAGAGAGCAGCGATGAGCATCCCTAAAAGGGAACACATCTCAGCTGCCAGAAAACAAGCTCACTGGCTCCCGGTCAGGCAAAGAATCATCTTTAAGACCATCGCAATCCCACACAAATGCCTGAGCAAAACCACCCCACAATATTTGTCACAAGAAATTGCTAGTGTACAACCAAACAGGCTAGTAAGATCCCTCCATGCTTTCAAATGAGCCATTACAAGAGTGAAAAGGGCTAAAGTCGGAGGGGTATGCTTCCCGTCAGTCGCAGTAAACCAGTGCAATGCCCTTCCGACCGAGCTCAGAGCACTAGAATCTTACTGGCCCTTCCGCAAAGCTCTGAAAACTTGGCTCTTCGCCTAACCCCTGATGAGAAACGGATACTCGCCCAACCACATTGGTATTATTGTCTGTCATTTTTGTCTTATGCAATGTGTTAAACTTTGTACAAATGTAACTGGTTTGCAACAGCGCCCTGATGCCTCAGGGCTTAGGCACTTTATAAATGGAAATAATAAATAAAAGGCTTGGAAATTATGTCACCAGCTCCTCAAAGCCAATAGAATGATGAAGGACACTTAAGAACATATCCTAAGGACCTTGTACCCAGGCCATTCTGAATAGACAAACAAATAGGGACTAAATGTACCAAAATTCCCCTCTCTCACAGTGAGAAAACCTGTAGCATGCTCCAGAAAACAAACTACAGATCCAAGGGAAGGACGGTGATTTGGGAAATCATTAAAAACCGACAGAAGTTCCTTCGACCATCTGAAGAGAACAGTTATGAGATACCTGTACCTCCCTCCCACTTAACACATAGGATGCCAGAGAGAAATACAGCTCTACCCAATGCAATAACCAGCGGCACATATAGGATTCCACTACTTCCCCAAACTACATGGGGACTTGAGGGAATGAACACACATGTTTTTCCGACAGCTGCAAGTCCAGTAGAAGGGGAGCCTCTGCAGCCAATACCTCCATTGAAATGAATGGGAGAAACACAAATACAACACAAATACTGAAGAAATGATTTTCCAAATCACCAGTCCATCAAAGGGGCTTTATAGCACAGTCAATAACTCGCTGAGCCCAGGGGTAAGACAGACTTCCAAGAAAGGGTAGTCCTGCGGTTGGGAAAAAAGAATCGAAGTGATCATACGAGGGTCTATGGCAAAATCCTTCCCGCAATCGAAAGACTTTGATTCCAGGAGAATAATGAAAAAGTAATAGTGTGTGGCCCGAGCCCAACTGAGGGAGACCAACGGCGAAAGTGTATAAAAGGGGCTCCGAGCCTGACTGAGGGAGACCTGTTGTGAACTGGAAAAAAGGGGTCAGAGCCAGCCTGAGGGAGACCCGCAGTGAACAGTACACCCAAAGACTTTGTGAATTAGGAAATCATGAAGAGAACAGTGATATTTTGTTGGTTACTCCAGACATTCTGCAAATAAGAGACTTTTGAAGGGAAAGACTTTGGCCGAGAATGCCCGGATATTTGTATCTTGAACTGCATCCTCGGGCTGGAGAAGCTAGAGTCTGTGCTAAACTGGAGTGTGCCACGTTGCCCCGTGCTGAAAACGTGGGTAAGGGAAGCCAATTATCCAGCTGTTCTGACATTGTTTTTTGAACACTTCTTTTGCATACATCATTTTCCCACACCATTTGTATTAATAAGTAAGGATTGGCAATAGGTTTACAAGTATAGGCCCTTTTATTTTGACAAGACTTCACAAGGAATGTGTGATCTTTACTTTGATGGGTGTAGCTTGCTCCAAATCCTTAGATTTAGGGTTGGATAGGCGATCATCCAACCCATTGAAATTCAATAAAACACCCTTGAACTGTGATCACTTGTCTCTGTCTTCATTGTTTGATACCATACCTTCCTTATATGGGGCACTAGTAAACTCCAGAAAACTTAATTATTCTTGCTGTGGGGCATGGTTAAGCAGCCATGTAGGGGGTTGCTCTAATCGAAGCTCCTGCATGATGCAGAATAATTCTTTGTACAATAGTGGATCCTGCATGTTTCACCACCGTGAAGAGAAGACATTGAATGTAAATATCACAGGACCACAGTGGCGAAGTTGTGTGACAACAGTAAACTGTGGAGTCGAGAATGCACCATCCGAAACGGGCACCCGCAAGTCTGGAAGCGGAATCAAGATGGCTTCTGGAATGGGAGGTGGCCCGTCCGTTCGGTGCGCAACAGTTGGACCTCTGGGAAGCCATTGGAAGCGCACCTGAACCAGGGAGCGGCTGCAGTGCCCCGAGTAACAGTGCCAAGGAGAGCGGGTAGGCGAACCGCCAAAAGCAGAAGCAAGACGGATGGTGGAGGGGCTGCAGCAGTGAGCAAGTGTAGACAACGGCTGGTGATCTGAAGAGCGTGGTGCCGCGGTCGAAACACACACAAGCAACATCAAGCGCAAGGTAAGGGGGGCTCTTTGCCAGGGGGGCGGCCGTGAGCTCAGAGGAACAGCAGACCAGCCGAATGAGTGCAAGTGATTAAGAAGCGGGCACTGGCCTGAAGTGTGGCGGCCTCGGTACACAGCGAGACCGCTGAAAAAAGCAAGCGGCTGGCACATACACGGACCTATCTGAGCAGTCTGTGCAAGTGCAGGATACAGTGTGCGGCGGACACAGGAGGGATGCTGCACTGCGTCAGAGGCTGCTGGGGACTCCACAAACTGGTGCGAATGCAATAACAGACCGGCAGTGAAGCTGGAAACACTGTTGCACTGAGCATAAGCCTGCTTGATTGCGCACGTTGTAACATAGCGGAAAAGTGGGTATCTATACACTATACCCACCGTGTGGCAAGGGAAACACAAGGGGCACCTGGAACGCTCCCAACCCGAGTACTCCAGTCCCCTAAAGAGAAGACTGTAAAGGGAATAACAGACTGCGGCAGGGGGCCCCGACCTGGACAAAAGAGCAGCTGTATCAGCAGCAAAAAAAAAGGAAGAACTGCTAAAAGGCAGCCGGTGAACCAGCAGGGTAACTGTGGGGGACACCATTCAGAAGTTCAGCTCGCGCTGGCTTGCTGCAGCCAAGCCACACAAAGGGTAGCGGAATACACCTTTGCACACCCCTCAGGAGCCGGCTGGCACCCTACCCGGGAACATTAAGCAAGGGGGTTCAGTGGACGCTCCGATACTGGGTCCGGGGCATTGGCATACGTCTGGTCAACCCTGCACACACTCAACACCTGTATATGGACACGAGTAACAGGTCCTACAATACCAAGGTGCATAAATGGCATCCAAAGCTGCTAAAAGCAAATCAAAACAGCCCACGCTGGACACATTTACTGAGCCCACAAACGCAGGCGCCACGACCATGCCACAAGCTCCAGAACAAAAGAAGGAGCCAGAACAAGAGAATGGAGACCCCCAGGTCCCGGCTGCCATTGCGGCCCTTAAAATTGCGCTAGAGGCGAAGATGGATGCCATTAGTATTGACGTTAACTTATTACGCCAGGACGTCAGATCCCTAGCCGACCGAACAACAGTACTTGAAAAACAGGTCACAAAGAATACAGCGGGCCTGCAAGAATCCACGCTGGACATCTCAATACTAAAACAACAAATGAGGAACTTGGAGAACAGGGTGGAAGATGCAGAAGGGCGGGCCCAAAGAAACAATGTTCGCATCATCAGCCTTCCTGAAGGTGAAGATAGCATGAATCTCACAGATTTGATCGAAAATATGTTCCTGCAAGAAATTGGACCCGGCTCACTATCCCAAGGCTTCACAGTAGAACAGGCACATAGATCATTGGCCAGGAAACCACCACCAGGAGCCCCTGCGCGACCACTCATAGCCCGCGTTCTGAATTATTAGGACAGGGAGAAGATACTGGAATACTTCAGGAAAGGGGGCACGATACGAAGAGCATCAGCGTCAATTACAGCTTATCCGGACTACACTTTACAAGTACAAAAACAACGGATGCACTTCACTGAAAAAAAGAGGCTCTACTACGCCAACCTACATGTTGCTGCACCCTGCAAAATTGAAGATTGTACGGAATGGCAGAACAATCTTCTTTGAGAACCCAGAAGAAGCGCATAAGTGGCTGAGTGTGGAGGACCTCCCGACAGGGATGGATGAGCAAACCACAGGCATATTGAAGCCATAGACGAGGACACGAAATGTAAGACACAAATGACCATAAAGTGATATGAATGTAAAACCAATTGAATACTTCACAAGGAACATTTAGGTAATGCTATTGACAGCGCGCAGGAAGGACGTAGCAGAACCGATACAGCCTCTGAACAGCGAAGAGTACACTGCGAGAGCGGCCTTCACCCAAGTCAGTTGTTAGTTCACGGATACTAGCTGTTATGTATCCGCCCGCTGCATTTCAGTCACCAGTGACAAGACAACTGGGATTGTAGCGAGAAGTGGGTACGCCTAAGCACGAGGTACAGAGCTGGCCAATAGTTGGAGGAAGGGGGTAGGGGATGTTTGGGGAGTTAATGGGTATTCAGCCTATATCAGCATCATTACAAGCGTGAGGTCTGCGCAGACAATAAGTACATATTGCAAATGGCACGTACACTCGAGGAGCTTAGGATAGCCTCCTGGAGCGTCAGAGGGCTTAACAGCTACATCAAAAGAAATAGGATAATGTAGTATCTAAGATGACAAAAGGTAGATATGGCACTCTTGCAGGAGACACCTCACAGAAGCAAAGCAGTCGGCCTTAGTGAACAAATGATGCAGCACTATATGTTGTGCCCCGTATTCGACATACGCCAGATGAGTGCTGGTGTGGGTAGCGCCAACAGTCCCATTTAGAGTCCTCAAGATAACTAGAGACAAAGAAGACAGATGATAATGATACATGGGTATCTAGAGAAGACAGAAGTATGCATAGTCAACACCTATGCCCCGAATCATGATACGGAGACCTACTTCCACGCCTTATATACGAAGATAGGGCCATACAGCGGCAGCACATTGATATGGGGTGGGGACTTTAATTGTACACTAAACCCAAAGGCTGGATAGATCGGATGACAAGCACATACATCCAAGCCCCGCCGCTAAAGCTTGGTGCACCCTGGTGCAGGCGTTCCAGCTAGTAGACATATAAGAGCTCTTCACCGACAGGCAAGCGGGTACTCGCATTATGCGGCTCCCCACAACCTTTTCACCAGAGTAGACTACGTCTTCACGGGAATAGAAACCCTTAGCGAATTTACAAAGGGCAATTACAAGGCACGTACATTATCAGATCATGCACCATAAATAGTCCAATGGAAGGTCCTCCTCCCCTAAAGCTGGCATTCAGACCTAGAAGCTTGGAAGCAAATCCCTTAAAGCTGCAGTCTTCCGCGAACTTTCAAGGACAGGCATCAAAGAATATTTTCTACATAAAACCGGGAGATTGTTATCTGCATTAACACTATGAGAGGCCTTTAACGTAGTAATCAGAGGACTAGCAATTGCTGAAGCAGGGGGCTTACAAGCAGCAATAAAGCGGGACTTAGCTAAAGCAGAAGTAGCGCTGCTAGAAATAGATGCAACAGACAGCTCAGCAAGGGACCATGCCCACGAGACCACTAGGTTGCAACAGGAATGCCTCAAGCACTGGGATAGATAAAGTACACTGAATTATAAGACATGTAAAAAAAAGCATGCACAATGTGACAAACCGGAGGAGGTTGCTGGCCTGGCTATACAAAAGCGAGGGAAAACGTAGCATGATAAATTCAGTCACAAACGCAGAGGGGGAGCTATGTGAGACGCAGACAGAGATAAACAAATGCTTCCTAGATTATTATAAAAGTTTATATGCAGAGTCCTCACAAGTACAACCCCCCCACCCCTGAGATAGACGAGGCCTTGTTGCAAATGGACCTCCCAAAGCTGGACTCAGATATGGCTGCGCGGCTCGAGGCACCTAGAAACCTAGAGAAATTAAAGGTCACCATAATGGGGCTCCCAACCGGTAAAACGGCAGGCACCGATGGGTTGCCAGGCGAATTTTACAAAGAATATAGCGCCGATATCCTACATCCACTTTTTGCAATGTTAAAAAAAGCTTTTATCGAAGGAGCCCTACTAGTAACATTGAAAGAATCTATAATTATCCCACTGCTCAAGCCAAATAAACTCGAATCAGATTGCGGGGTCATACAGGCCACTATCATTGTTAAACCAAGATGGGAAAATACTAACGACCCTACTGGCCAATAGACTGAAACCAATGATGGGAAGGCTCATACACCCGGATCAGACCGGTTACGTGCCGACTAAGAATATCACGTAGAACCAGCGCAGGTTGCACCACATCATAGATCAAACAAACAACAGTACAAAGCCTTATGCTATAGCGTTGTTGGATGCGATAAAAGCATTCGACTCAATGGGATGGCGATGGCTTATAGCACCTTTACATAAATTCGGCATCGGACCAGCATATACTAAATGGGTGCAGATGCTATATAACAAACTGGTGGAGATAGTGAAAACAGGTCTCCAAACCTCAGAACAATGGGTACTAAGTAAAGTCACGAGACAAGGGTGCCCATGGTCCCCCATGCTATTTATTTTAGCACTAGAACCCTTGGCAGCATACCTCCTCCAGGAATACCAAGAAGCGGGGATAGAAATACATGGAAGGTGGAATCTGATTTCTTTGTATGGGGACAATATGCTTCTCTATTTGCAACACCCAGACATTAACTTACAATATATATTAGATGTACTAGAACGGTATGCAGACCTCGGGTATAATAGTCAGCAAACACAAGTCGAGTTGGTTTCCCTTAGCAGGATACAGGAATACTAATTCAGACTTATTGCCAAAACTCCCGCTTCAGTGGGATACAATAACATTAAAGTACTCAGGAGTCCACATTCATCAAAATCCTAAAATCTAACACGCACAAAACACACAAATGGCGGCGGACAAAGTAAAGAAGTCCATGGCATTCTGGGCCAAGCTACCTTGGTCATTGATGGGAAGGGAGGCACTACTGAAGATGGTGGTCCTCCCGAGACTTCTGCATTATTTCACGAATGTCCCGTATGACATCCAACGTTACTTCTTTAAGAAACTAGGCACGGTGTGCTGGGAATTCTTGTGGCATAACTCTAGATATAGATTAGTACTAGCAAAGTTGCAGAAACCATACGATCAAGGAGGCATCAAGATACCCAACTCTGAGATGTACTTTGTGTCGTGTCAATTACAGTTTGTCACGGGGTGGCTGTCGGAGGAGCAGACTCAGGATACCCCCCCCTGCTGGGACCGGCTTGCACCCCCTTCTTTATGAAGGGTGTTATGGATACCAGGGAAGCTAATCGAACAGCCTCCACTCTTGCTAATAGGGATGAGAAAAGTATGGCAAAGAGCCTGGCGACTTAAAATGTGAGACACCCTATTCGCCACAAATCCAGCTTGTAGCGTTAGGGGGAGAAACGGCGCAGCACAGGCCACAGCTTTGGAAGTACTGGGAACCGCAAGGGGTAGCGACTATTGGAGACATGATACGGGACGGGAAGCCGATGGACTTTGCTACAATCACAGCTCAGACGTGGTTACACAAGGATGCTCTCAAAATGAGGGGTTGGAAACATTATATGCTATATCGGAGGGTGGGGGTGTGCACAGTGTCTAGACTATATGATCTTTTGGTAACACAGCCCGGGGGGGAATTGTCACTGTCCAGCCAATGCTGGGAAGAAGACTTACATACACCTATTACAGATCGAGACTGGGACACAGCGATGCTTCAAACACTTGTCGATTTGAATTACACAGTTGTGCTGGATAAGATCCGGCGAGATATGGCCTCATGGGACCTACTCCCGCTCTGCCTTACTGGGAGAATCAATGCCATTAAAATGATCTCTATACCCAAACTGGTTTACCTGGCATGTATGCTGTCTATTCCCCTTCCAGAGTACAATTTGCCAAAATTTACCTTGACCGCCAGATGACAAAATGTATATGGGGAGGTGGGAGAAGGGCAAGGTTAAACAAACATCCTGCAGGCCGCCAAACCAGACTGGGGACTGGCACTCCCATCCTGGCAGGCATATTATACGGCAGCCCAGATTGGTTGGGCTAAAAGATGGCTCAATGCAAAATACAAGCTGGCATACTATTGAAGTGCAGGCTCTCCTGCCCCTTAAACCTCAGGAGATCCTGGCAGGCAATAACTCCACAGCAAGACCCTCATACGGCACCTCATTTGAGGCCCAACACTAGCACAGTTGCACAGGATGTGTAGGATCACAGGTACTAATAACTCGTACAACCCCTCAGTGGATCTCACATTGCGCCCTAATCTCATATGGCATTACAGAGTGGTTCCATGCGCAGAGGCAGGCTCATTGGGACAACATTAGACTCATTGACTTCTTTGAGGATGACAGGCCCATCCCATTCTCTGAGATTGGGACTAGACTGGTTATGGCAGACACAGACTGGCCACAATACCAGGCCCTTCACACAGTCATAGCCGCACAAACTACCAGGGACACCAGACTGTCAGAACCTTCTTTGTGGGAGAAGGAGGTAATGAGGGATCCCACAGAATACCTTAGGCTCAGAACCATATACGCACTTACAAGGCACAATAAATACAACAGGAATTTTACCCTTGCGGACATGTGGAGTGAGGACCGGGGAGTGGAGATAACGGTGGAGGACATATACTATTTAATTTCCATGATTACCCAAGTGTCTTGCAATCTTTGACAAAGGGAAATCCAATTTAAACTCTACTGAGGGCCTACTATTCCCCGGCTAAACTTTATAGTACGGGTATCGCTAAGACGGCTGAGTGCTGTTGCGGCTGAGGCAGAATTGGGACTATGGGACATATGTTCTGGCATTGCCCTAGACTTAAACCACTCTAGTCAAAGGTGGCTCAAAAGCTCTGAGGGATGAAGGGCATTGTGATCAAACCGACCCAGGCGTCGATGCTATTCGTTTAGGGACTTGAAAATTGGCATGGGGATGCTTTGACCCTGCAAGCTTATACATATTGTCCCGTTTACCACCTGCAAGGTTATCTTGCTGGACTGGAAGAAACCGAACCCCCCTGCACTCCCGTCACATCATCATTGGAACTGGTTTCGAAGATCTGCGGGTCCTGTACGGGCAGATAAATTCTGGGACATGGCAGATATGGTTATCTAGACCCTAAATCTCTATGTACATAGACTAGTATGCCGATGGATTGCTTTATGATGCACTGAGACAGGTGTATCGCCTTTTGATCTTGTTTGAGTTTATTGATCCTCATTTATGTTTGTATTGTTATTGTTGTTCTGGTCTGGTATTTAGCCTATTGGCTGTGGAATTTGGGGAGGGGGGATGTTCTATTAGGGGGGCAGCTTGGAGTTGGGGGGGATTTTGGGGGTACTTGCCAGAGGCTAACTTGGTGTAAGGATTTGTCGCTTAAATTCATATATAATCTGGAGTGTGTTGGCCCACTGTGTAATCTATGTGTGAATTTCTGTTTTAAATGCAATGAAAAGATTAAATAAAAAGAATTGCAACCTTTCCTCGACAAGCCGCCTTATTACTTCTTGGAATGTCACAAATTAACATAAGTTTTTTCTGTTATAACCAGAGTTCAGTACTTGCATCAACTACTACCTGGTTTATTCTTTTGTCAGGCCCTTTTAGGCAATAACTTCTTGCCATACAGGTTTACTCGCCTGCCAGTCTACTTCTTCACCAAAAAGTGCTTCAGTGGTAATTTCCAACTTAGAATGACAACAACATCATCAGACTTCTTTAACATCAAAATAAGTTATGGGACGAGGAACCACATTAGTGCTCTTCAAGACTCCTCAGCAACTATGCTCCTCTGCCTCTGGATAACCATATCCAGAAGGGCAGCCTGTTTGCCACCTTGCTTTCCGCTCTGCACCACCAACCAAGTAGTTACCAAATGACAGTCTCACTTTTCTTCTATCTTGGCGTTTGGCAATGTAGGTTTCCATCACATGATGATCTGTGTCTCATAGCACATAAGCAGGAAGTCTTATAATCATTAAGCCTCTCAATATTACCCTCTTGCCTTGAGCACGGTTTGTTATATTGGTGTTGCTGGTTATTAATGCGCTCTTGGCTTGTGTATTGCTTGTTAGCTTTTGAACCTGTTTCAGCTTCCCTAGGGGTTCTTTGGGCTTTCCACAATCTCATGCGCTTATTTACACAGTCGCTTTGTTTAATAGATATGGCTTTTGTCGGTTTCGTATATTTCGGTATTCAATGACTGTTCACTGCTGCATGAGTGAAGCGACCGGCCGTCAACACGCGGACATAGTTGGAGCGCTCCGGAGTCACTTGCAAGCTGTGAACTCACCACGCAGGGCGCTTGATTACGCTCCACTCGGTGTTTGCAGGTCTTCGGTAATTGTGGCTCCTTGCCGTCGGGTGGACAGCCTCCTCCGCTCACGCCACCGAGGAATGGAGCCTCTTCTGCTCCGTAGAGATCCAGGTGCCACCCTGCCACCTGGTATCCCCAAAGAGGGCATACTTCCCTCTCTTCTGCTGCTTCCCGCTGCGTGAACTCTGCACAATGAAATGTTATCGGGCCAGCGTCTTTTCGCTACGCTTCCTTCTGTGCGAACTCTGCAACAGGGAGAGTCCAAGGCAAAGACTCTCAGGAGCCGCCAAAGCTTCAGGCATATCCGTGGTCCCGGAGTCTCTCGCCTCAGTATTCCATCTCAGCTGCAGACATGGCCTGTGCAGCTTCTCCCTCTTCTGCTGCTTTTACTCCTTCTCCATCTGATGCCTGCACCTGGGGAGGCTTTTTAAGCCTCTCAATCCCCCACAGGTGTAGGTCATTACACTAATTAGGAAACCGCTCCCACAGTAGTGTTCCTCTGCATTCCTCTTCCTCGTCCCAGTACTGAGGGAATTATAAAATTTGTAGTCCTTGGCAACAAAGTTAGTTTTTCTAACTCTTTCTGTTTTTCTGATTTCCCTTCTACTTTCCACAACATACATTGAAGGAATATTATACAAATCAGTCACCAGTTTGTTTTGAAAAGAGGAATAAGGGTTTTGGTGATTATTAATCACAGACTTCTTTCCATTTCTCCCTTTTTGATAAGGGAAGCATTGGGCTTGAGAATGGGTTTTATTTATTTTTATACCACAGGAATGTTGGTTGATTTTACCCACATTAAGGCGTTCAACATGTGGCACAGTTAGATTATTGTGGCAACAAGCAATTACATACTTTGATAGTTGTAATACCTCTTCCTTAGAGGAAGGTAAATACTGTGTTTCACCACACTGATTCCTCTCACCTCCCCGAGCCTTTTCTCCTCCCAGTTGATCCTCCCGCACAGCGCAACCGCCAAGGTCATGATCATGAAGCGTCTGCCTTTCCCTCGCCACCTGGCAGGAGACTTTAGGCAGGGATTTGGTGAGGGATCCATAGGATTCATCACAGCGGTGTGACCTGATGGACTGGGTATCGGTGCGACTGGAGGGACAGTGTTGGTCAGGGGGGTGGGAGGTTCTGTTGGTGGAAGCAGGCAGAGTGGGTGTTGATCCGGAGCGGGAAGAGGGAGTGGGTAGTCGCAGATCTGGAGAGAGGACTGGCGTGGGATCAGAGATTAGACTCGTAGTGATTGCCTCAGAGGTTGGTGGTAGTTTGGTGATAACCAGGCTTGGTGCGGTTTGGGTTTGGTGCCCGGCGAATGGGCGAGTTGGTGATGTTGTGAGTGGTTGGAGATGGGGATTGAGGTTGTGTTCAAAGAGGTAAGCGGAAGGCATGGGTAACAGAGGGGGCGTGATAGAGAGGCAAGGAAAGGTGAGGAGGGTAGACTGAAGCATCTGGCGTGGTATGAAGATTTGAGGACGAGGGGCAGTCTTTGCCTCTGAGTTTTGTGTGTTTGGGTGCTAGAGGTGTATGTGGGAGGGTGGGGGTCTGCTGGGAAGGGGGTTGAGGTGAAAGTTCGGGAGAGGGCAAGAGGTGCCATACTGAGGGAAAGGAGTGGCCAGAGGTGATCTTGTGGTGATGGTCGGGGGGTGGAAAGATTAAGCGGATGGGGGCCATGTATGTCAAAGTAGGGGTGGAAGGTGCAGGGGAAGAGGAAGAGGATGTTAGGCTGGTCATGTTGTTAGGGGCAGGGGTGGGGAGCAGTGGGAATGGGCTTTGGCTGTTGACGCACCGCCAGGATTTCTTGGAAGTGGGGTTGGAAAGGGTGTGGGATGGGTCAGAAGTGTGTGGGAATGAGGTTGGATGGTGGAGGAGGTGAGGTGGGTCTTTTTGGATGCTGGGGAGCTCCCCAAAATTAAGAGTTAGAATCAGTGTGATGCAAGTAGGTCCCTAGGGTTCTCAGACTGTAGAAGAAAGGGGCACAGGTGGGGGACTGAAGGGGCGGGTGAGTTCCTGAAAGTTGGTGCAAGGATTGTGCTGGTGGTGGGGCGATCATGATTTTTTGGAGCCCCAGAGAGCTCCTCTGGTCTGAAAGTTGGACGCTGTGCAGTGTGTGGCAGGTGTAGGTCTTCCGGCGGGGTAGGTGGGATGGTGGGGTGGGAGATGGAGGGTGTGGGCGGAGGTGACTGAGAAAGGTGCAAGTTTGGGGTGTTTCTGGGTGTGCCAGAGAGATCATCTGGTCTGGGAGTCTGAATCCTAAGTGCTATCCACTCACCCAGTGGCAGAAAAGCTGTTCCAGTACAGTGATGTGTAGCTTTGTTTTCTCTTGTGACCATTGATCCTGGATTTGAAACCAATCCAGACAGTCCACCCTACAACCGTAAAGCAATGCTAGCCTTTAGTAAGATGATGCACCTGGGTCCATCATGCCAGGCTTTGCTTTACCACTATGTTCAACACAATCAGGTCCTCCCAGAGGCCATCTAGCTGATGCCATTCAGCACAACAGCATCACCAGTGGCTCAACAACAGTGCTTTTTTTAATGGAAGATCCATTTTGTCGCTAGTGGAGCCGCCACTGCATTAAAAGAACACCAGAACATTCACTGGCCTCTAACTTTTGTGAAAAACCTAATGGTATTTCCGGGGATCCTCTACACAGGTGGACAGGGGAGGGCCATTGCTTTGGATCCCAACCCTGGGTGTGGACTAGCGAAGCAGTATCACCTGGGTACTAGGGGTTTGAGGATGGAATACCTGAAGATGAGACATGGTATCCCCCTTTTCTGACATTGCCCTAGCCAACATCCCCTTAGTCTTGATGGGCTATTGTAAATCCCCGTCCCCACAACATCATCCAAGTACTGTGAAAAAGAGGAGGGAGCTAGGAGCCATGCATGCTTCCTATGGGAAACACCAGTATGGTGATGGGAAGATGAACAAAGAACCATCAAAGCTGAGCACAAAACCAGTGAGTCTGAATGCAAAGAAAGCGTGTGTGGAGAGAGATGCACTCGCTGAAGTACGAACTGCTCCTGTTAAATATACAAGAGAGAGAAAGCACAACAATGAGGCGATACTAAGTAACAGAGTGGTCACGTGTACGATTACCCATTCTGGAAAGCCTCTGTACGAATTTAAGAAGCTTCCTGGAGGGGGAGGTGTGTGTGAACTGAAAACTGAGCAAGATATAGATCATAAAAAGGGGAGCTACACGAGAAGGGAAAAGTGAGCAAAATCCCTGAAACGAGGTGTAAAAAAGAAAGCAAAGTGGAAAACTGCTAAGAATTGAAAGTTGGAACGAAGTGAGAGTTTAGGTCATAAAGAGGGGGTGAAGCTAAGTGCCAGGTCCCGAGTTGTGTGACCTGTAATAGGTGGACCATGCAGTCTGACAACTGCGCCACAACCATGGGAGACCTTACCAAATAATTGTACTGTGTAACAAGAGAAAGAGCTTTGTAAATATGGGGAAGGGAACCCCTGAAGAAATAAGGTGAACTGTTGTAAGCTAAACTTTGAATTACAGGATTTTATGAGAAAATAGAACACTTTGGAAAAGCGAACTTTGTGAACGCATTTCAAAAGGTGAACTTTGTGAAAGCATTTCAAAGGGTGAACTTTGGGAAACCAAGAGGAGTTGAACCAAAAGGGCTTTGAGTCTGGGGGAAAGGAAACCCAGAGAAGCCTGCAAAGAACTATTGTGAACATCTGAACTTGATAGACCATTTGGTGAACCTGAGTGACTTGAACTTCAGGAAAGGAGCTGCGGAAAAGTTCCACTGCCATCCTGTCTAACTATTTGCACACTATTGATTTTGTCCTGTCCCCTGCACATTGTTATTCTATAGACTTGAGGGCAAGCATAGGTTTCACACAGACCGCCTTTTTGTTTTGACGGAATGACTTACTTTATGGTTGAGACTACCCCCACCTTACTGTTAGGGACAGTTAGATATTATCCCAACCCTTCGAACCAAATAAAGGTTTTGGAAACTGTATCATTTGTGTCTATCTATCTCTTGATACCATGCCTGCTTGACATTTTCCATGAAATTAGTATATCAGCAGTCGAAAACAGCCAAAGATACCTCAACTGCAAAGTTGCCAGCCCCCAGATTGCTTTTAAAAAAGCAGAATTATTCTAAAGTGAAGTCTGTCCTTTAACACAGGGAGTAATGTCCTTCCCGAACACTGGTTCATATGCTTTCCATTGCATCTAGGAACAGACACCTGGTTGAACTCACAGAAAATATTACGTACATACAAACTGTCAAACGTTGCACCCAAAAGTCCCAGTTGATTTTGATAAATTAGAGAAAATCTTAAAATACATCAAGAGACTTTCTGAATTGCATTTTTCCCCTGTAAAAAGCAGCAATATGAAATGATCTCTGAGTTTAGGAAGACGCCTAGACACTCTTCTTATAGATGTATGCAATCAGCAGGCCAGGGAAACAGGTTTGCTGTCAAAATGTACGACTGCCTTTAAACAAAAATCAAGTTAACAAATACTGGTCTTTGACAAACAGGATATAGTTTGCTTAGTAAAATATCATCCCAATTACTTTCGATTAGAGAACTTTTCTTGCTTAGCACTCCTATACTGGCACTTTTAAGAGTGGAGATGATTACTGCTGCACTCTCTCTCAGTTAGCCCCATTGTACTTGCAGTGAAGAGAGAAAAGAGGATGAAGAGAGAAAAGAGGGTGAAGAGAGGAATGCAGGGTGAGCTGTGCTTTCATTGAAAAGGGTTATTCAAACGGCTAGCTGTGCTACACCAGTGTCAATTTAATTAGCAAACCCAACGAATTGCACAGCAAAATGCTATGCAACACTGCTTATTGTATGCCTTGACATTGGTATTGTGTGCCACTGCAGTCTTGTTTACTTGACTCCCATCCTGAGAATTCTTCCCTGCTCAATCACTGTTAGCACTAGGTGAGCTAAGTAAAACTTAAGGATCCAGGCTGCAATGTTCAGGAATGCTCAGGAAGATACCCTCACACCCTGCACAGAAGGCTGAGCGATCCTTCTCTAACATACAGACCTGCCCCCAGGTGAGTGTTTTGCATGGATCCTTGAAGATGTCTGCCAGAAGATGAATTAACTATTTGATCCATGTGGCAATCCCTGCAGAATCCTTGTTTTGACAAGGCTGGTCCAGAGAGGGTTGGCAAAGGAAATGAAGAGTTGTTCTGGATTCCTGGAGTCTGCGATTCTGTTTATTTAAATGTAAAGTGCCCTTCTCACAACTAAAGTGTATAGGGAGCATTTCATAATGGCATCCTTGCAAGTGGCAATTCATTACAGAGCCCATCAGCTTCTAAGAGCTGTATTATTAGTGCATTTTACAGTACTTGATTTCCCAACCTAATAGGCTAATTTGTCTCTGTCGCGGGATTCCATCTTGTCAAGCGCCGGCTGCCATCCGGTCAGAGGCCAGAATATTGCTTGTGCGCTCTTCTCCCAGCATAAATGGGGTATCGATTGTTGGTGCCAGCTTGATTTATGGAATCGTCAAACCAACTAGTAGCTTGCATAAGTGGCTCAGTGGAAAAAGGAGGTTCAAGCAGAAGGTATCCATATAATTACTCAAATACATTTTGTTAATTTATTTTTTTTTAAATGGTATATATGTCCGAATTTCGGCTGTACGAACATTTCGAATAAATATACCATTTGGTGCCATTATAGTGACCAAGGGGAGCTGGATACCCCCACATCTTTGTTCAATATAAAAGCATCGAGGTTGCAGGGGTGTACCCCACTCCCGATACAATAAAGGTATTTAAAAAAAATGATTTTAAAAAAGTAGGGAAACCAGCGTAGAAGAGGGATGGAGGAGTCAGCAGCACAGAACGTGGTGTGCCATGGGGGAACCGTGATTTAGTCGTGGTGTGGATTTCGAATTCGGGATTGCCGCATTCAGCAATTTCAAATTCAAACTTTTGCCATTCGGTTAAATCATGGACAACCCAAGCAGCATACACAGCCCCTCCCATGGAGCACCACTGATCACAAACAAGTACACAGTGGCTCCAGAGGAACGGGAGATGGGTAGCAAGGTGTGAAAGAGCCAGGGAAGCCTTGATGTTTGGAAGATGTCAAGAAGCCCCAGAGTGAGGAGACAGAGAGATGCCCCAGAGAGCACAAAATACAGAGAAGACCCAGAGTGGGGAGAAGGAGTGAGAACAGCCCCAAAGCAGGGGTAGGCCCGAGATGCGCCAGAGTGGGAGAAAGAGACAAACACCAGAGTGGGGAGACCACAAAGAAACTCCCAGAGTGGGGCAAAAGAATAAGCAGAGGCCCAGACTGAGGGGAAAAAAGGAAGATACCTCAGGGTGGGGAGTGAAAAGGAGAGGAGCCCGGAAGTGGGGAGAAAGACTGATTTGAGCGAGAGATAGAAGACCTGGCTG
Source organism: Ambystoma mexicanum (assembly GCF_040938575.1). Classification (NCBI taxonomy): domain Eukaryota; kingdom Metazoa; phylum Chordata; class Amphibia; order Caudata; family Ambystomatidae; genus Ambystoma; species Ambystoma mexicanum. The sequence goes on along the minus strand of NC_090923.1, from coordinate 747,731,219 downwards.
GAATCCCGGGACAACACTCCAGCAGTTCAAGAACTGTACGCTTGGACTGTTCACATAGTCAAGGGCCTATGGTAAAGAGACATGAGTGGGGTCAGGAGCATGCAGCAGCCCTTTGTCTGGGCAGTGGCACAAAGTCTGTGTTTATTAGTTTATGTTTTCTTAAGAAATAGGGAAAGAAACTAGATTAGAATAGAAATCAGGACAGAGGACTGTAATTCTGTTTAGTCACCTTGACATCCTGATTAGCACCTCTTGACTTTCTTGTACATAATAGGGAACAGTAGCACCTGCTTAGGGGACAGATTAGGTCTTTCTTTAAAGAGAAAAATAATAACTATCCTTCCCCAAATTTGAACCCTTTTTATCCCCACACATACGCGGTTGCAACGCCACCAGCGATTCGTGGTTTTGCTGTAGTGCAGTGTGAGAAAATAACAAAAGTGACAAAATGTGTTTTTCCAGAAAACGGCAATAAAATGATGTACAAATAAGCTTGTGCTTTTTTTCGTGTAAGAGCGACGAACAAAAGATGTGTAGTTCTGAATTTTCCAAGTCTGCAAGAATAGGTTGAGTGGAAACAAAAACAAATATTTTTCATGAGTGTACCTTCAGTTTTGTGAGAGGCATACGATTTTTCCCTTTTTTCTTTTTTAATAGGACATGCTTGCATGGAATGGAAGAGGAGGGTAGGAAAACTGAATGGAAACACAAAAAGGTATACATTTCTGAAAAGTAGATGCAATTCCAAGTTCAGGAAGGGGCCATTTGCATTTATCAGGCAAGAACCATTTACCTACAATTCCTGTAATTTGTCAAAACATTGCAAAAATGACTAGAAAGAAAGTATGTGCTGGACATGTTTGCACTTGTAAGGAAATGGCTTCTATGAATATTCAGAAAAGCAACATTCCCCTGACTTTTCCAGATAGGAAATCACACATTTTTCATAATGTTTCACAAAACTACTAACACCACGAGCCTAAACCAAACCTTGGTACACATTATTTTTATGCTGACGGTTTAAAGTGACCTACTTAGCATTTGAAAATACTAAAACCAATGAGAAGCATACATTTTTTGAAAGAACACAGGCTGACCTTTTGAAGGATAGGTCACTTGCGCAGGTCACAAAAGCGTGGGCACATTTGGGAAAGGAGAGTTGCGTAACAAAGCGCAGTAGGAAATGTATCAAAATGTTAAGAGAAAACAACAAATGTCCTACCTTCCCACATTCCCACAGATGTTCCGATAAAAATGGTACCTCGCATGTGTCGATGACCTGCCCTAAAAGGAAATGGCTAAACAGCGGGTATGGCAAACGCTCTGTGAAGTATCTATTGGGCCTTCTGGACAGCCCATAGATTTAGGGCTGGTGAATTACCCCCACAAAAGAAAAGAAGGAACCACATACCTTTTTTAAAAGACACATGTGGGAATTTAAATACATCCAGCATGCATTGTTGGCACTCCAATTTTCCTACCCTGAATGCATAGCAATTGTGAAAAAAATGGAAAAAATGCAGTATTTTGAGATATTTGCTACTGGGAAAACACTGAATGTTCAGCAAACCGAGCATGGCCTACCTTATCACATTGCCACAGGTGTCCCGATATAAATGGTACCTCACATGTATGGGTCCACTGGCCTGAGCCGTAGGGAAACGGCTAAACTGCCAGCATGGAAATGCTCAGTGAAGAGAAAATTTGGGCTTGCAGCAAGCACATGCATTGAAGGCTCTGGCATCACAACCACCATGGAAAGGTAAGGTAGGAACCCCATGCAGGTTTGAAAAGGAGAAACCCAAGCGAATCCAAATGCATCTTGTTGTTGTTGATCACAGAATAATTACTTACCCAGAATGCACAGCACATAGGAAAAGTTGGAAAACTATAATATTTTGATTCATTAGCTATTGGGAAACAACAGAAACTGGTGGGGAACACAATGTTTACCTGGCCACATTCCCACAGGTGTCCCATTGAAAACATACCTCACATCTGTAGGTGCACTGGCCGACTCCGAAAGGGAAAGGGCTAAAGTACAGGTGTTGGCAAATGCTCTGGAAAAACGAGATCGACACTGTAATTTAGCCTTGCAGGCGGGGCAGACATTTAAGACTGGGGTGTCGCACCCTCCAAGAAAAACAGGGAACCCCCTGCATTTCTGAAAAGAAGACATCTGTGGAAATCCAAAGAGGTATCAATTGCATGAATTGCACTAGAATTTCTTACCCAGAATGCCCAGCAAATTCCAAAATGTAGGTGGGAAAAAAACAAATGTTGAAGTATTTGCGACCAGGAAACCACCGAAACATCAGGGCACAAACCATGCCCTACCTTTCCACATTCCCACAGATGCCCCGACGAAATCCAAACCTCAAATGCATGGGTACGCTTACCTGGGCGGAAAAGAAAAAAAAAGGTAAACCATTGATATGTCAACTGTTCTGAAAATGCAAGATTCATCCTGCCCCACAGATTTGGGTCTGCGGTGTGTCAGTAACCAAGGAAACCAGGGAACCCACTGCATTTCTGAAAAGAAGACACCCTTGGCAATCCGAAGAGGCATGACTTGCATGGATTACGCTAGAATTTCTTACCCAGAATGCACCGCAAAGTTGTTAATGTGACAACAATACACTATTTTCACACAATTCCCACTGGGAAATGGCTTAAACGCTCGCAAAACGCCACCTTTCCCACCATTCCACGTTCACACAGATGTCCTGACAAAAACCAGATCTCACATGCATGGGTGCAGTTACCTGGGCGGAAAAGAAATGGCGACCCTCCCCCAAGCTCAGTGGCTGTCCCAGAGAACCCCAGCGGGGTCCCCGTCCCTCCCTGGAGGAAAACACTGTCCCTGCCCCCAGTGCTGCCCCCTTGCCATGGGTGCCTGTCTCCCATGTGGGTCGGCCGTCCCCAAGCCCAAGAGGGTCCCCGTCCCTCCCCAAAATGAAAAGCTTTAACATGCCCGGGCCATAGCTCTAGAACGGCTGGGGGTGCTGACCCCAGCCTTGGGCGCTTGTCGCCCACGTGGGTCGACTGCCCCCAAGCCCAGCAGCAGCCATTGAGAGCCCTGGCGTGGTTTCGATTCCCTCCCTGCAAGGAAAAGCTGGAGCATGGCACCGGGCAGAGCTCTAGGGGCACTGCCCCCGGCCTTGGGTGCCCGTCTCCCACATGGGTCGAACATCCCCAAGAAGCGTGGCGGTCACAGGGAGCCCCGGTGGTGTCCCGCCCCTGCCCGGAAGGACAAGCTGTAACGCAGCCCAGCCAGAGCTACAGACCAGCCTTGGGTGTCTGCCTAGCATGTGAGTCGAACACCCCCTGTTTCCCCCCACAGCCCAGTAGCGGTCCCAGGGAGCCCTGACGGGATCCCCGTCCATACCTGGAGGGAAAAACTCTGGCTGGCTGCCCCCAGTGATGCCCCCTGGGCATGGCTGCCTGTCTCCCATGTGTGTCGGCCCTCCCCAAGCTGGGTCCCCGTCCCTCCCCAGAATGAAAATCTCCAATGCGCGCCGGCCATAGCTCTGGGACGGCCAGGAGTGTTGCCCCCAGCTTTGGGCATTTGTCTCGCATGTGGGTCAACTGCCCCCAAACCCAGGAGTGGTCATGGGGACCACCCGGTAGGGTCACAGTCCCTCCCCGGAGGGTATAACTGGAGCTATGGCCGGGGCACATTAGAGCTTTTCATTTTGGGGGGGGGGGGAATGGGACCCCGTTGAGCTTGGGGACGGCCGTCCCACATGGGAGACAGGCACCCATGGCAATGGCGCATCACTGTGGGCAGCCACAGCTATTCCCTCCAGAGAGGGACTGGGACACCACCGGCGATCCCCGGGACCGCCGCTGGGCTTGGGGATGGCTGTCCCACATGGGAGACAAGGCGCCCATGGCTGGGAGCAGCACTGGGAGCAGCCAGAGCTTTTTCCTCCAGTGAGGGACAGGGTCCCCGCCGGGGCTCCCTGGGACAGCCAACCGGGCTCTCTGGGACAGCCGCTGGGCTTGGGGAGGGACGACTATTTCCCAGCCAGTTAAGTGCACCCCATACATGTGAGGTCTGGTTTTTGTCAGGACATCTGTGTGAACGAAAAATGGTGGGAAAAGTGGTGTTTTGCTAGCGTTTCTGCCATTTCCCAGTGGGAAACGTGGGAAAATAGTGTTTTGTCATCACATTTACAACTTTGCAGTGCATTCTAGGTAAGAAATTCTAGGACAATTCACGCAGGTGATACCTCTTTGGATTCACAAGGGTGTCTTCCTTTCAGAAATGCAGGTTCTCTGGTTTCCTAAGACCCCAGGCCCAAATCTGTGGGGCAGGATGACTTTTGCATTTTCAGAACATTTGACATAACAATGGTTTATCTTTTTTCTTTTCCGCCCAGGTATTCGCACCCATACATTTGACGTCTGGATTTCGTCGGGACATCTGTGGAGACGTGGGAAGGTAGGACATGGTTTGTGCCCTCCCCCAAGCAAATCAGGCAAAAACTGGCCAAGCATCACAGAAAACCGTGTCTGCAGGATTCAGCGTGTAAAGTTAAATAACAATTCACAATTAACAAGCGCATTATTAGAAAAGGTTTATTCTCACAACTGATCCAATTCAACAACTCATACGTAACCGGTTTCTGCGGCAGTTGGAACATTGTTCTTCAAGCATGAGTGGCTAGACATTCACACACTGTGCATAAAGCTGGGAGAAGACCGAGACTCATGGTGCAGTCTGCATCAATAACTGAGCCTGTGGCTTGATGACTTGTTACCACCAGTGATACACGTGGAGACCTTGCTGAAACTACATGTTTTGCTGTGCAATAATTGGCACACAGAACTATCCAACTGGTACATCAAAAATACCTGAAGAGTTGAACCTCTAGCCCTGATGAAGGCAGAGCCGAATGGTCTTGGCATCTCCAGCCAAAACTTAGTTGGCTTCCTCATGAAGATTAAATTATGTTAGTCATCCGAGTTCTGCATAATATTAGACTAATTGAGCTGTTGGGTAGGTATGTGTCTTTCTGTGTTCCTGTAAGTAAGTACAGTATGGCATTAATTGATGTATACAGAAAGCACTTCATATAGGGGTGATACCATTACAATGTTTATCTAAAAAGAGAATGTGTTTCGTTGATTTGATGTACTTCAATTGTTTAGGGATTATTTATTTCCATTGATTTGTACTGAGCCTTATGGCTGAATGGATTGTGGGTTCGTATGAGATGATGAATTGGATCAGTTGTGAGATTATACCTTTTCTAATAATGCACTTATTGTTTGTGAATTGTTCTTTAAGGGTTGTGGCACTTATAGTTCTAATGTTGTTAAATAGGCATGTGGTGCAGGATCAACAAGACATTGAGGCATTTGTTATGACACCTGATGTCAATTATGGATCCCTGTGGCTATGTTGGACTTGGTCGACCACCACTGTAGAGCCCTCATGTATGCCGACTGAAGGGAGACATTGTACTTCCCCTGACTTTTTTTTTTTTTTTTTACTGCTCCCACTGCTTGTCCAACTCCTTCTGAATATTGAAATGCATGAGAACATTACTTCTATAAAGGACTTCTAGAATCTTATGGTGCATGTTTAAGACTTTTTAGCAGCACTGATTGGCCTGTAATCTGATGGACAAAGAAGAGAGATGACAGGCGTATGGTTGCCACCCTTGTTCCAACTGGCAAAGGCCATATTTTGTTTGATTGAAAGAAAACCCTAGCAACATCAAGAGGGAATCCATGATTCATAGGTTGTTGTATGGTAGCAGAGGTTCTGACCAACCAGTTATCGAAGTATGATATATCCACCCTTTTTAGATGAGTCAATACTGGGAGGAAAAAGATTTTGTGAAGTCTCTGGGCACATATTGTAGGCTGGGTGGGGGCTGCTCTAATTGGTCATGTTTTCTGTTGGTTGTAAATCTTAGGATACCTTTGCAGCTGGTATCAAGTCAAACATGAAAATACACAGTCGCCATGTGTATTGTCTCCAGATGATCTCCCTTCTTTAGGCACTGAATGCCCCCCTCTACAGTGCACACCTCCGAAATACAGCACAGTAGGCACCTTCATTAGGCACAAAACAACTCTGTTACAACTCACAGATTTTATAAAGGAAGGATAAAGCAAGTTACTGTCCCTCAAGCAATTAAAACCCCAAAAGATCAACAAAATCTAACAGGGAGAACCACACAGAATACACTGGGGAGTCGGTAGGGGGGTTGCCAAAAAACTGTGCTGTATTCACCCTGACCCAAAGTAATAGCGCCTCAGCAAATTTTCAAACGATGGAGCCAAGGCCTAGCAGGAGTGAAAGACCTAGATGGGACAGAACATTTCAGTGCGGATAAGTGGGTAGGGAGAAGAAGAGCAGGAAAGTGAGAGGTGAGAGTCAGCATATTTCAACGGGTATTGAATCCAACTGAGTATCTGCAATGCAAAACACTCTAGAACTAACATCATTGATAGAGAAAGGGCCAGTCTAGGAAGTCCCTGAGGGAGCTTGTACAGATGCAGCATTTGCCTTTCATCCCTCACATGTATAGAAAAGTATGATCTTTAGCATGCCGAAAGAGAAACAGTCAGTATATACTAACCTGGGTTAGGGTCAGAAACTGAACCAGACATTCATTCATCTACGCTCAGTTGACATAGCCATCACCTACTCATCCGAGCTGTCTACCTCCAGACTGAAGCATGCCCCAAGTCATAACAAGGAAGTGAATTTAGAGGTTCTTCCCTACCCCTCCAGGAATACAGAGGCTCATTGCACTCTCAAATCTATAGCCTCTATGGAGACTCAATCCCCATCAATCTAACAGGCTCCTTTGGTGGAGATATCGTGGCCATGTTGCAACAGCAGGAAAGGGCTGAGAAAACCGTGGTGGTCGCGATTGCACAAGTCCATGCATACCCTAAGAAGGTCGAACTATCACCTCTAGCCACAAGAAAAGACAACATGGGGATGTTTGTGAAAATCAAAAGAGAAATCCACAATGGCATCTCAGAATTACCTCACAAAGTCGGCAATCTTGAGAACTGCACAGAGGAATCCGAACTGCGTGCCAAAGAGCTGGAAAATATTTCCTGGGAACACGGCTTCAAATTCTCTCAGCTGTCTTGCAGGGTCAATCTACCTTCCTGCAACTAAAACAGGAAGATACTGAGAACAGATCATGGTCTCATTTGCATATGTGGGATCTCAACTCAAGTAAAGGAGCGTGACCTAGAAAGGCTTGTTCAAGAACTTTTCCAGTTCTTACTAAATGAGGTGGAGGTTTCAGCTATCAGACACAGAGTGTTCTCAACCTTTCAACAACAAAAAAATCTGACAGCAAACGCCCTCACCAAAGTCCACTTCTTCAAAGAGTTCATGAGTGCGGCTAGGAAAATAACAGACATCACCTTCAGAGGGAACAAACTCGTGCAAGACGGTGCACCTTCAATCCTGCTGAAAAGGATATCTCTCTCTCTGATTTTACCTCCTGGCTGCGGCAGAAAAGGTATAAAATATAGATAGGGGTATCCTTGTACTGTGGTCTTCATACATGAGGGTTAACAAGAGGTGATAACAACAAGGCAGGAAGCCATGTGCGTGATGAACATGGAGAACACCGAGCACGCCCGAGAGGATCCTCCCGCACTAAACGAAACTCCAGCGGTCAGTCAGGCACCTGGTCCAGAGTTGAGAGAAAGAAGGGGGAGCAGGAGTCTGTGAGAATGGAAGAAGGCCCAGAACGCAAAGTCGGATGGTACCTTTCTTTTTTTCTCTCGTAGCCACACAAAATTATTAGGTTGGTCTCGCAAAGCGCTGGGGGCCATGTATCCAGCCAGCCACATATTTCATGTTTGGACAGTTTATTTTGGATTGCATTGGATACTCAATGCCAATTTATATTATCCAGGGTACCCCTGGTTGCAGAACATGGTCCACAGCAGGCCTCAAGCCTTAAATGGGGACAGTTACTGGACGCTCGGCAGTCAGTCAACTCGATCTTGGTTTGAAGTCTGACAAGATGCATTATTAGGATGGAGGGGGTATACAGATAATGGGTCTAATCTATTATGAAGAGGCTTTTCATTTAGGTAGCAGATGCTATTATGCTACAGGCGACCCACCTCCTCTTGCAGGATGAATGCCAGCTAGACAGAATTTCCCTAAACAAGTTTTTGACACTGCACCCACTAAAATAAAGTGGGAGGCTATCTTGTTGTCCAAGGACACGCCCCTCATTAAGAAATATATCCTAAGGGGCCCGGCAGGCAGATTTTCACTCCTGAAAGGAATTTTATTTGCCCACCAGATGGCGATAGTCTTACTATACCTACCCAATGAAAATCAACACCACTACCTTGTCTGCCATTTGCCAACACTGGCCTTCTTTGTTGAAGGAGGAGTCATGATAGGGTGAGATTTTTTTTTATAGTCCACGACCCAGGGGTGGACAAATTGTTTCAGGTCACTCTGTCGGAGTTTAAGAAATCGCTGGCACTGGCTCGACTGCTGCAGGAGATGGGTCTCAGAGGTGTGTCGCTTCTCACATGGGAAGGACCGAGAATACTTGCTTTTCTCACACGTTCACAGGGGCTTCTCCAGCATCAATCTGTTGCTGTTCTCGGCAGCACTGATCTCCTAAACCACCAACTCCGACATTAAACCGAGAATCTTTTCAGACCACTCCTCTGTCCAGAATCTGTCTACTAAGGGAAAGCCTGCGTCGATAGCCAGAATGGAAGGTCTGGGACCCACTGAAGAGAGACGAAATATTTTGGACAGAAATAGCCACATCCATTGCTATTTCCAAGAAAATGACAATGGGAAGACCTCAAGAAATACACTGTGGGGCGCAATGAAGGTTGTAATCTGGGGCGAAATATTGGGGCACACAACGTCATATCTTAGATCAAAGAAAGCCGTAAGGCTAAGGCTTGAGGCCCAAGTCTGGGAAAAAGAGAAAAACATGCATGCCAAGCTTTAAAAAAGCATATAGGGAACTCCTATTGGATAGATCAGCCCTAGAATCACACCTGGCCTCTGACATCACTGATGCGATGCTGCATATTAACCAAACTTACTATAACCAGACCAGCAGAGTCAACAACATCCTCTCATACAAATTAAAATTATCCAAGGCAAGGAACAAAATCCTAAGTTTAAGGGATGACCAGGGAAACACACATTAATCTTAACCGAGGAAAATAGGGTGGTAAACTTGTTCCATCAAGCTTAGCTCTCAAAAGAAACGCTAGAGAAGGATTCACAAGATGCATGTATTTTGCAGCCTCATCTACCTAACCTTTTTGGAGCAGAACGGGACAGCTACGTTTCTACTATCACAAGAGAGGAGCTGTTCCAAGTGATTAAATATATGCCCAATACGAAGTCTTTCGTCACGGATGGCTTCATTGCCCTCTTTTACAAAACTTTCCATACTCAATTGCTGGACCCAATGCTCTCCTTATTCAATTCCATCCTCCATTCAGGTAGAGTGACATACTCTATGGGGTAATCCTGACCAACCACCACCATTTTAAAACTGGTAAAACTCCATCCAGCTGCGAATCCTACAGGTTGATCGTGCTGCTCAACCGGGACACCAAGATATACTGAAAAATTATAGTCTCTAGACTTTATTAGTTTCTCCCCTCTCTCATCAGCCTGAAACAGACTGGTTTTATTATAAATCTGAGAACCCAGGAAAATACCTGTTCAATAATTAACATAAATCGTACTTGCTAGGAGGGGGGCATCCCCACATCGGTTTTAGCGTCGGACGCCAAAGGCATTTGGCAGAACTGAGAGTTCCTACATTTGACCCTGGAGTATTTTGGGTTTCGCAGCAACTTTCTTTCCGACATAAAGGTGAATTTTTGTCCCTGAATGAAGATATGACTCAACGGCTTCTCCTTTTCTAAACTTCAAATCTCCCGGGGGAACCTATAGGGATGCCCTCTCTCCCAGTTGATCTACACCCTGGTGATGGAAACCTAATCTAAGAGAATCACTTCAGACCCTAATATTCAGGGAATTAAATCTGGCCAAATCATCCGTAAAACGGCCCTCTACGAGAACAATGCCCCATTGACCATGACAAACCCACCCTCCCTGGGGCCCTCAAAGAAAGTCCTTCCTTCCTTCCTTCCTTCCCTTCCTTCCTTCCTTCCTGTTTCATATAAATTACGAGGAATCTAAAGGATTGATCATTTCTGAAACTCTAGCCAATATTAGCTACCTAGGGAAGGACTTTTCGTTCCAATGGTCATTGGAAGAACTAGATTACATGGGCATGAAAATTACCCCCCTTTTATGACACTGTCTGGCTAATGTTCCCTCACTTCTTAGGGAACTCAAGGAGGACCTTACAAGACAGTCCAATCAGGAAATATGCTGGTTCAGCCACATCGCTGCCTTTCCGCTCTGCTTATTTCGTTCCAGATCCAGCTCATACAAGAACTCCTTAACAAGATGCTGAAATTTGCTTGGCAAGGTCGAAAACAGACTCAGTAAAGCTATCCTTCTTGTGAATCACACCACTGATGGTCAGGGGTTCCCAGATCATCTTAGAAACATAGTGGTAGGGCACTTGCAATACCCATCATCCTAGTACTCCATCCTGATGGGCTGATATAGAGCAGTCGGCTACAAAACCTACCATGCAAGACATTCCCCATATAGAGAAAGCTTTGAGAAACACTGGGGCACGTTATTATTGTCTACTCATTCATCTTTGTCCTACTGGGGCAGGGCCATCAAATTGTGGGGGGTGCAAGGAAGCCTTGGCCCACACTCATAGTGGGCAACCCAGGATTCTCACAGAGGAGGCAACAGACCCACTTTACCGAATGGTCAAATGTCGGCCTATAAGTTATCAAAACTCTATTCCTCTGGGATCCCTCTCACTTTTGCCAACTGCAAAACAAGATTTCATTTAACCAAGAAAGAATGGTTCGCTATGCCCAGGTGAGACATTGGATCCCACACCCAACAGTGTGCATGATCACCTACTGCCCTCAAAGGCAGGATCTCAGGGCGCTAGAGTGCTGTGGACTGATACAGTTGCACTTCACATTGACTCCACGTTTGCTTTAACATATCTGCACATTAGGAGCGGTTGCACTCTGCAGACCTACCTAATCCAACTTGGAGCAACCATGCTCTGCATACACTAGACAAGTCCAGAGAAGCCGCGGAGGCTCGGGGAGCAAGGAAAGGGGGGTCACATCAGGTGACCATTGTGGCCTGTGGGTGTGCTGGGAGCCACCTGGACTATGAGGCCCTTGCCGCATAGGAGATCATCTGCAGAGGGGGACCTGCATGGCCCGAATGATTGGAGACTTGGGGGTGGGGCAGGGGGGGGAATAATTGGCGGGTCTGCAATTCCTGGAGGCACTGCACAGTCGAGTTGTGGATCCAGGCGGGATGGGGTTGATCACCTGATCCGCTGGTTGTAGCGGTTGAGTATCTGAGGAGCTTGGTCCAGCAACAGAAAGGAGGATTAAGCCCCAGGTGAGGGGGGAAGGAAGTGGGGTGTGGTGGTCTGGGAGAGGAGACGTTGCCGAAGAGGACCTCAGGATCAGTAGCAGCCCTCTAGTGATACTGTGATACTGTGGCAATACTGGCAGTCTTGGAGCCCCCCCCCCATTTGTGTGTTACACCTTCTGCCTTCAGTGGGGGCAAGTGGGAGACGTCGACTGCCCCCCTGATTTAGACCGGGATTCGATATTACAAGTGGTTCGCAGTAAGGGACCTCTGGAACAAAATTTTGCATGGGTTGTGTTTTTTCCTGACTTCACGAGAGCTGTGCTGCTGGCTAGTCAATCCTTAGAAGCTGTGAAAAGGAGCCTTTTGGCTATGAATTTTAAATACACATTTCATTAACTGGCAAACCTGAAGATCCTGTATGCAGGTCGATTGCTGTCCTTCACCGACAACAAGTAGGCATTGGAGTGGAATAAATTGCACCAGGGTCTGGGTCAGACCCGTCGAGGAGGGAGAAGGCAGCCTATCTGCTGAAGATGGGACAGTGCCCCTACTGAAGATAATGTACCAGTGGTTCAACCAGGGACAAGTGAGAATCAGGACACTTGACTGACCTAGCAGAGGGGCGGGTGGTTACATGCAGTGAAACATAAACCTTGAGGAGGGATGGAGAGTCCCCCTTCTGGACTTTGTCGGCTCTCTTTCCGGGGTGAGGTTGTTCAGTGGATGGGTAGCGCGCATTGAGAGGATGTGAAAGGATGCTCAATTTCAGGCTATCGTCAATCCCTTCTCGTTAGAGATAGCTTGAGCAAGCTTAGATCATCTTTGGGCGACAGATACGCAGAGTTGAATGGGTTTGTTCAGAGATCAGTACAAAGGTTCAATGCCCCCTTTGGGCCATTAGGGGACCTGTCAAATTGGTGCAGTCTGCACATTTATTCCTCTTGACCTCTTCATAGGTACCACTGAGGAAACACGTCTCTCAAGTCTATCCTGGAAGGTGAGTGGCCTATGCGATAAAATAAAATGGGGCACAGTGCTGCAATTCCTCAATAGACAAACCCTCTGTTGTATTTCTAGAGGAGACACATTTGGCTGGCACCGAGTGAAAATTGTTCAATAAATTAACTATGAGAGCGTGTATCACGCATGATTTGCTCCAAACAATTGTGAGGGAAGCTAGAGGAAGATTTCCGTTTATGTAATGTTAAAGCATTTGTAAAGCGCGACATTCACCAGCAAGGGCATCAAGGCGCTAGGCAAAAAAAACAGGGCCAGCAGAATGCAGGAAGAAGAAAGGAAAACACAGATGACTTAAAGGGATAGTCCAGTAAAAAATTGTATTTAAAAAATAGATAGGCAACATTAAAAAAAATAAAAATACTAGCACTTTTTTTTTTAAAACTTCCTATGTAAAATTTTGAGCTATTTAAGCTCAAAATTCGCAAAAGCAAGCACATGGGCGCATCCATTTTGTGAAATGGATGCCCGCCTGTGCTGGCTTTTGCTTTTGCGACACTAATGAAGGAAAAGCCAGCCAGCTGTAGTAAACAAAAGCTACCGCTGGGTGGCTTTTCCTTCATTGGTGCTGTACGCGGAGGACGGGGACCGGAGACCAGAGCAGGAAAGCTGCAGCTGAATCTCGGTAAGTGCTATTTATTTATTTTTAAAAATAAGCACTAGCTGTGGTTTTTTTTCTAAGTTTTCCGGGCTGGAGGAGCCCGGAAAACTTAGAAATAAAACCGCAGCTTTAAAAACGTTGTATTTATGTTTTACAACGTTGTGTTTGAAAACGCTGTGGTTTTTCTTTCCAAGTTTCTCAGGCTCCTCCGGCTCGGAGTGTGTGTTACCATGTTTAATAAACACAGGTCAGGTATTAGAAAGTGTATAATTGAGAATTAGCTAATGCTTGAATCCTTTGGGAAACTTAAAAGCAAACCACTATTTGCTTTAAAAAAAAAATTTAAGAGACTGAAAGATACGCTAGTACATTCAGTCCAGATAAGTACACCAAACCAACAATCTACTACATCCTTCCTGTGCCTGCAGCACATGTGTGGCATGACACATCACAAGAATGAACATTTCCATTGTAGTTCTATTTTTTGAAACCTTAATAATGTTTCGACCTGTAAAACTAGCAAGGTCATGTATTGCCTTAATGTGACATGGTCAGTAATCTGACCTTTTTAAGAGGAAATAGAAACCACTCTCGGCCAGGGGTGGGAGGATTACCAGGGTGGGATCCCAAAGCCAGTCCTACCGCACAGGGGGAAAGGGGCAGTTGAGGCCCCAGTTCCTGTCCCCTCTCCATGCGCATGTAAGTATGTATGTATGTATGTGGAGTAGCACTTTAAAATCGCCCCACACTTCAACCAAATGCTTGCCAGTTTCTTCTTTTGATACCGAGGAAGCAACAAATAATCAAAGCCTGGGTGGACCGCCTGCAGGATTGCAGTCCACTAGCTCCTTCAGGCAGACTACTTCCAGTCATTGGATAGCGCCAACCAGAAGGCAATGAGAGGGCCTTCAAGCGGAGAAGCAGTGAGTCTGTGCAACTGTGAGGAATGGTGTGCACCGCTAGATGCCATCGGCATATGCCAGACTATGGCAGCCACCACAGAGCTCAACAATAAAGACTATTACAAGTGTGCTGCAGAGCAGCTTATTGAAACCCCCAAGGCACACCCAATACTTACCTGGGATGTAGCCGTGGTGCGGACCCCTAACACAAACTGCAACACTTCCCAACATGGGCAGCCATCGTTAAGGCACGGCGGTTCCGTGCAGCAAAAAAGTGTCAGGTTCGACTACCTTTTCAAGAATTCTGGCACTTGTAGCACCTCCCAGGTGGGGAAGTCAAGGAGTGATTAGATTGTCTAAGAGAGAGAGAAAGAGAAAGAGAGAAAGAGAAAGAGAGAAAGAGAGAAAGAGAGAAAGAGAGAAAGAGAGAAAGAGAGAAAGAGAGAAAGAGAGAAAGAGAGAAAGAGAGAAAGAGAGAAAGAGAGAAAGAGAGAAAGAAAGAGAGAAAGAAAGAAAGAAAGAAAGAAAGGTCAGGAGGAGGTGGCAGACTAAAAGATCAGAAGAAGGAAAAACTGGACTGGAGTGTTGAGACGTTTTGGAGAAAAGATGAGGTATTGGTTGGTGAGCGCAAGAAGTACTGTATTGTGATTGTGGTGTACATTGGGTGAGAGTATTATACGAAGCATAGAGCATCCCCTGCTTCAAAAAATATAGATTTTGTTTTTTGGGGTTTTGCGTTTGTGTTTTGTATTATGTGTGGCGCCCTAATGCCTGTGGGCCCCTGCGCTTGAAAAGTATGTAAATAAAATAGAGAGTCAGTGGAAGGTGATTGAGAAAGTAAGGAGGGTGACTGAGTAGAAGGTAGGGTGGAATGGAGCACAGAGAGTAGTGGCAATCTGGAGAGGGGAGAGTAGTAGTGGAGAGGAAAGAATAGTGGCAGTGTCGAAAGGAAAGAGTAGTGGTTGCATAGAGGGCAGGAGAGATTAGGAGACAGTGTTATCGGAGGGTGTAGGTAGAAAGAGAGGGATACATCAGGTCAGAAGAAGGAATCAGCAGGAGAGAAGGCAGGTAGAGTTGGAAGGAGGAGAGCATCGAGAGAAGGATAGAATGCCATTGAGAAATGGGGAGAGGAAAATTAGGGCATGAAAGGAAGGAGAGAGTGAGGTGTGTGCGTCTGAAGGGCACAACCCTACATCCCCCTTAGAACTAACCTGGACAGTAGATAAGGGCAAGATTACGATGTCCAGGAGGGAGATTAGACAGATAAGGTGATTGCCTTTCCCTCAGCGACAGCAGGGCAAAACGTAGGCATTAGGGGTCAATACGATCTAGAAACTAACCTAGGGAGTAGGGACACCTGGGTTAGAGAGGAACTTGCTTCTAATAGACGAGAGAGTGAGGGGCGGCAATTAGCGCCTTGCCAAGAAATGTCAATAAAAACCCTTGAATCATCTTGGGAGTTTGCGTGATATTTAGGCCATCTGTGACACCCCATTCCCATGCAACAAACCGTATGTTGGCAAAACCTCCAGATCCATGAAAAAACAGCTGAATCATATATCTAA
Source organism: Ambystoma mexicanum (assembly GCF_040938575.1). Classification (NCBI taxonomy): domain Eukaryota; kingdom Metazoa; phylum Chordata; class Amphibia; order Caudata; family Ambystomatidae; genus Ambystoma; species Ambystoma mexicanum. The sequence goes on along the minus strand of NC_090923.1, from coordinate 747,715,649 downwards.
GATTTGTTCTAAAACAGCACAAGCCCCTCTGCTCATGTCCCTAAACCAAATGGACAATGACCTGGAATGGGTTATACTTTAAGTGTTAAGAATTGTCATCAATAGAAAAAAACCTGGAAAGTTTTAAAAAAAAGAAAAGATCAATTGTGGATTTTGAAATTAAATATCCAAATGAGAAGTTCAAGAAAGATGGTGGAATGGTCTGTGTTACTGAACTAGCAATTCACTGTTGCTTTTCTAACACGTGTGTAGCCCATCAGGCTGTAGTACTTACTATTTTTATCTATTATGCCTACTGACAATTAACGGGATTCTACTATGAGGGGGTATTCGTACTTAAATCAAGGACATTCATATTTCTGCTCTATGAAGTGTGTAGTGAGCTAAAACAAGGTTGTAGTTCCCCCTGACCCTTTAGAACAGGTTGTTTGAAGAATCTTCGTCCTCAGTAGAGGGAGATCCCACACTTCAGTAGATTTAATTCAAGGAAGATTAATTTTGAAACTTTGTTGTGTGGTGCAAACCGACAACCGATTACATAAATGTAACGCTGGGTCAATAGGGGGTTACATATACTCTTAGCATCTGCAGGAAAAAAGAAACACAAGCGCAATGTGTTATGTAAAACGCAGTTTATTGTTAATGCAAAGTCATTTACTGTGCTTGACTAGACAGCGGTGCATTACGGCATAAGTGGGGGGCATTTTGAATGTTAAAGTGAATAAACAATGGAAGGGTCACCCCCCCTAAGTGGCCTGACGAGGTGGACTTTACCCAGAGTTATAAGTCAAGGGACAAGGAAAATAAGAATATGTGAATATGGGTGGAATTACACATAGGCAGAGGCAGTATGTGATTTCCTGAGGGCTGCAGCCTTGGGTAGCCCTTAGGGTGTGAAGAGCAAAGCGGCATGCATGGAGCTCTCTGGCAACATTAGTGAGATTGCCATTCGGCTGAGGAGTTGGCCCGGGTCACATGTGAGGGAACAGCCCAGGGAGAAGACGGCTAGCTAGGCCTTGTAAGCGATATAGCCTAAATGACACTAGAGAGCATCCACAGGAGGTACGAAAGGCCATGGCCAAGCCATGTGGGGAGAAGCAGCCTTAGCAGGCTGAGGGGATCCCCTGCCCACCCTTTGAGGCTGGAGGGGCGTATGCTAGAGTGCCGACAATATGCAGAGGAATCGCAGATTCCGGACTGCTATTGAAGTGTCCGGGGCCTGGGAGAGATGGGGATCTGGCCTACCCAGTCAGCTGTGTGACCCGGGAGAGGATGGCACATTGGGGTGCATGAGCGGGGAGAAGGCCAAAACTGTCACCCAGCAGCATCCGGAGTCCCCACCAAGGTAGATGGTGAAGAGACCGCCAGCGTGCCCGGCAATAACAGCTATGCAGGTGTCAGTTGAGGAAACAGCACAAGGAGGCATGCCATTCTGCTATTTTGCACCAGAAGTGGGAGGAACCCAAAGCGAGCAGCTCGTCAGGGCCTCGCCACCCTCTAGAGTGCTTCTCTGGAGCACTGTTATAATGGGTGCGGAGCCCACCCCCAGGAGACTGAGGCTCTCATATACAGTATAAATACATCTTCGGGTGCATTGAAATGGCGTAGAAAACGGCATTCTCTGTCCCTCAAGGAGACGATAAGCGGGTACTGGGTCTAGATAGGGCTTATAGAGGACAACCACAAGTGATATTTGGACCCCATTTGAGAGTACTCACTGGTTAATGCATTGTGGTAGCGGATGTCTGCCAAAGCCTTTACTTGATATGAATAACAAAATGTTATATGAATATCTGGGGGTTATAATTAGCAGGGTAATTTGTGCAGGATGGCAACTGTGAAGTCTAAGAGGCAGTCTATGTTAGGCCACCTAAGTGATTAGCGTTACCTTAATCGCTAGCTTCTAGTTCAAAATGTAAAGGTTAACCACTAAAAAGATTATAGAGGGGATGGATGCTGCCTGGAGTGCTCGACTCAGGAGGGTCCTATTAGTCACTTCCTGGAGGGAAGGGTAATGAATCAGAGCATGGCTCCAATAGGCATTATCTGTGCACAAGGTACTCTAGTATAGGTGGGAGAGGGTATAGAATTGTAAGAGGTCTGTGTTTACTGTTCTCAGATTACTGTTCCTGGAAATATGGTACGAACTCAGGGTATTAGCCCATCTCCTGTTAACTTCACTTGTATTGCAGATTGCTTAACTTACCTTTTCTCCCCCACAGCAGTTCTGTGGCAGGTGACGGGTACTAAGAGGTCCCCCCTATGGCATAAGGACATGACCCATCTCCATCCCAGAGAAAAACATCTGGTTCTCTTGTAGTGAGTGTGGGCAACATAGATAAATCCAGTAAAGTGTGCCCATTGGCATTGTGAAGGCACTGTGAAGCAATATACAGACAACACATTCAAAGTTCAAACAAAAGTGTTTTATTTAACTAAAATGTCAGGATGGATGAAGGCCCAAATTGCCCTAAACTAAGGTGGGATTTCCCTAACTAAAGAAACTAAGGAAAGTCTGAGCCAAAGAGTTCAACTTAAAAGTCTGTCTATGTCCAAAATCTATACCGGTCCTCACAACTAAAGCTAAACAATGTGTAGGGATTTCAGCAATAAGTGAAATAGTATTCCAAACAAAGTTCTGAGCTTCTTCCAGCTACTGGCATACTTCTGAACTCCACTTCTTCAAGTTCAAGAAAGTTCCACACAACCTCAGGGATCCCTTCCCCAAGTTCAGACCAGTTCAGCAAAACTTTGGGGTTCCCTTCCCCAAGTCCAAGACAGTCTGCTGATACTTTTTCACAACAGTTTCAAATCAACTTTAACCTTTGTTGGGTTTGTTAATTACTTCCTCTTACTTTGCTTCAAAAATTTCTTAAAGGGATGGTCTAGTAAAAATTTTTATTTAAAAAATAGATCGGCCACGTAAAAAAAAATACTAGCATCCTCCGTTTTAAAACTCCATATGTAAAATTTTGAGCTATTCAAGCTCAAAATTCGAAAAAGCAAGCACAGGGCGCAGCCATTTTGTGAAATGGAGGCCCTCCTGTGCTGGCTTTTGCGGCACTAATGAAGGAAAAGCCAGCCAGCTGTAGTAAACAAAGTCTACCGCTGGGTGGCTTTCCCTTCATTAGTGCCGGGACTCGGAGGACGCGGACCGGAGACCAGAGCAGGAAAGCTGCAGCTGAATCTCGGTAAGTGCTATTTATTTATTTCAGGCCGGAGGAGCCTGAGAAACTTGGAAAGAAAAACTGCAGCGTTTTCCAATACAATAACGTTGTATTTATGTTTGCGGTCGCTTCAAAAGCGACCGCAAACATAAATACGTTTTTAAAGCTGCGGTTTTATTTCTAAGTTTTCCGGGCTCCTCCAGCCTGGAAAACTTAGAAAAAAAAACGCAGCTAGTGCTTATTTTTTGTAAAAAAAATAAATAGCACTTACCGAGATTCAGCTGCAGCTTTCCTGCTCTGTTCTCCGGTCCGCGTCCTCCGAGTCCCGGCACTAATGAAGGGAAAGCCACCCAGCGGTAGACTTTGTTTACTACAGCTGGCTGGCTTTTCCTTCATTAGTGCCGCAAAAGCCAGCACAGGAGGTCCTCCATTTCACAAAATGGCTGCGCCCCTGTGCTTGCTTTTTCGAATTTTGAGCTTGAATAGCTCAAAATTTTACATAGGAAGTTTTAAAACGGAGGATGCTAGTATTTTTTTTTTATGTGGCCTATCTATTTTTTAAATACACATTTTTACTAGACCATCCCTTTAAGCTTTCACAATTAGGATTCTCTGCTCTAGGTGCAGTTGTCAGACCACATGGTCCAGCCACCACAGGTCGCGCAACCAGGAACCCTAGCCTTTCCGGCCCACACCAGTTCTTCGATATCTGTGCCTGTGTGAAGATTCACATTTGTTTGGCGTCTCCTTATTCACCTTTTGGCTTTGCCACAATGTGTCACCTCTCCTTTACCAGTCTTTGGCGTTGCCACACTGAATTTATGCAAAAGGTTCACTTCACGGTCGCTTGGTTTACCCACTATTCTGCTTTCAGGTTCTTTCGCTTTTCTATACTTGCAGAGTTCAGTATTTCATATGGCTCTTATTTTGCATTCACAATTGCCAATATCTGAATTTCACATATTCATACCATCAGATCATGGCTCTTGCTAAATGTTTTCATTTAACTCAGTATTCAATATATGTTACGTGTTACTTTGCATTGTCCTTATTTCCTCCCAACCCGTGGCTTCCGTTTGTTTTAATCGGCACATGCTTTGCTGTTTACTCGGCATTCACTTTGGTTACCCCACAGCCCCCAGGAGCGCCCCGGCCAGATGATTCTCCCTCCTCACTCACCGGACCTTGGCATCTCCTTCGGGCAACTGGGCTTCTTATCTCGGCTCCGCCTGCACGTCTTTCTGCAACCGCAAGCCCTGCTAGCCCTTCGATCCCTCTCGTTATCCCGCTGACAGCCCTGCTTTCACTCTGTGGATGCTGTTGGGTGGTTGGCTTCTCTCTGCCGCTTCTGCTGTGCAACTCCAGCCAGTGGCAGCTCTGCTTTCTTTCTGTTGAAGCTGGCAGGTATTTTGGCTTCCCTCTTCTGTGTTTGCAGCTCCTGCTGCGCATCTCCGACCTTCAAGGCTCCCCCTCTTGTGTTTGTCTCGCGGCCTGCTTGGCCCTGGACTGAGTTCCCTGGGGTCGGTATACAGTCTTTATAACGAAAATGATATGTAAACAGCATATATAACAAAGTTTTTATAACGGAAAATATAACGAAAATGTATGTGGGGGTAAAGGGTTAAATCTAGTGGGCAAACAGTTAGGGTGGGTTTTTTGGGGTGGGAAACAGGGGTTTGGGGGCCCTCCTCCCCCCAAAAAAGAATGTGTTATGTTTATTTGTTGTCAAGTTTTCAGTATATGTGTATTATACACAAAAGGTGTGGTTATAAAGACATGTAACCCCTGGGGTATCTGCTGGCATCCTGACTCTCCTCTCCTGCAGGACCCACCACAGCTGCCTCCTCACATTCAGGATTACATGCTGGTCTCTTTGCTGTTGGTCTCCTTTCTTATACACCTGCAGCCACCTGACAGGTTGCAGGTGCGAGTCCCAAATTGGATTGCCTGGCGGAAATTAGTAAAGCAGTTGGGACATGCCCGACCTCTACAATACTCTGGATATACTCTCCCCAATCCCCAAGGACCCTCCATCCAGGTGATCCCCCCCCCCCTCGCTTCTCCACCCCCAGGGTCAGGATCCAAAAGCGATGACCTCATGAGACGAGGATCCAAGGGGCGCTGGTGTGAGGATACCCTCAGGTTTCTCACAGCATACAGTTTCACATTCACTATGGAAAATTATAACATGCAAGCATTTTAGACCATTATCCAGTACAGCTAATTTCTTGGACCTAACATTTGTTGTATTTTTTCATGAGCACAGCCATCCATATTTCAGTAATGTTGACCAACTGTGGACATTTCTTCTCTCAAGGTGGTGGCTGAGATTTTGCTAAAAACATTTGTGGTTCTCCAATTGAATAATGTAGATAATAGGTTGCCATTTCTTCCCCCCAAGATGGCAGTTCATTTGATAGGAAAGATGAAACGCAGTAGCCATTTTATCTTCCAAGATGATTGCCACAATTTTGCTAACTCATCAATAGCGCTCCAGTCAAGCATTACTGCTATGAGGCAATGATTCCTTCCTTCCAGATGGCGGTTGCAATTCTGATATTTTTGTTTTTTAGTGTACCCAGCATTTGAATAGAATAACATTTTAAATGCCCCTCTGGATCGATGATGGCACACACAACGTAAACCCCCAAAAGGGAGAGACCACTTTTCTGCTTTGTGAAAGTGCTAATTAACTAGAATGGATACCCTTTCTCAATCATAGGGAACCCTTTGAGGACCATGTAAATTCCCCTTTCACTTTTTGTGTCCCCCTGTTAACCTTTAGGACATAAAACCTTGAAAATATTAAAGATGTCCACGTCTTTTTTAGGTTTATGACTCCAATGGTGGGAACCCATTTGTTTAACAAGATTTTGTAAACTTTTCTTAATGAGACATTTTAGCTTAAGTAGACATACACCCCACAGTATTAATCAACAACAATTATGAGCAGCTTTAGCCCATACAATGACTTCACTGACCATCACGTACTGAGGAGTCATTTTCGAACAGTACATCAATATTAGATATCTTAGTGACACTTTAGTATATTAACAAGACAGTGCAATGTAATAATATGCAGAAAATCTTTTTCCTTATTAATCAGTCTTAATACACATTATGTTGCCCTCCACAGGCCACATAGAGGAGCATGTTTTTCTCTCTGTTACTTCTACTTTATCCTATCAATTGTTGATCTTTTAAGGACAACTACATTTAGGGCAGTTATATTTGTGGCACTTATGAATTGGTTCAAACAGGAAAAAAGGTTGAGTCAAGGCTACCCCTCCCTTCAACACACAGGTAGTGCAAAGCAACCTACAATGGGCTAAGGGATGTTACCATTTAGCCATTCATGATCAAACTCACAAGGTGTGATACGGTTAAAATAAAGTTTATTCTAAATGAAGTTTCATAATAAAAACAGAAATATAATATGTATGAACTGAGTGACAATCCTATATGTATATTTCGATTACCAAATGCAGCGTTTTGCGTATAATATATTTTACAGGGTCGGCGGTAGTGACCCTGTAGTTATGGTTAAGTTGCTCAACCCCTAGGAAGAGCAGTTTTTGGACTGATTAGATCTTTGGCGCCATTCAAAGAATCCTTACCAAACTTTGCAAAAAAAAAGTATACAGCCACGTCTGAATTATTCTGCGAAGTTGCATGCGATTTCGTCAGTGGAGGGGGGAGTTTTAAGGGTGGGATCTCAAAACGTTTTAAATCTGAATAGGCATGAATTTAACAATTATTCTGCTTGCGGCTACAGGCCAAACTGCTGGGCGGATTTGTACCAAACTTGCGAGAATCGCAGCAGCCTGGTCCCAAAAGCATGTCTTTGCAAATGTGGTCTTAATCCGTTTAGTAGATTCTAAAAAATAATTTAAAATGTAAGTAAAAAAATGTGCAATATCTCTGTCCAGGCTGAGTCACTTCCTGGTTCGGTGTCCGCAGATACCGCTGGGCTAATCAGGAAGCCGTGTAGCATTCACAGACATTTTACTCGCCCGCTGATTGCTCAATTAAAAATGTGAGGAGTGCCAACATATTTGAAATTGACGCTATGTTGGATTCGCAAACTGAGCCCATAGTCCGGGGACATTGCAGTAAAAACGTATTAAAAAACACAACATTACACTTGTCAAACAAATTAAACTATCTCTGAGGAGATGAGGGGTGATGAGAATGGGATAAGGCCAGAAGTCGTCAAAAATGTGATGTTTGTTCTTCTCCGATTGTACACGAACATCTCAGATGTTCGGGGACATTGCTGCAATGTTCGTAAACTTGAAAAAAGTTAGAGGAAATCCACACATTTGTGCATTACAGGGTCGGTGAAGAGCAGTTTTTGGATGGCTTATAACTTTGGTGCCATTCAATGAAACTTCATGAAATTGCACAATATAATTGTAGACCCAATTTTAAATAGTTATGAAATGGTGGGATTGTGTCAAGCAGGGGCAAAACTATAGACGTGTCCCAGTATTTGTAGATGACGTATAACTTTGGGGCACTTTGGCAGACTGCACAAAGTTAACAAATATTATTGACCCGAATTTGAATGTTTGTGCAAAGTTTGAATGGATCTTGTCACTATTGATTTGTACCTACATTTTGACACTTTTCAAAAATAAAACTAGGATGGATTTGTAGCAAATATGTGCGAGGAGCATTGGCAAGGACCTGAAAGCATTGTCCAGGTTTATTTTTTTATAATTTGGGTACAAATAAATAGTCATATAACTTTGGTGACTGAGACATAGCCTGTAGCCAAGGCAGTGGAGAGATCGTCCCGGGCATGGCCATGCCCGTGACAATCTGGCCATGGCCACAAGGGACCGGCAATAGGGTTAAAGTAGCCATGGCCACCAGGGACCGGCATTAGGTTTAAAGTAGCCATGCCCACCAGGGACCGGCTATGTGGTCACATTTTCGAAACCAGGATATGTGTGAATGGGAGAAAGAATTCTGCCGAAGTGCTGGACAGATTTGTAGCAAACTTGTCAGCAAGGACCTGAAAGCATGCTTTTGCAAATCTGTCCTGTTTTTTTTGTTCCATCTCAAAAGTGTCAAAATGTATGTATACAAAATAGTGATATAGCTTTCATGCCTGGGCAGTGGTCCTGCCCTTTGCAAGGACAAATGTCTACTCTGGATTGCTTTTGGGGGGACCTACAGCACGGCGAAGCCCATGCCCCATGGATTGTGGAGACTGGCCATGGCTGCAAGTCATGAGCACTGGTCATTGTCACATTATGGGGATATAGTGACATCACAAATGGCATCATTGATGTCATCACATTTGACATCAATTCTGATGGGAAGTCCCTACAAGCGGTTCTGTTTAGAAAGTTGCGAGCAACATATGAAGGGTGATCGGGAGACCCCTCGTGAACTAGTCCATGTATCACAAAATGTACTTATTGAAACAGAAACGTTCTATTGAAGTGGATTCGTTAATACAGCAATCTAATAATACATACACACAGGCAATGGCTGCAGCATGGACCATAGAAGTAGAGTATTTTGAATCTGGTAATATTGGCCAGTAGAATCATAAATCCAATTTATCAGAATCTAGACTAATGTTAAACTTGGAATTAACAGCTGAAAATACAAGAATTACTACACACGTGTTAGTACACAAAATATTTATGGAGAACATCAATGCAGGGAAACTCTAGTAAGGAGGAAACAAACACCATGATCAGAAAATGACACTAAGATTAGAGTTAATCATCATGTATAAAAACGAATGGTCTGTCTGAAGCCTGCTTCTTGTCCCATATATGTGCACCATGAACTCAGGCCAAACCCTGAGGAAAGCGCTGTACAAACATAGCACGAGGTTAAGGTCTACATATACAGCGCCTTTAGAGAGTGTGTGTCTGTCATTTTTCAATGCAGTATGACCAGATCAAGTCCTCTGCTTATAATTCTCACCGTCACAGAACAAAACCAACGGCCAGTACATGTTATGTCATCAGTGATGTAATTTGTGATGTTATATTTTATGTCCTTTGTGTTGGTCTTAGGAGTGCATGGCGGTGGTGCGAGTTATGGTTGCAGAGTTGACCATATCTGGCAAATTTCTTTGGTGTTTTCGATTTTACCTTGCAACCATAGTTCATAGGTTTTTTCAGTGAAACCTAACGACAATGTGCCTTTAACAACGTTTTTTAGTGAACATATATGTATACACTGTTTTAATTGTTTGTCAAATGTGCATATTTATAAACATTTGTGGATCTAATATGAGGTTTTAGATTTCAGACATTAAGTGTTCGGAGTAACATTATTTTGTTATATCAAAACCCCATTTCCGACAGGATATAGGTCATACCTAACCCCTCTGTCAACTACATTTCAAAGGCTAGTCAAACACATTTGGTTGGTCCTGATGACTTCTGTATAGCATATCTTGATACAGATGCCATGTGTTACACCTTCATAAATAGTTGCAGTCTCCACAACAGGCTCAGCTGACCATGAATGCCAGCAGGTGTTGATTTGTTCATGGCTTAGTAGTCTACCTTGGGCAAGAGCAAAGTACAAGTTGTACAAGATTGGGAAACACCACTACACAGACCCAAGTGAGAGGGCGATTTAGGCCTAACCGGGTATTGCAGGAATTTTATGGCCCACTACAGGAACATACAAGCTCCTTTTACTGCAAATACTGTCCCCAAAAAACCGAAGAAGGTGACAAGAACTGGCTGTGGGAGGCCTCTCGGGGACTAAAGGAATCCCTTTGCCTGGCTTCTATTCTTAGGGCACCTGATTGTAAGAGACCTCTTGTTGTGCATAAAGAGGTTTCTGAGGCAGGTGCTGGCAAACTTTTTTGCACACGCAGGTTATAATGGCAGGGGACACTCTATACATGTTACACCAGTAGGCCATTGAAGGGTATGGAGTGGAGTTGGGCCACTGTGGAGGAAAAGGTGCCATAATGTGATCTTTATTAAAATGTAGAACCTACTGGGTGAGGTCTACATTCTTTAAGACCCAGATCAACCAATCACTGCTCAAATATATGATGAACTTGAAGTGACAGAATCTAAAATTGCTCAGCTTGATACTTTAACCTTCAAGGCTTTCACTTCACAATAGCGAATAGTCCAGGCTTCAATCATTATAATGCTGATGGTCTGCCCAGTAGGAATGATGGACTGGACCAAGAAATCCATCAAGTGGTGTATTAAATCTCCTTGTCCCTAGTCTGTGGCAGGGGTCGGCAAGCATAAAACAATCAAGGATTAAAATGTAACCCAGGGCCAGAAGACCACAGCCTTAGAGGGAGCAGAGCTAATAGTAAGTGTGTCAATTGAGAAGTGCAGTGCCACCAAGTACACGTCTGCTAACAAATTAATGCTGTTGGAAGCAATGTCGATTTCTGGGTCTCCTCCGTTTCCCTACAGTCTCTTTCCAGTCTCAGTGTGTTTTTGCTTTCCGACCATTCCCCTGGGGTCCATTTAGGGCTGGTGGATCTAGTGTTGGGTTTCTCATTCTTCTATGAACTGAAAAATCCCAGTCCATTCCCTTACTGACCACGACTCTAAATCAATCTAATGAATCTGTCTATATATTTACTGTTTGCTGCTCTGCCAATCTCCAAGAACATATGAGTGCGTACAACTCTGCCAAATGATTTGGCAATGTCACACTCTCCTCAACGTTTCCCTTCACACAGAATGCATAGTCCGCACCAGTTGACCATTTTAATCCATGTAACAAGAACTATCTATGAAGCATATCAAGTCAGTGTTGTGTATTGGTGTATCCGACATCTCTCTCATGGGTGTCAACAGAAAATCATTAACAGCTACACAATCATGGCGTTCAATATCATGTGGCGCGCAATCTACTGGAATTTGGAGTAAGAATGCCTGATTGAGCACAGGACGTTGGGTTAGTAGAATGTTGGAGGAATTCAGGAGTAATACCTCATACATATTAGACACAGGCCCAGTTGTGTTTTAGTTTTCAGTAATAATGCAACCACTGAAACTGAACAGCAACTTCTACTGAGAATGTTTTCACAGAGTTGGACTACTATGGCTGCAGCGGCTACCGAACGTAGAAAATGGGGCATCCCAGCAGCTACTGGATGCAATTCCTTACTATAATATGCAATAGGTCTTCGATATTGGCCTTACGTTTGTGTTAATACTGCCAGGGCAAACCCATTCGCCTCATGACAAAGCGTACATTTATTGTTGTAATCGGCAGGAGTAGTTTACAGTGTTTTCTCTGCTTCCTCATTCCATTGAAATGGTTTGGGTGTGTGGGCCTTCATATTGGATTGCATACCCCAATATCCATTGATTAGCGCCTCTCAGGTTCTCTCAGTATTGCGCTTGAGATGGTTTCTTGGGTGTAAACTTTGGAGCATTAGGGTTGGGGAAAGTACCCTATCTGGAAGGAAGGGGGTAGGAGGAGTAGGGTTGTTGCGCTGTGGTCTTTACGGGCACTCACTCTTCCAATGTCCTACCTGCTCGCAAAAATTACAGACCATAGGGTCAACATATTTTCCAGGTTATCCTGGCTTATTCCGATTCAGTTTTGTTCTTCTCATGTGTCCTTCTCTTCCCTCAAAGCTACCTCGGAAGCCACCACTGTCTAGTGGGACACCATGACCCTGAAGATGCTGAAACTGCAGCATCATAAGCTTGTTCTCAACATTTTCTTTCTCTGTTCTTGACACAGTACATAGTGATTTACTACCGTCATTAACTTAGACAACAGTTTAATCTGCCACCTTATACAAATGGTCTTTAGCTGAGCTTGAAGTATAGGGTGCAGTCCGAAGAAAAATTACCTTAGCTATAGCCTGCTTGGCAGTTTCATCAGCTTTCTTTATGCCCGAGTGAACACAGCCTTAAAACAATCTAAATAAATCGGCCAGCAATTCTCCAATATTTTGCCCCTGGATATTGAGCCTGTAACTTAAGTCTCTGTCTAACAACTATGCTCATGACCTGATTCATGTCAGCGCAGGCAGCATTTTATTACCATTGTTGATAAAACACTGAGACTGCTCTTGGATGTTAGGAAAGTCTTTAGCCAGGTTTCTCAAATCACCTGGAGTCCAGGGCACATGGATCATCACAAATCGCTTTTCATATTCGCCTGCCCCTGCACCCCAGGTGTTAGGGAGCATTCTCATTTCTGTGCTAGTTCCCTTCTACCTTAGAGACCCCCAGCTCTTTTGCTGTACTTTAGGACTTTTAATTTTTATCTCAGAGTGAGTGAGACTTTTTTTCTCACACACTCATGCATTTTTCTCTGATTTGAACACCGTTTCTGTTGGTTTTGAAATCTGACAAACACCATAGGTATCATCCTTTTGTATTGAGACACACAGCACCTTTAGTGCAGTGTCACAGAGAAATCCTTTGGATTTCTGCTAAGGTTTAAATACCTTCTCTTTGTTAAACTACTTGTAGTAATGTGAAATTGACTTTACTTACCCTTTTCTCTTTGTAGACCACACCATTTTATGTGGAGTGCTGGGGGGGGGGGGGTTACTTAGTATCCCCTTTGTCTACCTTCTCATGTAACTTTTTTTATGTTACCCTTACGACATTTAATGGCTGGTAGCAGTGGTTTAATTTTCCTACCATGGTGTGTTTTTACCGCAGGCTGAATCCTCAGCTGCAGTATTGCACCAGTTTGTGCCCATTTTGTCAAAATGACCCGGTCTTCCTTTTTTGCCATTTCTTGTTTGTAAGGTCCTTCTAGAGATTTACTCTGCGCGTCAAACCAGGTTGGGTCCCTTTGTTCATTTTATCTTTGGCGAGATTCACGGGTGAAGCGCGCCTCTGGCTCCAGCGTGTCTGGCAGGGCAGGAAGCGAGGGAGGTTCCCGAAACTCCCTCTGCTTAGTCTCCTTGGTTACTGGAATAGACCCAAGATTTGCTGGCTGGCTGGCTGGCTGCCTGTCCTTGCAGGGCAGCCACCCTGCTGTGTGAGTGACAGCTAGGCTGCGAATGAATGGGAGAAACTTGCAATAAAAGGCAAAGTCTTTTGCAAGGAAGGCAGAGTCGGCCACTGGACGAAGGAACCGAAGAGGAAACTGGAAGTGAAGCTTGCTGCACCCTCCTGGACTGTTGGTTTGCCCGGTGAAGCCCTACTGCAGTGCTGAAGCTCCATATTTGGAATCGACTAGAGAAGCCCGGAACAGACGACTTCTTCCCTTGGGTTGGTGGGACCAACTGACCCCAAGATGAACTTGACTGGAACCACTCGTCCTGCTGGCTGTACTTCTTCACTGCTGCTGGAATAGAGTGCCAGGGGACAGGAACACCAGAATCGAGTGCATTGTTTTTAAGCCGGACCCGAGCTCCAGGAAGATCCACCTCAATAGAGTGCTGGACCCCAGAAGCAAGGGGAGCCCATAAGGTGTCCAAGAATCACAGTGGTGCTATTTGCGAGTAGCTGAAACCACTTAGTGCCACTGATCCGAATTGTGCCCATTGCTGCCGCCGTCCTTCAAATCATGGTGCAGTAGTCCCCAGACACCTTCCCTCTTGTCCCCACGACTGAGGCCCAGGAACAACAGATCTGCAGACTAGAACAGGAACAGAAGACAGCTGGATCCCTTTCTTCAGACTCAAGTTACTGTGTGTAACTAGGGGTACTTACCTCTGGTCGTGTGTAGCTTGCTTGTTCCCACAGGAGACTTGCATTTGCTGCCTTTTGCAGAGTTGCTTGCAACTTTGTTTCTCACAAGCCTCCCAGCTTGTGGCCCAACAGTGATTCTTTTTACTACAAAACTCTCTAACATTGTACAAGACTGTTGTGCTATCTTCAAGAAGTGCCTCAGCTTTCCTAGACTTTGCTCAACTGACATTAGCTGTCCTGGCTCCCTGTAGACTCTTCTTACCCTCTGACTTGTGTTGATCTTTTCATTTACAAAAAGTGATGCATACCTTATTGTTAGGGAGAATTCTCTCTTTAGGCTGAATTTCCTAACCTAGTGAGTCCCCCAGCAGCTTTGCTGGATTTCTGGAGTTTGTTTTTTTCTCCTGCCAAGAGTGAGACTCTTTCACCCACTCTTGGACATGATTTATGGTGTTATGTGTTTTATGGGCTATGGGGTCCTTTACTCCATAGGGTCTCATGTGTTTTTACTATGTGTGTTACAAAGCACCCTCCGTGCAGTAACACAGGGGTGTCATAGTGACACCCCACCATAGACTCCATACCCTGGGACTGACTACTGTCTCTCAGGGCATGTAAATCACCATTGGCTTTACTAGTCCCAAATTATTAACAGAAACCAGTACAAACCATCATATTGTGGACGTACTGGTCGGGGCAATTCGATTGCCCCGGGGCCTGTTAGTCGAGGGGGCACGTCTCCGTCCCCCCTGATCGAGTTTTGGCTGCTGGTGGCAGTGGAAACTACTTTTTATATTCGACCGTGAATATTTCCCTGTGGGATTTTCCCATTGTTCGAGGCTACCAACTTTAATTATTTAATTCTCATAGCCTCAAACATGCCGCCGGTTTATTTAATTAATATTAATTCGCCGGTTGGTATTTTTTGCCAGGACTAGATTCTAAAATGGCGTTTGTGTTCTCTTCTGTGACTCCAACCCAAGTCGAGCCCTTTGTTCCACTTTTTGGTGGGCTTCTCCACAGAAGCCTCCAAAAGTGGTGCCACTCTGTCTGGGTACCACAGAGGGTGTGGGAGGGGGTTTAGGCACCCTGGACTGAGTTACCTTGGTAACTCAAGTCACACTCTTGTGTGATTGGCCCAAGTGGTGAGCCGGCCGGCTCACCACTTAGCATGTTTGATTGACAGCTAGGCTGAGCGAATGGGGGTATGCTGCATAAAAGCAGGGCTTTGGAGACGAACTTCAGAAGTCGCCACAGGACCCGAGAATCCGACGAGGGAGAAGCTGAGCCGACCTACCACGACGACGCCACCGGTGGAGCCCTGCAGAACCGACTCACCACTTCCTGACGACAGAGAAGATTTCCCGGCTGGAGAGGCTTCTTCCCCTGACTGGTGGGCACAACCAGTTAACCTTCTTTTCTTTGCACCCCAGACCGGTTTGTGGTCAAACTGCCCGTGCCAAGCACCCCGGCGGCCGGATAGCCACTTACCACTGAACCGCGAATCAACGGACCGCTCCTTGTACCTGAGAAACTCCGCGGCTGGTTTCTTCCCTGGCAGTGCAACGGACTCCTGTCTTCCTCCCCGACGAGATCCTCTCTTCCCCCCGATGAAGCGCTGACTTGCTTCCGCTGCCAGGAACAACTGCCCCCGCTGGAGATTTCTCACCACTTTAAGGTACCGTGTCCGCCAGGCCTCCCTTTCTAAAGATTGCTACAAGGTAATAATAACCCCTTAACCTTCTGGACTGGGCTGGCCGCCTTGACCCTCTAACTGGTCTCTTTCTTTGGTCCAACTCCTTTTTGAACCATTACAAGACTTTTGTGCACTGCAACCGTGTGACCTTGGACACATTTCGTTTTGATCCTCTTAAAGCGGATCCGGCCTACTGACTCTGAATTCACGGTGTTACTTTGCCTTCCTCTCTTGTTGTGTTCGTGAAAAAGTGTTGGGATCTGTTTCAATTTATTCTCTGCTTTTCTCTCCCTTTTTAAAACGAATTATTAGAGTGCCATCTACGTTAAGCGCTCACCGCTGTCTGAAAATAAGTGGGGCTTTACTTAAGACTTGTCTAATATTCTTTTAAGGGAGTGTATATCTTTTAGTGACCGTGTTTTTGAATTGCTTACTATTAGTGCCTGTGTGTTTTTCTAGATGTGGTTTTAAATAAATAATTGTATCTCTTTTACACCAAACCCTGGTCAGTGTTTACTTGTTCTATTGTGTTCTCTTGACCTATTGTGAATACTCTGTATACTGCCTAACTCTTCTTGAGGGAAGTCTGACTGCTCAGCCACAGCTACCAAGTGAATCTGTGTGGTACAGACTGCTACCAAGTGGGTTTACTGCCAAACACCTGTAGTCCTAAATCTTTTGCAGTGGTCCCAGAGGGAACTGCAGAGGTTTCTGCCTAACACTTACCTGTATAGCTGGGAAAGGGTTAACCTATATTTCATTGGGGGATTTCCTTCCCTAACCTTTCCCTTTTTCCACAACTCCAGTATTGCATGCAAGTGTAAAGTGATATATCATTGTCCACAGTGTTCTAACTATTAAAGTTACCTCAGGGTATAGGATGTGTGTGCGAGAAATCCCAAAAGGGTATCTACTTACTTAACTGAAACTGAAGGAGTGTATTTTTTAAGTGTATTTGATTGTTGCCAATTGCCCCCTTCTAAAGAAGGCTTATTTTAAAACTGACTGTTAAATTAATAAATCATTATTTTATCAAGAAACCTTGAGTATACATGTTATTTGAATACATGTCACTGTGAATCTCTATGTTGCAACCCTACAGCTCACATTGACCCCCCTTGAGATAAGCCTGGCTGCTCAGTTACTCTACCAACTTGTGTAGTACAGGCCTATACTAAAGGTTGGTTTACCTATTGCCAAGAGGACAAGGCTGGTGTAGTCTCCCACAGGGTTACTACATACAATCTTGCCTAACACCAGGGCCCTGCCTAAGGAGCATTTGTAAAGTCATACTGCCCCTGTGCGTTGTAGAGAAGCAGGTGGACATGTTTTTCCTAGCTCCCGCTCCCCTCACAGCCGTTATACAAGAGCCCTAAATGGGACCCCATGTATTGTCCCTATATGGCATTGAGTGTGCAAGAGACGATATGCACTCAGACAACCATACTGAATGTACCCTTACAATGAAAGAGTGGAAGGATGTCAGCATGTACCATTGGAATTCATGGAGCACTAAGTGAAATCTAATGAGGGCAGAATGATGTCATGAAGCAGATATACGAAGACATACTGAAATGATATGAAAATACTTAAGAGTGACAATGTAACTGAAGCACTAAGAGAAACATGTACAAAATTATAAAAGTAATCAAATACGCAAAGAAGACAAAGTAACTTTCTGACCTATAAGTGTAAATACGCAGTAACACAAGCTAGATGAGACATATAGAAGCCTGCTATAGAGGAAAATAGGATGCCCATGATAGGAAGATGGACGTCGGCTTGTGTCAATTTCAAACCAGCTACCTCAGACAGACCAGCGCTGCAGAGTCAGGAGACTTTGGAAAACAGTTTTGTGTGCAAACGAAAGAGGTGTCTACGTTGGCCTGGGATCAAGGATGCCATTTTAAGGAATAATTGCAAGGCACAAGGGGAGGCACACGGATACCCCTTGTACGTGAGACACATTTCTCTGTGATTAAAGAAGAAGAAAACATCAGCAAGAGCCAAGTATTGGATAATTAAAAGTGTATAAAGTCTATACAAGATGGAGTGAACAAGTCTCTAGAGGCCAAGAAGAGCAAGAGCACTCAGTAGAATTAAATCAGTGCCTCATGGAATCGTGGGTGGAACTTGGCTAATGGGCACAGCAGTGAGTGATGAGGTCAGGGTCACAGGTCACCTGCACTTTCAGATAGTGGTAGTGTTTGCGGTTTCTGTACACAGGGTGCCACCAACGCCACATGGGTGCAGTCCAGGGCTCCAGTCCAGGGCTCCAGGGGTCCAGGGTTTGGGTAGGGGTGAGCTTTATGTAGCCATTTGGAGTGCATTGGTTGCACCTGTGCCTTGATTTCTGTCTCCTGTGTCCATTTACCTCCAGCTGTAGGTAAATGTGCCGTGTTTTCTGCACTATTAGCACAGTTTTTTGCCACGAATACTGCCGTACATGGACTTGTGAACAAGCTGTGCTTTCGCCTCGTGTGGCCGGCTGCGATAGAGCCGGCTGAGTTTACAACAGTATTTCCCCGGCTCATGATCCAGCAGAGCGGTATTGGAGCGCTAATTCTATTTCCGCCAATTTTAAGAGTTACCGCCAAAGTTGTGATGAGACCCTATCCCCCTTACCAGAACAGATGACCAGATCAGAATAATTACCAATAGTTTACCAAATCATTACCAGACCAAAGTAGATAAACCAGAACAAGTACCATACCGATTAGCCGATATATCACGATTCCCAGACCAAAATATTCAATCTAGAGCCTTTAATCAGTATTAGCATAACCCTGGAAAAGTTTGAGTCTTGCTTCGTCACCATGAAAATCCTCCATCACTTATGGTCAGCCTTCTGCCGAACAACCCTCACGAGCTCCGGGGCGTTTGGGAAAAAGACAACAGTTGTCTCTGCACCCTCACCCTCCCCCGACCCCACCAATGCAACTCCACAAGTTATTTCGTCTACTATTCCAGCACTTGCCTAACATTCTTGAAAAGTGCCCTAAAATGAATGGCAATGAGAACTAGAGAGGCTGCAGCAAGGTACTGAAGATAAGGGGAGGAAAGAGAAAAGAACCCCATGCTTTTCTGGATGTCTGCTTGCATGTATGAAGGAATATGCATTTTTGGTACAGAATGCTGAAAGTGGGCTGAACGTTCTGTCTAGGACTTTTGACGAACCAAGGGAAATCATCACTTCTGCCCAAGGGGGAGCCCCCGCCTTTGAGGCTAAGGAGGTGAGCCCACTCTGCAAAACCCTCCCTAGGGGTTGAGGCAGGTGGGCCCTCACCGGGTGAGACTGCCCCTTTGGGGACAAGGGCTCCTGTGTCCATGAGGAACTCCCTAACCCGTTTCACATGTAGCATATATGGGACTATCTAATATCCAAAGTAACATCAAGTCTCCAGGCTTGGCTGAAGAAAAATATATCTTATGCCATCGGCAGGAGAAAAGAGGAAATCTCTTTAAATAAAAGTCTCCAATCAACTGGGACGAGGACGTCGAAGAAAGTGTGCAGGACAGACGGAGCAGAGAGAGACAGAGAGAGAGAGAGACAGAGAGAGACAGAGAGAGACAGAGAGAGACAGAGAGAGACAGAGAGAGACAGAGAGAGACAGAGAGAGACAGAGAGAGACAGAGAGAGACAGAGAGACAGAGAGAGACAGAGAGAGACAGAGAGAGACAGAGAGAGACAGAGAGAGACAGAGAGAGACAGAGAGAGACAGAGAGAGACAGAGAGAGACAGAGAGAGACAGAGAGACAGAGAGACAGACAGAGAGACAGAGAGACAGAGAGACAGAGAGACAGAGAGACAGAGAGACAGAGAGACAGAGAGACAGAGAGACAGAGAGAGAGAGAGAGAGAGACAGAGAGAGAGACTTGCGCATGCACTGGAAGCCCCCAGTAGCATGAGAGCTGGAGAAGGCTGAGGGAGCGAGCACTGCAGAGTCCGCAAACTTTAGCACTGTCCTGACACAGGAAGCAGACGCTGGAGGATTAGCAGTGGAAGGAGGCGAGAAGCAGAGACTAGCAGAGCGCCTAGCGTGATGGTGAGCTTTATGGTGGGCAGGCAGCCCATACAACAATGCGGAGTGTGCTTGGCCTTCGAGAAAACAAGATGCCAAGCGAGAACAAGAGACAAAGAAGAAGAGGACGCCAGCAGAAGAGTGTCAAGAAAACCGAGCAAAGGAGAAGGTCCTCGACCAACACAGGCCCCAGAGATGTTCCCCTGGCAAAGTAAACATAACAGGGAGATCTGGGAGGCTGAGAGGGACTCATAATGCAACAGCAAAAACTCATTGAAAACAAACTTGATGAACTCGAATAATTGTAATGAAAGGAAGGGAATTGTAAACCGTTCTGAGAGAGGGATCGAGGGAACGTGGGTAACACTACCCTCTGAAAAGGTGAAAGCTTCTAATACCTAAAGGAACATTGAGGTGAGTTTAACAGAGAAATATCATTATAAAGTAGCAGTGAGAGAACCACCAGAGATATATAAAATAAAAAGCAAACTACACCCAGGAAGGGTGAACTATAATGTCACATAAAGCAAACAACAAATAGGATTATCTCCTTTCGACTAATACTCCGAGATCATTAGCCTGGATCAAAAGGTTTGGCCAAGGAGAAGGGAAGAGAGACAAAAGCCTTCTGAAAGAAATACATGAACTGGTACAGAGCTGATTGATACGCGGTCTGGTGATCCGCCACACAGTAACATGGTCGCCGCCGTGCAGAGGCTTTCTTCATTACAGAGATTCTGCTCTGCTGCCCCGCTTCCCTGTGCAACGGATTGGCCATTGCCTGATGACCTATGCCTGCAGCCCGGGGACCAGCAGGCAAAGCCAGCCTCCCACCAAGGCTGCACACAAAAGCTGCCGTTCCCTGTGTGGGGCCTCGAGGGCCCCCTGAAAGATCCATCTTCAAGGATGGTAATTCTAACTGAGTTATGCTTTACTTGCAGAAATTAGACCCGCATTATTCAAGTATCCGCCCCACAGCCTTCTTG
Source organism: Ambystoma mexicanum (assembly GCF_040938575.1). NCBI lineage: Eukaryota > Metazoa > Chordata > Amphibia > Caudata > Ambystomatidae > Ambystoma > Ambystoma mexicanum. The sequence goes on along the minus strand of NC_090923.1, from coordinate 747,695,150 downwards.
CAAGCAGCTCTCCCTGCACCCTCTGCTCCTGTGCACCCAAATGCAAGCACACTAATCCAGATGAGCCCTTCAGGTTACCTCGCCTTTTTCCATGTGTGCCTCAATGCACCATGTAAGAGCCTAGATATGCATGCCTGAGTGCATGCACCTGTCCCCCCCCGATGGCTGCCTCCCACTGACATTGTGTTGTAGAAATAATACACTCCACATGCACCCCTTATAGCCCGGCCTGCTCCTAGCGTGATACACATTTGCCTTCACTGGCTGACTCCAGTTTGCAAGCCTTGCAGCACTTGAACATAGTTTGACCAACAATTAATGGATACAGCAACCTGTTACCCCAGGCTCTACTGTCACCTCTAAAGCACATCACACTGGCAAGCACGGCTCCCAACAACAGAAGTCAACACACCACCTCAACCTCACATTTCAGGTTTATAGATCAGGTAGCTTGGTCCTTTATCTACAGTGCCTTGAGCCACCAGCCCTGCAGCCATGATGCACCTCCCAGGCACAGCCCAAATTGCAAATCCCCAGCTGGCCCTGCCAGCAGCAGAGAAAGGAGCAACCTTAGTTCCCCACTGTGTCACACTAAGGCTAGGACAGACAGCCTTATCCATGATCCGAATCCGGCACTGAGTGTTCACAGCCACCCACCTGAGCATAGCAACATCCTGACCCATGTACCACGCTGAACCGATAGAGCACCAACCCTTGTGCACCACAACAACGCCACCAAGCATCCTGCCAACCTTTATGAGATCCCTTATGCACCACAACAACGCCACCAAGCATCCTGCCAACCTTTATGAGATCCCTTATGCACCACAACAACGCCACCAAGCATCCTGCCAACCTTTATGAGATCCCAGATTTAGAGACCACATACAACACCCTGCATCACCTATACTCCAACAGCAGCTTGCCACCTAGGAACTGCTTAGAGATGACCACGCCCAGCAACCTACACAGCCTTGTGACCTAACCATGCCACTCAGTCTCCCACCCAGCAGTCCGACTACAAACAGCACTCACAACTGTGAGGGGTCAGAAATGCGAGGCAGACAATAGATAACGGTATTTCACGAGTAGCCATTTTATTAATAAGGGTGATAAACTCCTTGCTTTCCGTAACCTAAAGAGGATTTCCCTGATTATCAAACTAAGACACTCTAATAAAAGGAATCTGTCCCTCACACTTATACATACAACAAATACATACAATTATTATATGGCCATTCAAGTTCAACAAAATAACAGTTATGTTTAAACATGGACTTTGTAACCATGTATCCTTGTAATTAGGGTCGGATCCCCTTCCCCAGGCTTAAAGGAGGAATTTTCAAAATAAAAATGTTTCAAATCAGAAAGTTTATCTTTAGTATCCAAACTCTGCTCTGAATAAAACACAAAGTTCTTCTCACTCCAAAAGTCTTTCACTTGGCATTTGGATTGTCACAGTTCATCATAACACAGTTAATGACCATGCCACTTTCTTTCCACCACAATGCGGTAATTCAATGTCTTCTTGCTGGTCCACTAACCTGCCAGGACTACCACTAATAATCCCTTTTCCTGATATACTCGCCTGCCAGGACAAAAACTCCAAACACTACTACAAGTACGTTGTAGGGAGGCTGGCTTCAAACTTTAGAAATGTCTTTGACCTTCAACAACATTGAAATTCACAACTTATTCTGTGAAGATACAATACACATTGGTGCCGTTTGTTCAACTGATCTGTTTGCCACATGCAATGCAGGTTATGTTTCTCTCCTCCTTGATCATTTCTACAAGAAGGGCTTCTATCCTGCAACTTGTCCTACTTTCACACCAAGTAACTGCTGTTAATGTCTCGGTTATTATTGCCCTTCTTTAGCTTAGGCAATGCTGGTTATTGTCTTGCTCAAATATTGCCTCATCTTTACTTTGGGAATTATGGTTACAATCTTTCTGCAATATTGTCCTCTATTTACTTTGGCAATGATGGTTATAGTCTTAAGTATTGCCCCCTCTTTACTTTGATAATGAACATTGCCCCTCTACTTTGGTAATGATAGTTGTAACCTTTCTGCTCTTGCTTTCTTTCAAAATTAGCACAACGCCAACATCGCATTTATTTCAGAGTTCATTAGTTCAGTATTTAAAATGTTTGCAAACAGTCAGTGATCGACTACACAGCATACCGGGGTTACCTAACAAAGGCCAACTCGCTGGTGTCTCTATGCGTCCGTGCAATATGCTGCTGCAACTTCTGATTCTTCAGTCGGTTCCTCAATATTTGACCGCTGCGGTTATATTCCTGTGGCCCGTACTATTCGGGAAAGGAGCCGCTCTTGCTCCTCGCACACTCCGGTGCTCGCCAGCCACCGGAACAGGGCACAGAATAAGGAGAGCTTCTCTCTCCCACGGGACAGCCTGTTAAAGCATTGCTTTCCGCTGCGCGACCTCTGCACTTCAGGTGTCAACTTCAAATTCCCACTCAGAACCGTAATCCACTTCAAAAGAAGCGGCAGTTCCGGCGTCCTCTGCTGCTCCCGCTGCTGCTGGTCTACTTCTTCTAATGGCCTGCAACAAAGGGGCTTTAAATATTCAAAAGAACTGCTCATGTGTGGGTCATTAGAACCACTAGACTGCACACTGCAGTTCTGCTCCTTTCGGCCCCTCTTCCTAGTATTTGGAGCATTAAGGGACTTGAAGTCCCTAATGTTCTGGTTACTTTTGTATCAATGGGCTCAATTTTACAATAGGCCATCAAACCTGTGGGATCATTGGGGAAGGTAGAGGGTTCTCCCAATTCTCCTGATCCGAGTCCCCGTCTCATGTGATCCTACCGCAGACCACCGTCCCCAGGGTCAGGATCAGGAAGAGTCTGCCTTTCCCTGGCCACATAAGAAGGATCCCAGGCCAGGGTTTGTGGGATAAACACCTCCAATTCATCACACAAAACACTGGCCCCCACCCTTAACTGTGCCTTAATTAACGCCAGATCAGTCTTAGCCCACCACTTGGACATCCATGACCTCATTGTCTCAAACAGCTGGGACCGCCTGGCCACTACCGAAACTTGACGCTGCAGGCCCAACACTATCGATCGCCATCCCACCTGAATTTACCATCCACATGAGGGATTAACCTAATACCAGAGGTGGTGGAGTCGCAATGATTGTAAGGGAGAATATTGCCATAAAACAGTTTACCACAGTTCAGATACCTAGTTGTGATATAGTCTCACTCAAACTGCCTCTATCACATACATACACTATTACCATGGGCATTATGTACAATCCTCCAAGCCTGCATCCTTCTTTCTAAGAAGATGTGGTGCATTTACGTAACAGCAAACTTAAACCTACCTCCAAAGCCATCACACTAGTTAGACTTCAATTTGGGTCTTAATGATAAAGAAGACACAAGGGCGGCCTTGATTGACAATACCCTTAATACCTTGGGTTTTGCACAAAGAATATTGACACCGACCCACATCAAAGGCTGTACCTTGGACTGGCTAGTAGACCTTAATTGTCAAGTCCCTATCACCTCCAACGTTCCTGCCAATGGACAGACCACCATGCCATAGCATTCAACATCGGTACTGGCAACTCGCAAAGACGACCCACCATACCATTACCTCCTACCATTGCTGAGAGCTTGAGAAATTTGGCCAAAGACAAAATCTTAACACTGCTAGGAAATATCCAATCTGCCCCACCACCTAATATGGAGCCAGTAGGCTTAGCAGACCTATACCACAAAACAATCACTAGTGCAGTCGACACCATCGGCCCACTTGCACCAAGCAAAACAAAACCTACCACCCACTGCAATGCCATAAAGCCCTCTTCTCTACCACCTCCAAATAATACAAATGCTCCATCCTACGAGCAAAAACCACAATGTACAATACTAGAATCACCAATGGCTAGTCCAACGCTCTTAAACTATTCACCATTCTCAGAGAGCTGTAAACCCCTCTTGCACCTCCTCCCAACCTCATCAAAGACGAGGCCTGGTGCTCTAATATCCAGAAAGCCCTCCTAGATAAAATCTCTCTCCACAAGAAAATTAAGCTCAAGCAGAATTTCATCTGCAAGAACTCACAGACCATAGTTCTCGACCCACTTCCTCCTACTACGCCTGTCTTTCCTCCATTCACCTTGAACCCCATGTCCGAAGCAGAGGTCACCTAAATCCTGAAGGGCATGAAACCATCTAGGTGCAAAGGTGACGCCTGCCTGGCATCAATCATTAAGGACTGTGCAGAAACCCATATATCATTCATCACTGCATTCATTAACGCCTCCTCCACCTCATGCGTAGTTCCTGCTAGCCTGAATCAAGCCTGGGTTCTTCCACTGTTAAAGAAACCCTCCACGGACCACACCATACCCAACAACTACCGGCCTATCAGCACAGTCCCCTTCCTCCTAAAGATCTTGGATCAAGCAGCCTACCTCCAAATTCAGCAATACCTACCGGCCAACAGCATCATGGGCATTCACCAATCCGGATTCCGCCACAGGCATGGCACTGACACAGCCTTGCTGCACCGGAAGAAATAATTAGACAAAATCAAAGGCTCCTCATTATTCTAGACCTTTGTGAGGGGTCAGTAATGTGAGGCTCACAACTGAAGTTAGATTCTTCAAAGCTTGACATTTTATTAGCAAAATAGACAATATAAAAAAAAAACTAACGAATAGGGGATTCCTTGCCTATTCTAAGATCTAAGGGAAACCTCCTAGCATACACAAAACTAAACCTCACACTAAACAATCAAAATGAAAATAAAGCAACAATAACATAAATAAAAGATTCCAATTAAGGTCTTGGTTGACTTCTGCTGGTTCTAGGCAAATTGAGCTCCCCCAGAAATGTACAAAGTGACTTTCTCCTAACGAAAACGAAATTTCCAATAAGTTCCTTGAAAGCTCCAAAGAAGATGAAGTCACAAACAAAAAAAAATCAACAGGTAACATTTTCTTCTTCTCTGGATAAAAAGCTCCCTTTTCAAAGTTCCATAGAGAAAACAGCACCAATGATAATCCTGGATAAAGTTAAAACAAAAATGCCACTTTCACTTAATAACAACTTTATTTCCATCTGCAATTTGTCAGGATGCTTCTTTTAAGGAAATTGCTCTCTTGGTGAACATGTCCCTTTCTTAGAGTTACTGTGAGAGCGGGCTTCTCCGTTTCAGAGACTACTTCCACTTCAATTTCTTCAGCATATAAGTTTCTGACAACATTTTAGAAAACCACAATTAAACTTCTGCTGCTGCAGCTTGATGTAGTGGAAATGTTACTAGGCAACTTAAACAAGACTCTTCGACCTCTACAGGTTGACAAGGCACTCTTTCTACTTCTACCAGAAAGGGCAGCCTCTTTGCCTTTCTTCCAAGTCTTGTAGCTACCTCGAAATCTGCTTCAGTTTCCGACTGCCACAACATCAGCTTAACTGTAGTTGTTTCTTGTTACAAGCACCAAGCTCCCTTACACAACTACATATGCTTCTCTGCATCTCCAGGGTGTACCCTAAAGTTGTAATACCACTCTCCCAGTGCTCATAAGACTGTCACCCTTGTATCAGAGGACCCTGGGTTAGTATTATCTTCAACAACTTCAAGACAGCAAGTTTTAGTTCGTATTTCAGCTGGTTTCCTCCTGGGAAGGTTCTGCTTATTGGCTTGGGCAAAGCTTGTTCTGCTTCTACATTTAACAACTTCAATAACTTCTACAATATTTAAAAGTAGGATGTTACAAGAGCTAACAGTCACTTCACAACTGATTTTAGGCACACGCGATTACTTTTTGATGGTGAAATGCGACTTACTACTTGCATTCCCTTTTACAAAGGCAGCTTTCGACTAACAATCAGGAAACAGAATCTTGCATACGCTGCCTCTCTGAAGTGATGTTTCCTTGTAACACAGTGGGAAAGTCTGCTACTGCCTATGCGATCATTACTGCTACCGTTCTCCCTGTTAATATGAGACACATGACTTTGCCGATCAATGATTTTAAGATAACAATGAGGAGAACTTTGGTTACTTCTGGATAAGCGTGTGACACATTCCCCTTTGTTGAATAGGACTTCCCACAATTACAAAGACTTTCACTTGCTTTACCTTCAGCAGCAATGAAATTCAGCTGGTTACAGTTAACAGCAAGGAATTTCTGCTTCTCTGGAGTTCGGTCCTTCATTCACCGGCTCCAAGATTACAGCGGCTGTGTGTTGCCAGACTTCTTTTCCTCTGCTACTGCTACTACATACACTCTCAGGTTCCACACGTTTCCTCAGCACAGGTGTTTCGGATCGTGCCTCATTAATGGAAAGTCTCCCTCGGCTTGCTTCTGCACAGGTGCCTCTGGTAAAATACAGAACTTTGGCTCTGCATTCACAACAATCAGGCGCACCTGGAAATACTGCCAGTTTTCTCCAGTCTCTTCCAATGCAGCCACAGCCAGACAGGGTTTGTGAGCATAGGACCAGCTCAGAGCATGCAGGTGAAATCTGCTTGTTCTTTGCTCCGGCATCCCTTCCGTGGTCACACTTCCTTGTGAGTGAACTGCCAGCCTCCAGCCCTGTTTATCCTACTGCTACTGCTGCCCTTCCAGCTCCAACTTCTTTCTGTGGCACCCTCCTGCAGCAGCCTTTTATTCCCCTCAGGTGGGTAAATTGGCTTTAGGTGCAGACCCTCAGACTTAATTACCTGACCTTGCCATGGAGTTTTAGGCTTGCCTGTCTGTACTCCACGTCTGCATGCCTCTTTAGCCGCCTTCTTCATCACAGTCCCTGAGGGATTCTGGGACATGTAGTCCCTTTTTGGAAAAGTAAATCTTTTTACCTTTCTGATCTGGCAAAAAGCCATCAGAAGGGTAGGGTCACAGCAAAAGTTAAAAGTGGGTTCCTCGCAGCCTTCCTGGTCTGTTTCCCCGCTCATGTCATCCTCCCGCAGTACACCAACCCCAGCGGCGGGATCAGAGTGCCTGCCTTCCCCTGGTCACATGAGAAGGGCCCCAGACCTGGTTTCTGGGGAGAATCCCATCAGATTTGCCACACCCCTCAGCAGCCTTCGATTTGGTAGATCACAAAATCCTTTGCCAGCATCTCACCTCGGCTGTGAACTTCTCGCCAGAAGCTACCAGATGGATCACATCTTTCCTGGCGGACAGACCCATCAATGTGTTCTCTGAAAATGCAAGTGTCCCCCATCTCCTGCAGAGTCCCCCAAGGTTCTTGCGTCTTCCCCACTGTCTACAACAATTTCATCAAACCTGTATTTGAACTGCTAGACTCCCACAACATCTCCTACACAAACTCTGCCGGCGACATGCAAATTCGCCTCCCCCTTTCAGGTAAATACACAGTTGACTCTGCCACGCTACTTGCAGTCTACCACACCATTCAGGAATGGATGGCCTTCCACTTGCTTTGTCTGAACGATGATAAAGAGATTATCCTGGTGGGTTCCCCTGCTGCGATTAAGAACAGACACTATTTACATCTCCTTCACTATTGATGGAATCTCCATCCCAGTCTCTCAGACTTTAAAATCCTTGGTAGTTCACCTGGATGCCTCCCTTTTCTTAAGTTGACATGTCAAAGCCATTGCTTCCTCCGCAGCATACACTACTAAAATTATCAATGTCTGCAGGCAGTTCCTAACCCTGCCTCCCATCGCTCAAGCTCTTATAGGCTTGAGGCTAGAGTATTGCAATGCCGTCTTCGCAGGCACCTCAGTGCAGGATATCCACAAAATGAAAGTGATCCAGAACAATGCCCTCCATGCTGCCCTTAACATTCCTAGGTGTGAACACATTTTCGTCTACCAGAAAAGCTGCACACTGGCTCCCAATTCAAGAACGCTTAACTTTCAAAACTTTGCCTATCAGCCACCAGTGTCTTTCTAACGCTGCATCCCCCATACCTTGTACAGAAAATCACAGAAGCCCCAGCTCTGAGACCAACAAGATCCCTCTATGCTGTGAGAAACCTGAAGGTGTCGCTCCCGCTAGTCCCCGGAGATCCGTCGTCCAGGTGGCCAGTGCACGGCCATTGCTATTGGATCCCGTTCTTGAGGGTGGACCAGTGGGGGAGGATCACCTAGGTGAGGGGTCTTCGGGGAGTGGGAGACTGAGGGTTGAGACACGGTATCCCCTTCCCAGTAACGCCTTTTACCATGTAGGATAGTTAGAAGCTCTCCCCCCCGCCCCCTTTTACCACACAAACACTTTCTTACACTTTAAGAAAGACAACGGACTGACACCAGAGCACGTCTAGAGTTAGTTCCTCAAAAACCTTGGCTTGGAAGGTTTGGTCTAACTTGGCGACATCTTATAGTGGTGAACAAGGAAAGTAGTTGGTACAATCAATACATTTGTTCCATGGAGTCGCGTCTCACCAGGTCTGGGGTTCAGCCAAGTACAAGACCCCGTGCAAAATAGTGTAAGGTATGAAGTAACCTGGAAAGAGACTGCGCCTAATTTTTGCAAATTAGTTTTATTTCTCAGAAAATTGCCCTTATAGTTGATGACACGTGTTTCGGTCCTCCAAGGACCTTTTTCAAATCAGGGCTTATAGTCATGTAAGATGCCCCTGTCACATAATGTGAAAAATGAGCTTCCATATGTCAAAAGGGTAAATCCCTGCTGTTCAGAATAAGCGCGTACGATCGCAAAGTTGCTACAAGTCTCGAGGGGGCTGTCCCCCAATTTTCTGAGAAATAAAACGAATTTGCAAAAATTAGGCGCAGTCTCTTTCCAGGTTACTTCATACCTTACACGTCTAGAGTTACCCAACATGTCCCAGCAAACGAGTCAGGCAAAGTCACGAAATTTACAATAACCACGCACACCTGACGGCCCTTTACCTTCCCCACAGGGATAAAAGGAGGAGCACGAAAGCACACTTCGAGCAAGCCCGAATGCACACGGACAGCTACACCAAACCGACAGTTCAAAAGGAGAAGAAAGGCGATGAGACCTGGAAGGACGACGAAGGGGGAATTGCTCTTGCCCTTTTCAACTCATGTGTGTGAAACCGCCGAAAAGGGAAATCGTAAGATCGGAAGTTACAGCTGGCGTGCGGAGCAACAGAGGTCAATGGTACACAGGGGCCTCCCGCTTTGATGATGCAGGTAGAGAGGCAAGCTGGTTACCGTGGTACTATTCTTGAATACAGAGAACAAAGAAACCAACGGGTTCAGCACAGCCGGTGAGTGGGAGGAAGCTGATATCAAACCGAACTGTGTTAAGCCCAAGGTTGCGAGTAGAAATATTTTGAACCCAAGAAGAAAGGACGTGTGTGTGTGTGTGTGTGTTTGAGCCCTGTTGAGGCCTAGGTGCAGAGGGGTCCGGCGCCACGTGGGCGCTCATTCAAAAGGCGTGAAACTAAAAGAATCAGAATGCTTTAGGAAAGGGTGGCATAAGGCGTCAGAGTGGTCCTACAAGGGTTCCGTGAAATCCATTGTACAATCAAAAGTCTCTGACCTGTTGTGAAAGGAAAGCTAGGGGAAGGCCGCTTTCCAATAAGGTTGTGAACTGTGAATTGTGGAAAGTGTGAACTCGACAGAGGGATGCCGAGAGAGAGCTAGGAGAAGGAAAACCTTGCTTTCTGATGAAAATGAGCAATGCATGAACTGTTTTAGAAATACATGAACTATGTTAAAGAAAGGCCGTAGTGATCCCGACCGAGGGGGGCCCAAACTGCGAGGAGGATCCAAGCCCGATGGAGGGAGATCCTGGGGTCAAAGAGCAATCGCATATGGTGCAAGATCACGGAGAGAACTTCTTCCTTTTCTGGTGAAAATTATCCCACACTCGATTCGTTATTTAGTAGTAAGGATTGGCAATAGGTTTTTTAGTATAGGCTCATTTTTATTTGACAAGATGCCACTAGGACTGCCTAAGTATTATTTGTCCCCACCTTAGATTTAGGTTTAGATTAGGCGTTTATCTCACCCATTATAAAGTTCAATAAACAACCTTGAACTGTGATCACTTGGTGTCTGTCTTTACTGTTGCCATCATGAGTTCCTTACAATACTCACCGTCTCATCACCCCAAGATTAAGACAGACCAGAGGTGGGGGGGGGGTCTAGCTTCCCTGTCATTGCAGGGAAACTCTCTGGAACAAACTACACACAGAGCTAAGAGCCGAGCAATCATAGTGGACCTTCCGCAGAGAGCTCAAAACCTGGCTTTTCACACAGGGACCTATGTGAACCTCAGCCCGTGAACACTTGCAGCCTATGACTCTATATACAATGACTTGCTCTATAATACTACTGTAACTAGCGCATTCATGCCTAAGGTTTTAGAGTGCTGCTATAAATGTAAAAATAAAAATTATAATTAAGAGTCACAAGAGACTATTTAAAAAGTGCCTATTGACAAGGACTTTAAAGATACAGAAGACAAGTGTGAAGAGCATCCAACAGGAGAAGGGAGTCACTGTCCTGACCTTAGTTGGTAGAACTAAGTGTTCTATCAACTAGTGGTAGGGTTAGTTAGCACTAGCCTTTGGACAGCAGACATATTTTTGGACATTCCAAGATGAATGACGGGCACCTTAATTATTCATATAGGTAGAGAATACCCCATAGCGATTGGGAAAGTTAGGCCTTCGTAGTATTATTTAATAAAATACCTTGAAAATGTCCATAGAGAGTCTGTGTCCGCCTCCTGACCTGCCACAGACTGTTTGGTGAGAGGGTGTGCTGGTTGTTCTCCAATTATTCCTGCTAATCTACTTGGCCAATTCTGCAGATCCTGTAACTGAAACCCAAGACTACAACTGCCTCCTTAGGTTCCTTAGCCTTAGCTCCCTAAAAACTCTTCAAGCAAGTAAAGGCCTGTCACACGCTCTTTTCATCTATCTCACAGTTATTTAATTAAAATATCAGATTTATGACAAAACCCTATAAGTATAGAGAAAAGATATATTAAGAGATGCTTAATCAGCAGCTTACAATGTTCGTAAATCTAACAACAATATTTTTTTCACCTCTATATAATAACCTCATTCTTTCATCAGATTTTGCAGAAGCAAAATTCAAATCCAAAATTAAAACAAATATTTCTTAGATTCCGTAAAACATTACATTCCAAGAATATATGAAATGAAGCTTCTAATACAAAATAACACAGTCTACACTTCCTCAATTCACATGTTATTGTCTCCCTGGCAAGTTCATACATGAATAAAGGGAGAATACCTAGACGATATGCATATTGCCGACTGGTAGTTCACAAATACATCTCTGTTTATCACTTAACCTCATATCTTCCCATGCAATAACATTATAGCTGTTCCTCATCTTTATTTGATCATAGTCCAATATGCAGTCATGTTTATTTTTTTTTTAACTGAAGATTTAATTTAATAATTTCAGCTGCTTTCAATATACAAATGATCAGGATAGCAATAATTTCCCACCATATTCATCTCCTTAAGTGGCCAAGTGCAGCGACTCAAATCAGTCCATACCAATTGTTTTAAAGTGCCGGAAGGCGTAAGCATCAGGCTCCTTTTGCCTCAATTCTAGAAATGCCCATTTCAAAGCACATATGGTCTACAATTACAAAGCTCATTCATCCAATACCTAAAAATCAAATTCATCTTAATCTCATGACGTTTAAGGCTTCCAGGTTTTACTCCTGAACCTTGCCTTTAATTTTAAAATATTTTTAAAACAAAAACAGTTTGAGTTTTTAACAACTTTTTGTGTTTTGACCAATCAAGGTTGTCATCAAAATACTTTTTTTTTCATCTCAAACTAGCTAGGGGTTTTCACACAATTGTCGCAACGCGGGAAAACTATTTAATGAGATTTGATGGGATAAGGTAAAAAAAATAGTATTATTTGTGAAGGATACACAAAATCCTTATCAAATTTAGGAGGAGTCACACCAAATACATCCTGCCAAATCGGCTTTAAATCTGATATATAGCAATAAAAAATGTTTTAAAAAAAAATAAATCACTGGGCTAAAATAGGGCTGCATGCTCACAGCTAACACTACTTTTCCAGCAAGCCCACCATCATTAGAACATCAGATCTAGCTGTTTTGATGTAATTCGATTATAATTGACATGAGTGGCCATGGCATACCCGAATTTGCTTATTTATGCCAGAGGGTAGGACGATCCGCTCTGACGAAAGCGCCTAAATGATCAATAAAACAAACAGAGGCATATTTATTTTTATACATGTACATTTAGTAGCCAGATCTTCTGAGCCTCTTTTCAAGACTGTCTGGCACCAGATGTGTTAAAGCAAGCTTGGGTTAAGCCTCTATTAAAAGCCCTCAAGTGAATCTGAAGACCGCATCAACTTTTGGGTGCTGGCCAATCCATCTTTCACCCAGGCAGAGGTACCAAAATGGCCTTACCAAATATAAAGGATTCTCCTTACAGATTATTCATCATGGCATATAGGCATCCTGATGTTACTGGACCATTCGACTGCATTTGATACCATGACCGCTGGCTATTATTCCAGCGTACTAGAGAAATAGCTATGTAATCTGAGAATGTTGTCAACTGGCTAACTTACCTTCTGAGCTAAATAATTTCACGAGTGAAAGTTAATAAATATGTCTCAAATACTGAGTACATACACAGTGAAGTAACAAATGGGTTGTGCATTTCCCCCATTTTTTTTCAATAGAAGCTGTTACACTATCTTTTAGAAAACCTGGGAATGGATAGCAAAAACAACGCACGCCGCCACACCCAGCATATCTTTTGTCTTGTCATTATCTGGATTCAAGCCATCTTTAGTCATGTGGAACATTGGATGTTTCAAAACTAGTTCAGACTCATAATAAAAATCCTCCATGTAGCTTCCCCGCGCTCAATTTTGAGTGCCTTTGAGCCTTACCATTTCCTGCAAGAGAGAACTGAGGTTATCCAAGTCAAGATGAACGTAGCAACACTAGGAATGATTCACGACTCCACTCTCTAGGTCTCCTCAGATAAATCAAGTGCTTAAAAAATATGAATTATCAGCTAATGTTACTTGGGCAAATTAGGGCTTTATTGCGGGTTCCCTGTATTTGGAGAACTGTGCCTTTAACAGCATTAAGCTACGTTCGTGAGACCTGCATGAGACCTGACACGCCTCCTTTGACAACGGCGTACTTAACAAGGACCTGCTGACCATTGCGGCGTGAAGCCCGCCTGCAGAGTCAAGGGCAGCTGCTGTTTTTCGCTGTTTGGTGCAGAGTGCAGCGACAAGCAACTGACTACAGTGAGATTGCCAACTTTGATGAAAGCCTGTCTCGAGCCGGTCGTAGCCTGTCAGCTGCAGTAAGGCGAGTACAGCAATTGCTGTCAATTACCTTACACCGGAGTCTCTGCATTGAGCGCTGCCGACACCGAACTTCGAGCTTGCGTTTGCCCGCGCTTCTTTTTTACATTTGAATTGTGCATATAGTGGGCTGTGCTCTTGATTGGCTTATTTGTCATTCTAATCGAGGCTGGGAGACTGCGGGTGGTGTAGCCTTTGATCCCAGCCTCGGAAGAAATCTAATCCAGTTGGCTTGCGGGGTGGAACTCACTGTTTATTTTTTTAAGAATTGGCGCGTTTTGCTCACAGAATGCCATCTGCCAAGAAGGGTACCCGCTCAAAATACAACTTGCGCAAACTTAAGTGACAATCTAAGGCACCGCAAGACACATTGGAGGGAGGTCGGGCCCCTAATTCGAAATTAGCCAGGAAAGTAACTAAGCCTGTTCTACCTAATCAAGGAGTTATTACTGGTTTCTTTCCAATTAATCCACAACAAGAAACTAACTCCATGCCATTAGACGAAGTGGCTGGGTCTAGAAACAATGAGGATAATCTACAGATTTCTACCAGCTTAGATGACATAAATAACAACTCATTGCTAGATCTCAGTCTGAGTATTCAGAGGGGGATGATTCCGGTTACTTCCGTACCATCTGGTAATGATGTGGATTGTCAGGAGGAGCCTCAGGCCAATGGCCCGAAAAATCCCAGAGCTTTTCTTTGCATAACTCCAGGCTATCAAAATCCCCGAAGTTGGCCATTAATATGACCAAAAGTATACTTGAAAGCAAAAGAGAGGAATCAGGACAGCTAATACTTGGTCCATCAGAAATTGCTGAAATACAATCTTGTATGGCGTTGCTGCAATTTGCCCTAAAAATCCTCCACAAAATGTGTACAACACGAATATCATTGCTTCTGCCAATATCCCAATTGTTAATGTCAGAGATGAAGCGGACTGCAATCTTTCGGAAGCACTCCACATTACAGAAGGCCCAGGGGGAAATCTGGAACCCGATACTGGTAACACTATGGATGATCAGATGCTTTGTATTCACTGAAGCAGCGTCGCATGGCCAAAAGGGCATCAATGCAAAAGGCCCTGTGTCATTGCTCCCCCACTGGTGGAAACGAGTCTACCAGCAAAACGCTGCAGGAAAGCTAAAAAGAGCTGCCAGGACCCGAAAATGGAATCCCAATGGAGAAGGATGTTTAAGCAGCTGGCTCCTACCAGAAGAAGATAACGTCGCAATTGGAAGAATTTCCTGAGACTTCTACATTAGGTCCTCAGAATAAGGAGGACAATAATGTCTCTACCCCTAATATTCTTCACAGACCCAAATCAGTACTGAAAGCTCCATCTTCTACAACTGAATGAGCTGGTGGACAGGTGGCAGGCAATCTTGGTTACCGCATTTGCTTAATAAAGAATCTTTACCACGATAAAGATTGCAAGTGGCTGTCTAGTTAGGACTTCATTCTGTACCCCCAGCTGAGAGTGTTAAAATTGGACGATTTCCAGTTTGTGGAACCACTGACGGGGCCCAATCCAAATGGATCAGCTATACACTGTAAATTTTCAGCCACAGCCCAAATGCTGACAGCCTGTAAAGACGACATGAGAGCTGTGGATGTGTAAATTGACGTAGATTTGAACGCAGAAGATCCAAACTGGCATGGTACTGACAATGAGGCACCTGTGAGAGAGGTTACTGGGCCTCTACCCCTGAATGGCAAAACTGTATATATGATGGACATACAAAATGTCTTGAAATGGCTGGCAGATGCATTGCCTAAGGTGACCCTGAAGCAATGAGTGTTTACCATTCTTTCCTGGAACTGTAGAGGTTTCTCCCACCTCTTATCTAATTCAGGTTGACTCCCCTTTATCATGTCTCATACATGCATCTGCCTACAGGAAACCTGGTCAACTACATCAATGACGTTAGATGGCTATCTGGTTTATCAATCATGTGCTAAGAAGGGAGAAAGAGGCAGACCATATGGCGGTCTACTTATAGGGGTGGCACACACAGTACATTCTAGACAGGTATTTACTCGGCATGAGGAAAGTCGAATGGCTGTGGAAGTGGAATACCACCCCAAGGGGATTCCTGAAAGGTTTTTACTAGTTAGCCTTTATAATCCACCTGGAGCGGAATTTAGCAAACACATCCAAGAAGCGTTACATGAGTTATTGGCATCTTGGACAACGGCCCCTGATAACAGAGCTGTGGTGGTAGTGGGAGATTTTAATTGTCAAATGATTGGTAAGGAAGGGAAATCTATTAATCCCAAGTTAAAGACTAAACGCATTATGCAGCATACTAAAAATGACACTGAGGGATTGGGTTGGTTACAGTTTTTGATAATTGGAAACTCGAAATGATTAACGGTAGGACACCCAGCGATTGCCCTGGCAATTATACATGGGAGAGCGGCCGGCGACGGAGCACACTAGATTATATATTTGCTAGCCCGACAATTGCAGAGTATATTCATAATCTAAGTGGTATACATAATATATGGAGCAATCAAAATGCTTTATGATGTACCTTTAACATACCGAAGAAGTACCTGAAACGTAAACCCATGGGGAACCTGTCCACTAACCGGGCTACCTGGAGAATTTTTTAGTCAGATAGGAATAGAAGACAAGCCACTGGAGCACTATCTGAAGTTTGTTCCTCCAATCTTTCCCAGTTTCATACCATGACAGCAAATGCAATTGAGAACTGGATCTGCCTGTTTTAAGGTAAGCACGCAACAACTGTTGTGGGTATGATGATTAGAGAAGGAAACAAGAATTTGCCATACGATAGATAAATTAGGGATGCCAAAAGAAAGCTAAGGGCAGAGGTCCGATTTGCCAAGAGAACAAGGGCTTCCAACAAGTCATATTATGCCACTGTTAGAACTGTCAAAAACAGATATAGAGCAGTTATTAAGAACAGAAGAAGCTCTGAGAAAAATCAAAGATGGCAAAAACTGGTTCAAACCATATGCTCGAAAAACTCCAGGAGCATTTGGTCCCTTTTAGGTGAAACATGGAGTGCCAGGAAGAGCCAAATAACCAATCCAATTGGCGCAGTGGAATGGATAGATTTCCTTGAGAGCCGAAACGCACCTGACAATGAGGAGCATTTTCTCCCATTAGGTTGCATCCCTCCATCCACATTTATTGATGCGTCATATGAATCTGTTCTGGGCAAGATCAAACAGTTGAAATCCTCCTGAGCTCCGGGCCCAAACGGGCTGGCAAATGGAGTGATAAAGAGCCAACCAGAGTTTTGGGCTAAACTATTAACTATTAGTTTTGAGAAAGTGCTCTTTGGAGGAAATATTCCTTCCTCGTGGCAGAAGGCCATCCTAGTCCCGGTGTTCAAAAAAGGGAATACATCGGATCCTAATAACTATAGGTTATTATCTATGTTGGACGCTAAGCTCTTTGCGTCCCTATTACTAATTGAGCTGCAATCATGGCCAGATAAAGCAGGTATTCTCTGCAGGTTTCCAAGTGGTTTCAGGAGCGGGTACTACACCCCACATAACCTCATTATTATGGGCATATTGCGGACCAGGGCTAGGAAGACTGGCAATCCACATTTATATGCATTGTACATCGACTTTAAAGCTGCTTTCGCATCTATACCAAAGGGGAAATTATGGTCTAAATTAAAGACTATGGGCTGTCCAGAAGGTCTGCTTTAATACCTCAGACTATTACACCAGAACACATCTGTAACACTAAAATAGGACCAAGAGGGCCATATGACGGATCAGGTAATGTAGAACAGAGGGGTGAAACAAGGTTGCGTCACAGCTCCCCTGTTCTACAACCTGTATGTATATGATATCCCAGTGGCGATTACATCAGCCCAAAATTGCCCTCCCAAAACTGGCCAGGCATCTTGCCCAGTTCTTGCATACGCGGATGACCTGGTCATCTTCGATTATACATTCAGTGGCATACGCAGATCAGCACTAGCCCTATGGGAGCATGCGCATCATAATGGTCTGACAATTAATTTGGAAAAGACCCAAATTCTGAGGTTTACCAGCAAGAAAACAGCATGCCTAAGACTCACTATTGGCAAGGCTGAAATTTTGTACACTCCTTATTATAAATACCTTGGTATCAAATTCGACTTGAACAGCGATTATACCACATGCAAACAGGCGCACAATGCAAAAGCTGCTCAGGTTACTGCGCCGATATACAATTTTACGATAAATCAAGGTGGTACTACTTGGTGGGGTACCCGTCAATTGTATATCCAGGTCCTCACCCCAATGATCACTTACGGCTTAGAAGCCCCGTTACATGTCAATCTGAAATGGCTGCAGATCATTGAAGGTAAGTTCTGGCGGAAGATCCTGGACCTACAGGTCTGTGTCCCGATGTCTCTTATATGATTGATGTTGGGTTTAATCTCCCTGAAAGCAATTGTATTAAAAAAGAGAGATGATCTTTATTTGAAGATGTGCTATTGCCCAAAGAATGCTTTATTGACAGCCATTTGCCAGGAAACTATGAAACACCATTCCTCATGTGTATTGAAGGATACATTTTTTCACTGAATTATGCTGGACACCGAGAGGGGGAACTGGTTAGAGACTATGCCCATTAGAGTGCACTAAATAAATAGTTTGTGACACAGACTATATTCATTCAAGAAGCCGCAGAGCTATTTCAACCTCTGCCCGTCAAAGAGACTTAGGAGATTCATAATTTTACTGAGAGTAGCCCAACTTCCTACCCTGACAGGCATTATCAATAAGATCCCTAAGGAAGAGCGATATTGCAGACTATGTAAAAATCATGAAATCCTAGAGTCAGCTAAACACCTCCTGACTGAATGCTCTACACTGTCTCAAACGTATAAGTGTTTTTTGGCAAATATGTCCATAATCTGGAAACAATTGGGGAGTTATCTTTCTGGCTTTATTGCAGTAATACTACGAGTATTCGATTGTTCACTGCACTGTATAACATCTGGCTGAAAATAGAAATGGTGTTGGGCATCTCAATATAATTAAACTGATGTGTGCCAGTTACAATTGAGTCTTTTGTATATTAGTACCGAGTAGATCAAGGGGAATATCTCTTGTTTGACTGTGATGTGAGTGGCTTTATTTTATACAACTGCCACTTGAACACATGAGATTTAGATTCCCACTTTTTCTCTCTATATTCAACCATGGTATCTGGCTGTTAGACAGCCTCTCATTCGAAGTACACAATGCATTTTTTTGAAGTTTAAGGCAATTTGTATGCACAGTCATCCGTAGTTAGAAAGTATGCGTATGAGCTATGAACATGATTACTCACAGTTTGAGATGTATTGGTCTCAGATAATTTTCTACAGCTGGTATTTTTATTATCTGTCTTCTTTTTTCTCTTTTCTTTTTTAAAGTTTTGAATAGCAAATTAGTTGTGTTTAAAAGTGGATTTTGTACATTTTTATGTTAAAATGTGTAAAGTTTATTGTTTAAACTAAAACTAAAATCATATTTATAATAAAATTCAAATTAGGGCTTTACTTTCCGACAATCACTGTCCCATTATTGCCAGAGCTAGTGTTGGCTCGGGACTGGAGTATTGGAATTCTCTCTATGCAGGGGTGCCTAAAACTATCATCCATCAACTTCATGTGCTACAGAACAACATGGCGAGGATTGTTACTAGCACCAATAAATATGCGGATATCTCCCAGCTCAGAGAAATTTGCACTGGCTTCCCTTAAAGGGTCGGATCTCATTTAAGTTGCTTATGCTGACTCTGAGCCCTTTTTTAGTCTAGCTTTGTCTAGCTTTGTCCTATATACAAGATCGCTTCAAATGGCCCCTTTCTATTCGACCCTGCAGATCTATTACTTTGCACACTATTTCACTCATTGTTACAGGTGGTCTAGGCCTCTGGCAGATCCAGTGTGGTTATGGCTGCAAACTCTGGGATTCCCTTCCTAAAAGAATTTGCAGCATCAATAATTTGTCTTCAGCAAAAAAGTGAAATCTTTGCTTTATTGAACTTTGTTCTTGCCTGCATTCCTCTCTCACTCTATTAAGGATGTGAGGGTTTGCACAGCTGGAAACCTCCGGGTAAGAGTGCCTCTTCTGTATTTTCATTACATTTCATATGATATAGGGTCAAGGTATTATTTGATATCCTAGCTCATTCAGTTGTCTGTTTGGTTAAAAGGTATTCAATTATTTCCCCCTTCCCAATTCCCAATTTAAGAAACCTTTTGCCAATGGTTCTTGAATGGCTATCACCCGATAATTGTTTGGATTGAATTTATCACCACCTTTATATATTTGGATAATCACACTTCTCTTCCAACTATCTGAAATTAAGCTACATAAAAAGAATTGAACAAAAGGAGTAAACGCAACAAATCAAAAATCTGTATAAATGTTGAAGGAGTTAATTCCTAATTTACGTGACCTTGAGTTCTTCATTCTTTCCAAAATACTATTATAGTTGGGCAAAATGAGGCCCTTCCAAAATAACTAGATCTTTAGAGCAGTGGTCTTCAAAATATAGACGCAGTACAATCTCTGGCCACTGATTGCCACTGCTTGGAGAACCATTAAGACATGGGGCCTCATTACGACCCTGCCGGTCCGGAAAGAACGGTGGTGGTAAATCCGCCACCATCGTTCTTTCCGGACCGGTTGATTAAGAGTCCTGCAGGTGGGAGGCGTCACTCCCGCCAGATCTGACCTGGTGGGTTTAACACCACCCGCCTGCAGGCGGACATGGAAACACCGGCACCATTACAGCATGGTGCCGGTGTTTCCACTTCCCCATTCCCATGGAGACCTATGGAACTCCATGGGAATGGGGATTAACAGAATTCCACCTCCGGAATTACCGGGTCACCAGGGTTGTAATGCCCCAGTGATTCCGGTAATCACGGAAGGCGGAATGGTAATACGAGTCCGGCAGTAACCTTTCCCGGAATTTCCGGCACGGTTGCCGCCGGACTCGTAGTGAGGCCCATAGTCACTTTGATTTGGCACCATAAACATTTCACTCTGAACTAATGCAAGTTTGGAGGTGCAGTTAGGATGAAGGGCACTGTACCACAGATGGGATGAGAAAATTGACAGAAAAGGTGAAAGAGTAAGCAAACAGACAGAGCAGGAGAATCGACAGAAAATGAACAGGTGGGAGAAAAATGCAAGGGAAAAAGAGGTGAGACCAGGAGAGAAACAGTAGAGCACGAGTAGAAGACAGAAGTGGCAGTAGAAGGGAGGGAAAAAACAGAACGAGAGAGAGAAGAAGAACAAACAGGAAGGAGCAAAAAAAGAACAGTAGGGAAATAGAGAGACAAAAAAGGAGGGGGGAGAGGGAGAGAGAGAGAGAGAGAGAGAGAGAGAGAGAGAGAGAGAGAGAGAGAGAGAGAAAGAGAGAGAGA
This sequence comes from Ambystoma mexicanum, assembly GCF_040938575.1. Lineage (NCBI taxonomy): Eukaryota > Metazoa > Chordata > Amphibia > Caudata > Ambystomatidae > Ambystoma > Ambystoma mexicanum. Next base: position 747,674,429 of record NC_090923.1, on the reverse strand, counting down.
ATATCATAAAACAGAACCTCAGGGAAAGAGAAAAGATACTTAACAGATGGAAGGGAACAGAAGGGACCGAGAGGAGGGACCAAACAAAAGAAAGAGACAAGAAAGATAAACGAGAGAGAAAGAAGTCTGAGTAAAAAGGTTTTTGAGCGAAAGAAGAGAGATTGTAAGGTTAAAGAGGAAAGGAGGACGGTAGAAGAGACAAAACAGACGAGAAAAAAAAAAAAAAAAAGGAGGAGGATGGAGACATAGAAAGGGCAGGCCATTCAAGCAGGGTAAGAATGGTCATGGGCCGGAACAAGGAGGGATTAGGAAAAGAGGTGACGGGGGACAAAAATGTAAGGTAGCAGAAGAAAGAAGGCATTGACACTACTGCATAAAATAAAACAGGCAATATAATGTTGTGAGGAAGGCTGTGGCTTGGCGTCACTATGGAAATTCCATCATTGGTAAACAACCTTTTTAAATTGTGCAAAAAGCTATGCTGCCTCATACTCTTCACAAGATACAATCGGTACCAGCTCCCAACCCTTCCACCACACTATACCCGTCAACCTATCTTCATTTAAATTATGTCAACCTCTCCTGGACTTTTTCACCCTCCCAACAAGCAAAATGTTGAATAATGATTTAATTGAGATACATCCTAAAATAACCACATGTTACCTGTCAACGGTCAGCCACCCGTGGTGACCAGGAACTGGAGAGTCTATGCCACACCCCTCCTGCCCTGTAGAGCCCCATCCTACCAACTCTTCTTCAAGTCAATGTCATGGTGTGCAGTGAATCAGGGCACCTCAATATTGCAACATTTTGCTCAAGGGTGAGGCTTGGCATAACGAAGTATGCAGATCACCAAGTTAGAGAACATTTATAGTTAATGAATACAAGGTATTCCACTTATCTTGCTAGGGATAAGATCATATTCTGAGAATTATTAACATCAGTAAAATAATTCTGAAGGATCTGTGGCCAACATGGACTAATCTTAACAACAGTAAAGACAAATCAAGATGTAGGAGAGTTTACGGTGCTGGGCAGGTGCTAAATTTAAAGTAGATGGGAAAGCCTTCAAAGAAAATGTTTGTTGACATAGGTCTATACAGGAACAGTTTCAAAATGCAAAAGCATGAATCATTAAACTGGTCCTTCACATATTCTGTCAAATACAAATCGAAGCGCTGAGCTTCAAATACATACGCATTTTTTTTCCGCAGATTCCAGTTCTTCAGACGGATGCTCCAGTTGATGATGTTTTCCATATCATAAAAGTTAGAGTTCAGGTAGGAGAGAATTCTCTGCTTCAGCGGTTTTGGGGACGACCTGGCCGATGTGCTGGTATTCCGAGAGAAAACATCCAGAAAATGGGTGCATCTCCTTAGCTGAAGAGAATAACAGCGTTGGCATGGTTGAATAAATCAGTAACAGATCGCATTGTAACATTGAATATTTCAAGTAATGACAAACCTACGTAACGGAAACAGCTTCTATATGTACCCACTTCAGCCCCACTTGTAAGTAGTAATAACTATTTGTCACTTTGAGTTAATTTTGTTTCAAGTAAAGTTTTAATGCACATACAATTACATAACAATCAGTACGTAGGCGCCATAAGAATGACTGCCTTCAAAAGCCACTGTACAAAAGTACGTTACGACAAGCATCAAAAAAGAAATTTCAGCTTTTGCATAGTGAAAAGCATTTCTGTATTGGGGGCATTTGGGAAGAGATGAAGGGGGAAGGAATATGAAGATAAGAGAAGCAAAATGGAAGGAAAATGAAGAGAAAGCAGGTACAGGGTGAGCTGAACTGGGAAAGATGCTGACAGAATAAGGCATGCATGGGAGTAGGGGGAACAGAAGAGGTGCAGGTAGGATGAGTAGAAGCGGCACAGGCTAGAAGTATCACAGGGGATGGCACAGGAAGAGGTATCACCAAGAGGCAAACGTGACATGAATGAACAGAAGATCAACGTTGACACTGCTTAATCTGAGTAGGTGATTAAGCTAGCCAAGTCTTCCCCACATTTTGAAGTAGCAGTACTTATTTATCAAAGTATATCCATGACAGTACCAGCAGGGCAGTAAGGCCTGAAGGCAGCAGACCTCATATATAGTCGGACAGATGGGACAGGTCAATGCCAGTCACAGTCAATCAGCAAGCTGGGTAACGCCTCTATTAAAAAGCCTTCCGTTGACCTCAAAAATGTGTCTTATTCCAGACACACCATTTATACGTAAAATGTGGGACTTTGTAGCCATGAGAATATTAGAATTCTGTCCTTTGGATTACTACTCTTCAAACACAAAGATCCTCATAAGTGAAACTCAATGATTTACTCAAATACTGAATCTGTAGACTGTGGAGTTGACAGGGTGGACCCTTTTATTATGAGGAATTCATATTGATGACTGGGGGTGCGGCAAACTGAGCGTGGTTTACTTTTTATTTAGAACCGATGCAATATAACTTGCACGCGTGCAGAAAGATAACGCATCAAATCTATCAAATGTAAAAATAAAAAAGACATGTACCTTAAGATAAAAACATGAGAAATTCGTGAATCTCAATATAAATGCCTTTTTCACAATGAATCAGAACATAGTGGTGTCATGAGCACTACTCCCGAGGAGCCAGGACTGGCCCAGCGCCCCCGGAAGCAGACCCTTCTTCCACATCTCCAGACCCAGCAGACCCCTACAGGGGCCCTTTGCCATCAGGGCTGGGAGGAACTATTTCCTCTATTCAGGAACTCTTTTCTTACCTGGGTGGGGCCGGTGGAAGAACACACACCTGAAGCTCTTCTCTGCTATTTAAACCACGCCCGATGGAATATACCTGCTTCGCGTTATTCTGCATCAGCAGCAGGACGCTCACCGAGTCGGCTCCTGCATCCTGGCTCCTGACACGCCCGCCAGCACCCGGAACACCTGCAAACAGACAAGAAAAGAGAAGGCGAGCATTAGAAATTATACTTACCGGAATCCGGCCTCAGCAATCCTACCTCAGACGATCCTGCAAAGGAAAGGTACAAGATTAGCAGCGCTCTCAAACGCTCGCAGCCGCACCGCCTTGCCTTACCCATCCGTGGCCTCGCCAAACTCCACCGCGGCCACGACGCCAGCAGCATCTCGGCACCTGAAAGACAGAAAAAGACAGTCATTAGAGGTGCCCGCTCTAAAGCGGCCACGTTTCTTCCACTTACTTACGTGCCTCATCACGCGCGACAGCGGCTGTGTCGCCGGCAGCATCTCGGCACCTGTAAGCAGAAAAAGACAATCATTAGAAGTAAGCAGTCGCTTTTCTTTCACTTACCTTCCTCCACCGCGGCCACGACGCCAGCTACATCCCAGCACCTGCATAAGAGGAATACATGGTGAGCACTAACTAAGCACGGAGAACAAATACTCACCAAGAGACTTACCTGCTTTAGGTTTCTGGGCCCCGGCTCCTGTGGAGAAGACACTCATACTTACGGCTACCGCAGGAGAGACGAAAGGACACAGTGTCCGCAACTATTTCCCATCCAGTGACGTAACTGGATTCTACGCACCCCTGCACCTGAAGCAGGATGGAGAGCTCATCTTTACAATACCTAAGGTGAGAGCTCGCAGAAACCAAGTTGGGGGTCAAGAAGAGTGAGAAACGGGAGATTGGTGGGAACACATATCCACCCCAGCTGGTAATCAATCCCTTTTCTTCCACCTGCAGAAAACTTACTCTACAAGCCAGGCAATCCAAATTCGGAGGCCCCGTCCAGAGCATCTTCCGGGCCCTGCGCCTCACGATAGAAGAAACAGTAGCAGTCCAGTTCGGGTCAGCGTCTCTGTGGGAATCAGGTGAGCGTTACAGAACGCAAAGCCTACCAATAATCTCCTACCCAGGCCCTATGGAAACTTCTGATACAGATCAACTGGCCCAGCTACTGGGGGAATTAAGGGCTGACGTTCATGCTGCTCGCCAGGAGACGAACGCCCTCAGGAGAGAGTTAATAGTGTCAAAGGAACGAACTGACGACCTTGCCAGACAGTTATTACAGAGCCAAGCGGGGCAAACCCCTCTGCCCAATCCAGGGGGGAATTTTACCCCAGTTACTTCAACCAATCCCGTTCAAATCAACCTACCTGGAAATGTGCCACTGGCACCACCTGAACGTTTTGCTGGAGACCCTAAAAGATTTGCAGTGTTCATAAATCAATGCCGATTGCACTTTCTCTGCAGGCCCACGGCCTTCCCGAATGACCAGACCAAGGTAGCATTTGTACTTTCGTATCTTAGCGGCAGTGCCGCCGATTGGTCAATTCCACTGGTTACACAAGATGATCCAATCCTTCGGAATTTCCAAGCCTTCCAGACGAGTATGGAAAGACTTTTTGCAAGGCATTCCCAGGGGCAGGCCCTGGACAATGAACTCCTTTCCCTACGACAGGGCAACCAGGATCTCTTACCCTACATTGCATCCTTCAATAGGTTAGTTGTGGAAACTGGATGGCCCGAGGAGAAAAGAATCACGCTATTTCACCGAGGTCTACGCGGCAAACTCAAAGACGTCCTGGCCCAGGCCGTAAATCCACCTCAGGACTGTTCGGATTATATTGATTTGGTGGTCCAATTAGATCACAGGCTTCAAAATAGGAAGGCGGATCGATCCCGGTTTGAAACCCGAATCTTCACTAAGACTCAGAGCAACTCCAAAAGTGTCGATGGCACCGAACCTATGCAGATTGTGGTTGTAAAGGGCCCCTTAACCCAGAAAGAGCGTGACAGAAGACGGCAAATGCAACTGTGTCTCTATTGTGGGAACTCGGGACATTTCCTTCGAGATCGCCTCCGGGCCGGTAACCCATACCACTACTGAAGGGACATTACTAGGCCAGGACGGGCATCGGGAGGTAATAGTGTTCGACGTGATCAAGGCTCCGCAATTTCAAATAATTCTGGGAATCCCTTGGTTGGAAAAACACAATCCTCAGATTGATTGGCGAGCAAAGACGATAACGTTCCCAGAGTGTGCACAAACCTGCTATCTACGATCAGACATTGGCCTAGCGTCAGTAACGGCCGACAGTTTGCAATTACCGCTAGAGTATCGAGAGTTTCAAGATGTTTTCCAAAAGGAACAGGCTAGCACCTTACCGCCCCACAGGTCATACGATTGCCAGATAGATCTACTACCCGGTGCAACTCCTCCTTGCAGCAGGATCTACGCCCTTACCGAGCCCGAGAACCTTCACCTGCGACAGTACCTGGGCCAGTACTTGGCCAATGATTTTATTCGTCCATCGAAGTCCCCTGCATCCTCGGCTCTGTTCTTCTTTTTTTGGCACGGTGACCTCAGAACCTGTATAGACTACCGCGCTCTGAATCAGATAACGGTAAAAAATAGATACCCTTTACCTCTGATCCCGGAACTCCTTGACCAGGTGAAGGATGCTTGCATATATACAAAACTAGACCTACGGGGGGCTTATCACTTGGTATGGATCAAGGAAGGCGATGAATGGAAGACAGCGTTTCGCACTAAATATGGGTTATTTGAGTACCAAGTGATGCCTTTCGGACTATGTAATGCACCGGCCGCCTTCCAATATTTTATGAATGATGTCCTCAGGGAGCTCATTGACGTCTGTGTTGTCGTCTACATAGATGACATTCTTGTTTACTCCTCTTCGGAAGCAGATCACCGAAATCATGTTAGAACAGTACTTGAAAAACTTCGCCAACACAAACTATTTGTCAAACTTGAAAAATGTGTTTTCCATGCCACTGAAGTCGAATCTTTGGGTTTTATCCTGACACCCAAAGGAGTCCACATGGACTCGCGAAAGGTGGACGCTATTCTCAAATGGCCATCACCTACTTCTGTAAAAGGCGTTCAGAGCATGTTAGGCTTTGCCAATTTTTATCGCAAATTAATTCCGGAGGTTTCACGAGTGGTACAACCCATCACGGCTCTCTTAAGAAAGAATAAACGTTTTGAGTGGTCTGAAGAAGCTGAACAAGCCTTCCAAGAGCTAAAAGCCAAGTTTACTTCTGCGCCAATACTGAAGCACCCACGCCCAGATCTCCCTTATATCGTCGAAACTGACGCATCCAGCTTAGCAATGGGAGCGGTCCTCTCACAAAGAGACCCAGAGACTAACCAATTACATCCCGTGGCGTTCTGGTCTCGAAAATTCTCGGCGCCTGAGGTTAACTACGCCATCACAGACAAGGAACTGTTAGCTATTAAATCCGCCTTTAAGGCCTGGCGTCATTATCTCCTTGGGGTCAGACACACCATCACGGTGATCACCGATCATCGGAATTTACAGTATCTGAAAACCGCCAAGGCTCAATCCTCTCGACAGCTCCGCTGGGCCCTGTTCTTTGCCGAATTTGACTTTGTGATCACTTACGCCCCGGCAGCAAAAATGGCAAAGCAGATGCTCTTTCCCGGATTGGAATGGGAGACACCATTGTCAACCCAGAGCCTGTACCAATAATTCCTGAACAAAGGATCTTGGGCCTGATTTCTTCACAATCCATCGAGAACATTGAGGCAAAAGTTAAACAATTTCTGAACCCAACAGACTTGCAGAACTGGCTACAAAAAGGAATGGATTTCACTTTAAACAATGACTTGCCTTATTTCCGAGGACGATTATTCCTACCACACGCCGATTTGCAAAGGCAAGTAATCTCCTGCTATCACGATTCATTGATAGAGGGCCACCCCGGCATTGCCAAAACAGAAGAGAAAGTGAGAAGACAATTCTGGTGGACTTCGTGGAGAAAAGACATAAAAGAATTTGTGATGTCCTGTGGTGTGTGCGCTCAAAACAAGGGTCAAAAGAAAAGACCGGCTGGTCTTCTCCAACCATTAGACATTCCACCATCTCCCTGGCACACCCTTTCTATGCATTTTATCACAGACTTACCCTCCTGCTCCGGGTACAACACTATTCTCGTTATTGTGGATTTGTTTTCCAAGATGGCCCACTTCATTCCGTTAAAAGGCTTACCCTCAGCTTCGGTACTAGCCAGAGAATTCCTTGAAAACATTGTCCGGTTACACGGATTCCCATCGGTACTAATCCCAGATAGAGGAAGCCAGTTTATTTCCCATTTTTGGCATAGTTGCTGTCAATTGGCTCAAATCGATGTAAGACTCTCAACCAGCCATCACCCCCAGACCGATGGTCAAACTGAAAGAACTAACCAGACTCTCGAACAATATTTACGATGCATGCTACAACAGTCAGAGAGCAACTGGAAGGACATCCTTTGGATAGCTGATTATGCATACAATAATTCCGTTCACTCTGGAACCGGGCAAAGCCCCTTCTACACTTTGTATGGAATTCATCCTCGAACTTCCAACCTCGATCCACCTCAAGATCTTGGAACACCCGCCGTGGATCAGTTACACACTGCTATTACCAAAGCCTTCAAAGAAGCTGCTGCACATTTACAACAAGCTAAAGAAAGGTACAAGAGAGGAGCAGATCAACACCGAAGCGAGGCCCCTCAATACCAGATTGGGGACCAGGTCTGGTTGTCCAAACACTTATCACTCAAAGGACCTCGCACTTTTAATCCCAAATATCTGGGGCCATATCCAGTTACGGCCATAATAAACCCAGTGGCCGTTAAACTAGGATTGCCAGCTCATTTGCGAATACATCCTGTTTTTCACGTATCGCTTTTGAAACCCATGCAATCTGGAACCAGACTAACCAAACCTCCAGAACCAATTCAAGTGAATGGAGAACCTGAATTCGAGATTAAAAACATTTTGGACTCTAAGATCATCAGATCAAAGCTGTTCTACCTGATTGACTGGAAGGGTTACGGGCCTCAAGAGAGGTCATGGGAACCCTATGACCACGTCCATGCTCCTCGTCTAATCAAGAAATCTCACCGAACCTTTCCAGTTAAACCAAAACCCCCGGGGAAGACAATTTTGGGAGGGGCCTTGAGGGGGGTGGGGGGGGGGGTGCTGTCATGAGCACTACTCCCGAGGAGCCAGGACTGGCCCAGCGCCCCCGGAAGCAGACCCTTCTTCCACATCTCCGGACCCAGCAGACCCCTACAGGGGCCCTTTGGCGCCAGGCTCATAAATGACTTCAGTCCCGGCGCCATAGGCGCCGGGCTCATATTGATAAACTGTGTAATAATGCTTGGGTGGACTTACCTGAGGCAGACCATGCTGCATACTTACCCAGAACAATCCAGTCTGGCTGAAGTCCCCAGCCATCAGGGCTGGGAGGAACTATTTCCTCTATTCAGGAACTCTTTTCTTACCTGGGTGGGGCCGGTGGAAGAACACACACCTGAAGCACTTCTCTGCTATTTAAACCACGCCCGATGGAATACACGTGCTTCGCGTTATTCTGCATCAGCAGCAGGACGCTTACCGAGTCGGCTCCTGCATCCTGGCTCCTGACACGCCCGCCAGCACCCGGAACACCTGCAAACAGACAAGAAAAGAGAAGGCGAGCATTAGAAATTATACTTACCGGAATCCGGCCTCAGCAATCCTACCTCCGACGATCCTGCAAAGGAAAGGTACAAGATTAGCAGCGCTCTCAAACGCTTGCAGCCGCGCCGCCTTGCCTTACCCATCCGTGGCCTCGCCGAACTCCACCGCGGCTACGACGCCGGCAGCATCTCGGCACCTGAAAGACAGAAAAAGACAGTCATTAGAGGTGCCCGCTTTAAAGCAGCCACGTTTCTTCCACTTACTTACGTGCCTCATCACGCGCGACAGCAGCTGTGTCGGCCGGCAGCATCTTGGCACCTGTAAGCAGAAAAAGACAATCATTAGAAGTAAGCAGTCGCTTTTCTTTCACTTAACTTCCTCCACCGCGGCCACGACGCCAGCTACATCCCAGCACCTGCATAAGAGGAATACATGGTGAGCACTAACTAAGCACGGAGAACAAATACTCACCAAGAGACTTACCTGCTTTAGGTTTCTGGGCCCCGGCTCCTGTGGAGAAAAGACACTCATACTTACGGCTACCGCAGGAGAGACGAAAGGACACAGTGTCCGCAACTATTTCCCATCCAGTGACGTAACTGGATTCTACGCACCCCTGCACCTGAAGCAGGATGGAGAGCTCATCTTTACAATACCTAAGGTGAGAGCTCGCAGAAACCAAGTTGGGGGTCAAGAAGAGTGAGAAACGGGAGATTGGTGGGAACACATATCCACCCCAGCTGGTAATCAATCCCTTTTCTTCCACCTGCAGAAAACTTACTCTACAAGCCAGGCAATCCAAATTCGGAGGCCCCGTCCAGAGCATCTTCCGGGCCCTGCGCCTCACGATAGAAGTAACGGTAGCAGTCCAGTTCGGGTCAGCGTCTCTGTGGGAATCAGGTGAGCGTTACAAGTGGTTAGGGCTCTCTTTCAAAATGCACTTGACTTGTAAAGAGGTTTTCAGTCAACAGAAGGCAGGTAAAATGAGTAAACTCAACCTTTGCAGTCAGCATCTGCAGAAATAGCCTTGAGTTTATGGTCCGATATGTCTCGGAGATAGTACATATAATCTCCTGATGTTTGAGGACCTGACCAGAAGAGTTGCGGTCAGTAGGAAAACAAGGATAAGCTAAATTCCTAAAGCTATTTAGGAGTTTCAATCGTGCAATAAAGTGGGAGACTTGTAGATTGGAAAGTTGCAAGGGAACAAATGTTATCTTGCCCTTTGTATTTAAATTATATATCTCTATCTCGCGCCAAAACCACAGGCATCAAGGCGCCACAAACAAAAACATACGAACAAAAAATACAACATAAACATACCCCCTATAGATCAACATAACAATAAACAAAGAGAACCAAACAGAAATCAAGTCTGTTATTCAGTCAAAGACTCCTAAAACCGCACTACTTAGGAGCAGAGTCAGCTACCAACTTGAAGTCCGATGAAGCTCTGCAAAGGTCATTAGAGGAGGACAAATAGGATGGTAAATTGCTTTTGTCGCGCCCCACCAGTATACAACCCCTATCCTTTTGGGTGCACCACTGGTCGATCTTAATCCTTCCGATAATCTTAAGGTCAGACACTCTTACAACATCCAGCCCAGTTTCCTGACACAGCCATGCAAGCACCTTATTCCACAGGGCATCTCTGGATTCGAAACCTGCCATGGTCTACACATTGGTAATGACAACATTTCTATGTTTCATTATATTCTTCCTCACAAAGTCATCGGCAATTGGAGGCATAGAGGTTTTACCAACATGCAGCCATCTAAGGAAATAGTGTTTAGGGTTGGGAACATACTGTTGGGAAACAATGTACAGAGGTCCAAGTCAATTCTGCTGAGTGAGCCCGCGAGGTTGACCTAGGTATTGGTGCTTGCTGTCCCCTCAAGATGAACGAGTTAGATGGTATAGCTTGCAAATTAGACAAGTCTTTCCGACGTTCCATAGAATCACCATTTAAAGGCTGTATCGTAGTTCTTAGCTCAAAATTCATCCCTCAAATGGAGATTAAAACCTTGCGGGGCAAAAAACTCACATTGGGTCGTTTGGGATCTCTGAGATATTGCATTTTGAGTGTCGTCCTTTTACTGAATAGTAGGATGATCCCATTGACATGGTTTATCAACTTTTTCTGCCCAAGAATGTACACCAACGTTATCTACCACATCCATCCATGTAAAGAAGTGAGAGAGATTGTTCCATAGATTCAGTTCCCCAATTATAAACATTTTGCAGGACTTCTATGAGCCAGTTGGTATGGTTGCTCATCTCTTTGTTGTAACATCTCTATGGAGAACTGCAAAGAAGACTCAGCAGTAGCTAACTGAATATTATCCAAGGTCAATTTTCCATGGATTAATCCAACACTATTAGCCGCAGAAACATCTAAAGTGTGTAAAGGTGACATTGAAACATCGAGCCCTTGGTCACGATTTTCCAGGATAGTATTCTTGGGAGGGGCACCCCAGCTCTCCAGTATGAGCTGACAACTCAGCAGATAGTTTCACATTGATTTATGGTGAGACTGGCATCATCAAGAGAATCAGATCTTGTGTTTAGTAATCTCTGCCGTCTTCAGGCACTCAAGGCCAATACATCTGTTAAACAAGTGTTCTTATATAGGGGGAGTTGCATCTAAAGTCGCCGGTAATATGTGCATTTTCCTAGCTTTAGCTCTGTTGGTAATCATATTAAGCAAGACTAAGAGACAGAAACAATTTGTCCAACTACGCAACTGCACTGCCCACCAAATATTCACCCAGCAATTATGGCATGTAACAAGGCAGCAATCCCACAACACTACTAGCACCTGGGGGCAAGTACTTAGAAAAGCTTATAAACAGGGCCTGATATCACCGCCCTAAAGCCTCAAAGAGTACCCTCTGTCTCTCATTCATCGCGTCTCACCACACGACCAAATCTAGTCAAAGGAGACCATTGCGATACAGCCTCAGGAACCAGGCAGCCTCTTTTTCACGTGTGCTCTCTTACTCTTGTTCTTCTCGTGCTTCAAAGGCTTCAGAGCAGAGCCACAGAATGCGGGCCACTACGACTCTCTCCACACACAAGGAACACCAGTATAGAAACACTAGAGGAAGGGATCATACACTGTCAAGCCACGCTGCGCTGCAGCCACTTCCGACGGAACGGTATAGATGTCTATTGGGGATTACCACCACACATCTTTAGAGGGGGTTAGTCATTTGTTCAATTAAGTGTTGTTCCAGGTCATCAGAGGTTTTATGTAGCCGCATAAACTTGGAAGGTTTTTAGAGACAACAGGAGTCTCTGGAATGGAGATCGTAATCTATGGTTCAAGGGAAATCCCATTTAGGCAGACCTTCCATTTGCTAAAATACGTCAGCGAGACCATGTGCAATCATACTTAAATTTTAATGTTTTAGGCAAGTTATTGCTAGCAATGAATTATGTTTTCAATACTAATGTTTAAACAATACACCAATGTCAGGACCTACCACACCAATCCCAAGAAGATGTGCGTTTTGCATATGATCTGAAGATAATAATGAAGATAAGCCTGACCACTGAAAATGGAAGAATTGGGGAAAGATGGGATTTCTTTAACAAGATTTTGTCTAATCATATTTGGTGGGTGGAGAGTAATAAATGTATCTGGGAGTGTTTCAAATTGTTGCAAAAAGTATATAAACTGCCAAGTGATGTTGTATTGTTGAGACTTGGGTTAGTTTGTTCCTGCAACACCATTGAACGGTTCCCCGGAGCTTTTGTACAATAAACTTGCTTCATGTACAACCGTGTGCTCGGTTCTTAAGTGGTGGGCCTGTTTTGGGTTAAGCCGATTAAAAGTCGACCACCACATTTGGCGAGCCAAGGTAGGAGCCTAGGCGTTCTGAAACATTGAGGGGGTCTTCTATCCACACCTCTCAGCTATGGCACCTCACGACGGGGATGAAGCCTTCCGTGCATGGTGAAAAAGAGGTCTGCGGAAGCCATATTGGTCAAAGGTCCGTCTGCTCCCCTGAGACGTGGTGCCACAGCTTAGTTGTGCGGACTGATTTCACGAAGCACACATCGGAGCACCTTTGGTTCACAGGAGTACACGGTTGGGGGTGTAAAGCAAGAGTGGTAATGGGGGTAGAAAAGGGGTTGTTTCCTTGACTTAAGGGGTTTTGTTTGGAATTTTCTTTTGGGCGTAAGGGTAGACTTGGAATGTGGGTGTGAGATTAGTTGAGGTTGCAGGGTTTAGAAAAGTGGATGTTTTTTGATAGAGTGATTGCACCGTTTGTGCTACAAGTCCTTTGTTTATATTTTTTACTTTGTAATTTTAGGAGTTATGAGGGGGTATCTTACCCCGCACGCCCAGTGTGAAGCTTGTCTGATACCACTTAGCTTGCGTGTCTGGTTGGCTGGAGCCCTCACTTGAAGGTGGGGTGGTAGCTTAGGGTAAGTCTAACCGTAGATACCTTGCTGAAGTAGGTTTTGCCATTCTTTTGTATTTGCAGTGCGGGCAGAACCCCTCACCTTGATTTTTCTCGTAGTCGAAGTAGTAAAGGGAAACTTCCTGTAGTCAGGAAAAGACGGTTTTGTAGTAGAGAAGGCCGTACTTGTGGTAAAGAGAGCGAGAGCAGCAGTGCTGTAGTGGAAAGCATTGCGCCCCATCCTATACTCGAATGGTGAGGATATCTCGGAAATATTGGCTGGCAAGTGTTTTTGATAAGATGTCATCTTCTGTGTACGAGTCAGAAGTAGAATTAGAGTAAACCGTGAAGGGAGTTATAGGCAAGTACAGTGAATGAATGTGAAGAACGACTAAGGAATTGGGAAAAGGTAAAATGGGTGCTCTTGGGTGAAATAGACGGGTTAGGAGATGTAGCAGCTGGAGTAGACCATGAAGGAGGAGAGGAATGGGATGTCAAGCAAGGAGAGCAGGTTGTAGGCACCCTACCTCCTGCTCCAGTAGCAGCGATAGAAAACACAGCATGAAACCAACAGACACGCCAGGGTACTCGCATGGCTGTAGTAAGTAATAGGGGAGATATGGAGTAAGCCCCAGTAAAAACATGTATAACTCAGTTTCCCTTGCTCCAGAAGGGTCTGGGAAGGCCGTATTATGTATCATTGTCACACCTGGATCAGAATAATTTGATGAAGACACTTCCTTCGCTCACTGCAGGGCCAGGGAAGTGGTTTTATGCATTAGAGAAACAGACTGCTGGCGTCATTTTGGGTATAAGGGACATGAAATGTTATTTGCGGCGCTAATGGGGGAGCGGTCAGACTAACTTTGGAAGAGACTGGGGTATCCAAGAGTTCAGTTGGATGATGATCCTGCCACACACACAGTTAATTCAGGAAATGTGGAGGGCAGAAATGGGAGAAGCAATGGACAAAAATGTGGCAATTTTTGCCACATGCTGAAGAAGGGACTTTTGAAAGAAGTAGGGATGGAGGCCAAGAGTTGGCCAGAAATTCAGGCACACATTGTGCATTTCTGCAAGAGAAGACAGGAAAAAGAGGAAGTATGTAGAGCAGGCACAAAAATCAGAGGCTAAGGTCTTTCAAAAGAAATCGGCAAAGATTTGTTTAGACGGGGAAGTAATTACAATTTCTATGGAGGGACAGCAGGAGCAACCGGGACAACAAGGACTCAGTGAACTGGGTATGACGCAGGGTTGGGTGGACAGTTATGTTCCCGGTCCAAGACCCAATGAGAGGGTTTCTGAGGGGCAGAGGAGGATTTCCATGGGGAAGTGGGTCATTTGCCGGGTTCGGAGGAATGGGTCCCCGGTTTAATGGGCCAACAACACTTGTGTACAGGGGCGTTATGAATTACATATCGTATCATATCAAAACAGGAAATAATCATGGAGGATTTTATGTGATTCAGTGTTGTTCGTGTGGAAGGTTGGGGCACGTGCCATGAGATTGTCGTGAACGCCCTCAGTACTATATGGGAGCTCAACAGATACAAACCCGACCCTGCCAAACGTCCTAGGTCCTGTGCAATTGCAGCAGGCACAGATTGAACAGAACACAGCAACATGGGGCTGCACAGACCCCACCGACCATACCAGCACAAGCATCAGTGCAGACATGGGTCAAGAATCCTATACCCCACCCCAAAGAACAGTTACGCACTACACTGGAGCGAGTGTGCTGGGGGGGAAATCCTTTTTTTCTCCCAGTTTCTAATATGTACCAGGAGTAGGACAGCCCACAGGGATCTCTGACATGTCCTGTCCTGACCATTACCACCGATCTGGAAGAGGAACCCTGTATAGGCGTGCATGTAGGTGACTTAACGTTCTCATTTATGGTCGACACTGGAGCTACCTAGTCCTGTATTAAGAAAGGCGAGTTCCCCTTGTCAGGCAAAACAATGAACATGCAGGGATTCTCTGGGGCTGTCCCGTCGATTCCTTATACCGAGAATCTTCGTAACAAGGTTGGTAATCAAAATGGGTCAGCCTCTTTGTTGTGTTGTATTGTATGGATACCCCAGCAAATCTTTTGGGAAGTGACATCCTGAGAGAATTGCAGTTGTTGATTGCCTTCACGGAGGAAGGTATTGTATGCTCAACCTCAGGGTTGTATACAGTTAGGGGATCAGTGCTATTTCAGACATATTGTAGTGATGGTTTTGTTGAGTTGGGTCCCGGGGATCAGAAATCAGGCCTGGCAAGTACCATTTGAGTTTTTATTTCGGCCTGATGTGCCACAGGAAATAACGCCAGGTGGCGATGTTACAATTATCTTTTAGGCTGTAGGGAAGAAGAAGAACAGGGTGGTTCTTTCAGGCACAGATGAGGAAGGCGGAGAGTGGCACGCAGTTCTGTGCATCTATCCAACCTTATCGCTAAGGGACACGTCTGATGAGCAATTGTCGTAGGACATAGGAGAGATGGTCTTTAAAATTGGGGTGCTTTGCCAGATAGCGATAGTTGATTTAAAGAATGCATTATTCTCTGTTCCCTTACACCCCGATTCTCAGTACCTCACAGCGTTTACGTATCATGGTCAGAGATTCAAAACACCAGGGTGCCCCAGGGGTACTGTGAATCTCTGAGTATTTTTAACATGGTGGTTTAGATGGATTTTGGGAATTTACGTGTGTCCAATACCTTAATTCAGTATGTGAACGATTTATTAGTCTGCAGCACTTCAGAGGAGCAGTGTCGAGGAGACTCAGCGCTCCTCATCCTGCTCCTCACCCTGCTTGCAGGGAAGGGATATAAATCGGATAAGGAGAAATTGCAATACTGTCAGAAGGGAAGTAATTTATTTTGGGCACGTAATAATAATTACCCGCAGAAAGGAAGGTAATGCGAAAAGTGAGTGATCCGAGAGAATGGGGACTTGCTTTTGGGAACTCAAGGTTGCGATCAGCAATGCTCAGATCCTGGCGACCGCAAATTACAAGAAGCCATTCTTTCTATTTTCCCATTCAAACGGGCAGATGACAGCGGTCCTGGCCCAGCAGACATCGCTAGGCCACAAAGGTTTAGCGTATTACAGCAGACTCCTAGACACAGTGATGCAGGGACAGTTCCCTTGTGAACAAGCTCTGGCGGCAGCAGCTTTTGCAATTCAAACGTTTTCAACCATTACGATGGGTTGCCCGGTGACACTGTATGTAGAGCATGCAGTCTTTGCAATTGAAGAAAAGTTTAAATCCACATTGATGACACAGAGTGTCAGGGTATGAGGTTATCTTATTAAATTCATCAATTCCTCCCGTGCAATGTCAACTAGTAAATCCTGCAACATTTGTAGCAGAGCCGGTGCAGCCTAAAGATATTTTTCATGATTGTGCTACGTTATAAGGGATAAGAGGAAAAGAGGGTGAAAGTGAAAGAGGATGCCCTGGAGGGGGTGAGGTGATTTTTGGTTATGGGTCTTCAACCATCAACCAAGAGACGGGAGAGGCGTACACGGGCGCAGTAGTCGTGGGTCTTGTGGATGTGGAGTACCAGGTCAGAATGAAAAAACTGTTTCCTTCTCATTACTCTGCACAAGCGGCAGAACTGGTGGCACTTATAGAGATGCTAGAAATGTGTACAGGAAAGGCGGTCACGGTTTAGTCAGACTCTGCGTACGTCACATCCATGGTCCATTCTGGGTTCTTTCCCCTGTGGTCCGTTACCTGCTTATGCCTCCTGTGCACCCCTTCTGTGTTAACCCTCCCACTCCAGTGCTTCCCGTGGTGCGTGGCTCTGGGCTGTGCATTCTCTCCTCCCTCACTCTCCCCTCTTGCCTCCTTACACCCTGTATGGTGCTCTCAATCTCTCCCATCTTCTCAAACTGCTACTCCATCTCTTATCCTATCTCTCTCATTAAGTCTGGAAGAAGAAATGTCAATGGGGATATCCTAGTCTCCAACCCAGGCCTCCCTACCGCCGATACCTACACCAGTCCTTCCTCCAGACAGACTCTCACCAACATCCTCTTTGCCGTTCCCTGTCCACACCGGAGGACCCCTCATATGGTCCCTGTTCTCTCTCCTTACTCCTCCTCTCCCATTAATGGTGGCGCCTGGTCCGAGGTCCTCTTGGCCTACTTCCAATCCTCTAAGACCATCAACAATGTCGATCTTACTGTTACCATCATGGTCCAGGGCCCTCAGCCCAATCTCCTCCTCCTTGATAGGAGTCTCCTGCGCCATATCAACTTCCTCCCTTCTCCTGCTACTCCCTCTACCCCCTATGGCACCTCCATCCACTGCCTCTTTCCACTCTCAAGTCCCTCAGTCGCTTCTGTTGGGTGTACCTCACTCCTGTACCCCACCCCGGTAGTCAAGTGGCAACTTGCTCCACATCGCTACTCTTAACTCTCATTCTGCTGTCAAAACCTCCTCTGACATTGCCACCTCCTCCAAGACCTTGACGACGATGTCCTCGCACTCACCGAGAATTGGCTCATGGCCAGCTCTGTCACGAGTTTTGATACTCTCCTTCCGGAGGGCTACAAGATCCTCTCAGTGTCCAGAATCAACTGCCCGGAGGTGGCGTGGCTGTGATCTTTCCTAAGTGGGCCCTGCTTCTGTCATTCCTACGCAGGCCTATTCCTCCTTTGAATGCCTGGTCTGCAGGCTCTCTCTCTCCTGGCAGCTCTCTAAGGGTTTCCACCATCTTCAGGCCACCTGGCCTCATCACCCTATTCCTCTCTGAACGGGCTGACCACTCCTCTTCTCTCCTTGCCTCTACCTCTCAACTTCCCCTACTTGGAGATCTCAACATCTATCTGGATACTTCTAATCCCTCCTCTGTGCTCTTCCGGAACCTTTGCGACTCTCTCCCTCTTCATTCTACCCTCTGATCGGACACAATCTGCCAGACACACCTTGGATGTTTTCATCTCCTCAGGCATCCCGCTCTCTAACCCTCTTACTATTCCACTCTCTTGGACCGACCACTTTCTGCTCTCCTCCCACCTGAAACTTCTTTTCCCCTAGGTAAGGCCCTCGCCTGCACTGCCAGCCTCCTTCTCCGTAATTCGGCTTATGAAGCAAGTGTCAGTGGCCGCCTTTGGCTCCACTTTCTCTGCTCCTCCTACTTCTGTAGCTGACTCCCGGCCCGACACAGCACTCTAACCTGCATCTTTCCATCTCCAACACCTTGGACATCATTGCCCCTGTCATGAGAGTCTATCTGAAGCCTACCCCCAAATGCAATTCTTGGTAGGACTCTGACCTCGCCACCCTGAAACGCATGTGCAGGGTGGCTTACAGGAAGTGGAGGGCTTCGGGCGCATCCTCGGACAAACTGGCCTACCACCTACTCTAAAGGCAATACAGACTCTTCTCAATAAGAGGGTCAATATCCAAGCCCATGTCTCTGCGGCATCTAATAACATGGCTGTAATCTTTAAAATTGCCAATTCTACGGTAATCTTCACCTCTCCGTTTCCCTCCGAAGCCCTCTGTACAGCCTTAGCATCTCATTACACTGCTAAAACTCAGGACATCCTGTCTTCACTTTCTTTTTTATTTCTGTCTCTCCCTTCCCCAGAACCCCTTTTGTCGCATCTCCCTCTCCTCTTCCTTTCTCCTCCTCCTCCTCTCTGACAACACCTGGCGAGGATTCCAGACAAGTCTGATCTATTAAAGTGTCATCCAAACAAGTGTTCCCCTGCCCCTCCAGAACTATTTAGGACCATGTTTCCAACCTCAGACCTGCCTTGTCCGATTTCTGTAATAATTCTTTCGCCATTGGATCTTTCCCCTCTCTCCTCAAGCACTCCCTTGTGCACCCTCTTTTAACCTATCACCCTCTCTTAACCTATCACCTGATTTCTAGCACTCCTTTCCTGGGCAAACCTCTGGAAAAGCTGGCACGCTCCCAGCTTACTCTACACGCTGAAATCTGTTGGTAGTCTCCATGACCATCAGTCTGGCTTCAGAGCAGCCAGAGGCACGGAAACTGCTCTCCTGAACAACCGTGAAGATACGCTTTTTAATCTCAACTCCAGCTCTCCCTCTGTCCTCATCCACCTTGACCTTTCCTCTACTTTTGAAATGGTGAATCACGCCACTCTGATCAATCAACTCTGTGAGAACCTGGGCATCACGGATCAGTCCCTGGCATGGCTGACCTTCCTCCTGGACCGACCCTCCCAGGGGTCCCTCTCTCGGGGTCTCTCTCTGTGGTGTCCCCCAGGGCTCTATCCTCTCACCCTGGAAAGTCTATCTGGCCCCTTTGGCCCACCCGATGTCCACCTTCTCGTCTAACTTTCAATGTTATGCAGAGGACACTCCACTCTCTTTCAGGCTCCCCACAACCTCCTCTCCTTGTACTGTATTGTATTGTATTGTATGCTAGATTTATAAAGCACGGAAGGAACCGAAGGCATCCAGGTGCTAGGCAGCAAGCTGCTAGAGAGGGAAGCAGGGAAAGCAAGCTAAAACAGAAGTGTTTTCAACTGCCTGCAAAAGGCAGATAGAGTCTGAATACACCTAACATGCAGCAGGAGCGCGTTCCACAGTGTGGGAGCCAGCACTGAAAAGCATCTGCTAACTAGCCGGGAGCACCGAAAGCGGAGGACAGTCAGCAAGAGCTGGTCAGTCGACCGAAGATTTCTCTTGGGTTGATAAAGGGTCAGCCTTGACTGAAGAAACAAAGCCCCTGTGGAATGGATGGCCCAATAGATCACACACAAAATTTTGAACTCTACTCGAGACTTTAACTGTGTGCCCGCTGCGCTGTGTCCGTGGCGCAGGCAGTAACTGTGGCACATAAAAGCTGCTCCTTCCTCGCTCATTCCTGATCATCTATCAATGATTCAGGATTGGTGCGCCTCCAATGATCTCCGTTTTACTGGCAGCAAGACTGAGAACCTTCTCATTGGGCCCCCTGCTCCAGCTTTCCCTCTCTCGCTCTGGCTTTCCTCCCTGGGTCCTCTTCCCTCGCCGTCCTGCGATGCAAAAAACCTTGATGTCAATCTTCGATTCCACGCTCTCCTCCTCTCCTCACATCAGGGTCCTAGCCGGGAAGTCCCACTTCCAGCTGCACCGCCTCATAGGTATTCTTCCTTTTCTCACCTTCCCCCAGTAGCTCACTGTCTCCAGAGCCCTAGTTCTCTCCAAGCTGGACTACTACAACAGCCTCTTTCTCAATCTTCCCAACTCTACTCTTCGCCCCCTTAAATGAATTCCGAACAGGACTGCAAGACTTATCCTTGGCCTCAAGCCCAGGGACCACATCTCTCCTGCCCTGAAATCTCTCCACTGGCTCCCGCTTGCAGCAAGGATCGAGTTCAAGACCCTCTGCATCATCAACAAGGCTTTCTGGGGCCCTCCCCATATCCAACTCTCGCTATCTAAATACCTTCCTTCTAGAGTCCTTCTCCAAGCAGAGAGTGGGGGGTAGATCGCTCTCCTCTGCAGGTGCCTCCCTCTGGAACGGCCTCCCTGCCCCTCTCAGACTTGAGCCGGACAACCTGAAGTTCCAGAAGCGGCTCAAGACCTTCCTTTTTCTCCTATGCTTTCTCTCCCACTTCCTTGCTAACCTGTCTGCGGCACAGACTGGTCGTCGGGTACCCTCAGAGTCTCACTGGATACCAGGCTCCTCCTTGACCAGTCTTCCCTGCACTGCCTCCTGGCCTACTTCAAACTTAGAGGCTGTACTGTAAGCCCTACAGCCCACATGCCTCCTTGCACTTAACCAGAGCCGCGCTGCCCCGCATGCACTTACTCAGAGCCATGCACCATGCTTATCGCACTTGCTTCTACATTTCCCCCGCACTTTCCCCCTCTACTTCTCATAATCGCACTTACACGATCCCAATATTACGAGCCCTCGTAGGAACATTGTATTGTCTCCACTCTGTTATCCGCTCCCTTTAATTGGGGGTCCTTGAAACACTGGTGTACAGGCGCATTATAAATATATCATAAAAAGGTTTGACAATATAAAATAGTATTGTTCATTTTGTGAATCATCTCATATCAGTGAAGCAACAATTTAAAACATAATGTATTAAGAAGATCTGGCTGCACACATTTTCCAAAATGGGTGTTTTAACAAATTCAACAATTCAGCTCTCTCCTATGCAAGTGCTGCTAGTGATGTTATATAATCAGATATTAAGCAGACCCCAGTGATTAGTCCTCAGCATGTAGAAAATGTACAAATAACAAACCAGCCAGCTGGCCAAAGTTTTGTACTGGATTAAACAGACACAAAAATGCGGAAACTGGCATTATCCAAACACGCAGGCATGTGCACATTTGTAGAATGTGCTAAGAGAACAGGAGCTATCTGAGCCTGGGAATATATACAGGCTCCGGGAGGTCCTGTAAGTCATATTCTATAATTTAATATACAAGGCAATCTAGGCTGCACGAAATGTGCAGGGCCTTCATTAATACAGATACGGGTAAGATCCAATTGAGAATACAAATTGAGAAACCCTTGGCGGATTCCCCATTTACTCTTGTAAACAGAGAAAGAAAAAAAAAGAGGTTAGCGAATAGACATGCTGTATCATGAGGGATTTAGAGAAATTATTCCCTACTTCCGTACTTATCAGGAAATTAGATCTTATGCACCACACCTGCTGGATGTAGCTAGCTACACAATATATAATATCCAGGTTATTAGATCGCTTGAACAGTAAAAGTGTTTGGTTTACACGTCGTACACTGTGCAAATTGCAAACCGTTTTGAAATACCTACATGTACAGTTGATAACCCTGGCAAAAAAACAAGAAGTGGCTTATCGACTGCCTGGCTGAACTGCACACTAAGCATAAGTCACTTCCAGTTGAAGACCATTTACTTGGTCCATTAACCTGAATTTCATATACAGGATATGTGCCAGGGGTGGGCTTACCACATCTAAAAATAAAATACGAATCCCAGAGCGTGCTTGCCAGTCAAGTTAGACTCACCCATTACTAGGCCACTGCAGGCAATGAGAAGTTCAAATTCAGCTGCCTCACGGGAAGCCCCCTTTACCAATTCTGTGCTTCCTTTTGTGATGCCCAGTGGATTGGGTTATACCATAGATTACCTAGGTTCCGATCAAACATTTCTTAACGTGCACAAACTAAGGCAAAGACCTGCCAACCTCATAGCTCAGGATATATGCAACTACCTTGCGATAAATCACGGGTTCAGGTACTATCCATTTTCTGAGGCAATACAGGAATGGCCGGAGTCTCACATCCCCTTTCAACGGCCGCAGGTCCAACTCTAAGTAAAGAGGTGGGCTCTTGCATTCAACAGGCATGCCCAGCAGCCATTTGAGGAAGGTTCTTTCAGCCAGCCCCAATTTACTGCTAACAGCATGCCCCCCATGTTTCCGTTTCCCTATAGAGCTGCAGATGTTGCCTGGGAAGCATACATGTCGAGGGCAGGGGACCATTGCTTCAACAGCCACTCTTGCATTGGATTCATGCATGGTTGGGGATGTGGCACTAAAATACTGGAAGCCATTATTCATAGAAGGCGCGGTGCCTTTCGCACCGTTATCTGATGACCGGCTATGTACTGAGGGGTTTGAAATAACATATTTTCTACCCTCTCATTGGAGGGGAAGACCTAACCGCCGTTTGTTCGAATTAGTGCCCATAATTGGAACAGTAGGTTGACTGTTTGCTGGGTGTTCTGCTGACACATTTGAGGTGCGTCTGTTATTAGTCAGTCATCTAAGTAAGGGTACACTGGAATGGACTGCCTTTGCAAGTGAGCGGCCGCTACTGCTAGGACCTTTGTAAACACCGTAAGGGCTGAGGCTATGCCGAAAGGTAGCACCTTGAATTGGTAGTGCTTGTCAGCCACTTTGAATCTTAGGTATTTCTTAAGCGCTGGTACCATTGAAATATGAAAGTATGCATCTTTCATGTCCAATGTTGCCATGTAATACCCCTGTTTTAGCAGGGGAATTACTTCCTGCAGTGTAATCATCCTGAATTTATTTAGGCTTCACATGGGTGTTCTGCAGGGCACAGGTCCAGATCTGGGTGCATTGTTAGATCTTTCTTTGGAACACGGAAGTACACTGAATAAATACATTGTTTTCCTCTAGAGGTGGTACAAGCTCTATTGCTCCTTTTTCCAATGATATTTCGATCTCTCCTGTAGGTTAAGGAATTGTTCTGAAGAGATTATCTGTGTACAAGGAGGGTGGTGTTTTGATGAATTCTATTGAGTATTCTTTGGCCATTGTAGCGAGCACCCTGCGATCTGACGTTATCCCCTCCTATTGCTGGGTAAATAGTGTTATACTGGGGATGCATGGGAGCAGCGCAGGGATTGTGACGGAACAAGACGGAGAACCGCTCCATCCCCGACACCCAATGGGCTAGCACATGACTCTCCCAAATCCTGCACCTCAACGAGCAGACCGCTTTCAGAAGACTTGCATGGAGCGCTGCCTAGTCTTCTGAAAGCAGTCTGTTCCTTGAAAAACGTGTTGCTCCTACGTGCTGGAACAAAGCCCAGGGGCTAGCACAGAACACTACCATCCAGATCTGTTCTAAAGCTGTATTATCGCAAATATTGCACGCATGAGCAACCGTTCTTCGATGAGTTTTCAGAAGACTCAGCACTGAGACTGCCAAAGCCTCACATACATTGTTGCAGCTGTCCAGACTGGTACATATTTATTGCAATTTAGAGACATCTCTTTATTAGGGTGAATATTGTGACCAATCAAAACAGAAGTCCATTATTCACTTGAAAGGTTTTCTTACTGAATGACTAAGACATTTTTAACATTTAAAATTGTGGACATTATGATGTCCCCATAATGCTCTTTGCTTTCAGGATTGGGTTCTATGAAGAGATACTGTGTTGCACACCCCTTGACCCCACCCCTTCTTGTCACAGGCACACCCCCCGCCCAAAGAGGTCACACTTTCCCTAGTAACTTTTTTTCCATTTTGGAACGTCATTCATTGGCAAGGGCAGTTGAGCCTCTAGAAGCTCCAACCCTGCCTCGTCCTTTTCCTCTGCGAAACAACCTCTGTTGGGTCTACTGATAAGAGGAAGACAAATTTGGGGACTGTAGAAAGAGGGTCCAGACGCTCCAAATACAGGATGGTTGCATCTATTAAACCCTTGGCTATGAAATGTACGTTGCGTGTTGAAGGAGCCCCTTTGGACATAGGGTGTATTTGTAATCGGTCCTAAAGTCTTTAACGTCTCGCATTCTTTCTTTTTGGTCTCAGGTTGATCACTGTGATGCTGGAAATGCACTGGAGGGACAGGGCCTCCTTGTCCTGTATTCCTTTTTCATTTGTGTACTGTATTATTTTCTGCCCAGGAGTCCATGTGGGACTCCTGGCAGTGCAGCTCTTCCTGTTTTTGGTTTGGTGTACAGACCCATGGGATACCTTTATGGCACCCATGGGTGGGGGTACAACCCTGTGCCCCTAGTGTATGTTTTGGACACCTGTGTGTGGCCCACAGAGCAGGGTATGGGCTGGTGGCAGCTCCATGCTGAATTTGACAGGTGCTTTGAGCATCCTCCATTTCGGGATACCCAGGCCCTGTCATTGGAATCAGTTGATTCCTGATAGGAAACAAGATGGCCCCTGTGGCCTCTTGCTTTCTATTGCCTGTTACCTTATTTTCCCAAAGTCCTGGGAAGCCCTGACTCTGTCCCTTCCCCCCGACTGGCTGTTGGGTGGAAGTTCCATATATGGTGTTGTTGTGAAGTCCAGGCCAGACTGGCTGGAGCCTTCCCAGTGACAGCATGTTGTGGGTACACCCTGTGGGAACCTGGGTGAATGGAGTGTGTGACCAATATGCACTTCCTGTTGTGGATGTCTGGTTTCTGGTATGAGACAAAGACTGAGACAGCCCTGCCCAAAACTGGCATGAATGCAGTGTGTAGTGTTGAATGGCTGGGTACTTGTCCCAATCCACATTCCTTGTTGCGAGTGTCTGAGAGGGAGGAGTATGGCCTGAATGCACTCTATGCCCGATTGGCTGACTGAATGCATGAATGCCCTTCTGTACGATTGGCTACCGAGTGTGACACAGCAGTGTGGATGAGAGACAGAATAGTATATCTGGGGACCTCTCACCACTGGAAATTGTTCAAAAGCTGAGTTGACACTTGTAGAGGAACTGCTTATCCTCGACACCCATCTGGAAGAAGAAGAACTGCTGCTGCATTTGCTTCGACCCGATCCGAAAGCTGTCGAGTTCGTCGAGGACTGATCCGAGAGAGGACCTGGCTAGGCACTCTCTTCCCATGCTCCTAGGGACCACCGAGCACCGCTAACCTTGCCGAAGCTCCCGGGATGTCAGACCCTCGAAAGGCTGCCGACCAGAGACGGGGACAGCCGAGGAGAACGAAGTGAAGCACCCAGACATCGACGCCGTCGAAGTCCATTGCCGTCAACCCGGGTTTGGAGTATCGCCGTAACCGCTGGAGGCCCGTCGAAGTCGTGTTGCCCAGAAGAGGTGACCGCTTGATGCTGTGCCACCGACGACCGGAGCCGCCCGCTCCTTTGCCCAAGACTGTTGAATCGAAGGACTCCCTTGTCCGCACCGACGACCGCTTTATCCAGCCGGAAAAAGTCAAGGACGCTGACGCACCGAGGAGAATCCGCCGGTGGGTTTCCCACCACCCAAAGACCACAAAGTCTTTGACAACTCGACGCCCTTGTCGGGCCACAGTTCTTCAGAAACTCTTTGCGGTCCTGAACTATCAATCGCAGAGGTGCCCCGCACACCTCATCCTCACAGGACATCGCCGACGAGCACTGCCTGGATCGACGCTGAAGTGTCGGCACCCTCAAACTTTTCATTGACGCCAAGTTCACCTTCTTCGACGCCTCTCAGCGATCCGTTTCTCCTGCTTTAAAGGGAGTCACTCAAGAAGGATCCATCGACGCCTCTTCGAAGAACTGTGCTCTACCAGGTACATGGGGGGGGGGGTGTAGAAACATTATAGAAGGAAATGAGACTTTAGAACAATATATGGACTGGGCTTGCGTTATATCTTTATTTTACAGGTTGCTCTGGTGGGGGGGGGGATCTCCACACAGAACTGTGTTTAACGGTAGAGGCCAGTATTCGGCCAATTGTTCTAACCAACTGCTTTCCTCCTAGGTCTATTGTTGGTTGCCTTTATTAAGTGATCCGTGTAACATTTGACCAGAGTGTAGTTGATGCACTTTAATGAGATCTGATAATAATTGTGGTACCACTTTAGAACTGTATATATTTACCATTGTAGATTTTCTGAGCACAAAATGAGTTATTGTGAGTGTACATAACCTTGAAAATTAATTATATAAAAGGCTGTGTTTTAACTAATACAGTGTGTGGACATTCCTTTGTGGGGGCTTGGGGACTACACTGTACTTAAGAACTAGCCTGCATCACCACCTGAGAAGTTAGGCCTCGATTGCTCGACCACGTACCAATAATAGAGAATCTTGGCTGGGGTCCTCTGTGCCTCTCCTCTACCATATAGAGAGCAGGAGTACAGACAACCCCCTCCGGTCTTTACAATCATCAATCGCCTTTCCGAACAGGACTGCATCTTCAAATTGGCACGTTGATAAGA
Organism: Ambystoma mexicanum; assembly: GCF_040938575.1. Taxonomy (NCBI): domain Eukaryota; kingdom Metazoa; phylum Chordata; class Amphibia; order Caudata; family Ambystomatidae; genus Ambystoma; species Ambystoma mexicanum. The sequence continues at coordinate 747,647,953 of NC_090923.1, read as the reverse complement.
GCTGTTTATGTTTCGGGTTTAAACCCAGAATCACGTAGCCACGAGTAAGGAGTGTTCCCTCTGCAATGAGGCTCCCTGAAATGTCGGCTGAGTCCAAGACATTTTAAAGTATGTTTTGTGCCACCTGTTTTCCCTCTATAGAGATCTTGATATGGTGTGATCTAGCAGATTCAGGCACTGAGTCAAGATGTTTGAGCACCTCATCCCATTGTGTATTGTTCTAACTTGCAAGCAGTGTTGTATGGTTTGCAATTCTAGTTATGTACGCCCCAGAGGCAGATTGCGCTCCTTATTAGGGGTGCTTCTGAAGTGGTGTGGACCATCAGCTCTCTTTATGGTAGTGGTGACTACCAGGAAGTCAAGTTTTACATGTCCCCTAATGTATAAAGGGTCTAGAGGTGAAGGTCTGAATATTTTTTCCACTCTAGGGTTAACTGCCCTAGCAAGTGAAAGTGTCATAAGAGACATGCCAATTATCTTCTTGATAGACTGCAGCAAAAGAAATGGCCTGGCTGACTGCCTTCTTTTCGCTTACAATGTCAAAAAAGTCAGTGCCATCAACACCTGTTTCCTCTGTGTGGATATGGAAATGGTGAGCAGCACTTTTAAGTAAGTCGTCGTACAACAACTGATCATCAATAGGAGATGTATATCCACTGTCAGGTGCTGCCACAACTGAAGTGTCAATGATGATGGCGATATACGGGTCATTCTGGTAAAGGTAGTCAGGGTCTTGACTAGGGTAGTCTTGGTCTAGATACCATACGTCCTGATCAGTTTGATTATCCCCTTCTAGGAAATCAAGGGAGGTGTCCATCACTGTATGTGTGGACTTATGAGTGGGCGAAGGAAGGCGCTGTGGTGACTTGGGTAAGGGTTGGTCTGTCTCTAAAGGTTGAGACATCTCCAGGTCTAATGTCTTCTGGCGTGTCCAATGTCTTTGGGAAATTTGTTCATAAAATCGCCAAAAGAAGAAACTTGTCCATTGCTTCCTCAAAGCGTTCTTTTGTCCAAATCCCTGTCTTAGGTATTTCTGCTAAGGGGAGCACAATTGATTGAGGGTCTTCTCTTGGTCTTTTCTTCTTGTGAAGAGATTGGGACAAATGGGAATGGGCCTCCTCATACTGGTGTACCTCTTCAGCAGTGGAGCAGCAGGAGTGTGAGATTCATGACTATGTGATTTTTTATCGAGTTTCTGTCAAAATTGCTTTTTTTGATGGATGTTTTGATGCCTCCAAATCATCAGTCGAGTGGGTTTTACGCATGCCTATTGCTACGGATTGTTCTTTGTTGCCTTGCAGTAAACCCGGTTGGGGAATCGCAGCAGGCTTTTTTGGTTCTTGGTCGGTAGGTCATGAAGCAACTTATGCCGGCGAGTAGCCTTCTTTCGAAGGCTCTGTCGAAGAACGGCCTGGAGTTATGTGCATGGGCGTGCATGTAAGGAACTCATGGTGGCAACAGTAAAGACAGACAAAAGTGATCACAGTTCAAGCGTGTTTATTGAACTTTATAATAGGCGAGATAAACACCTAATCTAAACCTAAATCTAAGATGGGAACAAGCTAAGACCATCAAACAATTATTAGACAGTACTACTGGCGTCTTGTCAAATAAAAAAGCCCTATACTTATATCTTATACAAATAGAGGGTGGGATAATGTTCACCAGAAAAGAAAGAAGTGTTCACAAAATGATAAGTCAGGATGGTATGGCTGGGTCTCCCTTCCACACGTTTGTAGCACTGGACACAGCGGGACTCTCGAGCACAGCACACTCCTGGGCCTCGGCAGCACAAGGCTCACAATTCCAGTTCAACAATACCAAAATCTTCAAGGGCCAAGTTGCTTTCCTAAAAGTCTCTTGCCTTAAAAGGCCTGCTGGGCCAAAAACAACAAGCAAACAAAAGATCCTTCAGTAATCTTGTACCTTTGGGAGATTGCTCTTCGCCCCTCGCCCCTAGGGCCTCCCTCAGCCGGGCTCGGATCCTCTTTACAAAATGGGCCTCCCTCCATCGGGTTCACAACGGCCTTTCTTCAACACAGTTCATGTATTCCTAATTGTTCATTTTCATCAGAAAGCAGGGTTTCCATTTTCCAATGATCACATTTCACAATCATAGTGGAAAGCAGGGTTCCCTTCCCCTAGCTTTCCACTGGCAATGGGTCAGAGACTTTAGATTTTACAAGGGATTTGATGTGACCCTTGCAGGACCACTCCGATGCCTCACACCACCCTTTCCTAGGTCCTTCTAGTGGTCCCAGTGAGAGTCTTTCGAATGAACGCCCACGTGGCGTCGGATCCTTCAGCACCTGGACCTCAACTGGACTTTCTTTAAAGTTCAAAAGACATACACAAGTTCTTCTTCTAAATTCCTTGCGTTCAAAATTGTTGCCACTTGCAACCATGGGCTCAACACAGTTCGGTTTCTAACAGTTTCCTTTGACTCACCGGCTGTGCTGAACCTGTTGGCTTCTTTGTTCCCTAGAGTCATGGATAGTACCACCGTAGCAACTTGCCTCTCCGCCTGAGTTATCAATGCGGGAGGCCACCGTGTACCATTGACATCTGCTGCTCTGCACGCCAGCTTAACTCCCGGTCTTATTATTTCCATTTTGGAGGTTTCACAGGTCTGAGTTGAAAAGAGCAAGGAATTGTTGTTGTTAGGTAACTTTTCACAGAACTGGTCACTCTTCCTGACCTGGGTCAACCCCAGAACATTTTGCTTTTCCTGTGGGATATTTTTACTTAATACCTCTGTGAGTGGGAACCTTTTTCCACACTCACAGAATCTTTTACTCTTTTTATGGGTGCCATTTTTAAGACTCTCCATAATGTCTTTTTAAAGTTATCCTCTTTAAAAACTTATTGGCAATAAGTGCCTGGTGTTGCTGGGTTGCCCTCGGGGTTCCCCTTTTAACTTTCTTCTTCTAACCTTGGAAAGAACTACAGTTCCAAGGGTAGAAAGGATCTTTGGACCCCTTTTACATGTTATTTAGTGAAACTAGCACACCCATACGCCACCTTATGTGGAGTGCTGTGGAGATACGGTGTATCCCCTTTCACATTAAAACTGTAACAATTCTGTTACAGGGACAAGCTTACCTTCAATGGCTGGTGGCAGTGATACCTTGTATTAATTTGGTGCACCTTTACCGCGGGCTGTGTTCACAGCTGCAGTACAGGCATCTAAGGGTGCTCATTTTACCAAAATGGCCTCAGGCTTCTTTTTTCGCCATTTTAGTGTTTCTTGTCCTCCTGTTCCTTCCCTTGACATCCAGGACAGAAATTCCTTTGTGTGATTTTTATCTTCGGCAGGAGTCTCCTGCACTCCCCGCCCAGGCCCCAGTCTGTCTGTGAGGGCAGGCAGCGAGGGAGGAGTCCAAAACTCCACAGACCGTCCCTTCTTGTAAAATGCAGGGAGAGAATGCAGACACTGTGTTGCAATTCCTGATAAATACTGCAAATCTGGAAGCTGAAGAAAGGTTGATCAATGGAACCAAAACCGAAGAGGGTGATGATGAAGGAAAAGCGGCAGAAACTATTTCCAGCGACCGGAGAGCCTGCTGTGTAACCGGAGCCTGCTGTAGCCCTTCCTTCCAATCAGCCTGGGGGACTCCGAAAACGACGACCCTGACCCGGCGCCTGGCGAGGCCCACTAGACTTAAGAAGGCCTGCATTTTGAGCCATCCCACGCGTTGCTGCGACCTTACGTTGCTGCAATACTCCAATATCCTGTGACTTCAAGCCACTGTGTGGTGCAAGGTCTTCTTGATATCACTGATACTTCGTGTCCGAAAAGTCCCCTCAAGAGAGTGCTGGACCTTTGTAATGACGGGAATTCAAAACCGCAATTTTCTGTCTTCTGTGCTCCTTGAAAATGCGCCAAATCCGCAGAATCGCATTCAGCCGTGAGGGAAACCTTGCCTTGAGCCTTCTTCATCGATCCCTGCTGCAAGTTCCTTCTGAGATGTTTTCAGTCAACATGACAAGGAATCCACTGACCGGGTATTTGGGTACAGAACCTGAAGTCGTCCTGCTACAAAATCTTCTTCTATGCTGAGGTACTGTGTTGGCTTGGGTAAATACTTACCTTAAGTCTCTTGGGAATTCTGTATAGCTGTTGGGCGTTTTCTTTGATGGGGGGGGGGCCTCTCATCCAGTGCACCCAGTCCCACTGCTAGAATCCTGCTAGGGTGTCTTCTGCGAAATCCCTGCACCCTCTTCTAACTGTAGAGTAAAGTACTCAACTGTTTGCCCAGTCTTCCTAAGGAACTCAGACTTTTGCTACTTCAGAACCTATCCTGACACTGCCTGTTGGTCACTAGATCCTAGTGACCCCCCCCCCCCCCCCACTCCCCCTTCTGCCACTGAGAACACTTATGCTGCAAGAATAAGGGAAAGACTTTTAAGGGATTGGGATTTTTGCCTAGAAAAGAAAAGGTTTAAAAGTTACTTACTTGTAAAGCGTTGGTTGGTAACTGTAACTCTAAGAGTGAACAGTTACAAAAGTTCTTACTTATCTTGGATGTGCGATGCACTATTCTCGAAAGTATGGTTAACATCTTTTCTTTCCTTAGAAACTGTTCTGCCATTCTAATAGAAAGTAGTTGTGAAAGTATATTACTCTCCTGTGCTTTCCAAAAGTAATATGTTGGTTTCACCAGATTATTCCTGCAGGATAATTGTACGAGTGTCTCCCAACTGGGTCTTGCTTCCCCTGACTTGCTGTTAGCCTGTCCAGAATAAGTCTGTATTCGGTTGTTGCCTACCTAGAATAACTTTGAGTCATTCAGTAAAGTGTAACATTAGGATTTACTTTCCCTATGCTATCTAACCCAGAGTCTGTGGTTCCAACTGTCCCTTATAAGTCCTACATCAGTCACTTGTATAGTTGGGAAAGATCTAACTTGGTCTCCTTGTGAGAATAAAAAAGTATATGGGTTTTACTTACCTTGAGTTAGCTGTGTGCCATCCCAAAGATAAATTACAAGAGTCACTGCTTATCTCAATCTGTGTTTCACTGATCTCAAAAACACCTGCAATTGAATATTACATCACATAGTATAACTGTGTGTTATCACAAAAGTAGTTATAGGTTATTACTGTACCTAGAATAAGTGTTCCACTATTCACCAAAAGTATATTGTCCAGTTGACCGATTATGTGATTTGTACTGAGAGTCACTGTACAACTGGTAGGCTCTACTGCCCTTGCATTACTGAATGTAATTGCAATAGTAACCATTGGTTTTTACTCCCCAAGAATAGGTATGACCTATACTGAATGTGTATGAAAAGGTTTTGACTTCCCTAGAACTACTGTTAGGTATTCGAAATAAGGTTTATACTTTGGTCTGTGTACCTTCAAGTATAGTGTTGTGTTTTTAGAATTGTGATTTCATATAATGTGTTAGTACTTATTTACCCCATATATGTATCTTGGCCTACTTGTATTTAAATAAATCAAACAGTGTTTCTTTGGACCACTTGTATTACAATTTCATTTGTACTGATTCTACAGCTCTCTCTCCCTCCTAAAATAAGCCTGGCTGCTCTGTAGAGTGGAGTCGTGTACTGCCCCAGTTGAATGGTTTTGATGATATTGGGTAGAACTTCAGAAAAACTGTCCTAACAGTCGTCCTTGCAGGTCTTACTGCTTTTCTCCTCCTTTGTACTGCTGATTTGGTGTAGCTGTCTCTTCGTGCGTTCGGCCTTCCTCGAAGTGTGCTGTCGTGCTCTGCCTTTTATCCCTCTGGGGAAGGTAAAGGGCTGTCGGGTGTGCATGATCTGGTGTTTGTTACAATGTAAGAAAGTGTTTGTGTAGGAAAAGGTGGTGGGGGGGGAGGGGCAGAGCTTCTAAATATCCTACAGGGTAAGATGGGGAAAAGGCGTTACAGGGAAGGGGATACTGCGTCTCAACCCTCGGTGTCCAACTTCCACTCCCCAAAGACCCCCTGCCCAGGTGATCCTCCCCACTGGTCCACCCTGAGGAACTAGATCCAATATCGATGGCCATGTCCTGGCCAACTGGACGACAGATCTCTGGGGATTTACGGGCGAGACACCTTCAGGTTTCTCACAGTGCGTTGCTTCCTTATTGCCCGAGGCTCTCCCAGTAGCAGTGCACTGCGACTGCCTTTCAGGGCTGGGGGACTGACGCGCAAGAGCTGATGGTTCGCTTGAGTAACAATGAACTATTACAAATCAAAAGATTCTTCAGAGAAAGACACAGAGGTTCTGCCTTTTCCACTATGGTGGGCAAACACTGGAACATGTTACCAAGCGAAATACACACTACAGGACCACCTGGAATTCAGGAATAATCTTTAGTGCATAGAAAAACAGAAAGTTAACCTATACCTATCCAGCAGTGAAAAGAAACCACTACTCAATAGACTCTCACATGCAGAGACAGCCTAACGGAACGCCACGCCAGCTAACATCTGTCTACATTCCAAAGCGTGGCATTTGGAGAGAGAGAACAATTAGAATAAAACAATTCAAGGAACCGCAAAAACTTAAGAGAATCTTCCCTGTCTTCTAGATTATCAAAACGGCAACAAAGGACATCTTTCATCCTCAACCCCAAAACCACAAAAATCAAACACCTCTAACCGTAAAGCAACCTACAGTGGGGAACGGAATCTGAAAGCAATATGGAAATCCACAGGAACACCCTCTACACTTTTAATTCAACACATCAACACAAAACTTCAACTGACATGATCAGCCCCTGGCCAATGCATGTCAACAGTACACGCAAGATACTCCTCTCTGGACACAAATCCCTCAATGCTTCACATCACACCTAGAAATCAGTCATGCATGCAGGGCTCAGGGTACTTCCTATCTGCAACCTCAACACAAAGCATTGCAATCTTCCCTTTCCCTTTCCTAACTAGCCCACCAATTCTACTTGCCTCCTATGCCGTGCTCTTCTCTTTGTACTGGCACCAAGTGGGGGTTTCCGCTATTCCGCTCAGGGAAGTGGCGTCAACCTTTAACTAGTTCCCTGTGGAATGACCTAGTCCATGGTGTTGTCACTTTGGACTGAGTTTTCATTTCTCTCCCCTCCAACCCAGACAGCAGTGTACCAGCCGGGGAGGGGCAGGTAGAGCAGCGTGTTCCCGCACAGGCTGCACAGTAGAAAGAATGAGGGCATTTTGCAGCAGTCCAGAACATTTTTCCTAGCTGCTGTGTGAGAACAACAGAGAGGGGCCTGCAGGTACTGTAAGGTGTCCCAGCTGCACCCCCATAAGGCCTCAAAAGCGGAAAATCTGTGTGTCACAATAGTCTTTCCCAGGCAATGCACCTATACAGGGCAGCAGTTTAATTAATGGCTGCAACTAAATATGTAAACAATATCAGGGTGGCCCTTTTCCCTCAAACGCCTCAGCTCTCGTGTAGTGTTACAGATGTTTCTTTCATGTTGTGTGCATTATGCATAACAAGAAGATACATACATACATTTGTCAAATGGGACTACAAGCAGTTGGGTATCAGAAAGGCCCTTCTGGGGGTGTCGTAGTCTTCAACTTAGTACAACGTACAGGACAGTTAAAAGGGGCTTCCAAGTTGGGTGTGAAATAATAAACCATTTTTGGCATCTAGTCATAAAAAACAAAATGGTACATTTAAGAAATGTGTGCTTGCATACGTGTTGGTGTGAATATGTGTGTGTTTGTGCAAGTTGGGGAAAAAGTACTTTGGTACGGAGAGCGACATGATGCAGAACTGGGGGCTCCATAGGCATGTACTGATAGCGACAGATATTTGATTGGGGCACTAGCAACATGAAAGGAGGCAGGCTTAAATCTTCTTTGGACACATGCAGAATTATAGTGTCTGGATCCAGGAACGGTGGACATGACGCAAGGAGCACACAGGAGCCAGCAGGTACAAACTTTAGGTACGCTTTATTGCAATTCAGGTTACAAGTGAAGAGAGAGCATAGGTAGAGGCAACCTTCCAGTTATATCTCCCATCTTGAATCCCCAAATGTCCTCTGCGGAACCCTGAAGGAACCGAGGGTTCCATCACAAATACATTCCATGGCTTGCATTGCATAATGCAATGCAAGCCCCACCCTACACATCCCCCTTACTTATAAAACCATAGGAAGGGGTCAACACACACACCAAACCAGACACAATCCCATGCACAACACACAACAACCGTTCAGTAACAAAATCACATTTGCAACCTTCTGCAGACAAACCAACACACCGATTCATCACCAACCTGAACATCCACATTAGATCCTGTCACCAACCAGATCAAAATTGAAACCGCTAAATACGCCAGACGCACACCACCACACTACTTCCCTAAAGAGCACACAGCAAAGATAAGAAAGGATAGAAAAGCGACCAACAAAACAGAGAGCACATAGGCACAGATTTCTGCTAAAGATTAAGACCACCAGAATACTTAGCATGCATACTTTTTTTTTATTTTGATTTTTTTTACATGCACAGAAACGGCGATTTCAAATAACCTTTCATTCCGCCCAATGGAGTTTAAAAAAAAAAAAAAACCTTCTCACCATACTCATCGCCTTAACCGTAGGCTTAAAAACGCCTTACAACTCAATGTAATGGCACAATAATATTAACAGCTGACAACAGTACACAATAGTCATAATAATCCACCCATTAATAATAATCCACTCCTACAGAGATGATTAATTTGTGTATACACATAAAGCTGCAGCAAATATGTCACAGAATAAATATCCACATTAACATTTAACTGGGCACATTGAGATATACAAGTGTGGTGATACCGGTAGATTAGATGCAAGTGGTGGTGATCAGGCACCACTCACAGGAAAGGCATGTTATGACTCAGTTGAGGATACTTTATTATTGATGTCAAATACTCCCAAAATATTATCCCAGCACCACACACCAATACTGTGCCCCACTTCACTTTCATTTAAACTTGGCATCTTATTACCATTAAGCACGTTGTGCTTCTTTTGTGTATCATATTTTTCAAAGTCCCCCCTGTTAGAAGAAAACATGTTTCGACCAAGAAGGATCACACAAATGTCAATCTGTAAAGAAACGTGTTAATCTGTATAAATAACAGCATTTTTCACGCGCTCCCTCAACAGAAAATATCACCCCATAATAACCATTAGCACATTTGAAAACGAGTGCTAATTCATTTGTAGATTTACACATTTTTTGAGTTAATTGATTTTTATTGAAAGTTAAGAATGAAGTAGACATTACAGCAAGTTGTATGAAAAGTGAAGTACATCATAGTTATGATAATTGATGATGCTGTAGTTAACTACATACAATATTAAATATAATAAACCTTATAAAAATATTAAGTAAAACCATAGAATGGTTTGGGACAAACAGGGGAGGACAGACAACACGATAAGGGAAGAGTTGGGAGAGGCAAGAGCAATAAAAGGAGCATTTTATGTTAAGTAATCATTAAAGGCATTCCATTTGTTATGAAACTTAGGTAGAGTTTTTGTTTATAAGGCATACATTTTTTCAATTCTGTGAAACGAGCTAACAGAGTTCAACCATAAATCATAAGTTAATTTTCGAGCATTTTTCCAATTAGACACAATGAGATGGAAGGCAATATATATCAGAAAATTAGATAAATCAGACGAAGTAAATATATGCCATATAGGGATTTGCTACACCTTCAACGATATGATAATTACATAATGTGAGAGGTTCCTGAAACGAAAACATTTTTTGTAAGCATTTCCATAATGAGTCCAAAATGTAAAAACAAAATTACAGTTAAAGATTGAATGAATTAAATCTGCAGGAGAAGATTGGCAGGACCAGCATAGACTTTGACTGGAGTTAGACATTTTGGCAACCATTTGTGGTGTAAGATATGCTCCATGTAATATGAAATAGTGCGATTAAGCGAGATTTGCAGCAACAGAAGTGTAAAAACATTGCAGCCTTATCTTAATCCACATTTCTTGAGTGATTTGCAAGTTCAAATCAGATTCCCACAGGGTATAGAGTTTAGCGGTGGCATCAGTGGGCTGATTGAGAACGGAATTGAATTTGGATGCTTTGGTGGAGCGAGAGTACAAAATTAGTTCTAAATATTTTGAGGGAATTTTATGTTGATAATGAGGAGTAGATTTAGCAATAAGTTTAAAGAAACTGGAATAGGTTTTAAAATCTGATTTATTTAAGAATAATGCTCCCATACCTCTTCAAGGCCTCTGTACTCGCTTCAATTTAAATGAATGTGAGACTACGAACATTTCGGCTGAGTACCATTTATGTAGGATGCCAAGTTTGGGTTTATGAGAAAAAAGCTTTATTAAACCACAAGGCGGCGCTGGAGATATCTTGGATATTAATCACATGTTGTAATTAAGGAATTCCATACTTGTTAGCAGGAGTATAGAAGGGGAAGTTTTTCAATTCCAGGCCATGAGGATGTTTTGAGAAACACATTTATTAACATTGCACCGGCAGTATTTTCTTCTTCCTTGACGTCTCCGTCCATTAACATACTGTCGCTCTGCACTGTTCCCTGACCTTGTACATCCCCAGCCAGACACAAAAGAAATAAATATTGAACCTCATAGATCAAACAGCCGGTGATCATAAATTAGAAGATCATAAAACACTTAGCAGGCCATCAATCACCAACCTGCCAGCATCCTCTCACTGACAACCAGTCTTCATTCATTTATTAAAATGGAATTCTCCCTCCAGCGTCAGAACAGAAGTTGCCACTCCGCGTAAACTAAATCTGATGCTCCTTCATGATAACGCCGGGAAAAAATAAAGCAGTACCTTTGTTTCCATTTGCTGCTTCAACCAACCAGCCACATACTGACCATCACCTCACAGACCGCGTCACGCGCGATCCCTTTTACTTTGAAAGACGGCACTTGTAGTCTTTCGACAGTCCGACGTCCTGTAAACATTTCCTTCTTGATGCGCTCATGCTTCCAGCATGTAAAAAGTGCCTTCCTCTAATCACTGCGCAATGCTCTCCATACTCTGTGCCAGCGTTTCCACTATGACTTGTTTGGAACCTTCAGCATTCCCGAAACAGACCACGGTCAATCACCATGTTCCCAGACAACAAACTGATGTCATCAATCGCTGTGAAGTAGGCGGGAGACTATGAGCACCTGTCTCCCAACGGCTGCACAGGTGAGCTGGGGGCATAATCCAAATATAATTGTGCATGTCACACAAGAGTGCTTCCGCCCAAGAAAGTAAACATCACTACTGGTATATCATTTTGCCCTTAAAACTAGGGAAATTTGGAGCTCCTGCCCAAGACAATTATGGGGCCATCACCACCCAGAAGAAGGTGCTTCACTCTGATAACCATATCAGGGCCGTGCACCAGGGCCACACAGTGCTTTAACACAGGCACTGACCTTTGAAATGTCTCTGGGACATCTTGTGTCCCTCTCAACATAAATCTTAGCTCCTGGGTCACCATCATCATCTGTGCAGCTGCTGTGGTACTCTTACACTTGGTCATCATCACACGCTAGCAATTCACAGCTCATCATATCATAAGGGCTCCGCCTTTCATCACTATTCCATATTTCAACATGGAAAGACCGCTTCGCTGACAATTTGTAGTGTCTGGATCCATGAACGGTGGACATGACGCAGGGAGCACACAGGAGCCAGCTGGTAAAAAAGGTAAGTATGATTTATTGCAATTTCAGGTTACAAGTTAGAAGTGAAGAGAGAGCATCGGTAGAGGCAACCTTCCAGTTATATCTCACATCCTGAATCCCCAGCTGTTCTCTGTGGAACCCTGAAGGAACCTAGAGTTCCATCACCAACTAACATTCAATGACTTGCATTGCACACCCGAAGTGTCGGAGCTCCTCATCTCCTGCTTGGAGTGCCGTACTTAAGAGGAAGTCTCCCCGACCGTCAACACGGTGAAACGGCATGGACTGACGATCAATGTCTTCTTTGCTGGGTTGGCCCCACCTCCATCTCTCCCAGCTTTCCTACAACTGTGTGGTGCATGCGCACCCGAAGTGTGCTTTAAGTGTTTGACTGTTCAGGTGTACGGCGTGCGCGGGGCGCATAGCACCATTTACTCCTCCTAATAGCCACCTCACATGTAAGAGGGTATTTCAAAAGACGCCCACAAAAGTCATTTAATTTGGCCCTGTCCTACTTATGAAGTTTGTGCATGCTAGATTCAAGTGAGCAAGGCAGTGTATGAACAATAAGATTTGAATCGCTTGGTATTGTGAAATGTTTTGCCTCATTTGAACTGCATTATTGTAAAGTCTGGTGACTTAATTTGCTGTGTGCTTTCCGCCAATTGCATCTTTGGAAAAGCAGTGCTCTCCATTTTTTGGGCGGGCGTATTGTCTACCGTGTGGTCCTGCTTTTGTGCGACTGATTTTATAGAGAGCTGTGTAGATGATATGGCATTTATAACGCGCCTATACACAAGTGTTTCAAGGTCCAAAAACATTGGTGCTCAGTCTGTTTCACGCAGCAATAGTACCATCTGGTATAACAATTGCAATTCACTATTGACTGCTGTCTAAACTGTGATATGTGATATGGTTGGTTGATCAAAACCAGTTTGTTTTGTATCTTGAACTGCGACGAGCAATAGAGTTTGCATCCTTTTTCAAATCCAGACTTTTATGAGGTTGTTATGATCACCCCTCAATTTTTTCGTATTTGGAGGAGTCTCATATTGTGTGAATGTTACCAAGGCAATATGATTTGATATAACTGATTTTCAAGCTGCTTCACCGAGGAAATAAATTGTTTGGTTCTGTTATCAACAATCAACGCCAATTGATGTCCAAACTGTAAAGCAACATTTGGGTTACTCTGCAGCTGGCTGATTGAGCAGTGTAAAAATATTGTTGGAGACCTTGCTGTGCTGAATCATTTCGAAATGACCATGGGCCTCATTACGAGTCCGGCGGTAACCGTGCCTGAAATTCCGGCAGGTACCGCCGGACTCATATTACCATTCCGCCTCCGTGATTCCTGGAATTACCGAGCATTACAACCCCGGTGACCTGGGAATTCCGGAGGCGGAATTCAGTAAATCCCCATTCCCATTGAGTCCAATAGGACTCAATAGAAATGGGGAAGTGGAAACACCGACACCATCTCATGATGGTGCCGGTGTTTCCAGGTCCGCCTGCAGGCGGGTGGTGTTAAACCCGCCAGGTCAGACTTGGCGGGAATGACACCTCCCGCCTGCAGAACTCGAGATCACCCGGTAGGGAAACAACAGTGGCGGCGGGTTTACCGCCACCGTTATTTCTATACCGGGTGACTCGTAATGAGGCCCCATGTGTTCGATTTATGAGCACTATTTAGGACTCACAACTCTGCCCTATAGCATGGTGGGTACTTTAAGGAGTGGTAAAATGCGAAAAGTGATAAAAAATAGTGATATGCCATCTAATAAGACGACGGGCTCTGTGCCCACAAGTGCCATTGACACTACAACCTTTAAACCCATCCCAGCCCATACTGTGCCAATTGACTCAGGATGGGTATGGGTGACTTGCCCATGAGACCAGCTTCGGAAAAACATCTTGAAAATGACACAAGAGGCTGCGGATGCTCTTATTCACACGCAGGTGCATACTCCCCTGCGAGACATGTATACTTTTCATCACAAAGCGACCCATGATCATGACCTGTCGATACAGCAGAGCTTTGAGTGTGCAAGATAGATTCCCCCTCTCTAACCCAATGGCATCCGACTCAGATGATATTCAAACCACTCCCCGCCCCGGCAGGAATGGCCGAATTAGACAAAAGGGTCCATCCATCATTAGGCTCTTCGACTCCAATTTGTGCTAGAGAGGGTGGTATTGATAACATCCACTATCATAAGTATAAATATGAAGGCTCTGAGATGACGTCTATGACTGATCTCCCTCCTCTTCAACAAATAGACGACTCACAGGGGAATCCTGGTATTGTGTCCACAGGCACTGATTCATCTACCAGTCTTGTACTTACCAACGTACCTCACATATGCTCTAGCCCGGTGCAACCACACCATCTCCCCCCTTATTAACAAGAAGAACCGCAGTTGGCTGCTTCACCTGACTTATTAATTCAACAGGACTTGCAAGCTGCTGAGGTGACATTTCCAGTGTTGATGCACATTCCAAACCTTCTAGATAAGGGCCATGAGCAAACTCAGCAAGAGATGAAAGAGCTAAACACTAGACTGGATATGTTAGTAAAAGTTAATAAATTAGAAGGAAGAGTTTATGTGCGCTCAAGAAACGCCAAGAACTTTAAAGGCTGTTTCCACCTCCAATCCTGGTAAAGCTATTATGAAAACTCAGCGTACTCCAACCCTTAATATAATTACTGGTGAGAGATATTCACAAACGATAACTTCTAATAATCCTCAAAATCTCTATTAAGAACATATGCGCAGGCAGCATCAAATTCCCCTTCTAAGTGGGTGGACAAAAATGATGAAATAGCACAGCTGAAAAAGTCTGTTAGCCACAATTCTGCCCAAAGTAATCAACTAGAATTTTTATTTAATTCTATTCAAATGGCTTCGAGCTTAAACCAACCAAAACAAGCATCTCCTGCTGCTGCTTTGGTACTGCAACAAGGATAATACTCTGATAGTCCTGCAGTTCTTACGGACATTATAGATCAGGAAGCAATAAACACAGCCCGTTGGGGGAAAAAAGGGTGTATATCAGAGCTCTGAAGAGAAGATCTCTGAGACAGTCTGAGACCCAGCAGGTTGGAAAAAAAAACGAAAACTCTTACGCTGTCAAAAACAAAAAATGTCAATTGCCATGTAAAGGACATCTGCAATTTATTGCAGGGAGATGGGGGGTTTGATCTGAATCAATTGGATGAGGATAGTAAAGTGGCCCTTGAATTAAAAGAAAATCCATCCAATCTAGCAATTATTGACGATTTGGCTATGACTGTTGCTGTGTCTAACCTGGATATCACAAGAGAGGAGGAGGTTATTTGTAAACGGGACTGAGGAGTTCTTGCCACTGACACTATTACAGCAACGATGAAGACAAAGGGCAAACTTAAAAATCAAAAGGGGTAACTAAAAGTAACACCATCAGAACAGACACATATCGGACAAAAAGTAGTCTCATTAACTTTTTCCCAAAGGAATCGGGGATTGACATAACAGTGAATCCTATAGGCTCTACTGCGCCATTATATGGGGCGAATATAAAAGATAGTATTGAGACACATTGTAAAAATTCTGGAAAAGTCAGACAGGCCATTGTACTAGGACATTCATTGGGTGAGGAAATGGGAGGGATTAAGACCATCCCTCCACTGAAACATGTAGATTATAGAGGCCTTTCCCCAGGGTCACACTGTCGGAATTTTCGTGATAGAACTAGCCTGCAATCTAATGGACATGGGGCTGAAAAACATCTGAAGGTTCGCTCCTCCATCAGTACCGAGAGTGATTCTGTGATGAATGGAACTGGGGTCTCCAGGGAGTCAAAAGAGAGTAAGGATTATGAAACTCAGCGTATTTTCAGGAGGGTAATGAAATTAATGTTGGATGAACAATCAAATTGACATAATGCTCCTGAATTCGTGGGAAACGTTAAAACCCAGAGCTCTTTGGGGCTACCTTTACAACAAGTGGAGGGTCATGCTGACATTCCGTTAATACTAACACAAACAAATACAGTAGGGATCCCTAAAACTATGGAATTAGAGAAAACGGATACAAAATCACATAGTAGAAACCACGGGAAGTCCTAGTCATCAGGACCTTCAACAGTTAGATAAAAACCTTGCCCTTTCGAATACTTTGGAACACGTAGCGGCTTCTAGGCCAGACTCCCCTAAAACAGTGCAAATAAAAGCTATCTAAATCCTGTGCAATAGAGGAAACCTTGTTACCCGGATAATCCGAGCCTATTGCTTTATTATTTATCCGATTATGGGGGTCCAGAGTCACTCACAGAGGGCGTATTTTGGCCCTCCTGAATGAAATTCCGGCCTTGAGAGTGTTGTCGTCCGCAGATATTAAAACGGGTCGACTTTATCCACCTGCAACGATTAGATCATGTCCGTTTGGTACTGCAATCAAGATCTATATATGAAGCTATTCTACTATAAGCAGAATTGTTTAATAAGATGGGGTATGATGTCCTGTCCTTCTCCCCTGGCTTCACAGTCTCAAATATAAGCAGTCACGAAAGAATCCAGAGTAGAACTACCGATGGTGAAAATGAGGCACAGATTGAGAGCATAGGTGCTGCAGAAGATGAAACAAGCTGGAGGTGGTTAGCAATGACCCTTAGGGATTCATTTTCCAGGCTGAAAGATATGAAGGCTAATCTTTAATTCTAGGTGTCTTTCTATACTCTCTTGGAATTCCAGGGGGTATTCTCATCTCCTAAATTAATTGAATATTTGTGCAGTGCTAACACAATACTCTCTTATATGCCTGCAAGAAACCTGGATGACCGGCCTATGAGTGTTGGATGGCTATGAAGCTATCAGGAATTTGCAAATCAGGGGTCGTTAGGTCGCCCGTCAGGGGTGGGTGGGTCTTATAGCGGTACAGATGAATGGGGCCTTTAATGTTGTGAATTCTAATGTGGTAACTCAAGGAATACTGTCATAATTGCTTGAATTTTCTCATGCCACCGAAAAGGCCATGTTGCTATTAATTAATGTTTATTGGTCACCTAAAAATAATCTGTAAAATGCATTAGAGAAAATGAATGATTTTATCTCTAGTGAAATGGTTAAATATTCCGGACTACAAGTTATTTGTGTGGGCGATCTAAATGTTGAGATTACACAGGAAGTGGACTCATCATACCCTCTTTTTAAAGCAAAGGGCTCCACTGTAGATTCACATAGAAGGAAAGATACACCTTCGGCTAACGCCAATAAGGGATGCAGAAAGAGGGTGCAAGGAAACCAGTGGTCTACCTTTTTCCGGAATTGGGGTTTGGCATCTGCAAGGGCAATTGAGGAGGGGCATGGATTCGTACCAACATGGACGGCCGGAATGAATACATCCATTATTGACTACATATTCATGTCCGAGTATTTGCTTGAGGCTGCCTCAACATTTAAAACACTCAAAACAAAATTCAGTGATCACAGTATGTTGGAGGTAATCTGGGGCCTGGGGAAACCTAAAACAAACACGATCTAGGTTGATAGAAAATGTGGATGTAAATCTTTCTGAGACTAGACTTTAAATGGCATGTAGGAAATATTTGTAAAGTTAATAACCTTTTTCTGAAAGAAAATACTGAAACAACTGTACATGAAAAAAAAAAAAAAAACACATTCTATATAGCCATGATGCCTTTGTACAACACACAGGGAAAATGTTAGACTCAATTAACAAAAATGCCATAAATGGAGCTTATAAGGCAGCCAGACATAAACATGTGTACGATGAACTGGTGACACAAAAGAAAAGCACATGTTATAGAGAGATTAGGCGTCTGAAGAACTCCGACTTAAGCTCTGAAAGTCTTTAAGATAAGTATAAAGAAAGTGAAAGAGAAAAATTGGCTAAATAATCACAGAACTTTACTCCATCAAGCAGACAATGAAGCCATGCTGCATGCACTTAAAGATGTAGCAAGTAGAAATGTTTGGCTATTATTAAATAGACTAGAATCCAGGCAAAATATCACCCAGACAAATCCTATAAGCGAGCAGGTTTGGAGTGGCCATTTTGGACTTATATGTAAGACCACGGTTGGGGCTAAAAGTTGGAATGATAACTCGTCACTGTCATGGGCTATAAAAACTTCCACACAGAAAATACTGAGACTCAAATAAAACATGCAAGTTCTTCCCACGCTGCGGGCCCAAACTGTTTATCCAATGCTCTCCTTAAAAGGAACCCTGGGCTTTGGGGGAAGATTCTATTATTTCTATTTGAGGACATTATCAGAACTAAAACAATTCCAACATCTTGGCACTTCTCGTACATCATACCGATTTATAAAAAAGGTGACAGAAAACTATCGTCCCATAGTCATTTAGATGCCGACTCTAAAAGGTTTGCTGGCGTAAGATTAACAAAAATAAATGAGTGGATAGAACTGAAGTCGATTTTGTCACCACAGCAATATGGCTTTAGGAAATCCTCTTGTACCGAAGTGGGTGGTATATACCTAACAATATTGCAACAAAGGGCCTGGAAGGCTGGTGCGACTCCTGTCTAGCAGCCATCGATCTGACTATGGCTTCTGATCTATTGAATAGGCATACTCTTTGGGATATATTGAAAACACCTGGAATGCCGGGGAATATCTTATCGATTCTTGTCAACCTCCATCAGAACTCACAGGTACAGATCAGGTTAAATATGGATGGTCTACTGTCCTCGCCGATTAAAATAACGAATGGATTAAGGCAGGGTGCATATTTTCCCCCTACACTCTTTAACCTCTATGTTTCTGATGCAGGGCAATGCCTGGATGAGAGCGCATTTATACCTCCCAAAATAGAAGGTTGCACAGTAGCCTGGTGTGCATACGCTGATGACTTCCTATTAATTGATCGGTCATCAAAGGGATGGTGTATGATCAAGGCCTTTAACTCCTATACTGAAGTTAATCATTTATGTATTAACGCTACCAAAACTGTCATGAAGCTATCCCACACTAAAATCAGAAAGGGAAGTGCGTGGTTTATCAATCAGGGAAAACTTGAAGTTAAAACCATGATGAAATATTTGGGCTTCCCAATCTGATCAACTTAAGAAATATCAATACCGGGAGTATTTACAACAAAAGATTACCCTTCTAACTGCTCAAATGAGAAAGTTTGACAATAAATTCAGCAAATTTTCGATTCTGCCGCTGTTGCGCTACTATACCACAAAAGTAATTCATGAAATAGTTTATGGGCTGGAAATTTTTCCAGAGGCCATAATAGCAGATCTTTCAAAATTGGAAGCTAAATTATGGACAACCATTATATATTGGCTTCCTAAATCAGTTCCCATTGGAGCCATCCGTTATCAGTTGGGTTTATTATCTTGGGACTAGTTGGTCTTGTGGCGCAAGCTATCCTTATACAGAAGATTGTTTGATGACTATGGGGATAATCAGTACAGAATTTTGGGGCGTGGCTTAAAAAACAAGAATTCGGAAATTGAAATGTTATTAAAGCTGCAGAGGTTATGTGTGGAGACCCTAGAAAACCTGGGTCTGGCTGCTACTGATCTGATATGCAATCCGCTTTGTGTTAAGAAATTGCTACAATAGGGGGATTGGACTGCTACCATGGACAAATTGGTGTCTACCAAGCTTTTCTCCCAATTGGTTACAAACCAGAAACATCTGGGTCATCCAGAAGCATTTTAATAAAATTTCCAAATAAAAAACTACAGAACAGAATCATGAGATTTGGTCTAAATGTTTGTCCCACAGGAGAAATACTTGAAACAAGAGCCTTCGAAAACTCAATCTACAGACTTTAGTACGCGCTTTCATCATCCTACAAAAAAGGAATCACAGAGACATCTTCTGTTATATTGTAAATCTCTATTGGCAGAACGTATTAGGAATTTCAGGAAATGTATTCATAATCTCGAATGGGTCAATTCTGATCGATTGTGGTGGGAAATGATGCACGGGACTGTGATATCCCTCAAGATAAAAGTGGTGTGTTTTTTGTCTCAAGTATGTGGTGTTTTGTCGAATGAAACGGGTTGAGAGCTCACCAGGGAAGAGTAGGTGTCCGAGGAAACGATATCGGAACATCGCGCCTTCCAGTAAAACCTTTTCCAATGGCGAGAGGGGACATTCGGATGGGCCCTACTAGTCCGTGCTTAGGGAAACTGCCTCAGGAAAAAGAAAATTGCACTCTGCTTAAGTAAAGCAAATTGTAAACCTCTTGGAAGGACAGACAGAAATCTTTGTACATCCTGTCCTACTCGAGGAATATTTACTTAAGGATGTAATCAGAAAAGTAAATGTTGCATATTAATGTGCAGAAAGTAAGCCATATCTTTCTACTCAAATTGTTTTGCTAGGAGTGTCTAGTTAGGGGTGTTTTTCCATTCTTATTCTGTATTTCGGTCGGTTGTTCTTTTCAGAAATGACGGCTGGGAAAAATGTGTTTAGTATTAAACAGAAAAACAATCCTCAAAATCCTAACCAAAATTCCAAAGTTGAAATCTCTAGATATGGCAGACTTTGTGCTGATTGAACCATATCATAGAGACAAGAAGGCAAAAGCATATCTCCACGTCACAAAGGCTGCTGCTATCGATCTAAAACAAGACGTGATCTCGGCCTTGAACGAAATGGGTTTTGCCCTTGCGGAAATTACCACACCAGTACTAGAGGAAAGCAACACGCATCCCTCAAGTAACTTGACGGAAAACCGTCCTGACCATCGATCGAAAACTGAAGACCAGATTACAAACAAAAGAAGCGACACGTACAAGGAGGAAGGTGAGAGCTGCCGAGGGAGATTTCAATCGAAACACTATCCAGTAAACGAGAACGCAAACTACAAGAAAGCAAAATATATAGAAAACACAAGAAAAAACTACAGATTGGAGAAAAACCGCAGGCACAGCTCTTCGACCAACCACAGCTCCAAGTGGTTCCACAACAAAAAACGTGAACCTTCAGGGCCATGGAGATGGTTGAAAAAGGTGCTATATCCAAACCCCCAAAAATAACAAAGAAATGGCTCAGCGACGCCGACCATCAACAAAACTCCTGAACTTCTCCCAGAGTTCCAACCTAAGGTAACGTCTATGTGCTCGTGGAATACGAGAGGCCACGAACATCTGACTAAACCAGATGCATTCGACCTTGCCCAATTTGATTTCATTTGCCTTCAGGAGACCTGGCTGCTGGAGCAACCAACGATAGACGGATATGAAACGTACATTTCTCCAGCGAGCAAGGGAACATTTGGCAGACCATCGTCAGGCCTCTTAACTGCAGTCAAAATTGGTTCAGGCATCTCTATCAAAAAGAAAGGGACAGAAACCTATGACATTTTGGCTCTACAAATAGAGTGTCTTCACCCAGAAAAGGCTTCAAGGGGAAAAACTAAATCCAATCTAGCCATCATAAATGTCTACTAGAATCCGCAAAGAACAAGTAACATCGATTTCTGCAATGCCGTTGCGGATATCCTAGACAAATTTACAACCGAAATGGCTATCGATTACATAGTCATCTGCGGAGATTTGAATGCTAGATGTGCGCAACCCCCTGTAAGTACCTATCCTTTGCCATCTTTTGAACGAGGTGCGCTATGGTCAGATCTCATGGACTCTAGAAATGTCCATAATGTGGCAACAGCCCGAGGCCACCTTCCAGCGATTCCAACCTGGGAACGAGCTGATACATCAGCGATGCTGGATCATATATTTATTTCATATTCTCTTCTACCTTCTGTAGATTTTTATGAAGTCTTCAGAACTAAAGCCAGCGACCATAATTCGCTGACAATGACTTTCAAATCAGTGAGCATCCCTAAAGAAATCTATCCAGTTGACGTGGAGTTATCACGCAAGTCTTTGCAAATCCAATTTACAGCGATAATCATCAAGGTGATCACACAAAAATTCGACGAGGAAAATAGAAACACCATGGGCACGCAAATCAGACCAAATTACCTCCCATTCTTCGTGATGCACAGGAAAAAACAAGGAAATCAAATTCCATCAAATGGAAATAAGGCCCATGAATATGACACTCAACTGGTCCTGAAAAGAAGGGAACTGCGCCAGTTAAGGCGGCTGGCCAGAGCCTCTGATAATATTGAGCAAAAAGAAATCGCCATAGCTGCCACAAAATCATACAGAGTATGGTTGAAACACCATAAAGGCGCCATGTATCAGAACGATGCAGAGCAAATGCTGAGAACCCTGACGTAAAAAAACTCGAGAGAATTTTGGGCTTTAATTAAAAACAAAAACAGTGAGATAAATAATCAACTGTCAAATGTAATATCAGAATCGACTTGGACAACTTTTTTCACAGCCCACTTTGCACCTTTGCCCCAAACTACAGAAAACTACACATCCCATGGTGGCAACATGGGCGGACCTTGCAGTCCAAGATGAGATTCTGACTACAATACTGAAATTGAAAACATCATGGGCACCGGGACCGGATGGTCTAACTAACATGGACCTAAAACAACATCCCCACGAATGGTCCGCTCTAATAACAAAAATGTTTAAGCAATGCGAGGCCACGAAACAAATTCCCAAAACATAGACGGAAGCAGTAATAGTTCCTATCTTCAAAAAGGGAAATAGAGATAATCCAGCTAATTACCGTCCCATAGCCCTCCTAGACATCATGGGCAAGATTTTTGCAACTCTTCTTCTAAGCAGATTCCACAGCTGGGCAAGAACATCTCCATGTTTGGATCAACTGCAAACGAGCTTTGTCAAGAATGCAAGCACAAGTATAAACATCTTGATTTTAAACATCATAAAAGAAAACGTGAAGAATGGTGCCCCAAAAGTATACATAGCTTTCATAGACTTGACGCAAGCTTTTGACAAAATCAGTCGGCTGAAGCTATGGTCCAAACTATCAAACTGGAATTGCCCGGGGGAAATCTTAGAACCAATGATTGCACTCCAAACGGACACGAAGCTGAGAGTTTGTTTAAATAGACAAGGAATTATGTCAGACCAATTTCCATCAGAACGCGGTGTGAAGCAGGGATGTCCGCTCGCCCCGGCCCTCTTTATTGCATTTCTGGGCGACTTTCAATACACCGAACCGGCGGTAAGAGCATTCCCACCAAAAGTGGGCAACACTTCAATATCCAGGTTACTCTACGCGGACGACCTGATCCTTGTGGATCAGACCCAAATAGGGCTTCAGCGCCAATTTAGTAATCTGGCCAAGTACATAGACTAAAATGATCTGGAAATAAACATCGCCTAATCCAAAATTCTGATCATGGAAGAAAAAAAAAAAAAACATTTCGCTCAACTACAAACAACAACGGACGCTGGTTTTTAAACAACACGAAGATAGAAACTGTTACTAGCACAAAATATTTGGGAATAATGTTTGATGCAACATGCTCGGAAAAAGCTATTCACTTGGCCTTGTGGGCAAAAATCAAAACACTAACAACCCAAACCAGACTAGTAGACCGGAAATACGGAAAATTCTCCCCGATACCGGCAATGCAATTTTACAAGCAAAGGGTGGTTCTTTCGGTAATCTACGCTATGGACGCTGCTCTGAACATCCAAGACACGATACGGCCTAAATTGGAAGGTTTTCTGTGGAAAGCAGTACTGGGCCTTCCCAAATCGACATCAATTTCAGTCATCAGACGTGAATTGGGCCTACTATCGTTAAAAGCTTCAGTCGAACAAAGTCAGATGAGACTTCTGCGAAAAATTATTTCTCCAGATACTCTTCCGATATATAAATCGATTCAGATGGAACTTATCCAAGGACGCTGCAACGCCTTGAACAAATGGGAGCAAAAACTACAAAAAAAAGTTGGCAGACCTAGCCTGCATGACCGAGGATCTAATGCAAAATCCAAACAGGATAAATATAAAAATAGCCCAAGAAGCCTGGATCCAAACATGTGAGTCAACTATGGCAAACAAGTTATTGGCCCACCTACCTCCAACAACAAATAAGCTGAGTTTACCTCTGAATTACTGCATAAAATTCCCTGATAAAAGACAACAGAAAATATGAAAATGAGATTCAACCAAATGCCAACGCAAGAAATTAGAGCCATCCGAACAAAATCTCTATCAAAAGCATGTAGACTATGCCCAGAGACACAAGCGGTGGAGACCATAAAACACCTACTCCTGAACTGCGCCAAAACAGCACATCTGCGAAAAGCTTTTCTGTTACCCCTAATGTATGATGTGGCACTTCGAGAGGAGGACACATGGTGGTGTCGCCTGGTCGCAGGTGAAAAGACTAAATGGTCTACAGCGACAGTAAAGATGTTGGAAGCTGCACTTAGACTAACGATAGAGACTGACAGTTCACCCAGTATTACTTAACAAAGTTTTACTTCTTTGTGCGGCTTCTTTCTGGGCGATCTATTATGTTTTTTCATTTTCATGTTTTCCCTGCACTACTTTTTACTCTGAGTGTTATGAGAAATGACTTCTTGCAAAAATCAAATTTTGTTTTGATTATAGACAAGTAAATAAAAAAAATGTAAAAAAAGAAATGATTTAATTGAAGATGTTTTAAAAATGTGTAAATATTTTATCTGTAAAACCTAATAGTTATTTTGTCTTAATGTTTTGTATTTAAAAACGGTTTTCTGTAGTACCTCCGTTTGTAAAGGTTTGTTTACAAACCAAAGACAAAAAAAAAAAAAAACACATTAAAAATAAGACAATGCAAGCGCCACACTACAAGAATAAAATGTGATTTACAGTGCCAGTGCTGGCATGTATTGCTGAGACAAGCCTCATTACTTTGGCACAACCTGCATGAAATGGAGGGCGGTCGGTGGGAATCCTCATGAATTGGCAGAATCTACTTGAAAGCAGGGCATTGCCTGCATATCTGCTTGAGTGAGACTTCATGGCTTTTCTTTGGGGACAGGCAGCATCGTGTTGCAAAATGCTCCAATGTACTGTTGGGAGACATGGCATCTATTTGAGTGTTTTGAGCGTTGACCAGCAGAACAGAGTGTAAAGTATATGGATTGTTAACCAATTCTTCTGAAATGTGTGCTGTAAAATACGAGATTTTAACCCATTGTTTCGAAGGTAAGACCCGCCCAAACCTTTTCTGGATTCATTCAAATGGGCCATGTCAAAGAAAACGTTTGACAACCCTCCACTTTACAAATTAACCAGATGCCTGTGCGCTACACTCATTTTATTGTTGGAAGCCCAAGCAAATTGATTGTTGTTTCCTTCATTGACCACACATTGGGAAAACTGGATTCCCCCCCCCCCTTTAAATAAATAAGAATTTCGAATTAGTTCGACACCCCACTTCTGCCACGCTAGATATTCCCCTGCTCCAACAACCATTTGGAAGGAAATACTCGTGTGCAAGAGTATACTGTGGTTATGTTCATTTCAGCCCTGTACGTTTGCTGGCCTAGTCCCATAGGATAGCTCAGCGGCAACGTGTTCGACCCCCGGGTCCGCGCTTAGGAACATCTGGGTATTTAAGCGCGTTATAAAAAAGCAACTATAAAAAAAAAAATCCTGTAACAGCGCCTCGATGCCCACGGGCTCTGTGAGCGCTTTAAAACAATGCAAATAGATAAACAGCCCCATCTGATATAGCCTTGACTGCATCTTTTATAATATCACAACCAATGTTTTCCGTTTCATATTATTATATTGCTTAAATTATCTTCAAATTCTGTCTGTGTATACTTTTTGGAAAATACTTGGTCCCTTTTGCAGGTAGCACAAAATCAATGTTTTCCAAAATGCAAGATAATCAACACGCCGGTGCCACCTACAGCCGGTAAAGAGAAACGCTGCCACTCATCAGCCCCTCGACTCCATTCAATTCAAATGTCTCTCATCACTTGACAGTAATATGTATGCTCAGTTGGTGAGACATGCATACTTTTACCAGAGCGGCCAATTTAGCAACATGTGTTTGAGACACCGACGTTTGCATTCAACACTTCTCCCGTTGCGTGACCCCCTCGGTTGAAAAGGAAGAAAATAACATGAGGATAGCATATCACGTCCCCTCCCCGAACCTTTGGCAGTTGTGAGCCATCTGAAGAATTTAAAACTCTAAGCAGAAATACCCTAATACGGTAACACCAAAACTCCTGGTGACCCAACACCATTGCCGTCTGCTGTACGGTCACCTACCAGTGTGGGAGCAGCCATCTTCTTCTTTCAAAACACGTGACTTACTCACGTGGAAGGGAGCGCTCCAGGCGCACCGGTCTTGGTAGTGTCTAGTTCCCATCCGAGAAACTGCACGTCAACGCCCCCGCCTACTCTTCTTCACGTGACTTTGGGCACGTTTCTTCCCTATCTTGCACTTAGCATCCGACGTAATTGCCGGGGTCATTGTGATTTTTGTGAGCGAGTACCGGGAACTCGGAAAGGCTTCGGCTGCCAGAGCAACCAGAATCTGCCTGGTCTTGGGTGGCTGACATTAAAATGGCATGACTTCATATTGTTCATCATCGTGATTTTCGCAGTAGGGTAGGAGCAGGAGATGAATATGGCAAGTTCCTGCAAGACGCCAGATTTGGGGGCGGAGAATGGTGGTGTTTTACTGATCAAAGGGGGCTAACAAAACACAATTTAGAGAACTGATTTAAAGGGGAATGTAATGTTTGATGAGTGTGTTTTGGATGGGTGGTTTAGAGGGTGTCGGGGCTATCTGGGTGTGGTAGAAGATGGGGTGAGGTGGAGATGCGCTAGATATTACAACAGTAATACACACAAATAATATAATTGATGTTTTAATAGTAACAGAAACAGCCGACACGTGTTTCGACACGCTGGTCGTTCTCAAGGCTGAGTAGTTTGTAGAACATGATATAACAACAACAAAAAAGAAAAGAGAAGGAATTACAAATCAGAGTTGATACACACATTAACAACATCATCGCATACACAGAAAAAATAGCAATTGAATTTAGAACGAGACAGATATATCACAACATTTTGTATAATACAAAAAAAAAAAAAATATATATATTTTTGTTGGCATACCGTGAACCAGGGTTGAAGAGTGGAGTACGCGAGGTGGAAGCAGTTGCAAGAATTAAAAACAGATCAAAAATTGTATGATGAGTATATACTCAAAAATTGTATGATGAGTATATACTCATCTTCTACCAATTTTCATTTCCAGCCAGGGTGGTCTGGCTGCGTGGGTGGTAATGCTGCTGATATTCTAGAAACAATTCCTTGATGGAACTCTTATTCTAATCAGTGATAACTAGCGCACAGACTGTTTTTGCAAACCCACAGCTTGTCTTCAACGCTATCTGGGTGTGGTTCAGGAAAGGCACATGGGCATCTTGGTGTGGGTCTACAAGGGGACGTGGCATCTTGCCACGTGGAGGGAGTATGGGGCATTATGGTGTGGGTCTAGACTAGAGCAGTGGTCTTCAAACATGATAACTCCAACCCCCCCCTGAGAAAATGTTTTTGAAGTTGAGGCCCCCTGCCCCCACAATTGGGTTCGCTGTATCAGAGGCGGACAAAGCTTTCCAGAGACAATCTACCCATGGTCCCAGGCGCAGCTCTGAGCAGGGAGTATGCCCACACTCGCCTCCAAACTCTTGAGTTTCCAAATTAGAGTTGAGAAGTTTGGTGATGTGGTGGGAGGGTTGCGGCAGACGCTTCTACTTTAATCCCTTTTGTATTACACTTCCTTACAGTCTCTCCTAATTTTAACTCTCTGCTGTTGTCTTTCATGTTTATTGTATCTGTTCTGTCTCCCATCTTCCTCTCTGGGCTCAAGTGCCATTCTCTAGATATTGCACCTTACCACTTGTAATATATGTTTCCTTCTCATGCTCTTCAATTCAGTCTTTCATCGCTCCTCCGCACTGACTGCCCACTCTCCCTTCCGTTCATCCCTCCCATTGTTTTCCCTCTTCTTCCGTTTCTGTCTTATTTATCTAGCCCTGCTCCCATTTGGTCTGTTGGCTCTCTAAACTTATTCTGTCTATTAGTTCCTTATCATTTTTGATTTGTCTCTTCATCTTTTCTCCCTCCTTTTGTTTATGCTCTCTCTGTGCTCCTGAACCAATTAATTCCCCCTTCTGTTCTGTCTTAAATGTGCTCCCATTGTGCATGTCTATTCTCATGCCCATATTCCCATCTTTCAATCTTCTGTCCTCTTATCACCTCTTTAAGTTCTCTACCCATTCCCCTCACTCTTTTTCTTTCCGTTCTCCCACAGTTTTCCCTCTCAATCTGTGTTCTTTCCGTTCCCATTCCTACTCTCTCACCCCTTCCTGTTCTGTCTCACTACTTCTATTCTGTCTCACCCCATCTCCCTCCTATTCTCCCTCAATTTCTGCTTCTTCTATTATTCTGTCCCTCGCATTCTCTTCCTCCTTTCCTAGTTCAGCTCCACCTCTCTAAAACCATTCTGTCTCCCTCATCTGTCCTGTCCCATTCTGTGGGTGTCTCTGTTCCCGAACATCCTTGTACTCTCCT
The DNA here is from genome assembly GCF_040938575.1 of Ambystoma mexicanum. NCBI lineage: Eukaryota > Metazoa > Chordata > Amphibia > Caudata > Ambystomatidae > Ambystoma > Ambystoma mexicanum. The sequence continues at coordinate 747,619,811 of NC_090923.1, read as the reverse complement.
CGTGCTTTCTGACATTTAGATTCTCTCCCTGGTCCCATTTTCTCGCTAGCATCCCTATTTTCCTTCTCATTCCCCCCCTCCGCCTTATTGTGGGCCTCCTTCCACTTACCTCATCTTGTCATGGTACTCTTCCCTCTCTGCCTTACCCCTTTTTCTGTCTGTCCTGTTTTTATCAAATGTAGACCAGGCTTTAGCCCCCTGCCCGCACTCGTCCTCTGAAACGTTAGGTTATATTGACTGGACCTGGCTGAACTACAGAGCGTGACAGGAAAGTACAGGACTGTCAAGAGTGGCACAGGGTGCCCAGGTAGGTTTTGGGTGGCTGTGCTGAAGTAAGGTAGCAGATAAGCACACACAGCAGGAAGTTCAACAAGAAAGAAGAATAGGAAACTGTAGCTGTGAGCCAAAAGATACAAAAGGTACAAACAAACTGGATTCCCTCTTGGGGTGTATGCTGAAATGGGAAAGAGTGTTCCACGAACCTTAGGAAACTTGCTATCACAGAGGCCCACGCTGTATGCTCATGGCTGGGAACAACAGCAGTGGGTGTCTGTAACACTGAAAACGGGACAAGGGAAGGGGCAGGGTTGCCTGCCGGAAACCAACAGGCAGGCTCTGTACAAAAGGGATTACGTAAGACACATGAGAAGACAAGAACAGATATATCCAGCGAAAAGGAAGTCAATGAGCAATCTAGCAGAAGGAAATGAAGGAAAGGCAGTTAGACTGAAGTAGATAACCTAAGGTGGAGTACAGGGGACTCTAGGAAGAGAACAAGGGAGCAGCAGTCAGGAAAACAGAAGAGCTGCAAAGTAGGAAGCAGGTCTGCAGTCAAGAGTGGCACTAGGTGCAGGCAAACTGTAGTGGACTGCGGAGGTCTGTAGTAGGCTGCAAGGCAGGGAGTCCAGAAGAACAGGACAGAGAGAGATTAGTAGTAGGCGACAGACAGAGAGCCCAAAAGAATAGGGCCGTGAGGTAGGGAGCCCAGAGGAGCAGGGCTGTAGGTAGCTAAGTGTAATACAGGCTGTAAGGCAGAGGAGTGTAGCAAGCCGCAAGGCAGGGAGCCCAGAGGACAAGGGCTGTAGGCAGCGGAGGGAGACAGGCTGCCAGGAAGGAGCCCAGAGGACACGGGCTGTAGGCAGCGGAGGGAGCTGGCAGCAAGAAAGGAGCCCAGATGACAAGGGCTGTAGGCAGCGAAGAGGTGAAGGCTGCAAGGTAGGGAGCCCAGAGGACAAGGGCTTGGAGACAGCAGACGGTTGCAAGCTGCAAGGTAGGGAGCCTGAGTAAGGCGGGCTGTAGGCAGGGAGCCCAGAGGACAAGGACTGTAGGCAGCCGGAGTGAGGCAGGTTGCAGGGCAGGGAGCCCAGAGGACAAGGACCGTAGGCAGCCGGAGTGAGGCAGGCTGCAGGGCAGGGAGCCCAGGGGACAAGGACCGAAGGCAGCCGGAGTGAGGCAGGCTGCAGGGCAGGGAGCCCAGAGGACAAGGGCTGTAGGTAGAAGGCAGCAGAACGAGATCGGCTGCAAGGCAGGGAGCCCGGAAAGGGCACTGGATCAAAACAGGATAATACAGGAACAGCATACAAAGTAGCAGGTCAAGGCAAACAGGAACGGGGAGATCTGAAGATGCAAGACACTGCTCCTGCAGGCAGCTGCTTATATACAACCCTGCCCTGTTCTGAGGCAGGCTAATTGACAGCACCTGTAGCAGCACACCTGAAGACAATGTGCCTCCTCCCTCTCTGGTCCTGAGCAGGTGGAAGCAGCACTGGCCACTAGGGCTTCTGGGTATTGTGGTCCCAATAACGATGAATGAGAATAGCCAGGAATTGAGGACTGCAGCCAGGTGCATTATGGTAAATGTAGTTAATTGAATAAAATAAGAAAGAACCAAAGTTGAGCAAATGGAAATAAAAGACCAAGGCGTGAAAAGGAGTTGTTCAAGGAGTATTAGGAGGATAAATGAGTACCAAGTAGTCCATGATGGTTGCCAATGCGAGCGCCAGCAGCGTGGGCATGACAAGGACACAGAATAAACAGTGCTTGGGGCTGCACTGTTAGCAAAGGCGCTTAATTGTTGGCGCCTGCATTAATATGCCTACATTTTTAGGCAATTGAAATCGTGATGGGCTGTTAGTATTTTCATGTCAGGGCAGTGATTAGCATGGCAGGGGGGACAGGAGACCGCTCATGATCACAGAAGTTAAGTTTGTGTTTCAGACACAGTTAATAGCTTGTAACATTGAAGCTCCACTAAAAGAGTCTCTCCGAATATGTAAAGAAGTTGGGTGCACCTACACGAGTACGTTTTCCCCTGCTCCCGCAGTCTCTAAAGCTAATCCCTCTCCGAATTTGAAGTGTTATTCCACCCTCCTACTCCCTCCGAAATGTTTGCCTAGTTGTGTACCTGCTCACAGCCACTGTAATCAGTTCTCTGTCCCTGCAACATGTTTAAGAAGGACTGCTGCGGGTTAAGGAAGATGATCCTCACTAACCCGCAGCAATCCTTCTTAAACATGTTGTGGGGAGAGGGAACAGGTTATGAAGGTGACGACGGAGAAAACCCCAAAAAATGGAGGAGGCACCCCATAACTCGGGCATGATCCTCCTCCCGTCCCTCCCCCCTGGGTAAGGGGGAGGAACAATGAAAAGCACAGCAAGCGCCGGAAAAGCCAGCGAAGGGCGAACAAAGAAAGGGTGCGGGCTAACCCCCATATAAGCAGCGGGCAGCCAGGGCAGGAAGTATCCAGCCCCTCCGGCAGAAGGACGTCGCCCGCCGCAGCAGAAAGGAGTAATTTGTTTTCCACCCACCCTACAGAAAGGACAGCTACAGCAAGGCCTGGCCGTTGACGTCGCAGGACGGCAAGGCAGTGTGGCAGTGTTTTGGCAACCAGTGACAAGACACAGACTCCGAATGAGCCATGGGAAAGCCAGAAGGTTCTTTGCTCTTCTCGGACCAGCGCCTCTTGGGAGCCTAAGGGAAGGGGCGTCTGGTGGTAACAATGAGAGGCTCAGCTTCCCCTGAACAAACGGCGCTCTCCCAGCCCAGGAACACCTGCAAGGGCAGGCGGGTCTCAGGCACGAAGGGTTGGGGGAATTGTGCCTACTATAGACTGTGTTAGGAAAAAGGGGAAGCAAGCTTTTGGACATGGAGCAGTCGCTGCACCTTCAGAGCTATTTTCACAGATGTTGGCTGTATTTTATTATATGTGCGAAAATAAAATCTGTGGCCTTTTATGCCAAAACGGAAACATGTCTCAGTCTGCACCTTACTGGTTGGGGAAGGTAAGGGGCCAAGAGAAATGAACAAGAATAATGTATGTTGGCATAATAATGGACAAACGGCCGGGTTACATAACCTGCCTCTCTTTCAGAAGAGTGCTGCAGGTAATAAACAATCAAACACCGCACACTTCTGCACTGTTTACTTTCGTTATCTGCTGCACACTCATGAAAGGGAGGCAGCAACCCAACTTAAAGGCAAAATACAAAGTCAGTGATTGCCATATTAACGTATTAAGAGCCGATTAACAGCTGATAAGTGAATCTGTTACGGCAAACCCCGCATTGCATTTTGCCTTTCAGTCGAGGTGCTCCTTTCAAGAAGTAAATGCAGCACCACGCTGTGTTTATTTCTTGAAAAGCGTGCCACGACTGAAAGGCAGGCAATGCCGTTGATAAACGGCTGTCAGTTGTTATTCATGCTGAGGTATTCGCGCCCTCCCCTGTTTGGGTACCACGCCCCACAGTTTGAAGAACATTGGTCTAGACTAGAGGGAGGGATGGGGGCATCTTGGTGGGGCCAGAATGGAGGTATGGGGCATCTTGGTGTGGGTATGGAGGCATAGAGACATGCTGATGTGGGTCTGGAGGAATGGGGCACATTGGTTTGGTTCTGGATGAAGGGATGGGAGCATATTGGTGGAGGGAGTGATAGGGCCACATTGGTGTGGTTCTGGATGGAGTTATGGGGCACATCGGTGTGGGTCTGGAGGGAGGTTTGGGGCTCATTGGTGTGGGTCTGGAGGGAGGGATGGGGGCACAGTGTGGGTCTGGAGGGAGGGATGAGTCATCTAGGTGTCTGGGATAGGGCCACATTGGTGTGGGTCTGGAGGGAATGATGGAGGCACATTGGTGTGGGTCTGGAGGGAGTTATGGGGGTTCATTGGTGTGTGTCTGGAGGGAGGGATGGGGGCACAGTGTGGATCTGGAGGGAGGGATGGGTCATTTAGATGTCTGGAGGACAGGATGGGGCCATCTTGGAGTCTGCATTGGATGGATGGGGGAACATTGGTGTCTGTCTTGAACACGTATATGTTGGTTGGGAGGGTGGGATTGGGCATCTTGGTATTGGTGGGATGGGGATATCTGTGCATCTGGTGGGTGGGATGGGGCATCTTGGGGTCTGGAATGAAGGGATGGGGCATCTTGGTGGGGTCTTGAATGGATATGATGGTTTATTTATATAGCGCCTATACACAATGCGTTTTCAAGGGAGGGAACAAGGATAGATACAAAACATTCTTACAGGCCATGCACAACAAGAATGTGCTTCTTGGTGTGGGGTCTGGATTGGAGGGATGTGGATTCTTGGTGAGGGTCTGGAGGCAGGGGATAGGGGCACATTGGTGTGGGTTTGGAAGGAGGGATAGGGCACATTGATCTGGTCTGGAGGGAGCGATGGGGACTTCTTGGTGTAGGTTGGGGAAGAAGAGGAGGATGAGGCATCTTGGTGTGTTTAGATGGATAACTTGGTTTGAGTCTGGAGGGCAGGATGGGGGCCTCTTGCTGTGTGGCGGGAGGATGCCGCATCTTGGTATGGGCCTGGAGGGAGGGTTGGTGGCATCTTGGTGGGGTCTGGTGTGGAGGGTTGGTGGCATCTTGGTGGGCTCTGGAATGGAGGGATGGGCGCATTTGGGTGTGGGTCTCAAGGGTTGATGGCATCTTGGTGTGGGTCATCTTGGTGTTCTGGCTTGCAGGGTTGGTGAGATCTGGGATTGGGCATCTTTGTGTGGGTCTGGAATGGAGGGATGGGGCATCTAGTGGGGTCTGGAATATAGGTATGGGGCATCTTGATGTGGGTCTGGAGGGAGGGATAGGGGCACATTGGTCTATGTGTGGAGCAAGGGATGGGGCACATTGGTCAGGAGGGCGGGATGGGGCATCTTGTTGGAGTCTGGATCGGAGGCTGGGGTCTGGAATGGAATGATTGGGCCATCTCGGTATTGGTCTAGAGGGAAGCATGGGGCATCTGCGTGTGGGTCTGGAGGGTGGGATGGGCGCATCTTGGTGTGCCAGAGGGAGGGATGGGGCATCTTGGTCGGGTCTGGGTTGGTGGCATCATGGTGGGGTCTGGAATGGAGGGATGGGGCATCTTTGTGTGGGTTTGGAGGGGGGATAGGGGTACATTGGTGTGGGTCGGAGGGATGGGGGCTTCTTGGTGTGGGTATGAAGGGTGGCATGGTGTGTGGAGAGTGATGGGGGATTTGGGTTGAGTGGAGGGCAGGATGGGGTGTGAAGGGAGGGATGGGAAATTGTGGTATGAGAGGTCTAGAAGGATGTATGGGGCTTCTTGGTGGGGTCTGGATTGGAGGGGAGGGGAATCTTGGTGAGATCTGGGATGGAGGGTTGGAGGCACATTGGTGTGGTTCTCAAGGGATGGAGTATTATGTTATGGGTCTACAGGGAGAGATGGGGCATCTTGGGATCAAATGGAGGGAGTAGGGCATCTTGGGGTTTGTGATGGGGCATCTTGGTGCAGGTCTGTAGTGAGGGATAGGGACACCATGTTATGGGTCTAGAGGAAGGATAGGGCATCTTGGTGGGGGTTTGAATTGGAGGGATGGTGCCATCTTGGTGGGGTCTGGAGAGTGACATGGGGGCATCTGGGTGTGTGGAGGGAGGAGGGCATCATAGTATGGGTCTGGAGGGCCCATATTAGTGGGGTCTGGCTTGGAGGGTTGGTGGCATCATGGTGGGGTCTGGAATGGAGGGATGGGGCATCTTGGTGGGATCTGGAGGGAGGGATGGATGATGACATTTTGGTGTGGGTCTGGAGGGGGATAGGGGCACATTGGTGTGGGTTGGAGGGAGGGATGTGAGCACATTGGTGTGGGTCCGGAATGGAGGGGTGGGTCATCCCTGTGTAAGTGGAGGGCAGGAGGGTGGCATGGAGGCATCTTGGTGGGATCTGGAATGGGGGCATCTTGGTGTGGGTATGAAGGGTTGCATGGGGCTTCTTTGTGTGTGGAGAGGGATGGGTTATCTTGGTAGGTTCTGAATCGGAGGGACGGGGCATCTTGGTGGGATCTGGAACAGGGATGGCGTGGGTATCTTTGTGTGGGTCTGGAGGGCAGAATGGGGGCCTCTGGGAAGGGGGCAACATAGTATGGGTCTAGATCGAGAGATGGGGCTTGGTGTGTGGAGAGGGATGGGGCGTTTGGGGTGAGTGGAGGGTAGGATGGGGTGTGGAGGGAGGGATGTGGAATCGTATGAGTGGTCTAGAAGGAAGTATGGGGCTTCTTGGTGGGGTCTGGATTGGAGGGAGGGGGAATCCTGGTGAGATCTGGGATGGGGCATCTTGGTGAAATTATCTGGGATGGAGTATTGGGGGGCACATTGATGTGGGTCTCAAGGGTTGGGGCATCATGTTATGGGTCTACAGGGAGAGGTGGGGCTCCTTGGTGAGGTCTAATGGAGGGAGGGGCATCTTAGTCGTGTCTGGAATGGAGGGAGTAGGGCATCCTGGGGTCTGTGATGGGGGCATCCTGGTGCATATCTGTAGTGAGGGATAGGGACACCATGTTATGGGCTAGAGGAAGGATGGGGCATCTTGGTAGGGGTCTGAATTGGAGAGATGGTGCCACCTGAGTGGGGTCTGGAGAGTGACATGGGGGTATCTGGGTGTGTGAAGGGAGGAGAGCATCATAGTATGGGTCTGGAGGGATGCAGCATCTTGGGGTCTGGATCGGAGGGAGGAGCATCTTGGTGGGGTCTCGAATGGAGGGCTGAGGCATCTTGGTGTGGGTCTGGAGGGAGGGATATGGGCACCTTGTTCTCTGTTTGGATAGGGCATCTTTGTGTGGGTCGGGCGGAGGGATGGGGCACTTTGGTCTGGAGGGATGGGGCATCTTGGTGTGGATCTGAAGGGTGGCATGGGGCATCTTGGTGTGTGGAGATGGATGGGTACATATTGGTGTGGGCCTGGAGTGCAGGATAGGGGCAAGAGAGGATGTGGCATCATAGTATGGGTCTGTAGGGAGGAATGGGGCATCTTGGTGGGGTCTGGATCGGAGGGGGGAATCGTGGATCGGGAATGGAGGGACGGGACAGATGAGGGGGCATGTGGGTCTGAGTGAGGGCTGTAGCACTCTGGTGGGAGGGATGGGGAATACACCTGGGTGTGAAGCGATGGATGGGGTATGAAGGTCTGGAGAGAAGGATGTTGGCTTACGGAAGGGGTGCGAGCATGTGGGTGTCAGGAAGGGATGGAGGAGGGTATCTGTATTAATGGAAGCATTGTGGCATGTAGGTCTGGAGGAAAGGAGGCAGCATCTGGATGTGAATGGAGGGATTGGGCGTGTAGGGCTGGGGTCATTTGCATGTGGAGGGAAGGCTGGGGATTTGGGGTCTGGAGGGAGGGCTGGCGCCCCTCTGCATTGTTCTGGTGTGAATGGTGGGGCACCTGGGTGTGAATGGAAGGGTGGGGCATGTGAGCCTAGAAGGAAGGTTGGTTGCATGTGGGTCTGAAGGGAGGGATGAGGCATGCGTGTGGATAGAGGGCGAGTTCGTCTTGAGGGATGGTGCGGTGGGTCTAGAGGGACAGATCAGGGCATCTGGGTGTGGGGAACCGAAATAGTTGGTAATCAACTAAGTTCTCCCCCCTCTACTCCTCTCATGGATGGCCCTCAAACAAAACTATTCCCTTCTCTGCACTTTTGATGCTAGCCCCATGCAGTGGTCTGCCATCACTCTGTGTGCATGCCTGCTGGCACAATGATGTGTAAGGCTCAGGCTCCCGATACATCGGAACAAACTGCACTTAATTTTGCACTTTTTCATTGCTGGCATAGGAAAGCACTGTGGGATGAAGCACTACACATCTCTTCTCCCCGAGGGGGAGCCTGCCGCTACCCGATAGTTCCCCTGAAGGTGGTAAAATGCAGGAGGATCTCATGGGGATGGGATAGGGATGACCATCTAGGGTACAGCCCTTATGAGCACATCTCACCCCCTCATACTCAAGCTCCTTTTTCCTCTTCTACATTCTTTATAGACAGTAAACCTATGTACTGTGGTAAGGCTGAATATCTTGGGGTCCTTGAAAATATTGGGACCAAGAAGAACCACAGGACCCATGTAATCTGCTGGGACGAGCGGGCCCGCGGAGTAATGAAGATAGGACCCGCGTAAGGAACAAAGCACTAATGAGCCTAGGGACAGCTGGAAACATTGTATAAAGATCCACAATGGCCTAAACACAGGGAGACGGTCACAAGCAGCTGCACAAGGTCGCAGGTGTGCTGATCAGCGAGCGCAGGAGATTCCAATTGGCGTTACCGATCCAGAGGGAGAGTGCTCCAAAGATGCTAGCGGTGTGCTGCGTCTTATGGTCAGAGGGGCTGTAGGAGCAGACCTTAGCTCAACCTTGCTGAAAGGAGGAAGCAACGCAGATGGCAACCGGGAACACAGTCACAGAGCCGCAGAGGAAAAAAGACACCACGGAAGCAGACATTTATTTTTATTTATTTTTTGCATCAGGGCGCTGTTTCAATCTGGTTACATTAATCTTAACAACAAAAACATATACAAGGGTGAGACACCCGGAGCAGCTATTCACATATCATTGGACAAAGTCAGAGAAAGGAGTTGTGGCATAGCTGGTCCATTATTGTTCTGATATGGTGTAGGTGCCTGGAGGCCACCTAAACAAAAAGCCAAGTCTTTAGGGCGTTCCACTGAGTTGCAGCTATTGTGAGGAAACGAATCCCTCCTCCTCTTACTCTTTCCACCTTTGGTAGGGCTAGACAGTGTGCACAGGGGCAGCTCTTACTGGTCTAGTGGATTTGGATCACTCAATTTTCCGGGCTAGGTATTGGGGAGCTGTGTGCGAGAGGCACTTGTGCGTGATGGAGAGAGCTTTGAAGATGATCCTTTCTCGAATAGATAGCCAATTGACTTTTTTTCTGGCGTCTGAGATAAGGTCTGTTTTTGAGATGGTCAGGGCCGCTCACAGGGCATTGATTTGTATTACCTGTAATTTGATCAGGTATTATTTGGAGGTTCCTGCAAAGAGGACATTGCAATAGTCCAATCTTGCTCCAGTGATAGCTCTGGCAATGGTTAGGCAACTGGTCGGTGAGAGGAAGTGTCTAGCCGTATTGATACATGTCTTTGTTTTTTGCGGAGGAGGAAGCAATTGCCTTCACTTGTTTGGTCAGAGAAAGAGTGACATCCAAGTGGTCACCAAGCGTTTGTACCGAGGAGGAAACGGGAATCTGGATTCCATCCATGGTGAAGGAGGAGAATTCAGCACTGAGTTTCTTGAGCGTGGTCGGTAATCCAACTAGGAAAATCTGTTTTATCATCATTCAGGCATAGATGGTTCGATGCCATCCAAGTCTGTATGGTGTAGATATTGTTGATGGTGAGGGAGTCTTCGTGGAAGGAGCCTGTCAGAGGTAGGAGGATTTGGGTGTCGGTGTAATTGGTGTAGCAGATGCCACTTGTGTCAAAGGGGTTTGTTGAAGATATTGCAGAGTGAGGGGGAGACACAGGAACCTTGGGGTATGCCGCAAGGTATTGGGACGAGAGGGGCATTGGCAGTGTCTGAGAAGACTCTCATGGACCTATTTTCTAGGAAGAAGACTATCCATAAGGTGGCTTTGTGGGAGAAGTTAGCTGAGGCTGCGAGGTGGTAGCATATGTGTTGTGGTCTACCAGGTCAAAGCGTCGGAAAGGTCAAAGAGGAAGAGGAGAGCAGGCTTGCCCTCTTGAAATGAGTCAAGTTGGATTTTTAGGTCTAAAAGAGCTGATTCTGTACCGTGACCGGGGCGAAAGCAAGATTGACGCATTCCTAGTATTAGATACGTTTCTAGGTGGGACTGTATTTGGCTGTATGCAGCCCTGTCGAGAATCTTTAAGAGGAATGGAACTGGGGTGATGGGTCTGTAATTGTTGGGTGCCAGGGGGGTCCAGGGAAGTTTTTTTAGCAGTGGGAGTACCCATGATTCTTTTAGACTGGTCGGGACTTGGCTGGATGAGAAGGAGGCGTTGATAAATCTTGTTATAAACGGGATTACTGTTTCAGCGCACTCTTTGATTATTGATGCTGGCCAAATGTCCCCTTTGCATCTGGAGAGTTTTAGGTTTTTGAGAATGTTCGCTACTTCTACTTCAGATACTTCTTTTAAAGTAAAATGCTGGGTTGGAATGAGTTATTATTGAGTTGGCCAGCAGGCTGGAGGGGTTAATTGCTGCTAGTTTCTTTTCAATTTTATGTTGCAGCATTTTGGATGCTAGTATACCAAGTCTCATCCTTGGAGATAGTGCTTAGTGGCTGGGATGGGGCCTCTAGTTCTCTGAGGATTTTAAATAACTCATTCGAGTTGGAGTTGGACTTGGCTATTCTAGAGTTGTAAACTGCTGTTTTAACGCTGATCATGGCCTGTCTGTATTCCCTGGCTAAAGAGATTAAGGTTGTTTTGGTGGGGGGCGTGGCTAACCGCCATGTGAAGAAGACGGGTCCTTGTGAAGCTCCGCTATATGTGTCCACGATTTGCTGCCATTTCGACTTTTTAAGCTTCTAAATCATCCCGAAGCGTCTCTACATGTGCCTGCATTCGCCATGACCACCTACAGCGATTCCTGGGGCTGTCCACACTTTCGCCGCAGTGTAATTCCCGGGCAGCAGGGAAGCAAAACGACGAGCTGGAAATGGCGCCCGTTGTACGCGACCTCGTGTAACACGGCGCACGAGTGAGGAAAGCTGCCGATCGAGCCCCTGGGGATGGCGGAGCAGACGGGGGGCCCTGTGCGTGCCCCGAGACCAGGAGAGGAGTGCGGGCTGCGCGCCGGGCTGTCTGTGGTGGCGCGCACGTGTGTGCTGGCTGCCTGCGGCGTGGAGCGGCCCTGCCGGGTAGGAGGTGCTCTGCTGCGGGCCCCGAAGACGACGAACAGAGCGGTGCTGCCGCGCCGCGGTACCAGGCTGCATCGTGGTGTGCTGACCCGGTCCCGAGCAACGTTGGATCAGTGAGGTTAGTGGAACGCAGGAGCGCACCCGCGAGCTTACTCAAGTGAAGCCCCGCTGCGATGATACGCAGTGCTTAGGGGCACACCCGGGGGGGGGACTTCCTTCTCTCATCTCCCCAGTGTTGCTGGCGAGCACCCCACCTGGAGTCACCAGAACGCAGGGCCTAGACTGCAGCCCAGCAAGGGTGAACATTACTGTGCACTCGGAATATACACGCACATGGCGACTTCCCGCTGGGCCCATCACCAAGCCGAATTCAGCCCAACCCCCTGAAAGGGCACCTGCTGCCCGTGTGCTGGACTTAAAACCCCAATGCTAACAGCCCCTCAGGCACGGGCATACACAACTACTGGCCAGTTTATAAGCCTGCCTCACGCGAAGGGCACACTGAATAAACCGACATAATAGACTTTCACCTCGATTCCATTCCCTGGCAGAACACACCCAAGGGGATCGAACTTTGGCACTCCACCACTGCGTAAGCAGCTACGCCGCGGCCCGTTAAGTAAGCCGCCTCAGTGGCCCACAAACAAGGCATACGCAACACACCCTGAGCACGCCTAAGCTCCCTGTGCCCCCTCAGATATGTCCTCAAAAGGGGCGAGATCTAAACAGCGCCAGACCACCATGGAGACATACACTGCCGGGGGGCTCGCTGGCCCAACCACTGCCAATAAGAGCACTGCTGAAGCTCTACCTGACCCCTCTGCTGTGGCAGACGAACCAAACAATTCCCAACTCCTCGAAGCCATCAAAGCATTACAGACAACAATGGAAAATAAAATAGACGCTGTGGCCATCGATCTGGGCCTACTGCGTCAGGATGTACGGACCATTGCAGGCAGGACTGACGCACTTGAAACACAGGTCCGGGAAAACACGGTTGCCAAAACACAGCTCCTTAAGGACGTTGATGAACTGCAGCAAAGGATGAAGAACCTCGAAGATAGAGCTTAGGAGGCAAAAGGGCGGGCGCGCCGAAACAATATTAGACTTTTAGGCCTGCCGGAGGGCACCGAGGGATCGGACCCGACAGACTATGTAGAGAATCTCCTTCTACAGGAAATAGGGGCCGGGAAACTCACACAAGGCTTCACAATCGAGAGAGCCCACCGATCCCTTGCAAGGCACCCCCCCCCCGGTGCTCCGCCCCGGCCACTAATTGCCAAAGTGCTCAACTACAAGGACAGGGAGACCATCCTAGCTTTTTCCAGATCCGGTGGCCAAATTCAAAGGGGTTCTGCAAAAATAGCCATTTACCCTGACTACACCTTTCAGGTCCAAATGAAAAGAGCGCAATTTATCTACTCCAAAGCCAGACTCAAAAATGCTGGATTACGCTACATGCTCTTGTACCCGGCAAAATTAAAAGTGATTCACAACAACAGAACGCTCCTTTTCGACAACCCCGAGGAGGCCCACGAATGGATGGACGGGAAACAGCTTCCAGACATCGAAGTAAAAGGACGCAGACCGTGCCAGGCTACACCAAACTGACCACGGATGGAGTCATGCTCCACACACACATGGGAACAATGCGGCTAAACTCTGAATGCAGCAAGATTGATTCCTTAAGCGAGCTACACCGAGGATAGTTCGTTCACTCTTCTGACCCCTGAAGTTTCTCTTTTTTTTTTTTTTTTTCTGGGTAGTTCTACCCGCCCGTAGGGCAACACAAACACCAATGAATGGTCCAACAGAGCGGAAATGGGACTGTCATAACGGGAGAAACCCCGCTGGACCTGTTCAAAGTTTGGGGAGTTTACAGTTACTGGGGGGTGGGAAACGGGATGTTGGTGTCATGGAGGGGGGAGGGGACACAGGGATTTACTGTTATAGTTGGGTACCACGAACTAAAATTACCAAGACCACGGGAACTCTTTATACGCAATGCTGGAACAGCCGGACCTCAAGTTCAGATCGCCTCAATGGTCTGCCCACACAGCACCAATGGATGACACAGTCAAGATCGTCACTTGGAATGTTAGAGGCCTGATTAGTTTTGTTAAACAAAGACGTGTTCAATCCTACCTTAAGAGATGCAAGGTCGGAATTGCCCTGCTACAGGAGACCCACTTGACAGCTAAGAAGCTCTAAGCCCTGTCCTGGTCCTGGCGAGGCACCCTGGTAGGCTCCGCTTACTCCTCCTATGCCAGGGGGGTCTTAATATGGATTGCCCCTTCGGTCCCCTTTAAGCTTACTAGCTCCAAATTAGACAATGAGGGGAGGATGGTCGTGGTATGTGGCTCTATTGAAGGCAGAGAGCTGTGTCTAATTAGCACCTACGCACCCAACCATGACGCGACTGTTTTTTTCCACTCTCTCTATTCACGGCTCACCCCTTACATTAACAGAATCATAATTTGGGGAGGGGATCATAATTGCACCCTCGACCCTACACGGGACAGATCCGACACTAAACACGAACGCCCCTCCCCCCCGGCCAAAATCCTGTCCAAGTTGGTCCAACAGCTTCAACTCTGTGATATCTGGAGAGATCAGCACTCTGAGAAACGCGAGTATTCCTTTTACTCCCCGCCGCATGCCGTGCACACCAGGCTGGATTACATATTTCTTAGCCAAACACATCAATCTGCATTTGTTGATGCACATTATTTGCCGCGAGTGCTATCGGACCACTCCCCCCTGCTGATTACTTGGGAGGTGTTCCCGCCTAGGCCCCCTATACCCACATGGAGACTGAGAGCAGAAGCCCTTCTCGACACTGTCTTCAGAGAACACATTAGGGATAGCTCAGAAGAATATTGGCAACTTAACCTCAATAGCATCAAATACATGAGCAGCACCTGGGAGGCATATAATGTAGTTATGAGGGGGGAAATGATTGCTGCGGTTGGGGGTGCCCAGAGATCCATTACAACCCTGTTGGAGCAAGCTGAGAGTGACTTGAAGGTCCTGGAATCGAAGGCTGACTCATCCCCTGATTATTTACGTAGGATCACCGAACTTAAACAAACTTGCCTAACCCATTGGGAATCCCTGGGCAAATTAAGTCACGCCAAACACACAGAAAGAATCCACGCCCTGGGGGACAAACCGGGAAAGCTCTTAGTGTGGCTTTATAAAAGGTAAACCCCCAGACCACCCATTTGCCACATAATCACACCTGACGGCACTACCGTGCATACCCAACAGGAAATAAACTCGGTCTTCTCCGACTTCTATCGTAACCTGTACTCCGAAACCCCGCTCCCTTCTGACACACAGATCGAGGACGCTCTCGAAGTCATTAACCTGCCCACACTGGACACGCACATGGCTGAGACCCTTGACAAACCTATTACCCCTAACGAGGTCAAGATGGTAATCAGATCGCTGCCTGCTGGGAAGACCCCGGGCTCTGACGGCCTCCCCGGGAGTTTTATAAGACTTATGAGGACACACTCGCCCCCATATTGACCAAGGTCTATAACGAGGCCTTTGAGCGTGGCTCCCTCCAGGACTCCCTGAGTGAGGCCGTGATAATACCCCTGCTCAAGCCAGGGAAGGTTGGAGACGAGTGCGGCTCGTATAGGCCCCGCTCTATGTTGAATGTAGACTGCAAGATCCTCACGGCACTGCTTGCCAACAGACTACGCAGAGTGATCCCTTTGTTGATCCACCAAGATCAGACTGGTTACGTCCCCGGACGTTCCATTACTGAAAATCTGCGCAGGTTACATCATGTTATTTATAGTACAGAGGGGAGCCCACAGAAGCTCGCAGTGGCGTCACTGGACGCCACCAAAGCTTTCGATTCCGTGAGGTGGGACTGGTTGTACGCTACTATGGCTAAAATGGGGATAGGTCATGTATTTCTGAAATGGACGCAGTTAGTCTATGCTAACCCCACCGCAAGGGTACGCACCAATACAACTTACTCTGAAAAGTGGCCCCTGTGCAGGGGCACCCGACAAGGTTGTTCCCTGTCCCCCATGCTCTACATCATCGCTGCAGAGCCTGTAGCGGCCTACCTGAGACAGGAATACGGGGATGGAGGCATTCATATTAACGGAGCCACTCACCTTGTCTCCATGTACGCCGATGACACCCTCTTGTACCTTCGGGACCCCGAACACCTCCTACCTTATATTCTGGAAACTCTGGACTGCTTTCACAAGCACACCGGGATCCAAATCAACAAGAGTAAATCCTGCCTCTTCCCCCTAGCTGCACTACACAGTGAATGTTACGGGTCTCTCCCTCCCCTTGATCTGGAATGGCAAGCAACCTCCTTCAAATATTTAGGGATAACTATACACAGGAACCCCGCTACAGAACATATCCTTAACACTGTTAGGGCCAAGGACTCGCTTTCTAAGTCCATGGACTTTTGGGGCCGGCTCCCGCTTTCAATGGCAGGAAGGGCGGGCCTCCTCAAAATGGTAGCCCTCCCTCGCTTACTACATACCTTCACCAACGTTCCCTACTACATCCCTCCCTCGTTCTTCAGGGACCTCAATAAACTTTGCAGGGGCTTCCTTTGGGGGGTGGCAGACACAGGGTGGCACTAGAGACCCTCCAGAGGCCATACGAGAAGGGCGGACTGAAGATCCCAAACTTCGAACTATATTTTCTCACTGGTCAATTGAGACATGTTGTGCAGTGGATGACTGACGAGGACACAATAGACACGCGCCTTCTTCAACCAGCCCTCCCCCAGCTACTACTCAGGGACCTGCTCTGGACTAGAGGGGGCGCCCTTGAACACTGCCCTTACCTCGCCAAGCTTGGGACACGACTCTGGGAAAAGGCCTGTAAGCTGGTAGGGCCTAAAGACCCGTACTCCTCACAGATCCCTATCGCAGCACTCATGTTTAACCAACCTTGGGGGCACCTTGAGACTCGTACACTATGGGAGCCCTTTGGTGTGGCCACGCTGGGAGACTTGTTTCAAGAACAGGAACTCATTGCCTTCCCCGACCTCTGCGACGCCACTGGTCTCCCCACCGGGCAATTTCTACTGCATAGAGCGGTCACAGAGGCCTTGAGTGGTAGGTGGCCTGAGGCTACTGACCAAATAGAGGAAAATGTATGCATCGAAATGATCCTGAACGCTGCTGAAGGCGGCCATGAGACCTCTCATATCTACGAAACCCTACTGCAGGGCTCTACCGAGGATGACCTGAAAAGCCGGAACAAATGGGAGGCTGAGTTAGGCCTTGTATTCGAAGACTCCGATTGGAGGGACATTATCCATTACCACAAAAAAATCTCCCGTAATGCCCGCTTACAGCTCATCCAACTGTATATAATCAACAGAGCGTACCTCACCCCAGAAGCTATATCTAGATTCACCGGCGTTGGCACCCAACTTTGCCCCAAATGCAGCGAACCCAAGGTCGGTATGACACACATGTTTTGGGGCTGCCCAGTGCTCAGAGAGTTCTGGGTACGAGTAAAGGAAAGAGTGGCCGGAGCGGACATTAACATTGAGGTGGAAGACCCCTCGGCATGTATCCTGGGCAGGTTTAAGCGCAGCAGGAAGAACAAACCACTAAATAAACTCAAAGACCTCATATACATCGCGGCCAAAAGGCGCATAGCCATGAGCTGGAAAAGCCCCAGAGGCCCGACTATATCCTTATGGTGGGGCGACCTTTTAAAATGGACCAAGGCTGAAACGGCGGCATGGGAGACGGCGATTCAGGTGCAAAGATTGGACTCTAGCGACGAGCTACAACGTTGGGTGGCCCTAACAGTACCTTTGCTTCATCCTGAGCCACCTGAGAAGGAACCAGATGGCGATACCGACCGGAACGTTTGTTAGAACTCTTGAGGAACTTTGTTCTTACCGTGGTCTTGGTGGGGGGGTACAGGGGGGAGGGGAGCGGGGAGTTGGGTGTTTATTTCTTCCGGTCATTTATGATATGCTTTTCAGTCACGAATGATGATGTTCCTGTTACTTGAGATACGGAAAATAATAAATATATTTAAAAAAAAAAAAAAAAAAAAAAGGTTGTTTTGGTGAGTAGGGCCTTTCTTCCAAATGTTTTCTACCTGTCTTTTTTTAAGTGCAGGTCCAAAAGGTCAGAGGTGAACCATGAGTTAATGTGGGCTATAGGTTTGGCCTTTCTAGGGCAGAGTAGAGCTACCAAATTCACTACTTTGGTTAGCGTGCTAGAGTAAAGGTCCACGAGAATCGTTGGGTCAACTGAACTATGGTGTTCCTAGTCCAGGGTTGAAAGAAGTGGGGAGATAGAGTCTTTGGTAATTTTCCTGGAGCTGCGGGCAAGAATGGGTGGTAGACTTAGGGTGTCAGATGGATGTTGTTTTTGTGAGGGGAATGTGAAGCAAAGGATGCAATGGTCTTACAAAGGGCAAGGGGTGTTAGATGTGATGGTAATTTGACTGTTCAAGAACGCAACACAATCCAAGGATCTTCCTTTGATGTTGGTTGGGTCTGTGACTCGGTGTATGAAGCCGAGGTCTGTGAGGGCATTCGCTACTGCCGAAGCTGCATTTATGTCTGACGGGTCGAGGAATCCAACATTAAGATTCCCCCAAGAGTATAACTCTGGAAGATGGTTTGATGTTGTCGGTGATCAAGTGTGTGATTTCTTCCTCGACAGTCATAGAAGGGCCAGGATGCCTGTACAGGATGTGAAGCGTAACAGAGTCCGTAGGGAAGGGCGTGAGCTTCGCTGACAGGACTTCACAATTGGATTCCATAGAACTATCGATTGGTCTAATTTGTAAGGATTCTCTATAAATGAGAACGCCTCCACCTCTGGTTTCAGTTCTGTTGCGTGTAAGTATAGTGAAACCGTCTGGGAGTTCCAGAGACAGTGCTGGGCCTGAGGCTTGGTGGAGCCAAGTTTCAGAGATTGCCAATAGGTCTAATTGAATGGTAGTGATGAAGTCATTTATATCTAATGCTTGTGCGGGAAGGGATCTGACATTAATGAGAGCTCCACGTAGAATGAGAGGGTTGGGTTTGGTGAGGAGGGAGTGCTCCCGTCTGACGTAGTTAGGGAGGTGGCGGTCATCTGCCTTTTATGAATGCTGCTGTTTGGAGGTAGTGCCTTTGTTGGTGATGAGGGACAGTCAAGGCTGTTTGCTGGCTTGGTTGGATAATGATTCTTTTTATAGGTAGACAATGACTGTAGGTATGGATGTGTGGTAGGTGTGCAATGGGCCATGTCCTTAGGTTGAGTAACTCATGAGTAGCTGCTACCCAGTGAGAGCTTGCTGCTGGTTTCGAGTTTGAGGGAGCATGGTATGTGTTCTAGCTCTAAAATGGTGGTATCTCATAGTGGTGGGGGCAGGACGGTATAGTAGGTTGGTTCTCAATGGTCTCATACCCAATCTATTGTTCTTGAACGTTGTTGTTGCTGGGGTGGAATGCATAAGAAGCTTTTGCAGGTAGGTAGCAGGTGGTGCAAGTGGAGCTGCGCATGTGAGTGATTGGTGGGGAGTGTGAGTGGGTGGGTAGGTGGTGGTTTGAGGGGACTCTGGTTCTTGGGTGTTGGAAAGCCTGTGCTTGGGATAGGGGTTGACTTTTGTTTAGTCTGCTGATGGAGTCTGTCCTGACCGGGTCGATTGATTGCGCACACCAGACTTGATATACGGTATGTTGGGGTTGGGTGAAGACAATGTTAGTCCGGGTATCCGTAGCTGCTGTCTCAATCTTACTGTGTGAGGGATCCGGGGGAAATGTGCATGACATTTAGGAGGAGCGATATTCTCCAACGTATGTGTGGCTTCCACAAGAACCTGCGCCCTGCTCATTGTATCTATGGGAGCGTAGATATTGTGCACTAAATTAGGAGCTGGGCTCGCTGGGGCTATGCATTGCTTAAGTTTAAATGCCTGCAGGCCCAGGAAGCCCTGGTGACTTGCCAAGACCCCACACAGGGTAAGGGGTGGCACAAGAGATCTGTATGGGACGCTTGGTGGCCCAATAAGAGGGTGCAAGCAGTTGTCCCAAAGCCTCTGGGCAATCACTACGCTTGGATGTCACAGCAGGGTCGAGAAGCATACAAATCCCCTCTTCCTCATCATCATGGCAGAATCAAACCTGCTGACCTTCAGAGAAGGGGTGAAGATCCTGAGCATATTAAAGAGACCCAGAGAGGGAGAAACCCTAACAGTGGTACAGAGAAGCCCACTGACAACCAAAGAAGGGTTAGACACCCTCCCCAAACTATAAGTTATCTTCCTCATGGAAATACTTGGCAGGAGAGTGAGCCAAGTCAGCCACAGCAAAGAAAAGGAGAAGCAAGGGTCTGGAACCCAAAATAAGAGAGCAACACAAGTCCTTCCTCATTGCAGTTCTTGGCAGGGAAGTGTACCAAGAAAGGCAGACCAAAAAAGGAGATCAGCAGGGGTTGTGTACCCCTCCAAAAGCTTGGAGATTAAGAGTGAAGTTGAAGGAAAAAAAGACCATGGGAAGGGAGTCATTCCCCCTGTTTGCAACTGATACCGGGAGAATGGAGCCACTCTCTTGGTAAACCGATCTAGTAGGAAAATCCAGAAGTCGGGGGAAGGCAGCCATTCCCCCAGACTATGTGAAACTGAAAACCAGGAGAAGGGAGGCATTTTCCTGGATCATCCAAAAGGAGAATAAAAGCTGCGTTGAGAACTTTGCCATCGGGAAAGGGAGTCATTCCCCCTGATAACGTCTGAGACACAAGACTTTGAAAACTGGTTTTGACAAGCCAAGGACCCTAATCCCAGGAGAAGGAGTCATTCTCCTGGAACAAGAACACGGATGCTTTATTTTGTAGTTTGTAGTGTAAGGGATAGGAGTAAGGTTTTCTTGGAACCAGACGGTGGGCACTTGATTTGAGAGATACCCTGACAGTCACCTTATCTTTTTAGTTGAGGTAGGAAAATTCCGCCCTGTCTAGGGATAGAAAAGTTTTCTCTTCCCTTTTACTTGAATACAAGTCTTTAATCCCAATCATGCCACCTTTTGTCAGTCTCCTCTTCTTCTGCACCCTTACACCTGGCATTCCCAATCTCCTATCCAACCGCAGTACTTGTGAATAACTGAGTCTCGCGTTGTCTGCATACCTGTTTCACGTCTTCGGTCCCTCATGTTTTTTTTGGGGGCTGTTCCAGAAGTGAGTGAGTGAGTGACACAGGAAGCTGGGACGACAACCCCAATAGCATGGTACACGGTGATACCGGACTGACTCTCCACACCACATGGTTGCTTCCCCTGATTACCGTGATGCAAGGACAGTGCGAACACTGACCGGGGGAGCAGAATGTTCTTGCCAGATGATGGAGGTTGAGGCACTGAGGGATGGTAGCAGGAATCCAAATGAAGCGGCAGCAGACATGCAACAATAAGGATGTGGAAAGGAACTAGTACCAACAGGAAGCAGGGAAGGATCCAGGACAAGGAAGGGGCAAGATCCAAATGCAAGCAGGGTGGCAGGAGAAGGGGGGATCGGAGGAGGCCAGGTGGGAATAGATGAAAAAGGGAGACTATCATGATCCCAGTCAGTGAGCATACTCCTCATTCAGTAAGTCAGGCTAGGCAAGGAGCATTATATTAATCAGCATGTCAAAGGTGGGTGTTAGCCTGACACATATGGCATTTACACCATACACAGCATATACTTCCATAGACTCCCGTGATGTTCAACAGTAATTTCATACACTTAACATGGCCGCTGCAAAACCCATTTACAAGTTGCAGCACAGTTCTATTCATATTTGCATAGGAGCTACTTAAGCCCTGCCTCCACTGGAACACGCGTTTTGCGTCTGCTCCACTGACAGCGGCTAACGCTACCGGCGTTTCTCCTCACAGAACCTGTGAAGAAAAGGAGACAATAGAGACAATAGTTTTACGAAAAGCTAAAGAGTACCATAGTTCACAGAAGAGACTTACCCGACAGAAGTTATCTCCGACGCTGTTATCTTCAGTTAAGAACTTTTCCTCTCTCGCAGTCGCAGCATCTTCAGTCAGAAGTTTCATTCACAGCCACAGCATCTTGAGTCAGCAGTTTTTTGCTCGCAACCGCAGCATCTTGAGTCAGAAATGTCTTCAGCAGCCACTGCATCTTTCAAAGGTTTTTTCCTGAGTTTTCTGAAAACCTGCAGACAACACAAGAGTTATTTAATTAAAAAATGAACTTAACAGTTTTAGAGAGAAGACGTTTTTATAAGCGTTTACGTACCTGAAGGTTCTTCAGGTTTTCACCTCACAGTTGTTACCGCACTCCACCTTGAAGGCTGCAGTTACTCCGTATTGGCGAACTTACGTTTTTATAACATTTTATAACTCTGCAGCCATCCGCGGCCATAATTCTTCCCCGAATTCCTAAAACTTGTGAAAAGGAGAAAAAGAACATAAGTAATTAGAAAGAGAGATCTCTCCAACGTAGGAGTCAATTCAAGCCCTTAAAGATAACAGTATCTTCACCTGCTTACTTACCCAAAGACTCATTCTAAAAAGAATAGACATTTCAAGGCAAGAAGCTATAGAGTTCATCAGCAACCCAAGTTACCATTGTTTCACCATCTCAAAGCGCCCCTGTAGAAAAGCAGGATGGAGAGCTCCACAATAATAAAACATAGGTGAGAAGGGAATTCATCCCTAGGGTTAGAAGGGAGTGATTTAAGGGAATACTCATCCCATGTAGTATTATCGCAGTTATTAGAAGTTATAGCATTTCTATTGTTGTCATTTCTGTATTCAAACAAAAAAGAATCCTAAAGGCTCCAAGGTATCAGGTCCACAGGCTGGGAAGATATTATGCTCCCGAGGAGTCCAGGTAAGTATTACAGAGACTAGTCAAGGCAAACGGGAAAGGACAAAATGTAAGGCTGGAATTCATAAAGGAGAAGTCAGGACACTACAAGCAAGGAACTGGCTGAGTGCATTAAGAACCGCTCATCTGAGGAAGAGAGGGTTTTAAATACCCTTTCCTCTCTGAGAACAAGGCCGGCAGCACAGCGCTGCTGTGAAACCTCCAAGGTTGGCAGACACTGCACATGCACGGAACCCGGGAACCAGGCCACCGCACATGCGCAGATTAATGATCATGGCGGTGCCCAGGAGAGATCTGCATCTGTGGGCAGCCAACCTCCTGGGCCTTGCTAGGTGCAGATGCCAGCGAGGATAAAGATGTTACTCGGGCGCCTCAGTAAGGTCTATTGAATGTATGTGTGCATGCATGACTGTGTGAGAGGGCTGGATTGAAAGTGTATGTGCGCATGCTAGTATGACTGTGGGTGCTGAATGGAGATGTGTGTGACAGTACTGCCCTTCAGCTGCCTCTCTACATCACATAGTAAACGCATACCCAGAGTTACTACGCATTTGTGAATCAGCTCCTAGGACTTTGGGAAGTTAACTTATTGAATGCTATGTAAATAAAAGTTACATAAGTGTGCCATAAAAATAATAAATAACTTCTCTTCCAAATATACGGGTGGACATAACATCCAGAGGTTTTTGGGTGAAAAAAAAGTTTGAGAAACCAGAAGGTGTCTCACCCGCTAGTCCCTGGGGGTCTCACTCTCAGGTGGCCAGGGCACGGCCATTGCCTTTGGATCCAGACCCTGGGGGTGGGCCAGTGCAGGAGGATCACCTGGGTGAGGGGTCTTCTGGGAGTGGGACACCTGATAGCTAGACATGGTATCCCCCTCCCTGTAACACATTTACCCCATCCTCCCCAGTAGGATATTTAGGAACTCTACACCCCACTCCCCTTTCCCATCGTGAACACTTTCACATGGACAGCCCGCTCTGGGAGAAAACAGACTAACATCCGACCATTGTACCTGACATGTCCCACTACTATGGTCAGGCAAGGTCAGGCAGTTACTGATAATCACTCACACCTGACTTCCATTAAACTTCCCAGCACGCATAAAAGGCGGAGCATGAGAGCACACTCTGAGTGAGGAAAAGCACACAAAGGAACGGTATTTTCCCAACGGCAGTTGAACGAGGGAAGAAAGACGGCACACCAAGAAGGGTGCGCTAGGACGGAGATACCCTTGACCTTTCCGGCAAGAGACCGTTAGAAAGCGTAAGGCCAGGAAACCAGACTGAAGAATCCTGTATTGTGTGTTGGAGATACCCGGGGCCCACTTGCACGACTGACCAAGTCGGGGAGGAACAGAAGCCGCTGTGGTACCATCCTTGGCTCCAAGATCAAAGCAGCACCAGAGACATCAACACAGCAGGTGAGTTGGGGGGACCAATGCAAGACTGGTCTGTGTTGAAGTCGAGATTGCAATCAGCAACATTGTATAAAGAGCACAAGAACGAAGATTGGCAACACGTGTGATGAGAGACACGAGGAAAGGTTAATTGCCAACAGATGTTTGAACATTTACTAAGAAAGATACAATACCAGTGACAGAGTGGTTTGGCACGACAAGCTGCTCAGTCGGAGGTCTCTGTAAGGTATCCAGCCAAGAAGTGGCAGAATCGAAAGTGGAAGATTTGTAAGACCATTGTGTGAAGTGAACTGAAGTGGTCCTGCAACGGTTTAAGCAAAACCCATTGCACATTCGAAAGTCTTTGATTTAAAACATGTATTTTTTATATAAAGAGGAAAACATATTAAGTGAGAATGCATGGTCCGAGCCCGAACGTGGGAGACCAATTGTGAACATTGTGCTAAAGCGGTCCAAGCCCAAACGAGGGAGATCCATGGTCTGATTCCGATTGAGGGAGAACAGTTGTGAACATTGTGGTAAAAAGGGGTCCGAGCCTGAAGGAGAGAGACCCATGATGAACACTGGAAGCGAGAACTTGTGAATGTGAAAATCCTGATAAGAAAGGAACTTTGGTGCTTGTTAGTTACGACAGGCCCTCTGAAGTGATAGACTGTTATTGGGAAAAAGGCTTTGGCAGAAGGCCCTCTTACCTATGCTTTGAACTGTACCCTCGTGGCAGAGAAGCCAGGGTGTGTGTGAAGCTCGAACGTGCAACCTTGTGCTGAAAACCTAGGGAAGGGAAGCCAACTGCTCAACTATCCTGACATTATTTCTTAAACACTTTTTTTTCTTTTTTAATACACTATTGTCCCGCACCATTTGTCTTTAGAAGTAAGGATTGCCAATTGGTTTATTAGTATAGGCCCTTTTATTTTGACAGAGACTCGACTAGGACTGCTTTGTTATTTTTTGATGGTCATAGCTTGCTCCCATCCTTAGATTTAGGCTAGCTAGGCGTTCAACCGACTCGTTGAAGTGCAATAAACTTCCTTAAACTGTGATCACTTGTGTCTGTCTTCACTGTTTGATACCATGGCTTCCTTACATTATCTTGGAGCATCCATTCTATTAAGTAGTGATCTATGTGTTTGTTTGTCGCAAATGGCTCCATTGCCATTTAGTAGATGTTACGTGGCAGCCTGCCACAAAAAAAAACAACGCTGTCAGTCTAATGGTGTTTATTGGTGATTTGTACAACGAATGCATTGTTGAGGGTTCTTAAAAATGGTCTTTAAGGTCTACCGGTTTCTTAGGGGAGGTTTGGTACTAGGCCTGCCCCTTTCGCGCTATTGCTTCCCCAGCGTTCTACCCACATCCCTAACACAGGCATCGTTAAATGGATGTTGGTTGCTGGCCAAAGGTGGCCCCTATCTGTCTGATGTTCTGACTAAGGCTGATGGCAGTTTCCCTAATTTGCTGGCTGACCAACTCCCTATGAGCCTTCTAGTCTTGCCCTGGCCTATCCTGCTTAGTGTGCTGGGAAGATAAGAATGGTGCCTTATTCCACTCAGTGCCACTTGCTCTCCTTGCACACACAGTATCACCTGACCCCCTCTACACTGGATGTCACCTTGTCCTCCTCCCACCATGTTCCAATACCTCTGATCTCTCACTCCCCCTTTACACCACCAACCTTTGGGATCGTACATCTATTCTTCTGTTCTTCTATCGATCTTACCTCAAACTTCCCCTTCTGTTATAATACCTCTTGCTCTCTCTGCTCCTACTACCACTTATATATTCCCACTCCCTGTCGCTCTTACTATTCTCCCTCTACATTATTCCTACTCTGTAATTTGCACTATCACTCTACTACCCGTATTCCCTCTAGTCTTATTCTTCACAGCTGTTACGACTGCTATCTCCAGTTCCAACTACTACTAACTCCCACTACCAATCTTTTATTCTATCGCTATGCCACACACTCTTTACTCTCTGTGGCGGACTATAAGAATAATGCCCATCTATCCATATTGCTATGAGGGTGTTCCCTGCCTATGTAAATAACTAAGGTACTCGTCCATCATCGTGACTCTCGAAACAAACAAATAGGTGTCCAAAATAACGAGTTCTATCTGACCCTACTGTAAAGCCTGTGTGGGGGGGGGGGATCTACACTCCTGCCCTCTATATGGCAGAGTAGAGGCACAGAGCACCCCAGCCAAGGTTCTCTATATGGTAGCTATGGACGAGCAACCAAGGCTTAAGCTCTCAGGAAGTGATGCAGACTGGTTCCTAAGTACAGTGAGTCCCCAAACCCCCACAAAGGAATGTCCACACACTATGTTATGTGCTAACACAGTTCTTTATATAAAAATAAGGTTCAGATATATATATATATATATATATATATATATATATATATATATATATATATATATATATATATATATATATATATATATATATTAGGATTGTACCGAATAGTAGATTTAAGTATTCGGCTGGATAAGTGTCATAAATTAATGTGTACAGGCCGAAACTGTTCTATGATAATCTTAATGGACAGTTTCTGTCTGTAACCACCTGCCCCTTCCCCTCTGCTGACCTATTTTTAGATTGATCCCATGCCATGGCGGGTCCACAGCCGCGAAGGGGGGAATAGAGCAACATCAGCAGCTTTAATACTTACCTGGCAGGGGAGCATCTGTGATCAGAAAGGCAGATCTCCTGGCAGGCGAGACACCATGATCACTAAGGTGATGAAGTTGGACTCAGACACCATGGTCACTAAGGTGGACTCGTTCTCCCAAGAGGGAGCAGTGCCTCCTCCTGCCAGGGGGTGATCAATGAACCTTATGGTGGGGCCATAAGCAATGCGAGGTGTCACGGGTGAAAGACCCCGGGCCTCTGCTGAGCTTTTAAACCCCGCTTGAAACCCTGCGGGGGCCACGAGCGAGGCGGGGGTGAAAGTGAAAGCCCAGGCGAAAAGCAAAGGCAACACCTGACCTGGTACAGTCAGGTGGAGCTGGGCTTAGTAACCTGGGCTGAACTGGAACCCCCTCACCTTTCTTAAAAGCCCCTCATGAGAAAAAATGTAACTGGGGAAGTTGGAATCGGACGTGGGGAGGAAAAAAAAAAAAACAGCAGCACTGACAGAAACGCTTCATGCAGGGGGAAAAGATGATGCGGGCGGCACGGCCCTGCTCCCATGTGTGAAATTCTGAATGTCATCACCCTCCCAGCACAGCAGCTGGGAAAGCATGCAAACATTGCGCTTCCTGAACAGGCAGTACAGGTGCTGCAATGGGCTTCAAGCCTCTCTGTCCAGGCGCCCATCTCCTGGGCTGCTTACTTTGTGCACAACTCCGAATTTCGGCCGAATACTTACTCAAAGCCGAAGTTCGGTACGGCCCTAATACATATACACACTTAATAACACACTTTGTACTCTGGCAATTCTAATATGACCAAAATATACAATGCCTACGTGGAACCACACTTAGCTATGGATTCCTTTAAAATGCATCAACTGCTGACAGTTATAAGATAGCATAAGCATACAAATCAGACAGCAAGATGTAACCGCATAAATAATAGGAAGGAAAGCAGGTTAGGTTAAACATTGGCAGAATGCTTCTTTTGCTACTAAGACACAATTCTGAGTGAGGATCCCCCCCACCTGGGCAACCTGTAATAAATGTTAACAAGCCCAGTCCATAAATGTTTAATCAGTCTTGTTTCCTGGTCAAAAAGTTCAACCACCCCGATGTACCTCGTTTGGAAGAGTTTCTTTGACGGTTTGTTGACGGATCCCTGGAGGGTGGACTCCCCTTAAAGCAGAAGCCACAGGGCGTCAAGATTCCTCAAAGAAATGTGGAACACTGGCATCGAGACAGCAGCTTCAATCTTCGCGGTGCTCTTCGAGGATCGTTCGAGGAAGTCCTGGAAAGATGAGGCATGCGGTCCACCTCGATGCAAAGTGTTCAGTGCCGTAAAGAAGACTTGGTGATGGATGTAAGCCCAGCAGCAGGCATCGAGTGTCTGGAGTTGTTTCGGGGGCCCTCTGGCCTGTCGGTGCTGCAGCCACAGCATTTACCTCGGGATAGCTTTGGCGATCAGGACACGACCACGGGCTGGACCTCGGATCGTCACTTCGTCAGTGTCCTCGAGACGTCTTTGTCGGCTTCGGGTGACGGGAAACCAACCAGCGGACTTTCCTCGGTAGCCGACGACCTCGATTTTCTCCGGCGGGATAAAAGCAGTCGACGGAGATGGCAAGGGAGCCTTTCGTTCATTGTTATTGGGCAAGGTGAGCTTTGCGGCTACAGTCGTCGAGCAGCACAGCGTTAAGCTATCCCTGCTTCTGGGCGACATGTCTCTTCTGGTATCCAGCAGTTATGGAAATCCTCTGAACCCCGGCCGAGGGCAATGGACTATGATGGCCTCGATGTCCAGGCGTTTTATTTCAAGATTCTCGGTGGACCTCTTCTCCGGTCGACAGTCTTTCGGGACTGGCTTCTAGGGTGCCTCGATGAAGAGCAGTTTTTTGCATGATGGTCCCTCGTAACTCGGATAGAGGTCTCCTAGCAAGGTCCTCTCTCGGATCAGTCCTCGACAGACTGAACAGCTTTTAGATTTTGTTGAAGGAAATGCAGCAGCAATTCTTCTTATCCATCTGGGCTTCAAGGCTGAGCATCAAGTTTCAACTTTAACTTCTGAACAAATTGGTAAGTGAGAGGTCCCCAGAAAAACACATCTCTCCCTCATTCACTCTGGCTGAGCCAGGCTCAGTCAGCCAATCACACTAAAGGGCATTCATGCAGACAGGCAACCAATCAGTCTCACAGGCATTCAGGCTAGTCACTTACACCCAGATACCCATAACAGGGAATGTGGATTGGGGCAAGCACCCAGCCTTTGAGCACACCACACTGCACTCATGTCAGTTTCAGGCAGAGCTGTGTCATTCATTGTGTCGCACACACAGAAACCAGACACCAATAACATAGAATGCATATTGGTCACGCAGTCTATTCACCTGGGTCCCATCCCAAAGGTGTACCCACAACATACAGTTACTGGGAAGGCTCCAGCCAGTCTGGCCTGGACTTCCCCACAATACCATGTATGGTTCTTCCACCCAACAGCCAGTCAGGGGGAAGGGACAGAGTCAGGGCTTCCCAGGACTTTGGTAAAACAAGGTTTTCAACTAGGACGGTGGAGGGATGGTGGGCATCTATCCTGTATGGGGAAAGCATCTCCATGACTGTTGCCGTCTTAGGCTTCCTAAAAGAAACTTTATATGCAGACTCCTGTACTTCAACTTTATTGTGCGACAGGTTACATTCATGCAGAGTTTCTGAAGTTGTATGCTCTATTTTTCTTCGTCTTCATTTTCTTTTACTTTTTCTATTGTGTTTCCTTGCTTCTTAATCAAAAGTGTTGTCTTTTTTTTAATGATCTCTCTTCCTTTATTTCATTTTTTTTTAAACTGTCCATTTGTAATAAGCTTAGGGTTTTCAAATGTAAAGCCAATGCTTAAAAATAAAATTAAAGAAAAAGAAAACAAGTTAACTGGCAATAGAAACCAAGAGGCCCCAAGGGCCATCTTGCCTTCTATAAGGAATCCACTGATTCCTATGGCAGGGCCTGGGTATCCTACAATGGTGTCATGCCGTGTTCACAAAGGCATCCCTGGTGTCTATGGAGCCGCTGGCGACTACGCCGCCATTAGGATGTTCCACCTTTTCCTGTCACTTCCTGTTATTCCGCTCTAGTCTTTTTTGTCTTCGGTTTCCTCGCTTCCGTACTTAACCACGCCCTTTTGTTTTGGCCGGCGCGTTGCAACCCTTTGCATAATGCTCCGGCTACTCGCTCTGCATTCCCTTGGGCTTTTGCAGCATTCTTTTTGTCTACCGGTCCCACTCCGGTACTTTCCCCTTCCTATCTTGCTTTTTCCCTCAGTTCTTACTCTCCGGTTTTGCCTTCCTTTTTCCAGCCTTTACTTTTTATCTTACTTGCCGACCTCGTTTCCGTGACGGTTTCGGCCGTTACTCCCTGCTCGTTTTTTCCTCTTCTGCCCGCCCCCGTTCCGCGCTGTTTCTCTCTGCTGCCGCTCTTGGCTTTCCGCTCTTACCTGTTTCTTTTCCGTCCTCTGGTGACTTTGTTCCGCTTCATCCTAGTCGTTTCCCTTTTGTTGGCCACGGCTATTCAGTCTACGCCTGGAATCCTTACTCAAGAGACAGATTGCTTTCAGTAATACCCATCACGTAACCTACCCTTTACGTGACCAGAATTACGTTTACCAGTTTCATCTACTTACCTGGATTTTCTGCAGCATCTACTCAGCAGTCGATCACAACATGCAAGAGAGGTTTTTTTCAGCTTCTGCTTTTTCCTCTCAGTTCAGTCTCTTCGGGAAGAGGCCCTTTGCTTTCCTGTTCTATCAGGTGGGCAGAGTGATTCTAACCGCGGAAGACCATTTCTCTTCACAAAAAAGAAGTCAACGAGGAGAAAGGGGCGAAGACAAAAGTCCTCATCGGAAGATACAGGTGAGGAGGAATGGGTTCTGGAACAAGATAATTCTGATTCAGAGAAACCTTGTACCAAGCTTGACAAATGGAGGACACTTCAAGCACCTGTCACATTCATCATGGAGCTGCAACCAACCCATACCCTGCTCTGTGGACAACACTCAGGCACCCAAAAACATACATTAGGGGTACAGGGCTGTACCCCCCACCCATGGGTGCCATAAGGGTATCCCAAGGGTTTCTGTTCACCATGACCAAAAAGAGGAAGAGCTGCACTGCAAGGAGTCCGACTGGACTCCTGCGCAGAATATAACACAGAACACACATGATAAGGGAGTACAGGACAAGGACATGGAGGCCCTGTCCCTCCAATGTATTTCCAGCATCACACCTACCACTATTCTAACCACAGGAAATGAAGTCAGGAGAATGACTCCCTTCTCCTGACTGTCTCTTCCCAAAGACTTTCTTCTGCATAGCAAATTCCTTTAATAGAATCCACCCTCCAGCGTTTCAGTCTCGCATTTGGAATACTTCTGAAAGCCGCTGGCTCCTTGGCTCTACCTCTCTCAGCTGTGACGCTGTCAGGGGGCTTCCCCTCCTTACTCTGCTCTTCCCCTTACCAGCGTGTTACTCCCATCCAGTTTACTCGCCTCAGTTAAATGAAGGTTTCCCCTTAAAGAGACAGATCTTCTTTCTTGCTTGTAGTCCCATATAATGGGTTTTTCTTTATCCAAGGGGGGGTCCGGGTTAAAGGCTTGGTGAGGGCTGATAAGAACTTGTAGGCTGC
Organism: Ambystoma mexicanum; assembly: GCF_040938575.1. NCBI lineage: Eukaryota > Metazoa > Chordata > Amphibia > Caudata > Ambystomatidae > Ambystoma > Ambystoma mexicanum. Next base: position 747,589,105 of record NC_090923.1, on the reverse strand, counting down.
GTCCTAATTTCTCCAGGCAGTCTTTCAGCATATCAACCTGGACCATGTACTGGTTCTTTGGGAACCCCTATTTCCACCCCCCGCCCAAATATCCCTGCTGGCATAGTGGGTCATCATTGCCTGTATGGAGGCGTTCATTTATAATTAAAATAGAGTCTCTGGTGGACAACTGGAGGTTTCCATGAGGCCATTTTAAAGGACTTTATTTATTTGTAAATCCCTGTTGGTTTAGTGGGATTTATTACGCCTTTGATCCATAAAAATAAATCCTATGTGGGTTAGTGGTTTGCTTTACCCACTCGGGTTCCATCTGACACTGTCAGCTGGAGCCACGCTCTCCTTTTCCCCGGAGTGACCGGTGTGGTTGCACTCACTGCAGCGATGCACAACCCTCTGCGGGATACATTGCGTTCTGCAACACCTCCCTCTGATTCCGGGATCCTTTGCAGTCTCCGCCGAGGTCTTCTCTGGCAGGGAGCTTGTCATGCCTCCCCCACTGGGTGCTGCAGTTGTCCTGAGCCTGGTGTTGCTCCTCTTCGGCGGTATCGGGGCTCCGGCTCCTCGTTGTGCAAGGGAAGCTGCCACCTGTTCAGTTAAGCAAGGGCAGGTAGGGGGCCTGCCCATACCCAGAGACCATGAAGGGGTGGTAGGGATTGTGGCCCCCCCCCCTTTCGACAAGGCCTGAACTTGGGCCTTGTCACCTAGAGCACAAATTGGTGAAGAAAAGGAAAAATGCAGGCCACAGAGAAATTAAACATATCATTATTTTGCTTAATTACTCAGGCAAATGTTTTGAAGAATAGCAGTTATTGTGTTTAATAGACAATGCACAATTCTGATGTCAGTCACTTTTGTGCTGTTTAAAAATCTCATTGTTTCAATTCATACTAACAATAAATTGTTGCACTTTGCTTTCCAAGTTGAAATACATGATAAAAGGAAGTCTGTTTACAATAGTTCAACTACTTTTGGGTGATACAAATTCTCTATTCTTTTTAGAATGTTGCCTATTTGTCCTCTATGGTGGACTTCCTACCTGGACCAGGCGCCCTTGCAGTTAATGCTTCGAAACGAAACACACAAATATGTGTACCCTCCACTCAGAATACTGTGCTGTTGCATACCACTGAACCTTAGTTCTCCACTTTGAGGGAAGGTAGTCTACTGTATTGGCCACATAATGTGTGTCCTCCACTGAAAGAATGCCCTGCTACTGCATACCACTAAACCATTTGCCCACTTTTGAGGGAAAGGGGAGTACTGTAATGGCTAAGGGATTAACAGAATATGCAAAACTGGTTTACTGATTTACTTGTGTGTTTATTCTGTACGTAATAAAATAAAAGGTGGACTCAACTAAAGAAACCGTGGTAAGAGTTTGGGAGTACAAAATTTGTGATGTTTCATGTGGTTTCTCTATTATTGCCCGCCGTCTAGTCCAGATCAGGTGTGTCACCCTGTGTGGGTGAAACATGTTTAAAGTGTTTCCAGTCACTTATTCTTTAGCCACTGAGATCTTTGTCAGGATGCAGCTGTGATCCTTCTTGGCCTCCTGAGATCTTTCATTTCCAAGTTGATCGCTCAGGATTTACTGCTTCCTGGTACCACCACCCAGGTGCCTTAGGTTGTCTTGACCAGGCTCAGGCATCAGACTGTTAAATGTAGATGGAACCTCCGAGGGTAGCATTTTGTTCACCTCTTCGCTGAGCTGCATTGCCCCTGAAGAGCCTTAGTGTGGCAGTTGTCAGTTCCTTCCAAAACCAAATCAGTGCATTCTTTGCTAAAACATCACTAGGCCTCAGGCAAGCCCCTACTGAAACTCTCCCTTCTGGAGAACTACTCTCAATCAAACTACCTTTATCTCTATCTCAAACCATAACAGCTCACCTGATCTACGGACCGCCGGGTCCGATCTCCTCATTTGAGGAAGACATTTTGTTACTCCTTACAAACAACTCTAAACCGGGCTCACAAATACTACTCCTAGGAGATTTTAACCTAGGACTACATGACACTAAAGATGCTTAGCTATCAGCAACTGTACTGCCGAACTAGGCCTCACCCAACGGATCTCCCAAACTACCCACAACAAAGGTAGACAGACTGGATTGCAGATGCCAACTATAACATTAACATCTTATCTAACCAGCCCTGCATCTGGACAGATCATCACGCCATTCTCTTCTCTTTACCTAACAGCAATAACCTTAACCCTGACAAATCACTGGCCCCTCCCAGACTAGCCAGAAACATGAGAAATATAACTGCGCACAAGCTACTCCCACTTCTTCAACCTCTTACAACACTCTCCTCTGCTAATGAGGGCAAAGCTGACCCTACCCACCTTATTAATCTTTACAATTAAACTATTCTTGACACTATCAACAAGATCGCTCCTCAAAAAATGCGCAAAGCCAAACCTCGCACCCACATGAACACATGGTTCACCCCTCACTTAAGAACCCTGCAAAGAAATAAAAGAGCTGCCGAAACCACTTGGAAAAACTGCCTCTCAACTTCCAACTAAGAACACTTCACTACAGCCTTGCCACTTACAAGTCTGCCATCTTCCATGCTAAATGCGACTCCTACAATGACCGAATCCAAATGGCCAAGTCGTACGCAAAAGAATTATTCAACATCCTTAGAGAACTGGAAACACCTACAGCTCCCCCACGTCATGCTCAAAGGACACCACTTGGTGCCTCAACATTGAAAAAGCGCTCTTGGATAAGACTGAACTCCTACAAAAGAAAATTGAAACCAAAAAAGCCAGTGTACTCACTAACGCCCCACAGCTGCCAACCCAATTGCCTCTACCAGAACAAACTGACCTATTCAAATTCTGCCCTCTCAGCATCAAGGAAGTTGAGATTATCCTTTGCCTAAAACCTTCCAGATGCATGGGTGATGTTTGCCCAGCATCAATCATAAGAGACTGCACATGAACTTGCACCTTTCATTACTTCATTAATACACGCCTCATTCTCCTCAAACACAGTACCAACAAATGTTAAAGACGCTTGGGTCATGCCCCTCCTCAAGAAACCCCGACAAATTGCAGACTGATCACTACAGTGCCATTTTTGCTCATAATCATTTACAGAACAGCCTACCTGCAGATACAACACCACCTGGAGAGTTAAAATCTATCCGGGCTTCGCCAATCAGGTTTCCGTCCAAGGCATGGCACAGAAACAGCTCTGATAGATCGAGTGACCCAAATGGAAACCATAAAAGATGAAAGCAAACTGGCCCTCCTCCTCCTACTAGATCTAGCAGCTGCCTTTCACCTCGTGGACCATAAAACTCTTTGCAGCCACCTAATTTCAGCTGCCTACATCTCCAACGACGCCACCACATGGATCCAGTCATTCCTCATCAATAGAACTACCAGAGACTTTGCCCCAACAGCATCTGCTACACTGGCTGCCGCCACCTGCGGGGTCCCACAAGGCTCCTGTGTCTCCCCCACACTTTATAACATATTTACAAAGCCTTTATTGGACAAGCTAGATCTCACGGGTATCGTGTATACAAAATACGCTGGCGACACCCAAATTCTTTTCCCCATCACAGGCAACCACACAACAGACTCTAAAAGACTTAATGACATCTTCAGTATCATCCAAGCATGGATGGCCCAACACTGACTTTGCCTACATGACGACAAGACTGAGTTACTCTTGGTAGGATCACCAGCTAAATTGAACAGACTCGACAGTCACTTCAACTCTTTCATTATTGATGGCAACATTATTAAGGTCTCTAAGGATGTCAAAACCTTAGGTATGTACATCGACTCAACACTCTTCCTAGATAGACAAATGAACGCCACTGCATCCAGCACTGCATACACTTGTAAGCTCATCAATACTTGCCGACCATTTCTGACTCCTGACAACTGTGTTACCTTAGCAAGGGCCCTTGTACTAATCAAACTGGATTACTGTAATTCCTTATATCTAGGTAGCAACAAACATAATCTAAGAAAACTGGAACTTTATCAAAATAACGCGCTTAGAGCAGCAACAACCTTTCCTAGAAAACTCCACATCTCAGAGCTGAGACAAAGTGTGCGATTGCTCTAAATTAACCAAAGAATAAAATTCAAAACCCTCTCTCTTACCTACAAATGTTTACACAACCAAGCACCTAGGTACCTATGCGAGAAATTCAAACACTGCACTTCAGTACGCTTGACTAGATCTTCGCAATCTAACTTCCTCATCATACCGAGGTTCAAGCTCCAAAAACCAGGGGGTAGGAGTTTCCCAGTATTAGCAGCGAAAACCTGGAATGCCCTACCCGCTAGTATCAGACTAGAACCATCCTACCACAAATTCCGAAAATCTATCAAATCCTGGATTTGTACCAATGAAGACTAACCTCACTGAGCCCTTTAGCTGGCTACTAACTCCATACCATGCCTTCTCCTGTAAATTCACACTTATGTAACTGCTGCTTTTATACAAATGTATATATCTGCAATTGTAAATACTATTCTTGTAAATTTCTAATGATGCACAAATTCTCACAAATGTTTCCCTGTGTAACCTTTAATATGTAACTATAGAAATGTATATTTTGCAACTGTAAGAAAAGTGCTCAGATGCCTCATGGCTAGGAGCGCTATATAAAGCAATACAATACAATTAAAGGACGGACACTCCCGTTGCTTAAGGACACTGATTTGGTTTTTGATTGTGGCAGATGCCTATCGTAGTAGGGCTGCCTTTATCTCTCCTAGCACGCAGTATATATGCAGACCATTCACTTTAATTGATTCTAAAATGATGGTGTGCATACCACAGTAGTAGATTTGAACATTAGCTGTCAGTTCCTTAACACTACTTTGAACTGATCTCAGCACCCTGTTTCCCTCCCTCACTTTTCCGCCTCTACTTTCCTGCTATGTTCTTTTCCCACGTGTTCTCTCTCTTTTTTGAAATTTTCGTTTATTTGTGTTAGCCAATTTAGGCTTTTACAAAAACAGCAACATGTAGACGAAAATCTTGGTCCCAGAAGAACAAGAAGAGGTGGCAGGAATGAATTTGCATTTCTATATGGAAACGTTAGGCTTACATTAGTGGGTGAGGTCCTTGTTGATTGAATTCACCTTCCTCCAGGCGTACTCCAGGATCTTGGCCGCAGCTATAGTGCAACTGTTTTTTTCCCCTGCGATTAGCCGGGACCACCATGGTTCTTGTTCTCGAAGATTAGTGTCCGAGAAGAGCGGAAGCAGGTAAAGCTTGCGGGCCTCTCGAGTGGCAGGGCAAGACATCATCAGATGTTTTATGGATTCGACTTGGTTGCTACCCGGGCAGAGCCTACATTCATTTGACTCTCATAAAGGCACCTCTTAGTGCTTTGTTGGGGAAAATCTTGATATAGGTCATTGTTTCTTTTCTTTTTAGTGGGACCAGTGGGAGGTGAGTAAACAATTTGTTCTTGCCTACTTGTTCTAAAGTAGTTATCCGGTCCAATTCCTCCATTTTAGTTTTTACTTTTTGAGGATTTGTGATCAAGTCCTCCTGAGTACAGACGATGTTAATTAGAAAGGTTTTTTTCCTTTCCATCCAGGAGTTGAGCGAGCTGCATGTGCCCTCAGCAGCCTCTTCAGCAATCATTTGGTACACTCTTGGGCTTTCAGGCATCAGAATCTTTCTATAAAGTTGCATGCCACTGTGCTCGAACATCACCGACAGTGAGAGTAACCCAAGTTCTCACCGGATTGCTACGATTTGTGTAGATTTAGGGAGGTTCAGAACTGACCGCCAGAAAAAGCCTTCCAATTTTGGCCAGATCGTCCAGGGTATGCCAAAACAGGCCTCCATCCCATAAACAATTGAGGGGATTACCTTAGATTTGTAAAAATTAACAGCCGGCATCAAAGAGAACCTTCCGTACTGCCTGTCGATCGCTCTGGTTTGGGCGGCCAGATTTCTGATTTTCGACCAAAGGACTTGCTCCATCTGTGCGTCGAGTTTGGAGGAATCAATCGTTAGGCCCAAATACTTGAAATGGGTGACTGTCTCAAGCTTCGTTTTCCCCAGAAACCAGCTTGGATTTGTTGTTTTCCTTTGCGCTTTTTCGAGGATCAAGATTTTGGACTTACATTGATTTCTAGGTTATTGTGAATCGTGTACGCCATCAAATTGTCTAGCTGCCTTTGGAGCCCAATTGGCGTGTGATCCAAAAGCGTCACGTCGTCGGCGTACAGTAGACGAGACATTGGTGTTTTCCCAATTTTTGGAGGAAAAAAGGAGACTTTCTCTGCAAACTCCTTGTAGTCGCAGATGAAATCTATAAACAAGGCCGGAGCCAGGGGACAGCCTTGTTTAACGCCCCTGAATGTTGGAATTTCAGCTGAAAGCAAACCTTGGCGGCTCAGGTGAACTCACATTCGTGTGTTCATGTGAAGTGCCATTATCGGAGCCAAGATGGATTCGGGGCACTCTCAAAGTGCGAGTTTCTCCCAGAGCATGTCTCGGTCGACCCTGTCGAAAGCTTGAGTGAGATCCACAAAGGCTACGTATACTCTGGGGGAACCAGTTCGGACTTGATGATGTTAAGGAGCATGATGTTTACCGTAGTGTTTGCGTTTTTTAAAAAACCCGTTTGCAAAGGGTCTGCACATCTGGAGGTCTTGGCCCATTTCTGAATTTTTTTTAAAAGTAGTGATGCGAAGACTTTGCCTATCGTATCCAATAGGGCGAAAGGGTGGTAATTGCAAGGTTCTTCTCTCAGTCCTTTTTTGAAAATGGGAACTACTACCGCCGATGTCCACGAAGACGGTATTGAATTAGAGGCTTTGCAACCGCCAAAGATTTGAGCGATCAAAGTCGTCCATTCTTTGAGATGTAGTTTGAGGTCAAGATTGGTCAGACCATCAAGGCCTGGTGCTCTTGAAAGTTTCAGGTTCTTTATCACTCTGGATATATCTTCTTTATCAGAAAGATCTTCCCATGATGCTGTAGCCAACTGTTTTTCTAAGTTGGTCTTGTGTTTTCGCGAAAAGCTTTTCGAAATGGGTAATCCATTTTAATTCGCTGACCGCGTTGGTTAGTGCTTCGTTTGTTTCGGTTCCACTGGGGTTTATAAGTGCCCAGAATTCTTTGTTTTTTTTAGAAGCCACAATCTGGAGCATTTTTTCCGTGTCTTGTTGGTAGAGCATCATACGATGAGATTTTAACCAGGTGTGATATTTCTTTACTGCCTCTAGAATAATTTCACGGGTATTTGGCGGGTTTTGTTTCAGGGTGTGCTTTTTTCGTTTTCTTAACTCTTTCTTACGGTCCATCAGGACCTGATTGTATGTATGTTTATGTTTTGTTGGTCTGTCCAAACGGTTAACTCTATATTTCATGAGCAGAGGTTGGTAATTCACTGAAGACTTTATTCCTGCCGGGTCATTGACCAAAAGTTGCTTGCTATAGTTGTTGGTTATATCGGCAACGTTTGATACCATGAGACAAAGTCGGGTTTGCTGCATATTCAGGTCGACAGTCTGTTTCCACCTAGGATTAGGCATTCGAAAGATGTTCCATGACATTGCTAAAAGGTTGTGATCGCTGTTGCTCGTTCTTTCGACCTCGAAAGTGCTGGTTATAGAAAGCATTGGGGTAGAGACGAAAATATAATCTAAAATTGCTGAAGAGGCATCTCTTTCCCACATCGGAATTCGAGAATCAGCTTGGGAAATGGATGCCACGTTGTGAAGGTTTCAGGATGAAATCAGAGCGGACCATGCTGCACTTCTCACGTCTACAGACGATCTCAGAGTCTTCACAATGGCAGCTTTGCTGGTCCGAGGGCAGTTCGTGTTCAGATCCCCACATACTATGATGTTGGTCACTGAGTAATCGACTGTTAATTCGTCAATTGCAGTTGCAATGGGCCTGCAAAATGTTTTGGTTGTAGTCCTCTGGGGATTCCAATACACTGTGATTATGCCCAGTTGGGTTTTTATTGTTTTATCAGTAGGTTGGTTGTTGTTGTCCCAGGTTAAGAGGGTCGTAAGGTATAATCCAGAGCCTGTGCGTACTGCAAGAAAGAGGCCCAATAAGGGTTGGCCGAGAAGGCCTCTTGTCGCCGGTGTTACTAGGACTGTGTATCCATCAAGCGTGGGTTTATCTATCAGCCAGGTCTCTTGGAGACATATGATGTCAAAGGAGGCTAGGTCGACGTCTCCTGGCTGGGTTAGATGTTGATGACCTCGGGTGTTCTATGAACCCAGTTTCATGAGGAGAGCAGTTGGTAGGTCAGTTGTTGTTGTTGACTCGCTCTCGTTGCACGACGACGGGTGGGCTGATGGCTATCTCCTAATTCTGGCTTCTAAAGCTTTTGGCAACCATCCCCATAGGCCTCTTGCAGAATTTTCTGAAATATCTTCTTTGTTGGAGTGTAGGGCATCAGGTTTATAGTCTCGGTCCCTTTTTCTGGCTTGTCCCACTGGGGACCGCGAGACTCTTCGTTGAGAAGCTGTGTCGTGGGCTTTTCCCGGAGGTCCTTGTGCACTGTTCGAAGGTCGGACGACGCAGAGGCCCGCAGAGGTTGGTTCTGTTCGTGAACCAACACGGGTTCTTGGAAGCGGTCTCTCAAGTTGACGGTGAGAGGGTCTACAGGTTTTTTCAGGCGATTGTCGCGAATAACGTCCCCATCTTGAGTTTCTGTAGAGTACTGCTATTATGGAAATAAAGCGATGTCTTGCCCTGTTCTCATTTTCGTTTGATCTCGGAGACTGAGTTCTTTTTTTTGTTTCCAGTTCAGTGAGTCGAAAGCCTCTCTTTTCCAGCTCGCTGTACGTCTTCAGGTGGAGGTATTCGAGCGGTACAGTTTTTATGTGTAGATATGCTTTTGCTGGCCTACCTCTATGGTAGGGTTCGATTAGCACAAAATCGTCTGTTTTTAGAGTTTTCAGGAGGCTAATTTGTGAAAGCAGGTGGAGGATCGTTCTTCTATTTAAAATCATGTCTTCCTTTTTTGCTGTTGTTTGTTCTAGTTTGAACAGTCTGATTTCTTTGGGTGAATTAAGGTCTTTTCGGTTTCCGAAGGAAAAATGATGGAAGTCTTTGTCCTTAGGTCTGCTTTGGTGAAACTCTGCTCGAGGCCCACTTATGGTTGCAGATCTTTCACCGGAACAGGCTTTGTTCCTTCGCGGAACTTTGCGGCACGAGAGGTCCTTCTCCCCGTTCAAAGCCCTTATATTTGTTACAGACTTAGGTAGATGGTCGTGGAGGCCGGGGGGCAAAGTTGAGCCGGGGCCTTGAGATCTTTTGACTAATTCAGGGGATTCTGTATCAAATGCTGCGGTGCTTTTTTGCTTAGACTCTAGTTTAGATGTAGGTTCTTTTAGCCTCTTTTCTGGAACAAAAGCTTCTTTAACGTCAGTTGAATTTGAGTCGATATCCGATGGTTCATCGTTGGAGACTGAATATTCACTGAATATTCCATCAGGATCTTGATGTTTAGGAAGTCTTCAGTTGTTAATGGGGACCTACCCAGGTCGAATTTATTTTGTCCGGGACTGTAGTCGTTGTTACTTTGTAGATGATCTGGGGGGCTCTCTCCAGAGCCAATTGTGTTGCAAGGCTGTTCAGGTAAGGACCTTTCTATTCCACTGTTCTTTTTTGTCGGAATTTGTAGCACTAGTGGTTTCGTTTTGCTTGCATTTAGTTTTGGTGTTTTTTGCCTGTTTTCAAATATCGAATAGTCTGCTGTTAAGTTGGTGGCTTCTTTTGAGGCCGCTTTTTCATTTGTAGATTTAGAGGTCTGCGACTCCTTAGTTTGATGTGATTTGAGGGCGGAAGGGCGGACTGAACTTGATAGTGATTTCTGATGACATGCCTCTGGTGGCGTTGTGGTCTGAAGTTTCCCACTTTGATGATGAGGCTGCGCAGTTAAGTCGCGTTGGGTGGGTCTTGAGTTTTGCTTGGAGTCGACCGTCCTTAAGCTTGACTCTGGAGCTTCTTGTGAGGATGCAAGAAGGCTTTCTGACGTGGCCACTTTTCCTGTAGGCCTGATTGGTGCACATTCACAGCGTTTTTAAGTTCTTGAGCTATTTGGTTTAGATTCTTTTGGTGCTCAATTGCTTTTAAATCCATAGCAGTAAAGTAGCCTTCCAGAAAGATTAATTTCGAGAGCATCATCCCAATTATAGATGTTTGATCTTTTAATGTATCGTTCAGAGACTCGTACAGCTTGCTGAACGGGGCTAGGGCAATAGTTACTGTGGACATTATCGTCATCAAATCTGGTCTCTTTGAAGTTTCTCTTGCTGGGGTTTCCTGTGACGCGCTAGGTCGCCCCTGAATTTTTGGGCTGAGTCCCATGGAGTTCCTCCAATCAGGCAAATCCGATGGGGCGGGAATTGCATCCCTTCCCACTGAAAATCTCACCGTCAGTTAGTTCAGAAGTGGCGTCTCCTTGAGAGAATTCGGGCCGAATGGCTAGATGTTCTGGTTGTGTTTTAGGAGTTGACTGTGGGAAAATATTTGTTTTAGTTTTGGTTGGTGTCAACCGTTAGTCTATACTTTGGTCGTCTACTTCAGGCTCGTTCGGAACAAAGTCTGTGCTTGGAGCATAAGTAGGCGGCAATTGTTTTTCCTTGTTCTGTCCCAGAGTTGCGGTTTTAGGTTCTACTAATCGGTTGTTTTCCGGTTCAGGGTCCCTTACGCCCCCGGCCGTTGTTGCGGGTAGGTTCTGGGACAAAGTGAACGTGTCTTGTTGGCCTGCTGTTTTTGCAGCGGGAGCAGGTGTAAGGCTGCTATCTGGGGTGTTTGATCCTTCTAGAAGTACAGAGCCAAGTCTCCAGGCTTTTGTCATTGGAAGGTCGACAGTGGCTTCAAGGATTTCAGTATCGGACAACTAATTTGAAGCTTCAAATTTTCTTTTGCATTGTTTTTGAAAGAAATTCTTCAATGCGTTAGATAGCAGCGGTGTAGGTAGTATCTTTACCCTGGATGGTCCGTTTTTCTTTGGATGGAATTTTAAGGTCCCTGTAGATTCACGGATTGCCGCTTTGTTATTTGCTTGTCGAGCTTGAGGTTTCTCCTTTGCGCTTTTTTGTTTGTTGATGTTCTTCTTTGATTTGGGCTTATGGTTCACTGGAATAAGTGGATCAGTGGGACAGTTGTCACTTGGACAGTCTTTGCTGGCCCCGTTTGAGTCGCATTCTCGAGGCGAATGTATGGACAGACTGGGGTCTGCCAATTTATCTTTGTCCTGAGGTGATCAGGAATTTGCACTCTCAACAACTTTTGTGAGGTCTATGATGGTGTATGCCAGGTTGAGGGCTAGTAGGAGGAGTGGATTGATTTACAGAAACTATGGGCCTGGCAGGAGCGGCTTCTGAATGGACCAGAACCGCCACTTCAAAGGAGGCGTTTTCTTTAAAAGTAGAAGGGAGCTGTGTGTTTTGGACATCTGTGGGCTTATTGCACTGCTTTAGGAGTGCTTCCATAGCAGGCGTCTCATCTGTTCCGATGATGTCAGGAGGGGCGGTGATGCCTGACAAAAGGGGGGCGACTGGATGTCCCTCCGGTCTCGAGTAAAAATCGCTACATGATTCGGCTGCCTTCTGAGCGATGGGGCCCCCCGACGATGCAGGCGTAACAACCGCGAGACTGCTCGCGGGCGTGTCGGAGACCGTGGAAGAACGTCCAGGTAAAGTGGGCGTCATATGGCGCTCTTTACTGTTTGGTGATGCGTGGTTCTGAGTTGACGGTGTGTTGTTCGCGGCGTTTCTCCGAGGATCCTCATGCCGTGACGCAGTGATTGTTTCAGTTTCTGAGTCTGGCCTGCCGCAAGGGTCTGGGCTGACTAGGGAGAGGTGGAGGGGGGACGATTGTAGACAAATTCCAGATGAGGTGCCAGGTTTGGGCACCCCGTGGCTTCTCAGCCTCTGCTCTTCGGCCTCTTCCGTCATTTTCTTAGAGTTTGAAGAAAAAAAGAGTTGGAACCGTTGTGCTCCGGGAGGCCGATAGAAGAAACAGGCTCCTGGCTTGTGCACCGTACACCGTGCACCCGGTCACCCAGTCACTCTGCCTCGGCTCCGCCGGGGGAGGAGGTCTTGTAGGCAAAAAATAAAAAGAGCAGCAACAACAGTAGAAAGACTGCCAGTTCTGGTTCTGGTCACCCAGTCACTCTGCCTCCACTTTCTCTTTCTCTATTTCGCCACTCCAGGTGTTCCACCCACCTGTCCTGCTCCTCGTCTCCCTCCAGGAAGTTTCTTGCATCCTCTCCTCAATTTGTCTCTCTTATGCCGCTTCCATGTGTTTTGTTGTCTTTTTACCTACTCTTTTAGATACTCTTCTTCCTCCTTTCCTCCCTTGCACTCTCGCCCTCATTGGTGTTGTTCCCCCTCCTCTAATCTTTCTTGCTCCCTCTACATGTTCTTTCACGCTCTTCTATCTCCCACCAGGTGTTCTCCCTTCTCTGCCCTCTTTGCCCCACTCTGTCCTTTTCCCTTCTCTCTGCTCTGCCTTCCCCAATTCTCGCTCTTCTGCCCTATTGCCAACCTACTCTTAACTCCCACACCATTTCGTGTCATGAGTACTTATCCTCCTCCCTGGGTTGCAAATCAGACATTGACTGCCAAATTGGGAGCACCGGAGTTGGCAAAGGGATTGGGCCTCCCCACTGACTGGCACCTTTTTGAACTACAATTCCTTCATGTGTCTGTTTGCAATTGGTAGGGAGCTGCATTTCCAAGCACTAAGGGTTCCCAGGTGTGCCACCTCCAGGGTAACCATCCCTAGCCACCAGAGACCCATGACCTGGCCTCCTGTAAGGAGTCAAGTGTGAGACTCTGAGACAGTGGCATCTTAGATATTCATTATAAACTTTTATTCAACAAAATATTAAGGCTGGGGGAAATCCTATCTAGCCCTAGACTCTAAGAGGGGTTTCCCTGCCTCAACAAAACTAAGGAATGTCTGTGTCAGGATATTAAACAAGAGTGTCATCAGTCCTGTGTCCAAACCCTAAACTGACTTTTACACTCTAAACTCAATATAACATGCACAAGGGGATTTCTGAGAGCTATATGCTTTTCCTCAGTGTTCCAAGAACAGAAATATTTAAGGTGTAGATAAATAAAGTAATAAAGTTCCATCAGGATAGGGGTCTTCCGTCCCCTAGATTTCTTCTGGCAATTGCTTTATCACACTTCACACTTGTTTCAAGGGTCATGTACCTACCATTAAGCCTCCTTTTAAACACACAGGCCCTCATTACGACCCTGGCGGAAATCGAAAAACGATGGCGGAAATGCAATACCGCCATCGAATAGCGCTCGGTGCGATTATGACCCGTCACCGTAAAGTACGATGCCATTAGCGACACCGTAGTGAACGCCAACGCTAACTGCACCAAGTACGCGCACGCGCGCCATGCCAAACCGTAATTACCACCATGGCGCAACGGTACGCGAATTCTGACCCTAGCGGACATGTACCTAACGCCATCAAGCATGGCGGAAAGTACCATTCCGCCATGGTGAGAAGTACGGCATCGCGAACCAACCGTAAACGGCCCTACTGAGTGCCTGTACACCACTCCCTGGCCACATTGCACAACTCCTCGTAGGTGCAATGAAGTCACACAATGCAACCAGTGAAATGTACAAGTCACCCATGCATGCCAACGAACAAATGAATCTAGGGGCTCCAAGTGCCTTGTGAGTGGCCATCCATATTTGCCATGGCACCATTGCCGCACTGATGCAGCACAGGCATGTGAAGGTTCAAGTCCAGCAACATGAACTGAAATATGAGACAAACAAAAACAGGCCCCCCCATCGACTGACACCAGTGTAAGGCAACATTCAAAGCAGTATCCTGAGTGAGACTGCACCAGCCCTGTACTCCTGCCAGTAAACAAACCAACCATCAGCATAAGCATGTACCACACAAGTTGGCAGAGTGACTGAGCAGCCAGGCTCATCTCAAGAGGGGCCAATGGGAGCTGCAGGGCACAGATGGCACGAATACAGAAGCTATTCCAATGGACATGACCTCAGTCTCCCTCCAAGAAACGCACGCAAACACAGGCACCTGTGACCAGCCATATTCTGATAATCACATCATTCCACCAATCCACCTGGCTGACCGGCATCTGTTACACAAAAGCTAATCCCCCGCCCCTGAGCATGACATCATTAAAACAGTCATAATGGTAGCCCCTATCCCTGACCACACTGGGCTTCGTAGGCAAACGCGGCCAGTACAGTACCACGCAACTATACTCAGAAGCCGGAACCCAATGCAGATCTTCTCACAATACATCGCTCCACAAATAGGAATATGCTACATTACTTGCAAAGAAGAACGCTACACGGTTAATATCAGAATAGAAATTTAATGCACAACAAAATCACCAAGCCCATACAGCCATTAGGTCATGAACTCCAAAATATATTTCATTATTGTGGGCTGCATCCGCAATAAATGACCAGCTTCTTCTTGTGTGACGCCCTGTTCCTTCATGGTACACAGGGGCTACATTCACGTTCAAAAAGGCAACATGGAAGCGCCTAGAACCGCAGGGCCGTCCCATTAGGTAGGCACTAGTCCAGCTGAAAGGTCGATATGTTGCTCCTAGCCACTAGTACTGCGTAAGGGCATGTGGCCCATTGGCGATCGTCCCATAAAATCGTAATAGTGCTCCACTGATTAACACGAAGCAGCAGGTGTCGGGAGTAAAAGCCATCTGCAGGAGTGGCATACAGATGGCAGCGGCAAAAGGGGAGGAGATACCTCCCAAATGAAATGAAAAAGAATAGTATGGGCATCAGAACTTCATTTGAATTACTCACTTCAATGATCACACTAAATCCACAGCCATATGCATGCTAGCCCACTCAAAAGGATTATTCCCACCCAAAAATCACTTGCGAATCATAACTATAAAAATCGAGGTGAAAACACTATTACAAACGAGTGTTTGTGTGCATGCGTCTGTCAAAACAGAATCCATTAGATGGGATTAGTAACGTGCATAGACACAAGTGTTTGAAGGCGCGTCGAGACAGGGAGGGTTCAACAAGGGCAGATAGACGATGGTCCCACTATGGCAGCTCTGCATCACATAGCGCAGGGGAGGTGGATAGATTCCAAAAAGCCCTGTACATGGCAAACTCTCCATTAAATCATCTGTCCATGCATCCATACATCATTCCCTCATCCCGGAATGAAAACGCCTGATTATTTACTCACATAACATGTGAAATTTCCATTGAGACTGTGCGTAATGCAGTCTGCAAAATCCACTGTGCTCCAGGCCGGAATTCCAGTGTTGTGAAGTAACATGTATTTGGGAACGTCCTGCCTTATCGTCCACTACGCTATTGCGCATCCCATACTATTCATATCAATCATTGCATTCTCGCCATGGCCCCTGTCCCAAGGACATTAAACAATAGAACGTTATATTTGCAGTCAGACCTGTGGGCGTCTCCTCGCCGCTAGCTGAAAACCGAAAGCGCTGTCCTTCGAATTCCTCATTTGCAACATCACGTCGAAAAGGCATCTGTGACCGCTTGAAATCACAAATTCATCCATGTAGTGTGGCAGTGTGTGAAAATGGCAACTGGCTTCACTCACAAATGGGACGCCCCGCCCGTCGATGAACCTCGGTACAGAGCTGCATGAGGGTCCACCGTTAATCGAGTACTACATTCCACTGACCCTTCACAAGTTTGTTCGCGACTGCAAAGATAGTATGTGAAACAATGGGACCATAGCAGAATGAACATATGAACCAATATTTCACTGCCATCGGGATCAAATACATGATTGTAATAGCAAGATGCCATGCGTCGAATTGCAGCGTTGTGTGCGGGACGTGCTCGCCCAAAGGGGATTGCAGCTTGCACAGGTGGAATGAATCACCACAGGTGGAGGCTATACAGCCTGAAAACACATAAATTGCACACCCAACCCCCTCCCACCCACCCAAAATGCTACCGGCAGGACTAGCGATGTTGGCCCTGGGGGACCTGATAGCACTGCAAGTACTCCAACTTCAAGAAGAAGACGAACACCAACTACTACAACAACCGGCCGCACAGAGGAGACGCAGGAGGAGGAGGAGGGCAAGGCAGGGCCAGCAAGGCCCGCCAGCACAGCCACTACCACCACGCAGGCAGCCCGCAATCCCACGCCTCCGAGCACATCCGTTCAACCTCACGGATGAGCAGATCCACACCCTCTACCGTTTGGACCGGGACACCATAACCGCCATTGTGGACATGACACAGGCTGACCTTGTCAGCATGATAGATAGCCCAACCGCCATCCCACCCCTACTGAAGGTGGTGTCTGTACTCCACTTCCTGGCCACAGGCACCTACCAGCACACAGGCGGACAGTTGCATGGCATTTCACAGCCAGTGTTCTCACGGACACTATTGCAAGTGCTCGATGCCCTCCTGAAGCACGAAGACGACTACATCTCTCTACCACGCTCGGAGCAGGAAATTACGAACACAAAAGTGGGATTCCATGCACTTGGCGGCATACCGGGTTGCATTGGTGCCATCGACTGCACCCATGTGGAATTGGTCGTCCCACATGCCATGGAGGCCCAGTACCGCAACCGAAAACAATTTCATTCTCTTAATGTACAAATGGTGTGTGACTCCAACAGGATCATTACACATTGTTGTGCCCGATTTCCTGGATCAACCCATGATTCTATGGTCTTGAGGAACTCTACAATACCACGCTACATGGAGCGACACGCAGGGAACATCTGTTCCCTGGCTACTCGGTGAGTCTCATTTCATGCATGATAATGTGGGGTATGTGATGCGGCAATGACCTGGCAGGAAGGGGGGGGGTGCGTACGTAGCAATGTCATTCCACAAACATCCTTTATTGTCCACATACAGGTGATGCCGGGTATCCACTGAAGAGATGGCTCCTTACACCACTCCGGAACCCACAGAACCAGCATGAGGAAGACTACAACCATGCCCACTCACGTACCCGTGTAGTCATAGAACAGGCATTCGGCCTACTGAAGACTCGTTTCCGCTGCCTCAGCAGGTCTGGCGGGGCACTCCTGTACCGCCATGAGAAGGTTGCAAAGATGGTCATGGCATGTGTCATGCTACACAACATGTGCGTACGTAGAAATGTGCCCATGCCCCCTGACGCAGAACTGCAAGCACCTGAAGATGGTCATGATGAGGGTGGGGATGTGGCAGCACCTCAAGGAGTCCGCGAGGCACAGGAGGGCCGTGACATTCGTCAGATTCTCATAGATTCATGCTTCTAGCACTCACGCCTGGTGGCTGATACATGGACACGGGACTTGTGGCACTGTGTGTGTCTGGAACATGCACAATATGGACTGTACGCCTATAAAGGCCTCGTACACAAAGATCAATGTCCACACATCTCATTGGATGATCGTGCATTGTTTATAGCATATGTGAAATTATGTTACACACCCCATCGACCCGCCACCCAAGTGAGCCCAACACACCCCCTCCACCCTCCTACCTCCCCCCGAACACCAGTGTCCAAAGATGCTCATTGTCAGTGGGCAGACGCTATTGCAAGCCCCCTCTCCGGGTATCAGGGGCACCCCTGCCTGTGGAGCGCAGGTTCCTCCCAGATCTACGTTGGGGGCTGCCCTGGACGGAACTTGCAACGGATGATGTCTCTGCCTGCTCACGTCCATGCATGTCCCTAAGGGTTTGTGAGAGCTCAGTGAGCACACGGCGCACAGCGGCAAGTTCAGCACATACGTCTTTGGACGTCGCATGCAGTTCCCCCCTCAGGCTCTCGGTGCTTCTCTCCATTTGTACTCTCAGGCTCTCGGTGCTTCTCTCCATTTGTGCCCTTAGTGTCTCTGTACTTCTCTCCATTTCTGCCCTAAGTGTCTCAGTTGATGTTTCTATGGCTGCCTTAGTACCCCCACATTCATCAGCATGGTCCTTGAGGAGCGTGGCCAGTTGCTGCTGTTGCACGATCACCTGGTCGAGGGACTGTTGCCTCTGCTGTGCCATTGCCATTTGCGGTGGTGTCACAGAGGGGCTGGTCACCTCATGTTGCCTTGCCACAGGGCTTGTGGGGGATGGCCAGTCGTCGTCTTGTGGGTGCCCCTGCGTGGTATCCTCATGGTGTACGGGATGAAACAAACAGGGGGATTGAGACAGGTCATGGATGGATCCTACATCGACATCCCCGTTTTCTGTGTCGGAGCATGCTGCCATTAATGCAGTGTCACCTATGGTGCTGCTGCCACCAGAAGCAGTGCCTTCTGTGGCATCCATTGGGGGGACCTGTGGTGGTGCTGTTGTGGGCATGCTGGATGCTGGGGTGCCTGTTGATGTTCCCTCCTGTGTGCTGCCACTTGATTTGTGCTGCTGCCGTGTCTTGATCCGTGCAGCTGAGGTGGAGGGTCTTTGGCCGTTGGTCTTGGCCCTCTTTGCAGGTGTGCTGGTAGGGGTGTCCTGGAGCTCGTCGTTTGAATCGGACCCTGTGGTGGAGTAAAGGAGGGCGAGCGTTATTAATGGGTCTGTGGAAATTGGAATGGCAATGTATCACATGCATTGGGGTGGTACCTGAGGGTGATTTGGGTCAGGGCCTTGGAGGTGGTTTCATTTTTGTGTGGATTGAGGATGCAGTTGTTTTGCAGCCTGCAGTTAGGGTGTGCCTGCTGCACGTGTAGAGGGTGTTTTTAGGATTTTTAATTATTTATGTATTTAATGTGAGTTTTAAAGTGCGCTATCAGGCCAATGTATGTGGACGTTCTCCTGGACATGTGTTACTGTTGCACTATGTGGACACATGGTACTTCACATGATTGGACATTGTGGATTTAGCATTGTTTTATTTAGCCCACCTACCTGATTCTTCGGATGTCTGCACTCCTTTCTCCATCCCTCCGACTCCCTCTATACTCTCCATTCCAATGGTGGAGGCACAGATTTCTTCCCAGGGGGTCAACTTGATGGGTGATTCCGATCCTCCCCCGGTAGCTGTGGCAATGTTACGGTTGGCGGGTAGTATGCTCCGTACGCGTATCCGCAAGTCGTCCCATCGCTTTCTGCATTGCTGTGGGTTGCGGGGTGCGGTCCCCACCGCACTTACCCGCTGTGCCACCAGGGCCCATATGGCCTTCTTGTTCGCAAGTGCCGTCCTGGTCATTTGCGTCGAGAAGACGACGGCAGCATTCTCCTGGAGGGTCTCTGTGAGCACGGTGAGTTCCTCACGGGAGAAGTGGACCTGCCGCTTGCGGTCGCACGCTTTTTTCGCTACTTTTCCCATTTTTATTGCTTTCACTAGGGTGGATGACGGGTTGGGATGTGTCTCAGGGTAGTATTTTTTATGGTTGTGTGGGAATTCTGATTTTATAGGTGTACGGCGTGCTGTTTCCCGTTCCGGGACCATGTTTTTACTTCCGTTTCCGTATATTTACGGTCACCGTACTTTCCGATTGCCGCTCATTACAGTGACCGCTAAGATGGGTGGCGGAATTGCACCTAGGGCGCCGTACGACGGCGGTGAGGGGCGTTTTGGGGACATTTCCGCCATCGCGGACTTTGCACTTCCGCCATGGCGTAGTGCTCGTGCCCGATGGGTCGGAATTAGCCGCACTTTGCTCCGTCGTGCAATGGCGGAAACGCTATTTACGCTATGGCGGTCAGGTCAGTCACTTTCCGCCAGGGTCGTAATGAGGGCCACAGTTTTCTCCAATGTTCAGATTCTCATCCTCTATACTTCCATTTACTTTAAAGGGGCATGGTACTCCCCTTTTCCATTGTTATTTTTCCTTAGACCCCTGTTATATTCTCCTACCTGCCAGGGTATTTGCCACTTTCTCAACAATCTTCAAAGAAGGGGTATGATTCTTCCCTTTAATATTAGTTTCTCACAGTTTCACAATTCCACACTCCTGGTTTACTCTCCTGCCAGGATGTCAGATCACTATTCCACAAAGTCAAGTGTGTTTCTCTTCCCACTCCTGGTTTACTCTCCTGCCAGGGTATCATATTAGTGAGTCTCTTTATCTCTTTCTTGGATGCGAGTCCCAGACTCGTGACTTGCCTTGTTTACTAACCTGCCAGGGCTTTTCCATTCTTTAATCATTTTTCCTCTTATCCATGAAATAATGTTTGCCCAATAGTGGGTCACTGACCCTTCTTTAGCACATTTTGTTTCAATATTCACTCTTCCTTTCAAACATTGGGTCTCTGCCCTTTTTCCAATACTATTTGCATTCACATTCACATTGATTTCTTTTTTGAGACATTGGGTGATCGACCAGTTACCCAGTTGCCCGGTAACCCAACTGCTTTCCCTTGGCTTACCAGGCAGTTTGTGTCTCTCGCGTCTCTGTCCTCTTCGGTTTTCAGACTCGGCATGCGTCCCGTTAGCTGGTTAGCCCTCACTTTGCCTTGCTCTGCTGTGCACGGCTCCCACTGCTTCGGTCTTTCAAGCGGCAAGTTTCCTTCATTCCGGCTTCACTGCATGCTGTTCGGGGTAGCCTCAATGCAATGGAGGGAGGCAAATAAGGTGATTGACTGGGAATACTGTGGATGTTCTTAGTCTACATTGCCTACATTGCAATAAGCCATACAGGTATATTGTTATGTACCTAGATGGCATTAGAAATGATTGCTGCTAGATTATTTATGTCCAGTATTTTCTTGTCCTTCTGGAGTTTGTCATCCCCCATGTGGTCCTCCCGCAAATAGCTACCGCCAGGGTCAGAATCGGGTAGCTTCTGCCTTTCCCTGGCCAAGTAAGAGAAGCTCTTCTCCAGAGAATCCGTGACGATGTTGCTAGAATTGTCAAACTCCCCAGTGACATGTTTTGACCAGGTACTTAGTAATATAAGACATTTAAAAAAATGCTTCCTTGTTTCTGTGGCTTTTGGTACCATAGTCGTAATGGCTTTCAAATCTGACTTTGAGAAAAGCAATTGCTTTGCTTATGTTTTTGGTGCATGAACCAATTTATTTGTGATTGGAAGAAAAGATTAGAAGGTACCTGGAGTTTTCCAAAGTCTGCCACACTAAGTTTCTTGGGACAGTGTCAAAAGCTGCCTCTAAGTCTATAAAAGTGAGATATATCGCTTGGGACTTCAATTGCACAAACATCTGCAGAATTGGATATCATCGGAAAGGACTGTTCTATTTTAGAGGCCCCTTTGTGAAACCTTGCCTAGGCTATTGAGAGTATATCAAAAGGCTGTCCATTCTTCAAGTCGCTGCAACAGCATTTTACAATATATCTTAGCCAGCGGGTCAATAGGAAATATCTGTCTATAGTTCTATGGTAGTCCACAGTCACCCTTTTTGTATATCAGTATTGTAGTTGTGCCCCTCCAACTATGCAGCGTTGGGGGTTGGAGTACTGACTATCAACCTCATTATAATACTTTGTTAAAAAGAAGACCCACATTGCTTTTCAAAAGGCCGATAGGATCAAATCAGATCTGGGGGCTTTGCCAGAATGTTGTGAGCAGATTGCCCTCTCAACTTCAGAAGTAGAGAAAAACCAGGCTATTGTTTGTGCCAGTTAAATACCTGTGTCTTTTGAGGGCTTCCTCTTGAGATGTGGAGGGGAATTCCTCTGTATAATACAAAGACTGGAACTAGATGTGCCAGATGTGTGGGAGGGTAGGGGGCATGGTTGGTTATACAATCACTATCTGGTCTCACTCCGGACGCTACAATACGCCAACATTCTTTGCCGTTGTATGTATTAGCTGCAGCTAAAGGGGCAACCCAGAGAGCCTAGTTAAATGTAGCTTTCTTCCTATCTAGCTATTAGAGTCTTGTAATCTATTTTTTATTTGTGATTCTTTCTGGGTTTCTTCCTTCGGTTGGGTTCAGTGCTTACAAGAGGGCCAATTCTGCTTTTCTGTACTGCATTGTGTGTATTTTACTAGTGCTCCTTAGTTTGAAGCACTTACCCCCTTAGGTTAATAAACCTTTGTAAATCACCTTTCTTGTATATAAAACCTTTTTCTGTTTGTTTTGTGTTGTCCCTGGTATTTTTCTTTTTATTAATATTTTTATTTATATTTATTTATATTTCACAAAGTACTGCAACAGAGGTTGGGTCTCACTTCTGCTGGCTCACTGAGAGCCACTTCTAGCACCACGAGGCTTGGGCGAGCTGTGTGGACACGGTGCCATCATCACAGCAGATAGGCCTCTGAAGGACTGCAAACTTCGATGGGCACACTAATTGCTCACAAAGTATGCTGTATATGCATCTCCAAGAATCAAGTGGATAATATTTGGAAAAATTGTGAGGGTGCTGTAGAATCAGTGTCATTTAAACCTGGCCCATACTTTTTCTGTGATTGCGGCAATGCTCCAAAATGGCTGCCGTGTTACAATGTCATTGTTTTTAGAGGATGAAGCATTAGGCTGCTTTGAATGGCTCTTAATCCACACTTAGTAGCCAATCAGGGAGCCGGTAGGCGAAGGCCCGGCCTCCGTTCCAGGGGCCCACTTCCTAAGACCCCTGTCTGCTCCCTGTCCGCTGCCTGGTCGGGCCTGGGGGGTGTGACTTTACACCCCACACGATCTCATGGTGGCTGGTGTGAACCTGCACTCTCTTGTAGCCCACCGAAAACATTGTGACACTTTCACTTCCATGTGGGTTGGTCGTCAATACTAAACTTCAATTTCCTACACCTCTGACTTTCCCTCCCTCATTCTGTCTCACCTGGACTTCCATCCTCACTACCTCCTGCTGTGCCTTGTGGCTGCACTGTTGTTATCATCTGTCCTGCTGGTTTCAAATGTAGTTGTGCCCAGTGACTGCATTGTGTTTAATCTGTCCTGCTGAATTTGAACCTAGCATGAAGCCTAAAGCCAAGTGCAACTCCTAGTACAACTCATATATCGTCACTCTTAAACGCAAGTGTACGGTGGCTGAGAGGAAATGGTTGGCATCTTGTACATCCTCTGACAAACTGGCCTGCCGCCTGCTCCAAAGGCAATACCGACTCTCTGTCCTCACTCAGAAGAGAGCTCACATACAAGCCCGCATTTCGGCGGCATCTAACAACTCTGCGGAACTCTTCAAAATCTGCAAGGAGCTGGCCAATCCTGCCACAGTCTCTACCTCTCCTGTTCCTTCACAGGCCCTCTGTACGGCCCTGGCTTCCCACCTCATCTCTAAAACCCAGGACATCCTGTCCACCCTCCCAGCTTCTCCTGCTTCTTCCTCCAGTGTCTCATCTTCCTCTGGCCCCCTGCGGCCACCCCCTCCCTTCTGTGCCTTTCCTCTCTTCTCCCCTGACGAGTTTTCTTTTTTGTTTTGTTTTTTTTGTTTTTGATTTAATTGAATCAATCAATTTTTACAAAAAGAAAACATCACGTTAAATTTGAGGTTCTTTGTGTCCATTCCATTTTGATGATACTGAACCGCAGTAGTATTTGAGAGTTATGGGATTACTCCTCCGTTTTGCTCGGTTAATTTTCTAGTTTCTATCTAGATCAGTCAAGGTGCCTGCTCCAGCAATGGAATGATTAAATTCATCATGGAAACTACTGCGATCACAGTTTTTGTCTTTTCTCCGCAGATGAGAGTCTTCCAAAAGGATTCTCTGTTCATAGATGGAAAGTTCATTGCTAAAGTTGACAAGTATTTTGTTCTTTCACTGTTCCATTTTGGACAACTCAGCAAAAGATGTTTGATCGACTCAGTTTTCCCAGTCTGTGTGCAGAATCGACAGACTCCTGAGGTTGATATTCCTCGAATGCAGTTCACTTCATTTGTTTTAAGCAAGTTCAGTCTCATTAGAAGGAAAGTGTCTCAAAAGGATCTGTCAGGAAATCTCTTCAGGTACCCTCTACGATGGTTCAGTTTTATGTCAATCGAGGGTAGATCTTTTGCCAGGATACTTTTGGAGGCCTCTTCTGATGTCCGGATCCAATCCAACTCGAGTAATTTGTTTTTTACTCTCAATGGGTATACTACTAGTTCTTCCTCAGAGCTGCCGATTTCTATCAGGGTTGCCTTTCTGTTTCGCACCCAGATATTCAGTACATCATTTTTGCTGGTTTGAATTTCATCATACAAGATCTTGAAAATTGGTGCGCTGAAAGGTGGAATTGTTTTCCTGTTAAGACTCAAGGCATTCCATTCCACGATTGAAGCAAGGGACGATAAGCCAAGCTAATTTCTGATCCTTATAGTACTTGCAGCATTTGGAAGGTTTAATATTTTTCTCCAAAATTAGCCTTCTAGTGCAGGCCATAATTTGGTAGGCATGTGGATCGTGCCTTCTGCACCATACGTTAATATGGGGATGACCTTGTTTCTATAGAAGTTCACTATGGCGACCATAGAGAACCAACCGAAATTGTTGTCCATCAAGCGTCCTTGAGCTGCTAGGATCTTGACTTTAGATGTCAGTATCTCTTGAACTTGGGCTTCTACTGAGCTGTTGTTAAACTGGACACCCAGGTATTTGATGGAGTTCACTTCTTCAATTTTTTTCCCATTCACAAACCAATTCGGCCGGTTCAGCTTCTTTTTAGCTCTCTGTAGACAGATGATCTTAGTTTTGTCTTCATTCAATTCTAGAGCATTTTTGTTTAGGTAACGTTGTAAGCTGTCCAGTTGCCTTTGGAGTCCAATGGGAGTCTGGTCAATCATGATCAGATTACCTGCGTAGAGTAGTCTGTTGATCTTAGAATTCCCGATTGTTGGTGGGAATATTTGCAGTAGAGGTTTGTGATCCTTAATGTCAGCAATGAAAAAGTTGTAGATGGCGGGGCCAGGGGACAGCCCTGTTTAACTCCCCTCAAGGTGGGGATTGGGTGACTCCGTAGACTCTCTCTGTTTAAGCGCACGGTTACTGAGGTGTTGGATTGTAGTTGGATCAATGGTTCTAGTATTCCATCCGGACAGTCTCGATCTCTCAACTTTTTCCACAGACGGTTATGGTCTACTCTGTCAAATGCCTGAACAAGATCAACAAAGGCAATGTAGATCCTCGTCCTCGACTGATGGCCTTGTGCCTTTAGAATATTCAGCAGTGCAATGTTTGCCGATGTTCTTGATGAACCCTGTTTGAAACGGGTCAAACCAACCATGTGTAGTTGTACATTTGTTGAATTTTGCAAGAAGAAAAGTTCCAAAAATTTTCCCTACGACATCTAATAACGCAATGGGTCGGTAGTTTTTAGAGTCGTCTCTTTGACCCCGTTTGTAGATTGGCACGATAGTTGCTGTCTTCCAAGACCGTGGGAGTTGTTGAGTTTTACTGATCGTGTCCAACACTTCTTTAATGAAGTAAGCCCATTCCTGGAGATGTTCTTTTAGCATTGCGTTAGTTAGCCCATCAGGCACAGGGGCCCTCGATGGGTTTAGTTTTTTGATTTTGAGTTCGATGTCTTCTAGGGATTGTTCTAAGTCCCAGGATGCTTAAGGAGCCCTTAAGTGGTACGACGTGGTGTTATCCTGACCACCAAACAGGGTCAAAATATGTTGTTTCCATGCTTCTTCTGGGACTGGACTTTGTTGGGTGTCAGGCAAAGTATCCACACTCTGTTTAATGAGTTGCCAGAAGTCCCTTGAGTTCTTGTTAGGTAAAGCCTTTAGCATCTGTTCTGCATCATTTTGCAGCAAGAGTCTTCTACGGCCTCTTATCCAGTTTTTATAGGACTGTTTGGCAGCTCTCGCTTGTTTTCTTAGACGTGAGGAGTTCCTTTTTGATGCAATTCTTGTGGTCTGTCGGAGAGCCCTTCTTTTCTCCACAAGAACTGTATCATAACTGTGTTTTGTATGTTTAAGACCCGGTCTTGAACCTGGCTTCTGTGTCATGAATTTTTCCAGGAGAGATTGGAAATCGATTTGCAGAACAGTATTCAATCCGTGGTCACTTTTCATTGCCTTGGTGTAGTCATTCAGTAGAGAATTAATTTCCTGATGTTTTAGTCTGAGTCTGTTCCCTCTGTTGTTTGGTTCAACTGATGATTCTTTGAATGATTTCGTGAGTTAGGGTTTTTCTCCCTAGGTCACTCGAGATGAAAACATGGTCTAGGTTGGCTGATTGATCTCCTCTTTGCCAAGTTGGTATCGATGGTCTTGTTCTTTGACAGATCAATTCTGTAGACACAATGGGCCTCATTACGAATCCGGCAGTAACCGCGGCGGTAAAAACACCTGGTTACCGCCGGACTCGTATTACCATTCCGCCTCCGTGATTCCTGGAATTACCGGGGCATTACAACCCCGGTTTTCCGGGAATCACGGAGGTGGAATGGGGTTAATCCCCATTCCCATTGAGTCCTATGGGACTCGATGGGAATCGGGATCATGGAAACACCGGCAGCATCTCGTAATGCTGCCGGTGTTTCCTCGGCCGCCTGCAGGCGGGCGGTGTTAAACCCGCCAGGTCAGACCTGGTGGGAACATCACCTCCCACCTGCAGGAGTCGGGATCAGGTGGTCCGGAAACAACAGTGGCGGCGGGTTTACCGCCACCGTTATTTCCGGACCGCCTGAGTTATAATGAGGCCGAATGTCTCTTGGTGACATTGTAGTCACCAAGTACCTCTTGTTTCTCGATGATCTTTCTTGACAGTCTGGTTAGTAATCCAGTTACGCGGCTCACAAATCGCGTTCAAGTCGCCACAAATGATGTATTGTGGTATATCGAATTTTACATGGGCCGCGTTAATTATTGAAGTCGCTTTCTTGATGAAATCAGCATTGGAAATTTGGTCAGGATTCCAATAGCAGTTGATGATTATCAAGATATTGGTTTTTGGTTCCTGAGTGGATGGGGTAGACTGTGACCAACTTGTTAGCAGGACAAGAAAGAAGAGTTCAGCAACTAGCACCTTTAAGGTGGAGATCCCTGAGCCAGCTTTTACTGTGGTTAATAGACCTGAAACTGGACGTCCCTTATCACCTTTAATTGCTGGGGTCCCTCTGGTGTCATAACCATCCAGTAGGGGTTTGTGGGTCAGCAACATTTCTTGTAAACACAAGATGTCGAACGAAGCTAAGTTCACATTGCTGCGTACAGTCAGATGGTTAAACACACGCGTGTTCCGGGATCCTAATTTTAATGTTGTCTTCTTTTTATGTGTCTCCATTTTTGGATTCTGATTTGAAATTTGCGTTCTCCTGAATTGCTATTCGACCCTGTGGTTTGATTTTTCTTTGTAAGACTCGCTCCTTGATTGTATCTCTAGTCCTTCGATAGCTGTCGGAGGATTCTCCCAGGTAGCGATCATGGTTCTTTCCGTTGAGTTATCCGGTAGAAAGGAGACCTTGAGTCTTAGTCGCGGTCCATGAGGTACTCTGTCAAGATCCCGCTCTTGTACTGAATTCTGGTTTGTTTCCCCCATTTGCGTATTTGAGTTTAGGGGCTTAGGCTGGCTCAGTTCTCTCTCTAGGTGCTGGTTTGAGGATGTTGGTGCTTTCGTAGAGGTTGACTCATTTCTTCTTGGTTGTGGTTGTGGCTTGATTAAGTTGTCAGGGCTTGGTGATCGTGGGAACCTTATTAAGTGGTTTGAAGTTAGATGTTCTGCACCATTCGTTGGTCTTAGGTCGAAGCCAAGTTTTCGTAGATTGTCCTTTGCTTCGAGGAGGGTAGTTGTTACTACTGCTGATTTGATGTGGAGGTACACTGTGTCGGTCACATGTTTTTCACCAAATTCTACTATTTGAATGTCCTCTGAGGTTACCAACCTCAAGCTTGGCACACAATGAAGTAGTTGAATAACTGCTCTTCGGTTTAAAATCAGCAGGTCTCGTTTTCCCAGAATTCTTATTAGTTTTACAGATCTTGTATCTCGTGACGGCTTATAGTTATCGTGCCCAATTCTCAATTCATTACTTTTCTGGGTTTCTTTTTGTCGCTGCCACCCTTCTGTTTGGATCGGGTCGCGGTCCTCTCTACGGGCGTGTTGCCTGATTTCAGTCTGTGTTCTGTGGGCCTCCTCTTCTGTAATTCTCGTTCTTTGTCGATTTTCATTTGATGTTGTTCCTTCAGTGTTTTTTAGTCTCTGAGCTTTTTCCACTTCTTTGTGGATCTGGGAGACCACTCGTACGTTTTTAGTCGTGTTGTTCTGAATTTCATGATGCTGATGTTTGTTTCTTTTCTATGAGAGTGTTAAAAACGGAGGAGAGGGCAAGGGTGATGTTTGACTGAAAAATTCTTCGGGAGTTGGAACAGCAGGAGTTATGGTGTTGATTATATTCGACTGAGTCTGATTGGTACAAGTCATCTTGTCTTTTGTTTGTTGCGACTTTCGCTTCTTGCGACTCCGATTCCGAGTTCTCAAACGAGTAAACTGATAAATCCATCAGGTCCACGTTGGACTCTGAATCTTCGTCCACAACCAGTACTACTGTACTCGAGTTAACGTCGTCGACCGTTTGGGAGGTAGAGTGATGTTCTTGACCGGTTTCTGCAGGAGCCTGCAAAGCAGGCACAATAGCTGAAGGCTGTTGGTTGGATTTGACGTTTGATGTGGATTCTTCAGTAATGAGGGTCTGTGGTTGAGCCCTTGATGTCCGAGTTATTGAGGCTATTTCAAGGTTTTCCTGAACGAAGTATTCTTTAATCCCTTTTTCGTAAGATGTTGTCTCAAAGGCTCCTCCATGGGTTTTTTTTTAGTTGTGTTTAATGGGAGTAAATCTGCCCTTTTGTTTTTTCTCTTTCTTCGGGCTCCTTGAAGCGAACCTGTTTGAGAATGCTGTGCTGGTAAGGTGGTCTTTTCTGTGCTGGTTGTCGTGCCTCTAAGATTCGGGGGCTCCTCACACTGGAGATTCTTTGTCTTTGGGATCAGTACACTGAGTTTGAATGCTTGCGGCCTTCTTGTGCTGCTGATTGTTGATGTTTACTTGGGCTGGTGTCGTTAGACGCCCCTCTAAGAATGTCAGTTTATTATTCATTGCTGCACCCAATGAAGTGTGGTCCTTTAGGGTTTCATGAATTGCTTCATAAAACTTTGAGAATGGAGCGAGGGCTATCGTGACCGTTGACATTATGGATAATAGGTCCGCTTTTCTTGAGCTCTCGTTTGAGGTTAAATCCCAGAGTTTACTAGACAGACGCTTTCTTGGTATTTTCATTCCTCGATTGGTAAGGTCGTAGGTTTCTTCCATGTTGATGTTGTCCAGACAGTCTATGGAAGGTTGTCTGGTTGAAGCCAATCGATCATTCGGTTGGTCATTCGATTGGATACCAAGAGAATATCGAGGTAAAGTCAAACTTTCTACTTGGAGCTCAAACAATGGAAGGCAATCCAGGGATTTTATTTTCGGATTGCCGTCTGCATTAGTCGACTCTCTTGTGGTTTCTGCAAATTGTGCAAGCGATGTGTTTATCCCATGGTCTGAGCCACCTAAAGCAGTCCCCCTCTGTCTGCCTAAGTTTTGAACCAAGTTTTCCTGGGATGTAATTGGTCTAATTTCTTTCTGTGGCCTGTACTGAGGTCGGAGGTCAGCACCAGGAGTGCTCTGATGGTTTAGGCCTCTCTGCTCGGTCAGGTAGGGAGTTAACGATGGAAGACCTTTACTAGGAATCAGGTAACTTGGAGTGTGAGGTCTAACGCTAGGGGTTCGCGTAGGTTCCAGAGGTGTTCTCGGGCCTGAAGATAGATTTAGTCCGGGATCCAAAGTGGGTTTGGAGCCCGACTGGGTCCGTTCCTCTGAGACGGAAGAATTTGGAGGGCAAGAGGATCCCTTTACTTCATTTCTGGTGCTTTCAAGTAGTTCAGCATCGGATATTTTATGGACTGAAGGAGATTCTATTTCTAAGTTATTTCCATGGGATAGCGTTTTTTTTTAGGAAAAAGTTTGCTAAGTTTGTTGACAATAAAGTTTTTTTGGGGACAATTTTCCTAAATATGCGTTGCTTCTCGGGCATTTTGCATGGATGAGCTACGGCGGGCTGTGCTTTATTAAAATTCTCAATAATCTCTGGCAATCTTTGTGGTTTTTCTTGATCTGTAGATCATGTTAAGGTTAAGGTGGCGTTCCTGAAAGCTTTTGACATTATGATTTCTATTTTCTTAGTATTTTGCGTTTAGAAATTTAAAGTCTTTTTTCCTTTTTACTACATTCGAGCTCTGTTTTGGACGAGCTTGAATTGTTTTTTTTTTTCCTTTTTTTGTGGGTTTGTAGATGTACTACCCCACTTTTAACACACGGGGTAGGCATTGCAATCAGAACCTCCCCCTTCCCATCCTTGGTCGAAGTCGAGGGCGGGCCAGCTTCCAACGGCTCCCTCGCTTCCCCTGCAGGCCCCCCAGCCTCCGGGGTCCCAACAACTCTCCCAGCACTCGGAGACCCACATAGAAGCGGGACCTCCCACAAGGGAGCCAGCCGGGCCACAGCCGGGGCAACCGAAGCTCCCATCTCCCCACACGCTTCCTCCAGCACTCGGCTCAGCAGCGCCTCCCCGCCCACATCCACCTCGGGACGTCCCTCCTGGACGGCCGCTGGCTCCCCGTGAACCTCGGCCACAACCAGAAGCGGGGCACCGCTCCCTGGAGCCTCCAGCCCGGGCGGTGCGCCCACCACTCCAGGGGCCGCTGGATCACAGACTGTGGTGGAAGAAGACGAAAATGGTGGCAGGTGGCCCACGCCAGGTAATGGGTCTTGGATGGTTAGGTTAGATGGGGGGAAAGGCGACATAATGTTTTTGGAGGAGGTTAGTTGTGGGGTCTCAATCAAGTAATTTCCCCTCCAGATTGAAGGGGGACATGGATGTTTTAAATTGCTCATGTTTGTGGTGCCTAGACCTTTGGTGGTAGGCACTAGGCTATTTGAATTAAGTGGAGATGAGGATGAAAGTTCTGGCAAGTTTGTCAAGGAAGTTGGAAGGCCAGATCTCGCTCCTGAGTCTGGGAACGTATCCATATGTCTAGTGTGTATACTAGGTTTAGGTTAAGTGTCACTTAATGGGGAGACTTGAGGGCTTATTTTCTCGTCTGGCTTACCTTGCCTGGTGCTGGCATTCTCTTCTCTGGCGTTCTCTTCTCTTGGGGGAAGCGGTGCAGGGGCTTCTGTAGGGGAAGTTGTCCTCGAGTCCTCCTGAAGCTGCTCCCCTTCATGGCGCTTCGAGCTCCTTAGTAAACAGACTTCATCCGGGGCAATAGGCGCTGTAGGGGCCATAGTGGAAGCGGACAAGTCTGCAAGTCTGCAGGACTGCAAGATTGCAACTCTCCGCAACTCCGCGGCCACTCCACGGTAGACTGGGATTTTTAACAGCCCCTCCTCCAAAGAAAGCAAGAACAGACTTAGCAGGTAGCATGACTCACCACAGGCAAAAGGAGCTGCAAGACTGCAACTCTCTGCAACTCTGTGTGACAGGTTTCCCCCCTTCTCACCTGTCTATGTTGTTTGTTGGAGTTCTTCGATGGAGTCTTCTTTCGAACAGTTCGGGTCTTGCATAACTCTGTGCGTCAGTCCTCGGGTTCCAGCGTGTGTTTAGCGTTCCGTCTGCTGGAACGTTCAGATGTCCGTGGAAAGTCCAGGAAACGGCAAAGAGTGCACTCAGGGAACGAGTGCAGAGAGATCCGGGATGCAATAGAGGACAAAAAAGAGGGGGAATGAAGGAGGAGGAATTTAGGGGGACCGGGAACCAGGAATCAAAAGGATAAGCAAAAGCGAACTACGGCAGCACACGTCTAGCCACGGCAAGTGGTAGCGTTGAGACGTGCAGGGCCTCGGGGGCGTGTCCGCTTTATAGAACGTAGTGCGTACGGCACGTAAACTGGTAAACAGCGTTCTGCGTTCGGCGGCCATGTTGGGAGTACTGCTGAGTGCAAGCCCCTATGGGTCAGGGACCAGGAAGTCCAGAAAGGACGCGTCCGATGGTTCATGACACTCTCCAAAGAAAGCAAGAACAGACTTAGCAGGTAGCAGGACTCTCCACAGGCAAAAGGAGCTGCAAGACTGCAACTCTCCGCAACTGACAAGTTTTCTAGACAAGTCCGATCTATGAAAACCTCATCAAAACAGGTTCTCCCCTATTCTTCCAAAACCATCAAGGACCACATTGACACCCTTGCTCCAGCCTTGGCCGACTTCTGCAACCACTCCTTCATCTATGGAACCTTCACCTCCCCCGTGAAGCACTCTCTTGTGCACCCTCTTCTCAAGAAACCCTGAGCCGACCCCTCCCTTCCGGCTAACTATCGCCCGTTCTCTATCACTCCTGGAAAAGTTGGCCATCTCCCAGCTTAATCTTCACACTGAATCTTTTGGTTGTCTTCATGACCATTAGTCTGGCTTCAGAGCAGCCAGAAGCACGGACTCTGCTCTCCTGAACACCTGAACATCGGTGAAGACCTCCTCTATGACCTTGACTCTAATCTCCCCTCTGTCCTCATCCTACTTGATCTCTCCTCTTCCTTTGACACGGTCAACCATGCCATCCTGCTCAACCGGTTCCGTGATGACCTGGGTATCACCGATCAGGCTCTGGCCTGGCTGACTTCTTTCCTCTATGACTGACCCTCTCAGGTCCAACTTGAGTACTTCCTCTCCTCTATCTCTCTCTCTCTCCACCTGCGGTGTTCCTCACGGATCTAACCTTTCTTGTGTTGTTCAAACAATACCTTGCACCTCTCGCCCACTACAATGCTCCTCTCTGCTCCAACTTCCAGTGCTCCTCTCTGCCGCCTCTTCTCCTTCTCTCATCCCGGATTGTCTGTCTGCAATCCAAGAGTGGTGCACCACCAACGATCTCTGCCTGAATGCCAGCAAGACAGAGATCCTCCTCAGCAGCACACCTGCACCCCTCTTTCCCTTCACTGTATGGCCAGCCTCCCTTGGCCCTCTTCCTGCTCCCACCTGTGAGGCTAAGAACCTCTGGGTTATCTTTGACTCCACACTCTCCTTCTCTCCTCACATCTTCGACGTCTCTAAGAAGTCAAACTACCAACTGCCCCTCCTCAGAGGTATTCTTCCTTTCCTCTCCTTCCCGCAGAAGCTCACTGTCTCTAGAGCTCTCGTTCTCTCTAGGCTTGACCACTGTAACAGCTGCTTTTTAAATCTGCCTGCCTCTACTCTCCGTCCTCTGCAACTCATCCAGAACAGGACTGCAAGACTTGTCCTTGGCCTCAAGCCCTGGGATTGTATCTCCCCAGCACTGAAATCTCTCAATTGGCTCCAAGTGGCTGCATGATCAAGTTAAAGACCTTTTGCATTGTCCACAAGACCTTCTGGGGCCTGGCACCAAAATATCTCCAGCTTTCTCTTCTG
Organism: Ambystoma mexicanum; assembly: GCF_040938575.1. Taxonomy (NCBI): domain Eukaryota; kingdom Metazoa; phylum Chordata; class Amphibia; order Caudata; family Ambystomatidae; genus Ambystoma; species Ambystoma mexicanum. The sequence goes on along the minus strand of NC_090923.1, from coordinate 747,555,888 downwards.
AAGCATCTTCGTACTCAAGTGCTTCGCTCCTCCACCTCCACCTCCAACTCCTTGAGGGTCAGTCGCTTTTCCAAGCCATGAGCTAGGGGCAGATCTCTCTCTTCGGCTGGCGCCTCCCTCTGGAACATTTTCCCTGCTTCTCTGAAACTTGAGCTGAACCATCTCCAGTTCCGGAAGCAGCTCAAGATGTTCCTCTTTGCCTCCGCCTTCTCTCTTACTCTCCCCTGCTGATCTCCTGTCTGATACTGCACTGGCTAACTGGCTACCCTCTGAACCACGGGCCAAGGTCCCTGCCCTGCCAGTTGCGCACCTGCATTGCCTCCCGGCAGCCCAGCACTTGGGGCTGTATCTGCAACCCTACAGTCTCCCTACCCGCACTATATAACACTTGCTGTCTGCACTTAACCCCTGCACTGCCACCTGCTGGACGCACTTCTTGTTTTGTTTCTTTTTTCAATGTTTTGATCCTATGTCCTGCACTTGCTCCTCTTCCCCTTCCCCCGGCACTCCTCCCCTTTCCTCTCCCCTGCACTTGCACGATCTCAATGTCACAGGGCCTAGTAAGATCGATGTCTTGTCCCTTCTTTTCCCCTCCCCTGCCTCGCCGTGCCTTGAAACACTTGTGTATGGGTGCGCTATGAATAAAATATAATCATATCATGTATGTTTGTATCTCGGCAAAAGCCTGCAGGCCTCGAGGTGCTACAAACAAAAACATATGGACATAAAAACAAAAAAACAAAAATAATTCAGTCAATTCAAATCCATTTGATAGAAGGGTCAGTACAATAATCAAGTCCATTATTCAGTTAGAAACAACCCCCTAATGAGCATAATCTACTACCAGTTTCAAATCCGATTATACTTTGTAAAGATCAACACAGAGGGCCAAATAAGATGACAAGTGACTCCTGCTGCATCCCACCAATATACAATCCATATCCTTTTGGGTACACCACTGGTCGAACTTGATCATTTTAATAATCTTAAGGTCGGACAATCTTACTACAAACTGCAGCTCTTCTTCTTTTTTTGACTCTGACTCCCATACTCTTAGCCTTGTTCCCTTTCCTTCACTCTCTTCGCATGTCCCACGGAACGAAGGTGGGGCAAGAGTCTGTTTCTGCACAACCCATACTTTGAATTTTCTGCTAGCACCAGCACATGTGTGCCCTGACTATGCCCCTGCGAGCACCTCCCCTGCGCACACCTCCCCTGCGCACGGCACCCATCCATCAGTCCCTTTCTCTACAGTGGATGGGACAGAATCAACCGCTTCAGCAGCGCCAAGTTGCACTGTGGGTTGTCCATAGAGCTTTTCTTCTGCTGACCTGCACATTTTGGGTGTTCACATGCCTGGCACTCCTGTGACGTGTGTGGTGCACTCTCCGTACACACTCTCATTCAGAGACTTTCACGGTGCAAGGAGTTGGTGAGTCACCTCCTTGAGACGGAGAAAGGTGTCTGGTAAGGGCATTTCTTCTCTAGGGCCTCGCACATGTGGGGGACACCCAGCTGGGGATTCATCCACGTGCGTGGGGTTGTATAGAGCCTATGCCCCCGGCACCACTATACCACTATACCGTAGTATGGTTCTGGAAGAGGCTTGCAGCATAACATTGCTCAGTGAAACTGAGAGTCACCAAGCCTTGGGTGGATCAGGTGTGCAGAGACCCAAACCAAACGGGCAAGACTGACACCCGTCTCCTGTTGGTGGAGTGGCTGGAAGTTGAGCCAGTGGAATCCCCTGATTCTGCTAAGACGGCATTGCGCATGCATGTAAAGGGGATGGGGGAAGCGTGCAGGATGTCAAGGGGCCAGATGCTCCACAAGTTTCAGTGCAAGAGAATATTTACCGTTCCACCAACGGTACCGGCCACCTCAGGACCTCCCAGCACGACTCAAACTGGCTCTGCATAGCTTTGAATCATGGGTTCACTGGTCAGCGCTCATCAGGAAGCTTGCTATGGCACACCAAGTGGGGGACTATCGCAAATGCACACAAATCCATCTACAGCTGGCCCTTCCAGACAGCTAGTCCACACTCGACAGCCAGACCCAACAAGGCCTTTGGATCCCCAAAAACAACTGCCCACTGAACTGCCAGACTCTGCTGACCTTGAGGAAGGGGAACATGATGTCATGCCTCCGTCATGTGTATTCCACAAGAAAGTAGGGGACATCATGGAGTTTCTTGAACTGCCCATCCCTAAGGCCCTGCCTTAGAGCAGGGTTTTTGCTGAGGTCCTCACAAAGAGGCCAGAAAAAACTGGGATCCCTCAACAGGCAGACAGTCTTGCTGAGGCAAAAAAAGTGGATGACGCCTTGCAATGTAGGTCCCATAAGTAAGGCGTTGGATGCCCTTTACAGACTGACTCCTACCAAAATGCGGTGTATCAGCACCAATCCACTGCCTTACTCGGCTGTGTTTTGGCTGCTCTGTTGCAAGTCAGTGCATCTAAAACCAGTGATTCATGGTTCGGCAACCCCTCCCTTACCCTTTCAGCTTAGGAGGAGAATGTCCTCGACACGGTTGGAAAAGAAATCTACCTCAACAGTGCACTACATCAGTGCTTAATTTGTGCCGGTGTTTGCCGGTGGTTAACACCAGCACTCATTTTTCGGCACCGGGACTCTTTTTCAGTTTGAGACTGCGGCACAACAGGCGATGCAGAATACACTCTGTCTCCCTATGCACCCCAAGCGTGGTTAGCGGTTAAGGGATCCCCATACTTCCCTGTGCATTTTAAGTCTGTCAGGCGGTACATGGGCCATAACAGCTCACAATGCTGTTACCCGTATGTCCATGTTTGTTGAGGAAAGCATGAAGCTATTGTTATGTACGCTGTCTCATGTGACACACACATTGTAATCTTGTATACTGGAAGGAACGCGTATCAATCATTTTGATTGAAGCGTGCGATGGCCAATCGGCTAAATGCCAGAAAGGTTGCCATCCACGTCGGATTGCTCAGTGGGTCAATGCGGGGCCCCAAGGCCGGCATTAACACCAGGTGCGCCTGACGCATGGGACAGCTGCTGCGTGACTTTGATGTATGGTGCACCGCTGTGTTGTAAGATTGTATATAGCACCCGGTTATTTATTTGTTGTTGCAAATGCGTTTCCTCTGCTCAAGCCTAAATGTGTTATATGTGGAGAGGCAACACAAAAGGTCATGGCTGGAAGGTTTTGAATTAATCATAACCACGGGCATAGCTCTGGGCAACCCTCCAGACCATCATTTTTCAGCCTGCCAAGCCATTGCAGAAGGGGAAAAACAATATGCAAATCAGGCTTCGTCCTACGCCAAAGGGGCAGTCCAGCCCGAACTGCTAGGTCACATCTTCTGCACGAGACCACAAGCATTCCCCAGACATGTTTCAGCCTTGTTGGGCATCATCAGTGAGGAGTAGCTTGGATCTCTAGGCCGGGCAGACTCGGGACCCACGTCTGGGCATACCCGTCCCACTCGTGGTGACTTTAGCAAAACAAAAAGGTGTTGGCTGGAAGGTTTTGAATTGAACATAACCAAGGGTGAAGCTCTGGGCAACCCTCCAGACCATTATTTTTCTGCCTGCCAAGCCATTACAGAAGGGGAAAACCCATATGCAAGTCAGGCTTGGTCCTACCCCAAAAGGGGCAGTCCAACCCAAACTGCTAGGTCACATCCCTTCTGCACGAGACCACAATGGTGGGTAGTTCATCAGCCTCTCCAAAGCCTACGCTAACTCTCTGTTTCTTCTGGTTCACTTTCTTCTGTAAAACAGGGAAGTAGAGACTTCTCAAGAATTCCTCTGTGCAATTTTGTCTCCCCAACATATTTCAAATGGAGTTTCGCCATGATTCTGTAGGAGAACCTTTATGACTCTGCAGACGTCGCAAAGTTCCAGGCTAGGCCAGATTCTGGTGCCAGTCTTATATAACAGGGCTTAGGGGGTATTAGGATTAAGTCTGTGGGAACCATCCCTCTTTTCCCTGGATGGATAGTAGTGTATCTGCTACTACAAATGTCAAAGCCTGTGGATTCTTTCATGGTGGTGGATGGATCTCTGTGACTAAGTTTCTGGAATTTTAGGGTCCCCCAATTCGTCTCAATTGAGTCACATCCTACTCCTGACACCACATGTAAGGAAAGCATGGTATCAAACAGTGAAGACAGACACAAGTGATCACAGTTCAAGGGTGTTCATCTAAATCTAAGGATGGGAGCAAGCTACGACCATCAAATAATAATAACGCAGTCCTAGTGGAGTCTGTAAAAATAAAAGGGCCTATACTAAAAAACCTATTGCCAATCCTTACTTGTAGATAAAATGGTGTGGGATAACAATGTGTTCAAAAGAAAAGTGTTCAAGAAAGAATATGTCAGGATGGTTGAGAAGTTTGCTCCACTTTCCCACATTTTCAGCAAGAGGCATGGCAACATGTGCGAGCTTCGCACGCACTGCGGCTTCTTGGCACGAGGTTACAGTTCAAGACATGGGCATCAGGACCTTCCGCCAAAGTCTCTCTCCCAACGACAGCCTCTTATTGCAGAGGGCCATATGTAACAAACAAACCACAAAAGTTCCTTTCCTATGTCAGGATTTTCACATTCACAAGTTCATAACTGGACTCCCTCCTTCGGGCTCGGACCACAGGGCCCTCTCATTCGGGCTCAGACCCCTTTTCCACAAGATTCACAATTGGTCTCCTTTGTTTGGGATCGGGCCATGGATCTCCCTCATTCCGGCTCAGATTCCTTGATATCAGAATCGAAGACTTTCAAATGTGTGATGGGTTTTGCTTAAACCATAGCAGGACCACTTTAATTCACTTCACACAATTGTTCTCATCAATCTTCTACTTTCTGTTCTCTTGCAGAGACTTTCGATAGAGCACATTCATGGTGCAGGTCCACTCTGTCAACGGTATCGTATCTTTCCTTCTCAAGTTCAAACATTCATCAGCAGTTCAGGTTTACTCACCTCTTTCATCACACGCATTTAACAGTATCCTTTCCAGCGCTCGTTATACAATGTTGTCGCTTTGACTTCAACACAGACCGGTCTTGCATCGGTTTCCCCAACTCACCGGTTTTGTTGATCTCTTTGTCGCTTCTTTGTTCGTGGAGCCAAGTACAATACCATGGCATCTGCTGCTCCTCCCCGCCTTGGTCAGTTACACGGGACGGCCTACGGTATCTCCCACACACAATTCAGGGTTCTTGAGTCTGGTTTCCAGGCCTTGCGCTTTCTGCCTTGGAGGATTCTTGAAAGTAACAGCGTCTTGCTGAAAAGGTCAAGGGTGCTTCCCTTTTTGTGAGGCCTCCTTGGTATGCCGTCTCTCTCCTCGTTCAGCTGCCGACTCGAAACTGCTGTACCTTCGTGTGCTTTGCCTCGCTCAGTGTGTGCTCTCGTGCTCCACCTTTTATCAGTGTGGGGAAGTCTGATTGGTCAGTGTGCTCCCAAGTGTGAGTGATCGTTAGTAAGTGCCTGACCATAGTAGTGAGACATGTCAGTTACGCAGCTTGGGTATCAGTCTGTTTTCTCCCAGAGCGGGCTGCCCATGTGAAAGTGTTTGTACAGGAATCTGGGGAGGGGGTAGAGCTTCCATATATCCTACCTCGTAGGATGGGGTAAAGATGTTGCAGGCAAGAGAGGGATACCGCGTCTGACTATCAGGTGTCCCACTCCCCGAAGACCCCTCACCCAGGTGATCCTCCCGCACTGGTCCACCCCCAGGGTCTGGATCCAAAGGTGATGGCCATGCCCTGGCCACCTGAGAGAGTGATCCGCGGGGACTAGAAGATGAGACACTGTCTGGTTTCTCACACCTTAGATGGCCTGACTATTTTTCACCATAGGACTGAAGAGTGTACTAAAAAAGAAGACCCACTTTCTCATGGCAAGAAGCCTTTTAGCCTACTCTAAGCCTGCAGCACTGGAACAGCTGAGGGGCCCTAGGACCTCTTCAGGTTTTAGTTGGTTCCTGAACCGGTTTCAATGTAGGGGGAGACAGTCGGAGCTCAGAACCTCCAGCAAAAACAAAAAGACTCGGACAGGAAAGAACTTTGAGCATCACGTTGAGTCAGGCTGAAGAGCCTAAGATTGACAGCCCCTCCTCGTCCCCCCACCCCCAACAGTCCCAGCAGCATACAACACCAGTGGACAAACTAGTATCCCTCTATTTTTCTGAATGGGGGCAAAAAACATCAGACCATTGGAGAAGCCGATACCACTTTCGCCACCTTAACCCCTTCAATAATTCTAATGAAATCTGGAAGAAGGACATCAGAAACTCTTTAAGTTGGATGCAATAGTGATGGTATGTCTAATCTCAACAAACAGCTATTTCTCGATATTTTTAGCTCAGCCCAAGAAGAACAAGTCAGGTTGGACGACCATCCTCAATCTCTCAAACCTCAACCAATGCTTTCCGGGTGAAAGGTTCAAGATGGTTACCCTGGTCCAAATCTTGACATCCTTCATCTAGTGAGTATGGTTTTGCTCTCTGGATTTGAAGGTTGCGTACATGCACATACCCATTTTGAGGCCTACAGAAAATGTCTATGCTTCCAATATTTACATTACACACACTATCAGCACAAGGTCCTGTAATTCAATCTAAATTGTGAGGGTGTTTACCAACTGCTATGCCATGGGATCTATGTTTCCCTGGAAAATTGGCTAATTTGTGCATCAACTACTCAAGTAGTGAAAACTGTCAATCGTGTAGTCAAGCTGCCTTTTTCTTTGTGCTTGGCCATCAACTTGGAAAAGTCTACCCTCATACCCACTCAGAGGTTCCAGTATAATGGCCACATTACTGCATTGAATGTACAGGAGGGTTTACCTCCCGACAGAAGGGATATTGAGACTACAGCAGTTGCGCAAAGGGTTTTTGATCAGTAAACGCTTTGAAGCAGTGACATTTCCAGGCCTGTTGGACTTGATGGCCTCGCACACCTTAGTGATGCTGCACATGACATTACAAAGAAAACCGAAGGCGCGCTAAAGGCAAGCCCGTCGTGCTGCGGCAGGATCACCTGATATTTTGCACTGGGAAACCTCTGCCAATGTTCCTATTCATGTTTATTCGCATTACCAGCTTTCTCAGCTCGCTCCATCTTCCACTCATTTTCCTATGGGGTTCTCTCCTGCTAGTGAAGGTGTCTCTTCTTCCTCCTCCCTCTGATTCTTTTAAATGTTTTCTTCTCAATTCCCCCTTACTTGTTGCACATGCCGACCATTTCCACAATATACTACGTGACAATCTTTATGATTTTATGTGCCACTGAAACTTGGTTCAGTGAGGTCTGGTCCTGCCATTGTTCAGCTCTTGCCCACCAAGGTTGGCATCCTCCATGTGACTGTTCCTCAACCTGCCTTGTTGGCGGAGTAGCTATTATTTTTAGTTCTCATTTTACTGCGACTTTTAATCATAATATTAAAATGGAGGCACTGTTTGCCCGCTTTACTGTTTCCTCAACCCTGTCAATTATTCTAATTGTTTTATCGTCCTCCAGGTTCAGACTCTATTTTGTGTGACTCATTTCTAGAATTAGCAGCCGATTTACAACTTTGGCATGCCCATCTCTTGTTTTGTGGTTATTAATCTTAAAGTTAAGGATCCTGTTGATATTAAATCTCTCAGATTTATTTCTGCCATGAATGAACTGGCCCTTTCATAGCTGATTAGTAGCCCTACTCGCTGATTGAATAACACACTGGATCTTTTATTTGCTTCTAAATCTGATGTTAATGTTTACTCTCTACTCCCTATCCCCTGGTTGGGCCACTCCATTATCCCAGTCTCATAGAAACTGGTCCCTTCTAAGTCCATCTAAGCCTCGCCTTACTCCTTGCCAGTATTGGCTGTGATGATATTTCTACTCAGCTGGAAGCTTGTTGCTCTGTGACTCCCGATTTGAATACCATTGCTCTAGCACCGACTGTGACTGCTGACCACCTTACCCCTCTGAAAACACTTGAACCTAAAGCTCAGATTTTTGGAGCCCCGGTTTACTGATCACCTTTGTGCACTTTGCCTCCAATGCAGGCAAAGTGAACGCAAACGAAAAATTCAGAACTAACCCAAACATTGTTTGTTCTCGATGGTTCCATCTCAGCCCATTCGCTCGTCCCAATCTCTCTGTGACTCCCTTTCCTCGTATTTCACTGAGAAGGTAATCAAAATTCAAGAAAACTCTGTTACTCAGGACTCAGTTCTATGGCTCCTCTCAGGTGGTGGCCACTATCCCTGCTGGTCATTGCTGGTCTGGGTTTACTTCTGAGGAAATGCCAGTGGCTGCGCATACATTGAAATTGGAATGCCCTTTAGATCCTATTCCTCTATCTTTCTTGGACTGTCTTCCCCTGATTGGTTCTCTGGTCACACATGCTGTTAATCATTTTCTCACTGGTCAGATCCCAGCTTCTCTCAAACATGCATTGGTTGTTCCACTTTTGAAAGAGCCTTCTTAAGGCCGGCTTGTCCTGGCAAATTTTCATCCCATTTTGCTATTTCAGTTTCTTACGAAGCTTCTTGAAGCCTTAGTCTGCCCTCTCCTGAGTTCCTTTCCTGAGGATTCTTTCGTCTTCCATGCTTCGCAATCCGGTTTTCATCCAGAACGCAGCACTGAGGGGGTGCTGTTCTCCATCGTTGACTATCTGGCTCAGCTGCATGTGTCATGGCCATTGGCCCAGAACCACAGACCCCGCACCATCAGGGGACGAGAACAAGGGGTAACACAACCTTTTATTGTCCCTTGGGGACAATACAGCATAGAGGGCCCAGCTGGACTCAGTTCTGGTGCCTTTGGCGCCAGGCTCATGAATAAGTGTGCACTGGCACACTTTTATTTGGTGCAAGGTACTTGCTTTCCCTGCAGGGGACTCCACGTGCATTTGTTCGGGCGTGGCCTATTGAGAGGGTTGGATTGCACGTGCAGCATCCTTCAGGAGTGGCAGGGTGGGGCCGGTGAGCCAAGACTAATGGGCATGGCCAGGGCTAGACTATATAAACCCGCCCAGCCTGCATGCAAGTGCTTTGCGTTATTCTGCTGATGACAGCGTAACGCTAACCGCCGCCTAAGCGCATCTAACCTTGTTTCCAGCTACCAGCCTGAGCGCATCTTACCTTGTTTCCAGCTACCAGCCTGAGCGCATCTTACCTTGTTTACAGCTACCGCTGCAGCACTTACCTCGGAATCTGTTTTCGGCAAGCATCATCATTGACTCTGGCATTCATCATCCATCTACAGACCTCTGGAAAGCAGCACTCCAGGCTGACACCATGACACTATGACCGATCCATCGGAAGACGGTGGGCCTCATTACACGGAAGGCGGCGAACCATGGTGCTGTTAGCACCATGGTTGCCGCCGGTACCATACCGGTACCACCATGGAGAAAAGGGGAATTACCACCCCATTCCAAGGTTGGCGGGGCGGTAATTCCCCCTTTCTCCATGGCCCTTCCCCATTCCCATTTTTGCCCCATAGGGCATAATGGGAATGGGGAAGGTGGTAATTACGGTACCGCAAATTGCGGTACCGTAATTAGCACCAAGGTCCCTCTGCGGGTCTCAAATTTAACGGCTGGTCTACACCAGCGGTTAAGGTTAGGAACCGCAAAGGGACCTCGTAGTAAGGCGGTAAGGGTTAACGGTCACCGATACCCTTACCGGTGACCGTTAACTCTTACCGCCTTCCGTGTAATGAGGCCCGGTGCCTACAAGAGAAAAAGATAAAGACAAGGTTAGAATTCGCTAAGACATTACATTTAAGGTCGAGCTTTGACAAATACTTGCGCTTAACCTTAAAACCAACACTCACCTTCTGTCGGAGCATCGCGGACACTCTTCTCTTCCCATTTGGCCTCGCTCCATGCACCGCAACTACCGCCGGGCCGCATTTCATCTGTTGGGAGAACCGGAGGAAAGACATCATTAAAAGATACGGACAATAATCAGGAATAAACATCACAATATTTTAAAGCCATAAGACACTTACCTTCAGGAGTGGTTAAGCCACAACTGGTCTGGGCTGCCTCGCACAATTGGCCAGTGAAGGCACTCGTTCCATCAAGAAGCGCCCCTGCAGTGAGAAGCAGGACGGAGAGCAGTGTCAACAATTGTTGTAGCCCACAGCATATGAGCAGGGGAAGAAGCCTGAAAAGGGAGATCCACTTCCAGGGAAGGCTGCAACCGTGCCCCTACGTCCCCGCAGAGACCAGGTGAGCATAACTCGGGCAGTGTCAGTGCTTTGTTGTTACTTCACTTATCTGCCGCCTTTGATACCATCGACCATGCTGTCTTCCTCGGCCCCCTCGCCGGCGCCAGCTTTTATGGTGCTGTTCTTTCCTGGTTTTCTTTGTTTCTCTCTCATCGAACACAGTCTTTCTTTCCCTCCATCATTTTCGCTCTGTGCTAACTGCCTTGACATGTACAATCCCCCAGGGTTCTTTCATCTTTACGGTTTTGTTTAACATGTACATGCAAACTCCTACCAAGCTTATATGCTCTCACAGCTTTGAATGTTACTCTTAGTAGATGACACACAGATTCCGGTCCGTTTAGATCTCTCTCTTTCGAGACAACAACCAGATTCAGAGCCTGCCTCGAAGTGGTGGGTGCATGGATTTGAAATAGCTGGCTCAAGTTGAATGCGGAAAAAACAGAGGTGTTGGTGGTGGGCCCTCCTACCTCTACTGCCTATTGGACCACCCTCTTTTTGGCCATCTTCCTTGGGCCGTTTTCCTTCTCCTTTTCCACTAGTGAAGGATTTAGGGGTAAATATATCAGGCTCTCTGTCTGAGGAATCTCATATAAGTGCAGTATGTCAAAGGGACCATCTTCAACTGAAAAACCTTAGTAAGGTCCTTCCTTTTGTCCTTTCTCAGTTACATGCCCCTGTGTTGTCCTCACTTGTTGTGTCCTCCATTGAGTACTGCAACATCCTATATCTGGCACAACCTGTCTACCTCTTATGGCGCCTTCAACTCCTGTTGAACTCTGCAGCCAGAGTAGCCACTTTCACACCTAGATGTGCTCACATTACTCTGGTTCTACGCCATCTTCATTGGCTACCCATGGCCAAGCACATTCAGTTCAAGGCCTTATGTCGAGTTCATCATGCCTTTAATAGAACTGGGGCAGAATATCTGCAGGCCAAATTCTGTCTGTGCATTCCTGCTCGGACAATCCGCTTGGCGGATGCCTGCTTGTTTCTCTCCCCCCAATTCAAGGTCACTCGTTTTGGGGACCAATCCTTTTCTGTTGCTGTGGCCCAGCTCTGGAATTCTATTCCCTGTGCTCTATGTGCCACTGAGAACTATATCTGTGTAAGAGACATAGCCCCACAGGGCAGAATAACCAGCCTAACAGGAACCAGCCTAATGGGAAAAATGACAGAGACAGCGAAGTGGGAAAGGGTGAATGGTGGAGCTGCAGCGCTCCCTGGATGGATAACCCTTCCCCGACCCCAGGAAGAGGGTTGCATATCGGGGAGGGTGAGAACAACAGGCCACTTGACACGTGTTGGTATGAAAACGCCAACCCCAGTGACTCGTTTACCGCAGAAGATTCATTAAACACGGACAGCAGCTGCGCGGCTCCTAAGAACCCTGCAGGCATTATAGTGAAGATGGAATGCTGCGATGCCATTTCAAAGGACCCCGCGGTGGCTCCAACAAACGCGAAAGACCGTAACGTACCATCACAGAAAGGTTCTTGTATATGGGAGGAGGGTGAGAAAAAAGGCAACACCTGTTCACAGAGCCCCTTAAGTCCACGAGATAAGAACACTCCAGCAAAGGGTGATATGTTTTCCCATTTAGTTACAGGTATGAAAAGCATGGACTTACTCCCAGTCTTTCGCCCAAACCATGAGTCCGGGCGATCGCACGTCCGGGAGGCACTGTGGCTATCTTCTTGTCAGAAGGAAGGGGGTGGGGAGTCGGGGGGCTTATAAAAGCTGTCCAACATGAGGGCTTCTGATTGGCCATTTACTCACCAGCCCCTATTTAAAGTGGATATGGAGGAAGGACTGACAGAATGTTCTCCGTTCTGTTTCAGAACCGGCAGGAAGGTGAGGAGAGAGCTGCTGGGCCTATGAGGAACTGTAGAACTGTAGAACCAGACTACCCTAGACTGCTTGAAGTCTCTATGGACAATTGAAAAGGAAAACTTCCTGAACCACCTTAGTATTTTTTTTTGTTTAGTCAATAAAGACTATCTTTTTGTTAAGGCACCCAGCTGTCCAGCCTGTTCCTACAATCTGATTTAGGTGTTTACTAAAAACGTATCTTTCCTAGCTCATTCCATCCTCATTCTGCTACCTGTTGCCAAGATGGGTGTACACTGCGGTTTACAAGTATTGGTAACATAACCTAACACATGAGGGATATACAATTAAACCCTGTGACCCTGCTTTCACAGGCTCAGATTTAGCAAATGGGTCATCAGAGAATTGCAATTGCAGGGGTGAATGAAGGGACGCAGCCAGACTATGCAAATTCCTTTTACCCATCCCTGATCAGGACCCTCGTGACGGACTCCAGTCTTTCAGTTTGAGGAGTCTAATGGGGCAATGGGAAGTCCATGACCTTTATAGCTCGGAGGAACAGGCACACCATATAAATTGACTAGAACTCAGAGCAATCTGACATTGAAGCTTTTTGTACCATCTGGAGGGTCACAGTGTGTTGATTTACAATGACAACACAACAACCCTGTTTTATCTCGGCATTAGGTCTGTACCTCTCTGCATGTTCTCAATCAAGTTGTGGGGCTGGTGCCTGTAATGTTTTCCCAATAGCGTCCCACGTGGCAAAAGATGAGAACGTATGGACGAATGTTCTGAGTTGAGTCATATGTCCTCCACGAATGGGAACAGCTTGTGAAATATGCTGATTCCCAACCTCTTTGCAACTCAGAAGAAAAAAGTGTACTCTGTATGCATCTTGGAGGGAGGAGGGCAATAACCCTCATGGAGATGCCTTTCTCCATCCTTGAGATGGCTGGACCCTTTCCACCAGTCCCTCTAGTGCCCTGCACAAATCGTAGTGCACCAGCAACTGCCATCTAATCCTGATTTCACCGAATTGTCCCAGGAAGTTGGATCTTCTCAAACAGTAAGGGGGATTGGTCTTGTACCCAAGTACAAATCGTACCTTGATAGTCTGGTCCTGGATGACTGTGGTGACCTGGAATGAGGAGGCTGACCACAAGCAGGCATGGTTTTGGTAATACACATTTATTTATGGATAAAAGTATGCAAAATCTATCTTAACCCTAGCTAGATGTGGTTTCCCTACCTCAACAAAATGAAAACTTGGGCCTGGAAATCTGTTGTGTCAAAAAGAAAGAATTCCATTCTAGTCAAACTCCTAAACTATCCCTGTCACTAAAACACAAACAACTAAGCTAACCAAAGAGTTCTTATCATAACCCAGGAGAGTAAAAGTCTCAAAATGTTCTGAGTTCACGAAGTTCCACACTTGTAACAAAACTAGGAGAATGACTCCCTTCTAGCCAATATCCAGCTTACACAGATTCTTCTTAAGTATACTTTAGCTTTAAATCCTTCATCAACGTGTTTAATTCCCTCTCTTTACTTGAACACTGTCCTTCAACTTGGCCCCACTCACTACTCAATACCATAGTCTTATGAAACTGACCAGGGAATTGCTTCACAAAATGGTTTACTTTCTCCGTCTCGGTTTCCAGTTCACACGTTTTCCGAGCCCCCTCCCGGATTTATCACTGTTCCCTTTACCTTCTCTCAGGGAATTCTTCACCTGTTTTTCCGGGGATCGCTGGTTCGATTTTCTATTTCTTCTTCCACTTGCTAAACTTTGTGAGCTGTCACTCTCTTCTTCGATTCTTCCTCGGTCTGCTCGACTTTGCGGTATGTTGCTCTCTTCTTGGGCCCGCTTGACTATGCAGTCTGTCTATCTCTTCTTCGGCCTGCTCGACTTTGGGACCAGCCACTCTCTTCTTCGACCCACTTAACTTAGTCGTCCGTTATGACTGGCGGTGAGGGCGCAAGTTTTGGACCAAACAGTCCACCCATTACAGGTCTCGCAACCAACACAGTTTCTCATACTTCCCATGCAATTGCCCACGCTGCTCTTCTTTAGGCTAGTGCTAATGTTCAGGGCATCGTTCTTGGATTGCACGAACCACCCACTACAGGTTGTTCCACCACCGCACTGACTTTTGACTTCAGGTTTGCTGGCGCTCCACTGACGGACGAGACACTTCCCTCGCATCCCTTGGTTCAACTCCACCACTTCAGACAGCTGTCTCGCTACAGCCTCAGAACACCCTGCTTCCAACTTGCGGGCTTTTTGGCGGCATCCTTGCTTGTCGGACTCTCCTCCCAGAGGTAGCTCTCTTTCCAGAGATAGTTCTCCTGGTCCTTCTTTACTGTTTGATTTAAGCAGCTGCGTCTGTCCTAGTGTAACGTCAGTCTGAGTGAGAGCAGTTGGTTGAATACTCTTCGTGCTTGACTGTAGCGTTCTTGATTTCTTCTTCATCCCAGTCTTTATCACAGGGAGACTGTCTGACACATTACAGTAACACATTGGACCGCATTACAAGTCTGGCGGTAACCATGCAGGTAAAACCAGCAGGTTGCCGCCGGACTTGTAAATGTTACCGGCGCCTGGCTTGCCGGAAACACCGGGGCATTTCATCCCCAGCGTTCTGGGAAGTCAGGGGCCAGTAATTGTAAATCCCAGGTCCCATAGGACTCAAATGGGAATGGAGACCACGGAAGCACCGGCACCGTTAATAACCACCCGCAGAGTCGTACTGTGCCGGTCCGGTAATAATGGTGTCACATTCATAATGAGGCCCATTGTCTCTGATTTTATCATGTGTAAGGAAGAGTTGGGTGTTGTTATTACCCCTTGTGATTGGGAGTTGAGGCACTGTATCCCAAGCTCTCATCCTTATCCCCAGGCAGGGATTTCCTCCCTATGAGGTCCTCCCTCATGTTGCCACCCATGCTACCACCCATGTTACGACCCATCGGTTAGTGGCCTCAGTCTCCCCACTAGAGAGAAGTGACGCCATCTGAAGGATCGTTACAGGACCTAGTTTATGGTCACCTAGGACCCTCTCAAAAGAACATGGGGAGCATTAGGGCCACTATGAAGGATTCCACAAGGTCACAGTAAGCAAGTAAATGAAGGTGTTTTTGCCGCTGGTGTTTAGGGAGTGACAAAAACCCACTGCAGGCAAGTCTGGGTGATATCTCCTTCATCACACAATTAGTGGAAAGTGGTGTGTCTGTGGTCTCGTGTACAACCTATTTGGCAGCAATATAGGGCATATTAGAACAGCTAACTGCAGATGCTGTCTTTAGCAAATCAAATAATTTGGAGCCATTTTAACAGAATCCAGAGACTACCTACCAAGGAGAATACTGCACAACCAGTGGGACCTCAATGTGGTTCTGTTGGCGCTCATGTGAAAACTGAACCACCAATTGTGAATGGTTGTTAAAGGTGGTCTTTTTGGTTGCTGTCACCCACGCCTTCCGGATAAGTGAGCTTTAAGCACTATGTGCAGAACAACCTTCTATTATCTTCTACAGGGAAAGATGGTTTTCAGAATGCACCCCAATTTACAAACAAAGGTGGTTTCTGCCTTCCACATCAATGATGAAATAGCACTACTAATTTTTACACATTCTCAGTGTCTGCTGCGTAGCAACAAAGCTCAATACACAAACAAATTTGTGGGCGTATTGTCACTAATTTACTAAATAAGCATTCCTAGCTTTATTGATTAATGTTGCCAAACAATACACTTACATACTTTAAGAGTCATTTTCCTCAATACTTCAGACACAGTGTGGAGCTTAAACAAGTGAATTGTTTGTGTACATAAATAAAAGCGTAATGCATATAATACATGTAATGGCAGTCGAATATATTATCTTTCACGTGGTGTATGAGACTGATGATGAACATGGCAACAGGCTCCGGTCCCGTTCTGTGGAATATCCCAAGATTATGGAGGAAAGGGGACTTTGGACTAAGAGTAAAGGTGTCCCTATAGTGAAAAACCTTATGCCTCAACATTCGTTAGTTCTGATGGAAGTTGTAATCCTGAACATCTGAAGTGGTGAAAGAGTTTGGCTTTGTTTCTGACTTCCTTGTACTCTGATCACCTTTTTAATTTTAGGCGGTGTGAGTTGCTTTTCATGGTATTTTAACTCACTGTTATAAATCCATATTTTGAGTGTGTGTGAGAAACTCATGGTGACAACAAGTAAGACAGACACAAGTGATCACAGTTCAAGGGTGTTTATTAATGTCATGCATGCTGGTCTCTGTCGCCTCCGTACTCCTGCCTTGACGGCTGGCAGAGGCCATGCCCAGCAACCATCCATTCATAGAATGGCTTACAGAACGGTTGCCAAGCCGTTCTTTATGAGGTGGAGGTTGCTTGGGAAGTTGCCATGGTGACTGTGCGGAAGCGCTCAGTCACGTCGCTTGGGATCTCAGTACTCTACGCCCCTTCATGGTCATGTGGCAGAGTGCGTTACGCCTCATGTACCGTGTCATCGTAATTCTATTTAAACTTTCACGCAGAGGGAATCCGGTGCTTCTGATTAGTGTTCTTACTGAAGCTTACCGTAACCCACTTTTCAGCGATCCTCTTTGTGTTTCTTCACACATTTGAAATCGGCTGCATTTTCTGTTGGAATACTTCTACCTACCCTGCAATGACTAAAAAGTCTGTCTCATTTTGGCGTGTACCGCACCTGCTAGATCTCCTTCGCAGCATTCACACCGGCACTTCAGTTGGACTCCAGCTCACCTTGCATCCGCTACAGCTTCCTCGCTGAGTCCCAGCCGGTGCAACATTTGGATTTCCCTGCGTCTGCTACATTTTCCTGGCAGTTTCCAAGTCAGCGCATTTCACCATCTGACCGTGCATGCAAACATTCCATTCTTGTGAGTGGTAGCTCGTTGTCACGTCACCGAGGTGTCCAATTGCACTGTGCGTAGCTCCTGCATGCCTCCAGATACATATCCACTCCAGGTCTTCCCTGAACAGTAACTGCATCAATTCAGTTTACCTTCTTGACTGAGGCTTTTCAGAACTTTGAGTCCCCCATCCATTATTCCTCAGGGAACCACCAGTTGCCACTAGACATTTTTCATGCTCCAGTATCTTGTTTCTCTTCTTCCATGTATTTTGGTGTTCAGTGCACAGAACTTATGAACGCTCTGTAGATTATTCTACAGTGCACCAACTCGACTCTAGTGTGTCCCTCGTACCGTACAGGATTTAGTTCCTTCCTAACATTACCTTAATTCCTCGTTTCCTATATTTCTACTGTTCTCTGCACCTTCCATTGGACTATCCACAAGCATCATTACGGGAGAGTCAAGAAAGAAGTGCCACATCCATACTCAGGATGCATAGGACCCTAATCCCAGGTCAGTCTAAATGGTTCAAGAGATCTTATCACATATCCTTATGGGTCAAGTCTGACAGATACTATCCTTTACAGGCTGGTGTGTTCCTGCACTTCGGATCCTGCACCCTTTCAACTGATGTACTCCTCTAGCTCTTATTATTAGCAGTTAGGAGGGTGTATCATTGGGAAGGTCTGTTATTAATACAAGGTACTATGCCTTCCTGCCTGTGGACTTGTCTTTCATCTAGGTCGGAGTGGTAAAGGATATTGTGGCGATCTCCACCTTCTCTCTGGTAAGCTTGTTGCTCTGAGAGTGTGCCTTGAATTGTGACAATTGAACAATTAATTCGGTATGCATGTTGGAAAACCGGCTAATCTAAACCTAAATCTAAGATTGGAGCAAGCATCAACCATCAAATGAAAAATAAGGCAGTTCTCGTGGCGTTGTTTCAAAACACAAAGGGCCTATACTAAGAAACCTATTGCCAAACCTCGCAACTAATACAAAAAGGGGTGTGGGATAGTTCTCAAGAAAGAAAGAAGTGTTCTTAAATAATATGTCAGGGTAGTAGTCTGGGTCTCCCTTCCCCACGTTTTGGACACAGGCTAAGATGGGAGCTTGGATCACAGTACAGTCTCGGGCTTCTCCAGCATGAGACAACAGTTCCAATGGCAGCTCTAAGGATACTTGGAGCACAGTACAGTCTCAGGCTTCTCCAGCACGAGATGACAGTTCTGCTTTAAATTCTCAAGACTCTGTTAACAGGGCCAGCGGTGACCATGTCTTGTTTCACTTTAAAGTCTCTTGCCTTTGAGGACCTGCCGTGTTCAAACAACAAAACAAAAGTTCCTTATTTACAAATGAAAGTGCTTTTCCCTTTTTTGAATGTCCTTCAACTCCTCCTCTATCTTGTCTGGGCAGGTTTTTATAGCATGGCCCCTCTCGCCACAAAATAAGCATACTTCTAACTGCGAGGCTTCTGACTAAGCCAGAGAGTGTAGAGATAAAGCAGGTGTTGTTCCTCCCGTGTTCTTATTCAGGGGGCTAAAAAAAAATCTGGGGTGTTAGGCATCTCTAGTTTTTGTCCCTCCTGGTCGATATAAGGTTCATCTCGCATCACCTTGCTTGGGTTTCCCCCCTTCTTACTCCTTTGCTCATCCTCTACTGTTCCCCTTGAATAGAGAAAATTGGGCTTCGGGATTTCATTTTCAGTAAAAGGGATCTCTAGGTTTCCTTTTTATGCTTCCTCTGCTGAGGTTTCTCTCAAGGTCTCATATATAATGGTTTTTCTGGGTGTTCTCCAAGGGGTTTCATATACTAGGATCCCTACTTGTCTCCCCTATGGATTTGTATTTGGCTCGTAGAGAAATTCAGGAAGATGAAGGTTAATACGTCGTCACAAGAGAAAAGGGGGACCATTTTCATTTGACCCTCTTTATAGGGTAAAATATAAAAGAACCATCCCAAGGGAGATCTCACTCTTATTTGCAAAGAGATAAGGGCTTTGTCCCTTTCCTGTAATATGTAAAGCAGAGGGCAAAAAAGATAATAAGTGTTACCCTCAACGTTTTTTCGGACAGGTGAAATGGCTTGAGAGGTCAAGGGGAGAAATAGGATTCCCATTTCCTGTTTCAGGGGTGGGAAGGGTGGTGTCCTGCTCTGCATCGATTCCTCACCATTGGGGAAACAAAAGAGTTTGGAAAGGTATGTTTCTTGATTCAAAAGTTTCTAAGGATAGGGCGTGGTCATTTTAATCTGGATTCTCGACATGTAAGTGGGCTCTCCAACTATTATCAATTGGATCAAATCCTACTGCTGACACCATATGTGAGAAACATGGCGACAACAAGTAAGATAGACCCAAGTGATCACAGTTCAAGGGTGTTTATTGAACAATGAATTTGGTATGCAGGTTGGAAAAAACACCTAATCAAAACCTAAATCTAAGATGGGAGCAAGCGTCATCCATCAAATGAAAAATAAGGCAGTCCTAGTGGCGTTGTGTCAAAATAAAAAGGGCCTATACTAAGAAACCTATTGCCAAACCTCACAACTAATACAAAAAGGGATGTGGGATAGATCTCAAGAAAAGAAAATAGTGTTCTTAAATAAAATGTCCTGGTGCGGTAGCCTGGGTCTCCCTTCCTCACATTTTGGACATGGGGAAAGATGGGAGCATTGAGCACAGTACAGTCTTGGGCTTCTCCAGCATGAGACAGCAGTTCTGCTTTTAATTCTAGAGCTTTCTGTTATCAGAGTCGTCGATGGCCAAGACTCGTTTAACTTGAAAGTCTTTTGCTTTCGAGGACTTGACTTGTTCAAAATAACCAAACAAAAGTTACTTTAACAAATGAAAGTTCTTTTAAAATGTTTGCTGGGTAATGGGTTCACCCCTGGGTCTCCCTCTTCTGGGCGCTGACCCTTCTCACTTGTTCATCACAGTTTCTAGTCAATTTTGGGTGATAGCTTCACCCCTGGATCTCCCTCGGTCAGGCTCAGACCCCTCCTGCCTTGTATCTTCTTGGGTGATGGCTTCACCCCTGGATCTCCCTTGGTTGGGCTCGGACCCCTCTTGACTTTAGCAGGATTCAATTCCCTTGGTTACTCAATGTTTTCTATCACTGGGATTCACTTCCCTTTCGTTCACATTGCTGGTAGATCAATCTCTGACTGTACAGGGATTTTGCTTGACCCTCTGTGTGACCGCTTTGACCTATTCTGCCGGCCTTCCTACGGTACTTGTAGTTTATCTAATATTGGGCTCAACCAGAGTCTCTCAACTTAGCACCCACATGGTGCTGGTTTCCCTCTGCAGCACAGTTCATTCAAAGTTCATCAGCTTTGGTTCAAAACATGCCACTTTGCGATTCTCGCTCATCACAGCCCGGTTCTTATCGTTTCTCTCCCTTTTCTCACTGGCTATGTTGAACTGCCTGGCTTCTCTGGAGTCAAGCCCAGTACCATGGGTTTGGGCGCTTCGCTCACTCATTCTTACCGCATAGGCTTGCCTCATGTATCGTTGACATCTGCTGCAGGACACTTGTGCTATTGTTCGTGGTCTTACGCTCTCTTCCACAAAGATTCTGTAGGCCTAGGACAAACAGGGCAAGGTCACTTCTCTCTTCGCCACCCTCTCAATTGCTGCTGCCTTTCTCCTTCTTTTGAACTGCTGCGTAGTAGCTGTCTCATTGTGTTGTCTGCTGTACTCGCCTTGCTCGTACTGCGCTCTCTTGCTCCACCTTTTATCCCTGTGGGGAAAAGGAAGGGCCGTCGGGGGTTGTGGTTCAAATCAATCGCCTGACTCTGCCTCACCCTCGGGTTGGGACATCTCAGGTACACAGGCATAACATAAGTCCATGTGTGTGGTGTGCGCAAATGTTTGTGTCGGAAACAGGGAAAGTTGTGCGCAAGTGCTTGTGTCAGAAACAGGGAAAGTTGTGCGCCAGTGTTTGTGTCGGAAACAGGGAAAGTTTAAATGTCAAAGCATCCTACAGAGTCGGGCGGGAAAGAGGTGTTGTATGGGATCATATCCTTCGTATTTGGGTTTGGGGTGCTCTTAAAAGGGTAGGTTTTGGAGGTTTTGTTAAATGTGCAAGAATGACTGGGAAGAGAACAGAACATAGGGGATGGTGGGATTTGTAGTTGCCGGTCACTTTCGACTGAGAGTTCAGAAAGTGACAATCAGAGGGACGGGATTGGTAGGGTTTGCGGAATAAACGGGACAAACTGGGGTCATTGCATGAACAAAGGGGATTGTGGGAATCAGTGTTTTGTCAGAACATTTGGAGTGTTCGTAAAAGAATAATCAAAAGAACGAGGAGAAGAATGGTCGATAGCTTTCGGGTAGGAAGTGGGAAAGCAGGGTTTGTGGGAGATTTTCCAATTTAATAGGGTTTGTGCTCCTAGATGATTTACCAGATTGGCGGGTGGAGTTGGTAGATTCTGATACAGGAGACCTTATGGGAGAAAGAGGGCCAAATGTAGTACAGCCCACAAGAGACCTCACCTTCCTCGTCTTCTTCATCTCTAACATACCCTGGGTTCCCCTACCCAGGTGATCCTCCCCCACTGGTCCACCCCCAGGAACTGGATCCAACAGCGATGGCTGCATCCTGGCCACCTGAATAAGGAATTCATGAGGTTTTACTGGGAGAATACCCTCAGTTTTCTCACAAGTGAAATCTTTAACTTGGAAATGCTCTTTCTGAGATTTTTAGTTGTCTATAGTTTACCCATACCTTTTCACACTACAGCACCATTATTAAAAGCAAATAATGTATAGATCAATAATTGCGTCGCAAACTTCAGGCACTGTGTATCAGCGTGCCCCTGGTGAAGGTGTTAAGTCGTGGTATCGGTTGACCCATTAAAGGAAATATTGTGACAAAAGATTGTGAACATTTGCAATAAATAAAGTCTTTTTCCATGTTCAAATTCTTGCAGCTTTTCATGAATAGTTTTTCCACACATGTTTCACTCTTAACCCTTTAAGTGCCAAGGGCAAGGTATCTCGTCCTTGGGATTACCTCTCTGTTGCCAAGGACGAGATAACTCGTCCTTGGCACTTATGGGGTTAATGAAACAGAAAACGTTAGAAGGCATTAAATGGCAAAATACCACAATCATCAAAAAAGGCCTTGGCACTGTGGGGGAAAACCCATGGCAGTTAATTAAGCTTCTTTCTCTTCCAATCACTCCCCTATTCCCTCACATAAAGCAGGTGCACTCCAAATGGCTCCACCAATTCAATCTTTGGTTTTAAAAAGGCAATTGCCAAATGTACTGTGTTATATAAAGTATGTATCCAGTCTACACATGTATATGTACTATCTGTTGCTTTACAGTGTAAGCACTTATCATAATAAAAACACTTCCATTACCCAATTGGCTGTTTATTTCTTTAAGTTACTGTTTATTATTCTTTTTTAAAGTTGTGTAAAGTTTTATTAAGAATATTAGTGAACATAGCACCAGTTAACAGTATAATTATGGTTTATGTATTTTGGTTGCCCCCCCACTCACATTTTTTTATTTTGGACCAACAAAAGGTAGATGGTGGGTTGGAGATCAGGCAATATTGGTTTGGGTAAAGGGTGGGGAGGAGGGCGGGTAGTTATGGGGCGATCTACACCACATTCTGACATTAAAATAAATTAGATACAAAATATATGGAAAACAATGCAACTAGTTGTGGGTCAATTCGAACACATAGATCCATAATTATGCCAATGGATAAGATATCTTACAATTCGGTCCAGTTAAATGGTTATAATAAATCATGGTTCTTACATATTTATGATATTCAAGAACTGATAATGTAAGTGACATAATAACAGAAAATGTTCTACTTTAACATTATAAATACCTTCACAGACTATAATTGATGGAAATTATGAAACAGGCAATGAAAAGATTTACATATAAAGTACAAACATTGAACTGAGAGAAAGCATACAAAAGGGAGAACTGTGACAACGTGGGAATGGAGCTACAGAGGCCCTGGGTGCCCCCTACTTTCAGAAAGATCATAGCCAGGATATGAGGTATTCCCAAGTCATCTACCCTATCTGCTTTCTCCTTTGTCAGGTACTAGTCTGTATTTCAAGACCGGGTAGAGTTTTGAAGAATAAACAACTCTGCATTAGAAGGCCAAAAGGTATGTGGGTATCATCTATGAGCCAACTAAAAGTACACTTGCTACACAGTCTGGGCTGTGAAAAAGACATACTTGAGCTTGAGGGTATGCCTTGGAGTTGGCAGATGTTGGAGTTCAAGGTCGGCATAGTTATGTGCAGCTGCCTGCAGGAGGCACCATGGTGGGGTCAGGCAGCTGTCATGACAGCGCTGCTTGATTTCAAGTTGGCAGCTGACAATTTATAACTGATACAACCACTAGATCAGACAAGGTGACAAGTGTTACTTGCAAGAGCCAATCCCTTTGTCACATCCACACAAGGTCCCAGGTACAGTCATTAACACCCTTACCATGTCAGTTGTAAAAGAGGCAGAACTATAACGGGAGGCTGTGGCGAAGGCCTAGTGTTGTATACTTTGGTGCCTAGTAGGTGAGTTTGTAAACGAGCATTGGAGTAAAAGATGACAGAAGAAGAAGAGAGTGGAATCAGAATAAGACTTAAAGAGAGGCGGATAGTAGAAAGGTGAAGGGAGATGAAGGTGAAGAAGGGTGAAAAGAAGGGTAGAGTAGCGCTAAGAGGGGAAAAACTAAAGCAAGGAGGGGGAAAAAGGAGCGAGATGGAAGGGGAGACAAAAGAGGAAGGAGGATTACTTGTAGGAAGACAGTTTGAAAGGTACAGACGGAATTGGTGTAGTACGATGAGGGCCACCCACGGAGAGACATCTTGGGAGAGGTACTAAGGAAGATAAGCTAGGTTGAGGAAGGGAGAAGTGCAGAAGGTGGACCTTGAAAATAAGGTAAATATTGTGGAAGAAAGGCTGTGTCTGTTACGAAGCATGCTAGCTGGTGCCTGGTTGTACATCTTAACCTAATAACTATCCTGTAGAAGTCAAAAGTAGAGCAAGGTAGTGGAAAGGCAAGGAGGAGCACAGTACCCTGGGTAAACCAACTTGTGGTTTAACTCAACACCAAAGGGAGTGGTGCCTCTCTTCAATTTCTGGCCCCTTCAAGCCCAGGAGGGACAAAGGGTCTTTCTGTCCGGTAGAGCCAACAAAACTTCATGCCTAGCAGGGCCAATGCGTCTTCAATCCTAGAAGGGCCAGCCCATGTTCATATAGAAGAGTGCCAAGAGGAGCCAAAAATGGTGTATCCTGCTGCACTAGAGGGTGACCAACTGAACCATTCACAATGGGAAATACAACCTGAGATGAGTATTATTAGATTACGGAAAGTGGACACAGGAATAAAGTCTTCTAGAAGAAAGAGGGCCTCCTCATGAGTGTTAGGAATGTCAGCAGAGGGAATATTATGAGTGTGGAATGAGAACAGAGAACACTAGAAGAGAATGCAAGGCAAGTAGTAGTGGTTGGTGCAAGGGTGAGGACGGAGAGTGTCATTACTGGCTGTGTCCTGGTTCAATTCCTGAAGAACTGGTGATGAGTTGCAACAATGACAAAGAGCATGCGCCATTGATTGTGGCCGGCCCATGGTGTAGAGGTTGCACTGGCTGAACAGGTACATGGCTTGTTGCAGAGTCGAATAGTGGCTGATTGGGACTCACCAGCCTTCTATTGGGCAGTGTGTGAGCGCATGAGGACATAGGAAGCCCCCTAGCAGAATAGCCATGCATGCACACGACAGTATGCATGATCCGAGGACACGTCGTCCCGTGTTGCCAGTTGCTATCTGGCAATGGAAGACACGATAAGGAGTTGGCATGTCTGTTGCTTAGCTACGTAACAAGCTGAAGGACTGCACTGCGCCCTGTGGTGTGCCCCTCCCACACACAGTGTAACGACCAAAAGGGACACTCGCACACATAAAGAAGGGAGCATGCTGTCGCACAATTGGCTGATATGAGACCATTTTTTTCATTGGACCTTAAAAAGGTAGATTACAGACATTTGTCTCTGTGAACAAGGTGACAAATATCAAGGGCACGAAAATAGGGAAGCAACAGAAACAAAGATTATTGCAAACACACCAGGCACTGGGTTATTCCTAGGCTATTAAATGGAAAGAAGGATTCAAGAAGTATATGTTGGCAGTATATGGTCCTAATTATTCGAGTAAAAAGAAAGAGGCACTGTTGTTTCATTGTCGAGGTCTAGATGGATAAGAATTTCTTAAGACTACCTGAATCCATCAAGATGTGGAATCGACGAGTTTGATATATGCATAGCCAAGCTAGACAAGCATTACGAGGTGAAGGGAAATAACATTTTGGCCTGTTATCACTTTGCCATCAGACAACAGAAACATTGTGAGACCATTGAGGAGTTTGTTACAGCACTGAGAGGGTTGGCTATAAAGTGTTGTTTTGAACATTGCCAGAACGAGTACATTTGTGACAAGTTGATGATCAACAGGAGAGCAAGAGGTCCTGTCTTCTAATGGGATCTAGCTTATTCACAATGAAACAGCTATTTCTCATTAGAGAAACAGACCTCCAACCTGGGGAAGCAGAAAGATCTTCTCATATAATGGGAAGTAGTCTATTCACAATGAAGCAGCTATTTCCCATTGGAGAAACAGACCTCCAACCTGGGAAGCAGAAAGGTCCTCTTGTCTAATGGGAACTAGCCTATTCACCATGAAGCAGTTATTTCCCATAAGAGAATCGGACCTCCAACCAGTGAAGTAGCTGTTTCCCATTAGAGAAAGAGACCTCCAACCTGGAACAACCACAAGGTCTTTGTTCTAAAGGTCTTCCCAGGTGAATTTATGCCTCCGTTCCCAAGTACCAGCTAGAGAGAGTAAAAGTAAAACTCCCTTCGCCAGTTATTGAGACCACAGGTGAGACTGGATGCACTGCGCCGTGTCCTCAGTAGCTGAAAGGGAAACACAGGGGTTAACAATAACAGCAGTATTGATAATGATACTGCCCTCAGTATACCTACAACCTAATCTTACCCGACACCTGGGAACCCCAAGCTCTGTTGATGCATTGATGATGAGACTCTTTGAAGGGTGGAAATGCACCAACCAGGAGCGCAGTGACAAAATTGACAAGGCACTTGCTGTGAGGCAGAAGGTGCACAATCTGTGGAAAACCAAATGTCCAGCCCACCAGTTCACCAAGTTCCAGAATAATCCATGGAGAAGAAGCAATTCCAAAAAAACAGTTCACCAGAGTAAAGGGTAATCCATAGGCAATCCAGGAAGCAGACCCAAGTTCCAAAAAATGCACAGTTCACCAAATAAACAGCAATGGTAATCCAAAAGGAAATCCAGGAGCAAAAGCCAAATGGAAGCTACAGGATCAGCAGGGTAATCCAGGAGCAGTCCAATACACAAGCCAGGGGTCAAAAGCAACCAGAAAACTCTGAGAAGTACGTGATTCCAAGAACAAGAAACGTACCAAGAAACAAAGTAGCCACCCATCGGAGTTGAGAAGCAAGAAAGAATGAATGAGGATACTTTATATAGCACTGGGCTATGTTATTTCCGTATTACCAGGTCACGTGACTATAAAAGTCATCTGACGAGTGCTCTGATGCGTCGAGCATGAGACCAATGTCAATGCTGCGGCCTGTCGCCCAGGCGCCTTGGAAACCACCACAGAGAACATGGGACCCCTGATGTCTTGGGGAAGAGCCGCTGTGTTATCCCCATAGAGTGGAGCCGCCGTGGATGGACAGGTAAGCAGCAGGGGTTTATGACAGTCTTGTTGTCTAATGGGAACTGGTCCGAGCTGAAAAAAATAAATTGCCCACATTTTTCAAAGCACAGAAGCATCCTTTTCTGCCTCAAAGAGTGGTCTATATCTGTAAAAGCATATATTATCATTAATAAAATGACCTTACGATCTAATATTTCCCATCAGAGACGACTTAACAAACTGTGGTAGGAGGAAAAGGACAAAAGTGTGACTTTCCCGTAATAAAGGTTAGTTTTAATTGGAATTAGCTATTTCCCATTAGAACATTTTACTTGGTGCTTTTCTATGATGGGATTTGACATTCTCAGTGAGAATATTCGAAAACTCATTATTATGCAGGACCCGATCACGAGGGAAGCAAAATGGGCCTTTACGCTAATGGGAAATAGCATTCTCAGTGAGAATAATCAAAAATCCTTTATATTGCAGGATCTGGCCACAAGTGTAGTAATAAGGGCCCCTTTTCTAATGGGAACTAGCGTTCTCGGTGAGTATAATCTAAAACCCATTATTATGCACCACCTGACCACTTAGGGAGCAAAATGGGCCCTTTCTCTAGTGGGAACTAGCATTCTCAGTGAAAATAATCTAAAACCTAATATGCACGACTTGAGCTCTAGGGGGCAAAAAGAATCAATTCTCTAATGGTAACTAGCCTACTCACAATGAAGCAGCTATTTCCCATCTGTGAAATGGCCCTACCAACCAAAGGTCCATTTCTCAGGTGGGAACTTATATCAACTGACAGGGCTTGTATCCTATCAAATATGCACAATATATAAAAGAACGATTAACAAATGAATTTCCTATTAGATTAAACCAACTATAATTCTATTGGTGCAATTTTGGTTTAATATAAGGAAAGCGAATTAGCACTGAAAATGTACTTTCTTCACACAAATAGGTAATACATTTTAAATGAGTATATATTCATTATTCTCTTTATTATTAAGTGTGCACGATTGTGTATATTAATTGTTTAGAAATGTTCCAAAAGCTCAATTAATGAAAAGTTGATTTACTTGAGCATCAAGTTTCTCTTTCACATTAGGCAGTGGTTTTATCAATAGGAACGGATTCCTTTCCAACATGGCTCCTTCATCAGCTCATGATCTGCCACCATCCATGCAGACCGTTCTTACTAAGCAACTTTCACTACGATCCCCTTCCTTGTCATTCCTGAAACACGTGATGTTATTTTACAGTCACTTGCCGTTTTCAAACAGCCCAGATGAACACACCCAGTCTCTAACAAAGTAATACTAATAGCAGAGTGTTGTATAATTCTCACAATAAATGATAGGAGGCGATGTGGTTGCAGGTTGCGTTCTTTTATTCTTCTGTACCACTTGAGTAAATATGCAGCACATATAACAAGAGTCAATGGTGGGCAACAGGTCCCAATGCTGCGACGCAACTCGTGTGAATTGCCGGGAGTCTTTCTTGCGGCTTAGAGTCCTCTTCTTGGGAGGAGCGCCCGGGAGCGCGTCCTGCTCCGTGGCTTTCTCCCGCCTGAATGCGCGCTGGGCGTGCAAAGCCCGCACTTCTGGCCGCGCACGAGATCTCGCGAGACCAGGAGATCTTGCGATATCCCTACACACCTCCCTCTGATAATGCAAAGGCAGTTCATTGTAATACATAGTCATTGTATCTCACCGGTCTTCTGTGTTCCCTTCGCGGACGATCGCCTCTCTCACTGCACACGTCCTGCTGGTCATTTTCTCGCTCGACTGTGGGGGCATCCACTTGAAACTCATTTTCTTCAACTTCTCTTCTGTCTGTCTCCAGCTCTCATTCTTCCCCCCTCTCATTGTCCATTACTCCTTCAGCTTCAGACCTTTCAAAAGTCTTTTCTCTCACTTGCCTCTTTTCAAACATGGCTACTCTTTCCATGTTCCATGTGCGCCCATCTTCGGTGCGGACATGGTTGGCACCTCGGTGAATTACCTTCACAGGTCTGCTGAACCGTGAGCCTGTGATTTGATCCTTGGTCGGTAACCGTATTTTGATCCAATCTCCTTCTTTTACTTCTGACTCTTGTTTGGTCCTTCTTCTTCTGTCGCTCCACCTTTTCATGCGTGCCTTGCTGTTCTCTATTCTCCACACCACTTCCGACATGTCTACTTCTTCGTCTTCTCTTACTCTGGCCAACCATGGCGGCACTAGCGTGGATGCTGCTCTCCTCCCTCTCAACATGCGAAAAGGAGAAATTTGGGTGATCCCGTTGGGGGTCAGTCTGTGAGCTGCGATGGCCTCTTTTGTTGTTTTGAGGGGATCCATTCCTGAAGCGGTTGCTAATTGGATGGCTCCCTTAATAAACCTATTGGCCCTCTCGACGAGCCCATTTGCTTGGGGATGGTAGAGTGCTGCTTTCTTCTGGTGTATGTTGTGCTTCCTTAGAAACTGTTCCATGTCTCTGGATATAAGTTGTACTCCATTGTCTGTTACTAACTCGTTGGGGAGCCCTTCCCTCTGAAAAATTGCTGTGAGGACCTCTATTACGGTTGCGGTCGTGATGTTAGGGACAAACTCGGCCTCGACCCATTTCGATAAATAGTCCACTAGCACTATGCCTTACCGATGCTCGGGCGCCATCGCCTCCAATGGTCCTATAAAGTCTAGACCCACTTTTGACCACACCGCTTCCGGGGTTTCTGTGGGAATCATGGGCGCCTGTCTGATCTTCAGGCGCTTGTCACTGTTGAGACACTCATGGCATCTCTCAATCATGGTGCGGATCTCTTGGTCCATGGACGGCCACCAGTAGGCTTCTCTCACTCTGCGCGTGTCATGGTGTTCCCCAGATGGCCCGCATGGGCCCTACACAGAATGATTTTCCTCATGCCTGTGGGCGTGATTACCTGGTCTGTTTTCATAATTATACCGTCAGCTTCTGAGATCTCATCTGCCACTTTCCAATAAGGTCTCATACCTTCTGGCACTGCTCTTTCATCTGGCCACCCGTTTTTGATCCATTCTCTGATTCTCACCATGGTAGGATCCTTTCCGTCTTCTTCTATCCAGTGTTTTTCGCTGAGTTCCAGGTAGTCGGGCGCCTTGAGATCTGTAATGGATGTTACAATGCATTCTTCTGGCAATCTTGACATGCAGTCTGCCTGCGAATTCTTCCATCAGGCGATGTGTTGCACTTCAAAGGTGTATTCCTGCAGTTTTGCTGCTATACAAGCCAATCTGGGCGTCGACACTTTGGTGCCACCTGGGCTGAGCATGTGGATGAGGGGCTTATGGTCGGTAACCAACTTAAACTTTGTGCCCCACACATATGTCCTGAAATGTTCCACGGCCCATGCACACGCTAACATCTCCTTCTCTATGGTGGAGTAGTTTTGTTCAGCTGACGATAGGGTTTTCGAGGAAAACGCTACCATATGTTCCGTGTCGCCCTTCCTCTGAGTGAGAACCGCCCCTAGTCCATATGCACTGGCGTCTGTAGTGATGACTGTACACCACTCTGGGTTGAACGGTTGCATGCATGGCGCTTCAACTATGTGTCGATTTATGCTTTCCACCGCTTTCTTCTGATCTTCCTGCCACGTGTACTCCGACCCTTTTTTGAGGAGCTCTCGGAGCGGCGCTGAGGTTTCTGAGAATTTGGGGATGAATTTCGCATAGTACTCCGCCAACCCGAGGAACGACCTCACTTCGTCTTTGTTGGTGGGTTCTGGAGCTTTGATTATGGCCTGCAGTAAGTTTTGTTTGGGACTTATGCCCTTCTCTGATATTTTGTACCCCAAATACTCAACTTCTTTTGCTTTGAATACACATTTTTCATACCTTAATCTCACACCCACTTCTTGCAGTTTGGTGAGGACTGTTCTCAATGTGACGTCATGCATCTGTTCGTCCTTTGCGTAGATAAGGATGTCATCCTGGAAATAGGCCAGGTTCCTGACGTGCAGAGCATCCATCATGCGTTGAAACGCTGAGGCTGCAGATGATAAACCAAATGGCATTTTGGTGAACTGGTAGGTGCCAAACGGGGTGATGAAAGCGGTGAGTGGTTTGGACTCCTTGTGCAGTTGAATTTGATGGTAGGCGTTCCTCATGTCCAGTTTCGAGAATACTTTGGCTTCCTTCATCATGAGGATTAACTCATTGATACTCGGCAGTGGGTAGCTGTCTGCAATAACTTCCAGGTTAAGGCTGCGGAGATCAATGCATACTCTTAGCTCTTGTGAGTTCTGTTTCTTTATAAGTACTACCGGGCTCAGCCACTCAGAAGCTTCGATTTCTTCGATGACGCCATCTTTCTTTATTCTGTCCAGTTGGCATCTGAGTGTCTCTCTTGCAGTTGCCGGTACTGGCCTTACTCTGTGCTTGACCGGGACTGCGTTGGCTTTGAGTAATATTCTGTGAACAAAGCCCTTGATGTGTCAAGGTTCTTCCGAAAATAGTTTGGGGTAATCACTTTTCGCTACTGGCGCGCTCCTCCAACTGACTGACAGTACCTGATCCTCTGTGCTGGGGTCCAGCTTGATTTTCAGTTTCGCCTGGTCATCCCACCCTAATACCGCTGGGCCTTCTTGGCTAAAGTAAACTTTGGTGGTGGTTTCTCTTCCTTTGAACTCCACTTTCCCTTTGATGTAGCCCAACAAGTTTACAGACGCACCGCCAAAAACTGTAGGCTTGTGCCGTGTGCTGAGTACTTGGACCGTCTCTGTACCCATCATCTCTTTGTATGTGCGTAGGGGTATTATGGTGAGATCAGAACCCGAATCAGCCATGACCCTTGTTTCCAGTCCATTGGTTTTGATTGCGCAATGGGGCTTTTCCCTTCTGGCCTGTGAGCTGTTCTCCATGATGACTGTCGGTCTCCCTTCATCTTCCGAGGACGAATCCCTCTCCGTGTTGTGTTCAGCGTTGACACTCGTGATCTTCTTGTTGCGCCACCGACACACGATTGAGAAGTGACCAATCTTTTTGCATACTGAGTACTCCTTGTCTCTTGCTGGGCACTCTCTATCGAAGGCTAGGTGCTTCGTGCTGGTGCACCTGTGGCATTTCAACGGTTCTTTCTTCCCCCATTTTCCTTCTCTCGCATCGAGGACCGGCTTCTCCTTCTTTGGGCGGAATGCCACAGATTGTACTTCGGTAGGGCTGTGGCCGCTTGCAAATTCTTTCCTTCTGCCTACCGTTTCCTCAACTGCTCTCGCTATTTCAATAGCTTTTTCCAGCTGCAATTCCTTCTCTAAAATGAACTTATTTTGTACTTTTCTGCTGTTGTTGTGGACCACCAGCATGTCGCAGATGAGACTCTCAGCGTTGTTACCAAAGCTGCAGAGCGCCGCAGTTTTGTGACATAATCATCAACGGGTTCAGACGCCTCCTGTTTGCGGCTGTAGAACCGAATCCTGTGGCGAACCTTTTCACAATCCTTCGTACAGCCTCCTTGAATACATCATCGTTATCACCAGCTACCGGCTCCGGGGTGAGACTCTCGAACACCCTCTGTCCTTCGACACCTAGGGCGTTTAGTAACATCGCCCTGCGTCTCGCCGCCGAGTAGCCCGCACCGCCCATGGCCTCTACATACGTTGTGAATAAGGGTTGCCATTGTGTCCACAGAATGGCAGGCCTACCTGGAGTTTGCAGGAAGGGCGGTGGTGGTGTCGCTCCTTGCATGGCTCCACGCGGGTTTTAGTGGTGATCCTCGTCGCCAATTATGTTGTATAATTCTCACAATAAATGATAGGAGGCGGTGTGGTTGCAGGTTGCGTTCTTTTATTCTTCTGTACCACTTGAGTAAATACGCAGCACATATAACAAGAGTCAATGGTGGGCAACAGGCCCCAATGCTGCGACGCAACTCGTGTGAATTGCCGGGAGTCTCTCTTACGGCTTAGAGTCCTCTTCTTGGGAGGAGCGCCCGGGAGCGCACCCTGCTCCGTGGCTTTCTCCCGCCTGAATGCGTGCTGGGCGCGCAAATCCCGCACTTCTGGCCGCGCACGAGATCTCGCGAGACCAGGAGATCTCGTGATATCTCTACACAGAGCTGTGCAGTTTCTTCATGGAATGAGAGGGAAGGTTATCCATTACGTGTTTCTTTTTTTTGTTTGGCCCTGCAGTTTTCTGACATTAGAAATGCATACATGCCAACATTTCAGATCACCGAAGATGGGGATATGTGGATGGAAATTGGGAGATTTCAATTTGTCGACTGACTTGCATTAAGGTGAGCGAACATTTAGGATTAAGAAAGTAAAAATCTATAAAGAAGAGGGCTATTTTTATCCCCTAAAAATGTAATGCGTGACTTCTTCACACATGGCTAGGGGATACTTGAGATCCTTAACAATAATTTAAAATTCTTCTGCCTAAGAACAGGGACTCTGGCGTGCAGCAGAGCTCTCATTGTTCCCCGAGAAAGTGATGTACTGCACATACATGCCAAACCGTCCATTCCTTTCAGGAGACTCTATCCCATTACTGCTTTTCACTTTGCATTCTGTGACTTGTAATCCTGTATTTATAATGGAGAAATCCAGAACTACAAGTCCCAGAATGGAAAGTTAAACCAAGAGTGGACTAGCATCTCCCAAATTGAATATATAATGCTGGCATGTATGGATGCTGCAGCTTTCGTTTTCTTGTATTTCTTTAATTGTAGTTTTATCTATTTACATTTTTAATTTAAGACAAAGTCCCAGAATTCCAAGGAAAAAAACACATGACTGGAGTTCGTTCTCATGTGAGGAAACGTGAGCAATCTGAAGTAGCTGTGCTACATGCTGCACAATTGCTCCTCTCTCTGCTGTGCTTTGAGAGCCAACAATGGCTACTTCCTTTGACCAAGAACTCAAATTTCCCCTCGATGTGTGTGAGAAGGTTATCCAGTCCTGTTTTGCTTGGAATTCTGGGAATTGTATTTTTCCTAAATCTCGGAAAGAAATACTGCAGCTCCCATAATTCGAAAGAAACAAACAGGACTCCATAGCCTTCTCATGCATGGCCAGGAGAAACTTTAGAGCTTTGACTTTGGCTAGCATGCCCTGCTATACGAGTGGTTGTGGGAGAGCCTACCACGTCCCCTGCTGGGCAAGGGGTCTTGGGTGAGGTATGGTCAATCCTGTTTCTGCAGGTATGTGGAGGTCTTTGCAGTGATGTGCCCAGCCCAGGGGATAACTCCGCACCAGCCGCCAAGGCAAGGGGGTTGGTGCAATTCTATGGCAAGACCAGAAGCTCATATTATGCTTTTCATACTTTAAAACTCACAAAACAGCATCAAATAAACCAGTGATATAAGGGACTATTCTTCCCATGAACACCAGCAGAAGGAGTAATCGTGAAGAAAAAACATCACATAACAAACATAGCCAATCACATCTCTTTATTTCAGATACAATCTCTGGTCCGGAAAACATGGTCCTCTTGATATCTGCTTTACAAAAAGCATGTGTTTGCTTTGGTATAAGGTGATCAGACGGCACCGTTTTTCTGGGACTGTCCTGGCATAGCATCCTCTATCCGAGTATACCAAGGCTATTTTTCTTATAGAGTTCCTGGCCCTGATTCATGGAATTATTTGCGTGTAAAACGGGGATTTGCGTGCCACTATGCCCGCAATTCGGTGTTTGACGAATGGGGATTTGTGGGCAGAATGGTACACGCATGGGCCCTAACTCCTATCGTGGTTTTTGTGGAAGGAAAACACAGTCCCCTTTGTTGGTAACAGGTTTTGTGAGATGTCTGTAAGAACGTGGTGATGCAAATAGCATCACCATGCTAGGTGAATAAAAAGGCCAGCCCACCCATAGGCACAGCTATTTCTGGCACACGGAGATACTGGTGTGTGGGCCTAACTGCTACCACAGCATTCTGTAAGTGGTACAGTTGGCTGGGAACAAGCCGTGCCTATGGCCAGCAGAACACATGCATCGCTTGGTGAGCATGACATTCAAGTTTCTCGCAGCATTCACGACTCTCGGGAGGATAGCTCAGGGCAACGTGCTCGCGTTGGAAGCAAAACGACAGAGCACCACAGGTGCGATCCCCAGGTCTGCGCTTAGAAACCTCTGGGTATTAAGCATGTTATACATAACCTATCATATCTTGCTGGCATGGTCCTGGAGTCAAGGCATCTGACGTCAAGGCATTCGAGATTGGCCTGCTGGGATTTCTGGCTTTCTGGCCACAAAGGATTCCTGGACCAATCACATCATCATCAAGCTCGGTTACCCATGCCCCGGGCACTGACTGACTACTCTGGCTCTGCAGCTCCTGCTGGAAAGCTTTCTCCGTTCCTGATATGTTTTCTGGCGCTGACCTGGCAATGTTGTGACTACACCCAGACACTGTAGTTGCCAAGGTGTTCACGTGTATAGGTGCATGCTGTGTCACATGGGAGTTTCAAAGGGCGGCATGTGTTGCCGCACGGCTTTAGAGTAACCACTACATGGTGTGGCCTGCAGTCATTGTGTTGTGTGGATTGACTGCATGGCTCTGGTGGTACCGTAGCCTATAACAACGTGGTGACAAAGATCGGGGGACCCAGCACTGCTGCCGGCCTTCCGGGTCATTCGGTACTCTCTTAGAACCTGGTACAGGGTCCTTTTCAGTTCATTCCCCTGCCCTTGGGCTATGCGGAATACTATTCAGCGTCCTCATGAAGTGTTCAGCCTCCCCATCCTGGTGTCGCCCTTCTGTGTGCAATGCCACAGTCTGCCATGAACTCTGCAAAGTTCCCCCCATGAAATGACGGTCCATTGTCTGAGCAGATGATTCGCAGGAATCCATGCGTAGCAAATACCTTCTCCATTACTTGTATGATCTGCTCACACGAGGTGGACTCCACCAGCTCTACCTCAGGGTACCTGGACCACTGGTCAATCATTACGAGCAAATACATCCCTCTTCCTGTTGATCCAAAGTCAACATGTACAGTGTCCCATGGGGCATCACTTCTGAGCATGTATTCAATTCTTGGCTCCCTGTTGACTGGGGCTGTTGACACAGACATTTGCCTACATGTCCATCAATTTTACTTCCAGACCTGGGAACCAGACTTTGCAACGCAGTCTCACCTTAATTTTTGCTGTTCCTTGGTGGCTGCAGTGTGCCAGTTCCAGCACCCTCTCAACCAGTGCCTGCGGGATCACAATCTGGCGGCCTTGTAGCAGTAATCCGTCGCCCGTCGCAGATAGTTCATGTCGTACTTGCCTCAGTTGTTCCAGCTCTTGTTGCATCTCACGGTTTCTGCGAGCTGCATTGGATAGTACTGATCTCCACTCACCACTGACCATGGCTTCCTGAATTATTCGAAAACACATCCTCTTTCGAGGCCTGTGCCACCTCTTCAAGGGTAAGGGCAAAGGGCTTGGTTGCTCCTACCACAAGACGAACTTGCTCCTAAATGTCTACAAGTGTTGTTTCTTCTTGTTCGCCGCCACACCTAGGGTGCCGCAACAAATAGTCTGCAGGTTTGTGGGCTCTGGGTCTGTAGGTCAGTACAACCCCATACTCCATTAGAGCCAGCATCCACAACTCGATCCTGGGGGGTGGTTTTGATGAAGACCCAGCTGTGATAGGGAGCAGCAGCTTGTGATCAGTAATCATTGTGACAGGTTTTCCTAATATGTATATGCCAAAATGCTGGCATCTCCACAATACCGCCAGCGCCTCCCTCTCTATCTGTGCGTATTGTTACGTGCTGGTGAGTGCCTTGCTGGCAAATGCGATCGGCTTCATCTGCCCTTGGGCATCTAGCTGTGAGAGTACTGCTAGAAGTCCGACTGGACTGGCATCAACAATAATTTCGGAGACTTTTCTTGGGTCAAAGAAAGCCATTGTTTCATCCCCAGTGAGTGCCTTCTTGATGGTATCAAAAGCTCTTTGTTCAATGTCAGACCAAACCCAGGCTGAGTATTATCTGGTCAGTGCCCGGAGAGGTTCCAAAATGGTTGCCAGATTGGGTATGAACCTCCTGCAGTAGGTCATCATTCCTAAAAAGCTTCTCACTGTCATGATCTCTGCTTCCAAAAGATCAGGACTTGCCCGACTCCCTTGGAAGCAGACCCATAACCCCGGTTCCGAGTGCCAGCCAGTCCCAATTGGGACCTTTTGGACCCTGTCCTGGCACCAGTGGCACCAGGCTCATAAAGATGCCCAGTCCCAGCGCTGGAAGCGCCGGGCTCATAATGCTTGGGTGGACTTACCTGCAGCAGACCATGCTGCTTACTTACCTGCCAGTTGAACCCCTGATCCTCTTCTGTTTGGGACTACTTTTCCTGTTGGGTGGGGCAGGAGCCACTCCCTAGGTTCAGAACACTGGAACTCTTCTGGAAAGCAGGAACTCTTTTCTTACCTAGGCGTGGCTGTGGAAGGAGACACCTAAGCACTACAGGAGGCTATTTAAACCACACCCGATGGATGAATCTTGCTTTGCGTTACTCTGCATTCTCTGCAGCAGAACGCTCATCGTGTCTTCTGCTTCTGATCCTGGGCCTAAGGGAACAAAGGCTTACCATCCTGGAATCCAGTCTTCAGCAGCACCTGTAAAGACAAAGAAAGAACAGGTTAGCACTACGGTCTTCAGTGGCAGCGCATCTCTTACCTGGTCCATCGGCTGTCACCAACGCCTCGCGCTGCATTCCGGCATCTGAAAGACAAAGGCTTACCTACTCTTCGCATGCTCCGGAGGTCTTCGCACTGCATTCCGGCATCTGAAAGACAAAAGCTTACCAGCTCTTCGCACGCTCCGGAGGCCTTCGGCGCTGCATCCCGCATCTGAAAGACAAAAGAAGGTGCGTTTAAAGACATTGGGCAACTTTATTACTCACGTGCCATTACTCCTTCCCACGCCGAATCCAGTGGGTATTCCAGCACCCTTCAGCTTCTCTAAAGCTCCGAACTTGTACCTGCAAGATAAAAGGGACATTTAGTGCGCATCGTGAAGCAGGCTACAAGCGCTTACTTACGTGCTTCCAGGCGCTTCTATTCCTCACGCGGGTTCGATCCTCAACTCTCATCAGCCCGCCATCCGCCATCGCCGGAACCCTGCAAAACAAGAGATATCATTACAAAAGACTTTTAAGACATTTGAAGTGCCCAGAACTTACCGTTCGTGCAGTTAACGACGGACAGCAGTCCTCTGAGGTCAAGAGGCCTGCACCCTTATCCAGTGAAGAAACTGGTTACGGCACCCTGCCCCGAGGCAGATGGAGAGCTCGGCGTTCACTTACCTAAGGTGAGGGCGTTAACCTTTGGGGTTCTACAGGAGAAGAGAAAGGGAAGAGGAGAGAGGCACCCAATAACCCCAGTTCATTAATCCCATATTTTCTATCTGCAGACATCTTACTCTTCGAGTCAGACATACAGTGCACAGAGGTCCAGCCCAAAGAGCCAACCGTGTGTTACACATCACCTTTGAAGATACGGCATTCACCCAGTCAAGACCGGCGCCTCTGCGGGAATCAGGTGAGCGTTACACTCACCTCTGACACGTTCTCTGGTGGTTTCACCTCGTGGATGTCTCTGACTTTTTGCGTGTCTGGTGAGATTCCTTTGGCAAAAATAAACCCACAGAACTCAATACTGTCCTTTAGAAATTCGCATTTTTCATAGTGCAGGGTCAGCCCTAGATTCTGAATTCTTTCTAGCGCTTTCTCAAGGTGAGCCATATGTTCAGTTTCTGATGCGCCTTAGACTAAGGTATCATCACTCAGGTTTATCACTCCTTCCAGGGCAGCCAATACCCCCAGGATGATGTTTTGGAAAACTTCGGCTACTGAGGAGACCCCGAAGCTAAGGCATTTATACTGGTATAACCCATGATGAGTCGTGAAGGTAATGATGTAGCACGAGTCCGGGTGTAGCTCTAGCTGATGGTACCTGGACCGCAGGTCTAGTTTTGAAAAAACCTTTGCCCCTTGCAATTCACCTACCACGTTGTCTAGGGTGGGCGCGATATGCCTCTCGCTCTTGATAGCGAGGTTGGGCAGCCTCATATCTATTCAGATACAGACAGATCCGGGTTACTTGGGTTTGACAGCCACCACAATGGGGGGGACACCCATGGTGTGGGGCCTTCCACTCTTTCGATTATGTCCATGTTTACCATATTCTGTAGTTCTTTCTCCACCTGTTGTTTAAGGTGAAATGGTATTTGCCGATGCTTTAGTGCCGTCTGGCGCACAGCCTCATCAATATGTAATTTAATGGGTTCACCCTTGAGTTTTCCGACACCCTGAAATACTGTGGCAAACCTCTCCAGAGTTTCATTGATGTCTTCAGTGTATACTGTGAGGGCAAAGTGTACAATGCCCAGGGTCTCCGACGCTGCACAGCTCAGCAGGGAGTGCGTACTAATGTCTGTTACGAAGAATTTTGCTCCGATTTCGTTACTCTCATGGGCCACTTTGGTCACAAACACACCCCGGAGAGGCAGTGGTTGAGTCCCCCCAAACGAGAATATCTTGGCACATGCTTTCACTTGTGTTGGGGGCTCTGGGAGTGCCACATAGTGGCGGGTCGGCAGCACGCACACAGATGACCCTGTGTCCTCAAGCACTGGTGTCATTGGCCCGCATACAGCCACCGTGCACATAGGTTGTCTTCTCTTCTTTTTGAGAGATTCAATGCTCAATATAAAGACTTCTTCCTCCTGTTCCTCAGCTATCTCTAGACTTTGCCTTTCCTGTTCAACAACTGCAACCTGTTTTTGTCACCGAGGCGTGTCTCAGGACGTTCTATTCGGCCCTCTTGGAATGGTGACTGGAGTGGGGACTCTGCACATCCTCGCAAAGTTTCCTGCTGCTCCACAGCACCCACACACCCTACCCTTCACTAGGCATTCCCCTGCGTGTGGGAGACCGTAGCCACATTTGGGGCACAGCTGCAGCACCTCGGATTTCCTTGGGGGCCATCTAGGCCTCACTGGGCCAGCATATGCATCCTCCACTTTTAGCGACTTGATCACGGCGATCATTTTGGTGGCACAGCGGTCTGCCAGTTCATAAGACCTCCCCATTTCAAGAATGCGAGCCAACATCAGTCGGGGCTCATGGAGGACCTGTCGGCGTAGTTTTCCTGAGCTGCACCCCTTATCAGCTGGTTGCGTACCATGCCGTCTTCTTTCGCTCAACTGCATGTGCTCGCCAGGTGACGAAGTCTGCCTGGAATTGATCGAGGGATTCCTCCTCCCGTTGTTTCTCACTACATATGAAAAACCTCTCGAAGTCCTGGTTCACTGGTGGCATAAAGTGTTCTTTCAGGCAGTCCTTGGCAGCCTGGTATGAGTCATTGGCAGGATTGAGGGACTTAAATATTCTATGGACCTCAGACCCAGCTGGTAAATGAGGGTCGCCACTTTGGCTTCATCATCCGTCTCGCCAGTTGCTTTAAAGTACATGTCAAGTTTCTCGACCCAGAGGAGCCACTTTGGCAACAACCTCGGGGGAATACCTGAGGTGTCGAATTCAGGCATCAGGGCCAGTGTACTTTGTTGGTGGGGGTGTTCTTCTAACTTGTTGGGCCCCTGTCGCATCCTGGTCCGCCTCTCCTGCTTTACTCATGTTGGCAGATCGCACATTCACCTTTCACGAGGGTGAAGGCCGCAATCCGCTCCCTCAGGCGCACTACTGTGGTGTTGCTACCGCACAGGCACCCTCAAGAAGGCCACGGTATGCACTTGTAGGCACTCTCCTTAGATATGGTGTTTCAGTCCCTGTCGACCACCTCAGTATGGTATATAATGGAGTAAGAGGAGAAGATCTTGTCATCCAGAGAAAAAATAACATTTTATTTTTGCAGGAAAGGGCTCCTCTGACCCAGTTGTGGCCCTTGTGGCTTTCTTGTGAAATTTTAGCCCTTGTGGGCTCTAAAAATGACCCTCACAGCGCACGAGCACTCCACACGTGGAGCCGCTACCATAGGGTTCTAAAATGGCGGTGTTTGTATTCTAACAGATGTCGGAAATCGTTACTGAAGCAAAATAATGCATTGGAATGTTATGCCCCTGCCCAGCTGCATCCTCGTCACCAATGTGATGGTGTTATCCGCTTCCGAGACCCCCGTGGTAAGGCCTTGCCCCCAGTACCTATAATGAGACACAGTGACACAGGACTTCTCTCATCAGGATCCCGACACGCACTGGCAAGCCATGGGAATGCCCCCGTTATTTAAATGCACGCATGATGGCTGAATGTTGCCGTCGCTCCACGTGATACTATCACACATTAGACTCCTGCTTGGGGAGGAGCCTGAAGAGGCAGTCTGCCTCACACTCCTGACTGGGGGAGTCCTGGGCAGTTGCGTGGGGGAAGTAAGAAGAGAACCTCCCCACCCACCAACAATTAACTCTTGCTTGGGGAGTGGGCAATCGACTCCTGCCTGAGGAAGAGAGCACGTGGCGCACCCCATGCCGCTGCCGTTTCAGGTGCCAACAACTCCTGCCTGGGGGGGGAGAGCAGGTGGCGCCGCCCATGCCACTGCCAGACCATTGGCCAATTAACTCCTGCCGGGGGTTGGTGAGAGGAAGAGAGCATGTGTCGTGCCCCACAACGCCACCATTTTACGTGCCAACTCCTGCCTATGGGAGAGAACACAGGGCACTGACTCTGCAACACCTTATCCTTACCCCGATGTAAACCCCTGATCGGGGTTCTCACCTCAGAATGCTGGTGCGGTCAGGCCGGAAACAACCCCATGGCAGCCCCAGCTGCCCACAGATGGATCAAGAGCCCAGGTTCATTGGGAAAAGCGGAATGGGTAATGTCTGAAGAGCCATGTTCACCACTCCATGTTCAAACGTCACACCGCTATCTGGTAGGGGCTTCACAGTTTCATAGCAACCCAGTGCCCGAGTTTGCCATCGAGGGTACGCTGGTGTCACTATGTCCAGCCTGGACCAACTGGCTTGAGAGACTCAAAACATTTTCTGCTATCCCCGATGAGGAGGGCGAGCTCCGGGCCCGGTGATACAGCAGTGTCGATCCAACAAACGGTGCATGCACATTCTATGTTGAAGATCTTAGAACTGGGATGGGCTCACAAGCTTGCAGAGTTGAGATCAGTGCACATGGAGGGGGCCAAGAAGGGGTTGCAACTAGAAGAGGGGAAGGCGATACACACACAGAGCTAGAGGCAATCCAATGGGGGAAAAACAGGTAGGCAGTGCCTTCAGAGGTCAGCCGAGAATGAAGGGCCCAGCAGTCTGTGTGACCATTGCAGAGGGATGTTGCCACACACAGGAGTATGAGCTGTGTTATATCCGCCCTACGTCCCGCAGCGCGGTGACGTAGGGCAGCTAAATAAAGGCCCCGCCCCCTGGAGTGGGAGGCAGTTCCGGGCGTATACAGACCAGCGTGTGTGTGTGCTTCTTCCGCGCTCCTGCCCCCGCCGCGCTCAAGGCCGCGCGGCCTCCTGGACCGGAGCCAGCCCCTCGTGCTAGGCCTCCGGGAGAGTAGCATTTAACAATGGCGACGAGGAAGTGAGCGAGCATCCACGCGCTCCACCACCATTTCACACGTGGATGCCACACGGACGCTCCGTGTACATTTTTGGACACCCGGTGGGGGCCCCCACGATCACGTGACCCCCCCCAAAAAAAAAAAAAAAAATTTTCGTCACTCCCCTCCCACACCTCATCCTCAGGGGGTGACATTTTTTTTTTCTTCTCGCTTGCCCCGGTCATCACCTGCACAACGTCTTCTGCATGGCACAAGCGCCAATCAATCGGAGCACAGGTGCCGGTAGGAACGGGTACCACGTGGAACACTGCCTCACCACAGGGTGCGCACAAACCCGGAGGGCGGAGAATCGGTGACCAAGCGCACGCAACACTATGGCGACTGGGTCATCTACCCCGGGACCCTCAACACCGTCCAGGATGGCGGCAAACCTGTCAATGGCGTCACCACCGCCTCGCACGCAGGGGAGTTCGTCGACGTTGATCCAGCCATTCGACCCCTTCACAGACCCATCATCCAGTGGGCCCAGATGGCAGCTATGGCTGCAAAAGTTCGAGATGGCCATGGAATGTAAGGACATCACGTCATCCAGAAAGATGAAGGCTCATCTACTCCTCAGCGTGGGCGACGGGGTGCTGCGCATCTTCAACTCCCTGGATGTGGATGACGGCCAGGACGCATACCGGAGTGCAAAGCACGCTCTAACAGCACATTTTCTCCCGCAACTCAATCCAGACTATGAAACTTTTATCTTTTGCACGACCATCCAGGCCACCGATGAGACTCTCGACGCCTACCACACGAGGCTGAGGAAGCTGGCCATGTTGTGTGAGTTTACGAACACTGAAAGGGAGATTAGGAGGCAAATCATAAATGGAATTCACTCGGAGAAGCTGAGGCGTCTCGTGCTTAGTGAAAAGGGCATCCCTCTACAACGCATCCTGGAACTGGGTCGGCAGAGGGAGCTTGCCCACTCCAGGGCCGCCAACATGGAAGCGACCCTACAAAAACTCCAGCCGTCACCCTCCACAGCGATGGTCGCCCAAATCTCAGACAGACAATCAACAAGAAGCGAAAGTGGCAGCGGCCACACCCAGAACAGGTGGCAGCCTCGAGCACCAGGCCCAACAGAATGTGGATGGTGTGGGGGGTCAAAGGCACGGAAGGCGAAACTGCCCGGCGCAAGGCACCACGTGCGGAGCATGTGGCAGGAAGGATCACTACGCGAGAGTATGCAGATCAGCGAACACGCCACTACAGCCTCCGCAGGAAAAAGGGCCATCGGAAAAAAAGAAACAAGCCAGCGCGAGGAGGGTTGCGGTAGTCAACTCCTCGACGGAAGAGGAAGGGGATGACCTCTCAGCCCTACGACAAACAGCAGGCACGGAGAACGAAGGAAAGGGCCGAAAGGTATTCCTAGTATCGACACTGAACCAAGGGCCAGCATCGTCGAAAAGAACCGCCAGGCGACGAAAATGCGTGGTCAACATACAAGGCCAGGACATACAGATGACCATTGACACGGGGGCCTCGGTAAACGTCATGCCAACCACCGTTTTCCAAACCCTTGTGCCACCACCCGAGATAAAATCCACAGA
Source organism: Ambystoma mexicanum (assembly GCF_040938575.1). Classification (NCBI taxonomy): domain Eukaryota; kingdom Metazoa; phylum Chordata; class Amphibia; order Caudata; family Ambystomatidae; genus Ambystoma; species Ambystoma mexicanum. The sequence continues at coordinate 747,512,142 of NC_090923.1, read as the reverse complement.
CACTCGGCTATTTGCCTACGGCATTCGGAGACCCTTACCAGTCATCGGGAGGTTCCGCACCACTCTTGAGCATGGCAAACAGAAGGTGTGGTCGAAGATCTACGTTGTCAAGGCGGGAATTGAAAGCCTGCTGAGCGGAGATGCGGCTGAAGACCTGGGCGTGGTCAGATTCATATGCCACATTGACGACACGTCCGAGGTCGAGAACTTCCTCAGGCAACACCCCAAGCTACAGAAGGGGATAGGCTGTCTCAAGGGAAAGACCATCAAACTACATATTGATCAATCAGTGCAACCACGTGCGGTAAGACACCGAAGGACACCGTTCCACATGAGGGAACAGGTTGAGAAGGAGTTAAGGTCACTCGAAGCTGCTGGCAATCACCGAGACTGCCCAGCAGTGAGGACACATGAAGCGAAGGTGAGCAGACTTACGAACCGAGCGGGGACAGCCCCCAAGCGAAGCGGTACAGTCTGAGAAAGACCACAAGACCGCCTGCAAGGCTGAATGACTATGTATGCTAAGCCAAGAACAGTGGCTGGAGTTTATAGTTGATCACGTTTGTTTGTGTTGTTTGTTAGGTTGATTTGAAATAAAGGAGGAATGTTATATCCGCCCTACGTCCCGCAGCGCGGTGACGTAGGGCAGCTAAATAAAGGCCCCGCCCCCTGGAGTGGGAGGCAGTTCCGGGCGTATGCAGACCAGCGTGTGTGTGTGCTTCTTCCGCGCTCCTGCCCCCGCCGCGCTCAAGGCCGCGCGGCCTCCTGGACCGGAACCAGCCCCTCGTGCTAGGCCTCCGGGAGAGTAGCATTTAACAAGCTGCTTCGGCAAAGCATTGCGGGAGGTGCTACCATATGCAGCACTGCCATGAGATGCAGGGCCCTGTGACCGGTGACGTAGGAGGCACAGTCACAAGATCAGTGGTGGAAGAAGAACGGCACTCCTGCAAAGATAGCAGCGCTCACAGAAGTAGTAATAGAGGAAGGTGAAGAAGGGGATTAGGATCAACTGGGTTTCAGAGACGGGGCTCCCTGGGATTATGACACAGACAATGCCTTCTTCCTTGGAGAGAGGGTGCAAGAACAGCCCGAGGCTGGCCGGTTCGGCTGCGGGCAAAAAAGGGAGAGAGACTCATGAGGAAAGCAAAAGGGTCGAGCTTATGGACTAAAATGTTAACATGCATGTCGGATGCAGTTCTAGTTTGGTTATTTGTTACCCTTGGCATGGGGTTTTGTGGCCACACCGAGACACCATAGGTGGCAGGTGGTCACGTGTGTAGGTGCTCTTGCTGACAGCATGTCACCCAGGGATGCATGCTGTGTCACGTGGCAGTTTCAATAAAAGGACAGAGCGGATTGCCGCTCGGCAGTTGAGCAACCACTACATAGTGTTGCCTGCTGTCATTGCGTTGTGTGGATTGACTGCATGCATGACTCTGGGCACCGGAGCCCATAACAGGCATAATATCTCTCTCAGCTCTGAGACTGTCATCCTGCCCATGTGTCCTCACCAATGCCCCAGCTTCACCAGATCAAATGCCAAACTTGCTTCCAACCATCCACACTGAAATGTCCAGGGAATCCCAGCACCATCAGGCAGCAGGAGGATTCATCTACACCTCCTGGACCGCAGGTACAACCAAGGTGTATAGATCTGATTTGCTGGTATTGCTGGTGTATGAATAGTGGGAGAGATTCTATTACAGCTAGCCGCAGAAAGTAAAGCCTGCAAGACAGCGAGTGCCTTCAAGTCACCGATTTCGCACAGCGCATGTGATATTGCATAGCACCTGCATAGGTGAGCACCCACCGTAGGTCAATTAATGAAGGGCACTTGTTTGGCAAAGCCTATAGATTTGAAATACTCTGTTCTCTGGGACATGAACAAGGTTCAATGTTTTTTCCTATAATGGCCCAATACTCTTCTTTTCAGTAAAGCTAAGCCGACTATGCTCCTTTGCCTTATTTCCGATAACAGAGTTTCAGACATGAGAGACTTAGACAAGCTCTCATAGGAATGTTATTGGACCAATGGATAGGGAATGTACTTTCTTTATCATAAATCGAGCAATCGCATATTTTTTCCAATGCATCTTACCTGTTTCTTCTGACATTTAGACATGCAAACCTCACAGATCGGAAACCGCCATCTTGTGAAAACTTTATCCGTTCATCAATCACCTTATGTTCAAGTGCCCTGGCGGCAGTAAATCATAACACACACCCCTCAAGCTGACACCAGCAGCTTTAAGCTTATGCTCCTCATCATCGCGTCAGCGCACGTCACATTTGAACGTCTTCTGTGCGCAATCTATTGATGTGTCTCCATTGAAATTGCAAAACACTTCTTTGGTTTTAAATCTCAAAACATCCTTTCTGATCAGACAACATTGGAGTTTCTCCTGCCTCTGTGTCCATCTATTTCATTCCAAGCCTCCACTATCCTTTTTGCTCTGTTGAGCTACCTAACACAACTACGATGAAAAGAACAAAAGAAATGTACATAGACTAACTCCAATTACTTTTCGCTACAAGCGCTTTCAATAATTACTACATAGCTGACAAATGTCTTTGCTAAACCAGATATAAATTGTATTCTTAGATCAATAGGTTTTTTCTTTAACTTTCCAACTTTGGGCCTATTTCTATTGTCTTTGCTCTATTGGTTGTTATAACATGTCTGTGTCTTCTCTCACTTTTCTTATATATGGCATTAAAAAAAAATCCTTCTTTTATTTAAAAGACGAAATATTTTTTTCTTCTCCCAGTTAATTTTCTCTGCCTTTAATGCTCAAAAGTGATGCCTGAAATTCAACTTTTCCTTTACCAGCCGGAGTATACTGAAGAGGAAATGAGAGCAAGCCAGCAAAAAGATGTTGAGTCAAAGTAGTGACGATTACTGGCAGGATCCTGATCCTCGGCTCATGGAGGATGCTTCCACTTGGTGTACGTACTGTCAATGTTAAGTAATGGCATCTTTGGCGTAGAACACTTGCTGCAGAGAAAACTATGGCTGCTTGGCCTACATAGACGAAGAAGAACCTTCACCACAATGTGTGACCCAGCAGCAAGACTTATAATAATAATAATAATAATAATGATGATAATAATTGTCATGACCCTTACCCCTGACCCTCACTGGCAAGTTAGCCTCCCAGCTAAGGCCAGGTTCTGGGCCTCCATTATGGCCTCAAAGCTCTTCGCACCTCATCCAAGACTCTCTTGGCGCCAGGCTCATAATCATTATGGAGACCAACATTAGGATGAACTATTTACATGGGACTACTTTATTCGGGGACTTCAGCTAACATGGAGGCACTCACATAGCTCAGGTGCAAAGAACTGAGCTACGCGGTATAGTGTTTAGGGTGTGGCTGGGCCTGGGACTGCTTTATCTGGACTACTTTACCTGAGACTATTTAAACCACACCCAAAGAGCAGGACACGCTTCGCGTTATTTTGCTGTTTGCAGCGTAACGCTCACCGTGTCTAGATCGGGTCTCCAGTATTCCTTGATGCCCGCTTATCCCGACACCACAACCTGAAGAGAAAGAGAACATTGTTAACATAATCTTACCTGTGAGTAGCCTCCTGTCTTGGACTCATCGCCGGCAGCAGATCTCGCTTAGCTGAAGCTACTCAACCCAGCGAACTCCATCGTTCTGGCGCTGCATGTCTTCTGAATACAACAACCTGGAAAGAAGAGAGAGAAAGGCAGCATTAGTGAGCGTTTAATCACATTTCCTCCCGAACGACGAAAGCTACAAGATCCTTACCTGGTTAGTCGTCTCTTGGTCAACATTATTTCAGGGACCTCCCGGCGCTCGACGAGGAACACAGTGGCCTGCGAAGAAGGGAGAAAAACACAGGTTAGCAAAAAAGGACAAAACAGCGCTGCGCACCGTGCATTACTCACCGGACAGCATTGCGTTCATTGCGCCTTCACTTGCTGGCTCGTGCTCATCACCAATCTGCACGACAATGCCGAAACATCTTCCATACCTAAGGGGAAGAGAAAACAAGACATTATTCTTTGAATACAGAAGGACAAGAAAGAAAGAACTAATTACAAAGACTGTAAAGCAGCAAACCTACCTTGTTAAAACAGAGTCGCAGCAGGCCTGGACTCCAGCAGGGCTCGCACCAGTGAAGCAACTTGGTCGCTGCACGCCCTCCACAACTATGCCCCCCTGCCGCGAGGAACAGGACCGAGAATGCACCTTATAAAGAATCAAGGCCTCACCTTCATCTGAGACATTACCCAGGGATCGGGGAGAGGGTTTGAGGTGTAAATCATCCAACCAGGGCTGAGTGGCGTCCCCCGTGGATATCAGGTGAGCGTAACAATAATAATAATTTAGCATTTATATAGCACTACGAACACTCAGGCATCTGAGCGCTGCTTATTATTACCCACGGTCTGTGTTGCTCATTTATCGACCTCGGAAAAATGAAAGGCTGAGTTTGGCCCAGTCGGGATTCGAACCTGCGTCAGCAGGCTCTGCACAGATGTCAAAGCAAGCGCTCTACTCACTGTGCTATCGGACCAGCTATGGGAAGCCTGCCTTACAAGATCTGTGTTGAGATTGTTGGTGGTGCAAGGGCAACCAATCACCCTTGTATTCCTAGTAATGAGTAAGTGTCATGTATATCTTTTTTAAGAAAACACTTATATAGAGTGCGCTTCTGGCAAGAAACAGTATCGTCACACCAACAAGATTACTTCTTAGATAGTATTTATTTTACTAATGCACTTTCCTTCTTCATACATTAGTTCGCATATTCATATTTGTTTCCTCTTTTTTTGCATTAATGTCATGCACTTTCCTTCTTCATACATTAGTTCGCATCCTAGTATATTTTTTCTCTCTTCATACATTGATTCGCATACTAGTATATTTTGTCTCTCAACACGTGTTTCCCCACGTTTTATGCACATGGTTCATCAGGAGAGATGCTAAATGTCTTAGTTATCTAGTCATATTTCTAATTTATTATTCCTTTTTCATCTCTTTCATTTATTATATAGGTATCTCGGTACGATTGCCTCCAGTCTGCCAGGATCCGTGTCATGTATATACATTTTATCGCTGCCAACCTTACACTATAGCCTTTTATGTTGTTTTCTAAGCCCATCGTGATATCATGGGTTGTCATAAGATGGAAATCATGATTACACCCGGCAAGCAAGGAAACAACCAGTACATCCCATGGCCCATAGAACTGGGAACTCCCCCCACAACATCCAAAGCCGTCAGAAATCTTGGAATCCTCATGGACGACAAGTTAACACTAGAACCGCAAGCAAATGTGATAATCCAGAAATGCTTTTTCCACCTACACACGATAAAAAAGATCCTACAATTTCTCTCCTTCACACACAAAACACTGCCATCTGGCTCAGCATGTCCAGGATAGACTAGGCTAACAGCTTCTACTTTGGAATGCCGGACTACATAATGAGGAAACTGCAACGAATACAGGAATGCTGCATCTGCCAGACTTCTCCTTAAACTCAACAGAAGAGTCACACCAGCTCTAAAGATGCTACATTGGCTACCAGTCAAAAAACGAATCACCTTCAAAATGATGTGCATCACGCTCAGAGCAATCCACAGCCAAGGAACGAAGTTTATCCAAAAGAAAATATCTGTCTACAAACCGACCAGAACACTCGACATCCGCTTAGAACCCAAATCATACACAAAGAAAAAACTGGGTGGATCAGCATTCTCCTGCTTAGCAGTAAACAAGTATGGAACTCCCTTCGCAGAGTAATATGAACAACGGAAGAACACACAAAATTCAGTAAACATCTAAAAACCTAGGATTTCAGCTCGAAACAGAATGAAATCAACTGAACGACACCTGCGCATCATGTAACCGACTCATTACTGACAAGAAGGGAAGTAGCCCCAACTCATATGAAGGAAAGAGGGATATGACTAGGAAGGAAGGCGTATTCGCAGCTAAAAGAAGAACAGGAGACAGTGCTATATCCAACTCAATAGGACCAGGGAAAGAGACCAAAGGGAAATCATGTGAGGAAATGTGCACCACCAAAAGGAGGTACCAAGGGTGGGGAACATGTCACTCAACTAGAAATGGGACCCGACAGATAGATCAGGCAGCCCACGGACTGACCAAGAGGGACAGGGACCTCATCACTCCTTGAGGCAATCGTGTGGGGTAGTAATGACTAAAATCTAAATGGGCAAATGGAAGGAGGCAATCTAGAGAAGTGCCTTGTCAGTGAGTCCTATTTCCTCCAGTCTCTTGATGAGGATATTGTTGTTGACTGTGTGGAAGGCTGCTGAGAGATGGAGTAGTATCAGTGCCGATTTGGTGTTGGAGTCTGCGTTAGTCTTTAGGTCATCCCATATTGAGAGTAGAGCCGTCTCGGTTCCTCTCATGGGCCTGTCATGGCCACAGGCCCCAGAACACAAAAGCCACACCATCTAGTGAAGGGGCAATGTGTCACTTGACTCACTTATGTCCCTTTGGGACCCATAAACACAGGGGCCCTGGCTAGACTCAGCCTTTTTTGGCGCCAGGCTCATATAGAGATGTGAGCAGGAACACTTTATTTCAGTGCAGGAGTGCTTTTATTTTACAAGAAATTTCCAGGTGCTGAACGCCTTTATACCAGAGAACATCCTCATGTGTTGACTTATCGGGTGTGGCACCCTACGCCTGGTCTTCATGTGCTGACTCATCGGGTGTTGTAGGCAGGCTGAACCTGGTGGGCGTGGCTTCAGAAGCTCTGCTATATAAGCTGCTCCATCCTTAAGGCCGGTGCTTCGCGTTACTGTGCACTTGCACGGAACGTGATGCTCACCGCAGCTTGGACCAGTTTACTTACCTTTGAAACCAGGTGTTCTCCTGCATACTCACCTCCAGGAAACTGGTGCTTCATCGCTTCATCTGCAGACTCATCTCCTGACATCCAGTGATCTTGATCCCGACGCCGCAGCACTGCGCTCCGCATCCACAAACTCGGACCCTGTGAAGAAGAAGAAAGACAAGGTTAGAACATCCGTCCTAGGGCCGCGCCGCATTTTTACCCTGCGTGCCCCCTAGTTAACAACTTATCAGCTACTGTACCACCGCAGCTTTGTTCCTCATTCCCTCCGGCTGCCGCATTCAGGCTCTGCAACTTCTGCCGGGCCGGCAACATCACCTGCAAGGGAAGAAAGCAAAAGAGCAAACATCAAAAGCGTAACGGACAGCAATACAAGACAACGAACTTTACAATACAACAAAAACAGACGAGGAAAGACAAAGGCTAACAGGAACACTTAACTAAAGTATAGTGGCTTAGTCGCAGCAGGACTGGACTACCACGTGCAAGGGACCAGTGAAGGAACTCGGTCCAGATCATACAAGCGCCCCTGCCAGAAGCAGCAGGACAGAGTGCTCGCCAAAACTAATCAACAGGTGAGCTTTCCAGGGACAGCGCATCCCACAGGTACCACGGTTTGGGAGAAAGGGTCTGGAGGGGGATCAGGCGCACAAGCTGGCATACTCATGCCCCCTATTCTCCACGCAGGAGCAGTTCAGAGAAGCATCACCTATTACCACCAGTCACCACATAAGAGCAGAGGGCGAAGTCGGACCCGAGTGATCTCACCACCGGGAAGGCTGTAACCGTGCCCCAACGCCTCTGCAGAGACCAGGTGAGCGTAACAGGGCCTAAAGCCTACTTGCACCTGGTCCAATAGTTGGTCATTTTCAAAGTGTGCCAACACGTTGCAGTTTGTTCGTTGGGTATGGAATGTTTTAGCTAGGTCTATAGTTCGAGAGGTCTTTCACGTCACCCGCTGTATCCTTGAGGAGTGGTTTAATGTAGCCAATTTGAATGCTCTTGGTACTCTCCCCATTGCAACTGACAGATTGAAGAGGTTTAGGTAGCATTCTGATTGTTTGCCCTGTGAGAGGATGGATGTATAAATGGCTAGAGGCCAGGGGTCCATTGGGGAGCCTGCCAAGCTGAGGAATCCTTCTCTTGACATTTGGGGGAAACTGTTCAATCTGTTAGTTGGTCCCTGGGAGGGTAGGAAATGGTGTATGGGCTGGTTGTTTGGTCTGCTTTGTACGATATGATGCATGTCAGTGATTTTGTTCTTAAAGTGATCTGCAATATCGTTGCATGATTTGTGAGAGGGCACCAGAGAGTTGTTGCAACTGTGGGTATTTCTCATCTTATTTAGGATGTTCAATAATTCTTTTTGAGCATTGGTGGCTTTTGTGATCTGGTTGTAGTAATATTTCTTTTTTGCTTTGAGAATTTGGGATTTGTATGATCAGATATGTATTTGATATTGTACTCTTGCCTTGATTATAGTTTTTCCTCCATTCTTGTTTCAGGTTTGTTCTTTTCATTGCTTTTATGTGGGGGCATGAACCATCTAGCCACAGCTTTCTTTTGTGATGGGACAAGGGATTTTTCTGGCAAGATGGCATTGATTGTTTCTTCTATCCATTTCTGGATTAGGTCTTTTTTTCCATCTGTGTCGCCTGCGTCCAGTGTTGTGCTTGCTGGTTCTGAGGATTCTAGTCGTTTTTCTGAGTTACTGCTCTTGACAGTTTCCTTTTGAAAATTGGGGGCGGGGGGGACTTTTTTGTTGAATTTGATCATGAGTGGGATAATGAGGTGATCACTCGATACTATTTGGATAGGATGTGCTGTTGTGATCAGGTTTTTGTTGGTGAAGCTTGCATCAAGAGTGTGCGTCGCTCCTTTCACCATCTGTCAGAGACTCATTGTCTTCAGCTGCTTGGTTAATGATTTATGCGAGTTTGTGTTCTCTTCTTCAAACCATATGCTGAAATCCCTGAGACCGATCAGGTGATCACATTTGATGGCTAGGTTCGTGACTTTCTATGAAGGCGTCTGTGAAGGTTGCATCATAGGTCGGCAGCCTGTAGATGAGTATAAATGCGAGGTTTGACTGTGGGTCCGTGTTCAGGTGGAGGACAAGAGATTCACAGTTCTGGATGATCAGAGGGTCTGCCATTTTAATTTTTAGATGTTATTTGTAGGATACTGCATGTCCTCCTCCTCATTTTCCTTTTCTGCTTGCCTGTTTGCATTTGAAGTTGTCTGGCAGATACCTGTGTAATATGACTTTAAAGTTTTTGGATAGCCAGGTTTCTGTGATGAACAGGATGTCAGTTTCCCCCATCCCAGAGTAGGTCATAGATCTCAGTTGCGTGTTTGGACATTGATCTGGCATTGATTATATTGCAGTGTATTTTGTTCCTTATAGTGGTTCGTTTAATTCTGGCTTTCATCTTTGAGTGATCTTGTTGGTGGTTCTCATTGTTGGTGGGATGGTGAGTGTCTTCTGTTCATTCAATTTCGTCATTAAATAGGTTATCTCGGTTTCTTATTGGGTTCATGACTTCTGGCTCCTCTATTGGCTCAGGTTGGGGTTGCCGGAGGTTCCCTTGGGATTTGGTGATGTATGGGGTCAGGGTGTGGTTTCTCATCCTCCTATTTGTTTCAGCCTTTTTTACTTTTGAGTTCTGATATCCTGGTGACATGCATGGGGTTTGTGGTGTTCTGACGAGTGATCCGTTGCAAGGTATGGGGTGAGGTGTTGTGATTTTTAGTCTGGTTCCCAAGGTGGTTCTTATTACTGTGGTGGTCATGGATGTGTGCTCCGTTGCTGTGCTGATGTTTGCCAGAGTGGTGTTCTGTTGTGGTTCCATTTTGGTTATTCTTTGTCATTGGTTTCTCTCTTGTCATCTGATTCTCTGGCATGGCATGGTCTGATCATCTTGGTCTTCTAATGTGGCAATAACCGCCTAGCCATTACCGTCTATGGTAATGCCCGGGGGCCTCAAGTTACTTAACGGTGGCCCCAGGGGCATTACCATAAGGCGGTAATGGCCTGCCGGCGAGGTGGTTATTGCCATTAGTATTCCGGGGTCTGCAGGCTCGGGATACTGGTTTTTCCCCGAGTTTGCAGCCCGGAACAGTAATGTCTTAGGAAACCTTTTCAAGTGGCAGTACGTGCTGGTTCTAGGAACACTAGACCGTGTGTACTGCTTCATTAGTATGGAGCAACATGGTGCCATTTTGGGCGAAGTTGCTCTGTACTAATGAAGGCGACAAAAATAAAAAAGGCCACCTTGGAAAAGGGAGAATGGCCTTCGTGTGGTCCCTTCTCCCTTTCCAAGATTGCCTTGAAAAAAGAGCGTACCCGGCCCGCGAATGACGTTTGTGCGCCCACGGGATTACACTGAGGTAGGGCTCGGAAATGAGCCAATCACCTTTCAGTGTAATCCAGTGGATTGTAGTGCTGGGTACTAATGGTCTTTAGTGTACTTGAAGGGACTGGGTATCTCATTGTAATTCAGGAGTTTTATAGACTATTAGTGGGTGGTCTTTAGGCTTTGCTGATATTGGCGTTTTCCTCTTTTTGACCATTTGGATGGGTTTAGAGGCTGATGAATTTGGATTACAGGGGCGTTGGCCATCCTGTGGTATTGTTCAGTATTTTTGTTGGCCGTGTAGTTATCTTCCTCGTTAGTCTGGTGTAGGGTCCCTTTAAATGGTGGTTCCCTAAAGGGTTGTATTTCAGTTGGGTAGCGAGTGTGACTCAGTCAGGGGGTGGCTAGCAGTAGGGGTCTCTGGCTTTGTGGAGCCTTGATGAGCTGGGCCTACCAGTTGGGTACATAGCCAATTGGGCAGGACAGGCAAGTGGGTCCTGATTCCTCTCGCAGGAGTTACCTCACCTCGGAAGTGGGTTCCGATTCCTCTCACAGGAGTTACCACACTAGCTTGGGTTAACTATGGGTTCAGGCCTTCTTGGGTTACTGGGCCTGGTTGCAGTTTAGCTACCTTTCCTCTTTTGACTAAATTGTGGGCTTTTCTTGCCTTATGCCAGTGGCTGCTTGCAGGTTGGGTGTGCTTTATTCAGGAGCTCAGTAATTGTGTGAGCATCCAGAATAAGAGCCCACCTGTGGGTGAGGGCTATTAGTTTCCAGAAAGTTTGGGGTGCTACATGAAATCAAAGGGCAACTAGATGTGAGGTGCAGCAACGGTCAGCTGAGCAGAAACACCTATATATAGGACCTTGGGGCACTAGGAAACACTTAGATATGAAACACAGTAAGAGTGAACGAACACCCAAATAGGATATGATAGCAGTGAAAGAACATTTAGACCTGGAATACAGTTGCAGTGAAAACACCAAGATATGAAACTTAGCGGTAGCGAGAGAACAGTGATACTTGTAATACAGTTGCAGTGAAGGAACACCTAGATATGAAAGTCAGCAGTAGTGTAGTAGTAGTCGGCAGTAGTGAAATAATGCCTAGGTTCGGAATACAGTTGCACTGAAAGAACCCCTAGATAAGAAACGTAGCAGCCATGAAAGAACACCTAGATTGGAATACAGTTGCAGTGAAAGAACACCTAGGATCAGGAAGCACCTGCCTTTCCCTGGCCACATTAGAAGGGTCCCAGGCTTGGATGTCTCGGGGAATCATGTTAGATTCATCACACAGCTTGTTGAGCCAACTCGACTTACTTCAAGTACATGTAGAAAGAAATGGCTTGCGGGTGAATGCATCAAAGTCGAGAATTCGGATCTTTCAGCCACCACAGAGTAAATGAAACATAACTTTTAGATGGCATTTAAACCAAGAGGCCTTAGAGCAGGTGGAGACTTCACGTACTTGGGAATATGCTTGAACTCTAGCTCGATTGACACTCTGAGAGAAAGGGGTTCTAAGGGCGAAGGCGAAAACTTTGGCTGCTCAATGGTATGGTATGCTATACTGAAGCGGTATGGTTGTTACTCTCCAATTCATGCATTGCATTTTTATAAGATGTAAGCCATTTTGATACTGACATATGGAGTTGAAGCATCATTTGCACTTTCATTTAAGGTATAGCAAATTTTAGAGGGCATATTCTGGAAGCAAGTGCTTTCACTGTCTAATGTTCCATTCAGGTTATCCATCACAAATTGGGGCTGCTATCATTGTATGCTATGGTAGTCTGGAACACTTTATCCCTATAGCGTAAAATTGCATAGGTGAGGATATACCATCTGCATTTCAGATATTAAAGGGATCCGTGTTAAACCATAATGAATGGATCCTTAATGATTGGAAATATGCTTGCTGAAATATTTTTGATAAATTAGACTCATCAGAAGAGGTATTACTTACCAACACGGTGGCTGTAAAAATAAAGCTATGGATGATGGACTGGATCCAAACCCAGGAGGAGATAAAAGAATGTAAGTTGCATTATCATTTTATCTCTGATTTTAGAACATGTAATGTGCTGCCTGTGAGAAACCTAAGTGTACTCTCCTGAGTAGGACCCCGAAATCCCTTATCCATGTGGCCAGGACACGGCCACATGGATCCCCTGGGTAGGGGAACCCAGGGTCGTGCTCGGGAAAATACCCCAGGTGAGACACGGTATGACATAGGGGAAGAAGACGAGAAGGACCAAGTCGCTGAGGTTTTTATAGGCAACTCTAGATCAACCTCCCTTCCACCCAATTAATCTCCCATCACCAAATCAAACCACCCCTCTGCAACTGGTAAACCTATTAGGTATCCAAGCCCTGCAGCCGTGGGAAATCTCCCAGAATACCTGTTGTCTACCTGAACACTCCCAGTCATTCTTCTCACCGTCCCTCTGATTATTATTTCCCAAAGTCCCAGTCTGCTTTAACCAAACACTACTGTTCCCAAAGTCACCCTTTTTCATTTCACGATAATAATCCCGGTCATTCCCACTTGTTCCACAAACCTTACCAATCTCACCCTTCTAAGTGTACAAAGGTTATAATTCCATATAATACCTTTTCCCCATAGGATAGCTGGAAAATCTACCTCCCCCCTCTTTCCATACAAACACGTTCTCACACTGTGACAGACACAAGGGTCTGGCAAAGTCAGGCAAATGATAATAACCACGCGCACCTGACAGCCCTCTACCTTCCTCACAGGGATAAAAGGTGGAACACGAGAGCACACGACAAGCAAGGCCGAATGCACGAGGAGACAGCTACACCACCGGCAGTTCAAAAGGAGAAGAAAGGCAGTGAGATCTGGAAGGACGACCAAGGCGGAATTGCCCTTGTCCTTTTCAAATCAGATCTGCGAAGCCTCCGAAAGGGAAAGCATAAGACCAGGAGTTACAGCTGGCACGCAGAGCAGCTGATGTCAATGGTACACAGGGACCTCTTGGTTTGATAACGGAGAAGGAGAGGCAAGCTGGCTACAGTGGTACTATCCTTGACTCCAGAGAAGCCAACGCATTCAGCATAGCCGGTGAGTCAGAGGGCGCTGATAGCAAACCGAACTGTGTTTAGCCCAAGGTTGCAAGCAGCAACATTTTGAATGCCAGGAATTCGAAAGAGAAAGCACTTGTGTATGTGTTTGAACTTTAAAGAAAGCCAAGTTGAGATCCAGGTGCAGTGGGGTCCGGTGCCACGTGGGCTCTCATTCAAAAGCCTCTGACCTGGACCCATTTATGAAACTAAGAGAACCAGAAGGTCCTACGAAAGGGTGGCCTGAGGCATCAGAGTGGTCCTACAAGAGTCACGTCAAATCCCTGGTACAGCCGAAAGTCTCTGACCTGTTGCCAGAGGAAAGCTAGGGGAAGGGAACCCTGCTTTCCAATAGGATTGTGAACTGTGGAATAAGGCAAGTGTGAACCCGACAGAGGGATGCCGAAAGAAAGCTAGGAGAAGGAGAAACCCTACTTTCTGATGTAAAGAAGCAATACATGAACTGTGTTAGAAATACATTAACTGTGTTAAAGAAAGGCTGTAGTAAACCTGACGGAGGAGGGCCGATTTTTTTGCAAGGAGGATCCCAGCCCGACAGAGGAAGATCCTAGCGGCGAAAGGCAACCGTCCAAGTTGCAAGACCACTGAGAGAACTTCTGTTTGTATGAATTAAGAGTAATACACCCATGAACATTGGGTCGACAAAAATGAACCCGGTCAAGGGTTGTCCGCAGTGGGGAGTTGTTTAAAAGGACAGTTGCATATCACAAGCAGTATTTGAATGGCCGTAGGGAACCCGATGGTGAGAGGCCCAAATTGCATGAGGGATTTGAGCCCGGCAGAGGGAGATCCAAGAGGCAAAAAGCAATGGCCCCAAGGTACAAGAGTACCGAAGGAACCTTTTGTTTGTCTGTTACTTTTAATCAGCAAGCCATCTACGGCAAGATTTTTTTCCGGGAAAGAGACTTAGCCTCCGAAGGTCTTGATAGTGTTGAACTGGTACTGTGAAGCTCGTGTTGAGGAGGCCAAGGAGCGTGCTGTGCTCAAATGTCCTGCCTTGTCCCGTGCTTCAAACATGGGAAAGGGAGACCCAGCCATACCATCCACACTTCACATTTTGTGAGCACTTCTTTCTTTTTCGGTGAACAAACTTTTTGTTATTTAGTAGTACGGATTGGCAATCGTTTTTTTTTTACTATATGCCCTTTGTATTTGACAAGGCACCACTAGGACTTCCTTACTATTATTTGATGGTTGTAGCTTGCTCCCATCTTAGATTTAGGTTTAAATTAGGCATTTATCTCACCCATTATGAAGTTCAATAAACACCCTTAAACTTTGATCACTTGCGTCTATCTTTACTGTTGCCACCATGAGTTCCTTACATGCCCAAGTACCTGATCAAATTCCCTAGTAGTTATCATCGGAATACATTTTTGCATTTTCATATGAATTGGTTTTCAACAAAGGACATTTTGGCCTCAAGGAAGTTGGGTGGTGAAAAAGATTTGGATTGTATGTTTTGCACAGAGAAGAAGGATATGAAGACACTAAAGCACTTTTTTCTAGTTTGCACAGAGTTCAACCCCAGAAGAGTGGTGGGGTGTTTTTTTGAGTGGTGAAAGAACCTCCTTCATTTTAGCCTTAATAAGATTTTTAGAAGGCGTTCATAAGATAGTTGGTATACGTGAATGAAAATGAAAGTAAAGGCTAATATTAGGATTTAGATGTTTATTTGTAGATAATGAATTGTAACCTAGACCTGTGAGAGAATAATACTTCTGGATGGCTGTTTTGATCTTTCTATATTCTGCTTTTGATACATGTTATTTAAATGTTTTTTATATTGTATATAGTCTGTATATAAAAATAGAAATTGATTTACTTATATGTTTGTATTGAAGGTGAAAGGTTTGTAATTAGCCAAACACCTAAATAAAATAAATAAATAAAATAAAAATATGACTTATTTTTCAGCAGGTTCTCTTAATGATTTTAGCACCTCAAATGTATAGTATGATATGATATGGCATTTGTAACGTGCCTATATACAAGTGTTTCAAGGCGCGACGAGGCAGGGAGGGGGCAACAGGGGGGGAAGACAGACAACGATCCTACTAGGCCAGGTGTCATTCAGATCGCGCAAGTGTAGGGGTAGGGGGAAGGGAAAAAGTGCAAGGGGAAGGGGAGAGGGGGAAGTGCTGAACAGGGTAAGTAGAATAAAAAAATAAATAATAAATAGGGCCAGCTGGTGGCAAGTGCAAGGTAAGTGCAGACAAGTACTGGGAGGGGGGGGCTGTAAGGGATGCAGAGACAGTCCCGCAGTGCAGGGGTTGCCAGGGAGGCAGTGCAAGTGGAGAGTGGCTGGGCCAAGGACCGAGGTCGGTGAGAGTGGCCCAGGTGCAGGTTCAGTGTAGTATCAATGAAGAATTAGCAGGGGAGAGGGAGAGAGAAAGCCGAAGCAAAGAGGAAGGTTTTGAGGTGCTTCCGGAACCGAAGATGGTTCTCCTCAAGTTTCAGGGAGGCAGGAAGGCTGTTCCAGAGGGAGGCCCCTGCCGCAGAGAGATCTACCCCCAGCTCGTTGCTTCGAGAAGCGGCTGACCCTGAGGGAGTTGGAGACAGATGAGCGAAGGGCTCGGGAAGGAAGATATTTAGGAATAGAGAGTTGAAGGTATTTAGGCCCCAGGCCCCAGAAGGCCTTGTGGACAATGCAGAGGGTTTTGAACTTAATCCTTGCAGCCACAGGGAGCCAGTGTAGAGATTTCAGTCCTGGAGAGATACGGTCCCTGGGCTTGAGGCCAAGGACAAGTCTTGCAGTCCTGTTCTGGATGAGTTGCAGAGGGCGGAGAGTAGAGGCAGGCAGATTAAGATAGAGGCTGTTACAGTAGTCCAGCTTCGAGAGAACCAGGGCTCTGGAGACCGTGAGCTTCTGGGGGAAGGAGAGGAAGGGAAGAATACCTCTGAGGAGGTGCAGCTGGTAGTGAGACTTCTTAGAGACGTCAGTTATATGAGGAGAGAAGGAGAGTGTGGAGTCGAAGATGACCCCGAGGTTTTTTGCCTTGCAAGTAGGAGCAGGAAGCGGGCCAAGAGAGGCTGGCCAGAGCACTGCAGGGAAGGAGGAAGTGGGTGTGCCGATGAGTAGAATCTCAGTCTTACTGGCATTAAGGCAGAGGTCATTGGCGGCACACCATTCCTGGATAGCAGACAGACAGTCGGAGATGAGGGAAGGAGAGGAGGAGGCCGAGGGTAGCCTGAAAATGAGCTGGGTATCGTCTGCATAGCACTGAAAGTTGGGGCAGAGAGTGGCGATGCGGTGGGCAAGGAGTGCCAGATACTGGTTGAACAGCCAGGGAGAGAGATTAGATCCCTGGGGGACACCACATGTAGAGAAGAAGATGTCAGAGAGGAAGGACCCCAGTTGAACCTAGGAGGGTCGATTGGAAAGGAAAGAGGTCAGCCACGCCAGAGTCTGGCCAGTGATACCCAGGTTATCACGGAGACGGTTGAGCAGGATGGCCTGGTTGACAGTGTCAAAGGCAGAAGAGAGATCGAGCAGAATGAGAACACACAGAGTGTTGGAGTCGAGGTTCGAGAGCAGGTCCTCACGGATGTTCAGGAGAGCAGTTTCCGTGCTTCTGGCAGCTCTGAAGCCAGATTGATGGTCATGAAGACTACCAACAGATTCAGCATGGGGGTTGAGCTGGGAGATGGCCAGTTTCTCCAGGAGCTTGCCCAGGAAGGGAGTGATGGAGATTGGGCGATAGTTAGCCGGGCAGGCGGGGTCGGAAGAGGGTTTCTTAAGAAGAGGGTGCACAAGGGAGTGCTTAAGGAGGGATGGGAAGACTCCAGAGGCAAAGGAGTGGTTGCAAAAGTCAGCCAGGGCAGGAGCCAGGGAGTCGATGTGGTCCTTGATAGTTTTGGAGGAGCAGGGGTAAACCTGTTTAGTCAAGACTTTCATAGATCGGACTTGTCTGGAAACCTCGTCAGCAGAAAAAAGGGGAAAGGCAGAGAAGGAGGAAGGAGGGGTGGCTGCAGAAGGGCCAGAGGGAGAGCCAGGAAGAGATGGAGGGAGGTGATAGGAGGAGAGTGTGGACAGGATGTCCTGAGTTTTAGAGACGAAGTGAGAGGCCAGTGCAGTGCAGAGGGCCTGGGAGGGGACAGGAGAGGTAGAGACTGCAGCAGGGTTGGCAAGCTCCTTGCAGATTTTAAAGAGTTCAGCCGAGTTTTTCGATGCAGCAGAGATGCGGGCTTGGATAAGGGCTCTCTTCTTGGTGAGAACGGAGAGACGGTATTGCCTTTGGAGCAGGCGGCAGGCCAGTTTGTCAGAGGATGTACATGAAGCACGCCATTTCCTCTCTGCCACCCTGCACTTGCGTTTTAGGGTGACGAGATCTGAGTCATACCAGGAGTTGCATTTGGCTTTGGGCTTCAGGCGGATTCTCATGACAGGGGCAAGGATATCAAGACTATCAGATATAGCAGAGTGGAGTGTGGAGAGGGCTGTGTCAGGGTGGGAGTCAGCCAAAGGTGTAGGAGGGGGCAAAAAGGTGGCAGCAAAAGCATCAATTGACACGCGCTTCATGGGTCGGATGACCGAGAAGGTGGTTGGCAGTGATGAGGGTGGCTTTGCCTGTGGGGTAGGGAGGGTGAGGTGGGAGGATAGGAGAAAGTGATCACTCCAGGAGAGAGGAGTGGAGAGCGGGACGGAGAGGGGAAGGTCAGAAGAGATCAGAGCATCAAGAGTGTGCCCTGCAGAATGGGTAGGCCCAGACGGGAGAATAGAGAGTGAGAGAGAGTCGCAGAGGTCACGAAAGGGTCCAGAGGGGGGACAGGAGGCATCTAGGTGGATGTTGAAGTCACCAAGGAAGAGGAGTTGAGTGGTTGAGGCCAGGAGTGAGGAGGAGAGGTCAGCCCACTCAGAGAGGAAGGAGGAAATTTGACCAGGTGGCCGATAGATAGTAGCCACTGTAAGGGAATAGCTAGGAGAGAGAGAGAGTCGGCAGACAAGACACTCAAAAGAGGAGTAGGTCTGCGTAGGAGTGACAGTGGCAGGAATCCATTCAGGGAAGATAAGGGCCACACCCCCCCCTGCACGGTTGGGCCTGGGCACAGAGAGGATCTTGTAACCGTCAGGTAGGAGTGTGTCAAAGCTGGTGACAGAGCTGGCCGTGAACCATGTCTCAGTGAGACCGAGGACATCCAGGTCCAGTTCCTCAAGAAGGTGACAGATATCAGAGGAATGTTTGATGGCAGAGCGAGAGTTAAGAGTGGCAATGTGGAGAAGGTTGCCATCCTTGAAGGACTTCCGGGGAGGGGTACAGATCAGAGGTACGCCCTGCGGAGGTGTAGAAGAATGAGGTGAGGAAGGAGCAAGAGAGGGGGCAGGGAGGGAGGGTAGAGGCAAGGTAGCCGAGGACAGAGGAGGGGGGACAGCAGGAAAGGAAAGGAAAGGAAGTTGATGAGGTTGGGAAGCGTCTATCAAAGAGGTGAAGGTTGGCCTGAGGGCCTTGGACCAAGACGGTCCCATTAGCGTAGACATTAATGATGGCCTTAGCGGAGCGGAAGGGGGCCAAGAGGACATCCCAACGGGTGCCACCATTAATGGGAGAAGAGGAGAAAGGAGAGAGCACAGAGACCATATGAAGGGTCCATAGGTCAGGCGAAGGCACAAAAAAGAGGATGTCAGTAAGAGTTTCCTTGGAGCAGGCACTAGTGTAGGTGTCAGCGATAGGGAGGCCTGGGTTGGAGACCAGGATGTCCTTTTTAAACTTTTTCCTACCAGATTTAGTGAGGAGAGCAGGATAGTCAATAGAGAAGCAGTTAGAGAAGATAGGCGAGATAGAGAGCAAACTTAGCAACAACTTCCCTTTGGGCATATCAGAGTGTCTGCTTTGCCTTCATACATTGTGTGAAGGGTCGAATATGCAAGACTAACTCTTAGGTATAGTTTTCTCACAAGTAGCCTTTTTATTAAATGAATAAGGGTGAGATAAACACCTATATTACCATAGCCTAACCAGGATGTCCCTACCTATCAAACTAAGGCTAAAGGAACATGACCTAACGTCCAAAGGTGGTTTAGAGCAATTGCAACAATCAAACTGCACCATACACGAAAGATTTATGCCACTAGATACAGGTGTACAGTTGTTTAATTTATGCCATGAACAGCCTTATGCCATGAACAGCCTGACACGGCTCTCCCTTGGACTCATTCCTTAGCCGACCGGCAGATTTACTTATTATGGTAATTTAAAGCTAATTCAGTTACAAGTATTGACTCCGCTTTGTGATTCACACAACTTATTTAATTGTGGTTCTAATTGGACAAGAACACTTGCCTCAGAGGAAGAGCTATGCTCGAAACACGTGTCAGGCTGTTCATGGCATAAGGCTGTTCATGGCATAAATTAAACAACTTTACACCTGTACCTAGTGGCATAAATCTTTCGTGTGTGACGCAGTTCGATTGTTGCAATTGCTCTAATTTGCTTATACTGTGGGTGCTGGGCAAGGCACCGATTCACTAACAATTGACTGCAGCCGCACAGCCGCCTTACAATCACAACGCAAGCGCTGGGATTATTTGGCCTTTTTGCCCATCTCCCTAATGTCCAAAGGTATCTGTCCCTCACACTAATACATACAACAAAATCATAGAGGAAATATTTGGCTGTTTAAACTTCACAGAAAAAAAATAACATATAAATTCAAACACAAAAGTTATAAACAGGAATCCTTGTGGCCAGGGTTGGATCCCCTCTTCCACTGGATCAATTCAGGATGTTTCAAACCAAAGTTCAATTTCGCCAAAATGTTCTTTTCACTAGCCAAGTTCCCCTCCAGATAGAATATAAAGTTCTTTTCATTCAATATGTCCTTCAAAGTGACTATCTTTGTCCCAAAGGGTTTCTCAAACTTGTAGGCAATTTGTAAAGTGTCCACAACCTTCTGCTTGGCACACCAAGAAGTCTTTCTCTTCACACGTCCAATCATAAGTTAATATAAATCTTTTCTCTGGAGACCAATCACTTCATCACATCGTATTTCTCCTTCATAAGCAACAACTTAGTCAGTATGGTTATAAAACAGTTAATCAAATACATTAGTGGAATTGTCACTTTTTTTCCACCACAATCTTGTACCACATTTACAGTACTCCAATTTATCTTTTTCCTCGTCCACTCACGTGCTATTTGTCCCTTTCCTGGTTTACTCGGCTGCCATGATAATATTCCTACTACTACCACTTATACTCTGTGGCAAGGCTTGTTTCCAACTTTCCAAACTTAAATCCTCAATGGGGAAAAGTTGAATCAACAACTGCTTCTCGGATTAGTCTTTTGACTTTCAACACATTTGACATACAGCTTCTTCCGCAATTATACTGCACAGGGCAACAATTCTCACATTGATCTATTTGCCACAGGCAATGAAGATTACAATTCTTTCTCCCTTGATCCTTTTCACAAGGAGGGCCTCTCTCCTGCAGTCTCCGATTTGTATTTACACAAGCTGTTGTTAGTGTGGGTCACAACTTCCTCCCTCAAAGTATCTTGTTCCTGGGACAGTTATATTCAAATTGCCTTGGTGGCACTCACAGCTTTCTTTGGCAATGCAGGTTATAATGTCCCTTTAATGGATAACCCTCTTCAGGAAAGTTATATTCCCCTTTCTTTACCATTGCCCCTCTTTGACTTTGGCAATGCGGGTTACAGTATTTCCTTATTGGACATTGTAACTCGCATTGCCAAAGCCAAAAAGGGCAATGTTCTCCTATTCGACTTCTCTTAATAGGAGAGTTTCACACAATTTTCCTAAATTTTAATGTTCAGTATTCTAAATTGTACAGCGGTCTCCTTCGGAGTGCCCCGGAGACTCCTGCATCAGGCCAACTCACTGATATGTCCTGACATCTCCTTCTGACTCACCGGTTCTGCTTCTTTGTTCGTCAAACTCCTGCAGTGTTTGACAGCTCCTATCAGCCTGCCACTGCTCGCGCTGTCCATCAATGGAGCTTGTACAGCCCCGTATATTCACTGGTGAAAACCTACACTGGAGCAGACTGCAGGATGTAGCGAGTTCCTCTCTCCCTCGGGGTAGTTGGCCTCATTCTTGCTTCCCGCTGTGCATCCTATGCAGGTAACAGGAATCCTGACTTCCACCACGTTCTCTGCATGGCGTCCCGCTGTCAGAACAGCAGCGACCCCAACCTCTGCTTCTTCCTGCTGCTCCTCCTTGATCTAGGCCTGAAAGGCCGTTACATGTTTAAAGGTGCCATTCAAGTGTGGGTCATCACAACTGGACCCTCATTACAGTTTGGTAACTCTGGACCCCTCTTCCTCGTCTCAGTACTAAGAGCATTATGGGACTTGAATTCCAAGTTGTGGTATGTTTTCATATTATTTAATCCACTCTTGAGTAATTTATAGGATGTATTTTTTAGGGAAGATTTCAAAAGGAGGCATTAGTTTTCTCGTGGGTCTATAATCCAAACAATGTAGAATTATAACTACTAGAAGTAGTAGTATTAACTCCCTGACCCTTGTATACATCATTTTCATATTTACAAAAAAGGTTATCATACTTGGCACCTTAAGTATGGCAGAGACAACATGGCATTAAATATTCAGGCACTAGGGAAAACTCATCCTCAGAAGAGGATGAACATGGCACCCCCCCACCACCGACAGAGTCACCACATTCCCTTGACAGCCATCTCCCATGCAATCCTCCCTCCTAATACCAACCCCAGGGTTAGGATCAGGTAGTGGTTGCCTATCCCTGGCCACATGGGAGGAGACTTTAGGCTGGGATTCTGTGATGACTCAGCAGGATTCATCACAAATGAAACATCTAGGTGTGTTTTATAAACTCCTGACTCCTTAGCATAATCAATGCATCTCTGATATAACGCTTGAAGGCTTTCCAAACAGTGGAGGCCTGCATTATCGGCCCTTAATGTATTACAAAGGCGGATTTTATTTCCTTACTAAACTCAGTCCTAATTGCTAAATCTTCCAGGTAACCTGGTTTAGCCATTAAGGACTAGGTGTTTGCAAATGAGTTGGAACGGTTAGGGCCAGCATTGAAGGGGGACGGTCAGGTGAATTACAAGGACACAGTGTACACTGGTCTGTCCAGGCCTCTGCTTCTGCCAACAGCAGATTGCAATTAATTCTAGAAGGCGTTTTATGGATGTTTTGTTAGCTGGTCTGGTGAAGTGAAGACTTTTACCAGCAAGATCTTGTTATGGTATTGGTATTTACACAATGCTCTGCTGCCATTTGCATGGACTCAAGGAGCTCTGGCAGATCTGAAAGGGAGGGGGATGGCTGGGGCTACTAAGGAGAGAGACAAAATGCAAGATATCTTTGCTGTTTTATTGATACATGCTCAACAGAATTTGTCAAGATCATGGAGCCATTTGGGTCTGAAGTTGAGCCTTGTTTGCACGTGGCGCTATGATGCATTGGCCAGGGTGTGGTATGCAAGTTGGTTGTAGAGGTGTAGTCTTCTGATATTTTACATCTGCTGGGAGGAGTGTTCAATTGTCATGTGTGGATGGCTTCGTTGGTATGCATTTCATATTTTGGAATGTAGAATATTAGCAAGTCAGAGATTCGATTGGCAAATCTGAAACCGCATACAGCATGAATGTCATCACAAAGCATTAGAGTCCTAGAAACACATGATCATGGCCTTAGAAACGGGTGTCCTTTCCATGCTGCTACCACTGGCTGCTTCTTGCAGGCAGATCATGCCCTCAGATTCTCATTCTCCTCAATCTCTCTCCTCCCCTCTACACCCTTATCGCACCCTCCTCTCACCCCATTGCTCTTGGCTCAATAATGCTAATGTAAAATGGCCTTGGGCCAAGGCAACATCATCATGGATGCAGTGATTACACTGCTGTTTGTAGGAGCTGCCCCAGACAACCGGAGTATGGGTTCTAAGAAGCTTCTACATTAAGCATGAACAGCCATTAACTAAGTGATACATTGTAACAATCAGGCTCAAACCAACTTTACATACCAGCTAAACTGAAATCGCTGTTTTAAAAATGATGAATCCACACATTTGCAAGAGACAAACGGCTAGAGGGAACCAGACCTCAAGTACTGGGCACTTTGAAGGAGGTTGAGAAACGGATCCAAATCAGCCGGGCACCACAAGAGTTGAGAAGAGTACAGATCATATGGTTAATAGGAGCCATTAAAAACAATTGGCGGTGGCAGAATTGTCCAGGTCTCTCTTTTTAATTCAGTTAATTATTAGAACAGAAGAAAAGAAGTTCAACTGTTATGATTGTGCTATTCCAATGCGTGTTCAAACTGGATTTTTAACATTCCATAATATAGTACAATCTTGTACAAAACTTTTTAAAATAGCACCGGTGTTGTGCCCATACAGTTCTTAGTCAGCTTGTACTAGCACTAATGTTGAGGTATCCTGTGGTCCAAAGTCTTGCACTTTGGTCTCATGCACATCTGAGCAAAAATCTGGAATGTTCATCCGGACTTCTATGTGTGGTCTCTAGTATTTCTTTACTTGTACCTCATGGGCCAGCACATTCACTTCTACCGGTCTGAAAATGCTGTAAGTTACTCGGGCACTCATCCGGCGGGTAGTGGGCCTGTCACATTGCCTGTGGTTGCCAAATAGGCGTCGCCTACAATAATGTCTGTAGGCCCATCGGCACTGCCGAGTGGATTAGCTGATCCATAGGATACCTCATTGAGAGAGATATAAAAACCATCTGTCCTGATAAAGACTGGTGAAATAGGAGCACTATCCAACTGCTAAATAGGCCGAAACACAGTTGTGTCAACAACTTATTGATATGGCAGGGTTTAACAAAAACATTACAGAATTGGCTGACGAATGAGGCAGTTACATTTAGATGGCCCCAGTAGATTCAGAGGGGTTGTTTCACATGTATAGGAGGGTTTTCTATGTTTTGATGGTCATGTACACGTAATGCACTATGCCCGTTTTCCTGAGAAACACTGACCAATGTATGTTATTGTTTTGTGATTGTTTTACACTTGTTAAGTTTCTCCTCTTGCATCGGCACACCCAGCACGGCCCATCGGATTGAAAATCACCAGACCCACGAAAAGAGTGACAGTGGCTGCCTTTGCCTCCGCCTTCTCTCCGACTCCTGCGGCTGACTCCCACCCTGAGACACCGCTTGCTAACTTCAATCTCTCCATCTTTAACACCCTTGATAATCTTGCCCCTTTCATGAGGGTCCGACTGAAGCCTTCCAAAAAGTGCAACTCTTGGTATGACTCTGATTTGGCTGCCCTTAAGCACAAGTGTAGGGCAGCTGAGCAGAAATGGAATTAGCCAGGTGGACCCTCGACAAACTGGCCTGCCGCCTCCTTCAAAGGCAATATAGACTCTGCATCCACACCAAGAAAAGAGTCTTTATGCAAGCCTGCATCTCAGTGGCATCAACCAACATGCCCAAACCTTTCAAAGTCTGTAAGGAACTGGCCAGTCCTGCAGCAGCCTCCTCTTCTGGCCCACCCACCCAGGACCTGTGCTTGGCCCTTGCAGCACACTTCACCGCAAAAACACAAGACAACCTTCCTCTCTCACATCCACACCACATCATACACCAACACGTCTGGATCCTCCTTTGGCCCCTCCACCACTTCTCTCTTCTCTCACTCCCATCACACCTGATGAGGTCGCCAGACATGTCCGCTCTATGAAGGCCTCATCCAAACGGGTGGAACCCTGCCCCTCCAAAACCAGTAAGGACAACATTGACTCTCTCGCTACAGCCTTGGCTGATCTCTGTAATCTCTCTTTTGTCACTGGAGTTTTCCCAACTTCTCTTAAGCACTCCCTTGTGCACCCTCTGCTTAGGAAACCCTTTGCTGACCACTCCATTCCGGCAAACCACTGCCCCATCTCTATCATCCCTTTCCTAGGCAAACTCGTGGAGAAGCTGGCTATCTCTCAGTTTACCCTCTTGCACTGAATCTGCTGGTTGCATCCACGACCATCAGTCTGGCTTTAGAGCATCCAGAGGCATGGAAACTGCTCTTCTGAACACCCTGTGGTCGAAGTGTACGAAAAGAAGTAGTGGAGCTATGTTCCCTGCTGGCTTGCACCCACTCCCCACGTCCCCTCCCACACACAATACATACACCCAAACACGTGCACCTGCTGTTTAAGGGAACGTTCAGTGTGGTGCACTGAAAGTGCAAGTTTCAACTTCTTCCGACACTTATTTTAAAACAAAACCATTCTGGAATGGGTTCTTTTTAAAATAAAAGTATAGGAGCTGTAAAAGGTAATTTAAAAAAGTAGAGGAACACCGCTCCCGACCGCTCCCGCTCACTTCGACCACTGTGAACACCCGTGAAGACCTGCTCTCAAATCTTGACCCTAACACTCTCTCTGTCCTCAATCTTCTTGACCTCTCCTCTGCCTTTGACACAGTAAACCACAACATCATGATCGTACGTCTCTGACACCCTGTGAATCCCAGGTGAGGCTCTGCCGTGGTTAACCTCCTTTCTTTCCGACCCCCCATCCGTGGTGGAACTTGGGTCCTTTCTACTATCACTCTTTCAACCTGTGGCATTCCCCACGGTTCTAACCTATCCCCCTGGTTCTTCAATGTCTACATGGCTGCCCTGGGACATGCGATTGCCACTTTCATCTCTAACTTCCAGTGTTATGCGGGTGACATAGAACTCTCCTTCAGGCTACCCAGAGCCACCTCCTCTACCTCACTCATTTATGACTGTCTGTCCATAATTCAGTCATGGTGTGCTGCAAACGACCTCTGCCTCAACACCAGTAATACTGAGATTGTGTGCATTGGGACTCCTGCTCCCGCTTTCCCACTCTCTCTCTGGCTGGCCTCCCTTGGCCCTGCTACCGCACCCACCTGCGAGGCAAAACAACTTGGGGTCATCTTTGACTCCACACTCTCCTTCTCCACTCACATTTCGGACATCTCTAAAAGTCCAACTACCAGCTGCACCACCTCAGAGGTAATCTTCCTTTTCTCACCTTCCCCCAGCAGCTCACTGTCTCCAGAGCCCTGGTTCTCTCAAGGCTGGACTACTGCAACAGCCTCTTTCTCAACCTCTCTGCCTCTGCTTTGCACGCTCTGCAACTCATCCAGAACAGAACCGCGTCCAGAACAGAACCAAAAGACTTATCCTTGGCCTGAAGCCCAGGGACCACATCTCTCTGGCGCTGACATCCCTCCACTGGCTCCTCATGGCTGCAAGGATCATGTTCCTCTGCATTGTCCACAAGGGTTTCTGGGGCCCGGGACCTTCCTATCTTCAACAATGCCTACCTAAATACTGTCCTTCCCAAGCTCTCTGCTCATCTGCCTCCAGCCTTCTGCGTGTGAGCAGGTGCTCGAGGGAGATCTTTATCCTCAGCAGGGGCCTCCCTCTGGAATAGCCTCCTTGCTGCCCTCAGTCTTGAACCTGATCTCCTTAAGTTCTGGAAACTCCTTAGGACATTCCTCTTCTCCTCCTTTCTCCTCTGCTAGCCTTTCCCTCCACTCTATCCCTCCTTTTCCACACAGCTTGCTGACTAGCCACCGGGTGTAACTCAGTCTCACAGGTCCCTAGCACCCTGGCCAAGTCCCCTCGCACTGCCTCCAGGCCTGCACTTGCCTCATCGCTACTACACTTGGTCAATGACCCATGAGAGTGGCTTCCGTCAGCACCTATCCCAGTTTCTGACTGACTGGACTCACTTGGACCCCCCGCCAGCACTTGTCCTCACCCCTCTCTCCTATACTGTAAGTGCACTTGCACGATCTGAACGTACCATGCCTTGAAGATTGTCTATCTTTTCTGTCTCCCCTCCTTGCATGGTGGCGTCTCAATGCACTTGGAAAAACTGCAGAATCGTCGTTAGACCTATTTGCTGTTATCTACACTGTTAATTGTATTATATGCACTTACTCTGCCTGTGCAGACTTGTATCGTTCAGAAATTCAATGGCTCTGAATGACTGTTTTTTCCCCTTGTTTCCTCCCTCCTTGAGCGCTTTGAAACACTTGCCTTGTGTATAGGCACTTTACAATTAAACATTACCATTGTCTTTATACACGAGTTATATGGAATAAAAGGAGTGGGTCACTCTTTATCTGGGATTGCCCCGATCATTTGCATGCATATAGATGAACAAGTTACTTACCAACTGGTAACTTTCTTTCGACTGGATGTTCCTCCAACATATTCCACATCTTTGATATATCATGTCCACAGCTGTGCTGCTTTGGAAATTTTTCAGCAGAGGGCGTCCTACGTCGATGGCGTTGGGTCGATGTCGCTCAAAGGTCTCCGTCGAGGGTGACGTCATCAGATGTTATAAGTAGGACACATGGCACCCGTAGCCTCAGTTCATGTTTTTTCACTCCACAATGTGTGCATAACCACACACCAAACCTCCATGACTCCACATAGCCTTGTGGGAACGCAAGCTGCACTAGCAAAGGAAATTCTGCAGAGGGGCAGGCTGGGACGACGATGTGGAATACGCTGGAGGAACATCCAGTCAAACAAACGTTACCAGTTGGTAAGTAACTTGTTCTTCGAATGGATTGTGTCCTCCAATGTATTCCGCATCTTTGACAGACTCCCAAAGCAGTATCAGTGAACAGAGGAGGGATAAGAATTTGGATATACCCAATCAGATGGCAGAATAGAGCACTGCTTTACCAAAGGTCATATCTTGACTATGGAAATAATCCATGGAGTAATGCTTGACAAAGGTGTGGATGGAAGACCACGTTGCAGCATTGCAAATGTATTTAACAGGAACTCCCCATTGTAGGGCTGTGGATGTAGCCACGCCCCTGGTGGAGTTAGCCTGCAAACCCTCAGAAGGGTCCTTGCCAGCCAATCAGTAACATTCAGCAATGGTGAGGCTAATCCACCGGGACAAGGTCTGTTTGGTAACAGCCTGGCCCAATCGGTGTCCAGTGTATCCCACAAAAAGTTGGTCGTCCACTCTGACCCTGGACATCCTAGAAATATAAAAGCTCAAAGCTCTCCTAGGGTCCAACCTATGGAGTCTCTCCTCTTCCTTACCAGGATGAGGAGGAGGATGGAAAGCTGGAAGTACCACCTTCTGGCTCAAATGAAACTCAGACACTACCTTCGGTAGGAATGAAGGACGTACCCTCAGTACAACCCTATCCCTGTGGAACATAGTAAAGAGTGGCTGAGACGAAAGTGCCTGCAACTCGCTCACTCTACGAGCAGATGTAACTGCAATCAAGAAAACTGTCTTGAAGGTGAACAGTCTCAAAGGACAAGAGTGCAAAGGTTCAAATGGAGCACCCATCAAGAATTTCAAGACTAAAGTAAGAACCAGATCCACTTAATCTTTGCCCCAAAGGGCAAAGATCTCCTGAAGGACTTCCTGAGCTAACTCCCACTCGCAGGAGACGGCGCTCTGCCTGCTCAGAGTGTCCGCCAAAGCATTCTCCTCTCCGGCCAGATGAACTGCTGAGAGTGAGATTCCTTGCTGTATTGCCCAGAACCAGAGCTGCATCGCCTCTATGTACAGCGAGAGCGACCCTACAACCCCCGCCCCCTTTTTGTTGGGGTAATGCATGGCCACTGTGTTGTCCGTCATGATCAGGACACTCTTTCCGCGTACAAATGGCAGAAAAGCCTTCATGGCTAGCCTGATGGCCCTCAGCTCCAAAAGATTTATGTGAAGTTGGACTCCGACGGAGACCAACGACCGCTGCTGTTCAGCTTGTTGGCGTGAGCTCCCCATCCTGTGATGGAATCATCCGTCACTACCATCACCTCCGGCCACGGTTGCAAAACGGCTCTCCCTTCATCAGATTCACTTCAATGGCCCACCACAGAAGATCCTGTGAGACCGTGAGCAGAATCTGCAGACGATCCGACATGTTGCATGAGAATTGGGACCACTGCATCCTGAGAGCCCATTAAAGGGATCTCATCCACAGTCTGGCCTCTAGCACCAGAAAAATGCAGGATGCCATGAGGCCGAGCAACCTTAAAAATTCAAAAGCCGGGAGATTCTGGGCATGTTGAAACTTGCCGACCATCTGGACAATGTGATGAGCCCTCACCTTGGGTGGCAAGCACTTCCCTAAGGATGTGTTCGACACAGCCCGATGTACTGGAGCTGTTGGTAAGGTGTCATATGCGACTTCTTGAAATTGAGAGAGAAGCCCAGCCTGTGAAGGGAGTGGCAGGTGAGGCTTAGATGATCCAAGGCCTGTTCGGGAGAAAGCACTCGGATCAGCCAGTCCATGTAGGGGTAGACGTGAACTGCCCCCTCTCCTGAGATACGCTGCCACCACCACCATGAGCTTGGTGAAGAACCTCAGGCGTAGGTCAACCCCAATGGCAGGACCCGAAACTGAAAATGCAAACTGCCAACGGCGAACCTCAGGTATTTTCTGTGCTTGGGATGGATCGGCACATGAAAATAAGCATCCTTTAGGTCCAATGACACCAACCAATCCTGAAGTCGAAGGGCCTGAAAGACCGGAGAAAGAGTAACCATCTTGAACTTGTCCTTCCTGTGGAACTTGTTCAAGCGACACAAGTCCAAGATGGGTCTCAGTCCTCTGTTTTTCTTGGGAATCAAAAATTATGGGGAATACCTGCCCTTGTTCGTCTTCACCACAGGCACTAGTTCTATAACACCTTTCTACAGCAGGGTCAAGATTTCCTGCACAAGGAGCAGATCCAGAATCTTCAAAGAGAATTTATCCGGTGGATTGTCGTGAGGACAATTTAGGAAGGGTAGGCAGTAGCCGTGGGCTATTGTTTCCAGAACCCACTCATCTGAGGTAAAGGCTTGCCACTCTTCGAGATGCTGAGACAGTCTGCCCCCAACCGGTGAACAATGAGACCTGGCCTCGCAGCTGTTTCGGAGGGCCTGCGGCAGAGCCTGAAGGCAAAGAGGCAGCTGCTTGAGCGGCTTTGGCACCTCGTCCCCAACCACCGCGAGGACCCTTACGGTGGTCCCTTTGACTGGCTGCTCCTCTCGCTCTACCAAAAAAGCAGTATTAACGAAAGGGGCCCCTCCACTGATGTCCCCTAGAGGTTGACTCACAGCTGCACCCAAAGATTTAGCAGCTGCTTTGGAGGTCTGCAACATCTTAAGGCTCTGGTCAGCCTTGCTGCCAAACAAATGAGCTGTCAAAGGGCATGTTGAGAAGACGGGCCTGCACATTGGGTGCAAATCGCCACTTCCGCAACTACGCAAACCTGTGCATCACGGTGCTTGCAGCCATGGACCGACTGACACTGTCTGCTGTGTCCAACCCACACTGAAGGGATTCACACATGGCATCCTTGCCATCCTACACAATAGCAAGGAACCCATCCCTTTCTTCCCCTTCGGGAATACGTTCAGCCGGCAGAGAGACACAATTCCACAGTGTACGAAAATTTGGCCAAGGCACAAGTTGAGTTGGCCGATTTAAGGTCCATACTCCCAGTCGAAAATACCTTGCGTGCCCATCCATCGAAGCGCTTTTCGTCCCTATCTCGAGGGATGGTAGGGTACGCTGCCTGCCTCGAGGTGGCTGTGGCCGCCTGAACCACCAGACTTTCAGAAGTGGGGTGTGTGGATAGGTAGCTGGGGTTACTACAGGATGGGCGGTATTTCTTAGTCAACGACATGTTGACCGCCGGAAGAGACTCTGGGGTGTTCCAAGCAGCATCCACCCTTTTCTGTAAGGCCATGTAAAAAGGCAACACTGGGTCAGTCAGGTCATCCTGATCGAATTCAACTGGAGGGCCAGACCATCCCAGGTACTCCGTAACCCTCGACATCAACCTCATATAGGAGGATTCAGCATGAGTCCCAGGCTATGGCCTGCCAAACTCCATCTCAGGAGATGTGTCCAGGCCACTGGCATCATGTAAAGATTGCCGCAGATCCGCAAGCTGACTGTCCTCCGAAAAGACCATGTCAGTAGCTTCAGGAGTGCTACCAGGAGCATCAAAAGGCTCCAACTCCACATCGGACCTCTCCTCATCCTCATAGATATCCTGTAGAACTCGTGAAAGAACTTCCTCCGAGGTACAGGAGCAGACCTGGAGTCAAGAGGAGGTCTCACAGTCTTAGACAGAGCCTTTCTCGAAGGTTCCACAGCTCTAGGGGCCTCCACCGACAAATTCAGACCGGCAGGCCCCGATGGCATCGAGGGCACCAACGGCTTCAGCGTCGACGTCAAGGGCAAGGCCCGACCACCGCACTTGATGGGCACGGCGCTAATGGCCTCAACACCTTTCTCGACACCTTTACAGACTTCGACGGTCTCATCGGGGATGAGGACCGTGACCTGGATCTGGCACATCTCTGGTGATCTACCAGAGCCTTGTCCGAACAGGACCTCGGTGGTTCCCAATGTTTACCGTGCCTACTGCCCAGGCCTGAAGGCGCGCAAGAGTCGGACCGGGACCGTTCCCTGCCGGCTTCAACTGAAGGCGCAGACGGGACAGTGCCCTGGGATTGAAAAATCTCCAGCATTTTCTCCCTGAATGCCTCCCACTCCTCCGGAGTAGAGGTCTTATTGGGGCAAGCCACTTATCTCACGCAGCCATCATCCGACGGGGAATGCGGCCGGTAACGCCGCTTCTGGGATTACCTCAACGAGGAGGAGTGGCGAGAACCACTCTGGGGCCGAGATCCCCTGGATTCCGTCCGATGGGGAGCGTCACCCCTCGAGTCATTGGTGGAAAGACCGGTAGACTTTTTGGATTTATGGGGTTTGAATACCTGACCTACCTGCAACTTCCCCTTATGCTCCCGCAAGGCCTTGGCAGTCAACGACTGACACTTCGAGCAGTCGTTCGTGTCGTTGCTCTCGCACAGACACCACAAGCAGATACGGTGCGGGTCCGTGATGCACATCTTGGACTTACAGTCCCTGCACTTTTTAAAGCCCAACCGCGGGGTTGGTGGGCTAGAAGAAGAAGACATCATCGAAGTAGATAACACGAGGCGCGCAGAGTTCTTGAAGCAAACACGTTTGTGGAAAAAACAGAACTGAGGCTACAGGCGCTGTGTGTCCTACTTATAACATCCAATGACATCACACTCGACGGAGGCTTTCGAGGGACATCGACCCAACGCCATCGACGCAGGGCGCCCTCTGCTGAAATATTTCCGAACACAACTGTGGACATTACATGTCAAAGATGGACATAGGATGGCCATAAAATGGACAAAGATAGGTTGGAGGACACAATCCATTCCAAATATCGGTACCTGGATAGCTCTGGGAGTAGCCAGGTGCCCCTTCTTATACTTGTGCTCTCAATTGACTGCACATTGCCCTTTGACTACACAGATATGAGGCTAATTGTTGTCCGAAGTGTACATATTGTATTTGTTTGCGTTCTGCTGCACATGTCAGTGTAAACAAAAGCAACAAACTATAATAAAATACCAATTCAAAAAGGAATTGGCAACAGTGAAATTCAAACTAAGCCCAATTTGCTGCTCCATTTTATGAAGAAGAGCATCTAGCCCACTTCACAACCAACGTCATGACTTTGAAGCCCCTTCAAGGATATATAAGCTCCAGCACTACTAGGCATGTCATCATGCGTCTCGGTGGTATCCACCAAACCTTTATACATGAGAGTACTTTCAATCCAGCACCACACCATGGAGATGTGCAGTTAGTTGTTCTTTAGGCCCATCAGAAACGGAACAACATGGTTACCGGAGGCCACTCAATGAGACAAATAGGGATGTAGCAAAGCTGAGGGTGCATCACACACCACGTTGGTGGATATTACAAATGTCAATGATAAGTCCTGTAATGTTGATTAAGACTATTGTTCTGTGAGACAGTGGGGCATTGGCCAGTATGTATGCCCTTCCTTACCAGTTTGGATAGTGAGGATTCACAGGATCTCATAACATTTCCCCAGAGGGGAGCCCTTGCCTGTGAGACTAGGGAGGTGAGCCTGCTATGCAACATTCCCCCTAGGGGTGGCGGTAAGCGGGACCTCACAGGGAGAGACTCCCCTCTTGGAGACAAGGACTCCTGTTCTGTCAAGGAACTCCCTAAGTTCCTCTATGAAGAACCATTGAAAACATCCTCCACAAGTTAAAGTTTGATATTGTATTGTCACACCAAATCAACATCAGATAAACAAACATGCTGAGGAGAAGAAGAGGATGCCAGAAATAAAGATTACCCAGTGGTTGTCAGCCACCCATACTGGGTCCAAGATTGAGTGAGTGAGGAAGCATGCTCACGAGAGAGACAAAGGAGTATGGTTCTACACTGGGAGGGACCAGTACTTCCCCTTTAATAAAGAAGAAGGACCAAACGTATGCTGTTGGTGGAACCTGGGAGGTTCAAAGGTGGCATGAATTAGAGACCAGAGAACCACAGAAAGTCCTCGGCCAAGAGGCTACCGTAAACCACAACGCAGAAGAAGCACAGACACATTCTGAGAGATACCAATCACTATCACGCCACACAATGGGCAAAAGGATCCCTCCACAAAGAAGCACTAGGGAGAGGAAGACTGTTGCTACACGAGGATCATAGGCCTGGCAATGGAAGACCCCAAACTTAAAATGGGTGCCACTAGTGTGCCATTTGCCTTTTGTGCCATACCACTTTGACCTGCATCATTGCAAAAAGCGCTGACAAAAGGTAGTTTACCGGAACTCAGGTGTGTCCGACACTGCAGCTAGCTGACCTTTGGGAGCACTATGGGTCCCAGATGTGGCCTTTGCTTGAGGAACCTTGATGATACCCTCCATAACATCCATGGGCAAGGAAAGCTCAACCAATCAGTTGGATTTAGCCATCTTGTGTGAGGGAGCCTTGAGTCAGAAGCTGACTTTGCCCCACGACTGGGAACCTCAGAAGAGCTGGGCTACCAGAAGAGTTAGGCCCTAACAGATGACCCGCGTGGTGGCACTGGTACCAGAAGAGTTTGCTACCAACAGCAAAGCCAATGTGTTTTGCTTTGCTATCTAAATTAGCCCCTTGATGGGGAGCCTTGGGGTTTTCCCCATTTACTGCAAGCACTGTGCATCTCTCTTCCAGGCCCAACAACCCTGTAAATAAGTTGCCAGCCCAAAGTGCCTTAAAAACAAGATTGCTTACCTTGTGCTTTCTCTCATCAAGTAATTCTTGGAAATAGGATGGGATGGGGCCAGAGACCCCAAGACCACTTCCTAGCACCAGTAATCTGACCAGTGTTCTAACAGAGATTGTGTTATGTGAGAAACCTGAGGGTGTCCTCACACCAAACTCTTTGGGATCCTCTGTTCAGGTGGCCAGGGAAGGGTCATCGCTTTTGGATCTCAACCCTGGGTGCGGATAAGCGAAGGAGAATCACCCAAGTTGAGGGTCTTTGGGAGGTAGAGAGAGGATACCTGATGGCGAGACACAATATCCCCCTTTCCCCAACAGTAATTTCACCTCCCCTCCCTTGGCCTTTATGGGCTATTGTCAGTCTTATTCCCTGGATCCCTGCAAAACCCTCTTTGGTACTGGGAGGAGGAAGAGAGGATTAGAGGCCTCTAGCTACCCGAGTCAGGTAGGTCCATTTAACAAGGACAGGCAAGGTCAGGTAATTAAGGGTGATTTGCAGTACCTGCAGACCCTTAATAATCAAACGGTGTATAACAAGTATGAGCAGAAGCAGCTTTGTGAGCAACAGGAGACTCACAGATGGAGGCAGCCATGGTGGTCTAGGAGGAGCCAAGATGTCCACAAGTCACCCAGAGGTCTTGCGGAACACAGAGGAGCTGGGAATTGTAGATTCCGTGAGCCTCACTATGCTGGCGAAAGCAAGTACCAGCATAGAAGAGCGAGGGCGAGCAAGTGAGGGTCACCGCCGTGAACGCCCGCTATCCGGGAGAGAGAGAGAGGGAAGCCCCACGAGTAATGGAAACTAGAGAGGGAAGGTGCTAACAAGTCAGGTTCCCCGCCGTGATCGTCCCACTTCCCGAGAGAGAGGGAAACCACGGGAGTCACGGAAGCCCAAGAGAGAAGGTGCGAACAAGTCAAGCTCACTGCCATGAGCGTCCCGCTTCCTGAGAGAGAGGGGAAAGCCGCAGGAGCCACAGGAGAACATTGAAAGGTAACGGGAGTGTCAGACCAACGCTCAGCTACTGAACTGTAACGAATCCTGGGAAAGTATAAAGTGAATACAGAAGTGAAGGAAATCACTGTATTGAATGGAATAACAGCAATTGAACATTTATTGAATACCAAACTAAGTAAAAGCAATACATTTAACACGTTATGCCAAGTTTTGAATAGTGTGCCACTTCTTGAAAGCCTGAAGGATAAATGAGGAAAGAAGCCTGAAGGTTTTACTTTGAGCTTGAATGTGCCAACGGTGCTGGTGAGTACATCCAGTGAAACGTTAGTAAGGTTTGGCAAGAAGCGCTGGCGCAGCCCACACAACCAAAACGGTCTCCTGCTATTTTCTTGCCAAAGGAACACCCCAAGAAACCTTTGAATTTGTAAGCCATTGAACATCAGTTGGGTGGAAACCTGTGGTTGTGTGACCCATGAAGGGTGGACTATGTGGTCTGACGACTGCACCTTAACCTTTGGCTTTCCATATGACAACTTTGCTACTATCAAGATCTAAATTGTATTGTATTGTTTATTTATTTATAGAGCGCACCTGGCCGTTAAGCAACTGGGTGCTTGCAAAAAATAAAATCTTGGGTTACAGGTATATAAATGTGTTACATTTCTTCTGTTACAGGATCATATATCAAGCATTTCTTATGTTACAATGTCAGATGACTTACTTATAGGATATGTTACAGTTTCAAGTATTTTACAGTAAATGTACAGAGTATTTGGTACAGTTGAGGCATTTAGCAGTTGTTGGTGTGAAGCCACAGTTTGACGTTAGCTTTGAACACATAGAAGGAGGGGGTGGCTCTGAGTACGTCAGGGATGGAGTTCCAGAGCTGAGCTGCAAGAACTGGCAAGCTGGACCCACCAGTTCTTTTCAGTTTGAAGTTGGGGATTTTGATGCTGTTAGAGCGGGCCTTTCTGATGGGTCGTCCGGATGTGTGCTTTGTGAATTTTTCTGTGAGGTATGCAGGTGCTTTGTTGTTCAGACAATTGTGTGTAATGTTCAGAGTTTTAAATTTGATACGGTCATTGATGGTCAGCCAGTTGACGGTTCTTCTATGGACAGATGTGTTGCCCTTTGGGGATGCCTAAGGCTGTTCTAAGGGCATTGTTCTGCAGGGTTTGGAGTTTGTTGATGTTATGTTTACTAGTGCCTAGATACAGTGCATTACAGTAGTCTAATTTGGATAGGATGAGGGCTCGCGCTATGGTCATGCAGCTGTCTGTGGAGAGGTATGGTTTACATGGGTGAATTAGTTTACAGGTGTAGTTAGTTGCTGAGGCTGTGGCATTTACTTGCTTGTCGAGGGTAAGAGCTGAGTCTAGGTAGAATCCTAGGGTTTTGACTTCATTGGCTACCTTTATTTTGATACCATCAATCGTGATAGAGTTGTACAGATGGGGTAATTTGTTAAGTTTACTAGTAGATCCGATGATTAATAGCTCGGTCTTGTCGTCGTTAAGACATAGGCCGTGTGTGGCCATCCAGGTTTGGATGATTTGGTAAATTTTATTTATGAGGCTGGTGTCTTTATCATAGTCCCCCTGGATTGGGATAAGGATCTGTGTATCATCAGCATAGTTGGTATATGAGACCCCTAGTTTGTCCAATATGTCAAAGAGAGTGTCAGGGCTGGAGTCATTGGCAGTGTTGTGGGGGGCCTGGGAGGAGTGAAGGAGGCTTTGGGTGGTGCAAGCAGCTTGTCCAGGCGTGTTCTCCATCCTTTTTTCAGGAAGAAGGCCCGAGGATGGAGAACCGCCCGGAAACTACATCTCCCAGCAGGCCGTGTGCTTCACAGACCTGCTGGGAGCAACAGGACCACACGCGCGCTACTGCGCATGCGCGAGCCGCGCCCAAGAAGCACCGCTCGCAATCCTGGTCACCGGCATGAGAGGACGTGTTCTTCCCGAGCTCCAGGAGGCACGCCTACGCGGGGCACCGCCCGCCTGCTACACCCCCGGCCCCGCGTACATGAAAAGCTAAGTACACGTTTAACCTAGAGCAAGCAGTATTATTCTGTTGGAGGGAGACACGCTACGCGCTGCAAGATCTAAGTTCCTAGGCTGAATCGAAGCACGGGAAACTTGATTGCTAGTTGCATGCAGAGCATGAATTCTAACCCCAAGTTGGAGTGGGCTAGGCGGTGAAGTAACCGCACTACTAAACAAACTT
The DNA here is from genome assembly GCF_040938575.1 of Ambystoma mexicanum. Taxonomy (NCBI): domain Eukaryota; kingdom Metazoa; phylum Chordata; class Amphibia; order Caudata; family Ambystomatidae; genus Ambystoma; species Ambystoma mexicanum. The sequence goes on along the minus strand of NC_090923.1, from coordinate 747,474,569 downwards.
ACACCCCGCAGGGAACGTTCTAAAGGAACGACTTTTCGCACGCACGTGCATTGACTTTGTTTTACTATTCACAGCCTGTAGTTGAATCGGATCCGGTGAGACGTATCACAGCCCGTCAACTCGGAAAGGCCAAAGGACCTCGAACTCATGCAGAAGCCAGAGCTAAGTGTTTAGCACTTTGTTTGCATGTTATTGTTTGTTGCCAACACATGGGTAAATGTGGGGTACTTGTGATTTGCATATCATTCATGATATATTGGGCAAACGATGTGAAACCAAACGTGACACCAGAACAAATGGTGATTATTGGTTAGAGGCTCCAATACAAAAGCCTTCCAAGGAATAATCTCTGAGCTGAATGTGTGTTACCAGGATGTGAAGTATGAGAGGGCGGCGTACCTTCAAATGATTACCTGCAAGATCGGCACAGGAGTCGAGGAGTACGTTACCCTATTTTCCCCCTACCCATCCACTGTATTTTCCTGAACCTCTTTCCGGTCATCCTGAACTCCCTCTACCTATCCACTCAACGGACCCTAACCCTCTTTCCCCAGAGGGTTGCGGAGGCCTGTGGTGTCTATTTCCGAGGTGCCAAAACCCAATGGGAATGGAGGCGTTTGTGCTGCTTCTGCGCCTGTCAAGAGGAGTGAGGATCTGACAGAATTGCGAGCCCACGTATCTTCTGGTGCCCAGGCAGCACAATCATGGCAGACGTAGTAGCCCTTCTCCAAGACTCGAAAGCCGAATTGGCGGCAACCAGGCAAGATTACCAGAAACTAGCAGGCCAAGTTCACACTCCGACTATCCAGACCCAGGCCCAAGCAACGCCTTTGCCTAGACAACCTCCACCAACTCCAGTACAAGTACAGGTAGCCACGGAGCCAACTTTGCCACTTGCTGCCCCTGAGAGGTATCATGGGGACCCACAGAACTTTGACCAGTTCATCATGCAGTGCCAATTACATTTTTTGACCAAACCCGTAGTGTTCAGAACTGCTCAATCTCGTACCGCATTTGTGATATCCTACCTGACAGGAGATGCAGCTTCATGGGCGACACCTTTGGTGCGCAAGGACGATGCCTTGTTGTACAGTTGGGATACATTCTTAGAAGAGTTTGGTAAAATATTCAACCGCAGGGCGGCGACCTTGCTTAAGGATCGGGAGTTGCTGCAGCTTCGACAAGGAAGCAAGGATTTGGTGACGTATGTGACAGCCTTTAATCGGTTGGCAGTAGAGACCAACTGGCCTCAGGAGAAAAGAATGGCCCTGTTTTATCAGGGTCTAAGAGAGGAGCTGAAGGATTTAGTGGCACAAGTCGACCCCCAGCCTGAAGACTGTTCTACCATGATCGATTTGGCACTACGATTAGACCAGAGACAAAGTGAACGTCGCCAGGACCGTCGTAAATGGGACAATAAACCTATGGTCCGGCTAGATCAACAAAAGACCAGCAAGGCGTCGGAAAAAGGAACCGAAGAACCGATGCAGATCGGAACTGTACGAGGCCCTTTGACTAAAGAGGAGAAGGAGAGAAGAAGAAGAGACAAATTATGTCTCTATTGTGGTAAATCGGGCCACTTTGTCCGAGAATGTACAACTAAACCGCCCATCAAAGGAATCTCGTCGGGAAACGCGGCAGCTCGTCCATGAAGGGGGTGAGGGCGAGCAAATCTGAAGATACCCCAAAGATGCTAGCAAACGCACATCATACTCCGTCTGTTCACATAATGCTGGCCGGTCATCTAAATGTGCTGGGAAAACGTATACCAGTGTCGCTGATGGTCGACTCGGGGGCCACGGGTAACTTCGTGGATGACCAAGTAGCGAGAAGATTAGGACTTCCATTGAGAACTAAGAAACAACCAGAACCAGTAAAGTCAGTGGACGGATCACCATTGGTTTCAGGCCCAATCACCCAACACACGCAACCCATGGAGCTCGAGTGCGGAAAAAGACATCGAGAGAGCATCGATTTCGATGTGATCACGGCACCTCAATTTGGGTTCATTTTGGGCTTAGCGTGGTTACGACTCCATAACCCAGTCGTGGATTGGGTCACAGGAACGTTACAGTTCTCCTCGAAGTATTCCAGACTAGTTGTAGCGTGGAGGAAAGTTGTCCCCATTTCGTAGGAGGCAGTATTGATGTAGTTCTACCAGAGGAATATGAGGAGTATCGGGATGTCTTCAGTAAGGTGGCCGCTGAGACCCTACCGCAACACAGGCCTTTTGATTGTCGCATAGACTTGGAAGCGGGTGCGGTGCTACCTTGTAGTAGGATTTATGCACTCACCGAAGCCGAGAACGAGCACCTGAAGGAGTACATCGAAACCAACCTGGCAAACGGTTTCATACGGCATTCAACATCCCCTGTATCCTCTCCTTTGTTCTTCATACCAAAAAAAAACAGAGACCTAAGAACTTGTATCGATTACAGGGCGATCAATCGCATCACCATCAAGAACCGTTACCCACTGCCTTTGATGCCCGTGTTATTAGACCAGGTACGGGGATCCACTATATACACGAAGTGGATTTGCGGGGCGCGTATCATTTAGTGCGCGTCAGAGAGGGCGACGAATGGAAAACGGCCTTTAGGACCAAGTTCGGCCTGTACGAATACCAGGTCATGCCCTTTGGGCTCTGTAATGCCCCTGCAGCATTTCAACACTTCTTAGATGAGGTGTTACGGGGTTATCTAGATGTTTTGCCATTGTATACATCGACGACATCCTAATCTATTCTCACAATGCTGCGGAACATCAGGGTCATGTGAAGGCTGTTCTACAGAGGTTGCGTGAACATAAGCTGTATGCGAAACTTGAGAAATGCCAATTTCACCAAACCACAGTTGAGTTTTTAGGATTTATCTCATCACCTCAAGGAGTCACTATGGATCAAAAGAAAGTGCAGGCCATTGTAAACTGGCCCTCCCCAAGTTCTGTGAAAGATGTGCAAACAGTATTGGGATTTGCCAATTTCTATCGCCGGTTTATCGAAGGGTTCGCTAAAAAGGTACAACCCATCACTCAGTTGTTGGTAAAAGGTCTTCCTTTCCAGTGGAACGAAAAGGCCGACGCAAGTTTCCAAGCCTTGAAAGAAGCATTTGTGACAGCGCCTGTCCTGCAGCATCCAGACCCTGCTAAGCCTTACATCATAGAAACTGACGCATCCAGTTATGCGGTGGGTGCTATCCTGTCGCAGCGAGACAATACTGGACAATTACATCCAGTTGCTTATTATTCACGAACATTACTACCAGCTGAACAAAATTACGTGATAGCAGATAAGAAGTTGTTAGCTATTAAAGTAGCCTTTGACGAGTGGCGTCATTATCTCATCTGAGCTCGCCATCCAATCACCATCTATACAGATCATCGAAATTTACAATTCTTGAAATCCGCCAGAGCCCTTAGTCCGAGACAACTTAGATGGGCTATGCAGTTCTCAGAATATGACTTCGTCGTCACATATCGACCTGGAGTGGAAAATCGGAAGGCGGATATAATATCTCGGTATCCAGAGTCAAATTCACTTCTGTCAAAAGACTTGGAAGAGCCAAAACCGATTGTGGACCCAATCTGCGTAGTGGGAAGTGTGGTGGTGGACATCATATTTGAAAAGATTCGGAAAGCAATGTCTGCACAGGATCTGGTACGATGGGCTAGTGGAAGTCAAGAACAGACCATCAAGGAAGGATTAGCATTTTACAAGTCTGCACTGTACTTGCCTACTATACCGCTCCGACAACAAGCTATTAAGTGGTGCCATGACTCCCCTTTCGTGGGTCATCCTGGAGCATTGAAAACCAAGGAGCTACTCAAACACCATTTCTGGTGGCCTAGTTTACAAAAGGACGTGCACCAATACATATCAGGATGTGAAACTTGTTTGAGAAATAAGACCGAACACAGGAAACCTGCGGGTACAATGCAACACCTTCCAACCCTTCAAGCACCGTGGCATACAGTGTCTTTGGATTTAATTGTTGATCTGCCACCCAGTCAAGGATTTTCAGCTATCCTGGTTGTGGTGGATTATTTAACCAAGATGGCTCATTTTATACCATGTAAGGGCACTCCAACTGCCAGCTCAATAGCGAACTTATTTCTACAACATGTGGTACGACTCCACTGCCTACCTTATGGGATAGTTTCAGATCGGGGACCCCAGTTCACTTCACGATTCTGGAAAGCGTTTTGCAAAACTGTAGGAATTGAGATTCGGTTATCTACCAGCTACCACCCTGAAACCGATGGTCAAACCGAGAGATTAAACCAAACTTTGGAACAGTATTTGCGGTGCCTAACACAAGGAAAAGAAAACGAATGGGCAGAAGTGATTTGGCTGGCCGAATTAGCTTACAACAACGCAGTACACGCATCAACCAAGGTTACCCCGTTTTATTGTGCCTACGGCTATCATCCCCGATTTCAACCTGTGCCTCAGGAATCAATACCCGAGATACCCGCAGTCTGTGAGAGGCAGAAACAGTTGGAGAACATCTGGCGAATTGCACAGCACAACCTAAATCTGGTCAAAGCAGCTTATAAACATCATGCAGACAAGAAAAGAAGACCAGGTCCACAATATCAGGTGGGGGATCGGGTGTGGCTTTCAACGCGCAATTTGCATTTACAAGGGTCTCGCAAGTTCTGCCCCCGTTACATTGGTCCATTCCCAATTGAGGCTTTGGTGGGTCCTGTGGCAGTGAAACTAATCCTACCCTCATCCATGAAGATACACCCAGTGTTTCACATCTCTTTGATAAAACCAGCCCCAGCCTCCATAAGATCCAAAAGACCCTCACCTATCCTAATAAATGGCGTCCCAGAATACGAAGTGCATGATATCCTGGATTCACGCCGGAGACAGGGGTCCCTATGGTATTTGGTGGACTGGAAAGGGTACGGCCCAGAAGATCGCTCTTGGGAGCCCGCAGGTAACATTCATGCTCCTCGACTCCTCCGCCAGTTTCATCTGTTAAATCCCGCTAAACCAGGGCCTGCTGGAGGGAGGGGGAGTACTGTCAGGGCTGGAGTCATTGGCAGTGTTGTGGGGGGCCTGGGAGGAGTTAAGGAGGCTTTGGGTGGTGCCAGCAGCTTGTCCAGGCGTGTTCTCCATCCTTTTTTCAGAAAGAAGGCCCGAGGATGGAGAACCGCCCGGAAACTACATCTCCCAGCAGGCCTTGTGCTTCACAGACCTGCTGGGAGCAACAGGACCACACGCGCGCTACTGCGCATGTGCGAGCCGCGCCCAAAAAGCACCGCTCGCAATCCTGGTCACCGGCATGAGAGGACGTGTTCTTCCCGAGCTCCAGGAGGCACGCCTACGCGGGGCACCGCCCGCCTGCTACACCCCCGGCCCCGCGTACATGAAAAGCTAAGTACACGTTTAACCTAGAGCAAGCAGTATTATTCTGTTGGAGGGAGACACGCTACGCGCTGCAAGATCTAAGTTCCTAGGCTGAATCGAAGCACAGGAAACTTGATTGCTAGTTGCATGCAGAGCATGAATACTAACCCCAAGTTGGAGTGGGCTAGGCGGTGAAGTAACCGCACTACTAAACAAACTTAAACCCCGCAGGGAACGTTCTAAAGGAACAACTTTGCATTGACTTCGTTTTACTATTCACAGCCTGTAGTTGAATCGGATCCGGTGAGACGTATCACAGCCCGTCAACTCGGAAAGGCCAAAGGACCTCGAACTCACGCAGAAGCCAGAGCTAAGTGTTTAGCACTTTGTTTGCATGTTATTGTTTGTTGTCAACACATGGGTAAATGTGGGTTACTTGTGATTTGCATATCATTCATGATATATTGGGCAAGCAATGTGAAACCAAACGTGACACCAGAACAAATGGTGATTATTGGTTAGAGGCTCCAATACAAAAGCCTTCCAAGGAATAATCTCTGAGCTGAATGTGTGGTACCAGGATGTGACGTATGAGAGGGCGGTGTACCTTCAAATGATTACCTGCAAGATCGGCACAGGAGTCGAGGAGTACATTACCCTATTTTCCCCCTACCCATCCACTGTATTTTCCTGAACCTCTTTCCGGTCATCCTGAACTCCCTCTACCTATCCACTCAACGGACCCTAACCCTCTTTCCCCAGAGGGTTGCGGAGGCCTGTGGTGTCTATTTCCCAGGTGCCAAAACCCAATGGGAAGGGAGGCGTTTGTGCTGCTTCTGCGCCTGTCAAGAGGAGTGAGGATCTGACAGAGAGGTTTTGTAAAAATATTGTACAAAGTGGGGGAAACACATGATCCTTGAGGGACTCCACAGGTGATGGGGACTGGGTCCGCTTCTGATGTAGGTGAAAAGACTCTTATGGTTCTCTGGTCCAGGAATGGTTTATCCACGCCGTAGCTTTTATGGAGAAGTTGGCCGCCGATCTTAGGTGATTGCAAAGTACCTTTTGGTCTACCAGGTCGAAGGCGGCTGATAGGTCTACGAGTAGGAGAATAGAGATATTTGGCTTCTGGTTGCGCGACCTGTGATGGGTGGACTGTGTGGTCCGACAACTGCGCCTAGACCAGGGGTCACAAAAGGGACTGACAAGAGGTGCTATACTAACCAAAGGAGGGTCACGTGGACCCTATGTTTGTCTGAGAACTGGTGAAGCAAGAGAATGAATCTTGGAGAAGGGAACCCCGAGGGGTAGAGTTTGGGCAAGTTATGTCTTGGGGAAGGGAATCCTGAGGCAACAATGTTGTGTGAACATTTGTATTGCATTTGAACTTGGGGAAGGGAAACCCCTAATATGCTGTTTTGGTGGCAAATTGTGACATTTTCTAGCCTACGAAAAAGGTGGCTTCAGAGTTGGAGCAGCCCAAGATGAAAAGAAGCTATATTGGAACTGTGTTGTGTTCTGATTTGTGAACTTTAATTTCATGGATATTTGAATTGACACTCTTTGAACATTTTTGTCTTGGAACTCTGATTTTGGTTGAGAACATTCCCCCTCTAGTTTGTTGTAGTTGTGAGGACAGCATAGGGTTTTATTACACAGACAAAGGTTTAGCTTTTGGACTTCCTGACAGACTTTCCTTAGTTTAAGTTAGGCTGGGAAACACCGCCATAGCATAGGGTTAGTTAGGCATTATACCAACCTTAATATAAATAAAGTTGTTGAACTACAGTTTTGTTGTTAGTGTCATCTCTCTTGGTACCATATCTGTCTCACAGTTGCAACACAAACATATTACAAAAATTATCAAGCCCAAGACACAAATCCAGGTGGGTCTGTGATCAAGAAAACGTGGTCACTAGGAGGATAAGACAAGCTCCCCTCACCCCTTCATAGGCAGGGCGTGCCCGATACTGAAATCCCAGGGAGAAAGGGTAAAAGAGCAATACAAAAAGTATCGTAACAAACAAATGAAAAAAAAGTGTGAGAATTCCCACTGTGCTCCACACGTCCCGTCCTGACCACAGGGGGGAAAGGATTGAAAGGCGAATCCTGGGGGCAGTGCTTGCAGAGACAGGCCATTACTGTGCATGCATATAAACAAAAAGGACTAAAGATTTGCGTTGTTCCATCCCTGTGTGAGAGAATGTCCCAGAGGTATGAAGGAAGGACGCAAGGCATAGGAGTACTAGTCACTACACTGTTTGTTCAATCAGGAAGTTGGAGGACTCAAAGAGGTGCAGGAACTGTTATGGAATCAAAGTTTCAAAGTGTTTTTCAATCTTGTCCGCACCTTCCTTCATTGACGAAAAATATGTGCCACGTCGTATGTGTTTGCCAGACTCCTGGGGTGTTGAGATACTGATACCAGATGCCTGTGCCTGCTTCCCAGTACGAAACATCCTCCTAGGCTGAATTGCAGTAGCATGACCAGCAGTGAGTGTCCAATGGAGGCAAGAAGGCTGGGTGTCTTCCCAGTAGCCTCAATATAGTGTTTCCCCTCTGGTGTGTGCACTTGGACCCCTCTACCTTCTCAGGATCTATAGGATAGTGAAGGAACACTTTTGTAGGCCTCTGTGTTCTTAATCCCCACAACTCAACAAACCAGGCGCTGCTCCTAGTGTGCCATGTGCCTGCGCTTGTGGTAGTGTAGTCTCCTGGCTTGTGATGACGTTCTCCTCTCTCACACTTTAGACATCACCTGGCAGGTCCCCAGATCTTGTCCAGCAACGATCTGGAGGCCGCTCAAGTTGACAGGGAGGCATAGAAGAGTTAATTTGTACTCCACTGGGAGAGCATGCACAATACTGGGGTTAGCAGCACCCAGGTCCGTTCTTGCGCAACAGGGGTGTGTGATGCAAAGTGAATGTCCCAGTGTCTGTGGTTCGGAGTTCACTCACCCCTTCTGCTTTCTTGTCGGAGAAGCGTAATTACAGAGCTCAGGGACGGGAGAGCGGCAGCAGAGGAAGAGTGCTGAAAACAGATCATTCAACTGTCCCTGGTGTCGTCCTTTTCCTCCCTCTTTCTTCCCACTGTAATCATCTTCTTTCTGCACGACTTCCTTCCCTTTATTCCATGGACCTTCCAGGTGGTCTTCCTGTTCTTTAGGGTGGGTCTGAAAACAGGACTAGCTGCGAAGTGGTTCCAGCCAGGTTTCCTTGAATGTCGGGAACGTGTTTCTGGGTGTGGGAGCCTTAAATAGGCTTTCTTGCGTAATCACGTGAGAGGTGCGTAATCTCACAGGATTTGCTTATAAAATCACAGACGTCCCTACAGAAGAACCCCTGGTTTCCTGACCTCCATTGCCTTACTAAGGATACCCAGGTGTCCCAGCCTGCCTGCAAGTGTGCTGTGCTTCCTGCATGTTTCATGATGGCTATGACAATATGTATATTCATTTGGCAAAATCTCCTCTCAAGGTTGTGAGCTTTTCTGGTAGTTTGTTTTACTTTTTGCCTCAGGTGCCTGATAAGTTTATCAAACCTCACAGTTTGATCTTCCACATCCCAACTCTCTTTTTTAGTTAACATGTTCCATCTTTTAGCTTTCCTAACTGAATTTGAATGTTGCCCACTCTACAGATCAAGGAATTATATAGCACAGTTGTGGTAACATGCTTGGTGCAAGGTCTGAGGGTAACCAGGACTTCTGGAGGAGTAGTTTGGGCTTCATGTACCTCTCACCTGGCTCATTTTCCCTTTGGACATGGGATTCACATTTGATGCTTTATAGGCATACTTCTGAAGTCGGAGTTTTCCAAAACTATATTGCTTCCTAGATTGTGTCAGTGTGCTCCTAACTTCAAGAGTACCATAATGGAGGATCACAAGCATGTGTTCATCCATCTCTCGTTAGGGTTAACAAATAGCAATATTATGATTAGGCAAGAGTGTCCGGGATACCCAAATGAGTTATATACTTGACCACTTCTATATTCATAGAAGGGCAGAAGAAGATCCCTCTAGTTCTCAAACTCAATGCTTCCTACACTGTGATGCAACTTCAATGTGGAGCTCTGGTCCACCAGTGTAGAAGCCACAGCAGCCAGTTGATTCTGGATAGCAACCTGGGACAAACCCGAAGAAACAGCAGAAATGGTAGGTCTGAGACAGGCATGGTATCAAGAGAGACACATACACAAAGGCAATAGTTTGAAAACCTTTATCATCAAACTGTGTGGGGTCGGTGTAATGCCTACCTGGCCCTAACTCGAAGAGGAGCGTTCCCTCAACTGATGCTTCTAAGAGCCGCCAATGTCCGTAAGTCCAAAACCAAAGTTCGTCTGTGTCCAAACCTATGCTTGCTGTCACTCTTAAATCAAATGTGATAGGCGTCTTCTTAAAGGAAAAATGGTGATTCAAAAAGGAAATGTAAACCACAGCTAGTTTCAGCTAGTCTTACCCATAGGTCTAGTTCTGCCAGTTCACAAAGTAATTCAATTCAACAGGGGTGCCCTTGGAATCTTCCACATAGGGCTCTTGCAGCAAGTGAACAACGTTCACAATCTCTCTGGGTCTCTTGGGGATCTCTTCCTCAAGCTTTGATCCTTCCAGTTTCAAGCACAAAGAAACCGTTCCTGTTAGGCCTCTCAGGGTACCTTTCCCCAAGTCTAGGCCTCTCTTCATAAAGTTCAAAAATAACTTGAGTGGGCCTTTTAGGGTTTCCTTCCCCAAGCCTAGGCCCCTCTTTACGCAGTTCAACAAACAAACAAAAAGTTCATCTTGTCAGGATGTACCTTTGACTGTACAGATGTTTCATGGGGGTAGTATCAGAGACTTTCGAGAATGCCGGGTTCTTTGCTCTTCCCAGGCGTGACCACTCTGACCTTTAAGCCCTCTCCTTATTCTCAGACACCTCTTCTTCTGTACATGTTCCAGTGTGACCTTTTTCCTCATTATTGTGCTTCATGCACACCTTTTTCTATCGTGCACACTTGCACCTTTCTACGTTTCTGTGCCTCTTGCATACTTCTTACTTTCCACCTTCCTGTGCCTCTTGCAGACTTCTCTTTGCTTTTTGCTGTGCTCTCTTGCACCTTAATTTTCTCACTTACATGCCTCTTGCACTTTGCATTTACTTTGTGTCGCTTGCACCCACTGTCTCACTTTTGGGTCACTTGCACTCCTCTCTTGGCTTTGCTCTCTTCCTCCTGTTTCTTTACTGTCTTTCTCAGTTTAAGGTCACTTGCACCCACTCTTGGCCGTTACCTTGCCTCCAGCGCACTTACTTTGTCTCTCTTTATTTCCACACCTCTAGCAGCCTTTTCTGTACTCAGCTTTGCTTTTCTTCCTGCTTTTGAGCTTTCGCTTGCTCTGCATTGCTTTCGTTTTCTTCGGTTTGCCTTTTCTTGCTTCGCCTTGCTTATTCCTGCTTTCACTCACCAGGCTGTTCATCTTTGTCAACTCTCTTGCTCCAGCCACCCGCACGCTACTGAGTTTCTTTCTGGCTCACGAAACACCAATAGCAGCGCAGTGCCAGCGAGCAGGTAAAGGGGTTCTTGGTTGGAGGTCAGAGTCTCAACACCTGCCCCTCGGATACCCCTCGGACCAGCACACATCATAGGGGAACGAGTACTGGTCTGAATAAGGCCAACATACTGCCTTCCGTCCACTCCGGCTTCCTGGAGACACGGCTCCCTCGCCTCGCTGCAACGCCTTACACTCTCCGGGCCAGCGTCTCAGCATCCTGCACTCCGGTCCTTCTGGGCTCCTCTGGTCCAGCCAGCATCCCGAGCTCGCTATCGGACTTTGCCAGAACCACCCTTTTCATATTGCAGTCAATTGGAGTGAGCTGGGCACAATTGGGGAAATGTGCCTGACCTACTATTAGTGGGACAATTCAAAGGTGTTAGATGGTAAGCCTCTCTTTGTATCCCTATGTTATGTCTCTGGGTAATCTTCATTGCTCCCACTCGCCTCTTCCTCATCCCAGTGTATACTGGAATTCAGGAGGGGGAAACTGGACAAGACCAATGAGAGTTCTTACAGGTTGAAGGGTAATACGGTGGTTTAAATTAGAGAGCAGGGGAACAGCCAGCTTGATTTTTATATAACCGGGACAATTCCCTTTTCCCCCCATTATATCCTTCATGACTGGCAATTTGGAATGGTTGGACGAATAAGTCCCTTGACGAGTTGGAGAAGGATCCGTTATATAAGGCATTTATAACACGCCTGTGCACAAATATTAATTTATTTGATTGGTTTTTTATAACGCGCCTAATACCGTACCGAGTTGATTTTCTAAGCGCGGATCTGGGATTCGAACCTTTGTTGCTCTGCATGGTCTTGCTTCCAAGACCAGCACGTTGCCACTGTGCTATCCTCCGTTCTCAAGTGTTTCTAGGTGTGTAAAACAAAGAAGGGGAAACAGGATGGCAAAACAACAATCTTACTAGGCCTTGTGTCATTCAGATCATGCATGTGCGGGGAAAAGGGAGGGGAGACGTGCCAGGCGGTGGGGGAGGGTAGAAATACAGGTAATTCAATAAGTGCTGCCACAGGGTGGCTCGTAATTGCAGAGAGAAGGGACTGTAGGGTTGCAGATACAGACCCTTAAGTGCTGGGGAGCCTGGAGGCAGTGCAAGGGCAACTGGACATTTAGGAGCCTGGGTCTGAGTTCAGTGGGTGGCCAGGTGACCAGTGCGCGAAGCAGGGACATCAGCTGTGGAGAGGAAGAGAGAAAACGGAAGCAAAAAGGAATGCCTTGAGTTGCTTCTGGAACCAGAGGTGGTTCTGCTCAAGTTTGAGAGAGGCAGGGGGCTGTTCCAGAGGGAGGCCCCAGCAGAGGAAAGAGATCTGCCACCCACTCTCTGCTTGGAGAAGTGTCTGACCCTCAGAGTTGGAGGTGGATGAGCAGAGAGCTCGAGAAGGAAGAAGTTTAGGAAGAGAAAGTTGGAGGTACTGCAGTCCCACGCCCCAGAAAGCCTTGTGGATGTTGCAAAGGGTCTTCAACTTGATCCTTGCAGCCACAGGGAGCCAGTGGAGAGAGTTCAAAGGTGGAGAGATACGATCCCTGGGCTTGAGGACAAGAACAAGTGTCACAGTCCTTTTCTGGATAAGTTGTAAATGTTGAAGTGTAGAGACGGGCATATTTAGAAAGATGCTGTTGCTGCAGTCCAGCCCACAGAGGACCAGGGCTCTGGAGACAATGAGCTTCCGGAGGAAAGTGAGAAAAGGCAGAATACCTCTGAGGAGGTGCAGCTGATAGTGTGACTTCTTAGAGACGTCAGATGTGAGGAGAGAAGGAGAGGGTGGAGTCGAAGATGGCCGTCATGATTCCTGCCCCTCATGTCCCCAGCCCTCCTAGATGTCAGGCTAGAGCCAGGCCACAATCACCTACATGGCCCTCAAGGGCCTCTGCATCCCTCCAAAGACCCACTTGGAGTCAGACTTGGCACTTGTGGCACCAGACTCACTCACTCCCATAGGATAACATTGGGGATTGGACTTGTGCATTGATGGGGACAAGATGGATGCCCCCACATATTTCGGTTCCCAGAACTGCACGTGCAGTCTAGTCTTTTGGGTGTGGTTCAGCCCAGAGACACCTGGGATACCCAAAAACTATTTAAGCGACGCCCAGGCTGAGAAACATACTTTGTGTTTTCTGCACCTGCAGCGTGACACTCACCGTGTTCGGATCGGTCTCCAGTAGGCCTGCATCTTTCTTCTGCGCGCAACTCCTGCAAGATCAATAACACCATTAGGAACAGCCTTACCTTGCGGCGCTTCTGCCCATCATTCATCGCTCCTTCTGTTCTGCGGGCATCTTCGGCGGTGTCATTCCCATCCCGGCACGCTGCTTCCTAAGGAAAAGGGAAAAGAACAGAAAAAAAGGCATTCGTACGCATTCAGCAAATCTTTGCTTATTTTTAAAGACTGTACGAGCTTCAAACGCTTACTTGAATCCCAGCCGCTCCGGGGGAACTCTATCTCCGGTACTTCTCATCCATCTGCAAGAGGGAAAAGACACTGCAGTTTAGCGTGGAAACATCTAGTGGTGCCGCATACCGCGCTTACTCACCGCATTTCTTCTTCATAACCGGCATCCACGCTGAAAACGTTGCGGCACCTAAAAGACACAGAAAAAGAACTCAGTTCAATACAAACACGAAAGGGTCGCATCGCGTTCTCACTCACCTTCATCGCTACTCATCTCAGCAGCACGTCGCCATCCCCGGATGCCGGCCATCATCTAAGGAAGGAAAGGAACGAAGTTAGGAACTGTTCAAAGACTCATTATACTTACCTGTCGGACTCTTGTCAGTGTAGTAACTAGGCAGCAACGAGCCCGCATCAATCAACGCGCCCCTGCACTGAAAGCAGGACGGAGAGCACCCTTTCCAAGAAAACAAGGTGAGCTGTGGATCAAAGGGAAGGGTTGGTCCCCGGGGGAAGAAGGGGTTCAAGCACACAGAGACAATAGGGAGTTAAACTCTACCAATCCTGTGTTTTTTGGCTCAGTCTCCAGTCGAGTAGGGAAGGGTTCGAGGTCGTAAGAGGTCAGAACAGGCTGAGTGATGTCCCCGTGGATACCAGGTGAGTATTACAATGACACCAAGGTTCTTAGCATCACGAGAAGGAGCAGGAAGAGGGCCCAGAGTGAGCGGCCAGAGAGAAAGAGGAAAGGAGGGAGCAGGTGTCCTGATGAGGATGATCTCGGTCTTACTGGCATTAAGGTAGAGATCATTGGCAGCATACCATTCCTGAATTGCGGCCAGACAGTCTGGTATGAGAGAAGGAGCAGAGGTGGCTGAGGGGTGCCTGAAGGAGCGCTGGGTGTCATCTGCATAACACTGAAATTTAGAGTAGAATGTAGCGATGCAGTGGGCAAGAGGTACCAGGAAGTGGTTGAAAAGCCAGGCAGAAAGGTTAGACCCCTGGGGAACACCACAAGTAGAGAGAGATGGAAGAGAGGAAACACCCCAGTTGGACCTGGGCGGGTCGGTCTGTGAGAAAGTAGGATAACCAGGCCAGGGCCTGACCAGTGATACCCAGGTTGTCACGGAGGGGATTGAGTAGGATGGCATGGTTGACCATGTCAAAAGCAGAGGATAGATTGAGGAGAATGAGGACAAAAGGAAGAGTCAAGATTAGAGAGCACGTCTTCACTGGTGTTCAGGAGAGCAGTTTCCGTGCTTCTGGCAGCTCTGAAGCCAGACTGGTGGTCGTTGAGACATCCAAAAGATTCAGTATGCAGATTAAGCTGTGTTGGGGATGTGAAAAAGATTTGGCTTATAGGTTTTGCACAGAGGTTGCACACGCCGTTCACAAAGGCATCACAGGAATAAGGTTACTGTTCAAACCGATCCACAAACAAAAAGAATCAGCTGAAGGGCTGCACCTGCTCACGATAAGGAGGCACGTGAAGTTACGACATGTGCATGCATGGCCGCAGGATGCTCAGGACTTTGATGAACACCTTTGAGAATTGGTAACTGTTTCCGCCACCAGAGTGCACATTAAATGAAATAGGAGAGAACAGGATATCATTGCCACTCACTTTTGCATGAAACGGGTGTTCCAGAACCTTTCCTTCAGCATCCTAAAGCAGAGTCGAGAACATAAGCCAAGTCTGCATCCTCATGCTAACAGTGGATTAAAACATCAGCATTGCCACCATATTTTACCACAGGAATACCCATATAAATACTCTCTTTGGCTCTCTCCAACAAAGAACTGGATTTTTTCCTCAGTCATTTAAGAACTCAGCAAACCTGGACATCTACTCATACAGGTATATGTAATAACTGAATAGCCACACTGAGGAAGTGGTTTGATGGGGCAATAGAACCTTATTTTGATAGAATTTTGTTCGGATTTAAAATGAAAGGGACCTTCAAATGCTTCAGTGAGCGTACATGTACATAGGCCGTACAAGAGCATCCACACACCTTCCAAGCTGGAGGATATACCAAACTGCTACTCAACAACCATCAGCGCACATGCTCTTTGGATAGTGATCTTCTACACTGCATTATGCATTGCCCCTATACCATCAAAATACTAATTTCAAGATCACCAAAACAATTTTATTGTCGGAAAGCTCATGTCTTTTTTTCATGTTGAGAGAGACCCAAAAACCCAGCACCTTCCAAAGACCAGCAGATAACCCTGTCAATTTGGCTGTGGATGAGTGGAGAAGTGAATGTTCTTGCCTATATGGGATCTACATGAAGTGTCCCTGTTAATTACACCAGTCCCACAAGGCTTCTTCTGACATTTCTATGCATATAAAATATTGTAAACCAGTTCATGGCAGATCGCTGGACAATCACACCCTAAATTCACTGATAATGATTATATGGGCGTGGACAAGAAAAAAAGCATGCAACCCCGCTGCTCACTGGGCAGCAGAAACAAAGAAAGAAATGTTAGGGATAAGGGGCATACAAATGTCCTGCCTCAAAGATTAAAACAGTTTAGAATCCCACCACAAGGTGCAGTTGGCTTTCTAGATGTTGGGATGTAGAAAGGAGCAGGACACAGGCAATTAAACAGGCACTAGATTATACAGATATTTGAACAGTATCCAAGAAAGCATGACTATAAACAGCAACCGAGAAAGTAAGATTGATTAATTAGTCTGTTTATTAAATTAAACATACACATACCAACAACCGGGGGCCCCGGCCAGGAGAATGCCACATCGCTTATGCCACCGCTACTGCCTATCCAAGAAATCAGATTGCGGACACTATGCTGAAATGCACAGGCTCAGCATACCAGGAGAACAAGTTACTTTCTTACCTGGTAACGTTCTTTCGATGGGATGGTCCGATGACGTATTCCATATCGCTGACATGTAATCACCGCAGCACAGCTGCGGTGATTACATGTCATAGATATGGAATACGTCGGAGGACCCAATCCCCTCGAATATGTGTTATTGGGCCCGTTTTGGTATCGCTCTAATGGCTACCAAGTCACAGACTTGCTGCTCCTGTAGTACTGGACATGTTCATCCAAAAGTGCATCGCAATTTGGCAAAATCTAAGATAGCAGACCAGACTTTTAGAGGTTTGGGCTGCATGGAGAGAGACGCTGGTAAAGCCAGAGCAAATACACATGTGCGCTGAAAGCTTGGGCGACCAATCAGTGATTGGTGTCCAGCTGCAAGTCCTCACCAGAAGCCTTCCCAGATGTAGGGAAGGAAAACAAAATCCCACAGAGGAATCGGAGGGAAGTGGGAGCTTGGAGAAGCAGAGCAGCGAGTGGCAGAGTGGAGACACTGGCGGTACAAGAGGACGTGGGGAAGACAACAAAAGAGGGTCAAGGAGCTCAAGAGTCAAGAGAGGGGGAAGGAAACTGTAAACATAAGTCAGATGAGGTGGGGAAGGGAAAAAGAAGAAAACCATAAAAAAAAGGATGACAGAAGTTGTAAGAGGAGAGGGGAAGGGGAAGAGGGGGAATTCCCCTGGAAATGGAGGGAAAGTGCTAGACAGAAAGTTAGATGACAAGTATTTGTTGTTGGTGAAACTGGGAGGAGGAACCAGCCTTTGGCAGAAAGTCGAGGAGGTTAGATCAAAGTTAGTTCGAGGGCCAGAGACAAAGAATAATTCAAGGCCCATATGAACAACAGAGTCAGCTCTGCGAGAATGGGAGCAAGACATGGCTGGGAGATATACCGGTGCCCAATCAGGCACCCAGACACCCTTTGGCTGTGTCACCTTGGGAAGACGCTGTGGGACCTGTTCAAGAAGAACCTAGAGTTGCAACATGAGTGCTTGAGATAGTTGGTGATGTTATCACCCTAGTAGCCAATGGGGAAGAACAATTACCCACTAGCACATCAACTATCAGAGTGACTGTACAAAAGACTGATTGGCAGAGATAGGAGACTTGTGCAGAGGCCTTTCAAATTAAGAAGACATTTTGACATTCTGTGGTGCCTAATAGTCTACAAACACCTTATGGAACCAATCTCATATTTGTCTTTTGTGGAATACACTTTGGTTAAAAGCAGGCCTCTTACACAAAGCATACAAACAGGACTCTCATTTACAAGCGAGGTGTACAGGTCTAATTTACATGGGTATGGGTCTTAGAATGCATTAAAGGAGGATAGTACAGGGTCAACGCGTTGGTCTTGGAAGCAAGACCATGCAGAGCAACAGAGGTTTGAACCCGGATCCACACTTAGACGAACTCAGGTATGGTATTAGACGTGTTATAAAAAACAATCAAAATTAAATAATCATACACTTAATTTTGATCGGACAAACCCAGTACCTTGTGTTAGAGTGCTATAATTACGTTTTGTGAGATGAAGGATGGTGCAGTGTGTAATTGGTTACTCCCTACAGCAGGCAAAACAGAAATTGCAATTATATATACAGTAGGGTTCAGGGCTTGTGACCTTTCATAACACCCATGTATGTGTAGATAATAGAGTCTTGAGAACTGTTTTTTAGGCTGTGTGGTTTACGAGATGTGGTTGCACACAGGCACAGACTGAAAATAAACAGTGTGCTTGTTGCATTGTAATTCACAATGACATAAAAGAAAACATGTTCAAGAAAGTTGTTGAACTGATTACACCAGTCCCACAAGGCTTCTTCTGACATTTCTATGCATATCAAATATTGTAAATCAGTTCATGGCAGATCGCTGGACAATCACAGACCTTTAACGTAAGTGGATAGCCAAATGGCGTCCAAGAAAAGCCAATGCACACCCTAAATTCACTGATAAATGATTATATGGGCGTGGACAAGAAAAAAAGCATATATAACAATAAATGTTTTGTGAGTGTGCTATGTAAAGCCAGGCAAGACACAAAACATGGCCAGCACTGATCGAACTCTTCACTGACAGCATGGACAGATCTGTGTGGCTGTTATTACTTGCATTATGGAAAATGGATCCGAGAAGGATGGACCATTCCAATGGTGAAAGAACAAATTACTAAGCCAGTAGATCCATTGTCGACTTGGAATACTGTTGTATACCGAAAACACACACAAGCTGCAACATTGGCAAATCAAGAGTATAACGTGCATATATGTTTTGATCTGTACCATTTATCTCTAATGTTCACTTATTTCTAATCACTCCCAAATTTACTAGGTTGGGGGAAATTAGTTGTAGGTAGATGGTAGTTTTCCGGTTCATAAAATGTGGTTAAGTCAGCCAGCCAGAATTAGAAAGGGACCACCTTTGTTCCACAGCTAAATGCATAGGGGTCGAAGTAGAAAGCATCCCTTACACCCATTTATACATGAGTAAAATGCACCAGATTCACAAAAGAAATAGACGTGGCCCTACAAAGATAGATGGAATGTGGCTCCATGTGGCAGAGTAACATGTGATTACTCAAAGCACGTGGACATACCAAGTGTGCATCATAGAGCCTGATGGCTTTTCCTACCTCTAAGGCAGGGGTCTGCAATGTTTGGCTCTCCAGATGTGTTTGACAACAATTCTCATCAGCCCTAGCCAGCACTGTCATTGGTTGGGTATCATGGGAGTCGTAGTACAACACACCTGGATAGCTGCAGGTTTCAGACCCATTCAGTCTTAACGGATGGAAAGGTGCAGAAGAAAGGCTCGGACACAATGGTGGCCCGTTTCTGGATATAAACTTTTATTAAATAATAACGTTGGAAACATGCCTCTCTATCCCTAAAGCGAAGAGAGGGTTTCCCTAGCTCAATAATCATTCCCAATCCGATAAAGAGTTTCCTCCATCATGCTATCCTCCCCCGGTGCACCACCCCCGGGGATCAATTGTATTGTGGATGCACCACCCTGGCCTCTTCGGAAAGGTCTCCTCCTTGGTGGAGAAGCTACAACATCCACAGATCCGTCACATGGAATTGATCCGATTAATTCACAACCTTCCATCAGTTGGGAGTGTGGGTGTGTCAGGGGGTGTGTGTGTGTGTGTCGGGGTGTGTGTGTGTGTGTGTGTTTTTTTAAAATTATTTTTAAGAGGATTCCCCTTATATCTCTTCACCATCATTTATACACCAAGAAACTCAAATCACACCCACGGAAGAATGCAACAATATCACGAAGTACCTGGCCTGCCACAAATGAAATGGGTTCTCTTCTCGCAAGTTTCACAAAAATCCCTTTTGTCAATAATTCGATGTGCATTTTCCGGTAACATGGATCATGAAAATATCTTTATTAAACAGAACTTTAAACAATTCTTCACACAAAATAATAGGAAACCAACAATTCTGACTTTTGAAAAAAAAAAATGATTAATTCAGCAATTCACATTCACTTGTTAAAACATGCAGAGTTTCCTTTGGAAATAGCACAGGCATCATTAGAAAGCAAATACGTTTTGATCCCAAATGTTCCTAATCTCAGAGCTTTGTCTGGCTCTAAAGAGCAACAGACAACATAAACATTAAAACACGCTTCGTTCAACAACTAGATTATAAAACAATTAAAAAACCGAATTCAGTAGCAAAAGAGAAAACAAATGTGTGGCTTTTTCTTTTTTGTACAAACAAACAATTAAAATGCTCGATTATAAATTCTTTGGTTACTTTTCAGGAATGTTCCGTCTGAATCCCTCCCTATCATGGTGACTACTCACAGTAAGGCACTGCACTACTTAATGTGCTTATCAGTAATTGTTCTAACCATGCCCCTCGGTTATTACACAAATAGAAGGTGATATAGGAGAGACGCCTCATTTAATCTTTATAGAATAGCAGCATTGAGTTTGGAGTTCGATGCCACATGAACCAGAGTCTCTGAAACATAAACTGAGCAGAAGGCAGGTTCTTTAGAATTTCTTTACTGACAACTTTCTTTTATTTTTAAAACATGTTCACAGAGTAAAAGCATACACCAGCAGTAATTTTTTACTTCATGAATATTTCTGGGAAATTAAGCCGTGTAGTAAAAACCATACTCAAAGTCAAGATTAAAATCTGCAAGCCAGCAGAGCCCAAACAAACTCTGAATTCCTCCCTGAGCACCAAATGTACACAGATTGCACATTTGTCAAATCAAAATAGATGTTACATGATGTCCATGGTTTGTTGTGTAGCATTGAATAGGAGTGTCCACTGGTTTCTACATTCCCACCTTTGCTAGTTTTGGGAAATGAGTCACAGGGAGATGGCGGTTTTCCCTACGTTCAATCAAGGTGATAACTCAATTGAAATGTAAGACCCTGATCATAGTTTACACAGGAGTAGAAATGCACCAGATTCACAAAAGAAGTAGAGGATGATTTGCTTAGTTGAGAACTGGCCAGAAATGCACACTGATAACGGGGCCTAAAAGGGCAGTTTCATAAACGGGTGAGCTCTCATAATTCACACAATGTCCTTAACATTATTACTTGAGTTATTTCACATCTCACTGGTGCAAGTGCTGCTTTCTTTGGGAATTGACCTGATCGCCACTACACCACATCTACCTCCCATCATGATTTCATACTTCTCGTGGGTGTCTACATTAAGATACATAGTAACCTTTTCTAGCTACAGTATGATGTGATCAGGGGGTGTCAGATGAAACAGCTTTTGCCATCTAAGGTAACTAGGTTAAATTGTTTCTTCTGATGTCCAGCATTTTCTTTTCTCACAATGTTGGTACCTTGCTCGAGTACATGTTATAGACTTTTGCAGCTTCCCCGATTGCCCTAGAGTGAGCACCTGAACCAACGTGTCTCCCGCATGTCATAATTTAGGGATGACCTCAAGGCAATGCAAGTATACTTCACAGCAAAATATTACAATATTTATAAAATCTGTACAGAAAAGTGAATGTATATGTTTATAACAGTACAAACATAACTGAAAAGTGCTAGTCAGACAGAGATTAGCAGGTTTATTTTACTATAAAGGCATGATCGTCTAGTGTGCTGAGTTGCATGAAATCGCACACAAAAACAAAAATATTGCATTCTGTTCCATATAAGAAAGAATCAAGGGGAATGCAACTAGAAGATCTGGATTTTGAATTGAAATATATGCAAATGCATGCACATGGTATTAAAACAATTTTACAGATTGATCATTTAAATATCAAATTCAAATTAGGTATTTCGATCAACCATCAATTAAGGCAATTTTTACGAATTTTTTGTTCTCAATTTTACAGTAAAACAAAGATAGTTTCGTGTATGTGTCACGGAAAGCAGAACAAACAAAATCCGGGATTCTTCTCTATTCACTCTAGTAGATGAATGACACGTGACCTTTTTTAAAACAAGCTATTTCCCACATTTTGGCACAATAGCCTTGCTAGAGAGAGAGAGAAGGTTTTAGTATATGGTTATTCAAATGTTTACTACAAGTTGAAGTTCACAAACAAAAATCATACTCGATATCTGTGCAGTGCAAAATGTGCTTATTTTTTATATGCCACAAGAACATTTTAGATCTGGGCACATGACTGCAACTTTGATGTTCCGAAAATGTGCAGAAAAACACACTCATGTACAATAGTTTTGTTTTAAAACCGAAAATCCAAATTGCAAGTTCATTTTTGCATCTCGTTAAATGGAATTTCTTTGGAGAAGTTTGAATATTATGGGTTAAAATATGTGCAACACGAAGATGTGCAAACCTCAAAATAATAATTTCCAAAGAATTAACTTTGAAGAAATTGCATGGAGGCCCAGATTTTGTGTTGATTGTTTCGATTTTAGAAGGACTAATTTTCTCAAACTAGGAAAAAAGCTATAGGCAACGTAGAATGTGTGCCAGCATTCGAGTGCTCTGGATGGACATTGCTCATTTGCTTTTTTAAATGCTGTGTTGTCCACAGTTTTCTTTGAAAATGTGCATTTTTCTTCTACTACCGGTCTCCAATTTGTTGCAATTATTCACTAATTAATAAAACATGTAAAAACAGGGTTCACATTTTAGATTCTAAGGGAGTGGTCATATTACAGTCATTTCAAGTCCCCAGTATCGAAGATTGTATCCTTGGAAGCTAGCTTTCTTTGAGACCGTC
Organism: Ambystoma mexicanum; assembly: GCF_040938575.1. Lineage (NCBI taxonomy): Eukaryota > Metazoa > Chordata > Amphibia > Caudata > Ambystomatidae > Ambystoma > Ambystoma mexicanum. Next base: position 747,452,222 of record NC_090923.1, on the reverse strand, counting down.
GGATATTTGAAGCGCAAGCTTTTCACATCAGCTTCAATACATCCAGTTGATCCACATTCTTCCTTAAGCTGGTACGGCCTGTTCAGTGCAGCGCAGATTTCCAGTGTTTGAAGTTTACTTTCCCACAATGTTTAGTTTAGCGGTCTTCAACCACTTTCCAACATGTACAGCGATTTCCTGCAAGATACCGACACTCAAGTTACAATCTTAGGTTGCACAGAACATGCTATTCATCAAAGCAATAATACATGAGTATGAGAACTATAGTGCACCCCAGGTTTCATCATGCAGTGCATCATATTAACTAGAATTTCTTTTTAGCACTGGCATTTAATAAACTTTAAAATGTTATTTTTAGTCTTGTTGATATTAAAATGGCACGCAGTGACATCAATTTACTAAAATACCTGGGGTAGTAGTGCAACAGAAGTATCCAATGATGTTCTAGTTACCAAATATAAATATATATCACAGGGCTTGTGGTAGCAGCCCTGTAGTTAAGGTTAAGTTGCTTAATCTATAAGAAGGGCAGTTTTTGGGCAGCTTATAACTTTGGTGCCATTGGATGCACGAAACCTTGCAAAAAAAGTATATGGCTAACTGAATTATTTTGCAAAGTTTCATGCAGTTTCGTCAAGGGAGTTCAAAGTTATAAGGGGGTCCAACAACGTTTGCAATCTGGATAGAGAGGAACAGAAACCACTTTTGCTTGTGCCTACATGCCGAACCGCTGGACAGATTTGCACAAAACTTGCACGAGCTGCGACGACCTGGTCCCAAAATAGTGCCTTTGCAAATTTGGGGTTAATCTGTCCAGTAGATTTCTTTTTTTTTTATTCCAAAATGTAAATCAAATAAATTAGTGTTATCTGTCTGGTCTGCGGGCTCACTTTGTGGTTCAGTGTCCACAGACGCCTCTGGCCCAAAGAGGGAGTTGCGTAATGTTCACAGACATCATACACGTTCGCTGATTGGTCAAGTAAAATGTAAGGTGCGTCAAAAACTTTGAAATGGACTTCATGTTGAATTCGCGAACTGCGCCCGTAGTCCGCAGACATCACAGTAAAAACATATAAAAAAAACACATTACACTTGTCAAACTAATGAAACAATCTCTGGGAAGATAAGGGGTGATGGGGAATGTTCAGAAAAAGCCAAAAATCTGGTGTTTTTCTACTCTGAAGTCTGCCAACATCTCAGTTGTCTGGGGGCATTTATGAGATGTCCGCAAACTTGACCAAAGTTCGAGGAAATCCGTGCACATTTCTGCATTATAGGGCCAGTGAAGAGCGGTTTTTGGATGGCTTATAACTTTCGTGCCATTCAATGAAACTGCATGAAAGTTTGCAATATAATTTTAGAAGCAACTTCGAATGCTTTTGCAAAGTTTGGTGCCATTTTGCCAAGGGAGGGCAAAATAAGAGGCGTGGCTCCGAAAATGTTTGAACGGCTTATAAACTTGTTGCCGTTTGACGAATCTGCAAAAAGATTATAGACTCAACTTTGAAATGTTGTGCAGCGTTTCGTCAAGTGGGGGCTAAGTTATATGACTATTTTTTGGACATACATTTTTACACTATTAAAAAAATAAAACAGACGGATTTGCCGTAAACTTCTGTACGAAGCTGAAAGCATGGTTTCACAAATGTGTTAATTTTTTGAAAAGTGTCATAATGTAGGTACACTGGCCATGGCCATGGCCAATAGGGACCAGCAAAGGGGTTAAAGTGGGCATGGCCACCAGGCAACGGCTATGTTTTTCAAAATTGTGATAGGTTTGAATGGGTAATTCTGCTTGCGGCTACAGCCTGAAGTGCTGGGCGGGATTGCAGCAAACTTGCGCTAGGAGAATCAGCAAGGACCTTATAGGACATATTTGCTAAAGCATGCTATGTTTTATTTTTCCCAAAGTGCCAAAATGAAGTACCAAAAAATAGTGATCATAACTTTGGTATCTGGGCATTGGACCTGGCCCTCGGCAAGGACAAATGTCTACTCTGATTTGCTCATTGGGGCATGCGGCATGGCCAAAGCCCATGCCTCTTGGATTGTGGAGACTGGCCATGGCTGCAAGTCATTAGCACTGGCCACTGGTCACATTATGGGTGTATATTTGACACTGGACTACGTTGCAGGCTAGGTTGCAGTGGTTAACAGGGGTGGTTTGGTGGGGCTGGGGTCAAGGTTGAGCCTTATGCCCTAGGCAATTTAACCATGACTTGCATCCCCCAGCATGTGCTGCTGAAAATGTCACACATCGGTATGCACTGCAAAAAATATGTTTGTTAAAGAAGGTTTATAGTTCTTTCATATATCTTAAAGAGGAATTCTTAATAACTTATATACATGCTGTAACATCATGAAACTTTTTCACTAATGAAAACCTATGACATTCACTGAAAATACTTTGTTAAAAAGGTACGTTATTGTTAAGTTGCACTAATAAAAACATGAAATTCATCGCAAAAAAACTTTGTTAAAGGGACGTTATGGTTGCAAGTTAAAAAACAACCAACCAAAGAAATTTGCCAGCTATGGTAAGCTATGCAACCATAACTCACGCCACCACTATGCACCAAGACTAACACCCAGGACATCAAAGATGACATCGCAAATGGGGGGTGCATGTGAATATAAGCAGATACAAGCATCAGAAATACAGTAATGTATGGCTTATGGAACTGCTTATAATCACATGCTTTGCATAGACTAGCTAGTAGTACTTGGAGAAGGAGATGGGTTATTTGAAGGTAGAGTGACAAAAAGATGTTTTAACACCGCCTGACCCGCTTGTGTATCACCCCTTGAATGTGTATCTAAACAGTAACGTTGTGTGAAGGTATGCATGGAACTCCAATTGGCAGCTTTGCAAATGAGCAGTAAGGGCAAATTTGCTATGAAAGCTAGAGTAGCTCCTGTGCCCAAAGTTGAGTGTGTTCTGGGCTTGAAGGGCAATGTTCTCTTGGCAAGAGAATAACAAAGTTGGATGCATCTGACAATCCATTTTGAGAGAGCCGATTTAGTGACTGGATTACCATCTCTCTCTGCGGATAGAAATACAAAAAAGGTCTGTCTTTTGAGTGGTTTAGTCTTTTGAAGGTAAACATGACGGCCCTTCTGATATCTAGGGTATGTAAGTTTTTCTCTGCTGCATTCTTAGGGTCTTGGAAGAAAGCAGTAAGTTCTATTGATTGATTAACGTGGAACTTAGCAATTCATTTTGGAGAAAACCAGGATGTGTACGTAGTACCACCTTGTCCTCGTGAATAATGACAAAAGGGTCCTGAACTGAAAGTGCTTGTAAAGTACGAACTCTTCTTATTGATGCGATAGCAAAAAGGAAACCAGTTTTATATGTTAGTTGTTTAAGACTGGCTTTTTGCATTGGCACAATGGGGCTCCCAGGAGCCTTGTAAGTACAATGTTCAAGTCACAGCCAGGAGTTGGATTTGAAACTGGTGGCTATAACTTTTTAACACCCTCCATGAATGCTTTCACCACAGACACCTTCCACCATGAAACTTTACTTTGTGATGTGGTGTAGGCTGAGAGAGCAGCTAGGTGCAAATTGTAAGGAATTGAAGAGTAAGCCCAAGTCAAAAAGATATAGCAAACAGTGTACTATATGTGAAGGCGAACAGTCAATTGGATTGACGGTAAGCGCTTTACAACACAAGACAAAACATTTCCATTTGTTAAAATAGCGTGTCTTGTATTAGACTTGCATGCTTCCTTTACAATGTCCATACACCTTTGGTTTAGGGTTAGCTAACCAAATGATATGACCTCCGGAGCCAAGCTTCTAAGTTCAGCGTTTGAGGGCATGTGCGGAGCGTTATCCCCTTGGTACTGTGATAACATGTGCATGGGCATGGTAGTTTCATTGGAGGACAAACAGACATCTTCAGTAGGTGTGAAAAACATGTTTTCGCGCCCACATAGGATCAAAGTTACTTTTTCCCAATGTAGCTTGGCTCAAAAGGGTGTCCCATCAACTGAAGTAAAAAAGGGTTTGAAATTGAGGGAACTATTTAGCTCCTGATTCTAGCTTAGGAGAGCCTGGTTAGTTTAAAACTGACAGCTACCAGGAGCTACTTTTGGCTCTCGGGCCAATTGTTGCCTTAATGTCAATGTCACATATGCACGTTTTTTGAGTATTTGAGAATGCTTATAAAAAAGAATTATGGCACATCTAGTACACATTTAAACATAATGAATCATACAAAAAGTTAAAGCGTGCATCTCATGAGTAAGTTAGATTTGTGGTGCACTGGGTACTCGCTCCTGGTTCCCCAGCGGTAGCTCCTGCCTGTTGGGTGATGTCCGACATCCAGGCGCTGGTTTTAGCTCTTGCTCATTGAATCTTAATTTCGCTCCCTGTAATACTTCTTATAATATACTTCTTACGTCCCGCCATGGTGGAAGATGAGCTATGGTAGGATATATCAGTTGTACTGTTTCCATAAAAGCTTTCACTACCGGCACATTCAACCAAGAAACATTTTGTTGAGGTGTGGTGTAAGCTGCTAGTTGCTAGATTAACTTTGAGGGAGTTGATAACCAGATCTAAGCAATACAGCAGGTAGGCAACTACACTTGTTGCTGCACAATTAATTGGGTTGGTCTGTTTCTATCTACATCAGATTACAAACTTATTCCATTTGTAGAAGTAGCAATATTTAGTGTTAGGTATTCTTGCCTCACGCAAAATAACCACAAAGCGTGTTGGTAATTTTAAGTGACCAATGTCTATTACCTCAGGAGTGAGGCTGCTAATCAGGTGGGAAGGTGGGAATACCACTACAGTCTTGCCCACATTGGTGCAATGATTATCATCGTTACTTGCTCCTCATGCAATTGTGGACTATTTCTTATAGCAGTGGAGTGCAAATCTCCTTGACCAACTCATCCATAAAGCATTGCCTAGAGACCCCCTTGCGTGGGCCCGGATGCAAAGGTTATGCATTTTTTGTTTTCTGCTGTTGCAAACCGATCTAGAAGCTGTTTGAGGGTATTGGTGCAGGGTTCCCAATCATGTACTTTTATGAGGACTCAAAACTGTCAGCTAGACATTTGTGTTCCCCTGGAACATGTTGCACTTCTATGTAGATGTTTTTGTATGCACCAAAGCCACATGTTTTGTTCAAGGACTAACAGTGCTTTTTGTGTATGTCCCATCTTGTTTGTTGATGTAAAATATGACTGTGGTGTTGTCTGTATTGATGTAGATGCATTTCCCTGCTGGTATCTCTGGACCTGGGAACAACCAGTCTCAATCCGTGCTCAAGGATCTGTGCCTTCTGAGCCTTCAGAAGTGTCCCTGGACCAACCGGCTGACTGACCTGCTCTCGCTCTCCCCATTCCGAGCAGAGCCTTGGCACTTTGCAGATCTTCTGCTTGTGCCACAATTTAAGCCATCTCACTGCAAGGGAAGCTGTGCTGGGACTGCTTCTGTGTTAACCACTGTATGATTGCCCGTCACCGCCTGACTGTGGTGTCCTTCGTTGGATCTTTTCTTTGTGTCCTGTGGCCGTCTCTCTCATAGAAGTTGTCCTTTCTCTTGGTCTGGGTCTTCAAATGGAAGTGGTACAACAGATTCTTGTACACTGCGACCAAATGAAACTAAATCCCACAAAACAAAGTATCCTTCTATCTAGACTTCTAGATGACCTCACAATGGGAACAAGAACAGAACAAAGAACAAAGTCTGCAACCTGAAATCTGGAAAATCCTGAGCCAGGAGAGGTAAATCTACATACCTGTTGCTTTCTCCCCTGTCTCTCATAGGGTGCCCTGGGCATAACAACCTTGCCCCCCAACTCCCTCTGGACTGGCCTCTGGTCATTGAACCTGGGTGAAGTATCCTTTTCTAGGTCTTACATAGTGAATAGGATAGAGTGGGGTACTTACCCGATTCTTTTTTTTACTTTCCAAAGGACCACCCACACCCGACTGCATCATTTCGGAGTACCTCATCTGAAGAGTCTATATATTGGAACTTGTGACTTTTGGGCACAAGGCCACATACCATCTTAGAGTTGGTCTTCATAAAATTGAGGGAAGCCGTACTTGTGCTTATTCTGATTTTTGACTTATTTTCTTAGCATAGGGCTACTCACTTGTTTAGAACTGGTAACTAATTTATATGCAACTCTATTTACCTATTGTTTAAATGGTTGGTGTGACAATACTTACCTGTGAATTTTATATGCTTGTTGTAAGACTAAAGGCCTAATAAATAACTGTGTTTTGATATTCTTATTGTCTTACTTGAAGTATTGGTGTTGCTCTGTGTGGACTCATTGTAGCCCTTGACCACTCGCTCTTTTTCTGAGACCAAGCCTGGATAGCTTGCCTACCTTACCCTTGATTGGGTTTTGGCTAACCTCTGTCTCTTCCCTGTGTACCATAAATAGGGTGGCCTCCCACAATCTTCCCACCAAGGGCTGACTTTGGAAATCCATCTTAACCATACATCAACAAGAAAGTAAACTTCTCTCTGCTGTAAATCATCGGTTTGATCCATCGGCAGTGGCAGAGCCAAAACTAATTTGGCGGCTCCCAGAAGATTGAAGGAATGCAACCTTGTGATTGAGAGCCGAGGGAACCGCTTAGCTTCCAAGTCCCTATTCAACACAGGGGAGAGGTTGGGCGGGGGGATGGGGGGGTTGTGCATCCTCTCTTGGTCTAAGCTGTGACAAAGGCCAGAAAACAATGCAACAAAAAGAAGAATCATGAGGAAGCTCAGCTGGAACCTGAACTCTTCCAAGACACAATCTAATGGTGAAGCTCTGCCCGACTGCTTCAACCGACCAGATAGAACTAAGGAACTGGTGACCCATTACCTTGGCTCAGAGAACAAAACGGTGTCACAAACTCCCCCCCCCCCCCCCGGCTCTCCCCCCCCCAAGATTGCCTGGCTACATTGTATCTGTGTGGACGCAACAGGAAGCAGAACCACCAGACACAGAACACACACAACCAGCAGAAACCTATGGGTGCTATCCAAGACAAATAACTAAGCAACAGAAGAGTGGTATGCCTTGCACCCTCTGGATCACTTGTGTTTCCTGGTCACTGCACTGACCCCTACAATAAAGAGGCTAGAGCACATGGAGTGAGTGGCCTGGTAACTGACAGTGTCTACAGTCTGCAATTGCAAACTTAACCCAGGGTACATGCAGTTAAAATAGATTTCTAAAATCAACCCTTGGAAAAGTGACAACCAGTTCCATCTGTCTTATGAAGCCCAGCCCTAGGTACCCTGCTGTATCCAGTCACACAGGTAAGTCCTAGGACAGGATCCTAGACCAAAGGGAGTTTTAGGGACAAGTACTATGGGAGACAGGGAGGTACAGAAATTGATATGTTAATTTACCACCACCCACCACCCACTCAGATTCCTGCACTTGGTACTGCAGGTCTCCCGGAAATCGCTTGGGCTTCAATCTTCGGTCTTTGGTTCGGGTCGGGTGAGGGGAGCCAAGGGGTCACAGGTGCAGAGGTCCACTTTTCATGTCAGGAGTTGAAGAAGACCCCCAAACGAAGAAAAGATGCAGACTTCAGTGGTGCAGCCCCTTCAGGACATCTTATGGGATTGTAGAAGGATGGTTCCAGCGGAGGTCACCACGGTCAGACGTCGACAGGCAATTTTCTTGGGCATATCATCAAAGTAACCAAAAAGCCATTAGGTAAAATGTAAGAATACAAAGTATCCTAACTGTACTTCACCGGAAGGTGATGTGGGCAATTCTAAAAATACATTTCCGAAAGAGACACTGGAGCTCATTACGGGTCTGGCGGTAACCGTGACGGTGCTACCCACAGGTTGCCGCAGGACCCGTAAATATTTACTGGCCCCTGATTACAATCCCGGCGGCCCGGATATTCAATCGCCAGTAAAATGTTGTTCGACATTCCCATAGAGTCCAACAGGACTCTATTGGAGTGGGGACCACGGAAGCACTGGCACCGTTGCTAACAGTGCCGCTGCTTCTGTGATGGTCTGCCTACCATGGGCACTGTGCCCGGCAGGGTCAAACACGTCGGCCACAGCGGCTCCGGCAGGCAGACCTGTAGTATGCTGGTAAGCTTACTGGCACTGTTGTTTCCGGACTGGCATACTTATAATGAGCCCCAATGTCTATCAGTACTGACAGTCTTAGGAACTAGTCCGTTTCCCCAGACAAATGAGCAAAACAGGCAAGGAAAGTAAAGGAGAGGCTTGACTGTCCTTCAAAAGTCAGCACAGAGTTCCAAGATCAAGCAAAAGGACTGTGGGTCCCATAGATTCTATGGAGGGAAAGGTGCAAGAAGAAAATCTGCCTTGTGCTGCAACATCATATTTGTTTAATACCTGGTGCAGTGCATTGACCCTTTTTAGGTCAACATCAAGAAGCCCATTCCAGCCCCACAGAGAACACTAACCTTATGTATAGTGAGTGAGAATTAACTCTACTAAAGACTCCTCTTAACTTAATTACTTAAATATAAACATGCAAAGTTATTCACTTACACCTTTAATGGGACAAAAGATAATTTTCCTAATAACCTCCATCTGGACATTGCTTTTTTCAAACTAATAAGGCATTACCCTATTGCTGTCTGAAGGACTCCCCTCTTAAGAGTTGATATTCAGTGCTACCATTAAAAGAGCAAAGGGAAGCAAAAGGAAACCAGTCTGCCTAGGATGAGGACTGGACCCTCAGTTGGAAGTAGCATTTAAGCCATCTCCAGAAGATGTTGCAGGACTTGAAGAGGCCACGCTAACCATGAAGGTGTATAAATGCCACGTGGCACACAGCTCAGATTTACCTTGGGCAAGAGGTTGACATTGGTAAAGTACACGTGTCTAAACTGTCCTTGACTAGTATCCGCTAAATCGCCCAGACCCAGTGGGAGCATTTCTTGGACTTGCTAGGTGTCACAGGAACTTCAAACCTGACTAAGGGATCACAGCACTTCTAACTGTACTGACCGTACAAATAATCTGTACTCAGGAGTGTCAGCTGGCCTTCTAAGGGATGTAATGCGCCGTGTGTCAAGCTCCAGTGTAGAATGCACAGGATTACAGCCATCTATTTGTCGTAGAGATAGGCAAAGTTTGCCATAACTGGATAAAAAAAAGACAGAACACACACCAACTCAAAACAGATTGCAGAGGTGGGCCACTGATGAAAAAGAATGCTATGCAATTGTTTTGACATTCAGATGGTTTAGATCCAACCTGACAGGGTAACTTCAAAAGACAAAGGGCTTATGGCCATAAAAGCGGAGGCATCCTCAACCCCCCCTCCCCCCAAGTTGTTCAGGTGGTCCACCTACCTGTAAGTGCTAAACTTCACATTTGAGCACAAGGAAGGGCTAGTAATGGGAAGACTGGCAGACTTTCTAGAAGGTTTTACTGATAGAAGCCTGTGCACTAGCCCAGCCATTATCCCCTATATCTGAGCTTGAAAGTCCTCGTCAAGCACTATCTCTGCACTGTAATGTACTGGTTCTTTGTGGATCATCTGGGAGGCACTGACAGAGCTTTCTTTTTCGGTCGTGTTCCATAATGGCAGGAGGTGTTGCTGTGTGGAGACAAAACCGGCTTTAGAGCACTCCGGTAAGGGCACACCAAGGGGCACATTTGACGCCACCTCCTTGCACTATGGGACATCTCCCCCGGATAGTGCAATTCAGGGACATCAACAAGTGACGGACCGGGGAGCCGGGCTGCTGTCGACGATGGCTGGACACTACAGGTGATGACAAGCGTAGGGCACATGCAGACAGGATGAAGAGGCAACTGGTTGATGAGATTTCATGTAGGGCAAGCAGAGCAGGCCAGACAAGGAAAGGAAACAACAGCTAGAATGAGGAAGCCAGAACAGGAACAGAGCAAAAGCAGAAGGCAGGTCAAGGGCTAGGGCTAGGGCGACGGACCAGCAGGGAACAGTGCCGAAGGAAGAGGCAGGCAGAACCGGGTAAGGAAGGAAGGGGCAGGCCAAGGAAAAACGCACACAACCAGGTATGGGTAGGAAATACACAGAGAACCTGTGGTAACAGAGCACGTTCAGACGTGTCTGTGTAAGGCTGTGTGGGATTTAAATCCCTGAGCGCAGCGAAACCAAGGCTTCCCGGCCTCCGGTGGGGTTGCCAAGGAAACTGAAGATGTCCAGCAAGATGGAGGCACCCATGGAATTTGGAGTGCCGGTTCTAGATCCTGTTCTCGGTCTCCTTACCTGTGCCTGACCTGCTGTCCATGCGCGGGGGACTAGGTGGGGTTGGGCTTATAACAGCCACCAGCAAGGGTAGACCATCCATCCAGGTTCCTTAGAGCCCCTGGGACTGTGTAAGAAGCAGAACATTGATGTGTATAGCTCAGTTCCAGATAACTGCAAAGGGTATTATGGACAGTGTTCTTGTAAATGGCCAGGGCACTCCTGCCATGAGACACACTGGGGCCAGCAGTTGCTAAGGCACCCAAAGGCCCCACTAGATTTGCTGGAGGCCCTGCCCAAATGGTTCCAATTCTACCAGCTCTCATTCAGTGTAACAATATGACAGTGAGGATCCCTGTCAGTATTCAGAATGAGGTGCCTGGGAGAGTCCTGTTGGGAAAGGACTTAAACACTCTAGTCTAGAGTAGTGCCCAGTACCCCTAGGCCTCCCAGTAGGAAGAAACAGAACCAAACCAAAATGGCTAGAGAGGTAACCTTAAGAGACCACCCTGAGCCTGTGAGACCCTCTACATCACTACATATCTCTCCCCTTATGAACAACAAAACCACACCCAACAAGACCAACTACACACACACGCAGACACCTCCAATTAAAATGCACATGAAGCATCTCACTCAACTAAAACATTGTGCCTTCACTGCAGTGGAACAAAACTCTACATACAACAATGCCTCTTCCCCTTTCTGCTAAGTGAAGAAAAGACATCACCAACCTCATAAAATACCATTACCAAACGTTGCACACAGAGGAACCCAGACCTCTCATCCATATCCCTACTTCAACTGACCATAATACAATAAACACTCAACTCCCACACACCCCTCCTTCACAACACCAAAGTGTGCCTAGACACACCACTCACAACCAGGCTGGGTATATCCGATACTCGGGTAGCTACTTCACCAAAACTCAGTGACCCCACCACCCCTCATGTGCCCGTGTTGAGGGTACTCCTCCTTTAACACTAAACTTCGGGAGTCCTACACTACACACATACCAGTAGTACATCACTCACCTTATACTCCTCTCATCTTCACATTAATATATCACTAGTAAAAAGTTAGTTAGTAACAACATTGTACACACTCCTTTAAACTTTTTTTTTTTAAATTTGTTTATTTGTAAATCAACACACAGGAGAAATTATACTAATGCATTACATGAAGCTTCTCAAATCGTGCAAACCCAGAGTCCCCTTCTTCCATCCCAAGTGTTCCCTGGCGAGCATAGTTCTCAGGCCTCAATTGGACTGGTCTGGTGGTGGTAGTGGGTCATCCATGGCGTGAGGGGCTCTTGCAATCAGGCTCGGTTTGTGGGTCAGGGCCGGGCAGTTCAGGTCATAGTCCAGAACTGGCGCCCAGATGTCTCGAAATCGGTGAAGCAGTCCCGCTTTGGCCGCCGTGACCCTCTTGGCTATCAAAATATCCCAGAGTTTAACCCAGCAAAGGGCCATCAATGGTCCGTCAGCAGACTTCCAGGTGCGGGCCACCGCGATCTTAGCCGCTAACAAGAACTGGGACACCAGGGCAGCTCTTCTCCCCGACCGCGGGTATGAACCTGGCAGTGGAATCCCTAGGAGGACCTGTTCGGGTGTGAGCGGAATGGTCACCTGGGTGACATCCTTTATGGTAGCTAAGCAAAGGGTCCAGAACTCCTTCACTCGGGGGCAGGTCCACCACATATGGAAGTAGGATCCCGTAGAGGGGGATAGTACCAACGCAGGAGTAGCTTATGGGCACACTCCCGGTTGGTAATGCAGCGGGATGTCGTCCGCGTTCTTGTCCATATGTCCACCCACGTGTGGTCCTCAATGGTGTGTCCGAGGTCCCTTTCCCATTGAGACATGTAGGAAGGCCTAAACTGGAGGGGATCCGCCTGCAGCAGTCTATATAGGGCCGAGATCCTTCCCCGGGCCAGTAGGTTGTTCACCGTCAGCTCTAGCGAGGTGAGGGGTCTCGTGGCTGCCGTACGGGTCGGCGGGTGGGAGCACAGTGCCTAAGTTGGGCGTAGGGATATCTATCCGTTTCCGCCAACTGGAAAGTCATCTTGCAGCATTCAAAGTTTAGGGGGGAATCCCCCTCGAAAAGCTGTCCCAGAGTGGTGAGGCCCCCTGCGGCCCAGTTTCTAAAGTTTTGGGGGTAGGCCCCGGGGGAAAAGACTGGGTTGAGGAAGATTGGGGAAAGCGCACTTAGGGCTCCTGGGACACCTTGGTGTCTGCGAGCCCACTTCCAAGCCCTTATTTGTTTTGTGGCTGTTAAGGTGCCCGGCCAACTTCGGCGTAGGGCTGTAGGTAGGCACGGGAGGAAGCGAAGGGGGAGAGTGAGGCAAGATTGTTCGATTTCCACCCATTTCGGCCAACCTGTAGCAAGCCCCCATGCTTGGAGGTGGGCTTGTTGCGCCGCCATTAGGTATTTACGGAGGTCGGGTACCCCTAGACCTCCCAGTCTCGTGCTGGCCATCATTGTTCTCTGTGGGATGCGCGCTTTCTTTCCCCTCCAGATGAAGTCCACCATCTTTCTTTGGAGCCGCTCTGGTGGGGGGGGGGGGGGCAGAATGGTGATCGGGAGGGCGGCACAGGCATAGAGGAAGCGAGGAAGTAAGTTCATCTTGCATGCCGTGATGCGGCCTAGGAGGGAGATCTCTTGTGATTGCCAGCGGGTCAGATCCTTTTCTAGTTCCTCGAAGAGTGACGGGAAGTTAGCCCGATAGACTTTCGTTGGATGTGCAGGGATCTGAACCCTCAGGTAGGGTATCGATGTGATGCTCCACTGGAAAGGACCTCTCTCTTCCAAGGCCTCTTGTTCAGCTGAGGTCAAACCCACTCCCAGCGTCGCTGACTTTTGAAAGTTAATCGCGAATCCTGAGACCACCCCAAAGTTATGGATTTCAGTTAAGGCCTCCCTCATGGAACCCTCAATGTTTGTAATGGTGAGCAGAACATCGTCCGCATAGAGGGCCACTTTATGTTGCGCAGAGCGAGTACTCAGGCCGCTGATTCGGGTTTTTTTCTGACTTGTTGAGCCAATGGCTCCATGGCCAAAGCAAAGAGCAAGGGGGATAGAGGACATCCCTGTCGCGTTCCGCACGTGAGGGAGATCGAGTCCGATAGGCGGCCGTTGATTCTCAGCCTAGTCCTAGGGGCCTGGTAGTTCGCAAATATCCTCTTCAGGAAGGTCAGGCCAAAGCTAAAGGCCTCTAGAGTGAGGTGCAAGTAAGACCAGTCCACCTTCTCGGAACGCTTTGGTTGCGTCCAGCGCCAATAAAGCTAGTTGTTGGGAGTCCCGAGTGGCGATCTCAATGAGGTCCAGAGCTCTGCGGATGTTGTCTTTCATCGACCTGTGGTGAATGAAGCCCGTTTGATCCGGGTTTATGATGTTCGGAAGGATGGGTGCTAGACGATTGGCCAGGATCTTGGAGTAAATATTGGCATCCAGATTCAGCAAGGCAATGGGTCTGTACGAGCTGATATCGTGGGGGTCCTTCCCAGGTTTGGCGATAAGGACTATGATAGATTCCTGCATTGTTGGGGTGACCGTTCCAGTGGCCACGAATGAGTTGTAGAGGCGAGCCAGGGAGGCCACTAATTGGGGCCGAAAGATTTAGTAGAAGCGGGAGGAGAATCCATCCGGGCCCGGGGCTCTAGATTTTAGGCTCGTAATGGCTGCCTCCAACTCCTCGGTCGTAATCGGCGCTTCAAGATCTTCCCTGGCTGCCGAGGACTTGTGCGGGAGGGCCGCCTCTTGAATATATGAACCTTGCTTGGTCGGATCCTTCGGGGGCGCCGTCATTATTTACAGGTGGTGGGCGGTTGCCAAACGTACTTTCTCGTGGTCCGCATAATGGATCACCCCCTGCGGCTCACGGAGGCCCAGGATGGCATTTCTACTCTTCACCTTTGCCAGTTTGTTCACCAAGAGTTTGTTGGCCTTGTTGTTGTGGGTGTAGTACCATTGCTTGGTTCTGGTTAACAGATTCGCCGTAGCCACAGCGTAATGAGCTTCCAGCTTTTTCCTAGCCATTTGTAGGATCCTGTAGGATTTGGGGGCCCAGCCCTTCCTTTTGTGAGTAGCCTCTGCTTCACGGACCTCAGCCTCCAGGACTGCTCGAGTCGCCTGCTTTCTTTTATGGAATGCGGCACCTTGGGCGATCAGCTCTCCTCTAAGGACCGCTTTCATGGCATCCCATGTGTTGGCCGGGGAAGTGTCCTCGACCCGGTTTTCGGCGAAAAAATTCTTGATGGAGCTGGCGATTGAGTCTCTCACAGCCATGTCCCCCAGAATAGGGTCATATAAGCACCACCAGCAGCGTGGAGGGGGCTCCGACTCCTTTAAACTTTTAAAGTCTCTAGCATAAATAAAGGATCCACCTGTGAAAAACAAATATCTTAGTGAATCATAAAATTACTTGGGCATGAGCAAAAAATAACATGCCCCCAAACCTTTGAACTCCCAACATGTTTAAAAGAATTCTCATGGAAAATTGACAATCAAGGCCTAGCTCCTGCAAACTACTAAACACTGAAATCCACAAAAGTCCCACACTGTGAAAAAAAATATTAGTGCAGCAGAATTTTCATAAACATTTCATTTTCAACAATTCAACTACTATAATGCTGACCAGTTCAAACTACACTTCAGAGTCCATCTGTGGAAAAACAATATTTTTTAGTTAGACATATGCACTACTAATAAACCAACATAGTCCTAAATTATGTACTTTATGACCATAACATGTATAAACTAAAAGAGGCCACGACTTTTATACTCGTACAAACTCATTCAGCTCACACCACTATCACAACTCACAAAATCACAGGCCTCACATGACATCTAACGAACACCCGACTATCAGCACTAAACTCCCTATAATGTATCAAACAACAAAACCTTGTTTGCCTACCATATAAAAATAAAAATTTCAAAACCGAGCACCGGGCACTTAGTCTATGCAGGCTGTGCTCCTCCTTCTGCCCACACAAATCTTACACAAGTGCCTTTAAAAGGTACTACATTTCCAGTCATCCTCCTTGGTCCGACAACGATTCTGTTCCGTTCACTTGCCTTTGACCAGCAGCTCCACAGCACATGGTACCTTCTCACGTCTGACGATTCTTGGTCCTATTGCCAGAGCACCCCGTTGACACGCCTTGGCAAACACACTGCATCCTCCTCGGGGCACCGTCATGGATCTCAGCACTCCTTCCTACACACGCCGCCTTAGACTTAACGGCACGCTAATCACCATACTCCCACTGCTCTTCTTGTTACGTTCCTCACATGGCATACCCATACCGGAAGTGCTACCGTAACGACATTGGAAGTGTCTGTGTGCCATCCCCAATGGGTATTATCTGATTTAGAGAACCAGAGTGTGTTTTGAAGTGTATTTTAAATTCTTACATATATATTGCTCCCTTCTGAAGAAGGCTTGTACAACTGACTGTGAAATATATTAATCATTGTTTTATCAAGAAACCTGGAGCATAAGTGTTTATTTGAATAACTGTACTGTAAAACTCTGTCACAACATTACTGCTCACATTGACCGCTCTTGTGATGAGCCTGGCTGCTCAGCCACGCTACCAACCTTTGTAGCTCAGACTTATACCAAAGGTTGGGTCCCTATTGCCAGGAGAGGAGGGTTGTTCGAGTGCACCCAAAGGGTACTGTATACAATATTGCCTAACACAGGGCATAACAGTGCTCAACTGTGCCTCTAGCAACAGACCACTCAATTATTATACTTTTTCCAAACCTTTCCACTGATGAGACCTTATCCCAGGTCTCATGGATGTGAATCCTGAATGTGCCCCTGAGAAACATTAAGCCTCTGAGGGTTAGAGTGCCCAAGAGGTACCCTGGATTATTGTGCGGGTCTAACCACATAACTAGCTTTGTTGACTTCCATGGCTGATGGTTGCGCATGTGAATGATAGTGGGGTCCTTATGCAAACCAACGATGGAGTCCAATAGTTAGACGTCACTTCCTAGAAGAGAGGATTTAGAGGGATATGGATGTTCTCATATATACACATCAACACTGCCTACCTCATAGCTAGGGATTCCATTGATTTTTGTATGGTGTTTGTAGAAGCTCTGCTAAAATCTGTGGACAACATTTCTTCAAGAAACCAGAGGGACCCAAGGAACCAGTAATGTCTTCCCTTTACGCGGCGTACACAGCAGAGTGACACACGCTGAAGATTTTCGGCTTCCCAGAAGTATTGCTGCCCCATACCCACACAGACCCAACACAAAGATGTAGAAGCAATGGAAACGAATAGCACCAGCAACTAGAAGGGCCATGGCAAAGAACTAGGAAACAGAGTGGTGCACCGAAATTCTTATGCCAAATGGAAGCCTAACTTGCCCTGATCACTGTGCTGACCGAGATGAAGCATCAGCCCCACACCTTACCTTTTAGTACATGTGTTCTTACCTCCCTTGCCTTTTTCAGAGATGGTAGATCTGTTGGCTTCGGAGAACCCATGTTGGCACAGTGGGCAGTCCCGTTGATGAAAATTGCAAGCTCAGAGTGAGACTGGTTCTTCAGAACGCTCAAAGCATGCCATGGATCGATGTTACCTAGAATTCAAGGAGAAAAGATGAGCGAATGGGGATTATTTAATTTTTTTAATTTAAATTAGTATTCTTTTTAAATTAAACATGTAACAAAACAAACAGGTGATTGCCAAAACCTGGTTACATAGTGTCAAAATTATCACATTAGAATCAAGATTGAAGTCAGAGTGACAAGGGGAGGAGACTGTGTCCACCAACAGATCAGCCCTGTACATTGCGGCCGGAAAACAGTAAATAAATAAAACAACCTGGCCATTTCTCATCCCTCCACCACCCACCCGCCCATTATTGTCTGAAATTTCTGTGGGCAACCCCTGACAGCATACACTCGCTTCTCAAGCGACATGCACCTGTTGACCTCCGCGGACCAGCGACTGACTCTTGATCACTCTGCTGAGCCCCACAATGCAGCGGTCAGTCTCTTTGCCATCCCCAGCCCTACAGTCAAACTTCCTGTCATACCTGGTGAGCCACACCTTGCCCCCAAATACCCAACAGCACCTGTTTGGGGTCATCCGAGACCTGAGATCCCAACACCGAAGTTAGCCTGTAAATGCACTTCCCTCAGAAAACCTAGATTGGCTCACAGCTCCATAACGTGTGAAAAATGTGCCCTCTGCCCTTCTGCATCTCAAAACACCTTTTACTGTCCACTTCCCCCACCTAGCCATAACCACCAACGAATACTATGCCTGGTGTAATATTTTATATTGGATTAAGAGAAGTCTAGCGATGTCTCGTGGGAACATGAGCGCTTCTACCCATTCCTCTGATTCCATTGGCTCGATCTCGCTCTCCCATCTTTCTTTGAGTTGGGACAGCTACAGAGCCTCGAACACCATCAGCACCTGCTATAGCGTCGAGGTGACCTTGGTGACTATGCAATTGGGGAAGAGATTGGCTTCTAGGGGGGTGAGGGGAACACCTCAGAACATCTTCCAAGATAGGGAACTGGGAACCTATAGCATGCAATAGTTGCAGATGTCTGTATTGCTTGCTGTTTGGTAGCTCGAAGGTGTCTTGCACAGGGAAAAGAACAGACTTTTGCCTATTTACCCTTAGTCTGATAAACCCCTGATACTCTGCTAGTATGTTCCCCACCACGGGACAAGATGTTGCTGGGTTGTTCATACATATTAAGAGATCACCATCTTAAAGTGAGACCCGTCCCCCCCAGCATCCACATGTCAGCTTGATCTAGGATTATAATTGATTGTAGATTGTGTTCAGCAAATCGTGCGGGAGAGGGGCAGTGCATATACCTCCACAATACGCTCAAACGGTTCCCCATAGCTCACCCTTTACAATGACAAATCTCCCCCTGGGGTCAGCACTAACCTCCCGCAACTGAAATTGTACCATCTTGTGTATGAGGACTAGAGTTCCCCTCGCTCCCCTCGAGAAAACAGCATGAAAGGCTGATGCGTAATTGGAGCTCTTGAAGAACTTGAATTCCGTCCCGGTCAGGTGTGTTTCTGTCAGCAGTGCTATAACCAGACAGTACCTATTAAGGAACTGGAGCACAGACCTATGTTTGATACTGGATCACAGCCCATTTACGTTTCACGTCAAGAGAGACCACCCCATCATGTGCCATCAGTCCCTCAGGATTGTGTCCAGCATCTTGCAATCTGCATCCACTTCCCCACACCCACGTTCCACATCTGACCCACAGTCTGTATCCCCCCTGCCCTCTGAATGTCACAAGCTAGGCAACAACCCAAACATAACCACAAAAAACACCTCCCTGGCCCCCTGCCCTATACCCCCTCCCAACCAGAAGTACCTGTCACCCAAACCCACATCAAACGGATGTGGTAAAAACCATTGAAACAGTGTGCGGGGTGACTGCTGGAGCAGCTCCGGTCAACCTCTGTTCCCAGTCTGGGGCCACTCTGTGCCACCAACCTGCTTGAAAGATCTAGCAAGCGTAGTCCTTTGCCCGCCATGCTGTGTTTCGGCCTTGATCTGTTGCCTCAGATGCTGCTGCCATGTCAGTGTGGAGTTCCGTAGGTTAGGTCTAGAGGAGAATTAGAGAAGAGCCAGGCTCCGGACGTGGCTCCCCCGCCCTCATTCCACCCTCCGAGTGCTATAGTCTTGGTGCGGACTATATTTGAGTTTCTAGCCAGGTCCACGCCTCCTTGGGGTTGGTGAAATGCTGAGCCTTGTCCCCATGGTATACTTTCAGCTGTGCGGGAAAGAAAAGGGCATATTTAATTCCCAGGGAGATCAGTTTCTTTTTGACTGTGTCGGAAGACTGCCGTGCCTTCTGGATCTCCCTTGTATAGTCTGGGAAGAACCCAATCCGGTACCCACAGTTGGTTATGGGGACCGTCGCGCTCACCATCTGCAGCAAAACATCTCTGTCTCAAAAATTCAGTAGTCCGGCAATTATGGTGCAGGGAGGGGCCCCGGGCACTGGCCGACCTGTTGGAACCCTGTGGGCCCTTTCGATAGAGAAGACATTCGAAAGCTTCTTTGGGGCAAAGAGCTTGGTTAGCCATCATTCCAAGTAGAGCACCATGCTGGGCCCCTCCTCCCTTTCCAGCACCCCCAGAATGTGCAAGGTGTTAAGCCTTGACCTTTGCTCGCTATCTTCGGCTCTGCTCTCCAGGTGAGTGAGCTACTGGGAGACTGCTGCCAGTTGCTTTTCCATCCACTTGAGCACATCCTCAGAGTCCTAGATGTGCTAGTCTGCCTCTCCCACTCGTGATGCGAGGATCCTCAGGTCTTGCCAGAGAAAGGACACCTTGGCTGAGAGGCCATCAATCTTCTTTTCTATGGATGACCTATGCTCTCCAATGGCACGCATGTCATCCGAGGGGCAAATCTGGGAGGTGTATGTCTCCCGCCCCGTGCCCTCAAATCTCCTCATCGCACCTGCTGCTGGGGGGCCTTGCCGTCCCAGCCCCTCAGATGGCTCCCCGGTCAGGCAGTGTGATATCAGTCTCTGCATGCTGCCCTGGGATCCACATCGCTGGCCTGGATCTGTCAAACTTGATGTCCTTCTCGGCCTCCAGTGAGCTGCCTGCCTGACGGTCCAGAGATGGGAGCCTTGTGGCAAGTCTTTTCCAGCGCTCACGCCTGGGTTTCTCTTTGTCACTGCATCGGCCTCTTCTTCTGCGGGCTGCTCCTGTGCCGGCCACCCGCAACCACCAACGAACGGGGTCCTGTCTTGGCAGGCCGCACTGGCACCCACGATCTCCGTTTGTAGAGGTAGCTCTCAGAAGTCCCTGTTGGAGTGGGTGTTAGGGCACATTGGAAATACTCATTAAAGCAGGACTTTTGGATACTGACCAGGAATTAATTTACCACCATGTTGTAGTTGACTTTATAAAAAGAGAATTAAATGATGAAATAGAAATGTGGTCAGAGATTAAGGAAAATTCCTCCAGCGCAAGGAGAGTCGGGCAGATGAAGTCTTACTCTTCAAAGTGGTCTTTTCAAATAGTCTAAGAATGGATTAGAAATGGGATCTGAACAATCACATGAATGACCAAAAAACAAAAGTGTCAACGAAGGCAAGTTGAGTACATTTGTGAAAACAGATACATATCCCAGGACGGCAACTATGTATAGAATATTTTGTGTATAACCAGACAGCAAACCCAGAACATTGATGAAAATAATACATCTGTGTTTGTACCGTTGACAAAGATAATTCTGCTGGACTTGGGGTGATCAGCTCCATAATACTCGTTGGTAAACTGCACAGAAGTTTGGACACTATCTGCGGGTATCCCAAACACTTGAGAACATAGATCCACCTGGGACTTCAAGGTCATGAGCTGGGAAAAGGGACATGACTTGTCCTCACAAGTCTGATCTGAAAGAAGGTAAAAAAACAAATAAAAACAAAAGGACAATTAGCGGCCAGTCAGCTAGTGCAGTTCTGTCAATGCAGGGGACAAGGCGTGAATCATGCAGCGTATGCCTGTGGTCCCTGTGTTCACATTCAGCTCCCAACAGCCTTTTCATTTTCTGCTCTCCTCTGCTTATCCTTCCATTCCTGCACACTGTACACAGGTCTTTTACACCAGCCTCACTCTCCCTTCACACATCTGAGCACATGACCCCAGTATGTTAATTGGAAGATCTGCTGCTCCCCATTCAGTCGAGCCACGCTAGGCACATCCTTCAAGGCCTGCGTCTCTTTGATTTTGGTCATATTTTGTTTCAATGCTGTGGTGCTAAAAGTGATAATCCGCACGTTTGGGGAGAAGGGGGAGGACTAGAAGGGCCATGGCAGATAATTAGGAATTGGCCAATTTGACAGAAAATAAATTACTGTATGGCCAAGTTGACCGAATTTAGGCTGAACGAAATGATCGTACAACCAAAGCTTTGGTCAACGAGGCCATACGGTTCCACTATAGCAAACAAGGGGAATGGGGCTTGCAGGGGTGTCCCCCACTACTGGGACAATGGAAGCAGGGAAAAAAAAAGCATAGAAAGGGACCCTGCAGCGACAGTTCCGCCACGTGTTACACAGACGGAAAGGATGCTGCATGGGTGTAAAAGAAGCGCCAGCAGACGGCAATAAGGTAAGTAGGGGAGGGGGATGGATTTAGGGCTGCTGGCAGGCCAGGGATTTGGCTTGTTTGGCCAAAGGTCAAATAGATTTCCAGCAAAACCGACTACGGTCAATTCCGCCGCAAATGTATTGACCTTGGTCAAACAAGCCATAGCCGATAATTATGCTTCTCTATCTCAGAGGTTGGCTGGCAGACCATTAATATCCATGTCCGAGTACCAAGGACACAGGTTGAGTTAAGTTTTAAGATTTTTTGTGAGGGACAGAACAGATTTAGAGTGCTAAACATAAAACAGTAAGATCAGATCCCACAATTACAAAAAAATAAAATAAACCAATACTTACAACAGTTCATGAGACCATAACATATGGACATTAAATGCGCCAAAATAATCAAGTTATGTTTGCATCTTTCAAGGGATAGTGTCAACTGACCTATCCGAGGTTCCAGAAAAGTGCTCATGTTCACAGGTATAAGGAGCCAAACTGATGTTGAGACCACCTCTATAGGCAGAGGAAAAGGGACAAGTTAGACGGATCATGTGTAAGGAAGAGCCCTCGGATTGGGTGCACAAACTAGGAGTAAACCAACAGACTTGCTAGCATTTAAGGTAGAGTCAGATGTTACACATTGAAGACTTGCTTGTGAGAGGCTACTCACGGATCATGCATTCCACCCCCCCCCCCCACACAAACCCTGCTGCGGCACTGCAAGGTTACGCAGAATCCAAGACGAGTTCTCAGTACTCCTCAACCAAGAGGTTATTTCTTCTGCTATTTGACCCCCAAACATGGATAATATTTGTTTTTTCTTTTGTAACCATTTTGACAATGACAGATCCTTTAAAGGCCCTTCCCCGAGAAATGTGATCTCAGCACGGACGTGGGCGTTGAGAGCCTGTCATTCATTAGTGTTGCGTGCACCTGACACTAAGGTATTCAAGGGTGCCTGGCCAGCACATTTGCCATGTTGCATATCCTGTTAAAGTGCAAGTCAACTTTGTGAAAAAGTGCAATAATGTTTCTTCTCAGCAGGGAAAGCCTGGGAGGAACTACCAAAGGTACGATCACGCTGCAAAATTAACAGACTTATTTTTGTCAGGGCAGAAAAGGATGGATGCGGAAAAACATGCTTACATGTGCTCTGTGTGTTCATCTGTCTTTGGGCTGGTGTGGGGAGGTTTACCCAGACTGACGCGGATACACAGTGGAAAATAGGCGTTGTGTGTTTTCCAAGCCTGTGCTGGGAAACAGACAACATCTTTGTCCACATGCAATTATGATTGTGGGTGGAGAGACGAGAGTCCCCCATGGATTCTCTTAAATTCTTCTAGCGACAAATTACGTCACACCACCATAGTAAATTCAATCAAGGGCTTTTCTGGAAGCTGCTGATATATATAAGAGCTTCAGTTGCTCAGTCCGTTAGGCCTTGTACTTCCAGTTCCTTGCCCCATCGCTCTGTGTCATCCTCTCGTCCCCTCTGTTGTCATGCTCATGCCCGCCGGATCTTGTGGAGGCTGTTGACTGGTGAGCAACAGCTCAAGCCTCGCTCGCGCAACCTTCCTGCAGCTACCACCATAGAGCACTGCCTGATGCTCCAGCATGGCTCTGCAACCTGCCGCCATGGGGTTTACCTCACTCAACCGGCTTCAACAATTAATTACTCTCACCCTTCCATGCACCCAAAACTCAATTCTCTGACATATGCAGACACCTCTCTCACAAGCATAACTCAAACATACCCTCCCAACTCCATGTCCATAACACACCACCTTCCCCTTAAATTCACAAACCTTTGACAGAGTGGAGGATGATCCTCTCCGGTGAAACACTTGTTGCTCACTGGACTCCTACGATCCTTTCCTTGTTCCACACTCGCCCATCTCACTGCACTACCAATATCCTCAGCAACCATCACTCTCTCCGTGTACACTAAATATCCTTTACATGCTCCTCACGTCAATAGCACCTTGACCACACTCCCAGGTTGGAAACCTCTCCTTAACTGTGTTGAGCCTTTCAAATTGAAATTTGCCCTTCTGTTAACTTGCCACAATCCTTCTGGTCACTTCTCCCTCATCCATTACAATTATCTTTGCCCTATCCATTCACAGTGGACACAATTTAGTCTTGGGCTTCCTCCCCCACATCATCACAAACGGTGACCTCCTTGTAATAATGTGCGGCACCAACCAGCATTGGTTCACGCTTTCCACCACACCTTTATGCCAATCCCCTCATGCACCCATCTCCAGGCAGATCACATCCATTAGCCTTCTGTTAATTCTTTCCACACAGACGTTGCCCTGTGAATGGTACAGAGAGGTTACTGTATGTTGGGTCCCACAACTAGACAAAAACTCTTCCAACTCTTTATTCACAAATTGCAGACCACTGCCTGATTTAATCTGTTTTGGCACACCTTCTCTGAAAAAGACAGATTCTAGTTCAAGTTGAATCTCACTGTTCGCCACCGACCTTACCAGCCTCATCTCTGGTAACTTAGAAAATGTGTCAACCAATACAATTAGGCATGTCTCCATCACCCCTTTGCCATTAAACGGCCCTAACAAATCTACTGCCACCTCCCCCCATGGCATTAACAGGCTCTTTGTGGTCCTCATAGGTTGTGTGCGTGTCACCAGTACCTCGTCACTATTAGAACATTTCAGACATTCCTTCGCTTCATTCTCTATGTCTTTGTCCATGCCTGGCCACCAAAATTCTTCCCTTGCAATCGCCTTAGACTAGGTAATTCTCCGGTTTTATTTATTTATTTATATACCAAGAGGAACAATGTTCTTTTGATCACAAAAAAAGTACAATAGATAAGAAATCAGATTTGACGGAATGCAGTGAGCTTCTTACAATAAGGTGAGTTTGAGTGACACTAGGTTGTGGAGGGGACTAAATGGAACAATCACAGGGGACAATAAATGGGTGGACATACATAGATTAAGCGCAACCAACATTAGATAGTTTCAAGTGCAGGTAGATAGTACTGCCAGCTGTGTTAGGGATGTTAACATGATGGATGAAGTGCCAGAGTGAAGGCAGGGAACACGACAGACAGAGGCAGGTTAGAAGCGAGGGAACAATGTTAGCTAGCAGGCAGATGAGAGGTAGGTTAAGAGGGTAACTCAGATGCAAGGAGGTAGGCTTTTAGTTTGCTTATGAACAAATCACTGTGGAATGTTATCAGATGTCTGGGGGAAGAAAATTCCATGCAAGTGGAGCAAGAAGAGAGAAAGGGTGGAAGCGAGAGGAAGCACAGGGAGGGAAATGTGCCACAAGGGTAGTCGAGGAGGCAGAGCAGAGATTCCGAGAAGGCTTGTCAAGTTGGATAGAGGAAAAATACACTGGTGCCTTACTGTGGTTCGATTTGTGAACCAGGAGAAGACATGTTAATCTGGGCTTGTTTTGCATTATTAGCCATCCAGCCTGATGATGGTATGAGGAAGTAGGTGTGAAGTGAGGGAGTTCAGAGAGAGTCCTGGTTGCAAAGTTAATGATCTTGTTGAGAGGACAGAAAGCATAGTTTTGGAGACCAAAGATGCTGCTGGATTAGTAGTCCAGTTTAGAGAAGACCAAAATGGTTAAGAGATGCTTGGTGGTGTTGAAAGGAAGGAGGTGCTTGATTCTCCTAATATTTAGGAGGTTGAGGCGAGCCACTGTTGCAGTTTTCGAGATGAAAGTAGGGAAGATTATAGAAGGGTCATAGATGACACAGAGGTTTCTATTTGAAGAAGAGTATGAGAGCGTGTCAGGTGGGAACTGGATAGGCATGGGAAGAGACGAGAATATTTGGCAGGGAAGAAGAGTACCTCTGTTTTGGTAGAGTTTAACATCAGAGAGTGCAAAGCCATCCAATATTTAATGGCAGAGACAGTTTGAAATTTTGATAGCGATCAGAGGAGCATTCAGGAAATGAAAAGAAGATTTGTGTGCTGTCCGCAAAGAGTTGGTACGGCAACCCAAAGGACGAACCCCAGGAGCAGAGGTGTAGAGTGTAAAGAGGAGAGGACCCAAGACATAGCCTTGCATAGCACCAACAGAGGAGTGACTTGAGAGGTGTTGTTGCTCCAGGAGACATAATTGGAGAGTTGCCAGGTAGGATTCAGTCCAGGTAAAGGCTTGATCACAAAAACAAAGAAGAAAGAGTATTAAGGAGATCAGTGTAAACAATAGTGTCAATGGCAGCAGACTGGTCAAGGAGAATCAGGATAGATGATAGGTTGGAGTGCTTAGACCTTCATGTCCAATCTCAATGGCCTCCTTTCACTATCCCTCAGGGACTACCAATCTGTGGCCTCCATGTGACCTTTCAATCATAATACTGAACTAAATCGGTCACTCTCTTATATGCTCTGGGCTCTGCTCCTAATTCCACATCCCATCTTGGCTAGCCTTTCAATGCAAATCCTTTAACCCTCACATTAAATTTACCATCCAAACTCTCCTGCACAAATACTTCTTGCATCGCCTCCCCTCACTTGCACCTGTCCCATTCCTTGACTGTGCATCTGCCAACACATTCTCCTTGCCACATACATGTGCAACCACAAAATTCAATTCTTGCAAAGCATTGATCCATCGAATGACCTTCCTGGATATTCCTTCTGTGCCTTTCTGATTGAAAGTCAACACCAGCGGCTTACGTACAGTCCTCAACAGGAAGAATCTTCCCCAGATATACATCTTTAATTTGTTAATTGCCCAGCAGCATCCTAATGCCCCTCTCTCAATCAGAGAATAATGTGCGTTTACGCTCCCTTGAGTGTCCTTGAAGCATATGCTACTGTGCTTTCTTATACTCCATTGAATTGCAGCAGCAGTTCACACAGTCCAGTTCCACTTGTGTTAGCGTAGATTATTGTCTCGGTCTTCATGAAAAGGGATCCAGAACTGGTGCTGTAACAATTTTATTTTTAATATGGACACATTCTGCTTTACACTCTTCAGACCATACAACGCTCACTCCCTCCCTGGTCAGTTTCCTCATCTCTCTTGTTTTATCTGCCAAGTTTCTTACAAATTTGGCACAGAACTCCCAACAAACCCAAACAAGAGACCTATTTATTTTGCAGGGTGGGTATCTAAATGGTGGCAAGAATGGCATCCATCGTCGGTAGTACACCACCTTTGGTCGATTTATCACCCAAATAGCCAACTCTTCTGATGGAATTTACATTTATCCACACGGACTGTCAATCCAGCTCCTTGCAAATCTCTCAGTGCCACCAGCAACTGTTGATCATGCTCCTCTCAGTTACGCACTCACACCAGTATATCATCTTGGTATTGTCGACTCCTTCCAGCTTTCCCGCCAGCATGTACATTACTTCCCTGAAAACGCTGGGTGCAGAAATCAACTCAAAAGGCATTCTTGTGCATTTAAAACAGTCCCCAATGTGTTAGGAATGCTGCTAAATCCCTCGATTCTGGATGCAAAAAAATCTGATGGTATGAAAACATGACCGCTCCTTCAATGTCCGATTATTTCAGATATTTTTGTATGTGGGAATTTCTCTATCAGATTTTATTCAACTCTCGCAGGTCAATTCTCAAGCATAATTCAAACATACCCTGCCAATTCCAGCTCACAACACATTCCAACTGCTTTTTTGAGCCTGAAATGACATCTGCCATGTTTGTACATTGCAGCCGCTGTTACTAATCACCACTGTCCAAGCATGCAAGCACCCAAGTGATTTCAATGCAAGTGGCACAGGAACCCCTGAACTGCTCAGGTTCCTGTGCCATTTACCATCCCAGGCAGGAAAAGTTTAAAATCGAAAAGAGTGGACCCACGTCACCATCCGCTCTGCTGCATTTATGGCTATAGTAAAAGGAGCATGTTGGAGGGAACAAGGGCCTTCCTGAAAGCTGGGCATTGGTCCCGAATATCTAAGGACCTTCAAAGAAATCACTGAAGCCGGCTCAGGCTTGCATGCAAGATGGATGCCCAGTGCCTACAATGAATATTCTGCTGTCACAAACGAGCTAACAAACCGTAGCCTGTCAACCCCTCAAACCCTGCAGAATGCTCTTCTATCACACCAAACTTGAACATGTGCAGGATGGCTCCCTGAGCAAGGCATACATGATAACAATGTACAGGTAGATAAAGGGAATAGACCTGTACTGCATTTCATAGCTTGATCAATAATATAGAACAGAATCCCCGTATGGTGGTTGCCACCATTCTTTTTACTAGGGCTGAACGGGCAAAGGCTAGATAGAGTACAGCTCTATAATACAAGTGACCTTCAGTGATAATTACTTGCACGCCATTATCCTGCCACAGTGACACCCAATGCAACAGTGCAACTTCTTAGCAGGGATGTACTGGGCTGAATTTGTACTGGGCTGAATTTACTCGTACCATACCAAAATCGGATCTGTAATGGCCACTACCAGGGAATGACCATTGTACAACAAATTGAAAATGAAAAAGAAAGCCAAAAGGGGCCAAGATTTTAATAAGCCATCGGCAGGCAGTGAAAATGTAAACTAACTCGTCCACTGTCACACAATTTGCCAAGAGCTATTGAAATTCATTTTTAGTAAAAACCATTGAATTGACTGAGTTCCTTTTAGGTTGACTTCTTTTTTAGGACACAGTATACTTCTCGGCTGAGATGGCTTTGCGCGGCTCCATGGGACTTAAGTAAGAAGAAACCTTGGTCTCCAGGAACTACAATGAAATGTTAACATAAAAAGACAGGACGTCTAATAAGAGGATATGATGCAAGACTCCCATTTACTTATGTGGCATGTTTGCAGGCATAACCTTCTCTATTTAATAGCTCACCCGGTTACATACCCTGAAGTGCAGGTATGTCAAAGATTCCCACAACAATCCATCGAAATTGCTGGGAGCTGTTAAGCTCATGATTGAAGTTTGAAAGATGCTGGGTAGCTTAACCGCAGCAGCTACTTTTGACTCCCCAGGACAGTTGGTGCTTTAGAAACATGCCTAAGTGACATTAATTCTGTGTAAGGGATCGGAACTAAGTTTGGATAAGCAGGAGCTAAAGGTTGCTGCTTGGTTTCCAGCATTAGCCAGTGACTAGTAGCTACAACTGGGAACAAGGAGATAGTACATAGTGTTACACAAATGTAACTTTCACATAAGATGCACAATCATAATTTTGTTCACTGAAGTGAAGTCAGCTGTGAGGCTGCTGCTGTTTTGTTCTAATGGGGAGCAGAGAGACTTTTGACCAGGGGGAATAGGTGGGAGTTTAAATCCTCCCCGTCAGCGCAGAGGGCACGCAGAAGTGCACCGAAGTGCAGTCTGTTGCAGTACGCTGGCGGGCCTAAACGATCCCAGCCACTCTGGTAAAAAAGTAATCTTTGCGTTTGCCGTGTGGCTTTCCCCTGCTCTTGCCCACTGAATAAGTACTGTTGGCTGCCATGTAGCCGCACTGACATGTAAGCGATACGCAGCAAACAAATAGCTGTGTACTCTCCGATTTTACCCTCCAAACCCACAGATAATACTTTACCGGCAGTTTTCACTCTGGTTGCCAAACTTTTGTTACAACAGTTTTTCTGGATTCCAACTAAGGGCTTAGTAAAACCATTCAACTGAGGCAGTACAAGACTGCACTCTTAGTATAAGGCTGTACCACCGGAGTATATGGTAGCATAGGCAGAGCAGCCAGGCTTATTTTAGGAGGAAGAGAGGGCTGTGGAATCATTACAAATGACATTGTAATACAAATGGTCCAAAGAAACACTGAAACACTATGTATTGTAAAAAATAAATGGTTTATTTAAATACAGGTAGGCCCAGATAAATCTTGGGGGAAATAAGTACCAGCACATTATATATAACCACAATTATAAAAACACAACACTATGCTTTAAAGTTCAGAGACCAAAGAATTGACCTTATTTAGAGAACTAACAGTAGTCTAGGTAGGTCAAACCTTTTCATACACATTCAGTATAGGTCACACCTATTCCTGGGGAGTAAAAACCAATGGTTATGTTTGGATTACCTTCAGTAATACAAGGGTAGTATACCCTATCAGTTGTACTGTGACGCTCAGCAAGAAATCACATAGTAAGATCAACTGGAAAATATACTTTTCTGATCTAGTGAAGGAGCAGTATAAACCTACAAATCTGATTCAGGATAACACAGTTATTCTAAGGGAGTTGGACCTTGCGGTGTAATATTCAATTACATTTGCTTTTCAGTTCACAGACTAAGGCAAGCAATAACTTATTTTAGGATAACACAGTTATACTCAAGGTAAGTAAAAGCTATCCACTTTTTACAGGAGCTATCGGCAACTTAAAGGCAGGTGTAAACCTAAGACTCTTTTTGTGTAGGTCTAAAACAGACATGGGAAAGCAAAACCCAATGTTACTCTTTATGAACGACTCAATGTTATTCTAGGTAGGTAAAACCTAATGCAGACATATTCTGTATAGGATAATAGCAAGTGAGGGGAAGCAAGACCCAGTCGGGGACACTCACATTTATCCTAACAAGAATAGTTAAGTGAAACCAACAGCATTACTTTTAGGATGGGGCTCAACCAAATCACAGGTGAGTAATATAATCTTACATCTACTTTCTGTTGGAAGGGTGGAACAGTTTCAGTTTCTAAGGAAAGAAAGATGTTGCATACACTTTTCAAAATGGCAAAAGACTTCTAAGGAAAGTAAAACAACCTTATATCTACTTTTCAGAATGGCAGAAAATGTCAAAGGTCAGTAATAACTTTTGTAACTGTTCACTCTCAGAGTTACAGTTACCGACCAACTTCTTTTGCAAGCAAGTAACTTTTAAACACGTATTCTCTTTTCTACCAAATGGCCTAATATCCAACAGGCAGGTCAGGATAGGTTCTTAAGTAGCAAAATTCAGAGCTCCTAACGAAGACTGTTAAAACAAGTACTTTACTTTTAGAGCTAGTTGGTGAGGGGCTTCACAGAAGACACCCTAGGAGGATTCCAGCAGGGGCCTCGGTGAACTGGGTGAGTGGCCTCCCAATCACAGAAAACACCCCAAAACTACACATGAATCACAAGAGACTTAAGGTAAATAAATACCCAAGCCAGCACAGTACCTCAGCACAGAAGATATTGCAGTAGCAGGACTTCAGGAACTGCAGCCAAAAACCTGGTCGTTGAACTCCTTCATTAAGAACACAGGACACTAGAAGGACTTTTGCAGCAAGGATCACGGGGGAAGGCTCTAGGCAAGGTTTTCCTCGTGGCTGGATGCAGCTCTGGATTTGGCACCTTTTTCAGGAGCACAGAAGAAGACAGAATGTCTGTCGGATTCTAGATGCCCACAAAGTTTCAGCGATAGTCGGAATTCAGAAGACTGTGCACAGCACAATGGCTCGAGGTCCCAGGGTATTGGGGTATTGCAGCCCTGCAAGGTCACAGCATGGTGTGGGATGGCTCAAAATTAGAGTCTTCTTCAGTCTAATCAGGCTCTGGGTCGGGGTCATCATTTTCAGAGGCTCTGGATCGATTGGATGAAAGGGCTACAACAGGCTCCAGTTACACAGCAGGCTCTCCGTTCGCTGGAAATCCTCTCAGCCGCACATTCCTCATCTTCCTCTTTGGTTTTGGTTTCAGTGGTCGACTCCCTCTACAGCTTTCAGGTTCGAACTTTAATGCAGGGACCAAGCCAATCAAACTGACTTGCAACATACAAGCTTGGGGGGTTGACAATCTTTTCAGGACAGCCAGCCTTCCAGTTTGAACTGGAATCTCGCACTCAAGCTGGAAGAAAAGTGCTACAGTGTTTTAGACTCCTCCCTCGCTTCCTGCCTTCATAGACACTCTGGAGCCTGTGCGTGGAGTCCACAGGACTCCCGCCGAAGGTAAAAATCACACAAAGGAATTTCCCACCCTGGATGTCAGGAGAAGGAACAAGAAAGGACAAGGAACACTAAAATGGTGAAAAAACAAGACAAGGGCTCTTTTGGTAAAATGAGCGCCCATGGGTGTCTTTACCAGTGCCTTTCAGCAAACAGTCTGCAGTAAAGGTGCACCGTATTAATAAAAAAGGTTTACTGCCACCGGCCATTAAAGGTAAGTTTGTCCTTGTAACATAAATGTTACATTTAAAATGAGAAAGGGGATACTCAGTATCTCCCCAGCACTCCACATAAGGTGGGAGTGCTGGTCTCAACTAATAAAATGTAAAAGGAATCCAAAGATCCTTTCCACCCTTGGGAACTGTAGTTCTCACAAGGTTATCCAGCCAAAGTTAAAAGGGGAGCCCCTAAGGCAACCCAGCAACAATAGGCACTTATTGCCAAAAGTTTGTCAAAGAGGACAAGAGACACTATGGAGAGTCTAAAGACACCCGTGAAAAGAGTAAAGACTGAGTGTGGAAAAATATTCCCACTCACTTAGGTATAGGGGAAATAATCTACCAGTCCAGCAAAAAAGTTCTGGGCTTGACACAGGCCAGGAAGATTAATCATTACTATGAAAATCTTACCCAACACCTTTGTTTGAAGCAAAACCCGGACTTAAAGTACGCCCACTATGTGGAAGCTCCACACCTTGGTACACCCCTTTTAAAGCTTTTAAAAATGTAGTAAGACTATATTAGTGTACTTCTATTCGGTTTTTAAATAGCAATCTGCATTATTCAAATAAAGAAATATTGAAGACTGAAATGACAATTCACTAAATGATATACCATATATTTGTTGACCTAGAAAAGATGAAAATCTGAGCTGGTTCCTAGAAAGCTGGACCCAGTGACTGGCAAGCTGTTAAAATGTTACCAAGATGTCCTTTAACCCAAGCGGCTGTAAAAGCTTGTATGTAAGAATTGTTTTAAGCTTTGAAAGCCTGTGACACCTTGGCATTGCTCAGTGGGATAACTCCAGGTTTCACATAAATGAATGCAGCAGGCCCATTAACCCATCAAGCCAACTGTAAGGGTGCAAAAGTAAGGCTCAGATAAAATGGTGGCATGTTTCTGGATATAAACCTTTATTAAATAAGAAAAGGTTGGGAAAATGCCTTTCAAACCTTAAAGCGAAGACAGGTTTCCCCTACCTCAAAGGAAACTTGTGGAATTGTCAGGAAGTCCAAAAATAAAGAGTGTTGCTGTCGTGTCCAACAGCCTGCTTCTGTCCTTAACACTAATAATCTAAGTAACAAGTGCTCTTTGTGTTTTCAATCGACACAACAGTTCCCAGTCTTCCTGGTAAAAAAGTGATGAAAAAAACAATGTTAAAAAAGAACTAGTTACTCTTACCTTGTAACGTTCTTTCGATGGGATGTTCCTCCGACGTATTCCTTATCTTAGATAGAAATCCTTCAGCTTTGCTGGCCTCGGAAAATTTTTTCGCCAGAGGGCGCTGCGCGTCGATGATCGCCGAGTCGATGACCCTCGACGGCCTCCGTGCCGACGTCGACGTCATCCTGCCTATAAAGGCCGCGCGCAGCGTCCGTTGCTCAGTTCCGTTTTGTAGTCCCCAGTAATGTTTTTGGATTAGACTAATCACCTTGAAGGAGCATAGGCTGCAAACCCACAGGAAGTCATACTGCGGGGATGGATGGGAGGGTCGATAAGGAATACGTCGGAGGAACATCCCATCGAAAGAACGTTACAAGGTAAGAGTAACTAGTTCTTCGAAGGGATTGTGTCCTCCGACGTATTCCTTATCTTAGATAGACTCCCATAGCAGTGGTATTGTGACTGGAGGCGGGAGTAATAAAAGTTATGTTACCCTTCCAGAATGGACAGAGTGTAACACAGCCTTGCCGAATCTAGTTTCTTGACTAGAGGAGGAATCCAGGCTATAGAATTTGGTAAATGTATGTGCGGACGACCATGTGGCAGCCGCACATATATCTCGAATTGGCACCCCTCTTTGAAGGGCTGAGGATGTTGCGATACCCCTGGTAGAATGAGCCCTTAGATTTTGAGGAGGCTCCTTTCCTGCCAATTTGTAGCACTCCAGAATGGCTAAAATAATCCATCTGGAGATGGTTTGTTTTGTTATTGGAAGGCCCAACTTATGTCCTGCATAACCTACAAAGAGTTGGTCTGCTTGTCTGATCTTAGCCAATCTGCTGATATAGAAGCTCAAGGCTCGCTTAGGGTCCAGCCTGTGCAGTCTCTCTTCCTCCTTCCCCGGATGAGGAGGAGGGTAGAAAGAAGGTAATATAATCTTCTGAGTGATGTGAAACTCCGAGACTACCTTCGGGAGGAAGTTAGGCTTCACCTGAAGAACAACTTTGTCCTTGTAAAAGATTGTATGTGGAGGTTTACACGATAAGGCTTGCAACTCGCTAACCCTTCTAGCAGATGTCAATGCTATTAGCAAAACAGTTTTGAGGGTGAGAAGCTTCAATGAACAAGAGTGTAGTGGTTCAAAAGGGGCACCCTTTAGGAAGTTTAAAATTAGGTTTAAATCCCATAAGGGAACTTGAAAAGGTTTCGGGGGATAAACATTAGTTAATCCTTTTAGGTATTGTATTACCAATGGAATTTTGAAGTATGAAGGCTCCTCTGCAGTGCGCTTAAAGATTGATAGCGCTGCGAGATAGCCCTTAATTGTGCCAACCTGTAGGCCTGAATTAGCCAGGTAAAGTAAGAATGACAACACCATAGGTGTACCACAAGAAAAGGGTTCAATATTCTTTTCTCTGCACCAGCTGCAAAATTTGTTCCAACGGCAGCGGTATAGAGTTTTAGTTGCCGGCCTTCTGGCCGAAAGCAACACCTCCATAACATCATCCGGAAGGTCCCAATCCTTGTACCTCAACCTTTCAGACACCAAGCGTGAAGGTTGAGGGTCTTGATGGCTGGATGGAGAACCTGACCTTCCTTCTGCGAGAGAAGATCCTCTCTGTATGGCAGTCGAATTGGAGGGCAGATGGACATGTCTAGAAGGTCCGGGTACCACGTTCTCCTGGCCCAATCCGGGGCAATTAGGATCATGGTCTTCCGAAACCTTCTCAACCTCCTGATCATTTGAGGAATGACAGGGACCGGAGGGAACGCGTACAGAAGTGGGAACTCCCAGTCCACTACGAACGCATCTCCTAGAGCTCCTCTCGGGGGAAATTCCCTTGAGCAAAATCTGTCGCACTTCCTGTTGATACTGGTGGCGAACAGATCCACTTGAGGGGTTCCCCAAAGGGCGAAGATCTCTTGAAGGACTTCCTGAGCTATCTCCCACTCGTGAGAGACTGTGCTCTGCCTGCTCAGAGCGTCCGCTGTCAAGTTCTTCTCTCCGGCTAGGTGAATTGCCGATAGAGAGATTCCTTCCTGAATTGCCCAAAACCAGAGCTGCATCGCCTCTCTGCACAGTGGTAGTGAGCCTACGCCTCCTCTTTTGTTGAGGTAGTGCATGGCCACTGTATTGTCCGTCATTATTAGGACGTTTCTTCCCCGTACAGACGGCAGAAAAGCCTTCAGCGCTAGTCTGATGGCTCTCAGCTCCAACAGGTTGATATGTAGTCTGGACTCCGATGGAGACCAACGACCGCTGATGGTCAAGTCGTTGGCGTGAGCTCCCCACCCCGTGAGTGAGGCATCCGTGACTACTGTTATCTCCGGCCATGGTTGCCAAAACATTTCTCCTTTCAGGATGTTCTCCCGACAGGCCCACCACTGAAGGTCTCGGGCTACTTTGACCGGGATCCGAAGGAGATCTGTCATCCTTCCTGAGAACTGTGACCACTGAGTTCTCAGTGCCCACTGGAGGGATCTCATTCTCAGGCGAGCCTCCGGCACGAGGAATATGCAGGATGCCATGAGGCCTAGCAACCTCAGAAAGTCGTAGGCTGGGAGATATTGGGCATTCTGAAATCTGATGACCATCTGCAGAATATCTCGAGCCCTCACCGCTGGTGGCAAGGCTTTTCCCAGGGAAGTGTCCAGGACTGCTCCAATGAATTGGAGTCTCTGTGATGGTATCATCTGTGACTTCTTTAAATTGAGGGAGAAGCCCAGCTTGTGAAGGAAGTGGCAAACATAATCTAGTTGTCTCTGAGCCTGTTCCGAAGATACAGCTCTGATCAACCAATCGTCTAGGTAAGGGTAGACATGAATCCCTTCCCTCCTTAGACTTGCAGCCACAACCGACATTAGCTTGGTAAAGACCCTCGGGGCGGAGGTTAGCCCAAATGGCAGAACTCGAAATTGATAATGAGAGCTGCCAATTGCGAACCTCAGGTATCTCCTGTGCCTGGGATGGATCGGCACATGGAAATAAGCGTCCTGGAGGTCTAGAGATACCAACCAGTCCTGAAGCTGGAGGGCCTGAAGGATCTGAGAGAGAGTCACCATCTTGAACTTGTCCTTTCGGAGGAATTTGTTCAATTCCCGTAAGTCTAAGATGGGTCTCAGTCCTCCGTCCTTCTTCGGTATTATGAAGTAGGGGGAGTACCAACCCTTGTTCCTTTCCGCTACAGGTACCAGTTCTATGGCACCTTTCTCTAGCAGGTCTAAAACCTCCTGCAAGAGGAGCGGATCTGGAAGCTTCAAAGGGTTGTTCCCCGGTGGATGACTCTGAGGGATATGTAGGAAGGGCAGGCAGTAACCTTGGGCCACTGTCTCCAGAGCCCAAGCATCTGACGTAATAGCCTGCCATTCCGTCAGATGGTGAGTTAACCTGCCCCCTACTGGTGTTCTGTGAGGGGAGACCTCAGAGTGGTTTTGAAGCGGCTGATGCAGTTGCCGAAGGTAAAGTGGCTCCTGCTCCTGCGGGTGCGGCTTTCTTTCCCCTACCCCGTCCACCACGGGTAAATCTTCCTTGGCCTCTTTGAGCCGGTCGTCCCCTGCCCCTTCCATATGAGGAATAGTAACGAAAGGACCGTCCTCTCCACGATGATCCCGAAGGACGAAAGGTATTCTGACGGATAGCAGCTCCCAATGACTTGGCTGCTGCCTTGGACGTTTGCAGTTTCTCCAAACTGTCATCCGCCTTCTTTCCAAAGAGGGTAGAACCGTCAAAGGGCATATTCAAAAGCCTGGTCTGCACGTCAGAGGCAAAACCAGACTTCCTCAACCACGCATGCCTGCGGATTGTGGTACTTGCCGCCATGGCCCTGCTGATACTGTCAGCAGAATCTAGGCCAGTTTGTAGGGTCTCGCACATCGCATTTTTACCATCCCTGATGATGTTTAAAAATGCGTCCCTTTCCTCTCCTTCTTGGAGGCAGTCAGCCGCTGATGAAGCGCACTCCCAAAGGGTGTGGCTGAACCTAGCGAGCGTACAGGTCGCGTTAATAGACTTTAACGCCATGCTACAGGCAGAAAAAACCTTCTTAGCCATGGCATCATACTTTTTGTCATCCCTATCCTGCGGAGCAGTGGGGTATGCAGATGTGCTGCCTGATGAGGTTGCAGCCTGTACAACCAAGCTCTCAGGAGTAGGGTGTTTTGACAAATATTCAGGGTCAGAACTAGCCACCCTGTATTTTGTTGACAGTTTTTTATTTACTGCCGGGATCATTTCTGGCGTTTCCCAGTTTGTCAAAATCCTTCTCTGTAGAGCAGAGTGAAATGGAACCACAGGATCCTCCTGTGGGCCCTTGTCCAGTATGTCAGTGAGGTCATCCTGCTGAAAGGCAGGAGAAGGTGCAGACCAACCCATAAATTCTATGATTCTAGACATCAGAGCTCTATATGGAGTCTCCGCATGTTCTCCTGGGTCTGGTTTGATAAATTCTGCTTCAGGAGAAGTGTCCAAGCCACTAGCTTCCTGAAGTGCATCCTGAAGATTTTTTAATCTTCCTTCCTCAGAGGCGAAAGTCTCTGGCTCTGGTGATGTGGTCCTCTGTAAATCAATATCTTGGTCTGAATCCTCCCTTTCCTCAAAAATCGAGGTTAAAGGGGGATACATTGGTTTTTGGAATGGTATAAACCCCATTTCCAATGCAGAAGGAGCCATCATCACAGGCCTTGAAAACGTCGATGTCGTCGACACCGACGTGAAAGTACTCGAAGGCGCCGTGAAAAGCGTCGAGAAATGTGTACTAGGCCTCGAAGAACTCGAAAGGATCGGAGTCTTGCTCGAGAACGACGTCGACGTTCTCGGCGTCGAGTCGGAGGTCTTTTGTCTAACCGTTGGCTGTGGAGTAGCCGTGGTTCTTTCCTTCACCGGCGTCGATATCGGCGTCGACGTCGGCGTCGACTCGATCGACTGATGCGCCGATGAATCCTTCGACAACGGCGTCGATGGCGCCGACCTCTGTTTCGAAGGAGTTTTCGACGATGGCGTCGATGATGCTTTATCTCCCGATGGCTCGAGGCGCTTTCGGGTTGACTTTTCCGCCGGGTACTGCGACTCGCGGCGTTTAGATTTTTTGGGTTTTTTACCCGGGGTATCACCCTCAGCTGTCTTCGAGGGGGACGAGGCCGCTTTCTCGAAGACGCTTAGCATCTTTTTCCTGAATTCCTCCCACTCAGCTTGCGAGCTGCGTTTTGTGGGGCAATGAACTCTCTCAGGAGAACTCGACGAAGATGACGAAGGGGATCTCCTACGTCTCTTCTTCGAGTGTCTCGATGTCGACGAGTGGTGGGAGCCACTTCGTGATCTAGATCGAGAGTGTTTTTTATGGTGAGGAGACGAACGTCTCGACTCTACCGAAGAAGCTTTCGAGGAAGTTAAAGTTGACCTACCTCTCTCGAGCTTCCCCCTACGCTCCTTCAAGGCTTTCGCCGTCATGGAAAGGCATTCCTCACACTCCGAACTCTGGTGCGTGATTCCCAGACACCACAAACAGACCCTGTGAGGGTCCGTCAACGACATTTTCTTCCCGCAGTCTCGGCACTTTTTGAAACCGGACCGAGGGGTCGTCGGGTCGGAGGAGGATGCCATCGATATCGAGGTAAATAGTAGTTATTATATACGTTATCTTGACGAGAACTGAGCAACGGTGTTCCGAGGCACAACGAAGCGCGGAAAAACGGAACTGAGCAACGGACGCTGCGCGCGGCCTTTATAGGCAGGATGACGTCGACGTCGGCACGGAGGCCGTCGAGGGTCATCGACTCGGCGATCATCGACGCGCAGCGCCCTCTGGCGAAAAAATTTTCCGAGGCCAGCAAAGCTGAAGGATTTCTATCTAAGATAAGGAATACGTCGGAGGACACAATCCCTTCGAAATGCAAGATTCCCAGGTTACGGACTCTTGAGCTCCTTTATCTTCTTAGGCAAATGGCATTGGACAATCCAGAGATGTTGTTTAGCTTCACAACTCTTTCTTGTCAACTTGATACAGTTTGTTATAAGATGTAGGATTCCGTTTCCTAACTCCTGGGTCCTTCACCCTTTCAGTCTCTCACATGGGTGCGAGTCCCAGACTTGCAATATAGCTTGGTTCACTTTCCTGCCAAGCTACTGTCCTCTTGTGGACGGTCTCTATTTCATGTGGGTCCCAGACCCACTTTTCTTTCCTTTCATTAGGCGCTTGCATTTCATAGGGGTGCAGGTTTATTGTATCTGTTCGGTTCACTCCCCTGCCAAACAAATTATTCTCTTCTCTTGAGGGTTCTCAGAGTCCCCAACCCTCTGGTACATTAATATCTTCTTGAATGCTTATATTCACTCTCTAGCTCCCACAGACCTCCAAACACCTCCTGAAAAACCGGTGTACTGGTTTCTTTTCTCTTGACATGTACCAGCGTTTCCCTAGCCTCTGTACTCTGAGGCTCCGGCAGCTTCCTGGTAAATGGCGGGGTCTGCATCGGTTCCGGAGGCGTTGCTCTCTACGTGGTTGAACGTCCTGCCTTGTAAGCGGTTCTCCCGGAGCCTCTGGTGCCCTAGTTACTTATTGGCAGTAACGCGAAAAGTCCCTCCAGCTTGGACCGCGTTTCGGTTCTCTTCGCTTCGCAGCTTTTTCCCCTTTGGCTTCTCTTTGCCTGCCCGGTGCAAGAGACCCGCAGTTGCTCTTCAGAAGATCCACTTACTCCTTTAGTCCTTTGCACCCTGTGGGCGCACAAGGGTTTGCCCTCCCTGGGTGGCCCACTGGTCTTCTTGGTTCCCCCAGTGAGGGAGCCTCCATCTTCCCCCAGGTCCCCACAGACTGCTGGGGTTCAAGGTCTCTATCTGGGAAGTACAGTGGTCCACAGCCCTTCTGCTCCAGCACAGGATTCTTGTGCCTCCAAGGAAGGCTTGGCATCACTTCCTGGTTTCCCTCCTCTATTTCTACCACTGCTGAACCAATAGGAAGTCCGTAAACCACCAGACTTTTCAATGTGGTTCGGATAGGTAATATTCATGCTTCCACACTTCTCCTTCGTCACAGTACTGATTGAATAGCTCCTTTTTGAGTCAGTGGGATTCTTCTTCGTCACAGTACTGGGAAAAGGATCTCCACTTAGGTAACTCCTATTCTTCCTCGTCCCAGTACTTTCTAGTGGAACGGTAGGTTGACAACTCATGTGCCCATTAGGGAAGGGGCAGTTCTAAGGGTTGTAGGAATGGGGTCAGGTGATCGGCGATGATACCGCGTTCTATGGGGAGGGTCATCCCTAATCCCATGAGGGGCTTCCTCTCCCATGCAATTCTCCCCTGGTGCACCACCCCCAGGGTGATTATTGTACTGTGGACGCACCAACCTGGCCCCACGGGAATGGTCTCTCCCTAAGGGAGAAGGGACGACATCCTCAGACATCACACAAAATTCCAAAATAATCTTCCGGGGAGAAAAGGCGAGTGCTTTTTTAACCATTTTATAAAGCACACACCAATTACTGAATGGTATGTTGCAATTTTTAAGAAGCTTTGCCATTATTGCTCAACCAAATTAATTTTATACGAGCACGCAAGTTTACAACCTAGTTTAGGCACAGATGGTTCTTCGCAGTAACTTACAATCACTTGGAGGCATAGGCCAGCCATAAAATCCACCCACAAAATATTGTCCACCAGAAGCGTATTCTTTTTGTAAGAGGACATAAGAGGCGGAGCCGGGTTTACGGATTTGCAACTAACTTCTCCCACTTCCTCCCAGCCACAGATAATTGCCAGTTATTAAATATCCCCAGGTTATCTTTGTTGTTGCACTTGTTAAGCATATCATACAGCAATATTATATTATAGCTCTTTTGCCCCCTTAACGCAATTTTAGCTGGTCAAGTGGTACAGCGAGTAGAGCGCTCGCTTTGACATCCGTGCAGAGCACGTTCGAATCCCGGCAGGGCCAAACTCAGCCTTTCATCCTTCCGAGATCGATAAATGAGCACCACACACCGTGGGTAATAATAAGCAGTGCTCAGATACCCGAGGGTTTGTAGCGCTATATAAATGCGAAATTATTATTATTATCAGCCATTTTGCAAAACCACACACAAAATCAGCTGTTTAAGACACATTGTAATCCAGCAGTTTATGCAAATATGCCAATTTTTAACAATAAAAACAATTGCATTTTTTTTTATTCAAAACTAGTCACCATGGGAGGGGGGCAGTGGGCCAGTCATGGAGCAGTATCCCACAAGGGGAGTGGTGGGCCATAAAGCACAGAGCATGCAGTTGGCCAGAGAGGGAGAACTGGACCAAAGAGGAAACGGTGGCCCAGAGAAGGGGGGCGGTGGGCCAGAAAGAGAGGGATCAGTGTGCCCAAGGTGGAGCGGTGGGCCAGATAGCAGGGAGGGGTGGGCCAGAAAGAGAGAGATCAGT
The DNA here is from genome assembly GCF_040938575.1 of Ambystoma mexicanum. Lineage (NCBI taxonomy): Eukaryota > Metazoa > Chordata > Amphibia > Caudata > Ambystomatidae > Ambystoma > Ambystoma mexicanum. The sequence continues at coordinate 747,411,237 of NC_090923.1, read as the reverse complement.
GCACCGGAAAGAGGGTGAGATGGGCCAGAAGGAGGGAACAAGGTGCATATTATGAGAAAGTATGGGGGCGGGGAGGGGGAAGAGCCTGATAAACTTGCCGAATAGTTGCAAGATGGAGGAGTGAGAAAGTATTAAGGACTGCAGGAGGAACTGGAGCGCGTACGGTGTGAGTTGAGAGCACAATTTAGAATGTAGTAGGGACTAGGGAGTGCGATATGTAGTTTGGCAGTGTGACAGAGCAAGTATGTATGCACATGGTTGGCAAAGTGAGTCATTTGGGAGTGTAAGATATGATGGAGAATTGGTGAGTGCGAGGGGTGTTGGTGAGTGGGGGGGCATGTTGGGGGATTGGAAAACATAGAAGGGAAATATTTGCACAATTACAAATCATCACGATCAATAAATTATTAATATAAAATAAACCATAAAAGTAGAGCAAAACAAACACGGTTCATTGAAGCTGGGCACATCTGGCACACTATTAACTTGATAGCAGCACCTACATATAAAAGGTGCAACTAATGACTATCTGGCTCTTTTGCAGCCTCACACACACTAGCTTTTGCAATCTAGTTCTCTTGTATCCTACCATCAATATAAAATGTGGCTGCAAAAAATACAAATGTGTGCCACACAAGTTTATTTTTTATGTCATAAAATGTTCAAATTCATTCTGAAAAATCCTGGTGGGTTTGAATACTGAAGTTTAATTGTTCCCAATGGAAATGCAGATCTACAAGTATCAAGCTTGGTGGTTAATGTCAATCTGGCGGCCATGAATGGTGTAACTCACTTGAAACCGGTTAGCTAGATGGAGCTAAAAGAGGGGCTCCATTCCAAAAAAAGCTTTAAGCATCGAGAAGTGGTCCCATACCATGTGCGGCACCGCTCATCCAGCCCTGGCTGTTCATTCAACTGCAGGTTTCATTCTGGGGCTTGTAGTTCAGCTTTCCCCAAATGTGTGTACTGCAAAGCAAATGCAGATTGGCATTGGCTAAAAAGCAAACGCTAACCACTAGTTAGCTTCTTTCCCACCGTGACCTCATTGCTCTATATATGGGGGTTGTGAGGCAGATGTATGTCCCCCTCACGCCATATGTTGGTCAGGTGTGAATGGTTCATCGTGAGCAGAGTGATTTCTGGCATTGATGGTTTTGCATTTCATTCACCATTTCAGAGCTGTAAGTGACAGAATGCAAAAAAGAGGCAGGCATGGATGCCCTATTCACACGTGACACTGCAAGAATTGAATGTGTCTGATGTCTGCTGCAGGCTTCTTGTATTAATGAATTGTAATTGTGCTTTCCAATAAACAGGCAACCAGAACCGGCCTTTGGCCCTACCGGGCGACCGCCTGGGGCGCCACGCCCCCAGGGCGCCATTAGCCCCCACCACACCAGCTCGGGGGAGTCTTTCAAGGGCTCCCCCAAGCTGGCATTGTGGGAGAAGGCGCGGCAGGCTTAATAACGGTGCTGTAGTCAGCACCCTATTGTTATTAAATGTGACCCTCCACCGCGGGCGCGTTTAATAGCAAAAGAGCGCCATTAGCCCCCCACCACGCTAGCCTGGCAGGATGACACACACCTTAAAACACCAAAGGCCACTTCTGTTGCTACACAACTGGCTTCTCAGTCTTTTTTTAAGCAGAGAATGACCCACAGGAGGAATAAAGAATCCGGATTTACTGTCTGTAGGCCAGACAGAGAGCTAAACATACGGCCAGTCGGGTCTAAATCCGGATAGGCAACTATCCGCTGAATCCAAAGAGTTCCTTTGCATTGGCAACTCGGGATATCATGACTTGTAACGGAACGACACTAGCACACTTCTTTACAATCAATGAGGAGTTAGTATAGGAAGGATAAGGTAGCAGAAAATACTTTTATGGTTTCAAGGAAAAGCAATGAGGGGAAAAATGCAGCACAGAAATAAACTTGATATGATTTCAACAAAAGATAATATGATCACTTTTTCTTTGACTATTCCCTCCCCCCTATGCAAGATGAGGAGATGGAAGGAGAGCACACAATTCTCAGGAATACAAAATGCAATACAAATTTCCAGTTCCCCCCAGCGAGCTTAGAGGAAAACGGGTATGATTTTAAAGCAGGCAAGATCCTTTTAAATGTGGTGGCAATGAAGTGAAAAATATGCTGAAAATGCTTTTAATTCCCTCTAGAGGTTCTGGGTGAGTGAGAGATACTTTAAATCAGTTCAGGTCAGCCCCATCAATGATTCAGGGATGGTTATCAGGTTGAAAACGGGATTCAGTAATGGAAGCAAAAGACAGATATTTTTACACGTGGTTGAAATGAAGCAAACTCAATTCGCGGCACTTTTTTTCGAGTGTGTCGATCGCGATTGCGGAGGAATTGTAGCAAGTTGGTTCTAGGCTTGTTGGAACGCGTAGAATCTTAACTTTACAATGAAAGTTACAGCTCACTTCTAGCACAAACGGTTCAAGAGATACAGATGATTTAGTGGAGGTAGATTTTCAGAAATGAAATTACAGTTTCAGAATGACAGATGTGCTTGGAAGGTTTGAATCAACAGGATGGACACACGATTCCTTATGATGCAGTTCAAATAGGTTAAAATAGTTTGAATTAGATTATCTTAAACTAAGAGATTGGTTTTGCGCAGTTCTGGCTGATTACTCACACTATGAATTTGAAATAGGCCGTCTGGGTCCGGTCAGCAGGTTTGGACTGGGCACCGGGCGGTTTCTGGTACTGGTTCTCTGGTTCTGGTCTGTGGTTCTGCTGTCGGCACTTCACAGCGGTCTGGTCTGTGGTTCTGCTGGTCTGGATCAAGTGGATTCTGGATACAGCACTGCTTTCTGGGTCGGCTACCGGTTCTGGCAAAAGTTCTTGTCAAAGAATCCAACAGCTCGCCCGGCTGTAGGCTAGTTTGGTTGGATTGCTGGATTCTGAAAGCCTGCTGAGAAGAGTTCTCAGCTTGTGGGTTAGGCCTTTGCTTTAAGTTCTGTAGTCTATCTGGAGTCTAAGTTCTGGATGTTCCTTCTAGATGTTGTGTGCTCCGCAAGAAAATGGAAAAATGAATGTCTTGCCTGTCCAAGCAGTCTCTTTTTATGTGTTTTGAAAGTGGGTGGGTCGGCTCATTCTGTATGCCCAACCCTCTCATGATTTGATAGGTCAAGGATTCTCTGTGACCTGATTTGAGAAGGGATAGTGTGTCAGAGTGAGTCAGAGTCTTACAGTCTATTGAAGAAACGCCCCTTTGCTTTTACTTACTTATGAATTTTTCATAACTAAAAGGTTTCCCAGATACACACGTCGTTGAAATTACATACACATTTCACAGATTAATTTAAAATACACTCTCGCCCAACTCTGATCCCCCTCAGAGCCTGGGTTCACAAATGGCAACATTTTGTGCTTTTTAGTGACTTTCGCCATATAGGTTTTTCCTCAAAATTTACACAGATCTGCACTCCTTCCCTGAGCATATTACTGGAAATTACTGTGTCTCTATCCTAAACACAGTGTCTGCAATATTAATAAATAGCGGGGTTCGGTCCCAGAACACCGTACAGAGTGGAATTTGGGCTCAAGTCGCTAGGGCATTTTTCATTTTCATGAACCCCAAATTGTACATTTCTGTGAGCTTAATACAAGATTTTAGAAGCATTTAACTTAAACATATATTTGCTGCAATATGAATCCACAGTCCTGTCTGGCCCGCCCCTAGGAACTGGGGGAGTCAGGGATAACATGTCTCTACTTCCAGGCAGAGCTCTGTTTACAGTCCACACCCAAAATCAGCATACCCCATTCAATTGAAAGGGTCCAGCAGGCTGCAGGGAAGTCCCCTCCCTCTCAATCAACAGGGTCATGTGATATCCTGCCTCCTGGTGTGGGTCTCTGGGGTGTTAAGAGTTCTCAGGAAAGGCATGTCTTTTGAACTTTTAATTACATAAGACCCCCGTCTGGTTCACTGCACAGTTCTGCAAGACAGCTCTCCTGTCAGCAATTATAGAGCGCCAGCGCCGGTCAGTGTCCAATGCCGGTACTGCACCTATTTTTGACAGCTGTCTTGAATTAATACATTTTAAAAGGAAAGGATTTTACTTGATAGTATATGATCCTTGCTTGACATGGCATTGATGTGGATCTGTAGTAGAGTAAAGTAAAACACTCAACCATAGTTGGATTTTTGTTTGGTGGTTCCGGGCCCATTATCTTAGCAATTTTTGACATTAATAAAAACGGGTTTTGAACAGAACCGTCTTTCTTTGCACTGGTGGGTGGCAGGTCAGGGGACCATTTTGGTGTGCGCAAAACTGCACGGTTCTCCTGGATTCTGGCACAAATGTGCGCTTTTCCACCATCTTGGATTTCCTAAGCCCACAGCACCATATGTTGCACCATAATAGTCCAAACATGGGTCAGGACACCCAACATGCCCCAGCGGTCTTCCAACGTTTTATGGACCGGGTGTTCTCCGAAATGCTGTTCCTCTTCGTCCTAGTATACCTGGACGGCATACTGATATACTCAAAGGACCATCTGAAGCATGAAGAACATGTTAAAGCAGTTTTACAGCGTCTAGGTGAACATAAGCTCCTGGCTAAACGCGAGAAATGCCTTTTCCATGGGTCTACTGTTCACTATCTCGGATTCGTCTTTAGCCCAGAGGGAACTGGAATGGACCGCTCGAAAGTAGACTCTATTCTATCCTGGCCTGTTCCAACTACTGTGAAACAAATTCAATCCTTCCTGGGGCTTGCTAACTTCTACTGGAAATTCATACCTTCTTTTTCGGAGATTGCACATCCAATCATTATATTGTTGAAGGAGGATACACCCTTTCACTGGACAGCAATCCAAGATGAGGCGTTTCAGCGGTTAAAGTCGGATTTTACACAAGCCCCCATCTTGGCCCAACCTGACATTGATCGGCCCTTCCTAGTGGAACCTGATGCCTCTAACTACGCCATCAGGAATTTTATGACAAGCTAGAACACCCCATCGCCTACCTTTCTCGCACCTTTACTCCTAGCGAAACTCACTATTCTGTTTTGGAAAAGGAACTACTAGCCATCTGTCAAGCCTTCACAGACTGGCATCATCTACTCCTGGGAGCGAAACATCCTGTTCAGGTCCGCACGGACCATCGGAATCTTCAGGTCCTGCAATCCCTGGAATGGAGGAACAGTCGTCAAGCCCGTTGGGCCTTCTTTGCCCAGTACCAGTTTCAAATCCATCATGTTCCTGTAACACACAATATAATAGACAGCGCCATATCCCGATGTCCTGACTACGAAATTCTAGAAGACCGATCCTTCCCAAAGATGTTCCCCCCCCCACACAATATTTGTTGCCCCAGCAATCAGTCTCCTAGAAGACATTCGGATTCAAACTCAGTCCTCTGAAATCTGGAAAGAGTTTAATGGGAAGAATTGATGGAACCTCAAGACGAAGGGCGGATATTTATTCAAGGACAATTGCCTGGTCATCGCCACTCAGAGACTACGACAAAAGATCATAAGCCTATGTCATGATACCCTTCATTCAGGACACCGTGGCATCACCAACACCCTCTAATACAAAGACAGTTTTGGTAGCCGAAGATGAAGAGTGATGTCCAGCATTACATCCAAACCTGTGCAGTCTGCACTCAAAACAAACATGACAACAAGAAACCGGCAGGTCTCCTGCTCCAACCAGCGCTGCCAACAAGACCTTGGGAATTCATCGCTACAGACTTTATTGTGGGATACACAACTATCATGGTTACCATTGATTTATTCACTCACATGGCTCATTTTATACCTTTATATAAACTACCATCCTCCTCTGAACTTGCCGGAATCTTCCTAGAACACATATTCCTACTTCACGGACTACCCTCCAAGATCATATCTGACAGAGGTCCCCAGTACATATCTCAGTTCTGGAAACAATTATGTCGTATACTAGGAATCCAACGTGCCCTATCCTCAGGTCATCATCCACAGACCAATGGAGCTACTGAACTCTTGACCCAAACTCTGGAACAATATCTTTGCTGTTTCGCCACCAGGTCCAGGACGATTGGTCACTCTTAATACCTGTGGCTGAATTCGCCTACAACAATTCGGATCACTCGGCTGTCAAAACCAGCCCCTTCTTCTGTAGCCAAGGATTCCACTCTTCGGTTCTACCATCCATTCTCCCACATCCTACCCCAGTTCCTACAGTGGACTCCTGGATTGAAACCCTCATCAACGTACACAAAGAAGCAAAAGAACACCTCGAAAAGGCCCGAACAAGCACCAAGCACTATGCTGACTCCAAAAGAAGACCAGGGCCTTCATACACAATAGGTGATAAGGTCTGGCTATCCTCGAAACCTCTGCCTTGACACTTACGAACAAATAAATTGGCTCCCCGGTACTATGGCCCTTTCTCCATAAAGGAAATCATTAACACAGTGGCCTTTCCGACTCAAACTACCGGAATCTTGGAAGAGGATCCACCCAGTTTTTCATACTTCTCTGTTGAAACCATACGTCCAGTCCTCCCGAACTGCTCCAAGATCTACCCCTGTGGATTGTCAATGATCAGTTAGAATACAAAGTTTCCAGAATATGTGACTCCAGGTACAGACGTAGTCAGCTACAGTATCTGGTCGAGTGGAAAGGGTACCCTCCCAGTGAAAGCACCTGAGAACCAGTCTCACACATAAATGCCCCCAGACTGCTCCGAAGCTACCACCTTATACACCCGGGCAAACCCGGAGGAACTGGGTTTCGGAGGAGGCATGCCATCATGAACCACCGTACGCGTCCCTTCTGGACTTCGTGGTCCCTGACCCATAGGGGACTGAACGCAGCAGTACTCCCAACATGGCCACTGAACGAGGAACGCTGTTTGCCAGTCTACGCATTGTACGCTCTACGTTCTACAAAGCAGACACGCCCCCACGGCCCTGTGCGTCTCAACGCTACCGCTTGCAGTAGTCAGACGTGTGCTGCCAGAGTTCGTACAGTGATTACTTCTGATTCCTGGTTCCCGGTCCCCTGAATCTCCTATTCTTTCATCCTTCCCTTTTTTTCCCTCACCTTGCATATCTTGGATTGCCTTTGCACTCGTATCTCTGAGTGCGCACCTCGCCATTTCCTGGACTTCTTCCCGGACATCTGAATGCTTCCTGGATTCGGGTCACGAACCGCACGCTGGAACCCGAGGACCCACACACGGGGTTATACAAAACCCGAACAGTGCGAAAGAAGACATCTTCGAAGATCACAAACAAACAATACAGACAGGTAAGAAGGGGGAAACCTGTGACACTAATGACGATGTTTTGATACACAGGGTTACCTGAAGGTGAAAGGAAAAAATGCTCTGCCATGGCGGCCCATTGATTGCCTAGTTCAAGAGGCGCTGATCGCAAAAAAGTGGCATTAAAAAAGGAGAATAAAACTAACATTAAAAACAAACGACTACCTACGCGGAAAGGATCGCATATAATTTTAATGGATTTATGCTGTAAACTAACAGACTATGCCCGAGGGCCCCAAAATAGATTGACCACAAGACTCTCTGCCTTCCACTTAAAAGATAAGTAAAAACAAAAAGGGATTTAATTCAAAGTAGCAATAATGGCTTATTGAACATTAAGCAATGCTCTATACTTCACTTCTTAGTTTGGGTTATTAGGTGTCGCTTGCATCACATATAAGCCTAAACTATTGCATTAGGGTACAGATAGGGAGCAATGGCATATGAGGAGGGACACATTCTGTAGGTGGTGTTTGGTTATGTGTCCACCCATTGACTGCCCATGGCCATGCTAATCCCTATGGCCACTACCATCCATTCCTGGCCCTTCCTGCCAAAAACACCAACTCATGGGAACTCTTCTTTTAAGCCTTACCATCAAACTTTGCACTGGAAGGGCCTGCCAGTGTTTTTACAAAGCAGTCTTCAGAGAGAGTTGTAAACCCGCTACTGGTATAATAATGTCTTGCCAAGCCTGCCTTCAGCCAATCGATTTATAAGCACTCTGCATGTCCTTCACTGAAGTCCCATTAATAACAAGCATTGGCTAAGCCAACAATTCTGACTTGTGTACAAGTATTAAGCTTTTTCCAGGGACTGCTATTAGATGCCCAGTTACTCACACTATTTGCACCTGTTACCATCAATGGTCAGTTAATACCACTACGGCTGTGCCTGAAAAGTGCTTCTCCCGTGTCCACATAAAAGCCCAAACTGTTGGCATTGCCAATGCTAGCTATATAAGCCTAAACATAAGAAATCAAATTAGGCAAATTACGTTTCTTTGTTACATCTGTCTGTTTATGGAGACCTGCACATTTCTGAGACTCTTGTTCTAAGCAACTCATCAAAATATTACTCCTTGTTTAAATATTGCTGTGAACTATTCAGTTCCTGGTATTAATAATGATGTAGGTTTTTCCGAAGTTGCAGCAGAAGGAAGAGGAGGATAAGGGGTTCAAGAACAATTTTAAAACAATGAATGCTAATTCTGGTTCTACAAAATATGTTAGTGCTTCAGGTGGTCTTTAAGTCATGGAATACGAATTTGCAAAAAATCAAAGAATGTTTTTAACAGATTTAATTTATTTTCTGATGTTCCTAATCTGAGAACATTAAAATCAAAGCATTTTGATCAATTCAAATGTATTGAGCTTCATAAGAGTGACATTTTCCTAATCTATATTTGCATCATGGTTGTATATAATAGGCTGTTATCTGACAAAAGGTACTTGATATGGAGTATGATCTGTCGGGTTCCTCCAGATCATTGTACTGATTCGGCTCAAACTCTCAGGCATGGTGACAAGGACCATAATTTTTGCACGGAATCCTGTAATTGCTAGCTTCAGGGTTTATGTTGAAAATAGCAATTCATGAAAGTGGTGTGTAAAATCCTTGTCAAAAAGAACCAACTGGACATATGGTTGCTGACTGGGTGTGGTTACCTTCTGGATTATCCTCGACTAGTTCCAACTCTGGACATGGTTAATGCACAGGGTTCTACCTGGGGTTTATTATCATAGAATACCAGGGGCTGTATTGCAGGCCTGGGAAACCTTACCACACTTTTCATATTTTGAAATAATTATTTTACAAGAAACATGGCTTTGGAAGCCCCTACTTTCATGGATGGCTTTAAGATATTTGTACAACCTGCCATTAAGGGTAATCGTGGACGGCCTTTGGAGTGTCATTAAAAATGATTGTGGAGTGTTTTGTACAAACTAGCCTATCCTCCACCCTGCTCCTTGAATTAATCAATGTGGATAGTTTCTCATTTGATTCCAGGAGGGCTATGGTCATAAAACATGCATTACTCACCATAATAGCATTTCTGATTGCATCTGCTTAGATTCACATGCTGTGCATATGGTCTGACATCCAGTGGTAATCGCAGAGTATTGCATCTTGTCTTTCGGGGACCGAAAGGGGATGTCGACATAGGCGTGTCTGTAACACTATCCCTATCATGACATGGAAGAAATTGTTTGCGGTTGGCATAGTGAGGGGGATTTTGGCAATATAATAATTGTTGGCCACTTAAATTGCGATTGTTTACAAAGCTTGTCCAGAACTGTGCATACCTCTATGCCCACTTGTAATTCTAATGTTGCGAGATGTCTAAACCTTATGAGGAATTGGGACCTTCTCGGTCACAATAGTGAATTCAACTCAGAATTGAGCATGTCCCCACTTGGCAGAGGGGTTCGCAATTTTCAACAATAGATTACATCTTTGTAATACAAACTCTGCAAGATATTTCAATTAATATGTATATAGATTATTCTCCTCATCGCAACCACCGAAATTTGACTAGTACTTTTATTAGACAGGCTGATCTTTCCAAGGTACTTTGCCCTACAAACCCTGAAATAAACAAGATGGGAATTAGATTAATGTGGCGTAAAAAAAATGAAATCTAAATTTAACCCTGCCATAGCCAAGATTTTGGAATCTACTGAGGATAAATTAGAAATGACTTTTGGGGCTTCCCATTTTTCTGATTTTATTAAACTTACTGATACGAAGTTAAATTCTGTGATCAAAACTAAAACGGATACGCAGATTTGACTGTTGCATTCACAAAAAAATAGGTTAAGGACCACTATGAGACATCAAGAGTAATATGGAGGACCTGAGGCAGGTCATATTATTAGAAGTCTTCTACAGAAACACACAAATTGGCTGACATTTTTTAAGCATTCCCTACGGTTAACAGATTCAAATTTGATGCTTCAGATCATTCTTACCCAGCAAGACAGGAAATTTGGGAAAATAATAAGTTCCAATGAGATGGGTCACGTTAATTAATTTAATCCCATACTGGAGGAAGTATGGATCAACCATCCTGGTGAGTTATTTGCCAACCCAGTAGAGCAAGACATATATGAATTACAGATTCACCTCCCCAAGACCACATTTTTTTTTTTTTTTTTTTTTTTTTTTCTTAAACCGCCCCAAGACCACATTTGAGTTTCTTCATGCAGACATTTTAGGAATAATGACCAATTTGCCAATGTTATGCTCAAGGTTGAGCAGCATTTATGGACAATCAACTCATATTTTCTGCTTAATAATATTTCTAAAACTTTGCATATCGCCTCTTTTTGGGAGTCCTCCTTCATTCTTCCTATATTCAAGAAGGGCAATTTCTCCAGCAAAGGTTTTGCCGCACTGCTTTTGGATAATATGAATCACCTGTAGTGTGCTGGATAGATTTCAAACTAGCTTTTCTAAAGGAATTGGAACTAAACTGTATAATGTTGTCTATTCTACAGTCTGGGGAGAGACAGAAAATTGCTCCTTTATTTGGCTTTTGTTGATTTAGCTTCTGCCTTCAACAAGGTCAATCGGTTTAAATTATAGATGGGGGTATGCTGGATTATTATTTTATTTATTTATTTTTTGCATTTGTATAGCACACAAACCTCAGGCATCAGGGCGCTACAATCCAGTTACATGTGTCCCATCGCTGGGGAGTTCTTGGTAGAAGTACATAAATATTTAAACCTATGAAACATTAACAGAGGTAAGGATAAGGACGTGTTTATACATAAATTCAGAGGAATATATTATGCAATTGCATACTCATACCCAAATTCCAAATTAGCATAAGCTTGGGTACTTTGGGACAATGTTGCACCCAATAAGGACATTTCGGAGGCTTCGTCAAGGATGTGTGTTGGCCCCTGCACTTTTTAATCTTTATATGACTGACTTGAGAAGAGCTCTAAATAAAAACAGGGATTTCCCACACAAACTGGGTTTGGGACCCATGCACTAACTTGCCTATCCCGGCGATCTTGTGGTTTTTGACAGAACACTGGTAGGACTACAAAGAAGTCTAAATGCCATAAATAAATACATGCTCACTAACTATCTCAAAATGAATGGTTCCAAAAGTATTTATTTTATTTATTTAGGTCGATTTTCACAGTTACAGATACTGAAGTTTTACAAATCAAAGGTGATGCCATCCCTTTTGTATGGTGGGAAATTCCTTTGAAATGTAATGAAGTATGCTGGAACAAATTGGAAGGATTAATTTGGAGATGAACCCTGTGTCATTTGCCAAATTGTTTACCGATTGCAGTATTACGATTTGAGTTGTGTCCGATGTCTTTGGCTTCCAGGGTACAATACAGGTCCTTAATGCTTGATATAAAGATACCCCACAGCCAAATCTGTTTTGTGATCTAAAAACCCATCTGGAGGATGGCAAATGCTTGCTATTCAATCTCTGGTGTTCCAATTCTTTTGAGCTGCTTGACCGCTTGAACATGCTCTGGTTCTCTCCAGGCTAGACTACTGCAACAGCCTCCTCCTTATCTTCCTTTGTCCACCCTTCCACCCACTACAGCTAACCCAGAATAGGGCAATGAGATTTATCCTTGGCCTCAAGCCCAGGGACCGCATTTCTCCTGCCCTACAAAGCCTTCACTGGCTCCCGGTCTCAGCACGGATTAAATTCAAATACCTCTGTTTCATCCACAAGGCTATCTGGGGCTGGGGACCACTCTCTTCAACGTTTCCTGACCAAATACTCTGCTTCTAGACTCCTCCGTTCCTCTGGCACCAACTCCCTGCGTGTTAAGCGGTTTGCCAAATAGAGAGCTGGTGGAGCATTCACTTTCCTCCGCTGGCTCCCTCCTGTGGAACAGCCTCACTCTCCCTCTGCGTCTTGAGCATGACCTCCTTAAATTCCAAAAAAGCCTCAAGACCTTTCTCTTTACCTCTTCCTTCTCCTCCTCTCTTCCCTGCTAATCTTACAGTAGCCTGACTGACGTGCAGGGCCCTTGTGTCCTCGGGGCACTGACCCCCCCCCTCATCTCTCATCCCAGCCGCTGTCCTTCTACTGCACTTACTTAGGATCACTGTACCGATGGGTGGTTTGCACCTACGTCCTTCTCTTAGCACTTACCTTGAGCATCACAGCGCCTATCCCCCCCGTCCCCTCGGCACTTGCATATATTGAACACATTCACAAGGCATAGTAGGTGTCATGATCTCTGCTTCCAAAAGGTCAGGGTTTTCCCAACTCCCTTGGAAGCAGATCCATAACCCAGGTTCCGAGTGCCAACCAGTCCCAATTGGGACCTTTTGGACCCAGTCCTGGCGCCAGTGGCACCAGGCTCATAAATATGCCCAGTCCCAGCGCTGGAAGCGCCGGGCTCATAATGCTTGGGTGGACTTACCTGCAGCAGACCATGCTGCTTACTTGCCTGCCAGTTGAGCCTCTGATCCTCTTCCGTTTGTAACTACTTTTCCTGTTGGGTGGGGCAGGAGCCACTCCCTAAATTCAGAACACTGGAACTCTTCTGGAAAGCAGGAACTCTTTTCTTACCTAGGCGTGGCTGTGGTAAGAAAACCACACCCGATGGATGAATCTTGCTTTGCGTTATTCTGCATCCTCTGCAGCAGAACGCTCATCGCGTCTTCTGCATCTGATCCTGGGCCTAAGGAAAAAGGCTTACCATCCTGAATCCAGTCTTCAGCAACACCTATAAAGACAAGAAAGAACAGGTTAGCATTACGGTCTTCAATGACAGCTCTTCACTTACCTGGTCCATCGGCTGTCACCAACGCCTCGCGCTGCATTCCGGCATCTGAAAGACAAAGGCTTACCTACTCTTCGTGCGCTCCGGAGGTCTTCACACTGCATTCCGGCATCTGAAAGACAAAAGCTTACCAACTCTTCGCACGCTCCGGAGGCCTTCGGCGCTGCATCCCGCATCTGAAAGACAAAACAAGGTGCGTTTAAAGACATTGGGGAACTTTAATACTCACGTGCCATTACTCCTTTCCACATCTAACCCAGTGGGTATTCCGGCACCCTGCAGCCGCTCCGAACTTGTACCTGCAAAATAAAAAGACAGTTAGAGCGCATCGTGAAGCAGGCAACAAGCGCTTACTTACGTGCTTCCAGGCGCTTCTATTCATCACACGGGCTCCATCTTCAACTCACTTCAGCCCGTCATCCGCCATCGCCGGAACCCTGCAAAACAAGAAACATCATTACTAAAGACTTTAAAGACATTAGAATTACTCGAAACTTACCGTTCGTGCAGTAAACGACAGACAGCAGTCCTCTGAAGTCAAGAGGCCTGCTCCCCTTATCCAGTGAAGAAACTGGTTACAGCACCCTGCCCCGAGGCAGATGGAGAGCACGGCGTTCACTTACCTAAGGTGAGAGCGTTAACCTTTGGGGTTCTACAGGAGAAGAGAAAGGGAAGAAGAGAGAGACATTCAATAACCCAGTTCCTTAATCCCATATTTTCTATCTGCAGACATCTTACCCTTCGAGTCAGACATACAGTGCACAGAGGTCCAGCCCAAAGAGCCAGCCGTGTGTTACACATCACCTTTGAAGATACGGTATACGCCCAGTCAAGACCGGCGCCTCTACGGGAATCAGGTGAGCGTTACAGTAGGTTTGTCTCCCCCCTTTTGATTCTCATTATTCATTTGTACTATTAATTCAATTATTTATCATTGCTGTAATTCATTGTCTACCTTTCCCTGTCCCCTCCCGGTTTGCCCTGTGGGTGCTTTAAAACAGTTTTGCTAATTGTATAAGTGCCTAACAAGTGACCAATAAATGAATAAAGAACCGGATCTCAAAATTCTTAATTGATAACCAGTTTAAAAGTAAAAGAGCTAAAATGGACTCTCAACTGGTGTCATACTAAAGAAACTATTGGCACCTATCATTTGTACTATACTCTTGTCACTGAGGAGAAAACTCAATCTACGATCCATTACTGAATTCAATTCCCCTGCCATAAATGGAGTAATCTCTTTATGAGATTTAGGTGGGTTGAACCGCCTCCCAACTCGTGAGGTATTAAGCATAAGATCAAAAGATAATGAGACTTTTCTTTTGTTGGTTTTGTAAAAATGACTATGTCTAAGGCAACTTTAAAACACATTTGTGTCGACTGCCCCAATTTACAGGAGGCAAGCCATGCTGTTTTTGCACCTTGTGTAGGAGGATGACATTATATCCAGAAACAGTTTAGGGTATCTAATCTGTGCTGGGAAACAAATATTATTAATCCCGGCGATGCATAGATATTTGATGAAAATACTAGACATACAGGTTCTTAAACTGAGATTTTAATAGGTAGTACGGGTAGTACTGTGTATTTAAAGGTTACCATCAATTTGAATTGTATTCATATTTCTGTCGCTATTTGATCTTAATATCGTATGATATTAGAATGTTATTAATGAATTATTTAACAGATGGGTTGGTAGTCTGCACCACTGCTTATTTATTTTGAAAAATAGTCTATTGACCAATAAACTTGTATCAAATATTTATTTGGTCATGTTTAGTGTGCCAACATTATGCAATTGAGGCATGTGCATATATCCTCCCAGACCTGGGCATTATATGGAACTTGCATAACCAACCAGGAATAATAACTATGTATTGAAAGGATTTAGTCCCTTTTGTTCTGATATAACTAGATTTGAGAAAGAGATTTTTTGTGTGCTGATATAACTAATCAGAGAAAGGGACTTTGAGTATTGAAAACATATACAGGCCGATTCATGGAATTAATGTGCGCTGAAAATTTTGGCGCAAGCCTCCGAAAACGTGCGATTCGCAGTGAAAGTCCGAAAATCACAGTGCAAGTGCGAATATCGCAGGGAAACCAGCGCACATCGATTCATGGAAGTCCGTACGCGAGTAAAATCTGGGATGTGCGCTGAAAAAGTGAAGTGCAGAAAGGCAGGCTGCCGCCCAGGATTTCTATGGGGTGGTACAATTCCCCAAAGTGCTAGGTGCCATTGATTGCACCCATGTGGCTCTACGTCCCTCCCAGGGCATCTGAGTACATCTATAGAAACCGCAAGCACTGGCATTCCATCAACGCCCAGGTAGTATGTGATGCCAAGGGAATCATCATTTCAGTATATGCCAACTATCCAGGCTCCACCCACGACAGTTTCATTTACAGAATGTCAACCCTAAACCTGGACCTAGAAGCTGGGCGGCATGGCGATACATGGCTGCTTGGCGAGTATAAATGCCACTGCACATGCATGCATGTCAGATACTGAGTAATGTCACAACCCCACTAATGATACCCATCACCACCTCACCAGGGGACAGTGCCTACCCTCTGAGCACCCACATGATAACGCCAATTCGGAACCCCACCATGCCACCCCAGGTAAGATACAACACAGCCCACATTGCAACCCGGGGCATCGTGGAGCGCACATTTGGAGTGCTCAAGTCACGCTTTCGCTCCCTTGACCGTTCTGGCGGGCAGCTGTTATACGCTCCCCCAGTAGTGTGCAGGATCATAGTGGCAGCATGTGTCCTGCACAACGTTGCAACACGCCGGGGCCTGGCCGTGGACATGGTGGTGGCCCCACATCCCCAACCACATGCACGCCCGCTGCGCATGGGAGGGGAAAGGGCACGAGGTGAGGCAGCCCATACGCAGCTGGTGGCTAATTACTTCACCTAAAATCACACCCCTGTGGAGTGCACACAGCCCTGGCACATACCAGCTGACAATCAATGATGATGAGTCAAGTGACGGTCAACTGTCACAACCATACCAGCCTGAGATTGTTCACTTGGAAGTGTTCCATTGTGTGCATCCCTACCTACACAAACACCACCAATACTGTGTCATCAAAATTCACACTTCTATGCTGCTAAAATCATTACCTCCTTGCAAGATACAACATGTCAATAATGCCATGTCACCCAACCCCTCCCCAGCACCGCCACCCAACACACCATGGCCATTCATGCTATGTGAGAGCAAACAAAGTAATCCCCAAAACATGACAAGTGTCACAAAGTACAGTGTCCCTAATGGAAACTGGCCACACACAATATGCTCCCATTAATGTAGAACCAACAACACACATGACCAAATACTTACCACAATACAATGCAGCTACCCAACCCCAAACATAGCATAAACATGACAGTATCAAGTTAAAGGATACGTAGTCTTACAACCTGATTATGCCAGCACATCGACCACTTCCAACTGTACAGTGTTGGTGCCACACAAATCTGTAAGTGCACTGCTTATAACATGAACTCGATCTCCAAAGTAGACGGCCTTGTGAAGACATGAGGAATGAACCTGCAAATTAGGAGGGAGACATGGATGCACAAGCACACATCAATACAACATGCAGTGTACAATACAACAATATGCACTAGGAATGTATACACAGTATTGACTACAGACTGCCCACACATGGGAGTTCAACGTCACTTTGTAAGTCACTGTCACTTGGGCACACCCTTTGCAAGCCCAAGGAAACAGGAAGCAGGAGGGGTGTGTGTCTCACGAACCCAAGCATCTAACCCAAACTCAGGACAAGCCTGCATGTGCCCAGCCGGAATACAGTGGATGCCCACGGGAGCCACACAAGGCAACACACTAACAAAAAATCAAAAATGGCCATGTGGGGTCCGGGGGGGTGGGGGAGGCCACCCAGGAGGTCCGAGGACAGGGTGCACACCAACAGACACCTGTGTGGATGTTGGGAAAAAAAAAGACCTCCATGGGCTCATGGCCTGCACGGCTATGCTATCGTGGGAGATTCAGATTCGCTGCGGTCGCTCTCCTCACCCTGTGCTGCTGCCGCCACAGGAGGTGATGGTACTATGGGAGGCAGCCCACGCAAAGCCCTAGTCTGGCCCTCCATGGCAGCAAGCATGCGGGTGTGGAAGGTCTCGTTCTGGAGGATTATAGTGCGGAGATCCCCATGCACCACCTGACGTGATACCCGGACCTCCTCCCGAGTTGCCTGCATCTCAGCTGAGAGCGTACGTGTGAGCCGCTCCAGCTGCAGTTCTGTCCTCGTGTCAGTGGAAGCCTCAAGGTCAATAAGAGTCTGCCTGAGGTGATGGACTTCTACCCTCAGGGCTTCCCTGTGGCCCCGGGACTCCATAGAAATGGCTTCCCGCAGTGTGTCCAGGGCCGCCCGTCTGTCCATGTTGGACGCCAACATGTCCTCCCTGAGTGATTGGCAAGTGGAGTCTGTTGCCTGCTGTAGTTGCTCCATCTGCCTTTCTGGGGGGACAATGGAAGTGGCCACCCTCTCCATTGCTTGAGCCATCATCTCAGATGATGCTGCCTGTTGGTTTGCCATACCGTATATGGATTGCTCCCATGCGGTATTGCCTGGTGGCGTACGGCCACCACACCTGTCTGGGGCAAGGCGAACTGCGCCTTGCTGTGTCGGCACTGCCTGAGGCTGCAGGACTGCATTTCCCCTCTGATCTGCTGGCCCAGGAACAGGACCAGATGTTGCAGAGAGTGGCCCTACATCCGTAACCACCATCGGCGGACCTACCAACACTAACATCCCCATAGTGGGCTCTACCCCTAGTGCAGGTGGGTAGGACAGAACAGAATCCCTTCCAGAAACACTTACCTGCGACGGCACATAGGTATCATCATCCGAATCAGCACCTGAATAGAGGTCTGGGGAGGTGCACCCAGAGACACCCCTGGAGAGAATGGTCTGCAGTAAGAGAGGGTTCTCCCCCACCACCACCCCACGTCCCCCACTGGTGCCCAGTCGTGCCTGACATCCCTCCTGGGTCTGCACCTTCTCCTCAGCCTCAACAGCATCAAGTGCGTCATCCCCTGCAAAAACATGCAAGACAAAAAATGGAAACAGGCATTAGCACCATGGCACACAATTAGGCCTGACAAGCTACAGAACCAGTACTTGACTGACACATGTCCCACATGACTATAACCCTCCGATGCATGCACTGCCACTGAGTTTGAAGGGGAGGCAAATGGCAGACACTGACACCAAGATGGAAGAGCAACACATGAGCTGCATGCTGGCTAGCAGTGCCATCACACATTGGCCTGTGAGTGGCATATCCAATCCACATACATGATGGCATGTACCATAGGCATGTCACATGTGACAATAGGGCTGAGAAATGTGTAGTAAAAGTGTGGGAATTGAAACAATCAGCCTGAATGAACACTTAAAAATACGGAACAATGTTGTTGCAAGATGCCACTTCAAGGGCAACTGGCGTGATGTAGCACAAAAGGTCTACTGTGGGCAGAAGGGATACTGTAATACCCAAATCCAGGGGCGCAGAATGGTTTGGATGAAGCACATGGGTGACCCAAACCACTCAGGCACACACACCCTCACCAGGCACTCAATCAGAACCCCTCACACACACAACATACACATGGATCACACACACACATGCATGTGCACTCACCGGACAATGCCTCGTAATCTGGCAGTTCTCCCACACCTTGGATCTGTTCCTCTGTGACGTAGGTCCCAGCAACATACTCATGTAGAGCGAGATCAATGTCCTCTGCTGGAGACCCACCTCCAGTCACCAGAGTAGCGGCATGACTTGAGGCCAGCTTTTTCTTTGCCCTGCGTTTAAGGTCATTCCAGCGCTTGTAGCAATCATTAGCTGTGTGCCTCACAATTCCAAGGGCACTTATTGTCCGCGACGGTCTGCCAGTGTGCCTGACGTCGAGCAGGTGTGGTCTTGCACCCTGCAGTTATCAACATTTCGCAGTCATGTGCGGACACATACTGCACAAGTGCATCACGTTCGGCATCAGTGAAGCTAGGCTTCCTTGGCGTGCCGGACTGTCTAGCCCTGTCTGGGGCATCAGCCTGTACTGGACGAGCACTCTTCCTCTTTCTTTTTGAAGGTGGTGGGGATCCCGAGTGGCCTATGCCGCTCTGGCCACTAAGGGCAGGAGCACCGGTGGACTGGGTAATTGGAGAGTGGGAATGCACACTGACCATGGGACTTGGTGCAGGCATTGGCTGAAGTGTGATGTAGACAGGGGGAACGTTAGCAAGATGGACCAACACTGTCTTGGCTGGGAGAGTCAGAAATGGGGTGGATGGAGCTGCAGCTGCCCCTGCAGCCTTCCCCACCCTGCCTACTCGGGACAGCAGATGACATAACTGCCCCTGATCCACGTGGCCCGGTGACACCAACTTGCACCACCACACGTGGCCTAGACTTGCCGACCTGGAAGTCAGCCTGGGAGTCACCCTGTGCCAGGTCAGGTGCCACAATGGAGCGGTCCAACAAGGGCTGAGCAGGGATGGTGCCAGCCACGTTTCCCTCAACCATGGGGGGGGGGGCATGGGTGTCCCTGACTGGTCCTCCACACATGGTGGGCTAGGGGTACCCTGCAAATCCCGGCCACGTCCCCGACCGCGCCCACCACTTGAGGCTCACCCACCTTTGCCACCCTTACCGCTTGGTCGCCTCCCAACCATGGCACTGGTGGTGTTGTGCGTATGGGAGTTGCAGTAAACTATTGTCCTGGGCAATTGGGAGTCAAAGGGGTAGGGTACTAGATGGAATTCATACCCTAGTGCTCTAGCAAGGCTGTATGTGACCCCTGGGGAAAGATGACGGGTCACGCAATGCACAGGCACCCCAAAAACAGAAAATAACACGCACGCAACCCCTTGTAGACCACGTGCGTTGAAAAATGAACCCGCACTACGCTGCGGCACCCAGAAACACAAAAATGAACGTACGTGTGTTACACGCAGCCTACAATGACCACTGAAGGGGTACGCGACACACGAAGCAAGCACAGTTGGTAAATACGTGCGTGACTTACAGTCTGCCTGGAAAAACAGCGTGAAAAATACGCGCGTGTGCGCGTTGGCAACACCCCTGCCAAAAGAAGAACTGTACGCTGTCTGAGGAGACAGGACAAAAGAAGAAGTGAATGCTGTTTGAGGAAACAGGCCCAACAGAAAATCTGAAAAAAGCTGTCAGAGGTAACAGGGAGTACGAACTAGAAACGCTGTGAAGTAAATCGCGGGTAAACCGACAAGTACAGAATTCACCCACTCGCTCTCCACGAAAAGCACGTACAAGGAAATGGCGTCATACACGTACCTTTTAAACCAGCCCACACATCCAACGTCACTTCCGCGTGTACGCGCTAAGGGCCTATCCTCCAATTACATGAGCTGACACTCGGACATGCAGTTTTTGGATGTGTAACATGCACCCCCCGTGTTCAGGGAAACGCCCGCGCACGCACGTCACAGACGCGCTTACATGCTAAGGGCCTTTGATCCAATGAAATCACCTATGTGTGCTGACGCGCTAAGTGCCTTCCGCGAATTACACGCAGACGTGCTGGATTTTCACGTGCCAAAACACTCCGTATCAAGCTGGCCACACGGAAGACCACGCTCCTGCCCAGAAGGCCCAATTACTGCCCCCTAGAACCCCGAGCACGCTCCACCTGCCATCTGCTGCTGCCTGCCTGCCTGCTGCCCACGTGCCTTGCTATTTGCTGCCTGCACATCAGCCAGGGGTGCAGTTGCTGTGACCACACCTGCTGGAACCGAAGACTCCCGACTGGGATTCCATCGCTCCACAGCCCAGCCCCAGGACCCAGTTTCCCACCGACTCCTGCCTCTGGGGTTGCCATGTCGGGCACAACACCATCTGTCACCACTGGCAACCCCAAGCCAGAGAGGCAGAGGGCCACCAGCTTCACTGCCACCGAGGTTGGTGTCCTGGTGGAGCAAGTCCTGGGGCAGTATGATGCCCTCTTCGGAAGTTTGTGCGCCGAGAAGGAAGTACGGACCAGCATCTGGACGGACATCGTGACTGCCATCAACGTGGAGGGGGTGGCAGTCCGCGGATTCCATCATGTCAAGAAGCGCTGGGAGGACTTCAGGTCCAGGACCCTCAAGAAGGCCCGGTGCCTCTTAAAGGCAGCGGATGCTAAGGGGCGCCGGGGCCACCTGTCGGAAGATCAAATGAGGGTCCTGGAACGCATATCCCCAGCGCTCCACGTCCAGGTCCTTGAGAGGCAGTCCCGTCTGGAGTAGAGCGGTAAGTGTACATACATACTGATTGGAAGCTGTGCGTGTGGTGGTGTGCCAGTAGTGTGCAGGTTGCACATGTGGTTTTGTAGGGCCATGTATGGACGAGTGTGTACAGGGCTGTGATGCTAACACATGCGAGGCTTCTCATGTGTGACACATGGATGGTGCATGTGTGTGTAAGCTTGCATGCCAAATGCAGATGTGTGAGCACACATGTTTGAATGACTGTGTATGTAAGTAGGCATGGTCGTGGTGTCACACATGGATGTTGGTTCCAGCTGCATGTATCTGCACTATGTACATGTGCATGTGTGTGTATTTGACAAGGGTGCAACAGTGATACAACATGGATGCTTGGGACACTGATATGTAGAAGACTGATTGCCAGATGTGACATGGATGCCGATCTCATCACTGCGACACTTGGTGGAGGTGTACACATGCATGTAAGTGTGGTGGCGTGTGTGCATGTCTAGTGCACTCCCTGTGTCTCATGTGATGTCTGGCTCACCTTTGGCTGCTCATGCTGTTGTATGTGTATGGATGGTGCTGGCTGTTGCGATACGGCTGTGGAATAGCTCATGTGTGTGAGTTGAAATGACGTGTGTTGGGGATTATGATGCCATGTCTGAAGTTTGACAATGACACTCGTGTGCAACTTTCATGTGTGTATGAGTCCATTGTACAGTGCCCTGATGCCTTTCTCCTGTCTCTCCCTGTCTGCAGCGTCAACTGATCAAGAGGGCGGAGAGGGTGCTGTGGAGCACAGCGGCGGGGATCGCACCGCCAGCCGGAGACGCAAGGCCCGGCTCCCCTCCCAGGTTGTCATTTCGTCGGGGAGTCAGGAGTCCGGTGCCGCGTCCCAGTTCGCAGCTGCCGAGGGGAGGTCCAAGAAGCGGAGGTCGGAGTTGGACTCCTCGGCAGCAGAAAGATGGTCAGGGCGGAGAACTCCATGCTGAGGGCCCTAGGGCGGGCCGAGTGCCTCAAGGCGATTTGCAGGGAGTTGGAGGAGAACATGTCGTTGTCCCTGCGAACCCTCGGGGCCATGGAAGAGGACCGCCTCCAGGACATTGAGCAGGAGTTCGATAATGCCCTGGCCCGGAACATCCAGAAGTGAGCCGTCAGACTAGCCCGCTCCCCTTGTAAATAGTTCTTTAGTGTTAAGTTTCCTTTTTCTTTATTTTGGTTGAGCTTGGACAATGCACCACGTTTCTGTATATATTTTTTTAATAGATAGTATTTCTGATAGGTTTCATTTCTTCAGTTGGGCTCATGGACCCTGGATTGTTGTATATAGTTCACCATTGGATTCCTCTTTCTTTTTTTTAAATTTCACCATGGAGCAATGGTTTTCACTTTGTTTTTTCCCTTGGATTTGCTTTGTTGGACTGTGACTTTGGACACCATTTCTTTTGGATTTCTATGGATTATGATTTCTTGTTTTTCATTCTTTCACGGACATCCAGCTATTCTTTTTTTATTCCCATTGTTGTTTGTTTGATTTTAATTACATTCATGTTGTGTTTAATACATTTCTTTCTTCATACTTCGATGTGTGGTATTATCTCATTGGTTTCATGCAGGCCAAGATATGGGTTTTCACATTCACTTGCAACCATTGTGTGTGTGTGACGGACATGTGTTCATTTACATACTTGCCATTGGGGTTGTATCATGTAATTGCCTTTTATATGTGGGTGGATGCAATACTTGGTTGGGTCTTTGTGCTGGGTAGGCTGGCCATAAGGGCCATGATTGAGGATCGTCATGAGCTGGGGCAAGGGGGACATGAGTGGGGGCCTGCTGGCAGGTGCCCCTGACTGCTGGGGCATGGGGGTGCTGGGAGACATGTGTGGGGGCCTGCTGGCAGGTGCCCCGCACTGCTGGGGGGTGGGGGTGCTGGGAGACATGTGTGGGGGCCTGCTGGCAGGTGCCCCTGACTGCTGGGGGGTGGGGGTGCTGGGAGACATGTGTTGGTGATCATATTGCAACGTGACATGTGGCTTGGCTGGGGGGCATTCCCATGGTGGATGGGCTGCCTGCGGGACTTGGCCAGGGGTGCACAGTAGTCCCCTGTGGTGTGGGCTGCCTGCAGGGGCCGTGGAGGGGTAGAGGGGACACCTGGGAGGACCCACACTGCCAATTCACGTGTATAACTTCCCGCGCACCCCTGAAATACACGTACCCAGGCCATTCGTGTGTAAAACTTCCCGCACACCCCTGAAATACACATCCCCAGGCCATTCGCGTGTAAAACGTCCCGCGCACCCCTGAAATAAACATACCCAGGCCATTCGCATTTAAAACTTCCCGCGCACCCCTGAAATAAACGTACCCAGGCCATTTGCGTGTGAAACTTCCCGCGCACCCCTGAAATACACGTACCCAGTCCATTCGCGTGTTTAACTTCCCGCGCACCCCTGAAATACACATACCCAGCCCATTCGCGTGTGAAACTTCACGCGCACCCCTGAAATACACGTACCCTGGCCAATCGCGCGTAAAACTTCCCGCGCACCCCAGTAATACATGTACACCGCTCCCCCAGGCCCGATCGCGTGTAAAACTTCCCGCGCACCCCTGAAATACACATACCCAGGCCAATCGCATGTGAAAATTCACGCGAACAACAGTTATACACGTACCCCACTCGCACAGGCCCTTTCGCGTGTGGAAGTTACAGCGAAACCCGTAATACACGTTCCCCGCTTGGCGTTTGCTGTTTGGCAGTCCGGTAAACTGGTCCAGGGTTGGCGCAGCCCTTTGCGCTGGATTGGGGATTTTGATGGCTTTTCCTTGCGCGAGGGCGTTCATGGGGGCGTAACTGGCACTGCTGCAGGGTCGCTGCGCCACGGCTGCTTTTGGAGGCTAAAATCCATGAATACGCTGTGCGCGGAAATCGATTTTAGCGCACGCGGCTGGCGCAGACATTCGTACGGGAACACTGTGCGCCAGCTGCGTGCTCAACTTTTGTGCGAATTTCTATGAATTACCACCATAGTCTTTCTGCTCTGACATAACCCATTTGGAAAAATACTTTTTGTTAAAAGCTTTTATGCCTTGAGAAAGCCCAGGTTTGGGACAAACATTTGCACATGCCCCAATTGGATAACGTTGGCACCAATGTAAGTACACTAAGAACAAGTAAATCAATATTTGAGACAAGCTTATTGGTCAATAGACTCATTATTTTTCTAAATAAATAAGCGGTGCCGCAGACTACCAAACCACCTGTTAAATAGATTGAACTTGCATTGGACTGTCTGGTGGATAACAGTCAAGGTCAGGTGTCTGTAGCCCCAGTGCTTTAACTCTAACGAAATAGTATAAAAGAAAGACATTATATGCAGGGCAGGCGCACGGCTTAATATTCGCTTACCTTTGTTATTATTAATGAACTCGTTTTCATCTGATCTTATTCGATATGTAATGTCCTATACTATGAATTTAAATTGTGTATCGCTATTTTTTTATGAACATTTTAACTTTGTGTACACCTTTGTGTAAAGTCTACTGTAATCACTGACACAAACAAAAATAAAAAATAAATCATTTTGCTCATTATGTGGGGTCCCTTATTACTTTAAATGCTGTTTAGATGTGTCCTAATATTTATTTCTAAGTAGTCCCAAATGCACATAGTTAAATTCATAAAGGCGTATTTTTTCAGCATCAGTTGGCATGGGGAGACCAAAGTACCTCCTGGCAGTTCTTGGTGTCAAGCTAACCAGGCTCTTCTAGGCAACAAGCTGGAGCTACATGGTTCTCAGCTCCCCAAATTTCAAACCCTGCTGTGCGCTTGGGAATGTGTGTAAAGGAGCACATCAACAAGACCAGCATAATAGTTCCTTGCTCCCAGAAGTAGCTCCTGTCTTGCATGATGGGCCGAAATCTTGTTCTAAGCAATCAATCGGCCCAGCCACTGTACTTATTCACTGGAACAATTTGACCTTACATTTCTGGCATTTGCTCTTAAGTAAAAGTATATATTTCCTAGTGTGTAACCATCTTAATGGCTGAGATTTTGCGAGCCCAGAAAAATGTATGCGGAAACGTCATTGATAACACTTTTCAAAGTTAAGAGTTTAACGACTCCAGACAACGTTGTTCGCTTACAGTATCCGAACTCGGTGCAAGTCTGGAAGTACCACTGCCGCTCCCCGACTCCGACGAGTGACAAGTCGGTTCTTTTTAGGTCCTCCAGGGCTTTCTCGTGCGAGTTGTTCACACAGATCAGCGCCATTCTCTCCATGTTTTTCTGCATGAGGGCACACAGTGACCAAAGTGAGGGCATGCTGGGAAATTACAGTTCTTGCCAAAATAAAAGCATTGCTAAAATGAAACAAAAACTCTTTGCAAACCATTGTTTATTAGTAACCACACTTCTTTACCACCTCGTGCTGGTTAATTAGAAATCAGTGAAACAAAGCTTGTATATAAACACTCCCTGCACTCCCCCAAACCACCGGAGACTGGGTGATCTTCCCCCCACAGTCTTCCCCTCTGGTTGCTTGCTTGCTGCCAATTGTTCACCATAACCAGTTAGCTCCCCACTGCTTTTTTCCTCTGCTTCCCTCACTGTGTTCTTCCTCCTAGGATTGTAAAGAGTTCCATTGCTTCCCAAAGCTAGGCCCGCACTCAAATACCCGAATAATAATAATAGTATATGATATATGTACACTTTCATTGTGCATGTAACAGTGGCACTGTGCCCTACCGCATCCACGATATAAATACAGAAGCCACTGGACAATAGGTTTCAGAAATGTTAGCTATTTTGACACAAACCGCTTAAAACGCGGTGACAAAGGCAAAGGCGGCAGTAACTGTACTATCACACCGTTTCCTTTCAAGAAACAGTGGCAAAGCTGTGGGAATCCTGGCTCTACCGAAACGGAGTGTAGAGGACAAACCCTCTGAATCTGCTTCCATCTGGTACAGCTGTCCCATTACATCTTTTATCGGTACCAGGTAATATTATCCCCATATATATGGTCGCCGTAAATAATATCGCCAGGAAAAGGTTGCGGCGATATTATATGGGTGACCATATATATGGGGACAGGGGCACAAAAAAAAATGTGGGGGTTGCGGGGGTGTCCCCCGCATGTTCCATGCAATAATGTCGCCACAAAAAACGACCATTTTTCGGCGATATTTTTGCATGGCGAGATGTTTGTGGCGACATTATTACATGGAACCCTTTTATCGTGCCCCACCTTCCATGTCTGTCCCCACTTTGCTCCATACACCCCAGGCAATGACCACAGGGGCAGATCTCCACTTCTCCAGCTGTAATAGGGAATTCTCATAAGTACACAAAGCGTTTCTCCAGCCTACACATAAATATTTCACGCTGGCCTCTTTCAGGTGGTTTACTAAGCAGGGGTTGTCCTATTGTATACAAGCTGTCCAACTCATCTGACTAACCAGTGGGTGGCAGAAATGAAAGAAAATAAGTCACATACTTGGGAAGGGTTTTCACGCAAGCGCCCAGTCGGTTCTCAGTATATCCTTACACAGAGCCTCGACTAATAGCCATCCCCCAAAGTTAAGTGTGCTCTGGTATATTGAAATCATAAGCAATGTCAAATTAAAGTAAAGATAGATTCTCAAGACAAAAGAAGTTCATTTGAAATCATTGTATATTTACAGTGTAAACAATCAAATCTGCCAGATTTTCAGGTTATCAATGCATCCATAACCTTCCCCGTCCATGCACAGCTCATGCCATCCATCAGTTGTTGCCCCCTGGATGCTATGGGTCCGGGCATTGTGCGTGGGACATGGTTGCAGGGCATCTCTTAGCACAATACTCAAGATGTGTGATCATATTATTACCAGTGGTGATGTCAGAGATGATGACAACCAGTGTGCCATCACTGATGCAATTTGTACGTCAAGAAAAGTTCGTGGTGAGTTCAATTTCACACTTAGGCACGTATACCGCTCATTTCTGGCCTGCTCTTGCTCTCCCTAGGACCAAGACTTTCCCCAGGGTTATGCTATATTCCCATTCTGCATGTTTTAGCAGTGCAACTTTGTAAACTCGGACCAGAGTTTATGTACCCAAGATGACGGCCAAGCTCCAAACTTTGTGTGGCATCCACCCATCAAATCGATCAAAATAGCACTACTGTTGTATAGAATAAATGACAAGCGGTACATTACACCACTGGCAACAGAACGACTCTACAGGCTGGTAATGGATAAGCTTGTAATGATTGGTACAGTATATCACACGTTTTAAATAAACATGTTTATGTTTTAAGCAATTCTAAACATTTGACTGTCGGCGTCTGGGAGCGAGGGTCATGACAGGGTTGCACTAGCCATGAGAGTTGAAGTTGGACAGCTGGAAGGGCATACCAGTTTGAACCCCCCACCCCTCCACCTTGCCAGAGTCCTGGAGGGAGGGGGGCAAGCGTGCTGGGAGGTTCTTGTGCATCAGTGTAGTGGAGCTGGGCTGTTCCAACATGTAATCTCGATCCTGTGCAGCTTAATTATCTTAAATCTTATATAAACATATATGGCCCCCTGATGAGAACCAACAGTGCCCCAAAACCCATAGCAGATCCCCAATAGAGGCAATGTTAAAGACAGCCCCCAAAGAGCATACCCTCAGCTAAAGACAACAGAAGTGTGCAATGGTAAGCATCGAGTCCACGTCCCATGCCTTGCAATGTTATAAAGCAACAGTAGAGGTGGAGTCTGAAGCTCCACTCTAGCCAGGGGTCTGAACCTGTACCCCCTCCATCTTATTGCCCTCCTTAGAGTTTGTTAGGAAAGATTTCTCTTTACTACACCTTTCCTTCCATTTTTATGGACCCCAAACGTTTTGCTTTTATTTTCTATCCCAACCTGTACTGATTACAGTGCAGTGAAGCCACTACACTGTCTTTTGCTCATCTGTTATGAGGAAACCGACATGTCCTTCAGGCTGTCAGTACTGGGAAACATCGTTTCCTTTAGTCTTGTTACTTAGTTACTACTTTTAGTAACTTGCTATCACTTGTGTTAACTTCTAACATTGTACAATGAATCTTACAATGCAGTACAATAGGGTACACTTTTTTTTTTTATCCCCCAGACTAACACTCAGAGGATTTATGGTTACTATAGGTGTGCAAAATGGAGAAGCTGGGGACAGCAGTGACTTTTTACAATTTTTTGGTGCTTTTCGTTTTAGCCTTACCACGTTTACCACATTTGGCTACTACCTGTGACCAGTGACCAAACAAGGTTTTTCGCTTGTCCTTTGGCCATCTTGTTTTGTAGCCTTCTTCCTGGCCTGTGATTCCAGGGAAATCCTTATATGGACTTCCAGTGCTTGGGAAAGCAGAGGCTTTTGCCGGGCTACTGGAGGGCTATGCATGTTTGCTGGCAGGATGTGGGCTGGGACTGTCAGGTCCTAATCCACAAACTAGTTTCAGTGTGTCTGAGTGTTATGCACAAGTGTTCCCACCATTGGTCCTGACTGGACCACTGCTGGGGTGTGTGTGGGGCTAGTTCTGCTATTAGTGAATGATAGTCTCGGTTCTTACCTGGATTGTAGGATAAGAAGAGGACCCCTGCACCCACTCTTTAGAGAACCTGGAGTAACCTGAAGGAGCCAAGACTCTTGTACAGCTGTGAGACCCGTGAAGAGACCAGAGACCAACTTCCGCTGCTGTCCTGGAGGAGTCCTGTCTTGCTATTGATCTTCAGCAGTCCTGCGAGGGAGCTGGGACCCGTTGAGTGGAGGGAACATCCATTCCAGATGTCTGCTCGGTACCCTGCGGAGAAGAGCCGTCGGAAGTGTACCAGGACCGTTCTGTGGCTGACAAGCTCCGAGTATGGGCTACTGTGCTGCCAACGTCGCTGTTCTGTGATGAGGCCTGCAACTTGGGGAATCCTCAGCTTGTCCTACAAGACCTACATCAGCGAAATTTCGAGTCCTAGCATCAAGGGAACCCGAGATAGGAGGGAAAGTCTGACCGTGGCAAGTGAGTCCCTTTGCGCCCCTGTGCTGCGGTAACCACCGTCTTAAACAGCTTACCAGAGTCCAGTCCAGTGCAGTCCTGAGAGGGGTCCTGCATCATGTTTGTCTGCACTACTTATCCGAGAGTCCTTGCACCAGCAAAAGACCCCGATCGGAGATCTGCTCGAACCTGCAACCCCTGCGAATCAAGGACTGAGGCTGACGGCAGGAAAAGCAACCTTGGTCCTTCTTCCGTTGACCTGCCAAGTTCTGTGAAGAATCAGAGTACGGAAGGTGAGTTACAGTGGTTCTGACCTGCCCCTAAACTCCCTTTAAACGTTTTCCTAACATTTATAAACATTGTGCTATACTTTGGCTTCGCCATTGCTTGCTGGCGCAAGCCTTCCGAAAGTTGGGACACTTCTATTAGTTAGAATAAACTGTCCTCTAACCCTTGGAACCGTTCACTGGACCCCAGAGACCCAACCTTCATTTTTTCCTGCATCACAAACTGTCAGAACCTTTCCTGAACTTTTGGGCATAAGGCCCTAGACAATTTAGGGAAGGCCTTTTGAAGTTAGGGTTAATTCTCTGTGGACCTGTAGTGCATACAATAATCTATACTTTCTCTTAAAGGGGTTTGATTTGTATTATGACCTACTCTAGTGACTGTATATATGTAATCTGTTATTAGGGTTGTGTCATAAATGTACCCATTAGTCATTTTTCAGTGATATTTGGCCATAAATAAATATTTGTATACATACCGTCTAAGTGTAATCTGTGATTCCCATTGTGTGTACTCATTGTGGACTCTTTACAAGCTCACCACCTCTTGATACTTCGCTCTCGTCACTGCTACCTTGAACTGGTTTGGTTTGACCCTGTCACAATACAGGTTGGCCTTTTATAGATCTGACCAGCAGGCCATAGTATAGGAAATCAGTCCTAACAGAGTTGCCCTTGACTGTTAAGCCACCATTACCACTAGGTGAGCTGCAGAAAACTTGCAGGAACCTCTGCCACCTAGGTGTCGGTCATTCTCCCTCCCCTGAAAACCCATGGGAGCGAGAAACTGTCTTGACAGACTGTCCCGCGGTATTAGGACCATATGCCGCTCTATCAGACTCCAGACTGACCTCCATTTGAGTGGATTCAGATCCAAAGGCACCCCCAAGATATTGAACACAGTATCCAGAGTGTATGTTAAACCTTGACACTCACAGTAACCCTAACCAATAGGGTCATGACTTCAGACACTGAGACTCTTCCTTATTAAAGTTTACTTACCTGTACCCATACAACAAATACTTACCTAATAGAAGATGGTCTCATTTTTATAAAAAATCCTTGTGTGGACAATCTGCTATTGAATGTTGTGTGTTTTTCTGAATCTTAACCTTTTACCAAAAGAGATTTAAAGCAGGGCGGTTTATTGCCAACCTTAAGATTTATTCTCTTTTTGGTTGACATTTCAGAGTACCCCAAGCTCTGTAAAATGTTTCCCATCCGACTCAGGCCGTTACTTTAATGCACCAATGGGCTTGGTCCTGTTGGATACCAAGCTTCTAGGACTTCAAAGCTCCCTGGACCATCTATCTAGTGCTAAGCCAACAGCCTGGTGATAGAAACAGATCTAAAACTAAAACTGTTTTTTCCACAAGGAGTGTAAAGGCGGAGTGCGTTTCAGTGACATAAATTGGAACCAGTACAAACCATTAAATACTGACCTCCAAAAAATGAACTTAGCAAACACACTATTAAGGCAAGGCCAGAATGGGTGTAATAGTGTGTTTTGCGAAAATAAATCGGCCAAGATCATTCGGCCCTGAAACCTCAAAAGTGTATGGGATCTTTTTTCGAATGATGCTTATGTTTGCAAAATCTGTTCCATCTGAAGCAAATTTAATTTGTATACTTTGAAAGGTTGCCTATGGAAGATGTTTTAAGGTTGCAGATGTGAATTCCAAGCCGTTAGACTCACACAGCATCAGTTTAATCAAGGCTGCAAGATTACGCTTAGCAGTAAGGATTAGGATGGCCAAGAAAGAATCTTCTATATTTTATGAAGGAATACATCGAACGTGATATGTGAAAGATAACATTCAAAGTGAACAGATGTATTCATACTGGTTCAGAAAGTTGATCAACTCCAATGTCTTGGCACTAGAAATCAACAGCCTAGAAGCAAGCATTTCTCCCAAGAGTTAAGGGCACATGGAGCTTTCTGCAGGATGACTGCCTCTAAATAACCTGATAAATGTACCATGGGAGTTATGTCCGGATGGGGTCCCTCAAAGGTCTACTAATGAAATTCTATACAGGGCAGTCATTTGTAAATCTTTGTCCCTAAGGTTAGTTCTGCCCTCAGAGTTGGCTTATTTTGATGGAAGGTTGAAAATAATTGGAGACAAGCAGAAGTGTTGTCTAAATACAGTATGAAAGGAAGGGAAAAACTATTCGACATTATCTTTGCATGCATAGGAATGCTTATGCCAAGAAGGATTTTAATTTGACCCTTGTTTATCGGGCAAATAATGTTCAATCTGAAGGTTTCTCTATGCTTCCTCCTTAAGGGGCTATGAAACAGGGTATCAATCTCTGGTAAAATGTATGGAGACTTAAAAAAATATGGCCATAAGAATATCACAGGATAACATTTCGGATTATTTGTCTACGATTCGAAAAAAAGACCTTTGAATGTATATTAATTTGATATTTATCTGTGTTAATAGGTATTGAAGATTATTTGTATTTAGATTATTGAACGTCCTGGTACTAACTTTCTCTCCTGTGGAAAATCAAGAACTTCATCGCAGAAAACATCAGACCCGCTGTCCAAGCCTTGTTCC
The DNA here is from genome assembly GCF_040938575.1 of Ambystoma mexicanum. Classification (NCBI taxonomy): domain Eukaryota; kingdom Metazoa; phylum Chordata; class Amphibia; order Caudata; family Ambystomatidae; genus Ambystoma; species Ambystoma mexicanum. The sequence goes on along the minus strand of NC_090923.1, from coordinate 747,379,045 downwards.
TCTCTCACCTGAATGGTGGCAAAGCCCTTTTGGAAGGGCTTCCGGCGACTACCCTGGCATCCCGGAAATGTGCCCTGCATGCTGCAGCAAGAATCATTAAAGGACTCTGCAAATTTGACCACATCACCCAGGCGCTCATTGAACTGCACTGGCTCCCACTGCAAGCTTATATCATCTTCAAATCCAGTTGCATCATCTACAAGTCTGTCACCCTGAAGTCTCCAAGCTACCTCACTAAGAAACTCGGCATCTTCACAAGTAAGAAAATGTGGTGACTTGAATTACGATGGCGCAGGAAGGAAAGAACCAGAAGACAGATCTTCTCTGTCTATGCTCCAAGAATCTGGGACCGCCTCCACGTCAACATCAGACTTGCCCCATCACTTCCACAGTTGAGGAAAGAGCTCAAGACCTTCCTCTTCAAGGAATGGCTCCTTCTTAACACCTACGTCCACACACCCTGCACTCCCCACCCTACCTGCGACTCAGTGATCTGCTTGCCACTCCCGCAGCTTATAAAAATCAGCTCCACGAAGGTACGGCTATTGAACCGTGCACAGGACAATTCAGTTCCAACTAATAGCCACCTCTCTTTTGCTCCATCCTTCATCGCTTTAAATATTTGGTGCATACAACAACAAAACAATGTTTATTTTCATTTTGTCTTCAGCCGTGAGACATGGGCACCGAGCTCCATCTCTACCAACAACCCATGGTCCAAATTGATCAACCAAACTGTGTATTTTTCTACGTGCACCACGATGCAAGGAATTTCAACTAATCCACCTTAACCGCCATTTGATCTATACTCAGCAACTCGGAAAAGGTATGCCCTAGCACCCGACATGAACTGCATGTGCCAGCATGCAAATCATGGTAACCACCTGATTTCCTATTAATTTCATTGCGCTTTATGTTTCATTTTTTCACAAATAGGTTGTTTGAAGAATCACAATTTTACTCGCATGGATTTCATATTTAGATCGCAAATCTGACACTGTCAGTGATGAATAAATACTCATTGACATTCAGTAAGACACCAGGGCCAATCCCAGCGAATCAGGTACTCATTAACTTTGTCCTGTTATTTCTTTCTTGAAACAAATTCAACAACCACCCCTAATTAGTTTGCTAATATTATGATATGACATTGAGGCAACGGCTCAAACCAGCAAACTAACGAAAATTAGATCTTGCGCCCATTTTGGCCTGTGTCAAAATTTCTTAAAAAGGTTAAAACCAATTGGTCATTGCAATGACAATAAGGCACCCATGACAACCTCCTCCTAAATATTTGATTCTGACATATGGCTCACTCTCTTTGCCCATAGGCCCGGGGGGGCCACACAAACTGGCTTTTGCACCTCTGTGATACATGTACTGCTCCGACGACATCACTACAGGCTTGCCCCACTTCATATTACCCATCAACTCCATCGGTTAGACTTTTTGGGACTTTGAATAGTATTAGACAGTCTACTAATGAGCAATTCAAAAAGCATCCCTCCATCTGAATGCAATCAATGTTTCTCTCGTGTCTGCTTCCCCCTACAGTCCAGTTGTAATTCGACCCTGCGGAAGGCTCTTGATACTTTGCCCAGCAGGTTTTTTCTTTTTGCCGAAACGTGTACATGTGTGCAAAAAACGGATTAGGGCACTTGAATCGAGAATGAGTGTGATGTGTACACACACGTAGGCAGACCTGCAATTAATTAAACTAGTTAATTGGATATTAGAATACCAAGTGTACTTTTCATGTGTTACAGAAATTGTGTCTTATTTGTCTTGTGTATTGCAATTTTTGTGTATTGCAAGTTAATTCTGATTGTTCCTTTTTCTTCATTTAAAACAACTCAACTGAATTTGTATATCCACCCACAAGTGTTTTTCTGTGCACAATTTCTTTGTATGCGCTTTTTTACTTTTCATGTTTTTTTTGCATTTCATTTAACATTAAAATGGACCACACCCTTAATTTCACATATTTGACTTTATGATTGCATCCAGATTTGTAATGGGACGACTTCTAACATGATATCTGTCCACATACACGCAATAGTTGAAGAATTTAAATAATGTTTTACTTCTCTTTCTAGCAGCGTGGACCACATTACATTTCCATGACCCCAACCACAGCTGCCCACTGGGGACCCCTTACATATTATACACCCCACACTCTCCCCTCCTGGTTGCTTGCAGATCTCTTGCTGTCAATTGCCCTCCGCCACCCTCCCGTGAGCTGCCTGCTCCTTTTTTCTCCGCTTCCCTCGCTGTGTTCTTCCCCCTAGGATTATAAAGTGCTCTGTTGCTTCCCGAAGCTAGGTCCGCGCTAAATAGATACCCTAATATTCTTATTATTAAAGGTTCATTTTGTTCTAACAGAATCATTGTTTACACATTTCCTACAAGGGTTTTGCAAAATGTTTATTTTGTTAACCTTTTTAAAAAAACAAATAAGTGAAGCAGCTGGCTGTGTAGTAAACTGTGCCATTCTAGAGACCTGCGGTGGAGCAGGGGGTGATATGTGCTGTGCAGTCGGTGAATGGTGTGTAGCCTTAGGCGGTGGTGCTTCAGTTGTGTGTGCGCTGGCATTCTGAGTGAATGTATTGTCTCTGGGTCCGGGACACTTGGTTGTTACTTTTTACATGGAGCTACAGACTCCGCTTCTACTGTAGCTTTATAACATTGCAAGGCATGGGACGTGGACTCAATGCTTACCATTGCTCACTACTGTTGTCATTAGCTGAGGGTATGCTCTTCGTGGGCTGTCTTTAACGTTGACCTCTGCTGGGGCTCTGCTCTGGGTTTTGGGGCTCTGTGGGTTCTCGTCAGGCCACAGAGCAATGCATATAGCCTGTGTGCATAGGGGGACATATAGGCTTATACAGGATTTAAGATAATTAACCTACACAGGATCGAGAGTACCTGTTGGAACAGTCAGTCTCCGCTTGACCGATGCATAAGAACCTCCCGAAACACTGCCCCCGCTCTAGGACGCCCTCACACACAGTTCCGGTCCCCCAGCCCCCCCGTGCCACAAGTCTTACTTTCAACATGTTGCAATGTATCACTGGGACTTGAGGGGCAATGGAAACAACAAAGTCAAATTAAATCAGTACTGTCAAAACATACCAATAGAGGATAAAAGCAAGGTTCCATCAGGCACTCTACTTGCCTACTAACACACAGACATCAGGGGCCCTGGTGACAGTTATTTGTTGCCAAATTGTAGTCATCAATGTCCACCAGTGAGTGTGAAGACACATACTGTTTATTTAATTGTACAGAAGTAAACTCCAGATTCATCCTCTCGCATATTCTCTCGCTCAGAATTCCCCTTCACACATGTTCTAAAACTCTGCATCGCATGAGCGCTATGATGCAGCAACACTCCTTGAAAATGAACCAGTACAAACATATTGTAGAACATTAGATATGTTATCTATATGCCTCTGGGGACAAGTCTCTGAACTCGGAAGAAAATGCTGATCCGACGATTGAACATATACAGACCCTGTTGGAACCTGCAACCTTTGAGACCACCTCCTGCCAGCGAAGTTCTGCCCCAGTGAATGTGGAACCGGAACTTCCAATTACCAGAGTGAGACAAAGCCTGGTGACTTCTTTCCCTTTATGCACCGGGTTCATCCTTGCCTTCCAGGAAGCTTTGCTTGGACACTCCATGTATGCACTAGCAACGAGAGGGATAAAGGACCAGCATCTAGTTGCACAGACAGCTGAGAGTGTCTGGGACCTGCAGATGTGAAAATTGACCGAACAACTACAAGGGAGGGGAATACACTCTGAAGATTGTCCCACTTAACAGAGTAATGTCCAAGGTACCCACCGGCACCCTTCTGCCCTTGGAACTGGAATGGCCTGCATTGTGCCCAGTCTTCAGTAGTTATCCGCAAGCTTCCAGATGTTCCTGTTGCATGAAGATCCTTCTGCAGTTGCTACGAAAGACCACTGGACTCTTAGGAGACTTATAGCTTTGCTGCATACCTGCTACCTCTCCCCTTCACCAGAGTGTAATATCTTACCCAAGCTTTTGACAGTACTTACAGAAAATTCTAAAAGACTTTCCCCAAGTGCTGTGTACCAGAACGCTTGACAGTTTTTACAGAGATTTCCAAGTGGTTCTGCATGCAAATCCTTTCAGCCCATTCCAACCATGCAGCATCAGTACCATATCGCTCTCGACCAATCAGAATTCTGACCATCTCTGCTTTCCCATTTTAAGGGAGAACTGTAGCTCAGTAAAGTTGGGATTTGCCCAGTCGTGCCTGTGGGGAAGCTATTAAAAACTGACTTTTCGGAGCCCACGTAATACTAATGAATCGGGTACTATGTCTGAGACTAGCACTAGTGGTTAGGAGCATAGGAACACTTCCAAATTAAGACTTGGGGCTATGAACCATCTTACATTTGATTGAACACATATCGAACTGCAACAAGATATAAAGTGTATTAACTGTAGCACTGGTATGGGCATCCCCTCCTACGTGCTGGACCCTGATTGCTCACCACTGTTACCAATAGGCGAGCTAAAGGAAGCCTTGGGGACCCCTGACTGGCGTAGATCAGTGTCTCAGTTGAGCTCTTGGGGTATACTCTGGTGCCACAGGAAAAGTACTTAAAATAACCCATGTTTCAGAAGTCATTTTATCAACCAATGAAACGATTGGAGAAATATTCATCCAAGGGTTATATGGTTTCCTGAAATTAATCTACTTTCACTTCCTCCTCCTTGAATCGGGCAGGCGGCAAGGTAAGCAAAATCTGTTGCACGTCGAAACTCAGGCATTGGAGTAGTATGGCTCAGTTGCTATCTAGAATGAAGTTTTGCTTATTGCTGCCTCTAACTACGTATAAACGTCTTCTTTTCATTGGTATCAAAGAATTAGTGGCACTCTGAGAAGAAGTAAATCCTAGTTTTTCTGCATGATACAACCAGAACAGAGGACACCCACTGAATAAGTAAAACACACAAGTTTGCACACTGTGATGAAGTCCCCTACCTAAGTGGCAAACCAGTACATCTCATTACCTCTCACAAATCTGCGAGGGTAGAATGAAGAGAAGATTTAATTGCTGGAGTATTTTAGCAACAAAAGGTAGACCTCCTGCGGCACAGCTGTGAGGACAAGGATTACGTTACTAGGAAAGAAGCATCCATTTTGGGGCAGAGAGAGTAGAAAAAACTTAGCACAAGTGCAATTGGGAGCTCACAGAGCTGACTTGGACTATTCATGTGATTGTACATTTGTTGTTTTTATTAGTTTAAGTTATAATTTTTGTTGGAGGGGGTTTAATTATAAAATGTTGAAACGAAATTTCGATTTATATTCACTATGTCGACGATGATATGGTATTGAAACGTATTATGTGCATTGAGGTTTCAATAAAAAGACAATTTGGGGTGGGAGGGGGAATTTGGCATGAGACCGGACCCTGAGGTTCCGTTTGAAGTTTGACTACAGAATAGTAGGAGTACATAGAGTTTCCAGAGGGGTTTGCACTAGGGAGTCTAAAGGAATACGTGCACACAATTAACTTTGAGGTGGAGTTTCATACTTACAGATCACATTGATGAAGTGTATTCAATTGTCACTCACATTTCCAATGTAACCTTGGCTAGAAACCACTATGCTAAAGTTGGAGTTTCACTTCACAGTTCAATCGAAGCTACACTGGAAATTTAAGTGACAGTTGGACATACTTTCTTGGTGTGCTCGGTTAGGATTTCTGAAGAAAAACAGAATCATCAAACCCCTTCTTTGAGACAGGGTGTCATACTAGTTGTTTCCAAAATGAGAAGTTTACATGTAGGTGATGGAGGAGGTTAGCAAGGTGATTCAAAGATTGTGTGTTTTACAAGCAACTGAACCTGTGGAAAGTGTGGAATTAGTGAGCCCATCCATAGTTGCACAGAAGTCTATTGGAGAACTACATCTGTGTGAAGGGGTCATAAATGTTATTAGTAACCCGGCGAGAGACAATCTGAATGCAACAGTGTAAGCCATCACTGGAATAATAAACCAGATACCGTATGTCGAACGCTACTGCCGACTATGTAAGAATAATTCAATATCAGAAACAGGGAAACATGTGTTAACAAACTGCCCTAAAAAGCTAAGAACATATCAGACCCAATATGGCAGATATATACATAACAGAGAGTACATAGCAGAGCTAGCCTTCTGGCGGCGTCGCATTAATACAACAATTACATTTTTCATTGCAATGTACAATGTATGGTTAGTAGTTGTGAGCCTATTGGGAATCTCTACTCGAACCAATTCACTGTAGATTAGAAGGTGTTAGTACATACTGCATGATGAGGATTTGTTCAATGTATTTCTTGCCTCTGGTAACTGAAAACCGGAGATTTAAGATTGGTTTCTTTTTTTACTCGGATTGTATTTATTTTATACATTTGTATATATGATCTGGTCTATATTTTAAGTTAGGACTATTTCTCTGTAATTCCTGTGTAAGTTGTACCTTTTTTTTAACTTACTGTATATATTTTGTTTTTTCTTCTCTGCATTTGGAAGTATATGTTTATACTGTGTTTTATTTAAGTATGTAAATATATTTTATATGTGTAAAGTTTATTTATAAACTATATCACATTAATAAAATAATAATAACAAAGGAATTATTACCCGTTTCATTATACATCAGGTGAATCCAAATGGTACCGCTGCATACCTTTTTTCTAACGTTTAGGGTAACGTACTAGTTTCTTGATGAGGATCTGTGACGCAACCTCCTTTTAAGCGTGATCACTTGATCGCTCACGTGACACACTGTGAAGCTGTTGGTGTTTCAGCTTGGTTGCACAGAGGACTCGCATTGCGTAAACCGTAGTAGCCGACTTGGATGGTAATGAAGGTAAACATTCAAATTTATGTATACCTAAAGTGAGGGCACCATCGTTGAAGTACTGTTGAATTATACATAAGTGGAAGTTGTACAACATCATTCGTTGTAGTTAATTCATTACCGAGCGAGACTGAGTGTGGACATAATCGCTAAGATATTCAATATCTATATTTATCTTTAGGTAATTTGGATATTGTTTTGGGAAAACGACGGACGACGCATCATTATCGTGACGACTGATTCCATAGACACTGTGGATCCTCCTTGATGGAAGGGTTGGCACATTTGTACCTTCACAGCATTTAAACGTTTGCCTGTTTGTACAGGTATGCTTACAGGGTCACATTTTTGAGATTATTGGTGTCTAGTAGCTACCTCAAAGCCTTTCCCACTTTCTCATATATAGGCACACGTGATACTGGTCCTTCTTCCCCCGCTCAGTCGGCAGAAAAGCCTTCAGGGCAAGCCTGACGGCCCTCAGTTCCAACAGATTGATATGGAGTCTGGACTCCAACGGACACCAACGACCGTCGACTGTCAACTCGTTGGCATGAGCTCCCCATCCCGTGAGGGATGCGTCCGTCACAATCGTCAACTCCGGCCAGGGTAGCCAAAACGGAGCCCCCTTCATCAGATTGCCTTCGACGGCCCACCATAGAAGATCCTGGACGACCGAGGGTGGCAACTGAACGGGGTCCGACATCCTGCCAGAGGACTGTGACCACTGCATCTTGAGAGCCCATTGCAGAGATCTCATCCGCAACCTGGCCTCTGGCACCAGACAAATGCAGGATGCCATGAGGCCGAGCAACCTCAAGAACTCGAACGTAGGGAGACTCTGGGCATGTTGAAACTTGTGCACCATCTGCGGAATGTGATGAGCCCTCACCTGGGGAGGGAATCACTGCCCCAGGGATGTGTCGAGAACAGCTGCGATGTACTGGAGCCGCTGGGTTGGAGTCAAGTGGGACTTCTTTAAGTTGAGAGAGAAGCCCAGCTTGTGAAGGGAGTGGCAGGTGATGGACAGATGATCCAGGACTTGCTTGGGAGAGCGCGTCCTGATCAACCAATCGTCCAGGTAGGGGTAGACATGAATCCCCCCTTTCCTGAGATACACTGCCGCCACCACCACAAGCTTGGTGAAGACCCTCAGGGCGGAGGTCAATCCGAACGGCAGGACCCGAAACTGAAAGTGCAAGTCGCCAACCACGAACCTCAAGTACTTCTTGTGCTTGGGATGGATCGGCACATGAAAGTAAGCGTCCTTGAGGTCGAGAGACACCAACCAGTCCTGAAGTTGAAGGGCCTGGAGGACTTGAGAGAGAGTAACAATCTTGAACTTGTCCTTCCTGAGGAGCTTGTTCAAACCACTCAAGTCCATGATGGGTCTCAACCCCCCGCCCCCGTCTTTCTTCGAAATAAAAAAATAAGGGGAATACCATCCCTTGTTCCTCTCCGCTACAGGCACCAGTTCTCTGGCGCCTTTCTCCAGCATGGCTTTGATTTCCTGCGCAAGGAGAGGATCCGGACTCTTCAAAGAGAGATTCCCTGGTGGATTGTCGTGAGGCCTCTGCCGGAAAGAAAGACAGTAGCCATGGGCTATGATCTCCAGAACCCACACATCTGAAGTAATGGCACGCCATTCTACCAGATGCTGCGCCAGCCTTCCCCCAACTGGTGAACCATGGGACATGGCCTCATGACGGAGCTGAAGTGGCTGCGGCAATGCCTGAGGGCTAAGAGGCAACTGCCTGAGCGGCCTTGGGCACCTCCAGTACCTTGCTTTCCACCTCTGGTACTCCGATGGTGGCCCCTTTGACTTGCAGCTCCTCTCGATCTACCAAAGGATGAGTAATATTGAAAGGAACCTCCCCTCCATTGCTGTGGTTGGCGAACTGCAGCGCTCAAAGATTTCGCTGCAGCTTTGGAGGTCTGCAACCTCTCAAGGCTCTCGTCAGCCTTGCTGCCAAAAAGATGTTCACCATCAAAGGGCATGTTGAGAAGCCGGGCTTGTACATCAGGAGCAAACCCTGACTTCCGCAACCACGCAAATCTGCGCATTACGGTGCTCGCCGCCATGGACCGGCTGACGTAATCTGCCATGTCCAGACCCGACCGAACAGATTCACACATGGCATCCTTGCCATCCTGAACAAGAGCAAGAAAGCCATCCAGTTCCTCCCCTTCGGGAATATGTTCAGCCACCAACGAGATAATTCCACAGAGTATGAGTGAAATGTGCTAAGGCACACACGGAGTAGGCTGCCTGTAAAGCCATACCCCCTGAAGAAAAGACTTTCTTCGCCCAGCCATCAAAATGCTTGTCGTCCCTATCAGGAGGGATGGTAGGGTACAACGCCTGTTTGGCAGGGGCCGTAGCCGCCTGCGCCACCAAACTCTCCGGAGTGGGGTGCGTAGTCAAGTAGCTGGGGTCGCTACTGGCTGGACGATATTTCTTCGGCAAAGACTTGCTCACTGCCGGGAGACTCTCCAGAGCAGTCCAAGCCGCTGCCACCCTTCTTTGCAATGCTATATGGAATGGCATTATCGGGTCAGTTGGTGGACCTTGGTCAAGGATATCCGTCAGGTCATCCTGCAGAAAATCCACTGGTGGCGCAGACCACCCCAAGTATTCCGTTACCCTTGACATAAGGCACCGGTACGAGGACTCGGCGTGCGTGCCAGGCTCAGGCCTACCGAACTCAACCTCCGGAGATGTGTCCAGACCACTGGCGTTGCGCAGCGAATGACGCAGGTCTTCAATCTGGCTATGACAAGATAAAATCTCATCAGGTACCTCATCAGGAACTAAAACTTCTTCCTCACACCCTTCTTCCACCTCAGAAATATAATCCAGAGGCTGGAAGGGGGGCACAGAAAAAGGGACAAAGACATTTTTCGACTTGGCCAGAGCCTTTCTAGGGGGTTCCACTGCCACAGGGTACCTCCGACAAAGCAGCCTCGAAAGGCGTCGGTGGAATCGGTGTCAACGTCGAGCGCGGTGCCAACGGCTTCGACACAGTCCTCGAGGGCGGAGCCTCGAGACAGTCCCTCGACGACTTCGGCGCCAAAGGCGTCGGTGTCTTCTTCGAAGACCTCACAGGCTCCGATGGTCTTGAGGGCCGGGACCTGGAGCGGGCATGTCTAGAGCGATCCACCTTGTCCGATCAAGACCTCGAAGGTGCTCGATGATCGCGCCGACCATCCGAGCCCGAAGGCGTGCGAGTGGTGGCTCTAGCACAGTCACGGCTGGCGTCTTTCGATGGCTCGGAGCCCTGCGACTGAAAAATCACCATCATCTCCTGCCGAAATGAATCCCATTCCACAGGAGAGGAATGCTTGTTGGGACAAGCAACCCGCCGACGGGCGGAGTCCTCGGACGGGGAAGGCAACCGGTGACCGCGCTTCCGTGAGTGCCTCGAAGAGGCAGAGGAATGGCGGGACCCACTCCGGGACCGAGACCCCCCCCCGGACTTACGCCGACGATGCAGAGAGTCACCCCTCGAATCGTCAGTCGAAAGCCCAGCGGATTCCGACTTCCGGGGCTTGGCCACCTTACAGACAAAACACTTCTTCTTACGCTCCCGCAAGGGCTTCGAAGTTAACGACTGGCAATCGTCACAATCGTCCGTGCCGTGGTCCTCACTGAGGCACCAGAGGCAGTCGTTGTTGTGCGGGTCCGTCAGCGACATCTTGGAACCGCAGTCCCAACACTTCTTGAAACCCGGCCGCGGGGTAGAAGAAGACGAAGACATCATGGAAATCTTCACAAACAAACAGGTTCGAAGAACCAAACGAATAGAACTCAGATGAACTGAGGCGCGCCGAGATCTCCGAAGCTAACACGTTCGCGGAAAAAACGGAACTGAGGCTACGGGCGTCATGCGTCCTACTTATAACATCCGGTGACGTCAGCTCGACCGAGGCCCTTGAGGACAGCGTATCGACGTCATCGACACAGGAGCCGAAAATTTTCCGAAGCAGCACAGCTGTGGTGATTACCAGTCATAGATATGGAATATGTTGGAGGACCAAATCCCCTGGAACATCTTTGTAGTACCTATGCAATGTATTAATATGGGGACTAAAAGAACAAGTTACTCTCTTACCTGGTAACGTTCTTTCGATGGGATGGTCCGTCGACGTATTCCATATCTATGACAGTAATCACCACAGCTGTGCTGCTTCGGAAAATCTTTCGGTGTCTGCGTCCTGCATCGATGATGTCGATATGCCGCCCTCAAGGACCTCCTCCGACGGCCGACGTCACTGGATGTTATAAGTAGGACGCACGACGCCTGTAGCCCCAGTTGTAGTTTTTTTCCCAGAACGTGGGGCACCAGTCTTCTGCCAGTCTGACCACACAAAGCCTTGCGGAAACGTAAGCTGCAATCGCATAAGAAATTCTGTAGCAGGGAAGGGAGGGAGCGATATGGAATACGTCGTCGGACCATCCCATCGAAAGAACGTTACCAGGTAAGAGAGTAACTTGTTCTTCGAGGGGATTGGGTCCTCCGACGTATTCCATATCTATGACAGACTCCCAAAGCAGTACCAATGCAAGGAGGTGGGAAACGAATTTAGAATACAGAAATTTAGAATGCCCAATCAAATTGCGGAGCAAAGGACCGCCTTGCCAAAGGCCAGATCCTGCCCACGGATGGAACAGAGGGAGTAGTAACGTACAAAAGTATGGCCCGAAGCCCAGGTGGCCGCATCACAGATGTTACGAATAGGAACACACCTCTGTACGGCAGTAGAGGCAGCCATACCCCTGGTAGAATGGGCCCATAAGCCGACCGGTGGGTCCTTACCCGCCAAGCGGTAACATTCAGAAATTGCCAGAATAATCCAGCGAGACAAAGTCTGCTTAGTCACAGCTTGTCCCAAATGCTTTCCAGCGTAACCAATGAAGAGTTGATCGTCCGCTCTGACCCGAGACATGCGTGAAATATAAAAGCTTAAAGCTCTCCTAGGATCGAGTCTATGGAGCCTCTCCTCTTCCTTACCAGGATGCGGAGGAGGATAAAATGCCGGAAGAATAACCTTCCATTGCTGTCCCCTAGGACGAAAAGGCAGAGGTTGGCGAACTGCAGCGCCCAACGACTTTGCTGCAGCTTTGGAGGTCTGCAACCTTTCAAGGCTCTCGTCAGCCTTGCTGCCAAAAAGATGTTCACCGTCAAAGGGCATGTTGAGGCGCCGGGCCTGCACATCAGGAGCAAACCCCGAATTCCGCAACCACGCAAACCTGCGTATTACGGTGCTCGCCTCCATGGACCGGCTGATGCAATCTGCCATGTCCAAACCCGACTGAACGGCCTCACACATGGCATCCTTGCCATGCTGGACCATAGCAAGAAAACCATCCCGTTCGTCCCCTTCGGGAATATGTTCAGCCGCTAAGGAAAAAGGAAACAGTTCCACAGAGTATGCGTGAAACGCGACAAGGCACATACGGAGTTGGCCACCTGAAGAGCCATACCCTCTGAAAAAAACACTTTCTTTGCCCAACCATCAAAACGCTTGTCGTCCCCATCAGGAGGGATGGTAGGATACAAAGCCTGCTTTGCTGGGGCCGTAGCTGCCTGCACCACCAAACTCTCCGGATTGGGGTGCTTGGTCAAGTAGCAGGGGTCGCTACTGGCTGGGCGGTATTTTCCCGGCAAAGACTTCCCCACTGCCAGGAGACTCTCTGGAGCAGTCCAAGCCGCCGCCACCCTCCTCTGTAGAGCCATATGGAACGGCAGTACCGGGTCAGTTAGTGGACCTTGGTCGAGGATATCCGTGAGGTCATCCTGAAGAAAATCCCCTTGGGGAGCAGACCACCCCAAGTACTCGGTGACGCTAGACATAAGGCGCCGGTACGAGGAGTCGGCATGGGTGCCAGGCTCCGGCCTACAAAACTCCTCCTCCGGAGAGGTGTCCAGACCGCTGGCGTCGTGCAGGGATTTATTCAGGTCCTCAAACTGGCTATGGCCCGAGAGAATCTCATATGGCACCGTATCAGGAACCATGCCATCATCAGAGCCCTCATCCACCTGCGAAATGTACTCAAGAGGGCGGAAAGAGGGCACAGAATGGGGAACAAAGCCATGCTTGACCTTGGCCAGAGCCTTTCTAGGGGGTTCCCCCGTGCCACGGGGTACCTCAGACACCACAGCCTCGAAAGGCGCCGAGGGCGTCGAGCGCAATGGCGTCGATGTCGAGAGCGGAGCTGACAACATCGACGGCTTCGACATAGGCCTCGAGGGTGGAGCCCCAAGCGTGTCCTTCGACAGCCTGGGCGCCGGTGGCGTCGACGACTTCCTAAGAGGCAGAGCCTCGAGAGAGTCCGTCTACGACCTTGGTGCCACCGGTGTCGACGTCTTCTTCGAAGACTTCACAGGTGCACACGGGCCCGAGCGCGTCGAGGACCGGTGTAGGCAGAATCCTGTGCAGTTCCCTTGGGGAACACTGCAAAAAGATTAAGACTACAGGAGTAAGCAGTAAACCCAATTGGTAGAAGTCTGCACCACCCAGATTTACCTGGTAGCTGTGGCTGAGCAGTCAGACTTCCCTCAAGAAGAGTAGGGCAGTATATAGAGTATACACAATAGGGCTAAATACACAGTAGAGCGAACAAACACTGACCAGAGCTTTGTATAAAAAGTATATAATTATTTATTTAAAACACACTTTAGGCAATATACTAGCACTCTAAATCAAAAACAAGTTAAAACACAGTTAGGTAACGTATACACACCTCCCTTAATAACTATTAGACAAGTCAGAATTAGAACACCACGATTTGTTAAACAGAGGTGAGCGCATAACCTGATGGCACTCCAATAGTTCAGTTAAAGGGAGAGAAAAAGGCAGAGCATAGAAATAAAAAAGGTCCCAACACTTTTAGGAGTTCTCAACAAGGGAATAAAGGCAGTATAGACTATAGAGCCAAAGTTCATAGGCCAGGCCCACTTAAGAGGGAGCAAAGTGAAATGTGCTCAGGATCACACGGTTTAAAAATTCACTAGAAGTCTTTGCAGAATGTTCAAAAGAGGTTGGGGCGATTCAAGAAGGTAAAGTTAAGAGGTCTGGGGCCAACCTAGTTGGCAAGCCAAGGATTTAAGGGTCACCTTGGGCAAACCGAAGAAAGGGAGGCCAGGCAGGACACAGTACCTTAAACAGAGAGGAAGCTCCAGCAGTGGCAGTTGATCCTGGCAGTGGTTGCAGTTCGTTGTTTCGACCAGGGGAAGAGAGGATCTCGTCGAGGAGGAAACGTGGAGTCGTTGCACTGCACAGGGCAAGCCGCGGAGTTAGTCAATAAAAGGAGCATTCCTTTTATTTGCGGTCAAAGTGGTGAAGCTTGGCTATCTGGCCGCCGGGGTGCTTGGCACGGGCGATTCGACCAAGAGACGTCTTTGGAAGGCGAAAAGGGCGAATTGGTTGGTCCCACCAGCTCAGAGGAAGAAGACTCGTCCAGCAGAAGATCTTCTCTTGTCGTCGGGAAAGTGGTGAGGTAGTTGCAGCAGGGCTTCACCGGTGGTTTCGTCGTTGCAGATGGCTCAGCTTCTTCCCTCTTTGGATTCTTAGGTCTTGTGGCGACTTCTGAAGTTCCAGTCCCAAACGCCTTGCTTTTATGCAGAAAACCCCCCATTAATCAGTAAAGCTGTCAATCACACATGCTAAGTGGTGAGCCGGGTGGCTCACCACTGGGCCAATCAGAGTACAGTAAAACCTGGGTTGCCGAGGCAATGCAGTGCAGGGTGCCAATTCCCCCCTCCACCCCTCCTGTGGAACTCAGACAGATTGGCACCATTTGGAGGGCTTCTGTGGAGAAGACTGCCAAAATAGTGGAACAAAGGGATCGACCTTGGTCAGAGTTACAGAGACGGACACAAACGCCATTTTAGAAAAGAGTTCTGGCAAAAAGACACAACCGGGGATTTAATATTAAATAAATAAACCGGCGGTATCTTTAACATTGCACCAAAAAGTGGTGCGTTTAAAATCAATGGGAAAATCCCATAGAGAATATTCCGGTGGAATATTTCGCGTGGTAACCACTGCCACCAGCCAGAAACTCGGCCAGGGGGGACTGGACAGTGCCCCCTTGAAAACAGACCCAGGGGCAATATAATTAACCCCTGCCAGTACTTCCACAATATGATGGTTTGTACTGGTTCTGTTCACAATTTAGGACCAGTAAAGTCAATGGTGACTTTACATGCCCTGGGAGACAGTAGTCAGTCCCAGGGTATGGAATCTATGTTTGGGGGTCACTATGACACCCCCGTGTTACTGCACTGAGGGTGCTGTGTAACACACACACAAAAACATAGATGATACCCTATGGAGTAGAAAGAAAACCCCATAGCCCATAAGCACACACAGAGTCAAAGACACTCAAATCATGCCTAAGAGTGGGAGGAAAAGAGTCTCACTCTTAGCAGGAGGAAAACACAAACCCCATAAAACCAGCAAAGCTGCTGGGGGACTCACTAGGTTTGGGAAATTAGCCTTATAAGAGAATTCTCCCTAACAACCGGGACCTGGAACGGGCATTACGAGAACGATTCCCCTTGTCCGAGCGGGACCGTTCCCGCGAATCGTGCTGACCACCCGAGCCCGAAGGCGTACGAGCGGTGTCTCTCGTCTGATCACGACCGACCCCACTCGGAGGCGCGGACGGACCAGTGCCCTGCGATTCGAGAATCGCTTGCATCTTCTTACCGAAGGAAGCCCATTCCTCCGGCGTCGCATGCTTGGTGGGATAAGCGACCCGCCAACGGGAGGAGTCCTCAGATGAGGACGGGGAAGGCGACCGATAACAGCGCTTCCCGGTGTGCCTGGAAGAGGCAGAGGAGTGGCGGGACCCACTCCGGGACCAAGACCCATTGGACTTCTGACGACGATACGGAGAGATGTCCCTCGAATCGTTCGTCGAAAGCCCCACGGACCTCGACTTCCAGGGCTTGGACACCTTACCGACCGACAGTTTCTTCTTGCGCTCCCGCAAGGCTTTGGACGTAAGCGACTGGCAGTCGACGCAATCATCCGTGTCATGGGCCTTGCCGAGGCACCAGAGGCAGGCGTTGTGCGAGTCCGTCACCAACATCTTGGACCCGCAGTCCCCGCACTTCTTGAACCCCGGACGCGGGGTGGAAGAAGAGTAAGACATCACGATAGGACTTGAACATCACAAAGGAACAGGTTCGAAGAAACGAAAGAACAGAAACTCCAAAGAGTCAACACGCACCGAGATCTCCGAAGCGAACACGTTCGCGGAAAAAACGGAACTGAGGCTACGGTCGTTGTGCGTCCTACTTATAACATCCAGTGATGTAGGCTGTCAGAGGAGGTCCTCGAGGGGGGCGTATCGATGTCATCGACCCAGGACGCAGAAAGATTTTCCGAAGCAGCACAGCTGTGGCGATTACTGTCATAGATATGGAATACGTCGGAGGACCCAATCCCCTCGAATGGTTGTATTATATAGGTTTTTTATGAATTTTTGCTCCGGAAGAAGAGTTCACCCCCCCAGAACGCGTTCCTTCACCTTGATTTGGAGATATATTGTGTTTTGTAAAGAACATGATTTATTGTGTAGGAATAAGATATGCCCTGAAATATGCAAATTGAGAACTGTGTGTTTTGATTTACATGTTCGAATTGAAGAATCTGATATTTTATAAACTATTGACTGTATGTGCAGTTATATTGGTGTGCAGGGGACAGGAGTATCTGAAATGGTAGACACTTTGTGTATTATAAATTGGAAAGACTGTCCGCTTGGGACTAGTTTACCACCACACAAAATGAACCTTGACAAGCAGATGGGAAGCCAACGTATATTGTTTTGCTGCCCTGAACTTTCAGTTGTTGCACAGCACTTGAACTCATTCCGACATTTCAGTTACACATGTATGCCTTATAGTTTTATTTTTCTGCCCAGCTACTTCCTCAATAAGCCTAGCCTCTAGGTTTTCTGAGTGTGTCTGGTCACAGATCCCAGTCACCCACATGCCTGTCTACTTTAAATTTGTTTAGGTTTTTGGTTTTGGGGTTGTTTTACTTTATTAAAGGAGACGGGTGTTCTATCCCTGCTGGGAAGGAACACCACTAGAGAATGGGGAATGTGAAGGAAATGGGATAGTCAGTTGGAGTATGGATGGTTTTTAAGCTATAGTTTGCTCTCAACTCCTATGTTCCAGATAGAAAAAAATAAAACTGCTTGCTTATTTTCTACTCCTTCCTATTGTTTTCGTGAAGTGGTGGTCACATCCTTTCAGAAAGAGTTCCACTTCCTACCCCTACCATCTATACCTACCCGTGCAAATCCAGACTGTTTGTTGACTTGTATTTTTTAATAGAAATGTATTTTTGGTTAAGAGAGTTTTGCTCCATTTGTTTTTTTCCTTTTCCTAAACACATACAACAATTTAGATTGACTGATGTCCGCACATTGTGGTGGAATAAAGAGGTTACACTTTGAATAGGAGGTCAGTATTATAGTCCCGTCATAAAAACATTGGGAAACACCATACCACATGAAGATACGTTTTAAAGACATGGTCTATATTCAGAGTTCACAATCACTGGGGATGGGAAAATACAAAAAGCAACATCATTCACGAGTGACACAGGGGGGGTACATCTGCCTATCAACCTTCCCCCTCCCCGAAAGGTGCATGGCTGAGCAGCCATTTTGCCTTTGTAAGCCAGTAGGTAAATTCTTCTTTGGGCAGGATAGTGGGCTATCAAGTCCTTTCCAGGAATCCCTTGGACTCTCTTCCAGACAAACAATAGTTTCCAAGACAAGTTGTCGTAAGGTTTCCTGAAACCCTCAATTTGTTTTGTCTGACAAAAGGGTTTCTCTGTCACCTCTCGGGACTGCTCTGGCAATCAATTCTTTCATGGAAAGTATATCAAAATGTGAGACAAGTTAACGAGTCAGCCGGTTTTACCTTTCAACATAGGGGTGTCTGATAAAGATAGTCATTGCCCAGTTCAATCCACTGTGTCGCTCACAGTCTTTAACACATAGTTGCTCTGTGAAATTAGGTGGGGGTGGGCAAGTGGCCTCTCTTGGTAGACCACAGTTAGAGTAGCATCTTCAATGTATTTCTGGCAATCTTGTTGGAGCTCAAGGCTTTTTGTAAGTTAGTTCCCAAGAGTCTCTTTGAGAGGTGGTATGTTGGGCCTCTAGGTACCGGGTGGGGTTATGGCTACCCTCTCTGTTTCCGGGTCCTGAACCTGCAACCACCCAAGCCAGACTTACTTCACCCCCGACCGGGTTTATGCTCACGCATGCCTATGGGCAAAATGCTGAGCATGCCCACTTGCCTCGAGCTGGTTGTCATCCAACCACTTCAACGTTCTGCCCCATACTCTTTTCATCTCCAAATTTCTCAGACAAAAGATAAATTGGTGTTGTCTTGTTTGCTGGTTGCCACTGTCCCTGCACCGCTAAGGGATGTCAAATAATTTGTTTACTCTTGCCTACTGCTTCCTCTCCTCCATCACTCCCCAGACGCATTATCTCCCTCTCCATTTCACTTCCTCCACCCTCATCCCCTCCTAGTTGATGTTATCCTCCTCCTTGCACTCTTGCTCACTCCACTCCACCTTAATATTCATCTCCACCTTTAACGACTCATCTCCAATGCTCACAGCTCTGCTACTCCAAACTTCCACATGCCAACTGTTTCTCTGTCTATTTTTATATGCGTCTTTCCTCACCCCTTCACCTGTGCCTGGGTTAATGTGGGGCATGTGCATGCCATTATTCCACTTCAGGAATTTGCGGGTGGGCAAGCATTTCAATATTTCAAGTGTGATAGATTGGTTTCCCTGGTTCTGTCAGGCGCCGCAGACTGAGCCTATATGGGGCTGGTCTGTCATCTTGTTTTCCATAGACTCGTACAAGGGCATTTGTTAAGAAAGGTTTATTTTTTGGCAACTTTCCCTTCATAGTTTCTATGAACCGCCTTTCTTTTTGCTTTGTTTTCAAACCTATTCTGACATTTTGAAGGGAAGTAAAGCCTTCAGTTTCACTTCCTTGCCTTTTGTTCATTGTATGGTGGGCACCGATTAATCCCTTCAGACTGTCAGTACTGGGAAACGTTTCCATTTTGAATTATTGTACTTTTTAACATTGCACACAGCATCTTGTATTGCGGTACAATGGGGATACCTTTGTGTCACCCAAGCTCTTTACACTTGGGATTTTTTGTTGCTTTTATATGTGCCTAAAGACAAGCTGGAGGCAGCAGAAACATTTTTCCAATTGCTGCATTATTTGTAGTGTGCACATTCGCGTTTACCTTGTAGGGCTTCTAAACTTGGCTAGTGTCCTAAAATGGCTGTGCCACAAGTTTTCCGCTTGTTCTTTGGACATATTGTTGTTTGGCCTTCTTTCTGCCTTGCTAGGCCATGACATCCCTTCTAAGGTCATTCACACACCAGGGAAAGCTGCTGCTTTTGCAGGCTTGTGATGCATTTGTGTGTGAGTGGCTCATAAAGGGGAGGTACTGTGTAGTCCCATTCCACATCTGGGGTGCCAGAAAGTCTAGCTGTGGGGCAAATGCGAAACCAGTAGTTGTCCTTGATTGGACAACTTCTGCCTGCTAGAATGGTGCAAATCCTTAAAATTGGTTGGCTTGGACTTTCTTCCAGCTTAGATTTTGTCTAAGAAGAGGACCTCTGCAGCCATTTCTTTGAAGCCAAGAATCCCTCGAAGAAGATCCAGAGACGACTCAAGTGGCTCAGCATCCCTTCCTGTGTCCGGCCCGGTGAAGCCCTCTGTGGCTACCTGATCTCCGAAGACCCAGAGCGGTGCTTCAGCCCTTGGACTAGTGGGACAAACTAGTCTCAACACCTTCTCAAGGACCCTGACCTTCTGAGCCGTCAGAAGTGTCACTGAACTCCCCACCTCTCTTGTGGGCTACCTCTCCAGAAGTGCGGTTTTTCTGTGGACTACCTCGCCACAAGAGCCACTGTTTTGTGTTCAATCCAAGAACTTTGGTGGTCGCCAGCACATGCCACAAGTCACATTCTATCCGAGTTTCAGCATCCCATCATCAGGGGATACTGTCCTGGAGCAGTTTCTGTGACCACTGCTGGAAGGGCACTTGTGTGTGGAGACAGTCACTGGAACATGTCTTTCACCAACCTGTGAAGTGTCCTAAGGAGGTCTGCATCAGTGTTCCCTACATTTCTTCATCACCAGAGGTCGCATTTGCAGTTGTACCCGACTGGAAGAATCCTCGAACCACAACTCATTGGCATCAGTCACATAACCAAGGGCGGAAGATTGAGCCCCCAGCGACCCTCACACGATCCACAATGGCATCTTGGGAAATCGTAGTCGGGGGGGTACGTAAACAGTGTATCTGTCCCCCCCAATACTTCATAGGATGACATAGGGAACAAGTCCCTTTGTCTCCTGCGTTCCATTCCACTCACCTTGGTCATCAAACCTGGGGGTAGTAAACTGAAAAATAAGAAAACATTTACTTACCTTAGTAAAATTTCTTTGAATTATCACTAACACAAGTGAATTGCAAATTACCTGCAGGGCCGCCCTTCAGGGAAGAAATATTGTGGCTCTTGTGAATTTTGGGCACAAGGCCCCCTTCGTCGAAGGGGTTGGACTGCTTAAGTTAGGGAATTTACTTGTGGCTGGGTTCCAGCATTCACTATATGCACCGCATGAAGTCTCCCTTGCCACATCATCTTATTTCCATCTCCTTGGGCGTCCTAATAGAAGTGTGTCAAATTCAATGGCTATCTTACATCCTGTTTGCGCCATGTGCACCCATTCACTCATTGCTCTATGTGTATCTACCTTTCATTTCATCAACAATCATGATCAAGCTCACTCATCATCTCACTTGTCTTCTGCCCCTGTCTTTCTACCCGCTTACTTCACCTCAATCGCTAAACTTCACCTGTTTCTCCCACTCCCCTCCCACTCACCTCAGGTCTCCTCTTTCCCCCTTCTGTCTTCCCATTCTCCACCTCTGGCTGCAACCTCAGTGTCATCTCTAACCCAAATTTTAACCTTTGTCATAGATCTTTGACTGCCCGCACTTGCCGCTTTCTTCTTCTCAAAATCTGCAAAATATGTCCTTATCTATCCTTTCATGCCTGCTAAACTTCTCATTACTTCCATCCTTTCTCATCTTGACTGCTCCTCTGCCCTGCTCTTTGGCTTTCCTTTCTCGCACCTCACTCCTCCATGCTCAGTTTTCAATTCAGCAATTAGTCTTCCTCTGTTTTTTTCACTTCCTACTCTTCAATTATGCCCTCTCTTCTCACTTTTCTCCCCTATGACTCTCGTCTTCTCTTTAATTTTCTCTGTATTGTCTTCAAGTGCTATCATGGTCTGCTCCCCTCTATCTTGCTTCTCTCGCTTCCCTCTACTTTCCTTCACATTCTCTTTGCTCTCAACATCTTCATATTCTAAAGCTCCTTGAGCTCCCTCACATTTACATTCTTTTTCTCTTCTAACTGGAAATACTGGAATGCTTTAACACTTGACATCCATGCTCCCCTCTCCCTTCACATATTTTGTTCGCACCTTAAGGCTCATCTTCTCTCTGCTTGGTCACCCTCCTAAATACTGTTTCTCACAATGATTGTTATTGAATTCATAAGTTAATTATTTTGGACCGCATTTTGCTATTTATACAGCATCTTGGCGGAGGCTCTTAATAAATACAAATACATTTAAACTACTTACCTGTTTTCCTGAATACGTGATTTTTAATGCATTTATGACTTTTGGTGAATGTATATCTTTGTATCAGACTATTGTGTGATAATACTGCCCATTAAATACAGTTTTTATGTGTCCAAAGGCCTATAATAAATAACAATGTTCTATATATACTGTCTAAATTGAATTATGTGCCATACTGTGTGAACTCATTGAAGACTTCTAACCTCACTCACCTGAGAATAAGCCTCGACGGCTCTCCATTGCTACCTTGATTGGATTTGGCTAACCTCTCAGAGATCCCAGTTCACAACTAGGGTGGCCTCCTAAAATCTGTCCACCAGGCCAGATTCAAGAAAACCATCTTAACAGAATTGCTGGGCACTTGCCAGGCTCATCGAGTGGTGCCTCCAACTTTGTCACTTGTCTGCTTGAGACAACTGGCAAGCATATTGTATGGCCTGCAATTGATTATTTTGGTCTGTGTTCTTGGAATGACAACAGAGATACTGTGGGGCCACTGGTAACAGACCCATCAGAGCTAGAGAAACCGTTTCCCAGTCCTGACTTAAAGGGTTCAATGTTAGGATCCCCGCACGGATCACTGTTACAACCACCAAATGCCTTACCAGTCATGATGCCAAAGAATTACATGTCTTTCCATAACCCTGTCTGAAAACGATCTGCTGTTGTCTCTTGTGCAAAGGCCTTTGTGGACTGTAAAGCATAAAGTGACTCCCTATTCCATAGCCAAACCTCACTGCCCATACACCAATGCAACACATTATTAGGACCATGTTTACATCAGGGCACCCCACACACTTACCTGATTGATGACCATTAGCCTGTCATAGCTAGTTCCAAGTTTCTCATCAGTCATGATGCTGCAGAGCTTGGAGATGTCGTTTCCTGGAATTTCCATATTGTACTGTACCACTCCCATGAAGAGGTCAGCCAGATTACTGACAAACTCCATGTAATCGTCACTGCCTTTCAGACTCTCGCAGGAACTGAAGTCCTTTTCAAGCTGAGAGATATTCCCAGCTTGCAACATGTGGTCAACCATAAGGAATGCCTCTACTATGGCTTCCTTGCACTGTGGAGTAAACATTAACAAAGGAGACACAGCATTAGTCACATCACATCAAGAAGCAGATAGGGCTAAAACATGAATCCTATTTGCAATAGTAATTTTTGGTTTAGAAGACTTGCAATAATCTTCTGCTTCACATCCTGTGTTAGTGAACAGGCAGTGAATATGTATTAGGGAATTTAAAAGATCTCATTGACAATCTTACTTTGACGGATCCTCCGACTACAGGATCAGATATGCTCTGTGATACCACCTGCAGGAATAAAAACAATAATTAATGTTTGCTGGCATGTACAGTTAGTTCGAGCATGTGCCTTTCCTACCGACTACTTCTTCAAAGTATAGCTACTCTTAAATCAAATCTCCCCAACAGTGTGCCAGTTTTCGTTTTCTTAATAAACCCTGCTGCACCACTACTACCATTCATAAAGGGACCTATTCAGTCATCCCATCTCATTGTGTGTATCATTAGCAAACTCTCTCAGTGGTAAGGTCTGGAACCATAAAGATTGCATACATTTCTTTTAAACCAAGGCTCAGTGTCCAAGGCTTTTTTCTGGGATGTCTTCATATCAGTGTAAGACTACAATTCCTGCAACCAAACATCATGAAGTAAACATTAAACATCAACCTGTTCTGATCAGTCTGTGGTCTTTGACGATGAACCAGGCCATTTCCGGCCGAGAACCTGATCCCTTTGATTTTCTTACTCCTTTAAAGTCACCTGTTTGAAGTGTAAGGGCTAGATAAGCAACCTACACCAACTACATTAGCTCATCTTCTAAGCTCCATTTCTATTCTTTTAACAGTTCCCTGATTGAGGGAATGCTTTCGAGTTATACACAGCACAAGCCCCATAGGCAACTCCAACATGGCCTCACCTGCTTGCCTAAGAATCGACAATCCAATCAAGAACACGTCAGCTTTTTATTTTAATAAATGAGCACCAAGTTCCCTTCAGAGCTGCCAGCTTCAACAAGAGCTTGATAATAGGCATAGAACCTATCCCACCGATTGCCGATTTTGTCACTTCCCAATGGAGAGCACATAGGGGTAATAGCACCGCGTTGGTTGCTGGTAGGGTCAAGGGCCATTGGTTACAGGTGCAAGGGTAAATCTCTTATGGACCCTTTTCCAGCCTTTACGAAGGGAATTCAATGGGTAGAAGAGACTTGGAAAGAGACGTCACAGTAAATCCTTGAATAGTGCAAAACCTGTTCATGCCAGTAAGATGCAAAATAGGGTAACTTACAGGAAGTGTTTATCAAAAACATAAAAGAGCCAACGAGCAAGCAACATGTCCACAGGTTCATCAGCGCTCTAGCTGGAAGGCACAATACGATTGCTGACTGTTCTCTCACTCTGGCTCTTCATGTAACAAAACCTATAACTGTACCATGCCCTCTCCATTTTACACATGCGCAAAGAAGTCCATCGCTCTGTTCCGGTTACCTTAACAAGAGCTTTCCACTGATTACCTTAAAATGAGTTTCCCCAATAAGAACAACTGAAGGCATTGATGCAAATTGGGTCAGGGTGGGAGAACAACGTCTACCCCCAAAACATTGCTTTCCATGGAGCTTAGAGCACTTGAAAATACTAAGGGGCTCATTTCTGTGGTGGGAGGGTGTTGCAAGCTGGGCGAGTTTCATAAATTCGTAACAAAGAGCGGGGCATAGCGAAAACTCCAATGACACCCAACCCTCCTGCTTTGTGCAACAAAATCACAAGCATCACTGTGCGTACTACATTTTTCGTGGTGGCAGAGATGCTGGATTTGGGTTTTGCATCTGTAAAAAAAATGGACAGAATCCATAGGGGATTGTAAGCAGCACCTTAAATGCTTGGACAAGTTAACGCAGGCAGCAGTTTTGATTGTTTTCACAAACTGGTACTAAGTACCAACTCCATGTCCATCTAGTTTTCCTTGCAGAATGAAGACACATTTATGAAAATAACTGCATGGACTGGTTCACCGTTTTTGAACACACTAAGCAATCACAGGTAAGTAATATAATAAAACAATCATATATAACATACATATACATTCGCCCTTAGAATTAGAATTACACAAGGATTATAAACCAGTGTTCAACAGGTTAGTAAACTGATGCAGGCAAAACAGTTAGAATAGTTAACAGAAGCACAAACCCAGTTCCCTCCATCTTGTGAAGTCCAGCCCTAAGATGTATGGGGCCTTGTGCCCAGAAGTCCAAACTAAAGTTTCTTCAGGGAAGATAGTTCATAACTGATACAGTGGGCTGTGGTGGTGCTTTTAAGGTTGTCTGGGAAGAATAGCTCAGGGGCAACCTGCTTTCCTTGGAAGCAAGACGGCACAGAGCACCAAAGGTTCGATCCCGGGGTCCGCGCTTAGAAACCTCTGGGTATTAAGCACATTATAAATAACCTATCATATCATAAGGTTTTTTAAAGTAAGTTAAGTATTTAGTTCAATTCTGGCAAGTACCCCACCCTATCCTATTCTCAAGATAAGTCCTAGGAATGGATCCTTAGCCCAGGTTCGATGATCTGCCGGCCAAAGGCCAGACCAGGCCAGAGGGAGTTTAGAGAAAAGGGCTCTACAACAGCTCTAAACCCAATGTTAACCCTATGGGAGACACAGGGGGCAAAAACAAGTATGTTCACATACCCACCCCAACCCCCCGAGACTCCGATTCTTCCAAGTGACACTCCAGGTCTTAGGGAATTTGCTGGGGACACAATCCTTTGTCCTTGGTTCGGGTGAGGGAAGTCTGGGGTCATGGGTGCTGAGGTCACTTTTTGTGTCAGGAGCCGGTAAAGGCAAACTTCTTAAAGAAAACCCCCAAATGAAGAAAAGTGCAGACACTTCAGGACAACTCACAGGATTGCAGAGAGATTGTCTCAGCGGAGGTCACCACGATCAGGCAGCTACAGGCGACCTTCACAGAAGCATCCCCAGCACACCTTCACTTGTCATGAGATGGTTAATAACGCAAGGACAGGCAGCTTATCGCATATGTTAAAGATCTTGCTAGTCCCAAGCTCTGCTCATAATGGCGACGGCTGCAACGAAGTAGCCTAAAAGGGATCTGATTAGTCCACTGAGGTGATCCAAGGATACTTCTGAAGGATTCAAAGACATGGATCCTCGAGCAGCGGTCAGGACTGGTTGTTGCCACCAGTCCAAGAGTCAAAGCACCATGAGAGTCGGCTAAGATCAGGCAGAGGTGCAGGGTTTCACTGGGTCAATCACTGGAGGCGATGCTGGTCAGCTAGAGGAGTCGTCTATGGGTTGTCAGCGGGCTGCTCTTCTTCGTAGAAGTCTTGGTTCCAACGAAGATATGTCAAATAGCTGCAGGAGCCCTCCTTTTATCCAACATTCATGCTGGGTGCTAGCCCAAGCCCATCAATGGTAAAGGACTGCAGCATTCAAACAACCCAGGGTTGTCCAATCCAGGACAAACACTGTCATCACATCAGTCTAGCAACAGACATTTGGGCGCCAGAGGATGTGGACTGGGACCAGGCAATCCCAGCCCCCTCCATTGGCTCACACACACACAAAGCCCACTTTCCTGCGAAAGCAGCAGCTTTCACCAGGAAAAGGATTACCATATATGGCATTTTCCGACCTGACAAGACAGGAAGGCAGCCAAAGGACAAGATGGCAAAAGAACAAGTGAAAATCTGCCATTTTAGAAAAACATCACAAACACAGCTGCCAACAGTTTGTCTTAGGCAGATTGTCAACGTAACTAAAACACCATTAGGTACAAAGTTATAAGGATACAAAGTATCCTAACTGCACTTCAATGTAAGGTGATGTGTGAAATTGTAAAAATACAAAAATTCCAAAAGAGAGACATAGTCTGTCAGTAGTGACATTCTTAGGAACTAGTCTGTTTCCTCGTAAGAACTAGTAAAACAGGCAAGGGAAGTAAAGCAGAAGGCTTTACTGACCTCCAGAAACCAGGACTGGGTTAAACAAACAGACAGACTGTGGGTCCCATAGGAATCTATGGACAGAAAGGTGGAGAAAGAAAAATCCTCAACAGTCATGAAGAAAACCTCCCCTCTACATGTTTTCTAAACACATCTATTGCATTAATGCAATTGTAATTGCATAAGGTGACCAATTTTAATGAGTAGACAAAAGAAAATCCAGGGTTGTACAATACAAAATCTAACATATTATTCAAACATATTCATTGCTTGTGGAATCATAAAAATATACGTTCATGTGTGCATTACATAACCAAAAGCTCAAAACTACTCAGCCAAAAATCAATAAAAACTGTTTCTCGATTCCTCAGGAAGCACCGAATGTAATAGTTCCAGTGTCCCTATTAAGTGGGTCTCATTTCTGAAAATTCTTTGTTGTTGACAATTTTTCCCAGGGCTGTTTTAAATTCTGCCTGACATGTTTCGTTCCTTGACAGCAATTGCCTACCTACTTCAAAGGCGGTGGGCAAAAATGGAAAGTGATTAATTCTTTCTGATTCAAAGGTGATGGGTATGTGTAGCATAAAATCTCAGTTCATTCTTCCATCATGAATGCAATGCACTGCCTTGGGACATTCCAAATCACTATTCTTGTTGGCTCTCTAGGATTGTGCAATCAGTTGTCCAACCCTCTATTGGCCATTTAAAGCATGGCCATCAGTATCTGTTGTATTATTATGCAGGGGTACCACATTCATTCCAAGCGATTGTGTTCTTTGTGGTGTATCCTTTGGTGTGTTGTCTTCCAAGTGTTCGCTGGTATCAACCCTGTGGATATTGATATACAGTCATTCGAGAATATGCTTAAAGCTAAGATTCAGGGGTTAAAACAAGTCTGAGGAAATTGTTTCTGATTCTTTGATCCGGGAATTTTTCCAGATAGCGCGGGATGGTGCCGAGCTTTCTGTCCGCTGTCAGGAATAGGTTTGGGGGGTTAAGCCTTCTGATTCCCTCGATCGTTTTAATCCAGTCCTCCGTTTCTAATATATTTTGACTTTCTTAGGATTTTGTGTGAGAGTTTCTGTTGTCAATTTCAGCCTACGTAAAATGCAGGCAATCTTTTCTTCTAAGCCGTGGAGTTTTTTTGATTTTGAATTTTTTAGATGTTGATTTACGTCGAAGAAAAGGGTGGATACATTAGCTGTAATTATGTTACGATAGAGGGACAGTAGCTTCCACTCTGCGCGGCAATTCAGAGAGGTCAGACCCAACTCAAATCTCAGACTAGCGAGATGAGTGCACGATGGAAGATGAAGAGAAGATTTCCACAAAGAGCCCTCAACTTTGCTCCAATCATAGTTCCACAAAAGAGGCTTTGCCTCAAGGCCGTAGAGAAGGACCGGGACAACTTTGCCTATGTAGAACTTCTTGATCGGAATTATAGAAAATTTTCAGAATCTTCCATTCAGATTTTTCATTTGTGCAATAATTTTTGATTTCTTCCCCAGAATGGAGTGTATCACCTTGTTTAAGGGAGGGTGGGCAAGAATTTCATATCCCAGGTATGTTAACTCGTCCACCCGTGGGATTGCTTTGCTGTCCAAAACCCAGTTTCTTGAGGTCACCCTTTTTTTTGCATGTTTAAAGAGGAGGACCTTAGATTTAGATGGATTAATTATGAGACCTTTCAGTTTGGCATACTCATTAAGTTTGGATAGGAGTTGTTGTAACCCTATCGCTGAACCATCCAGTAGCACCAAGTCATCTGCGTAGGCTAACCAATGGAGTTTTCTTCCATTAATACTCGGGCAGATTAAGGATGCAGATGCTAGGAAGTCTCCAATGTCTGAAAGAAACAAATTAAAGAATAAAGGTGCACCCAAGCAACCTTGTCGTACTCCCTTCAGGACTTTGATTGTTTCAGATAAATTGCCTGGTTCGTCCAATATCATTCTGATGGTAATGTTCTTGTGGAGTTCTATAAGCATTGCAAAAAGGGGTGCCGGAATCCCCCAACTATTTAGTTTCTGCCAGAGGAGGGATCTGTGTACAAGGTCAAACGCTTTTGATAAGTCGACCCACGCCCTGTATAGTGGAGAACCTTCTTTCTCATTTGAGCTTTCGCTCAACAGGTTCAGGATTAGTCCATTAAGACTGGTAGAAAGGCCTTTCCTGAAACCTGTCTGCTGAGGGGGAAGGATGTGTCTAGAGTCTACCCATAGAGTAAGTTCTTTCAGTATTAGTCTCAAAGATTTTGCTCTCTTTGTCCAAAAGGGCGATGGGTCGATAACACGCTGGGTTTTGCCTGTCACCCCCCTTAAATAATGGAATAATAAGTGCGCTCTTCCATGATGGTGGGAAGACTTTATTCTTTAGAATTTCTTGAAATAAATGGAAGAGTAATTTTGCCCACAACTTTGGTTGGGCTTTGAGCACCTGATAAGTGAGGCCATTCGGACCTGCTGCCTTAGAGACAGAGGAGGATGTAATAAGGTCCTCAATTTCTTCCTCAGAGAATGTCAGTGACCAGGTTACGTTTGGGTGAGGATGATCTCTGAGTTCAGTTGCTTCAAAGTTTTTGGACAAATATTCCGCCCACTTGTGCTCGGGGACTAAATTGCAGAGTGAGCTATTTTGGCCGGTTTCCAGTTGGTTTAATGCCGCCCAAAAGTTCCTGCAATTATTTGCATTGAGGAGGAAAAGCATTCTCTCCCCGTCTTCTTGACGTTTTTGATGCTTGTGGTTCTTTGACCAATTCTGATACGTTTGTTTAGCCTTTTTGAGCTTTTGTATACAGCTGGGCTGGTCTTCTGTTTTATTTTGTCTTATATGGCGTAATGTTTGGCGCAGTATTCTCTTCTTGTTGAATGTTTCCTCATCGAAATTATGAAGGTGCATCTGCTTCCCTGCGGTCTTTCCTTCACTTGGCTGGTAGGTGGACCAGCCAAATTTCCCAAATTTTTCTGGGTGCATTTCATTTGCCCATATAACAGGAGGAACTGCCGCCAGAAGTTTGTTTAGCTTATTTCCCCCATTTCTGTATTTAACCACTTTCAGTCTACCTTTGTAACCCTCCAATTCCTGTGTGACATGTGGGTTGGGGGCTCTCTGAATTTTGGGGAAGAGGAGTTCCAGCCTGGCGTGGTCACTCCCCCCTTCCCAATCCAGAGTAAGACTGGGACAAAGTAGGGTAAGAGATGATGAAATGAAGATGTAGTCTAAGGTTGATTGCAGAGCCCCTTGACGCCAGGTTGGTCCGGACACTTCCACAGATCTACTTTTTTCATTCATCATGTCCAGGTCCCATGACTGGAAAAAATCCCACCATTGCTTCCCTTTCCGTATAGTACTTTGTTAGTTTGGCCAAACCTCGCATTCCCTGAATTAATACAGTCAGTATTCAGGTCCCCTGCAATGATGATCTGTGCTCCCTCATATCTGCTCTTAGCCGTTGACAGTAGGAGGTGTAGGGATTCTATGAAGTCTTGGAGTTTTGACCTAGCAGGGTTCCAGTAGGCATTAACCAGGATTAGGATAAGCCGAGAATCCTTCGGTCCTATCTCTGCTTTGCAGGCTTGTATGCCCACCATGTTATTGCATAGTGGAACGATTTCTTTGACAGTAGGATTTTTGGTTGCTATTAAGAGGCCTCCTGCTGGTCTCCCTTTCAGTTTTTGTGCGGCCTTAAGATTTCGTATTGTGAAGCCTTCTATTTCAATGAGGTTAACCAGCCATGTTTCCTGAAACAGCATGATGTCATTATGTTGTAAAAGATTATTTTTTAGCTGCTTTTTCCTCAGGAAGCTAATCAGGAAGCCTCAGGAAATGAATCCGAGACCCCTTTGTCTAAAGACTGTTCTGCTCCTCGCCTAGTTTCAGAAAGATTTGTGTGACAATTTCTGGGATTTTTGCTAACAGGTTCTCATTTAGTTTGGGCCCAGGTGAAACTTTGCTTTGGAGCTCTTTTGTCGCTCTGGTGGTGCCCATAGAGGAGGATACGTCCTCGGCTCCTGTCTGTTTAGGACCTGAGCGATTGCCATACCTTCCTTCCTCCTCTGATTCAAATACCCGAAGACCTTCTTTAGCTAGATCCTGTTTGTTAGTGATGAGGGCCTGTTGTGCCTTTCTAGAAGTGAGGGCTATTTATTTCCACAAAGAATTTATCTTCTCTGATCGGAAATGAAAGATACTCAATGTCTTCTGAGGCAAAGAGAAACAAATTGTATTTCTTTTTAATCTCTGAAAGTAGAACTGATCTGCTCAGTGATTTTTCCTTATTTTGTTTTTCTAATCTCAGCCACACTTTTGGAACGAAAATTAGGCTTCACAGTTTCTTCTTTTCTTATGGGGGAGCAGTACTGTTTTCTTTCCAGTTTCTCTCTGTTGTCATCCTGAGGAGGAATTGCAAGATTTGTGAATTTCCCTAATCCATTCCGACAATCAACTTCAATAATTGTGGCTCTTGGTGGAGATGCTTCTTGGGCAGCTGTTAAGGGAGCAGCACTAGTGAGAGCGGAGGTGAAGCCTGTTTTCCCCATCGGTTTTAAGAAAATTGGCGCTAATTTTATAGCAACTTGATTTCCCTCCAATTTACCCACATTTGTTTTTCCCCTATTCATTTTTTGTTTCAAAAATATTGGGGCAATTTTGATATTTGTATGGGATGATTTTTGTTATTAAGGGCTGCAGATGGAGATATTATAGGGTCCGTTTGCATACCAAAGTTTGAAGTTTGAATTTTGCTAACACTGCAACCTTCCTTGCAATTTGGGCCTGCCTTTTTCTTCCCTTTTTCCCCCGGTGCACATTTATTGGCTTGTGAAGTAAGTCGATTTGTGGTCTGAGAGGGATTGGAAAGAGGCAGAGCAGCTGTACTGGTTTCCGCTGTCTTCTCACCAGACGGAGTGGTCAGATTTTTCAGAAATGTGTTCTTTCCTGTTTTTTTAGGAACATTGTTTCTCTGGTTCTTTGATTTCTTCGTGTTTTTGTCATGTAAGGTAAAGGGAGTGGTTTCTTTGGACCTGCCCCCTTTTTTCGCCACTTTTTGCTTTTGGTTTTCAAAGGTTCTTCTGGGCTCTGGCTCCCACTGCCTTTCAGTTGATCTTGTGTATTATCTCCGTCAGTTTTTTGGGCGCTATCGCCAGTGTCTTCAATGATGTCAATGTCGACATTTGCCAGTCTTCGAAATTCTTCCAGAATAGCGTCTGAAAGCGGGGTGTCGTCAAAGCAATCTTTTTCACCCTCCCCTGTTGGAATCTCATTCTGGTTTTGGGAGTTTTGTATTTCCGAAGGGAGCTTCTTTAAGAGTTCTTGAATTGTAACACTACTTTTTGCTCCCTCTTTCAGTAGATTATGGATTTGGGCAATGTTTAACCCTTGTTTGACACCCTCAATTTGGGTTTCTTTCAGAATTGGAATCAAAATTGCATTCATGATGTTGTTAGTGGCAACCAGTGCTGATTCATTCTTCGAGATTTCATGTGACATCTCCAAGAGGAGACCCGCTTGTGTCTGTACCTCAGTTTTAAGAAGGTCAAATACCGAGACCAAGGAATTTAGAACAAAGCTCAAAGCTGCCAAGGGACTTTCTCCTGGTGGAGGGGATCTTTCGGGAAAGATTGCTGTTGGATCTTCCAATTGGTCTTGGTTGATTGGCGAGCTTGCCCTATTGTCTTGGTTGGTATTTACGGGTGTTTGATTATTTTCTTCACTCTCTATTGATGGAGTATTTTCCAAATTCGTATTGTCGTGGGAGGGTGGCTGCCAGATGGAATCAATAATGTCAACCAGGTCGTTGGCACTCTTGTTTCTTTTTCTGCAGAAGTGGTCATTAATTCTGCTCTGAATCTTTCGTGTCGTCGGGGTATACTACAGCCCTCGTTTCCAACCTTTCTGGATATGGAGGTTTGGGAACGACCCCTCAGGGGTTTGTTCACTCTATTACTGAGAGTGTAGTTCGTAGCACATACCGGCTGAGCTATAGCAGGGTCGAGAGTGGTAGATGCCCCCTGCCCAGCCTCGCTCCCAGCCTCCAGATATGACCCATCCTGTCCAGCCATATCTTCCTCAAGAGGTGAACTCCGTAATCTCATTATGGGCCTTAAAGAAAGACAGATGCTTATACCAATTAATGGAGTAGCCTTTGAATTTGATCTATTCCTTTAAAGAAACACTAGAATGATCTATAAAGGGCACGTAAAGTGCCAGTTCCGGTTTAGATAAAGCCATTGACTTAGAGATGTTTACTACAAAGCCCCATGTAGTTAATAACTTAATATGAGCTGGGAACATACTACTGGTGTAATACAAATGCCTTTTCCAGGGATACCTTCAGCCACTCTATTAGCACTACGCATTTCCTTCACTGACGTCCTGCTAAAAACCAGCAATGGCAAGTGTTTGCTTGTGTATACGTATTGGGCATTTGCCAGGCACTGCTATTAAATGTCCGGGTACTTGCACCATTTTGCAGCTGCTACCATTAGTGGTTACCTAATACCACTATGGCAGTGCCTGGAAAGTGCCTTTTCCATGCCTACATTAAAGCCCAAATGGTTGGCATTGCAAGCGCTTGTTTTAAAATAGGGATGCAAGTGCATTTTTGGTACCCACCACCAGTTGAATAATTAGTTGTAGACAAGTTTTGACGGATCATTTTACTCTGTGGTTTGTGTCTGCAGCAAAGCCCCCATTAAGAGGGTTGTAAAGTTTGAGATTTGTGGACAAGCCAGGAATGGTGGGTGGACACCCAATCTTTTTGGGACGAGCTATGCTCAGGCCATGAAAGCCTTTTGACCTGGGAAGTGGTAACATTTTTACATGAACTGAGGCTTCTGAAGTGAGACGCCAAATGGAAGGATTTTATACTCTGAACTGCTTTGCATTTTCTTAATTTTCTTCCGTTTTCTTTTCTTCTTTTCTCTTGTTCTAATACGTACTGCTATTTTAATTTTGTGAAAAGTCGAGTTCTTTGACAAAAACACAATAAACACAATAAATAAATTAAAAAAAGCAAAGTCCCCAAGGTGTCCCCTGTCCCCCCCAGATTTTATGGGTCTCTTACGCCCCTGTCCAGACCCCACTCCACCGTACTTCTACCTGCTGCCTCCTTCTGCTCTGAGCTTATCCGAGCAACCCACAACTTCCCGTTTCCTGGGTTCTCTTTTAAACCCCTTCATGTCTTCTGGTTATTCTGCTTTCCCTGGCCCAGCCTTACCCGCCCATGAGGTGTTCCATACAACATAGTTTTCATATAGTGCATTAAGCACTGGCCCTTGTGGCCGCCGCAGAAACCAATGGTGATGCAATGTTCAACTTTGTGCTAGGGGCGGCCATACTAGACCGCCCCAAGGGAAGTCCAGTCCTTTTCAGGGGGTATTTGGTCTTTTGTCTCTGGTGGTCTAGGGCAGCCACACTGGTCTGATGACCGGGCAGGCTGAGGCTGGAGTTTGATGCATGGCGTTGGTAGCAGCTGCGTCGGCTCCTTGCCCTGGTGTTTCCCATCATGCAGCACTAGCTGTACATTGCTCATGTAGGGTATTTTCTGGGCGAGCAGGGCCTGCAGTTGTCTGCCCACTAGACCTCTCTCCCCACTGGAGCAGTGCTCATAAGTCTTTGTATAGGGTTCTTATGTTCCTATGTCTCTTTGGTGCTCTTCATCTGGATCCGTTTTTCTAGAATGAAAAGTGAGAACTTGGCCAAAATTTGTATATCTAGTGGTGGGGTGATGTATATTGGTACTGAACATAAAAATCTGGCACATGGGGAATGGACAGGAATTTGTGCCTATTCAACTGCCACCGTCCCCGGCTGCAACAGGACTGGTTCAGGATTCCATCCTCATATGCCCCCCATCCCAGGCTGAGAAGGTACAGTATCTTTAGTGCATGTGTCTGTAGCCTGTCTGTGCACAGTGTTAGATTCTGCTGCATGTCCGTCTAGGATTCTTGAGATTCCTCCCAAATTCCTGCCGCCCTCTCCAGAGGGACAATCGCACTGCTTGCCTTCTGCACGAAACACTTCGGCCAACTGCCTGATTTCAGCTTCAAAGCATCCAACTTAGCTATTGGACCTATGGTCAGCAGCTTCTATGCTTCCAGCCTGTTAGTTCTCAGCTAACTACTGTACTCTACACCAGCCTGCCATCATCCCCTGGACTAAAACACGCTTACCGACTCTTCAGTGCACTCTGCTTCAGAAACTTCAAGTTCTTCATGTTTTTCTTTAGCACCTGAACGTTTGCCTCACCTGAGGCCTGCATCAGATTCTCCTT
Source organism: Ambystoma mexicanum (assembly GCF_040938575.1). Lineage (NCBI taxonomy): Eukaryota > Metazoa > Chordata > Amphibia > Caudata > Ambystomatidae > Ambystoma > Ambystoma mexicanum. Next base: position 747,344,164 of record NC_090923.1, on the reverse strand, counting down.
ATTTAGAACACTTCAAACCATCAGTGTTTAACCTGTTCTTCATTTCCATTAGCGCCATCAGTGCCACTTCAGTTGAAAAAGAACTATAATGGAAGGCCTGGTTTGGGTGGTGGATGCCAATAGGAGGCTGAAGGGTTTGGGTCTACAGTGACTATTTACTCTTTTTTCTCTCATTCCTAAAACATGGAAGCATTCTTTTATGTCCATTCACTTTTAGAATCTCCTTCCAAAACCTGTAACACGTTACTGTGGTGAACTGGGAGCGCAAAGATCACTTTTTTTGTTTTTTGGCAGCCACTGTACTTTATTAGCGTAAAGCTATACTTCCCGGAATGTTTTGCCCTCTGATTACTCTCCACCCTTGCATGACAAGGCTGGGTGGAGGACAAAGAACACCTCTGGCTAGCAGGTGCCAACATTGATCACACCTCAGGCATGTGATTGTTTGTCAACTGTAAAAGTCTCCAGTTACTTCTGGTCATTGTTGCAGTGTTCCAGTTTGCGGTTGGTTCCTAGGGCTGTATTCCTAGTTTCTAGTTCCTAACTCCTTGTTCTCAATTTCTGTTTGCATATTAGTATTTTTTCCTTCCTGCAATCAATCTAGCATTCTGTTTTTGATCCAGAAATGTCCGGTGCTTTCCTGTTCCTTATGAGCACATATTGTCTGTGTTCCTTAGTTAATAGATTTTGCTATGGTCTAAACTTGATCCCAGAGACACCCATTTAATTTGAGCGATGTCCTGTTCTTGTTCCCTTTCCTTCCTTCCTACGCAGGGACACGGGAGGAGGTTTCTAACTGGTCTGTTTGGGACTCTGACGTTTTGTCCTTGATTCTGTCTTGGACTCCGTTCATTTCTTTTCCCTGCTCTTCTTCAGTGTTTCCCTATTGTTATGTGTAGTGTGCGGTTTCTCTGAATCTGTGGGAATGTTTTCCTCTTTATTCTGTAGGCACTAAGTCTTATTCTCCTTTTGGGGTCTAGCTTTTGGGGGCCTCCGTTTGTGGCAGGGGTTCTGGGCACCACTAGCATTCTAGTTGAGGTTTCTGGTCCTTGTTAATATATTGTTTCACATGCTTTATATAATACCATCAAAGTTGTTGGCCCACTGTGAGAAACCTGAAGGTATCTCACCCGCTAGTCCCCGGGGATGTGTCATCCAAGTGGCCAGGACACGGCCATCGCTATTGGATCCAGTTCCTGGGTGTGGGTCAGTGCGGGAGGATCACCTGGATGGGGGGTCTTCAGGAAGTGGATTTGGGAAACCGACTGGTGAGACACGGTACCCCCTTCCTTATAACACCTTTTCCCAATCCTACCCAACACAAACACTTTCTTACACAGTGAAAGACAGACTAACACTGGAGCAGTTTACTTGACATGTCCCAACACAAGGGTCAGGCAGAGTTAGGCAATTAACAATAAACACACACACCTGATGGTCCTTTCCGCACAGGGATAAAACCGAAAGGACAAGGAGTGAAGTGCCCTTGCCCTTTTCGACCCAGACCCGCAATGCCTCCGTAAAAGGAATCATAAGACCGGGAACCACAGCTAGCGTGTGGTGTACCAGATGTCAACGGTGCACAGAGCCCTCCTACACTAATAACCAAGTCAGGGAGAGACGCTTGCTACCGTGGTACCGTCCTTGACTCCAGAGACGATACATACCAAGCAGTTCATCACAGCCTGTGAGTCGGAGGGAGAACTGATAGTAAATGGAACTGTTTTGAGCGAAGGTTGCAAATGGCAACATAATGTGAGCCTTTGTGTGTTGCAGAACTGTTAAACAACCCAGGGTGAGACCAACTGCAGAGTGGTCCGGATGACATGTGGGCGCTCAATCAAAAGACTCTGGCCGGTCCCAATTTGTTAAAACTACAGATCCCAGGTGGCCCTAGGAGTGCTGACGCAAGAGGTCAAAGTGGGCATACAATTGGGTGAGTAAAACCCCTTGTACAATCGAAAGTCTTTGACCCGTAACCAAGAGGAAAGCTAAGGGAAGTAAATCCTGCATTGTGTGAAGCAAAGTGAACTGTGTAATTGGCAAATGGGAACTGGCTGAGGGATGCCTGCACAAAGGGATGAAGTGCGATAACCCTGTGTCTATCTTTACTGTTGCCAGCATGAGTTCCTTACAGCACAGACTGTTACTGCTTGTCCTATGTTTAATTGGCGCTGACCGTACCTGTAACAGCAATTAAGGCCACACATCCTCTTTCATATATGTGTTGACAAGAGTGAACCCGCATGAGGCATGTCCACAGTGAAAGATTGTTTGAAAAGACATTGAGACTCGTGAATACAACAAGTGAAATATTCTGAGTGAAAGGCTGTAGTGAACCCAACTGAGGGAGGCTAACACTGCTAGAACAAGGATCGAAGCCCGACTGAGGGGCGCCAAGAAGAAAGCCAAGGGAGGTGAATCCTGTACCGTGATAAAGCCAACGGAAGTCGAATGGAAGTGAACCCCACCTTATGATAAAACCCAAGTGAACTGTATTATTTGGCAAATGTGAACTGGACTGAGGGATGCCTGCGAATTAGGGTGAATAGTAACACACCCGTGAACATTGTGGTAACAAAAATGAACACAGTGAGTGGGTTGCCCATAGTGAACCCAGCCGAGGGAGGCCATGTTGCAAGAAGGATCGGAGCCCGGTTGAGGGGAATTCAAGGGTGAAGAAAGATCGCCCAACATGAAGATTTATTGAAGATACGTGTAGTTTGTTGTTTATGGTTAATCAGGCCTTAGAAGGCAAGAGACTTTGCAGAAGAGAGACTTGGCCCCAGAAGGTCCTGGTATCGTTGAAAGGAACTGTAACCTCATGCTGGTGAGGCCCAGGAGTGTGCTGTGCTGAAGAGTCCCACCTTGTCCCGTGCTAAAAACGTGGGGAGAGGAGATCCCAACCATACCATCCCGACGTATTATTTGGTGAACACTTCTTTCTTTTCTGGTGAACATTATCCCACACAATTTCTGTAACTTAGCAGTAAGGATTGGCAATAGCTTTTTTTTTTTTTTTAAATGTTAGGGAGAATTATCAGAAATGTACTAATTCCTCTCTACCTTACAGACCCCCAGTTCTTTTGCTGGACTTTAGGACTTTTAATTTCTAACCTGGAGAGAGAGACCTTTTTTCCACTCTCTCATGTATTTCTTCTGTGATTTATACTCGGTGTTACTTTTGACTTTGGAGTCTGACAAACTCCATAGGCATCATCTTTGCAGTGTCACACACAGCACCTTCAGTGTAGTGGCACAGGGAAGTCCCTTAGATTTCCCAAAGGTTTAAATATATTCTCTTGCTGAAACTACTGTTTCCAAGAGCAGTGAAGTGAAATTGACTTTACTTTTAACTTTCTAGACCCAGCACACACTATCTTACCATAGAGTGCTGGAGGGGTTACTTAGTATCCCCTTTGTCTAGTTTCTCATTTAACATTTTTATGCTACCCTTTCTACAATTAATGGCTGGTGGCAGTGGTTTACTTTTTATTACCATTGTGTGTTTTTACCGCGGGCTGCGTTCGCAGCTGCAGTAAGGCACCCATGGTTGCCCATTTTGTCAAAATGTCCCCGGTCTTCTTTTTTCACCATTTCTTGAGACTTACTCTGCGCGCCAAACCAGATTTGGTCCCTTTGTTCATTTTGCCTTTGGCAGGATTCACGAGTGAAGCCTGCCTCTGCCTCCAGTATGTCTGGCAGGGGCAGCAAGTGAGGGAGGTGCTCGAAACTCCGTGCTTAATCCCCTTGGTTACAGGAATTCACCCAAAGGTGATTGGCCGGCTGGCTGTCTGGCAAGGACAGCTACCCTGATGTGTGATTGACAGCTAGGCTGGAATGAATGGGAGAAACCTGCATAAGAGGCGAGGCTTTTTGGCTTTGAAGGCAGAGTTGACCACTGAACGAAGGGATCCGAAGAAGAACTTGGAAGAGACGCCTGCTGCAACTCCTGGACCGTTGGTTTGCCTGGTGAAGCCGTGCTGCGGCGCTGAATATCTGAATTTGTTTCGACTAGAGGAGCCCTGAAAGGACAACTTCTCTCCTTGGGTTGGTGGGACCAATCACTCCCAAAATTATCGCGTTTGGACATCCTCTCCAAGCTTGTTGTACTTCCGCTGCTGCTGGAACCGAAGTGCCAGGGAGAGGAACACCAAACTGAGTGGATTGCTTTAAGTCGGACCCGAGTGCCAGGAAGCTCTTCCGGACTTTCCTGAAGCAGGACTGACCAAGCCTAAGCCACCTGAATTGAGTGCTGGACCTCAGATGAGAGGAAAGTCTGAAGTGGTCTCCGAGAAACGCTGTGTTGCTATTTGCTGTCAGACGGGAGGAGCTGAAAGCGCAAAGTGCCGCTGAATTGAAGTTTGCCCATTGCTGCCGCTGACCTTCCCATTGCAGTGCAGGAGTCCCCAGATGTCCTCCCTCTTGTCCCCACGACTGAGGCCCAGGAACACCAGGATCTTCAGAGCTGTACAGGAACAGAAGCCAGCTGGAACCATTTCTTCTAACCAAAGGTACTGTAAACCTAAGAGGACTTACCTCTTGTTGTGTAGCCTTACTTGCTCTCAGTTGAGACTTCTCTTGGTTGCCCTTGCAGAGTTGCTTACAGCTTTGCCCCTCACACACCTCCCAGCTTGTGGCTCTTCAAGTTAATCTTATTTCTACAAACGTTTCTGAAAATATTGTGCAAGACTTTTACTCACCTGCAAAGAAGATCTTTAGCTCCCCTAGACTTTGTTGAACTAACATTTGCTGGCCAGGTTCCCTGAAAGAACCCTTCTTACCTCTGACTCTGTGCCTTTACCTTTCCCCCAGGAAAGGGTTACATTTACTAGACATTAGAAGGTTTTAAAAGTACTTACCTGTTTATAAACTATGTTAACCTTTGTTTTATTCCCCAATCTAACCTTTGCACCAAACTCAGTATTGCTCTAAATGTACCAATGATAAACGAATGTCCAGAGTGTCCTAGCTATTTAGGTCACCTGACAGTGTCAGAAGTGTCTGTGAGCCATCTCCAATGGGTATCATCTGATTTAGAGAAACTAAGAGTGTGTTATGAAGTGTATTATAATTGTTACATGTTTGGCTTCTTTTCTTAATAAGGCTTGTATAACTGACTGTTAAATTAATAATTGTTTAATCAAGAAACCTTGAGTGTAAGTGTTTATTTGAATAACGGTCTCTGAAACTCTGTGTTACAACCCTACTGTTCACATTGACCCCTCTTGAGATAAGCCTGGCTGCTCAGCCACACTACAACCTGTGTAGTAGAGACGTATACCAAAGGTTGGCTTCCTCTTGCCAGGAGGTCAAGTTTGTTGTAGTCTTCCAAAGGATACTGCACACAATCTTGCCTAACATTTAGTATAGGCCCTTTTTATTTGACAAGATGCCACTAGGACTACCCTATTATTATTTGATGGCCGTAGCTTGCTCCCATTTTAGATTTAGGTTTAGATTAGGCGTTTTTCTCACCCATGTATACAGTTTAATAAACACCCTTGAACTGTGATCACTTATGTCTGTCTTCACTGTTGCCACCATGAGTTCCTTACACCACAGAATGTTACTGCTTGTCCGATATGTTGAATTGGCATTTACAGTACCTGTGACAGCAATTACGACCACACATCCTCTTTCATAGATGTGCATGAATGTCTACTTGCACATCCTGGGTTCCGAGTGTATGAATCTTGGCTCTAGAATGCATGTTATTTGATACATATTCACTCCCTGTTTTATCTTGTGCACATTTCACCAGCCAATATCATCTGCCTGGTGTAGATCTGGTGCCTGCATTGTTCAAGACTCCATTGGTTGAGCTAGGAAAAGATTACGTTGGGGTTACTAATGTGGTGCTGACAACTGCCGTTTGTAGTGACACCTGTCCATCATGGAGGGCCACTGTTACAGCTGAGCGGTGAACAGGTGACTTGAAAACCAGTTTGAGGATTTCTAGTTATTTTATTTTCTTAACGAGAATGCTCTTGGGATGAGCAAACAAACGAAGGGCTAGCATGTGCAAGACAAATGGCGAGAATGGTCCTTCACTTCCACATGGATTGTGATCTTTAGTTCTCCCCTAGCCCAGAAATGCCTTCCAATGCAAGGTCAACAGTCGCTCAGAGTCTCTTGGATTTGCAATGTCTCAACCACTTCCTTCCTGACTTCTAGCCTTATTTGGATGAAGCAGACATCACTTTTGATGCCCTGACAGAGAGCGAAGGTTGCTCCCCTACTCTCTACTGTTTCCTCCACCACATTAGGTGTTACCTCCTGGCCCAGGCAGGCCTTGCAAATTCTTAAAAATCGCACTAGACCTGCAGTGCGAGTTCCTTAGTTTACATATCCGACCTAAGAGAAATGCACTTGCAAGGCGACTGGTGACAAAATATTTACCAGTGCTTTTTTTAAATGGTGCATATCGCCATAAGTGCACTTCATATTTGGTATAATGCTTTCAAGCATGCATAGTGAAACTTGTATTTGCCATTTACTGCAAGCAAAGTGTGTTTGCAGTAAATGCAAACATTTCTAACATCCCCATATTCGCCAGCAAAGTCGAATATTATGCAAATGGTACTCGCCCTTCAAAGAAACTGTTAAGCAAAGTTTGTATGCAGTACCCTCTGGGACCACTCCACACAATTAGGACTACAGGCGTAAGCGAAACCATCCTTTGATATAAGTCTGTACCACGCAGTTTTTGATAGTGAGCTGAGCAACCAGGCTCATCTCAAGAGGGAATGTGAGCCTGTAAGGGTGTTACACAAAGGTCTTCAATAGCAAGTATTCAGATGGACACTGGTACTCAAGGTTTCTTGTTAAAACAATTATTAAGTTATTACACAATTATTTAGGAAGCACTCACTAAAGGAGGCAACCAATATCCCACAAATATTATGCTACAATACCGATTACTAAGCAGTTGAGCTCCCTTGGAATCAGAGCCAAATAGCATTGAAGCAGGAGCAACAAGCCATACATTGATAAAACAAATATTAGAGTTACTTTAAAACAGTGCAAATAGTTTGAGTTCACCAGAGGAGTTGATTCAATACAATAGGTAGGCCAAAGTCAATGGACTAGTGTATTGTATAAGTAAAAAAAGGTTCTGGTATTTAAAACGGAAAAGTCTTTGCCACGGTTCTTAGAAGTACTTCACAGAAGAAAGGTTTATATGCCACGTCACAAGCTGACTAGGACTGCAAGTGGCCAAAGTTGTACGCACTTTTCGCAGTGAGAGGTAAGTTCTCTCGGTCGGGTTTTCACAGTACCTTATATTGAAGAAAAAGATGCAGCTGAAGACTTCTGTTCCTGGCAGTTCCTGCAGATCTCGTTGTTCCTTAACCTCAGTCGTGGGGACAAGAGGGAGGACGTCGGGGGACTCCTGCACTGCACGGGGATGGATCACAATGCTGGCAAAAGGGCAAATCTTCGATTCCGGTTGCTGTTCTTCAAGCACACAAGCTGGTGTCCTTCTCCCTAGTTAATCCTAACCAGCTCCGAGAATGGTATCCAGGTGTCTTATGAGGTGCATTTGGCGATTCGGACCTGCAGCAGGGCTCCACCGGGCAAACCAACGGTACCGTATTTGCAGCAACCGTCCTCTTCCACCTAGTCTTTGGTTCTTTCGTTCCAGTGGTTGACTGTTTTTCAGTCCAAAAGACTCACCTTTTAAACAGTTTTCTCCCATTCATTCCAGCCTAGCAGCCACTCACCCAGCAGGGTGGCTGTCCTTGCCGGACTATCAGCCAGCCAATCACGCCAGAGTGCATTTGGGTCTCCTAGGAGACTAAGCACAGGGAGTTTCGGGCACCTCCCTCACTTCCTGCCCACCCCAGGCACTTGGGCTCCATAGGTGGTCTTCAGTCCTGAAGCCTGCCAAAGGCATACCAACAAAGGGACCAAACCTGGTTTGGCACGCAGAGACAAACTCTACAAGAACCTTTTAAAAAAGAAATGGTGAAAAAAGAAGAACGGGACTGGTTTAAACAAAGGGGGCTCAGACGGCATCTTGAAAAACATGGCTCTCGTGATTTTTAGCTACCAGCGTTCGGGAACAATCATGGTAGTTCGTTGTAAAACCACTGCCATCAGCCATTTCGATAGGAAAGGGTAGCATTTGACTGCTACATGAGTTTCTAGACAAAGGGGATACTAGGTAACCCCTCCAGCACTCTATTGTAAGATATTGTGTGCTGGATCTAGGAATTTAAAAAGACTAGTAAAGTCAATTTAACTTTACATTCTCTGGGAAGTAGTTTATCCCAGAGAAGGTATTTAAACCTGTGTCACTGCACTGAGGATGCTGTGTGACACACATGAAAAGATGATGCCTATCGAATTGTCTAAAACTCCATAATCAAAGAACACAAGAGTAAAACACACATCAAAATACATGAGAGTAGGAAAAAAGGCTCACACTCTCTCCAAGTAAATAAATCAAGTCCTCAAAATCCAGCAAAGTTTCTGGAGGTCTCTAAGGTGAAGGGAATTGGCACATTTATGAGAATTCTCCCCCAACAGAAACTACACACCAATGCTAGTGTGGCTAGTAGATTTTCTGGAGGATTTGCTGCCCCTCCCACCTTTCTTCTCAGAGCTCACTACCCCCTCCTTTCCTTCCTTCCTCCTCTTCCTCTCCCTGTTCCCACTCCATCATATTCTCTCCTCTCTCACACCTTGAGTATGTTTGTGCCTCCCCTCCTTTCACTCTCTTTCCCCTCCTCTCCATCCTCTATATATGGGGACTCTTCCTCACCTTCCTTCACTCCTCTCCCTGTAGATATTTCTCCTTCACTGCCCCTCCTCTCCGTCCTCTGTCCTTAAGTGTTTTCCTTTCACTCCTTTTCTGTGGCATACCCCCACCTTCCTTCTTAGAGGTCTCTCCCCTACCTCCTTTTTTAGATCTCTCACCTCTCAATTCCAACACTTGGTTTTTGTTCTTTTTTTATACTCTGTTAGACCTGGAATTGGGCTTGTGAATGGGGAAATCTTCAGCAGCTGTGCAAGAATCAGGAACAGGCCTTTTGATTGGCAGGAGGTGAGCAAAGTACATTTTCCAATGTGCATTCACCCATTTCGTATGCTGCAGCTCCATGTACTGTGTGGTTAAGTAGGTAGTCTTTGAATTAGGAGGGCCTTCTTTCATTGTTGCCAGGTGCCATGGCAGTGCTGCAGATACCTGCAGTGAATGAGCGAACCCAGGTGAGGTTTTCACTGCTTCACTGGGGTGAACATGATCGCTAGCAAAATACCCCTATCATCCTGCTCACAAAAAGGGGATACTGCTCATCTAGCATAGCGTTAGGAAAGATTTATTTTGGCTGCTTTCCCTCATTAGACATCTATGGACCCCACACCTCCAACAACTTTTTACTTTTGTTTAGAACTTACCCTGACTTTTCAAAGTAAGTAAGCCCTTTTTGCTTTATTAACCTCGCTTGGCTCATCTATTTGGGGGCGCTGATCAGCGCACTATATCTAGCAGTGCATGGGGACTCTGTCCCCTATTACAAAATTCCTTCTTTGTTTCACACTGCGCACATCACCTTACAGTTAGGTGCAGTAAGGGAACTTTGAATCCCTTTCTCTTTTGCTTAAAACAACTTTACTGTTACTTGCATGATGTATCTAGGGAGGGCTGGTGGCAGCAGATTTTTAGAGTTCGCTATGCTCCCAATCTCCAAAGGGTTTCACGGGCATAACGTCCTTGCCGGACCGTGATCAGTGGAGTTCTGGTCAAGGATGCTTTTCTGGATTTCACCTAAGGTGGTTGGATTGGGAGAGGGTCTCCTAAGAACATACTGCTATTAGTCTTCAACTTTGAAACACTTCTAAACTGCCTGTTGATTTGTCCAACACTTGTTCACAGTACGTTAAAGACTTCTAACCTCCTGCAATTGCAAAGCGATTTACTGGGACTTGTGACTCAAAGGGCACTATCCCCCAATCTCTATTAGCAAAGGTAGGACTATTTAACTGTTGAACCATATACTTATAAGGTTGTGTGTAGTGTCTTTCTCCCTTGTATATTACTTTGCTACATTGGGTATTACTTAGCTTTTTCTTTCTTCACTTGCTTTGCGACAATACAATGTTCTAATTTTGATCTAACCGTGTTAAAAAATAAAGTGTTGTTCCCCCGTAGCCTGAGCACTCCAAAAGTGAATGCATACATAATGGTAGTATATGTTTAGTAAAATGGTTACCTGTGGATTTAAATTGCTAAGAGTTATCCAAGGCCTAAATAAAGAACTGCATTTTTAAACATTCGCCCTAACTTGTATTAAGAGTGTTCTATGAATGCTTCATTGAATAGTTCACCATTTTCAAACCTTTTCTTAAGTGTAAGCCTTACTGCTCAGTCACACTACCATAACACTGCTCTGCTAGACATTGGGGTCGTCTCTGGTTCACCAGAATAGGGTGGCCTCTCGGGATGCCCACAGAGTGGATTCTGAAAATCCTTCTTAAATGTGACTTTCCGGGGGGAGGACCCCTTGAGAAATAAAAAGAGAAAATGATTAATGCCAGTTTTAATAAATGTGAAACTATTTTAAAAGTGGACCACATAGATCATGATTTGTAGGTTTTAATTCCATCTGTGAGAAACCCAAGGGTGTTCTCCCGATTAGACCCCGAGAATTCCTTATTCAGGTGGCCTGGGAAGGGCTGGCGCTCTCATATCCCAACCCTGGGGGTGGAAGAGCGAGCGAGGATCAACTGGGTAGGGGAGCCCGGTGTTATGTTCGGGGGAATGCCTCAGGTGAGATGCAGTATTACACCGGGGAAGAGGACAAAGTCTCTGAGGTTTTTATAGGCTGTTCCAAATCAACCTCCCTTCCGCCCAATGAATCTCCCTTACCAGAAACCAACCAAAACCCAGTTGCACTGAGAAACTACATCTCCCAGAATCCCTATCTTCCGGTTGCCTACCGGAATACTCCCAGTCATTCTTCTCTCCGTCCCTCAAATTGTTTCCCAAACTCCCCATCTGCTTTAACCAAACACCACTGTCCTCACAATCCCCCCTATTGATTTCATGACAGTAATCCTGGTCCTTCCTTCGACAAACCTTCAAACTATTATTTTACGGATTTACCTATTAATTTCACAAACCCTACAAATCTCACCCCTCCGAGTTTACTAACCTCCCTAGGATGAGGGTTAACGAACAGGGAGGTAGAAAGAATCCCCAGGGTAACACGACGGATATGATTCCTTATGAAAGCCCACCATGGAGTCCACGTTTTGAAGCAAGACGAACTAACACCAGAACCACATACCCGACATGTTCCAACACAAGGGTCAAGCAATTGGCGGTAAATACACACACCTGAATGCCCTTTCTATTCCCTCATAGGGATAAAAGGCGGAGCACAAGAGCACACTACGAGCAAGGCCGAACACAAGAGGAAGCAGCCATTGCAGGACGGAAGTTCAAACAGAGAAGAAAGGCGGCGAGACCTGAAACATCAAGGAGGGAGTTAGCCTTGCCTTTTCAACCCAGACCGGCAAAGCCTCCAATGAAATCAACTTAAGACCAGGGATCGCAGCTGGCAGATGGTGTGACAGATATCAGTGGTACATGCCACTCTCCCGCACTGATAGCCAAGATGTGAGATGGGAGATGTGGCTGCCATTGTGGTACCGTCCTTGACTCCAGCGGCAAAGGAACCGCCACAGAGCTCAGCACAGTCGGTGAGTCGGAAGAGCCCGATAGTCGACCAGACTGTGTTAAGCTGAAGGTTGCCTTGGCCATAGTACGAAGATAAATAGACAGAAGGTCTTTGTAAACAAACTTGGTAGCAGAGATAGAGTGGTCCGGCCCCACAAGGGGGTTCAGTCGAAGGTCTCTGGCTACCAAGAGACTGTGTTGAACATTAAGAGTAAAAGCAACTACAAGTACCAAGGGGCCATAGGGAAGGCCGGTATAAGGCATTAAGGTGATCATACAGGGGTCGAGCCAAATCCCTTGTACACTCAAAAGTCCTTGACACATTGCAGAAGTTTTGTTATTGTGGAAATGGCGGTTACGCCCGGCTGAAGGGAACGCTGTGTGAACTGAGATGATATAAAGACGCGCTTGCCATAAGCTAACAGAGTGACTGTCGTAAATCTCCCCCCGTCTCACCGGGGATTGCTTCTTGCTCTGTTCCGCAGAGGATTCCTCTTGCGGGCGGATCGGGTCTTGTATAGGCTCGCACGAGTCTCGTCCAACTCCAGAGTGTGTTCAGAGTTCCAGGAAGGTCGCAGTTCCAGGATGTCCAGGAAAGAACTAGCGGTCCCTAGGGTTGAGGATACCGGGAGTAGATTTAGAGGGGAAAGGTGGAAGGAAGGAAGAAGGGACCAGGAAACTAGGAATAATGGATTCGCCGAACAGCTCACACAAGTCTATAGTCACTACCTAATGATAGCGTTGAGACGCGCGGGGGCGTGGCCAATTTATAGAACGTGCCGTGTCCGACGTAAAGGCTGGTGCGAGGCAAGTCCTTTGGCACGGCCATGTTGGGAGTAACAAGAAGGAATACAAGCCCTGTCGCGATAAGGACCAGGAAGTCCAGAAAGGGCAAGTTCTATGGGTCATGACAGCATGCCTCCTCCGAAAACCTGTTCCACCAGGTTTGCCCTGGTGTACGAGATGGAATCTTCTAAGCAATCGAGGGGTATTTAAGTTAGAAACTGGTTCCCAGGTTCTCTCGCTAGGAGGATATCCTTTCCATTCAACCAGGTATTGAAGTCGACCCCTTTTATACCTGGAATCGCATATTCTGGAGACTTCATATTCCAGTTGATTGTCCACAATCACAGGACTGGGTCTGCAGGTTTTCCGGGTGGATCGGATGTAGGGTTTCAATAAAGAAGTGTGAAAGACTGGGTGTATTCTCTTCCAGGAGTCTGGTAGCTTGAGCCGGAATGAGAGAGGATTGATGATTTCCTTTATGGAAAATGGTCCATAGTACCGGGGGGCCAATTTGTTTGGCCGTAGATGTCGTGGTAATAGTTTTGAGGACAACCAGACTTGATCACCAATGGAATAAGAATGCGCTGGTCTTCTTTTGGAGTCAGCATAACGCTTAGTGCGTGTCTGGGCCCTTTCCAATTGTTCCTTGGCTTCCTTGTGTATGTTAATGAGAGTCTCAATCCATGAGTCGAGCGTAGGTACCGGTGTGGGATGTGGAAGAACAGAAGGTAAAAACAGACAGGTGAAAACCTTGACTGCAATAGAAAGGGCTGACCTTGATTGCTGAGTGATCGGAATTGTTGTAGGCAAACTCGGCCAAGGGCATCAGGAGAGACCAGTCATCCTGAACCTTGGTGGCAAAACAACGAAGATATTGCTCTAGGGTCTGATTTACACGTTCCATGGCTCCGTTGGTTTGTGGGTGATAACCTGATGAGAGCGCGCTTTGGATCCCTAGAATACGACACAGATGTTTCCAGAATTGTGAGACGTATTGAGGTCCTCGGTCCGATATGATCTTGGAAGGAAGTCCATGAAGACGGAAAATGTGTTCCAGGAAGATTCCAGCAAGTTCTGAGGAGGATGGTAGTTTATACAGAGGCGTAAAATGAGCCATATGAGTGAACAAGTCTATGGTTACCATGATGGTCGCGTATCCTTGGGACGGTGGTAATTCCACAATGAAGTCTGTAGCAATGAATTCCCATGGTCTTGTTGGCAGCGATGGTTGCAGTAGAAGACCCGCCGGTTTCTTGTTATGTTTGTTTTGACTGCAGACAGCACAAGCTTTGATGTACTGTTGTATGTCTGTCTTCATTTCAAGCCACTAAAACTGTCTTTGTATAAGACGGAGGGTGTTAGTTATGCCCCGATGTCCGGAGTGAAGGGTATCATGGTAGAGGTTTATCATTCTTTGTTGTAATTTCTGTGTAGGAATGACCAGTGCATTGTCCTTGAATAAATATCCTTCCTCAACTCTTGGGTTCCATGGATTCTTCCTTGAAATGTCCTTCCAGAGGTCAGAGGACTGGGTTTGCACTCGGATTTATTCCAGGAGGTTGACTGCTTGAGCTACAAAGATCGTATGGGGAAACATCTTAGGATAGGCCTTGTCTTCAGTGGTTACATAGTCAGGACATCGAGATAAGGCATCAGCAATCATGTTTTGTGATCCGGGAACATGAGTGATTTGGAATTTGTAGTGGGCAAAGAAGTAGGCCCAACGCGCCTGACGACTGTTCCTGCACTCCAACGACTGTTGAATTTGAAGATTCCGATGGTCCGTGCGGACCTGAACTTGATACCTAGCACCCAGAAGTAGATGTCACCATTCAGTGAAGGCTTGACGGATGGCTAACAGTTCCTTTTCCAGGACGGAATAGCGTGTCTCACTGGGAGTCAGGGTTCGTGAGAGGTAAGCAATGGGGTGTTCGTTTGTCCCCAAGTACCTGTTTCAAGACCGCTCCTATGGCATAGTTGCAGGCATCCGTTTCCTCTAGGAATGGGCGATTTATGTTGGGTTGGGTTCAGGATGGGGGCTTGCGTGAACTCTGTCTTCAATCTTTGGAATGCTTTATCTTGTGGTGTAGACCGGATAAAGGGGGTGTCTTTCTTCAAGAGAGCAACGATCGGCTGAACAATCTCGGAAAAGGTAGAAATGAACTTCTGGTAGAAGTTGGCAAGCCCCAGGAAGGATTGAACTTGTTTACAGATGTGGGAGCGGGCCAAGCCAGAATGGCTTTTACCTTTTAAGGGTCCATACCAATTCCTTCTGGGCTAAGGATGAATCCTAGGTAGTGAACAGAAGTAACGTGAAACAAGCATTCTTCAGGTTTGGCTAAAAGTTTGTGTTCATGGAGTCGTTGTAATACTGCCTTTACATGTTCTTCATGCTTTAGAGGATCCTTGGAAAAGATCAATATGTCATCCAGATAGACAATGACGAAAAGGAATAACATGTCAGAAAACACCCTATCCATAAAACATTGAAAAACTGCGGGGGCATTAGCTAGTCCAAAGAGCATGACTAGATATTCATAGTGACCAAAGGGTGTTCTAAAGGCTGTTTACCATTCGTCTCCTTCCCGGACACGGATTAAATGGTAGGCACCCCGGAGATCCAACTTCGTGAATATTACAGCGCCTCTCACAGCTTCCAGGATATCCGAGATCAGGGGCAGTGGGTACTGATCTTTGAGGGTGCACTGATTTAAGCCACGATAGTCGAGGCAAGGTCTGAGTTCCTCGGTGTCCTTCTTGGGAACCAAGAATAACAAAGCACCCGCTGGAGATTTTGAGGGTCTTATGGTGCCGTTTTCACGATTGGTGTCCAGGTATTCTCGGAGGGCCTTTTTCTCAGGTTCAGAAAGAATGAACATTCTTCCGAAGGGAATCACTGCTGAGGGATCTGTATCTATGGCACAGTCTTCAGGTCTGTGAGGGGGTAAGGCCTGGACTATGGCAGTTGAAAATACATCAGCATATCCCTGATAGGCCTCTGGGACTTGTATGATATTGGAAACCATGAGTGGTGTTTTCTGGTCTCTTAGTGGTTCTTTAGGAGGTGTCGCGGAGGGATCCAGGGATAGACAGTGGGACATACAAAACTCTGAGCCCAGGATCCTGCTATCCAATTGATATACGGATTGTGCTTTTGTAACCAGGGCACCCAATACCATGGGGTAATGGGCTGACTTAATGATGTCGAATGTAATCCGCTCTTGGTGATGGTTTATGGAAAGTTGGATCTCTTTTGTCTGCAGGCTTATGGGTCCTGAAAAGAGGGGTCTTCCGTCGATTGCTTCCACCGGCTGCATGGTGCTTCGTGTCTCGTATGGAATATGATGACTGACAACCCAGTCTTGATCAATGAAGATTCCCATAGATCCGCAGTCCGACCAAGGCCAGAATGGGATAGGTCTTATTCTTGGAGGGCGACAGGAAGGCTTGTAGTATCACCAAATTGTTTTGTCCAGGAGAGTTCAAGGATGGAATTGATGTGGAGCAAACATCTCTCTCCCGACACCTCGCTCCATCTAGGATCGGGAGCTGGCGTTTCCCGAACGCTGTGGAGGGGCTAGAGGACATTCTCTAACAAGGTGTTTATCCGAGGCACAATACATGCATAGGCCTGTCTGGATCCTTCTCATCCTTTCTTGTGGGGAAATAGGTTCACGAAAAGCTCCCATTTGCATGGGTTCCGGATCAATGTCAGGGGCTGGGGCAGGATCGGTTTTTACAGAAGTCTCATGGAAGCTCTTTCGAAGGGGTATCTTGGTCTTTCTTCTTTCAGCCTTTCTCTTTCCTGGATTCGGAAGTCTATTTGCATGGCTAGATCCATAAGAGCCTGGAATGAGCTAGGACGAGCCACTCTGGCTAATTCATCCTTTATATCCTCATTTAGACCCCTGCGGAATAGAGTGAAACTTGCTTCTGGGGACCAATCTGCTTCCTTGGCCAGTTGTTTGAATCTAGTAACATACGTTAGCATATCCTGTCGGAAATCAAGTAACTGTTCCTGAGCACTATAAACCTGTTCTCGGCAGTCGCAAATAGTTTTGAGTGGCTGAATAAATCCATCATAATCATCCAGGAGGGCATTTCCAGAGTTGACTAGGGGAGTGGCCCAGGTCAACGCTTTCCCTGTGAGGTGTGAGATTATGAAGCCCACCTTCGCCCTGGAAGGTGACAAATAGTAGGGCTTAAAAGTAAAATGCACCAAGCAGGAATCCACGTAAGGACTTTGCCGAGCCATCATATTTGTCTACCACTCCACCCAGTAACACACTCTCCTTGTTAGCGGAGTCGCGAGACAAAACAAGTTGCTTCAACGCAAAATTCTCCGCTTTTCAGTTCTGCACTTCAGTTGTTAGTTCTTGCATGCCACGCATGAGGTCCAGGACTGCTTTCTCCATAGCAGTATCCGTGTCGGTCGTTTGGCGTCTCAAACTGTCGTAAATTTCCCCCCGTCTCACCTGGGATTGCTTCTTGCTCTGTTCCGCGGGAGGATTCCTCTTGCGGGCGGATCGGGTCTTGTATAGGCTCGCACGAGTCTCGTCCGACTCCAGCGCGTGTTCATAGTTCTAGGAAGGTTGCAGTTCCACGATGCCCAGGAAGGAAGTAGCGGTCGCTAGGGTTGAGGATACCGGAAGTAGATTTAGAGGGGAAAGGTGGAAAGAAGGAAGAAGGGACCAGGAAACTAGGAATAGTGGATTCGCCGAACAGCACACACACGTCTAGTCACTAGTCAACGCTAATGATAGCGTTGAGACGTGTGGGACTGCAGGGGCGTGGCCAATTTATAGAACGTGCCATGTCTGACGTAAAGGCTGATGCGAGGCAAGTCCTTTGGCACGGCCATGTTGGGAGTAACAAGGAATACAAGCCCCGTCGCGATAAGGACCAGGAAGTCGGAGGGTTGGGGTGGGGGTAGGGAGACCCAGGCCATAACATCCTGACTTATTTTGTGAACACTTCTTTCTTTTTTTGTGAACATTATCCCACACTCTTTTGTAGCATAGCAGTAAGGATTGGCAATAAGCTTTTTTAGTATAGGCCCTTTTTTATTTGACTAGACTCCACTAGGACTGTATTATTATTTGATGGTCGTAGCTTGCTCCCATCTCAGATTTAGGTTTAGACATTTATCTCACCCACCTTACAGTTTAATAACACCCTTGAACTGTGATCACTTGTGTCTGTCTTACTTTGATGCCATGCCTTCCTTACATATCTTAGAGTTGATTTGTTGCAATATTATTAAAATGGAAAATTTCTGCGGTGGGCACCACCGATGTACAATAACAAAATGCTATTTCAAATGTAGATGATGCAAAGAAGTGTAGCTTAAGTATGGAGAACTGCAGAGAGACTGTCCCCGTTACCAGGACAACAGTACAATTGCAATAATATACCCAGATGGTGAGGCTCTCTGGGTTTATTATTGCAACATTTTTAAAATACCAAATATGCAGGCAAAGAAACTGAAAACAAAATCTTACTTGAATTTTTAGACTTAGAAACACACTTGTATATTGTGTGAGCTTATGTTCTGGTTACAGCTTCGACATTTGGAGCTGACAGCGATAATGTTCATGAATGAAAAAGTCAAGAGTGTTATTCAGCTGTTCAGTTCATGATCTTGGTGATTGGATAATGTTTTCGGAGGAATAGTCCAGTGTCAAGAAAATATCAAGGTCAGGATAATGGTAAGAAACTTCATGGGTGTCTGGCGGATACTTCTGGCACGGCACGCAGTACTCCATGGATGCCTCCCTCAAGACTAACATATAATTCTGAAGGTCTCCAATTTGATCGGCTAACTAGAAGCCAGTCTTAAAAGAATGCTGTCTCGATCTTTAGAAATGCACACCGATAGATAATTAATATAGTGGTTAGAAATGGGTGGTGTAGAAACAACTGTATAGAAGAAAATATTCTTTATGTTGAATCCTTGAGCTTGCTCCTGTATGAACGCACAATCCGTTGAGTCTACATTTGCTACTGGCTTAAGCGTCATCCAGCATCAACATTCATAAACACAGGCGATATAGAGGGTATGCACAGGAGATGGGTGGCCTGGCCGTCGGAAAAACAGGAATGCAATGCATGGTTCAGCCATTCACCAGCATTTATTTTTCCTTATGATTGCACTTTGAAAATCTGTTTTCAGACCTGCTACGAGGTGGTGATCGATCTTACTAGTCTGTATCGGGACAGTGCCTAAGGATTGTCACCATGAAGGTACCAGCTCACCGAAAATAAGATTAATAATGATAAGTGAATATTGGCAATGGATAACACCATGGTGCATCACAGGTCTAGAGAGGGTAGTGCTTAGATTGCAGAGTTGATACTGCCGTAGGTCACCTCTGACCGAGAGTTTGCACCTGATCTACCCCCCCACCCAGAGGACTATGCAAGTGAACTTGAATGGTCAGAGCCACAAGCACCAGTCTATTACCATGCCTCCATTTAATAAGTGCAGTGCATGTTTTGGAAGATCACACAGCTGGTTTGCGACACTGGAAATCCAAGAGGACTACTACAATTATACAGCGAGAACAGAAAACAAAAGGCAACACCAATGTAAGTGTGAACCCAATACCAGAAAGACGAAAAGATATTGGAGGTCATTACGAGTAGGGAGGTAGCCATGGTGCTATTAGCGCCATGGCTACCCCCATATCGCATACCGGGTTCCATGAATGGGGAAATACCGGGCCATTCCAACCTTGGAGGATCCAGTATTTCCCCATTCAGGGAACCCATCCCCAATCCCATTCGAGCCCCCACAGGGCTCAATGGGAATGGGGAGGGAGCTAACAACGGGCCCGTTAATAATGGGCCCGTTGTTGGATCCCTGGTCCTTTAGCGGCTCCCACTAAGGGCGCCTGGTAAAACCAGCCACCCTTAGCGGGACCCTCTAAAGGACCTCGTAATGCGGCGGTAAGGGGTTAACAATACCGGCACCCTTAACGGCGCCGTTAACCCCTTACCGGCTACCTCGGAATGAGGCCCATTGTCTGCTACTTGTGATACCAAATAACCTATGAGCATGCCCCAATGCAGGAACACTCATTCTAGTAATCACGTGTATGCAAAAAAACACAGTCACTGACCCCAAGTAATGATCTAGCCCTAGGGCACTGACTGTTAAATGCTCAGTGTTTGCACAGGGCTTTGGTCTAAGGGCTTAGTAAAACCATTCAACTGAGGCCGTACAAGACTCCACTCTTAGTATAAGGCTGTACCACCTGAGTTCATGGTAGCGTAAACAGAGCAGCTAGGCTTATCTTAGGAGGGAGAGAGGGCTGTATAATCAGTACAAAGAAATTGTTTTATACAAATGGTCCAAAGAAACAATTACACATTACGTATTGTAAAAATAAAGGGTTTATTTTATATACAAGCAGACCAAGAGATTTGTGGGGTAAGTGAGTACTATCATAGATCATATAAACACATTATAAAAACAACACTATGCTTTAAATACACAGATCAAAGCACAGACCGTATTTAGAACACCTAACAGTATTTCTAGGGTGGTGGGGGGGTAAGACCATAGATTACTTTCAGTAATTCAAGGGTAGCAGGCCCTAGCCATTGTACTGTATTGCTCAACAAGGCGATCACATTGTAAATCAATTGGACAGTACACTTTTCAGAATAGTGGGACACTTATTCCAGGAACAGTAAAAACATATAGCTACATTTGTGATAACACACAGTTATACTAGGTGAATAACACCCACTGGTGTAATATATTATTACAGGTGCTTTTTGAGATCAGTGAAACACGGATTGAGATAAGCAATAACTCTTGTAACTTATTTTAGGATGGCACACAGCTAACTCAAGGTAAGTAAAAACGATACACTTTTTAAAGGCGCTATCAGCAATTTAAATGCAAGTGTAAATCTAAGACTTTTTATGTGTCTGTCTAAAACAGACCACGGAAAGCAAAGCCCAATGTTACTTTTTATGAATGACTCAAGGTTATTCTATGTAGGTAAAACCTAAGGTAGACTTATTCTGGACAGGCTAACAGCAAGTCAGGGGAAGCAAGACCCAGTTGGGGACACTCGTAGATTTATCCTAACAGGAATAGTGAAGTGGAACCAACATCATTACTTTTGGGAAGCAGCACAACCAAATCACAGGTGAGTAACGTAACCTTTTATCTACTTTTCAGAATAGTGCAACACACATTCAAGGTAAGTAAGAACATTTGTAACTGTGCACCCAGGGTTACAGTTACCAACCAACTTCTTTTACAAGCAAGTAACTTTTGCACACTTGTTATTCCTTCAAGGTAGAACACTTTTCTTATCCAGTCCTTCCCTTATTCAATAGCATGAGTTCACTCAGAGGCAGTAGAGGGACCCTAGTGGTCTAGGTGCCAGTTGTAGGCAGGATAAAATAGGGTTCACAGTTGCAGGCAAAGTCAGAGTTCCAGAGGAAGACTGTTCAAACAAGGAAGTATTTCACTTTAAAGTTAGTTGAGGGTCCAGGGACTTCAGAGAAGACAGCCTAGGAGGATTCCGCAGTGGGACTGGGTGAACTGGAGAGAGGCATCCCGATCACAGAAAACACTCCAAAGCTATACAGAAATCACAAAGGCTTAAGGTAGGTAAAATACCCCAGCCAACACAGTACCACCTCAGCACAGAAGAAGAGTTGCAGCAGGAAGACTTCAGGATATGCAGCCAAAAACCTGGTCGATGGATTATTTTGTCAAGAAGACAGAAGACAGAAAGTTGCAAGGACTTTTGCAGCAGGGATCACGGAAGGCGGCTCCGGGAAAGAGCTACCTCGTGGCTGGATGCAGCTCTGTGGATCTGACCCCTTTTCAGGAGCACAGAAGGAGACAGAATATCGCCCACTGGATTCCCGTCATTTGCATGTTCCAGAACCCTGGTGAGGGGATTATTCGGACCTGAATCCTGCCTCTGGAGATCCAACAGGATGCCCACAAAGTTTCAGCGAGATTCGGAATTCGGAAGACCATGCACCGCTGTTAAGACTGGTAGGGGTTGTCTGTACCTCCGCTCTCTATATGGTAGAGGAGAGGCACAGAGGACTCCAGCCAAGATTCTCTATTGGGTAGCAATGGACGAGCAATCAAGGCCCAGCTTCTCAGGAGGTGATGCAGGCTGGTTCTTAAGTACAGAGTAGTCTCCGAACCCCCACAAAGGAATGTCCACACACTGTATTACTGAAAACACAGTCTTTATACAATTAATATTCAAAGGTATGTACACTATCACAATAACGCACTTTGTACTCGGAAGTCAATAATGATAAATATATACAATTCTAAAGTGGTACCGCCAATGTTATCAAATCTCATTAAAGTGCATCAACTGTACGGTTAAAATGTCACACAGATCAATAACGAGGAAACCAGCAGTAGAGATAGAAAGGAACGCAAGATGGTTGAAACAATAGGTAGAATGCTGACCCCGACCGCTAGGCACAGTTCTGTGTGGAGATCCCCCCCCCCCCACCTGGGCAACCTGTAAATAAAGATATATAGCCCAAGCCCAGTCCATGTAATGTTCAATAGTCTTATTTCCTCCTATTAAGGTTTTACCCCCCAATGTACCTGGTGGAGTAGAGTTCTCCGAAGATGCGTCGACCGATCCGTCTTGATTGACTCCCTTTAAAGCAGGAGCCACGGATCGAGTGGCGTCGAGGACTTGGCGTTCGGTGTCGGGGAATTGACAGCCCTTCTCGAGTGCCCTCCCTTTAAGGCAGGAGTTGCGGGTCGTCGAACGTCCGACGGTGAACAGGTTGAACTACGGCAGTGAAGTGAAAGCTTCGTTCCTAGCGGTGCTCGTCGACGACAGAGCGTTGGCATCCTGCAAGGAAGAGGCGTGCGGGGCACCTCAGTGACGATAGTTCTGGACCGCAAAGAGATGATTAAGAACTGTGGCCAAGCAAGGGCGTCGAGTCGTCGGCGTCTCTGTGGTCCTTAGGTGGCGGGAAACCCACCGGCGGATGCTCCACGGCGCGTCGACAGTTGGGCCTTCTCCAGCGGGATAAAGCGGGCGACGATGCAGACGAGAGCGTCCGATGATCAAAATGAAGTTCTTAGGTAAACGGGAGCACGGCGGCTCCGGTCGGCGACGGCGGTCGGCGACAGTGGCAGACAACAGTCCGGGTGCTTCTCTTTGAGATTCCGCGGCAGTCCCCGTCTTGGGTCGGCAGCCTGTCGAAGGTCTGTCTACCAGGGAGCTTTGGCAAAGATCAGCTGGTGCACGATGGTCCCTCGTAGCTCAGGAAGAGGGCGCCTTATCAGGTCCTCTCTGGGTCAGTCCTTGGAGGCACAGCAGCTTTCAGATTGTGAAGGAGAGCAACAGCACATCATCTCGTCCAGCGGGGCTTCAAGGTCAAGCTTCAGTTACTCCAGTTACTCGTCGTAGTGGACTTCAGCTTCTGAACACGATTCCTAGCAGTGAGAGGTCCCCAGATATACTGTTGATCTCCCATTCATTCCGCTGGGTCACACTCCAGCATCCAATCATGACTAAGGGCATTCATGCAGGCAGACAGCCAATCAGGCACACAAGGTATTCAGGCCATTCACTTCTCTCCAGACACTCACAACAAGTTATGTGTATTGGGACAAGTACCGAGCCATTCAACACTCCAAGCTGCATTCATACCGGTTTCGGGTAGGGCTATCTCAGTCATTGTGTCAACCACCAGATACTAGACATCCACAACACAGTATGCATATTCGTCACACACTCTATTCACCCGGGTCCCACCGACAGGAGGTACCCACAACATATATCACCGGGAAGGCTCCATCTAGTCTGGCCGGGCCTTCACAACACCACCACATATGGCACTTCCATCCAACAGCCAGTCAGGGGGAAGGGATAGAGTCAGGGCTTCCCAGGACTTTGGGAAAACAAAGTAATGGGTAATAGAAAGCAAGAGGCCACAGGGGCCATCTTGTTTTCCATCAGGAATCAACTGATCCCAATGGCAGGGCCGGGGTATCCCAAAATGGAGGATACTCCATGCACCTGTCAAATTCAGCATGGAGCTGCCACCAGCCCATACCCTGCTCTGCGGGATACCCACAGGTGCCCAAAAACATACACTAGGGACACATGGTTGTACCCCCACCCATGGGTGCCATAAGGGTATCCCACGGGTCCGTTCACCAAACCAAAAGAGAGCTGCACCGCCAGGAGTCCCACATGAACTCCTGCACGGAAAACACGACAGAACACACGATAAGAAGCAGTAAAGACAAGGAAACGGAGGCCCTGTCCCTCCGATGCATTTCCAGCATCACAACCGCACAATGGATCAAGGTCCCAGGGTATTGTAGCCCGCAAGGTCGCAGCACAACGTGGGATGGCTCAAAGGACAGGTCTTGAGTCTAGTGGGTCTCAACAGGCTCTGGGTCATCGTTTTCAGAATCCCCAGGTCCATTGGAAGGAAGGCCTGCAGCAGGTTCCGGTTACACAGCAGGCTCTCTGGTCGCTGGAAATCATTTCAGCCGCAAATTCTTAATCTTTTGCTTCAGTTTTTGTTCCAGTGGTCGACTACCTCTTCAGCTTCCAGGATCTGACTTTTATGCAGGAACCCAGACAATCAAACAGCCTTGCAACATTCACACTTGGGGGGGTTGGCAATCCTTTCAGCACAGCCAGCCTTCCAGCCTGAACTGGATTCTCGCAGTCACTCCTCCCTCGCTTTCTGTCTTCACAGACACTCTGGAGTCTGGCAGGGAGTCCACAGGACTTCTGCCGAAGATAAAAATCACACAAAGGAATTGGAGTTCAGGGAAGAAACAAAAAAGGACAAGGAACACTAAAATGGCGAAAAAAGAAGACAAGGGCCATTTTGGTAAAATGCGCACCCATAGGTGCCTTTACCAGGGCTGTGCAAAGGTTCACTGCCACCAGCCATTAAAGGTAAGTTTGTCCTTGTAACATAAATGTTACATTTATAATGCGAAAGGGGATACTTGGTATCTCCCCAGCACTCCACATTAGGAGGGGGGTGCTCATCTCACTCAATAAAATGTAAAAGGGATCCAAAGATCGTTTCTACCCTTGGGAACTGTAGTTCTCACAAGGTTAGCCAGAGAAAGTTAAAAGGGGAGTCCCCTAGGGAACATCAGCAACAATTGGCAGTAAGTGCAACAGGCTGTCAAATAGGATAACTTTTAAAAGACACTATGGAGAGTCTTAAAAAAGATACCCACAAAAAGAGCGAAAGATCCTGTGAGTGTGCAATAAGGTTCCCACTCAAAGAGCTATTAGGACTAATAGTCCACCAGTAAAAGCTAAAAGTTCTGGGGTTGACCCACGTCAAGAAGATTTACAATTGCTATGAAAATCTTACCCAACAGTCACTTCTGGATTGTACACCCCTCCAGATATTTAAAACGAGAAAAACACACTCATTTAGCTCCAGTATGTTCTGTTAAGCTAAGTCTGGGGCGCTTCTCTTCAGGATACAAAACCTTGATCTACCACACTAATCAGCAGGAGCTACAAATACATTTTGTTGCTCCTTTCCTCTTTTATCCCCTGATGAGGTCGCTAGACAAGTCCGATCTATGAAAGCCTAATCAAAACATGTTCATCCCTGTTCCTCTAAAACCCTCAAGGACCCCATTGATACTCTCGTTCCGGCCCTTGCCAATTTCTGCAACCACTCCTTTGCCTCAGGATCCTTCCCCTCTCCTCTGAAGCACTCCCTTGTGCATCCTCTTCTCAAGAAACCCACAGCTTCTCCTCCTTGTCCGGCTAACTATCGCCCAATTTCCATTACTTCCTTTCTGGGCAAACTCCTGGAAAAGCTGGCCATCTCTCAGCTTAAACTTCATTCCGATTCTATTGGTGGTCTCCACGACCACCAGTCTGGCTTCAGAGCTGGCAGAAGCACAAACTACTCTCCTGAACATTTGTGACGCTCTGCTCTCCAACCTTGACTAAAATTCTCTCTGTCCTCATCCAACTTGATCTCTCTTCTGCCTTCGACACGGTCAACCACACCATCCTGCTCAACCGTCTCAGTGATAACCTGGGTATCACTGATCAGGCTCTGGCCTGGCTGACCTCTTTCCTCTCTGATCAACCCTCCCAGGTCCAACTAGGGTCCTTCCTATAATCGTTCTCCCTTTCTACCTATGGTGTTCCCCAAGGGTCTAACCTCTAGCCCTGGCTTTACTACCAATACCTGGCACCTCTCGCCCACTGCATTGCCATTTACTGCCACAATTTCCAGTGCTATGTTGATGACACTCCACTCATTTTCAGGCTGTGCCCGGCCACATCCTCTCCTTCTCTCATCTCCGATTGCTTAACTGCCATTCAAGATTGGTGTGCCGCCAACTATCTTTGTCTGAATGCCTGCAAGGCGGAGATCCTCCTCATCAGCACACCTTCACCCTCCTTTCCCCTCACTCTCTGGCCGGCCTCCCTTGGCCCTCCTCCTACCCCCACCTGCGAGGCCAAGAACCTCGGGTCATCTTTGACTCCCAACTGTCCTTCTCTGCCCACATCTCTGATGACTCTAAAAAGTCCAACTTCCTACTGCACCTCCTCAGAGGTACTATACCTTTCCTCTCCTTCCCCCAGAAGCTCATCGTCTTTCAAGCTCTGGTTCTCTCTAGGTTGGACTATTGTAACAACCTCTTTCTAAATCTACCTGCCTCTACTCTCCGTCCTCTGCAACTAATCTAGAACAGGACTGCAAGACTTGTCCTTGGCCTCATGCCCTGGGATCGTATCTCTCCAGCTCTGAAATCTCTCCATTGGCTCCCAGTGGATGCAAGGATTAAATTCAAAACCCTCTGCATTGTCCACGAGGCTTTCTGGGGATTGGGTCCAAAATAACTTCAGCTATCCCGCTGCAAATACTTCCCCTCTCAAACGCTTCACTCCTCTACCTCTAACTCCCTCAGGGTCAGTCGTTTCTCAAAGAAACAAGCTGGGGGCAGATCTCGGTCTTAGGCTGGGGCCTCCCTCTGGCACAGCCTCCCTGCCACTCTGAAACTTGAGGGGAACCATCTGTGGTCCAGAAGCACCTCAAGACCTTCCCTCTTTGCTTCTGCCTTCACCCCCTCTATACCCTGCTAATCTGTTCTCTCTCGGCACCTTGCACCTGGCCTACCCACCGCCTTCCGGGCCCAGGTACCTGCTCACCCTGCCACCCTCCTGCACTGCCTGCGGGCCACCCTTTGCACTGGGGTCTGTATCTGTACCCATACAGTCACCCCCCTTATACTCATCAGACATAACCTGTCTGCTGCCGTAAACCCAGGACTTGCCACTTGCTGGCTGCACTACTACTATTTGTTGCCTTATTTTTTATTTATTATTTATATGTTTTTCTCCTTTGATCTGCACTTCCCTCCTCCCATGCACTTGCACGTTCTCAATGTCACTGGGCCTAGTACGATCGTTGTTTTGTTCTTCCTATTTCCCTCCCTTGCCTTGTCGCGCTCTGAAACACTTTTGTACGAGCGTGATATAAATAAAATATCAATTTACCTTATTGTAGCCAATGAAATTCAGCTCTGCCCGGACTGGGGCTGAAGATGCCACTGCAGCGTAAACGAGATGAGGAAACTAAAGAGATAAAAATAGATCATCAGATTAGAAAACACTCTCTTCCCCTCCCCCTTTACTTTCGGAAAACATGGAGCGGCTGTTCGGATATCCAGAGCATGTTTTTCCCGACTGATTCTGAACCCAGATGTATACAGGTTCACATACACAGTATGGAAAGTCAAAGGGCACATACAAATCACTAAAATTCCTTTTCCCATCCAGTGAAAGCATTAGAATTACTGACATGGTGCGCACACCTTCTTGTGTACCCCAACAATCAAAACGAGGAAGGAAGCTAGTGAGATTGAGACATAAATTAGCAACTCTTAGTAGGCCAAGAAAATATTGGTTGAAGGAGGAGTATGGTATTGATGAGGAATAATAACACTTTCACCTTCTTAACGTGAGAGAGTCGCACTCCATCTGCTATGCAGACAATACATCGAATGTTAAACATGTTTTAGTATTTCCTCATCAGACTTTCTCTAGCAGGGGCTCTAGCATAGAGTGCACATATTGTAGAACAATTACCCAGTTTTATTTAGGAATCCAGGAGCAAATGCTGTACAATCCTTTCAAAGCCATCTGCATCAAAACTAAACACCAATTTGTCCAGAAGATGCTATATTTTGTGTGTAAGTTCATCTATATAATCCATATTAGTTTCCTTTCTCTGCCAAAAAAGGAGCTACTCTGAAGCTTATCCACATTTTTTAATAAAATGCTGATGTGCACTTTTGTTACGGCAGTTTTCGCATTTCTGGTCATTCTAGGGGTATCCAGTACAAATGTAGCCAACAAAAATGTAGTCAGTTAAAAGGTTGTGGTGATAATACTCCTGCAATGTAAATGTTGCCAAGTAAAAAGTAGTCAAAAATGCTTCTGAAATGTAGCCAAACATGTAGTGCTGCTAGGGTAATTGTTAGGATTAAAGGTTTAGAGGGCTTGTGAGTTCCTGGTTTAGGGCTAGGATAGGGGTAATGGTAAATATGTTTGGGTTTGGTTAGTGGATAGGGTGCATTTAGTGTCAGGGTATGTGCTGGGGTATGGGCTTGGGTAAGTGTTGAAGAAAGGGATACTGAGGTTGGGAAGGGCTGGTGATGTTGGCGTGGGATAGTCATTAGGATAAACCCAAGCCATTGTGTTAGAGATGCAGTTAGGATATGGTTAGGATTACAGCAAGGGTTTAGGCAAGGGCTATGTAATTTGTGGCATGCTGGTGATGAGGTTGGATTCAGTCAGGAGGTTGGATTCAGGCAGGAGGATACATGCTGACTCAGCATCGCCACTGGTAAGAGGACTGCGAACCCGCGGGTATGGGGGCTGAGGCCGCCAAGTCGCACTGACGCGGTGTCCCATAAAAGGTCCACTCTGCAACCTGGACAGCAAGCCCCTCCCCCACCCTGCCCCCACTAGCGAAGAGACCCTGCTGGCCCTCTTGTGCCCGAATACTGGTGGACACGAGACCAACTGCGCCAGACTCCCCTCTCAGCTGTGTGACTGCCCAGAGAAGGGCTCACTGGAGAGGAGTATGCCGACAACCTCCGCCAACGGCAGCCGCGGAGGAGGAGCTGAGCTGGCACCCCGCAGGTGAGAGGCCTGACCCCCTCACACAACGGATCACAGTGAGTGGTGCCGGAGGTGGCGTGAGTGGGGCGGCTCCACAGGGGCAAATATCTCGGATCTGGCTATGACCCAGGGAGGGAAGGTTAGGGGAGCTGCAACCGGACGGAGAGGTGGAAGTTCCACAACCCAGAGCACGGCATGCCCGGCAAGTGTTCTGTCGCTGGTGTCACAAGGTGCACAAACTGACAAGTACCGGTGGTCGCACTAGAAGTCCTGGCAACACAGAATATAACAAGACACGTGCCTGGAATCCGGCACATAAGGGGAACCACTGATCAGGGCCTGAACTTTATGACTCGGAAGACCTGAGCAACATAATGAGACTGGACCGTGGTGCACACTAAGGGCGGCAACAAGCCCAAGCGTAAAGTGTTGCCCTGCAGGTGGAGCGCTGCCAGGATTCATGGGTAGCCAGATCCACATGAAAAACCAGAGTGGGGTGCCCCGAACCAAACGCCAAAACCCTCTGATCCTCTCGGGAATAGGGATTTGACATAATCCCTTGCAGTCGGACAAACACGGCAATACCCCCCCCCCCCGTCCCCCTGCTACTCTGGGTATCTTCAGTCATTCAAGTGGCACACGGGTGGACCTGGCGCGGTGGGAAGAACAGCACTGACCCGTGAGAAGCCTGATCCCCCCCCCCCCCCCCGCAAAAGAGTAGCAGGTTGGAACCTCTAAAACCGAACACCTCGCACCAGGTTCCCCACGAGGCTAAGGTCTGTTAACTCCACTGTGAGCTGGGAAGGAACAAAGTAGTAATAATCCCCCATGCGCCCAACCTCAATCACACTGGCGGCTTACTGGAAACAGGAGGAGCCTGTGTTATGCACCGCGCTGCCGTTGGCACATTGGACCTCACCTTGAGGTGGACAGGAGGACCAGGAACAGGAACCCCTCCCTGCTAGGCCAAGTAGATAAGCACAATGGTCAAAGACGAGGCCAAAAGGCAGGCCCTTCAAAGCAAAATGGACCTCTTCACAGTTGGGGTCTCTAAAAAACCCACAACACAAACCCAGGATAGCGAGGGAATGTATGAGGAAAACTAGCACCCTGCCAACTCCCTTAAAGACATTATAAAGGCAACTGAGGCCTCAAGGTCGTCCTTAGAGGTTAAGATAGGCGGTCTATCCACAGAAGTGTTCTTCCTCCGCAAGCTGGCATCAAGGGTGGGGGAGACGGAAAAAAGAATTTTGGGAACAGAAGACATGGTTCAAGGGATGGAGAATCAACGGGCCGCAATCACCAAAAGGTGACCCAACTCGAATACAGAGCGTAGGACTGTTAGGAAAGATTTCGTAACTGTGGGTAATTTTTCCTTCCATGTGGCAACCCCTAAACTTTTTTTGCTGTTTTCACCTTGATCTAGACTTTGCCAGAAAAGTGCAGCCTTCTGCCGCACTCCTCTGGGCTTTCGCTCCATTCTTACGGGGAAACTGACATGTCCTTAAGACAGTCAGTACCGGGAAATGCTGTTTTCCGTAGTTTCTTTTATCATGTTGCAGCTTTTGTGCAACATGACACAAGAGGGCACTGTAAGCTAAGTTACTGCTCTCTTGGGTCTCTAGCCTTCTACAGGCCCTAGATACTCTTTTTGGATTGTAACTGATCGGTGCAAGTGATTCACGGACGGGAATGGTGGCAGCGATAGTTTCTTGTGTTTTGAGCTCCTTTTGGGGTTTTAAGCGCTTTTCTCGCGCTTAGCCCAAAATGGTGGCCTGGCTCCCAAAATGGCCACACCACGAGGCTCCTTTGTCCTGTCAGCTGACCGTCTTGCTCCCTTCACCTTCCCCAGGTCGAGCCGACCCGGGGCCTTCCTTATTTGGGCATGTACTTTCCCGCGAAACACGGATGCTTTCGCGGGCTTCTACAGGCCTTGTGTGCGCCTCCAGGATGTGGGCTGGGATGTCTGGTCCCAATACACATCCTGGGTGCCAGAGAGTCTAGGGTGGTGTGAATGCTTGGGACCACCGTGGTCCGTGATAGGTCCACGTATGGTGTGAGTGTTGATGAGCGGATCTCCCATTGGGTCCCCTCCGTTTTGGCGCGAAGGGAACCGTGGATAAGAGGGGGCTGGAAACACCACTACCATGTCGATCTCCTGAGTTCTCACAAACGAAGGAATACAGGAGCCAAGTAGCCTGCAACCAAGAGGCTGAACCGAGGAATCGCTGGTGACCCGCTGAAGGACTGCTCCTCTGCACTGCTGTCGCCTTGTGAAACCCTTTTTACCTCTGATCGAACCAGAAGGCCTGTACTGGTACTTCGACCCTTGGAATAGCGGGGACAGCTATTCTCGGCATCTTCACCATCTCTTGCTCGTAAGCCTTCGGAAGTGTCTCTGGGCCATCCAGCAGACTGACCAGCCTACACAGGAGTCTTGCTCTGTAACCACCGCCAGGTTGTGTAGTATTTCGAGTCCTTGTCACTCTCACACGATTCGTACACTTGGCGTTGCCAGGTCTGAAGTGAGTAGTGTACATTTGGCTCAGATACACACGGCCGTTCCGTTGCCCTGCTGTGGTAACAAACTGCGCGGGTTCACTTCGTTTGGGACATTTTTTACTCAACTCTGCTGCTGCAGAATCTACACGACGACGAGACGTCCCCTGCTCTCCTGAACCTGCCAGCGACTGAAACTGACGCGGAGAAGCCTGGGTCTGCTTGCATCGGGGACCGGTGAGTAGCATAGCTAGGAACTGGTCACCCTCCTGCAGGAGGGCATAATTTTCCCCGCTGTGTCAAAACAGCACGCCTTTCCGTACTCGCGCTCTGCTTCTGCCCACAGTGGAGGCTGCGCTTGAGTCGCGGAACTCTGTTGTTCTTCATTTGTGCACTAAACTGAATTGCCTGGCTCCCTCGAAGAGACTCCCCTTTTTGCCCGTTGGCACCAGCGTGTGCAGGTACTTTTGAGCACAAGGCTCCACTCTTCGTAGGGCTCGGACTTCCTTTTAGTTAGGTGCCTCTGAAGGCGGACTGGGTCTAAGCATTATTTCGCACTGCCTGTTTTCCTTCCCCTTTAGGTGGACTACACATTTCGTGCATCTAACGCTTTAGACTTGTTTGTATTTGTATATATATTGTATTGGTATGGTATGTGTTGGTTTACTAGAGTTGTATTGTGATTTCTCGCTACGGTCATTGTTTTAAAGGCCTTGGAATAAGTTTGTATATATTTTTAATATAACACCTGTTTGGAGTAGTTTGTAAGTGTCCTTGCTTTGTGTGCGCATTGCGGGCTTTCAGTCACCCTCACCCCTCTTGAGACCTAGTCTTGACCGCCGCGATCGCTACCCTGATTGGTCTGGCTTGTCCAGAGGTTACCCTGTACCAAGTAATTGGGTTGGCCTTCTGAAATTCTGCGCCACCAGGACAGAGTTCAGAAATCCGTCTTAACAAGGACAGTGAGCGATGAGCGCACTGGAACAATCTACAGATTCTCGGGATCCCCCCAAAAAAAAAAAAAAAAAAAAAAAAAGAGAAGAGCCCCAGTGTTGAACTCTTTCTTGAAGACTGGCTCACCCACCTCTTTGCTCCAAGAAACTCTCCAAGTTCTTTTCCATTGAGCGTGCACACAGGATTCCTACAGGACGCCCTGTCCCTGGTGCACCTCCGCGGACAATTATTGCATGACTCCTGAACTTGCAGGATAGGGACGCCATCCTCCAGATGGCCCGTGCCTCCGGCTCCGTCACCTACAATGGATACCGCATTGGCATTTACCCAGACTACACAAAGGAGGTACAGAAGGCCAGACGATCCTTTGACTTCGTCAAAAAGAAAATGCAGTCGTTGTCAATCAAATATGCACTGTTCTTTCCGGTGCTGCTGAAAGTCCACTATGAGGGAACCACACACCTGTTCTATACACCCAAGGAGGCATGGGAATGGCTGGAGACCCAGATCCTCAACAGATCCGAGCTGCAACGATCACCGAAAGGATCGGCAGGGCGGAAACCGAGGACGGATAGATCTCCACCACCTACAATACCCCCCCCCACGGACTTGGAAACGGAGGAGTCACAGCGCCCTGGGGAGGGCAGCACAGAGAATGGCTGAACATATCGTCAATACGGCCCATGTGCCACAAAGCACCGACATATGGGGGCTGGATATAGGCGGCCGCTGCCTAAGGATGAGGGCTTCGCTATCGCAGTCGGGGTAAACACCCCATAATGGTTGGCTTTAAAGTTTTGCGCCCGGTTGGCGCTTTGTTCTGGCTACAGGTGCTTCTAGTTGTGGGATAGGAGGGGTGTATGGGGTGGGGCGGGGGGGAGATGTTATTCACAAAGGTCTTTGATTTGAGTAATGTCACCACTTGGGAAGGGGGGGGGCTAGCCCGTACGGGCAGTTTTGACAGGTTGCAGCAAACAGACTGGGAATGGGCTGAAATGGGAGAAAACAGGGCACTGGGGCCACAGGCTAGGAATACGACCCTCATGCGGAACGCGCAATAACCCCACTCACACCAATGGCGCATGATAGCCAGTTAATCCTACTCACATGGAACGTGAACGGGCTGGGCTCCGGGATGAAAAGGCGGCTAGTACTCTAATACCTGAACAGGCATTCACCAGATATCGCTCTCCTTAATGAGACACACCTTATAGGCACGGAATGCAAGTTCTTTAGGAGATCGAACTACGCAACCGCCTTGCACGCAGGTTTTCCATTGGGTCACGGGCACTATGATCCTCATACACAAACGGGTTCCATTTCAGCTAAGAGGGCTTTATACCGACCAGAGGGGGCATTTTGTGGTGATAACTGGTGACATCGGGAGGGCCTCCTGGGGGATTATGGCAGTGTAGGTCCCCCCTCCACTCACCCTCAAACTCCGTAACGACCTCCGGGAGGCGATGATGGGGATCAGGCTAACCACTGGGTTATGGGGGGAGATTTCAACGAGGTGATGGACGTGCTCATGCATAGAACTCACGTAGGTAACAGGAACCCCGATGCCCAAACCAAACTTTGCAACAGCACGTGGGTGGGTGGATGCATGGCACACTACACCCCATGGACTCCAGATACACCTTCTCCAATGCCCATCAATCTCTGTCCCGAATAGATTACTTCTTCGTCCCACAAGACATGTCACATACATGAGCACCCATCACAGTAGACAGTTTATGTATGCATTTCCTCCAAAAGACTTGGACATGTGCACATTCCTACAACTTATGATAAAAGGTGCCGCCCTCCCTTCTGCATCTGAGACATGAAACACTTCCCACAATGGCCCACATTGCAGGTGCAGTACGGGAGTAGTATACGAGGTGGAGAATCTTGAATTGTATTAGCTGCAACCTTGCCGCAATTCCCATTCCCCTTGGGTACATTAACAGCTCCAACCAGGGGCTGCTGCCAGGGCCATTCTTCGTCCTTTTGGGGCCCATATGTCTCCTTTGGTTAGACAGCTCCATTGGCTGCCGGTTGAAAAGCGGATCCTTTTTAAGTCCCTGTGCATCGTTCACCGTGCGTTTCATGGCCTAGGCGCAGAATACCTTCAAGTGAAATTTTCATGTTATGTTCCATCCCGCTGTCTCTGATCGCAGTCAGCTCTTGTGGGGTCTGTCCCTCGTGTTAGACTCTCCCGCGTGGGCGGATGTGCCTTCTCGGTGGCCGCTGCCAGGGCCTGGAACGCCCTTCCTTTCACGCTGCATGCTACCGTAGACCTGTTTTGAGCCCTCTTTAAATGATCACCTACCTGCTGCTAGCGCAATGAGGCCCCTGGGCGAACGTGCACTCTATAAATACTGATAACATAACCATTCCTAGGACTCCAACTACCCCACCTCCCGCTCCCACCTCTCTTTCAGATGGGCCAATTCCTTGGCACCAAAGGCAGAGAGCACCTGGTACAGAGTTACTTTAGAGGGGATGCCTGCGATAACAAGTTAGCCTCCAAAGGTGAACTCTTTGGGCTTTCTTCCAGGGAGGGGAACTGGGCACCCATAGCGTGTGCTATTTGCGTGTACCAAAATCGTTCCCTTCCTGGCAGACCACATTTTCCCTGCAGCTCCTCAAATGGGCAGAGTTGTCCTTTCAGCACCACATCCACTAGGGTGGCTATCCCTTTCGCTTTCCAGCTCCCAAAATGCAGCTCAGGTAGGTGTATGCTGTGCCAGATGGGCTGGTCTAGGGTCGGTCCCCCCCCCCATCCAATGTCCAGATGCACTACCGCCCATACCTGCATCGGCCCGAGGAGAGACCCTCTGCTTCTTGACCCCCCCCATACAGTACCGGTATGGGTGTCCAACGCATAATTTGTTTTCGCTCAGTCGCGATATGAGGTGGTGTCGGGTCAACATGCAGCCAGTCATTGACGACCCCTAGCTTTGCCACCCAATAGTACCTCTGCAGATGGGAAAACCTATGCCCCCTTCCCACCCCAACCAGTGGATCTTCCTCTATGCCACCCATGGTTGTTTCCCACCCAACAGTAGCCCGCGGACAGATCCCTCAATCACTGCAAAAACACGCCGAGGAATTGGGAGCGGTGCGTTTTGCAGGACAGACTAAATGTGGGCAGTGTTGGCCTTTTAAAGAGAGCCACCTTGCCAAACAAGGTCAGCGGGA
Source organism: Ambystoma mexicanum (assembly GCF_040938575.1). NCBI lineage: Eukaryota > Metazoa > Chordata > Amphibia > Caudata > Ambystomatidae > Ambystoma > Ambystoma mexicanum. The sequence continues at coordinate 747,308,896 of NC_090923.1, read as the reverse complement.
GAGATTGCCAGTGTGTTACATCCAGCACATACCTATTCACCATGGGGAGAGATTGAGCTGGGTGAAGTCTGACCAGCTCGGGCTCAGGTGAATGCCCAGGTATTTGATGCCCAAAGTCGCTGTTGCATATAGGCATTCCTGTGGGAACGCTTTTTCGCCCCCCTGTTCCAGGAAAAGAAAAGGCTTTTGCCAATTGATTTTAAGCCTGCTAAAGTTTAGCTATGCCGTCAATATATGGGTCACTACCAGGCACGAGCCACTTGGTTGCTCATGTAAATTAGGAGGTTGTCTGCACAGTGTGAGACCTTGTCCTCCTTACCCCCACCCCCGGCCACTTGAATCCCACCATTCCGGGCTCTCCCTGAGCTTTATCGCAAGCTGCTCTATAGCCAGTGTAAAAAACAACAGGCAAAGGGGACAACCCTGTCTCATGCCCCGCTCGAGGGCGAAGGCCTGAGAAGAGACTCTGTTCACTTTTACTGCCGCCTCGGGAGAAGTGTACAGCAGGCGGACACAGGACAAAAAGTCCCCCCCCCAAACGTCATACGACCCATTATCTCCCAGAGGGAGTCCCATCTCAAAGTCAAACGTCTTATAGAAGTCTATTACAAGGAGAGCTAGCGGGTCTGGCATCTCGGCAGCCAAGCCTATGGCAAGTTGTACACTGCACAGGTTAATCCGTGTGTATCTGGAAGGCATGAACACGCACTGGTCCAGATGTACCAGAGAGCTTATTACCCCCAGTAACCAATTAGCCAGGACTCGGGCAAAGATCTTGGCCTCTCCGTTTATCAAAGATATCGGCCTCTAGGAGGCACGCTGCTCTGGTGGTTTTCCAGGCTTTAGCAAAACCACTATGCTGTCCATTCTAAGATCGGGAGGAAAACACTCATCCCGTCTGCACTGCATGAAGAGGCGATGCAGTGGACACACCACCCACTCCCCCAGTCACTTCCACACCTCCACCGGGAAACCATTGGGTCCCGGTACTTTACCTGTCTGTAATTGCACGATTGCAGCTGCAATCTCTGCCTCTCACACATCTGCATCCATTCCCAGAGCCTGCTAAACGGTGAGCACTGGGAGAGGCCCCCGACCCAGTACGTCAGGTCCCCCCACCATAGAGCACCCCTCTTGGGGACTATTGAGTGCCTCGTCATATTGGGCAAAGGGCTCTGCTATATCTATGTACTCAGTCAGTTCCCTCCCTCGGGTATCTTTTATGACCAGCACATGTCCACTCCCATGGACTCTCCTCTCCAGCCAGGACAACATTTTACCCGCCTTATCCCCTGCCTCGTTTATCTGGCTTTGCCTTGCCCAGTGCTCATCTGGCGTGGTCTAGTGCTATGTTGCGCAGAGCCTCCTGTGCCGTGACCAATGCCAACCTGGTCTCTGGTGACCCAGAGGAGAGAAACTCCTATGCCTGTCGTACTGCCCTCTCTGGCTCCTCCAGCACCTTCACAATGTTCTTGCGCCTAGCTACCACCACTGAGAGCGCCTCCCCCGCAATGTTGCCTTGTAAACAGCCTAAAAGAGGGGAGTTAAACCCATATCTCTGGGATTCAAGAAACCCAGAATGCAAGAGCGATAAAAGTTTGATTGAAGAGCTACAGGAACTACAGAGAGTGTCTCACAGAAAGGAAAGATATATATCTTCACTAGTGAATGAACTGGAGATGCCCAGTGTAGAGGAATCTTCCCTTGGTCAATTTAAGTTAGTTTCAAGTAGTGGTAGGGCCATATAGGGCAGTTGGAGCGAGGACAATATTCTTTTGGACTAGTAAAGAAAGGGTATTCCCTCTAGTGCTAGGGACAGTTGGGCCTTTTTTATTAATTTAATTAAAGTGAACCTGAGCAGGGGTGCTATGGCGCGGTGGAGGAATAAAGATGTGAGCCTCCATAGCTCTGTGGCGGCCGCAGATCGCATCAAGTAGAAATCCTATTCCCCGGCAGAAGTAAGGGAGAATCTTGCATCTCCTGCAGGCGGAACATTTCCGCCATAGATCCCTCCGTTCCTCGGCGAAAACAGAGGTAGGATGCCCCTGAGTACCCACTCAGCTAGAGGGGAAATGGGCATCATCTGGGGAGTGTGGTGGCGGTCTGCAGTCAGCGAGCACCGATGGCAGCATCAGAGACAAGCAGACCGGGGGAGAAGCTGTGGGCGGACCGAGCAACTGTCCACCCCGAACAAATGGCCTGCCACCCCTGGAAGCATTGGGCAGACTTGCATACCGGGACCCTCCCGCCCGGAGCATTATCGCTAGGTGGTATCGGCCGAGCCGCGGAAGGAAGCTACAGCCACGAAAGTAGGAGCGGGTCTGCGCGCAACTACAAACCAAAAACAAAGTGTGGGGACCCGGCCGAGGCAGTGATGGAAGTTTAGACTGCTGAGACGGGAGCCCAGAAAGCTGAGGTTAGTGCCGATGGACAGGCTGATGCAGGCAGCAGTGGCTCGCTCGCCAGGCAGGTGTTAAGTTAGGCAGGCAGGAAGTGGGTCTGCAGCTGTGCCCTGGGCGCTGTAACACGATGGTGCAGCAAAGGCATACATCTATGGTCATGGCCCAGAGATCTAGCCCGGACATAACCGGTGGGAGCGTGGCGCTGCAGTGGTTTCCAAGTCAGCCTCCCGCTCAGACATGTGGGGTAAGACTACATATTCTCCGACTGGCCCCAGGGTACATCCAGGCTCCAGCTGCAGTGCTGAAGAGGGAGAAGGACCTCATCTCTGCTTTGGGGCCTGGACTGCTGCTGGGTGGGTGCCTGTCTGCTAACTCACTACCATAGCAGGGCGGGCACGATACCGAAACCCACGCCTGGACCTCGATGCACTAACAGACAGCGGCTGAGGGGGCTCGCTACCTGCGCCCCATACTTCTGAGACTAGGACCTTCCTTGGGGACCCCTGGTTGAAGAAGGCCGAGTGGAAGGAGAGATCTGGGGCCTGTGTGTGCATGGTTCACGCCGGAGGGTGTACAAACAAACCGGTGGGGCGGACTCTGTTCACTGTTCAGTACTGAGGCTTTGGGTGACTCCCGTGGGTTTTCTCACCATGTGCCTGAAGGGTGCAGGAGCAGCACAAACGTTTGCGAGGAACCATATGGTACAGAGGAGGGATGGTCACTGACAACTGCTCTCCAGGATACACTACATACAGCACTATGGTCAAAGACAAAGCTAAAAGAATGGGGCTCCAAAGAAAGACGGTCCAGTATACTGTGGGTGCCCCTCAGTCCTCTGCGACGCACGCCCTGGGGATGGCGGGCATTGTCGAGGAGATGAAATCAGCCTCTTCTTGTGGTTCTTTTATTTGTATTTAAACCTTTTGGCTGTCCCATTTTAATAGCAGTCAATGATTCTTGATTTGTGAAACTTCTTAACGCAATATTCCACCGTGTATAAGCTTGCCGAGGCAGAGCAGTCCCACCGTACAGAGAAAACAACAAGGTGACCTGAGACAGGCTACTACGTGCAGAAACAACTGTAGCCGAGTGCTACTGAAAGCACCAGTGACACCGACAGTCCCCAGCACTGAGAAGAAGCCCATGAGGAGAAGCGGAGGAACAACAGCCCGACAAGCGCTGCAGTAAAAAAGGCACACGCAGCGTGACGAATAAGCCAGAGTAGCGACGGTGAGCCACGCGCCTGGTCGAGGGAGGAGCAGTTGTTCCCTGGCGGCTTGTGGCCCGGGATCACAAGTCGGGATATAGCAGTACGCCAGTGAGCGAATTGAGCCAGGGTGCCGGTGGGAGGCTGATTACCTTCCGCTTGAACACCAAATCACCCCAGCACACCCCCACAACATTAGGGGGAAAATTACTTTGTTAAGCCACTTCTCTGCTTATGGCACAACTGGCCTCCAATAATACCTCCCACGGAACGGATAACACGGCGGGCACACGATATGCACATAAATCCTATTGCGGAGTCTGCAAACCCACGCTGACGGCCAGCATGAGCATAACATCACCTGCAATGGTTAACAACTGAGACTGGACACACACAGAGAATGCAGTGACAAGGTATGTCAGCAGGAAGAGGCTGCTGCCTGGAAAGTTGATGCACACTGCGGGGCAGCCTTGGTGGCAGCACAATGCCACAATCTATCTAGATTATCTCACCTGGGCATAGATACCCTGGTATAACACCAAACAGGAAGAGTTTGGAGGGAACGTTCACAGCGTGAGGGTTGGGTGAGACGGAGCCAGTGACCAGCTGGTAGCACTCCTCCCTGGATTCATTAAGGGACTATTACAGGACAGAGTCTGCGGGAGGGCCGGTGGGGGAGTGTGCAAGTGGGCAGTTAACTACGGAGCATGGTGGCAACACATCCGGCATATTTAACACAGCAGAGAACACTGCTACACAGAAACAAGCTGGATGCCTCCGAAAGCCGCCAAAGTGAAGGGCAGCCAAAAAACATTGGATAATTATACCATACCCCCTGCACCAAACGCACAAAGATAGGATGGCTACAACGGATAAGGTAAGGAATGAGGGAGAAGCTAACAACGAGATCCTCAGGGCTATCGCGGAATTGAAGACCTCACATGAAGCTAAAATTGATGAAGTAGTAGATGACGTCGGGCTGTTATGACAGGATGTGCGGAAACTATCAGAAAGGACCACAGAACTGGAATCCTAATTGAAGGACAACAAGGCAATGGCGCAGAATAATGATGCCCAGATCCACATTTTGCAACAGAAGGTCAATCTCCTAGAGAGTAGGGCGGAAGATGCGGAGGGGAGGGCGTGAAGGAACAACATCCGAGTGGTCGGCCTACCTGAGGGACCAGAGGGCGCAGACCCCACGATTTACATTGAAAACCTATTCCGGCAAGACATTGGGCCGATAGAGCGGGCGCACATGGCTCACATGGCTCTCTTCAGGAAATCACCATCCGGCACCCCTCCACGTCCGATAATAGCAAAGGTTTTGAATTATAAAGCCCAAGAGAACATCTTGTCCTACTCCAGGCAGGGTGGCACATTGAACAGGGCATCTGCAAACGTAGCGGTATAACCGGACTACACCTTTCAGGTCCAGAGAAGCAGGGCACAGTTTTCATAGGCTAAAGCCCGGCTGTGTAACGCCAGTCTGAAGTATATGCTAATGTACCCTGCGTGACAAAGTCTCAAACAAAAAACGGATCCTATTCTTTGAACACCCCGAAGAGGCGCAGGAGTGGATGGCTAGAGAGAGGATTAACCCACGGAGAGAGGATGCCACCTCATCACAAACGCAAGGACCCCCCTGACGCGGACACAAGCGGAATTTGAGGTCTGGGCGAGGGAGAGGGCACATGTGACCTAAAGGCTCAGACGATAGAAACCTGATGAATGTTCCCAGGGCCGAGGACGCTAAAAGAGTGGACTGTTTCCCCCTTGGTCGACTGACACTGCCCGGTTTTGCTACCTTTGGCAGGATGCACACCACAGCTGTATCCAGTAACCTTGAAGGAACAGATCTCTCCCAGGGCTGCTACTGACCCACCCAAGACGTTTTTTCTCTTGTTTAGGGCACTTGTTTTTGTGCCTAACTGCTGCGCACAACTGAGTGAACTTTCCCGAAGGCAGTGGCGAAGAGCGGGCACGCCTGAGCATGGGCACTACTGCTGGACGATTGTTGTTAGTAGGGGTAGTTGGGGGGGTTAATAAAGGAATTTGTGTTGCCAATTTCAGTCTCACGAGTTAGACTTTTTCTTGCTGGCCAGTCATGTCGCACGTGGTAAAAGGGACAGTGGGGCGAGGGGCCTGACTGACTTGTCTTCTACACAGCAATTGTTTGATGATGGCTAGTGAGATACAATTGTTAACCTGTAATGTCCGGCGGCTGAATAATTTTGTCTAAAGGAACAGAGTGTACACCTACCTTCGCAGACATAAAATCGACAAGCTCTATTACAAGAGACCCACCTTACAAGTGAAAAACAAGCATTGTTGACTAGAAAATGGGCACGGCGAAATTATAGGCTCAACATACTCGGCATATGCTCGTGGGCTACTGACCTGGATAGCTCCTACAGTTCCATTTAAGGTGACAGTCTCGAACAGACAACGATGGCAGACTGGTGCCTATGCAGGGGCTCTTGAAGAATGTGGACACTTGCATAATAAATACATACGCACCCAATCATAACACAGCAGCTTTCTTCCAGACACTGTACCCTAGATTCCCTCCTTATAGAAATGGCACTGTGATATGTGGGGGGGGGGCAGGTGCTTAAATTGTGTTCTGAATCCTTACCAGGAAAGTTCTGACACCAAGGCTCTGAAACCTTGGTCTGACTCCATGGCTTCCCCGCCGGCCAGGGCCTTACAGTTGCTATTAACATCATTTGACCTGGTGGACATCTGAAGAGCATTATACCCGGACTCCAGATATTACTCTCATGCAAAGTCCGCTCACGTGGTTCACACCAGGCTTGATTATTTCTTTGTGGGGGAGGACATCATGGACCACTCCATGATATAAGATTATAAGAGCACGGTTCTGTCCGACCATGTCCCTCTGCACCTGCAATGGCGGTATGCACCTCCGAGGCCCCCCGATTCCTACATGGAAATTTAGAAGTGAGGCCCTACTGGACCACGCTTTCCGAGACCACTTGAGAGACGGTATAAAGGAATACCTACAATATAACGTGGGCAGTGTAACTAGGGCTGATGTTCTTTGGGAGGCCCTGAAAGTGGTCGTTGGAGGCAACACAATAGCCAAATCAGGAGGCATTCAGGCTACACTTTGTAGAGAGTTGTCAGCCATGGCAGACGCATTGCAAGCACTAGCACAATCCCACATAGATCCAAAAGACAGACGGCGAACGAAATGGCTCTGCGCCAACAATGTCTGAGCTGCTGGGAACTATTGGGAAAACACAGTTACACTAGATATGTAGAAAGACGACATGCTGAAGGGGGTAAGCCGGGGAGATGACTAATGTGGCTATGTAAGAAGGAGAAAAGGTGTACACCCATCTACTAAATACAGTCACCACAAGGCACCATGTGTAACACTCAGGAAGGTATTAACACAATATTCTATGACTTCTACCGTGGTTTATACCGGGAATTGCCCAGGTCCACTGATCCGGCATTGAGGGAGGTACTAAATCTCCCCAGACTGGAGGAGGGTGCAGTTAGAGAGCTGGACACCCCTATCATGGCTGAGGAACTGATTAATACAATACGGTCACTACCCATAGGGAAAACCCCAGGCAGGGATGGGCTGCCTGGAATTAGCCCACCATCTTTTGAATTCCTCGAGTGAGGCGCACAAATCCGGCCTCCTCCTGCTTAACCTAAGAGAGTCACTGATAGTACCCCTACTGAAACCAAATAAGCCTCGACAGGAATGTAGCTCATATAGACCCTTGTCTATGCTTTATCAGGATAGCAAGATTTTGATGGCAACACTGGCCAACAGGCTAAAGACAGTAATAGATACATTGTTACACCCTGACCAGACGGGTTATGTGCCAGGTAGAAATATGTCCTGGAACCTAAGACGAATACATCATATCATGCATCCTGGGAGACTACTTGCTCTATTGCTGCCCTAGATGCAATTAAAATATTTGACTCCATTAAGTGGGATTGGCTACATGCAACTCGATGAAGGTTGGCCTTCGGCCCTTACTTTCTACGATGGGTAGAGTTAACATACAAGGAGTCGGTGGCAAGAGTTAAAATAGGGACGCATTTCGTTAAGCCTTGGGTGTTAGAGAAAGTCAGTAGACAGGGCTGCCCATTGTCCCCGCTATTGTATATTTTAGCGATAGAGCCACATACCTACGATCGGAGTACATCATGGCGGGTATACCGGTTTTGGGAACCCATCACCTGATTTCTATGTACGCAGACGACGCGCTCATACATGTGCAAAACCCTGAAGATAACTTATAACTGATAATTGAGGCCCTTGACAAGGTTTGCCCAGATTTTGGGCATCACAGTCAGTATGAACAAGTCTTCTCTGTTCCCATTGGCCGGGCTGGCTAAGACCCAGCCCAAAAACCTGGCTGTACTAGCTTTAAAGTGGAGTGTGACCACATTTCGTTACCTGGGGGTCGACATGTTTCACAACCTGGCCAGGGAGCATGACAAAAACACACAGAGGGCTCTATAAGGGATAAAGAACTCTAACTTTCTGGAACAAACTGGCCCTCTCAGTAATGGGCAGAGCGGCACTGTTAAAAATTATTGTCCTCCCTAGGCTTCTACATTACTTTGCAAACATCCCATTTAATATACCAAAGGCCTTCTTCAAAGTGTTGGATTCCTTGTGTAGGCAATTCCTGTGGCATGGTGGTAGATGCCGGGTTGCATTGGCCTCACTAGAGACCATATGAGGAGGGGGGCATCAAGGTCCCGCATTTTGAACTGTACTATATTGCAGGGCAGCTCCAATTTGTGGTGGGTTGGCTTGCTGACAAACCTACTCCTGACACAAAGCTCCTACAGCCGGCAGCGACATGCATTTTTCTGAAAGAATTGTTTTAGAGTAAGAGGTAACAGGCAAACTGCTGTCCTTACCTGGTGTCATTGGGCCTACAAATATGGGATAGGGCGATAACACTAATAAAACTCAAAGACCCGTTTTCAATACAGATCCCTCTGGTCGCCTTGGCCCCAGTGGCGTCCCAGGTGAATCGGGGGATCAGAACACACTGGGAACCTATGGGCATTGTCACAATAGGGGACCTGCCTACAGGTACCTCCTTCACACCCTTCTTGGAGTTGGCTAACACCAGACTCGTTACATTGCACTATAAAGAACCTGACTGCACACAGGTGGCCAAAGTTATGTAGAAGCAGCAGGTGCAGTCTCCTTAATTGACACTATTTATGATATAGCCGAAGGCCCACACACAATTTCTAGTTTCTATGGATTCCTCCTGGAGTGCAGGCCCTCCTCCGGCGCAATCATAAAGTCCCACTGGGAGGAAGGCCTGGGGATCACGTTCCGGGATATGCATTGGGCACAGATATTGCGGTACCATAAGAAAGTGTCCTGGAACGCTAGGCTGCAACTGATCCAACTGTATGTAACGCACAGAGCATATTTGACTCCTCTTAAGATATCCAAGCTCCCGAAGCCGCAGCACAACAATGACCTAGATGTGAAGCCACAGATGCGGGTATGATGCACATGTTCTGGTCCTGTCCTAGGATATCAGAACTGAGGTGGGATTGTGGAGAGAATGTACAAGGGTGGCCTTAACGTACACCCGCTCTCAACTGAGGCATGCTTGCTCGGCCGCTTTACGCGCCCCAAACATCTACGATATGCATCTAAAATGTCAGACTTAGTGTTTATACTGGCCGAACGTCCATAGCGATGACTTGGAAGTGTGCGAGAGGCCCCCACATAGAAGATTGGTGGCGGGACCTCAACAAATGGGTACAAGCAGAGACAACGATTTGGCAGAGAGCAGCATATGTTAGCCCCTCTGAGAATAACGCAGAGATCATGGCATGGAATAAACGTAAACAATCATTGTTTGCACCAGCCTCTACAGGAGTTGTGGAGGGGTGTGGGCCCCTGGCGACTGCAGAAACTTTCCCGTCATCGCAAGACAGGTAGAGAGTAGTGTACTGAGACTTGACAAGCAACACAGGGGGAGGGAGAACATTCGGGGAGTTATGATATTGGGTGTGTTTTTATGCGGTAAAGATGCAAATGAGGAAGATTCTTAATCACAATACTTTGACCAAAGAGCAGGGAGTATGAAAGAACCGAACGCAGAAGAAAACAGAATACCACCAGTGACCCATTCCCATTAATGTCTCACAGAGAGCTCCCTTAAGGGTGATGCTTCAATTGTTTTGAATAGATTGTCTCTCTTAGTTTTGTTTTCAGAATTGCCTAATCTATCCGTAGTAAGTTTCAGGGTTATATATCCTGTAGAATTCTGTGCTTTGCATTCCACTACTTCAGTAATCATTCATGCTGGCTCAGATTTAGTGGCCAAAGCCATTAGATGAGAAAGGATAAGCTTGAGGAGTCTGGGATACAAAAAAAGAGCCCAGTAGAGAGCCCATGAGTAAGAAGTTATTGTTGGTAGGGAAATTAAGACTGCTGTCCAGAATAGGGAACCGGTCAATCAACCAGTAAGATTTACTGAAACACCAACAGGAGGCAGAGTGATGGAGTGGGACTGGTCCTGGTTGGCGGGGGTTCTCTCGGCACCAACATGCCATTGAAACACTTTGAAAAGAAAAGGAACCCAGTGCTCTATGTAACCACTTAGAACTAAATGATTATGTGCTGTTAGGCAAGACTGTATAACCTTTGGTATAAGCATGTACTACACAAGTTGGTAGAGTGACTGAGCAGCCAGGCTTTGCTCAAGAGGGGTCAATGTGAGTTGTAGGGTTGTAACACAGAGTTTCACAGTGACAGTTATTCAAACAAACACGTATAGACAAGTTCTCTTGATTAAATAATTATTAATTAAACAGTCAGTTGTATAAGCCTTCTTTAGAAAGGAGCAAATATATGTAACGTAAAGATACACTTCAAAATGCACACTCTAGAATTCTCTAAATCAGTAGCTACCCATTTGGGATGACAGACAATTCCTTCACCCTGAGGTGACTTAAATAACTAGGACACTGTGGACATTGATATATCACTGGCACATTTACAGCAATACTGAGGTTAGTGTCAAAAGGAAAAGATGAGGGAATAAAACCATGGTTAACAAATATTCTGTCATGACCGCAGCCTCCAAGGAGTCAGGTTTAGCCCAACTGCCTCGGAAGCTGGGTCACAACTTCATTTCCAGGCACCCATCGGCTCCCATAGGGGCCTTATGGACCTTGTCCTGGCGCCAGTGGCGCCAGGCTCATAAGGGGACCGAGTCCCGGCACAGGACGTGCCGGGCTCATGATGTAAGGAATGGTGCTTGGGCGGACCTACCTGCTGCAGACCATGCTGCTCACTCACCTGCAGGATGAAATCCTCATCCATCCATGGCTGGAACTACTTTACCTTCTGGGTGTGGCCAGCACCACTCCCTGGGACTGGATACTGGAACTATTCTGGAAGCTGGGACTTCTTACCTGGGCGAGGCTGCTGTGGAAGGAGACACCTAAGCACTCCAGTAAGCTATTTAAACCACGCCCGATCAGAGCAACGTGCTTCGCGTTATTCTGCAATAGCAGCAGGACGCTCACCGTGTCAGCTCCAGAGAATCTTCAACTTCTGCATCTGGGGAAGAGAAATCCGCAATCTAACCTTCCGAAATACCATCTTCGTCTTCAGCAGCATCTGAAAAGGGAAAAGAACACCAGGTTAGCACGAGATAAAAACCAGCGCAGCACTTACCCAGTCCATCGGTGCATCTCAAGCCACGGGCTGCAGCTTTCCATTTTTTCCGGCACCCTGTGGAAGCAAAGACATTGGTTAGTAAACCTCCGTGAAACTTTCCTTACCTGCGCTGCATTCTTCTCGCCTCCGCCGACACTGCTACTCGCATCTGCAAAACAAAAGGACATCATTAAGAAATACAAAACTCCATCTATACGCACGTGTTTTGGGCAGCGCTCATCTTTCTCACTCCTCGGTGCATTCCTCGACATCCATTTTTCTACCCAGTTGCTTCTGCGACCCGAAAAAGGAAAAGAGACATTAAGAAGTGCTTTTAACTTCAAATTGACATTTTCTACTTACTTGCCTGCAATACCTTCGCCATTCCATCGCTCTCCGGACCTCCATATTCAAGCAACCGCCGTTCGTGCTGCTAACAACGGCCTAGCTCCAAATCTTCATCCTCTGCAACCAAGAGGCTGGACAATTAACTAGTGAAGTAACTGGCTTCGGCGCCACTGCACAGACGCAGGATGGAGAGCTCCGCTTTCACCTACATAAGGTGAGCACATTTAGCCTACGAACTACTTGGGAGTACCAGGAAGGGGAGGCAGTTTACCCAGTCAGGCTTATATATCCATATTAACCCCTTGCTCTCATAATTGCAGACACCTCACCCTTCAGATCAAGATTTCAGTGAGGAAAGGGCCTTTCCAGGGTGGCATTCGAGGCCTGCGCGTGACCCTAGAAGACTCCGAGAACCCCCAGCCCAGACCTGCGCCTCCAAGGGATTCAGGTGAGCGTTACAGAACGCGAAGCCTACCGCAATTTTCCCACCCAGGCGCAATGGAAACCTCGGACACAGATCAACTGGCTCAATTGCTTGGGGAGCAAAGGGCAGAAGTACACGCATCTCGCCAAGAAACAAACGCTTTACGAAGGGAGTTTATCATTGCCAAGGAACGGACGGATGATCTGGCCAGACAGTTGCTACAGGCTCAAGCGGGACAGACGCCACTGCCTCCCTACGGAGGGGGCGGCACTCCTACAACTTCAAGTAATCCAGTGCAAATTAATCTGCCAGGGAATGTGCCTTTGGCCCCGCCCGAATGTTTTTCCGGTGATCCAAAGCGATATGCAGTATTCATCAATCAATGCCGCTTGCACTTTCTGTGTAGACCCGCCGCATTCCCAACGGACCAAGCCAAGGTAGCGTTTGTACTTTCCTATCTTAGCGGTAGTGCTGCAGATTGGTCCATTCCTCTCGTGACACAGGATGACCCCCTCCTCTATAACTTTCAAGACTTTCAGACCAGTATGGAAAAGTTGTTCGCAAGACATTCATAGGGGCAGGCCTTGGACAATGAACTCCTGTCACTCAGACAAGGTAATCAGGATCTCCTGGCTTACATAGCGTCCTTTAATAGACTGGTGGTTGAGACCAGGTGGCCTGAAGATAAGAGAATCACGCTCTTCTACAGAGGTCTACGTGGGGAACTTAAAGACGTTTTAGCACAGGTGGTTAATCCGCCGCAAGACTGTTCAGATTATATCGACCTAGTAGTCCAATTAGATCATCGGCTACAGAACAGGAAGACCGATCGATCCAGATTTGAAACCCGGGTACTTTCAAGACCTCAGAGCTCCGCTAAAGGGAATGACTCCGTGGAACCAATGCAAATAGGAGTAGTAAAAGGACCATTAACTCAGAAAGAACGGGAAAGAAGCAGGCAATTACAGCTGTGCCTATACTGTGGGAATTCTGGACATTTCCTTCGCGATTGCTCAGTGAAACCGGTCAAGAAGACCGTAGGAGTTTCTGATAAAAATGCTGAGAAACTGGAATCGGGAAACGACCTCGCCCGACAAGCGTAGAGGTGCGTTTGCCGAGCGTTAATACCAGTTCCTTGACCTCGCATTTGGTAATGCCTATGGTCCTCATAAATCCCAATAGACCAGATCGCATGCATGCTATCAAAGTATACATTGATAGCGGAGCAATCGGTAATTATGTGGACCAAGACTTGGCTATCAGGATGGATCTTCCCCTACGTCCCAAGATGGTAAAGGACGTAATCACTACAGTGGATGGTACTGAAATAGCTTCCGGACCAGTTTCTCATACCACCATGGAGGTAACGTTGTTATGTCAAGACGGACATCAGGAGAAGATCGTGTTTGATGTAATCAAGGCCCCGCAGTTTCAGGTGATTCTGGGAATACCTTGGTTGGAAAAGCACAATCCTCAGATAGACTGGCGAGCCAAGGTAATTCGGTTTCCAGAATGCGCTTCAACCTGTTATCCTGAGCCCGAAATCAAGCTAGCAGCCATCACTTCCGAGGACCCCCGATTACCTCTGGAATACCAAGAGTTCAGCGACGTCTTTCAGAAAGATCAAGCCAACACCCTGCCTCCGCATCGGTCATACGACTGCCAGATAGACCTAATACCTGGGTCCACTCCTCCGTGCAGTAGAATATATGCCCTCACTGAACCAGAAAACCTCCATCTCAGGCAATACTTGGACCAGTACTTGGCTAACGGATTCATCCGCCCCTCGAAATCCCCGGCTTCCTCAGCTTTGTTCTTCGTCCCGAATAAGGAAGGTGACCTAAGAACTTGTATCGATTATCGCGCCCTGAACCAGATTACAGTCAAAAACCGATACCCGATGCCCTTGATTCCTGAATTATTGGACCAGGTAAAAGGCGCCTGCATATACACAAAGTTAGACCTCAGAGGAGCTTACCATTTGGTATGCATTAAGGAGGGCGACGAATGGAAGACGGCCTTTCGCACTAAATATGGATTATTTGAGTATCAAGTAATGCCCTTCGGACTATGTAACGCACCGGCCGCTTTCCAGTTTTTCATGAATGATGTCCTCAGAGAACTTATTGATGTGTGCGTAGTCGTTTATATTGACGACATCCTGGTATACTCAGCCTCAGAAACTGATCATCGTAGACACGTCACAGCGGTTTTACAGAGACTTCGCCAACACCGCTTGTTTGCTAAACTGGAGAAGTGCACCTTTCACGCAAAGGAAGTGGAATTTTTAGGGTTCATCTTGTCACCCAACGGAGTTCACATGGACTCAAGAAAAGTGGATGCTATCACCAAATGGCCTTCCCCAACTTCCGTGAAAGGTGTACAGAGCATGCTGGGCTTCGCTAATTTTTACCGAAGGTTCATTCCTGAATTCTCTCGGGTAGTCCAACCTATCACGGTTCTTCTGAAAAAGAATAAAAAATTCGAGTGGACTCCAGAAGCCGAACAAGCCTTCCAAGAATTAAAAGCCAAATTTATCTCTGCTCCAGTCTTAAGGCATCCCCGTCCAGAACTTCCCTACATCGTCGAGACAGACGCTTCCAGTCTTGCAATGGGGGCGGTGCTGTCACAAAGAGACCCCGAAACGCACCAGTTACACCCTGTAGCCTTTTGGTCTCGCAAATTTTCGGCTCCTGAGATCAACTACACAATTACGGACAAAGAACTCTTGGCAATTAAGTCCGCCTTTAAGGCCTGGCGGCATTATCTTTAGGGAGCCCGGCACACAGTAACTGTAATCACGGATCACCGTAACCTCCAGTACCTGAAGTCAGCTAAAGCTCAATCTTCGAGGCAACTACGCTGGGCTTTATTCTTCGCAGAATTCGATTTTCTAATCACATATCGACCAGGCGTTAGGAACGGAAAAGCCCTTTCCCGGATAGGGGTAGACGAACTTACAGCTAATCCAGAGCCGGTGCCAATAATTCCTGAACAAAAGATACTAGGAGCAATCAACACACTATCCCTCTAAGAGATTAAAGCAAGGGTCACTCAACTCATAACTCCCGAAGATTCATCGAATTGGCAATTGAAAGGAAAGGATTTACAATAGATCAGAACCTATTATATTTCCAAGGAAGACTATTCTTACCCTGCGTTGACTTACAAAAACAGGTCATCACCTGCTATCATGATTCTCTAATGGAAGGACATCCTGGAGTTGCCAAAACCTCAGAGAAAATTAAAAGGCATTTTTGGTGGCCATCTTGGAGGAAAGATGTTAAAGAGTTTGTGGCTTCTTGTGGTATCTGCGCACAAAACAAGAGTCAGAAGGAAAAACCAGCAGGATTACTTCGTCCAATAGACATTCCACCAGGCCCTTGGCACACGCTCTCGATGGATTTTATGACGGATTTACCCCCTTGCTCCGGATACAACACAATTCTAGTGATCGTGGACCTTTTTTCAAAAATGGCTCATTTTATCCCACTGAAGGGTTTACCTACAGCTTCCATTCTAGCCCGAGAATTTCTTGAAAACATTGTCCGGTTGCACGGTTTCCCTTCAGTACTAATCTCTGACCGAGGGAGCCAATTTATTTCCCATTTTTGGCGGAGTTGTTGTCGTTTAGCACAAATTGATGTACGACTTTCCACCAGCCATCACCCTCAAACCGACGGGCAGACTGAGAGAACTAACCAAACTTTAGAACAATATCTGCGCTGCATGTTGCATCAATCCGAGGGTACTTGGAAGGATGTCCTTTGGATTGCTGAATACGCTTACAATAATTCAATCCATTCTGGGACGGGAAAAACCCCTTTTTTCCTGCTGTATGGAAGTCATCCTCGAACCTCAAATCTGGACCCACCTCAAGCTCTCGGAACACCTGCTGTTGACCATCTGCATTCGACGATAACTCAAGCATTTAAAGAAGCCACAGCTCATCTTCAACGAGCTAAAGAATCATACAAAAAAGGAGCAGACCAACATCGAAAAGAGGCTCCTCAATATCAAAAAGGAAATCAAGTCTGGCTGTCCACTAAACATTTATCTTTAAAAGGGCCACGCACCTTCAACCCAAGATATTTAGGACCCTACTCGATCATGGCCGTGATTAACCCAATGGCTGTCAAACTAGAATTACCTACTCGAATGAAGATATATCCTGTCTTCCATGTTTCTCTCCTGAAACCTGTGCAACCCGGAACCCGTTTGACTAAACCTCCTGAGCCAATCCAAGTTGACGGGGAATCCGAATTTGAAATTCGAGACATCTTGGACTCCAAAATTTCCAAATCAAAACTATACTACCTGATTGATTGGAAGGGATATGGACCCCAGGAGAGATCTTTGGAACCCTCAGAAACGTACATGCACCTCGTCTAGTCCCAAAATTTCACCGGGCTTTTCCCAACAAGCCAAAACCTCCGGAAAAGACAAGCTTGGGATGGGCCTTGAGGGGGGGTGCTGTCATGACCGCAGCCTCCAAGGAGTCAGGTTTAGCCCAACTGCCTCGGAAGCTGGGTCACAACTTCATTTCCAGGCACCCATCGGCTCCCATAGGGGCCTTATGGACCTTGTCCTGGCGCCAGTGGCGCCAGGCTCATAAGGGGACCGAGTCCCGGCACAGGACGTGCCGGGCTCATGATGTAAGGAATGGTGCTTGGGTGGACCTACCTGCTGCAGACCATGCTGCTCACTCACCTGCAGGATGAAATCCTCATCCATCCATGGCTGGAACTACTTTACCTTCTGGGTGTGGCCAGCACCACTCCCTGGGACTGGATACTGGAACTATTCTGGAAGCTGGGACTTCTTACCTGGGCGAGGCTGCTGTGGAAGGAGACACCCAAGCACTCCAGTAAGCTATTTAAACCACGCCCGATCAGAGCAACGTGCTTCGCGTTATTCTGCAATAGCAGCAGGACGCTCACCGTGTCAGCTCCAGAGAATCTTCAACTTCTGCATCTGGGGAAGAGAAATCCGCAATCTTACCTTCCGAAATACCATCTTCGTCTTCAGCAGCATCTGAAAAGGGAAAAGAACACCAGATTAGCACGAGATAAAAACCAGCGCAGCACTTACCCAGTCCATCGGTGCATCTCAAGCCACGGGCTGCAGCTTTCCATTTTTTCCGGCACCCTGTGGAAGCAAAGACATTGGTTAGTAAACCTCCGTGAAACTTTCCTTACCTGCGCTGCATTCTTCTCGCCTCCGCCGACGCTGCTACTCGCATCTGCAAAACAAAAGGACATCATTAAGAAATACAAAACTCCATCTATACGCACGTGTTTTGGGCAGCGCTCATCTTTCTCACTCCTCGGTGCATTCCTCGACATCCATTTTTCTACCCAGCTGCTTCTGCGACCTGAAAAAGGAAAAGAGACATTAAGAAGTGCTTTTAACTTCAAATTGACATTTTCTACTTACTTGCCTGCAATACCTTCGCCATTCCATCGCTCTCCGGACCTCCATATTCAAGCAACCGCCGTTCGTGCTGCTAACAACGGCCTAGCTCCAAATCTTCATCCTCTGCAACCAAGAGGCTGGACAATTAACCAGTCAAGTAACTGGCTTCGGCGCCCCTGCACAGACGCAGGATGGAGAGCTCCGCTTTCACCTACATAAGGTGAGCACATTTAGCCTACGAACTACTTGGGAGTACCAGGAAGGGGAGGCAGCTTACCCAGTCAGGCTTATATATCCATATTAACCCCTTGCTCTCATAATTGCAGACACCTCACCCTTCAGATCAAGATCTCAGTGAGGAAAGGGCCTTTCCAGGGTGGCATTCGAGGCCTGCGCGTGACCCTAGAAGACTCCGAGAACCCCCAGCCCAGACCTGCGCCTCCGAGGGATTCAGGTGAGCGTTACATATTCTTAAGCAGGCAAGTACTTTTTGAACCCTCCAATGCAAAGTAAAATAACCCTTTCCCAGCTACACAAGTAATCTAATGAGTGACTTTTGTTGAGGGATAGTTAGAGCACAAAGGCAGAGGTAAGAAGAGTCTTTCAAGGAGCCAGGACAGCCAATGTTAGTTGAGCAAAAGTCTAGGTGAGCTGAAGCACTTCTTGCAGGTAGGTAAAAAGTCTTGCACAAGATTTTAGAAGTCTTTGTAGAAAATGAAATCACTGTAGTGCCAGAAGCTGGGAGGCTTGTGAGGGGCAAAGCTGCAAGCAACTCGGCAAAAGCAACCAAAACAAGTCTCAACTGAGAGCTAGCAAGGCTACACAACAAGTGTTAAGTATCCCTTAGTTTACAGTCCCTAAGGTCTGAAGAAACTGTTCCAGCTGGCTTCTGTTCCACTTGTAGTATGGCAGATCCTGTTGTTCCTGGGCCTCAGTCATGGGGACAAGAGGGCGGACGTCTGGGCACTCCTGCACTATGGTTTGAAGGTCGGCGGCAGCAATGGGCAAACTTCAGATTAGCAGCACTTTGCGGTTTCAGCTTCTCGCGAATAGCACCACCGTGGTTCTCGGATACCTTATGGCGTTTCCTCGCATCTGAGGTCCAGCACTCTGTTTAGTTGGCTCAGGCTTGGTCAGTCCTGATTCATGGGAGTCCGGAGGATCTTCCTGGAGCTCGGGTCCGACTTAAAAACAAGACACTCGATTCTGGTGTTCGTCTCCCTGTCAATCCGTTCCTGCAGCAGCAATGGAAGTACAGCCAGCTCCGAGAGGATGTCCAGACGAGTTTGCTTTGGAGTTGATTGGTCCCACCAATCCAAGGGAAGAAGTCGTCCTTTGTGGGGCTTCTCTAGTGGAGGCAAATTCGGAGTTTCAGCACAGCAGCAGGGCTTCACCGGGCAAACCAACGGTCCAGGAGTTGCAGCAGGCATCTCTTCAAAGTTCTTCTTCGGATTCCTTCGTCCAGTGGTGGACTCCAAGCAAAAGACCTAGCCTTTTATGCAGGTTTATCCCATTCATTCGCATCCTAGCTGTCAATCACACAGCAGGGTGGCTGTCCTCCAAGGACAGCCAGCTGGCCAATCACCTTGGGGTGCATTCCTGTAACCAAGGGGATTAAGCACAGGGAGTTTTGGGAACCTCCCTGGCTTCTTGCCCTACCGGACACACTGGAGCCAGAGGCTGTTTCAACAGTAAACTCTGCCAATGACAAAACAAGCAAAGGGATCAAAACTGGTTTGGCACGCAGAGTAAATCTCAAGAAGGACCTTTCCAACAAGAAATGGCGAAAAAAGACTGGGCCATTTTGACAAAATGGGCACCCAGGGGTGCTTTACTGGGGCTGCAATTGCAGCCCACGGTAGACACACACAATGGTTGGTAAAAGTAAACCACTGCCACCAGCCATAACAAAAATGTGACATAAGAAACTAGACAAAGGGGATACTAAGTAACCCCTCTAGCACCCTATTGTAAGATAGTGTGTGCTGGGTCTAGAAAGTTACAAATGTAAGTAAAGTCAATTTCACTTTACTGCTCTTGTAAACATTAGTTTAACCAAGAGAAGCTATTTAAACCTATGGGAAATCTGAGAGACTTCCCTGTGTCACTGCACTAAAGGTGCTGAGTGACACAATGTAAAATGATTATGCGTATGGAGTTTGTCAGACTCCAAAATTAAAAGAAACAGTGTTCAAATTAAAGAAAAATACTTGAGAGAGTGGGAAAAAAGGTCTCGTGCTTTCCAGGATAAAAATGAAAAGTCCTAAAGTCCAGCAAAAGTGCTGGGGGTACCCAAGGTAACAGGGAATTAGCACATTTCCGAGAATCCTCCCCAACACGTGCTATAAGATGACATTGTGTGTATTCAAGAATATTGGCTCACGTCCCCCACCCCTGCCCCCAAGCTTGGAAGGTTATCAAACCTGCTTCCAAACTGCAAAAAGAAAATAGGTTGGGCCGACCATCTGGTGGAGTCATGTCAATTTTTAAGCTGGGGGGCGGTATTACTAAAGTAAAAGACCTGCAATCTACTAGTGGTTATTTACCAGTGGAACTGGTTATCCAAGCTGGGGGGTGGGGGGGGAATTGACCAGTTTATTGATCAATGTTTACTGGCATAAGGGGATCTTTGTACTGAATGTATTGAAATTGTAGACTGTGTTGAAACCTGGTTGAGTTGAAATGGCTCTGAGTATGTGTTAGGCAGAAACCTGTGCAGTTCCCTTGGGGAACACTGCAAAAGATTTAAGACTACAGGTAGAGCAGTAAACCCCTTTGGTAGCAGTCTGTACCACCCAGATTTACCTGGTAGCTGTGGCTGAGCAGTCAGACTTCTCTCAAGAAGAGTTAGGCAGTATGCAAAGTATACACAATATGTACCAAAACACAATAGCACAAGCAAACACTGACCAGAGCTTGGTTTCAAAAGAATATAGTTATTTATTTTAAAAAACACACATAAGTAAAAACACTCTAGCAACGAATATGGTAAAAACACTTCAACACAGTTATAATGAAAGTAGATTCAATCCTTTCTCCTATCTAGACAACTCTAGGTTAACACCACTTAATTAAAACAGAGGTGAGTGCTTAACGTTAGATGACACTCTAGTAGTTTCCAAGAAAGGGAGAGAAAAAGCAGAAATAGGTTAGACACACCACTCTAAGGTCCAGAACACTTGCAATAGGCTTAAAGAAGAATAAAGTCACAGGTGAGCAAAAGTCACTAGGCAGGGCCCACTCTTAGAGTAGCCGGAGCGAAAATGTGCCCAAGATCACACTGTTTAGTTAGAGATTCCAAGTCTTGCAAAGAGTCAAAAAGAGTTTAGAGTGGCTCAGAAAGTTTAGCCAAAGTGTCCCAGGCACTCCCAGGTTCGAAAGCCGGGGACTAAATCTACCCCGTACAGTCGGTGGCAAGGGAAGCCAGGCGGAACACAGTACCTTAAGCGGAAAGGATCCTCCAGCGGGGGCAGTTGTTCCAGGCAGTGACAGCAAGGCTCGACGTCGGTCAGGGGAGAAGAATATCTCGCTGAAGAGCAGAAGAGAAAGGTCGTAGCACTGCCCGGGAAGAAACCAGCCGCGGAGTCCTCCGGTTAAAGGGTTGGTACCGACTTTCGCGGTATGGGGGTAAAGTGTGGTATTCCGGATGCCGGGGTGCTTGGCACAGGCAAGGCGGCCACGAGATACCTCAAAAGAACGGAAAGAAGGCGAAAACTGGTTGTCCCCACCAGTCAAGGGAAGGAGCCACTCCGTTAAGAGTTCTCCTCGGTCGTCGGGAAAAAAGTGGTGAGACGGTTCAGCAGGGCTCCACCGGGTGGTGTCGTCGAAGCAGGTCGGCTCAGCTCTTCCCTCGTCGGATTCTTGGTCCTGTGGCGACTTCTGAAGTCCCAGTCCCCAAAGCCCTGCTTTTATGCAACAAGCCCCCATTCACCCAGCCTAGCTGTCACTCAAACATGCTAAGTGGTGAGCCGGGCGGCTCACCACTTGGGCCAATCAGGACGGAGTGCGACTTGAGTTACCAAGGTAACTCAGTCCAGGGTGCCTAAATCCCCCTCCACCCCTCCTAAGTACCCCAGACAGAGTGGCACCACTTTGGAGGGCTTCTGTGGAGAAGCCCGCCAAAAGTGGAACAAAGGGCTCCACTTTGGGTCAGAGTTACAGGGGCGAACACCAACGCCATTTTAGAATCAAGTTTTGGCAAAAAGTCCCAACCGGAGTTATAAAAATAAATATATAAACCGGCGGTATGTTTAAGGCTACCGTAAATAAATAATTAAATGTGTTAGCCTAAAACAATGGGAAATCCCATAGGAAAATATTCGCGGTCGAATATAAAAAGTAGTTTCCACTGCCACCAGCCAAAACTCGATCAGGGGGGACGGAGACGTGCCCCCTCGACTAACAGACCCTGGGGCAATCGAATTGCCCCAGCCAGTACGTCCACAATATGATGGTTTGTACTGGTTCTGTTCAGGATTCAAGACTAGCAAAGTCTTTGGTGACTTTACATGCCCTGGGAGACAGTAGTCAGTCCCAGGGTATGGAGTCTATGTTGGGGAGTCCCTAGGACACCCCTGGGTCACGGCACAGAGGGTGCTGTGTGACCCACATCACAAAAATACATGAGGCCCTATGGAGTAAAAGACCCCATAGCCCATTCAACACAAGGTTTAACCAAGAAAACACACTTCAACATGTCCAAGAGTGAGGGTAAAAGAGTCTCACTCTTGGCAGGAGAAAAAAATTAAACCCCAGAAATCCAGCAAAGCTGCCGGGGGACTCACTAGGTAGGGAAATTCAGCCTAAACAGAGAATTCTCCCTAACACTCGCCCCCCCCAGACTAAGGGACAGGAGGATTTAATCCACTCCTGGATGAACCTCATACCTCTAGTCGATGATATACATCCTAGAGAGTCCATCAGCATTTTGATGGTGACACCTTGACCTATGTTCAATGGAGAACTCAAAGGTTTTCTTTTGCAAGCTAACGGACCTACAGACCCTTTGAGGAACATCAGTCTTTTTGTTATAGGGGATCTGGTTGACCAGTCCCTCAGAAGTTGGTACAACTTCTGAACCTAAGTTAGGCTTTTTCAAGGGGTCCTTATAAAGGATTCCCTTAGATCTAGAGGGGCCTCCAAGGTTCCTCACCACCTCTCTTGTGGGAGCAGGTTGGGTCTTAGGCCTCTTGGTTGGAGGGGTTGGGGTTAGGCAATGTACCTGCTTCCCCTTCCTCTTAGATCTACCCTTACCTATTTTAGGAGTTTCCCCCCTAATATTAGGATTTGAGTTGGGGTCTTCAGTAGAAGGTCCAACAGTCTGAAGGTTTTTGGCCTTAGACTTTTCTTTTCTGGTTTTCCACCAGCACTGAGAATTACCAGTTCTCTCAGGTCCAGATAGGGGCCTAGTTGGTCTATCCACCTCTTCCTCAGAAGCAGGGGGAGTCAGAGACTCTGAGACTAGGGGAACAATGATGGAGCTTGGTTGGGGCGCCCATGTTCCTAGCATACTATCCTGAAATGTGCCTGGGTTAGAGGTCAACTTACTAACACCAGGGCTTGTAGTGGGGTTCTCAGTAGAGGGTCCCACAGGCTTAGAAGGGTCCTTCAAGGTAGCCTTTCTAGCCAATTTGGTTAAGTTCTGCTTCTCCATACTGGGAGGCCTGGGGGTATGTGACACTACTCCTAGAGTTCTTAGGTCATTCCCTAACAGGACCTTCCCAGGTACCTCAGTCTGAACACTGACAGGGATCCTCACTGTCATGTTGTTACACTGAATGAGGGCTGGTAGAATAGGAACCATTTGGACAGGGCCTCCAGACATCTTAGTGGGACCTTTGGGTGCTTTGGCCACATCCTCAGGTTGAAAGAAGCTTTCATCCACTACTGTTCTGCTGGCCCCAGTGTCTCTCCTGGCAGGAGTATCCTGGCCATTGACAAGAACACTGTCCACATAATACACCTTAGAGTTAACAGGTAGGGAGTTATACACAACCCTATTCTGGGGACTAACCAGACCCATAGGCTCTAAGTTTACAGTTGCTTGAAGACCCAAGGGTTCTTCAGCAAAGAGTTCAAAGTGGGCACTAGCCATCTGTACTTCATCCTCAGGAGTGAAGGCTAAGGAGACTGTGCTGATCCCTGCAGGTTTACCCTTGCACTTGGGATCTCCTTTGATATGGTCAGTACCCTGACAGACATAGCATTGTCCAAATGCTCTCTGGAAGGGTGGCTTGTTCTGACCTCCTTCTGGCTTGTGGCCAGAAGGTACAGTAGCCTGACTAGGTTTCCCATGTGGCTTACCCTGGTTATTTTGTGGTTTGGGGCCCTCTTTGGGATAGGAATTATTAGAACTCTCTTTGGAGTCTTTTTTAGGCTGTTTCTCCCCATCCTTCTTCTGAGTTACCCCAGAATCCTTGTGAGTGGCCCTGTTGGCAACCCACAAGTCAGCAGCCTTAGCTAGTTTCCGGGAATCTAATTCCCTGGAATCAGCCAAGTGTTGTCTGAGCTCAGGAGAGCAGGCATCATAAATAGTCTCCAACATAAACAAATTCTTCATACCTTCATAAGTGTTCACCTTGTAACCCTTAATCCATCCCTCTAAGTTTTTCAAACATTCACTCACCCAGGTAGCCCAAGGGGTACCATCATGCTTTTTGAGGCTCCTAAACCTCTTAAGATACTGGGAAGGGGTCTTCCCAAACCTAGCTATCAAAGCTAGTTTCACACATTCATAGTCCTTCCTATCCTCCTCCCCCATCTCCATTACCACATCAGTTGCAACAGGGGGAAGCCTAGAGAACAACCAGGTGAGTAAGTCATTTCCTGTGATGTTCTGGAGCCCATGATTATATTCAAACAGAGACAACCAATCCAACACATCCAACTTAGGCTCATACATACCAACCAATTCTTTAGGCATCCGGGGTCTTTTAGGACTGGAACTTCTAGAGGAGCCAGAGAGAGAAACATTCTCAACAGATAATTTCTTCATTTCTAAGTCATACTTGAGCTCCATTTCCCTTAGCCTTAGTTCTTTGTCAGTTTGAGCATTAAGTTTCTTATACTCCAATTCTAGCTTCATTTTCTCCAGTTCAAAGTACTGAGGACTAAATGTGGGACCTGGTAAAGGTCCAGTAGGTACAGCAGGTAGAGCAGGCAGAGGCCTAGGGGGGACAGTTACAACAGCCTCACCCTCCTCTTCTGACTCTTCCTCAGAATCATCAACATTTTGCTCCATGTTAACTTCAATACTGTCATCTACAGTTGCTGGAGTGGTAGGCTCCTCTGAACCATCACCCAGACTTTGGTTAGCTAACAATCTTTCAATCAGCTCCATTTTCTTGCCCTTAGTCAGGAGATCCTTATGTTTACAGAGCACTCTTAAACAATCAGCAGTTTTGGCTGCAAGGGACTCTTGACTATAGCTTTCTATAACTGACATGTTAGAGGTTTTACTTTTTCAGTGCTAAGCTTTGTGGTTAGTTGCACTAAGGTATCTAAAGCACAATAAAATGTATACTCAATACAAATCCCACCGCTGTACACCAGTGTTAGGCAGAAACCTGTGCAGTTCCCTTGGGGAACACTGCAAAAGATTTAAGACTACAGGTAGAGCAGTAAACCCCTTTGGTAGCAGTCTGTACCACCCAGATTTACCTGGTAGCTGTGGCTGAGCAGTCAGACTTCTCTCAAGAAGAGTTAGGCAGTATGCAAAGTATACACAATATGTACCAAAACACAATAGCACAAGCAAACACTGACCAGAGCTTGGTTTCAAAAGAATATAGTTATTTATTTTAAAAAACACACATAAGTAAAAACACTCTAGCAACGAATATGGTAAAAACACTTCAACACAGTTATAATGAAAGTAGATTCAATCCTTTCTCCTATCTAGACAACTCTAGGTTAACACCACTTAATTAAAACAGAGGTGAGTGCTTAACGTTAGATGACACTCTAGTAGTTTCCAAGAAAGGGAGAGAAAAAGCAGAAATAGGTTAGACACACCACTCTAAGGTCCAGAACACTTGCAATAGGCTTAAAGAAGAATAAAGTCACAGGTGAGCAAAAGTCACTAGGCAGGGCCCACTCTTAGAGTAGCCGGAGCGAAAATGTGCCCAAGATCACACTGTTTAGTTAGAGATTCCAAGTCTTGCAAAGAGTCAAAAAGAGTTTAGAGTGGCTCAGAAAGTTTAGCCAAAGTGTCCCAGGCACTCCCAGGTTCGAAAGCCGGGGACTAAATCTACCCCGTACAGTCGGTGGCAAGGGAAGCCAGGCGGAACACAGTACCTTAAGCGGAAAGGATCCTCCAGCGGGGGCAGTTGTTCCAGGCAGTGACAGCAAGGCTCGACGTCGGTCAGGGGAGAAGAATATCTCGCTGAAGAGCAGAAGAGAAAGGTCGTAGCACTGCCCGGGAAGAAACCAGCCGCGGAGTCCTCCGGTTAAAGGGTTGGTACCGACTTTCGCGGTATGGGGGTAAAGTGTGGTATTCCGGATGCCGGGGTGCTTGGCACAGGCAAGGCGGCCACGAGATACCTCAAAAGAACGGAAAGAAGGCGAAAACTGGTTGTCCCCACCAGTCAAGGGAAGGAGCCACTCCGTTAAGAGTTCTCCTCGGTCGTCGGGAAAAAAGTGGTGAGACGGTTCAGCAGGGCTCCACCGGGTGGTGTCGTCGAAGCAGGTCGGCTCAGCTCTTCCCTCGTCGGATTCTTGGTCCTGTGGCGACTTCTGAAGTCCCAGTCCCCAAAGCCCTGCTTTTATGCAACAAGCCCCCATTCACCCAGCCTAGCTGTCACTCAAACATGCTAAGTGGTGAGCCGGGCGGCTCACCACTTGGGCCAATCAGGACGGAGTGCGACTTGAGTTACCAAGGTAACTCAGTCCAGGGTGCCTAAATCCCCCTCCACCCCTCCTAAGTACCCCAGACAGAGTGGCACCACTTTGGAGGGCTTCTGTGGAGAAGCCCGCCAAAAGTGGAACAAAGGGCTCCACTTTGGGTCAGAGTTACAGGGGCGAACACCAACGCCATTTTAGAATCAAGTTTTGGCAAAAAGTCCCAACCGGAGTTATAAAAATAAATATATAAACCGGCGGTATGTTTAAGGCTACCGTAAATAAATAATTAAATGTGTTAGCCTAAAACAATGGGAAATCCCATAGGAAAATATTCGCGGTCGAATATAAAAAGTAGTTTCCACTGCCACCAGCCAAAACTCGATCAGGGGGGACGGAGACGTGCCCCCTCGACTAACAGACCCTGGGGCAATCGAATTGCCCCAGCCAGTACGTCCACAATATGATGGTTTGTACTGGTTCTGTTCAGGATTCAAGACTAGCAAAGTCTTTGGTGACTTTACATGCCCTGGGAGACAGTAGTCAGTCCCAGGGTATGGAGTCTATGTTGGGGAGTCCCTAGGACACCCCTGGGTCACGGCACAGAGGGTGCTGTGTGACCCACATCACAAAAATACATGAGGCCCTATGGAGTAAAAGACCCCATAGCCCATTCAACACAAGGTTTAACCAAGAAAACACACTTCAACATGTCCAAGAGTGAGGGTAAAAGAGTCTCACTCTTGGCAGGAGAAAAAAATTAAACCCCAGAAATCCAGCAAAGCTGCCGGGGGACTCACTAGGTAGGGAAATTCAGCCTAAACAGAGAATTCTCCCTAACAGTATGTTACAATTTTAGATGACCTTAATTCTAAGTGTCCACAGATGGAGTTGGGAAACAGAGAAACTGGCTGCATTAATGGGTGAAAAAGAGGGAAAAAAACGTGATGGTGTAAAATGGATATACTCTATGAGCACATTGGGTCTATATAAATTAAATGGATTTGTGACAGGGGTCATTCCTGGTAAACACCCCTGGGCTAGAGGAAACTGTTTCTCAACATTAGATTACAAATTTGGTTTGAGAAATGTAGTGAATTGAATGTCACTTAAATGATCATTGCTTCCTCAGTTGTAATTTAGATTTACTGTTGGACCGACAGGATTCTTTATACTCCGAGAAGACAATATCCAACTGGAGAGGCAACATACTTGTATTGAACGACGGTAAAATTAAGAGATTTAATGCACAGATAAACCACATGATGCAACACTAGTCTGGAGACTAAACTGGGTCTTTTTTACTGTGGATAGGTTTGAACATGTTGTGTCCTCCAATCTCTACAATTTAAGTCTGCATGGACAAGGAATATGTAATACGAATAGAAGTGTTAGTGGGAAACCCATGTGTATGATATTATGTTAGTGGAGAAAAAGAGGCCATTAAGAACTGCCATTAGCGACATTAAAAAATGAGTCCTACCAATAAATATAGAATTAGAAAAAACTGGTAAAAAAAACACCTCCACTTTAAGAACTGGTGGAAGAATCAGCGGGTGAGACTTAAGCAACAAGACTCTGAACTGATGCTAGCAAGTCTTAAATCTAAAATCATTGTTGATTCCGGAACTTGGTAAATGCGTGTAACTACCTAAAACAGGCAGCCCAGGTTAACGCAGTATCAGAACCGCAATGGGTTAGTCACGTTTTAGCACTTTATTACGGGGATCAGGCTTCTCCCCCTCCTGTCAATCTAGTAGTAACGATAGAGAAATTCTAATAGCTGGATTGTCTTCTCGCCCAAAATAATTTTCGTTGCCATAAGAGCCAGTTCAAGCACCCAGCCCCAATAATCTATCTAACAAACATCCTGAAGGAGATTCTGAAGGCTTAGTCTGTCATTCTATCAATACCATTTAAGGACATTGTTAAGAAAGAACATTATCCCCCATCGTGGAGCACGTATTACATAATCCCGCTCTATAAGCGTAGTCCTCGAAGTAATCCTAAGAACTACCGCCATATTTCAATCATTGATGCGGACAGTAAAATCTTTGACACAATTTTGCTGAAACATCTCGACATTTGGGCAAAGGAAGTGGGGAGAATAAATAAATGGCAGACATGTTTTTAAAAAAGTCACAGAACAACCATAAATGGTTACATCCTTAATTGTCTTCAGGATTCAGTCAAGGCTTGACCAGGTTAGAAGAAGATCGATTTGTCAAAATGTAATAATTGGGGCATTCCACAGGGCCTATTAAAATTGATAAATTAGACTGCACGGCTCTACTTCAGGTCAGGCTTAATAAAGCAGGGGTTATGATTAAGGCTATTACAGTCAATAATGGTTTAAGACATGGCTGTATTTTAGCCCCATGTCTTTTTAAACTTTACTTCTCGGATGTGGGGGGAAGAAATTGGTAGTTCCGCTCTTGTGCTTCCAACAATTGGGCACATGAGAGTAATCTGGACAGCATATGCAGATGATTTTCTCTTGTGCAACACCTCTGTGGTTGGTTTACAAAGGGTAATCACTGCTTTTGAGGGGTACGCCAATATAAATTACTTACTGATTAAAGCAGAGAAAACCAAGGTTCTGACCTTTAGTTAAAAAAAGAGCCCACCTCAGAGCACTTGGTTTCTTAGTGGTGTGACATTGGAAGAGATCAAGAGTCTAATCTACTTAGGTTTGTACATCTCCGGAACTCTTCAGAGACAGTACGATACATTATTGTAGTCATCGATCTGACAAGGTCATCGAGCAGATGAAATACATACAAAATAAATACTGTACATTTTCCTTGGTCCCTCTAGCAAAATATTACAACTCAACGGTGATCTCAAAACTAACCTATAGAGTGAAGGTGTACCCAACATGGGTTCTCCCGATCTTACAACAAATGCAAAGTAGGATATGGAGAGGTGTTTTGGGCATACCGAATGTAGTTCAATGTCTGAAATATTATACAAACTTGGTATTTGTGACATTGAGTCGATGGTGAGATGGAAGTGGTTGGCCTTATATTCCAAAATGTTGCTTCCTGGTCCTGATCCGACATAGCAGGACTTGAACAAAACTATGCAATTGAGATCCGAGAACATAGTTTGTAGTTTTGGCTGTCTTTATGACATTTTGTGCGAAATAGGATCATCTGAAGGAAAGGCGCTCTAATGATAACTCCCAACAGTGTCAGAAGTTGTCTGATGAAATTTGATTGGTGTATTTTAATTAATGAATTTCATAGACAAGCTAGTATGTAACATAACGTTTTAGGGCTTTTAGCTGTGCATTGGAATTTATTTCCCTGTCCAAAAGTAAGGAATGATTTTATGAGATTTAGATGGAATCTCGTATATACAACTTGTGAACTCTGGAATCGATTTCAAGAAACAAAAAGGTAGCTAGTACAAACTGTCATTTTTTGTGGTCAATCGGACACTATTGAACATTTGTACTGTCGCAAACAGAGTTTTAAGCGACAGACCTTTTTTTCTAAATCTTTAGGGAACATGAAATGCCTCTACTTGCAAAGTTTTTTGAGAATATGTTTGAGTGGTGGTAATAGTTCACTATGTTTTTTTGTAGTGCGTTTTTTAAATTCGTTAGAAAAATGTAGTTGATTATTTTATTTTTTGTATCATTTTGTAACCTGATTTTATGTATACTTGTTTATTTTCCTTTTTCTATTTTCTATTGTTAAGTTTGAAGATTTTGTTTTAGCCAATAAACAATTAAAGTGTTTAAAAAGGGGTTGCGAAAATGCCTCTCTGGCACTGTTTTAAAAGGAGCTTCCCTACCTAAACCAAAAACTGGTTGCATCAGAATGGCCAAACAAAAATTGTCCTGTGTCCAAAGTTCTATTTTGACCCTCACAGTATAAACTAAAATCTAAGGTGAAGATGGTAATGTCTTTAACCTTGGGTGGTTTAGAAAAGTGTTCAAAAAGGAAGAATAATAAATCCAACACAAAAGCTCTTAAAGGATAAAGATCCTTGCTCCATAGGGTGGCTCCCTTCCCCTGAATTCCTTTTTACTTTCTGATATTTTCACAAGTAACAGTTTCTTGTGCCTTTCTTGTCCAGCAAAAACACAGTTGCACACAACTGTCTGGATTTGTACTTTTGTCTCTTTAAGTATCCCTGGTATACACTCCAGCCAGGGGTTTTGCTCCTCGTCTCTGGTTTACACAATCCTTTCTGTAGTCCTGATATTTCTTCTCAGGGCCTCTGACTTTTGGTTAACTGCCTGGTTACTCTCCTGCTAGGGCTTCTTGTAATCCTACACTTGTAATGGCCTGGTGTACTTTCCTGCCAGGACTTCTTGTATTCACACATTTATAATTGCCTGGTATATTCTCCTTCCGAGGCTTTTTGTATTCAGACACTTTTAATGGCCTTGTATACCCTCCTGCAAGGGCTTATTGTATTCACACACTTGTAATGGCCTGGTGTACTCTCCTGCTAGGACTTCGGTTCATATAGGCTTTTTGCCTTCTCCCAGACTTGCGCAATGTTTGATAATGTATCTGCTCGATATACTATCTGGCCAAGTTTCCCATACTTGGAAGGTGTTCACTCGCAGTCCATTTCCCCTTTTGAAAATAAGCTCTCTTGCTCTTTATCGCTCTGCTTCTTGGTTTACAATTATTTGCATTTGGCGCCACTGCTGATATGCTTCGGTGTCCCTGTTGTCTCTGGGTGGACTCACCGGTTCTGGTTGGCGGTCTTGGTTTCACCTACGGTCAGCCGTGATGGTCTTTTGGTTGGTTACTTCTCACAAACTCTTCCCCTTGGCTTTCCCGTCTCTCACAGCTTACGCTGGGCTGGTCTGCTTCGTCCCAGGCTCTGGTGAGTTAGATGCTGCTTTCTTACACCTGCGAAAACCCAGGAGTCTATCGTCAGCTCCTGGCATTCCTGTACCGTGCCTGTTCAGACTGTTTTTCTACAGTGCTACCAAGACTTCCTTAAAACCATATCTGAGGCAGTAGATAAGCTCCACTCTTAGTATAAAGCTGCAACACCGGACAATGTGGTTTCATGGACAGAGCAGCCAGGCTGATCTTCGGCAGGAGGGAGGGCTGAAGCTTGGTACAAAGAAATTGTAGCATATATATGGTCCAATGAAACACTATGTATTGTAAAAATAAAGGGTTTCTTTAAATACAAGAAGAGGGGGGCACTGTTGCACACAGCTTAAGATGGCTGCCTGAAACGGGAGCGCCACAGCCGGGAACATTTGCGTGACTAAAATCTCTGTTTAGAGTGTGTACATTGACTGGTCACAGGAGATTTCCCGGCCGGAACCACTGGGATACTGATCAGTGCAGCCGGGGATCGCTTGGCCCAAGTGAAGTCTGTGAATCCAGAGGGAGCTGCTGAGACCGGGGAGGCTGGAGTGGTGTGCCGCCTTCTGAGGACGGCGAGGCAAATAAACTGGAGGGCCTCCCTAGGAAGAAGCTGGCGTGCTGAGCAGAGCAGTGGCTCCTATCCCGTGCCGGGGGAGGGCTGGAGAATACGGACATTGTCTTGGGGCTGGGGAAGCCACCTGCAGCACTGAGTGTGCACTGCTCGCTAGGTACCCTTGCAGTACTGTAGGGCTGGCCGATGGTCGGTCGGAGGCCGGTCAAAATATGGGCTGGAGGAGCTATGCGACGTGAGCCAGCGCCGATCATAAGAGTGACGACATCTGCAGCTACAGGGCAAAAGGCCGATTTGTGCAGGCAGAGATATTATCCTGCACAGTGAGTCTTGATCCTGTTGTGTACCGGGAGAATTGTGACTGCCCATAGATGCTGCCACTGCATGGATGGCCAAGGCTCTACGTATGGCACTCCGTTCCCATCAACACATCCCTAACGCCGCCATTATGCAGCCCGGCTGCTGAGCGTGTAGGAGGCTTGGCAAGCTAATTAAATCACTGTGGATGGGGCTGTCTGGGGGTTATCCGCAACTGAGACCGGTAATCAATCAGCCAGTGTGATACAGTAGCGCGGGTTGATGGCAAATGTTATACTAGTAGTGGAGGAATACTGCATACAGCCCATGTGGGACTGCAAATTCTGTGGTGGATAATACGCAATGACTTCATACTCATTGCCTCTGGTGGTGAAACAGACTGTGTGTGCCCTTGTGTGTGCCTAGGGGAAATGTAAATGCAACATGCCCTTGAAATGAAGAAATGGTCTCTTGAAAATGTTTTTATCCCAGAGTCTTCTAGGTCTTCCAGTCCAAAGAGACCTTGCATGCCTAAAGAAGCAGTATGATGTGAAACTTGATATTATGGATTGATATTATGGATTGGTTGGGTGCTTTTAAAGATTCCTATTGGATTCATGGGTTTCACAGGGAATCAGTGGATTCCTTGGCTTTTGTCTAGGTTCCCCCATATTGCAACTGATGCTGTAATGGAGGTAAGGGTACTTGGAAGATTGGAGTATGAAAATGAGAAGCTAGCTATCATAGCTAGATTTGGGAAAACTCCTTCCCAGTACC
This sequence comes from Ambystoma mexicanum, assembly GCF_040938575.1. Lineage (NCBI taxonomy): Eukaryota > Metazoa > Chordata > Amphibia > Caudata > Ambystomatidae > Ambystoma > Ambystoma mexicanum. The sequence continues at coordinate 747,276,065 of NC_090923.1, read as the reverse complement.
TTAAGAGGTTTAGGACCCACAAAAAGACTGATGGCACTCCTTGGGCTACCTGGGTGTGAGAATGTTTGAAAAACCTAGATGGTTGGGTTAAGGGTTACGGAGTGAACTCCTTTGAAGGGATGAGAAATCTATTTTTGTTGGTCTATTTTTGATGCCTGGTCTCCTGAGCCGAGACAGCACTTAGCTGACTCAAAAGAGATTGATCCCAAGAAGCTAGAAGCTAGCAAAAGCTGCTTACTTGTGGGCTGCCAACAGGGCTACTCACAAGGATTCTGGGGCCATTCACAAAAAGGATGAGGGGAAACAGCACAAGAAAAATGACAAAGAGAATTCTAAAACCTCCCATCCAAAAGACGGCCACAAACATAAGAAGGGTAAGCCATTTGGGAAACCAGGTCAGTATAGTGAAACCTCTGGTGCCAAACCAGAGGGAAGTCAGCAGATGCCCCCATTTGTCAAAACAAAAATGTTATGCCTGTGGGTCAACTGACCACGTGAAAGGGGATCCTAGATGCAAGGGTAAACATTCAGGGGTCCACACTGCCTCCTTAGCCTTCATCCCTGAGAGAGAAGTACATATGGCAAGTGTAAACTTAACTATTGGCTGAAGACCCCATTGGAGTCTCTGCCAGTGTTTCTTTAGTGTCCCTGGGTCTGTGGGAACAGCAAAATGTAGATGTGTAGAACTCTATCCCAGATAACGCAAACAAATACTACAAGGACAGTGTACTTGTAAATGGTCAGGAGACCCCTGCCATTAGAGACACTGGGGCCAGCATCACAGTGGTGGACAAAACCTTTTTCAAACCTGAGGATGTTCCTAAGACACCAAAAGGCCCCACTAAGCTTGCTGGAGGCCCTATTCAGATGGTTCCAATACTACCAGCTCTCATCCAGTGCAACAATATGACTAAGAATACCCGTCAGTGTACAGTGAGGTGCCTGGGTGAGTCCTGCTGGGGAATGACTTAAAAACTCTTGGAGTTTTATCAAGCACCCCTAGCCCTCACAGTAAAAGGAAGCAGGAGCAGACTAGGAAGGCCAGAGAGCTCACTTTAAATGACTCTCAGTGGGTTGTTACAGAAAAACCTATAACACCCAGTCCACAGGAAGAGCCAACTTCTATTTCCAGAAGAAAGGATAAAAGCGGAAACCCAAGGTCTCAGGAAACAAGAAAGATAGCACTCCTGTGCATCAAACCAGGACTTCCCAGAGAGGACAGTCCAAAGTCATACCTGTGACTACTCCACCAGCTGAGGCCGAGTGTGAGGTCCAACCAGAAGAGGTCAAGTCAGCTACTGATGACACAGAGCTGGAAGAAGACCTTCCCCCTGTTGGAGATTTGGATCCTAAAAACCATCCTGAGCTGCAGCCTTTACTGGCAGAAGGTGGCCCCTGTAGGGCAGACTTCAGCAGAGGTCAAAGAGTGTGCTACTCTTGTAGGACTTCGCCAACAGGCAGCTTCCCAGCTGGAAGGACAAGAGCCAGGGAAGCACAGGTTGTACTGGGAGGATGGCCTCCTCTACTTTTAACCTATTGAGTCTACCCGAGGGGACTACAGAAGACTTGTAGTGCCTCAGGAGGCGAGACCTCAGTTTCTACAATTAGCCCATGAGATTCCTTTGGCTGGTCACTAAAATTTTAAGAAAACCAAGGAAAGGATTTCTCTGTATTTCTACTGGCCCAACATGGGGTCTGATGGAGATAAATTCTGTGGGAGCTGTCATACTTGTCAGACATCTGGCAAGAGTGGAGCCAAGAATGTGGCACCTTTGGTGCCTCTCCCAGTGGTGGGAGTCCCTTTTGAGAGGGTAGGAATCGACATTGTTGGTCCCTTAGACCCTCCAACATCTTCAGGCAACCGATTTATATTGGTTTTGGTAGACCATGCTACCAGGTATCCTGAAGCTATACCTATGAGGACTGTTACTGCTCAGGCAGTGGCTAAGGCCCTACTTGGTACTTTTACCAGAGTAGGTTTTCCTAAGGAGGTTATCTCTGACAGGGGATCCAACTTTATGTCCCACTACATGCAAGCCATGTGGAAAACTTGTGGAGTAACCTACAAGTTCTCAACAGCCTACCATCCCCAAACCAATGGGTTGGTAGAGAGGTTTAATAGAACTATGAAGAGCATGGTAGGTGTTACAGAGAATTCTCGGAAATTGGCTAATTCCCTTCACCCTAGAGACCCCTAGCAACTTTGCTGTATTTTGAGGACTTGATTGTTTTTAACCTGGAGAGAATGTGACCCTTTTTCCCACTCTCATGTATTTATGTGTGAATTTTACCCATGTTTCTTTTGGTTGTGGAGTCTGACAAACTCCGTAGGAATCATCTTTTACATTATTTCACAAAGCACCTTCAGTGCAGTGACACAGGGAAGTCTTCCAGATTTCCCAAAGGTTTAAATACCTTTGCTGGGATAAAGAACTGTTTCCCAGAGCAGTAAAGTGAAATTGACTTTACTTGCAATTCTAACTTTCTAGACCCAGCACGCACTATCTTACAATAGAGTGCTGGAGGAGTTACTTAGTATCCATTTTGTCTAGATTCTCATGTAACATTTTATGTTACCCTTTCCTCACTGAATGGCTGGTGGCAGTGGTTTCGTTCGAACTACCATGGTATGCGTTTACCGTGGGCTGCGTTCGCGGCTCCGGTAAAACAACCCTGGGAGCAGAGGAGAGTCTCATTCAGGGAGCCACGCCAGCCATTGGCAATTGGGCAAAAGTCTAGGTGAACTGAAGCACTTCTGGCAGGCGAGTAAAAGTCTTGCACAATGTTTTAGAAATCTTTGTAGAAAAAGTAGAATCAATGTAGGGCCACAGGCTGGGAGGCTTGTGAGGGGTAGAAGATGCAAGAAACTCTACAGGAGCAACCAAAACAAGTCTCAACTGAGAACAAGTAAGGCTACACAGCAAGAGGTAAGTACCCTTGGTTTTCAGTACCTTTGGTTAGAAGAAATAATTCCAGCTGGCTCCTGTTCCTGTGCAGCTCTACAGATCCTGTTATTCCTGGGCCTCAGTCGTGGGGACAAGAGGGAGGACTTCTGGGGCCAATACACTGCAATGGGATGGTCAGTAGCAGCAAAGGACAAACTTCAATTCAGCAGCACTTCGCGGTTTCAGCTCCTCGCGTCTAAGCAAATAGAACCAATGCGCTCTCTCGGATACCACACTAGACATTTCGCGCATCTGGGGTTCAGCACTCTGTCGAGGTGGCTCAGGCTTGGTCAGTCCTGCTTCGAGGGAGTCCGTAGGATCTTCCTGAGGCCCGGGTACGAACTTTAAAGCGATGCACTCGATTTGGTGTTCCTCTCCCTGGCACTTCGGTTCCACCAGCAGCAGCATAAGTACAGCCAGCTTCGAGAGGATGTCCAAACGAGTTCACTTGGAGTTGATTGGTCCCACCAACTCAAGGGGAGAAGTCGTCCTTGCAGGGCTTCTCTAGTCGAGGTGAATTCGGAGCATCAGCACAGCAGCAGGGCTTCACCGGGCAAACCAACGGTCCAGGAGTTGAGCAGGCATCTCTTCCAAGTTCTTCTTCGGATTCCTTCTTCCAGTGGCCGTCTCTGCCTTCCAAGCCAAAAAGCATTGCCTTTTATGCAGGTTTCTCCCATTCATTCCAGCCTAGCTGTCAGTCACACAGCAGGTTGGCTGTCCTTGCCGGACAGCCATCCGGCCAATCACCTTTGGGTGCATTCCTGTAACCAAGGGGATTAAGCACAGGGAGAGTCGGGCATCTCCCACACTTCCTGCCCCTGCCAGACATACTGGAGCCAGAGGCGGGTTTCACTCATGAATCCCGCCAAAGACAAAAAGGGACCAAACCTGCACAGAGTAAATCTCAAGGAGGACCATCCCAGCAAGAACTGGCGAAAAAAGACCAGGCCATTTTGACAAAAGGGGCAGTAAAAACAAACAATTAATTGTAGAAAGGGTAACAAAAATGTTACATGAGCAACTAGACAAAGGGGATATTAAGTAACCCCTCCAGCACCCTATGGTAAGATAGTGTGTGCTGGGTCTAGAAAGTTACAAAATGTAAGTAAAGTCAATTTCACTTCACTGCTCTCGAAAACAATAGTTTCACTAAGAGAAGGTATTTAAACCTTTGGGACTTCCCTGTGCCACTGCCCTGACGGTGCTGTGTCACAATGCAAAGATGATGCCTACAGAGTTTGTCAGACTCCAAACCCAAAAGAAACACTGGGATCAAATCACAGAAAAATACATGAGAGAGTGGGAAAAATGTGTCACTCTCTCCAGGTTAAAAATTAAAAAAGTCCTAGAGTCCAGCAAAAGTGCTGGGGGTCTCTATGGTAGAGAGGAATTAGCACATTTCTGGGAATTCTCCCTAACACTTGGTCACCTATGGAGATGAAGTATTTAGGAGTTTTGGTGACCAGATGTTCCTCTGTACTGATGGAACGTAATTATGATCCATATATGTCCTAGCTTACTGACAGGTTGCAAGGCTGGGCAAGAATGCCACTCACCATAGCAAGAAAGGTGGCACTACTCAAAATGATCATCCTCCTGATTTAAAAAAAAAAATATAATGCTATGGCCAGGGGCAAGGTTTTTCAAGGAGTTAAGTGCAGGGCTTGATGCTTTTATGTGGCATGCAGTGGCTGTCCGTCTCAAGTGGGGCACTTCATCCAGACCATACTCACATGGGGGCCTTGCAGCCCCCCGATTTAGAAAAGTACTGGATGGCGGCACAGGCGCAATATGCGTGTTATTGGTATACAGAAAGTACTCCTTACCCACATGTTAAGAATGAACGACACAGTAGGGACTTGCGATATTCGCTCGATTGTGTTACCTCCACAATTTCAAGATTCATGCCTGTGTGATCCTGCTAGTCTAACTGCGTTTGCATGGAGTAAAATATGGAAATTGCTTCGGGTCCCTCAACCATTTGATGGTGAGTTTCCAATATGGAACTGTGTTCCGTCGCTACCTAAGGTGAATAAGACTGTAGTGCGGCAGTGGGCCCAGGATGGTTGTGTGTCCCTGAAAGACGTATATGCTATGGGAAACTTCATTACTCCCCAGGAGATGCCTGGTCTCTTGCGGAGACAATCCTCATGCTGGCTGCAGTACGGGCGGCTTTGTAGAGCAGTCAAGGAAGCATAGGATGTATTTCCACTATTCGCACCTGATGAACCAGTGTTAGACTTTATTGTACGATCTGTTGCAGAAACGCGGGAATGGGCCTTTGACCAAGATACAGAGTGACTTGGAAAGAGATCTTAATTTAGATGTTACAAATGAAATCTGGGAGGATATGTGTCTACAATCTCGTAGAGTGTCCCTTAATACTAGATTTCGCTTAATACAAGGTGCTTCACCGGTATCACTACACTGCTTCCAGGCTACATTTGTTCTCCCAGGAGAATTCCGCACTCTACCGTAGATGTCACTCAGTTGATGCAAGGCATGTCCATATGATGTGGGGCTGCAGGATTTTTGGAATGGAATATGCAATGTTCTGTCAGATATGTTTATTTGTAGAACTGAGGCAACCTCATTGCAATGTTGATTTCACAGATTTCACAAGGTCCAACAAGGTTTTTACAGACTGGCCAGCGTCTGCATGCTGCTGGTGGTTCGTTGTATACTGCTAATGTAGTTAAAACCTACCAGTCCATCAGTTTCACAATGGATGCGTGCTGTGACGTGGGCTTCAGATCAGGAAGAGCAATGGTCTTTGCTACAGCCGGTGGGATGTAAACCGGTTGATATCTGGCTCCCCTTTCGATCTTTTTTACTGCGAACCTGAGGGGACGAGCTGAATCCAGGAACCACGACAGACTAACAATAGATTCTCCCTAAGGATATTGGAGAACTACTTAAGACACTGTTCAGGCTCTCGACTGAGTTTCATTTACCGTCGATCCTTCTCTGCCTCAAAATGTGACCAGTGTGTTGAATTGTTGTATTGGGTGATGCTGCCACATTTGCTTTCCATTGTGATGTCAAGCGCTTTAATAAAGGTTAAAAAAAAGAATACAAGTAGAGCAAAATCATTCTTGGTAAGTACTATAACATCATATAAACACATCCATAAAAACCAACTCAATACCTATGGTATATAAACCAAGGCATAACCTTACTTAGAAAAGCAAGAAGCAAGGCGCGGTGAGTCAAACCTAAGGTTATACATTCAGGATAGTGATATACTTTTCTTGGGGAATAAGACCAGGTTAGATTTACCTTTAGAATACAATCAGTATTTCAAGGGTAGTTGACCCCGTCAGTCATCAAGTGACATTCAGTTATGAAATCACATAATAAACCAACCCTGTTACAAGTATACTCCTTGCAACATTACCTTTTTCGAACTCAGTTCAGAGCTAGTAAATCAACTCACACTTTCTGGAGGGGCTTTAGGCTACTCAATGATAATTATGAAAACTCAATATCGGTTTTAGAATGCACTAAGCAATTCAAGGGAAGCCAAACCCAATTACACTTTAAGAAAGACACAATGTATTTCAAGGTATATAATTGATGGTTGAGTAAAAGCACTTTTGGACTAGCACGTTGAAGGTGCAGGAGGCAGCTTTCTTCAGCTATAGATTATTTATTTTAGAACTTGCCAGCCTGCTCCCCCTCTGCGCAGCACTGCGAGCACTGGGCTCTTGCTGGCAACGGGAGGCGGGGCCGCTGTGAATCACGTGCTGTGCTCACGTGACTGTTTTTTATACGACCTTCAAAACTGCACTGCAGCCACTCTCGCGGTGTAAGCCCTGGTGGCAGAAGGGCTGGTGCTGTTTGGCTGTTCGGCGTGGTCGGTTGCCGGATGCTACTATATAGTAAGCGCACTTAATCCATTGTGCCCTGTGTCCACCAACTGATCACGCTCCCGGCTTAACTGTTTGGCCAAGACTTTTTTTTTTCAAGCTGCTGTCTTCGTAATTTTCCAGAGACTGCGGAGTTGCAGACTAATTTCTATTCCTGCTAACTCTTTGATCTGGCTACATTTTCACCCTGGTCAAGGTGCTCTGTAGTAAACATATTATATTCGCAACTGATTTTTCAGTAACTGTTTGGTGTCACCATCATTGAAAGCCCTGCTTAAAAACAGTATTGCTGTTGCTATCTATATTAGAGTGCCTCCTATTTAACCCGCAAATGAGAAGCCGCTTGTATTCACTTAAGTCAGACATGCCTGAGTCAGTGCCCCACCATCTCCCCCCGCTAACCTGAAAAGAAAGCAAATGGGTAGTACCCCCGGCCTCGCTCTACTTACTGTTCACGAGTTATGAAACCCAACGGAGCCAATTCCAAGATAGTCTCCCGTGACAGTCAACAGATGTTATGGGCATTAGGCGCCAATTACAATGGTCAAAATATGTTACCCTCCTTAAACCATGCTCTTACTCATAACTCCATATTTATCACTTTGCCTGGTTCTTCGCTCCCTATCTCAGATCTTACAATGCTTAAAGGCAGTGAAATTCCACAGGCACCAATTTTAGAAATTAAAGTACCATTTGTTCCTCTGCCCCCTACCATCAGACCGGAATGTCTCCCCTGTGACAATTATTTAGCACCACTTCACCCAGTCACCTTGAATGATCCCACACATAGCATGGATGATCTTTCTAGTTCTACTAATGTACCCTTAATAATGCACTCAGCTTCTCAAACTGTTCCTTACACTTCACTACCAGTTGTGTCTTTTGAACCTCTTTCTGTATGTACGCCAGTTGGGGTCACATTGGATCAACCCGTAATCGAGCTCCACTCTAACTCGACATTTTCTGATGGCGCAGACGAGTCTGAATGCAATTATGACTTGCCGGAAGTTTCTCATATTTATTCTGATGGCAACCTAATGTCCGTCTCGTCATACACCGCCCCTACCCCGCGAAATGCACACTCTATCCCAATTCACTCCACTGTCCTATTCCCCCATTACCCTTGCCTGTTGAGCCCATCTCATCTTCTATATTGGTTGAAACTACTTTACATGCAATGAATCTCGCCATCTCTTCATTGTTCAAATTATATGAAACTTTAAATGAAAAACATTTGAAGCAAGATAAACAACTAACTAAACTAACACGATGGCAATCACAACTGCTCTTACAAATGCATAACACTAAAAAAAAAAAAAAAAAAAACAGTCCCTATATTGCCCCAAAAACAGTTTCTAACTAGTTTGGCTGCTGCGCTCTTGGTGCCAACTGAACTTCATTCCGTTCCGTTAGTAATTCAGGAGGTATCTCCACCAGCCCAGAATCCTGCTCCTGAGCGTTTACCTGTGACCATACCTATCACTAATGACATGAAAGTCTGTCCGCAGCCCCCAAAAGAGGTTTACACAATTTTTTTGGGATCTCATCCCTCTAACCGAAACACATTAATAAAATCAATTCCTGTAAAAATTGGGAAGAAACCCAAACATCTGACATGTCAACAGATCCCCCCTTCAATTGCCAAGTCTTTTCTAAAAGGTATTAAACTACCCACTAAAAAAACATTTCATTGGCAGCTAAAGCGGTCCAGAATAAATATGCAAAACTTGCAGCTGAAAGAAAATTAAAGGACACCGCTGCCGAGAAAATTCCTGCTTTTTGCATATGCATATGCTCCTCTTAAGGATATAGTTCCATTAATTGAGAAGAAATCGGTGCCCCTCTCCAACTTGCATATTCCGATTCCACCACCCTCCCAAAAAGTAAATAATTTGGCAGCTACTGAACTGGGTCTGAAACGTGCTGCCCTGCGAAAGGAGATTGACCTGTATTTGAACTCCAAAGTTACTAATCCTTCTTCACCAGATACCATTACCAACAACGTTATTGAAAAAAAACGTTGGTACTGATGTGCACGAAGTGCCGTCATCACTTAATCCGCCTTCAATTTCATCCATAAAACCAGCCTCCTTTATGCCTATCCCCAAAACTCTGATCGAGCCTAAGTCGCTAGATCATTGTATTCCCAATACTGCAATTCCCACTCTTGATCATATTATAACCTCAGCCATAGAGCAATATATGTCAAAACTTAAAACTAACCTCTGGTATTCTAGATGATCATTGTGTAGGTGGTCCAGTTAAACAACCGATGACTACCCTTGATCAGAAACAGACGCACATCTCTTTGCCTTTGCCTGAGCGGCTTCTACTACCGACTATGCCCCTTTCCAACAATGACAATAGGCAAATTGTCTTGAAGAAACCTGATCTACGAATTAATCTTCATTCCCTGATAATTAAATGTAGATCTTCACCGTTTCCTAGATATGATCTGAATCGGTCCAGTCTTTTGGCAATCTTTGGGGATATTTTTGTTCTTGAGGACATCAATACCTCCGAAATTGACCAAGTGGAATTTCGAAATGCCCATGACCTTTCCACTGCCCGAATCTGGCTACGCTCAAGAGTGGTCTTGAACACTTTATGGGCTGCCCGCTCCGAGTTGTGGGAATTGGGATTTGAACTTTTGAATGATAACCTAAGATCAATTCAAAAATCGATTGCACACACACCCTGCAGCTTCCTGTAGGTGACTCTACTAAACTAGTTTCTAATCCCAAAAATCCTATACCGACTCAGTCCCAGTGTAACTGTCGGTGTTTAACCTCACAATCTTAGTTTACCTGGCCTTCAACCACTTTTGTTACTAAGCTGGAAGACCAGAGGCTTCAAACATCTCTTCTCTCATGTCACTATCAAATTAAGAGACTATGATATCATTCTACTACAGGAAACATGGCTAACTCGCTCCCCCACATGGGATGGTTATCACATCATTCTAAATCCAGCAATTTATTCTGCCAAGGGCCGACCAATGCCGGGCCTGATGATCATGCTGAAAACATCTTTGTATGTTTCTTTTATATCATACGAAGCTCCAACTCTACTTTCAACTTGTCCAACTAACAATCGCAGAAACCAACTACTTCATAATTAACATATATTGGAATCCTGTGGCTATATCCACAGACTCATTAATGAAAACTCGAGTACTTGTGGGAAAAAATATATCAACACCCTACGCATAGCCTCATAATTTTAGCAGGGGATCTAAATTTACAGTGTTTGGATAAACCCAACTTGTCCTCTGATGAACGATTGTTACGTTGCAATACTTTTATCCATTCAAAAAAATATGAGATATGGTAAACTGTACTTTCCCCGAGGATTGTCCGCCCCATTCCACCTGGAAGAGAGGAAAATCTACGGCGATCATTGATTTTATCTATGTTAGTTAGCAGTTGGTTCCATCTCTAAAAGGTTTTCATGTTTCTGTTACTACTGACAGCGATCATAACATGTTCAGTCTTTATTGATTGTGCAGCACCAATGGGCTTAATTATACCCCAACCACAATGGCAGGTGTGACGCAGGTTAACTGTGGTCGGAATAGACTTCATTGGTCTGAATCAAGGTTATTGCATTTTACAGAGACCCTTAATACCATATGTATAGACTCTCGATATACCAATGAATGTCACTTTGATTATTCAAAACTAATGCACCAGTTTGCTACAGTATCTAAGCAACAAGACCTCAATCCACAGCCCATTGTTTTGATTTAGATATGCAGAATAGAAAAGCCCAATATCGAAGAGAAAGGAAACCAGCACTGTCCCTACCAGTTGACCTACGTTGGGCCTCCTTAAAATCCATCAAGACCCAATATAGGAACTGGCGAAGATCTTATCGATCTACACTATTTCAGCAAGATGGCGAGTCCATGCTAACCAAGGTCCTAGTGAAAAATTCTGCTGGATGCTGGGCCCTAATTATGGAAACATACAATAACTCTCAGTGCTTAATGCAGATCAATGATGTTGCGCCCTCTTTATGGCAAACTCACTTTTCTCGGTTATATGCTGCCCCTCTCTCTGATCTGAGACTAGCGCCTTTGAATCTGGAAGGCACATTCACTCTCCCTTTCACTGTTGAGGATATTCTTTATTATTTCCATAAAGCCAGCAGATCGAGAGCCCCGGGCCCGGACGAGCTTTCCAACTTTATGCTAAAGCAGTTTCCAGATCTATGGGCGATCTTATTTGAAATATTCTTGCACGTTTTACTTGTCCAAAAGATTCCTAGTTCTTGGTGCAGCTCCCTGATCGTACCCATTTACAAAAAGGGCAATAGGCATGATCCCATCAATTACAGACCTATCGCCCTTTTGGACGCTCGGGGGAACATTTTTGCCTCTTTAATTCTTCGAGATTTGCAACAGTGGATTGCCTCAACAAACATGCAGGATCGCTTTCAGACGTGATTTGTCACTGGTAAAGGCACGGTCATTAATATTGTTGCCCTTTCATCAATCAAGGCCCTTTGTTGTCAACGAAAGCAATCTCACTACATTGCTTTTGTTGACTTCAAAGAAGCGTTTGACTCCATTGACCGACACTTGATGCAGCACAAACTGTTGCTAATGGGTTGTCCTTTTTCAGTGGTTAAACTGATTTCCCTTCTACATGAAAATACCTCAATTCGCGTCCGTTTAACCCTTGATGGTCTACTGACACCTCCTCTTCTTACATTCCGAGGCTTAAAGCATGGATGTATTTTAGCGGCCACAATATTTAACCTGTTTATTTTAGATATGGGTGATAAATTCAAAAACATCAATTCTGACGCCCCCAAATTAGGCTTAGAGCAAATCCCTTGGATCCTCTATGCCGATCTTATTTTACTCTCAAAAACTCAGGCAGGTTTACAAAGAATGATCAGTGGCCTGGCCGTTTATGCACCTGAAAATGCAATGACCATCAACTTAACCAAAACACAAATTATTTGGTATGTCATAATTTTAAATCTTCCAAACATACTCAATTTAGTTGGACGATAGGTCATGATCGTGTATCTATTACTCCCTCATATAGATATTTGGGAGTTTTGATTAATTGTACTGAGAATGATACCTTATTTTTATCCGATACTGTGAAATTACAGGCCTGGATTTCCCAATCGAAGGCCATAATTTATAAGTTTGAAGTTTGGCAAATTTACATTTAATTATTTATTGTCTTTTTACTCTATAAAAGTTAAACCTATCATTACATATGGCTCCGAATCGGTTATAAAGCAATCTTGCACCTTTTGGGATCGTTTAGAGGGCAAGTACTGGCGTACAGTTTTAATTGACCTAATTGTGTATCTGTTGCACTACTTCGGTTTGAGTTGGGACTGCTATCACTATTTAGTGCTGTTGCCTGGAAACTGATTGCATTTTTGAGAAAATGTATATTATCATTGCAATATAAGGATATTTCGTGCATTCTGGGCCAATACTTACTATATTCAGAACATTATTATCCAAAAAACTGGCAAAATGCAACCCTAAACATTTTGACTGATGCCGACATTTCAATAGACACTCTCCTTAATAATCGAAATCAAGCCAAAATTAAATTGTATCGAAAAGATGTCATCGCCTAAAAGATTCGAACGCAGCCCAATTTGGACATAAGAGGTTTAGAATTACAGAAACATACCTCATCAAATATCCGTCTCCAAAATTTAGTGAAGATTATATGCGATTCCGCTTTAATCTTTGGCCCACTATAGATGTATCATGCAGGCGAAAATTACTGGATCTCAGTCAGAATGTCTGTAGGTTTTGTAAAATTCGTGACAATAGGCAAACCCTAAAACATATTATCGCACATTGTCCAGTACTGTACGCTCTACGTTGCAAATATTTTGCACATTGTTTTAACGATTGCACAAAAATTGATAGTGAAGAATTATGGCTGCAAATGTTTGGTGCAAGACGTATGGTGCCTAGATTAGGAATAATTGGTTTCTTAAATGAATTGGATATAAAGCTGAATTAGATTCTTTTAATTAATTTTAATATCAGATTGTATTTTACTGTTTTATAATTATATATATATATATATATATATATATATATATATATACATATACATATATATATAATGAAATGCTATTATGTATATTTTTTGTATTATCTTATCTACTTTTGCAATCTGAAAAATAAAACATTTTGTATCATTGAAAGGTTGTTTCTACAGCCAAACAAAAAGAAAATACAAAAAAATTGACCTATTGGCACATAACTATCCGCTAATAGCTAGTTATACCCAGTATACTTTTAAGAAGTGTATAACACTGTGTCTAAGGTAATTGAGAACGTTATGAAACTATTTTAGAATAGCACCAAAGCAATTCAGAGAAGCACAACCCAACGTAACAAGTTTAGAAGAGCAGCACCTATTCAAAGTAAGACCTATATACATTTTAAAGGAGACTCCAGCCACTTAAAGGTATGTATAAACCCTAAGACTGTTTTAGATCTGTATTTCAAAGACAGGCAAACCCTACTGATAAGCTTTTACACTCATTCAGTTAAGGAACGCATTACTTTTTAAAAGGGAGGGAAACATTAAAAGTTAGTAAAGCAACGTATACACTTTTTAGAGAAGCAGAATGCAACTCAACGGTAAGCATAAACTTAATGACACTTTGTAACTTCTTCTTTTACAGAGATACAGTTACCACATTAACTTCTTTAGCAAGTAAGTTTACACTTGTAAAGGCAGAATCCTTTTCTTATCCAGTCCTTCCCTAATCGATTGCACAAGTTCTTTTTTTAATTTTTATTTGATTTTTTTTTATTTTATTTGTTTTGTCTACACAGTAACCTTTACAAAATGTGAAAATCTCATGCTAAAAGATCATAAAATTACATTACATAAAATCCAATACATAAAATATACCAAAAGACATTATAAACAGATAGACCAACAAAAACACAAAAAAACAATATTGCATATCTGATAACATTTCTTTTCCTTCATTAATTTTCATATTACATATCTCCACACATTTAGCAGCCAAAATGTCTGCACAGCATTCCTCCCTGTATTTCACATTTAGTTTTTAAAAAACGTAGAACCGCCAATTGCAGTTTTACCCTAGAACCATGCAGTATGTCTATCCAGAGCACTTCCAAATCAACACTCTCTGGGTTGGGCACATAATTAATGAAATAATCAATGCGTGCTTGTCTTAATCCTACATATTGGGTCAACAGATGTTGCAAAGTTACTTCCCTAATGTTTAGATTACAAAATCGACATTCTACCGTGGAGGTAGACAAACATTGCTGTATACTCATAATTTGGCCAGTTGCCAGCACATTAAAGCGAAATCGCATTAATTTCTGTCTGTGCCCTTTGCTGGGGAATTTTATGAGGTAAGGTTCTGTTGTAGCCATTTTTTATTATTACCGACCACATGCACATATCATTTTTTGCTTTGAATTACATTGACCGTCAAATTCCAGTCTACGTGTTGCAAAAGAATCTTTACCTTAGTCGGATTGCTAATAAGCAACAATTCTTTTGAAACCCCTACTTCTGCCAAGATTTCCTGTACCTCCTTCTCCAAATCCTGCAATACCACAGAAGAGTCCTTGCCAGCAACCAAGCACTGACCCAGTATTCCATACAGGATGGAGTCCTTACCCACGAGCAATTTCCTAAAAAGCGATACTCTACACCACAGAATTATACTTGAGAGAGATTATAACCCACGTTCGTAGCATATTGCCGCAAGTGGGACACATTTTGGGAGGTACCAGATCAAGGACCTTAACATGCGTGCCTCATATTTTGGAAATTCACTCCTAAACCACGACGGGACCAGTTCCATCCCTTAGCAAAACTGAGCAATGGTCTTGCTACAGTACACTTTTAAACATGGTAACATCGAGAATTTCCCATACTTGTTGTCAATTTTGAGTAATTGGGAAATCAGTGGAGTTGTTTTTTTATCCAAATAATTGCACAAATGAACCTTGGTGACACTCTCAAAGATAGGTTAGCCAAGGTACCGGAAAGCATGGCATATTGAAAGTTTGGCCTGAACCAAGAACCACGCAAATTTAATTGCGCTCTTCTTATAGCTTAATCGCATGACAAAAGCTTTTGAGCGATTTATAGCTAATGCATTGTCCATTGTGTATTTCTTAAAGGAAGACGAGACTCGTTGCAGGCCTAAGGGAGTTAGATCAAACAGTAATACGTCATCCGCATAGGCGGTCCACACGATCTTAGTGCCCTCTACTTTTAGGGCGGCAAAGGATGCCTCTTCCAGATGCGGTCCAACATCTGACGGATACAAATTAAAGATAGTTGGCGCAAATATACACCCCTGTCTCAGACCATTACATGTACTGATTGTCTCTGAGAGAGTTCCCTCAGTATTGAGACGTATCCTAATCTTAGTTTCTACATGGAGATGGTATAGAATAGCTAAAAGCTGGCCAGGCATAGTTAAGGCATACAATTTACGCCACAACGTGGCTCGATCGACTAAGTCAAAAGCAGAGCAAAAATCTATTGACGTCAAGCATATTGGTTGGCTACCTCTTTGCCTGGTCTGGTGCTGCATGATGGACAATAAAAGCCCCCCTGCATCAGTTCCCACCACCTTCCTAAAGCCAAATTGCTGGGGTGCTAGTATTGCCTCTTCAACCATCCACATATGGATGTGTTCCAGGACCAGAGACGCGAAGATCTTAGAATCAGCATCAAGCAGGACGATGGGCCTGTAACTAGATGGTAAAGACCTATCGCCCTTTTTATAGATTGGTACAACAAATGACATATGCCAGGTAGTTGGAAAAACCTTTGATATAACAATATCCTTAAACAATAAGTACAAAGTTTTGGCCCACAAAATCATATTGCCCTTAAAAACAACATTGGCAAGCATATTTGGTCCTGGGGCGCGAGATGTCGAGCATATAGAGATTAACCTTTGTACATCCTGCAATGTGAAAGGGATGTTGCACTGACATGAGGAAATCTCGTCCGTGACCAGCCAATTTGAAGCCGAAGGACTATATAAGGAGCCGAAATGCCCTTCCCAAACAGCCGAGGAGATACATACTCCTTGTTCTCTTACTTGCATGCCTCCTCTTCTGTTTACCAGGGACCAAAAATGTTGCGAGTTAGTTTTGGATAGCGTCGCCAATATATTTTCTGAATCCTTCTGCACAATGTTTGCTTTCAGTGTGTGTACTTTGGATCTCTTTAGCATTTAGCTTTTCTGATAATTTCTCCCAAAAGAGGAGTGAACGGAGTTTCACTAAACTCTGAATCTCACGATTTCTCTCCCTTTTGAGTTGATGTAACGTAGGGTCAAAAACATGTTGAAGAGTAGTACCTACTTTCTTTCTTGGGTCTCCCAATCCCGTTCGGCCCTAGGATAACACCCTTGATATAACATTTAAATTCCCCATGAGTGTACACATTTTGTTTTTTTTCACAACCATTTCTATCAAAGTCATAAAAAAAGACCTTGTTCACTTTCTCAACATTATCCCTGTGCCAATTGATTCTATTCCCAGCACAGTTGGGCTGCATCATCAGTGGAAATACTTCAGTAGACGCAGGTGTGGTTTACACCTGAAGAGTCAATTTGAGGACACTGATCACTTTCCAATGATGGGATGATTTTGAAATCAAATAAAAAATTAAGTAAAACGTGCTAACAAAAATAGAATCTATGGTGGAGAATTCAGATCCATTAGTCCAGGTATAGTCAATCACATCCTTACTCAGAAAACCATTTACACAAGTTAAACCCCAGTTCTTCAGAAAAACATTCCACTGGTGACCCTGTACTTGCTTTCTAGATGAGCCAGGATTCTTAAAGCGTATACCCACTTCAGAATTAAAATCACCCATAACCATAACGTTCAGAGTTTGACATATTTGACACTACTGAATAATTACATCAACCATGTTGATAAATTCCTTTAGATCTAACTCAGGACTCCAATAAACATTAACTATCAGCAAGTGTCCGAGAGGAACAGGAGGAGCAAAGTGTAACAACATGGCGATGCAACCCTTATGAGGCGAAGAGTGCTTGAGGCACTTAGAGGACATTACCGCAATAAGCATGTCCCCCCCGCCCCCCCGAGGGGCTTCCCCTTGATTTTTTTACTGCTGTAACTTGATGCAGGCTATACCCCATCTAGCACCAGGGGAGAAACTGCCCAAGTTTCCTGAAGACAGAAAATACTAGCCTCCATAAGATAACTCATGATATCAGACTTCATCTTTATGCCTTTATTTCCCTGAGAATTCCAGGATATCACTGAGAATGACGGCAAGGTCTATAGATTCACATTCAGCGATTGGATCTTATCTAATGATTCACTCAGCGTTTGGGCCAGCCATTTTAGATCGGTTTCTTGGGTTTGATTTTGCATGGTTGCACCCTCTGCCCCCTCTAAGTAGGTGTGTGAGGTGGCGTCCACATGATAACTTCCCTCTACCTCAACTCCTCGGCTAATCAATTGATTGTTAAATGGTTCAAAATCAAAGCCAAAGCAATGAATAGAATCAATTTCCGAGGCGACTAGATCCATAATAGACTGGGAAAAAAATACCAGTGTAACACAGTCAAACCTCAGAGGATGGATAAAATCAATCAATTTAATGTCACCTGATGGGATCATGGAGAGCCTTGGGATTTCACTGAATAGGGTTAAGATTCTGTGACGATTGATTGAGATAGGGCCACCCTGCGAGAACATGGAATACAGAATGATAATAGGGTAGTCGGTGAAGGCGGGAGGTCTCCAGTCCATTCTATTAGACCACCTGTTTGTAACTTGTTTAATGGACTTATGTGGACTGTACTCCCCCCCCCCCCCCCAACCCCCTTATCGGGTATTCAGAGCTTGTTCTATTCTCCACTTCTTTGTACAAGTCATTACCAGATACCCGCACCTCAACCGAGTAAGCCTTACTATTTTCCCCCTCAGAAGAATGTGCAGCTTGTACTAGGTTCACCCATGCTTTAGGTGGTTGATCGTGCATATTTCTTTCAGAGCTATGTCTCATTTCCTGCTGCTCACACATCTGATTCTGCAGTGATTTGAGGGCTTCCTGGCAGGATTGAGTTACGGGGACATGGAGAGAAAGCGGAGTACTATCATCATCATCCCCCTGCCTCAAAGGGCCTTCCGAGCTCTGGGTCAGGTTGTTTGTATCTCGGCCCAGCCCTGTAGCGGTTGCTAACTCGAATTGATGTTTGCCTTTTGCGTCACAATCATGAATGGGTCCAGGTGCTTTATTGTCCCTAATCACTCCTTCTGTATTATCCTTTTTTCCAGTAGGTTGGTGCCTTACCTCCATCCAGTTATAGGTAGCTGGGAATGCTGCACCTGGCTTACTAGAATCTTCAAGCAGGTTCTTTAAGGCCTGTTTAACCAAGATTTTAATGTCCCCACTTGGGACCAGGACGGGTGCCAAAGACGGTGACGATTCCCCCACAGCAATCCTTCCCATCGTATTTCCTGATATAAGGGCTTCCCCTTCCATTGTTCCCACCCCTGTATTTGTAGAGAACCCCACTGCCCTTAGCACTCCCGTGGGTGCATCCCCAACCTTGACCTTCTCTTGCAAAGCAGGGGATTGATTTCTCGTTACATGTTTTGAAGGAGTGATTTTTAAAGCTGGTAAATTGCTCTTGATCTCCTCACTGCTAGATGAGCAGCTTTTAGTTTGTGGAGTAAAAAAAAGCTTAATGTCCTTCTTGTCGATCACAACCATTGTTTTTTTGTTACATTTTGTTTTCTTTATATCATTTTTTATAGTGGACGACACATCATTGCCAATTCTGGTGCCCTGCACGATTTTTCCCCCGGCTTGTTTCTCTTCCAGTATTTGTTCGTTTTTATTTAATGCCTTCTTTTTTATTTGTTTGTGAATCTGTGCATTTCCCTTATGGGTCATGGCGTCAATCAAAGTATCAGATGCTTCTCCATAATCGCCCTCTTCAGGTTCTAATAAACTTGGAGGGCACTGAACTTGATTGGCAGGCCTTACCCGATTAGCTTTTTTTGGAGTCCCCAATTCTTTCAATTCTAGGGCTTTTTTGCTTTCCTCGTCGAGCTGAGACAAATCAATGCCACCTTCAACAGAAAGTCGACATATATCTTTCAGATTGGCATTGGAAATTTTTAGTGCAGGTAGGTTCTTACTTTTTTATTTTTCTGGGATTTTTAACTGAACTATGTGCCTTAGCCGCCTTGCACCTGACAACCCTGGCTCTAATTTTTTTCTCCCTTCGAGAAGGATGTGCGTTTTAGTCAATTGGACGTTTTGTAGAGGAATCCATATCTCTGGCTCCCCCATCCTCACGGATATCCTCGTTCCTCTAGTGCCCTTAATAGTGCAGATGGGATTCGGGAGCAGTCTGCGGGACCTCAGAGGCATTTTCACTGATTGTCAGCTTCTCCTCCAATCTTGCAAAATTTGTGTGGATTAGTTCAATATTCTCCCTTAAACTTGTAATCTGTGCACCATTGGAGATCACCAAAGCTTTAGGTTCAGCCAGACAACTCAGAGCGGCGGACAGCGAGTCCTTGTTCCCTTGTGTAAGGACCTCTGCATAGGATTTGGGGCACACCCCAGTCTCACATTCTGTTTGCACTGTCTATCATGGCAGAATATGCGCGTTTGAACTTTGTCATGTCCCCCCATCTGTGCACATCTCTCCATTGCCAGAAGGTAGCCCTCTACTTTGCAGGTCTTGTCTGTATTAACCAGTAATATGGACGAGTTCCTGGATATCTAAATGGGTCAGTTCGTGACCCTTATCCAGAAGATTCAGAATCCTAGTTAATACTGGAAACGTGGCAAATGTCGAGGCTGTATCCTCAGGATTGATTCCATCAAATAACGGACCTGCGAGGGGATCGATAGTTCCAAAGGACTGATCAATATCGAGGACGTATGGGAAGCCAGGCTGGAAGATTTTATCTGATTAGCCGCCAGGCTGCCCTGCCCCACATAATCCCTATTGAGTGGCTCCTTTTCCTTAACCCCAAAATTGATGTCAAACATTTTTTTTACCAGACATGGAAATAGGCAGGGGGGGAAAAAGCAGCCTCCTCGGTAGGTTCATGCAAATGGACATTATCAAAGCCCCAGCTCTGGGCCTAATGGGTGTAGATGGCCCTTTCGACAGCCTGACCCTTCTGTTAAGTTCTGCCCTGACCACCAGAGCCAGCAGGGATGTGTCGGCCCCCATTTTAGATTTCGCTCCCTCTTCTATTTGCCCCACTGAGTATCTACCCGAATTTTCCTGTATACTTAACATGCTCTTCTGGGTGGGTAAGGCCGTTAGGCCTGTATTTAAATGCTTGTCCCCCACAGTCTCTTCCACCTTAGATGAAGAGACTTCACCCGTGCAGTTTGCCATACGATTTACAAGAGGTAATTGTTCATTTGAATCACTATAACCATTTAGAGCATTTTTTGTAGAAGGATCAAACTGCTGGCTTCCCACCAACAGGTTATCCATATTAAACTCAAAAACAGGTTTTGCCAAGGAGTACGTTTTTTTAGTTACTTGAATAGGTCTAGCCAACTTTCCATTGCGAAGTGTACCAACCATGCTCCAGTAAGCAGACAATAAAACGGTATCTGCTCAGTCGAGAGCAATGGCGGCACAATCCTCAAGGAACGTGAGACCTTACCGCATGGGGCAATTTTTATAGCCACACACAGGGTCAGATACCCTCTTACACTCCGTTCAATATAGGGAAAAAGCACTGTTATTTTCTGCCCTCAGAAGGAAATCACCCTCCAATGCCTATTGTATACATGGACTACCCGCCAAAATTCCTGTAGACATCTAAGGAATGAAGATCAAGGAGCAGATGCGCCCCATTCTTAACAGAATATATAACACTGCTCACATTACCATCTGTTCAGAACGGTTCAGTACTCACCCATGAATAACTTCTCAAAAGTGGGCATAACCCCCTTGACTACCCACGACTTAGGGTCAGGGAGTGCCCTATAGCAGTAGTACCCCAGCAGTTTCCCACATGTAAGAGAACCCAGCAACCCGCGCCTTGCACAGTAAACAGTACTTGAGTGTATTTCTGGGTGCGCTCTTCAAAGGGATTATATCCGCTTGAGAAGGTGGCGTAAACGTCCAGGGGGCGGAACCCAGACAGCAGTGACAGACCTAAGATACAGAAAAACCAGTATCAGGACCTGAAAAAATATGGGGTATGCCTCTAAGTGGGTCACAAACATGCACAAATTAAATTATCACAAATGTGCATACAGTAGCAAACAGTCACCTTTTCTATTTTGATTAGTCCAGGCAGCAGGGTGCAACCGCAAATGACGTCCTCCAGGCGGACTTCACTCGGTTAGCATTGAAGAAATCCCCGAACTTCACAGGAGCGCCAGCTGCGTACAACACGCCGCCCCAGTAAACAGTACCTGAGTGTACCTCTGAGCACAAGTTCTCTCAGAGGCAGAAGAGGCACCTTATTGGTCTAGGTGCCAGCTCTAGGCAGGCTTTTATAGGGTTCATTTGCAGGAAAGTCAAGGTTCCATAAGAGATTGTCTTAAACAAATAAGTATTCACTTTTAGAGTTAAAGTGTTCAGGGACTTCACAGAAGGCTCCCTATACGTGTTCCAGCATTATGCCTGGGCAACCACACGAATCACCCACTCATCCTCACAAGATGCACCCCAGGTTTAAGGTATGTAATACCCAAGCCCACATAGTACCTTAGGAGAAAAGAAGAGCTTCTGGTGGATGCTTTCAGTATGCAGCAGCACAGGACCCGGTCCCTGGATTCTTGGTCTGGAAACAAAAGAACTGGACACTGGATGGGAACTTGCAGCAGCAGTCGCCAGAGAAGGCTTCCAGCAAAGGACCCTTCATGGATTATTGTGGATTTGGTGCCTTTTTACGGCAACCAGATGTAGAACGAACATCGCTGGTCGGATTCTCTTCACTCTCTCGGCCCTGCACTCTGGTGAGGGGACTTCAGGATTTCGAATTGTGTGTCTGGAGATCCAACATGAGTCCATGAAAGTTTCAGACGGATTCGGAAGACCAAACACCACACTCAGTCTCCAGGTCCCAGGTTATTGGCAGCTTGCAGCCCAGGAAGGTCGCAGCACATCGCAGGATGCTCAAAATGCAGGTCTTCTTGAGACTAGTCGATGTCACCAGCCTCTGGGTAGAAGCAGTCACATTCGGGACCCCCAGGCCGATTGGAAGGAAGGGTTGCATCAGGCTCCGGTTACACAGCAGGCTCTCAGGTCGATAGGAAAACGCTACACATGCCTTTTTTTCATCTTCCTCTTCCTCTTCGGTTTCAGCTCCAGTGGTCGACTTGACAGAAGCTTCCAGGTTTGTGGCATTTATCAGGAACTACTGTACAACTTCTGCAGTCTCTCCCTGCAGTTTACAGAAAGGCGCCGTCTGGCTGTCCAATCAGGACAGCCAGCCCCCCATTGAGGCTGGGTTTCTTTCAGGCAAGGTGAAAGACAAAGGGCTGCAGAGTTTTGGACTCCTCCCTCGCTTGCTACCTTCTCAGACACTCCACCTGGGTGTGGAATACAAAGGATTCCTGCTGAAGACAAAACTTACACTGATGGCATTCCCAGCGAGAATGGCAGGGGAAGACCTCAGAAAGAACAAGCAAATGAGAAATGTCAAAGAAAGAAGGAGCCCACCATTCTTACAGAATGATGGCCCTGCTGTTAATTAAAGAGGCGGATTTAACAGCCTGCAAGTAATAAGACTAAAAAGTCACCAAGGTAAAACCACTGCCACCAGCCATTGAAGTAAACTTGCAGTTGTAATAACATTTTTACACGGTAAGTAAGAAAGGGAATATATTGCATCACCTAGCATTCCACTTAAGGTGGGGTGTTCTGGCTCACTTAAGTCAATGTAAAGGGAAGGTGAATCCCACTTGGGAACAGTAGTATATCCAAGAAATAATAAGAATTTAAAAGGAAGCCACTGCATTTAAAATGCTGTGTGCTGCCATAGTACATTACAATCAGTCCAAAGTTACATGAAACTATAACTCCAATCACCCACTATGGAGACAAATAGGTCTCCCATAAAAAGAGTAAAAGACTAGGTGACAGGGAAAAAGATTCCCACTCACCCAGGGACAAAGTAAAATAATTACCAAGTCCAAGCAATATGTTCTGGGGTTGACACAGGTCAGGAAGATTTATCAAAAATTGGAAAATCTTACATAACACTTCTTACTTCTTGGCTCCTGAGCCAAACTGCTCTACCTCAACGGTCTCAGCCTTTCCGTCTCTCGATCCACACTGAGAGGCGCAGCTCGCACCTGCCAGCAGCACACCTCGACACTCTGCTCTTTAAATTCCCCATTCACAGGGGTGTGTGCGCGTGCGTGCGTGCACATAACTTTGGAAAACTTTCTTAATGGTTTGGTTAAGCCAGTCCTGGATGTGGTAGGTGGAACTGGAGAACGCGTCTTCATAAGTTTCACAAGGCGGATCAGAGTTTAAAAAAAATGTAAACTGTTATTTTCTAATTCCACATTACAGTAACTCCCATCTTTAACACCCCACCCCACCACAGACCAGCCCTCCATAGCACCGGGCCCCGCAGGATCCAAATCTTTAGTATCAATTGTCATGCAAGTTCTGAGGGGTCCCCAATAATCCAGTTGTCTACAGTGGCTTGACAAGGATGTTACATATTGCATTTCCCTTTTCTCACACATTTATACAGCACAGCTATTCTCTAAAGCACAGTGCCCTGCACCTCCCCCAGGCCTTAGCAATTAAAGATCTAGTCACCACTGATGCCATTCCCATTACCTTACGCTCAGTTTTGTGTCCACTCTCAATCTGAGCCAACAACCACAGTTCTGGAGAGTGTTGCCATTGAGAACCCAGCATCCGAGACATTGCCACTTCTATTGTAGACCAAAACGCCAGAATTTGTGGGCAGTCCCATACCATATGGAAAAGGTCAGCCGGGTCATACTTGTATCTTATACACTGAAAGTTTCCTGGTAGATGGTGGAGCAGTAACATATTCAAGTACAGGGGATGTAGCAGTTGCGTTCGGGTAGTTTGGCCACTTGGACCTGAATATCTCCCTCAGTCGAAAATACAACACCATTGTCCCCGCTGTCCATTCCGCCCTGCCCTTCAGAGCCTCCCATGAGAGTTCCTGTATAATATCCCTCAGCGTGTGGACACTGAGTCTTTCAAAATGAAGCCGAAATATGTTTTCATCAGTAATCAGAACCACAAGGCGGATAAGAGTTGTAAGGTTGGCCTATGGGTCTCGGGAAAGGGCTTTCACTGCCATTCATAGGAGAATGACAAGATGTATGACAATATATGGTATCAATTATGAGAGGGTTATCCTCAAGGAGAAATCGGGGAACATCATGTCTCATCCCATGAAGCCATGACATCTCCCTGCAGGTTGTCTCCCTCCATGTGATTCTCCCTCATACAGCGGCCCTCAGGGTCAGGATCAGGTAGCGGCTGCCATCTCCTGGCCACATGGGAGGAGGTCACCGCTGGGAAAACAGTGATAACTCCTTCGTATTCATCACAGTACCCTTACACATAGATCAAGGATACTGCTACAGGTACACCCATGTCAATGTCCCCTTTTCAATTCTGAAAAAACAATATGTAATACCCTGCACCATACACTAGATGGTGGCCTAGGCAAAGGATGTGAATCTAAGCAGATTCCACTCCAGAAATAACTATTTTACTGTGAAAGCTGAATTATTGTTTCTTCCTCTGTGTGAACTAATTCTCTCCGCCACCCACGCTCACTGACTCCTAAGATTAAGCCTCAACTGCTATCCCACGTTACCTTGATTCCCTGACCACCATAACTAGGGTGACCTCCTAAATTCTTCCCTGCATGGTTGATTTTAGAAATCCATTTTAACAGTTACCTTGGGAATAAGATGTTTGACAGTTTAGAGAGTGTGAGCCAAGGCCAAAAGGCAGAGAAGGAACAAGTTACTTACCTGCAACTGTTGTTCTCCAGCATGGGTCTGGCATGGATTCACATGCTCATGAATATTCCCCATCGTCAGGCTGGGAATCCTCGGTAACGAAAAAAATCAGTTTCAGTTTCGTTTCTGAACTGTCTTTCTCCTAATAATCAATCACTGGTCTCTGGGTCATACTGCCCCCAGGCAATGACTGCCCTCTACCTAAGCCCCTCCTCTGGCAGCCATCTTCAGATTTGGTAGCACGTAAAGTGGCAGTAGGACCAAGAGAAGAGCTGCAGAGGGGTAGGCAGGTGGGTTTGCATGTGAATCCATGCCAGACCCATGCTGGAGAACAACAGTTACAGGTAAGTAACTTGTTCCTTCTCCAGCATGGGGTCTGGCATGGATTCACATGCTCATGAATACAAGAATACATAGCAGTACACACATGCACAACCACGGGAGGAGGCAAGGCTCAACATTAAGCATCTCTTACCTCGTCACCAGGCTCACCTTCAGGCGAACAGGTTGTGCTGCATTGCCTGGCCGTCTCTGGACGCCTCCCTGGAATCCCGGTCGACGCAGTAGAATCTCCTGAAGGTGTGCGTCGACCTCCACGTAGCAGCCCTGCAGATGTCCAGCAGGGGCACACCAGACAGGAACGCCGTGGTAGCAGCGATCGCTCTGGTCGAATGGGCTCTCGGACGGCCGGGTAAGGGTCGGTTTGCCAACCGGTGACAGTGCATAATGCAGCCGGAGAGCCATCTGGAAATGGAAGCCTTTGAGAGGGCATTCCCTTGATTCACAGGTCCAAAGTTCACAAACAGCTGTGATGTCTTCCACAGGCTCTTTGTGCGGTCCACGTAGAACTTCAGTGCTCTAGCCACCTCTAGCGAGTGCAAAGTCCTCTCGGCCAGCGACAAAGGCGACAGGAAGAAAACAGGTAACACCAAGGGCTTGTTGAGATGGAAGTCCGACGGCACCTTGAGCATGAAGGAGGGGTGCGTCCTCAGCACCACACTCATCTCGTGGAATGTCAGGTATGGAGGTTTACAGGAAAGGGCCTGGATCTCTCCCACTCGTCGTGCGGAGGTGATGGCCACAAGAAACGCTGTCTTCCATGACAGGAACTTCAATGGTGCCGAATGCAGCGGCTCGAATGGCGGCCCCATGAGCCTGGTCAGCACCACGTTGAGTTCCCACGCCGGGGCCTTCACTGGCGGGAACGATCATAACAGTCCTTTCATGAACTCCTTCACCAAGCGATGGGACCACAGAGATAATCACCCCAGAGTTCTGGTGTAGCGGGAGATAGCCGCCAGATGGATCTTGGAGGCATAAGCAAGCCACGCCCTTGGCCAGCGATATCAAGTACGGCATCACTTGAGGGGCCGTAATCCACAGAGGGTTAATCTTCTGTGCGCGGCACCAGACAGAGAGCCTCTGCCATTTGTGTCCAGAGAGTCGAGGACGCCCTGGCCTTTGCAAGCACCTCCTTGCAGTCCGCTGGGATATCGTATCCTCCGAACTCTAGTGCTGCAGGTTCAGCGATCCCGGGTCGTGGTGGAGGATGGCGCCTCCTTCTCTGGTGAGAAGATCCGTGTACGTCGGCAGTTTGACTGGGGGGGACGCTGACATGTCCAGAAGGTCCGTGTACCAAATCTGCCGCGGCCACGCCGGTGCGACGAGGATCATCCTACACCGGGACCGTCTGAGTTGACTGATGAGTCGCAGTAGCAACGGCAACGGTGGGAACGCATACAGGAACAGGCCGTCCCAGGGGAATGAGAAGGCATCGCCCATGCTCCCCGGCTGGGGAAACCTGCTGGAGAACCTCTGGCACTTGGTGTTCGTTGCCGTCCCGAATAGGTCGATCTGGGGATTGCCCCATCGTCGGAATAGGAGATCCACTTGATCCTGCCGCAGCTCCCAGTCAGGGCACGAGCGTAGCTCCCTGCTGAGTGAGTCAGCGATGGTGTTCTTTATTCCTGCCACATGGAAGGGTACCAGAAACATCGCTTGGGCGACGGCCCAGTGCCTCAGATTCTGCGCTTCCTTGGATAGGGCTGGGTATCTGGTGCCCCCCTGCTTCCGGATGTAGGAACATCGTGGTGGTGTTGTCGGTGAAGACCCTCACCACACCACCTTGCCCTTGAGGGATGGAAGGAACGACCTGAGGGCCCAGAACACAGCTCGGAGCTCCAGGACATTGATGTGTAATTGTAAAGACTGGTAGGGGGTTTCTGTACTTCTGCTCTATATATATGGTAGAGGAGAGGCACAGAAGACCCCAGCCAAGATTCTCTATTGTGGTAGCAATGGACGAGCAATCAAGGCCTAGCTTCTCAGGAGGTGATGCAGGCTGGTTCTTAAGTACAGTGTAGTCCCCGAACCCCCTCAAAGGAATGTCAACACACTGTATTACTGAAAACACAGTCTTTATATAATTAATATTCAAAGGTATGTACACGATCACAATAACGCACTTTGTACTCGGAAGTCAATAATGATAAATATATACAATTCTAAAGTGGTACCACCAATGTTATCAAATCTCATTAAAGTGCATCAACTGTACGGTTAAAATGTCACACAGATCAATAACGAGGAAAGCAGCAATAGAGTTAGGAAGGAACGCAAGATGGTTGACACAATTGGCAGAATGCTGGCCCCGTTACCTAGACACAGTTCTGTGTGGAGATCCCCCCCACCTGGGCAACCTGTAAATAAAGATATATAGCAGAAGCCCAGTCCATATATTGTTCAATAGTCTTACTTCCTCCTATTAAGGTTTTACCCCCCCAATGTACCTGGTGGAGTAGAGTTCTCTGAAGATGCGTCGACCGATCCTTCTTGAGTGCCTCCCTTTAAAGCAGGAGCCATGGATCGTCGAGAGGCGTCGAGGATCTTTGCGTTCGGTGTCGGGGAATCGACGGCCCTTCCTGAGTGCCCTCCCTTTAAGGCAGGAGTCACGGGTCGTTGAACGTCTGACGGTGAACAGGTTGAACTACGGCAGTGAAGTGGCAGCTTCGTTCCTAGCGGTGCTCGTCGACAACAGAGCATTGGCGTCCTGCAAGGGAGAGGCGTGCGGGGCACCTCGGTGACGATAGTTCTGGACCGCAAAGAGATGATGAAGAACTGTGGCCCAGCAAGGGCTTCGAGTCGTCGCCGTCTCTGTGGTCTTTAGGTGGCGGGAAACCCACCGGCGGATGCTCCTCGGCACGCCGACGGTCAGGCCTTCTCCAGCGGGATAAAGCGGGCGACTATGCAGACGAGAGCGTCCCATGATCAAATGAAGTTCTTAGGCAAACGGGAGCACGGCGGCTCTGGTCGGCGACAGCGGTCGTCGACAGTGGCAGACAACAGTCCGGGTGCTTCTCTTTGAGATTCCGCGGCAGTCCCCGTCTCGGCAGCCTGTCGAAGGTCTGTCTACCAGGGAGCTTTGGCAAAGATCAGCTGTGCACGATGGTCCCTCGTAGCTCGGGAAGAGGGTGTCTTACCCGGTCCTCTCTGGGTCAGTCCTTGGAGGCACAGCAGCTTTCAGATTGTGAAGGAGAGCAACAGCAATTCTTCTCGTCCAGCAGGGCTTCAAGGTCAAGCTTCAGTTACCCCAGTTACTCGTCGGAGTGGACTTCAGCTTCTGAACACGATTCCTAGCAGTGAGAGGTCCCCAGATATACTGTTGATCTCCATTCATTCCGCTGGGTCACACTCAAGCATCCAATCATGACTAAGGGCATTCATGCAGGCAGGCAGCCAATCAGGCACATGAGGTATTCAGGCCATTTACTTCTCTCCACACACTCACAACAAGTTGTGTGTATTGGGACAAGTACCGAGCCATTCAACACTCCAAACTGCATTCATACCGGTTTCGGGCAGGGCTGTCTCAGTCATTGTGTCAACCACCACATACTAGACATCCACAACTCAGAATGTATATTCGTCACACACTCTATTCACCCGGGTCCCACCCACAGGAGGTACCCACATCATACATCACTGGGAAGGCTCCAGCTAGTCTGGCCGGGCCTTCACAACAACACCATATATGGAACTTCCACCCAACAGCCAGTCAGGGGGAAGGGACAGAGTCAGGGGTTCCCAGGACTTTGAGAAAACAAGGTAATAGGTAATAGAAAGCAAGAGGCCACAGGGGCCATCTTGTTTTCCATCAGGAATCAACTGATCCCAATGGCAGGGCTGGGGTATCCCCAAAATGGAGGATACTCCGCGCGCCTGTCAAATTCAGCATGGAGATGCCACCTGCTCTGCGGGCCACCCACAGGTGCCCAAATACATACACTAGGGGCACAGGGTTGTACCCCCACCCATGGGTGCCATAAGGGTATCCCACAGGTCCGTTCACCAAACCAAAAGAGAGAGAGCTGCACCGCCAGGAGTCCCACATGAACTCCTGCGCAGAAAACACGACAGAACACACAATAAAAAGCAGTAAAGGACAAGGATACGGAGGCCCTGACCTTCCGATGCATTTCCAGCATCACAGTAATGACCTCTCCTCTGGGAGCCAAAGGCCTCTTGCGTGGAGATCTTTGGTGTGCGTTCCACATCCCTCCGGGGAGGTGTCCGTCGTCACTGTTTCCTGATGTGCCGGAGTCTGGAAGTCCATGCCCGCCGCTAGACTTTTGTCGACTCTGACCCCCAGGAACAGGGCGACTTGCGACGGTACCAAGTGGGATTTCGTGAAGTTGATCGAGAATCCCAGATCCATGAGCAGTTGGACGGTCTTCGCCTTGTGATCGACGGCGAGTTCCATTGACTTTGCTCGGATTAGCCAATCGTCCAGGTAGGGGTAGACGTGGATCCCCTGCAGGCGCAGCCGCGCCGCCACTGGTGCCAGGCACTTGAACACCCTGGACGCCGACTTCAATTCAAAGGGAAGGGCCTTGAACTGATAGTGCCGCCCCTGGATCACAAATTGTAGGAATTTGCGATGTCCCTTTAGAATGGGGTTGTGAAAGTAGGCGTCCTCCAAGTCCAGCGACGATAGGAAATCGCCTTCCTCCAGCTGTCCCAGCACGTTCTGGAGGGTGACCATCCGGAATTTCTGAGACTTGATGTACTTGTTTAGACGACGAAGGTCACGATGGGTCGCTAACTGCCTGTCTTCTTCCGGACGAGGAAGTACTGCGAGTACACTCTGGAGCCCTGGAGTCTTTTTGTGACGAGTTCTATGGCTCCCTTTCTTAGCATCGCTCGTACCTCCAGAAGTAGTTGTGGGACGTGGTTTTCCTTCCTGGCCACGGGTGGTATACAGGGGCACCTTCTCTGAAATTCCAGAGCGTGCCTGTGGGCCAGGGCATCTAGCACCCAACTGTCACTGGAGATGGACTCCCACACGCTGCCGATTTTCGCCAGCCGGCCTCCCACCGGGGTGCTCGGGTGGGGGCCCCCCCTCCTCCGACGCCATGGCCGGTTCAGTCCTGTTTCGTCGCGGCCTTGCCGCTTTGGCCTCCTTGGCGACGACGATGCGATCCTCCTGTCTTGCCGCGTCCTCTGTAGGCTTCCTGTGACGAGGAGTGGGCCGCTTGGCGGTACGACGAGGAACCACCGCTGAATCCTTTGGAGGCACCTTGCTTGCCTCCGGAGTTCTGAAAGGACGGCCATCGTTGATGAAGAACACCCAAGGCCCAAGCCATCTCGGCGTCTGCCTTGATGGCCTGCAGTGACTCGTCCACTGTCTTGCCGAACAGGTTGTTTCCGTCGAAGGGCATGTCCAGAACCATGGTCTGCACATCCTGGTGAAAGTCGGTGGCCCTAAG
Organism: Ambystoma mexicanum; assembly: GCF_040938575.1. NCBI lineage: Eukaryota > Metazoa > Chordata > Amphibia > Caudata > Ambystomatidae > Ambystoma > Ambystoma mexicanum. The sequence goes on along the minus strand of NC_090923.1, from coordinate 747,245,463 downwards.
CCAACCGTGCCGGCGAAGGTAAACGCTGTTGCCCATCTGATGAAAGCCGGTGTCGGCGATGTCCGTGGCCACCTCGCCTTCCTGTAGGATTTCCAGGGCCTCAGTCCTCTCGTCTGGGAGGAAGTCCAGCAGGGGAGCGATCTTGAACCACAGCTCCCTGTCGTAGCGTGCAACAATCGCGAGGGCGTTGGCCACTTTAATAGTCGTTGCCGCCGACGAGATGACCCGTCGTCCCATGGCATCCAGCTGCTTCCCCTTCGCCGTCCGGCGGGGATGTTGAAGTTGAAGCCGTCGCCCCCGCCGCTTTCTTCTTGGCCGCCGCAGAGACCACTGAATCCGGGGACGGCCGTGCCCTGAGGCACATAGGGGCGGAATCCAGGACCCGGTATTTCTTCTCGTACCGGTCTCTCTTAGCAGGAGCCATGGACGGGTTCTTCAGGAGCGCCAGCCCCTCGTCCCAGATGTCGTCCAGTAACGAGACTGCGAGGACAGTCTTCCTCTTGGCCTCCCGCTGTTGGTATAGGAAACCCTCCTTCTTCTGTTCTTTGGGGCAGAGCTGGAAGAGCTCAGATGCTCTGGCGATCATGGCGTGGAAGGAGCCAATTTCATCGGGGGGAGGGAGGGTGGGTTCCGAGCGGGTGGTGATGGGAGGTCCATTCCGTCGTCACCACCGTCGTCCGTCCCCGTCATCGCCGTCTCTGTTCCAGTCTCATCTCTCGGTGGAGGGGAAGGAGGTGAAGGCTGGAAAGGAGGAGGGGATGGATTCGCCTCGACTTGCTCGGTGGGCTTACCGACAGTCCAGGCTCTGCTGAATCGTCCGCTGGGGGCAAGGGCAACCTTGTCCTCATCTCTGTACACAAGGCCTGAATAGCCATCAAGATCGCTCCTGAGTTGTCTTGTGGCACAGGCACCGGTTGCGACGGGAGCGACGGTTGGGGAGTAGGATCCTCCGTCTCCTCCACGGCCTGCGGCTCCTCGTCGGCACCAACGTCGCTTTCTTCGCCCGCCTCATCAGGATCCCTCCCGTAGGAGCGGGCTCCTCAAACTTCTTGTCCAGGATCTTTGCGAGGCCAGCCAGCTCATCCTCAGATGTGGCATCTGTGTCCGTAATGTCTACCGTGCCACCCCACCCTCTTTCCCAGCCCAGGGTTTTACGGGGGTCTTATCGATAGGCTGAAAAGAGGATTCCCTCCGTGGTGGCAGAGAAACTCTAGGCCCGAAGGTAGTCTCCACTGGGTCGCCAGGGCCGCCACGACTCCCTCGATCGAGGCCTTAGCCGGGTGAATCAGGGCCTTCGCGACTTTGTGCGTGCCTGAGGCCTTCACCTTGGGGGGAGGGTCGCTGCCTCGCTCCCCCTTGGCAGCCGCCGTCAGGATCGACTGGGACTGACTTCTCCCGAAGCTTACCCGGGTTCTCTGACTTCCTTTTGCCCGAGCCAGAGCGTTGGCTCATGGTTGATGGCGTTGGTGACATCACGCCCTGCCTGGCAGCCAAAGAGCCCGACCCCTCCGCGCTCCCGGTGGCCGCAGGCTCGCGGTGCCTTGCATTCTGTTGGGACCCAGTCGCCGGAGCGCCCTCAAAGGTCTTGGAAGACCACGCGGACTACTTCTCATCTGCTGCTGGGCTCTTCCCCTCCAGCCAGTTGGTGAGTCGAGTAAGACGATCCTTCATTGTCCGTTCGGACATATTCTTACAAAACGCACAGTCCTTCTCCACGTGCGATTTGTCGTCATGAAGGCAGTAGAGGCACTGAGAGTGCTCATCTTCCTTGAAGACATTTTGTAATTCACATCCAGGGCAGCTCCAGAAAAGCTTGGATTCAGGCGTTGTGTTTCCTTTGTCCTGGGCCATGTCCACGCAGGGTAGGCCTCAAAGATCTTCCAGAATCCTCCAAGAAGCGAAACTCTATGAAAACCTGCCGTTGAGGGGCGTAGAAAATTCTGAAACGGGTCCCCGTTGATCAGAAGTAGAATCGGAGGAGTTTGAGGCTTGATTGACTGAAAAAATGAGAGTAAACTCTTAGAAAAAAAAAATCGCAAAACGTAGTAAAAGCTTGAGAGCTATAGCACGAGGACTCCCAACACTTGAACGTGTGGTAAAAATCTGAAGATGGTTGCCAGAGGAGGGGCTTAGGTAGAGAGCAGTCATTGGCTGGGGGCAGTATGACCCAGAGACCAGTGATTGGTTATTAGAAGAAAGACAGTTAGAAAATAAACTGAAACTGATTTTTTCTTTACAGAAGATTCCCAGCCTGATGACGTGGAATACTCATGAGCATGTGAATCCATGCCAGACCCCATGCTGGAGAAACATGGTTAGCTTTTTTTGAAGGAAGATCCGAAATCTGCTATCTTTTTGCTTGATAGGATGTGGAATAATATAGAAGATGGTTTGAAAACAAGAACCAAAAGATTTTAGAATATTGTAGAGATCTGTGTAAAACTAGGTTTGTACTTTAAGAGTGTATTGTGTAAACCAACTGATAATTAAAAAAAAGAGCAAAGATAGGAAGTTTTAGGAAAGATATGGCCACTTTACCTCTATAGTATCTATGGACCACCAATCTTTTTGCTTTGTTTTTTAAACTGTTCTGACATTTTGAAGGAAAGTTAAGCCTTCTGCTTCACTTCCCTTGCCTTTGTGCTCATTTGTTATGGGGAAACTGATCAGTCCTTCAGACCATCAGTACTGGGAAACTATGTTTCCCTTTTATCTTTTACATTTATGTTACTTTTTAACATTGCACACAGCATCTTACAATGCAGTGCAATGGCCATACATTTGGATAACCCTAGCTTGTTACACTCACTATTTTTGGTTACAATTTTTATGTGCCTGAAGATATGCTGGTGGCAGCAAATATATTTTTTTACAATGTTTGCGTCATTTCGAGTTTGCACATTCTCGTTTATCGCGTATGGCTACTAAATGTGGCTAGCATCCTAAAAAGGCGGCACCATGAGATTTTCGATTGTTCTTTGGCCATATTGTAGTTTGGCCTTCTTCCTGCCTTGCCAGGAAATCTCTTATAAGATCATGCACTTCCCCAGGAAGGCAGGTTTTTTCGCGGGACAGTGCTGCTTTTGTGTGTGGATCAGGAAGGGGGTGGACTGTCTAGTCCCATTCCACATTCATGGTGCCTGAGAGTCTAGATGTGGGGCAGGAGTGAAACCCATAGTTGCCCCTGATTCGACAACTACTGGCTGTTTGAATGGTGCCGATCCTTACAAATGGTGTGCTTGGACTTGCTTCCAGGCTGGATTTAGGTAAGAAGGACTTCTGCAACCATTTCCTCAGATCAGCATTGGAGCCAAGAATCCTTTGTAGAAAAGCAGCCGACTGAAGATACGAGGAAGACTTGATAAGAGCCCTTTCTGACTACCTGATCCGGTGCTTCAGGCCTTGGACAGTAGTGGGACCAACTAGTCTCAATGCCTTCTTGAGGATCCAGCCATTCAGAGTCTTCAGAAGTGTCCCTGGACCAGCCAGTCGGTTGACCAGCTCTCTCAAGGGATACCTCGCCAGAACCATTGCCGTACTGCGGTTTCACCCGGAACTTTGGTGGTCACCAGCTTGTAGTACAAGTCGCCTTCCACACCGAAGTCAGTGTTCCAGCCTCAAAGGACCCCATCCTAAAGAAGCTTCTTCAACCGTGACTGGAAGAAGGATGCCTGCCATCATCTGTGTGCGGTGGCCATCATTGGAACTCACCTTGTCTCGTCCTGTGTAGTGTTGTGAAGAGGCCTGCATCAGTGAATCTTGCATTTCTAATCGCATGCGGTTGCTTCTGGACCTGATTGGAAGACTCTTAGCACTTGCAGCTCCTGGACACCTCTTACTGGAACCAACAGCGGGAAATCCAAACTCTAGCGACACCCAGTCGGCCCATTAACTCATCTGGGAAAATCAGAGTGAAGGGGTAGGTAAACGTAAAGCATTTGTCTCCCCCTGTGCTCCATAGGATAACATTGGTAACCAGTCCCTTTGTATCCCCAACATTCCATTCCACTACCTTTTGGTCGTCGAACCTGGATAGTATCATCTGAAAGATAAGAACATAATTTACTTACCTAGTAGCCTTGTTGAATATCTTCTTTTGAACAATCATCAACACAAGTACAATTATAACATGCCTACATAGACTGCATTCCTGGGGGAAGAATTGTGGCTCCTGGGACGTTTGGGCACAAGGCCCATTTCTTCTTAGGGTTTTTGGACTGCTGAAGTTAGGGTAAAAGTTACTTGGGACTTGGTTCCATCATTACTGCATTAATTTAGTTACCTTTTAGTTTGAATACGCCATTTGAATGCATTTTAAGAAACTATGCTGAATGTATATGTAGCTGCTTTGCAAATGGCAGCCAGCAGAACATTTGTAATAAAGGCCAAAGTAGCGCTCCTGTACCCCTGGTAGAGTGAGCTCTTGGTGTGAAAGAAGAGTCTTGTTTGATAGTGAAATGCATACAGCTCTGCTACTGTCCATCTATCTGTAGATGGTGTTTTTTGAAAAGTGATCACCTTTCCTGCCAGGTTCTACAGAGACAAACAGTTGGTCTGTTATTCATAGCGGGTTTGTCTTGTTTACATAGTTAAGAACCGCCCTCCTAACATCTAGTGTATGAAGGTTTTTCTCACCTGAGCTTGAAGGGTTTTGAAAGAAAGCGGGTAGTTCAATGGACTGGTTGACATGGAACTTAGATATGAACTTAGTTGAAAACCTAGGGTGTGTTCTTCGTACCAACTGGTCTTTGTGGATAACAAAGGAATGGCCTTACACTGACAAAACTTGTAGTTCATCGATTCTTCTTATGGGGGTAACAGCCACCAGAAAAGCCATTTTATATGTTAGGTGTTTAAGGCTGGATTTGTGCATAGGCTCAAAGGGGGGGCCTATGAGCTTTTCCAGTACCACATTTAGATTCCACCCTGGAGGTGGGTTTGAAATGGGGGGGTAAAGCCTCTTAACTCCTCCCATGAATGCCTTAATGACAGGGACCTTCCACCAGGACACCTTGCTTTGAGACGTGGTATATGTGGAAAGAGCCGCTATGTGGACCTTGATGGAGTTGAATACTAGACCGGAGTCTAGTAAGTAGAGCATGTAATGAAGAATGTGTGATGGAGTAGATTCAATGGGGTTTACATTTTTTGACTGGCACCATATTACAAATCCTTTCCATTTGTTAAAATAACAGTGTCTGGCGTTTGGTTTACGTGCCTACCTGAGGATTTCCATACATCTTTGAGGTAGTTTTAAAGGGCCAACTCTATGACTTCAGGAGCCAAGGTACCAAGTTCAATGATTGAGGATGTGGGTGTAAGATTCTCCCCCCCGTGCTGGGTGAGCATGTTGAAGGGGCACAGGAGTTTGATTGGATCGCACATCGACAGTTTACGCAGATGCAGAAACCAAGGTTGTCTCGCCTACATAGGAGCAACCAGGATTAGCATCATTTGTTCCTGGTGCAGCTTGACGACTATTCTGCTCAGTAGCTGGGGTGGGGGTGGCGGGGAGGGGAAGCATAGGCAAATTTCCCTGACCAGCTCATCCACAGGGCGTTCCCCTTGGACCCAGGTTGGGGAAACCTTGATGCGTAGTCTGGGCATTCTGTGTTTTGACTTGTGGCGAATAAGTCTAAGGGTGGATAAACCCACAGGGGAAAAAATAATCTGAGATTTTTCTGCTGAGCTGCCACTTGTGCTCTTCGGGTAGAGGATCTCTGCTTAAGGAGTCTGCCGGAGAATTGAGTTCCGCTGGAACATGTTGCAACACTAGGAACATGTTTCGCTTGAGTGCCCACTTCCAATTTTTTTTATGCTAACCTGGACAGACTTGGTGAGTGTGTGCCTCCCTGCTTGCTTATGTAAAACATGGCAGTGGTGCTGTCTGTGAGGATCTCTACTGTTTGGTCTGACCTGACAGATTCACTTGAAAAGCGTGCAGGGCTTTGAGCACTGCTAGTAGCTCTAAGAGGTTTATGTGATTTTGGGGTGTGATCTGTGTGGTGAAGGTAATGGGCTAACCACCGGTGAGAGACGAGTCTGTTGTGGCAATCACTTGCACTGTAGGGTTGTGAAAAGATTTTCCTTTCAACAGATTTTCTTTTGTCCACCATATAAGCGCTTGAACTAGGGTTATCGAAACAACCACTAGATCGTCCCACTGACTGCTTGCCTGAGAGCACAGTTCGCTAACCATTCTTGCATTGGGCGCATGCGCAACCGTGCATGCGGAAGCAGGAAAATGCACAAGGCCATCATCCTGAGCAAGCGCACTGCTTTGCGTACGATTATTTGGTGACCGGCTTGCAGCAGTATGTTTTGCACTCTTTCGTTTGACGGAAAGAATAGACCCTCTTCTGTCTTTATGACAGCTCCTAAGAACTGTTTGATTTTGCTTGGAACAAGACTTATTTTTTTCTTGTTGATCGAGAATCCCAATTGAAACACAAGATAGGTTGTTCTTTGGGTATTTTGCTTGCAAATTTGGGGGGGATTCCCCCGTTATCAGCCAGTGGTCCAGATAAGGGTACACTGCCACTACCTTGGTGAATACTCTTTGAGCAGAGGGTATGCGGAAGGCTAGTACCTTGAATTGCTAGTGTCGGTTCGCTATTTTGAAGCGCAGTATGCATCTTCATGTCCACGGTTGCCATGTAGTCCCTGTTTTAGCAGTGGGATTACTTTTTGCAGCGTTGTCATGTGAAATTTTAGTGGCTTGACATAGGTGTTCACCAGGCACAGGGCGCAGGTCCAGTACAGGGCGCATTGTTAGGTCTTTTTTTGGCACGAGGAAGTACAAATACCCTTGTTTACCTGGTTTCCTGGAACAATTTCGATGGCGTCCTTTAGTCGCAGTGCTTTTTAACAGGATGCGTTGTTCTTTCTGTGAAGTTTGTCTTTGTCTTGGCGGGGGGTTGACTGGCGATTGTATTAGCTCTATGCAATAGCCCCCCGCGATGGTGGAATGTACCCACTTGTCTGACGTGATCCCCTCCCATGCGTGGGCAAAGTGAGAAATACGCCCTCCTACTGGAGAGGCATGGGAGGCGACCTGTAGCGGTTGGTCATTGCTTAGGAGTGGTGGACCCCCCTCTTGAGGAGAAGGATTTGCCTCCATTTCTGGACCTTCTTTGGCCCCTCTGAAAATTCAGTTGGGAGGACAGTCCCTCTGAAGAACCCCAGGATGAACTCTGGCCCTCCTGGTTTGTAATTGAAGGACTGCTGGGAGTTCTGTCCTCTAAACCGGCGTGTATTTGAACCTCCTCTCTACTCAAAAGGTTTGTTAGTGAGTTGTCCCAAGGATTTGAGGGTGTCGTATTCCTCCTTCGCACTTTCTTAGTGTGTCCTCAACTGCTTTTCCGTTGGGCTCGACGGGCATGTTTAAAAGGATAGCCTGGGTAAGCGGGTTCCTGCTCTCTTTCTTGTAGTGGTGACTACTTGAGAGTACAATGGGTCAGATGGGGCTGGCATGAAAAACATTTAAATGCGTAGGTTGACTGCCTTTGTCAGACTGGGGATAAGTAGAGAGGGCTGAATACACCCCTGGACAGATTGAAGCAGTGGGATGAACTGTGCTGCAGATCTCTTATCCCCAAGGATGTCCTCTACAAAGTCCTTATCGACTTGAGCTTCCAGGGTATCTATCTTAAAGTGTTCTGCTCCCTTTACGAGCAGGTCATTATACTGCAGCTGGTTGTCCACCAGGGAGTCAGCCACTGGTTGGTCGGTATGGTCTGGGGATTGGATGATGAATACCTCATCGTCGTCATAATATTGGTCTAAGTCCCTTGTGTCGCCTTTTTCTTCTGGGTCTGTAAATAAGGCAGGGTCTTGTGAGCCTTGAGTGTCGTCATAATAGGTGTCCTGAGCCACGTCCTGATATGACGAGGCATTAGTTCAAAGCATCCAGGAGGCGTCGGCCCGTTTGCCAGCTGCTTTGCAGTGAGGGGGTGTCATGATGCCTACCCCCGGAGCACCAGGCCAGGCCCAGCACCCCCGGGAGCAGGCATCACGCCCCCGGGTAAAAGCCCAGCGGCCCTTTATAGGGGCTCTTTGGACTCTGTCCTGGCGCCGTTGGCGCCAGGCTCATGTTGGACATCAGTCCTGGCGCCATAGGCGCCAGGCTCATAAGGGGAAGTGTTTGGTGCACTTACCTGAAGCAGACCATGCTCCACACTCACCTGATGCAGACCATGCTGCATGAAGAACCAAGCCAAATGAGGCTTAGGAGGGACTATTTTTCTGAAGGAACCATTTTGTTACTTGGGTGGGGCTGTGGAAGAATACTCACCTGGAACTTCTTCCAAAGCTATTTAAGCCACGCCCGGACAGCCACACATGCTTCGCGTTGTTCTGCATCCCAGCAGCTGACCGCTCACCGTGTCTGCTCCTGCACCTGGACTCCAGCCACGCACGCCTCGAACCTGGAACACCTGTAAGGGAATAAGAGAAGAGAAAGGTGAAAACCAAGAACTTATTCAACCTTCTTACCTGCATCTGGAATCTTCACGCCAGCATTCCTGAAGGAAGACTTCCATTTAAAAGCACCGCGTTGCTCGCTGCAGCGCCGCGCTTCACTCACCTGTTCCCGAGACGCCGCCCGGCTCCATCGCGGCTCTCAGCACCGGTCGCCACATCTCTGCACCTAGGGGAGAGAAGAAGAGACAAAAGGTGAGCAAGGGAACACAAGAGGAACCCGAATTTTCAGCCATATTACTTACCGGCTTTTCTTGGTGAACCATTCCACATCTCGGGTCGGCGCCGCATCTTTGGCAGGTACCGCACCCCAGCCCCTATGGGGAAAGGACAAAAGACATTACTGGGGAATTATAAAGACATTTAGAGGGGTCGCCCCCATCACCAACTAACCTGATTTACCACCGGCAGTTTAACCCCTCAACGCATCGCCTTTGTTCTGCACCTGAAATAAAGGACAGAAAAAACAACATAAAAGGAGGCTCACACTTGAACTTTTGCATCTTCATACTTACGGCGTATCGCTCAGAAAAGTCAAGTGGATGTGCCAGTGCCATTCTGAAAACCAATGAAGTAACTGGACGAACGCGCGCCCCTGCACCAGAAGCAGGATGGAGAGTTCATCCTTCCAAACCATAAGGTGAGCTTAAACCGGGGTTTAGGAGGAAGTCGGAGAAGAACGAAGGAGGAAAGGGGGGAGCAAGCACACTATTCAGCAGACAGTTAATCCCCTTTCTCATCTGCAGAAGGATATTCCTACGGGCCAGACAAGCAAGATTTGGGGGTCCTGTTCAATCGGTGGTCCGAATTCTGCGCATCATGCTTGAAGAGGCCACAGCAACCCAGACCAGACCAGCGCCTCTGTGGGAGCCAGGTGAGCGTTACAGGGGGGCCCTGAAGGTTGGGGAGTTGATCTGGGTGTTGATCAAAAAATTTACAAAACTGGACATTCTCCTCATGACCCTATCAAACTGTTCTGGTGTCCATTGGGAGGAGCTTGGCAGACTGAGGGAGCAGGAGTAGGAAGGGGTTCTGGAGCAGGGGGTTGTTTGTGATGCATTGTTATGTTACGTTATGTTAACAAAGCTTATAGAGTGCACTGTAGCCCGGAGGTATCATGGCGCTGGAATATCGGAGAGCAAGCGATACCCTAAACCTAAAAAGGAAGGGTCTTCAGGGATCGCCTAAATTGCAGATTGTTGCTAGGTGGGAGCGGCAAGGTGTTCCAAAACTGCGCAGTCGCCACAGAGAAGGCCCGACCACCCACTCTGGTGCGGCTGAAAGAGGGCACACAGAGAAAGCCGACAGACCCAGAACAGAGCTCCAGGCTAGGGATGTAGCAGATTAATTTATCACAGAGGTATTCAGTCCCGCGATCGCGGAGGGTGCGGTGAACCAAGCAGAGTGATTTGATTTTAATTTGTTGGGCCAAATTGCCCCTGAAAGTGTCCTCAGGAGTAGAATAATCCCTACTCCTAGAACCTTGTGATTTTGAGGCTTGCAGCATCGAGGATTTTGAGCTTTTCGATGTTCTGGCTTTCAGTAGGGTGTCAGGGACATGTTTCTTTATTAACTCACTCATTTTTTTGCTTTTTGCAGGGGCCGTCAACGCATCTTTCAACGCACGGTCGCCGCAACCAGAGGACTTTCTAGATGTGGACGCGGTGTCGGTCTTCAGCATCTGTTTCGTACCTGTCATGTGGTGATCGCGACCACGATGGCCCAGAGGACAGTGAATGTTCGGACCTTCCCTTCAACACTTCGTGTGGTCCATCGGTCGACGACGTGGTCGACCGTCGGCCATGGGGGATGTGCTTGGTGTGACGTGTAACAGAGGTGCTTGAGCCGTCGGGTGTCGTCTCTGTAGCAGAACCACCGGCCTGCCTGTTGGAGTCGGTGTCTCGCACGCGGGAATCCATTTGATCCTGATCGCCCTAGGCGTCAATTAGGATGCCGACGCTGCCATCGCTGGAGGCTCCCTCGATGTCCATAGCAGCCTCGGCCTGCATGGCGTGGTGGGCCCAGCATTTAGTTTTTCGGTCTTTTAAAGTTTTTGGCCTAAACAGTTTGCAAAACTTGCATTGTTTTCAGCGTGGTAACTAGGGAGCCAAAGGTGACACACTTGGTGTGAATCCTTCCAGGTAAACTTCCTGTTACAGGAAGGACAGAATTTAAAAGGAGTATTTTCCGTTGTGTATAAAGATGGCAGCCTGGCGGAATACAAGGAAGTATAGGGGAATATGCATTCACTAAGTGAGATGGAATATGAACCTCCCCCACTCCCGCTACTGTACAGGGCTGAAGCCCGTTGAGGCCTAGCTAGGCCGCACACAAAGTTTGTCGAGACGGGAGTCTGTGTCGTCGGCGGATGATCTTTCCCTCGAAAGCCGCAGCCAGAGATCTTGCAGTGTACAGTCGTCGAAAGGAGAGAAAGAAAGTCCAACTTTAAACTTTTTCTAAATAATGGCGTCAGCCAAGAAGGAACTCTGAGATATGCGCCCGACTACGATGGCGGAAAAAACAATCTGAACGACGTCGATACGTGAAGGACCATGGGTACAGTGGACGTCACACTAGGGATAGTATTACTGGCACGCCCTGTCGACGTCCCTTTTTGAGTTTCGAAAACAAAAAATGTAATACTCAGTGGCTACCACTAGATGTCCAGCTATGCATAGCATGTGATCTATGCAGATCCACAAGCCTCAAATGTTTATTACGGAGTATTGTGCGATAATATATGGTAGTTTCCTTTTTTAGCATGTTTAAAGGCCTAGAATAAATATTAGCATTTGATCCATTCTTGTCTAAATTGAATTATTGTGTGCTTCACTGTGTGGACTAATTGTGGACCCCGGATCCACTCACTCTCCTGACAATAGCCCTGACTGTGCTCCAGAGTTACCTTGATTAGTTTTTGGCTAACAATTATAACTAGGGTGTCCACCAGGCTAGATTCTAGAAATCCATCTCGACACCAAGCTGCTGCATGGGAGAGAGGGATTTAAGTCTTGGTCTATACTATTCAGATGTGAGATTCTCCTACTCATATAACAGTACAGAAAAGAACCTCTGTAGAAATATACTAATAACACTATGCAAGTATTTTTTTCTGATTTAAGAAGGAGAATACCAAACCAAATCAAGAAACAAGCTAAAATGTTTAATGAACTGCACTGCTGTTTGCAAGGATTACATTAATTTCATTCATGAAAACTCCCTATTTTGGAATGAATGTATCTTATTGCTTGTACATCCAGTTCTCATTAATCTCTGGGTTCCAAACCATTTTGAATCATTTCAGATGTTTCAGTTTACACAAAGTCGTTGAGTACAGCTTCACCACGAAAGCTAGAACACTATAACAAACTTTGTCACAGATTTCATTGTTTATTGGATCACTGGCAGAGACCCATTACAGTCAAAGCACCGGCACTCTGGCCTCAGAGGCACAAGTGGATAGAAATAGAACAGATGGGATTACCTTCAGCCTGAACCACGCTGATAGGGAGCCTGGGTAGGAGCCCCCAAAGCAGATCCAAGTGTTCTCTGATGTCAGGTTGTACTTCTGGGTCACAAAGAGGTGAAAGGAGGCCAGGTCAGCTAAACTGGAAGGAGAAAAACAAATGTGGTTAGGGATGTGCACAAATAACAAATGCTGGCATTGTGAGGCGATGCTCGTGACCATCAATGTACACAAGGTGATCCACAGCAACATGCCCAACATGGCACACTACAAGGAACAGCCGACTGTCTTGATGCTAATGATACAAGTTGAATTCAAAGAGGCATGATGTCTAATATACAGGTTGTTTTACACGTATTTGTTTTTAGAGGTTTAAGGCATCAGGGCCAGCATACAACGCCCACTTTCAAAATCTTTCCCCCCTAAAATGTTTTGCTTGGTAAACCGGAGTGAAAGAGCCATGGAACGCAACATCCTTCTTGAAACCATCAAGCAGCTACAGCACCTGTACTGCTGATGCATGCCTTCCTATTACGTCTCAACTACTTACATTGACACATCTGTCGGAGGGAAGGCTCTATGAATGTGCGCTGCTAGGACTTCCATCAAAAGCTTAGAGAGGTCGTATGAGGTCATGATGAGAGTCAGTTGGGCAATAAACACACTTGGGGACTGGAGGTGGGTATCTGGCCTGTAACTGTATCCTAAAATATTCACACCAAGCAGAAAACCGGTCTGAAATGTGATTATTATTATTCAGCCCTCTAAAAAGGGCAGCACATGTAGATTACACACTCTATGCAGTATCATAATATTCTCCCCAGTAGTCCAAGTAAAGTCGGACGGGCAGTGGCCCTTGAGCATAAAACGATCTACCAGAGGGGCAGGGAAACCTTTTTTTTTCTTTCTAATGCATGCCCGATGTTCCCCCAGGCATATCCTAACTGGTCGGGTCGTCATGCCAACATATCTCAGATTAGAAAGACATGTGATGATCTAAATAACATTGCCGCTATTGCAATTGGTGAAGAACTTGTTTTCAAGGGTCTCTCCAGCCTGTATCTATGGATGTGCTCCTCTTGGTTAGTGGGCAGACACTGCATTGGCCACAGGGACCATGTCCTACTGGGCCTGGCTGGTTCCACAAGGTGTTGGTAACTTGTTATATTGGTTCTTTGTATGTATTGATCAAAGAATCCCAGAGATTCTGTCTCAGTTTAGTCGTAAATCCCAGGGGGCCGATCTTGGATGTGCCTACATTGAGCAATGCCCATAGCCTGGATACCTCCTTCTTACTTTGATTTATCAAAGGGGAAAAGCTAAAGACTGCTGTAATGCTGTCTGGTTTGCCAGACCTCAGTTTATGTTGTTCGAGGGTAATGTCTCTTGGAGTGTTTCTGGCACGTTTTCTTGCGTATTTGACTGTGCGTCTGGGGTACCCCCGACTCGTAAGTTACGATGCTAAATTAGTTGACTGCTGATCATAGTCGTTCAGTATAGTGCAGTTCCTTCTATATCTCAGAAATTGCCCAAAAGGGAGATTCTCTCTTAAGCGCCTGGTGTGGTAATTCTGCAAGAATATGAGAGAGTTCCTATCTGTGGGCTTAAGGAAGACTGATTTTTATTTTACCGTCTCTGGCACTCAGAATCAAGTCCAAAGAATTCACTTCGGAACGACTGTTCATATCTGTAAACGTAAGGAACATGTTCCTTGAGTTTATCCTTATCATGAAATCTGCGAGATCGGTGTCAGTACCCTCAAATATCATGAGAATATCATTGATGTATCATGCTCGTAGTTTGATTTTATTGGTGAACAGGTTATTGGTGTTGTAGATTGTCTTGATCTCAAATTCTGCCACGTATAAATTGGCCAGGCTAGGTGCAAATGTCATGCCCATTGCTGTACCAAAGAATAGTTAGAAATACACCTTTTCATAAATGAAGTAGTTTTGGGTCAATGCAATTTCTGCCAGTTGCATTATGAAGGTGACTGGGATCTCTTTGGGTAGTTGTCTCTCTCCGAGTATCTTTTCAGTGACCGTCAGGGCCATGGGTCAGGGTGCCTGGGATCGAATGGAAGGTCTTTTGTGAGACATAAAACTGCCGTGGGGTCTTTTAGATGAGACTTCATCATCCCCTCACCCTAGATAAGCGGCACACCACCGCAACCTAGGGTTTAGCCACCATAGGAAGGCATAGCGAGTATGGTTGGAGGGCAACATAGGTTTTACTCACTGACAAAAATGAATAATACTAATCACATTTCGGACAGATAGTTGGGAACACACTTTAATTAGGACCAAATCATAACTGATTGGAGCTCACAATTAAGTAGTTCCTTTGTCAAGTATTATATCTGTTTTGGTTTTCTCAATATTCTTGCCACCAACCTGGATTTCAGGTGTGCAGGGCTGTAATTTCCCATGCAGTCATTTCATGATTTGCATCCCAGACATGTTTGCTCTATGTATGGGTTAGTTGGTGGGGATAATTGTCTTTGGCTACCAATGAGACTTAGTTATGTTTAAAGTCTGCACTCTACAGTTCTCAGACATCCAGCTGGACCATTTCTAATATATCATAAGTAACCAACATTGTCGCTGGAATTGGAATGATCAATAAAAAGGGTACTGATAGCAAAAACAAAATGACATACAATGTTGCACCCATCTAGCGCATGCCAAGTCAGACACACACGTCCTTATAACATAATTATGCTATGAACCTATGTTTTAATTACTCAAATGTGGAGTTTGGGAAATGTGGACTTCGAGTTGCCATATGCCTCTAATGCTCACCACCTCAGCTCTGCAGCTAATCCATGTCAGACAGCAGTGGTTGCCATGTAAACTGTGAGGGGTCGGAGTTCATCCCCTTTCTTTGGCACAATAAGCAGGATTGAAGCCTCAAGAGACTAGGAAGGATGGATAAACACTGTTTTAATGCATCCTGCAAATACAGACGGCCATGTTGTCTTTGTTAGGATGGATTTTCAGAACCAGCACAATGTGAGGGGTCTGAGAAGCAAACTCTGTTGGTGAACAAGGTTATAGAGACTTCAGTCTAGCCAAACTCTCACAGGTGATATAAGCCGATCAGTAAGGATACAAAATCTCTCAAAATGTGGCCTTTTCACTGGACAATGGTTGTACAGATTCACAGACCGCAACTCACAGTACTGAACTACTATTAACAGCCCAAATGCTGGCTCCCAGACCCTGTACAACGCTCTGCTGTTCTCATTCTAGGTCCACGCTTTTACAATTAAATCTCTATAACTACAAAAGGGAAATTTGTGGATATGTATGCGTGTCTGTTCGAAATGTTCAGCATACTTCCAAACATGGAACAACCTGAAATCTGTCATGATTGGTAGGTTCCATGGTTTAGACAATGTAAAACGTATAAAATATAAATAAACCTTTGTCCAATTTCTTTTCTTTCAGTAGGAATTACAGTGCAAAGCACAGGTATAGTTGCTAATACATAAATAAGGCAGCATTCAAGAGATCAGTGGCTGATGTTGAAATAGGTGTGCAGTCAAAAAGTCGAAACAAAGTCGAATGTCAAAAATGTCAACAAAAGAAATGTCAAAAAAAAAGTTGAATGTTTATTTTTTTATTTATATGTATTTTTTGGGTTTAGTAAGTAAAAAAAAGGGGTAAAATAAAAAGAAAATACTAAAAAGGGGGTTGGGGGAACCCTCCCATTTCGAAAAAAAAACCAAATTCGACATTTTTTCTATATTTTGACTTTCGACATTATTGCTTTCGATTTAATGACTATAAACCGTTGAAATACAGTTAACACAGAAACAGCCATGGTATGAAGCAGCACACACAATTAAAAACCTAATATTTATTAGGTTTTAAAAAACATATTCAAGGACAACTTACACATACTAAACACTACAAAATATTCCTATCTACACCTACATATATACTGTTAGAAATCCCAAAATTAGATATTCAACACTTTATCCTTCAACACAGTAAAGGTAATTCACCAAAGTAATGTACAAACAGTAATAGTAAAGTAGCAAGAGTACACAGTAAAACACTATGTATATTATAACCTGCTTTATAATTGTAGGTCGGGCACCTTACTTGTGCAGTCCTACTCTAGCAGGTAAGTAAACGGTTCAATGTGTCAAAAGACTCAGTGTTCAGGTAAGTACCTGGTTGGGGGCATAGGAATTATGAAGTTCCCCTACCCAACTGTTGCCAAACCAAACAGTTGAGTAAAAATGTCCTGTAAAAGCCCATCTTATAGAAAACGGTAAGCAACAAAAATTAGGGATACACACTTCTATCCCACCACACAGGGGGTTAGTTGGAAGAGGGCCTTGGCTAGTACACCACTCATAAGGCTGGAAAAGCTAGCGCCAGGGAGTGGATTTTACACTCATTCAATCCCCATGGAGGGCAGAGTGGCCTCCAAAACAGGTAGGTCAGGGGTCTCAAGGAAGGCCTCTTCACGAAAATATTGTCTTGTGGAGAGGCTCATGGTTGTTCTGCTGCCTTCTCATAAAGGCACCAAAACCTGTAGTCATTGAGCATGCTGCCTGGGAGGACCGTGTACAATTAGGGTATGTTGCCCCTTATGCCTCCTGCATGCACTTTATTGTCCAAGAAAAGTCAGTCTTTCAGTAGGTCTGCTAGGGTTATCTGGTGGCTTTTCATAAATGAAGGATATTCTTTGCAGTGCTCTAGATGAGCCAATAGTTATTTTGACTACAAATATGTTTTCAGCTGTTAGGGAGAATTCTCAGAAATGTGCTAATTCTCTTCTACCTTAGAGAGCCCCAGCTCTTTTTGCTGGACTTTAGGACTTTTAATTTCTAACCTGGAGAGAGAGATACCCTTTTTCCCACTCATGTATTTTTCTATGATTTGGTTTCTTTTGACTTTGGAGTCTGACAAACTCAATAGGCATCATCTTTACATTGTGTCACACAGCACCTTCAGTGCAGAGACGCAGTGAAGTCTTCCAGATTTGCCAAAGGTTTAAATACCTTATCTTTGTGAAACTACTGTTTCCAAGAGCAGTGAAGTGAAATTGACTTTACTTATATTTGCAGTAACTTTCTAGACACAGCACACACTAGCTTTCAATAGGGTACTGGAGGGATTACTTCGTATCCCTTTTATCTAGTTTCTCATGTAACATTTGATGTTACCCTTTCTACAATGAATGGCTGGTGGCAGTGGTTTACTTTTTCCTACCATTGTGTGTTTTATCGCAGGCTGCAATTGCAGCTGCAGTAAAACACACATGGGTGCCCATTTTGTCAAAATAGCTGTGGTCGTCTTTTTTCGCCATTTCTTGTTGGAAAAGTCCTTCTTGAGATTTACTCTGCATGCCAAACCAGGTTTGCTCCCTTTTTTCATTTGGTCTTTGTGGGATTCACTGGTGAAGCCCGCCTCTGGCTCCAGTGTGGCTGGCAGGAAGTGAGGGAAGCAGGTGCCCGAAAATCTCTGTGCTTAATCCCCCATGTTACAGGAATGCACCCAAAAGGTGATTGGCCGGCTGGCTGTCCTTGGAGGACAGCCACCCTGCTGTGTGAGTGACAACTAGGATGCAAATGAATGGGAGAAACCTGCATAAAAGGCAAGGCTTTTTACTTGGAAGGCAGAGTCGACCACTGGACAAATGAATCTGAAGAAGAACTTGAAAGAGACTCTTGCTCCAACTCCTGGACCGTTGGGTTGCCCGGTGAAGTGCTGCTGCCTTGCTGAAGCTCCGAATTCGCCTTGGCTAGAGAAGCCCTGCAATGGACGACTTCTCCCCTGGGTTGGTGGGACCAATCAACCCTAAAGCGAACTCGTCTGGACATCCTCTCGGAGCCGGCTGTACTTCCATTGCTGCTGCAGGAACCGATTGCCAGGGGGAGGAACACTAGATCAAGGGCATCGTTTTTAAGTCGGACCCAAGCTCAAGGAAGATCCTCCGGACTCCCATGAAGCAGGACTGACCAAGCATGAGCCATCTCAACAGAGTGCTGGACCCCAGATGCGAGGAAAGTCCATAAAGGTATCTGAGAAATGCAGTGGTGTTGTTTGTGAGAGCTGCAAGGAGCTGAAACTACGAAAGTGCAGCTGATCTGAAGTTTGTCCATTGCTACCGTCAACCTGCCATTCGTAGTGCAGGAGTCCCCAGACGTCCTCCTTCTTGTCCCCACGACTGAGGCCCAGGAACAACAGGATCTGCAGACCTACACAGGAACAGAAGCCAGCTGGAAGAAGTTTTCTTCAAACCAAAGGTACTGTAAAACCAAGGGGTTGCTTACCTCTTGTTGTGTAGCCTTGCTTGCTCTCAGTTGAGACTTGTCTTGGTTGCTTTGTAGAGTTGCTTGCAGCTTTGCCCCTCACAAGCCTACCAGCTTGTGGCCCTACAGTGATTTAATTTTCTTCACAGACTTCTAAAACATTCGGAAAGACTTTTACTTACCTACCAGAAGTGCTTCAGTTCACCTAGACCTTGGCTCAATTAACATTGGCTGGCCTGGCCCCCTGAAAGACTCTTCTTACCTCTGACCTTGTGCTTTAACTATTCCCCAGGAAAGGGTTAACTTAGTTTGCATTGGAGGATTCCAAAAGTACTTACCTGTTTAAGAATATTTGTTAACCATTGTTTCATTCCCTCCTCTTTTCCTTTTGACACAAAACCTCAGTATTGCTCTAAATGTACCAGTGATATTTCAATGTCCACAGTGTCCTAGTTATTTAAGTCACCTCAGAGTGTAGGACGTGTCTGTGTGACATCCCAAATGGGTATCTACTGATTTATTGAAACACAGTGTGTGTGTAGTTTTGATGTATATTTTTGTGTTACATATATTTGCTCCCTTCTAAACAAGGCTTATTCAACTGACTGTCAAATTAATAAATAATAGTTTCATCAAGAAACCTTGAGTTTAAGTGTTTATTTGGATACTGGTCACAGTGAATCTCCGTGTAATAACCCTACAGCTCA
Organism: Ambystoma mexicanum; assembly: GCF_040938575.1. Classification (NCBI taxonomy): domain Eukaryota; kingdom Metazoa; phylum Chordata; class Amphibia; order Caudata; family Ambystomatidae; genus Ambystoma; species Ambystoma mexicanum. Next base: position 747,226,541 of record NC_090923.1, on the reverse strand, counting down.
CATTGACCCCTCTCGAGATAAAACTGGCTGCTCAGTCACTACCAACTTGTGTAGTACATGCTTATACCAAAGGTTGGATGAACTATTGCCAAGAGGAAAAGGCTGGTGTAGTATCCCACAGCGTACTGCATACAATCTTGCCCAACATCAGCATTGATAGTATTTCACACAAACATTTTAACAGCATTAGTTAACATAAAACTTTTTCTGCCATTATAAAAGTTGCCTATTAGAAAAACTGCTGTCTGTTTCAAAGTTGATTGGCAGGAAGACTGGATTCAGTCTTGGGGCCTTACTTTGTCTGTGGGCACTGTTCAAAACCCTTGCTTCATAGACATCCTGCTTGCCAAACACTTGCCTCTTCTGGTGCGAATGGTTTCGGGTATGAAGTGCTTGCAAGCTACACAGTGTTTAACATCACTCTGTGAAGAGCACCACCCATTACAGTTGATCTTGTTTTTTTCTGACGAGAAAGTATGCCCACATTGGGGCGTCCTGCAAAAAGAGTGTATTTTCCATTTGACTTCCAATACCCTTGGCTCCCGCACATTACCAAATAGTAAATAAGACTTCCCATTTACTGGGAAGAATCCTTTGCCGTTCTCTCAGAATCTTCAAAGAGGAAAGGGTAGGAAAGATACTGGCCCACAACTAGTTTTCCTGCAGGTGTTTCCTGGCTGATCCAGGGATTGAAGTCGATGGTCCTTCAAGGAAATCTCATGAGTGCAATGGTTTATGGCATGGTTAAAATACAGTAAAACACAAACGAATTAAAGAATGTAAACATAAGGAGGTTATAAAACTATTACTTTATTGTCTTGTGGGGGGGAAATTAAGAATTACAAATTTAAATGAATGTCTCTGCTACTTTGATGTCTTTATAGTTATGAGTCTATGCTAACTGCCATGTTTAATAGTGCCTTATTGCGGTGTAGGCCCATGCCCTAATACACATGTCTTATCCATGAAGGCTTTACAGTCTACTGCCTTACAGTGCTCGCACCCATAGCTCTCTCCTCTGATGGTTTTCCTTTTGGCATACCTTCATCAGTAGTATGCACTGTGCCCGCTGCCTCAGTTCAGTGTTTCCGCACAGCACGCTTTGAAATGGTGTGTTCGCCTCAGCGATGTATCTATTGCGTTTATCGAAATCTTCAATACGTCTATCCTGATGACCGGTTTCAAGAGGTCTTCGCATTGTGGGTATAAGAGGTCCATCACAGATCCACACCGATTTTTCCTCTAATGTTTAGTAATAGGACATAAGGTCAACGACGGTGGCTTGTGCCACTCGATGACTGTTAAGGCCTTGAAGGAGAGGAAGGAGAAAATCACCCTATTTAGGCCCTTGTCCAAATCCCTTTCCACTGCCTCATCAAAAGTTAGGTCATCAGACGACAAGAGCTCGAGGGAGGTTTCACCTCAAGGAGCTAAAAAGCGCAGCAAACATGCTAAGTGCGATAGTTCGAGATGCTGACACTCATTGTCATAGGGCTCGCACAAAAAGTCTAGGAAGCGACACCATTGATCACGATTGTATTCCTCTGGTACATTTTCCAAGTAAGTCAGCTTTGAAGGCAGAACTGGAGGAATTTTGCCTCAAAATGTTACAGGGGTTCATGAAGGTGGCATCATCCATCCCGAAAAAGGCTTCCGACCCCCTTGCACCTCGCGAGGCCGACAGGGCATCATCAACATCTTGTATGTCTAAGAGCCCAAGTCCTCGAGCCTTCCTCGTGGGGGTCGGGGTGTCTAGAGATTCGGCTCCCCGTCGAAGGAATCAATGTCGACATCAAAACCATTGGCATCAAAGACATCAACGTCCTCAAAAGTTTATAAGCCCTTATCAAAAGCCCTCTGTTTGGTTTGGAATATGGCACTGCAAATGTGTCAGAAGACAATCTGAGGAGTCAAGGAGTCTCAAGAGGATAGCTCAGTGGCAAGCAAGAAGACACAGAGCAACAGGTTCGATCCCCGGGTCCGCGCTTAGAAACATCCGGGTATTAAGCGCGTTATAAATAACCAAGCAAATCATATAATATAATTCCTCTGCAACTAAGTAAGCTTCCTTCTAACTGCGCTGCAATGCCTAAGGGCGGCTTTGTGCGCTTTACAAATGTAAGGAGACCTGGTGGACACCGTGAAGGATGCCAGTGTCCTGGATACTCCTCCAGAAGTGGAGTTTGCCACTCCAGATGTGACTGGGCATGCCAATGCCTCATATGGGTCAGTCAGGGCCTGTTGGAGAGTATGAGAAGGAGGATCTTACGGACATCCTTGATAAGAGCCCTCTCAAGGATCCTATTCTACCTTTCCATACGACACTGAGCAAAAGAGTTTTAGAAAACCGGAAAACACCCGATAGGCGTCAGCAGTAAATAAGGACTGGACTAAGAAGTACAGGCCCTCGGCTGTGGATCCAGAATTTATGTCGAAACATCCATCTTCAGAATGTCTGGTTGTTCAGGCAGTCCCATCAACCTCAATGGCGGCTGCCTATCCCACAATCCGCCCAGATAGGGATGACAAAAGATTTGAAGCCCTGCAGAAAAGGGTGTTTTTGGCAGATTGCATGGCGTTGGAAGCCATTAATGCTAGTTACACCCTAGCAAAGTATTCATACACTTTGTGGGAGGTTGTGGCAATGGCCGCTGAATATATTCCTCAGGGCTGAGGAAAGGGAAGACATCCACAACATTGTGCAGGATGGCAAAGATGCTATGTGCCAGTCTCTGCAGGCTGGTTTAGACAACTCCGATTGCGTTAGTCGTGCTAGGTCACTGTGACCAGAAGGTCTGCGTGGTTGTGCAAGTCGGGCTTAGCCCCCGATGTTCAGGCAAGGCTGTTGGATATGACTTTTGATGGCTCACAGTTGTTCGGTTCAACATCAGACAAGAATTTGGAAAAGGTTAAACTTCCAAAGCAGCAGCAAAATCATTGGGAGCAGTGATTCGGCAAACCACAGCAATCCCGCGTGGCCTCTCAGAGTTGGAGGGGTCGACCCATTTGATTCCAATCATCAGATGGATGAGCAAGAGGACAATTCTCTCAAAGAGGACAGAGGAGACTACCTCGTGGTTCACGAGGAAGTAGGGGGTAGTGCTGCCCACACAACCTCTGCCTCTTTGCCATCTGATGCAGCCACAACACCAAAACCTCTTTGAGGCCTTAGTCTACAGGACCTTAGTGGGCACAGACTGACACAGCATTTGGAAGAATGGCAGGGCATTACTTTGAATGCTTGGGCCCTGCAAACATTAGCCCATGGTTACGTCTCCCGTTATACGCCAAGCAGGCACTCCTTGAAGGATCCAGATCCGCTCCTCTTGCAGGAGGTCATCACCCTGTTAGAGAAAGGTGCAATAGAATTGGTACCTGTAGCAGAGAGAAACCAAGGATGTTATTCCCCTTACTTCCTAATTCCCAACAAGGATGGAAGACTATGACCCATCTTCGACTTGAGACGCTTGAGCAAGTTCCTCAGGAAGTACAATTTCATCTCGTTTGCATAGCCTCCAAGCACTTTATCCCCAGGATTCTAGGATTAGATGGTGTCACTCGATCTTCCAGATGCTTACTTCCATGTGCCCATATATTCCAAGCACAGGAAGTACATGAGGTTCGCCATTGGCAGTTCTCATTTTCAATTTCAGGCTCTGCCATTCAGGCTCACTGTCATGGGTATCAGGCAAATAGTTGGGGCAAGCTGGGTGGAGGCTTGGCAGGCCTGGCAGGCCTGGCATAGGCACACAAAGAACCCATAGCAGATCCATCCTTTACTTCCTTCCTAGTGTTTGTAGGAACTTCCTGGTTACCACTTCCTGTTGCCAAACAGGAAGTGCATGACAATCCATGAGCTCTCTAGTGTTTGGGTGTGGATGGCTATATAAGCCACTCCCAAGATTCTTCCAGTGCTTCGTGTTGCTTACTGTGAGCTGCATCAGCAACACACTTGCCGTGTTCTGGATCATCCTGCTTCAGCTTACCTGCTCCAGATCATCCTGCTTCAGTTTACCTGCTCCGGATCATCCTGCTTCAGCTTACCTGCTCCGGAACATCCTGCTTCAGCTAACCTGCTCCGGAACATCCTACTTCTGTTTACCTGCTTCGGATCCTTCTGCTTCAGCTTACAAGTACTCTGTGTTTACTCCATGCCGCGGCCATCTCCGGTCGAGAGGGGACTTCAGCACGCCACCTGTAAGAACAAAGACAGCGTTACCACACGCACTGCAAAAAAGCTGCACATACTCACAGAATCTTCCCGTGATGCTGGTATCCAGGTCAGTTGTGCGCGCGAACAAACCCCCTGCAAAAGAATGAAGAGACATTGGTCATTGAGCTCGTCCTAATACCGCAATATATATTTACTAATATCTCTGTGCAAATTTACCAGACCACCAAGTCTTTGGTAGCGCTGAACCCGGAATCGAGGTGCTGATCACGTAGTACACTTCTGCAAGTAAAGAAAAAGGAGAGCCATTACCAGGCGCTCTTGAATTTAAGGCGCTGCGCTTACCTACCAGTTGACTCCAGCACGCAGCGCTACTTGCCCACAAAATACCTTGGCAAATAAAGACAATATGATAAATAAACAGTCTCTGCGCAACGTTCACTTGGAAAAGACTTTCTAGCCAGTGAAGAAACTGGCGCCTTGAACACTCAGCCTCACTGTGAAGGCATATAACAGCGTGTCGCATCTGAACTCAGCCAACAGACATTGGCATCATCCATATGAGCGAATCGCGCCCCTGCGAATGCAGGATGGAGTGCACACCTTACTAAAGATCAAGGAATCCCTGCGGGTGAAAGCAGGGGGAAGTGAGAACTCGGGGGTCAAGGGAGGCTCATCCATCGCTCCTGCAGAGACACAGGTGAGTGTGACAGAACATAAAGACATCCTCAATACCTCTACCCGAGCGATGGAAACCTCCGAGGTAGACCAGTTTTCCCTATTGTTAGGTGAACTACGGGCCGAGGTGCATGCATCCCGCTCTGAGACAAATGCCCTAAGGCGCAAACTCGTAGTCAACAGGGATAAAACAGATGACTTGGCAAGACAGCTCTTACAGACCCAAGCTGGTCTACCACCCCAACCAAGTGGAGTTCCTCAGGGACAGCCTACCGTGGCACCTGTAGCCACACCGTTCAATTATTGCTTCCAGGCAACATCCCTTTAGCACCCCTGAAACGCTTCTCTGGAGTTCCCAAGAAATTTGGAGCGTTCATGAATCAATGCCGCCTACACTTCATATGCAAACCAGACACTTTTCTGAATGACCAAGCTAAAGTAGCTTTCGTCCTCTATTTAGGAGGGCACGCAGCAGACTGGTCTGTCCCATTAATGCTTGGGGACGACCCTTTACTGAGAAATTACCCAGGTTTTCAGCGTGAACTGGAAAAACTATTTGCCCATCGGACTCGAGGTCAGGCCCTGGATGATGAGCTACTCTCTCTGCGACAGTGTGGTCAGGATCCTGTTTCATTTGTCGCCACATTCAATCGCCTAATAGCCGAATCAGGTTGGCCGGAGGAGGAACTAAGAACGTTAATTTATCGAGGACCGAGAGGAGAATTAAAAGATGTCTTGGCGCAAGTAGTTAATCCTCCCGAAGATTGCAGTGAATATATTGACCTAACTATGCAACTAGACACTGGTTACAGGATCGCAAGGCCGACCGAACCAGATCAGAGCATAGACCAGTGTATGTCCGACGAAAGGAAACGCCCCATCGACAGGCCTCAGAAACACACTCTGAGCCCATGCAATTGGGTGTTCTCTGGGGACCACTCACCAAGGCAGAAAGAGAACGGAGGTGTCGGGAAAAACTTTGCTTATATGCAGCCAATCTGGACACTTCCTCTGGGACTGCATAGTTAAATCTCTGCGGAAGACAATGGGTGTACTAGATAATACAGGGGAAGACACAGGCGCGTTAGCGGAAAACTCCAACGCCCGGCAAATGTAGAGGTCGGTCTGTCAAGCCAGGAACGGAGCACTCATATCTCACATTTCAGTATTCCTGTGGTTTTGGTAGACCCTGCACAGCCCACCCGAATGCATGCCCTCAAGGCTTTCATAGACAGTGGGGCTATTGGGAACTACCTGGACATAAACACTGCAAGGACCTTGGGACTGGCATTCCACCATAAGGACACCGTTGAAAATGTGACAGCTGTGGATGGCACACAGCTCCTTTTGGGACCAGTAACACAGTGTACTTCCATCATCACCTTAATCTGCCAAGATGGCGCAGGGGGAGTATTAGATTCGACCTTATCGTTGCACCCCAATTCCAGTTTGTTCTTGGGATACCATGGTTAAAGACGCAAAACCCAAAGATAGATTGGCGAGCTTGAACCTTACTCTTTTCCATGGAATGCGCCTCTTGCTACGACAACGAAGGGATCCAAGGAAGCCCACTACTAGCTTCAAAGGAAAAGATAGCAGGTTTAGGATTGGTGGGCACTTTACCAGAGGAATACAAGGAGTTCAAGGAAGTATTCGCGAAGGAGCAAGCTAATACACTACCATCACATCGAGTTTACGATCGATCTGCAGCCAGGGGCACAAGTACCATGCAGCCGCATTTATGCCTTAACTGAGGAAGAAAATGCTCATCTATGGACCTACTTGGACCAATACCTGGCCAATGGCTTCATTAGACCATCTAAGTCACCAGCTGCCTCCCCACTCTTCTTCGTACCGAAGAAAGAGGGGGACTTAAGAACGTGTATTGATTACCGTGCCCTAAATCATGTCACCATAAAAAAATAAGTACCCATTACCTCTGATACCAGTATTCCTAGACCAGGTGAAACAAGCGAAGATTTTCACCAAGCTAGACCTACACGGCGCATATCACCTGGTACGCATGAAGAAAGGGGACGAGTGGAAGACTGCGTTCCGTACCCGCTATGGCTTGTATGAATACCAGGTCATGCCCTTTGGGCTTTGCAATGCCCCGGTGGTGTTCCAGCATTTTATGAATGATGTGTTACGGAACTCGATGTCTGCGCAGTTGTCTGCATCGATGACATTCTGATCTACTTCACCACTCCTCAAGAACACGTAACCCACGTGCAAGCTGTACTCGGCAAACTGCGTGAAAACCAACTGTACGCAAAGCTAGAAAAATGCTCCTTCCACGTCACCAAGGTAGAGTTTCTGGGATATGTATTGACACCGCAAGGAATCAAGATGGACAATAGAAAAGTGGAGGCAATCCTCACTTGGTCCTCACCCACGTCTGTAAAGGGAGTACAGAGTTTCCTAGGGTTTGCAAACTTTTATTGGCGCTTCATACCAGGATTCTCACATATTGTACATCCAATAATATCCTTGCTGCGCAAACACCAAATGTTTGAGTGGACACCAGCAGTGGAAGAAGCTTTCCGAGCTCTCAAGGAAAAATTCACCTGAGCCCCAATACTGCAACACCCACAGCCCGATTTACCGTACATTGTGGAAACGGATGCTTCAAGCATTGCCATGGGGGCTGTATTGTCTCAAAATCCTGAAACCAGATGCCTTCATCCCATAGCCTTTTGGTCAAGGAAATTTTCCCCAGCAGAATTGAACTATGCGATTTCTGAGAAAGAACTCCTAGCAATCAAAAGCGCACTGTGAGAATGGCGACATTACTTACTAGGAGCAAAACACACCATCACAATAATAACAGATCATCGGAATTTGCAAAAGCTCGGTCTTCTAGGCAGCTCCATTGGGCCCTATCTTTAATGGAATACGACTTTGCGATCACCTACCGGCCCGGAGTTAAGAACGGGAAAGCGGATGCGTTATCCTGCATTGGCACAGCAGAAGAAATCTACAATGCCCCTAACCCATGGAAATCCTACCGAGCCATAAAATTCTCGGCCTCTGCACCGGCCCATCTCCGTTAAACATACTGCAGGAAGCAATAAAAGAAAATATGTCTGAAGAAGACCTACTGGCTTGGGACACGAAGGGAGATCAGTTCACCATTCAAGACAAACTACCATACTACCAAAAACACCTCTACGTTCCAACTAAGGATCTGCAACAAGCAATCATATCAGACTACCACAACTCGCTGTTAGAAGCCCACCCGGTTATCACCAAAACCATGAAGAAAGTAAGCAAATCGTATTGGTGGCCAACTTGGCGAGAGGATATTGCCACCTACATAGGCACCCGTGAGGTGTGTGCACAATGCAAGACATCCAGGCAAAAACCAGCCGGCCTCCTTCAGCCAATCACCATTCCGCCAGCACCCTGGCACACAGTATCAATGGACTTCGTCACTGACTTACCTCCTAACTCAGGTTATAATACCATCCTCGTAGTAGTGGACCTCTTCTCCAAAATGGCCCATTTCATAGCTCTAACAGGTATCCCCTCAGCTCAGACTCTGGCGCAGGTTTTTCTAGACCGAATCGTCAAGTTACATGGATTTCCTACCATAATCGTTTCTGACAGAGGCAGCCAATTTGTATCTCGTTTTAGGAAAAAGTGTTGTTCCCTGGCAAGAGTGGAAGTCAGTCTGTCTTCTAGTCAGCATCCTCAAACGGACGGCCAAACCGAACGCACGAACCAGACCATGGAACAGTATTTGCGCTGTCTATTACACCAAACAAGCCAAAGCAGGACAGAAATACTATGGATGACAGAGTATGCCTACAACAACACAACACATTCATCAACTCAAGCAACACCCTTCTTTACAATATATAGTCGAAACCCCAGAAAGTCGGTCTACGATCCACCAGAAAACACTGAAATGCCCACAGTAAAGAATCTGCATGCCAGTATCATGAAAGCAGCCAGAGAAGCCAGCAGGAACCTACAGCAAGCCAAAGAAACACAGAAAAGAAACGCTGTTTGCCATCAACGAGAAGCCCTGGATTATCAGGTGGGAGACTCGGTCTGGCTGGCAACTAGACACATTGCTTTAAAGGGTCCCAAAAAATGTCAGCCTAGATACATCGGCCCATATACGATTGAAAAAGTAATTAATCCAGCAGCCATGAGACTGGCGTTACCTCAACATATGCGTATACATCCCATATTTCACGTGTATTAAATCCAGCACATCCAGGAACCCGAACTACCACACCTCCTGCACCCATACAAGTAGGTGAAGAAGCACCAGAATATGAAGTAAAGAACATATTAGATTCCAAACTAGTACGAAAGACCCTGTATTATTTGATTGACTGGAAGGGGTACGGACCCCAGGAAAGATCATGGGAACCCAGCGCACACGTGCATGCCCCTCGATTGGTGCGAAAATTCCATCGGAACCATCCTGAGAAACCAAAGCCCTCATACAAACCATTGGGAGAGATGTTGAGGGGGAAGACTGTCATGGGCATCAGACAAATAGTTGGGGAAAGCTGGGTGGAGGCTTGGCAGGCCTGGCATAGGCACCCAAACGAACCCATAGCAAATCCATCCTTTACTTACTTCCTAGTTTTTGTAGTAACTTCCTGGTTACCACTTCCTGTTGCCAAACAGGAAGTGCATGACAATCCATGAGCTCTCTAGTGTTTGGGTGTGGCTGGCTATATAAGCCACACCCAAGATTCTTCCAGTGCTTCGTGTTGCTTACTGTGAGCTGCATCAGCAACACACTTGCCGTGCTCTGGATCATCCTGCTTCAGCTACCTGCTCCGGATCATCCTGCTTCAGTTTACCTGCTCCAGATCATCCTGCTTCTGTTTACCTGCTTTGGATCTTCTCCTTCAGCTTACAGGTACTTGTGTTTTTTCCACGCCGCGGCTATCTCCGGTCAAGAGGGGAATTCAGCACCGGCACCTGTAAGAACAAAGAAGAACAGCGTTAGCGCGCGCGCGCACTGCAAAAACGCTGCACATACTCATCGAATCTTCCCGCAAAGCTGGAATCCAGGTCAGTTGTGCGAGCGCACAAACCCCCTGCAAAAGAATGAAGAGACATTAGTCATTGCGCTCGTCCCAATACTGCAGTATATACTTACCAATATCGGCGTGCAAAATTACCAGACCACCAAGTCTTCGGTAGCGCTGAACCCGGACTCAAGGCGCTGATATCACATAATCCACTCCTGCAAGGGAAGAAAAAGGAGAGAAATTACCAGGCACGCTAGAATTTAAGGCGCTGCGCTTACCTACCAGCAGTCGACTCCAGCACGCAGCGCTACTCACCCACAAAATACCTTGGCAAACAAAGACAAACCGAACAATTCAGGACACTAAACAGTCTCTGCGCAACGTTCACTTGGAAAAGACTTTCTAGCCAATGAATAAGCTGGTGCCTTGAACACGGCCTCGCTCTGAAGGCATATAACGGCGGGTGGCATCTGAACTCAGCCAACAGACATTGCCATCATCCATATGAGAGAATCGCGCCCCTGCGAATGCAGGATGGAGTGCACACCTTACTAAAGATCAAGGAATCCCTGCGGGTGAAAGCAGGGGAAGTGAGAACTCAGGGGTCAAGGGAGGCTCATCCATCGCTCCTGCAGAGACACAGGTGAGTGCGACACTCCCCTCCGCCCGAGGGTCTTCACCAAGTTGATGGCAGTAGTGGCAGTAATCTAAGGACGGGAGGGATTCACTTCTACCCCTGCCGGAACGACTGGCTGATCAGAGTTCTGGATCAGAACACCAAACACACACCAGCCGCTGCCAGTTGATAACCCTATGCTGCACTCCTAATGGGAAGAAGACCCAGTTGTTATTTTTAGAGTCTCGTGTGTTCAATCCCACTCCAACTAGGAGAAGTTCTGAGTAACGAGAAACCACAATCTGAAATAGTTACGATGCAGTCAGCATTTCACTGTGTACATAGTCCTTTCATGTAATCAACCAGGTATATTAAACATCTATCTATCTGCTCGTCTACAGAAAAGCACCACTAGACTGAGACAGAACAGTATATAAACAGATCAAGTGTTTTTATATATAGATCAGTAAATTTTACCACAATGCATTCAAATTTACACCCACACTGTTACCTAGTAGTGTGGCAATAATTAACAACAAAGATAATAGTACATTGACAATGTTCTGAAACAATGACTATTCTGAGCTGAATCACAGTCCTCAAAAGCATCCAAATGTACTCAGAAGATCATTCACGCAGAAACTTGACAACTAGGAATTCACATGTGGCTGAACAAAACAGAGTAACCACATTAATTTAATTGTCCTTCTGAGCAGTACATTCTTTCTGCTCAGAGCCTCCTTAACACAACCAGGTGTGCCGACGGGTTTCGGATTACGCAACAATCCTTCAGGGCGGGGTGTGTTATGGTATCAAAAAATGTTCATAAATTCCTACGAAAAGGAAGGATAACCTAATTAGACCTCTATGCAAAATGAGAGATTTCATTAATAACTCTCAAATTAATGGTGAAAACTGACCTTATTCCTATGTATGTAGCAAAAACCGGAATCAACCTGTGTGGTAAAAATGTGCAAAAATGCATTGTAGACATTTATTCTGAAACATGATTCAACTTTTCGAATGGTACAAAGGAGTTTGGTGTTTGGAATGCAGCTCTAGTTTTGGGCTCTTCAAAAAGGAATCTCTCTATCAGCCATTCACCTAGCCGGAGAAGGGAACACGTCGGCGGACACTCTGGTGTCTCTCACAGAATGCGATTTGGCTCTGGATGTACTTTAATAGAGCTATGCCCTTTTGGGAACCCTTCAAGTGAATCTGTTTGTGCCCAGTGTCAACAGGAAATGCAACCTGTTCTGCTCTAGGGAATTTCCTCAGAGGTGCTCTGGGGGATGCGTTCATAGTGGACTGAGAATTTCCACTCTTGTATGCGTTCCCACCAGTACAAGTCATTCCTCAAATCATCAGGAGGTTGAGGAAGTTCGGGGTGAATCCAGGATCCTGATCCCTCCAGATTGGGCAAGAAGAACATGGTACCCAGACCTTCTCGAAATTTCCACCTGCCCTCCGATTCGTCTTCCTCAAAGAGCAGACCTGCTCACTCAGGAGGGAGGTTGCATTCTCCACCCAGAAATCAGAACTCTGAACCTTTAGGCCTGGTTTCTGAGAGGTTAAGATATCTCAAACTCTCCGAAATCAGGACTTTCGGGAAGACGTAATGGAGGTGTTGCTTTTGACAAGAAGGCCAGTAAGAAAGCTCTATAGTGCTGCCGTTGGAACACATTTTGCAGCTGGTGAAGAGCTAAGGAAATAAACCCTTTTACTTGTGACACACCATCAGTGTGATCTATCTTGTATACAGCCCATTAAGGACTACGGGTTTCCACTGCAAAGGGCTATCCCTCCATTTTCAAGAGCTAACCCAAACAAAGCTCTTATTTTAAAATTCCTCTCATCATCCAGTTCCCGAAGGGACTGACAAACATCTTTCTGCCAGTTCCTTTTATTGCTCCGGTTTGGGACCTTAATTTGGTGTCAAGATTCATGATGGCATCTCCCTTCAAGCCCAGTCATACATGTCCTCTTTGAATGCCGACTTTAAAGACTGTCTTTCTGACAACGATCACCTCGGCTCGCAGGGTGAGCGACTGTCAAGTTTTGTCTTGCAAACCACTTTTTACTACCAAGGATAACGTTGTTTTGAGGGTCAACCATTCATTTATGCCTAAGGTGGTGTCAGAGTTTCACCTGCCACAAAAAATGTATCCAAGGATGAAGAGAGGGTTCATTGATATGATCCCAAAAGAATGTGTAGCTTTTACATTAGTGGGCTTGCTAGGGTTAGATCAGCTCTTTGTGGGCTATATGGGTCATAGGCTGGGACAGGCTGTTACTAAACAGACATTGTCTCAGTGGATTGTTGTGTATTACTGAATGTTACACTCTGGCTACAAGAAGGTCCCTGATGGTCTGAGAACACATTCCACAAGAGGGGTAGGTGCTTCTTCAGGTCTACAAAGAGGGATGCTGGTACAGGACATTTGAGGTGCTGCAAGCTGGTCTTTGCTGCACACCTTTATAAAACATGAATGCCTCGATTCTGTATTGGGTCAGGAGATAAAATCTGGCAAAGCTCTTTTTTCACAGCGCAAATAAGTACATTCTCTTTTTCGAACCTCTATCTAAATACTGCTATGGGAGTCAAAGATGAGGAATACGTGGGAGGACACGATCCATTAGAAGAACAAATTACTTACCCCTGGTAATGTTCTTACTACTGGATGTTCCTCCCACTTAATCCTCATCACCCTCCCAACCTACCCCTCTTTCTTTGGGAGAATGTCTGTTACTTACACCATCCTCTTTCCATGACTTCGAGCCAGCTGTGCTTAATGGAAAGGAAAAACATGAACTGAGGCAACGGGTGTGGTGCATTCTACTTACACCAGCATCAACGTCACTGCCGAGAGAGGGTTGGAAGCTGCAGAGGGTCCGTCCATGAGTCGAAGACGCACGGACCCCACTGCTGGCGAAAGGTATCTGAAGCTGCAAGCAGGATATTGGATATATCAAAGAGGAGGAATATGTGGGAGGAACATACAGTAGAAAGAACATTACATGGGGTAGGTAATTTGTTCTTCCCAAGTGTGAGAAGGAAGCCTTGGCCTATGATTTGTATGTTGGAGAGTGAACAGTCACCTGAAACATCCTTCCTTAACGATCTCATGCCATGTCGGAACCTCCCTTTCCATTGTGTAAGGAAGGCATGGTATCAATAGTAAGACAGACAAAAGTGACCACAGTTCAAGGGTGTTTATTGAACTTTAACAAGGGTGTGATGAACACCTATCTAAACATAAATCTACAGATGTGAGCAAGCTACAACCATCAAATAAAAATAATGTAGCCTAGTGGAGTGGAGTCAAAATAAAAGGGCCTATACTAAAAAAAACTATTGCTAATCCTTGCCGCTAAACATACATAGTGAGGGGCAGTGTTCATGAAATAGAAAGAAGTGTTCACAAAAAAAAATGTCTGGATGTTCAAGCCGTTGGCCTCCATTCCGCACATTTTCAGCATGGGACAAGGCCGTTCACTCGAGCAAAGCACACACTCTGGCTTCTTCAGCAAGAGGACACAGTTCAATTACCAGCATCAGAGCCATCTGTGCTGCAAGTCTCTTTGCTTTTCCAAAGTCTCTTAACTCAGAGGGCCTGATGTTCAAGAACAAAATAAACACAAAGATCCTCTACTCTTTCGAGTGTTCAATTCGGGTGTCTTACCCTGGATCCCCCTCAGCCGGGCTCAGGTGCCTTTTTAGATCACAGTCAGTATTGTGGACCCCCCTCTTCTGGACTCAGATCTCTAAACATTGGAAAATAGGGAATACCCTTTCTCGGGTGACTCGGTTCGCACTGGATACCCCTGAGCCGAGCTCAGATCCTTTCTCTGTCACAATTAGTCTCCCACAGCCAGGCTCGGACCAACTGTAGCACGCATTCAACTACCCAAGACTTTCAAATGTTTACAGGATTTAGCTTGACCCGTTGCAGGACCACTTAAATCTCATATTTCCCCTTTCAATAGTTGCCAATTAATTGGGTGACTGACCGAGAACTTTGAGTGAGTACCCATGGGGCGCTGGACCACTCTGTCTGTGGTATCTCATTTGGCCTCCCATACGTTTCACACGCTATTCTCTTTAGATTTCTTCATGGAATGTTGCCGCTTGCAACCTTGGTTCTAACATAGGAGGGTTTGGTATCAATCTCTCCGGCTTTGATATCTTTACTGGTACAGCTTTGTTGTAGGAGCCAAAGACAATACCACGGCGGTAGCCGCTCCTCCCCATCCTTGGTTATCGATACAGGAGAGCCCCGGGTACCTCTGACACAATGCAGGTGTGTTCAGCTTTAGTTCCTGGCCTTCGGTTTCTTACTTTCCAAGGTTCGCGAATGTAACAGTCTGAAAAGGTTTCGCCGTTTTTCTCCTTTCTCCTTGTATTAAACTGCCATCTTGGAACCGTTGTTTCTTTGTGTGCTTTGCCTCGCTCACAGTGTGCTTTCGTGCTCAGCCTTTAATCCGTGTGGGGAAGTGTGATGGAAGTCAGGTGTGTGTAATGATCAGTAATTGCCTGACATTGCCTGACCATTGTATTGGGACAGGTCAGGTATACGGCTCTGGTGTTAGTCAGTTTTTGCTCAAGGTGAGCTGTCCATGAGAAAGTGTTTGTGTCGGGAAAGGGGGGCGGAGGGGTTTGAGCTCCTAGGTATCCTACCTAGAAGGATGGGGAAAGAGTGTTACAGGAAAGGGGATACTGCGTCTCACCCTCCAGTGTCCCACTTCCACTCCCCGAAGACCCCTCATCCAGGATATGCTCCCACAGTGTGTAAAACCAGATATTATATGAAGAGGCCTGGTATGTTTACCATTAGAAATTCATTACTCATTTAGGGATTCATTTATCCATCATTTCATTCTAACATTAGTTATCCACTATCCATTATATTCAGCCATTTGGTTTGGTAGAGAAAGAGGCCTGTTATATCAAATGCCTTGTAGAGACATGTAGAGATAGACATATGTTACTATGTATTATGTATGCAATTAGAGACAAGCATGAATGTGCACTTAGAATGTGCATTGAGCCATGGTATAGCGCTTGGTTTGTGAGTGAATGCGTTAGGCACTATAGAGCATGTAGCTGGCTCCTAGCCACTCTGAAGAGACACGGAAGAGCAGCACCACGGTCTGCAAAGATTGTTTTGAGTTACACTGTGAGTGGAATGTGTAAACAGTTTATTGGCAGACAGAGATAAGGCCGTGACTCTTGCCCGAGTAGAAGGAGAAGGGAAGCTGGCTTTATCAGGCCCTGGGTTGCTCGCAGACAGAAAAGGTGGGGGCATGCAGGGAGTGAGTGCTTTTCACAGAGACAGACATGGAGAGAAAAAGGGATTTTAGCTTGCTAAGAGCTGACAGTGAATGAGAGAAATGGGAGGATGGTTTCATAACACAGATATATGATGTACAATGTCACAGTGACAGAACACACATTGGAATAGAACAGAACAAGACATGCATAGACAGACTTTCAGGCGTTTGGCTAGAGAAATGCTTGGCGGACAGAAATAGTGAATCTTAGCTAAGAGAGACATGTAACCATGGAGAAAGAGTATGTCATTAGACACTAAAACTGGAAGCCTGAAATGAGCAGTAATGGTACGAGAGGAGCAGAGGTATGAGATTGAGAGCCGTTTGGGCATGAAAGAAAGCAGTGCCATTAAGGGAGACGTTTGGTGTGGCACTGACGGTGGCATTGAGAGGCGTTTTGGCAGAAAGGCTTTTGGAGAATCGGCTGACATGCAGCTTGGGGAAACATTCTAGCAGGGAGCTTTGGCTGGAGAACAGACCACTGAGAGGACAAGGAGAGAGGCCCCGACTGGCTGGCTGCAAGGGAGCTGGAGAGGAGAGAGATGGGACACATTCGAGATTGGGAAGCTTGCACATGCAGAGGGGAGTATTGCTGATTGTTTGAGCATGAGGCCTAATTGATCTGAATAAGGCACGTGCCAATGGGGAATTAGGACAGACACTCGCACAGAGCTTTTGGTTTGATAGAAGGGGAAATCAGACAGGGATTGTCTTAGAGAGAGAGTGTGAAGTGTGGCGTGGATTGGAGAGGAATGCTGAATGCTGACACTTGCCATATGTATTTTGCTATTACCATTATAGATCCAGCAGGACTGGATCATTGATATTAGATTGCTTGCATTAGAAGCCTGTAAGGCTTACATTCATTGTAATTTACACCCAACCAAAATGGGTGCAGAAGTATGTTTTGCTAGAAGTGCTTATCATGACTTGCTGTGAATGACTAAATGTATTCCATTGTTATAATTGGGACTAACTTGTGCGTTTTCATTTGTGTCCATTGTTATCTTATTTCTCGTGTCATTTCTTAGTGTGAGGTTTGGTTTGTCATGCATGTTGTATCTGGTGTCTATTCTTAGCATTAGTGGGTATGTTTGTGTGTCCATAGCATAGCAATTTGGCAGTAACAGTGCACACTCCCCCTGAGGTAGTTTTGGAAACTAACAAATGGTCGCCCATGTGGGGCTAGGCCAGAGGTAGAATTTTCAGTTTGACAAACGGCGCCCATCGCAAGGCTTCCCTGATGCTGATTGATACATGGAACAGAGGGTTTAGTCTGTAGAGTTTTGCAGCTGGCTTTTGGTCCACTTATCGATGAGCTGACGTCTAAGGAAGTAGTTGGAACAGTGTGTGCAGCTGTGTTGTCTGTTTGTTTGTGGGAATGTTTTATGTTTGATGTTTTGTCTTGGGGGGACGTTTTGAATTAAAGCATGCTTTGTCCACAATTTTGTTCACCGTAGGAAGGGGAACATAGTTGTCTGTGACTTTGTTTGAATCCGGAATCTGTTTTGGAATTGATCCAGAGCAGTTTTTTATGACTGGCAATTTTGAAAATGTTTGTACGTCCATTTGGCCAAGCTAGAGAATTGTTTGTTCTTGCTTGAAGTATTTTGTTTGGAAATCCGCAGAGACTGACACTTTCATTGTTTGGATTTCAAAAGGCTGCAATGTGTGCACATATTTAGCAAGTCGACGACTGTATATGCATATTTAAAGAAGTCTTGAAGCTTGTTTTTTGAAACTCACTTAAGTGTCGTGAGGTTTGGTTGAAGAGAAATCCTGAGGGTGAATTAATAATAGAACTGCAGAATGAGCTCCTTTCTTAGTGATTTGAAAGCAATAAGAAATTGGCTTAGACATATGATTGATGCCTGGGATGATTCGCCGGCACCAACTGTAGTGATGGAAGGACACAGAGTTCCTATGGGAAACCCAGCAAGCGTAATGCACGATGTAGTGCATGGAGAAAAAGCAAATATTGTCCTTGGGGAGACAGTTACCTCAGGGCAATAATAGAGTGTGACCCAGACAGTTTGTTCCACTGATAGTGCAGCAGTAATTGAAAAGATTGTCGCAACTGCAGAGCAACAAAATGAACAAGATGTTTGCCACAAAGAGAAAATGTAGAGTGCATTTTTGACAGACATGTGCAGTATGCGTAGAAAAAAGCATCGAGGGATTGCCTATTAAGATTTGCATTGTGAAGCTGTATCATTGGAGACACCTTTGCCTGGAAGCAGTTATGTGCATGGAGACAGTTTTGTGAAGCATTTGCATTCTAGGTTTGTGGGAAGAGATGAGATGGTTAAAATCTTTGATTTGAATGGTAATGGCATTTGTAATGGCATTTTTGGCAGAATTTGTAGCAGCAGTCTTTGGCCTACATTTGTTTTGTTTAATTTATAATGCGCAGACCATCAGGCCCGGAGGCATCAGGGCACAATTTGTACAAAGTTACAATAATGCATATATACAGACATAAAGATTACATTAACAGAATACTAGCAGTGTTTCCATCTACATACATTACAGTGATTACAGTGCCGCTAGGCTTAACAGTGGATATACCCATAGGGTGTACAGACAATAGTAACGGAGGTCAGCGGGCCAGCGTATGTAAGACAAGGGCGCAGAGCATGTCTTAGTGCTGGTCAAAAAGCCAAGATTTGGTTTTGGCCTTGAATGTGTTGAATGAGTCTTCAGCTCTGATTGTAGCGGGGAGGGAGTTCCATAGCTTAGAGGCTAGGACAGGGAAGCTAGTGCCCACCGCTTTTTGAAGTTTAAACCTAGGGATCGATAGACAGTGAGTCTGGGCAGTTCTTAGAGGTCGGGAGGTCGAGTGGCAAGACATCCGACTGCAGAGGTAGATAGGGGCCTTTTTAGCCAAGCATTTGTGCTTGAGGGCAAGTGTTTTTAGTGAGATTCTCTGCTTGACAGGTAGCCACTTTAGGTTGGTTCTGGATTCTGAAATGTGGTAGTTGCGGGGGATGTTTAGGGCATCTCGAATGGCATTTTTCTACGTAGTTTGGAATTTATTCAGGTTGTCTTGGCTAGTACCTGAGTAAAGGGCACTACAATAATCAATTTTGGCCATAATGAGCGTTCTAGCTAGTGTGACACTGTTAGGAGTGGTAGGAAACGGTCTGCAAGCTGCAATAAGTTTGCACGTGTATGAAGAGGCAGATCTGACTGCATTTATTTGTCGAGATAAGGATAGGGTGGCGTCAAGGTAAAAACCTAATGTTTTGGTATCTTTCGAGACTCGTATGGTATTACCGCCTATGGTGAATGCCTGATAGGATGGCTCTAGTTTGCTCAGGCGTTCTGAGGTCCCCAGGATAAGGAGCTCCGTCTTGTCGTCATTTAAGCATAACTGGTGTTGGGCCATCCAAGCTTGGATGACCAGGTAGACGTCGTTAAGGGCCTTAGTGTCAGCTAGATAATCACATGTGTTGGGAATGAGTATCTGGGTGTCATCCGCATAGTTAGTGTAGGAGACACCCAGATAGTCAAGCACATCAAAGAGTGGTTTCGTGAAAATGTTAGGTGACACGCAAGATCCCTGAGGTACACCGCAGTAAATTGGGGAAGGGTCCGCGGCTGCGGATGGGGCAAAGACCCTCGTGGATCTATTGCTCAAAAAGGATTTGATCCAGGCCGCAGCAGAGGACGAGAAGTTGGCAGAAAAGTGGAGGTGCCTGCATAGGATCTGGTGGTTGACCAAATCAAATGCAGCAGAGAGGTCGAGGAGTAGTAGTAGCATTGCTAGTTTGCCCTTATCCTTCAATACCTCAATTTGGGTTGTTAGGTCTATTAACGCAGTTTCCGTCCCGTGTCTGGGACAAAATCCAGATTGTCGTAGACCTAGCTGATTGTTAGATTCCAAGTAATCTTGGATCTGAAGGTCTGCAGCGCGGTCTAAAATCTTAAGCAAAAACGGTATCGTGGTGATAGGTCGGAAGTTAGCAAGTATGCTTGGGTCTAGGGATGGTTTTTTGAGCAGTGGGATCACCCAAGCATCCTTAAGGTTGTCCGGGACAATACCCGTTTTAAAGGAGGAGTTGATGAAGGCCGTAATGAATGGGGCCAAATCATGTGCAGAGTCCTTAATGATGGGAGCTGGGCAAGGGTCACCTTGGCAGTTGGATGGTTTAATTCTCAGGATGATATTTTCTACCTCGGTAACGGTGAGCGGTGAGAAGGCAAATGGTTTGGTATTAACAGTGTCTAGAGGGAGGGCCCTAGCAGGGGAGAGTGAGCGGTTGTCGAGCTTCAGACTGTCCTGCTTGTCTTTGATTTTAGATTGTAGCATAGAGATTTTATTCAGTAAGGCTGCTTGAATGTTAGCACACCATTTACTATCTTTCGTGCAGGTGTCTGGGGGGGGACTCAGAGTTTCTAGCTCTTTTAGGATTCTGAAGAATTCCTTTGTATTCAAATCAGCTTGCAGACTACGATTGTTAAGAGACTCTTTTTGCAGTGATGATAGCATCTGTGTAGGTGAGTGAGGCAAGAAGGAAACCATCTTTATGCTCATCAGAAGGGTGGCTTTTCCAATGATTTTCAGCGCAGCGTTTAGCTTTGCGGAGCATTCTTATCTGTGGGGTGAACCATGAATTAAGATGTGCTCGTGGTTTGGACTTTCTAAGTTTGATGGGTGCTATAGAGTCTATGGCCGTGAGCATAGTTTGTTTATAGGTGTCTGCTAGTGAGCTGGGATCAGAGCAGGTGTTGGTAGCCACATTGAGGGAAGGGAGTAACAGTGGGAGGAGTTTCTCCTTAGTTATGTCCTTTTTACTTCAGGTAGGGAGTGCTGGGGACATCAGTGTCGGGGCTCGCGGGGTAGCTTCAATATTAAAAGTTATGATGTGATGGTCAGACCATAAGCAAGGGGTATTGTCGAGAACCTTTATATTGCAGTTAGAGCTGGCTAACCAGTCAAGGGTCCTACCTTTGATATGGGTAGGTTCTTGAATGAACAAGGTGAGGCCGAGGTCAGTTAGAACATTCTCCAGATCTATTGACACGTGATCATTTGGGTCACCAAGACCTAAGTTAAGGTCGCCTAGGATGAGTGTTTGTGAATTATTTTTAGTTTTGTCAAGGAGGAGAGGGGATATTTCACAGACAAAGGTCGGTGCCGAACCTGTGGGTCTATAGATAAGGTGGAGGGTGGCCGTTTGGTTAGGCATTAGTGATAGTTTGACTGACAGCGACTAGGCTGATTCGAGTTTGGAGTCAGATACCACTCTTAGGTCAAGAGAGTTTTTATGGGTGAAGGCCATGCCACCGCCTCTGGATTGGGCAGTGGTACGGTCACATCTCGTGATGCCGTAGTCGGGTGGTAAAGCCAAGGATAGTGAGGGGCCAGATGCGGCATGTAGCCAAGTTTCGGAAATAGCGATGAAGTCAAGGTCAGAGGTGGTGATGAGGTCAGCAATGTCTAATGCGTGTGCTGTGAGAGCACAGGCAGTTTAATCCCTGTGGTAGTGGATTTGCATGCAGCGGTAGATGGAGGTGAGCCATGTGGCGTATGTGAGATTTGCTTGGTGGCGTTGTTGCGGGAATGTCGTAGGCAGAGTCTGGTGCCTAATCTTTTGTTTCTAAGAACAAGGGGGCAGGGTTGGTTAGGTGTAGGTTTCCTGGCGAAGTGTTCCAGCCACAGAGCTGGGACTGAAATTCTTGTTTTGTCGAACGGCTTTCAAGATGGTTAGCAAGCAAGAGGAAGATGAATCGACTGAATCGTGCTAATTTGGGATGTTCTGAGATATTGCATTCTTTGAATATTTTGAGTTTTCCGAGTGAACACATGGAGAGAACGGGTGTTTACGTTATGATAGCAATGATGCAGAAACATAGCGCAGCATTAGACTGTTGTTTTGAAGAGGGAATAGGCCAAGAGAACACTGAATGCAATTTGAATTTGAAGAGCAACGCTTTTGCAGGACATGGAGTGCAATTGAGTGAAATGCATCTGTTTTGTGAATATGGATGGATTCAGAGTGAATCATTGATGTTCAAAAGGGAGATGGATTCTGTGACTAGAGAAGGTTTTGCCACAGAGAGTAACACACAGGGGAATGCAATTTTGCAATTTTCAAATTTGCATTTTCTGAACTATGTGAAATGGACTGCCCTGTTTTGTTTTGAGAAGGACAGAGATGGAGGCTGGAGTAATGCATCATGCAGCATGGAGAGACAGGCATGGTTAGACAGAGATAGGGGCGCACTGATACACTGAAACTGATACATGTACACTGATATGGGGCAGACACTGAGAAATTAGCATTGATGTCTTTTGAGAGACATTGGGAGTTTAGAACTAGCTATGTGCACTGAAGCACAATGAGAAATGCTGTTTTGTTTTTGGTTTGACTACATCTGAAACTGATTAAACTGATACTTGCACTTTTGTTTTCCTTGCATGACACCTGGAGAGACACCTTGACCTGACCGAGACTTGCGGACCGTGAGACCTTGAATGACCAGATCGCATTTGAAGAATCGACCATACCAGATTGACCAGACCTTGATGACTATTGTTCAAGATCCAAAATGGCTGACACCTTTTGACGTTTGCATTCTGGCTGTTTTGAAGCAGTACTGACAACTGGTTTTTGTCACCTTGTGATGTGACATATTTGACCCCTACGCTTTGCAGCAGCACTTCTGGGGAATGGCGACCAACTAGTTTGAGGCCTTGGGGTGTGGCTTTGTCAATGGCTGTGCCCTGAGAAGGTACTCAGAAGACCTGTTTGCTGCCCGATTTCCTGGCTGACAACTGAAGTGCCATAGGAAGTGGAGATCCTGACTGACTGTTTTGAAAGTTGACACCTTGCAGCATTCTGTGCCAAAAAAGGGAAAGATGTTCAACAAAGGAGATAAATTGTGATTTGGGCTGTTTTGTAATCTGCAGCGAGGAGAGAATCCATTTGGAATGCCTTACCTTGTGAACCAGAAGAAGTCACAAGCTTGGGGCTAACGAAAAGGAGAGAAATGCAAATGAGCATGAAGACACGCTCTGAAGCATTTGATTTCCGGGTGCTAAACTACATTTGAAGAAGCAGTGAAGTTCTTTGTCTCTTGTGGGAGTGAGCGAGAGGTCATTGATCCGACACTATAGTGCTTTGAAATCTGCACTTGCATCCAACGTTGGCTGGTCCCATATGTGAAGAGCAGGGACTGACATGGCATGGAAGGAGTGAGCCTGATAGTGCTCCGAATCTGAGTTTTGGCCTATGTGAAGGGCCATTGCAATGCCATTGAACTGCCACTGGAGAGTTGCCATCTCCATTGTTTTGCTTCAACACTCTGAATGATACATCGGTATAAAGTGCCTGAGGCACCAACGGAAAGCTTGCAGCAGTGAGCAGGGTTTGCTCTGAAGAAACATCTGCGAGAGCTTGCCGCAGTGAGGCTCTGAAATCTGTCACTGAAAATTGTCCGTTTGCAGGACACACTTGGGTTCCGTTTGCAGCTGGAATACCACTTCTGCTTTGGGCTATGCTTTGATACCAACACATGTTTTGCTGAACACACGCTCGTTGTTGACATTTGTGAACACGTTGCTTTGTTGACATGCTTTGCTGAAACCTTTGCATTGGTATTGATCTGTACTGACTTTGAATTTTGCACAGATGTGAGGACACACACATTGTTCTGACAGAATGAACTGGAAATGAACTGGAATGAACTTGATTGGCCTGCATGACCAATACACTTAATGTATGCATTGATCTGTAATGTATTGACCTGGCCTGTTTGGCTACTGACACGTTTGAGTCTTTTACACCTTGAAAACTGTGAAAGTGAAATATTGTAATTTTGTGCTCGACACTGAAATTGAATTCATCCTGATGTCCACAGTACACATGCATTGATTCTATGCTTTATTTTCATTTTGAATACTTGTAGAGCCATAGTTGGCTACACACTTTTGACTTGACTTTTTGCTTCAATTGCTACATTAGGATTTCTGTTAGAGATTTGTTTAGAGATTTGAATATGCCATTTTTAAGTCTGACACGCTTTTAGCTATGCATTGTTTTGAGATTTGAGTTTGAGCTCGACACTGATAGAGTGCAATTTTTGCATTTTTTTGCATTATTGAGAAATGTCTATGATGGAATGCTTTTTCCCATTGCAATTTTGCTTGTTTTTAGCATGACACATTTAGAGAAAAATTGAATTTAGTAATGTATCATCTAATGATAAGATGAGACTGTAAAACCAGATATTATATGAAGAGGCCTTGCTTGTTCTCATTAGAAATTCATTACTCATTTAGTGAATCATTAGTTAAGTCATTACTCATTTAAGGATTCATTTATCCATCATTTCATTCTGACATTAGTTATCCACTATCCATTATATTAAGCCATTTGGTTTGCTAGAGAAAGAGGCCCGTTATATTAAGTGCCTTGTAGAGACATGTAGAGATAGACATATGTTATTATGTATTATGTATGCAATTAGAGACACGCATGAATGTGCACTTGGGATGTGCATTGAGCCATGGTATAGCACTTGGTTTGTGAGTGAATGCGTTTGTCACGACCCTCGCCCAAAACCCCCTCTGGCAAACCCATTGGCCAGATGGAGTCGGGACTCGGGCCTCTAGAGCCTGGCATCCTCTTCAAAAGCCCTCATGCTGCCAGTCCTGGCGCCTACGGGGCCAGGCTCATACACCATGAAAAACAATATGTTTGGGAACTACTTTATTGTATTGTCAGCCAACATGGAGGCATCCACATAGCTTGGTTCGTGAGAACCAAGCTATGCGGTCTAGGGTTTTGGGTGTGGTAGCTTAGGGACTACTTTACCTGGACTATTTTGTTGGGGCTATTTAAATCACACCCGAGCAAGACAACACGCTTTGCGTTACTTTGCAGCTTGCAACGTGACGCTCACCGTGTCCAGCTATTCCCTCGAACCTCGGAGAAGCAGAACCTGCAAGGAGACAAAAGGAACATCATTAGCAGCAGCATCTTACTTGCAGTCTTCATCTTTAAACACTCGCAGCTACTGAGAACAGCTTCCTCGAATCTGCACGCCTCCCGGACAGAACGACCTGAAAGAGGAAGATAGAGGCAACATTAAAGAAAGCAGTAGAGACATTTACAAATTACGAACTGCTCAAAAGGCTTACCTGGCTGGTCACCTCTCGGCTGGCACCACTCCGGACATTCCACTCATGCTGAAGAACACCGCGACCTACAAGGAAGGAAAACACAGGTTAGCAAAGGCAAGACTTTGCAGCGCTGCGCATAGCGCTTACTCACCGCATCATAGCGCTCTTAATGCGCCATCATTTACCAGCGGGGCTCAACCAAGCCAGTTTGCCGCGCTGAAGCTCCGCATACCTAAGGGAGAAAAAAAGACATTTTAAACAAAGAAAGGCATGCAGGATAGCAACAAAACTAAAGAACAGCAATAAGACCTACCTGAACAATATCAAACGGGCCGGCGTCAGTGAAGTAACTGGACCGCACTCGCCCATGAAAGACAATGCGCCCCTGCAAAGAAGGCAGGACGGAGAGCACGCCTATTTCTACCACAAGGTGAGGAGAGGGCGCCAGAGGGACTGAAATCATACGGGGGTGGAGGGAGGATACTTCCCCCAGTCGGTCAGTCTTGAACACAGTCCTCCTGTATTTTCAGGCAGAACCTTCCCCGCACACCACGTCAGGGCAAAGCTGAGAAGCATACCAGTGAGTAACCCGGCTGGGTGGCGTCCCTGCGGATATCAGGTGAGCGTAACAGCGTTAGGCACTATAGAGCATGTAGCTGTCTCCTAAGCCACTCTGAAGAAACACAGAAGAGCAGTGCCAGGGTCTGCGAAGATTGTTTTGAGTTACACGGTGAGCGATGGAATGTGTAAACAGTTTCTTGGCAGACAGAGATAAGACAGTGACTCTTGCCCGAGTAGAAGGAGAAGGGAAGCTGGCTTTATCAGGCCCTGGGTTGCTTGCAAAGAGAATAGGTGGGGGCATGCAGGGAGGGAGTGCTTGGACCAGAGACAGACATAGAGAAAAAGGGATTTTAGCTTGCTAAGAGCGGACAGTGAATGAGAAAAATGGGAGGATGGTTTCGTAACACATAGCATGGACAAGATATGATGTACAATGTCACGGTGACAGAACACACACTGGAATAGAACAGAACAATACATGAGTACACAGACTTTCAGGCGCTTGGCTAGAGAAATGCTTGTCTGACAGAAAGAGTGAATCTTGGCTAAGAGAGACATGTAACCATGGAGAAAGAGTACGTCATTTGACACTAACTGGAAGCCTGAAATGAGCAGTAATGATACGAGAGGAGCTGATGTATGAGATTGAGAGGCGTTTGGGAATGAAAGGAAGCAGTGCCATTGAGGGAGACGTTTTGTGTGGCACTGAGAGGCGTTTTGGCAGAAAGGCTTTTGGAGAATCGGCTGACATGCAGCTTGCTTTGGCTGGAGAACAAACCACTGAGAGGCCAAGGAGAGAGGCCCGACTGGCTGGTTGCAAGGGAGCTGGAGAGGAGAGAGATGGGACACATTTGAGATTGGGAAGCTTGCACATGCAGAGGGGAGTATTGCTGATTGAGTATGAGACCTAATTGATCTGAATAAGGCACGTACCAATGTGGAATTAGGACAGACACGCACACAGAGCTTTTGGTTTGATAGAAGGGGAAATCAGACAGGGATTGTCTTAGAGAGATATTGTGAAGTGTGGTGTGGATTGGAGAGTAATGCTGAATGCTGACACTTGCCATATGTATTTTGCTATTAGCATTATAGATCCAGCAGGACTGGATAATTGGTATTAGATTGCTTGCATTAGAAGCCTGTAAGGATTACATTCATTGTAGTCTACACCCAAGCAAAATGGGTGCAAAATTATGTTTTGCTAGAAGTGCTTATCATGCCTTGCTGTGCATGAATAAATGTATTCCATTGTTATAATTGAGACTGACTTGTGTGTTTTCATTTGTGCCCATTGTTATCTTATTTCTCGTGTCATTTCTTAGTGTGAGGTTTGGTTTGTCATGCATCTTGTATCTTGTGTCTTTTCTTAGCATTAGAGGGTATGTTTGTGTGTCCATAGCATAGCAATTTGGCAGTAACAGTGCACACCCCCCAGAGGTAGTTTTGGAAACTAACAAATGGTTGCCCATGTGGGGCTAGGCCAAAGGTAAAATTTGCAGTTTGACAACTGGTCCACCCCCAGAAACTGGATCCAAAAGCGATGGTTGTGTATGACAGATCCCTGGGGACTAGCGGGTGAGACACCTTCAGGTGTCTCACAATTGAAAGGCAGGAGTGCTCTGCTGCATAAAAGCGCTATGCACAGACAGGGGATCTGGGGGTTTGCTGCGCCAAGTCTCGTACTGTCGTTGTGTAAACTGGCTTTGCCGACTGCTATTAAAGACGTTCACCAATCCACCTAAAGAGTATGTGGTTGATTTTTTCCACGACAGTCAGTAAAGACACATTGGGCCTCATTACGAGTACGGCGGTAGGGGGTTAACGGCACCTGTAAGGATGCCGGTGCAGTTAACCCCCTACTGCCGCATTATGAGCTCCCTTAGCGGGTCCCACTAGGGGCGGCTGATTTTACCAGCCGCCCTGAGCGGGAGCCGTTAAGGGACCAGGGAGCTAATAACGGGCCCGCTATTTGCGGGTCCGTTATTAGCTCCTTCCCAATTCCCATTGAGCCCTATGGGGGCTCAAACGGGAATGGTTTTCAGAATGGGGACTTACCAGGTCCTCCAAGGTTGGAATGACCCGGTAAGTCCCCATTCCGAATACCCGGACCCAGACACGGGTTTGGAGGCAGCCATGGTGCCAACAGCACCATGGCTACCTCCAAACTCGTAATGACCCCCATTGTGTTGCAAAGGTTATAAATAGGAAAGCTTTTATGAAGAAGTCTCTTATGTGTTCTGTGGTTGTGAACCTTACAGTTTCAGGTCACGAGGAACGTCCAAAGTCATGAGGAAACTCGCAATGTCAAATACAGTGCTAAACAACCTGAGGTGCGTTCTGTCCCAAATCCATTCAACCAGAGCACAGTCTCACAACGGCTGGTTTCCGATTGTCAGAGCAGGCTATACATCTTTATGCTGCTGTACTTACTTCAAAGTCCAAAATAGGCCAAATGTTAAGACTGGTGCTCAAACACGGAGGCCAGTAATCAAGGTAGGCAATCTCCCAGGGTCGCCGCTATCAATGACTGACAAAACTTTACAAGTTGTAAAAGTCAATGTTCAGCAGTGGCAGCTCTGGTTTCTGGTTCTTCACGGATTGCTCCAGTGATAATAAAAAGGTACTTCCAGCAAGCAGGTTTAGATGAGAGAGGTGCAGGATAAAGAGACTGCAGGATACAGGGCAGGGTTCAGCTGTGCCGTTCTGTAAAATTCTGGTACCAGAAGATGCAATACATGCCCAATGAACGTAGCTCAGGTAAGAAACTAATTCCCATGTTACTTACAGAGCTCCTTGATGTTTTTTGGCTCTCCATCTATAATCATTGAGCGCTATCTGCTACTGATCCGTGCAATGAATACCAGTAAAGTGTCTCCTTAATGCTTCCTTTGGCTGCCGGGTTATAAGGGACTACAATCCATCTGTTTCCCACTAGTGTCTTGGCATCAGAAGACACTGGACTAGCTTCACGGTCAAGATTGGTGCTGGCAAGATGACGCTGCAGGGCTTCTTCACGTTGTCTTCAGATTAAAATCATCTTCTCAAACTTCAGAAGTCCCATGGTTAGACAAGTAAAGGTGCAGATGCCCAGATAAAACAGGAAAATTTGGTAGCATAGCACGGAAACCGAGCTTCCAATTAGTTGGTTGCATCATTTCAATCATTTGGTGGCCACCCAATCACTGATGGTTGCACATTCAACATTTCCTGGCCCGTTTTAAGGACAAACACTTAAGATGTGGTTCCCAGACTTCATTTTGGGGTCTGGCCAGATCCGATCTTGGCTTCCCCCATCAACAACCTTTTGGAGGTAGCCAGAAGCAATGACCACATGTCTTCATCCACAAAATTTCACAAAAAGGGCATCCATCGTGAATGTATTCATGGGATATCAAAAGCACCCATGCCCTTTCAAGTTGGGTTCACAAACTGGAACAACAT
Source organism: Ambystoma mexicanum (assembly GCF_040938575.1). NCBI lineage: Eukaryota > Metazoa > Chordata > Amphibia > Caudata > Ambystomatidae > Ambystoma > Ambystoma mexicanum. The sequence continues at coordinate 747,197,610 of NC_090923.1, read as the reverse complement.
GCCCCGTTATAAGAATGACATCTTAGTAATTTGTACTTGTAGGTCAAGCTCCCAAAGAATAACATTCCTAGACTTAGTGGCAAGAAGAAAATTGGAGACTAAAATCTTGAGAAACCCAACTGAGGCAAGTGGCAAATGCAATGTTACATGCAACCAGCAGTAAACAGAGAAGCACAATCAATAACATAAGAACAGGCGAGTTTATCAGAGGCTGACAATAGTAGAGAGGAAAGGTGTTTTGAAGCTAACGTTAATATCATTTGCAACCGGTGAAGGGCGCTAAGCCAATGAGATGGCTGGAACAGCAGGTGAGAATACACAGCCCCTGCCCGCTGTTCCAGCCACCCGAGGCCCTTCCCCCAGGAGGCGCTTTTTTTCCCCCATTTTTTTTCCTCATTTTTTATTTCCCAACGTCATAAGTCAACAGGGAGGCTCTCACGCTCTTGCCTCCCGACGTTAGAAAACCCCAATTCCCCTTTCCCCTACTCCAACTTACCTGCAAGACCGGAGCCTTGCGTGCCGGTCCCAGATGCTCCTCCTGTCTTGCCGCCACCATCGAAACAGAAAAGGGACCAGGTCATTTTGGAACATATTTTCCATGGCCGTTGTCATCCACAAAGCGTCTTAGTCCCTTTTCAATTTCAATGGCGGTGGCCATTGTTGTACATTGTTTTGCCTTTTTCTTTTTTTTGACGGGTATTGGGCTCGCCCAGAGGTCATCTCCGGTCACATGACAAAGAAAAGAAAAAAGAAAAAAACTATCCGCACCCTGGTAAATCCCAGGGTGCGGATAACTTTCACGCCCTTGCTGGGGGTGGACATGGAGTTTAACGGACCGCAGCCCGGCCGTTCTACACCATGTCCGCCTCCCAGCAGGGGTCTGAAAGCTGTATTAAAACAGAATTCAGTGCTACCAACAACAACGTATAGAAGATTCCCAAAGAAAATCCAGGTGAAAAATCATGAGTATATGAGATGTATCCCTCAATATTCAGGTCAGAGTGGCGACACATGGAAGCTATTATGTAAAAACTGAAATTTGCTCAAATTGGATACAGATTTAGCTGAATGCATTTATACTCCACCCGAAATTGTATGTAGGAAAGCGCAAACACTAAAGACATTACTCAGCTCTAGCACAGTTGGATGAAAGTCGAAGAGTTTCCTAAAAGCCGACCATTGGCCAAACACTAGGAGTAACAAAAGTGGCTTCTACTATTTGTGAAGTGTGCACCATGTTTTGGTATACACTTAACAAGGTAACTGAATTCATGACCAATTTCGGAATTCAAATTTATGTTTTTATTAATGTGAAATGTACATATATGGTATACATAATCAAGTGCATCTGTGGTAGGATGTATGTGGGCTGCACCATCAGGAAACTGAGGACAAGACTCCACAAACGCCTGGAAAAAGGGGCTGTGCTTCACCCTGCATTGTCAAAATAAACACCAGATGGCCAACAAGGATGCACAGCGGTTTCTGGCAACTGAGAAGATTGAGGGATCGTAATTTTGACCTTTGCCAAAGAGAGGCCTATGCTATTTTCAATCATTAGGCAATCACTGACAGACTGGTAGCAATGTGTTTATTGACTGCAAATTTAACTTTGCGGGTGTTGAGATGGTTTTCCAAAATCCATCCTGGAGGTGGATTTTGGGAGGCCAATCCATTGTGGTCCACTGGAAAACATGGAGGTCTAGCCAGCAATGTCAAGGCTGCAGAGCAGCAAGGCTTACAGTGAGTGCACACAGATCACCACCAATAATTATAGTTAAAGAGTTCATTGCAAAAATAAACAATTATTCATCAGGCCTTTAAAAAATACACTAGAAGCAAGTAAAAACATTGTTAATTATTGTCCCATCGACACTATAAAATAGATACATACATTCACTATTAGGAGAAGAAAGAAAACATTTGATTCAATAACCTTTGAAACACAGGCAAGTACTCAGATGCATGAAAGATAGAAAAGGCACTTCAGAATAACCACAGAACAGCTTCCCCAGCCCTTATAATGTCCAACCATAAAGTGGTTTGGGGTCTGGTGCCCAAAAGCCACAGGTTGCAAAGTTATGCTTCACATGTAGGTTTATTAGGGGGTTAGCAATGCCAGTGGTTATGATTAAAAGGGTCACAAAGTTAGATAAAGTTCAGTTAAATAAATTTGCACAATCCCAGAAACTAGGATAGGCCTAGGACAGTATTCTTGACCAGGCCTCCACCAACCAGCCAAGAAAGAGGGATTTAGAGACAGGACTACCGTCATGTAAGCTTATGGAGGACACCAGTGGGGGACAGGAACCAGCTGAGCGCAGCTTCTCTTGATGCAAGAAGGTTAAAAAGACAGGAGAGGCCTAATGTCACACATGTTTAAGATACTCCAAGGATGCACTCTGAACTTCAACAGCTGCAGAAAGATAGACCAGGAGAGAGCTGGTCAGTCCACCAGTTGGTCCCGGGAAACTTCTGAAAGACATAGCATGGATCCTTGAGTAGAGGTTGACACTAGTTGTTACCCACCGGACAAGGTGTCAAAGCACCAAAGAATGCCTTCTTGAGATCAGGAAAGAGGAGCAGGGCTTCACTGGGTCATCACTGGAGTCGACGCTAGTCAGCTGCAGGAGTCATCTTTGGGTCATCAGTAGGGTGCTCTTCTTCATGGGGGGGGGGTGGCTCCAAGGATAATCTTGTGAATGGCTACAGGAGTTCTCCTTTTATCCAAGATAAGGTTTGGACTGGAAGCTTGCCCAAGACCACCAATGTCAAGGACCTGAATGATTCAAACTGGCAGTGGCTATCCAATCATGGATAGCCACTGGCCACAACATCTGGCAGCAACAGACATTCAGGCACCTGGATGTGTACTTGGACTAGACAGTCCTAGCTCCCACATCAGGGCTCACACAAAATCTGCCTCTTAGCCAGCGAAAGCAGCAGATTTTCCCGGCAAAGGGCTTTCCACATTTGGCAATTCCAGACTCGAGGACAGGAAGAAGACCAAAGAACAACATGACCAAAGGACAAGCAAAAACCTTGTGCCATGGTCATCTTAGGATGCTAGCCACATTTAGTAGCCATTTGCAATAAATGCAAAGGGGCACAAGTAAAATTTCAAAAACGGGGCAGAAAAATATCTGCTGCCACAAGCTCATCCTAGGCACATTGTAAAAGTAGCCAAAAAGCCATTACAGAAAAAAAAGATACAAGGATACAAAGTATCATAACCACACTTCACTTAAAGTGAAGTGTGCAATTGTAACAAGAAAATAAATTCACAAAGAGATATATCCTCTGAGTACTGATAGTCTTATTGACTAATTCGTTTCCAATTAAGAATTTGCAAAAGGACAAGAGAGGAAAAACCGAAGGCTTTGCTTGCCCCCAAAAGGTCAGGTCAGGTGTCTAAACAAAGCAAAACGAAAGACTGTCCCATAGAAGTCTATGGGAGGAAAGCAGAAACAAGAAACTCCTTCCCAACAGCGAACATGCTGCTATTTGATGGGTTTGTTTCAATACATATACATTCTGGCTTAACTAATCCCTTTATATGGTGGACACGCGTGTTCTGATGTGAACGCACCATTTTTAATTTTTTTGTTGGGAAGAGATGTTGCTTATGGAGGCACATCAACAGAATAGCCCATGAAAAATGCCGAAGCTACTGCTCATCCATTATCCTTTCAGGCAACCCGTTGAAAGCCGCCTTTGCTTTGAAACAATTCAGCCCTTTTTCTTTTGGTCAAGGGACAGTTTCATATAGTCATTGCAATCTTAATCTGACGGCCATGGTGCCATTTTCAAGTTATTTTGTACAAAACATTTTGTTCCAATCAACCCTCTTTGGGGGACGCATGTACGTCAATGTGAATGTTCCACTTTTATGTTTGCAAGAGATGTTGCCTACAGAGGCATGTCCATGGAATAGCCCAATAACAATGGAAGAGCTACCACCCAACCAAAATCCTTTCCAGCAACAAGCCGAACGCTGCCTCTGCATACAATGCAGAAGCCAATAGGTAAGATCCCCTTATCTATGCCAAGATACCATCTGATGTTGAATGATTTTGCATGTGGCTATCCTTATCCTAATTTTACTTGCCCACCTTCTAGATTATCTCACGGATGACGTCCGATGAGGCTCAAACATGTCTGTGTTGCTTCTCTTCGTGTGCAAAAGGGATGTGACCCTTATTTTGATAGAGCCTCCAATATTTTGGCACCAATCATCCGGAGGAAATGTGACACGAGGCACGGACCTGTATCATTACAATGTTTTGATATTATAATCCTGCAAACCTCTTTACCAAAATCTTATTTAGGTAAATTAAAATGATTAAATATAATGTTCTGGCTATATAGGCGCAGAACCAATTGTTATCAAACACAATAATTGTAAAGGTCTAACTGCTACATGTGACTGTACCATTTCGATGTGAACAGCATGCCCATTATAAATTATGTTAAGAAACACCAGAATGTCTCTTCTTTCACTGCAACTTACTAATGGCCTCATTACACGTTGTGCGGTAAAATCCGCAAATTACCGGCATGGCGTCCTTAACGTGTCCGCCCTCGTAGGAGTGCGCTAATAGCGTACCATTACGAGTACGCGGACACGAGCTTTGCTCCATGCCGGTAATGCCCCTCCAACCTTGCCGCTAATCTCCCTCAAAAGTCACTTACTGCCTTCCACGACAGTGCAGATAGCAACTCCGCCTTGACGCATCGTGCAAATAGCGGCCACCGCTAATAGCGGTGACCGTTAAATACCGGAACCGGAAATAGCATCATCGCACAGGAACGGGAAAGAGCACGGCGGCCATCTTTAAAAACACAATCCATTGCCATCCTCTGCCCCCTGAACCTGTTCATGTTACCTTGCTGCCTGAGACCCATTGCTACACGGTTACCATGCCCAAGGCACTAAAGAAAACAACAGACCGCCAGCGAAAGGAGAAGAAGTTCTCCACTGAGGAGTTAGTGATGCTGACTCAAACTTTAGCGGACAATGCAGAAGTGGTCTTCGCAAATGACATGCGGCGGGAGACCCTCCTAAAGAAGAAAGCAATCTGGGCCGAAGTGGCAACAAAAGTGAGTGCTGTAGGCACCAGCACGCGCACTGTACGCGAGTGCAGAAAATGATGGGACGACCTGAGACAGGGTCAGGATGATCCTGGCCGAGAACCATAAGACTGCCACCGCTGGAGGATCAGGGTCACCGATCAAGCTGAAGGAGTGGGAGGAGACATGTGCAAACCTCATCGGGGTAGAATGTATTGAGGGAGTCGCGAGGATGGAGCACGGCGTGCCAGACACTTCTGATGGAGGCAAGTGCACTGATGCAAGCATGCAGTGTGAATGTACAAGTCCCCACAAATGGCAGCCCTGGATCACTGCATGGATGGCCCGGCATCCACACATGCATCCCACCCTGCGCATGTCAGCGCCAGACCCCAACACACACACACATGCATACATCAACAGAGCCAAGTGCCACACACAACACTGCATGGATGAGGCACTGAAATGACACCTCACCTGCTTCCTCCACAATGAAGTTCAAACGGCCCCAAATGAATTCATGATGTAGCCTGCATTGAGTACATGCGACCATAACCAATGACATCCCCCTTTTTGTTCCCGACCGGGTCGCATACAGACAGCGAGGGAGCATCCCAGGCACCCCCTGTGCAAAAGAAGAAAAGGCCACAGCCCAGCGAGGACGCACCAACAACATCAGATGGAAAAAGGCCAAGGCCCCTATTGCAGCGTCCAAAAAAATTCCTGCGCGCCACTGCCAGTGCCACGCAAAACCCTACTGCCCCGCCTCTGGAGGTCCACTCCCCCCCCCAAATCACCGCCACCGAGGGTCCACCCTCAGCTGCTGCCAGTTCGGCAGGGGAGGCAGCAGCCATTGCCCCATTGGCCGACGTGGATGAGCCCACAGAACTCGATCTGCCTATGTACACCCCAAGCCCTGCTGTAACCCCCGAGCAATCACCCCTACACACCTTGCTCGCACGTCACCGTTCAGGAGTCCATGGAGGCCTTCAGTAGCCCCCCAGAGGCGGCATCTGTACACCAGCCAGCATCAGGATGCGCAGCAGACACCACCACAGGCCACCACTTCCCCTGACCTGGCCAGCGTCATCCAGCGCCAGCAGGCTCTCACAGACCTCGTAGGTCAACATGTGGAGGAGGTTGCCCGTCTCAGGGCTGACCTCGGGGAGACATCCAGGCACTCCAGGGAGGGAATGGAGTCGTGCACAGACAGGCTGTGTGGGGATCTGATACTCATCCGGGAGGTGCTAACACGCATCGCAGATGCTATGGAGCGCCAATTTCCACCAGGACAGTCTGCCACCTCTTCGACCACCAGTTTGCGGCGGACATGCCCAATTAGACGCTCTACACGCACCACCAGGCGCACCTCCAGCCAGCCCCCAAATGATGGCCCTGGCAATGAACAATAGGGCGTGAATGTCCATTGACCTCTGTGCATGCCTGGACACATACATGGTTGGAGACTCATGAGGGACAGTTGTGGGGTGAAGGGTGTGATGGGACAGTTGTGGGGGGTGGGGGGAAGGGTGTGATGGGACAGTTGTGGGGGGGAAGAGTGTGATGGGACAGTTGTGGGGGGTGGGGGGAAGGGTGTGATGGGACAGTTGTGGGGGGTGGGGGAAGGGTGTGATGGGACAGTTGTGGGGGTGGGGGGGAAGGGTGTGATGGGACAGTTGTGGGGGGAGGGTGTGATGGGACAGTTGTGGGGGTGGTGGGAAAGGGTGTGATGGGACAGTTGTGGGGGGGAAGGGTGTGATGGGACAGTTGTGGGGGGGGAAGGGTGTGATGGGACAGTTGTGGGGGGGGTAATGGTGGCGGGATGGTTGGGGACTTGCTCATTTTTCTGTTTGTGTTCATTAATACACTGTTTGAGCAAAACACAGGCCTGGACTCCTTCATTGTGTATGATCAATTTATTGACGCCAAGGTCCATTGTGAGCTAACAAACAGACACCAGTGCATCACCAGCCATATACAGGTGACAGTATGACTACATGATACTCAGAATATTTGGTTGATCAAATGCTGTCTCACAGCACGTCCCTCCTGGCCATCCCCTCTTGCATGACCTGCATGACCTGCATCCCCTTCATCTCCATCCTCATCCCCGTCATCATCCTCATCAGGTGCCTCCATTTCAACGTCAGGGGGCAGTGGCACATTCCGTCTCATACACATATTGTGCAGCATGACACATGCCGTGGTGATCTTTGCAACCTTCTCATGGCCATACAGGAGGGCGCCACCAGACCTGCTAATGCACCTAAACCGTGACTTCAGAAGTCCAAAGGTCTGCCCGATGACGAGGCGGGTATGCGTATGTGCATGATTGTATTCTTCTTCGTGCCTGTTCTGTGGGTTCCGTACAGGTGTGAGGAGCCACCTCTTCAGGGGATAGCCAGCATCACCTACATGGGGGGAGGAATGATTTCCTGTTACTTTTTGACACATGTGTGGCCTGTTCATGTCACATACTTTGGCCTATCATTTTGATTCATGTACACATTCAACTGCATCAATGAATATGGTCTGTGTGACTGCTTTGTGCAAAGGTGAGCATAAGCATGCAAGTAGACATGTCCCATTGATGCCTCCAACAGTGACTGCCATGTCCTGGGTGAGGCCAGGTCATTGGTGTCCCTGTGGGCAGGCACATTTGGTACCACACTGGTGGTGTACTGTCCTTCCGACATTGCTGTCGCCATGCTGAGGCAACGCTTCAGTGGTGCCATGGGTTTGTGGTGCATTGCCATAGCTAGGGGGTATACCTTTGCATGCATCCAAGGACACAATGCATTGTTGATGTTGTGCTGTAGGAATGCTGCATGACTATGTTGGCGGCATGGATGACATTTGTGTATTTCGTGGCGTGGAGTGTCGTGCAATGTGGATGAGGATTGATGTTTGATGTCACCAGATTTGGGTTGTCAGCTGTGTCGTGTGGCATATACTTGCATGTCCGTTCATCCCAAGTACGTTGCTGCCCTCACAGGTGCCCATTAGCGTACATCTGTATGTGCATTTGGGTGACGGACTACAGGCTACACCCAGTTGGAGTATCTATCTACCCCCCCAATGCACACCCAGTTGGAGTATCTATCTACCCCCCCAATGTACACCCAGTTGGAGTATCTATCTATTCCCCCCCCCAATCACACTGCCATGTGCTTAGCATGGAACTCACCAAGTAGCCACGAACGTTGTCCCATTTGTCGCTCCATGTAGCGGGGGATAGTTGAGTTCCGTAGGACCATGGAATCATGGGTAGATCCTGGAAATCGGGCACAGCAATGTTTGATTATCTTGTTTGCGTCACATACCATTTGGACATTGATGGAGTGGAATCGCTTCCTGTTTCGGTAGACTACTTCATTGTGATGTGGGACGACCAATTCCACATGTGTACAGTCGATGGCCCCAATGCAACTTGGGATGCCTGCCAGTGAATAGAAGCCAACTTTGGTGTTTGCAATCTCCTGGGCAGTCCGTGGCATGGATATGTGTTCGGGTGCATGCTTCAGGAGGGCAACGAGTACCTGGTTCAGTATGCGTGAGAATACTGGTTGGGAGATGCCATGCATCTGCCCCACTGTATGCTGGTAGGTTCCTGTGGCCAGGAAGTGGAGCACTGTCACCACCTGGAGTAGAGGGGGGATGGCAGTTCGGATATCTATGAGGCTCACAATGTCGTTGTGTATCATGTCCACGATGCTGGTGATGGTGTCCCGGTCCAGACGGTACAGGGTGTGTATCTACTCAGGTATTAGGTTAAATGGACTGGCTCTGATCTGGGGAATTGGTGGGTGCCTCTGTGGTATGATTAGGTGGCGTGGTGGTGCTTGCTGTGCCTGTCTGGCCCTCCTCCTCCTCCTGCCTCTCCTCTGTGCAGCCTGTTATTGTAGCAGCAGCGCTGCAATCAGGTCCTCCAGGCCATGTAATGCTGCCAGTATTGGAACCATCTTGGTGTGGGAAGGGGTGTGGGAAAGGGTGTGGTGTACTTCTTTTGAGCAGCCACAGTCTCCATTGCCTCCACCTGTGCTGATTTTGGCCACCTGTGGCAGGTGTTGACACTGCTTAGTTCTTTTAACGGGTGGTTCGCGATGGCGGTATTGCCGCCATGCCGGTAAGGGGTTTTGGGGTTATTTACCATGGCGCTATTGCCGTGTGCACTGGCCTTGTGATGGTGTGCTATTAGCGGCATGTCGTTATTTACGGGTGGGCGGGTCGCGCGCACGCGGACTGACTGCTATTAGTGGCACCGTAATTAGCGGTGCCGCTAATGGCGGTGAGCCGGGTCGTAATCCGCATGGGCATTTAACGTTACCGGTATTCCATTACCGGTAACGTTAAATACCTACCGCCATCCGTGTAATGAGGCCCTAAATGCCCATAACAAATATATTCTCCATAATTTCACTCGGGATTGAAACTATTTATTCCTCGGGCACACAAGTGCAATGCAACCCAAGGAGCCAATGGACTCCCCATTTTTCGTGCATTGTCTTATACAGGGAAATTTAGCACTATGACATATTATATAGAACATGAGCTGCACATTTTTAAATGTCCGTTTATTTTTATAAGCTGGGACTAGACCGGTAAGGTGCTTGTTACTTTAAATTGGGATATTTTATTTAATGCAGCAATCTCAAATCTTTGACATACATATGAAGGAAAGTCCATATATTAATCACATAGGATCTACATTTTCTGATGAGATTAAAGTGTACCCGTTGTCTTTTTCTCTCTTCTTTTCCTCGAGTTATGTTACCCACCATAACAAAATATTTTAAATAGTGGATACGTTTATGGGCAATTTGCATGCAACAGACTCAGCTGTGACTGAATTCTATTTGTATACTTAAAATGTCCTTGACAAAGCTCGGTCATCGAAAGGCATTTAGGCATAGGCATTTTTTGCCCTCTAGTTTGAATGTTATTTTCCAAATCCATTGTGTCAGAATCAATATGTTGACATCTCAACTAATATTGAATATGAGTAACATTAATTAACAGACGTAAGCTTTCCAATGCATGGTAAGGTTTCCTCCTAATATTTCCTGTGCAATTACTTAACTTTTCTAGAGTTTTTTTATGCACAACTTTTTTGCAACAAATCTATACTCCCAGTAACCATAAATATGATGTTAGGACAAAATTAAATTTTTAGGGGTTCTGCTGCCCCATTTTATGGGACCCCTAAACATTTTGGTCCCCACTCTCCCCCTGCCCCCTTACTGGTTTCCAAGATCTCCGACTTATGTTGGGGATAACCAGCAACATCTACTCAAGTCCCATTGCCATTGTAACCCTTTCAGTGTATGGTCATATGGTAGCCCACATGACACCTAGGAATGCAATGCTTTTTAAGTACTAAATTATGAATCTGGGGTGATGTTATCACCCTACCTGGGTTTTACAGGGTACGCTGGTGGGTACTGTCAATTAATGAATTACTCCATGATAACGTGCTCAATACCAGAGACCAGTTTGTGCATGGGACTGGGATCCAAAGTTGTGTCGTCTTTCTTTCAAGACAAATGTATTGCCCCTGGGCTATCCTCCCGGCCCAATTTAGTTGTAATTTAGTTTTGGCTTCACCAGTAGCACAGATGATTTTACCACATTAATACCCCAAAGTACCTTTTCGGCACCAATGTATTTTTTAAGCATTAATCTCAACCATTTTGTTTGTGTGCCATTCCTGTGTTTTGAGGACTCTTGAAGCAGGCCTAAAACAACCTACTTGCAGACACGTAGGCTCACTGAGCCCAGTCCTGCACTTGCAGATGTGCTTTAGAATGGCCCCTAGCCCTAGATAAGTCAATACACAAACGGTGTGGGTGGGCCTGGGTGTTTGGAGATTCGTAGGACCAGCCCAATAGGCTGACTGCCAAAACCTTTGTACAATTGCCCGATTGCGATTGTAGGGTTGGCCTAGTCCAACCCATGAGTGTCTGGTTATATCTAGGGGAGCCCTTGACCCTTCCTCAATTCTGATGGGATTTCAACAAGTTTACTTACCTGTTGCTGTAGGATTTTTACTTTGAAGCCATGCTTATGCAATTTTAGGACCAGGTGTGACCACACTGGCTTGGACATGCATTTTACCCCTTAGCCCAGGTTTTCCTTTGTGGCTGCTAGAAGGCCTTCCTGGGGTGTCCTGGTCTCTTCCCTGGTTATCTTTAAGGTTCAGCATCTCAAGTTGGATCGTTTTGTGGTCACCAATATCTTTTTCTTCATGGGACCTTCTTTTGCTGGATCGCTGCACCCCTTTGCCCATGCGCTCTTGATCCACTGAGCTGGGTGCTTTTATCTTCTTGGGCTCTTACTCAATATTATTTGGTAAATCCCACTCTTGGGAAGGTGGGTTGTTCTTGTTGGTCACCTGTGTCGTTGCTGGGCCAGTTTTCAAGTCCTTGGGTGATGGGATACCTAACAACCAACAAAGGAAGACTTGCCTACCAGGTTGTTTTGCAGTTGCTGAGCTCTGTTTTTGAAGATTGCCACCATGAGTACTTGCCTCCGGGCGGGATATACTTGAAACATGCCGTCAGCTGTTCCCATGGTATGGGCTTCTGCAGCTCCTCTTCTATGGGATTTTTCCATAGGCTTACATTGGCTTGAATCCTTCTGTGCTTTCTTTAGTTATAGGGATCACAGATCTCGAACCAGAGAATGAAAATATTGATGAGGCTATGGGTCCATCTGTGCATTGGGCCAATTCCTTTTGATGATATTCTTGATCTTGTGACTCTGGATAGAGGGAGTTGTCACGTAGACCAGAGTTTTCCCACGTTTTGGTGGTTTGGGTGTTAGGAGGGTCTCCCTTTCGACTCTTTCAACCCTTAAAGCAATGTCAGATATGAGGGTTGTGTTGTATCCTCTCTCATGAAACTTTTTTTGTAGGGTTCTAGATTTCTTCCTGTATTGCTCAGTCCCTGAGATGTTACGCCTATATCGCAGAAAATGACTCAGGAGGACACCGTCGATGGTACGTCTGGGGTAAAAGCTCGTAGCAAGCAGGAGGCTGTTCCTATCCGTGGGCTTTGTGTAAATTATGGTCGCCAAGTTGTTGCCTTCGCTGTAGACTTCTATGTCCAAAAAGTTGATGGCCGTTGTGCTGATTTCAGTTGTGAAGTTAATCCTGGGATGCATATCATTCATCATCTTAAAGAAGACTCCAAGACCCTGAAGATGGATTTTTGAAGAATATGAAACGCGTTGGCAATTACTATCTACAATGGAGTTTATTAGGAGAATCACAATTGTTATTGTATATACAGTCTGATGCCTGGAAATTACTGTGGGAATTTTGTAACACAATTGTTTTTCTTTGCTGACCAAACATGACTCGATATATATTATGTTCTTACTTTGTAGTTTGAAGACTGTTTTCCTTTATGATGTTTGTTTCTAATATTATACTCTAAAAAAACAGATTAAGTCTGATTGTATTACTTTGCAAGTGACACTTTCACATCCTTAACATATATATGAACACTGAGATCTCTCTGTGGTGGTTAGGCGAATTTCTTGATATAAATTGTAATAGAAACAGCGAGGTTGCTGTTACATTAAGACTGTACAAACACAATACATTGTTAACGTATGAGAGTAGCTCCCACTCGGAGCTTAGCTCTCCCACGTGTTCAAAGTGACCTGGGATTCTATATCCCTTAGGAGTGCATATAGGGGTTACCGGTTGGCGACAACAGGTCTTGTTCATAGATTTGTTTTAGTATTCAGAGTTTATGACCCCAGTTAGAGTTACCGGCAATGTCAAAGAGGTCATTCAGATACCAAATTGACCATTAGTACATTAGGGGTAGAGCAAATTGATATTAGCTCAGCTATGAGTTAGTCTCCCATAGGAAACATCCCCTTAGAAGAGAGGCAATCCCTAGATAGGCATCGGTTACCCTCCTTGTGCCAAGAATAAGGGTTTGTCATATGGGAATTGACATATGTAATGAGGTAGCATAAGACACGCATTACTTACCGTAATAGCATTTCTGATGATTGTATCTGCTTAGATTCACATGCTGTTCATATGGTCCGACATCCAGTGGTAACCACGGAGTATTGCATCTCTTCTTTCGGGGACCAAAAGGGGACGTCGGTGTAGGCGTATCTGGAACACTATCTCTATCGTGACATTTAGTGTACCCAAAATCCCTCACATGCCGAGGTCCCTCCGATTGTATTTTTTCTGCCACGAGGGAGCCCAAGGCTATAGTGAGTGAGTACATAAAGAGAGAAAGTAGTAAGACGTCTATGTTCCTTCCACCCCGAGCGGGGACCTAGGGAGAGCGCATGTGAATCTAAGCAGATACAATCACCAGAAATGCTATTACAGTAAGTAATGCCTGTCTTCTGATGCTTGTTAACCTGCTTAGAATCACATGCTGTGCATAGACTAGCGAGCAGTACCCGGAGTTGGAGGTGGGTTGTGTAAGAAGGAACAATAGAGAAAAGATGTCTTAGTACTGCTTGTCCCACCTGAGAATCAGACCTAGAATGAGTGTCTAGGCAATAGTGTTTTGTAAAGGTGTGTACAGAACTCCAGGTTGCCGCTTTGCAAATGGACTCTAGGGGAACATTTGCAATAAATGCTCTGGATGCCCCAGTGCCCCAAGTAGAATGTGCTCTAGGCTTGAAGGGCAGTTCTTTCTTAGAAAGAGTGTAACATAGTGTGATGCATTTGACAATCCACCTTGTGATAGCCGATTTAGAGACAGGATCCCCTCTCTACCAGCTACCACTGACACAAAAACTGGTTTGTTTTCCTCAGTGGTTTTGTGCTTTCCAGGTAGAACATGACTGCCCTGCGCACATCTAGTGTGTGTAGGCTTCTTTCGGCCATGCTAGTGGGGTTCTGGAAAAAGGTAGCTAGTTCAATCAATTGGTTCACATGGAACTTCGAGATAAATGTAGGCGTGAATCTCGGATGAGTGCGCAGACTACCTTATACCTGTGGACTGTAACAAGGGGTCTAGCACAGAAAGGGCCTGTAGTTCGCTAACCATTCTGATAGAAGTGATAGCCACTAGGAAGGCCGTTTTATAAGTCAGGTCTTTTAGACTTGCTTTATGCATTGGCTCAAAGGGAGATGACATGAGCCTGGTTAAAACCACATTTAGATCCCATCCATGAGCTGGGTGAGAAATGGGAGGATAAATCCTCTTAACCCCTTCCATGAAGGCCTTAATTACCGGTATCTTCCACCACAATACCTTTTGTTGTGATGTGGTGTAGGCTGAAAGAGCACCCAGATGAACCTTTAGGGAATTGAAGACCAACAATGTGTCCAACAAATGGGTTAGGTACAGCACAATGTGTGTGGGTGAGCAATCGATGGGATTGACACCCTTGGTATTACACCAGATAACAAAACTTTTCCATTTGCTGGCATAGCAATAATGGGTGTTAGGTTTTTAACTTCCTTCAGTATGTCCATGCACCTCCGAGGGAGCTGTAGGTGGCCAAACTCTATGACCTCAGGAGCCAGATTGCTATGTTCAGAGTTTTTGGGCATGGGTGTAGGGTCTCCCCCCTGTCCTGAGACAACATGTTGTACGGGCAGGGTAGTTTTACTGGTGGGGAGATGGACATTTCCATAAAATGAGCGAACCAGGGTTGGCCGGCCCACATGGGGGCCACCAGTATCATGGTAACTGGTTCCTGGTGCATCTTGTGTACTATCTGGTTGCGAAGGGGAGTCGGGGGGGGGGGGAAGCATAGACAAATTTCCCTGACTATGTTATCCAGAGACCATTCCCCTTGGAGCAGTTCTGGGGGTACCTGGAGGTCTAGTCTTGGCATTGGGCATTCTCCTGAGTCGCGAACAGGTCAATCTCTGGGAAGCCCCATTTTGCGAAGACGTTGGGTCACAATGTCTTCGTGCAGACACCATTCCTATTCTATGGGCAGAGGGAAATCTCTGCTGAGCACGTCTGCCAGAAGATTGAGTTCCCCTGGAACATGTTGGGAAAACAGAAACAGCTTGTGCTTGCGAGCCCACATCCAAATGTTTTGGGACAGCTTGGATAGCCCTGGAGAGTGAGTGCCCCCCCCCCCTGTTTGTTCAGGTAATACATGGCTGTAGTGCTGTCTGTTAGAATCAGCACTGTCTTCCCTTGTAGCTGCATCTGAAAAGCCTTTAATGCCTTGAACACTGCTAATAGCTCCAGTAAGTTTATATGGTTGGATGCTACTTGTGGGGACCACACTCCATGCGCTGTCTGCTGAAGCAGGTGAGCCCCCCCCGCCCCGTGAGAGATGAGTCTGTCGTGAGAGTGGCTTCTACTGCAGGGGTGGTGAAGGTTTTCCCCTTTAGAAGGTTTTCCCTTGACCACGACTGCAGAGAGAGAACAAGGGCTGGCGAGACAACTAGCAGATCTTCCCATTGTCCGCTGGCCTGACACCACTGGCTGTTGAGCAGCTCTTGCATGGGACGCATGCGCAGCCGCATATGGGGAACTAAGTATATGCATGACGCCATAATTCCTAGCAAAAGCATGGCTTTGCGCACCATCACCTCCCGACTGGCTACATATTGAGGGATCTGAAAAAGCATGTTCTGAACCCTCTCGTTGGGGGGAAGACAAGGCTGTCTTTCGTCCGTATTAGAGCTCCTAGAAATAGTTTTGACTGGGGACTAAACTGGATTTTTTCTCGTTGATAGAGAAACCCAGACTGAACAGAAGGTCTACGGTCTGTTGGGTGTTCAAAAAACATGTGTCGTACGAGTCTCCTGTTATGAGCCAGTTGTCGAGGTAAGGGTAAACCGGGTGTGGATGGTCTGCGCAGGTGTGCTGCTGCTACTGCCAGGAATTTGGTAAACACCCTTGGCGTGGAGGCGATGCCGAAGGGGAGCACTTTCAATTGGTAATGCCGGTCCTCTATCATGAACCTTTAGATATTTCCTGTGCGCTGGCAACATTGAAATATGAAAGTATGCATCTTTCATGTCCAATGTTGCCATGTAGTCCCCCCGTTTCAACAGTGGGATCACCTCCTGTAGCGTTACCATGCAAAACATTTGAGGTTTTATGAACTTGTTCGTTGGGCGCAGGTCTAGAACAGGGCGCATGGTGAGGTCCTTTTTGGTCGTCTACAGGCGAGACCTGGCGAGCCGGGTTGGATGGAGGAAAATCCAGGCACAGAACATCAGTGTCCTGATCTTGTTGGGGGAGCGTCCATGGGTCCGTCCCCACTTGCTGGGTTTCTTCCCAATTGTCTGTGGCATCCGCGTGGTCCTCATTGTAGCACTGTAGGAAGGAAGGTTCTTCATCTTCACTGTAAATGTCCTGATAAGTATCCATCTGAACGAGGTCTTCATGATGGACGGGGACCGAGGGCTGATCCTCTTGGAAATGTGAAGCAGATTTAAGATTAAGTTCTCCACTAGATCTTTTCGGGGAAGGATGTTCAGAAAAATTGATAATTTTTTCAAGACAATCCATGCACCCCTTCAATTTCTCCCTTGTCCACTTAGAGGAACCAAAAGGGCCTACGGGTGGAAAAACGTCATCTTCGGCCCTTTGACGCTTAAATTTGTCACTCAGGGTGTTGGAAAGAGGCTATTGACTGTCCTCATAGGTCTCGCGAGAATTGAGTATCTATAAATTTGTCCGCAGCCTGCCCCATGTTTTTCGACGGAATAGGTATAAGCCCAACCGCCGAAGTAATTCTTGAGATACTGTGCTCAATTACCGCGAGTTAGTGGGTCCGAAGGTCTATTGGAAGATTTACCGCCTACCGCGGCGTTAGAGGGCCTAGCGGTCGTTTTTTCTCCTTGAGGCCTAGTCATAGTTTTTGGGCCTACAGGGCCTTTCGGGACCTGTCGGAGCGTCGAAATTCCGTGATTCGACATGTAAACCTGATTTAAGGGTAGCGCCTTGTTTGAATGCCCAGTCGCAAAACGCTGCTGCGGATGCGGGGAAGGCTGTTGATCTGAACGATCAGAGGAATCCGCCGAACTTTTCGACGGCCCTGCTGGCGCGGTCACCTTTTCCGACATACCCATCGAAATAGATGGCGGGGTTGTGTGTTAGTGTAATGCGTTCTTTGTATGCCCCCGTCACCGGGTGTTGTCCCTGAAGCGAGACTAGTGTCAGGCCTTGAAGGGTCGGGGACAGGCGTGGCAGACCTAGAAGTGTCCACCTCGAGGTCTATCACATCTGCAACAGATGTTTGGTCATCAGAGGTGCCCCCATCACTTTCGGCGGATGTGGCGGAGGGGGAAGAGGGTTCCGCCCACGACATACCCTACACGGCCCACCGTTTTGCACGGTGCTCCTTAAGGGTCTTAGGCCGAAGGAGTTTACAAGCCGCACACTGCTTTTCGTTGTGATCTAAGGGGAGACAGAAGTTGCACGTCCTGTGCTCGTCCTTCCACGGGTATCTGACCGTACACTTAGGGCAGAACCTAACAGGTGTCCTTTCCATAGCAAAAGGGAAAGATGACCAGACCTAGAGGGTAAAGAGGGGAAAGAGGAAAGACAATGTAAATATAGCCACCCCAAACCCACTCTACCTACTGTGAAGGCCGGCCAGAGGGCCCGGCCACGTGGATGATTCAGCAGCCGGATCTTACGCACCGAAATCCACCGCCATAGACAAATCCCTGCAGTCTTTGTCGAAGTTGTTCCTGCCGTCGAAATGACTTAACGGGGAATAACCGTCTGTTTAAGATAAACAATGGCTCTTATGTAAGCGCTCTGCTATCGGGCTACCAGTTATCTGGGCGGAAAAACACAATCTGAGAGACCTCAGCGCGTGAAGGATTTTGGGTACACTACACATCACAATAGGGCTAATGATACAGACACGCCTATGGCGACGTCCCCTTTCGGTCCCCGAAAGACAAGATGCAATACTCCGCGGTTACCACTGGTTGTCGGATCATATGCACAGCATGTGATTCTAAGCAGATTAACAAGCATCAGAATGACATATACCAATGGCTGGTGTGGTGTCTGACCCTACTCAGGCACAGTCCCTTAAACCAACTTGGAGAACAAGGCAAACACGCCCCCTGGCTGTCGAGGAGGCAGAGAGCCCATCTGCATTGGAAACGAAGATACCCGTAGAGTCAAAAGGAAGGACACTCCTACTGGAAGGTCAGGTCTGGGGAGAAGGAAGTGCACCAAGCCTGCTGCTCGGTGGGAGCTGTGGAACATTCAGGAAAGCTGCTGTAGCACCAAACCAGAAGATCTGAGAACAGAAGGAGCAGGTATCGCGCAATGGCAGTGAGATGCAGAACTGCCGCCAAGACCCCACCAGTAGCAGGCGGGAAGGGACAGCCACTCCAACTGAGACAAGGTTAGCAGATTGAGGGAGACCATGCCACCTTGCCAACAGGCGGGGTGCTTCAACAAGAGGCACACAGACACAAAGAGACCAGGTGGTGGGCGGTAAGGTCAGAAATGACCTCAGGCTGGGATAAAAAGCCGAGGACTCCTGAGTGGGGTGAAAGCCAAGTGAGCCCAGGATGGGGTGGGACCCAAACAACCTCTAAGTGGGGTGATAACTGAAGTGGGGGGGGGGGTTTTATCAACACCCCCAATTACAGGCAGGAGGAACCAGTTCAGGAGAAGTCCCTGCACTCCAGAAACGGCAGAGTACAAAAATGTAACAAAACCCACTATTTAGAGCTCTCATAACAGGGATAAAACATGGCCATTTCAGGATTTCAAATGCTGTCTAGACTGTTAAAAGGCTTGTCATGGAGTTTTGTTCAACTGTGACATCACAAACAAATGAGATGTTGCCCAAACCGAAGGGGTATAGAATTGGTTAGCGAGGTAGGCTACATATAGAAATATCAGGTTAGTGCTTCCTTTGGCTACAAGCTATCTGGTGGCGCCACCTGTTACCACCTCCTAAATGTTGACACCCAAGCATGTCAGGTTAGTGCATTTCAAATGGACCCTGCAAAAAAGTGTGAACTAGCGTGGAAGGTGAACAGGGATTGGTCAGCGAGGGTCTTCTGAGCCTTGGCGCTTTGGATGGTTACCAGTCCATGAGCAACAATTCAAGGTGATGGGGAACAGTTCCAAAGGTTCTGTTTGTACCAATATGGTTATCTCCGATCCTCTAAGCCCTGAGGCAGAACATTTAGCTTTCAACCTAGTATCTCCATGGCACTTGCAGAGCCTCAGCTGGTGCACCTTCTTGCCACCGTGCGGCCTTATCTGAACGCTCGCTGCTCTGCTTCGCTGGATGGCCCTTCTGCGTTGGACAAGGTAAGAGCCACTTTGCCTGCCTGGTAAGCTCTTCTGCAGATGCTCTGATTTCCCACTATAGTTTTAACTGGCTTTTGACCAATTAGCTCTCGAGAACAACTAGACTGTTCACTCATGTTCTCACGAGTTCTCTCTATGCTTCTGAGTGGCTTCCTCGTCCCAGAACTGATTTTTAGATCTTCCAATGAGTCAATTGGTCCCTCCCTGAACTGTACTGAAGGGATACCTGCTCCTTAAGGAGTCCACACTCTTCCTCGTCCCAGTACTTCCTATATTGGTGGTATGACAAAAACACAGAAACTCTATGGAAAGTGTTGATGGAAGGGGGGGAAGGAAGGTGTGTTGAGGTTAGGTGGGCTATGGGGATACCATGTCCCATGAGATCCACCCACTGAGTTCCAGCCTCAGAGGGACTACCGGGTAGCCACATCGCCTCTGTGGCCTCATGGGACGGGGCAACCAATAGGGGAGGAGTGATGGCATCCAGGATTTGTCACAACGGATGAACAGATGTGAATTTCATTCAGGAACTCGGGATTCCCAGACAATATTCACTTATCTGGACAGATATGGGCTTCACTCCAACCTTCCACAGCCCTTCTAAAGAAGGCAGAAGAAATTACCATACGTGCCTTCATCAGTTTCCTTAACTATAAAGGATAAAATGTTTAGCTGGCAGATCTCATATTGAATTCTACCTCAACCGTTCAAATGTTAACGATAAAGAAAACTGTGCCCAACTAGTTCAAATGTAAGGTACATTAACACCACCCATTGTGAACAGTGAAACCAGACTCACAAGGAACAAAGTGTCCATGGTGCACCACAGATTCGAATCCCATATATGTGGACAGATCTGGGAAAATGTTAGCCAAACCAGTCAGGAAAAAGCACAAGGAATCTTAGCAAAAGTAAAGTTCAGGATTTCCCTCTCACAGTGACAGCCATGTTTGGTGAGATTCCCTGTGCTTTATTCTAACTGGTCTGTCTAATATTTTCTGAGATCTGGCAGACTTCACACATGCAACAACATGGAAAGGCACAATAGAGACAGGTCCTTCTCCATTGTGCTAACAACAAAATATTGCTGCATCATCTATTCTTTCCACATGTGCTTGAAGGTCCCCTACAAAAATAACAACAAACCTATTTTTTGGAAGTCCCCCGACCAATCTGTTCTCTTCTAAATCTTTATGTTGGCCCATCAGGTAGCACTTAAGCATCACATACGAGTCAGACAAACAAAGAGGCCACTGCTCTAATTAGGCTTAACACAAGGTCAGGGCCATACAGACTGGATGTTGATCCCCCGGCCCACCTGACAAGACTTCAGTGCACCAGTGTTTGCTGGGGTCTTCTCAAGTTTGCCATTCTCTGGAATGCCCAGCTAAAGTAAGACTGTATCTTTGGAAAGTTGGTTCAGCAAGAGAAAAAGGGGGCGGGGCGGGGGAGCAGAGGTAGCTAAGTGGGTAAGAGGGGAGTTTTTTTTCTTTCTTTTTTGTTTTTTTAAACATATGCGTTCTTACCACAGCACTAACACTTATCTGAGTTACATTAGAAACAAATAAATAATCATGCATCATTTCAAATATTTTGTTATTGTGTCAGCATATCACATTTCCTGCTGTGGTCTATCAAGCAGGAAGGATGCTTTCTGAAAATCACACACGATTAAAAGCATCAATTTCTTTGACTGCTGTCCTTTTCAGATACTCAAGTCAGCAAAGAAGTGAACACTCCCAAGTAAACAGTAGCTAAAACTATCTGGTTGCAAGCGTCTCGGTCAGAGCTTGTAAGCATGCACGGATGATGAAATGCAGTAGCTTGGATACCCACGCCTGCTGGCTGGAAAGGAATCGAAGGTTGTCCAGCAAGAGTCCGTCCGGGTTGATGCTGCCACCATAATAACGATGCTCCAGGGCAACTAGCAGCGCACCATGCTTCTGTGCCAGCTCTACATGCTCTCCTGGAAGAAAAGGTCAGCGTTTAACTCCCCTCAAAATTTCACACCCTATTCTAATAAATCCCTACTTCATACATAGTATTATCATCCTTGCAGTCACATGATGGCCTAGTTCAAAGTTCTAAAAATCTGTAACTTCTTGTCCTATAGAGACTGCAGGTTGATCCAGAACGAGGTATAAACCCGACCTCGGTGCAGTCCAAGGTAATAGTGACTTATGGGCCCAGGGACACAAACACTATGCTTTTCTCATAATTTTATTCGGATTTTCTATGCAATAATGTAAATTCAGGTAGTCTCTACAAATTAGTTCATAACATTAACTAAAAGCATGAGACTAGGAAAACACAAACTAAGAGGTAGTTCTGCAAACCACTCTTTGGCCAACCCAACTAAGAGTTAATTCCATATTTCATCTTACCTTTACTAACCAATAGAGTCAGATCCCCCACAAATATACAACTATATAATGGCAGAATATCAAGCAGCAGCACATTTCAATGCACAGACAACAAATACATAAGAATTGGGTGGAAGGCGAATATAAAAAAGCACCCTATGATGATAAAGTGCAAAGATGGTATGCTTTGTTACTATGCTTTTGACCCGTGCCGAAATCTTGAACATAGTAATTTCAAAGTGCTGTAGAGAAAATGTATAATATTTTGAAGTACAAATACGCTTGTCAAGAAGTTCGGTTTGCCCAACCAACCTTATACTTCAGGCACTTACGGGGACTAGGGATCTTTCTCTTGGCTCCAAATAATAACCAGACTTTTCTCATCTTCAAGCAGGCCATGGGAACTATCTGTACATAGCCAATAAGATTGCAAAACATTGTGGTGGAAGGTGGACAGATCAAATGACGTCTCCGGATAGTCCAGAACACCTTTTGATGAAGGTTGCCCGCTGCCAAAATCAGTTTTCAGAACAGCACTTAGAAAGGATATGCTCTAAAGGTGGATCTAAGATGACTTTGGTACAGTCCTCCCCCTCCGGAGCTTCTGCCCTCCCTTACTCATCCACCCATACCAGCTCCTCTGCTGCCCTGCACGCTTACTTTAACTCCACCCCTCCTCCCCCAACTGGGTGTCCTTTGTAGAATGTTTCCCATTGCTCAAACCTAGGTTTGTGCTTTATAAATCCCATGCATCTCGTGTATCCATTGAATGACAAGCCTAGGCTGAAGATTAGATTGGAGGACAAATTAAAGGGAATCCGATTGTACAGTTGTCCTTCTATGGGTGAACATGGTTGACTCAGTGTCTTATGATGGATTAGGATATGATGTGGCATTTATAACACGCCTGTAAACAAGTGTTTCTAAGCGTGACAAGACAAGGAAGGGGAAAAAACGGGGGACAAAATCACGCTCTTACTAGGCCTTGTGTCATTCAGATCGTGCAAGTGTATGGAAGAGGGAAGGAGAGAAGTGGAAGAGGGAAGGAGAGAAGTGCCAGGGGGGGAGGGAGGAGGAGGGGGAAGTGCAGTTAACTCACAAGTGCAGCCAGCGGGTGGCTCATAAGTGCAGAGAGATGGGACTGCAGAGTTGCAGATGCAGACCCTTAAGTGCTGGGGAGCCTGGAGGCAGTGTAAGGGCAACTTGACATGCAGGAGCCTGGGCCTCAAGTTCAGAGGGTGACCAGTGAGCGGAGCAGTCAGGTGCACCAGCTGGGGCGAGGGAGAGAGAAAGCAAAAAGGAAGGTCTTGAGTTGATTCCGGAACCAGAGGTGGTTCTGCTCAAGTTTGAGAGAGGCAGGGAGGCTGTTCCAGAGGGAGGCCACAGCCGAGGAGATCGATCTGCCCCCAACTCTTTGCTTGGAAAAGCGTCTGACCCTCACAGAGTTGGAGGTGGATGAGCTGAGAGCTCAGGAAGGAAGATATTTTGGAAGAGAACATTGGAAGTAGAGCGGTCCCAGGCCCCAGAAAGCCTTGTGGACGATGCAGAGGGTCTTGAACTTGATCCTAGCAGCCACAGGGAGCCAGTGAAGAGTGTTCAGAGCTGGAGAGATCCGATCCCTGGGCTTGAGGCCAAGGACAAGTCTTGCAGTCCTGTTCTGGATAAGTTGTAAAGGTCGAAGAGTAGAGGCAGGAAGACTGATCTGATCTTGTGGTGCAGAGCTTAGGAACAAGAGGTATTAATTGCAATCGCAGTCATTTTCTATGGAGTTTCCACGCTGTGGGGCGAGGTATACATACTTTTAATTCAATGGCACAGATCTATTCTTCTTCATGAAGAAAGCATTTTTTCAAAAGTCAATATTTTGGAGATTGCACTTTGGCCATGAGGGGGGGGGTGGAGGGAGTAATTTCAACCAAAAAAATCTCAAAACTTGCAGGACAAGGACTTGGTTTTTGCCCCGATTTTGAGTTTGTGTAACTTCTGCGGCTTGAAGCCTTATAGCCTCCCTGTACACCACAAAAAAGTGCTGTTTAAAACCATGGTTCCGCTGTTCTAGTGGAGCCTACAAAGATTTTCAGGGGATGCTGGGGGGTGCTGCAGCGCGGCTTCAAGATGGCCGCCGCCTGAAAAGCTCTGTCTAATGATTCAAATATCTTTTTAAAATCCTCCTTTTTTCTGCATGCAGACAGGCAACAAATGTGAGCATAGACAGCGGAGACCACCTAGCACTCAATATTCTGTTTGGAGAAGAGATGAGACCCTTGGTGTGAAACGACTCGCTTGGTTTCACAGGACGACCTCAGCGCCCCGCCGTGCTCCTGGGATTGAGCAGGCTGATATAGGATGCAAGACCGGTGCCCCCCCCGACTGCCCTGTGACTTGCAGCCGGCAAGAGTGGGGGTCTGCCCTGTCGAGAGGACTACTTGTCTCTGGGCTTCAGTGAGGTGCCCACCTCCAGTCCTTGGGGAAACGTTTATCATATTGCTGCCATCTGTGCCTGCGTCTCTGCTCCCGGTGCGGCCACTGCCGCTGGTGGATCTCTGGTGAGCTGACCCCCCCTTCCCTGCTGGGTGGGTGGTACAGCCGAGCTTGGTAGAAGCTGTGCAGAGTCCCTTCAAACACCTAGCAACTTGGCTGCCCATCAAGAGGATCCTTGGTTGGCGGAGAGATGCGTGGGCCGCCAGCTGGCACTTTTCAGTAATAACTTGGGAATCTCTTAGGTGCCGGGGGCTTTATCGGGGCAGCTGCCCGGGGCCCAGCATCAACCCAGGACAGCTGCTGAGCTCCACTCCTTTCGGCTCGGAATCCGCGACTAAGGAGGGGGAGTCAGTGAGGCTGCAAGTTTGAGTCGCCCGAGCACTGTGCGGCTGCAAGGTTGAGTAGCCCAAGCACCCGATGTGGATCTCCTTTGGGCTTTATCCCTCTCCACGACGAAGAAGAAATCCTGACATGGCCCTGCAGGGAGGGAGGAATATCACAATTGGCCATGGATTGGTAGAATAATAGACCTAACCTTTGTCTGCCCAGTCTGCTTCTGTGTGGTGCTTCCTTCATCTGTGGTCCGTTCCATGTTGCACTGTATTACAGACTGGAGGTCTCTGATCTACTACCTCCTACAGCTGTGGACATTGTGAAGTGGAGGAGCCCTGGCATGGGGTGACGAGCAGGCTTGTCATGGGCAACCCCAAGAAGCAAACCAAAATGGATATTTATGCCTGACCGAACCAGTCTGCACCTCCTCCCCCGACACCTCCTGGCCCCTCGCAGATTGATGTGAACACACTGAATCCCTGTTGGCTCTCAAGAACAGTACTGACAACCTAAGGGGCAAAGATTGATGCCCCAACGTGCAAGGTGGATGTCGCACAGGTGCAGATAGATAAGCTGTGTGGACGCATGTCAGAGGCCGAACAGAGTATTGGGCCGAGGAGGACAAGGTTGCGACACTGCAGAGAGCAATAGTATCACTACAGCAGGCAGTCAAACGTGTGGAAACCAAAAATGACTACTTGGAGGACAGATCGCACAGAAACAATATACGTATCCTGGGGGTCCCGGAGAAATGTGCTGCAAAGCTGATGTTCTTGAAGCCCCCCCAAAACCCCTCCACCTTCCACCCCCCGAGTATCTAACATGTTATTAGTGTAAACGGCAGACAGATCTCTGGCCGCCAAACCGCCCGAGTGCCCCTGAAATGCCCATCATCGCCAGAATATTAAATTATAGGGACAAAGGCACACTGCTTAGAGTGGCCAGGGAGAAGATGGACTTGCACTTTGGATCTGCTACAATTTGCCTCTTCCCTGACTTCAGTCCCCAGGTCCAGGAACAGAGAAAATCCTTTCAAGCTGTAAAAAATACTTTATGTAAGAAGGATGTTCGTTACGTCATGTCGTTTCCATTGAAACTGAGGGTTGCTCACAACAATAAAACCTGGTTCTTCACATCTCCAGGAGCAGCGGACCAGTTCGCATCAGAATTGCCTGCCTCCGATAGCCCCGCCAGAAGCCCAAACCGGTTAACTGTGGCAGATTATGGTACCCCTTGACACGAGGATACCCCTGGCTATTTTTAACAGGTCTCCATGACTTCTCTTGCCTGGTGCATGACCTATATGAGGGTGACTCGCCTGTCCTGTGGTGGATTGTAGGGGACTTCAACTGCAGGGGGGGAAATGCAAATATAAGTGGTGAGTCGTTGGACCAATGGAGTCCTGGTGGCTGCTGTCAGCACTCCATTACCTGCACCGTCGCTGCGTAATTGGGGGTTAGTAGTTAATTGTTGTTCTGTGGGTTCAATGTGCTTGCCGGTAAATGTTGGTTTCTGGCATGTGGAGGGGTGGTAGGGAAGTTAGTTATGTTACTACGGTACTACAGTTCTTATTATGAAACACATGTGATGTTCAGATTCCAGGGTTTTGGGGCCCGTGTATAATAGTAAGGAAATGTGTCTACCCATTAGGACTGGAATATGCAATGTTGCGAATATATGTAAAGGGCTCATGCGGGTGAATCATTATATATTATTTTCTGGAATATTCGTGGTCTCACCAACAGTAAGAAACTGTCAGGTGTTGAACCATGCTAAGCTTCACAGGTTAATGTACTCGGTTTACAGGACACTCACCCGTCTAGGGGGACAACACTACCAGCGGCTGCGGGTTGGGGAGGCCACAGATACGGTTCCTCCTATGCTACATACTCTAGAGGCATAGCTATTTATATTCATAATTCCTTACAGTTCAGGCTGCATGATAAAATCGTAGACAATGATGCCCGTTTCCTCACTGTGGCGGGGAATGCCTGGGCTTGAAAACTTCTACCAATTAACATTTATGCTCCCAATGTCGACTCCCCAGACTACTTCTATGAATGTACTGCTCGCCTGCAGGCATTCCCCTCAAACGAAGTGGTGTGGGTGGGAGACTTTAACGGTGTCCTATCCTTGGTACTGGATCGCTCTTTGATGTCCCAAACGGTTTTACCAGCAGTGGCTGTAGCATGGGCGGAGATTGCAGAAGATCTTAAACTGGTTGATATGTGGAGACACCTGAACCCAGGGGTTAGGGAATATTCATATTATTCCGGAGCACACAGCAGCACCTCCAGGACATATTACATCATGCTCTTGATGCCCCTAGCCAGGGTGGTGCAAACCTCTGAAATTCCTACCCAGGACGCCGTCTGCCCACTCTCTGGTGGTGGTGATGATCACCGACCAAGATTGTGTTCCGAGTCCACTTCGGTGGCGGTTCCGCTCACGGGCGTTGGAGAACGCAGTATTTTGTGAAGGGATTCAATGTGACATACAGGAATACTTCCTAATAAATGAGGGATCGTCCCTGACCCTAGAGTGATGTGGGAGGTGTTTAAGGTCTACTTACAGGGGTGCTGCGGCAATCGTGAAAGTGGTGTCCTGAAATCCCTATGTAGAACCCTACTGAAACTCGAGGGTGAGATAAAGGAGTTGGAACGGGAACTAATTAGGAGCCCAGGGCCCGAGATATCCAGGACTCTACGCGAGAAGCATCTGGAACACAATACGAAAAATTATCTATGGGGAAGGGGACAGGCCTAGCCGCACTTTAGCCTGGACAATACGAAAGGAGAGAAGTAGTGGGATAATACTAGAAGTAGAAGATCCCAACGGGAATCCTGTGAAGGACTCCAGAGAAGTGAATAAGGTGTTCCAAGACTACTATGACAGGCTATACTCGACACAGACATGTCACCAGGTGAAATTGGGCACTTTTTGCACTGTGTGACACTGGGTTGGTTGGATCCTGCCCAAGCAGATCTTTTGAATTCACCCCCGACCGAAGAAGAAATATGCAGAGTAATTGGCTAGTTTCTGTGCGGGACAGCCCCTGCCATGAACGGCATATCTGCAGAATTGTATAAAGAATATTCACATCTCTTGGCCCCAACATTTTTGCTGTATGTATGAATATTCCACATCAGCGGGAAGACTTCCAAAATACACCACAACAGCGCTGGTTACGCTTTTGCTGAAATCAGACAAGGACCCCAGACAGTGCACCTCCTATAATCCCTTGTCTCCGATAAACACTGGCAATAAGATCATGGCCAAATTACTGGCTGATGGGCTCCTCCTGCAAATGCAAGCTTTAAATCTCCCTGACCAGGCAGGGTTGCTCCCGGGTAGGTCCACACAGAATAATCGAAGACGACTATTTACTTTAATGCATAATATTGATGACAAGGTACCCATCATCGTGGCGGAACTCAATGTCGAAAAGGCTTTTGACCCTGTTGAATGGCCCTTTCTTTTCTAAGTCCTACGTCATACTGGTCTGGGTCTATGGTACTTGCAATGGATTTCCCTTTTATATACTGCTCCTCATGCAATGGTTCTGACAAACCGGACTATATCCAACTGTATTACTCGTACAAGAGGCACTCGTCAGGGTTGTCCCCTATCCTCCCTCCTGTTCGCCCTTGCGGTTGAGCCACTGGACTGTAGTACTAGGGAATTCCATGCGCACAGGGGTGTGAAAATACATTCACATATCTCGACAATCTCCCTATGCAGACGACATGCTGTTGTACATCAAACACCCTAAACTGAACTTGCGGTTGCTCGTCCGTGAGATCTCCTTGTTTGGGGACTACTCCAGACTAATAATAAATTGATCTAAGGCGGAGGTCCTGCCTCTTACATCGGTGGTTGGCCCAGGAGATATTGGCGAGGCCTTTCGATGGTCTCCTGCAGGCATAAAATATCTCGGTATTAAGGTGTCCACGTCCTCTTCTCACTTATAAGAAGACAATTATATGGCAGTATTGTTGCAATTGGAACGCAAGGTTGAACTGTGGATCCTCTTTCTGCTATCAGAGACGGCTAAGCTCTCATTGGTCAAGATGGGGATAGTCCTGAAGATGCTATATATCTTCAACAACGTGCCAATAATTACCCATTGCGGTTCTGGAAACAAGCTTGTGGCCTGCTGACCGAGCTGGTTTGGGTGGGAAGACAAGCTACGGTGGCTCTTGACACCCTGACCCTCTTTTGGGGAAGGTGGATTAGAATATCCAGATTTATATGCCTACTTTGTGTTATCGCAAATTCAATACGCCACTTTGTGGTGGCACCCCTCACCTGAACTTCCACAAATCATGCGGGATAAGGCCACAACCCAGCCAGATCATCTAAAGGGGATCATTTGGGGAAAGAAGAGGGTAGTTTGTTTGTTTGTTTGTTTGTTTATTTATTTATATAGCGCTCTTGACCCGGGGGTATATATGCGCTTTGAGCATCAGGTTACAGGTAAAAGACAATAGTACAGTATTAATAGGGCATAGATAATAGTATACAAACAATATACATACAATTGGACATTCAGGGTGCATACATATGTAGTAGGACGGTTATTTGTTGGTTAACCAGGAGATGACCTTAGTTCTGAAGGGTTGGAAAGTAGGTGTAGATTTAATATCCAGTGGGATGGAGTTCCAGAGTTGTGATGCCAAAGTTGGGAAGCTGGATCCTCCGGCTCTTTTAAGGGAGAATTTGGGAACTGTTAGTTGTAATGAGTTGGACGATCTGGTGGTTCTAGTGTTCTGTCTTAGTGTAAATTTGTTCGAGAGGTAGGGTGGGGCAAGATGATTAAGGGCTTTGTAAGTAAGGCATATGGTTTTCAAGTCTATTTTCTGTTGGATGGACAACCATTTGCAGGCAGTTCTGGTGGCGGAGATGTGTTCCCTTCTAGGAATATTGAGGGCGGCACGTAGTGCGTTGTTTTGTAGAACTTGCAATTTATTGATTACTGTTTTGTTGGCACCTACATAGAGGCTATTACAGTAATCCAGTTTAGATTGGATGAGTGCTCTGGCTAGGATGAGACAGTTGCTAGGGGAGATCAGTGGTCTGCAGGCCCTGATTAGTTTACCAGTGTAGGCCGTGGCTGAGGCGGTCATATTGATTTGTTTAATTAGGTTAATGTTCGTGTCTAGGTAGAAACCGAGGGTTTTTACACTCTTGGCGATGGGTATGGTGTTACCGTCAATAGTGAAGCTAGTGTAGCCAGGACAGAGTTTACTGATAGTGTTAGGTGAGCCGACAAAAAGCAATTCAGTCTTGTCATCATTCAGGCATAGGCCATGTGTGGCCATCCATGCCTGAATGATGGAAAAGACTTCATTGATCCATTTGGCGTCCTTGTTGTAGTTGCCTGATAGGGTGAGGAGTATCTGGGTGTCATCTGCATAGTTAGTGTAGGTGACACCCAGATTGTCCAGCTTGTCGAATAAAGGCTTGGTGAAAATATTGTAAAGGGTGGGTGAGACACAGGATCCTTGTGGGACACCGCAGGTGATGGGGATGGGGTCAGCCGCTGCTAGGGGGGAGAAGACCCGCATGGTTCTGTTGTCCAGGAAAGATTGGATCCATGTGACTGCAGAGTGGGAGAAGTGTGCTGCCAGAGACAAATGGTTGCACAAGATTTTATGGTCGACCAGGTCAAAGGCAGCGGAAAGGTCAAGGAGAAGAAGGATGGCAGCCTTATTTTTGTCTTTGAGTTCGTCTATCTGGCATTTGAGATCAACAAGGGCCGTTTCTGTCCCGTGTTGTGGTCGAAAGCCAGATTGGCGAGTTCCTAGTAGGTGATTGGCCTCGAGGTAGTCCTGAATTTGTAAATAAGCCACTCTATCCAAGATTTTTAGTAGGAATGGGACGGTGGTAATAGGTCTGTAATTCGTAGGGATGTCAGGGTTGAGAGTAGTTTTTTTTAGTAGAGGTAGGACCCAGGACTGTTTCAGATTGCTGGGGACCATGTTGTTGGCGAAGGACAGGTTTATTAATTTAGTGATAAATGGGGAGAGATCCCTAGCTGCATCTTTTATGATTTGTGCGGGGCAGCTGTCCCCCTTGCAATTCGATGGTTTAAGGGATGCTATAATTTTCTGAACCTCCAATATAGATACCTTTTTGAAGGTGAAGCCTGAACTAGTGGCAGTAGGTCGAAGGGGTGTGGGGATGGAGGTGGGATCGAGAGTAAGTTGTTGTCGTTTGTTGTTGATTTTGGATTGGAGCCCTGAGATTTTGTTGGCTAGGGCATTCTGGATCCCTGTGCACCAAGGTTTGTCCTTAGTGCAAGAGTCAGTGGGGGTAATGGGGTTTTCTAATTCCTTTAGTATGTTAAAGAGCTCTTTAGTACTGGAGCTTGCCTGGGAGATCCTAGTATTGAGAGAATCTTTCTTGGCACGTATAATCTCATTTTTGTAGAGGGTGGAGATGTTGGTGAGATTAGTTCTGTTATTTATGGAAGGCACTGATTTCCAGAGTGCTTCAAGTTTGTTTTTTTGTTGACGAAGGGTTTTGAGCTCCGGGGTGAACCATGTGTTCAGGTGCGCTTTGGGTATTCCTTTGCGCAGTTTCAGTGGGGCAATGATGTCAATGGCTTTGGCCATGGACTCATTGTAGGCATTGACCAGTTGGTTCAAGTCCGTTGTAACGGGTAGTGCGTTTAAAGTAGGGATCACCAGAGGTATTAGGGCTTCCGCTGTGATATTGCTCTTTTTCCTAGTAGGGCAGGCAGGTGCAATAATAGGCCTTTTATGTGCTGAATTGCTGGTAAGAATGTCAAACGGGAGGAGGTGGTGGTCAGTCCAGATAAGTTGTGTGGGATCTTCCGTAGTAATGTTGCAATTAAGGGTAGTTATCCAGTCGAGGATTCTACCTTTCGAGTGGGTGGGTTTGGAACAGAGTTGTTGGAGGCCATGCTCCTCTAATGCCATGGCCAGGGCAGTGGCTGGGGTGTCTAGGGGGTCGTTAAACCCGAGATTAAAGTCTCCGAGTATAATCAGTTGTGCTGAAGGTTTGGAGCTTTCAGCAACTAGTGAGGTGATGTCTTCCTCAAATGAGCCAGGAGGGCCCGGGGGTCGGTAAATTAAGTGCAGTGTAATAGTACTTTTAGGGGAGGTTTGAACTTTGACTGTAATATGTTCACAGGATTTGAGTGGGGGAGCAGAGGATAGTCTGATGTCAAGCGTGGACTTAAAGATAATAGCTACGCCGCCTCCTCGAGCGTTCGGTCTATCTGCTCTAAGGATGGTGTAGTTATCAGGTATGGCTAGGGTAAGAGATGGACCTGCAGCATCGTGCAGCCATGTTTCGGTTACCGCAAGGAAGTCCAGGTTGTTTGTTAGAATAATGTCTGCAACTTCTGTGGCATGGGCGACTAAAGATCTGACATTTAGGAGAGCTCCTTTAAGACTGGGATGGATGGTGTTGATGGGAGTTATAGTGTGAGGGTTGGTCTTATTGAGTGATTTGGCTGGGCCTTTGCTGGGTCTGTGGTGGGTTCTGGCGCCAAGTCTAGAGTTCCGATCGGAGGGGATGAGGGTAGTGTTACGGGAGTTAGTTGGGTTAGCTAATGTAGAGGTGTTGTAGTCGATGGTATGGCATGATGCTCTCGTGTTGATGGGGTTCTGCTTGTGGTCAGCTAGGTGAGTATTAGCTGCGACATGCGGAGCGTGTGCATGTCTATGGGTGGGATGGGCGGACTTGGTATCCGGGGGGAAGGCTGGTGTAGTGGGCAGGAATGGTGTAGGGCAGGTGATCGGGTGGTGTCTTGGGCAGGCGGGTCTGACTAAACCATTATTATGGGCTAGGTAACTGTTGCCAGTGCAGGGTATGTTACTTTGCATGACACAGAAAGGGAACATGATCGCAGTCAGGCAGAATAGCATGCTGGGGCTGAGGTGATGTACAGAGGGGTGGCGTGTAGGGGGCATTGGCGTTATAGGTGGGGCGCAGCACAATGCGAATGAGGTCTAGGCGACCATAGGGCACAACACAATGCAGGTGGGGTCTAGGCGACCTTGGGCACAACACAGTGCAAGTGGGGTCTGGGCGATCATAGGGCACAACACATTGCAAGTGGGGTCTAGGCGACCATAGGGCACAACACAATGCAAGTGGGGTCTAGGCGACCTTAGGGCACAACATAGTGGGGTCTGGGCGATCATAGGGCACAACACAGTGCAAGTGGGGTCTGGGCGACCATAGGGCACAACATAATGCAAGTGGGGTCTAGGCGACCATAGGGCACAACACAATGCAGGTGGGGTCTAGGCGACCATAGGGCACAATACAATGCAGGTGGGGTCTAAGCGACCTTAGGGCACAACACAATGCAAGTGGGGTCTAGGCGACTATAGGGCACAACACAATGCAAGTGGGGTCTGGGCGACCATAGGGCACAATACAATGCAGGTGGGGTCTAGGCGACCTTAGGGCACAACACAATGCAAGTGGGGTCTAGGCGACTATAGGGCACAACACAGTGCAAGTGGGGTCTGGGCGACCATAGGGCACAATACAATGCAGGTGGGGTCTGGGAGACCATAGGGCACAACACAATGCAAGTGGGGTCTAGGCGACTATAGGGCACAACACAGTGCAAGTGGGGTCTGGGCGACCATAGGGCACAACACAGTGCAAGTGGGGTCTGGGCGACCATAGGGCACAATACAATGCAGGTGGGGTCTAGGCGACCTTAGGGCACAACACAATGCAAGTGGGGTCTAGGCGACTATAGGGCACAACACAGTGCAAGTGGGGTCTGGGCGACCATAGGGCACAATACAGTGCAGGTGGGGTCTGGGCGACCATAGGGCACAACACAATGCAAGTGGGGTCTAGGCGACCATAGGGAACAACACAATGCAAGTGGGGTCTGGGCGACCATAGGGCACAACACAATGCAGGTGGGGTCTAGGCGACCATAGGGCACAACACAATGCAGGTGGGGTCTAGGCGACCATAGGGCACAACACAATGCAGGTGGGGTCTAGGCGACCATAGGGCACAACACAATGCAAGTGGGGTCTAGGCGACCTTAGGGCACAACATAGTGGGGTCTGGGCGATCATAGGGCACAACACAGTGCAAGTGGGGTCTGGGCGACCATAGGGCACAACACAATGCAAGTGGGGTCTAGGCGACCATAGGGCACAATACAATGCAGGTGGGGTCTAAGCGACCTTAGGGCACAACACAATGCAAGTGGGGTCTAGGCGACTATAGGGCACAACACAATGCAAGTGGGGTCTGGGCGACCATAGGGCACAATACAATGCAGGTGGGGTCTGGGCGACCTTAGGGCACAACACAATGCAAGTGGGGTCTAGGCGACTATAGGGCACAACACAGTGCAAGTGGGGTCTGGGCGACCATAGGGCACAATACAATGCAGGTGGGGTCTGGGCGACCATAGGGCACAACACAATGCAAGTGGGGTCTAGGCGACCATAGGGAACAACACAATGCAAGTGGGGTCTGGGCGACCATAGGGCACAACACAATACAGGTGGGGTCTAGGCGACCATAGGGCACAACACAATGCAGGTGGGGTCTAGGCGACCATAGGGCACAACACAATGCAGGTGGGGTCTAGGCGACCATAGGGCACAACACAATGCAAGTGGGGTCTAGGCGACCTTAGGGCACAACATAGTGGGGTCTGGGCGATCATAGGGCACAACACAGTGCAAGTGGGGTCTGGGCGACCATAGGGCACAACATAATGCAAGTGGGGTCTAGGCGACCATAGGGCACAACACAATGCAGGTGGGGTCTAGGCGACCATAGGGCACAATACAATGCAGGTGGGGTCTAAGCGACCTTAGGGCACAACACAATGCAAGTGGGGTCTAGGCGACTATAGGGCACAACACAATGCAAGTGGGGTCTGGGCGACCATAGGGCACAATACAATGCAGGTGGGGTCTAGGCGACCTTAGGGCACAACACAATGCAAGTGGGGTCTAGGCGACTATAGGGCACAACACAGTGCAAGTGGGGTCTGGGCGACCATAGGGCACAATACAATGCAGGTGGGGTCTGGGCGACCATAGGGCACAACACAATGCAAGTGGGGTCTAGGCGACTATAGGGCACAACACAGTGCAAGTGGGGTCTGGGCGACCATAGGGCACAACACAGTGCAAGTGGGGTCTGGGCGACCATAGGGCACAATACAATGCAGGTGGGGTCTAGGCGACCTTAGGGCACAACACAATGCAAGTGGGGTCTAGGCGACTATAGGGCACAACACAGTGCAAGTGGGGTCTGGGCGACCATAGGGCACAATACAATGCAGGTGGGGTCTGGGCGACCATAGGGCACAACACAATGCAAGTGGGGTCTAGGCGACCATAGGGAACAACACAATGCAAGTGGGGTCTGGGCGACCATAGGGCACAACACAATGCAGGTGGGGTCTAGGCGACCATAGGGCACAACACAATGCAGGTGGGGTCTAGGCGACCATAGGGCACAACACAATGCAGGTGGGGTCTAGGCGACCATAGGGCACAACACAATGCAAGTGGGGTCCGGGCGACTGGGTGCTAAAATGCCTGTACTATTAAAGAGGTGGCAGCAGTAATGCATAGAGGTGGCGGAGTTGGAAGCATGAGCGTATGTAGCAAACAGTTAAAGAACCGAGTTCAAATGTTTATGAGTACGGAGTAGCAGAGGACATACCAGAAAGCACAATAGTATAGACTAAGGGTATTCCTACTACTCACAAAAGATTAGGGTCCGTGGCCCCTGGCTCCAAACAGGCACCCAACAGGCCTTAGAGTGGCCTTGGAGCTGGCCGCCGGCGTGATCCGCCTGCCGGCGGTTACAGCTGATGTTAACGAGGCTCAGCCTCGGTTTCAGGCCGCGCTGCGCCCGGCATGCGCGAGTCAGGCGGCGTGTGGGGACAGGGTCAGGCAGGCCCTGTCCGTGTTCCTCGTGGTTCCTCTGCTGGGCTGGGGTGCTGGGGGGGCTCCTGCCCTCGCCCCACGATGAGGTAGTGCCCAGAGAAGAGGTGCAGCCGGTATATATTACACAATGGGCCTGTGATCATGCTATGCTGGAGGATAAGGGAAAAAGGGAAATTCCACCCAGAATATGCAATGTATGCTGTCCACAGGGTCGGGATAACACACAAGGTGGTGTTTAAGCACACTTTCAGAGACTTGGCGTTTACACTGTTCGGATGTGATACAAGGTTTATCTCTTGGGATGCAATAAAAGAAAAACAGTCCCTGGGATGCGGTGACAATGCTACTCTATTTCTCGGTTGAGGGAAACTCTCCGCACAGTATGGTCGACCTTCCCCGAACCTCTGGCACAGTCCCCCTTGATCCTCCAGGAACCATTAGGATGGTGTTGACCCTCTATAAATTAATAAAGCAGCAAAGGGTGGGAACACACTACATTTAGAGAAAAATGGGAAACATCCTTGAGGAGAGTTCTCCTGGAACAACAATGGCAGAAAATATGTATGTTATCACGAGAAATTCCCTTGAATAATAGGTATTGCTCAGTTTATTTTAAATGTGCACATCAGCTCGTTCTTACAACCGCCCGGTTGCATAAATACTATCCCGACAGATCGGCTGCGTGGCCAAGGTGTCAATTGACTGTGGAGGATGACATACAAATGGTATGCGAGTGCATACATATACATTCCTACTGGGAGAGGGTTCATGGAGTGAAGAAAACGATACCTGGCTCTTAACACTATAGAATGCTTTCATAGACTCGGAGTCTGGACTCCACCTTGGAAACCCCCTTGGCAAACAGCGAGGGGGCAAGATCAGGCTGAACTATCATATGGTATTGTCATGCGTTAACTGGCAGTTTGTGATGTTATAGTACCATACTTTCTTCGAGGGCGGGTTGTGGGGAGATTTATTAAGGTCTCTTTTGTCTTGTTTGAGAGAGCAACTATAGTTCCAACTTGTGTTTGTAAAACATAATAAAAACAGATTTTAAAAACTGAGATTTTCCCTTACCTGTTGGCGGAGGCCAAAACATGGTGCAGGGGAATTTTGCGACTGCCTACCACCCTGCCCCCCCCACCACCCAGCTGATTACCTGTGACCAGAACTTTTTGGGAAATTGGACGTATCCAGTTCGGGAGAAGACTACTCAAGCTAATTAGAAGGCAGATTGCATTACATCTGCTTTAACTACTTTTCTCTTCCACTTTACTTGGCACAGTTATGTTATGTTATTGCTTCTTGTAAAGCGCACTTTCGCCCGAAGCCATCATGGCGCTGGGAGAGAAGGAGATAGCCCCAGGATATTTAGAATAGAAACGTTTTAACCCGCCTTCTAAAGTCCAGATGGTAAGGAGTTTTCTTTATGAGTGGAAGATTATACCACAGAACTGCTGCAGCAAGAGAAGGGCCGGCCGCCAACCCGGTCTCTGTTGTGGTTTGGAACAACCAGTTGTTCAGAAGTGGCTGAGCGAAGGCGAGTAGGGCAGTAGCGCATGAATTTAGCTGGAAGGTATTCTGTAACCTGTCCATGAATGGCCCGGTGTACGATGCACAAGGTCTTGAATTCAACCCTCTGAGACACAGGGAGCCAGTGCAGATTCCGTAATCTGGGGGAGATGTGCGCTCCAAAAGGGGAGCCTGTAGCTACCCTTGCGGCCAAATTTTGCAGCCGCTGCAACCGTTTAATCAGGCCATTGGGTTGGGCCAGATACAGAGAGTTGCAATAGTCTATACGAGATAGAACCATAGCAGCAACCACGGGAGGGTGTAGCGAGGCCGGGATCAGAGGTAATACTCTTCTCAAAATTTTCAGCTGAAAATGACCAGCCTGACAGACCGCAGAGACTTGTTGGTCCAAAGACAGGGATGCGGATTAAACCACCCCCAGGTTTTTCGCTTTCTTAACCGGGTTCGGTAAGGGTACCAGGGAGGAAGGCCAGAAGGAGGACACCCAAAGTGTAGGATCGGGGGGATAGCCCACCACCATCACCTCAGTCTTGTCCCCATTCAGTTTGAACCCATTGTGGTTCATCCAATCTCCAACTGCAGTCAGGCACGACAACACCTCAGCCTGATCAAGATCAAATCTGATCAGTATCTGGGTGTCGTCGGCATAGGAGTAGAATCTGATGCCGAAGGAGCGGATGAGACACACAAGGGCTCATATATAGATGTTAAACAGAATAGGCGACAGGGAGGAGCCTTGGGGCACTCCACAACTGAGGTGACAAGGGACAGAAAGAAAAGGAGGCATCGAGAGGGTCCGAGTGCATCCGCAAGGAACGAGCCGAACCAGGCCAGTACCTGTCCAGATATACCAAACTGGGAGAGGTGAGATAGCAGGATGGAGTGGTCGACAGTGTCGAATGCCGCTGATGGGTCTAACAAAATCGGGGCACCCGCTCCACCTGCATCCACTAGTCTGGTCATATCGTGCAAGACGGCGACCAAGACACTTTCCGTGCCCCGACCAGGACGGAACACGGACTGAACGGGGTCCAGGAAATTAGTAGAAGATTCTAGAAAGGTAGATAGAAGGGGGGGGATCACCAGTGACTCTAAAAGTTTAGCCAAAAAAGGGAGGAGTGAGATAGGCCGGAAGTTGGATAGAATAGCAGGGTCCAAGGTTGGCTTTTTCAGAAGAGGGATTACCCTGGCGGATTTCAACTCCCGAGGGACGGATCCAGTTTGAAAGGAGTTAATAGCTTTGGTAATTTCTCATAACAAATCAGGGGCCATGTCTTTCATGACCCGAAGAGGAATAGCATCCGAGGGGGAGCATGATTTGATTTTTCCAATAGCCGTAAGGATGGTTTCCTCGGTATAAATCGGAAAGATGGACCAGGTATGAACAATGATAGGATCGGAAACAACGGGGAGAGGGAGAGGGTTATCATAGGTCTGGCCCTTGTCACGGCCTGAGCGATGGTCTGTCTGATAATGTCAATCTTTGAGATAAAAAAGTGAGATTAGAGCATCACAAAGCTCCTGAGTGGGTATGACAATAGGGGTGAGCCTCTCCACAGAGGCGAGATCCTTGATCGCAGCGAAAAGGGCCCTTGGCTGAGAAAGAGAGGACTCAATGTTAGTAGTAAAGTGTGCCATTTTGGCGGCTTTAATTTTAGCTGAGTAAGCAGTGGAATGTATTTTATATTGGGTTTTAAGGACAGGATCGTATGAACTACGCCATTTACGTTTTGACTGGCGTAGTTTGAGGTGCTCTTCTTTCAGAAGATTAGTGAACCATGGTTCAGGGGGCAATCTACGGGGCTGAATCAACCGGAGAGGTGCAACCATGTTAGCAGCTTCAAGGAAGGCTTCAGCCATAGAGGACACTGACACCATTGACTCGCGGCCACATTTGGCTTGATTCAAAGTGGCCAGATCGGAGGTGTCCACAGCACGCCAAGAACGTTGCCAGATTTTCTCTGTTGGATTTTTGACAGGTTTGCCAATGATTTCCAGTCTGCAAGAGACCAGAAAATGATCATACCAGGAGATAGGTTTGATGGACTGAAATGTGAGAAGTGATTTATGTGCGAATACCAGATCCAATATGTTGCCCAATTTATGGGTAGGGCTTTCAACATGTTGAAAGAGTTGAAGATCAGCCATACTGTCAGCAAACAGATCAAGAGCAGGGGGCCTGGGAGGACCGTATTTTAAGTTAAAGTCCCCAAAGGCCACCAGGTGACTATAATGAATTTGTAGATTAGCTACAAGGTCAGGACATTTCTCAAGAAAACTACTTTGAGAGAAGGCCGGAGGGCGGTATATGAGCAGGAAATGGCAAATGTCAGTAGATTGGCTCACACAAATGCTCAGGTATTTTTCTAACAGGATGTATGGGGCCGAGATAACCAGTGCTAGAAGAATTCCCAACCCAACCAGTAGGGAAAGTGGTGCCTTTTGGTGCTAGATTGGCTAAAGCAGCTCTGCTCCAAATACTGTGGTGGCCCTCCCCGGCCGCGACATGAACAGGCACAGACGGGCCTGCCTTAAGCAGAGGTGGATGGTCGTGGAGAATCCATCTCTATTGGAGACGTATCATCATGAATTTCTTCTATTATGTTGTCTTCCGGTCGAGTTTGTTCAAATGGAGCTACAACCTCCATCTGTGGTTTATCAAATGCATTAAGGTCACTTGCTTCACAGCTCACAGGGCTGGTTTGAGTTGGTCACTCTACTGGCATACTCGCGACTCTCGCCATCGTTGGAGGTGTTTTAGGTGGTGTAGGCTCAAGGTTGGGGGAAGCAATGGGTCCAAAGCTTTCCTGAGGTTTGTTCATCTTCATCCAATTTATTGAGTTTGTGTGGTGTCTGCTGTCCACATTTAAGGAATTGGGAACTTCTGATTGTTTTTCAGCCATGCGCGCTGTTTGATTGTATTTGAGAATGCCCAACGCTTCACGGGCCAGATCGGCCAATAATCTTTTGTCCTCACTTATTTCTTTTTTGGTCAGCTAGTTCTTTAATAGACGCATCAATTCTGCGTATATTGTCCCCTATTTTTTATTTCGGATCAACATTGTCCAGTTCTCCAGTTGTAAGTTTAGAATTCATTAGCTGTGAGAACTGAGAGATCTTTTATGTTGTCATTGATTTGCTCATATCATTTCATCATAGGAGCAATTGATATTGAAAGGGAGGACATTATATATGCCCAATGTCATTTAAGACTTCTTTTACAAGAGTTGCTTTAGAGTATTCATTATCAATTTGAAGCTTATCTGGTTTGTGTTGTAGCCGTCGTCCTTTTGGATACTCGCGTTCCATAACTGAGGATTCTGAAGAGAATTCATCTGTAGATGATGAAGAATTACAATCTGTTTCTTGATGTTTGTTTTTATCTTCATTTGCAAGGTCTTTCAGCTGAGGACTCGTGGAGTTTATTGCAGGAGTTGAGCAAGCTGTTATTTTGAGGCATCTGTCTCTGTTTTGTGAACAGAATACTGCTGGCAGCGGACTTCGCTCAATTCATCGTCTTTTTCTTGACCCAGCAGGCCATTGTGCAATTGGACTGCTTGGAGTGGCATTATTCATGGATGATGGGGGTTTATTCGCCGACTGTCTATGTTGTGTTTTTCACATAAAACGTCCGTTGCTGCCTCTTTGATGTTTAATGCGCCATTCATTTGAGTGAAGTCCTGTAATAATTTATTCACTATGGCCAGCAAATCACGCTGTTTCTTAGGATTTGGGCTTTTGTCACACGGATCAAGTGATGGGTTAGTGATGTTCATTTGAGGCATGGACTCTTCATTTGATTGAGTGTTTAAAGTCAATTCCTTGTGTTCCAATGCGTCAATTTTGTTATGGCACGACATGGGCGTTGCAACTTGACCGGAAATTGCGATAGGATGCTGAGAAGCACTACTCTCAGGCCAAGACACGGCAAGTGCGTTCAATTGAGAATGTATTGAAAGAGGTGTTGCAGTATCAGCCTTTGTTGAAAAATTGACACTTTCCATCCAGCTCACACTCTCAATCCAGGCAACAATACTATCCGAGGTGAGACACTGCAGCCTAAAAGTTTGTTGGCTAGGCACTTCACTGAATTTTTTAACTTCATTACTTCAAACCACGCCATAGCAACCGATGTAGACACACGATCTGCGCCCCTCAAAATTTTCAATTCAACATCAGAGGGAGTTTTCATAGTGTGGCGTGAGTAGCTGTAGGGTAACTTGGCATATGGAGGAAGAAACTCAAGGGGTGATAATGGAGTTACGTCTCGTTCTACATTTTTCGGGCTCAATGAGTCTTGGGCTGATAACTTGCGCAGCTTCTGATGTCACAGCTAGTGTATGTTATTAATGCTGCTCTTCTGATTATTTGGGTGAAGACATTCTGTATTGTTTCTGTTTACATTGGAAATTAAGTTTGAAGTGAACAGTACATTATCATCAGTGGTCGCATTGTAGTTCATAGCTAAATTAGCAGAGTTATCCAAAGCGCTTACAAGTTCTGTATCACTTACATGCAAGGTGCCGGTCCCATTTTTTAAGCAGGCTTGGGTTTTCAAACGCGTCAACTCCACTTCCGCCTGCATGCCGCAATTGTAATCGAGTGAGGGGGTGGCGCTGTTGTTTCCTCGGATGTGCCCAATTATGTCCCATAGTAGAAGGAAGTTATTCGACAGCAGGTCTGACTCTGTCCTCGTGAGCCTCCAGATACGCGCCGCTCCACGGGCTACCAGAGTTTTTCAAAGGAGAGACCGGCCAGAAGCAGTGAGCAGACCACAATTTTTCCACAGCAGCGTTATGACTCGCAAGACTCTATTTGTGCAATTGTCCGCAGGTACTGTTAGCAGAGCTCACCGTGTTCTTTCAGAGTTGTCCTCCGCTGCACCCGATTCGTCACAAATACACTCAGCACCCACGCACCCCAGCGCCAAACAGCCACAAAAGAGCCTCTGCCCTTTACACCGCCCGGCTTCACCAGAGCAAATTGTTGTTCTCATAGGAAACCACAAGTAAAAGGAGTTTCCCAAAACACGGTGTAAAGATTTGCACTGTCTCATATGCCCTTGGTATGTCAGTTAGATAGTGGGTGAACAGGGGCAGAGCTAATATTAGTAGAACCCTGTATTAGTTTATATTTCTTCAGAGATCCAACCACTGCCATCCAGTGCAGCTAAACCCATCTAATAGAAGAGAACAGAATAAGTGCTTTTATCAGGCTCAGCGCTATTCTTCTTTCCTCCAATTTAGATTGTATCAAAGGAGGTGCTTTAATCAATAAGAACAAGATATGATGACTCCCAGGCTTTTGCCACCACTATTCTGGTCACAGTTTGAGGCAACATAGGCTTACTATGAAGAAAGAAAGATCGCGTAATAGGCGCGTAATAGGCAGCAAACTTAATTGCTCTATCCAGTGTTCTAATTGTGGTAAGATATTGTTTGAGGAAAGCTTCCGAAATGGGTAGAACATTCTGATTATTCTAGAACAACCTGGCAAATTCCATTTTCCTTCCTTATGGATTGGGATCAAGTAACTTCCATCCAAGCCACAAGAAGTTACCAGGGTGTATCGAGTTCGATCCCTTCAGTCCATTAATGTAGTGTTACATTCCTACAATATTGATCAAGGTTGAGCATCCATCTCTTCTCCTGCTCATTATTTCACAATTCTATAAAATCATCCACCCATACACTATGTGAGGCCTGAAAGATTACCCCAAAGTGTACATCATTTTAAAACTGTGGTTTCACATCTTTAGACTCCTTTCACCCAAAGTGTGATTGCCCTAATGCACACCAAGTCCTCTAATGGCTCGGTCTTCGACTTTTCATAAGTGGCCTTCTCATTTCCAATCCTTTCTTCTCATGACGCATATGGCTTCTTCCAATACTTGATTTGAAGGTTCAGTAATTTCCTTTCCCATCCTATTTCTCAATTAAGGAGGCTATCTGGCTTGCCTGGAATGTAGCCCTCGGTAGACGGCCTACCTGAAGGTGCCCACTGATCATTTATACATTAAATGCCTGCATTAGTTTAGTCCAATTTCTCCCTCTTGTGTCATTGCCAGGATTAGTGGACACAGACTCTCAAACTGCATTCACTTTAGCCCCATCTTCATCATTTCCAAACTGCATCCGTCACTTTGCATTTAGGACTCCTATCGCTTAAGTTGTGGTCGTACGCTACATTTTGTGTTAGAAGGGCCTCCAAACCTTACCAAAATATTGCCATGGAGTTGAAGGGCGTATAAAGTCACCATACATAGGCCTAGCAGGCTTTCTCAAACGGCACAATCCCACTCTTACTCCCAGTATCTGAGGAGTATGTTCGTCTGTGGAAATTTCTTACACTTAACCATAGTATCTATTGCATTTTTACTCCAACGCCCAAGTTAGAACAGTACTACATCGCACAGCGATAAAAATGTCATAAAATCATCATACAGCGAATTTTCCCTAATTTCTGTGATGGTCCATGATCTAATTAATGATCAACTCTCTAGAACTCTCACCTTTGAAGACATGTAAGCAGATTTTATTGTAACGGCCCAGGTATCCATGACCAATCTTGGGGGTTTTGCCACTCATCCTCTAGGTCCCTAATCCCCCATTTTACTTCTGTTAACACAAATGAATAATCTTGACCAGTTTTTAGAGCAATTAATCCTCATGCCTGCTCTAGTACACATGGTTGTGAGAAATGTCCTTCAATTTCTTCCGCTCCATCTTCTCTGGAATGGGTACAAATATGTCAATATCATTCAACCTGAACACATCCTCAAAACCCCAAAATATTCTATGAGAAATACATAGCACTTTAAAAACAACTTTTGTTGCTAGGAAGCCTGTGGAGTTCAGCGCGCCCGAGTGGCCGATTAATAATTTCCAGTTTGAGTACATAGGCAAGCTGCTGTGTTTTGCAGTCTTTCGTTATGCCTGGAAATTGTTGGGACAAATGATCAGATGGATTCCCAAAATCCACTTGGTGGTGGATTTTAGGAAGCCAACCTGTTATGGTGAACAGGGAAACATTGACACAACAGGCGATCTTCAATGTACGAACAAAGGAATAGGCCCTGAATAGCTTCCGTTAATGCAAGAAAGCTGAAAATGGAGGAGCAGGTGCCTTGTAGTACAAGCTGAAGATCCTTGTGACAAATCCTCGTCGTAGTCACTTCTCCCCTGGGGGAGGGGCCCTTCCCATGAGGCCAGGGAGGCGAGACTGCAACTCGATAGTCCCCCTGGCGGTGTTACTCAGCGGGTGGATCTAATGGGGAGGGAAGCCCCCCTATGGGATTAGTGACGACCTGGGGAGAACATGGTATTCCTATGTCCCACGTTACATTAACCCAACTTCCTCACCAACACCATCCCTAGTGTTCCCATCTGTTTCCTAAAAAACAGTAAGGTAGGAAGTACTGGGACGAGGAAGTGTGTGGGCTCCTTAAGGGACCTATATCCTTTATGTACTAAGATGAGGAAGAGAGCAAC
This sequence comes from Ambystoma mexicanum, assembly GCF_040938575.1. Lineage (NCBI taxonomy): Eukaryota > Metazoa > Chordata > Amphibia > Caudata > Ambystomatidae > Ambystoma > Ambystoma mexicanum. The sequence continues at coordinate 747,153,160 of NC_090923.1, read as the reverse complement.
TGACTCACTGGGAGTCCTCAAGATCAGTACTGGAACGAGGAAGAAGGGCAGAAGCATAAAGATCACCTCGGGGGCGTGGCTTGGAAGCCATGTGAAAGGACGTGCCTGAACGGGAGCTCCCGTTGATCCGTACATAATCCGACTGATACCGCGCTAGGACCGCTGTGATTTGGCGAAGATTGGAAGACTGTGTACATGAAGTCCGGCTGCACGCGAAGACACACTTTTATACGGGTTCGTAGTGCGCACGGATACTTAAGAGCCGAATGAAGCACTGGCGGCGAGACCTCGCCGGACGACAAAATGGCCGCCGCCGCTTGACGAGGGGACAAAGGAGCGGTAGATTGGGACCACAACATACGTGCGCCCTCTCGGCGGTACGAAGGGGGCAGCGCGACCCTGCCCATCTGGAGGGAGCGCCGGACAACAGCGGTGCCTGAGACTACTGGGCGAGCTGGGACTCTCAACAGAGTCGTGGTGTATGGGCACAGTGCCTCCCTGGCCTGGACCGGAGCGCGGCCAGAGGGACGCTCCTGACTGGAGATATGTCTAACAAGCTTCTGAGGGCGAAGAATAAACAGCCCACGCTCGACGACTACGCCAAGACGTCGCCCAGCCTGGAGGGCGCCAGGAGCAAGGATAAGGCTCAGACAAAGGAGATGGCCGCCGGTGGTGGTGGTGCGAACCAGGAGGTCCTCGCTGCGATCGCGGACCTGAAGGCGACGTGGGAGACCAAGCTACAACTTGCTGTGGCCGAATTGAAAACTGCGTTGGAACTACAGGTTGGGGCGGTGCAGGAGGACGTGAACCTCCTGAGGCAGGATGTGCGAGCCCTGGCTGAGCGCACAGAAACTTTGGAAAAGGAGATGGGCCCTACTGTAGCGAACTGCACCGCACATAAGTGCGCTATCCATGCCCTGGTGCAGCGGGTGGGCAACTTGGAAAGTAGGGCTGAAGAGGCGGAAGGACGTGCCGGGAGAAACAACGTTCGCATCGTGGGCCTGCCGGAGGGGGCTGAAGGCCAGAATCCCACAGAGTTTATTGAGAACTTGCTGCTGCAGGAGATCACTGGGGGAGCCCTGTCGCAGGGGTTTGCGGTGGAGAGGGCGCACAGGGCCGTGAGCAGAAGACCACCGCCGGGGAACCCACCTAGGCCTGTGATCGCCAAGATCCTCAATTATCGGGAAAGGATCCTTGAGCACTTTCATAAGGGGGGCACTATACGGCGAGGAGAGGCGACCATTACTGCTTACCCCGATTACACCTTGCAAGTGCAGAGCAGTCGCATGAACTTTGGGGCGGTCAAGAGGCGATTGCGGGCAGCAGGGTACAAGTATATGTTGCTTTACCCGGCCAGATTGAAGGTTTTCTTCAAGACTAAGATGCTGTTCTTTGACACTCCGGAGGAGGCCATGGAATGGCTCGATGCACAAAACTGTCCTCAGGAGCCAGATGAGCGGACAGCGGATGGAACGGGAAGAGATAAGTGACGCTGCGGGCCCAGTTGGGCTATGAACGTTGGGACTGGAATATAGTCGGTATGACTTTGTTTCGTAGTGTATGCGTTAGGACTTTGAAACATGGTCCGTGTGCGCGGATACGGAAGTGCGGGAGGGGAGCCTCCGGGGGCTGTTCTTTGTACCCCAGTTTGAGTTTAGTTTAGTCACTGTGTGTGGGGTGACACCCTGTCGGGTTCTCTACTTGGGTTCCAGAGAGAACTGAACACAGGGATGCCTGAGATCCAGGGATGGAGCTGGGCAGTTGGTTGGGTTAGGGGGTGGGGTGGGTCAGTGTTTATATGAGCCTGGGTGAGAAACTGGGAATGGGGGCCTTTGAGGTAGGGGGGAGGCGAGTGGACCTGGGAGAGAGATGGAAGTCACTGATACATCATGGGGGACCTTAGGATACTAACGTGGAACGTTAGGGGGCTTAACAGCTACCTTAAGCTTAACAAGGTCATGTTGTACCTGAAAAGGCAAAAGATAGACATCGCCTTGTTACAGGAGACACATCTGACACGGGACAAACTGGAACTGGTGGGGAGAAAGTGGAGAGGGACAGTAGTTGGATCTACATATTCTGCCTATGCTAGAGGTGTGCTGATTTGGGTTGCACCACATGTCCCGTTTAAGCTACTTGGGGAAGTTGTGGAGTCTGATGGGAGGCTGGTCATGGTAAGGGGGCTTGTGGAAAATAAAGTAGTGTGTATTATAAATACTTATGCTCCCAACCGTGACACGGCGACATACTTTAGGACACTGATCACTAGATTGGGTGAAGGGATGGGGGGTCCGGTGATTTGGGGAGGTGACTTTAATTGTGTACTAAACCCCAAGGAGGACAGGTCGGATGACAGGGTGGACAGGCCCAGCCCGGCGGCTAGGATACTGCTGGCGCTGCTGGTAGACCTTGGTCTGGCGGACGTGTGGAGGACGAGACACCCTGGCGTGAGGCAATATTCGCATTACTCGGCCCCGCACCAGTTACACACAAGGCTGGATTACTTTTTCGCCACTCCGGACGTTGTCGCGGAGTGTGACCAGATAGACTACAGGGCGAGAGTCCTTTCGGACCACTTGCCCCTGGTCATGCGTTGGCAGCTTTGTCCCCCACGTGCGCGAATTCCAACATGGCGCCTTAGGGCGGAAGCGCTCAGGGATCCAGTCTTTAGAGAGGACGTGAGGGAGGAGATAGTTGCTTACTTTGAGTGTCAGGTCGGCTGGTACCTTGTGGGAGGCCTTTAAGGTTGTAATGAGGGGGGTTGCCATTGCGAAATCCAAGGGATTAATGGGAGGAGTCCTGGCAGATCTGCGTAGAGCCGAGATTGAGTTGGAGAGAGAGCTGGGGGAGGGTGGGACGGACACGGAGGAGGTCATTAATCTGCAGCAGAGGTGCGCAGAACTTTGGGACAGGCTCTGTAATCTGAATTACAGGAAGTACATTGAGAGGTTGCATGCCGGGGGAGACAAGACGGGCAGGCTTCTTGCTTGGTTGTATAAGAGCGAGACCCCAAGATCCCCGATCCGATCAGTTATCACTGAAAAGGGAGTGGAGGAGGACACCCAGGAAGGGGTGAATGGAGCATTCGCGGAATATTATCAGGCATTATATGAGGATCGAGAGGGGGGAAGCCGGGAGGAGATAGAGGTAGTACTTGAAGACATAGGCCTGCCCAAGATAAGTGACGAAGAGCGAGAGGAGATGGATGCCCCGATCACTCTGGAGGAGCTGCAGGAGATTGTGCGGCAGCTACCCACTTGCAAGGCCCCAGGAGTGGATGGGTTCCCCAGTGAATTTTATAAAGCGTATGGAGAGGAGGTGCTCCCGCCCATGCTGGAGATGTTTAATGAAGCGTTCGAGGTGGGGCAGTTGCCGGAATCACTCAGGGAGGCGATTATAGTACCGCTCCCCAAACCCAATAAACCGGGACATGATTGTGGCTCCTACCGGCCCCTGTCGATGCTGAACCAGGACAGCAAGATCCTAACAGCTGTCCTGGCGGCCAGAATGCGGAGGGTAATAGGCAAGCTGATCCATCCTGACCAGACGGGCTATGTCCCGAACAGGAATATTACTCACAATCACAGACGCCTTCACAGGGTGGTGGAATGGGGAGGCAGTGAGGACAGCGAAATGGCGATAGTGGCGTTGGACGCGGTTAAAGCGTTCGACTCTGTTCGATGGCCGTGGCTGCTGGCGGCTTTGGGGCAGTTTGGACTGGGACCAGGCTACATGAGGTGGGCCGAGCTATTATATAGTGCGCCTCTGGCTAGGGTCCGCACGGGCGCAGTGGTGTCAGATAGATGGCAGTTAGGCAGAGGCACCAGGCAGGGGTGTCCTTGGTCCCCAATGTTGTACATACTGGCCCTCGAACCCTTAGCAATCTACCTCCGGCAGCAGTATGACCCGGTGGGTATAGAGGTGGGAGGGGAGTGCCATCTTATATCCCTGTATGCAGACGATATGCTGTTATACCTGAAACATCCGGAAGAGAATTTGCAGTATATCTTGGAGGTATTGGAGAGGTACGCCTGGTTGTCCGGCATAGCGGTCAACCCTCAGAAATCCGCACTATTCCCGCTAGGCAGTTATGTGGGGATACCGGTGGAAAGGTTGCCAGTGCTGCGGATCCCGTGGGCGACGAGCTCCTTCCGGTACCTGGGCATTGACGTGTATCACACGACCGAAGAAGAACACAGGCATAATACTGAGCTAGCTGTGAGAAAGATTGAGAAGTGCATGAGGTTCTGGGAAAGATTGCCTTTAGCGATGATGGGTCGTGGAGCTATGCTTAAAATGGTGGTGCTGCCCAGGCTCCTGCATTACTTTAATAACATCCCGTATATGATACCTAGGAAGTTTTTCGCTAAGTTACATAGCGTGTGTAGGAATTTCCTGTGGCACGGCACGCGCAACAGGGTCGCATTATGGAAATTGCAGAACTCTTACGAGAAAGGTGGCGTGAAGCTGCCAAACTTTGAGGCCTATTATATTGCGGCGCAACTGCAATACGTGGCCAGGTGGCTCTCAGATGAAGAGACCTCCGAACACAGGCTGCTAGGAAGAGACTGTTCCCCCTTCTATTTGCGGGAGGTGATCTGGGTGACTGGTTCATGGATGAGAGAGCGTCCTAAGATGCTAGCCCTGGGCAGGAACATATGGCGGCGTGCCTGCCGGATGATGGGCGACCCCTTGCCGTGTATGCCGCAGTTACCTCTGGTCGCCCTGGCAAAGGAAGACGGGCAGCGGAGAGCCATTATCCGGACATATTGGGAGTCAGTGGGGTTGATCACTATGGGCGACATCTGGCAGGATGGGACTCTGATGGAGTTCGATGAACTGGAGGCAGGGTCGGGACTACACAGGGGTCAATATGTAACATATCATAGGGTGGTCTGGGAGGTCCGGAGCACGTGGCCCGAAACTATTTTGGCCGATGAACCGGATGCCACGCTGGAAACAATGTACGACGCATCAGAAGGTGGGCACAAGGTCTCTAGGTTGTACGAGATGTTGATGACAAAGGTTGGGAAGGATTTGGGGCACCTAAGACTGGAGTGGGAAGCGGAGATGGGGGCCCGGATGTCGGATGGGATGTGGGAGCGCGCCCTGGGGTACCATAAAAAGGTATCGAGGAACGCCAGGTTCAAGCAGATACAGCTCTATATTACGCACAGGGCATATATGACCCCCCTTAGAATTTCCAAATTTCTGGATGGTGGGCGCCAGGCGTGCCCCAAGTGTAACGAAGAGAATGCGTACATGATACACATGTTCTGGGCGTGCCCAGTGATTGCAACCTATTGGGGTGAAGTGGCGCAGAGGCTGGCAGGGAGGGGTATCACGCTTAGGGTGGATTCGGCTTGGGCTTGTCTGCTGGGAGGGCATCCCAGGGCGCGTAAGCTTCGACATGTTGAGAAACTTAAAGATCTGGCCTATGTGCTTGCCAAACGTAGGATAGCCATGGGGTGGAAGAAATGTCATAAGCCGCGAGTGGAGGTCTGGTGGCGCGATCTCCAAAAATGGGCGGATGCCGAAACGACAGTGTGGCAAGAGGGCAGTATGGCAGGGGATGAGGAAGAAATAGGCTCTCTCACGGCATGGAAGTTATTGTTAACTGAGCTGTTTGGTGCGGGATCGGCCTCGGCTGGAATCGTGAGCGATGAGGTCCCACAGCACGGAACGGACACTGAAGGCGGACACTCTACAGGCTCATAGGGGGGAGGGATGGGGATTGCAGTGCCTTATTTTTTGTTTGTTTGGTTTTGTTGTTTGATGTGTTTTATTTATGTTTTGTTTTAATGTTGTTTGGTTGAGATAAAATAAAATATATTTAAAAAAAAAAAAAGCATAAAGATCACCTCCATAAACCATACTGAGCTGTCTAGTCTATATAGACTTCCCACTGGCCAAGGCACAGCTGATATAGAAGAGGGAAATTCAAACATGGAGGGAGATGCTCCCTGGAGGTACCCGGGAGTTGTGGAGCCTGTGGTCAGGAGCCGAAGGAAGCAGTCAATGACGGGACCCTTACCCATCGGCAGAAACGTTCCAGAGAGCTCCGCCGTTGTTGGCCCGTGTTTGGAAGCAGGAGGACGAAGCACCAGCTGATCAAGCGAGCTGGAGTTTGTGGTCCACCTGGGAGGCAGCGCACGAAAGCAGCCACAGAACCGCCGCAGATCTTGTACAGAGGAGGAGGTATACGAATAGGGGTAAGAGACCCACATACAGCCAAGGTAGACCTGTGAGCAGCCAGAGGACGGTTGGGAGACCGGGAAGCATGCTGGGAACCCGGAGGGTTAATACCACAGTGGAACACAGGTCTGGGACCCGCATCCAATAAGGAGTGGCAACCAGAGTCATCTTCTTCATGGCAGTGCCTGGCAGACTCGGAGACAAGAGAAAGAAACAGAAAGGGGCCTGGGACCCGAGAGGAGGAAACCAAAGGGGTCTGGGACCAGAGAGGAAGAAACCAGAGGGGTCTGGGACCCGACAAAAAAGAATACATGTCAGGATAGTGAACCGGGTACAATTATTGAGAATCAAGAAGAGCCAAGAAGGGATTGGGATCCACACCCAATAATGAACCATTGTCATAGTCACAGTACCTGGCAGGATAGTGAACCAGATGGGCTGTGAAGATGGTGAGCTTAGTGTGAAAAGCCTAGGGAAGGGAGACATACCGCCTGGTGTTTGGGAACACTGTGAAAGAGGAGGGATTCGTACTCTTGGCATTGTGAAGAGTCTGATGAAGACCAGGAGAAGAAAGACACTTGTCCTGGGATTGAGAAAACAACTGAGAAACCAGAGAAAGGTCGGGGGAGGGAGTCATTCCCCTAACACTGTGAAGATATGATACAATTTGTTATATGTGCCTTACTGAAACCTCAATCCAAGAAACCTTTTTAAGAATTTTTAATTTGTATCCTTTGAGAAGAACATTTCATTTGCATCACCCTGAAGTGAACTTTCGGCTATCATCACGTCTGGCTAACTATCGCCCGATCTCCATCACTCCATTCCTGGACAAACTGGAAACGCTGCCATCTCCCAGCTTAATCTTCACACCAATCTTGTTGGTTGTCTCCATGACCATCAGTCTGGCTTCAGAGTGGTCAGCAGCACAGAAACTGCTCTCCTGAACATCCGTGAAGACCTGCTCTCCAACCTCGACTCCAACATCCCCTCTAACCTCATCCTACTCAATCTCTCTTCTGCCTTTGACACGGTCGGCCATGCCATCCTGCTCAACTGTTTCCGTGATAACCTGGGTATCACCGATCAGGCCCTGGCCTGGCTGACCTCTTTCAAATATGATCGACCCTCCCAGGTCCAACTTGGGTCCTTCCTTTCCACTATCTCACTCTCTATGTGTGGTGTTCCCCAGGGGCTTTTCAACCAATACCTGGCACCCCTTGCCCACCGCATTGCTGCTCTCTGCTTCAACATTCAGTGCTATGTGTATGAAAGTCCACTCGTTTTCAGGCTTCCCTCTGCCACCTCTTAATGCCAGTAAGACAGATTCACCTCATTGGCACACCTGCACCCTCCTTTCCTGTCACTCTCTGGCCGGCCTCCCTGGGCCCTCTTTCTGCTCCCATCTGTGAGGCTAAGAACCTCTGGATCATCTTCGACTTCACACACTCCTTTTCTCCTCACATCTTTGACGTCTCTAAGAAGTCAAACTACCAACTGCACCTCCTCGGAGGTATTCTTCCTTTCCTCTCCTTCCCCAGAAGCTCAATGTCTCTAGAGCTCTGGTTCTCTATAGGCTGGACTATTACAACATCGTCTTTCTAAATCTGCCTGCTTCTACTCTTTGCTCTCTGCAACTCATTCAGAACAGGACTGTGAGACTTGTCCTTGGCCTCAAGCCCTGGGATCGTATCTATCCAGCACTGAAATCTCTTCATTAGCTCCCAGTGGCTGCAAGGATTACATTCAATACCCTTTGCTTTGTCCACAAGCCTTTCTGGGGCCTGGGTTTGAAATACCTTCAACTCTCCCTCCGTAAATACCTTCCTACTCAAGCTCTTCGCTCCTTCAACTCCCTCAGGGTCAGTCGCTTCTCCAAGCAACGAGTTGGGGGTAGATCTCTTTCCGCGGCCGAGGTCTCCATCTGGACAGCCTCCCTGCCTCTCTGAAACTTGAGGAGAACCACCTCCGGTTCCGGAAGCACCTCAAGACGTTCCTATTTGCTTCTGCCTTCACTCTTCCTCTCCCCTGCTGAACTTTCTGCTTTGGCACCTGGCTACCCTCTGATTTTCGGTCCCAGGTCACTTCCCACCCAGCCACACACCCGCACTGCCTCCTAGCAACCTTTGCACTTGGGTCTGTATCTGTAACCCTACAATCCCCTTACCTGCACTTATCAGACACCCCGTGTCTGCGCTTTAACCTTGCCCTTGCCACCTTGCTGGCTGCACTACCAGTTGTTTTATCCCTTGCTCAGCACTTTTCACTCCTCCCCTCTCCCTTGCACTTGCACGTTCTTGTCCCTGGGCCTAGTAAGATCGTTATGTTCTCCCTTGTTCCCTTCCCTTCCCTTGCCTCGTAGCGCTCTGAAACACTTGTGTATGACTTGTGTAGTAACTTGTGTTACTCCATTAGGGCCTCTGCTGTACTTTCCCTGCTTTGTCCGACGTTTGTTGTTGGGGTACAGAGTGTTCCGTCAATGTTACGGCGGGTTTCTCACTTCCGTGCGGGTCCATTTCTATCTTATGGTTGCTCTTCCTGGTGCTTACTAGTGGCGTGAAGCTCCTCTGCCCGCTTGGATCCCCTTTACTACTGGTATGCTCCTCTTGCTTGCCTAAGGCTTCCTCAGGGAGGGGGGTAGGTCCAGGGCCTCCAGTGGCACCTGCCTGCTGCGTTCATCCCCGACCTTAGTCTGGTGTCCTTTCCCGCTTTGCTGACCCCGGGGAGGGGTACGAGCGTCCCGCTCCGACTGTTTACGCTGTGCGGAGTGCTTGTGGCCGTAACTTTATTTGGCCTGTCTGTGGGACTGCAGCCGTTCTGGATTGTGTTGTGGTCCGATTTAGTGTGTGCCTTTGCTGCGTGGAAAATGCCCTGAGGGTTCTCGCTTTCTTGCTGGCATCCGCCTTTGATGCTCCGTGCGGGTGATGGTTACTGCGAGATGTCGTCCCTCTTGCACCGTCCTCCCTCGTCCTCTGCTTTAATTTTCCGGCCCGCCGTTTGTCTTCTATTGTTCCAGCTGGAGCTTACGGCCCGGCATCATTTTGGTTCCTCGTAGTGCAAGCGGAATCCTGGGGGCTTTCTCCTTCACTTCGGGGGTACACTCCGTTTCAGGTTGATGTGCCGTGAGGATGCGGGTCATGGTGTAATCGCTAGATTGTAGAGCTTGTTAGTGCGGCCCGGCGGGGAGAGACACATACACACATCCTCCTCTGCCAGCCACCATCTTGGAATCCCCCTTTTCATTTTTAAGGCCCTAGACAGCCTCAAAGGATTTTCGGTGAATGTACAAATGTACCTTGGACAGAACTGGTGGCAGCTGTTACCTTTCATGTATGTTTAACCCTTTTCTGTGGTCCATACAGCGTTTGGCCCAGGACAGTGGCCAGTGCCTAAAATTGCCATGCCACAAGGTCCTTGTCCCTTTGCCTTCCCCAGGTCGAGCAGATCCGGGAAATTCCTTATTTGGTCATGCAGACCCCCGTGCAAACTGAAGCTTTCTCTGGCTTCTGCATGCCTTGTGTGTGTACCTGCAGGATGTGGGCTGGACTGTCTAGTTCCAATACACATCCTGGGTGCCAGGATGTCTGTTGTGCTGGGAATGATGGGACCACTGTAGTCCGTGATTGTTCCACGTCTGGAGTGGCTATATGTGAGCAGATCTCTCATTGGGTCCTCTTCGTTTTTGCACGAAGGAGATTCTGGGTAAGAGAAGGCATCTTACATCTTACACCCATTCCAGGTCGATCTTCTGAGTTCACACCGAGCCAAGCATCCTGAAACCAAGAAGCAGAGCCGAGGAACCGCCGGTGACCCGCTGGAAGGTTTGGCACCTTGAGCCCGCTGTAGTGCCGTTGGACCCCTGGTTTCTGATCAAACCTAGAAGGTCAGCAAAGGCTCTTCGATCCATTGGAATAGTGGGACTAACTATTCGCGGCACCTCCAACTGAACCTGTAAGTGAGCCTTTTCGGAAGTGTTCCTGGATTGCCCAGGGAACTGACCAGCTCGTAAGAGACCTTTGCCCTAGAACCGCAGCCGTCTCGAGTTGGCATTTGGGGACTGTAAGCTCTGCGTATAAGGCACTCTCACCCCCCAAACCCTCCCCCCCGAGTTTCGTACACCTAGCATTCCTAGGTCTGGAATTAGGAGGTCATGCCTGAACCAGAGCATATGTGGTTCCTGTGTCGCCCAGCTGTGGTGACGAACTTCGTGGGTGCCTTGTTGCTGTGCCCCACTGTGCCCTCAGACTTGCAGCAGTGGAATTGGGCCGATCCCTTCATCAGGAATTGAGAAATCGCCACTGTCCCACCACAGAATCATTCCTGGAATGCAGCCCCTGAAAGCCACAGCGCCGCGCAACTGCAGGATTTTAACTTGACTGCCGAAGTTTGCTCCGGAGTGCGCAGAGGGTTGGTGAGTACTTGCAACCCTTACCGGTGGCCCCTGGCGCATACATCCATTTTTACGCACGAGTGTCCCCTGAGGGCCACTCTTCTTTATCAAGGAGCCTGTGCTACCGAGCTATTCCCAACTCTTGGATCCTGTTCTGCCCTGCTGGGGAGACCCTCCTTAAAAATAGTGGGAACTTAATCTTCACTGCCTCACCCACCTTCCTGAGTCACTGCAGCCCTTGCAAGAGACCCCATTTTGACTTAACCGCACGATTGTGTGCAGCAGCACTGAAAGTACCTTTGAGCGTAAGGCTCCACTCATCTTAGGGACTGGACTACCTCTCAGGGTTCGAATTCTGAAGGACTGCCTAAACGATATTTGCACTGTATGCTCCCTTTCTTTGCCGGTTGTGGGCCCATACTGTGTGCAATTCCTTTAGGCCATTGGTGACTGTACATATGTGTAATAGTTAGTGTGGTGATGGTTTGGTTATTACTACTCATATTGCCATTGTGTATGATTTAAAATGCCTTTAATAAATGTATATGTATTTTGGATATATACACTTGACAGAGTAATTTGTAGTGTCATATACTGTGAGTTCTCATTGTGGGCTTTCGATCACCCTCACCCCTCCTGAGACCTAGTCTTGACCGCCGCCAATACTACCTTGATTGGTCTGGCTTGTCCAGAAGGTTAAGTTGTTCCAAGAAACTAGGCTGGCCTTCTGAGCCTCTGCCCACCAGGTCAGAGTTCAGAAATCCATGTTAACTGCAAGCTCGTTAGCAAGCCATTTGAAGGAGTTTAAGACAGTTCCAAAAGTTGCCCCATATAAAGCAATGGGGCCAAATCCCATGGGCCATGGTTAGAAACAAAAGTAAAGTAAGATCTCCTTTCAGCCCATAGGTGAAGGAAACAGGGCTACCAGCCAAAGGGGACTCCCGAGAAGATTTCTAGAGCAGGGTTCGAGAACCGGCAGGCCAGGAAAGGCTGAATGAAAAAGGTGGGCAAGGCCCACTCCCTGCCATAGCGATCAATGATAGGGAGGAACACCTGCTCCTGGACCCAGTGGATCCCTGCAGATGCAACCAACTTCAGGAATAGGACCCCATGCCCCAGTGACAAGTAGTCACAATGCTGGTTTTGTAAGATTTGGCAGAGGACCAGCGGATGCACAGGAGAGTGAGTGTCATATTTTTTGTCTGGCTAGCAGCGATTTGGGACTCAAGCATCCAGACGATAAAAGGATCAATAAAGAAGACAACTGGGTGCATTACATAAAAGGCTGCAGACTCAACAGTCACGAAGATGGCAAAATGAGCACAAAAGAACCTGACAAACCTTTCATACTAGTTCAGGGGAGCAGGAAGGGACAGCCAGCAAAGAGGGTTCCCATGAAGAGGGCAGCAGGAAGCAATCCAGGACACCTCAAAAACAGAGCAGAGGCAGAGTAACAGCAAGCCACTCGACTACCATGCCAGGTCAACTCTGCATATTAAAGTACTTCGGTCAAGATGATGTGCCAGGAAGGCAGCCTTACAGGCAAGAACATACCATGAAGACGGACAGCATGAACGGACGAAAGAGCCATGGATGGAATTCTACCTGAATGGAAGGAGCACAGTGGAAAGACAATGGAGCCGGTGGCCCAAAAGTATGCCACGCCGGGATCCTCAGCAGCAGCCCATCTTCAGCAGCAGTCTTACAGAAGTTCAGGTAAAGATATGAGGATGCACACAGTCCCCCACTATGAATACATACACCCAGGTCTAGCATAAACCAGCCCAGCAATCGCACTCCAGGTTTTGGTGGCCCAGAAAACCATTAAATAAAGAAATGAATTAGTACACCAATGGCTTCCTTATTGGTACTGTGAGAAGCCTGAGGGTATTCTCACACCTAAGCCCCTTGGATCCTCTTGTCAGGTGGCCAGGGAAAGGTCATCACTCTTGGATTACAACCCTGGCGGTGGAGATGCCTGGGCTGAGGGTCCTTAGGGATTGGGAGTGCCCATAGGAGAGACATGGTATCCCCCTTTTCCTGTTGAGGACCAACCTAACCCTTCCCGACCTTTATGGGTTACATAAAGTTGTTCCCCCTAATTTCCCCACAGATGGCACTTGACAGTACTGGGCCGAGGAAGATGCGTACAAAAGGAATGCGAGGATCTGACATGTCCCTTTAATTATGGGCAGGTAGGCATCCACACCTGCAGCCTGTCAAGGGTTTGCAGGAGCAGATAGGAGAGCAGCAGGGAGGCCTGTGTGGGAGTGGCCAACAGGGGGCCTTGCTTGAAAGGAGGCAGCCGCGGTGGGACCGGAGAAGGAGCTTAAGTTGATTGATGTTTGTTTGTTTATTAATTTGGTAATGCGCACCGAACCCTTAGGTAGCTGGGCACAGCAGGTACAAGGAGACTTGAAGCTTAGTTACAACAACAAAAAGGTACAGTAAATGCAAAGGAGAAATGGACCTTAGTTACAGCATATAAGGTACAGTAAATGCAGTAGTCCACAGGTCCCGTAGAAGGGTACAGTGGGGTAAAGAGTAAGCATGCATGGTCAGTTATATAGGACAGTGGAAAGGTAAGGTCCAGCATTAAATGTCTTTCAGTCGTAGCAAGTTTAGCATATTGCGTATGAATCTGAGGCATGGTTGTTCAGTTCTGAAGGCTTGGGTAGTGCGTTCCAGGATTTGGCCGCTTTAACCGGGAAGCTAGAGCCGTCTGATTTGGATTGTTTGAATTTCTAGGCAATGGGCGTTGGCAGATCTGGATGGACGGGTCGAGGTTCTCCTAATCAATCTCTGTAAGGTATGGGGGTGCTGCATTGTTCAGGCATTTAAAGGTGAGTGGTACGTTTTGAGAAGAATCCTGTTGCTTATTTTTAGCCAGTGGTGATCTCTTCTGATATTGGAAATGTGCTCTATACTGGGTATATTCAGGGCTGCTCTCAAGGCATTATTTTGTAGCATTAGAATTTTACCTAGGATGTATTTGTTGGCACCAAGGTATAGGCATTGCAGTAGTCCAGTTTGGACATTAAGGCATTGGCGAGGGTGATGCAGCTGGCTTTAGATAAGAATGGTCTGTACGCTCTGATGAGTTTGCAAATATAGGCAGTCGAGGATGCCATGGAATTGACTCGTTTCCTTAGTGTTAGAGTGGAGTCAAGGTAGAAACCTAACGTTTTTACCTCGGACACTACTTTGATTGTGTTAACGTCAATATTGAATGCAGTGTAACTGGAGCAGAGTTTTTTTAATTTAGCATCTGAGCCCAGAATCAGGATCTCAGTTTTATCGTCATGGTAGAGGCCATGTGATGCCATCCATGCCTGGATGAGGATAGTTTACCAAGGCTATGTCTTCGACAAAATTGCCCGAAAGGGGAATGAGGATCTGGGTGTCATCCGCATAATTCGTGTAGGTGACACCCAGTCTGTCCAATTTGTCGAAAAAGGGCTTGGTAAAGGTGTTATACATAGTAGGTGAGACACATGAGCCCTGTGGCACACCACAGGTAGTTTGGATTGGGTCTGCAGATGCTGAGGGGGGGGAAAGACTCATCGTTCGGTTTGCTAGGAAGGACTGTACCCAGGTTATAGCATCACTTGAGAAATGGGCAGCAGATGCTAGGTGGTTGCATAAGACTGCATGATCCACCAGGTCAAAGGCAGCCGATAAGTCAACGAAGAGTAGCATAGCTGTTTTACCATTGACCTTCAGCTCGTCAATTTGGGGCTTTAAGTCAATTAATGCCGTTTCCGTGCCGTGTTGGGGTCTGAAACCGGATTGGCGGGTTCAAGGTGGTTCTGAATTTGGAGATAAGCTACTCTGTCAATTATTTTAAGGAGGAAGGGGACCGTGGTGATGGGACTGTAATTTGTCGGGATAGAGGGGTCTAGAGTTTGTTTCTTCAGCAGTGGAAGAACCCAGGATTCTTTGAGGTTATTCGGGACGGTATTGAAGAAGGCATTAATTAGCTTAGAGATGAACAGCGCCAAGTCTCTGGCTGCATCCTTTACGATTTGTGCCGGGCAATTGTCACCCTGAGTTCGATGCCTTCAGGGATAGTATCATTTTCTCCGTTTCTTGGGGAGAGATTTTAATTAATCTAAAAAGGTGCGAGAGTTCTGTGGGTTTCGGTAGATGAGGTAGGTTGCAGCTCAGTGGAGAGCAGGGAGGCTTTTTTTATAGCTATTTTTATTTGGAGGGATGTTATTTTATTAGCAAGGGCATTCTGAATGCTGGTGCACCATTGCCTGTCCTTGGGGGCATTGTCTGTGGGGGAATGGTGGTTTCCATTTCCCAGAGGATAGTGAATAGTTCCTTGGTGTTGGAGTTGGCCTTGGAGATTCTGTCATTGAAGGTAAGAATTATTTCTTTTTTGTACATGTTGGCAAAGTTAGTTTAACTCATCCGTGGGAGAGTGACGCCCAATGGCTTGGAGTTTTCTTTTTTGAAGTCTTAAGTCTTTAAGGTGGGGTGTAAACCAGGCATTAAGGTGAGCTTTCTGTTTACTTTTGCAGAGTTTAAGTGGTGCGATGATGTCAAGGGCCGTAATCATAGTATTGTTAAAACCTTCCACTAGGAGATTAGGGTCAGAGTTGCTGGTTAGGGAATTGAGGGAGGGTAGGAGGTGTGATAATAGCTTGTCTGATGTGATTTTATTTTGCTTGTGGTAGGAAGTAAGGGTGTCATAACAGTGACTTTCGGATTTTGTAACTATTGTGGAGGAAAAGCCGATTAGGTGGTGGTCAGTCCATGATTGCGGGGCAATTTTGGTAATTGAAGTAGTACAGTTCAAGTCGGCCACCCAGTCAAGGGTCCTCCCTTTGATATGGGTAGGAGCAAGAACTTTTTGTGTAAGACCATGATCCGCCAAGATAGCTGCTACTGACTGGGCATGTTTGTCTTCAGGGTCATTGAAACCCAGATTGAAGTCTCCCATCAATAGGATCTTTGATGAGTCTTTGGTATTGTTGGCAAGAAGGCTAAATAGTTCCTCCTCAAAAGGTACCCAACAGTCCTGGGGGTCTATATAACAAATAGATGGTTATCGTGCGACTGCTAGATATGGGAAGTTTGGCTGCGAGTATTTCGCAGGATTGGAGTGGAGGTAGAGTAGAGAGTCTTACGGCAAGGTTCGTTTTAGCTATGATAGCTAAGCCGCCTCTTCTTGCATTGGGTCTGTCTACTCTGAATATTTGGTAATTATCTGGAATCGCTAGCATGAGGGCAGGGCCTGCTGCGTCATGGAGCCAGGATTCAGTTACCGTTAGGATGTCTAAATTATCATTGGATAATCAGTGGCATGTGCCACGAGAGATATTGCGTTGATAAGAGCTCTGGATATAGTTGTAGTGTTGCTCGGCCTTTGGGGGGAGGTGGGATTAGGTAGGTTAGTTCTTCAGTGGGATTTTAAAAGGAGGGGAGGTGGGCACAGCTTGATGTTTTATATATGGCCTCCTGCTCTGATCTGGTCATCGGTTCCTGTACTCGGGTAGTGGAGTTGAAGTTAAGGTGGGGGTTTTGGATAGTGTTACTATTCGACTCAGGCTCATAAAGATGGGGTAGTCTTGATCGTAATCTGTTGTTTCTATTATGTAGGGGGCAAGGTGAGAACTTGATGAGGGCCATTACAGAATAAGAGCAGAGTAGAGACAGTAGTAGGTAGTTCAACTGGGTCTTTCTCGTGTTCATAGTTGTGCCTTAACTTCTATAGCTAGCTGGTCAGCAGGGCAATGTATCAGAGCAGATTAACCAGTAGGCTAGTTCACAGAACATATGGTCATAGAATAATAGGCTAGTTCAACAGAGCATATGTTCGTAAAATAATAGGCTAAATCAACAGAGCGTATGGTCGTAAAATAATAGGCTAGTTAAACAGAGCATATGGTTTAAAAATAATAAGCTAGTTCAGCAGATCAGATTAGGCTATGAATCAATAGGCAGGTTCAGCAGGGCAAGAATGTTAAACAACAGGCTATGGTCAATACGGACCCGCCGATCTGCTGGGACTATGTATGCAATAAATAGTACACAGTAGTATAAAGTTACAACTATATTGATTGCATCGTGAGACAAGTGTAGCTCAACGTCCACACGTACAGGGGATCCGGACACAGATAGATATGTGCAGACTGGGTCACTAGTATTATTACATGCAACATAGCAGAGGTGTCGGTAAGAGTGTGAGAGTGTCGGCAACTCATTATATCATTGTTGCAATTGTTTATGTTTAAGTCCAGGCACCCAGGTTTTGGCGCCGTGGCCATGTTTCACTCTTGGTAGTTCAAAGTACCTCGCAAGCAGGAGGTGCGGCGCAATATCCAGGCCAGGGATGTCTAGTAGGGCATAGGTGATGTATGCCGTACCTCAGACCTGTAGGGCCATCGATCAGTTCCAGGCTGGTAATGATAGGCAGAGCTCCGATTTGAGATGGGTCGGTAGTGAACCGTAGGTGTACACACTGGGAGGAGAAGGAATGGCGATCACTATGGGGGGGTAGGTTTGGAGGAGGTTTTATGTATGTCTTACCTCAAATGTATCCCCAAAGCACAACCAGTGCGCGAACAGGTGCAGAACCCGGCCCTTTGCGCCGGCCCTTTGCCGGAAGGGCTGCAGTCGGCTCCTTCGCCTGCTGGCGGAACCACTCAGTAATAGTCACGAGTGTTGCTGGGCAACGTCGGTCACAGCTGGTAATGCAAAACTGGCGGCCATTTAAAGCGAATAACACTCCGCTGCCGTGAATGATGATAACAAATGCATAAAATAGCTGTACTAAGTATTTAGTACATAGACATCAGGATCAAGGTTTCCCAACCTGATTCAGCGCAATATGGCATGCTCTTGTAACGATCAGCTGGTGACCGTACGGTTGGCTGCTCCTGCAGCATTCAGTCGTCCGGGGGAGGGGCTGTGCGTCGATAAACTGACCTGCTCCAGGCAATCCTTAAGAGCAGCTATCTGTCGACCACTAGAATGCTCCAGACGCAAAATCAATTGCGAGTCATCTGCATAAATATAGAACTTGCTCCATATGATCCAATTAGATCAGCCAGAGGTCTCACGTAAAGGTTAAATAGTAGCAGAGTGAGGGCAGAACCCTGGGGTACCCCACAAGAGCAAGGCATGCTTGCTGATTCAAAGGGCGAAATAACCACAGATTGTGTTCTACCCGAAAGGAATGATGTTAACCAGTCAAGAGCCTTGTCTCGAATGCTAAACTAATATCGACGGGACAGACTGAAGCCATGGTTAATGGTATCAAATACTGCTTTCTTTTATGAGAAGCCACTGGAGCGAGATCAGGACTCAGGCGATATGGTTGAATATTCTGGTGCCAGGGGTCAGCTAGGTAGCTGCATGCTGTACACTTTTATAGGTTTTCAGTCATTTTTTGGGGTTACAAGCTAGGACGGCATTATCAAACTCCAGTTTGGAGAGAACTAGAGCTTGGATCTGCTGAACGAATGTCTAACACCTGGATGAACTTCTTTACATTCTTCAGAACGCAGAACTATATTTGTTCCAATAAGTTGGAGTTAGCAACGCATATGATATAATGCTCTGCAATAGATAGGTAGAAGATCAGTGGCAGCCCTATTTTATGGAACAATCTTCCCCTGTACATTTATTAAGCCACCTTCCTGCTACAGTTCAGGAAACTCCTAAAGACTTGGCTGTTCAATCCAGTTGATGAATATGCCCTTTGTGACGGATCTACTTACATGGGTTTCCCTCTCTTTCTCCTCTCCTCGCCCACTCTTGCACTGCCTCGTTGTTGCCTTTTGGTCTCCATTAGCGCCTTGTAACAATCTGACTCCAGAAAGAGGGGAACTAGAAACCCTGCGAGATGAGAGAGACCACCATACTGTTGACCTGGAGGAGGAATAGGGTGGATCACCCAGGACTCTACCGCTATCCTGGTCTCTGTTCCAACTGGAAAAATGCCCTAAGGATTTGGATTTGCAGCTTTGGTCACAGTTTCTCGGATGCAAATGGAGCCCCGTCTGCACCCTGTCATCTTCTACAAATGCAAACTAGTAGGCATATGTTCTTCGCTGCTGTGGCAAACCACTGTATACCCCAAACAAAGGTGCTGCAGCTTTAGCCATGAACAAGCACCTGTAATGAGATTGGCAAGGCACACATGGCATCTAGGGAAACATTTTGGAGTCATGCAGCGGTCATAACCGGTGACTGACTCCAAAATGGCGGCCCCCAATATTTGAGCACTTGGCTTGTGGAGCTACAGGTCAATCACTTCCAATTAATGAAAACTCACTCACAAGAGGGTTGGTGCATGGCAGACAATCTCAGAGCCCAGTTCATGAGACACTGCAGGTGCACACGCTCAGCCACGGGCCAGGGAATGAAAGGGGGACAGAAGGTAGAGTCAGCATGAGGGCTTAGAGTTGGTCGGAGAATGCGGGCGGGGCAGAGCAGATGGAGGAGTAGGTATCAGGGAGAGGGACCTGGGCATGAACAGGAGGAAGGAGGAGAGCAGGAGGTAAAAGGATGAAGGCAAAAAGAAGCCAACATTAGCAAAAAGGAGGAAGGTACAAACAGGGACAGGGAGACAGAGAATAGAAGGGAAAGAAGAGAAGGAAAGGGATGGAGCATCTGGAGAGACAAGAGGAGGAAGAGAGAAAGCATAATCAGCAGGTGGAAAAGAACAAGTGGTGGTCATTGAGGTCCAGATAACCCAGAGTTTGGCTATTCTAAGAGGGCCAAGAACTAGAGGGGGCTTCAAGAGGTGGAATCAGATGGGCCAAGGTGGAGCATGGTAAAGGTACCAGTGATCAAGAACTTTAAAACCTTACTGGCCTTGGGTCAAGCTTAAACATCCATGAACGAGCAAGCAAGTGAGGCTCACGGGGAGCTATAAACCGGTTCCGATTACACTGGCAAGTTCCCCAATTACACTAAAGAATACTTGCTGGCCCAGTGGAGAGGAGAAAATCCTGGGTCACATGGCCTGAAAATCCAGCCGAGAGAGAGAAGGGAAAAAAAGTCACCTGCCAATCATGTGCATGAACAACGAGTTTGAGTGCAGTGATTATTAAAGTAACAGAGACTTTGTCTTGTGGAACATTGACATACAAAGTTTTTATTCAACTTTAGTCTAAGGCGAGACCCTGCCAGAACCTGCCATTACCTTGTGAATCTTGCATGCACTGCCCATTTCTTTTGCCTGCACAGTATTGACAGATTTTTTCACTTTTGCGCTCAGCCTAGGGTACAGGACAATGCAAACGTTTTTCCTATTACGTTATTGTTTCGAGGCCATCGGTTGATCCCCCCCACGCCCCACCCCACACTCCTGTCATGCGTTCCTCCCATTTCTGAAGTCTTTTCTTTAGGAGTACAGGGATTCTAAGTATTGTTGTTCAAAGTGTGATACTATCATACGGGTTTCTCTTCCCAAAGTAAAACATGATTTATCATCGTTATACTTCCCCTCAAACAACAAAGCAAGGCATTTTTCTCTTTTACTATACAACCCGTCTACCTTCTGCCTATGTTAAGACATGACAAAAAGACAGAAAAAAAGATGATCTGGCATTAGACATTTGGGGAAAATATGTAAGGTCTGGTCCCAATTAAAAGCACAGTACTAGCATTCAGAGGCAGTTACACATTTTAAATGCCCCAAAACATGCGTGTCATTTTGTTTTGCAATCACATGCCACTGATGTATTTGCCGAATGTCAAGGTACTAAAATGACTTACCAACCATCACTGCAAAATGTGAGAGAGAGCTCTCGCCACCGATGAAAAGGAAGACTGGTCCATGCGGGCGCTGCCAATATTCCTCATTGATCCAGTACCGCTGTGTGACATACAACCAGAAGAGAAGGTATACATCGTGATGGGCGAGATGAAGATATAAAGAGGTAGAGAGCAGACAAAGTTAGATAGTTGATACAAAGAGGGGGAGAAGCGCAGCGTTAGGACATATTCTCTCATTATTGTGTTCAGAGTGGCAGTCACTTCAGCTTAAGCATTCTCGGTCTCACTTAGTGGTTGCAATGGTCAGGCAGTTACAGGCAACTATTAGGAGTGGAGCAGGGTAGATACAAACAGAGGGTAATACAGTGCCACTTCGAATAAAGGGATGGCCAAAATATTTATAAATTGTAAAAAGATACAGGTTATTGATAAGTATTTAATTATTATTCTATTTATAATGTGCTAAAAACCTCAAAGAGGCACCAAGGTGCAGAATAGCTAATAACCAATAAGTAAATACACAAAAACAAAAAACAAATACTAAGAACAGAATCAAAACCCCTGAAGTCACTTGTCAAACATGGAAAGAGTTAAAACAGAAAAAATACCACTATCAAAATAGCAATATCTTAAGTCTCTTCTTAAAAACTGGTAACTCAGGGATAAGCCGGAGTTCAGGGGGGAAGCAGATTCCTATGGAAACAGATGACACCTAGGTCATTAAAAGGGTTAAGGGAAGCGATCACTGGGGGCTAGGTTCACTCTGGTTACTCGAAGAAGTAGGGCTGCATATACCGGCAAAGCTTCAACATCAAAGAGTGCAGGGACCAGCGAAACCTTCGTACAATTCCTTTTTAGTTTGGTATCTCATTTATCATGATTCTGGACTTGTTCCCCAGGCTCAGCAAGGTAAGTATTCAGACCTTCATTTTAAATAGGAACTTGGGGGCTAAAAGGACTGGACTCCCAATCACAGGGTTGCAGCCATTCAAACTTTTGAAAGTGACTCCTCTTGAGGAGGCTGTCAAATGTAACCTTTGCAGATCCTAAGGCTCTCTCTCCAGGTGTGGATTAAGACTTGGATCCAGAGAATCACAAAAGGATCATTTTTGTTACTGGAAACAGTAACAGGTCGGACCAGAGTGTGTGTTGCTTCTCCCCTGCCCCACCCCTCCAACAGTCCTCCAGGCTTAGAGGGGTTTGTTAGGGAAAACTATACTATACCACATTTGCAACTAGTCCCGCTTCAGTGGTATTGCAATTAAAGGTTTTCTAAAGCATTATGATTAAGCTATGTCCAAAAGGTGACTTTCAAAACACTATGTATACATGTAGCCCCAACTGTGTACTACATCATACGATGTCATATTACAAGCTATTAGCCACAGGACCATTCTCATTGTAAATGAGAAATCCATAGACTGCAGAGCGTCCCTGCGATGCTTTGATATCAAGGAAAGACCTAGATCGTATGATTCACTGAGTTTTCCAATTATGAGCCACGTACAGAAAGCCCTAGCTGAATGTCAGAAACGAGCTAAAAGAATAGGCAGAAAACCAGCAAGTGCGCAAGATGCGCGAATGACAAAAAAGGACACGACTGGCAAGACACCATGACAGAGCAAAACGAAAGACATGTTTTTGTACTTTTAATAAACTACATATTACCCTGCAGACAAGAGAAAACTTTTTTTTTTTTTTTAATCTTGCATTTCTGTTTTGGTATAAACATTAGGAAGAGGTGGCGGTTTAGTATGCGTTCGCTTGTTAGAATGTGGGCTTGGCAATACTTGCCAAAGGGCCCATTTACTACAATTCTGTTATGTTATGTTTATAACTAAGAAAACTGTTAATTCGTTAACAGTGTTGTCATCTGGCCAGAACCTACCTTAGAAATATATATTAAAGCAAACGATATTTACATTAAGAAAAGGAGGAGCTAGTCACATCACAAGGGCTAAAGATGGGATACTGGTGAGAGAAAGATGGAGGTGATGGAACCAAAGGTTGGGTCGGAATAACTACAAAACAGGCCCGATTAAAATAGTTTAGCTATAATTTAGGCGCCTTTTTAGGTCTGGCTAGAGAGCTTTGTTAGCTGCCAGACCTCTGTTTTTTCTTTCTTTTTACTTACAGCTTGCAATTTGGTTTTTAAAGTTAGTATTTCGGATCTAAATGGGCGAGACATTTTCTTCATATTAGTTTTTCCAGCATACTTGACTGATACGGATACTGACTGGGACACGTCAGCAGCACTGATTAATTGGAATGGACATTGAAACATTAACTATTGTGAACATGTTTTGAATATTGTTTAGACAACTTTCTATGCACTTTGACATGCACTTTATCCATACATACACTCCAGAATAAGTGAGCGGGGTGTATACACATTGCATTCTTTTTTTGCAGCCACACCTGATGCTTTTAAATAGTAGCATAACAGCGGAATCCCGTTTTAATCTGTGCTAGATTTTGAGACCCGAGTAATTAGTTGTGCATTTTAACCTCATGCTAGATTTTGTGGCCTAAGCATTTTTAGGTAAAAGTTTTGGTACTTCTTTTAATATTGAGAAACATAGTAAAAAGTGTCTCTATTTTAAATTGAGATGGGTTTTGAAATGTTTTGAAATCGAGTGATATTGAAATTATACCATCATTGAAGCAGGACAAGAGATGAGCTTTTAAACATACGTATTTGAAATACTTTTTTAATTGTCAAGTGTCCTTTTCATTTTCTCTTTTTCTAATTAAAATGTGTTATAATACAAACAAAAAAGGTATTGCGCATATTTTGCCAGCTTAAAACATTCACAAGCTATGTGTGATTTCTGCCCTACCAGGCATCACTATGCAAACTGATTTATTTTTTAAAAACGTATTTATAAGGGGTGCATGTCCAGCTACACAAGCCAGATGCTAGCAAAACTTTACAACTGTAGCAAGTACAACAAGCTTGAGGGTAATAACGGATAAATAATTACTATGGTGTTCCTATTAATTTCTTCTCCCAGAAGGGGATCTTCTATGACGATTGAGGCAAAGTGATCACACGTTTTTTTTAATTGACAGATGTCAGTTGTCATAACCATAAATGTCAATATTGTAAGGGTTCAGAAGTACGAGTCTGACACGGTGGCATGGTTGTTGGCAAATACTTTTATTTATATATAAAAGTAAATAAAAAGAAAACCTATCTTGCCCTATTTCATATAAAAGTAAATAAAAAGAAAACCTATCTTGCCCTATTTCTAAGAGGGGCAGCCCTGCCTCAACAAAAAAGACTAGGGAATCTGTCAGGATGTGCAATAAAGTAAAATGTCCACCGTCCTGTGTCCAAACCTATTTCCGTCCCTTACACTCTAGATTAACTAAGGAAAAACCGGTTGTATTCTTGATCCAGAAGGATGGTTCCTTCATTCTGGATGCCAGTTCAATGTTCGGTTTCTGATGAAAAAACACAAAAAGTTGTTCTCCTATTCAACTCAAAAGTACTTACAGTAGGATACCCCTCCAAATTTTTACAAAAAGGATGGATGGTGGAAATGCCTTCCTTCCCCTGGTCTTTCTCTGGTTCAACAAGTGTACCAACCAGCCTGGTTCACTATCCAACTAGACTTGCCTGCAGATTTCAGTGTTCAAGAAAATGTCCCTTCTTTTAGTAGCGGGTCCTTGACCCCTTAGCATCACTTACCCAACTTCTCCTTTTCTTGTGTGTGTCCCAGACCCCTGTTTGTATGCTTCTCCATACCTCCCTGACTTGCTGTAGGCCGCAGCCCCTTGGTTGCATGCTTCTCTCAACTGATATGGGTCCCTGACCCTTGCGTGCTGCTCTTGTCGGGCTTCCCCGACTTTGTATGGTCCCAGACCCTTCTATCAGGCTTATTGTATGTAGCAATCGGGCCTGGTTCACTAATCTGCCAAGCACTGCTTCTCATATGTCTATTTCTTGGCTCTTTCCAAGTACTGTTACGAAGGAGATGGGGGGACTTTAACCTTCCCCAACTGCCTCCTTCGTTCTCCTTTATCTCTACCACCCGTCACAGTAACCCATGTAACTCGTATTGTGTCATCGGCTTCTTTGAGTGGCTTTGTGGAGTTGCTTACTCCTGCTACAGGCTTCCACATTCCTACCAACGGTCTCAGCGTGACCCCCACAGCCTTGACAGGTCTGGTCTCTTTCGACGTATGCTTCTCGGTCTGACCTTGTGGTCAGACTCTCGGTCTCTCCCGGACCTCCGATTCTCCAACCTGGATAAATGGAAAAACTAAAAGTGCTCGCGGAGCCTCCGTCCGCGTTTCCTGCTCTCTGCACCGAGCCTCCAGCCAGCTCTCGGTTCCTCCAGGGAGGATCCGATTCCTACTTCCCTTTTTATCTTTGGCTGTTGATCTTGTCGACTGTACTGCATATGTTGGTTCCGTGGTAGGCTCTTTCTTCCTTGACTGTTGTTCTTCATGTCAGTGGTTGTATGAACTCCATTTGGGTAGCCTTCAATCTTCCTCGTCTCAGTAGGGTCTATGTGGATGGGCTCTTCTACTCTACACAAATATATAGGAGTGTGGGGGACCACATAGGACTGGATTGGGTAAGAGGGAAAAGGGGACAGAAATGGAGGGGGTGCGTTCTCCCAAAATAGTAATCACTGGTCCCATAGAGGGTTTCCCTCCCCATGAGATCCTCCCGCTGAGCACCACACCCAGGGGGACTATCGGGTAGCGACCTCACCTCCCTGGCCCCATGGGGAGGGGCTCCTCCCCATGGGTGCAGGGACAATACCCTGGGATTTGTCACAAATTCCATAACACTTCCACTCACTCAGTGGAACAAAGTCTGGTTGTGGGACTTACTGGATTTAAACAGGAGCTCCTTGAGAAGGTATCTGTGGGCTACATTATGCTGCATCCCAATGTAGTTCACAAACCGGTACAGCCCACACAGCCTGCTGTGCAAGGGTACTTGCATAGGGAACATTTGGATTTGGACTTTTAGGATCGGCCACGCACATTTGGGATTCACCCTCTTGATTCACGAGGCACCATAATCATGAAAGTTTAGAGCTAGTCTTACACGACTGGAAGCCCAAGACCGTCCAGACACTATGCATCATGGGTAGGAGGTGGGTGCTCATCTCCTATCCCCATCAAGGGCACCTTCAAGTGGTATGATATCCTGCAACACTCAAGAGCCACAGCTATCTGTAATGCAAAGCCGCTCGGCCCCTGAAAAGTGGGCGTATTTGTAGCAAACACCATTCGTCCCACCCCTACCCCATCACCTGCCCAGCCACTTTTCCCCCTTAGTAATCACACTAGGTACCCAAGGAGTATGCTTTAACCCCCCCCCCCATCAGTGGAGAAGATATATACTATTGATCCCCGTTATGGGGTATTTCAGAGCACGGTCATTGAGTCACAGTGTTTAGCGGGGAACAGTAATTCGATCAAGTCACAGAGGAGGTCTACGGATTAACATGCCGATCCATTGGCAGAGCAGAAAGAAGCTGCTGATAGCAAATTACCTACCTTTGGTAATGTTCTTTCAGACAAACACAATTTTCATTATGAAGACCCATCATATTTTGAAATCGCTCGGGGCTCAGTCTAGATCATGAAATCTTTAAAAGAGCCACCCAAGAGTGTAGATTCGGCTCCATTGATCAGTTTTAGCAGCATTGGGCTGAATGCGATGAGCAGGTATGTAAGATGAATGTTACTTTACTTGTATTATTTACAGCTTGTTTTGGGTGTAGATTGCATGATGTACTTTTGTCAGAATGCATCGAGAGGTTGATATAGAATATTTCACTTTGTTTTTCACAAATTTCAAACACGTACACAAGAGTACTTATATGGCTTCTAAGGGCCACAACAGAATCCAGGCCATGATGGCAATGATTTTCTCATTTGGAGAGGTCTCTGGATACAATATTAACTGAGAGAAGTCAAAAATAATGAATCTCTCTTGCAGAAGAGACCACCCAGCTAGAAATGCCTGCCCATTTGTCAAAATGGAGAACCACTTTAGATACTTAGGATTCGAGTTCTCAAAGAAAAGACGTGGTATGGTTGTAAGAAGTGGACATATAAATATAAAACAATAGCCTTGGACATAGAATGGTGGTCCACACTAAATCTGGCTGTTAAGCAAAATACTGAACAGTGAACAACATTTGGTGGCAGATTCCAAATGATGACTCTTGGATACGATGACGAATCTGAGGATGCAGTCCCTTCTTCCCTAGGGGGAGACGGGCCAGGGTGGTGCATGCACAGCACAATAGTCCCCCTGGGGGTGGTACACAGGGGGATGTTCAAATGGGCGAGGAACCCCTTATGGGATTAGGGACAACCATCCCCTGAAAATGCGGTATACCTCTGCTTCACTACACCCTCCCTCTGTCCCAAAACCAAACTCTTGTCCCCTCTTTCCAACTAGTGCCAATATGTTTTATAGTAAAGTCAGCCAACCTAATATGTTCGACCTGACTAAGGTACCAGAGAACACAATTTGCTTTCCATATTGTTCCAATGCAAGTACTATAACGAAGAAGATGGCCAGGAGTATGTAGATCATTCTAGAGAATCGAAGTAAACGGTCTAGTCTCTCACGGTACTTGATTGGTCAAAGGCAATACAAAATAACTGAGGGAAACCAACATGGAGAGAGCCATCCCGCGAGGAGGAAACCCAGGTGATGTTGAACCGGCGAACAGGGAGACACGCCACGAGACGCCGTGCAAAGAGGCAAATGGGAGCAAAAAGGTAGTCCAGGACGAAAGGACTACGCCAACCGCTGCCCAAGAAACCCTCTGGGCGTCCCAAACTCCAGGGAGATGCTGGAGACCCAAACTGCAGTTCGAGAAGGAAGCAGTGACCGACGGAGCAACCACTGATGAGAGGAGATACCTGAACAGGGCTAGAGACAGAAAGCACAGCCCGAGGAAGGAGTAAACGGCAGAGCCGCCGCCGAAACGAGAGCACCCCAACGCTATCGAAGCCTCACCGTGGAGCAATGCCGCTCAGAAGACGCGAACCACACAAACAGGTACGCGGGCAGACCGAGAGGTGGAAGAGGTCCAGGAGGAATCAGGAAACAACTAGAGAGCACGGGATAAAAGGTTCTGGGACCCAGAGAGTAATAGAGAGAGAAAGACACTATTGTATGCTTGGCAGGAGAGTAAACCAAGCATACAAGACACATTGATGAGAGTCTGGGAAACGCACCCGTATGAGAGCTAGAGAATAAGAGGGTCAGGGACCCTGAAAGCAAAAGAGACAGATAAAGAAATATATGCTTGGCAGGAGAGTACACCAAACTGGTATAATACATTGCTGAGAGTCTGGGACTCTCACCCATATGAAGGTCTAAAAAGAAGGTGAAGTTCATACAAGACCCAAGGAGTTAAAAAGGAAAATACTAACAGACTATCCCTTATCATTTCCTACGGTATGTTTGGCAGGAGAGTGAACCAGACATAAAACCTCCGTGAACAAGGAAGAAGTGTTCACGGGAAAGCTGGGAACTTTCATTGTGCATATTTTGAGAAAAGCTTGGAACATCCAGGGTAAAGGAGCCAAACACTGGTCCTTGAAATATAACATTGTGGAACACTTGTTTTTGTTTGTTGACAACCCAAGATATTGGGAACTTTCTGTTGGCAAGACACTTTAGTTGTGAATATATCATCCTTGCACATAAGATTTATGTTACTAGTGTTAGGGTCAGAAGCAGGTTTTTTGGACACGACAGTGACAGACTATTTATTTGATATCATGACATTTTCTTTAGATTTCTTTGAGGCAGGGAAGCCCCTCTTAGCTATAGGGACAGAGGTCGTTTTTCCAACCCATTTACTGGTTCATAAAGGTTCATAACCAAAACGATGTCACCTTTGTCTCTGAGCCTTACTTCTGCACCCTTATAATACGCTATGCAAAAGGTTCTTGTGCCTCTAAAATAAATCCTTTGCTGTCAATGACAAGACTGAGTACACCAGCGAGAAAAAGGGCACTTTCAGCCTCTCATTTATATGAAGGGAGCTTTCCTCTACTGCAGAAGGGACTGCTAATGGCCCCGTAAGCAGCGGGAAGATCACTGTGCAGACTGGTACACGTCACTACGCCAACTAGAAAAATTAGGTTATGTGTTCTTGGAGGTAAGGACAAAGAGTGAGTGAGCCCTTTACAGACATTATTAGCCGGTAAAATAGCTCAGTGTGCTGCGATCGATGTGTGATCTGCAGGTCGCAGGTTCGAATCTTGGTAAGACCAACTCAGACTTTAATCCTTCCGAGGTCAATAAATGAGTACAACCTTTGGGGGAAAGGGGGTCGCTCAGCCTACTTATTTATCTGATAATTTTCTACTTTCATTTCATCCTCTTTTACCTGACTCTTATTCTCATTCTTCGTCTTCTATTTCTCTTACACGTCGTGACCTTTAGTTTTTAATTCTACTACATTTTGCTTGTCCTTATTCTCTATACTTCCTCCTCTTAGTCAATTCCCTTCTCTTTCTGCTGATTCTGCTTCTACTCACCTGCATTCAAGCTGTACACTATCCATTTCACTCTTCTCGCCCATTTTCCCCTGCCAAAAAAACCTTCTCAACCTGGTTTCTCCTGCACTTCAAACACTTCGTTCTGTCTTGCAAAAGGCTGAACGTCGTTGGAAGAAGTCTTGCGCTCCTGAACACCTATCTACTTTATCCTCCCTTCATTCATCCTACGACTTCTCTTTTATCTGCTAAAAATCAGTATTTTTCTTCCCTTACTCTTTCTCCCTCATCCTCAATGTCTTTTTCAATGACTAACTTCTATTCTTTCTCCGGACCCCTCTTTTCTCTTCTCTCTCAGCTACAGATTTCGCTGACGTCTTCACTTCTAAAGTGACTTCTCTTCGATCATCCTTTTCTTCTACTCCCCCTTCTTCTATTCCTTCCTCTCTTCCTGATACCGCTCCTTCACTTTCTTCTTTTTAACTTCCTTTTGAGTCCCACACTTTCTTGACCAGGGTGCACTCTAATGAGTCTTCGCTGGATCCTATTCCCTCTGCTTTTATTCCTTCCATCTATCCTTCTTTGATCTCTTATCTTACTTTTTTAATTAATTGCTCACTTGAATCAGCCTCTTTTCCACCTTATTTTAAACATGCTGTTATCATTGATATATGACATGATATTTTATTTGTATCGCGCTCGTACACAAGTGTTTCAGAGCGCAACTAGGCAAGGGAGGGGAACAGGGGAGAACACAACATAACAACGATCTTACTAGGCCCAGTGACATTGTGAACGCGCAAGTGCATGGGAAAGGGAAAAAGGGAAAAAGTGCATGGAAGGGAGAGAGTGGAAAGTACAGAGGAGAGCAGATAAATATTAATAAATAAAAATAAATAGACATGGAGGCAATAAAACAGTGGTAGGGCAGCCTGCAAGTGGCAAGTGCTGTGTTTAAGGTAGCAGACTGGGAAAGTTGGATAAGTGCAGAAAAAGAAAAATGGGTGGGGCTGTATGGGTACAGATTCAGTCCCCACTGCAAGGAGTGGCCAGGAGTCAGTGCAAGAGGGTGGCAGGGTGAGCAGGTACCTGGGGACAGAGGGTGGTCAGGTGCCACGAGTGCCAAGAGAGAGCAGATCAGCAGGGGAGAGGGGAAGCGAAGGCAGAAGCAAAGAGGAATGTCTTGAGGTTCTTCCGGAACCGGAGATGGTTCTCCTCAAGTTTTAGATTGGCAGGGAGTCTGTTCCAGAGAGAGGCCGCCGCCGAAAATAGAGATCTACCCCCTGCTCGTTTCTTTGAAAAACTATTGACCCGAAGGGAATTAGAAGTAGAGGAGCAGAGACCTCGAGAGGGGAGGTATTTGCAGAGGGATGCTGAAGGCATTATTAAGAAACCTTCCTTGGATGCTGACCTCCCATCTAATGTTCACCTTCTTTCTTTGCTTCCTTTTCTTGAGCGAGTTGTATATACAAAAGTCTCTTCTTTTCTTCATGCTCTTCTACCTTCTTTGCAATCTGGTTTTTGTCCCGCTCACTCCACCGAATCTGCCTTACTACATGTTTCTAATTCTTTACTTTCTGCTAGGCATAATAAGCAATATTCTTCATCATCATCTTTGTGCGGTTCAGACACGGTTGATTACACAATTTTACTTTCTTCTCTTTCAACTGTTGGTTTATGTACTCTGTCTCTTGGGCTGGTCAGTCTTCCTCATGTAACACACTACTTTATGGCATACCTCAAGGAAGGTTCTGTTCCAAGTCCTCTTCTTTTCTCGTTATGTTCTATTCCTCTGTCCGATCTCTTCATTTAATATTTCTTTTCACTTTTATGAGGATGATTCACAAATCTTTTTGTTCTCTTCTTTTTCTCTTTCACTTCATGCTACGGTTTCTTCTTGTCTGCTTGCTGTTAAGTTTTGGGTGGCTTCACGGTTTCTTCATCTTAACCCCTCCAAGACAGAGTTTCTTTTCTTTCCTTCTTCTTCACCCTCCCCTGACCCTCGCCTTCTGGTCTTTTCCCTCCATCTCTTCTCCCCTTCTCCGCCTCTGCTCAGAATCTTGGACTAATTGTTTAACTCCTCCTTTTTCTCTACATATTTCTAATACGGCTCCACTTCCATCTTCATAACCTTCGGCGTGCTTGTCCTTTTCTATCATTTGGGGCTACTAAACTCCCGACTTGATTTTTCTCACAAACTATTGCTCACTTCTTCTATTAAGTCTTCCCAAGTCCTTCCTTACTTTTCTATGTTCTATTTTTAATTCTGCTATTCGTCTTCTCATTCAGCCGCCTTTTCGCTCTTCTATTACTCCAGCTCTTCATTCTGCTTCTTTACTTTTCCTTTGATCTGTAACTTGTTTTTCATTTTCTTTGCTTGGTCTATAAAGCTCTTTATAGTCTTGTCCCCTCTTATCTTTGTTGCCTTGTTTTTTTCTAATCCCCTCCTCGCTCCCTTGGTTCTCAATCCCTATTTCTTCTGGTCGTTCCTAAGCCGCCCTGTGCTTCTCAAATCTGCTCTTTTTCACTTCTCGCACCTAAGCATTGGAATGCTCTTCCACTTTCTATCCGTGCATCCTTTACCCATCACATTCATCGTTCCCAATTAAACACACATCTTCCTTCTCTTTCCTCCAATCAGCTCTGTTCATTAATTTGGTTATCATCCTTCATTTTTATTGTACCGTTGTAGTTCGAATTTTTTAAAGTGCTTTGACGAAAGAGGACCGTAAATGAAATTAATACCAATACAATATCACCCAACTGAAGTTATGTATGAATATATGTTCTATGTAAAGCGCTTGGGCATAAGCGTAATATAAGAAAACACACATCAACATGGTATAGTCATGTCACAAGATTTGGGGATTGCAGAGGTCACTGAGATTTAGGGGTGCAGGTGTCACCCAGAAAGCCCCAAGAAGGGAAAGGAAGTAGACTTGCTTGTGCTGTAGATGGGCGAAGACATCCCTAGAAAAACAAAAGGAAACTAAGGTACAGGTGGTGGAAGTGTGGCTATACCAGGAAGACAGATCAGAAGCTGGGAGTGAATATGAGAAATGTTTGGCCTGGGATAACTGACCAATAACACAATTGGAGGAAGATTTGAGGCAAGGCCCCAAAGGTGGTGAGAGACTGGGGGAGGTAGTTTGGAGACCTGGACCCAGGAGTCAGCAGAGAAGAAATGGTAAAGAAGCAGAAACGAGGAGGGGAGAACCAGGATGTCTAAACTGGAACCACTAGTATATGATATGATAGGTCATTTATAACGTGCTTAATACCCAGAGGTTTCTAAGCGCGGACCCAGGGATCGAACGCTCGTTGCTCCGTGTCGTCTTGCTTCCAAGGCGAGCACGTTGCCCCTGATCTATCCTCCCGAGACAACCTTTAGAGCAGTTGCCTGGACTGTTGGTGAAAGGGGTGACGCAGAAGATAAAGCTAAAACATGAAGGAGTGAGGAGGGAGGCCCAACGGTGGCAAAAAAAGAGCGAAAGAAAGACAGAAAAGCAAAATTGGAGGTTGAGGTAGCTCTAGAATGGCTATTTTACGGTCTTACTAGAAGTAGGAGAAGAACAGCAGTAAACTCTGGGAAGTTCCAACAGACCAGATCGGTCCCTGGCAGGCACAGAAGCAGGTGGATGTTCCAGATGGTGCAGTCACAATGAGGGGACCGGGAGCTTCCAACAGGAGAAAAGGAGAGGCAGAGAGAGCCTAGGGACTAGATGCCCATGCAAAGGCAGTCTGGAGTAGTGCAGGCTATCCCCTCTGGACCTCTATCCACCCCCTCTTCACTGGATCCCTGGACATGACCCATGAGAAGACTGCACCAGAGAACCAAAGACCGAGAAAATAAAGTTGAGGTTCCTTAAAGCCTCCTTACCACGAAAGCCGGCGACTGGGTCACGTTTTGGACTTTAGGGCCAGGAGGTCATTCTCAACTCTTCTTTGGTAGAGTGTCTTGTAGTACAGCACCCGGGAAGCCCGCACATAGCAGCAGCACTATTCATTCTCAAGCAGTACAGCGAGTAGTTATAATTTGGACTGAAGTCAAACAGATCGACTTGAGTGCAAAGGCAGGCTCTGTCACTTCCCAGGCAACTCCCATTCTAGGGAGGTCCCCTCTTGCCTATACAGGGTGTCCACAAAAGGTATAAACTAGGTGGAAATGACACACAGGGAGAGAATCCATACAGCCCCTCATGTTGAGGTAATGAATCAAAAAGGGGTTAGTCAAAATATGCAGGGACTTCCCCGGGTGTTCGTGAGGAAGATGAATATGAGTTTGATAGCCCTCCATTCTAATAAAGTGATGTAGAGAACAGTCTCCTGCTCTTTCCAGTGGCAGTTGAGGGAAAGGCCATTGAAATAGTGAAGCATCATTCGCCAGACAAACATGCGACCGTGATTGATGATATGGTCCCTGCAGTGTCGGGGGGAGACGAGAGGATTGTGCTTTGGCGATCTTCAAGTATTGTAAGTTACGGTGGTCCGTGATGACTGTGACCGTGTGTCTTGCCCCAAGAAGATAATGTCTCCATGCCTTGAATGCTACTTTCAATCGCCAGCAACTCCTTATCCGAGATCGCCTAGTTCAATTCGGGGGTAGAAAATGTGCCAGACCAGAATGCGACGGGATGTAACTGTCCTGTTTCAAGGTCCCGTTGGGACAATACCGCTCCCATTGCTACGTTTGAAGCATCTATTTCCACCAGGTACGGCAGGTCTGGTCGAGGGTGTTGAAGAACTGGTGCTGGTGTAAATGCTAGTTTCAGCTTCGGAAAGGCTTCTTCAGACCAATGGAATTTCTTGTTCTTTCTCAGCAGGGGGGTTATTGGGTGTACGATTTGCGAGAACCCAGGTATAAATCGACGCTAGAAATTGGCAAATTCGAGCACACTTTGTACTCCTTTCGTGGATGTTGGTGAGGGCCATTGGAGGATTGCGTCCACCTTTCGTGTGTCCATATGTACGCCCTATGGTGTGAGCATGAAACCGAGAAATTCGACCTCGGTCACATGGAAGAAACATTTTTCCAGCTTGGCATACAACTGGTGTTGTCGAAGCTTCTCTAAGACTGCCCTGACATGACCAACATGTTCTTCCTTGGAATTTGAGTAAATGAGAATGTCATTTATGTACACAAGTGCACAAACGTCTAACAGTTCACTGAGCACTTCATTCATAAAGAATAGGAACGCCAGTGGGGCGTTACATAACCTGAAGGGCATGACTTGGTATTCGAAGAGGCCATACTTGTAAATATGAAACAAACCATTATGTAGAACAGAGGACGAAGTGTACGAGAAGGAGATTGACAAAAAGGACCACTGTTAGTTTTGGACGGCATGGGCTGGGAGATACGGTGTAAAAACTACCAGGAGACAGAATCACTTTTGTATGCCCCAGAACTTCGATGCAAATCGCCAACGAGGAGTAAAGAACAAAGAGGAAGTTAGTTCAGCAACCACAGAAAAAAAGCCAGCTGTGACAGACATCCAGATCAGACTTTAGAGTACCACAGAGCCACACACATCAGTTAGGTGGAAGTTGACAACACAGCCCAGTGCCAGAGACCGTGCCGAGTGACTTACTGAATATCTGAGCTTTAGAGGTTTCTTTTTTATGGAGATGGCAACCTTGATCTAACAGTGCCCATCACAAAACTCTATGACAAGAAATAGTCTGTATCTGAATCTTTATTTTTAATACAGTTGTAAACCAAAAGCAAAAGGTGGTCCCCTAACTTTATGCTAGGGAAGACACCAACAACATCATACAATCACATGCAGCTTTTCTACAACAGCCTGCTTAGTTGATCTCACTAAATGTCAATGCACACAAACATCCACAACCATAACTTCCACCTTTCATGCTTGGTACCTTTTAGGGGTCGGGAATGCAAATCAGACATAGTGGGTTCATGATTTTGGCCATAGACCTTTATTAAGCAAAAATAGGTTTGGAAAATGCCTCTCTGTCCCTGCTCTTAGAGGTATTTTCCCTATCAAAACAAAACTAAAAGGTCAGTCCTTTGTCAAGATGTCGAAAACAACCAGTCCTGTGTCCAATGTCCTATTCTGACACTCACATTCAACAAATGAACTCTAACCTGAAAGAGAAAGGTCTCTGGCCTTGAAAAATGTGCAAATGTTCAAAAAAAGAAATGTTTAACTCCAACACAAATATTCCAGGTAGAAACAGTTCAGTGTTCCAAAGGTTAATTCCCTTCCCCTGGTTTTCTCATCACTCCCGAATCTTAGTGGACTACCTGGTGTACTCTTCTGCCAGGCTTTTTCCATTCCTGGATATGTTTCTCTGACACTCCTTGGTTATCTCTTGTTAGGATTTTCTTATGTAATCTATTTCATATATTGTCCAGCTTGATCTTTCCTGGCACACTCTCTTGCCGGGGCTTGTCTTATATGTAAACAATTCTGACTTGTGATACCAGTATACTTCTCCTGCCAGGCCTTTGTCTGTATGCAAACCACTTATTTTCATATACTTGTGCTCCTACACTTGTGACTTGTAATGCCGGGTATACTCTCCTGCCAGGACTTACTCTTTATTTTATTGGACATTTGCATGGCACCTATACACAAGTGTTTCCAGGCCCCACAAGACATGTTCAGGGGCACGGGGTACATAGGAATGCAACAAAAACACCTCATATTGGCCTTGTGACAATCCTACCGTGCAAGTACAAGACAAGGTGATAAGTTCAGGGGTGGGGTAGGAGGAAGTAGGGCAGGAGTGGGGTGCCCAAAGGGAGGGGGGGTGGTCAAGTGCTGGGGCGGGGCAAGACCGCAAGTGCCAGGGGAAAGAGGGGTGAATGCAGTGGACAGGGTGGACCAGGTTAGGGCTAGTCCGGGGAAGGGAGCCTGCGGGCAAGTGCTTGCAGGGGATGCTGGGGTGACTGGTATGGAGGTGGTCTGGCCCCTGTAGGACTCTGAAGGGACCAGGCCACAGTCACAGCGGCAGAGGGAACGTTTAGCATGGGAGGGGAAGAGGGAAGGAAGAGTAGAAAAGGAAAGTCTTGAGCCGTATCTTGTTAAGTTCCAGGAAACTTCAAGTATGAGGGGGGGTAGGGAGGCTGTTCAGAGGGAGGAACCAGCCGAGGAGAGGGATCTACCTCCCACTCTCTAATTGGAAAAACATTTGACCTGCAGAGAGTTGGAGCCAAACACTGGATGTAGAGAGGTCCCAGTTCCCATACAGCCTTGTGGATGATGCAAATGATCTTGATTTTGATCCTTGCGGTCACTGGGAGCCAGTGGAGAGATTTTAGGGCTGGAGAGATGCAGTCCCTGGGCTTGAGGCCAAGGATATGTCTTGCAGTCCTATTCCAGATTAGTTAAAGGGACGAAGGGAGGAAGGAGGAAGATTAAGGAAGAGGCTGTTGTAGTAATCCAGCCTAGAGAGAACTAGAGCTCTGGAGACGTTGAGCTTCTGGGGGAAGATGAGAAAAAGTAGCATGTCCCTGAGGAGGTGGAGCTGAAAGTTGGACTTCTTGGCAAGGTCAGTGATGTGTGGAGAGAAAGAGAGGAGGCAAAGATGATCCCCAGGTTTTTTGCCCCACAAGTGGGTGAAGGGAGGGGGACCCAAGGAGGGTGGCCAGAGAGTGGGGGTAAGCAAGGAGCAGGTATCCCAACGAGAAGGATCTCCATCTTACTGGCATTAAGGCAGAGATCATTGGCAGAGCACCATGCCTGAAGAGCACCATGCCTGAATAGCAGTCAGGCAGTCCGGTATGAGAGAGGAGGGGGAGAGGACAGCTTGAAGGAGAGCTGTGTGCTGTCTCCATAAGACTGGAAATGAGGGGGGGGGTGGTGGGGATCAAGTGGGCCGGAAGCCAGGTAGATGTTGAAGAGACATGCCTATAGGATAGAGCCCTAGGGACGCCACAAGTAGAGAGTGAGGTGGAGGAGAGAAAAGGATCCATTTGCACTTGGGAGGGTATATTTGAAAGGAAGGAGGTCAGCCACTGCAGTGCTCGGTCTGTGATGCCAAGTGTATCATGGAGACGGTTTAAGAGGATGGAGTGATGTGTCAAAGGCAGAAGAAAGATTGAGGAGGATCAGAGCAGAGGATGAATTTGAGTCCAGGTTAGAGAGCAGGTCTTCACAGGTGTTAAGGAGAGCAGTTTCCGTGCCTCTTGATGCCCTGAAACCAGACTGGTGGTCATGGCGGCAGCCAGCCAATTCGGTGTGGAGGGTCAGTTGGGGGAAGACCAGCTTCTCCATGAGTTTGCCCAAAAACGGGGTGGTGGCGATAGGGCGATAGTTAGCCTGGCAAGAAGGGTCAGAAGACAGCTTTTTTTTAGGAGAAGGTGCACAAGAGTGCTTAAGGGGTTGTGGGTAGGAGCCAGTGGAAAAGGAGTGGTTGCAGAGGTTAGCCAAGGCTGGGGCAATAGAGGCAATGTTATCCTTGAGGGTTCTGGAGGGGCAGGGGAGCACCTGCTTAGAGGAGGCTTTCATAGAGCAGACAAAGATCTCGACTGGTGCAATGGAAAAGAAGGAAGAGAGTATCGGTTGCCAGGAGGGTTAGAGGGCAGCCAAGAGAGGCGAGAGAAGAGGGAGTGTGGGGGGAGCAGATGAGAGGACAGGATGTCCTGAGTTTTGGAGGCGAAGTGGGCGGCCAGTGCAGTGGGTCTGGGAGGGAGGAGGAGGACACTGCAGTAGAATTGGCTAGTTCCTGCAGATTTTGAAATGTTCAGCCGTGTTATTGGTGGCTCCAGAGATGCCAGCTTGGACATGAGTCCTCTTCTTGGAGCAGATGAGACGATATTGCCTTTGGATTAGGCGGCAGGCCAGTTTGTCAGAGGATGAGCTAGATGCCCGACACTTCTGTATCAAAGCTGCCAAGTCAGAGACATACCAAGAGTTGCATTTGGAGGCAGGCTTCATGCGGATCCTCATGATGGGGGCAAGCTGTTAGAGATAGAGAGATGAGGGTTAGCTAGAACAGAATCAGAAGGAGAGTCAAATGAAGGGGGCGGAGGAGGGATGAAGGAAGAGGCAAATGCAGCGACCGGCACACGCTTAAGCGGTCGATGACGGTGAAGGAGTCTTGCAGTGCGAGTGGAGGCCTTATCCAAGGACAGGGGAGGTGAAGGTGGGAAGTGCGGAGAGTGTGGTCAGACCAGGAGAGAGAGGTAGTGAGGGGGCTTGAGAGTGGGATGTCTGTTGAGATGAGAGTATCCAATGTGTCCCTGGCAGAGTGGGTTGGGCCAGAGGGAAGGATTGTGAGGGCAAGAGTCGCAGAGGTCGCGGAGGAGTACAGTAGCCCCATCTGGAGAGTCAAGTCCCCAAGGAAGATGTTTGGGGGGGGGGGGAGGAGGCAGGAAGAGAGGAGGACAGGTCTGCCCATTCTGAGAGGAAGAGGGAGGACGGTCCGGGGGCCTGTAAATGGTAGCAAGAGTAAGATAGAAGGTAGGCTAGACAGAAAGCGTGCAGACTAAGCTTCAAAAGGAAGAGTAGGTTTGAGCAGGTATGATGGAGGCAGGAACCCGCTCAGGGAAGATCAGAGCCACACCACCACCAGACTAGGAGGGTTTGGGATTAAACAGGATCTTGTAGCCCTCAAGGATTAGAGTGTCAAAAGCAGTGAGAGCTGGCCTTGAACCACACCTCGATGAGAGCAAGGACGTCAAGGTCTTCAAGGAAGCGACAGATGTCAGAGGAATGTTTGATAGAGCGAGAATTTAGGATAGCTAAGTGAAGCTGGTTGCCACCTTTAAATAATTTGTGAGGGGGCACAGGGGTGCCACCACTGGGGGGCGGCGGGGATGAGGGATGAAGGGTGGCAGGAGGGGGGGGTTGAGGAGAGATGGAAGACACCTGTCAAGAAGTCGGAGGTTGGAGTTGGGATGAGAGCCCTGGGCTACGATAGTACCATTGTGATAGACATTAATGGTGCACTTGGAAGATGCAAAGTGAGCCAAGAGCACTTCCAATCTGATGCCACCAGTAATGGGTAAGGAAGAAAAAGGGGAGAGACAGAACCCATATGGGGAGTCCATATGTCAGAAGATGGAACAGCAAAGACAATGTCAGTGATAGTCTGTCTGGAGGAAGCATTGATGAAGGGGTCTGAAATGGGCAGACCAGGGTTGGATCTCAGGAGTGCTTTTT
The DNA here is from genome assembly GCF_040938575.1 of Ambystoma mexicanum. Lineage (NCBI taxonomy): Eukaryota > Metazoa > Chordata > Amphibia > Caudata > Ambystomatidae > Ambystoma > Ambystoma mexicanum. The sequence continues at coordinate 747,114,211 of NC_090923.1, read as the reverse complement.
CAAAGGTCTTCCTTCAAGACTTCATGAGAGAAGGAGGATAGGTGATGGAGAACAGATAGGGGAGACGTAGAGCACCATGGAGGCAGGGAGAGAAATCGGAGGATAGCAGGAGAGAGGGTTAGAAGCAATATGCAACAGTAGAATTTCACCAGGCAGCCAAGCAGACAAAATCAATGAGCACATTAGAATGTCCAGAATCAAAGATCAATTAACAAATTGGAAAGCACACCTGAATACGAATTTGCCAGTAAGCAGTAAAAAGTAGTACGAAAAGGAGGATGCACAGTTGCAAAGCACACCTAAATTCGAATTAAATTCGAATTTGCCAGTAAGCACTAAAAGAAAGCACTACGAATGGAGAATGCACAGTTGGAAAGCACACCTAAATTCGAATTTGCCAGTAAGCACTAAAAAGCAGTACAAAATGGAGGATGCACGTTGAGGGTACACCTGAGACTCGAAAAAGTGGGTAATTAAGAAAACAGCAGTGAGTCTTCAGAAACAGGCAAAACAAGATGCATGATTCAGTAGGTGCAGAGTTTGGAGTTTATAGTTGGGCAGGTAGGAAAAGGAGCAGGAAACAACTAGGCGGTAAGAATGTCAATGGGAGGTGTGTGGTCCAGGGCAATATGATCCATGTTGGTTACCAGAGCAATTGTCAGAGCAGGATTTTGAATCATGGGCAAAGCATGCAGTGGTCCCGGGTAGTGTGAATCAACTGGGAACGTTGACAAATGGCATGGGGTCATGGAGTAGTGGCAGGGAGAAGTGCTCCCTCCAGCTCCAGACAGGGGCCTTAGTGAGAACCTTGGTTGGGGCTCTCTCGCCTGCCGGCTCACAGGATTGGCCTGAAGAGTGAAATTGCAACCAATGAGTGAGGAAGCGGGTGGGTCTGCAGGGCACTCTGGTGCCTTCAATGGTGACGGCCATCTATGAAGATGAAAAAAGCCCAACACAACTCAGCCCATCTTAACTTGCAAAACACCTGTTTTCATATACTTGGTTTCATAAAATTGTAATTTGAAATGCCTGGTATACTATCCTGCCGGGGCTTTCCATATGCGTACTGTGTAACGTGACAGTCTTTTTATTGCACTTTTCCGCTTCTTTAAGCCATATACATATGGCACCCTTTGTTACGTCGCATTCATATAAAATTACTTCTGTTTTCTTTCGGTACCATTGGCAGTATGCCCAGGTGTCCCCTCTTCCCTTGGGTAGACTCAATGGATTACTGTAGCGGGAATTGGTTCTCCCGCAGTGAACCTGCAGCAGCCGGTCAGTGTCCTGCTTGCTCCTTTCGAGTTCAACACCTTTGCCTTGCTGTTCCCGTCCTCCTTGTGGCACTCACTCGTCTGCTGCGCATTCCCCTGGGCTCTAGTAGCACAGAGGCTGCTCTCCTGTATAGCTGCATGCCAGGAAGCGGTCCTTCCTGCAGGCATTCCCGCAGCTTACCAGACTTTGCGGTCTGCCTCCCTCGTTTCCCCTCATGAGCCGGGCTGGCACCACGGACCTTGCTTCCACCTGGTAGTCTCTCGGTCAGCACCGAGCAGATACAAGTTCTCTGCGCAGGTCTCTCTCATCAGCTGATTTCCTTGTTTGAATGTCCCACCTGCCAAAATGTGCTCGCAGCAACTAGAGTGCAGCATGTGTTCCTGGCCTTTCATGATCTTCATTACTTGACTCCACCTTCCTCGTGGCAGTACTTCCAGCATTAGAAAAAGGGAAGTCAGTATGTGATGACTTACAGATAGAATCTGAGGAAGTGTCTTTAGAAGGTTTTAAGGGTAAGGTTGGTGACCTATATGTAGAGTTGGAAAAAGGGTTCTCAGCATTTCTAAATAACAAGTTGCGATTTAGATAACTCGGTGGAGGTGGACATTGAGCTACCTGGAGAGTAATCTTCTGTACTCCCTGCCTCTTCCTCGTCTCAGTGGCCCACATATTCTCACTAGTGGGAGTTTGGACACTTGACACACCAACCTTACACATAGGTGGGAAATTAGGGTAACATACCATTAATGCATGGGGAACTGGGGGAAGCACCATTTACAGAAAAAGGAGGATATGTGGTTTCCTCCATTGATGTCTTCAAGTCTCCCTGAGAACTACCTCCCCTCAGGTGGGTCCACCCTCATATAGCCGTCCCCGGGATCACATAGCGGCTACCATCCTCTGGTCACATAGGAGGGGGGGGCCCAGGGAAACAAGTGATGACATCCTTGTCTTCATCATATACCACTGTAACCTACATCCAATCCCTTACCTGCACCAGTATCCAACGGCTTCATAGACTTCTTAGCACTCAGCATCACCTTCCTCGTTGTCTCTAGGTTCACCAAAACTCCTGACCTCACCCGAATACCCTTCACGCGGTCTCGTGAGTGCATCCCTTTTAGTCCCATGACCTTCTGGTTTATCCCCCTTCACATTGGTTTCTTGCTTCACCTGACCGTTCAGGCCAATCTAGTAGGCTTTCCTCCAGGACGGTAAATGGTTTTAAAAAGAAATCCCTTTGTCCTGCCCCTTTTCGTTCACTGGGGTTTCATGTAGTCTTGATGATCTGGGCCAGATGGTGTTTGATGCGTGTCCCTCCACCCATTCGCCTTAGGGGGCTATGATATGTGCTGGTAGGCAGAAAGCTGCAGTGGTACCAACAGTAGCAAGCAAATCGCACTTGAGGAGGGGGGGGGAAATCAGGTGCTGCCCTCCCCCATTCCATCACCCCACCTCAGGAGTAGGATTGGTTCTGGCATACACCCTGTACAAATGATACCATTGCCACCAACCTGTTTAGGCCACACTGATTAAGGGAGTTATGCCCTTCAAGTAAAAAGAAATGGAGGGGCGGGGTCAATGTTTCCATGCACTAGTAACCTCAATGCCTCAGTGAGATCTGATGCACATGTTGATGGTGTAGTTGGAAGTTCATAGCCTCACCTAAAGGTGTTGATGCATGCAAATCCGCTTTTGTCTCTCAAGAACAGGGTAAAGTAGTTAGAGAAATTATTATGCCACACCTAGATTACTGTAATGTCCTCTCGGTTGGTGCAAGTAACAGCAGACTGCAGGTACTCCAAAATGAAGCTGTGCGCATCATTTACGATATCCCTATAAAGAGAGCATGTTTCATATGCTAGGAAGAAACTCCATTGGCTAACTGTGTTGGCAAGAATAAGTTTCAAGTCCTTTTCTTTGTCCCACAGATGCCTTCATGGCAATGCCCCAGCTTACTTAAAGGAACAAATGAAACCTTCTAGGTGACTTCGTTCAAGCTTCAGTGGTCTGTTGACTGTTCCCAGGACCAATAAAATCAGAGGCCTTGAACGATCTTTCCCTGCCCATGCTGCCCAAGCTTGGAACACTTTACCGCTAGCACTTCACTTGGAAACACGCTACTAGAAGCATTTAGAAGCACACTTTTTGACCCTTATTCTGATCAGTAGTCGATTGGCTACCGATCTCTTTCTGAAAGTATATTGTGTATATGTAGCGTCCTGATGCTTGCGAGCTTTGGCTCTTTATAAATAAATTTTAAAAAAGGGAGATTGCAGTGCAACACAAAGTACAACAATGGAGGCAACCCACCCACATGTTCTCTAATCTCCTCCAAGCAATCTGACTGGCTGTGCAGTCCAAACCTAAGATCAGTCAACGGTTTCTGGGGTTGTTCTCCCCCATTCTGGGAAAACCGTTTTTTTTAAAGCAAGTACCAAGAGGAAAAGAGAAAGACTAAAAGACAATTGAAACTGTAGAGCCAGGCTCGTGGCCTGTGGAGTACTAAGACATTTGGACTGGGTCAGAAATGAACCACCATTTCCCGAACTAAGAGGGAATCCGTTTTCTAGACCAACTTCTAGGTTTCCTTTTTTGTGGGTAGGGACAGATACTCTGTTAGGTTTAGGTTTGGACAGAGGATGGATTTTAGTATTGTAAGACCTACCGACGAGCACTAGCTGCTTATCTTCTTTTCAGACTAGGGAAACCATAATTTGAGAAGTCGGGACAGGAGAGGCATTGTTTCCTTTAATAAAACTGATCACACTATATAGACCCAGGCACCATGCACCAAATGCAGCACCAGTGTAAATGAGACATCTACTGCTTGCAATTTCTTCAAGTCTTGAACATTGTAGTCTTTGGGAGAGAGCGTTGTAGATTTGGTAAAGAAATGAGTGAAAATCTCCCGGACGTCACCGGTGGATCGTGAAAAATAAGAATGGAGGTATGGGGGCATGTGTGGCTCCAGAAAATGTACAATGCCAGTGGCTGCCATGATGGTGCAACTGAGCTGGCCATAATGTTGCACCTACCTCACCTCGTGGCTATTTAAAGATGTTCAGGTGCAGATTGCGCCCGGGGCTATATCAAAAGATGTGGAATCGCTCCATAGGTCAATTTCAGATAGACACTGATCTAAGATTTAGAAGCATGTTCGCGACTCTTTAAGAAGATGTCGACGATTGTACATGGGTTTCAGTAGGGAATCCTTCCTTAAGCGAAACAGTGGTTGGATGTGCATCACAGAAGGAATCGACAGTCAGTGGGAGAAGACATTGTTGCCCAATCATGTGCTCTACACAATGCATGCAGTTAACTGGTTGAAATACATGGTCAAGAGTGCTCTTGATTTCAGGCTCAGGGAGGGCAGCATTCATCAGTAGACAGAAATTGAAAGATGCATTTAGCATTCATTTTTTTTTAGAATTATGCTTTGCTTAGTCGAATGTATGAAGAAAGAAAAACACAGGTGTAAAGTTGTCTGACCTGGTTATAGGTAGCATTGTTCCGGCGATTGAAGTGGTCCAGCGGCTGTTTGATGTAGCCCTCCACAGGCCCCGTCTCAGTCACTGCTGCCTCATGTAGGTGAAGTTTCCTCCTGTAGTAAACTTCTTTAAAAGATTGGATCTCCCGATACTGAAAGACCTTTTGCTTCATCAGGCGGAAATTCCTCCCTGTGGATGAAGAACATTACTTCAATGACCTTCCATTTTAAAAGAAGAAGGGCGCTGAATAAATGGTGTCCATTAAACTTGAATAAACGCGAGTGATATGGTCAGCAACCTAAGAAAATGTATCTTCCATGTTCACAAGATAAAAAAAATGCCAACATGGCCTTTCCCTGATCTGCAAGTACTGTCTAGAAGGACAGAGGAATGATGGGAGGAGGTCCAACCCAGGTCCAGTAACAGTAGGTTGGCAGTCAGGTCTTAATTTCATATTAATTCCCAAAGCATGACCTGCGTTACTTTAAAAAGTTGCTTACCTTCTTGTGGATAAGCTGCAAAAACACAACTGTAATTGCACACCATGAACAGATGCTCAGAAAGTTGCTAAATGCAAACCACGATCTAGCCAGAATTTCTGAAGGCGGAAGCTGGAGCTTTTGTAGACTATCTTCATTGCATCTTAAATTACAGATGTGACTATTACGTAACTTAATGCTGCACATTTCATCGACGTGTTTGGAAAGTCAAAAAGGGCTCCTGTGAGAATTTGAACATATGCATGCAGGTTCCACAAAGATCTCTGGCAATCTACATATATGTGCACTTTGCAACCCGCCCCAGTCTCTCACCAGTGATCTTCGTCATCCTTACTCTCGATGTATTATCCCACTGCCCGATGTATTATCCCACTGCCCCTTTTAGTACAGAGAGTGCTCAGTTGAATGGTAGCTCAGTTCAGACTATTTAAAGCCCATCTATACAAACATTCGGCAAATGCTTGATCATCTTCTATACAACAATAAACTGCATGCAAAATAACACAGATTCTAAAGCTAGTAATGCGCACAATAAACTGGCCACTTTTCTCACCCATCTGCTACATTGCTACTCTTTTTTTGTAAAAATAATATGTTCAAAGTCCTGCCATTGTTAGCATATATCATTTTACATTCCTGCATAGTTTTGTGAATACAGGATTGTGGGTACCAGAATGCAATACGATGTGTGCCTAAAAGCAAAGAGTGGTTGATTACCCCACAACTCCATTACTCCAGAATCACGAAAGCTAACTCTGGAACGAAAGAACCATTTACCATCCTCAGCCAATTAGAGTCCCCAGTTCCCCCACAAGAAACGTGCACTAAAGATACAACCTGGTGTGCAAATATGCAAAAAACGCTTCTTGACAAGATCTCTCAACTACAAACAAAAATAGCAACTAAAAAATCTCAGCTTGCCAGATGATATAAAATTCTTAGAGTCACAAGACTACCCACTAGTTCAATGCAGCCCATTCGAGTTTACCCCTGTCTCTACTCGAGAAGTAGAAGAAATAATAACCAGCCTCAAACCATTGAGATGCCAAGGAGACATTTGCCTGGCAACAATCATTAAAGAGGCTGCAGAGGATCTTGCGCCTTTCATTACCACATTTTTCAAAGCTTCATTGAAAAAAAAAAAAACTAACCTTGATCCTAACACACCTACTAATTATAGACCTACAACAGGGCCCTTCCTTTTAAAAATCCTGGACAGGGCAGCCTATTTGCAAATCCAGAAGCACCTGGAATCGAAACCTTCTTCTGGGCTAGAGACAATCAGACTTCAGACCAGGTCATGGAACCGAATCAGCCTTGAGCGATCTAAACACTCAAATGGACGAATTAAGTTAAGTTAGCCCTCCTCCTGTTACTGGATCTCTCCGCCAGCAGCTCATTTCTCAAATAAAGCAACCACGTGGATGCAATCATTCTTGGGCAATAGAACCATGAAGGTATTCGCACCCTCAGCAACAGCCGAACATGCCCCTGTCACTTGTGGAGTACCACAGGGCTCTTGCATCTCCCCTACTTTATATAACATATTTACTAAGCCCCTGTTTGACAATCTGGACAATTTGGATGTCACCTACACTAACTATGCAAATGACACCCAAATTCTCATCCCCATCTCAGGCGACTACAACAGCGACACCAAACTGCTCAATAAAATCTACCCAACTATACAAGCCTGGATGGCCATTCAAGGCTTATGCCTCAATGACAAGACAGAGATACTCCTCATCGAATCTCAGACCAAACTAAATAAACTGGACTGTCATTTCAAATCATTCATCATCACCGTATAGACATAAAAGTCTAAGGAAGTCAAGACCCTGGGAATCTACCTAGACTCACACTCGCTCTCACCAAACAAGTTGATGCTACAGCCTCGGCCACGGCTTACACATGCAAACGGATTAATGTCAGCAGGCCGTTTCTTATCCACTGAAAGCTACACCACCTCAGCAAGAGCCCGGATACTGTCCAAATTAGATTATTGCAATGCCCTTTACTTGGGGACCAACAATCGTATGTAAAAAAATTACTAACATTACAAAACAACGCACTGAGGACTGCTCTTATTATCCCTAAAACTCACCATATTTCTGCAGCTAGATGTAATGCCCACTGGCTACCAGTTCAAGATAGAATTGCATTCAAAACATTAGCTTTTACCCACAAATGTCTATCCAACTCAGCCCCTAACTATATCTCAGGAAAATTCACTAGAAACCAATCTGACAGACCCTACAAGATCTTCACTCACCCACTGCCTTAAATTTCCTAAATTCAAGCTACAAAAAGCAGGGGGAAACAGCTTTCGTGTATTAGCTGCTAAACTCCTTGCCAGTAGCGTTAAGAGCTGAAACCTCATTCTGGGGCTTTAGAAAAAAAAAGTTAAAACTTGGCTGTTCCCTCAAGAATGCACTTAAGCCATATGCACCTCAGCCCATGATGGTCACTTATATGTGGTCTAGAAAACGCGTTCCGGGTCACTTTTACAATGCACCTGTGATATAACCTGTAAAGTTGATATTCAATGTGATGATTCATGCCAGTTTCCTGCAACTACATCCTCTTGTAAGTAGTTTGCTTTTGCCTACTTGTAACCGTAACTGGAATGCAAGTTTACTTGAATGCGGCCAGATAGCTAAGGGTCAGGAGCACTCTACAAATGAACAAGTTAATAAATAAAAATAAACTTGCATGAAACAACTTGCGATCTTGTCCATTCAGCTGAATTGCTCTCAAGCTTTGGGCATACTCAGAAGAGCATGTGTGATAATGTCACACTTTTTTAATCATTTTTGATACAGGCATCCAGCTTGTTTTAATTAAGAACATAACAATCTTTTCTTACCTTGTAAGAGAAAACCGCACTCAATTATTGTAGTTATTTTTGGAGACGCAATCAAGGATTGCATGTCCGAAGTGTTTTAAAACAGTCTGCTTAGAGTTAGTGTCCGGAAATACACAGTATTTGAAAATCCTTTGCCAATCTAAAGAATGTTACTGTTGGGGGATCTGGGAGCCCCATCAGAAGGCGACCCCACATGACATTTAAACCACATCACAGGAAGTGGTGCCACATGGACTTTGATCCGTAAAATATCACTGCAGCCGACATCAGGTGCAGGATGAAGAACCATAATTTAACTAGGGTTCTGCATGGTTACTCGAGGGAATATGTCCAGGGCACGACCAGCAATGCACGGTAGATCCTGGGAAATGCAATAAAACGCTACTTCAGCCTGAAGTCTCTCTTTTATTTCTAAGATAAATCCCCTCTCAGGAGATTAGCCTTTAATTTTGCCAGGGTAGTGTCAGGATTGTGTTCCAGCAATTTTGGCTAATGCCTCCATACATTCCAACAGTCCATCTAGAGATGCTGTACGAGTCGCGGCTCTTGGACCTACCCATGGGTGAACATTTGTATGTGTTCCATGAAGCCCACATAATACTGATGTCCTACTACCATGGTGAAGGATCGTTTTATGACCTTTAACCATTTTGGTTGCAGATTATCAATGTATTCCTTGCTCAGAGCAGTTTACCAGAATCTTGAAAAGCAAGCGATGCCACTTATAATATATATATATATATATATATATATATATATATATATATATATATATATATATATATATATATATATATTATATACACACACATTTTTTAATCCAAAAAATAAAACAATTGCAGTGGTATACCCAACTGTCACCCTGGGGCAGCTTTACCCTTTCTGCGTGCATTTTTGGAAAAGGTGGTTTCTGCTGAGTTGCACCATTGGGTAACTGAGCAGAATTTCCTTGTCAGTCGGGTTTCTAGCCTGGCTGCAGCACAGAAACAGACATCCTTACTGGTCCTGGAGGATTCACGGTGTACTTAATGCTAGCAGAGGTGCTTGTTTGCTTCTTTTACTGGATTTCGGGAGCAATTGGTATGATTGACCCTGAGGAGCTCCTCGAGATACTTTAGCAGCGAATGGGCATTGGGTGGTGAAGGGGGAATAACAAATAACCATCCTGGATTGGTTTTGCCTAAGCTGGTTTGGTACGGCGCTAGCTGGTAAGAATGGCTCCCCATGCCTTTTGGGGCGTTCCAGAGGGCGATTCTATCTGCAGAGGATCAAGAGCTAGACGGTTTTGCATTTTTTAAGCAAACTATATAATGCTGAAATTCTTTTTTTTTTTGTTTTTTTAAGTATTCATCCTAGTTGTTCTATTCCTTCTTGGCTATCAGAGGCTTGTCCCTGTTGGCTCTTCGTCCTTCACTTTTTATGCCAAATCTTTCAGCTTCGCCTTGGATCCTTTTAGATCTCTTGGCCCTTGCATTAATGCACAGGTAAAATATGCAAGCTGCCATAGGTTTCCTTGAAAAGCGATTAAACCTTTTGTTTCTTCTCACTTTCTGCTTTTAGTTCAGGATTTAGTAATTTCACGAAGTGCCACTGATTCAGTTCTTGCCCAATCCCCACCCGCTCCCCTTGGAGCCGTCCTTCATGCAGAGGTTAGGTTGAAAGTTGGAGCAAGGTAGCTGCAGCAATTGGACTGGTTACCTCCAAGGACAAGAATCCAATTTAAGATCGTATGTTTGACCAATAACCCAGTCTACTCGAAAAACCCTTTTCATTTATTTATCTCAGTAGGTGGTCACACAGAACTGCTGTATGTCCTTCTGATATGGGAAATATTAAATTTGGGCTAGCGAACCACACAAAGATTTTGATCAGTATGCAGCACCAAATGCTCTCCTAGCTCATCAAGTCCATACCCATGATCTATGATACAAACTTAATTTCGTATTTGCGAATACACAAGTGTACCAAATGTGCAAATTATTCATTTACCATGGCAGATGACTACTGACTTGGTATGCAGAAGACACATGTGGGTCTGCACAAGGCCCAATGAGTGCCTACGGCCCTCATTTGTTAACAGATGAAAATTCAGGACTATTGAAACAGACCAGAGCTTTATGAAAGGTATACTAGTCATATCATGCATCGTTATATACATACTATTTTTGGGCCAGGAGGGAAGAATAGCTCTGGGGCAATGCGTTTGTCTGGGAAGCAAGACTAGGCAGAGCAGCCCAGGTTTGAATCAAGGACCTGCACGTATTTAATGCTTTATAAAAGATTAATTCATTTAACCGGATTTGAAAAGAAAAATTAAAGACTTAAGGGCCAACCATTGATTTGAGAAATCACTCTCCTTAAAAGATAACGTTTGGTTTTGGAAAAGCTAAAGTTTAGATTAACAGGCTCAATGAGGTTGCTACATTGTCAAATCCACTTAAAATGTTATAGTTGGCTACTGTTTTGTTGAAAATACATATCCCACCAAACAAATGAAAGAAGGTCATCAATATACAGGGTCGTTTTGGAGTTTTTAGAGCGTTGTCATCCATCAATCAGCCCCTTAGGCTAGCTTCCTCATGGTTTCTGTGATAATTTCACAGAAAATGGAAATGTAGCAAACCACAGATCAGTTGCCTTAATGTTCAACCAATCCTGTTTAAATAGGGATCTGGAGGAATCCATTTGAACAAACACTGGTTACACCCCCTCAAAAGCACAGAACTAGTTTAAAGAGATCTTGGGAAAACATGCAGGTATGTTTTGGGCAGGGAGGGTCAGACAGTGGGTAGCAACGGGCATAGGAAACAGCAATAGTTGCAGCTTATAGGAAGCACTTTCAGCCAAAACGTAAGAGAATGAGGATTGGAAATTGACATGTTCAGCTGGAGATACATCCAGAAAGTACAAGGCTACTTTGTATCACTGCAGTACACAGTAGAGTGCATAATAGTGAAAGAGATAGAGGTAAAGAGAAAGCCACACACACACAAAAGAGCAAGAAAGAAGGAGCGAGAATGAAAGAGATACAGTGAGTGCTTAAGGGATAGAGCAAATCAACGAGAGAGAGTCAAAGCGAAAGAGAGAGAGAGAGTCAAAGCGAAAGAGAGAGAGAGAGTCAAAGCGAAAGAGAGAGAGAGAGAGTCAAAGCGAAAGAGAGAGAGAGAGAGTCAAAGCGAAAGAGAGAGAGAGAGAGTCAAAGCGAAAGAGAGAGAGAGAGAGTCAAAGCGAAAGAGAGAGAGAGTCAAAGCGAAAGAGAGAGAGAGAGAGAGAGCGAAAGAGAGAGAGAGAGAGAGAGCGAAAGAGAGAGAGAGAGAGAGAGCGAAAGAGAGAGAGAGTCAAGGCGAAAGAGAGCGAGAGAGTCAAGGCGAAAGAGAGCGAGAGTCAAGGCGAAAGAGAGCGAGAGTCGAGGCGAAAGAGAGCGAGAGTCGAGGCGAAAGAGAGCGAGAGTCGAGGCGAAAGAGAGCGAGAGTCGAGGCGAAAGAGAGCGAGAGTCAAGGCGAAAGAGAGCGAGAGTCAAGGCGAAAGAGAGCGAGAGTCAAGGCGAAAGAGAGCGAGAGTCAAGGCGAAAGAGAGCGAGAGTCAAGGCGAAAGAGAGCGAGAGTCAAGGCGAAAGAGAGCGAGAGTCAAGGCGAAAGAGAGCGAGAGTCAAGGCGAAAGAGCGAGCGTCAAGGCGAAAGAGCGAGCGTCAAGGCGAAAGAGCGAGCGTCAAGGCGAAAGAGCGAGCGTCAAGGCGAAAGAGCGAGCGTCAAGGCGAAAGAGCGAGCGTCAAGGCGAAAGAGCGAGCGTCAAGGCGAAAGAGCGAGCGTCAAGGCGAAAGAGCGAGCGTCAAGGCGAAAGAGCGAGTGTCAAGGCGAAAGAGAGCGAGCGTCAAGGCGAAAGAGAGCGAGCGTCAAGGCGAAAGAGAGCGAGCGTCAAGGCTCAAGGCGAAAGAGAGCGAGCGTCAAGGCGAGAGAGCGAGTGTCAAGGCGAAAGAGAGCGAGCGTCAAGGCGAAAGAGAGCGAGCGTCAAGGCTCAAGGCGAAAGAGAGCGAGCGTCAAGGCGAAAGAGAGCGAGCGTCAAGGTGAAAGAGAGCGAGCGTCAAGGCGAAAGAGAGCGAGGGTCAAAGCGAAAGAGAGCGAGGGTCAAAGCAAGAGAGAGAGTCAAAGCGAGAGAGAGAGTGAAAGCAAGAGAGAGTCAAAGCGAGAGAGTCAAAGTGTGAGAGTCAATCCTTGCCTCTCTGTGGAGTGCACCGAGCAGCAGGGATCATATCATCAAGGAGCATTCAGGCTCCTTCTTTGAACTTAAAGTTTTATAAACAGGACACAATCAAGCCCTTCACCCCAGAAAACAACTTCAAATCTGCTGTCCAAGCCTTGGTCCTCTACCACCTGGATGGTGGCAATGGCCTTTTGGTAGACCTTCCAGTGATTACCCTGGCACCTGAGATGTGTCCTGCATACTGCAGCACGACTCAAACGACTTCACAAATTCAACCACATCATCCCAATCCTAATCGAACTGCACTGTCTCCCGATGCAATCCTAGATCATCTTCAAATCCTGCTGCTTCATCTACATGGATGTTGCCCTGAAGTCCCCAAGCTACCTCACTGAGAAACTCTCCGGAGGCCTACGATCCTCCAGATGAAGGACATGTTCAGACTTCCTCATCCCAGTAAACACCAGGCTCACCCCCTCACTTCTACAATTCCAGAAGGAGCTCAAGACCCTCCTCTTCAATGAATGGCCCCTCCCCAACACCTAGGTTCACACTGTCCACTCCCCACTCAACCTGAGAGTGGGTGATCTGCTTCCGCTGTTTCCTGTCCTTATTGCTTGTAGACCCTTTGCTACCAAACGGCCCTCCCTTCCCCCTCCACCATTGGATCTCCACTACCTTGTTTCTCTGCTTCCCTCACTGTGTTCTTCCCCCTATAAAGTGCTCCATTGCTTCCCGAAGCTAGGTTCGAGCTCAATAAACACCCTAATAATAACAATAATAATGATAATAACAATGAACATGAGCTGAGAGGTAAAACACCCAGGGAGAGAGGGTCTCCCACACCAGCTCACAGTTTCAAATGGCAATCACAGAACATACTATAAAACCCTTTGCCATGGGATGCTCTGTCTAAGGCTTACTGGTGATGTAATGATTAGCATCACCTGTAATCTGCCATTGCTCAACTGGATGATGATGATTACAGGAGGAGAACCAAGATACGATTCTTTATCCAAAATGCCTGCCAACTCGAGCTCACTTCCACAATCTCCCTGAATAACTAGAACTAACCTTTAATGCACCACTAAGCCACCGAAGTCTCAAAGTTCTGAAAGTCGGGGATGCCGGTCGCCTACTCACTGGTACTAATTGTACCAACCTGAAAAACTCATGTTTGAGATGGTGCCCTGCAAGTTCTCCAAACAATGTTCATTAAACCACTACGGTATTGTTGGTAGTCACGCACAGGGAAAATCAGTATCTGAAGCAGGCAGCATCTCAAGCTCATTGAAGTGACCTGGTCCTCAAATTAAGTCGGAGACAAGCTGATCTGGTGAAGACGTTACTTTTGATTATAATTTCATTTATAGGATATTGCAGATTCAGTATTTGATTAATTCATGTAACCAGGAAAAAACATCCACCAGCCCCTGTGCTTGGCAGGGCATCAACTGCCATCCTTCAAATCTCCAGCCTCAACGTTCCACTCCAACATTCTATCTCGGTGACATCAAGCCTACCCAGGACTGGTTATTTACATGGAGCCAGATCATTACACTCATTTACCCTTTATGTGAAGTGTTTCTAATTTCATAAATGCATTCGAGGACAGAAATATGCACATGGAATGGAGCTAACATTGTCATCTTCTAATTCTAAAAAGGAAGAGGGATATATATACCTACCCCAGGTGATGGTGAGCACAGTTTATTTGCTGGAGATCCGCAGCGAGTTTGTGTCGCGAGGATGGGGAGAAAAGCATGCAGTGTACATGTCATTTATGATGGGGAAAACAAACCACCACAACGCTTTGGTAGACCCCCTGCCCACCCCCCCTCCCCCAACAACAAAAAACCTTCATGAGTGCAAACAGTGGCATGAGAGGATGGAGCAACGCAGTGGATTTATAGTTGATGCTTTACGGAGATAAAATGCCAATTAGGGGCGTGGCGCTAAAAGGTCAAACATGTGGCATCTGAAGTGGCTACTATTAAAATACAATCAAATTAAGAGTTTGGATCTCATTAGATAAATAACCAATATTTACCCAATGCAGTACTTTTTTATGCACCCGTATGCCATCCCAAGTCGTAAGCACATAGTCTTTTTTTTACTATTAGAATTTAAACTACTATATATGTTTTTAATGTGACCTATTCAATCAAGCGGGTTTGACAAGTCCATTACGATGCGGCAGATCTTCTACACAGTGGCAAGAACCCGTGTTGCGCTAACACCAGATAAGCAATGGCATGAACAATAGAGGCTTATACAGGACTATTTGCACCAAAACCCTTTTTTTCCGTTTAAGAATTGCATGTTTATAAAGAGAAATGACTAGTGTGCAGACACATGTTTCACACCCTTCATGGCACTTTCTCAAGGTTTAGACATTGTGTAGTACATAAACATATGTGACCAGGGAAAAGGACAGGACATGTAATGGACTTGGCAATCACCCGGAGCAGTAACAAAATAAAAAAAGTGGGGTCTCTCTTCAGCTAAATCGAGCCACCTACAGCAATGCATTAACCTTCATAGAGCATGCCTCAAAGTAAATTGTTATTAGCACTAAAGGAGATATGATCGAAAGGCAGGGAATAGATGGGGAATCAGGGCCAAAAGAAAAAGGTAATGTGTAGAGATAAAAGTCAAGTTTAGAGGGTGCAGAGAAGTTCATGAATCTCATTGTACTGATTGAAGGTACAATTTTGCTACGACCATAAACTCTTGCACAAGGACCTTACAGACAATGGGAAATGATCAGTTGACTGGATAGTGATAAGGAAATCTTGGAGCGTAGGCCAGGGACGGTACATACATAACAATCATTAAGAGGACAGGATACATACAGGGTACCTGTACAAAGGGGAAGGGAGTAGGGTGTTAGGAGATCAAGTGGGAGGGGTTCTGTGGAATTAGGAAGAGGGAGCCACTCCAAAGTTGAGGAGGTGGAGCTTTGGGGACGATTGGAAGGAGTGAAGCATAGCTTTTGATGTGAGGAGGAAGGGAGTTTCAGGGCACAGAGGGAGAGGGGGCAGGAGGGAGAGGAGGCACAGGACAGGTGGGGGAAAGATTATTAAGAGTAGGGGTGTAATGGTACCTACAAGGAGAGGGCATCAGCAAGGTGTGTGTGTGTGGAGTGCTGGGGGAGGGGGGAGGGGAGTGCAAGGCCATGCAGAGATGTGAATACAAGTAGAAGGGGCTTGGGGAGTAATCTGGGTTTCATGGAGAGCCATCCCTCATGGAGTAAATATTTGGAGGTGGGGGACATTATAGGAGTGTACGGTTGTCAAACATTAGGACTTTGTAAAGCGGGAACAAGGAGAAACCCAGGAGGAGGCTGGCACAGAAGTCTAGGTGACCGATTACCAGGGGAATATGTTGCGTGAACCGTTTAATCAAACCTATCTAGACTGCAAAGTAAGAATTCCTACAGTAGCAAACTACAATTGTTGGTAGATCGACATAGCCGCTGCGCACATTACACAGGTACTATAGTGGATACACGTTGGTAGCTACATCCTATATATGTGTTGCTAATCTTTTCTTCAGAAGGATTGAGATGAAGAATAAAATGAGGTTATGCAACAAAAAGGATACCTGTGAGCAATGCATAAACGAGTTGGCGTGAAATTTGTTGACTCCTTGAATCTGGTAAATATTCAGTACAGTTCTGGTGGACACCCTGAAGGATAGGCGGCAATAAATGCTATATGGCTGTACTATAACAAATATATTAGGTCAGGTGTGTGTGGCACACTTTACTTTCCTCTTGAGAGCACCGCAACAGCGGGACACCACACAATGTATGCAGAGATCTCAAGTGAAAGACAATGGGTACAGGCGGTTTCTCTCTCGGGCTGCAACAAAGAAAAGGAGTGCTTAGATGGAATCCCACAACCAAGCAATCATACATTTTAGGAAAAAACGAGCTAACAGCCACCTACCTTGAGTAAATGTGAACTGAAGAAAACAGGAGAACCTAATCTGTACCCCTTCCTGAAATCTACCCAACGTGACCAGAGGCGACCCCGGTCCCCCCCCCCGGACGAGGCATGGCCAAACTGAGCCAAGAGAAGTTGCAAATGGCGCTAATCCCAGACAGCGCAGGGATGGAACTACTGGAATGATGGAAGTACACAAGGAAGCTCAAAATACATTAAAAAAGATGGGCCCAACAAACACACCACACCAACAAACGTCCAACAGAGGCACAGGAAGCAGGACAGGGAATCCTAAGAAGAACGAGGTCCAAAGGGGAAGAATCAATTCCAATCATCTTCTGGAAAGGGGAACACTCTCAAAGAAATGAGGCGAGTAAATTAGTTGGTAGGTAGCCTCGCCAGTCCCAATGGAACAGTGATGGCCAAAGTCACAGGAACATACAAAACCAAAGGGTAACCCAAACGAGATCCAACATGCCACGGTCGATAGCCCAGAATACCAAGTTGACATAGAAAAGAGAATGCTACTCGCGGCATTTGGATGCGTTGTGGAGCGCCATGTCCTCGTCTGCTGCAGTAATCTAGCAGGATAGGAAGGCTTGGAACGGTGCACGAGATGTCCCCATTTTGAGTGCAACATAACACCTGGAGGTCCTGGCAAGTGTAATAAGAGAAGAGCAGACTCGGCCCAGACACCAAGGTAACTGCTAGGCGTCCAGCCGCTGTGCTCGGATAGTGCAGTTTCCAGGGCACCTCACCGGAAGTACATGGTGGGTGGAATGGTATTGTCGTAGCAACAGAGGTGCATCTATGTTGTGTGAAGGTTCTCAAGTGCATTCCCCTGGGCCATATCCATTACAATCCATCAACAGGTAGCATCACATATTTCTGATTCAGGAATCCAGGATGACCTGAATTTGGTACTCCCCCCCCCCCCCCCCTCCCTTCCTCCCTTCCTCTCCCTCCTTTCCTCCATGATAGGAGGATGGTTCAGTAGTAGGTGAGTGGTCTGGGGATGCTGCCATGGAATACTGGATGCACCTGCCGCTTTGAAGGAATTTACAATTTGACCAGGATTTAAGACCTGTAGGGCCCCAATATAGGATAGGAGCAATTTATATGTTCCCTGAATGTTCAGATGTTGGTAGACAACCAAGAACCAGGGTGGTAAACTGGCACTTTGACTTTGGCTCTATGATGATCCGCTAGGGATTTGGTTGCCTTTTTGGCCACAAACAAATGTTGACCAACTGATTTGTGGATTTCAGTGATCTGCTTAACGCTATTCTCAGTGGCTGGACTGTCTAGGGATACGATTGTTTCCACGGGTAGTGAGCGTGTAGGTTGCTCATAAATGACATAAAACGAGGAGCAGCCAACTGAGGTATGGAATTAATTGTTCTATGCAAATTCGGCAGCTTCAAGGATGATATCCAAGAATCTTAATACTGGAGGGATAGGCATTTTAGGTACTGTTCAAGGGTGGCATTAGCCCTCTCGGTTTGACAGTCTGTGGATGGTATGAAGAGTACCAGGAATCGATGCCCAACAATGCTGTACAGGGCGGCCAAAATCGAGATGTGAACCGAGCTCCCGTATCAATTTCAGAAGGGAGCCAACCAGGTACAATTGTTAAGAAGCCAGGGGAAGATAGTCATTTCCCCTGGTTTTCAGATGGAAGAAGAAAACCCTTATTTGATGTGCAACTTTTTTGGAACCTCATATCAGGAGAAAGAAGGCATTCTCCTGGAATGGAAATTTGAGTTGTTGAGACTTTAGTTTGAAGTGTAAGAGACAGAGATAGGATTTGATACACAACTGTGGACTTTAAAGTTACAGACATTCTGACAGACCCATTAGTATTTTAGTTCTGACAGGAAAACCCCTCTTAAGAGTTAGGGAAAGATAGCCAAATGAAAAGCAAAAGAAATCCTAACAGCCCCAAACATGTCACCTGTGCATCACAGTCTCCCCTTCTGCTCCCTTACAGAACGTACAATAGATAAGAAATCACATTTGATGCGAAGCAGTGAGCTTCTTACAATGGGGCGAGTTTGAGGGACATTCTGACCAGGTTGTGGAGGGGGGTAAATGGAACACTCACCAGGGACAATACATAAGTGGACATACATAGATTAAGGACAACCAACATTGGACATTTTTAAGTGCAGCTAGGCGGCACGGCCACCTGTGCTTGGGATGTAACCATGATGGGTGAAGTGCTAGAGTGGAGGCAGAGGAAGTGAGGGACAGAGGCAAGGGAAAAATGTTAGCTAGCAGGAAGATGAGAGGTAGGTTAAGAGGGTAACTCAGAGGCGAGGAGGTAGGCTTTTAGTTTGTTTTGAATAAATCCATGTGGACTGTTTCTCGGATTTCTGGGGAAGAGAATTTCATGCAAGTGGAGCAAGAAGAGAGAAAGAGCGCAAGCGAGAGGAAGCACAGGGAGAGAAAAGTGACAGAGCGTAGATTACGAGAAGTCTTGTAGCATTGGATGGATACGAATAGATACAGTGGATAGATTTGAGAACCAGAAGAAGAAATTTAAATCTGGCCCCGTTTTGAGAGTCACGGGCAGGCCAAACATTATAAGGCGTGAATGCTGTAATGCCGATGTTTGATCATGTGCAAAGCGTGGACTGGGGTTGAGTTAGCAGGGCTGGACACTGCGATAACGGCTGGCAACCGCCACAGGGTTTGTGTATGAGAGGTTATCAGTGATTGATGTGTGTTAGGTGGTGTGTCGCCATGTCAACAGCCGGCATCCGCTTGATGTTTCGGAAAGAGTAAGGCTGCTGCTTATGAAAGAGGCTATGATAATGGCCATGAGGCGGGGAAGAGGATTTCAAGTTATAAATGGGAATAGCCAGGTTTTTAACACCTTTCTGAAAGAAAGGTGGATATCAAAGCGGCAGATGGGGAGAGGAAGCGAGTTCCAGATAGCAGGGGCTTGGATGGAGCAAGAGGTTCCTCTCAATCTGGTGGAGTTGTAATGGGGATAGCGAGGAGAAGAGCAGAGGTTTCTGGTGGCTCGATAGCGTACGAGTTTATCCTGAAGGAATTTGGGTCCAGTGTTGTGGAGGGCACGGTGAGTGATGCAAGGTAGTCCATCAGCCGATAGGAAGTCAGTGTAGCACTCTATGAGTGCGGGGCTGATATGTTCTCTAGGTGAGAGGCCAATGAAGAGACTTCCATTCTTTGGAGTTTACTGAGGTGGAATGCTGGGGCGCCTTGATGGAAGCAGTTTGCATAATCTATGCGGTAGAGGATGATGGCAAGGATAGCAGAGATAAATGCTATATGGCTGTACTATAACAAATATATTAGGTCAGGTGTGTGTGGCACACTTTACTTTCCTCTTGAGAGCACCGCAACAGCGGGACACCACACAATGTATGCAGAGATCTCAAGTGAAAGACAATGGGTACAGGCGGTTTCTCTCTCGGGCTGCAACAAAGAAAAGGAGTGCTTAGATGGAATCCCACAACCAAGCAATCATACATTTTAGGAAAAAAAGAGCTAACAGCCACCTACCTTGAGTAAATGTGAACTGAAGAAAACAGGAGAACCTAATCTGTACCCCTTCCTGAAATCTACCCAACGTGACCAGAGGCGACCCCGGTCCCCCCCCCCGGACGAGGCATGGCCAAACTGAGCCAAGAGAAGTTGCAAATGGCGCTAATCCCAGACAGCGCAGGGATGGAACTACTGGAATGATGGAAGTACACAAGGAAGCTCAAAATACATTAAAAAAGATGGGCCCAACAAACACACCACACCAACAAACGTCCAACAGAGGCACAGGAAGCAGGACAGGGAATCCTAAGAAGAACGAGGTCCAAAGGGGAAGAATCAATTCCAATCATCTTCTGGAAAGGGGAACACTCTCAAAGAAATGAGGCGAGTAAATTAGTTGGTAGGTAGCCTCGCCAGTCCCAATGGAACAGTGATGGCCAAAGTCACAGGAACATACAAAACCAAAGGGTAACCCAAACGAGATCCAACATGCCACGGTCGATAGCCCAGAATACCAAGTTGACATAGAAAAGAGAATGCTACTCGCGGCATTTGGATGCGTTGTGGAGCGCCATGTCCTCGTCTGCTGCAGTAATCTAGCAGGATAGGAAGGCTTGGAACGGTGCACGAGATGTCCCCATTTTGAGTGCAACATAACACCTGGAGGTCCTGGCAAGTGTAATAAGAGAAGAGCAGACTCGGCCCAGACACCAAGGTAACTGCTAGGCGTCCAGCCGCTGTGCTCGGATAGTGCAGTTTCCAGGGCACCTCACCGGAAGTACATGGTGGGTGGAATGGTATTGTCGTAGCAACAGAGGTGCATCTATGTTGTGTGAAGGTTCTCAAGTGCATTCCCCTGGGCCATATCCATTACAATCCATCAACAGGTAGCATCACATATTTCTGATTCAGGAATCCAGGATGACCTGAATTTGGTACTCCCCCCCCCCCCTCCCTTCCTCCCTTCCTCTCCCTCCTTTCCTCCATGATAGGAGGATGGTTCAGTAGTAGGTGAGTGGTCTGGGGATGCTGCCATGGAATACTGGATGCACCTGCCGCTTTGAAGGAATTTACAATTTGACCAGGATTTAAGACCTGTAGGGCCCCAATATAGGATAGGAGCAATTTATATGTTCCCTGAATGTTCAGATGTTGGTAGACAACCAAGAACCAGGGTGGTAAACTGGCACTTTGACTTTGGCTCTATGATGATCCGCTAGGGATTTGGTTGCCTTTTTGGCCACAAACAAATGTTGACCAACTGATTTGTGGATTTCAGTGATCTGCTTAACGCTATTCTCAGTGGCTGGACTGTCTAGGGATACGATTGTTTCCACGGGTAGTGAGCGTGTAGGTTGCTCATAAATGACATAAAACGAGGAGCAGCCAACTGAGGTATGGAATTAATTGTTCTATGCAAATTCGGCAGCTTCAAGGATGATATCCAAGAATCTTAATACTGGAGGGATAGGCATTTTAGGTACTGTTCAAGGGTGGCATTAGCCCTCTCGGTTTGACAGTCTGTGGATGGTATGAAGAGTACCAGGAATCGATGCCCAACAATGCTGTACAGGGCGGCCAAAATCGAGATGTGAACCGAGCTCCCGTATCAATTTCAGAAGGGAGCCCAACACATGCTTAAGAAGGGTTTTGACAAAAAAGGAGCCGTGGATATCCCTTGGCATGGCATGAAATGGGGCCCTTTGAGTAGTGATGGATGGCTTCCCAAATGGCGTTTAACAGCTTTCACTCTGGGGAGCTCCACAACGAAGTCCATAGTGGTAAAAAACCAGAGCTTGCGCAGGACGCATTGGTTGAATGAAGCCCATTGGTTTTTCGGATGGCTGCTTGCATTGCACACAAATGGCAACATTGATCATCTGTCTTTCTGAAAGGTAGGCCACCAGCATCACGGTAGTCTATGGCATTGCACTGTCCCAGGCGTGAGGAGACTTTAGAATCGCGACACCATTAAAGCGCCTGCTGAGGGTCCTCATCTATGGGAATGTATAGGCGTTTCTGGATGTACGGTGGGCGGACTATCATTGTGGCGTTTAGGGCTTCCCCTTCTGCACGGTATGTATGGACCAGTCCTGTGTATGTGTGGTCAATTCTGGCACTGGGGTGCATACACAGACCCCCTTACTATAAAAAGGAAAGATGTTCTCATCATTGCTTTCTTTAAGCGTTCTATCGATTTGCCAAAATAAGGCATCTGCTTTGCCATGTTCCACCCCAGGAAGGTATGTTACTATAAAATCGAACTGAGCAAATACAGATGCCATCTGGCTTGCTTTGCACTGTTACAATTCATTGAGGCAAGGGCTTCCAAATTCCAGTGGTTGGTACACACGGTCACAAGATGCCTTGCACCCACTAGGTGGTGCCACAATTCTTTGGCTCGTATTGCTAGTTCTCTTTTCATCATTATATAGTTCTGCTCTGCGGGTGGCGGCATTCTTGAAAAGAAAGTGACAGGATCCAATTATGTAGTTGGGCATACCAGTGACAGGATCGCCTGAGAAGAACAGCTCATGAATTAGCTTCCACAAAAAAAGGCAATTGGGGGTTCGAGTGTTGCAGTACCAGAGCTAATGTAAAGACCTGCTCAATACACCAAAAACGGCTTTTGTTACTTCTGTCCATACAAATAGCCCAGTGGATCTAGTTAAGCAGACCAGTGGGATTACGACAGAGGAAAAAGAGCTGATGAAACACCTGTAGAAATTCCCAAACCCTGAGCAGGATTGCAGAATCTTGGAGGAAGTAAGCAGCGGCCAATCCGATAAGGCCTTTACCTTGGTTGTAATCATTTGTATCCCCTTAGGTGTCAGCATGAAACCAAGAAAGTCCCCTTCAGCGGCATGGAATGTCCATTATTCCATTTGGGACTACAAAGAATGTTCTCCAAGTCTTGGTAGGATGGAGCGAACATACTGTTCATATGAATCAGAGAAAATCAGTATATCATCATTCTAAATAGAAGATGACAAAGTGGTCTATCAGATCTCCAAAAATGTCATTCATAAACCGCTCGATGGTCGCCGGGGGCTGCAAAGTCTGAAAGGCATAACCGTGTATTGGAACAGCCAGAATTGGGTTTTAAATGCGGTCTTCCATTCATAACCCTCTCTCATTTGTACCAAACAGTAGGCTCCCCTGAGATCCAACTTTTTGTGCATCACAGTGGCCCTCAAACGGCTCAAGAAAACCAAAATCTGAGGGAGTTGGTAACTTTAAAAAATGTTTCTTACAGAAGCCGCTTTCAAGGTCCCCATGTCTATGCAGGGACGAAGGCCCCAATCCTTAATGGGCATAAAAAGAGAGGCCGCTGGGGGAACATGAAGATGGGATAAAGCCTCTCGTAAGTATAGTACTTCTTCCTTTGGGGTTGGAAATACACCCTTTCATACCGTACCGTTGGTCCCTAATAACAAATGAACAGAGCAGTCTTACAATCTGTCGGGTGGCAGCTTCCTGGCTTGTCGTTTATCGAACATGTCACGAAAGTCATGGGACTCCGCTTGTAGAGGCAGAATGACACTTATGGTTACCGCACCTACTGCATGGATACTAGACAGGAGGGCTTGACAAGCAGAGTCCAGATCTGTGATGCCTGCCAGACAGTTTGTTACAATACAACAAAAGGTCTGTTGTGTCTAAGACTGTGTCTAAGACTGATGTCTTAGACACTGTGGCGGATCAGAAGGAAGACGCAGACTCTTTGAGGACATTTCAGAACAGTGCTTATTAAATAACAGGAATACGGCCCAACTTTCCCTATACTATGGGGTATTCCCTAATAAGGTGCTCGTCAGAAAGAATACGTCCATAGTCAGAATATATATATGATCAAGCGGTGAGGAAACCGGAAAACGCGTAAACTCTGCTATGCAAGGGCCATATGTTTTGGGAGAACCACGATGTTAGTGGATTTTTATGAGCCATATGCTGTGCATTTTTAACTAATAAAGAATACCTTTTTTTGATACTGAACACCGGTTTCCTAGAGTAATACCGTTTGACTGGGGGAGTGCTTTCCATGGACTGCAGAGGACACAGTCTTGTATATAGAGAGATAGAGAGAAAGGGAGATAGAGAGATAGATATATGCATATGTCCAGGACACGGCACGTGCAGCATTCTGCTTTCGGGTTGCAAGCAGTGTCGAAAATTGCGGGTTTCCTCCATCATGGGACTTCCCTTGCTGACATTCACGACCCCTCTCTCCACTCGTTGCAGTATTTCTCTTTGGGATAGCTTCTTCGTCTTAGGTAAATGGAACTCTCCATTTAAAGGGGCATGCATTGCTTCTTGCTGACTGTAACCAATGGCTGTTCGCTCTGTATACAAATCTTGGTATGATATTTCAAAGGGTTTTAAAATGGGATATCCTTTTGGGAGTTCTCCATAGGAACGGGGTCTTTCTCTCCAAAGGGTGTCTCTCCCGGTGAGGTCCCACTTGCTTCAACCACTATGGAGGGTGTTGCAAAGCGGGCTCACCTCCCTAGCCTCACAAGGGGGGCTCCTCCTTGGCGGGAAGGGACGAATTCCCAAGATTCATCACACCACCCAATCTATGACAAGGTTATGGTGTTGCAGCTAGGACGCTCCTAATATAATGCTAAACCTATGAGCGGCTAGGAGATAACACCTTATCCTTTCACAGTGTCCCTAAACCGTGGCCATGATCAGAGACGAGTGCAGTCCCATCAATGATTTGTACCTTTTATGATTGCTTTATGGGAACTACTGGGACACTCAGTTAATGGGCATAATCAATATCCATTTTAGTACCAGTGGCCCCAGAATGCACCATGGCGGGAATATGTATTCATGCATGCGTGCGACTCAACATCACGTCCAAATCCACTTGCAAGAATGCCAAATTGGTGGATGGGTTGCCTGGTGGGCCCAACTAAGGAGAAGCCAGAGCGTTTCCCCGATCTCTTTCTGGGTCTTTTGGAACACGTTCGGATTGACAATAAAATAAACGAGATTCATGTTGCGTCTTCATTCACGTTCCACCTGAGACAATGGACCTCGGATGAGGGCTATATGCATGGGTTCAGACTTGAGAGGGGTGGTGGCATTTTTACTGAGGAAAGAATATTGGTTTGTTTTTGCTCACTCTGCCTTTCAGCCTTTCGGGCATCAAGCTATAAAAAACTAAATCCAAGCAATCAGGAAAAGCAGAAGGAACACAGGGCACTAATGCGAGGAGATCTTTCAGGGCAACAGAGAGCCCTTTGCCAGAAAACAAAAAATCTGTGTATTTTACCATTTAGTCTCGGCCAGCAATTGGTTAAAACGGTTGACAGACATGCAAGAGTAAATCCATACAGGTCCAGCAATTCTAGAGCAGTCGCTTGGGCAAGTGTCATGAATTAAACTCTTAGTTCATGGCAGCCAGCAGGGCATCAAAATCATACGGGACTGGGCCATTTGCTTACAGCAACTTATTGGCTCAAGCAGCAGCCTCTCACCCCAGATAGTCCAATACAAAAACAGATTTGGTGCCATCAGGAAAGGCCGACGGGTGGCACACAAAAAAAAAAAAATCACAAATCACTAGGTGTCGTCACTTCTCCCCACTTGCGAGCTGCGTCCTATGAGGCTATGCTGGTGAGGCCACTACCAGATATTCCCCCCGAGGGGTGGTATAATGCGGGAGGCCCTCGTGGGGAAGGACTTCCCTCCTGAGGACCAGGACGACCACCTAGGGTGCAGTCCCGCCAAGACTGTCACACCCAAACATTCCCTAGCCCTCCCTCCCATACCAAACACCTCCCCCGAGAGCAAACCCATGTATTATTACAATTGTTTAAATACCATCAGTATAGAAACTACTGGGATTAGGAAGAGTATCAGAGAATTTAAGATCATTCCGACCTCCGAGTACTGAGAAGAGGTGACCCCAAGGAACTATGAAGAGTGCTCCATGGAACTGGAGGAGCCATTCTAGTGCTCCACAGTGTCCACTTACACAATATAAAACCGGACAAAGGACCAAACATGGAGAACAGCCCTGGAAGCATCGCATCCCAGTAGAGAGCCTGGCTGGTAAGCCACAGAGAGCGGAGAAGCAGTGAGACGCGAACAGTTGGAATCCTGAGGACAGAGGAAGCTGTCGGAAGTGAAAGAAAAACCTGCCCGGTACCTGAGGAAAGAAACTGCCAACAGCTGCCGGCGCTGAGAGGAACAGTGACACTACCTTGAGGAGGTGGACCGACGAGTCCCTAAAGAGTGTCGAGACCATAGGCAGCGGGAGTCTGTATAACAGCCGGAAGAACTGGACAGAGCAGGTATGGCAAGCCAAGCCGACGAGATGCCCACCTCAGCCCCAGGGAGTTCCGGACATGCGCTACGAGTCCCAACAAGGTAACGGGAGGCACGGATGTACCAGGGGGGGCACAGGGGTGACGAGAGCTGCTTGGCCCCTGGCTTGAAACCAGTAATATGAACATTGAAATTAGGGTCGGGGATCCCAACAGTAAAGCAGGCAATTTGTGCATCAGAGGAAATCTTCCTTGTGTCGGTGGTAGGTAAATAACCACTGGCCACCAGTGAAGGGTCAAGGACCCCACCAATAGAGAGCTGAATACCAGAGGACATTTTCCCCAGGTCAGTGGGGAAGAAGAACCCCCTTAGAGCAATATAAGGGTCTGGGACCCAAAGCAAGAAAGTAATATGAGCCATCTTCCTCGTAGCATTCCTTGGCAGGAGGCGGAACCAAGGGAGCAGGGTGAAAGAAGAGAACAGCGGTCGGGGACCTCAAAGAGAAGCAGCATTTTGAGTCATCTTCCTTGTGGCAGTCCTTGGCAGGAGAAAAGACAAAAGGGGCTGGGTAAAAGAACAGAACCAAGGGTCCTGGCCCAACACTAAATCTTCACTGTGAGAAGACCTCTTCCTCGCGACAATACTGGGCAGAGGAGTGAGTCAGGTAACTCAAGTGCAAAGAAGAGGAGAAGAAAAGGAAGATCCAGGGGAAAGGAGTCATTCCTGCTGGATCTGATGGTCGTGGCAAGTCATTCTCCTGGTACTCACCAACCAGGTACAATTGTTAAGAAGCCAGGGGAAGATAGTCATTTCCCCTGGTTTTCAGATGGAAGAAGAAAACCCTTATTTGATGTGCAACTTTTTTGGAACCTCATATCAGGAGAAAGAAGGCATTCTCCTGGAATGGAAATTTGAGTTGTTGAGACTTTAGTTTGAAGTGTAAGAGACAGAGATAGGATTTGATACACAACTGTGGACTTTAAAGTTACAGACATTCTGACAGACCCATTAGTATTTTAGTTCTGACAGGAAAACCCCTCTTAAGAGTTAGGGAAAGATAGCCAAATGAAAAGCAAAAGAAATCCTAACAGCCCCAAACATGTCACCTGTGCATCACAGTCTCCCCTTCTGCTCCCTTACAGAACGTACAATAGATAAGAAATCACATTTGATGCGAAGCAGTGAGCTTCTTACAATGGGGCGAGTTTGAGGGACATTCTGACCAGGTTGTGGAGGGGGGTAAATGGAACACTCACCAGGGACAATACATAAGTGGACATACATAGATTAAGGACAACCAACATTGGACATTTTTAAGTGCAGCTAGGCGGCACGGCCACCTGTGCTTGGGATGTAACCATGATGGGTGAAGTGCTAGAGTGGAGGCAGAGGAAGTGAGGGACAGAGGCAAGGGAAAAATGTTAGCTAGCAGGAAGATGAGAGGTAGGTTAAGAGGGTAACTCAGAGGCGAGGAGGTAGGCTTTTAGTTTGTTTTGAATAAATCCATGTGGACTGTTTCTCGGATTTCTGGGGAAGAGAATTTCATGCAAGTGGAGCAAGAAGAGAGAAAGAGCGCAAGCGAGAGGAAGCACAGGGAGAGAAAAGTGACAGAGCGTAGATTACGAGAAGTCTTGTAGCATTGGATGGATACGAATAGATACAGTGGATAGATTTGAGAACCAGAAGAAGAAATTTAAATCTGGCCCCGTTTTGAGAGTCACGGGCAGGCCAAACATTATAAGGCGTGAATGCTGTAATGCCGATGTTTGATCATGTGCAAAGCGTGGACTGGGGTTGAGTTAGCAGGGCTGGACACTGCGATAACGGCTGGCAACCGCCACAGGGTTTGTGTATGAGAGGTTATCAGTGATTGATGTGTGTTAGGTGGTGTGTCGCCATGTCAACAGCCGGCATCCGCTTGATGTTTCGGAAAGAGTAAGGCTGCTGCTTATGAAAGAGGCTATGATAATGGCCATGAGGCGGGGAAGAGGATTTCAAGTTATAAATGGGAATAGCCAGGTTTTTAACACCTTTCTGAAAGAAAGGTGGATATCAAAGCGGCAGATGGGGAGAGGAAGCGAGTTCCAGATAGCAGGGGCTTGGATGGAGCAAGAGGTTCCTCTCAATCTGGTGGAGTTGTAATGGGGATAGCGAGGAGAAGAGCAGAGGTTTCTGGTGGCTCGATAGCGTACGAGTTTATCCTGAAGGAATTTGGGTCCAGTGTTGTGGAGGGCACGGTGAGTGATGCAAGGTAGTCCATCAGCCGATAGGAAGTCAGTGTAGCACTCTATGAGTGCGGGGCTGATATGTTCTCTAGGTGAGAGGCCAATGAAGAGACTTCCATTCTTTGGAGTTTACTGAGGTGGAATGCTGGGGCGCCTTGATGGAAGCAGTTTGCATAATCTATGCGGTAGAGGATGATGGCAAGGATAGCAGAGATTTAGTGTGGGTAGGTGATGTACTGGAAGATCGCCCCAATGATGCGTGGGTGGAAGATGCCGGTTCAAGACAGAGTTGATGAGTTGGGAGAGGGATAGGTTCGAGTCTAGCATGCATGCAAGGTTTTTTTACAGAAGTGGATGTTGCTGGAGGGTGGGAGAGGTGCTAGTCAGTGTGGCCAGGGGATTGGTTGGGGAAGGAGAGCAGATTTGCTGCATACTAGGATTTCAATTTTGCTAGGGTTGAGGAGGTGGTGGTGGTGGTGGTCGTCATCCAGAGGTCGATATCAGAAGAGGAGAGGTTCAGGCGGAGGCTGGCAATTTTGGGATCTTGAGGATGATCTTGGTGTTGTCAGCGTAAATGTAACAGATGAGGTTGTGAGATTGGATGAGTGCAGGGAGAGGGCTAAGGTATATATTGAAGAGGAGGGGGGAGAGAGTCCTCATGCAAATGGGCACACCTTAATTTGTGCAGCAGCCTACATGTGTGGACCTACACGCACTCTTTAAAAGCGGATGGACTTGGAGATGTGACTGCTCTGGGAGAAATGCTTGACCGGGTGGCCTGGAAGTTCAGGCAGCTTACCCGGAGGTATATTACTCTGGAGATAGTGGTGTAACCCTTCTTGCCCTAAGGCTGGAATCATATCAAAGTCATCTACTGTGGTAGATGGCCATATACAAATGATCACATTTTAATTGTCCTTTTAGAAACAAAATAATAGTTTTTCACAAAAGGTTTTTGCTCCCTTTATCTAAGCCTTTTTCTTTCTTTGCTGATTTACTCTTACTCACTTTTCTCTTCTGTAGATCGTGTCTTTCATGTGCACCATATTTCAGAGTGCTTTACTCAGTATTGCCATATTCCCTTTCTTGGACTGTCCTGGTCTTTCCTCCTCTGTGAACACCCTCTCTTGCTTCCTTGGAGCTCCTTGCAGAGGAGAGCATTGTCACTATCAGAAAACAGTTAAATGAGGTTCTCCGGAGGCTTCTCAGTGCCACAAACGTTGCCTCTCAGTGCTAGACACTCTGCGGATGGGTGCCACAACTACCACTTCCAACTGAAAATGTTTTGGTTCGCGCTCTCTCTCTTTTCACCTCTAGTGCCAATCAGATTGCAGTGGTTCTCTGGATGCCCTGCAGCGTCACACACTTTGACTGGTGATCCAGAATCGCAAGTTATTTACAAGCATTTAGCGTAGCTGTAGTCCCCCCGGCCCCCTACATATGCCTCTTGGATTTAGTTGAGGAGTGTCTGGACTCCCAGCATACTCTTCTTTAGTCAGTCTCTTAGCGCACCTGTTGGAGCCTCTTGCGCTGCTTTGAGCACTGTTTGGATGAAATGTCCTAACATGCACTTCTTTGGTCAAGCACTTTCCTTCACTACACTTCTTAAATCTCTTACCGTCTTAATGCTTGGTTCTTTACCTGCACTCTCCAAAGTAGGGCATGGCTCTGCTATGCTATAGCACTGGGTCTCTCAGTCTCAGTGCTTTGGCATTCTTTCGCCAGGTGTCTCCCACTTTTAGCTTTCTGGCCATCCGTCACACTGGTTTCCCTAACCCAAACACTGTGGCCTTCTCACACCCTGTCTCTCACCGAGTACTTCATTATTTGTTCACTGCATCTCTCCCTGTCCAGCGCTTCAGCATCTGCTCAGCAAGTCTCCGTCTCTTTCTGGATGCGAGTGCTGACTCACTGCATCCTTTCCTTTGGACACAGGCTCTGCGTCTGAGTCATCAGTTCCTCTCTGCTTGAGCCTCGCAATGCCCTGCATTTGTCAATTAATTCGCTTCAACTAGCGTTCAGGAGTTCCTACCTCTGGGTCATGCATTTTACCTCCTTTCTCGAAGTCAGTATTCAGGGAAGGCTTCAGCAAGGAAACAGTTCCCAGGTTTGGATACTGCAAACCATCAGATTGGCAGCACACAGAGACGTCCTCAGCTTGCCACATCTCAAAGTCCCTCCTTAATGTGTGTGCTGCCTCCTTTTCTGTGCACCACAGAGCCAGTCATCTGATCGCTGACAGCAACAACAGACTGATAGTTCTGCCCAGTCTCTTGCTATAGTGACAGCGCTTCACCACACTACCTGATGCAGCCTCTTCTCCACTTTAAGGCTGAAGTTG
Source organism: Ambystoma mexicanum (assembly GCF_040938575.1). Classification (NCBI taxonomy): domain Eukaryota; kingdom Metazoa; phylum Chordata; class Amphibia; order Caudata; family Ambystomatidae; genus Ambystoma; species Ambystoma mexicanum. The sequence goes on along the minus strand of NC_090923.1, from coordinate 747,083,571 downwards.
CCTGATCATCTTAGCAGTGTAATCTTGGGTACATCAAGGCTGGAAAGCCAGCCTACCATCTGCCTTATGTTTGCGCAACTACATTGGGCATTAATAAGACTTGTATGATTAACTGTCACTGTATGTATCTAATTTATTTTGATGTATTAAGAAGCGCCGTCACATCACAGTGAGTCACCATCCAGCCGCTCCTAAGCGCTTAGCAGCCTTGTTGTTGGCTTCAACTTAGAAAGTTAATTCTCATATTAATAACTTTTTTTTTTTTAGTGTCTTTCTACAGCTTTCCCTTATTGACTTTAATGGAACCCCAGCATATCTTGTCTGATTTGGATCCTGACTGATTTTAGGTCCATCTTTCTTTTTACAGTAAGTAGATTAGTGCACGGACAGATTTCTTCTTCTTCTCTAAATTACCTCAATTACTTTTTATATGCATCTCAACCCTGAACAGGGTGGTGGCAGCATTACCATTGTTATGCTTTTTAAAGGTGCACTACAGCGCATCATTAATATAACCACAATAGTGCCTTTTGAGTAACCATATACTCAACATGTCTGCTCCTCATTGTTTAAGCGCTGTTCTTGGACGCATAGTCTTTGCAGGCTATCATCCTCCTATTTCAGTTAGAAAAGGACCATGTGGTCATGACATTTGTGTTTTTTTTGTGTGCAAAAGGCTGCAGAAGGGTTGGGTGTCTGAAATGGCTGAAAACAGTTTTATAGGTAAGGTGTTTAAGACTTGCCTTATGCATAGGCTTTGCAAGAACTACATTGTGATCCCAGCCTGGCGGTGGGTTTGAAATTGGACGGTGGAGTCTCTTTACTCCCGTCACTAATGCTTGGATTACGGGGACTTTCCACTACAATACTTTACTCTGAGAGGTGGTGTAAGCTGATAAAAGATACCAGGTGAACCTTTATAGAGTTGAATACTAACCCAGAGTTTAACAAGTGGAGCATATAATGAAGAATGTGGGATGGTGTACATTCTACGGGATTCATTTGTTTAGATTGGCACCAATTTACAAATCTCCTCCACTTGTCGAAATAACAGTGTCTGGTGTTTGGTTTACAAGCCTCCTTGAGGATGTCCATACACCTCTGTGGCAAGTTTAATGTCCAACTATGACCTCAGGAGCCATACTGCCAAGTTCATTGAGTAGGTTGAGGGTGTACTGTTATTCTCCCGTGTAGGGTCAGTAAATTGGTCTGGCACAGGAGTTTGATGGGAGCGCACATCGCCAGTTTGTGCAGATGTGGATACCATAGTTGTCCCGCCCACATAGGAGCAACTAGGATATGCATCATTTGTTCTTTGTGAATCTTGTTCACCACCCTGTTCATTATCGGAGTTGGGAGAAAAGCGTAAGCAACTTTCCCCGACTAGCCCATCCTTGGGGCATTCCCCTTGGAATCTGGTTGGGGAAACCTGGATGCCAAGTCTGAGCGGTGCTTGTTTCCTCTTGTAGCGAACAAATCTACTGTGGGGTAACCCCACTGTGAGAGGGTGTGATCTACGACATTTGCATCTGGTTGCCACTCGTGTTCCTCTGGTAGAGTGTTGAATTCCCCTGGAACGTGTTGGGAAGATAGGAACATCCATCGTCTGAGTGCCCATTTCCATATTTTCTGTGCTAGCGTGGACAGATCTGGAGAATGTACCCCCCTGCTTGTTGATGTAGAACTTTGCAGTGGTGCTGTAGGTGAGTTGTCAGTTGTGCTTCTAATGCTTGAAGCGCTTTGAATACTGCCAGAAGTTCCAGCAGGTTGATGTGGTTCTGTGCTGTGATGAGAGTCCACAGACCATGTGCTGTGTGAAGGTGATCTGCCCTCCACCCAGAGAGTGACGCGTCTGTCTTAACTACCGCTTGCACCGCCGGATCGTGGAAGGGTTTTCCCTTCAATAGATTCTCCCTTGTCCACCAGCAAAGGTTTTCTACTAGTGTAGTGACCGCTTGCCTGAGACCACTGTTTCGCCAACCACACCTGCATGGGGCGCATGCGCAGACGTGTGTGGGAGACCAAGTACATGCAAGATGCCAGAATGCTGAGCAAACGCATTGCTTTGCGTACGCTTATCTGGTGACCGGCTTGATACTGAGGTATTTGCAGTAGCATGTTCTGAACTCTTTCCTTTGAAGGAAAGACTAACCCTTCTTCCGTGTTTATGACAGCTCCTAGGAACTCTTTGGTTGTGCTTGGCACAAGGCTTGATTTGTTCTTGTTTATTGAGAAGCCAAATTGGAAGAGAAGGTTCATGGTTATTTGAGTGTTTTGCCTGCAAATTTTGGGTGACTCCCCTGTAATCAGCCAGTCGTCCAGGTAGGGGTACACTAGGATTGCCTCCCTGCACAGGTGCGCTGCCACCACCTCCAGTACCTTTGTGAATACCCTTGCAGCAGATGCTATTCCAAAGGGTAGCACTTTGAATTGGTAGTGCGGGTTTGCCATCTTGAAACGCAAGAATCTCCTGTGCACTGGGAACATTGAAATATGAAAATAGGCATCTTTCATATCCAGTGTTGCCATGTAGTCCCCCCCACCTTAGCAGAGGGATTACTTCCTGTAGCGTTGTCATGCAGAATTTTTGTGGCTTGACATAGGTGTTTGCAGGGCGTAAGTCTAATACTGGGTGCATTGTTATATCTTTTTTTTGGCACAGTAGGTTGAATAGATACCCTTGTTTACCTAGTTCGCTGGGACGATCTCAATGGCATTCTTGAGAAGCAGCGTTGCAACCTCCTCGAGAAGAATGCGTTCTTCCTTCGCGGTTGATTTTTGACGCATGGGATCATTTAAGGGTCTCTGAAGTAGCTCCACGCAATAACCGCCCACTTCGGTTGATAGCACCCACTTGTCCGAGGTGATTCCCTCCCATACGTGGGTGAAGTGTGTAATACGCACTCCTACTGGAGAGGCATGGAACCTAAAGCTGGTGGTCATTGTTTAGGAGATGTTGCTCCACCACTGGAAGTGGAGTACCCTCCCCGGCCACGAGATCGATGCTGGCCCCTCTGAAAACCTTGCAAGGCTCGTACCCGATTGTTTCCCCAGGATGAACCCTGACTTTGGCCATAACCGGAACCCCTTTGTGAGCTTTGTCCTCGAAATCGACAAAAATTGCTTCCGCCTCTTTGGCCTGGTGGCTTATTAGTTAGCTGGCCTTGAAATTTCAGAGTGTCGTTCTCTTCCTTGGCAGATTTTAATGCATCCTCCACGTCCTTCCCAAACAGGTCATTGGGTTCTTCTAGCATGTTGAGGAGTGTTGCCTGTGTTTCAAGTTTGCACCTGGACTGGAAGCGCCATGCATGGCGTTTAATGATGGTCCCTTCGGTAATGATCCTGCCGTCATCATCTGCAGCATCTAAGTTGTTTTTAAAGACGCAGCTGGATACCGCCTTGCCATCTGCTAATACTAAACCCAGTTGAGATTTGAGGGGTTCTGGAGCTGAAGCCATTAGGGTTGCAAACTCATCCCACTTGTGGCAGTTGTAGCTTGCCAAAGTGGTGTCATTTGCAATCTTCGTTTGAAAGGCCACTGAGGTGGCCACTTTCCTCCCCAGAGTGTACAGTTTTTTTACTTGCCTTATCAGGGGGGCGCTTCCGATGAGGCTAGAGGTGTTCCTGCTCTCTTTTGCGTTGTGGTCACCACAAGTGAATCTAGTCTTAACTGCCCTCTGATGTACAATCGGTCTGTGGGTGCAGGGCGGAACAATTTTCAATACGTGAGTTGACTGCCCGCATTTGGTTAGGGGGTCTCCAGAGAAGGTTGTATCCTTCTTTGAATGGACTGAAGAATAGGTATAAATTGGGTGGCAGCTTTCCTGTCTCCACAAAATCTTTATCTAGCTCAGTTTCTTGGGTCTGAATTAATTTGAAAGTGCTCAGAATATCTTTATACAGTGGTTGATTGTCCACTGGTGAATCTGACACTGGTGGGTCTAGGTTAACGGGAGACAGTAAGTTGTACACATCATCATCATAGTATTGATCTGCCTCCTCTATAGTATCAATGTCCTCAGTGTCCGTATTCGGATCATATAGAGCAACATGGACCGAGTCTTGGCGAGTTGAAATAAGAAGGGTGTCAGGACATGATCTCTTTGCTGGGGGAAGAGAGCATAAGGTGGAAGTAGTTGGTGGCGTGGTCTGTAAACTTTGGACAGCCTGGGGATTTTGCTCAAAAAAGTCTGCCATGAATGTCATTCTTCTCATAACCCTAACAATGTCCTCAGAGGTCCATTGAGAGGAACTTGGTATGGACACAGGGTTCTGAGGTGTAGTTTAACCCTGAGGTGTAGGCTGACCCTTGTTCTTCAAGGCTGCGGTTATGGTATCCACTTCCTGGGAAACGGATTGTTGTTCCCTGTGAGGTGTACTAGACTTCTCCCTGTGAGAGCGATGGCTCTTTGAGGAGTGTTTCTTTACATTTTCCGCCTTAAGAAGGCTTTCAGGGACATGCATTTGCACCAAATGGGCTATTTGAGCTTTTGGCCGTTTTCAACGTTTGGGCGGAGTGTCGGACTTCCAACGGTAGTGAGGACCGAAACCGCGTCTTCCGACCTTCGGCTGGTGGTTTGGACACAGCGTCTGCATAGGTTCTCGACTTTGGTGGCCGGTCGTGTGGCGACAGGGACCTCGAGTGCCCAGAGGACAGGGAACTGGTGGACCACCCCCTCAACGTTGTGTGCGAGCATGTAGACGACATTGTCGTTGAATCTCGGCCCTTGGGTATGTGCTTAGCACTGGCTGTAGCATGAGTGATACTGCCGCCACGTGTTGTCCCCGTAACAGAGCCGCCTGCCTGTCTATTGGGGTCTGGGGCTAGCATGTGGGAATCTATTGGTTCCCCATTGCGTTCGTCGTCTGAAAAGACGGCGATGCTGCAGTCGCTGGAGGCACCCTCCACGTCCATGGCGGACTCTGCCTGCATGGCATGATGGGCCCAGCGCTTGTTATTTCCTCGAGAGTTTTCGGTTTGAAGAGCTGGCAAGCTCGACAATGCCCCTGGTTATGATCGTTTGGAAGACAAAGGTTGCACACCAGGTGCTTGTCCTTCCAGGGGAACTTTTTATTACAACTTGGGCAGAATTTAAAAGGTGTATTTTCCATTTTTAGATGGAAGGGCAGCCAGGTGAGAATAGAGACTGTAAAGCGGAGTAGGCATTCTCTTAGATACCTAAGAAATGTCCGGCCCCCCACTCTGCCTACTGTCTTGGCCGAGGCCCGGTGCTGCCTTCCAAGGCGAAGGGGTCTGTCGAATCAAAGTCTTTGTCCAACGGTCGTCCTTTTCACCGCCGAAGATGTTGTCGAAAGTCAGTGAGTAAAAGGATAGAAAGAGTAACTAACTCTAATTTAATATAATCAATGGCGTTACACGAAATTGGAACTCCGCGATTAACCGTCCGTCTCCGACGGCGGAAAAAAACAATCTGAGGGACCTCCACGCGTGAAGGACCATAGGTACAGTGGACGTCACACTAGGGATAGTATTACTGGCATGCCCCGTCAATGTCCCTTTTTGAGTTTCGAAAACAACAACTGTAATACTGCACAGCTTTTACTATATGTCGGTCTATACATAGCATGTGATCTAAGCAGATTCCACAAACCTCAGAAATGTATATATATATTGCATTTACTCCATCATATTTGTTGATTTATAGAGCGTTTTAATCAAAACACTGCACAAAGTATGGACTGGACAATATTAAGCAAAATACAACAGTAAATCCACGAAGATCTATATGACAGAGAAGATGAGCTTTGAGAATAGATTCTGTGAGTTCATATGATTAAATAACAGCATACTAAACACAACATTAATTAAAACGTAAAGATATAACAGCTATATTGTTTTTTGCCGAATTAACACACACACACACACACACACACACACACAAACACAAACACACAAACACACAAAATCCCTATTCTTGACATGGACTGCCAAGGTTTTCGAATCCTTCTCAAAAAGTAACCACTACGAGAAAACACATTCCCTTGGATCCTCTATGCAGGTGGCCAGGGAAAGGCCATTGCTTTTAGATCCTGCCCCTGGGCGTGGACAAGCAAGGGAGGAACACTTGGATGGAGGGTCTTTGGGGATTGGACGTGGGATGCCCTTAGCTAAGACACATTATTGTACACCCTCCTTTCAGAGGGGAACCTCTATCCCAGAAGTGGTTATGGGATATTGTTCACCATGTTCCCTTGTCTCTAAGAAGGACAGGAGATATCATCACCCAGACGTGTTTGAAAGAAGAGAAGGATAGGGGATGAAGTACCTTGGGACAACACACAGTATCCCCTTTATTCTAGTGACATCTTATCAAACCCTCCCCTGACCTTTATGGGTCATTATAAGGCAATTCCCCTTAGTCCCCTCTTGGGCTACCTAGCAGTACTTAGATGAGGAAGAAACAACAGAGTTAAAAACATGACACCCCCCCCCCCATCTCTAGGTTTCAAAAGAATCTCCACTTGTTACCGGCACTGCAGAGGATCCAGTTTAAGACTCTATGCTTAATATTTAGATGTATTCATGGGTCTGCCCCCATCTATCTTTCCACAAAGATTGTCGCCTACCACCCAGACTGTTGCCTTCGATCCTCAGGGCATCTTTTGGTGACTGCACCATCAAGATTTGTTTCATGGGGTGATAGATGCTTCTCTTGTGGGGGTCTGCGAGTCTGGAATTTGCTTCCGCTTGATCTTCAGAAAATCGAATCCCTCTGTGCATTTTGAAAACAGCCTGTTTGAATAGCTGTTAGTTTGTTTATATGGTGTGCTTACCTCTAATACTATACTATCTGCGCTCAGATGCAATCTTCCTTGTTTGGTTCCTATGGATATGTGCGTTACAGGTGTACAAATCAAATCAAATCTAGTAGGAAGAAGCAACTGAGAGTAATAAACCCCACTTACTCTCACCACTTTGCTACTGGGATGAAGAAGATGAATGAAGGTCAGGCATGTCCTTGTAATCAGAGCCAGGCAGCAGTAATTAATGGAATACACCAGCAGCCCATTTAAAGACCCACAGGGGTATAAGAGGTGGAAGGCAGAAGCACATGAGAGCAGCAGGGGAAGAGGAGACACAGCAGAAGGAGCGGTGCGTTAGCGCAAGACGCTGACCAAAATCCCAGGAGTCCTGCTGGTGGGACAGTGCAGGAAAGAACCCTTGCAAGGGAAGGCAGGCAGCAGGCGGTGCCGTGGAGCGAAGGAAGAGTGCACGGAAGCCGGCGTGTGCTGAACAAAGCAACCAGCGAACCGGCTTTGCCGCTTGCGGAGAAGCCGTCAAGAGGAGCTGCTGGGGGCTCCAAGTGCACTTATTGAATACCGAATTGAATGAAACAAGCAAAACTGCACTTATTGAATACTGGATTAAAGAAAACAAGCAAAGATGCATTTGTTGAATACCGAATTGAATGAAACAAGCAAATATACATTTATTGAATACCAAATTGAAAGAAATAAGCTAAGCTGAATTTATTGAATTTCGAAATGAATGAAATGAGCAAAACCTATACATATTGAATACTGCAAGACTATTTGTTTTGAATATTAAACTGCATGAAACAGCACAATTGCTAACATTGAATACCAAAAGGAATGCAAAGAACAAACCTGCTGAATATTGGACAATAAACTGAAAGCAAATAGAAAACTAAGTTGAACGAAGGACTGTGTGCAGAGTTGGAATCAAGGATGAGAATCCACTTTTATATTAAAGTTGAGGAGCTATATTTGAGAAACCACTGGTTTGGCTGAATACTGAATTCAGCCAAGGCAAAACTGGAAGTTCCTGGTTGCGTGACCTGTGATGAGTAGACCGTGTGGTCTAACAACTGCGCCAAGACCAAGGAACCCTTATATGCCAACAAGGAAGTTTGCTTTTGTGTAAAAAGGAAAACTGCCATTGGTGCTGTAAGGAAGGCATGGTATCAAACAGTTAAGACAGAAACAAATGATCACAATTTAAGGGCGTTTATTGTACTTCAATGGGTTGGTAGAATGCCTATCTAAACCTAAATCTAAGGATGGGAGCAAGCTACGACCATCAAATAATAATAACACAGTCCTAGTGGAGCCTGTCAAAATAAAAAGGGCCTATACTAATAAACCCATTGCCAACCCTTACTTTTAAATACAAAATGGTGTGGGATAACAATGAATGCAAAAGAAAAGAGTTCAAGAAATGATGTCAGGATAGTTTAGCAGTTGGCTTCCCTTCCCCACGTTTTCAGCACGTGGCACGTGTTGGCTTTGCACACACTCTGGCTTCTTGACCACAAGGCAACAGTTCAACTCATAGGCATCAAGGCCTTCCGCGAAAGTCTCTCTCGCAATGACAGTCTCTTATTGCAGATGGCCTGATGTAGCAAACAAAACACAAAGTTCCTTTCCTTTGTCAAGATCCTCACATTCATAGGTTCACGATTGGTCTCACTCCTTTGGGCTCGGACCACGGGTCCCCCTCGTCCGGGCTCAAAACCCTTTTCTATAATGCTCACAAGTCACTATTTGGTCTCCCTCACCCGGGCTCGGACCATAGATCCGCCTTGTCCAGGCTCAGATCCCTTTTTACAAAATGTTCCCAATTTGGTCTCCCGCATCTCAGTTTGGAGCATGGATCCCCCCTCTTCCGGGCTCAGATTCCTTTTTACATCTGAATCAAAGAATTTCGAATGTGCGATAGGTTTTGTTTAAACCGTTGCAGGACTACTTGGATTCCTTTACACAATTGTACTTTACATCCATCGCCTACTTTCGTTTCCCTTGTCAGGATACCATTCAGAGACTTTCGATTGAGCACATTCACGGTGCCAGACCACTCTGTCAACAGTATCGTATCCTTCCTTTTAAGTTCAAACATTCACCAGCAATTTAGACTTACTCGCGTTTTTCATCACACGCGTGTAACAATGTTCGTTCATTTTACAATGTTCCCGATTGCAACCTTGGCTTCAACACAGACTGGTCTGGTCTCTGTTTCCCCAACTCACCGGCTGTGTTGTTCTGTTGTTTCTTTGTTCTTGTAGCCAAGGACGATACAAAAGCGTCTGCAACTCCTCCCCTCCTTGGTCAGCTATGCGGGAGGGCCCTCGATATCTCTGACACACAATACAGGATTCTTCAGCCTGGTTTCCTCGTCTTACACGTTCTGCCTTAAAGGTTTCTTGAAAGTAATGGCTTCATGCCAGAAAGGTTAAGGGGGCTGCCCTTCTCACGAACCTCTCGGGCCTTGCCGTCTTTCTCCTCTCGTTCAGCTGCCAATTCAAAACTGCTGTACCTGTGTGTGCTTTGCCTCGCTCAGAGTGCGCTTTCGGGCTTCGCCTTTTATCCCGGTGGGGAAGTGTAATGGATGTCAGGTGTGAGTTCTTGTCGATAATTGCCCGACCTCGCCTGACCATAGCACTTGGAATGCCTCCCTTCACCTGGCCTCTCTCACACCCCCGATGAGCCCCTCCAGTGACTCAATTGGGTGGACCTGGTATTCGTCCTTACCAGGTACTGCGACAAAGGAGGCTGTTGGTGGACATTGTTCTCATGCACGGCTGGGTCCTCAACCCTCTGTAGACTTAACTGGATTATTTACACTATCCCTGGTATTCTCACTTCCCAGATATGCGGTCTCTCTTCTGGAGCGCCCTCGCTCCTGTTGTTACAACTTCCTATTCTTGGGTCCCAGAGCCCTTCAAATTGGCTTTTCTTCCTTGGGTCCCAGACCCCTTCACTTTGGTCTCTTTCCCGGGTCCCCATATCCGTTTATACTGGTTTCTTTTTCTCAGGTCCCAGACCCCTTCACATTACTTTCAGTCCCCGGGCCGCCCCGTACCTTCTGTACGGGCTCCCTGACCCTCAACTCAGTCTCGGGTCTCTCTGCATCTTCTGACAGTACTTCTGCCTAGTATCCTGCTTGCATGATGCCGTAAGCGGCCCCACAGCACTTCCTGGGAACCGGTCTGCGCGTACCTGCGGGACCATCTTCAGCATCAGTCGCCTCAACCTCTTCTGGCTTCGGTCCTCTTGAGAGCAGGTAGGTATGCCGTCTCTTCTGCCACATCCCGGTCAGAAGCTGCAGGTTCAGCTCTTCCGTCTGCGGTATGGTTGCTTAGTTCGTGGTGCCTCCAGGGAGAAACTGATAAAAAAACGTAAGGAGGACTAACAATGTTAGGTTCCACAGAACACAAAAGCTAGACTGCTCAATGAGGTGGTCTTGTGGGTTCTTTCTGGTTCCAAACTTCTTCATCGTCTCAGTATATTGAGGAAATGACTTCAGTGGAGTCAGACCTAGTCTTCCTCATCTCATATTGCTGTAACATATATACATGGGTGGAAACTTGTATGATAACAGAAAGGTAAAGGAGGGGAGAAATGTGGGCAAGGGTGGATTATACTGCATTATCCCATGATGTCCTCCCTGTATCCCAGAGGGGGAAATCACTCCCCATGAGATCCACCCACTGAGTACCACCCCAGCAAATGACAGAGGGCCTCCTCCTCGAGTGCTCGGGGGCCTCCACTCAGCTAAAACATCCAGCAATGTAATGACATGGATCCAATAGCCCTCCTCTCCCCATAAGGCACGCTTACGTTATTATTCTTCGTCCCCACAGTCCCTCCCTCCCCCAGATAGGACGCTCCATTTTCGCTGCTACCTTTTTCATCCCACACCGCATTTCTATACATTTGTAATGACAATCTCCTCCCGAGATCTTATCAAGTTTTAAAATTAGGAAGTTACCTTGCACGTGTATATATCGTGTGTGCTTATCCATATAGAACAAAAACACCCCCGAGAGAGAGAAAGCGAGAGAGAAAGAGAGAGATCTACACATACCAAGCATCTGATGAAGTGTCAATGCCCGACCAGCAGGCCATGGAGGCGCAACACATTACAGACCTTCTGAAGCTTCTGATGTACGATCTGCAATGGCCTGGTGCTTAGGGGCTAACCAGGGATGCAAAAGACAGCTCAGGAGCGCAGAGCCGAGAAAACTATTTTGTCTTTTTTTAATACAAGACTAGTTTCCGGTCCACCAAAACAGACAGCAACCATCTCCTGAAATAAATGGTTATGTATTCCCATATATTTTTCGACCTGGAGCCCTGGAGTCTGGGGACCCTAGTTATTTAGTACTGGGGCACAGATATGCCAGTCACACTAGAGGCGAGAGACGCCACGCGCACATGTTACTCCACAAAAACAGATCAATACTCCCAATTAAGAAAGGAGTAAAAGTAACTCCAATAAATAGAAAACAGCGCTAGAAGCCGGAGCTCTTCTTCCACTCACACAGCTCCGCCTAGATGCTTCGGATCAGTGCTACCTGCAGAGAAATGCCACGGGAAGCGCTCATTATCACTGCCCGATCGGAGAAGAAGTTTAGGGTAAACATAACCCTTTTTATTGACATAAATAACGAGCTACAAAGAAATACAGTTTACAAAAATATATATGTTTGGTGACTAAATATATCTCTGCTATTTAAAACGTAGCCCCATTGGGAATGACAGTTACATTTTTACTCCCAACAAAAAATAGGCAGTAAAATCATCCCACTTCAAAATGTTATCTGGACCTATGTGTGCCAGGGAGCTAGTGACAAAGGATACCCAACACAAAAACACACTCCCTGAACCTCCCCCACGCCTCGCCCACCCTCCTCAAAACCGTCAAGGGAAAGGAGACATGAAGACTCCAGGAGGAATACGCTTGGGTAAAAGAGTAGCTGCTGTCCAAGAACGAGGGACATCCCTCTATTCCCATTGGGTAGGGACACACTTAGGTGTCCACTAAGTCAATGAGAAGTACACTCGATGGTCTTTGAAATGGGGCGAAAAGAGCACCAGTGATGTTCGCCCTAATGCCATATAACTTCAACTAATAAAAATGTTAAAAGTGAAGCATGGAAGACGTTGTCCACCGATCTCGAACTGCACCTCCCAACCTTTCCACAAACACTGAAGTAACCTAGGTGGGGTCCTTCCACCACACAGCACGCAGGAACCAGGTAAGTTACTTATAGTTTATTGGGCCCAGTTGTACAGGTAAGTTAATCAGTAAATTGGAAGAATAAACACTGGCCCAACCACCCAGCTTGCTCTCTATCTCCAACTGACACCTTAGAATCCCCACACTCAAAGCTCCACACTCCACACAAACATTCCACCCACTGGAGATTCCACAGCGCCAGAACATTACACCAGCACATTACAACACACTGCACATTGTTCCAAAGTGGGGCAAGCCGACTGAAGCTTTGGCAACAGGGTGGTTTTGCACTTTTGATGCCCGACTTATAGCCGCGCCGCTGCCCAAGTCCTTTGTCTTTTGTTGCGCCTTGAAACACTTGTGTATAGGCGCGTTAGAAATGCCATATCACATCATATCATATCATATCATATCACATGAGCAGTCACTAGCCTCAAAAGAGCAAACGACTCAAAACAGGTTCTGCGGCCAGAGCACATGACCCACTGCTAGGCATGCAAGAACGGCTCCTGGAAGCCCACTTCCCTTTCTTGCAAACCGAGGCTGCAGCCAAGTGGGGAACAAAAGAGCTTTTACAAACTGCTGTTTCAGCTCCTAAAAATAAAAACAATTGAGCAATAAAAAAATAAAAAAAATAAAAAGTCTTTCGACACATCTGACTGGATCCACCTTACTGAAAGAAAATTAACTTGCACTGTATGGATTACATCCAAAATGTCTCTGAGCTCTGCCATCGCAGCACAATCCTTGAGCCTCCACATGCAGAGCAAGTCCTTCAAGGCAGTGTGCGAGGGATGATTCAGGCCCAAAGCCTCGTCATCACGGTCATCGGTGTGGTCTTCACTCATGGGTCTGTTAATCCGAGTATGTACGTTGGCAGCGCCCCTTTCATACATTCCTCATGCATTCGTCTAGGAATTACAACAACAATGGCCTTAACGAATCAGTGAACACAAAACGAAGGTCCGATCTCCCCCTTCCATCATCTGGCTAGCAGTGAAGTGCAACTTTCAATTCACAGTGACCGCTATGATCCATGCAGCACTAAACAGTCTGCTCATTTTCCAGAGTACTGGGCCCTAATCCACATAAACCATCAATATGGCCCACGTGGCTAGGCTACCAGGTACCAATTGACACTCTCCCACTATGATCAGGCCAGCTCCCCGACTGACATTTTTACAGCTGTCCATCCGCTTGCCTTTCTGTCTCAATCTGGGTCTTCGGCATATACATCTGTGTCCCTCCCATGCTCTCTTTCAGAATATCCTCAGAAATTACGGTCACACACCAAGAATACCCTCCTGCTCCCTAGATACCCAGCATCTCCCGCTAGTAGGGGATGGAGTCCCATAAACACCCGTGGTCCACACCGTACACCACGAGGGAAGAATCGCACAGATGCACACATCACCTCAACAACCTCTCACTGGACAGTAATGTGGAAGGCCTTTTGATTTTTGTCCCCTCCCCCCGCAAGGAATTACTACTCGCACACCCGGACTGGGAAGCAATGGGAAGGGCTGCTGGTATCTGCACATCAGCCTGGACCAACCCACACCCATCCATCCATCCATCAGAGACACCAACAACTCACCAAGTTCATGATTCAGGATCACAAGAGATGATCAGGTTGGTTAAATGGCAGTGGTGCGCTTTACAATTCCCAGCTAACTTAACATGTTACTCTACTCCGCAGCAAAATAGTACTTATAAGTGAAAGTCTACTTTGCCGTCGGTTGCACCTGTACCTAGAGATCCCTCGAGCACCGAGCGTGTGGTGACTGACGAATCTAGGGAGATTGTCACCTCTCCCCAAGGGGGAAGACACCCACTAGGGAGGTGAACTTGCTGCGCCCAACAACCCCTAGAGGACAGGGTAAGCAGGATTCCTCTCGAGGTGACTTCCCCCTTACAGGACAGAGACCCCAATAAAGATGCATGTCAAAATCCCTTTATCCCCCATTTACTAACCGCTTTATAGGGCATCTAGGGACTAGGTCCTACAATGAACACATACACCCCTTTGTAATGACGGACTTGGCTTCTGACCTGTCCCATGTCCAATCCCCTGTGAAGTGCACCGACCCCATGGAGAGGTTTCCTTGGGACGGCTAATCACAGGAGGTCCTCAACAGATGCTGCACAGTTTAACAGCACCAAAAGACCCAGGAGCGGGGTGTGGCTGGGAGGAAAGGGAGAATTCCAGTGTTGTCCGTGAGGCCCCAGACGCACACCAGCGGTGTGCAGCAAGAAGCAGCGGAAGGGTAGCCGGATCAGCCCAGAGAGGCTGTAAAACAGAGGAGGCAGACTCTCGGTAGGCCCAGTTGAAGTCCAGTTGAGAAGCCACGTATGCGAATCCGTGCAGACCGAGCTACGGGACAGAGGAAGACAAACCTGAGTGGGGAAAAAAGAAAACGCCCCAAAATGGGGAGAAAAGGAGAATGCCCAAGAGTGCAGAGTTAAAGAGAGAAAAACCCCAGAACAGGGAAAGAGTGAGCAAACCCCAGAGAGTGGAGTGAGAAAAAACAAGCAACACAGAGTGGCCAGTGAGAAAAAAAACCGAGAGGGGAAAATGAGAAGCAGTGAGGAAATCGAGAGAGCACACCAGAGTGGAGCGGGAGACTGAGAAGAAACCCTGAGTGGGGAGAAATTAGGAGGACCTCAGAGTGGGGTGAGAGAAAGAGAAGAACCCCAGAGAGAGGAGTGGAAAGGGGAGAAGCCCCAGAGTAGGGAAGAGAGACAGAAATCCAGGGTGGGGTGGGGAAAAGGGGTGAACGATAGAGAAAAAAAAAACAGACAGAATCCCGAAGATGTGACGAATGCAGGGAAGTCGTCCCTTCTCCGCAGGGGGGGAGCCTCACACTTTGCTGGCTTACCTCCCTCGTCCCAAACACCCCATAGGGGACACGGCAAGCAGGATCTCCCTGGGGGTTGGGGGGAGGCGACCCCTCCGCCTTGGGGGACAAGGAAACCCTAGGTAAAGATAAAGATTTTGCTACACATCCTTTAAAAGCACAGTCCCAATTATGTGTTGGTTATATGGGGATTGAACAGCATAAGTGCAGAGCCCTTTTAAAATACATAACTTGGTTCCTGACCGCACTGTCAAATTATGTGCTTGAAGAGCAGAACCATTGATGTCTCTGCATGGTTCCCAGGAGGAACGTACGAGAGCTGAGATCCAAGAGTAGAGCAGGAGAGCCGGCCAGAGGGTGCAAACCGCAATTCTGAGCTGGAGCGCAAAGGAGAGTTCAGGTTCTAGAGGCAAGGCCACACAGTCAGTGTGGTGGGCAGGGTGAATCCAGAGCCTGTTGAATGCTGTCTAGCCTAGTAAAGTGCGGAGCCCGCCAAGCTCAGGACTGCCTAGTAAGCGAAAGACAGACACTGCAAAAGCGGCATGCAAGCGCTCTGCAGCTTCAACGCCAAAGTACTGTCAGTCGCAGGCAGGAAGAACCGCAGCGGAAGACCCGAGCGCAAAGACATCAGCCCAGCAATTCCGCAGCACCTGGAGAAGCCACCCCCCCTGATGAGCACCGCCATTGAGAACCAGGTAGGCGGCATACCAACAAGGAAGAGGAGGAGGGCGCGGAGGAACAGAAATACCCCAAGTGTGGGTGAGAGCAATAAAGTTGTCAGACGGCATTAGGGGAGGAATAACCCACGAAGGGGCTTAGCCACAGAGTATCCCACAAAGGGGTGAGAGCAATCCAAAAGTCAGAATATCCAAGAGGTTCAACAGCCCATGGAGGGCTGAGCCACAAAGTACCCCATGATGGTGAAAGCAGTAAGAAAACCAGACAGCCTACAAGGCCAGATGGCCCACGCCGAGCTGATACACAGAATTTACCCAAAGAGATGGTGAAAGCTACAAGAAACTCGAACACTCTGAAAGGCTTGATCGCCCACGTAGGGCTGAGAAGCCAGATACCCCATGGAGGGGTGAGAATAGTATAAAGCTACGAGAGGCTAAAGAGCCAGAAGGCCCATGCCAAGATAAGAAATACCACAACCCTGGAGAAACTGAAACTGAACATCCTGGATGGGTGGAACAAGAGACTGATCATACAAATAACTCCAGAGCTTATTGTAGAAAACAAGTAGCCTGTTCACAGGACCAGTTACTCCAATAGCGAAACAAACATTTTGAATTAACAAGGACATGTGTGTGGGGGTCTGGTGTCCCCTTTTGCCAAGGACCAGAGACTTATTTTGAACTGTACATCAAGAAAGCGGCCTGAAAGCAAAATACCAAGGACACATATGCGGGGAGGTCAGGAACCAGCCACAACAAGTCAAGAAATGGGGTAAAGTAATAATTTCCTAACCAAGTTTATGTTACCATTGTGATCAGTGGTGGTAGGGTTGGATAAGGTTTGGACAGAGGACTGGGTTTCTGTAAGACATCCAGACTAGCACCATTTTATTTTTTTACCTTAGGAGAAACCATCATCCTAGCAGTAGGGATAGGTTAGGCATTATTTCCTTCAATATAAGCTATCTGAATCACCACAATGGGCAGAGACAAAGAAGGAGGCCTAGGCTGGAGATTGCTGGGCAACAGTCCACCCCATCAAGGACTGGCTATTATTCAATGGCTATTATTTTTAAATTAAACTATGGGCACAAGGGATTATTAAATCCGACAGGGTTGGGGGTAAGAAGCCATCAACCAGCACTTCCAGGCCACAGTTCCCTTCAATCTTGTTTTTGGTTATTATTGTGTTTGTTGAAAGATAGGAAAAGGGGTAGGTTAGAATAGGATTTTGGACTGAGGACTTATATAGTTACATTTGACATTCTGAGAAGCACCCTTGTGATTTTCTTTTACAGAGTAGGGGCTTCAGCTTAGGGAAAGATGTTTTGCCTGACTAAATAAACAAAACTTTAAACCAAAATCCGGTGGTTTGAGTCCGGTTTCTGACCTGCCACACCACTAGCAAATATTCTATCAGCTGACCACAACTGCAGCTGGTTTTTCTTTGGAGTATAAAACAGCAAAGACAGACATATTTAATTCTCAATAAATGTATGAGCATGGCAAACAGTTTTGGGCAATGCCGCAGGGGCGCCCAAGGCGAGGCCATGTAACTGTTGTTACATGGCGGCACGACGCCAGAGAGGGGCACAGCCTTCCTCCAGGGTCAGTGCCCCTCTCTGTCTTTTAGATAAGAGAGGCAGGCAGCCGGGTCTGGCACATGAAAGGAGGAAGGGGGAGGTAATAAATATCTCACCCCTCCAGGAGAAGATATGGGTGCAGGGCACCCGGGAGACCTTGGATGCCTAGGCAGTTAGTCAGCAGAGGCTGGCCTGTGGGGGTTGGCGCTCAGCCTCCCATGTAGTACAAAGAATAAGGGCCTCTTGGGGCCTATATAACGAGCTGGGTGCAGCTCTTAAAGCACAAACCGTTTGTCGACCCTGCACGGGATTGCAAACAATACCTGGGAAGTTCACTGTTAACTCAGTGTCTTCACCTTTCCTTTTTCTTTGCCTCAAAACCCACCCACCACGGAAAGAGGAGAAGATTATCGAGGAAACCCAGGACACCGTACGGTGGCCACAGCAAGTCGTGGGACAAGAAAGGCGGCACGGGCCAGAGGGGGTCTTCTCTGGACCCGGTGCCCAAAAGGATGATTTATGATGATTACGTATATTGTTTGTTTACCAATAACCATGTTTTATATCAATAAAATCCTACGGCCTTTTATTGCCAACACTTGACCTAATTGTTGTGGTAAATCTTTTAATGGGGAGGGGTCAAGGGCCGGGCTGCATGACGCCAGCCCGCAAAACAACATAGTTATGTCTGCTGCATATGGGTTCAACAGTTATGTTGAAGTGGTGTTAATCCCAGCATTCAAAATGAGCCAGCCAGTTTCCAACAAAGGGTTTCCTGACCAGAGACAAAGGGTTCCCTGACCCCTATTTTAATGCACGCTTATGACAGCGGAGGTAAGCATATTTTAATGGTGGCCACTTAGAATGCATGTTCCCCTGTACAGCCTCCAATTAAGGACATCCTCCCTTCCCCCTCCAACTCCAAATCCATCATTTGTTCATCACGCTCTGCAATGTTAATCCATCCTCACTCCTCATTCCTCCTTCTGACTCATCCCACACTGAACTGTGATGAATACAGGAATGAATTCCTTCTCCCCTGGGGTGGGGGGGGGGGTAACCAGCCCCTTTTACACTAGGGAAGTGAGCCTACTATGCAAAACCCTCCCTTATGGTTTGGACAAGCAGGATCTGACTGGGAGCGACTTCCCCCTTAGTGGACAAGGACTCCCAGTCAAAAAAGGCTGCAACATCTCCCTTATCCCCAATGTCCCACGTATTTCTGCATACATGAGAGCAGATGATGGTATTAATGTAAGAAAGCACTCCCGCATGTTTGGCTTGGTTGCTGACCCCTGCTTGAAGAAGAAGCCACAGGACCAATGGAATGGAGTTCCTCCATTTAGAGACCAGCATACAAAATGGACATAGTCCTTACTTGGGAGGAGAAAGGAGCTGGCTGCATCCTGCCAAACAGAGTAAGCCACGCAGAGCGGATGTCGCCGCTACACTGAGGGACCAATGCAGCGTGGAGGCAGGACCACAACCGTTACATGGTGGGCAGAGAGCCTCACAACGCTGCTGAACCAGGGTGTGTCTTAGGACCACAGCTCTCAGGTCTCTTTTAGTGAGAGACCAAACCGCGACCAACCAGTGAGAGCAAAGTACTGGAGTGAAGGCAGACTCAAAGAAGGCAACCACAACAGGAAAGAAGGAGCTGGTGTCCTGAGAAGGAAGTTATACTGCAAACTGAGCAACCGCCTTGCCCTGGGAAGGAGACTGCGGAGCAACAGGTACGCGGTACGCAATAAGGAGTGGGATTAGGGTGGTCAAGCTCTGTGGCACTGCACAAGAAACTGATTAACAAAGCCTTTCATGTAGCTCATGAGCCATGGGGGCCTGGCAAAGAGAAAATAAACTCCAATGAAGGAGGCTCAAAATTTCCAAACAAAAGAGGCAATTACTAGAAAACAGGAGCTAAAGGAATCCCCAAATGGGGGGAAACGAGAAAGTTATACCATAGAAAGGGGAAGAATAAAGAAGAGGAAAAGTCCAGAGAGGGTGTTATATAAAGGGTGTAGCCTTCCTGAAAGAGAGACACAACCAAGAGACAAAGTCCAGAACCAGACAGCTAACCAAAGTCACAGACTGTGGTTAGAAATCTATAAATCGGGAAGAAAAGAAACTAACAAAAGGATTCACGAATCCCAAACAGAAGACAGGATTACTGGAAATTAGGAGATAAGGAATCCCTAAAAAGGGGTGAATGAGAAGCTTGTACCCTAGAAAGGGGAAGAGTGGAGAACAGGAAAAGTCCTCAGAGGGGGTTATATAAAAAGGCATAGCCTTCTCGAAAGAGACACGGCTGAGAGATAAAGGCCAAAACCAGGTAGATAACAAAAGCCACAGACGGTGGTTAGAAACCTATAATCAGGGGCCACTCACTTGTGCAACCTCTCCTCGAAAATCCTTCTGCTGAACCCTTCGATTCCGGCAAACTATCACCCTATCTCTATCACTCCTTTCCTGGGCAAAATCCACATGAGCATAGAGAACAAAAGAAACTCCAACAAAGGGGTTCATGAATCCCTAACAGAAGATGGGATTACTAGAAACTAGGAAAGAGGGTAAATCAGAAGCTTATACCATAGAAAGGGAAAGAGTGAATAAAATAAAAGTCTTGAGAGGGGTAGTTATATAAAGGACATAGCCTTCTTGAAGGAAACCCCTGCCGGAAAAGCAAAGGCCAGAACCATAGAAACCCACAATCAGTCAATTGAATCTGAATCTACAGATCCACATGGTGCAGCCAAATATCTCCAAGAACGAGAGAGACTGAAAGGAGTGAGCCAAAGCGAACGCTTGATCAGTTGAAATATACACCAAACCAAACCCTACCTACAGAAAATAAACATATAAAATGTGCATAGACTTGGAATGAAAGGCACCAGAGTGGTCCTTTTAGTTATGAGGAAACCTTGGAGAACTTTATCACTTATTGAAAATGTAACAGGAGGGCAGTTCTGATAAAGATAAGAAAAGTATTTCTATTTTGTTTACATAATAATATTTGATGATTCATTGGAACTGTGAAAGTAGCAGAGAACCTGGGAAACCAAGGGGGCAATTTCCATAGACATTGATTAGGAAGGGGTCATGCAACAGCAAACAGAACCATTGCTAAGTTTGTTTTTCCCTTTAATAGTTTTGGGGTCAAGTAGATCGCTTGGGTTTTGGACCGAGGACAGAACCAATTTGTGTAGGACATCCTGACGAGCACCTTTCATTTTGCTTTATTGGATAGGGAATCTCTCTCATAGCAACAGGGCTAGGTGAGGGATTTTCTTTTATTTCAATAAAACCTGAAGTGTTTGCGCAAACATGTCCAGTTCTTCACATCCACGCGCTCTGATCCGCCAGAGTACATTTTAGGACATTATCATTCATCCTCCTCACATGCCATCCTTGTACTCGTTCTCCCTCCTCAGTCGTCGCTTATCGTCATGATATCTTTATGCTCCTCTTCACAACATTGTGATAATTTTAGGACATCCGGGTTTCTCCTTCTCAGTCACCGTTCTCACTCATCTAGCTTCATTCTTATGTGCTTCACATTAAGACACCTTATTCCTGAAACTGTGTATATTATTTAGATATAATGCATACCCCGATTTTCAGTTGCATTTGTGTTCATTGTTCACAGTACAAAGATTGACATGGGTTTTGTGCCTTAGAGCATGGGACGCCTGGCAGGATTTGTGAAGATGAGCATTCAGGTGGAAGGAGAAGAAATTATGACTGCGGACCAGGAGGGATGAGGGCTGAGCAAGAGGATATGAGCTGGGGAGTAGAAATTAGGACTAGGAAGGAAGACTAAAGAGGAGTAGTGACTACTGATTCACGAGTTGTGAACAGGAGCATTAAAGGGGTGTGGTGCGAGGACAACTTCCTGAGAAGTAGAAATGAGGATCAAAGACATGCGAGGACAACGGATGATAATGCCTTAAAACATACATGTAGAGATGAGTTAGGAGGAGGAATGATATGCGAGAAGGAGGAGAAACGAATGAGGGTGATAAGTGATAAAGACAAATGAGGAGAAAGGCGCAGAAGGGCGGGTGTTCTTAAATGGATGCTAGACGCCCGATTCACCTCTTTCTTAGATCATAATAGGCTGCTGCTGGGCCTTGGCTGCACACTTCACCTCATAAACATAGGATATCCTATCATCTCTCTCTCTTCCTCACCACCTCACGCACCAACATCTCTTGTTCCACCCTTGACCACCTCCACTCCTTCCCTTCTTCCCTCTTCTCTCTGCCCCGTCACACCTGAGGAGATTACTAGACAGGTCCGGTCTATGAAAGCCTCCTCCAAGTAGGTGGACCCCTGTCGATCCGAAACCTTCAAGGACAACACTGAATATTGCCCGGGCCTTGGCTGACCTCTGCAACCTCTCCTTTGCCACAGGAGTTTTCCCCACTGCTCGTATGCACTCACTTGTGCAACCTCTCCTCAAAAATCCTTCTGCTGAACCCTTCCATTCCGGCAAACTATCGCCCTATCACTCCTTTCCTGGGCAAAATCCTGGAGAAGTTGGCTATTTCCCAGTTTACCCTCCACACTGAATCTGTTGGCTGCTTCCATGACCACCAGTCTGGCTTTAGAGCATCCAGAGGCACGGAAACTGCTCTTCTGAACACCCATGAAGATCTGCTCTCAAATCTTGATTCTAACTCTCCCTCTGTCCACATCCTACTCAACCTCTCCTCTGCCTTCAATAGGGTGAACCACAGCACCCTGATCGCACGTCTCCGTGATACCCTGGGCATCACTGATCAGGCCCTGGCGTGGCTTACCTCCTTTCTCTCCTCCAACCGCCCATCCCAGGTGGAACTCGGTTCTTTCCTCTCCCCTATCACGCTCTCTACTTGTGGTGTCCCCCAAGGATCTAACCTATCCCCCTAGTTTTTCAAATGGCTATATGGCCCCCTTCGTCCGCATGATAGCCACCTTCACCTCCAACTTTCAGTGTTATGCGGATGACACGCAGCTCTCCTTCAGGCTACCCCCGGCCTCTTCCTCATCACTCATACCGGACTGTCTGTCCGCAATTCAGTAATGGTGTGCTGCAAACAACCTCTGCCTCAATGCCAGTAAGACAGAGATTGTCCTCATCGGGACCCCTACTCCCGCCTTCCCTCTTTCTCTCTGGACGGCCTCCCTTGGCCCTGCACCTCCACCTACCTTGGGGGTCATCTTCGACTCCACTCTCAGCTTCTCGTGGCACATCACAGACATCTCTAAAAAGTCCCATTACCAACTGCACCTTCTCAGAGGTGTTCTACCTTTTCTCACCTTCCCCCAGAGGCTCACCGTCTCCAGAACGAGCACTGTTCCTCTCTAGTCTAGACTACTGTAACAGCATCTTTCTCAAACTGCCCTCTTCTACCCTCGGTCCTCTTCAACTCATCCAGACCAGAACTGCAAGATTATCCTTTGCCTCAAGCCCAGCGACTGCATCTCTCCAGTGCTGAAATCCACTGGCTCTCCGTGGCAGCAAGAAGTTCAAGACCCTTTGCATTGTCCACACAGCTTTCTGGGGCCTGGGCCCACTCTACCTGAAACGCTCTTCCCAAATACACGCCTTCCCGAGCCCTCGTCTTCCTCCAATTCTCTGCGGGTGAGCCGCTTCTCCAAGCAGAGACTTGTGAAGGGGGGGGGGTGGAAGAGATCTTTATCCTCTGCAGGTGCCTCCTTCTGAACAGCCTCCCTTCCTCTCTCTGTCTTGAGCCAGATCTCCTTAAATTCCAAAAACTCCTAAAGACCTTCCTGTTCACCTCCTCCTTCTCTCTCCCCCTCCCCTGCTAACCACCTCTTTCTCTCACACTCCCTCTCCTCTACTTCTGCTCATTTCTGGAGACTGGCTGCATGGTGTACTCGCAGAGCTTTACAGGTCCCAGCTTTCCTCACCAGTTTCCTGCACTCGCCTCAGCAACCCTGCACTTCGGTTAGGACCCATGAGAGTGGTATCTCTCTGCACTTAACCCATGTTCTGATGGGACTGGACGCACTTATCCCTGTTGCCCCCCTCACACTTACTCTCTGTTCACCTGCATAATCTGAATGTACCATGCCTAGCAAGATCATTTGTCTTGTCTTCCCTAGGTCTTCCCCCTCCCAAGCATGGTTGCGCTTTAAAACACTTGTGTATAAGCGCATAATAAATAATCAATCAAAAACCCCTTAAATGATCATCCCAATTAATAGTATTTGTTCATATCTCTCACTTTTGAAATAATCAGCAACCACAACCTCCCCACCTGGCAAGATTTTCTGCCTGCATATCACCAACAAGCGAAACTACCAGGTCCCAGAAATCCATCTGGTACTATTTCTAGTATTTGTGCATAAATGCAAGTACCATGACGAGTGACATATTCGCTGCATTACCTAAACCAATGCCTGCAAAAGCATATGCCTGCAAGTAGCTTGTTATAGAGAACCATGCCACACAGATGTGCTTAGAAGAGACATTTCTGCCCGTGAAAGCATCTGCCTGAAAAGTAATGTGTTAACTTACTTTATTAAACAGCCTCTGGTATAATAGCTTCTTAACCAAGCTGCCTGTGTGTGAAAGGATTTTGCACATTTTAATTTTGCTTATTGTGGTAAGCTTTGGTTTAGCTGTGGAACACCACCATACTTCTTAATTATCCTCTTAGAATTTAAGGACGAGGACATATAAACAATAAACAAAAGGTTTTCCTCAAAAAATAAAGGGCAACCATTTCAAACGATTAGAACTTAACCAGAAAGGCAGATGTGGGACCATTAACAAATCTACAAGTGGCAGTGCCTTAGGGCCCTAAACCGTCCAACCAAGCTAAAATCTACCAACAAAAACTACAAACAAAAAACAAACAGAAAACTCAGGATCACCATGCTTTGAGCACTTCTCTTTAGAGAGTACTTTAGGCCCTGGGTAGGGATTCCCAAATCCATCACAGAATGCATAAGCCTATGCAATTCACTAGAAAACTCAGTACTCTAATCTTCAAATAAGTGACAGCTTATTATTGATAAAGAATGACATCTCCCTCGGCTCTGTGCAGTTGGCTTCACAACACAATTATATATAAAAAAAACACATGCTTCTGACACTTAAAAGTCAGAAAGTAAAAGGAGACGGGGTGGGGGGCCAGCACGGCAACCACCAACTTGGGAACCAGGCAGAGGATCTTACAACATGGCCTATAAAGAGATACCATCTGTGAGGGTGGCAGATCCTTATGAGGGTAATTGCGTTACTTAAAAGGAGGCATGCTAAACAGACACACGCCCTTTCATAATGCTCCATGGCAAAAGCATAGTGCACTCGTGTATCTTTGCTGTGACCAGTCTCCGGACATCGTCAGCCACTGCTCGCAGTGGCAGCAGTGCAAGGTCAAAGATCATGTGCATTCCTGACAGCTAGCTGTGGCAACACAAAGTTCCAACAGGCAGAGGTGGCTTTTAATTCTTCTGCACCTCTGATTAAAACAAATTGTGTACCCTAGTCAGCCTTGTGGCACATAAAAACTGTAAATATAAGCCATATCTGGTAATGCCATGGTGGCTACTGAGGCCAGCCAATTATACAGCCACAGCGTTTGGATATCATGCTAGTGTCAGCTTGGTGAGCTGTGCTCCAGCTATGGCAGGGCTCCTGGTTATTATTAGGCACCTGGCCAGGTTGTCTCTACAACAGCCATGTTGGACAATACCCAGGAAACTGCCTGGTTTATCCCCTGAGGAAGGAGAACACCTTCCTCCCAGGGCACAGTAAGCCACCCCAGAAGGTACCCTGGAAACAGGTACTTCAAACACAGTCCTGACAAAGCCACACCCACGCCAGGGTGCTGATCAGTGGAGTTGCTTTGTAATCAGCAGATGTGGGTAGGGGGTGGAGTTAGGGTAGCCAGGAGGAATGAGGTAGGCTTAACAGGGGGGTTCCACCCCCTTGGTTTCTGGCACTGCGCTCTACAACTTCCTGTCACACTGCACTTTCTGCAAAGAACCCAAGAGTATGATGTCAGAAGGCAAAGAACACTTGTTACCAGCCCTACAGATAAGGGGTGTATCGGCCACTTTTACTCCCTAAAAAGATAATACTCCCCAAAGAAATAGGAAGCAAAACACATTAGAACTGTGTGCCCCTGCTTCCATCCACACAGCTAAATGGATAGGTTTGGAACAGTAGTACACATAGTACCACAGGCAGAAACTATTATTACTGCCTGATTGTAAGAAGTAAATATGTATCTTTTAATGTGCAAAAATAAATGCAAATTAAAAATGACACAAACATTTTCCAGTTCAAATATATTTTACTCACTTATAATATACTCCCATTAGGAATCGGGTTTACATCCCTAAAGAATCATTTTACTCTCAACTTTAAAAAATAGTGAGTAAAAGTAAAGTGCTCCCACTTCCAAATCTTATCGGGAGCACAGGTTGTTACAACAGCCTAGATCCTTCCTCCTCCCTCCCTCCGCCCCCGCCAACACCCATCCCGACAACAGGCTTGCTTTGGACCAATCCGCTGTAGCAGTTTACCTTGGACAGGAAATCTTGTCCTTAGTTAATTCATATTTAGACTACTGAAGTAGGATTCACTGGATCTCTGTTAGAAATAAGGTATATTCCGAAGTCCTCTGCCATACAGGTGAAGACAGAAGGCTTCAAGGCAGACAATATATGCTTTATACCCATCCCAAAGGCTCATTTGGGGTGACCAGCTGGCTGGATCACAACTACTTCAACCAAGACACTGGTGCCCAGAACTCTGCAAGTGTGCTCTACACCCTCCTCGCATGGAGGTGCAGAAAGAAAGGGGTCACCTGGCCTGTGGAGACCCTGGAGAGGGCATACCAGCAACCCAGAAATCCAGGAACAGCTCTAAAATGGAATGCCCCTATTGAAACACTTGTGAGCTACACCAACATGGACATCACCTGCCTGTCCAAAGCTAATTCGTGCCACGTACCATTGCTGATTGTACCGTACAGTTTACTGGTCCCAGGCAATGAGCTCACCAACCCAAATCGCTGCCAAAGGAAGCTCCTAGAGGCCTGGCTCACCACTATGGAGCCCACAAAGATGAGAAACCAAAAAGTTATTTGGATGTCTCACATCCTGACACAGCCCGGTCTCTGCTCTACTCTTCAATTTCTGATACTCTTGATGCTCTTGCCCCGGTCATGAGGATCCGTTTGAAGTCCAAAGCCAAGTGCAATTCCTGGTATGACTCCGACCTAGCTACACTTAAATGAAAGTGTAGGGTGGCTGACAGGAAATGGAGGGCTTCTTGTTCATCCTCTGACAAACTGGCCTGTTGCTTGCTCCAAAGGCAATATCGACTCTCTGTCCTCACCAAGAAAAGAGTCCACATTCAAGCCTGTGTCTCTGCGACAACTAACAACTCCTCCAAACTCTTTAAATCTGCAAGGAGCTGGCCAACCCTGCTGCAGGGTCTACTGCTCCTGTTGCTTCCCAGACTCTTTGCAATGCCTTTGCCTCTCACTTCATCTCAAAAGCCCAGGACATCCTGTCCACCCTCTCCTCCCATGGCCCTCCTCTTCCCCCTCAGTCTGTGCTTGCTGACCCTCCTTCAGCCACCCCCCCCACCCTCCTTCGCATCCTTTCCTCCCCTGTGGAGGTCGCTAGACAAGTCCGATCATCAAAACAGGTTCATCCCAGTTCCTCTAAAACCATCAAGGACCACATTGACACCCTGTCTCCAGCCCTTTCCGATTTTTGCAACCACTTTGCCTCAGGATCCTTCCCCTGCCCTCTGAAGCACTACCTTGTGCATCCTCTTCTCAAGAAACCCACAGCTGATCCTTCTTGTCCGGCTAACTATCACCCAATTTCCATTACTCCCTTTCTGGGCAAACTCCTGGAAAAGCTGGCCATCTTTCAGCTTAACCTTTATTCCGATTCTGTTGGCTGTCTCCATGACCACCAGTCTGGCTTCAGAGCTGCCAGAAGCACAGAAACTGCTCTCCTGAACATCCGTGAAGATCTGCTCTCCAACCTTGACTCTAGCATTCCCTCTGTCCTCATCCTACTTGATCTACTTCTGCCTTGGACACGGTCAACCATACCATCCTGCTCAACCGTCTCAGTGATAACCTGGGCATCAATGATCAGGCTCTGGCCTGGCTGACCTCTTTCCTCTCTGATCGGCCCTCCGAGGTCCAACTTGGGTCCTTCCCATCATCCATCTCCCCTCTACCGTTGGTGTTCCCCAGGGGTTTAACCTCTTGCCCTGGCTTTTCAACCAAAACCTGGCAACTCTCGCCCACTGTATTGCTATTTTCTGCTAAAATGTCCAGTCCTACGCTGATGACATCTCATTTTCAGGCTGCCCTCTGCCACTCCTCTCCCTCTCATATCTCGGATTGCCTAACTGCCATTCAAGATTGGTGTGCCACCAATGATCTTTGTCTGAATGCCAGCAAGACAGAGATCCTCCTCATGGGCACACCTTCACCATCCTTTCCCCTCATTCTCTGGCTGCCCTCCCTTGGCCCTCCTCCTACCCCCACCTGCGAGGCTAAGAATCTCGGGGTCATCTTTGACTCCACACTTTACTTCTCCGCCCACATCTCCGATGTCCCTAAAAAGTCAAACTTCCTAATGCACCTCCTCAAAAGGTACTCTGCCTTTCCTCTCCTTCCCCTAGAAGCTCACTGTCTCCCAAGCTCTAGTTCTCTCTTTAAGTTGCACTATTGTAACAGCATCTTTCTAAATCACCTGCCTCTACTCTCCGCCCTCTGCAACTAATCCAGAACAGGACTACGAGACTTGTCCTTGGCCTCAAGCCCTGGAATCATACCTCTCCAGCTCCGAAATCTCTCCATTGGCTCCCAGTGGATGCAAGGATTAAAATTCAAAACCCTCTGCATTGTCCACAAGGCTTTCTGGGGCCTGGATCCAAAATACCTTCAGCTATCCCTCTGCAAATACCTCCCCTCTAGAGCTCTTCCCTCCTCTACCTCTCACTCCCTCAGGGTCAGTTGTTTTTCAAAGAAACGGGCTGGGGGTAGATCTATGTCTTTAAACTTGAGGAGAACCATCTCTGGTTCCGGAAGCACCTCAAGACCTTCTAGTTTGCTTCTGCCTTCGCTCCCCCTCTCCCCTGCTGATCTGTTCTCTCTTGGCTCCGTGCACCTGGCCACCCTCTGTCCTCCGGGCCCAGGTACCTGCTCACCCTGCCACCCTCCCGCACTGCCTCCAGGCCACCCCTGCACTGGGCTCTGTATCTGTACCCATACAGTTCCTCCTCCCCCTTTTTATTCCTGCACTTATCAGACCTACCCTGTCTGCTGCCTTAAACCCAGCACTTGCCACTTGCTGGCTGCATTACCACCGTTTGTTGCCTTTATTATTTATTTATTATTTATCTGTTTCTCCTTTGCTCCGCACTTTCCACGTCTCCCCCCTTCTATGCACTTTTCCTCTCCCCCTCTCCCATGCATTTGCGCGTTCCCAATGTCACTGGGCCTAGTAAGATTGTTGTTTTGTTCTCTCTGTTCCCCTCCCTTGCCTTGTCGTGCTCTGAATCCCCTTAAATGATGTTAGTGAATTTAATCCCCACCCTTTCCAAGTCAGATCCCTGGAACACTGACACTGCGGAAATCCTTTGCCCGAGCACACCTGCTTATCAACCCAGACTGCTCCTTATTCTGAAAGTCTGCACTCTCCGCGTTTCCATTAGAGGGGTGGTCTTTAGTGCTTCAATTAGTTGTGCATTGTTCTCGTTTTGTTAAAGCTCCTATTTTTATAGGACCATGGTTGGATATTTTATTATTTTGGTACCATGGTACTATTGTTGTTTTGTGTTGGAACTGTATTAGCTCACACTGTTCCTGAACAGTACAGCCTGCCCTCAGCTCTGGTTACTAAAAGAGGCAAAGGAGGTATGCCTGTCAAGGCTGTACGCGTTTCCCCCTTTATGATCACTGCTGGTTTAGTAGTAGTAGTAGTGCATGGCCGAGTTGGTGGTTTATCGACTTCTCCCTGTACTCCTGCAGAGCAGTAGTCATTTTATCCTAATGGGTGTCTTTGAAAGTGTTAAGGGCGTCTCTGTTCGTCCTAAATTCCCATTAGGAATCATTGTAGGCTCCGTCCGTCACAGTACTTATATGTTCATAATTGTACTTATTGGCTAAAGAGCAATAACATCGACCTTCCTTAGGTTAGTTCCCGTCTAGACTCCCTCTGAAACTGGTTGAAGTAGTTGGCAGCTTTAACAAAGAAAATACATTCCACTGCTTTTCATTGCAAGAGTGCTGTCATCTAAAAAGTTGTGTCAACAGGGACTCACACAGCGCAAGTTCCTGACAAAAAGCAGGCCAGCGGATGACAAATAGTTTCTAGGCGTTAATTAAAAAGCTTTTTTTTCTTATTTTAAAAAAAAAAATGTAAATTCACTATAATACGTTAAAGGTTAGCCACGGCAAATAATGGCCGACGGCCCTCGACTTCACGACAAATCCATAAACCGCGTTTCTTAGAAAAGGTCCAACAAAATGCAAACAAAGGGATTGGAAACAAAATGCAAACCGGCACTCTCCTATCTCCGTGATATCTTAAAGAGACACCGTCAGCAAGATGTTGTCTTTTGCAGTGGTTACGGTGTCCCCCATTAATCATTACAGAAAAAACGTTTGAACTTTGATGCCCCGGGGAATCGGCCGTGAACACCCCTCAACCCCTCCCCACGAACCTCTTGTCAGCTTCAATGGATGACCATAGTGTATCTATCCAAGTTGCAAAAGGAGCACACAGTGACACGGAGCTGCACTCTGCTTTACATTTTCTTTTTTCTGTGCATATTCGTGCCCCAAAAATGTTCGAGAGAGAAGCATATTAAGGCTATCCCCTAAAAGGGCTGCTTACAATACTGTAAGATGTTGGCGGAATGGAAAACTTCTTCATAACATTTCTTGCAACAGCGTGTTGTTTTCCATTATCAAATTGCAACAGTTCGGCGATTTTCATGATCAAATTCAATGTGATTACTAACGTTTCCCAGGTGACACTAGCTAGAAATAGGTTTGATGAAGCCAATGACATCAAAAGATTATAGCTAAAACCTACAAACATCTCCTATTGGCCCATGTCAGGTGTGAGTAGTTTTGCTTCCACCCTTTCTCCAACCACCTCAATATACATACAAGGGCACCATTACCAGAACGCAGACATAAACTGTGTCTAGAGCAGTGGTATTCAAACTGTGGGGCACGCCCTGGTAGGGGTCCACAGCCGCAACCCTTGGGGGCCGTGAGAGCCCAGCATGAAATGTAAAAAAAATTGGAAGAAATGGGCAGGGGTGGCTCACATGGTTGGGCTGAAGCATGAAACTGCCTCAGGCACCAATGAAAAAGTGGCCCCCAGTTGTAAATGGATATTCATTCCTTTAGTCACAGACTGTTTGAATAGTACCCAAGGGGGATGCTTTGTGTTAAAATGTAAGTAAATTGTGATATTTAAAAAGAGTATTTATTCATCAACAATGGTCAAAATTACTAACTGCATAGTGAAATAACTAATCAAACTGGCCCACATTGGCCAAAAAGGTGGCCCATTTGGACTGGCCCACACTAGCATTTTGCATTTGTGCTACAGGCATTGCCCAATTGCCCTATAGGCCAGTCCGATCCTGGTTGCTCATCCATAATGGCGAGGGGGTGCCCACCCAGTAGCCCCCTCACCCATTATGGAGGAGCTAAGGAGTCAGCCCAGTGAAACAATGAGTACCCCGTCAGCTGCTTTTTCCAGCTGAGGGAGTTTCCCTGGGCTGGCTGAACTGTCAAAGGGAAACACTATTTCCTTTTGACAGTTCAGTTTAGTTTGCCAGCTACACATGCTCACTGAGCCATGCAAGTGCTGGGGCATTTTGCTTCACCAGCATTGCATAGCTCATTGGAAATGTTGGCTGGGGCACTGCATGTCTGTATGTGCGAGGGGGAGCTCCTGTGCCTCCTCGCACATTCGGATAGAGCAGCCTGGAGCAGGGCGTTTCAGCACCCCCACACAGGCCAATTCAGAAGGTACGTTTATGTTCATTTTTTTAAATTTAAACAGGTGTATGGATGCGTGCCCAAATTTTGCTCAGGAGGGGCCCCTGCCAAGAAATATTATGCTCATGGGGCAAACAACCAATGGGCAACCACTTGGAATCCTCCCCATAACACCCTACTTGAAGAATTAAAAGGCCTACAGGTAGGGTGGGCAGATGGCCATGTCACAAAGACAACAACTCCAGTCTCGCACTTTTATTTTACAGACAAAGGCATTGCAAGGGATGCACGTTTATGTTTATTAGCGGAACGCTCAAACTCGTGAGCATAAAAGAGCTACGGGAACCAACACCACTCAATAGACTATGTGATTACCAGTTTAACAGAACAGATGTAACCGGAACATATGTGTCTTGAGGGCTTTTCGGAATTCACCTAAGTGTGATTCAGACCCGAGGGAGCGAAGTAGGTCATTTGTTTCAAGTCTTAGAGCCCAGCACATCAAAGGTACTGTCATCGGCTGAATTAAGCCTAAATCTCTGGCAAGTTAGCATATGAAGCGCAGCCGATCAATCGGGGTCGAATGATAGAGTATCAGTTTAGTCTGTAATCAAGTTAATGGGGGCTTTACCATAAAGGCATTTATGCACCAAGGTGGCCATTTTGACAGGATTCTCACAGAAACCGGCAGCCAGTGAAGATGTCTCAGGGCTGACGAGAAACGAACATGGTAGGCAAGATGCACGACAGTTCTGATTGCATGGTTCTGCAGAATCTGAACCTTGTGACATAACATTTTAGGAAGTCCAGTAAATATTAAATTACAATAATCTAATTTTCATCCAACCATTAACATGTGCAATAGTTGAAGGTGGTCGGAGGAAAGAAATGGGTGGATCGGTTTAAAGAGTCTCAGGTAATAAACGATTTATTTAAACTGTGGACTCTATTACAGAGTCAAAGATCTAGATATCCGACTTACTTTAGTATAGTAATGTCACACAAATCTAACTAAAAGATGAATATTGAGAGATCAAACCCTGAGGGGAGCTGTGGGGATGAACAATCATCAGCTGAGTTTTGGTGGTATTGAGGCTACGTCAACTATCCTGCATCCAGGACTTAATCGTGAAAATAATATCAGCCAAGGTTTCATTGTTCGATAGTGGGCACCCAGGTAATGTAAAAAAAATAGTTGGGAGTCGTCCATGTAACAGTGACATTTCATGTCCAGTGTAGTAAGTAGGTTGTGTCGTGGCTTGATGTACTATTAAACAAAGGTGATAAGGCAAACCTCCCAGGGGATATCATATTTGGAGTCGACAAAGTCGGTGACAAATCCATCCAAGGTAACGCAGATCCTGCGACCCCTAATAAAAAGAGGCAGACCAGTGGAGTGCAGAATCCAATGTGTCAAATCCAAAGAATAAATCGAGCAATATTACTAGGGACGAGTGATTTTTGTCAAGGTTCCATAGAAGGTCCTCCATAACATCCAGGAGGGCTGTTTCTGTACTATGAAGTGGGAAAAAGCCTGGTTGACGATTCCAGGAGCTGGTGGGATTCAATGAAGTCTTGAAGTTGCATTGCCACCATCTTTTCGAGGATCTTCATAAGAAGCAGACCATTAGCCATAGGACGATAGTTGGCAGCTACTTCACGCTCCAAGGAGGCATTTTTCTTTTTTAGTAGAGGAGTTCTCCAACATAGCTTTAAGGAGGGGGAATGAACCCAGAAGCAAGAGATGTGTTGACAAAGCATACCTGAAAAGGAATAGCAATTTCAAGAGTCTTGGACAATAAACAGCAGGCAATGGTTGCCAGGACAAGAAGATGAAAGCATAGATAGGGCCACATTCAGACTTGATCTTTTGTAACTTGAGCAAATTGAAATGTATGAAAAGATAAGGAGGTAATTTAATGACTAGTTTGATCCAGTTTTTCTTCCATAAACTGGAGGATTTCCTAAAGCCAAACAATGGAAACCGAGTTGGAAAGGCATAATTTTCCAGAAGACCTATGTTTCTTTCTGGCTAATAGTAAACAATCACTAGTCACCTTATTTTTCTCCCTTTTATACCAAAGTTTCCTGCGTTTAGAACATGATTTGTGTAGGTTAGGCATAAACCAAGGTTGTTTTAGTATTACCATTCACAGTTCTGAGAGGAGCAAGGCAGTCCAAAGTCTCAGCGTACATTTTGTTTCATAATTCTTTCTGGCGATTGAGATCAACATCCATGTGCCTTAGCTCGAAAGTCTTCTGTATACATGGCAAAGTAAGGTTGGGTTTTATCTGAGACAATTGACAAGTCCGTTTGACTAAGGAGGTGTTGCCCGGCGCCAGTTGCGTCTACAGACCGGGCTAGAAAAAATGAAATACATTTGTGGTCCAACCAATCAAGTCTGCTCACAGAGGAAAGTACTAGTATACGTTTCTTAAAAATAACTCAATCAAGTCGATGACCTCTGCTGCGAGTTGGGCCTGTATTCAATATTGAAACACCAATGGTGCCTCAGAGGTCCATAAAAGTCTTAGTGGATCATTCCTAGTTTGGTGGGAATTCTGGGGTAAATCCCCTTAATTGTCACCAAAATCAGTTACTGTTACTGCCACTTGGTCCTGTGGGTGTACCAAGGGATTACAAGTGGTGGCAGGGCGGTGTAATGTCCCATTATTGGAGCACAGGATATTTTTGGGAGATTAACAGCCAGCAAATTACCACATGGTAAACCTGCCGGTTTATTATGGTAAAGTGAAGGATTTACCTCCAACAAGCTGGAGGTGAATTTGCCACTTTTCCTCCAAACATCTGCGGATTTCCTGCACAGCAATTCTGCCCAAAATTATAATTTGGATTATTTGGCAGTAATGGAATTACCTGCACTTTTTCCTCATACCGCCAAACTTGTAGTGAGGCCCTTAAAATGATGGTCAAGCTCGTCAGCCCACATCTTAAAAGTCACCAAGGACGAGACACTTTAGAGTTAATGGAAAGGAAAAGTTTAAAAAGAAAATCACCAAGCTGCCCTATAAAACGATGGTTTGAGTTGGAAGGGGGACAATAGAAAAGCACAAAAGAATCTGTCTCAAACGAAGAGAGTTTACGATTACAAAAAAAGCAGTTCACCCGAGAAAAAACCAACAGCTTTTAACTATTGTAAATAAGAATGGATCTAAAATCAATAGATGGCCATGCCACTCGCTCCAGTTCCTCTAGTTGTAGTCTTGGTGAACTTTAACTAGAAATATGCTCCAAATAATTGATTCCAGAAAGAAAGCCAGGGACTGAAAAAATGGTGCTGCATCTCTACCTTGAACCGAGCTCATTTTATTTCCCCTTGGAATACAGATGTTCAGGTTATGCATGGTGCAGAGTATACGGTTTTCTGATTTCAGTGGGTTGTGCTTCTCGATTTTACCACACTAGTTGCCTCGCTCTCTTGGTTTTCGCTCTACAGCGGCCAATGTAGAGCTTCCTTAATAATCTGCTTGTCATGGGCCCCTGCACGGCCTTCCTTATGATTTCTCTCCATAGTTAGGACACAATCAGTGGCTTTGGGAACGGACATAATCAATAAGGTACTCTCTTTGTTAGTGTTACGTTCCATTTTAAAAAACGTGTAATATAATGAGGAAGATTCTCGAGAACCCTGTCTTAGAAGCTCAGGCCGAACTCGGCACCGTCTGGCTATCCAGCCACCCTGACGCCCTTACCTGGGAGGATCAGCCCTGAACTTTCCGGAATTCACCTTTCAAACTTAATTGGCCTTGAAAAAGACTAAGGTTGAAACGCGCGTCGGCTGTGTTGTTTTTTCACCATGTCAAAAAATTGTCATTCATTAATACAATGATGTTCTTTTTGGTGCCAACCAACCAAGAAATAAATAACGCTTGTAATGACAAAACAATAAAACGTGATCATTGATTTAACCAACTCGCACAAACTGTGACACCATGGACTAACATATCCAACCAGCGCCAAACCGATCCATGGATTTGTCATCCCCACAAAGTATAATGAGGAAGATGTTGGGAAATACGAGATACCAAAAAGATCAGTTAAATATGAATTTCTATTCCTTATGATATATTAGCACCCTGGTGGGGGGAGCCAGCTAATCAGATGGCTAGGAACGCGGGCTTGAACCGCTGGTGAAATCCTGCGTACCATACCACTGAAAGCCGGCTCCCCACACTGCAATCTTCCCCCAACCCTCCGCCTCTTTTTTTAATTTTGTTTTTCACCCTCCCACCCCCAATTTAGCATATTTCTGCGGCGTCGTGTGCCGCCGCCTCTCCTTCTCCCTGGGTCCCGCTGGCTGCCATGGAAAGGGAAGAGGGGCTCCGTACGGAACCCCACCTTCTCTTTCCATGGTGGCCATCTTGGAATAATATTTGCCTTGGTTCAAGGGGACGCGTGCAGCAAATACTTTGTTTTTGTTAGCAACCCGGTGCTAATAGCCTTAATCCCCCATTCCAAGGGCTAGGGGGGTAGTAACAGCTTTGCTTGGGCCGATAACTTGGGCTGCCGGGTCGTTACCCCCTGTTCCAGACATTGACCTTGGAACAGGGGATTAACACCATATTGAGAACCTAACCAGGATCTTCTAAGCCCTATCCAGGAGCTAAATAGGTCCCAACTACCAGCAATGTCGAGCCCTGCCCCTTCAACCCAGCTCCCGCACAGTCAGTGAATGGATACGTCTCCAATTCTGTTGCCTCGCCTGCACAGCCATCGTGGCTTGGAATGGGCCCCTACGCTCCAGTTTGTGAACGTATCTACATTTCCTCCTATTCTACATCAGGGTTTGTAGGGGCAGTTGGACTAGACCATGGAACTTATTCATAAGTATAGCCGTCATTCTGCCAAGTTGTGTGGTTTAGAGGGGTTCATACTCCTCTCGGAGTCAGATAATATGTCCATTTGTGAGCGGATCTGGTGATGGCTTTCACACTTTGCTTCCGTGGTCGCCCTAGTCCAGTGGCGGTCAGAGGACCCGTTGCACTCCCTTGCTGAGGACAGATGGTTTCCATTTGGTTTTTCAGTCAGGAATTATTCTTATGGTCCTTTTTGATTAGTTCCTTTAGCCAGGGACCTGTACCCTGTGCTGTCCACGAGTCCTTAATCCAGTATCATGGTTCCTCATCCTGGTTGGAGCGAGTGGGTGTCTGCTAGTTCAGGACCAATTCTCCCTCCCAGTGCCTCTCTATTTCTTGGATAGCAAGGCTTCCCATCAATGCTGGAAATGGAAACAATTTACTCGAGGAACCCGCTCCGCCCCGAGAGGAGAGGGGGGTTTGGGAGGCTATAGGGAAGGAGGCAGGGGCACAGGTACGACGACCTTTCATCGCCTGCATTTTCATCCCATGGCATTTTTACGTGCATATTACAACGAATAGGCTCATCAAAATATTTAGGGGGGGTGGGAAAGGGCAGAGAAGGATTTGGGCGGGTAGGCAATAGCCAAAAATAAGTGTGGGAGGGGGGGTTTGGGGACAACCCCCGCGCCCAAACAAAAAAAAACGATGAGCATTTTCGTTGGAATGTACACGTTAAAATGACAGGGGATGAAATTGCAGGCTACGAAATGACATGGAACCGGGGCACAGCCCTAGACCAGGTCGCTATACAGTATCTCTTCATGGAAAATAAGCCTAGCAATTTGCATAAAATTAGAGCATTATGGGAATATAAGCATGCCCACAATGTTAAAGTTTGAAACATATCTGCGATGGTGGTTCAACAAGTAACCCTTTTGAGTGAGTAATGGAAGCTGGACTCTGCTGTTTTCATTGGCCACAATACCCACTCTAATAAAAAAAACAATCTGTAAATTGCAAGACATATACAGCAATTTGGACAGCTCTTGAACATGATTTTCGGCTTTGGAGGTTTCTGCACACAGAGTCTTGTGAAGCACAGGCTGCTCATGGGCGATTACAGAGTTCAAGTTGTTGACCCCGGGTCCTTCCTAGTCTAAGGGAGATTCTAGAATACCTCATAGGGCTTTTTCCTAGACCAGTATAGAATTGTGTTTACAACTGCAGGGAGGGGGAGGGAGTTGCAGTGCTTTGCCTCAGGTTTGGGGAGACATGTCCTTGCTACAATGGAACTAGTGAAACACAGCTCTAAATCCCTTCCACAGTGAACAGCAAGCGTTTGTCTCAACGCCTCAAAACCGCAGTTAGGGGCAGGTACCTTGTCCCACCAGGACAGCATCTTCTTTTTACCCAACAAAGTTTGTAAACGAATAGGTACTTCCAGAAACCTTCAGCTACAACCGAAGACAGACAGGGACTGCACTGTGGGCTCTCAGCTGAAAAGAACTGAAAGTTCAATGGCATTTTGAAAGTTAAGAGAAAATGTGAACCGTTGTAAGAGGCGATAAATCATTTCAACCCAGTACAGCTGTTGGAAGCTACATTTCCATTCCTCCTCTGCTTATGGGAAAATAGTGAAAGCAGTGCTAGTTCGGTTTGCTATGGTTGTAAATTAGAGACACTTGCAGTCTTTCTCTTCCTTTGAAAAATCATGTGTCTAGACTGCAGCTTCGAAATTGTTAATACTAGCTAGCTAGCATCAGCATCAGCATTTGTTCTGGTGACTCACTCGGTGAGAACTTTAATTTGGCCTCCTTTATGTATTGTTTCAACCCTCAGTCACAGTAGCCACAGAGGGTCTCATTTTCGAGTGTCTGTGTTATTCGGCAGCAGGGACCCGTTACGTGTAGGCTTACACATAGGAGGTTCCACGCCGCCGAATGTTGGTGCAAAAGGCAGTGTACAAGCGTGTACGCCGACTTTTGCCCTCCCTTTTGCACTGCACCGTGCAAACTGAATAAACGCTGCCGCCATGTACACATGGCAGACAGATTTTACAATGGATCCCAATGGAGTCCATCTGCTTTTTGCTGGCACAAAAGGCCGGCAGACTCTATAGGTATCTCCAGCATTTGTATGGCGGAGAAGAAGGGAGGCAGCGGAAACACAAGTTTCATTCCGCCCCATCTCTTCGCCATACAAACTGACAAAAAGGAGCCGTGGCGTGAACAGAAGGCGTAAAAGCCTTAGCAAGGCTTTATGCCTTCCAGTCACGTTGCACACGCTCAAAATGAGCTCCAGACACTATTCCCTTGAGACTCAAACTTGTCAGTTACCAAAATTACATCTTTCATTCAGATGAGACATAGGGCCTCACCATGAGTTGGGAGGTAGCCCTTAAATACGACGGTAACGCTAATAGCGCTGCATTTAAGGGTTGGCCCAATTATGAGTTGGCGGAAAGTTAAATTTATGATATGATATGGCATTTATAACGCGCCTATACACAAGTGATTCAAGGCGCGACGAGGCGGGGGGGGGGGACAAGGGGAGACAGGCAACGATCCTACTAGGCCAGGTGTCATTCAGATCGCGCAAGTGCGAGCTTTTGGCTCGAGGTAAAAATCTCAACCTTTTCTGCCTGTTTTTTCGGCGCTATTAGCATGACGCTAGTTGCGTTGAAACACCCCATATCTGTGTGTTTCTTTCTGGACATTACCATGGGCTATGTACTCTTGGATGTGTTCCACTAGTAATTAAAAAGGGTTCCCCAGAACGTAAATCTTCTTTTCAGAACACTAAATTGCTTGGGAAGAACCCCCGCGTAGCAGTACTTCCTTTCTTGGTTCATGGTTCATACAAAGAGTCTAGTTTTGATGGCCTTGCGGAAGGCCACGTGGGAGTCAATTACCCTGATGTGAGGAGGGAGACCATTCCAGTAGGTGGCTGCCAGTGTTGGGAATCTGGTGCCGCCGGCACGAGCTTTGCATGTCCTTGGAACAGTTATGTTGGAGGGTGTCCGGTCAAATGGTTGACAGGACAATTGGTCGAATTTTCTTTTTATATATATATATATATATATATATATATATATATATATATATATACATATATACATACATATATACACACAGGCTGACCCCAAAGTTCATTTTTAATTAGCACTTTGGCTGATGGAAACTGCAGATAAGGGTGACTGTGTGGAAGATTGTCTGTCTTCCACTGTAAATATTGGGAGGGACGCAAGATGGCACTAAACCAGTTAGCTCTTTCTCTCTGATCTGTTATTGCTTCCACCTCTGCACCCCAGATTTTCCTTTTCAAAATTTGTTTGCTCACTTTTGCACCCTTAAAAGGTCTACCCCTTTTATGTTCACTTTGCTCTCATGTACCCACCGACCCTATTTTTTTTTTTTAAACGTAATTTATTGGTGTTTTGTATTAAGCGTATACAAATACAGACATATAAACTAAAAACAGTGAAAGAAACAAAAACGGCAGTCTTCATAAGGTATGGTGCATGTCTCTCGGGTGGGTGTAAGGAAAGAGACATCGTATGTCTCGGGAAACTGGTGGAGTCTCAAGTAGGGATCATCATCGCAATGATAGCTCAACCGCTCAGTTGTGACATGTTGTTGGGGATTGTCAAGGGGGCTTGTGGTCTGCGCTGAAGGATATGTCTCTCAGTAGGGCCTTCCAGGAGTCTAAGGTGCCACTCGCCAAGTCTCCAGTGGAGTTGGCTCCGTCTTGCCAGGCCCTGGTTTCAGCTGCTGTCCATCTCTGCACCTCCTTCAACCAGTGTTCGTGTCTGGGGCCGGCTGATTTCTTCCATGCCATGGCTATGGTTCTTTTTGCTAGGATGCATGCAATGTCCATCATTTTTACAAGGTGTTTGAGTTTGGTTGGTCTGGGGTAGGTCCCCAGTAAACATTCTCCCGGTGTCCACTTATATCTTTCCATTCCTGCGTCTGTGCAGGTCTGTTTGACTTTGGACCACAGTTCCATCGCTTTAGTGCATGTCCAGAACATATGAATCAGGTCCGCTCTGTCGTTCCCGCACCTTGGACATGCCGGGGAAGCTCGTTTGTTGAAGGAAGCCACCCTGTGGGGAGTCATGTACGTTCGATAAAGGACGTTCAGCTGGATCTGTCCAAATCTGGAGTTCCTAGACACTTTCTTGGGATATATTAATGCTCTTTCCCATTCCCTGTCTGTGAGCGTAGTTCCGATATCTGCTTCCCATCTCGCCTTCAGTGCCTCACCTTTGGGGTTGGGTTTATCAGTGAGTCTGTTGTAGAGCCTGGAGATCGGTCTCCAGCCGTCCTCAAGATCGTGCATTTCCTGCAGCAACGGGTCCGGAGTGGGTTCCTCTGGCCAGCCGCTCCAGTGTTTCTTGGTGGTTTGTTTGATGCGTTGGTACCAGAGAAACTGACCACTTGATAGCCCTTCTTTGGTCTGCAGTGACTCGAGTTCTCTAAATTCTCCCTCCTCGAACATATCTCACCATGTGTAAATGCCCGCCTCTTCCCATCTTCTTGCTGTGGATAAGTCAGATTCTGATTTGCACACGTCCACCAAGATGGGGTTGTCTGGGGAGTACGGATGTTTCACCTGCCTGATGTAGCAGGTTCTGGCCCATACCTGCCTGCCAAGACCGATGACCAAGGGGGCGTCGGGGGAATTGTCGTAGGGGGTTCCATAGGGTTTCCCTGGGTGTTAATTTGGTAGAGAATTGACTCAGGAGTCCCAGTTCAGCGGACGGTTTGTCCGAGAGCCACTTCGTGATGTGACTAAGCTGCGCCACTAGTTAATATAGCTGAAGGTCCGGTAGTTTTATTCCTCCCTCCTTGTGTGGGAGAGATAGTGTAGCCAAGGACAGTTTGTGCCTGTTGGGACCCCACAGAAAGTCTCTTATAAGCGCCTCTAGTTTCTTGAAGAAGGGTGGTCTTACGTAGAAGCATATATTCACGAAAAAATACAGGAACCGGGGGAGAATTATCATCTTGACAATCGCCGCTCTACCAACCATTGCCAGTGGGAGTTTAGACCAGAATTTCATGGATCAGCGAAGGCCTGGTATGGCCGCTTCCGTGTTGAGTTTGTGTGTGAGCATCGGAGTGTGGCTCACTTTAATTCCTAGGTACCGGAACTTATCGAGTTGCCACTTTATTTCTATAGCTGGGAGATCAGTCTCTGCTAGGCCTCTCAAGCCAGCCAGGGGGAATGCTGAAGATTTGTGTCTGCTAAATTGTATTCCGGAATATTTCGCGTAATTGTCTAGTACCTCCAGTGTGATCGGTGCATTGACCTTGGGGTCATTTAAGTACAATAGGACATCATCAGCGTATAGGGAGATTATGTTGTAGGCATTGCCCACCTTGATGCCAGCGTCGAAAAATTGTTGCCTGAAGTATATGGCAATCGGCTCTAGGCCGAGTATATATAGCATAGGCGAGAGTGGGCATCCCTGTCTTGTGCCCCTCTGTATTTGCCAAGGTTCTGACACAGTTCTGCCTGTCTTTACTCGGTTTTGGTGTTATATAGTACTGTGATCCATCTGATGAAGCCCTCGCCAAACCCAAATCCTCTCAGTACCTCAGTAAGCCACTCCCAGTAGATGGAGTCGAAGGCTTTGATGGCGTCAAGTGATAGTACCGCTAGGTCCTCATCCTTTTCATAAGTTTCTGCCATGATGTGTTGAAGCCTTCTCAGGTTAGCTGTGGTGTTGAGACCGGGAACAAACCCGTTTTGGTCTTTGTGGATTATGGACCCCAGCACTCTGGCGAGTCTACCGGCTAATATGGTGGTGAGGATCTTGCTGTCATAATTTAGCATGGCCAGGGGGCGATAGGAGTCGCAATCAGTCAGTGTTTTGTGTGGCTTGAGCATGGGAATGATTATTGTCTCCTTCATAGTGTTGGGCAGGACCCCGTCTGCATAGGCCTCTTGATACACGTCGTGCAGGATTGGGGTGAGGGTAGATTCATATGCTTTATAGAACTCAGACGGGAGGCCGTCACTCCCTGGGGCCTTGCCGGTGGCGAGCGATCGGATTGCTCCTTTCACGTCCTCGGCCGTGATCTCCTTCTCCAGTTCGTCCCTCTGTTCGTTGGTTATCTTGGGGAGGCCTATCTCTTCCAGCGTATCGATGATTTCGTCTCTGGGAATTTGTGTGTCATGGGTGTACAACCTGGAGTAGAATTTGGCGAATGCCTTGTTAACTCCCATCTGCGTCCTGTGAGGTGTCCCATCTTCGTCTAGTATCTCCGTGGGGAGATGCTTAGGGTGCTCTTTCCTGCACAGCCAAGCCAACAGCCTACCAGGTTTATCCGATTCTTTGTGGGATCTAGTAGTCTACGTTGCATAGTCGAATTTCTCTAATCTGTCCCAGGAGGATTGGCAATTCTCACGGAGCTCTTTCAGTTTCATCTCGACTTCTGGAGTGATGTTAGAGGAAGATTCCAGGCGTGTTATCTCCAGTTCCTGTGCCTCAAGGGACGCCTTTAGTTGCCTGCGGGTACCGCCAGCTTTCGATATTATTTAACCTCTGGCCACCACCTTCATGGCCTCCCACAGCGTGCTCCAGGAGGATACTGAGCCCTTGTTGATGTCGACGTATTCTTCAAGTTTTTCGGCGAGGTCCTCTCTGAACTCTGAGTCTTCGAGGGCCGCGACAGGCATCCTCCACATAGGGATGGGGGGGTCTGGGTCCTTTAAGCTGCCATTGCATGATCAGTGGTGAATGGTTGGAGACCGATCTGCCCAAATACTCTGAAGTCTCCACCAATGGCATTTGTTCTCTATCAACGAAGAAGTAATCAATTCTTGTGTGGACTCTGTGTGGAGCTGAGTAGTGGGAGTAGACCTTTTCCGTGGGATGTTGTTCTCTCCATATGTCCATTAAGTGAAGTTGCGCTAGTGTCTCCATCAGGGCGCACGATGCAGGGTTTCTTGTTTGGGGAGGTGGTATTGATCTGTCCATGGCAACATCCACAACACAATTAAAGTCACCGCCCCATATAAAAGTTCTGTTTCGGTGTTGAGCCAGCTTTGCACTGATCATTCCGAGGTGCGATGGTATCCCATGGAGTGGAAAGTATGAGTTAACTAGGCAAATCGGCATCTGCTCTATGGTGCCCCATATGATCACAAAACGACCTTCTTTATCAGTCTCGGACCCTTGTAGCTGGAAGGGGACGTTCGGGTTTACCCATGTGAGCACACCCCTTGCATATTTGGAGTAGGGGGATCCCTTCAGCGTCCCATCCCATCGGTCCGCTAATTTGGCCATGGCATCTTCTGTGAGGTGGGTCTCTTGTAACATCGCAATTGAGACTTTCTTCCTTCGGAGGAAGGATTGTATGCGGTTCCGTCTGAGATACGAGCCCATCCCCCTCACATTCCACGTCATCACGTTGAGTTGTGACACCATTGGGTCGATGTTTCAGGGCCGGCGGGAGGTTCCATCCTTGGGGCCTGGAGTGACGACGATCCGTACTCAGGGGGTCGCAGACAGGGACGGTCTGGATCCGTGCTTCTTATGTCATTTCTTACACCCGGCATATGTTTCTTCGACAGCATTGATTTGAAGACTGTGTAACTGTTGAAACAAACAACATAACTCAAACTGGTGCGCCCAGCGACTACTCTCTTGTCATGGTGCTCAGGCGCTCTCAAGCCGTCTAAGCCCATCCGGGCTTCGGGCGCGAGTTGGGTCTGGTGGTGACCTGACCCGGCTGGGTTGTTCGCTGGGGGTTGGGCTGGGACCCGGCGAAGAGGCCGAACGAGGGCCGTTTCCATATAGCATGCTGTAACTGGATTACCTTCTGAGATTCGGCTTCAATTATTACTGTGCTGTCTCAATGCTGTATGTGTCCTGCTTAGGTAATCTGAGGAGCTTAGTCCTTATTTCGTGGAGTGTCTCTGCCATCGGCAAGATTATGGTCCTCGAGCCACATGTTGGCGGCCTCTGGGTTTTCGAGGAATATCGCTCGTCCTTTGTGCATAACTTTCAGGCGTGAGGGGTAGAGCAACCTGTATTTCAGGTCTAGCTGGCGGAGCCTCGCTTTGATCGGTACGAAAGAATTTCTCTCTCTCTGTACTTTCTGGGTGTAATCCGGGTATATGGTTATCTTAGAGTCCCCCCTTTCGATAGGACCTTCTTCCCTGGAGTGTCTTAAAATGGTTTTCCTATCTTGAAAGTTTAGTATTTTGGCAATAATTGGTCGGGGATGCGAGCCAGGGGGGGGCGTTTTTGGAGGGACCTGTGGGCCCTCTCGACCGCGAATCCCTGTGTCATCTTCCCGGCTCCAATCTCTTGCAGTAATAGGGATTCTACGTAGGTTGTAGTGTTTGAGCCCTCACTTCCGTCCGGAACCCCCAGGATCCTGATGTTGCCCCGTCTGGCCCGACCTTCAGCCTCCTCTGCCCTTTCTTCGAGAGCGTGTACTTTCCGTTTCAGATCGGCAACCTCAGACCGTAGTGTTGCGGCTGCCCCGGCCGTTTCTTCTGCTGAGT
Source organism: Ambystoma mexicanum (assembly GCF_040938575.1). Taxonomy (NCBI): domain Eukaryota; kingdom Metazoa; phylum Chordata; class Amphibia; order Caudata; family Ambystomatidae; genus Ambystoma; species Ambystoma mexicanum. Next base: position 747,039,099 of record NC_090923.1, on the reverse strand, counting down.
TCTCAATAATCGTCACCCTTTCCGTCAGGTTGCGTGCGTCTTGGCGGATGAGTTGGATGTCAATTTTAAACTCATCTATTTTGGAGTCTATGTGGGTCCTCAATGAAGCAATGGCTTCCAATATTTGAGAGTGATTGTCCGTGAATTCTCCCTCTTTTGTTTGGGTGTTTTCGGCAGCGCTAGGTCTAGCCTGAGTGGGAGTTTTCGGCTTGGCAGAAACGAAGGAGTCCATGGTGGCTGCTTTGGCTTTATTCCTGGCGGCCATTTTGGAGCGGCTCTAGTGATGTGTCTAGGGCTCTGTGTTGGGGTGAAAATTCGAGTCCCTTCTGCGGGGGCTTAGGTGATATTCACAAGGTTGTTGCGGGCTGCAAGTTCAGTGCAGATGGTAGGGGGCGATTAGGAGTGCCTATCCTTGGGTCCGTGTGGGCACCCAATCCCAATTATATAGACCCAAAAAAGGCTGCTGTTTCTTAGGGGCCGTTGCCTTCCCCCCTATCTTGAGGGCTACTAGCGTTCATGTGGCACTGAGATAATGGTGGTGATGGGATTAGGTTCACCTCTTGTAGGGTTGTAAAAGCGACTCACCAGGTGTCCGTGGCTCCTAATTTCAGGGGACTGTGGATGAGTACCTCTCGTGACTGTTGCAGGGTTGGTCTCGGTCTGACTTGCAGCACTGCTTCCTCTGTAGCTCCGGTGTTCCCGCCTCCTGGTGTCCGGGTCGCCAAGAGATTCGGAGGGGAGGTGTGCCGCAGGGACTGCTCCTCCGTGGTCTCGTCGCCGAGTTGGCCGCAGCGCAGAGCCGGGTGTGGGTCCAGGGACCGTGTGCTCCCTCGTCGGGCTGTTCGCGGCGCTGGTGGTGTCCGCGTATCACGGGCTGGGGATGATTCAGAGGCTCCGCTGGATCAGTGGTCGCGGAGTGAAGTGGCCGCCTGACGACGGCTCCGGAGTCTGGCGTCAGCTTCGGGCTGCCGCCGCTCGGGAGGACGCTCCCTGATGCAGGTTCCTCGGTTCTTGATTCACTGCCGCCCACCCTGCCAGAAACCGCCGTCGGAGGTACTTCTCCGGCGCCATCTTGAGTTCTTGTGAGGCAGGGGGGTGCAGTTCGGGGCCGCTGGTATCGTCACAGGGGTCCGGTTCCCTGATTGAGCAAGCGGGGCTTGTCGGGATCCGCTTCCTCCACCTCCGTGGTCCTTTATTTTTGTTGCAGCTTCGCTCAAGCCGGGATAAAGGATCTGGAAACGGCATCTCGGCCGGAGCTCGGCGGATCAGCCTCTGAACGCCATCGGCTCCAGGCCACGCCCCCCTACCCACCGACCCTATAACTTTCTCTCTTGTCCATCTCCCCTCATCACTTCTGCGAGGCTCTTTCATCTATTTTTTTCTCACACATCTTTCTTCCTAAATCAATTGTCTAATTCCCTTCTCTTCGCTGTCCACCTTTGCTGAGCTCTATATTCCACTCAGACTGCAATGGCCTTATACATGAAAGGCCTTCATATGCGCATGCAAAAGGCTATTTGTCATGCATCTGAAAGGCTGAATGGGCATGTGTGCATTTTTCATGTGCATGCATGTGAAAGGCTACAGTTGTACCTGAAAAGCTATGCTGCATATGAAAGGGTAGGTGTGCACATGTAAGAATGAGGTCTAAGTCTGCATTTCTCATGCAAAGTTGCAGTGCCATGGTATGTGTTGCTGTGTGTATTGTACATGTTACCATTTGGACACCATCTTAATTCAATGACTGCACCAAGAACTAAAATTATGGTTAACCCATCTATTACCAGGTTCCATAGTCCGAACCAAGCATACAAAGCGTAGACTAGTGTTTTTTTAATGAATGCACATGCCATGTGATGGGAACTTGATATGCATGCTGGCATTAAACTTATGACAAACATGAACTTTCCTTTCCATTGAACGTTGCCAGGTTTATAATTTAAGTGGCTTTGCAATACACGAAGCGTCCCCTAATTTGCATATGTATTGACATCGCCGAAGAGATACCACAGAAAATGAGCGCATATGTAACCTTAGATACTAAATGTGATGATGGTAAAATGCATTACAAAACGTTTTTATAAGTAAGCCAACAGACACATAACTTTGCTTTGCATATTAATTGGCATTATTATTGTATATGAAGCAGTACCTTGAGTGAGCTTTTTTGTGTAGCATACACGTCAACTGAATGGCCTATGGGCACTTCTGTGAGATCTAATGATTTGCCAAGGATCACACACGTTAATTAATTGTGAAGCCAGGATTTGAGACCAGTCTGCAACATAAGGCCCTTAACCAAATATCTTCCCAGCTTCAGTTGGTGGTAGGAAATAGTACTTTGGTTTTAAATAACTCTGTTTTGTAGAGGTGCTTGGAAACTTACAAAAAAATCAATCATCCATGCTGTAAAATGTATAAATCCATGTTGAGAACAAACACTATGGTCGTAGCTTTAGTTACTAATTCTTGAATGGAAAATTACAAGAACGCAAAGTAATTTTAAGCTAAAAAACATCCTACGAGTTTGGTAAATGTACGATTAAGACTTAGACACACATAAAAGGTATTGTATGATAAGTTCACCTTCTTGTAGTCATTGTTTGACAGAATCAAGCTTGCTACTGCACATCATGTGATGGGAAAGTGAACACTTGTCAGAAACAATGGTTCATCAATGAACCACCTCTAATAAGGAGTGTGTCATTTAAAGGCTCTGCCGATAGATATTTGTTTATTTTATTTATTTTTACATTTGTATAGCGCACTAAGCCAAAGAGCATTTATGCACTGTTGCATGACCAGTTACTCAGAAACGTACAGACATTGGGATAAGCACAGTGTAATAGTTATTCAGTCAAAGTGACTGTAGTTTGGAAGTTCAGATCAGGTAAGGGCCTGTGTCCAGCATTCAGGCAAATAGTAGTGTTTTTAGAGTTCTTCGGAAAGTCCAGTAGGAGAGTTCAGCAAGTAGGGTGGGAGGGAGTAGGTTCCAGTGTTTGGCAGCTGTGGCTGGGAAACTAGAGCTTCCAGCTTTGGTCCTCTTGTATTTAGGCGGAGTGATGCGGTTGGCGTAGGCAGCTCTTGGAAATGTTGTTGACTATTTGCGAGGCACTAGTGGGAAGCCCTGGCCGTGAAGACTCTGGTGCATAAGGGCAAGGGTTTTAAAGATGATCCTTTCCTTGACTGGTAGCCAGTGGACCGGTCTTCTGAGCCCTGAGATATGATCCCTACGTGAGAGGCCAGTGGCGGCCCTGAGAGTGTTGTTTTGCACAAGTTGAAGTTTGGCGAGACGTTTGCATGAAGTTCCTACTAGAGGGGCGTTGCAATAGTCCAGTCTGGATCCAATTTTAACCCTAGCAATGGTGAGGCAGTTTTGTTGGGACAAGAAGGGTCTCACTGTATTAATAAGTTTGGAGTGGTATGCTGAGGTTGAAGCTATGGCATTAACCTGCCTGTTCATGGATAGGTTAGGTTCCAAGAACACACACAAGGTTTTAATCGATTGCGAGACGGTGATGGGGATATAGTCAATGGTGAAGGAGGAGTATGGTTGGTCCAGCTTGCTCAAAGTGGATAGGGAGCCAATCAGCAGAAGCTTGGTTTTCTCTCTGTTGAGACATAGCCAGTTTTCTGCCATCCAGGATTGGATTGGATTGTAGAGTAGATGGAGTTGAGAGTGTTTAAGTCGGACAGATAGTCACCCGAGAGGGGGATGAGTACCTGGGTGTCGTCAGCATAGTTTGTATACGAGATGCCCAGGGCCTCCAGAATTTTGAACCGTGGCCTTGTGAAGAGGTTGTAGAGGGTGAGAGCAATGCATGAACCCTGCGGGACCACGCATTTGCTGGTGCTAGGGTTGGCACAGGAGGAATCAGAGAAAACCTTAATTGCTCTGTCTTGCAGGATTAAGGTTATCCAGTTACAGGCCTTGGTGGAGAAGTTAGCTGCAGTGGGGAGATGATGGCAGCGGGTCTTATGATCTAGCAGAGTTGTAGCAGCAATGTGTTTTTCTGACTTTAGTCAGCATTGAGACAGCTGAAAGAAGCAGGTAAGCAGTTTGATGTTCTCAAGAGTGCCAAAGGCAGTACCACAGGACCTGTAGTGGCTCAAAACAAGTCTACCATGGTTGAGCCAGCTCAAAAGGATCTTGAGATGGTAAACAGGATCCTGAGATGTTTCTGAGTTGCTAGAAAGCCCAATCCAGGGCACAGGTGCGTCCTTTGATTCCACACTTCCGCTCCAGAAATCTTGTGTGGCAACTACAGGGGGTCCTCCACCTCTACCAGGCAGGGTCCGTTTCCAAAGCATAGGTAGCAGAGAGGCCTTCATCGTCAGAATTGTCACCCCAAATGTTCCTTGGAAGCTTCTGCCTTCATCTATATGGCAGAGGGCTGTGGAATTGACTCAATCCCCAATGGAGTTCCAGGTGAATATTTCTCATCCTGTAGTCCAAAATTGAAAAATCTAAGCGGATTGGTCCAAAGCCAGCCTTTTGTCAGGGGTCAAATCCAGGCTTCTATAACAACTGTCTTTGCCTTCTGAGTTCCTACCTAGAGTACTGTAGCTGCAGGAAATGTGGAAGAGGCAAGAAATCTAGGGAGCCCTAGCAGAATCCAAGATGGTGAAACCCCTCTCTTAGCCTAACCCCCTCTCCTGGGCTACTCTAGATCTACTCCCCTTCCATGTCTGCCTGCTTCAAAAGGACTCCAGTGATCAGCACCCTCATGTGACAGTGTCTGTGTTATGACAGGACAGTCTTTGAAGCACTGGTTCCCAGCAGAACAGCAAGGAGAGTTTGTATGTCCTAAATAATGGTGCCTGGCTTCCTCAGAGGTTTCAAAAAGGAGCAGCTTATTGGGCAGGGTCCCACGTGTTGTGCGTACACCTAGGCCAGACAACTGATACACACAAGCTCTGTCATGACTGAATGACCTCTGCAAACCGACACCAACAAGATATCAAAATGTGTGGCTGTTAATTGTATGATTCCAGTACCCACCAAGTCATAACCAAACAGGGCTTATATTTACAGATTAACATGCCACCAGAGTGACTAGGGCACACAATTATACAATTATAACAGACCGAACCAGAGGTAAAAGGCCACCTCTGCTTGTTTGGAACTTTGTGTTCCAGCAGCTATAAAAAAAAATGAACATGTGACATTTGACCCTGTCGTGCTGTCACAGCAAAGGGACATTATTGCCCTATGAGTTTGGCATAAAGCATTTTAAAATAGGGGGTCCAATTAGAAGACCTCCCTTTCAGAGACGGAATTACCTGCATCATTCTACTTCTAAACATATTTCACTGACAACTCCCTAAAACAACACTCTTTCATTATACGTGTTGGAAACCACATGGTAAGTCTTTTGAAGAAACCATGAGACGGACAGACTGCATGGGTTGTTTTTATTTAACACACACACTTGCTCGCCCTTTCTGCCACTGACCCAGTTGTTATTTGCAATGGGATCCTCTTTCCGCCAGTCAAACTCTTTAAAGAAGCTGTGTTAACTCAGTGCATTAATCCATCTGCTACAGAGATCTGTGCAATCCAAGAGCCTTGAAATTTGGTAAGGCCTAAGTGTTGAATCTGTTAGGAGTCAGACATCATTGTTAAACACGATCATACTAGTGGCACTCTCTGTGTTAATACTTTTTGGTTTGTGTTGGTTTTGCCTCCATCTGTAAATAGCCAGCCGTACACGACATAGTTAGTTAGGAGACTGTAGCTGGCCCCCTACCCGAAGTCATTGCGAACCAGAAGCTATTTTTATTGCAGTCTCTGTAACATGGTGGTCCACTACTGGTAAGGTTTGTGGAGGAAGGTTCAAATCCATCTGAGCTTTGGTGTGGCTTAAGAAGTAAGCATTGAGATGAGAAAAAGACACCTTTGAGTTATGTCTCAATTACTTACTGGTAATCTTCATTACATTTAACGCTACTCTTCCCCCGCACAACTATTTAAACCTATCCCTCCTTCTCAGGGTTTGGGATTATAACTCGGTAGTATAACGGGCGGACTGTGGGTAAAAGGGATAGTTGAACACCCCTATACACAGGAGACTGGGTTTTAAAGATGTTTCGATAAAAGGGGTTCTGACTTGGAAGTGGGACACCTCAAGAAATAAGCCCTGGGATCAGGATGTGCACGATGTGGAGCAATAAAGATTACCGGCAAGTGATCTAGACAAGATTCGACACAGAGTCACATTACACTGCACCATTTCGGCAGCCATGTACTTGATGCACGTACAATTCCAGGTAACAGAATGCAAAGCAAAGTCGGTTAAACAGTCAGGACTGGCTGGCGTGTAACAGTCTAAAGAGATGCATTGGCATTTTTCATTCGAGGCACTGAGCTGGTCACGTGAGCAACGTTTATTCATTTTCTTTCCGTTAGTCAAATGGGGAAACAAAACTACACGTTCCAGAAAGCACAGAAAATAAATGCAGACTGCATCATGCAACTCATGGCTGACATAAGAAAACCTGAGAGCGCTTCTACTGATTTCTTTTGTCAAGCTCTCTTTATTCCTCTCAGCCGGTCCTTTAACCAACCCAGACTCACCAGTAGATCCCAGACCGAGCAGAGACTGCAACACGAGAAGTGCCAGCACGGAGAAGCTGAGCTCTTTCATGCCGGCTGCGTCCAAGGAACTTTTCTGCTAAAATCCTACACAAACACTCGAGCGCTCCACCCGAGAAGAACCAGCGGTTCACAGAACATCCACTTCAGGTAAAGGAGACAAGTCCGAAGCGTACTTTCCCCTCACTGTGCCAACTTCCTCCTCACATGACCGGCTCTGGCTGGCCTCACATGACCGCCTCTATGCTCCGCTGTGGTTGGCTGCTGGAAGTTTGGGTAAAGCTGTGCAGTTTCAGTTTTGTTTTCTACCTTGTGCTTGCTACTCCAGAGATGACTAAAAATGCTATTTCACAAACAACGCGGCGTCTCTGAAATATAATTCCGTTAAATCGCATCAGGCGCTCCAGCAATCGTCACTTAAAAAGGCACGTTGTTTTTCTCTATAGGTACCCTCAATGTGGTTTGTTGGGTCTCTTTTATGTGTTTGTGGAATTCGGTGTTAGTTCTTATGTCAGTTGCGGCGTATTTGCATTTGCTTATTGGTTTAGGTAGTTCCGTTTATCTCAGATTTTGCCAAAGACCTTCAAATAAAAGAGTTGATATAAACCAAATAAAAGATACTAATTTCGTGGAGCTCGAAAGTCTGAAAAACAGCCCTGCATCTCTGAAAATAAATAAAATAGTGAGATCAAGTATAATATTATTTGAGATGGGGTCATGAGTTTGGGGTTAAAAGCCAGAAGTCCCCCTGTATATCATTGTGTAGAATCGCCCATGGTCACCTGAAAAGGGACACGGCAGAGCGGGTGCAAGAGTCCGCTGACCCACATTAATGTGAGCGTGCTCGGCGCGAATAAAGGAGTTGATGTTTAATCCTCATGGTGTGTGGTTGTGCCTGCATGCAACTTGCGCTGCAAACTGGTGCGCCCTCACAGAGGTTGGGACACCGCGTTGGCGAAGATGAGGCGAACCCGCGGCGACTGCATGTGGCAACGTGCCATTCTCAACTGAGCAGCCCGCTCCTCACTGGCTCGGGAGGGGAAGGAGGGGCTAGGTTGAGTCCCAGCCAGCCCAGCAGCCTCCTGGAGGGAGCGCATCCAAGGCCTGCAACGCCTGCTCACGTCCAAGAATAAGCCGTGAGTGTGGACCCAGAGGGACAAGCAAACACCGTTACCACGGCCCAGTAGCAAGAGGGACACGTGAGGACCACAAAGGCCTAGGCATACAAGGGGAGAGTGAAAGATTACAGGGCGTTATATTGACCTACACCAGCCTGCCACGTCCCTGACCACACCTTCCTTGAGAGGAATCAGGACACAGAAACCACACTATTGAAGTCGTCAGTGAGGGTCAAGTGCCTCAACAGAAGGCCAGGACCAGGCTGTAACGGCTCATGGCCCCGTTCAGAAAGGGAGGGATGCATTTCCGATACAGTCGATCATGCCATTCGACACCATGAACACCACCAGTTTAGGGTCGAGATCGACCAGGTGTATGAAAGAATTTGACGCCTACTTAGGCGCAGTAGGTCTGCAAGAAGACAAACACATCATTGATTTGCTCACTGTCACGGCTGGCCCAGAGGTACAGGATATCATCTTCGAACTGCCAGAGGATGTGGAATACAAATATAAAGACCTCAAGAAAATATTGAAAGAACATTTTGCGACACACAGAAATGTTGATTATGAAATACACGCATTCCACACCACGACACAACTCCCGGGCGAAAGCATGGACAAGTTTGTAACATGTCTCTGGTCCAGAGACAAACATTGTGAATTCCACCTGCACAATAATGAGGAGGCCATCCAGTCCCAGGTAATAGCCGCGTGTGAATCCATAATACTAAAAAATAAATTGCTTCAAGTACCACACACGCTAGCTGAGATCCTCGTTCTGGCAAGAACGTCTTCAGCCTTAGACCTCCAAATATCTACGCTGAGCAAAACTCACATTATCCACACCAACCATCAAAGAAGAGGGAATAAAAAAGCTCATGACCCAACAACTGGCCCCGCAAGACACCAGACAAGAAAAACGACAGTGCTTTTGATGTGGGTATGATCTCCCTCACGACGGGTCATGCCCAGCCATTGGCCAAATATGATCTGCCTTCGGGGTGAAAAAATTTTCACGCAATGTGCTGGAGCCCAAAGGTGGCAAGAGCCAGCTCGTCAAAACAAGTCCCCACATCGACACCATCGAGAAGAGAGGATGTGGATCCCTGAAAGGCTACATTACAAGGAGAGACGCCACACAAGAGGTAAACATTCACCATCACCGGACAACCGCCGAATAGGCAGGAGACAGATCCACCGACTCCACACAAACACGCCATACACAAGTGAGTCTGAATCACATTCTAGCACAGACAGGAAGAGAAGAGGATACTTATATGCCATGGGCAATCCCACTGCATCGGAGCACAGTCCCATTCTGCTGCTGTCCATCCAGGATCAAGAGTCTGAGTTCCTTGTTTACTCAAGAGCCACCATAAACGCCATGCCGGAATCAGAGTATCTGAAACTCAAAATCAAGCCCAGACTGAAAAGAGCGCGAGTGGCCATTATGTCTACAGGGCCAAGGAATCGCTCCCATGCCTGGGCGCCTTCAAAACCCCCCGCCGACACAAAGATAAGCAATATCGCATACTAGTACACGCCCTGGCGACAGAAGCTGCAAGCAGATGCGTATTAAGTTTCATATCCGCTGTCCAAATGGGACTGATACATATACTCTATCAGATCATGGCAAATAAATACATCGCCCCCGCCACCAAGATAGCTTCACATTTTCCTCGACTCGTCAAAGGGATCGGGAAGCTAAAAGGATGCAAAAGCTAGTTACACATTGACCCAACTGTGAAACCCATTGCACAGCACTTCAGAGATATCCCCTTTAATATTCAACACCAGGTAGAGAAAGAACTGATTGCGCTCCTAGAGGCGGAAATAACTGAGCCTGCATCAGGACCAATGCCCTGGGTCTCCCAGTGGTTCCAGTACCAAAAAGGGGCTGGAAGGACAAATAAGACTGTCACAGCCTCATCACGAGTTGGGCGGTAGCCCTTAAATCTGGTGGTAACGGTATTAACACTACCAATACCGCTCTGCCGGATTACGACTGTAATTCCTGCTGTAATAGCGCCAGCTGTAATAGCACCGACAAAAATGTGCTATTACAGACCTATCACAAGTACAGCATTGGTGCTCCGAGCACCGTGCTAATACTGCTGAAAATACCCTCAGACAAATGCTGGAGGTAATAGAACACATGTGACAGTAACAAAACACACAGGTGGAAACAATGCACACAAGAAGCCCACAAAAGACCCACCCATGCCCCACACACCCTCCCAAACACCATGTAGACATTAGGAGCAGGGAGGAGACAGTAATAACGGCCCAGGTATATCAATGAACACAAGAGGCCCACAACAGACCTACCCATGCCCCACACACCCTGCCCAACACCATGTAGCCATTAGGAGCAGGGAGGAGACAGTAATACTGGCCCAGGTGGAAACAACGCACACAAGAGGCCCACCAAAGACCTACCCATGCCCACACACCTTCCCCAACACCATGTAGCTATTAGGAGCAGGGAGGAGACAGTGATAAAGGCTCAGGTGGAAACAATGCACACAAGAGACCCACAAAAGACCCACCCATGCCCCCATACACCCTCCCCCACACCATGTAGCCATTAGGAGCAGGAAGGAGACAGGGATAAAGTCCCAGGTGAAAACAATGTACACCAGAGGCCCACAGAAGACCCACCCATGCCCCACACACCCTCCCCAACACCATGTAGCCATTAGGAGCAAGGAGGAGACAGTAATAAAGGCACAGGTGGAATCAATGCACACAAGAGGCCTACAAAAGACCCACCCATGCCTCACAAACATTTCCCAGCACCATATTGCCATTTGGAGCAGGATGCCTTTATGTTGACCTCTATATGCCGCTCCAGGAGCTACAGAGGCCTGACAATCAGCCCAGAGCACAATGAGCAGAGGGGCTGAGGAGGAGACCAGCAACAGCAAGGCAGCCATCCCCAGGGTCAGGCCAACACCCTGGGCCCTGACTGATGGGCAGTTGGTATCTGAGTACAGGCTGGACAGGGCAACCATCACCCAGTTGCTTGACACAATCCAAGGTGACATAGCTAGCCGGATAGCCACCAGCACCGATGTGCCCCGACTCATGAAGCTTGTGTCAGTACTACAGTACCTTGAAACTGACAGCTTCCAACACACAGTTGCCATGATGCATGATATGGCCCAGTCCACATTCAGTGCCATGCTGGGACAGGTGCTGGATGCACTGCTGCACCATGTGAATGAACACATAGCATTGCCTCCCACCCAGAAACATGTCAACGAAATCAAGGCACAGTTCTATGCCATTGCCCAAGTCCCGAACATGAAAGCAGCCCTAGACTGCACACATGTCGCACTTGTAGCACCCCGGGACCATGAGGCAGCCTCCAGGAATTGCTCAATGTGCAGATGATCTGTAGCCCACACCTGACTATCACACACTGCTGCGTCCACTACCCAGGATCCAACCACGACTCCATGGTGCTGCGCAACAGCACACCGCTAGCCTGCATGGAGAGGCAACGAGGCCAACGCACATGGATAGTGCGTGAGTACAAATCCTGCATGAAATGCATGCCAAAGTACACCAGATGAAGGGGGGAGCAGACACACAGGAATACTTGCATGCCACCAGGAGACACAGGCAGCACCAGCACAACACCCGTTCCATGCATGTGCGGCACACAAGGACACCTGCACACATCCCCCACACCAGAACACACAGAAGGTGAAGGGCACACACTTGTGAATTCACAATCACATATGGAAACACAACAACCACAATGCATCTTTTCTGTGTTGCAGTGCTGCTACTCACCCTGACACCCAAGAGCAACCTCACCCTGGGCACCACACAGGAATGCTAAGTGGGTTCAATGACAAACCCACCCACAAAACCACTGTAGATGATCATGAAAATACACGACCATGTCAGAGTGACCCCTGAATGCCCATCAGCATGCATGCAAAATTGCAAAATAATGTTCCATGTAGCAAACGCCACACCAGCCAGAGACAGCCACAACCCATTACTAATATACATTGTCCGTGAACAGGCAGATATGACAGGACCATCATCCTGACGTTAGGGATGCACCACTGTGCCAATAAAACACAGGGGGTGGTGCATGTAGAAAGTAGTCCACAAGGGACATGGCGCACATTGCAGATCAAACCCGGGGCAAATGAAGACACCATAATCAATGGACAAGTGGAAACATGACGGTACTTGTTCAGCATAAGTGTCACACACATATCCATACACATAGTCCATGAAACACTGCTACAAGTCCATTAACATCAAGTGCATGCAAATGTAACCTGCCACAGAACACCTTACTCATTGACACAGGCTGCATGTCGGGGTCAGATTATGCATGTCCCTAAGAAAGATAGATGAATATCAATATGCCAATGCCATAGCATGTACCTGTTGCCCATATAGATGACCATAGTGCATAGTGAATTGATGTGTATCCGTTGCACACCCAGTGAAACAACCTAGGCCTAATGTACACATTTTGTCCCCTGCAGGTGATTTCGGATACCCGCAGTTCACATGGCTGATGACCCCTATGCAGAATCCACAAACTCCTGCAGAGCTGGCATATAACAAGCCCATAGTCGTACCCGCATATATATGGAAAGGACATTTGGTATGCTCAAGGCATGTTTCCGGTGCCTAGACCGTTCGGGAGGGGCACAGATGTATGCGCCTGAAATAGGTGGCATATGCCACTACCCCCTGATGATGATGTGCAACAGGCAGGGGATGGGAGTGATGATGACCATGTGTCCGTTGCTGGGGCCAATGCACACAGGGATGGGGTGAGGGAGGGGAGGCTGGCCAAACAGGAGTTGATTGACAATTATTTTTGATTTGGTGGATGGGTACATGTCACAAAGATCACTTGTCAAATAAACAGCACTTGAACACAATCATGAATGTCCAAGCTTTCTGTCCAGTTTCAACAGGCTTTAATTATCGTGGAACAAACCCCCTCCCCCACCAACTCTCCAGCACACATTTCCCCCTCCCCCACCAACTCCCCAGCACACATTCCCCCCTCCCCCCACCAACATCCCAGCACACATTCCCTCCTCCCCAACACAGTGCATATGGGTCCATGTGCTCGGCCCTCAGGCCACCAGTGCATTCTCAATCTAGGAAGGACGTTGATGCTTTCCACGTCCTCCACCTTCTGGTGAGTGCTGTTGTGAATGGCGCAGGGAACGTCGCCTGGGCGAACCATGTAGGGAGCCCTCGGTGGGGGTTGTCGAGGTTGATGGCAGCGATGCAGCCGACTGCAGCTACTGGTGGAGGAGGTTATTGACCTCACATAGTTCACAGACTCTCTGCCCAAACACTGTGAGAGCTACAGTTCACCCCTCCACAACTTTACGGGTGCGGGCATTGTCCCGCACCATGGTTTTTGCAGCACCCCGAATTGCACTGCTGATCGCCTTTATGTGGCGGTTGTGTTGGACCGCCATGCCCTCAATACGCATTTGACATGCCTCTATCATGTCCAGGCATGCCATGACTGCTGTTCCTAGAACTGTGTGTCTGTTATGTGTCGGGCTGATTGGCATGGCAGGTCTACATGGGGTAGTGGGGGTGCTGTTGCTAGTCGTGGTGGCCTATCTGGTGGGGCTGCAGTGGATGGAGGGGCTGCCGGCAGGTGACCCATATGAGGGTGTCTCCTCATCCACCACTGGTGTGTGCGCATGACGTCTGTGTGCAGAGACATGGGGACTGTGGCTTTCACTATGCACATGCTCCGGGGGCCCTTGGGGTGTGGCCATTTGGTGATCCGGACTGTGAATGGGTGACAACACCGGCGCACCATGCTGCTCCTCACAGGATGAGTTGCCATCCTCTGGGGGGGTTGCACTGGTGGCAATCTCGACATCCTGTGACCGCTTGGTGGCTTGGGTCCATTGAGGCAGTGACCCCCTGGTGGCTTGTGGCCGTTGAGGCAGTGAGACCCTGCTGTGGTGGGCTTGGTGTGTCCTCCGCCTTGGCGTATCGTGCTGGTCCCTTCTCAGGGTTGTGGTGCTGGTGCAGACGCGTCTGGGCGGAGGTTGGGCTGGGCCTGCCTCCTCTTCATCCATGTTGCCCTCCGATGATGCCTGCGTGCCTGTAGGGCACATAGGGTGTGGTATGAGGACAGGGCAACTTACATTTGTTTCATGCATTTCATTGTTTAAAGGGGTGAGAGGACATTTTCTATCGTGCTTGGCCATAACATGTTTGCTATTCACGATGTGGGGATTGCTGGGGCATACTACATGGGAGGGGGGGGGACGGCTCTGACATGTTGGGTGGCATTTTCATATGTCTGATGTGAATGCACAGCTGGCATGCCGCTGTCAGTGAGGGGTGGTTGGTAATATACACGCACACCTGACTTTGCTGTGCTCAGGCCATGGATGTGTGTGCCATTGTGCTTACATTTACACATTGGATGTACTTCAGACTAGTATGGATACCTGGGATCGCTTTGGTGCACTGGTACAAGGGTCCAGTCGTGGGTGGCTGCGGTACGTCACACGCACTGCACCCACAGTGCCTGGATGGCAGACATTCACACCAGGGAAGGGATGGGTGAACCAGTCACAATGCAATTTGCAGTGGGGTAACTCACCTGCAACCTCCTTGGTGCCAGTGCCTGCCTCCACTCCTCCCACTCCCTCAATTGTAGTATTGTTGATGAGGATGGTGCACTGCTCCTCCCACGGTGTGAGCTCGGGGGTGGTGGTGGTGGTGGCCCTCCTGCAGTCCCCATGGACTCACTCCTGTGCTGGGCCAGGAGGACACGAACACGGACCTGTAAGTCATTGAACCGCTTGCAGCAGTCCTCTTCATTCCTGGGGACACAGCCCACCGCTGTCACCTTCTGGCTGATGGATTTCCAGATCTGCGTGCGCCCCTGTGTGCCAGTCATTTTCTGCTTTGGTCAATAGAACTAATCCTGATGGCCTATTATCTCCTCCACCAGTATTGCCAGTTCAGTGTCTGTAAACGTGGGTTTATGCACCCAGTCCGGGGCAGACTTGCCCCTGACAAGCTCCTGAGACATGTTCCTGTGTTTTCGGGTGTGGATGCCTTCCAGGGGCTGTGATTTTCAGCGGATTGTGATTTCCAAAATGGTCGGCCCTTTGTTTCCCGTTCCGGCGGTAACACATTTTCCATGTCGCCATTAGCACAAGCTCAGAGTGCACGCTAATATCGTGGGACACCGACGGTAACGCAATGTGCGATGAATTTTCGGGTTCACTGCCACTGTTACCGCCAGATGCTACTTGCGTTAACGCCAGGTCCGTGTGCACGCCAACTCGTGATGGGGCATTGTTTGTGCCTGAAATTGCGGCATTAATGCAAATACCGCTCAGTGGTATATGCGCCTGGATACCGCCCAACTCATGATGAGGCCCAGTGTGTGGACATGCAGGCGCCCAACCAAGCCATCCTCTGGGATCATCACCAGTCACCACGCATCACTGACATGGCAACAGTTTTGTCTCGTCTAGACCTAAACAAACAATACCACCAAACTGAACTATGTGAGGAGTCGCGTTACATTACAACCTTTACCCATTTAGGTCTATTTCTCTACAAACGCCTGAGCTTCGGGATCTCATCTGCAGCAGAAATATTCCAGTAAAAAATACACAGGATCATCTGTCACATACCGCACTGCATACATTACAGTGACGATATCCTCATATTTGGTCACTGCCAGGAACCTCATAACGCCACTCTGATAAAGGTTTTGTACAGCACTCAACAACGCCAACCTGACTCTTAACAAAGAGAAATGTGACTTCAACAAAAGTACACTAAATTCTTAAGCAACATATTTTCCAAAAACAGGATTCAGCCTGGCCAGGACAAGATCTAAGCATTGACAGAAACTCCCCGCCCAGTGAACATTGCACAAGTGAGATAATTCTTGGGATTGGCAAGCTACTGCACCAGGTACCTGCCAGATTCTGCCACAACAAGCGCCCACCTTTGCTCGCTAAAGAAGCAGGACTACGTTTTTGAGTGGGGTCCATCACAGCAGGAGGCCTTTGACAGAATCCGGAGGGACATCGCCGAGGCTGTATGCATGTTATACTTTGATCCAAACATGAACACTGAGGTGACAGTAGACGTGAGCCCTGTAGGCCTCGAGCAGTCCCGGCCCAGCACTCTGGGAGTGAACACGCACAAAGGAAGGTAGTGTCCTATGCCAGCAAGAGTCTTACCGAAGCTGAACAGGGGTACTCGGAAGCAGTAAAAGAGGCCTTAGCTGTTATGTGGGCGTGCAAACATTTCCACCTGTTCCTCACCCTTCACGACTATAACTGACCATCAAGCTCTTGTTACCACCTATAGGAAACCGACTGCACAAATGCTGCCCAGGATAGCAAGATGGTGACTGTGCCTAAAAGAATACAAATACGTCATCATTCACAAGCCTGGGAAAGACGAGAATCCAGCAGATTTCCTCTCTCGTCACCCGCTTGCGTGCTCCCAGGCAACAGGACGGATGGTTACATAAACTACATCATCCACTATGCAGTGCCACCAGCCATCTCCATGACGGAACTGACAAAATGTGCGGCAGAAAATGCAACAACCTCGCTTGCAACATCCTGCATCAGGAATGGGCGATGGAATTCCACTGAAGCGGCTATTCGAGCTAACCAGGCTCTTGATGGACGTTTATTTAAAACACTTGCCAAATCCAAAGACGAGCTGTCCATATTTCCCTTGTCTCTGATACTCAAGGGAGACTGAATTGTGCTACCAGCAACACTCCACGAACGCACAGTGGATATTGCGCATGAAAGTCACAGAGGTATCATGTCCACTAAATGAATGCTCCGGAGGAAAGTTTGGTTCCCAGGCATGGACAAAATGATAGAGAGCACACTGAAATCATGCCACATTTGTCTCAGCTGGCAACCTCCAGCATTCCCTGAACCTCTACACTTGACCCCGCTCCTGGAAAGGATGTGGGAGGAAGTGGTAATAGATCTTTTCACCCAACTGAGATCAGGAGAATATGTACTGGTACTACTAGATGAACACTTGCGGTATCCCGAGGCAGAAATAGTGTCCTCCACAGTGGCCACAACCATAATACCTATACTGGATTGGATCTTCCCGATGTTCAGAGTCCCTAAATTGGTGAAAGTCGACCAATGGCCCTCTGTTCACCGGCAGAAATCACTCCACTCTGGCACTAGGCATACAGGACTGTGGAGTGTTTTATGGCAAACGTCAAGAGGGCCATACACATAGCAAACAGTGTTAGGAAAGATTCCCATTTATGTGTAATTGTCCCTCCAGTTGTGTACCCCCCAACATTTTGCTGCTGTTTAAACACCATAGTCTGACTTTGCCAGTGAAGCACAGCTTTCAGCTGCACTCCACTGGGCTTTGCTCACTTTGTTATGGGGAAACTGACATGCCCTTAAAGACAGTCAGTACTGGGAGACTTTGTTTCCCTTAGCCCATTCCAATGTAGAAACTTTTCTGCAACATGTTACAAATACACAATGGACCTTAGAGTGCAGTGCACTTGGGACTTCCTTTCATTTCCAAAGACCCTAGACTCCCTCAAGGCATTTTTTAGGAGAAGTGCAGCTGTGCCTTCAACAGGGCTGGTGGCAGCTTATCTTTTAGCGTATTTTTAACCCTTTCTGGCCATGCAAACCGCGTTTACCGCGGTTGGCACAGGAAGGTGGCCTGGCTCCAAAATGGCCATGCCACGAGGTTCTTTGTCCTGTCCTTTGGCCATCTTTTTTTTGATTAAACACTTTTATTGATTTTATTGCATAATACACAAAAAAGAACAATGACCCTGAAGGGGTCCAGCAACCAAGAACATCATAAAAGAAAATAAGGTCCATCTTTCAACAACGTAAGGTTATGTTAACAATTACTTGTACACTCTTGCATTTCAGTTGCGTTCTGGCCACAGGCCTGTGTCGTACAAAAGTCTTATTGTGCGTTCTCCCACTTTTCCCAGATTTTCCCCGCTTTCCCAGGACATCCTCTGGCCGCATATACTCTTCGCTCCATCGCAATGCATGCATCTACATCATCTATCCATTGTGCATGCTCAGGGGTTACATCCGAACCCCATAGCTTGGCAATGTTGCGCTTGATCAGTGCCGTGGTGGTTGCAAACAGTAGCTTATCAGTGCGAGACATCTCACCCTCGTCCTCGACACCTAGCAACATCAATTTCGGATCTCTGGGCACGGTCCGACCCAGTACCTTAGTAAGTGTGTGCAGCAGCGTTGCCAGTATAGCGTGGTGCGTGGACAGCCCCATATAATGTGGAAAAAGGTGCCCTCTTCCTGGTGGCAGCGCAGGCAATTCGGGTCTGTGGTTTTACCCCATCGGTACAGTGCGACCCTTGGATAGTAAACTATATGCAGGATTTTGAGCTGGACAAGGCGTAATCTGGCCGAAATGGCGGTTTCTCTCGGGTACATTAGGATTGTTATCCAGTCTTCAGGCAGTATTTCTCCCACATCCCTCTCCCGTTTAGACTTTAGACTCGATAGCTCCGGTGTGGCAAACGAGGTGAGAACATTATACATCACCGAGGTGATTTTGGCGTCTATGCTATCTAGGACCAGGTTCCTCTCTATGGGGGTGCAGTCTGCCATGTCACGCAGTTCAGGCAAGTACCGCTGTAGGGCATGACTTAATTGCATATGCCGGTATCGGTCGGTGACAGGGAGGTTGAACTCCTCCACCAACCCCTCAAATGGCACAATTCCCCCGTCCCGAATCACATCCCCCACTTTTGTTATTCCCGCAATTATCCAGTTCCGCCATTTCGGGAGCCTGTCCAGCTCAGGGATGTGTTTATTTACCCACAGTGGCTGTACCGGTGTGGATTTCCCTTCCCAGTTTATATGTTTATGCGCCTCTGCCCAGATTAATGCCCGGTGAGCAGCCATTGTTTTAGTGGTGTTGATATTAGTTTTCTGGTATAGGGACTCTAGTGGGGTTATGCTCGCTCCATCCAGGGTATCAGATTTAATGTGAGGTAGCGAGGGGTTGCCATGTAATAGGTCGTTTATTACTGCAATCTGACTCGCCCAATAGTACGTCTGTATACGCGGCAATCCTATGCCTCCCTCCCAGATGGAACGCTGCAGGATGTGGAGTGCTATTCTCGGGTGTCCGTTTTTCCACAGGAGTTTCCGGAGGATTCTGTCGATTTTGTGAAACTCCCGTCTGGGGATGTGTAACGGGGCATTTTGGAGTATGTACAGGAATCTAGGTAGTGCCATCATCTTAAATAATGCTGCTCTCCCCAGTAGGGTCAGTGGCAGGGCGTTCCAATGTTTGACGTCCTCTGCAAAGCGGTTTGTGATTGGGTGGAGGTTTTTTCCTACGTAATCGTTTAAGTTCGCTGTTATCTGAACCCCCCAGGTAGCGAAACTGGTCGACTTCTATACAAAAGGGGCAATTCTGTATCCCTACGCTACCCATCTCTCTCAATGGAAACAATGTGGATTTCGACCAGTTTACCTTCAAACCACTAAAGGATTCGTATTCCTTCAGTAAGCGTATCACTGCAGGACAAGAGGTTATGGGGTCTGATAGATACAGGAGCAGGTCGTCCGCATATAGTGAGACCTTATCCTCCCAATCATCTGTCCACCGGAAGCCCTTCCACATTTGTGATTCTCTTAACAGAATAGCCAACGGCTCTATGGCAAGCGCAAAAAGCATTGCAGACAAGGGGCAGCCCTGTCGTGTCCCCTTGCCCAATTTAAATGGCTGCGAGAGCCACCCATTTACTCTGGTCATGGCCTCTGGGGACTTGTATAGCAATTGCACCCATCCCAGGAATTGGTCACCGAAACCCATTCGACGCATTATTTCCCACAGTGCTGGCCAGTGCACCGAGTCGAAGGCTTTCTCAAAGTCTATTGCTAATAGCGCCAAGGGACCTCGCAAGAGAGAGGATTTCTCGATTGCAGCGTGTAGTCTGTGTATAGTCATACGCGTAGACCTCTGGGGCATGAAGCCGCATTGGTCTGGATGTATCAGTGACGGGATAGCTTTCTGCAGTCGATTTGCTAATGCTTTCGCCAGGATTTTGGTTTCAGTGTTGATTAGCGAAATCGGCCTGTACGAACTACATTTCTCTGGGGGCCTATCTGGTTTGGGGATCACTATTATGGTTGCCCTCCTTAGGTCTGGGGGGAGCTGTCCTTGCTCCCTCGAGTGTGTGTACATCTGCAGGAGATGTGGGAGTATCGCACTTGGTTCTATCCTTTTCCATGTCTCCACCGGGAAGCCGTTCGGCCCCGGTGTTTTCCCAGGGTGTAATTGTGCCATGGCCAACCCTAGTTCCTCTTCAGTAATGGTTGCCTCCAGTAGATCTCTCTGTGTGCCCGTTAGGCTAGGAAGGGTGATCCCATTTAACACGGAGAGTTTAGTGGGGGCTTCCGGTGACCCATAGAGCATTGCATAGTAGGCTGCGAAGCCTTCTGCAATATCCTGATCTGTCCACAGCGGTTCCGAATTGTCGGGTTTAATCATCCTGACCTGTTTGTGCCCTTCATCCCTGCGCTCCAGCCAGGCTAACATTTTTCCCGCCTTATCTCCAGTCTCATATAATCTGGCGTGCATCGTGGTATGCGCCTGTTTAGCGTTGTCTAGGGCTACATTGTGCATTTTTTTTTGGGCAAGGACCAGTGCTCGGTTCATTTCAGGCAGGTCTCGCGCCAGATGTGCGCGCTCTGCACGTTCCACCTGTTCTTCAGCCTCTTTTACTTTTTGCATTTGAGCTTTTTTGTGCGCCGTTGTCCAGGAGATAATCTCTCCCCGCAATACCGGCTTATACGCTTCCCATAACAATCCTGGGTTATCAATTGACCCTGCGTTTAGTTCAAAGTATTTGGTTGTGGTTTCTTGAATACATTCTACAAGCTCCGGGAAGCCTAAGTAATAGTTGTTAAGGTGCCATGAAGGTGGAGGGATTGGCCTTGACGTTGATAGCTCTATTAGTAGGGGCGAGTGGTCAGAGATGCCACGTGGGAGTAGAGTGGCATTAAGTACTCTATGCACCTCTGTGGTTGGAACGAAAAAATAGTCCAGTCTAGAGAGGGATGCGTGGACGCCCGAGTGGAATGAGTATTCTCGATTCTCAGGGTGAAGGTCACGCCATACATCCCTCAGTCCCAGTGCTGATGTGAAGGTGGCTAGCCTTGTGTGCGTGTCAGGATTCCTGCCCCTTAGGTGTGTACGGTCCATACCCAGGTTCATAACATCATTAAAATCACCACCAAGAATTAGTGTGTCTGAGGAGTCCTGTACTATCAGGGGAGTTATCTCTTTTATGAGATTTGGCAACAGCGCGGGTGGTGCATAAACAGCTAGTATTGTTATGGTTTGATTCCATAGGGTTCCTGTCAAATGCACGAATCTGCCTCCTGTGTCCTGTGACACACTGGAAAGTGTGAGCGGCAGCTTCTTATGGATCAGTATGAGGACCCCTCTGGAGCCTGAAGTAAAGCCTGAGTGCAGTGCTGTGCGATAGTTACCACGTTTAAATGGGTTGCATGTGGTGCCCACCAGGTGTGTTTCCGTGAGCAACGCCACATCCAGCGCTTGCCTGTTTAACGCTTGGGTGACCAGTCTGCGTTTTATCCCACTACCCAACCCATTGACATTCCATGTCAGGAGACGTAATGATTTTGTATCAGATCTAGCATTCGTCATCTGGTTGGGGGGCGGGTTACTGTTGGGCAGTATATGTAGGATTCCGGGAAGAAGCACGGTCTGTTGTTTCGCCATGTGATGCAGGTTCGTAGGAGTGAATATTTAGTGTTGTCGGACCATACATGAACAAAAATAAAGACAAAACCCAGTGCAAGAATAAGAACTCCCCTTCCCCCCAACTCCATCCCTCGTTCCCCTGGAGGCATCTACTGCCTCGGTAGTGTTACCTAACCCCCCTCTCTATACTCCCACCCAACCTGGAGTATCTGTCGCCTGAAATTTGAGCAGAACAAATAAACCTTAACTAAGCCACCCTCAGTGGCACATGAACTTCATAAATTGCACAGCACCTGTCCGTGGTGCTGTTGTGGACTTCTTTAGTTTTAGTCTTAGCTCGTGGGGCGGGTGGCTGTTCGGCCACTGGCCTGGTTGTATTCCGTGCGTAGATTGGCGTGGGGGGTGACAGATTTGTGGTGCTCCTAGGTTTAGTAGCTTTGGCATTCTGCCCAAAACTGCGCCCATTTCATATTTCTTCCCGCAGCGGATTTCCTGGTTGTGGCCTCTGCTGTTGGCCCTGTTCTGGTGGACGCTCTGGGCGAGGACTATTGCGTCTATCCCTCCTTCTTCCCTCCGTGTTCCAGTCCCCTTCTATGTGCCGTTCGGCCCAGTTCCACACCTCTCTGGGGTCGGTGAAGTGCACGGTCGTGCCCCCATGGAATATCTTGAGTTGGGCAGGGAAGAGCAGCCCATATTTGACACCCATTGATTGTAGACGTTTCTTGAGCGGGTCAAATGACTGTCGTGCTTTCTGTACCTCCCTGGTGAAATCGGGGAAGAAGGCTATTTTGGATCCGTTGAATGTGACCGTGCCCTTCGATCTTGCCAGTTGGAGTACCGTGTCCCTATCTCTATAGTTCAATAATTTGGCAATTACTGTGCGTGGTGGAGCTCCTGGTGTCACTTTGCCAGCTGGGATGCAGTGGGCCCGCTCGATAGGGAAGAATTTAGAGAATACCTCTGCGTCATAGATATTCGTCAACCAGTCCTCAAGGAAGAGTTCCATACATTCCCCTTCGGCTTTTTCCGGCAGGCCGATTATGCGGATATTATTGCGCCAGGATCTACCCTCGCTATCGTCCACTCTTGCTTCCAGGGTCTTTATCCGTGCTAGCATACTCGCCACTTGCCGATTTACACCTCTCAGGCCATCCTCGGTTTCAGAGATTCGTGTCTCTGCCTCTCCCGTACGGGAGGTCAGCTTTTGCAGATCATGGCGTAGCAGGGACACGTCTGCACCAATACTGTCCATCTTTTTTTCCATCGAGGTCCTGGAGTTGGTGATGGCGCTCATGATATCCCTTAGAGAAATATTGTCCACATGATCCGGGTCGACCGACTGTGGCCTCTCTGGTGAGCGGGGTGCCGGCATAGCTGCATACTGCTCGATCCTGCTCTGTGTGGATGTTTTCCTGGGCTTCTCCTTACCCATTCTCTGCTTGTTGTGGTACTGTTACAGTATGCTGATGTCTGGTCCCAGAGGAGGGGGGTCCGGCAGGTGCTGGGGGTAGGCACTATTGGTAAGTTATTGATGGTGGTGCCGGGCACGTTGCGACCGGCGGGTATTTATGCTTGTGCTAGCTTTACAGTTCCCTTGTCCAAACAATGTCTATTAGCCACACTTTCAGCAGTTCTGGGGGCCAAGACGGTGTGGGTGTGTGATATGCGAATCGGTCACCGCTTTATAGCACCCACCGGGGCCCTGTGGTTCTGTCCCCTGGTAGCGGCCACACGCACTGGGCTGCACGCCGCTGTGGGGGCGCCTGTTGTTGTGTCCCAGAAATGAGAGGGGGGTTCACAGCCCAAGTTGTCAGCAGGCGCCGGTAGGGATCCGTCTGGAGGTCCTTCGCCCGTGGGGGGAGGCGAGGCGGTTCGCTAGCGCTCTCTATCCCACCTTCCCCACTCCTTACCACATCGCCGGATGTTCCAGGGCTGGAGCAGCGGGTCCACGTCTCCGGTTGTAGGGGGCGCGCTAGTCGGATCACCCGCCGGTGCGCCGTGTGTCTTCTTCCGCGCTAACACTGACACACCAAGCGTCCCGCTCCGGGCCCTCTTCAGGCCCCCGGTTCGAGGAGGTTCTCGTGCAGGCAGTGGCGTTCGCCAGGCGGGCTGGACCTGCGATCGCTGCACCGCCCCGGCGCCGCGGTCAGGATATTTACTGCAGAGCCCGGTGGAGCTGTTCCCGACAGTTAGTGTGCGATCGCAGTTATGGCAGCCATCTTGGGCTCCACGCTTGTCACGGTTCCTGCAACTTCCACTCGATCTGGACGGCGATTCCTTTTACGGATTTGCGTCGGAGCACCGCGGTTCGGTGCAGGAGCGTCTCACACACCGCTGGAGTATTTCAGGGTTCAGCTCGGATATATATTTTATCAGGATTTCGGCAGGATAAGGCCAGTGGCGCGGGAGCAGCACAGGCTCACGTCCTCATCGGATGGCTGCTGGCCACGCCCCCTCTCCTTTGGCCATCTTGCCCCTTTGTCTTCCCCAGGTTGAGCCGACCCGGGTCAGTCCTTATTTGAGCCTGCATTCTCCCACGAAATGCCAAGCTTTTCGCGGGCTTCTGCATGCCTTATGTGTGTGCTTCCAGGATGTGGGCTGGACTGTCTAGTTCCAATACACATCCTGGGTGCCAGAGAGTCTGGTGTGCTGAGAATGACTGGGACCACCGTGGTCCGTGATTGGTCCACGTCTGGCGTGCCTGTATGTGAGCAGATCTCCCATTGGGTCCTCTTCGTTTTCGTGCAAACGAGATTCTGGATATGAGAAGGCCCCAAACACCCACACCAGGCCGATCTCTTGGGTTCTCACTGAACCTAGGTTAGGATCTAAGCATCCTGAAACTAAGAAGCCAAGTCGAGGAACCGCTGGTGACCCGCTGGAAGGTTTGGCACTCTGAGCCCACTGTTGTCCCACTGGACCCCTCTGCATCTGATCGAACTAGAAGGTCTGCGAAGACCCAATGGAATAGTGGGACCAACTATTCTCTGCACCTTCATCAAACCCTGCAAGTAAGCCTTCTCGGAAGTGTCCCTGACCAACTTGCACAGGACCTTTGCTCTGGCACCACCGCTGTTTCGAGTCGACCCTTAAACTTAGTACATCGCAAACTCTGTGTTCATGCCACTCTCACACCGAATTTCGTACACTTGGCATGCCCAGGTCTGGAATAAAGAGAGAGTGCCCGAACCGGAGTACACGCGGTAACTGTGTCGCCCAGCCGTAGTGACGAACATCGCAGGTGCCTTGCTGCTGTGCCTCTCTGTTCCCTGAAGCCTGCTACTGGCCTGATCCATCCACCAGGAGCGGAGAAATCACCACTGTCCCACCAGGGAATCATTGCTGTAACTTGCTGTGCACCGCTGGTCGGTGAGTACCTGCAACCCTTACCAGTGGGCCCTACCGCATCCATCCACTTTTACGCACGGGTGTCCCCTGAGGGCCACTCACCTTGCCACAGGTAGCCTGTGCTACCGCCCCATTCCTAACCTGTTCTGCCCTTTTGGAGAGACCCTCCACGTATAGTGGGAACTCGTTCTTCATCGCCTTACCCACCTTCCTGAGCTGCTACAGCCCCTACAAGAGACCCTGTTTTCACCCTTCTGCACTATTGCGTGCACCAGCATTTGAAAGTACATTGAGCGCTAGGTTCCTCTCTTCGTAGAGACTGGACTGCCTCTCAGTTAGGGTTTATTTAATGGAGAACTGCCTAAAGACTATCTGCACTACTTGTTTCCTTCCCTTTTAGGTTGTGGGCCCATTCTGTGCTTTTAACCCTCTAGGCCACTTGGTATTGTATGTATGTGTTGTAGTAGTGTTGTATTGGTTTGATGTATTACTGTTGAATAATTACTTTGTGTTGAAGTTCAAAGGACTAGAATACATGTACATGTATTTTTAATATATGTACACCTGAATGGGAGTGATTTGTAGGGTCCTTTACTCTGTGTGCTCATTGAGGTCTTTCAGTCACCCTCACCCCTCCTGAGACCTAGTCTTGACCACCGCCAATGCTACCTTGAATGGTCTGGCTTGTCCAGAAGGTTACCCTGGTCCAAGAAACTAGGCTGGCCTTCTGAACCTCTGCCCATCAGATCAGAGTTCAGAAATCCATCTTAACAAACATCACCCACATGCCCGTTGAAAAATCATTATACAAGCTCCTACGAGACTACTGCAACACACTGCATGACTCTACAGGCACGAGCCCGGCGTATCTGATGTTTGGCTGCCCATTGCGCTCATGATTGCCCCAGGAAAGTCAGGCATCAGAGGAGAATGCGATGATCACGAAGTAAGGAGAAGGGACGGCCAAGCAAAGGAGAGAATTAAAGCATATGCTGACAAAAGGAACAGGGCACAAGTTTCTGACTTGGGTGTAGGAGACTGTGCCTTTGTATAACAGACACAGTCCCAACAGGACATCCCGCCTTTTAACCCACAGCCGCTCACCATCACCCACGTGAAAGGGTCCATGGTAATGGCGGAAAAATAAAGATGGACAGTGACAAGGAACAGTTCACTCTTCCGAAAGGCAGGCGATGGCAGCCCACAAACTATTCAGACTTGGAGTGAGGAGAAGGGCTATTTAACGGAGACGTCAGGGTACTTAGGAGATGAAGATGAATCAGAAGGGGGCGAGCCGAGCTCCGTTGAAGAAGCCCCAGAGAAAAATAATGCAGGACATCATGCCAACAGCAGACCCTGTCGCACCATTCGAAGACCAAGACGGTGGATCGAGGAAATGGGGTAGGACAATGTTATTTTGTGGGGAGATGTACCATCGCCTGTGGTCACCTGTATGCATGCAAGCTGCGAGCGGAAAGGCACAATAACATCAGGCCAACATGGAGCGCAGTGTATAAATGTCCTCTTTATTCTCTATCTTCAACTCAACCCCCTCCTCCTCTCAACCGGTCACGTTTCCTGCCTTGGCATGTGCAGGCAGGGAAACCAGGGACGTCATTTAGGGGTCAGCAGGGGTCGAACCTGCGACCGCTGAGGTCTCCCTTGCTACCCCTAAAAAACAAAAAAAAATCTTTTTTTTAAATTGAGGCTGCTGGGCTGTGGCCAGCAGAATGTGGCTCTTTGTTTCTGGAGTGGCTGGTTTTCTGATAGCTACAGCTGGTAAGATAGCTCAGTGGGTTGAGCGCTCGCTGCTGCAATGTGTGTGTGATCTGCAGGTTCGACTCCTGGCAAGGTCAACTCAGCCTTTCATCCTGCTCAGGTTGATAAATGAGTACCAACACAGGTTGGGTGATATTGTATGTATATGTGTTCTATATGAAGCACTTAAGCATACGTGCTATATAATAACACAACATTATCATTTGGCCTTGGACGTCTGCTTGCATTAACAGAAATTTGGTAATATTGGCCTATATGCACTGATATTTACGATACATATGGAGATCCATTCTTGTATGAAATGTATATCACTTTTTAGTGACATCGTAACCATATTTCTGATAGTGTACTTAGAAACAATGCTATGTGATGCCACTTCCTGTTTTGTCAAGGAGAGAAAGGTTGTGTACCCTCGCTTCCCGTGATGTCACTTGGGGGTGGAGTCAAATTGCATCACTTCCTGTCATGTCATCAGAGATCAAGGGTCATGTGATGTCTTGTCTGCTACCCCTGGCATATTGGCGAAATGATGCCCCTGCGGGAAACAGGACCAAAGGGTAATAACTCATAACAACTAGAACGTTGCATCGCCCCCCACTTAAACCAAAGCATGATACACTCACTCCATCTCTTCAAAACACCTCACAGGTTTTTTGATCAGTCTCTTGCATCACTGTCACAGCTGTCAGTAGTGCCTGTATCCCCGTACATATAACCAGAGCAGCTCTAGAATACTCCGAATCATCTGTAGGAATAAAGGTGTTTGCAGTATCCTGTCCAATCTTGCAGAAGAAAGAAGAATTCGGAGTGATGAAGTGACCTTGATTTTCTGCAGATATGGAACCCTTTACCCCTGTTATTCTGGACTGGACTGGAAAGCAATCAGCTCCTTACGAGACTGCTTCTGTCGTGCCAGAACCGTGCCACCTTCGTGGATACTTGGCTCTTTAGCCGTTCATCGGCCATCTGTATATATTTTCATCTTTTGCTTGTTGACTTCGTCCCTCTCTCTTGCCTGCCGAGATATTGAGTTCTCTCCTTCCTCTCCATGTGCTTGGGGCAAGCAGGTCTGGACCTTCCTCTTAATCATAAGCGCAGAGGGACATACAAGCGTGGTGCTATGTGGTGTGTTCTGGTAATCCCTCAGAAGGGTACATATAGCTTGCATGAATGACCCATGGGTCAAGGTGCAGACATGTAGGGTGCGCTTAATGTTGGACATGAAGAGTTCCAGAGTGCCATTGGCCTGTGGCTAAAATGGAGTGATCTTTTGGTGCTGAAAACCAAGGTGTTCTGCGAATATTCCAAATTCCTGTCCACTGAAGGGAGGACCATTGTTGGATTTCACGATGGTGGGAAACGCATAGTCCGCAAACATCTTGTCAAGAGCGGGAATGAAAGCATGGGCACTTGTAGATGATACCAGATGTGCATCTGGATAGTGTAACATCTCATCAACCATGACCAATACGTATTTGCCGTTCGCCAGGTGTCCAAATAAATCAACTGCTACTTCATCCCACACCTTCAGCGGCATCAATGTCATCTTCAAAGGTTCCAGAAAAGTACATTGTGCTATTGACTTGCAAATAAGGCAGTATTCTGTATTTGATAAAAGACAGGATTCCAATATGGCTGCTGCCAGCTGCAATGCGGACCGTCGTTTTAGGAAGCCTGAAATATGTCCCTTGTATATTGATTTTAGGTGAGGTAACATCCTTTCCCTATTCCCCATCATCCCAGCTCGCTTCACCCCTCAGGCTCACAATCACGTTTGGCTCGCCCTTTTTTCGCTCTTCATATGAATTAATTTTGAGTTGGGAAAAATTTGTTTTCAGTTTAAATACTTTAATCTATTTTCCACCAGGAATAAGTGACCACTGTATTCATAGTGATATGAATGGTATTATGCCGCTAGTATAGTAGCCTCTGCCAGGACAGGCAATACACTTCCAGTAACAAGGCAGCCAAGGACAGAAACTTGCACCTGCACACAGGATTGAGTCGAGCAGCTCTACATACCCACTGAGGTGAGTAGCTAGGTGTCCATGGGCCATAGGGACAATTCATTACTTTGGGAGAATGAGATTAACAGTATGTCCATATCATTTTTTATTTTGTTGTCAGGTGGACTAGCAAACAGGTCAAAACACAATTGGCCAAACAATCTCGTTTTTTTGAGCTAGGAGCTGTCTTTTGTAGGTAAGGAGCTTGCAACCTCACACTACTGGTGAATGATTATCATTTAAAACAAGTATAGGTGCATTTATAATGTATAGATGTTTTTGGTGATGGTGGTGAGAAAGCCAGGCCATAGGTGATCTTGAGCAGTGGCAGTAGGAGAATCAAAATGGAACATCACAACACAAAACAAAAAAAGAGGTGGCACTGTT
Organism: Ambystoma mexicanum; assembly: GCF_040938575.1. Lineage (NCBI taxonomy): Eukaryota > Metazoa > Chordata > Amphibia > Caudata > Ambystomatidae > Ambystoma > Ambystoma mexicanum. Next base: position 747,010,072 of record NC_090923.1, on the reverse strand, counting down.
CTCTAAAGGCAGGATACCAAGCATGGCACAATAAGATGGTTGTTGAGGCAGTTAAGCCATTGAGAGGTTAAGAGTGCACTCAATTTTCATTAGAGTTGTATGTGGCATATGCTTTACAGAATTTCGGGGTCCAATGGAACTAATGGACATTTTTATTTTTGTCTTTCTTCATGTTATCCCTGTTTGCTCTCCCCTTCCTCCCCTCCTTTATTCGACATTCCCAAATTTGGTCTCAATGCAACTTTAGAAATTATGTAACTTAGCCCTGATGAAAACCTGTCAAAGGTTGAAACACGTGTTGGCTTTTTTGAGTGAAAAATAATTGGTTATAAACCTTTCTGTGGCAAAATAAAACTTAAAGAAAGTTCTATTGAATACTCAATGTGTTGTTGAAATGAAACTATGTTCAGTGTATTCTGTATTTTGACATCCATTTTAGGAAACCATACATTCATTCGCAGCTGTCATTTTGTAGACACACTACCCCTATGCCCTACGTGCGCAATGCTAATTATACGATCTTGCAGCGAGAGGAGAATTTCTATTTTCTTTTAACATTAAGCCTTGCAGAAATACAGACAACTCGCCCTTCATGAGGGCAAACGTTTGCATCATCTTCTGCTGGTCTTCAGACAATTCCGGTCAGCCATCCCCATGATCACACCATTTCCCTGTTGACAATGTTTTCTTTATTTGCGATATGAGGATATCCTTGGATGACTCTTGTACCACTTCCTGCATTTTCAGGGCTTTTCGGAGTGCATTGCTGATGAGATAATTGACATATTGATCAGCGCTAGATGTTTGCACATCTTTTACTGCCGGCAGTGGAAATCTCGAAAGAAAATCAGCAGGGTTGTTCTCCTTCCCCAGCTTATAAATGACATTGAAACAGTATTCCTGCAACCGCAAACCCCAGCGGGCGATACAAAGAGGCATTTTTGCACTGGGCTTCCCAAATATAGTGGTTAGAGCCTGATGGTCGGTTGCAATTGTGAACTTATTCCCATACAAGAACAAGTTGTAAAGTGTGCAGGGCCACACCACTGCCAAACTTTCCTTTTCTAGCTGTGAGTTGGCACACTCTGTGGTGGAGAGACTTCTGCTAGCATATGAGACAATATGTTTGGGTGAGCTAGATCCTCGTTTGTATTGAGCCAAGATGGCCACTAATCCAACCGGCTAGCGTCCACTGCCAGTTCTGTTTCCAAACCAGGTTTTAATATGCCATGTACGCAGCTAATAAGATGTGTGACTTTATTTCTTGGGACCAGTGTCTTTTTCCTGTGAGTAATATCAACAGTGTGCTGACTGATGCAAAATCCTTTATATATTTTGTGCAATAACTGGCCATTCCCAGGAATGACTGCACTGCAGAACTGGATGACGGTGTGGGGTTCTCAACCAGAGTAAGGATCTTTGGCAGGATCCGGTGGGAGTCCTTCGTTAGAGAAAATGTGGCCAAAGAATTTTAGTGTTGATTCACTGAAATCACATTTGTTGACATTTAGTGTCAAATTTGAATCCTATAGAGCAATACATACTCCTCTTAAGAGTTTCATGATGAGCCTCTTGTGTGGCCCCAAATTTCAAAATGTCATTTCTTTAATTTAAGCAATGAGGAATGTGCCAGATTATTTGGTGCAGCCCTACAGTTAAGGGCAGCATCAGCCACTTTTACTCCCCCAAAATAATTATGTCGAGTGAAAATACTGACAACAAAAAATAGAAAACAGACACATAGAACCCTGTGCCCCTGTTTTCACTCATGCAGCTTCATGGATATGTTTGGACCAGTAGTGCACATACTACCACAGGAACAAACTACTATTATAACTGCCTGATCCAAAGAAGGAAACATGTATCTTTTAATGTGCATGAATAACAAAGTGCACAAGATATTACAAAAACATATCTGTTTTCCAGTTTAAACATTTTTACACGCTGTGAGAAACCTTAAGGTATTCTCACTCGTACTACTCTGGGATCCTCTGCGGAGGTGGCCAGGAAAAGGCCATCGCCCTTGGATCTTGATCCTGGGGGTGGAGAAGCGAGGGGAGATCAGCTGGGTAAAGGGTCCTTGAGGATTGGGAGTGGGGTGCCCTTGGTATCCCCCGGTTCCTATTGACAACCAACCTAACGCTCCCGCAACCTTCATGGGCTATATATAAGCCAGCTACCCTCATTTTCCCACATATGGCACTTGACAGTACTGAGACGAGGAAGAGGAGACTGAGAGTAATGAACACCAGACACTCTCACCACTCTAGTACTTGGATGACGAAGAGGCAAATGAGAGCAATGAAGACTACACTCTTTTACCACTGGGGTACTGGGACGAGGAAGATGCCTGCTAAGAACCGTGAGGGTCAGGCAGGGCTAATTGGACATCCACACCTGCAGCCTGTCAAGGGGCTACAGGTGTATAAAAGGAGACCATCCTATCATTGGATAGAGCGAAAGGAGGAGCAGGAGACACTTATGAGGAGGCAGCCATGGTGGGACCAGAAACCGAGCCAGGACGCCAAGAATTTTCCCAGAGGACTTGTGGGAACTGAAATGAATGGGCTGTGTAATGTCCCAGGTCTGTGAGCCTCCATCGCCAAGTGCGAGCAGCAGGAGCTTCTCAAGAGAAGCCCGGTGCATAGAGGATACCGCACACATCCATAAAGAAGCTGTGGAGGTGGTGTGAGAAACCAGAAGGTGGCTCACCCACTAGTGCCTGGGGATCTGTTATGCAGGTGGCCAGGACACAGCCATCGCTTTTGGATCCAGTGAGGGGTCTTCAGGGAGTGGGACACTGGATGATGAGATGTGGTATCCCCTTCCCTGTAAGACCTCTACCCCATCCTACCAGGTAGGACATTTAGGAACTCATCCCTCCCCCTTTTACAACACAAAAACGTTCTCACAGATAGCCCGCTATGAGAGAAAACGGACTAACATCCGGGCCGTATACCTGTAATGTCCCAATACAATGGTCAGGCAAGGTCGGCAATTACTGACCATCACACACACACCTGACTTCCATTACACTTCCCCACACGGATAAAATGCGGAGCATAAGAGAACACTCTGAGTGAGGCAAAGCACACAAGGAAACAGCAGTTCCAAGATGGCAGTTCTACAAGAAGCGAAAGACAGCGAAACAGAAGGGGCTCACAAGGAGGGAAGTTCCCTTGACCTTTTCGACAAGGAACCGTTACTTTCACAAAGCCTTGAAAATAGAAAGTGTAAGACCAGGAAACCAGGCTGAGGAATCCTGCATTGTGTGTCTGAGGTACCCGAGGCCCTCCTGAGTCGATAATCAAGGCGGGGAGAATCGCCAGCTGCCTTGGTACTGTCCTTGTCTCCAACAACAAAGCAGTGTCAGTGAAATCACACAGCCGGTGAGTTGGGGAGACCGATACAATACCGGTCTGTATCGAAGTCAAGGTTGCAAATGGCAACATTGTATGGTGAGCGCTGGAACAAACATTGTATGAAACGCATGTGATAACCCACGTCAGTAAAGTTGAACTACACATAAGTGGTATCAGGTAATATTATCCCCACCAAAAATATTGCCGTATATATGGTCGTCTGGAATGGCCATAGGCGATATTTTTAGTGGGGATAATATTTGGGTTTTTGGGAGCAGAGGTTGTGGGGGTGTCCCCCGCGCCCTTTAAAATAATATAGGGATTGCAGGGGTGTCCCCTGCATGTTCCATGCCTTAGTATCGCCATAGAAATATGGCAATATTTTTGTATGGCGATATATTTGCAGGGATATTAACACATGGAACCAGATAAGTGACTGAACTTTGAAACCAAGATACAATACCTTTGATAGAGTGGTCCAGCACTCTGTGTGTGCTCAATTGAAGGTCTCTGTAAGGTATGCAGCTGAAAGTAAGTGAACGAGTGGCAAAGGATTGTGAATCAAAGTGGTCCTGTGATGGGTCAAGAAAAATCCTGTGCACAATCGAAAGTCTTCGATGTTGATACAGGAAGGAAAGTTGGTGGCAAAGTAGATAAAGTTGGTCCGAGCCTGGGAGAGGGAGATCAGTTGAAAGCTTTGTGTTAAAGGAAGTTTGATACAGTAAAGAAAGTTGATGGCGAAGTAGATAAAGTTGTTCTGAGCCGGGCAGAGGGAGATCAATTGAAAGCTTTGTGTTAAAGCAAGTTTGTGTTAAAGTAGATAAATTGATCAAAGAGAGACTGATTGAAGAGTTTGTGTCAAAGTGGATCTGAGCCCGACGAAGGGGGATCCGGGGTGTACCGTGAATCACCCGAGAAATTGGATACTTGAAAATCCTAAGAACATTGTGTTAAAGTGGATCTGAGCCCGACGGAGGGGGATCTGAGGTGAATAGTAAATCACCTAAGAAAATTGTGTATATGTGAAATACATAAAGGAAAGGAACTTTATTGTTTTGTTTGTTGCATCAGGCCCTCTGAAAGAAGAGACTTTGAATGGCAAAGAGACTATGGCCAGACGGCCATGATGTTGAAGTTTTGAACTGCACACTAAAGAAGCCAGAGACTTTGCTAAGCTTGAGTTTGCTGCCTTGTCCTGTGCTGAAACGTGGGGAAGGGAAGCCAACGGGTTGAATATCCTGAAATCATTTCTTGAACACTTTTCTTTTGTATACCATTGTTTCCCACACTATTTGTATTTAGAGGTAAGGATTGGCAATAGGTTTATTTGTATAGGCCCTTTTTATTTTGACAAGACACCACTAGGACTGTGTTATTATTATTTGATGGTCAGAGCTTGCTCCCATCTTTAGATTTAGGATTAGATAGGCGTTTTTCAAACGCAATTTAAGTTAAATAAACACCCTTGAAATGTGGTCACTTGTGTCTGTCTTTCTGTTGATACCATGGGCCTCATTACGACCCAGGCGGTAAGTTACCGCCTGGGCCGTGACTTTACCACCATGGCGTAAACTATGTTTACGCCATGGTGGTTGGCGGACTTACCGCCCCATTCCGACCTTGGCGGGGCGGTAAGTCCCCAATCCCCATTTACCCTTCCCCATTCCCATTTTTGCCCCATAGGGCATAATGGGAGTGGGGAAGGCGTTAATTACGCCACCGTAAATTACGGTGGCGTAATTAACTCCATGGTCCCTTAGCGCCATGGATTTTAACACCTGCTAAAAGCAGGTGTTAAATCCGCCATGGCGCTAAGGGACCTTGTACTCAGGCGGTAAGGGTCGGCGCTGTTTACGCTGCCGTAAACCCCTTACCGCCTGGGTCGTAATGAGGCCCCATGTCTTCCTCACAGTAGTGACTGCAACTCATCTTCTACCTGGGGCTGAATATTCTGGGGAATTCCTCTTTAGTGTTGCACTATTGGCTTGATTTCCTTGTGGATGTGTAATTTAATTTGTTTGTCTCTTAGCTTCCCTAACCCCTTGAACAGCGATGGGAAACGCTTAACAACCGCGTCCTTGATGCTTGAAGTGTAGGCAGACATCACTTGATACATAAAGTACACCCAACCCATTTTCACGGCAGACTTAAAGCTAAGCATGCTTCCTCCAGGCACGTTGCTTTTTACCACATATATGTTCAGCTTTTGAACTTCATCTTTGCATGAGTATGATGGTTCAAACATGCCCTTGCAAGAAAGCAGAGTACTTGAGCCATATAGGTATATTTCAATGTCCGGAGCCCTTAGTGTGGTAGTATTCTTTAGGCTGGCATAGGTTTCTTCACTCTTCACATTGACAATAGCACCAGTATCTATAGGGAATTCTTGAGCACTTCTATTGACTTGTAGCAATAGAGTCAGGCTGAATTCCACTGCTGTCTTGTTCCCTATGGCATGTACACACTCTATTTTTCTCTCTCCACTGGATGAGGAATCTGAATCCATCTGACGCCTGAGCAATTTCTCTATGTAATGTACTTTGTGATGCACCGATCTTCATTCTTGATCCTGGGAAGTTGCTGTTCGATGATGTTCCTGACACTGACCTGATGAGAGTTTGAGGCTTCTTGGTGACATGTTATGTTTTACTGGTGATCCTCGTCTTCGGTAGGTTGGAGACATCCGTTTAGTTGTTTGCTGCCCTTCAGAGCTTCGCCCTGAGTATCTTTGCTCTGAATTGTATAGTCTGTATTTGGACGTTTTGCACATAGATCGCGAGTGGTTTTCTTCTCCACACCCGTCACATCTATGGCCCATGGCAGTGCATGTTCCTTCATGAGGAAAGCCTTAGCTATATCTGCAGCACTTCATAGATTCTTTCTTGTGTAGCTTGTCAGTCATCTGCATCTGGCATATCGGGGTAGGAGTGGCTTGGGATATGGTTATTTTCCCCATGGACTCAGCTTGCATGTTGATGGCTATCTGAGTCTGTGCTAGCAGCAGGATCTCTTCCAGCGATATCCTCTTTTGTAGCCGACTTTAGAAAAATCCTATCAACTCACAACCTGCTATAACTTGAGATCTGAGAGCTTGCTCTGTGTAATAATTATCAAAGTCACAGTATTTCACCCTTTTCTTAATCTCATGACAGATATGTCCATAGTTTCACCCTTCTCTTGGGTGGTGATGTGAAAAATCTGTCTTTCAAAGTCTATGTTTCGATGTGGGGCAAAATATGCATTTAGGGAGTCAATGGTCCTCATTACAGGTCCGTCGGTAATCCTGTCGGTGCTACCAGCAGGTGTAATGCTTTTGCAAAAAGATGAGCTAAAACAACATGGCGCCGTTGCGCAGCCATTTTGGACATTCACCTCCCATCACCGCAATGAAAGCCAATGTCTTTCGTGGGTTCAGTAAAGTAAACGTGCTTCTCGGCAGCGAAGGCAAGGCAAGGTCACATATATAAAGTGTTGCTGAGTGGACTTACGGACTTACTGTGGAGAATAGTTATTGTGTTGTCCACTGAAGGACGAGCCAGAGAGGGAGTAGGAGCATTCTGCAGGTGCAGTGATAAGGGGTCCTGGGAATTAATGCAAGGAGAGTGAAGCTGGGTTTTTCAACTTCTGGCTGTTTTTTTCTACTCTTTGCCCCTTCTACCTGTGATCTGCTCTTCGGCCGAGGGCAGTCATAACTGAGAAGGGTGGGGACTTTCCCCATAAAGGGAAGAAGTTTTTCCCCTGTGGTGCAGTCTCACTGAGAGGGAGGACGCTCCACTCCAGATCCCGTTAACATGAGTTAATTTCGCTGCGTACCGGCTCTGGGACTAAGCAGTGTTGCTGGTGGCCGAGATGAAGGTGTCTTTTGCAACTATGATAACGGTGATGTTTTCTTTATGTCTATGTCTAATTTACTATATATGTCTGTGTGATGTGTATATATGCAAGAGTTGAATAAAAGGCCTATAACCAGCCATTTTCCATTTTTTTTTCTATAACTATTGGTCTAAGTGTTATTTTCTGATTGTCTGAGTCCAATAACTGATTTTGTCAGGGGCCGGGGAAATGTAAGTCAGAGGTTCCCCCAACGTGGCCTAGCAAAAGAAAATAGCGGGTTGCCACCGGACCCATGAAGAATTACTAGTGACTGACTTCCCGGTGCCACCGGGCTATTACAAGTCCGGCGGCCAGGAAGTCAGGTGCCGGTAATTTTGTTAATCCCCATTCCCATAGAGTTGCTTAAGAAATACAAAGGGCAAATGAGAGAAGAGATATGAAAAAAAAGGAAGAAGAAAAGGTGAGAGAAGAAGTGAGGAAGCGAAGAGAGCTTGATGATGAAATAGAACGAAAGAGAAGGCAGAGAGCATGCAACATTGATCGTGTAGAAAATTAATTATTGGAGCCTAATCCACTAGTAGCATGGGAGGACATAGAAGAATTCTTCCCAGCACATGAACCAATGCCAGGTCCACCTAGAACAAATCTAGAAGATGAGTTTGACTATAGAAGATTTGGGGACGCAGTCAATAAAGTCTATCATGATATGAGGACTAAGAAGGAACTGCAGGGAAAGGGTAAAAATGATCGACTTGAGAGTACGCAGTTATACGACAGAGAGGGAGGCTCGTGTAGTTTTGAGCCTAAAGAGCTGTCTTTAGATAGACTAACTCTGAATAGAGACAAAGAGGAGGGAAGCCACACAAGTTGGGGACAGGATATGTCAGACAAGGACAGAGAAACCATCCGTGGGAAGGAGGGAGGTAACGCATGTGGTCCTGAAGGATGTTCTCCAATGGACAGAGAAGTAAGATGGTCGGATCTAGACCGACCTAAATCTCAGGCGTCAGAATCTCTGGCGCGGCTAGATCGACCTGCAGGGCGATCCCATACTGAGAGGGGGGACTCGCCAGATTATTAGATCAGGTTAAAGTCGCTGCCAGGAAGAAGGGGGTGCAGAACCATGGTCCCTTCTATGAACAGACAGGTGATGGGCGATGAATGTGAATTTGGGATTTCGCAGTTTCCCTTGTTAGAGAAAGGAGGAGCATGACTGCAGTATACACCATGGCCACTAATGGATAAAGATAATTTGGTACGACGTCCATTCATCACAGTTTTTTTTGCTGCATTTTTTTCCACAGATTTATTACTGCAAAACAACCCATCGAAAAATATGGGCAGTGGGTAGAGGGATATAAGGTTTCTGGGTGTTTCGGGACTAGATTTCAAATCAGTGGTAAAGGCGGTTTGGGTGGTAACCCCCCAAAAAGGAAAAAAAAATGCGATGAGTTTTTTCAGCAAAATATCTGCGGTAAAAAATGCCACGAAACAAAAACGTGCGATGGAATGACATGGAACCGGATAATTTACGGTGTAAAATCCTGAGTTTAACTTCTGTAGCTGGGAAATGGATGCATGAGTTAGAAAAAATGACAGGAGGAAACACGTTAGCTATAGGGGACATTACAGGTCTTCTAGTCACCATTCTTGGGGAGAGAGCTGACAACGTTCGGTCGAGAGCAGGCTACTCAAGTGTTACTGCGTTGAACACTGCTCATGATGGAGCACCATTTAACAACTGTAGGGAAAAGCGCTCAGAGTGCTGTATTCGGACACATCAGATATGTGAGCTATAATGACGAAAAAGATGCAGGAAGGGGATGATCCTCTTGTTTACATTCAGAATTTTCAAGAGGAATGGAGCTTGGAGACTAAGAGCCTTGGGGGACAATCTATACCCGTGTTCTACCATATATTATGTCAAGGGTTGCCAGAGCCAGTACAGAAGCCGCTCCAAAAATTGGTGGGCAAAGCCATGGTCAGAAAGTCAGCTGACCATTGCACATGACTGCAGACTGTTGCAAGAGAAGAATTGAAAGAAAGTTGATGCTAGGAAAGTTGAAGAGGCAAAAATAGTGCAGAAGAAATTGTCAAAATACGCATTGAAGGGGCATTGTTGACTAATGGAGAAGGGTCAGGTTTGCAGCAAGCAACAGGCATGCCACAGGTGAATAACCAAAGGCAGTACGATCAAGGTACTAATAGATTTATACCACGAAGTAGGGGACATTTCAGAGGCAGAGGATTCCGGAATAATCAGGGAAATTCCCAGAATAACCAGTGTGGGTTTCAAAGCACACCGAATGATAGTCAAGTCATGCAGGAAGGGCAAATTAGGAGACCTTCTTTATGTTGGACATGCGGTATGTCAGGGCACCTTGCATGCATGTGTAGAAGCCAAGGATTCGTGCAAAATGGGCAATTCTCAAGAGGGGGACCACATACCCACCTGCATGCATTCAACAAAAAAGGAGAGGGGTTTGCCCAAAATCAGACAGTGCTGCAAACACAAGCACAGAGAGTACATCAAGATTTGCAAACACAGCAGACAACAATGAATCCACAGCAAGGGCAGTCACAACATTCACCCATGCAGATACAGCAGGGCACAACCACGGGGCAGTTATTGACTCCTCGGATAGGGGGTGCCACTGTCGATGGAGGGAATCCTTTAACAGGTACAGGCATAAGAATGTATCCACAATATGACAGCTCACTGGGAGACCTGATGTGTTTGACACTATCAGTGACGCCCAATCCTCAAGAGGAACAGAGGGTTGACATCAATATAGAAGGCAAATCTTTTTCCTTTTTAGTAGACACAGGTGCAACACGCTCATGTATACGAGAAGGGACATTTACATTATCTGGGAATGCCATGAATGCTCAAGGTTTCACAGGAGCTACAAAGAGAGTTCCTTTTACTGTAAAATTGCCAGTCTCTATAGGAGAATGTGATATGACTGTACCATTATTATTTTCGAGACAAACACCTGTTAATATATTACGTTGAGATTTAATGACAAAATTGAACATGACGATTTCATTCACTGATGAGGGCATAGTGTGTTCCACACCAGGAATGCATTATTTAAACGTGAGTGAATTTATTATGGTTTTTACAGGACTAATGGCCATACAAGGAGTACCATTAGAGCCAGATGTTTTTCACTAAGCGGTACGCATTTTGTTGACATGGCTACCAGGTTTAGTAGGTAGAACTATGAGATTGCTACATGAATTTTTATTTAGGCCAAGGATACCTATGGATGAAGAGGGAGGACACGTTTTTACCCTTAGAATTACAAGCAGCCATAGTGCGAGGGGAAATGGCTTTACTTGATGGAACTGATTGTGAAGGCAGACGATGGTGCACAGTGATTGCCATTGGGGAAGGTTATAGATTGACTGATGTCACTGACGAGGATATGTTTAGAGACCATCCGTCAGATGACGAATTAGTATTCGAGATGAGTATTATTTATTGGGTGAGAGCAATTAAACGTGAAGTTACTCAGAAAATGATGTTAGAACAGAAACGTCCTAAGTTTTTCGATGAAGACGTGGCAAAAGTGCCAGTTTCATTATGGACAACAGGCCCCTATGACGTAGGCCTACTGAAGGGAGCTGGAGAAGTTAGGATTAAATTGAAACCAGGAGCAATTTCCAATGTCGAGAGGGGCAGACAAAGGTATTTTCAAGACGATATCCGCCATGATGGAACAAGGTATCCTAGTGACATCAGAGTCACTGTGTAATACGTCAGTGTATCCGATTAAGAAAAGTAAAGGGTGGTTGTGGCTTTAATTCAGAATTTGCTCCTGATTAACCAGATTGTAGAGGCCGAGTTCCCTCTAGTTCCTAATCCTGCAACAATCATATGTAGTATCCCTGTTGAGGTGTGATACTTTATCGTGATTGACTTGAAAAATGTGTTTTTCTCAATCCCATTGCATAAGGATTCACAAGATCTGACGTCATTTACGTTCAGACAAAAGAAGTTAAAAAGCACGAGATTGCCTCAGGGGTACCGTGAGTCTCCATCGATTTTCAATAGAGTCCTGCAGATGGACTTAAGTAATATCGATTTGCAAAGTGTTGTGTTGCAATACATAGATAACATTTTAGTCTGCAGCACCTCAGAGGAAGAGTGCAGGCATGATTCAACTCAGCTAATGATTATTCTTGCAGAGAAAGGATATAATGTAGACAAGGAGAAAGTGCAGTATTGTCAAGAGGAAGTGTTGTACATAGGTCAGTTAATTTCACATGAAGGAAAGAAGGTTACTCCAGAGAGAGCTGAGGCTGTTTTAAAAACAGCAAAGCCACACACGATAAAGCACATGCAAAAATGTTTGGGATTATGTAATTATGTGAGAGCATGGGTCTATGATTACAGTTCATATGTAAGGCCATGAAAAAAGCACAGGCAACCCAGAGAAAAATTGTCTGGACTGAGGAAATGGAAGAAGGGTTTGATGAGTTGAAAAAGGCAATTTGCACATCTCCAGTACTAGGGATTCCCAACTATGCTGAGGAATTCTTCTTATTTTAGCATACGAATGGCACAGTTATGACAGCACTACTCACACAGAGAACCACGTTGGGGTACAAGCCCCTTGCATATTACAGTGGGATTTTAGACCCAGTATTGAGGGGCCACTTTCCTTGTGGACAATCTTTGGCAGTCGCCGCATTCGCCATTGAGAAGGCTGCCAGCATAGTAATGGGGTGTTCCATGACGTTATTTGTTGAACATGCTTTGTTTGCCATTTTGGAAAAATCTAAAGGTACGTTGACTTCTCAAAGGCTTCTGCCTACGAGGTAGTCATATCAAATCCAGTGATTAAAATAATTTTATGCAAAATAGTGAACCCTGCCATGTTTATAGCAGAGCCACGGGCAGAGGATGAACATGCACATGATTGCTCGAACTAAAAGGAATTCTATGATGAAATCCCGAGGGTAAAAGAAAAGGCTTTGACATCTGGGGAGATTCTCTTTATTGGCGGTTCTTCAAGGGTCAATCAAAATCATGGACAAAGATATACAAGTGCTGCTATGGTGAAGCACACGGCCAATGGGGAGTTTGAAGTATTCATAAGTGCACAACTACCGTCTCACTTTTAGGCACAGGCTGCAGAAGAAGCGGTGCTGATTGTCATGCTCGAGAATCATCTAGATCCGAAAGTAATGGAGTACAGTGACTCTGCCTATGTGACGTTGACAGTACACGCAGGGCTAGCACGTTGGAAAAGGAGGGGCTACCTCAGAGCGGAAAGCACTCCAGTGCAACATGCCGCCTTATTGGAAGACTCATTAGAGCATCACAACTCCCAGTAGCCATCGCAGTCGTTAAGTGTGCAGCTCACACTAAAAGGGCAGACTTTATCTCATGCAGAAATCAAGCTGCAGACGAGGAAGCGAAACGTGTTGCATGTTTAGACATCATCATGAAATTTGATACGCCTGATGTGAATGAAAGTATGGTGGTGATGATGAGTGTGTCTGAAAGTTATAACAACTTGTCTAAGACTCAGCTAATGGAAATTCAAGGGGAAGCGCCACAGGATGAGAAAGACCTGTGGACGCGCAGGGGGTGTTCTTTAACTCATTCCGAAGCATTTCTGAGACAGGAAAGCAGTGGTAAACTGGTTATGCATGTAGCCTTATTAAGGGTGGCATTGGAACAGCTGCACTACCCTGCGCATGTCACTAGAGAGAGCCTCAGCGCAACAATTGCAGAGGATTGGTTTGTGCCGGATTTGGTAGAACACATTGCATTTTATGTAGTAAATGCATCGTATGTCAAAGGTTTACTGCTGGGCACACACCGTGTACAGTTAGAGAAGTTATCCCAAGATCCAATGGTCCTTTTCAGCATTTACACATCGACTATGTCGATATGCTGCAAGTCTGTAATGGATACAGGTTTATAATTGTAGTAGTATGTCCCTTTTCAAGGTGGATTGAAGTTGGTCCATGTACACATCCAGATTCCACCTGTGCAGCATATTATTTAGTATGAGAAGTGTTTCCTAGATGGGGAATATGTGAAGTATTGCGATCAGATAATGGCCCTCATTTTGTTAACGAAGTCTTTGAACAGATAAGCTTGTTGCTTAGTATAAAGCACAAGCGAGCAGAATCTGTGAAAGACTCAATGGCCTGCTTAAAGAAAGAATAGCCAAATTGAAGCTTACCTTGAAGAAAGGCTGGTTGCATTGACGACCACTGGCATTGTATGCGTTGAGAAATCAACCAGGTTCAGACCACAATCTTACGCTCCATAAAATAGTGACAGGGAGACAGATGAGGACACCCCCCACACCTCCATCTAGAACTAGAAGTGATGCCCAGACGACAGCAGAATAGTTAGGAAAGGAGTTACATGCTTACTTAACATGTATGAATACAACTATCTCTGTCATTTCAGATCAGCTCAAACGGAAGGGACGTGGGGCTCAGAACACTGATGGAGACAATGCAACAACCGGATGTGTTACACCTTTCCGATCTTGGTCCTGGTGGCAAAGAAGGAAATTATGTGGTTCCGCCTTTTGCTATGCGGCGGTAGAAACGACTAGGTCAGACGATAACAATCTCAGCGGTATAGTTGTTCCATGCTGTCAACGAACATCAGAGACGAATCACGTGATCCCTTCACGTGGTCACCTGATGCCAGCGGCACGTCACGTGACATCATTTCAAGACCAAGGACTCACTTCTCATCGCGTCGCTACTGAATTGCATGACGCTCCGTAAGTTCGAACACTAGGAACCCTTTCCCAAGTACTTACATTACTCTGCTTGTGCTTACCGTTCCATTCTATCACTTTCCACCCAGCTTTCCTTTTCAGCGCTTTCTTCCTGTGACTCTTCCGAGACAGACCTTTCTTCCGGGATATTCTGCCTTACCTGAATCCGTGTTTTCCTCCTCCCGATCTGAACATAGAAGTTTCCCGGGTCATCTCGGCTCAGTGAGTTACACTTCCGGTTTTCTCTTTTCTTCCCCTTCTTTGGTCTCGTTTCTAATCTCTGTCCATTACCGCAGGAATCCCTGGAGGGTTCTGAGCACCAGTCGCCATTCCGCGGCGACGCCGAGTAATCAGTATCTTTAGCCCGTAGCTATACCAGATTAACTCCTTCGGTAAGAGAAACTCTACTCTTGAATACACTGTCTCTCTCTTCTGACCATTTCTGAATACTTATCTGTCTCTCTTTCATTAGAACCCAAGCTACAGTCTACAGTTCAGAGGTACTACGCCTTGCCAACCGCCCACCGACAAGACCAGCTATCTACGCATCCAGGGTTTTTTCCCCCAGAGGGTTTCCCTGGGGTTCGTGTTCCTCCCTGCTGGGATCAGATTCCTGGGGGGGGGGGTTCAGGATCCTCAGGGAGGCTTTCATTTCTGCAGTTGCTGCTTCCTTGCCAACTTTCTGACCAGGTTAGTGGATACTAATTTTTGACCGTCAATTGTGAGAAGAATATTACTTTGATAAATAGTTATAACAGTTAGCGACGCCCGAATAGTATTGCTTCCCTGGTCAGGAGGTTTTTTATTTTTGCCCTTTGGAAATGGAGCAGCAAATGCAGCAATTGATGGCTGCAATGCCATCCACGTCTCTAGAGATGGAAGCTCTTAAACAGGACAACGCCCAGTTGAGGCAACAGGTTGCCCAAGCCTTTTCTGAGACCCCTCCAGTAACTTTAACCTCGGGTAAATATGATGGGGACCCTCATAAATTAAAAGAATTTCTTGATAGTTGCACTGTCCAGTTTACATTCAAATCCCGATTCTTCCCTACCGATAAGGACAAGGTGGGTTTTCTCATCTCTCATCTTACGGGTCCTGCCCTTGCTTGGGCTACTCCTTTAGTCACATCTGGAAATGCCATATTAGACTCCTACCCGGCATTTTCCAACAGTCTGAAGACCATGTTTAGTCGACAAGAAATTTCTGTAGCCACTCAGGAAAAACTCTTAGATCTCAGACAAGGACACAAGGATCTTATGACGTTACATTACCCAATTCAAACAGTTGTCTTCCGAGACGGGTTGGCCTGATGACGGGTTACTTACCCTCTTTCGTCGGGAACTCGCTGAGGACCTGAAGGATGAGGTTTCCAAGGTTCCACAGCCAGCAAACGTGGCAGAAATGATATCCCTTACTATGCAAGTAGACTATCGTCTTCAAGAACGCTCCCTGGAAAAGAAAAAGGGGAAGGGCCTTCGCTCGAGCCCCGATCTCTTGATCACTACACATAAGTCTACCCCTTCTGAAGAACCCATGCAGATAGGATCCATTAGGGGTCCCATTTCCGCTGCAGAAAGAGAACGACGAAAATCTTTGAATTTATGTATGTACTGCGGGTCTTCCTCCCATCTTTTGCTAGACTGCCCAGTTGTTCCTCCTCGCAGATCCAGACCTATGCCGTCGGGAAACGCCAAGTCCCTACCGTAAGGGGAACCACGGTAGGAGTTCAGCTGCAGTGTTCCCCAGGGAAAGAAGAATCTTCGATTGACCCATTCTCTCCCAACCCTTCCATGATAGTCCTTTCATTAACTATCATGTTGCCCAATCAGAACCTGCTAGGTGTCCCTGCTTTACTCGACTGCGGAGCAGCAGGAAATTTTATTAACGATCATTAGGCAGCTAAGAATGGGATAGAACGAATTTCCAAGTCCTTCACAACACCCATTTTAGGAGTAGATGGCAGTCCGCTGAGCTCGGGACCGATTCGAGTACAAACCAGGCCGGTAACTTGTATGATTGCCTCCCACAAAGAGACTTTGATATTTGATTTGATAAAAGCGGCTCATTTCCCAATTATTCTGGGTCTTCCTTGGTTACGTTTGCACAACCCCTACATAAATTGGAAGGCTGGAACACTGTTTCTAGGCTCGGAATATTGTGTCTCTCACTGTCTGTCTCACAATTCGGTTGGCATTTATATTCCGGCGGAGTCTCCTGATACCACCAAGATTCCCTCCATCGGTCACTTAGGGTTGATTCCTGAATGTCATCATCACTTTCTCAGTGTGTTCTCTACCCCACAGTTTCCTACACTTCCTCCTCATCGAAGGGATGATTGCCATATTGACCTCCTTCCAGACCAACCGATCCCGTTTGGACGGATGTATGTTCTGTCCCAACGTGAGAAGAGTGCTCTTAAGGAGTATCTTCATTCCAATCTCCAGAACGGTCTCATAACTGAGTCCAAGTCGCCGGCTGGTGCCTCTTTATTCTTCATCCCAAAAAAGAACACAGAAGAACTTAGACCGTGCATAGATTATAGAGGACTCAACAAGATTACGATACCTGACAAGTATCCTATGCCTTTGATAAAAGATATTCTCGAAGCCGTTCGAGGTGTGACTCTCTACACCAAGCTAGACCTTAGGGGGGCGTATCATCTTATTCAAATTGCTCCCAATGACGAGTGGAAGACGGCGTTTCGGACTCCATTTGGCCACTTCCAATACCAGGTTATGCCATTTGGTCTGATAAATACACCTGCAGTTTTTCAGCGATTTATGGACCACCTTTTCGCAGACCATCTTCTTCACTTTGTTGTTAATTATCTAGACGACATCTAGATATATTCCACGAATCTTGAGGAACACATCCAACATGTCAACTTAGTCCTAATTCGTCTACAGACTAACCAGTTACATTGTAAAGTTGAAAAATGCGAATTCCATCAAACTCAAATAACTTACCTAGGTTTTGTACTTCCTGCAAATGGTATTTCCATGGATCCAAAAAAGGTTTCTGCCGTCTTGGATTGGCCTTCTCCATCTACTGTAAAAGAGGTTCAACGATTCCTCGGATTTGCCAATTTTTATCGAAGATTCATTCCTTGTTATTCGGAGACAATCCTACCAATTACTCGTCTTCTAAAGAAGGGAACAGCCTTTTCATGGGACCCTTTAGCTCAACAGGCCTTTGAAACTCTAAAAGGATTATTAACCTCTGCAATGATCCTACTCAATCCCGATCAATCTCGACAGTTCATCATTCCCATCATGCTCTAGGAGCCGTTCTACTGCAAGAGACAGATTTGGGAGAGGAGAGGCCTGTGGCCTATTTGTTCAGGACGTTTAACACTTCAGAACAACACTATTCAGTTCTCGAAAAGGAGTTATTGGCCATCAAAAGGGCCTTTGAGGAATGGAGGCATCTACTTTTAGGCTCACCTTATGCTGTGGTGGTCCGCACAGATCATCAGAATCTGAAAGTCTTGCAACAGGCTCAAACTACCAATAGTAGACAGGCACGTTGGGCTCATTTCTTTTTACCATACCGGATCGAGTTTATCTTTCTCCTGGGTAACCAGAACTTGAGAGCTGATGCCCTATCCCGAAAGAAACCACAGACTACACGCTTCTGTGCGGAAAAGATGTTTCCAAAAGCAAGATTTGTTGCTGTTGTTTCTGACTTCCTACAACTATTGAAGCAAGAAACCATCAAAAACCGATCAAGGTGCGAAGGTCTTCTCTCTGCTCATCACCTTACAAGGGATCATGATTTGTATTTTCATGAAGAACAAGTACTGATTCCTTCCAGTTCTCTTCAAGCTGAAGTACTTCGAACGTGCCACGATTCTAGAGCGGCAGGCCACCGGGGAGTTCAAAATACTCTAGATTTGGTCAAACGGAATTTCTGGTGGCCGACTCTTCAAGCAGACGTCCAAGATTATGTGAGTTCTTGTACCACGTGTATCCAGTCTAAATCCTCCCAAGCTCCTCCTTTTGGTTTGCTTACCCGCATGCCCATACCGGAGAAACCCTGGCAGTTCATCACCACTGATTTTATTGTGGATCTTCCTCCATCCTCTGGATTCACTACCATAATGGTCACCATTGATTATCTAACGAAAATGGCACACTTCACCCCTTTAGTCAAACTTCCGGGATCAGTCCAGATGGCAAGGGTATTCATTTCAGAAGTGTTTTCCCGACATGACTTACCTGAGGTCATAGTTTCAGACAGGGGGCCTCAATACACTTCTCAATACTGGAAGGGAGTATGTCACATTTTGGGTATCAAGAGGGCACTTAGTTCGGGATATCATCCCCAGACTAACGGGCAGACGGAACGCCTCAATCAGACTTTAGAGGGATACCTACGCTGCTTTGTATCAGCAGCTCAGGATAATTGGGCGGATTTGTTATCATTAGCAGAATTCGCTTACAATAATGCCAAACACTCGGCTCTTAAGTCTAGTCTCTTCTACTGTACTTATGGATACCACCCCTCTTTAATCCCTACAGTTACTCCATCTTCCTCCAAGTCACCAGGAGTGGACTGCCTCATAGATGACATTCAGACTGGCCACAGACAAGCCCGTTTAGCTCTTCAAGCAGCCCAAGACCGAGCTAAGCGATATACAGACAAACACCGCCGAGATATATGCCAGTCCTGAATGTAGGTGACAAAGTTTGGTTGGCTTCTCGATTCCTTCCCAAACACCTGGTTCCTTCTAAATTGTCTCCTAAGTATTTTGGTCCCTTCAAGGTGTTATCCAAGGTGGGGTCGGCTGCCGTTCGGCTAGCTCTTCCGGCTGCCTGGTCCCGTATTCACCCCGTTTTTCATCTGTCCTAAGTAAAATCTACTGTTGCTGACCGTTTTCGACGCTGTACAAAGGCCATTCCTCCACCAGTGGTTACGGATATCAGGACAGAATATGAGGTGGCCGGCATTTGTGACTCCCGTTACCATAGGGTTCGCCTTCAATTCCTCATCGATTGGAAAGGCTATTCTCCTGCAGATAGGACATGGGAACCTGCTTCTGGGGTTCACTCCCCCCTCCTGATTCAGCGATTTTTTCGCCTTCACCCCATGAAGCTGGGTTCGCCTCCCAGGAGGAGAGGGCATACTGTTACACCTTTCCGATCTTGGTCCTGGTGCAAAGAAGGAAATTATGTGGTTCCGCCTTTTGCTATGCGGCGGTAGAAACGACTAGGTCAGATGATAACAATCTCAGCCGTATAGTTGTTCCATGCTGTCAACGAACGTCAGAGACGAATCACGTGATCCCTTCACGTGGTCACCTGATGCCAACGGCACGTCACGTGACATCATTTCAAGACCAAGGACTCACTTCTCATCGCGTCGCTACTGAATTGCATGACGCTCCGTAAGTTCGAACACTAGGAACCCTTTCCCAAGTACTTACATTACTCTGCTTGTGCTTACCGTTCCATTCTATCACTTTCCACCCAGCTTTCCTTTTCAGCGCTCTCTTCCTGTGACTCTTCCGAGACAGACCTTTCTTCCGGGATATTCTGCCTTACCTGAATTTGTGTTTTCCTCATCCCGATCTGAACATAGAAGTTTCCCGGGTCATCTCGGCTCAGTGAGTTACTCTTCCGGTTTTCTCTTTTCTTCCCCTTCTTTGGTCTCGTTTCTAATCTCTGTCCATTACCGCAGGAATCCCTGGAGGGTTCTGAGCACCAGTTGCCATTCCGCGGCGACGCCGAGTAATCAGTATCTTTAGCCCGTAGCTATACCAGATTAACTCCTTCGGTAAGAGAAACTCTACTCTTGAATACACTGTCTCTCTCTTCCGACCATTTCTGAATACTTATCTGTCTCTCTTTCATTAGAACCCAAGCTACAGTCTACAGTTCAGAGGTACTACGCCTAGGCAACCGCCCACCGACAAGACCAGCTATCTACGCATCCAGGATTTTTTTCCCCCAGAGGGTTTCCCTGGGGTTCGTGTTCCTCCCTGCTGGGGTCAGATTCCCGGGGGGGGGTTCAGGATCCTCAGGGAGGCTTTCATTTCTGCAGTTGCTGCTTCCTTGCCAACTTTCTTACCAGGTTAGTGGATACTAATTTTTGACCGTCAATTGTGGGAAGAATATTACTTTGATATATAGTTATAACAGGATGTGAAGAATTATGTCTTCCCAAACATTTTCCTGGTGATCAGATCCTGATCAAGAATTTTACGAGGAAATGGCACGAGCCGTGCTTTAACGGCCCATTTATATTGGAGGACATAACACCGTCAGCAGTGAAAGTACTAGGAAGACGTGCGTGGATATCTCTTGGAGACATAAAAATCTACACTGGGAAATCCCCTTCACTCCCACCCCAGTCATAAGCAAGTATCGGGAAGAACCTCAGCAGATCCAGACTAGATCTATGACGAAGAAGAAGGATGCAGAGACTGTTGAATAGACATGTTTAAGTCTTGATCAAGAAGGAAGGAATGCCTGATCTGGAGTTCCTTTTTGACGACTGGAAAGGGGAACAGTTCCCAGATTCCTTTCTCACTGAGTTTCTTTTCAGAGGTGCCCATGGTGGTGCCCAATGACACCGTTCATCGGATCATCCTTTCTATTTTTCTCTACATTCTTCGTTCATGCCCTTCATTGGTGGGGAGAACATTTGACGTTTGTAATTTCCTGCAAGATCCTACGGTCCAATCATGAGGAGATTGCTTGCAGCCTTAATAGGGCAAGTTCTCCAGCTTCCTGAGTACAGTGGGAAAAATACAAATACCCCTATCAGATGGTAATGCTCATAGACTGGTTGGGATGGTCTTCTATTACTTAACTGAGGAATGCCAGCATCTTGTTGGAAGGCAAACTGATGTTCGCACTTTCTTGAGAGATCCGAGGAATACAATGGCACTTAATGAATTGCTACGTGACATCATTGAGCCATTGATGCCCTCCATCTAGCGTGGTCCTAGCACACGCGTTCAGTGCTGTGCTGTGTCTCCTACTACTTTGGAGCCCTCTGCTTTTGCGGCACCTGTGCCTGCGTGGTAGGTGATTCCTCCCTGACCCGCTTCCGTGATTGTCTGGTTTGTGTGTGTTTATTTATTTTGTGCTTGTATTTTCCTTGTTCTGCTTGTCGTCCTAGCCCCTCTCCTTGTTCCCCTTCCACCCGCCTCCCATCCCACCCAGCACCTCCTATAGGCCCGTTGAGCCCTCTTAGGGGCCCATTCCAGGGCAGCCCTCTGCCCGGCAGCCCCTGTGGCTAAGGGCAGCTCCTACTGTTGCGGCTCCAGCTAGTATCTGCAGGTGTCAGCAGGGAAGGCCAGCCATTAACCAGCAGCGACTAAGGAAGGTAGGAGTGGCCGGGTTAGATATAGAACCTCACTCTACCCTGCAAACATGTCCATATAGCAGACTTTCAAACTTATATGTGTGTTTTCTCGTGTATTTAAAATTTCATTGTGAAAGTATTTAAAATTGCATTGTGAAAACTAGGCCTTTTGTCCACTATTCAGGACTCTCAAACGTAGGTGTGTTTTCTCCTGTAGTTAAAACTGCATTGGGAAAGTATTTAAAATTGCATTGTGAAACCTAGGCCTTTCCTCACTATTTAGGATTCTCAAACTTTCCCTAGTGTTCTCCCCTACCCCTTTCCACTCCTTTCCTCTTCTCTCCTTTCCCTACCTACTCTATTGTGCTTCTCTGTCGACTATCCTGCTCTCCTCACTAAATCTGTTAGGAAGAAGTTTAAAAAGGACATCCTGGTCTCCAGGCCTCCCTATCGCTGACACCTATACCAGCACCTGCTCCAGGCAAAATTTCACTGAGATCCTCTTTGGTGTTCCCTCGCCAGACCTATGGACTCTACATATGGTCTCTGTGCTCTCTCCCTTCTCTTCCTCTCTCAGTAATGGTGGCACCTGGTGGGAGACCCTCCTGGACCCCTTCTACTGCTCTAAGGTCATCATTAATGTTTACTTGAATGGCACTGTTTTGGTTGAAGGCCCTCAAACCAACCTTCTCCTCTTTGATAGACAATTCCCACACCTCATCAACTTCCTCTCTTCTCCTGCTGTCTCCTCTCCCCCCTCCACAGCTTCCTTGCCTCCCCCTGCTATCTCCTCCTTGGCTACCTTGCCTTATCTACCTTCCTCTTTTGCCCCCCATCAGGCTGCTTATACACCTCCGCAGGGCGTACCTCTGATTTGTACCCCTCCCCGGAAGTCTTTCAAGGATGGCAACCTTCCCCATATCGCCACTCTAAACTCTCGCTCTGCTGTCAAACACTACTCTGACATCTGCCACCTCCTGGAGGAACTTGACCTCGATATCCTCGATCTCACTGAGATATGGTTCACGGCCAGCTCTAACAAGAGCTTTGACACTCTCCTCCCTGACGGCTACAAGATCCTCTCTGCACCCAAATCCAACCGTTATGGAGGGGATGATCTTCCCTGAGTGGATTCCTGCCTCTGTAATTCCTACGCAGGCCTACTCCTCTTTCGAATGCCTCGTCTGCAGGCTCTCTCTCTCTCCCGGCCATTCCCTTACTGTGGCTACCATCTATCGGCCACCTGGTCAGATCTCCTCCTTCCTCTCTGAGTGGGCAGACCTCTCCTCTTCCCACATGGATGTGTGTCAAGATACCAGGTGGGTCGGCTCCCAGATCGACATTCTCCGTGTCTAGGGTGCCCCATTCCCTCCCACGCTTACTTCCACTCTACCATAAAGTCATGCACTATACCCCGTTCTCTGTCCTTCGTTACAAGAGGCGTACATCAGTGTTTCCTAGAAACAGCCACACGTTGTATGTTAGCCGTTGGAAGTTGACATGGAAACGTGCACAATCACACTAAGCACCCGCCGCGTCATCCGCATACGGCTGGTCATGTGACTTTGTTTGCCTTTTTAAGCTCCTCCTGGAATTCCCACCATTGCTTCTGATTTTGCCATAGTGCGTTTCTGGATTTTGCGCTACGTTTGAACCTGTTCATTTCGAAGTTGGAACTTTGTCTGATTTCCCTCTGCTTTGCCCTTGTCTGCTGTGTGGTTTTTGGATTCTTGATTCTTGTTGTACTACCTACTCGGAAACCCCATTGGATTGCTTTGCTGTTGCCCTCGGATTATCTGCTGACCGTCACGATGCCGACTCGGAACCCCCATTGGACTACCTTTTTTTTCCCTTGGATTTTCTGCTGCCCGCAACTTTGCGAACCTTGTTTTGACCCTGGGATTCCTGTCTTCACGTAAGCCCAGGAGCTGCCCTCTTTCCACCGTGTCCCGCCACGTATGGACTAGAGACTGCCTTATAGGTTTGCACGGATCCGTGGAACTGCCTCGTTTCGTCGGGTCTTGGACTTGCCATAGACTTCCTCGCCCCTTAGGCGTCCGCGTGCCGTCGGGCTTAGTCTTACACTCGTTGCTCTTGCTCCATGGGCTTACCTCATTCCTGGCTTCAACACTGCTACCTACAGGACCCTGCCTTTAAACTGCACGGTAAGAATAGCATTTCAAGGTCCACCTTGGGTCTCTCCTAGAACATATACACTGCCACCCTTGTATTCAATAGTTATAATTGTATGTGCACTTACAGATACACCAGGCACCCAGATCATATTCCCTCCGAAGAGCCCCAGTGACAATCCACGGGTGTGCAGCTATTTTGGTGTCTTCATCCCTGTATAAGGTGGATTATTTTACTGTAGCCAATGCTGCCTAACCCACGCCATAAAACTTGTACCTAATTAGTTTTCATTTCCTGTTTTAGGAGGTCCAGTGTTCGTGTTCGGTCCTTTCTTTCAAGGAATATATCCCTGGAATTGGTTTGTATTCCATATACAGGGTTGCATTGTTGGGAAGAATTTGTCTACTCCACTAGGTGGGCAATTCAAGGGCGAATTCTGACAATGTGTCCTGTCCTTCCACTGGACTCTTTCGTGACCTCTGTGACTCTCCCTCACTCTCTATTCTCCACTCTGGCCCGACTCACTCTGCAGGGCACACTCTGGATGTTCTGATCTCTTGTGACCTTCCCCTTTCGATCCCTCTCACAACTCCACTCTCCTGGAGTGATCACTTTCTCCTTTCCTCCCAGCTCACACTCTCTACCCCTCAGGCCAAGCCAACTCCAGCACTGCCACCTACCTTCTCGGTTATCCGACCCATGAAGCGTGTGTCAATTGAGACTTTTGCCACCACTTTGTCACCCCCCTCCACCTTTGGCTGATTCACACCCAGATACTGCCCTTATCATGCTCCACTCTGCTTTATCTGATAATATTGATGTTGTTGTCCCTGTCACAAGGATCTGCTTGAAGCCCAAGGCCAAGTGCAACTCTTGGTATGATTCGGACCTCGTCACCCTTAAACGCAAGTGCAAGGTGGCTGAGATGAAATGGCGTGCTTCCGGTACATCCTCTGACAAACTGGCCTGCTCCAAAGACAATACTGGCTCTCTGTCTCACCAAGAAGAGAGCCCACATCCTAGCCCACGTCTCCGCAACATCTAACAACTCGGCCAAACTCTTTAAAATCTGCAAGGAGGTGGCCAATCCTGCGGCAGTCTCTACCTCTCCTGTCCCCTCAGGCCTTCTGCACAGCCCTGGCCTCTCATCTCATCTCTAAAACTCAGGACATCCTGTCCTCTCTCTCCTCCTCTCCCCCTGCCCTTTCTACTCACTACTCTTTCTCTGGCCCTTCTTTGGCCACCTCTCCTCCCTCCTTCTCTGCCTTTCCTCTGTTCTCCTCAGGCGAGTTTTCTAGACAAGTCTGATCTATGAAAGTCTTGTCAAAACAGGTTCACCCCTGTTCCTCCAAAACCATCAAGGACCACATTGACACCTTAGCTCCTGCTCTGGCTGATTTCTGCAACCATGATTTCTGCAACCACTCCTTCACCACTGGAGTCTTCCCCTCTCCCCTGAAGTACTCCCTTGTGCACCCTCTTATTAGAAACCCTCGACTGACCCTTCCTGCCCGGCTAACTTTCGCCCAATCTCCATCACTCCTTTCCTGGGCAAACTCCCTGAAAAGCTGGCCATCTCCCAGCTTCAAACTCCCTGAAAAGCTGGCCATCTCCCAGCTTAATCTTCACACTGAATATGTTGGTTGTCTCCATGACCATCAGTCTGGCTTCAGAGCCACCAGAAGCATGGAAACTGGTCTCCTGAACATCCGTGAAGACCTGCTCTCCGACCTCGATTCCAACACCCCCTATGTCCTCATCTTACTTGATCTCTCCTCTGTCTTTGACACTGTCAACCATGCCATCCTGCTCAACCGACTCCGTGATAATCTCGGTATCACCGATCAGGCCCTGGCTGACCTCCTTCCTCTACAATCGACCCTCCCATGTCCAACTTGGGTTCTTCCTCTCCTCTATCTCTATCTCTACCTGTGGTGTTCCCCAGGGGTTTAACCTCTCTCCCTGGCTGTTCAACCAATATCTGGTACTTCTTGGCCACCGCATTGCCGATCTCTGCCCCAACTTTCAGTGCTATGTGGATGACGCTCAACTCATTTTCAGGCTCCCTTCCGCCACCTCTTATCCTTCTCTCATCTCTGACTGTCTGTCTGCTATCCAGGAGTGGTGTGCCGCCAATGATCTCTGCCTTAATGCCAGTAAGACTGAGATTCTCCTCATGGACACACCTGCTCCCTCCTTCTCTGTCACTATTTCGCTGGCCTCTCTTGGCCCTCTTCCTGTTCCCACCTGTGAGGCTAAAAACCTCAGGGTCATCTTTGACTCCACACTTTCCTTCTCTCCTCACATCTCTGACGTCTCTAAGAAGTCACACGACGAGCTGCACCTCCTCAGATGTATTCTCCCTTTCCTCTCCTTCCCCCAGAAGCTCACTGTCTCCAGAGCTCTGGTTCTCTCTAGGCTGGGCTACTGCAACAGCCTCTTTCTAAATCTGCCTGCCTCTACTCTCCGCCCTCTGCAACTCATCCAAAACAGGACTGCGAGACATGTCCTTGGCCTCAAGCCCAGGGACCGTATCTCTCCAGGGTTGAAATCTCTGCAATGGCTCCCAGTAGCGACAAGGATTAAGTTCAAAACCCTCTGCATTGTCCACAAGGCCTTCTGGGGTCTGGGACCTCAATATCTTCAACTCTCTCTTCCTAAATATCTTCCTACTCAAGCTCTTTCCTCATCCGCCTCTAACTCCCTCAGGGTCAGTCGCTTCTCCAAGCAGCAAGTTGGTGGTAGATCTCTTCCTTCTGCTGGGGCCTCCCTGTGGAACAGACTCCCTGCCTCTCTGAAACTTGAGGAGAATCATCTCCGGTTCTGGAAACACGTCAAGTCCATCCTCTTTGCTTCGGCGTTCTCTCCTTCTCTCCCCTGCTGATCTCCTGGCTGAATCTGATATTGCACTGGGCACATGTCTACCCTGTGATCTTGGGCCCAGGTCCCCTCCCTGCCAATTGCCCACCTGCA
This sequence comes from Ambystoma mexicanum, assembly GCF_040938575.1. Taxonomy (NCBI): domain Eukaryota; kingdom Metazoa; phylum Chordata; class Amphibia; order Caudata; family Ambystomatidae; genus Ambystoma; species Ambystoma mexicanum. Next base: position 746,983,698 of record NC_090923.1, on the reverse strand, counting down.
CTGCCCCTCTGGCAACCCTTGCACTTGGGGACTGTTTCTGTATCCCTACAGCCCCTACCAGCACTTGACACCTGATGTCTGCGCTTACCCGTGCACTTGTCACCAGCTGGCCGCGCTCTTATTTATTATCTTATTTATTTTACTGTTTTCCCATGTGCTGCACTGCCCACTCCCTTTTCCCCGCCGCACATGTCCCCTTCCCCCGTCCCCTGCACTTGCGCGATCTCAATGCCAACTGGCCTAGTAGGATCGTTGTCTCTGTCTTCCCTCTGTTCCCCTCCCTTGCCTCGTCGTGCCTTGAAACGCTTGTGTATAGGCACGTTATAAATGCCATATCATATCAAGTCAATCTATATTCTGAGAGAACATTGAGAACGTCCTAAATGAGGCTTTCAAGTGCAGACATTGAGAACATAATTTCCTTTGTGTTTTATTATCTACTGGAGAAACACCCGTATTTCGTCTGGTGAAAGGACGCTTCCTTTGTCTACATTAGGAACCCTGTTAATCGTCCTGCAATCAGCCAGCTGATCGAGGAGCTTGTGGAACAGATTCAGCAGCTTCCACAATATTTCATGATGTTGCCTGAATAAAAGTGGATTTTTCCTTCCTTAAAAAAGATTAAAAATGGGCAGCATCAACAGTAATAATGTCATGGCAAACAACGAGAGACCTCCACGATGTGCAAGAAGCTACTGTTGTAAGAAGTGGGCTTATCTATACGCCATTTATGCATGAATTTTGTTTATAGTGATACTTCTCTCACTCGCAGTACGTACTGCTTACTATCTGGATGCAAATAGAACAAGGATTCCTGTGTATCTTCCTATGCAGAAGGAGGGTACAGATGTGGCAACTGTAAGGCAGCCAAGACCTTATGTAATTGTTCCTACTCTGGAGGTACATGTGAAAGCACCTTGTCCTCTAATAGATAAATCAGGGCTTCCTTTTGGGGGCAGGTCACATATGGAGGTTATAAGGGACTCCCTCTGGCCATCACACTCTGCTACTAAAATAGGCTTCTGTAGCTTTCTCCTACACAGGTAGCACATGTGAACATACCAAGTCCACTTACAAATGTTCCTATGATTGGTCCAGTAAGAAGGAATTATGCTCACATACTTCATGAGATGATTATAGAAGCTCATAAGAAAAGAATGAGACCTAAGAGAAGTGCTAGGGAGGATGATCATGAGTTAAATGATTACCTAGATAGTACAGCACATTTGGGGAACAACATATGGTATCAGCATATGAAAGAAGTGGGAAGGAGAACCTCAAAAGAGGAAGGCTTTGTATGTGCACTCCTGCCTTACAGCATGGGGAAGTCTAAAATCTTCATAGCTATTAAATAGACGTCCATACTGCACATTGTCTATCACACACAGCAACATGAATGGACAGATACAGAAGATGATTATGTTCAAGACACAGAGACAAGGATGAGTATGCATACTAAGAATCACCTGATCAGATATGAAAAGCCTGGAGTAAAATAGGCTGGAATAAGATGGGAAGTAAACAGAAGACTGGAGAGTCCAGGAAAATCTGCAGAAGAAATTTGTATATGGAAGAACAGAGGCCAGATGCAGCTTTGGGGATCAGTGCTTTCACCAGATGGTTGGGAAGAAGGTGTGGTAACCTGCAGAGACTGGATAATAATGGGTCACTACCAGCCAACTATTGAAAATGCGGAAACGCTGTGTAAACCTTTATGGTTGAAACTTGCTGAACTATTGACATGGGTCGAAGATAAAGGAGGAACCTTGCATATAGTGCCCTTGGAAAGTGCAAAGCTGGGCACACACTGCGTACAGTTAGAAAGTTGAGAAAAGTCAGATAGAACCAGAACTGTGGTCGAGTCTTTGATGCACCAGGAATGAACATTGGTACAGCAGTGATCATGGATTGGGGAGGACAATGTACCATCGTAAACATTCACGTTCCGGCATTGGTGATTCCTAAAAATGACTTAAACATTGACAGCTTTCCAAAAGCATATGCTCACCTGAGGAAGAAGAAATCTGTGAATCCGATAAAAAGAATGAAGAGGGAGAACTATTTCTCAGCTAGGTCAATCGAAGCTTTTGATGCCATTGCATATGAGCACAGACCCGTTCAGCCAGACTTTGTCGATATTCACGATGATCTTTATGCCAAGGATCCAGACTGGAGCAAATACTAAATGGCTACAGATTACCAGATGGTAATTGCTGCAGACAATCAACACTACCATAAAGGGATTCAGTGCTATCAAGGAAGAGCTGAGAGCTATGACTCTTCAGAATAGATATGCCGTGGACATGATCACAGCTATGGATGGAAGTGTTTGTGCAAAAATTGGAGAATCATGTTGCACGTTTAAACCTTCTCATGATGACAAGAATGGGACCTTGACAGAGGCCATAGAGATGCTGATGAAGCTACACGTCCAGATGGTAGATGGAGTAGAAGACTTTTCTGATGATAGCTGGTTTGGATCGATCTTTTCGTGGGTTCCACAATTGATGGCAGATATGTTCAAGTTACTGGGAGCCCTGATCGTGATGGTGTTGCTAGGATTCTGTGTGATTAGGATAATAATCTCACAATGCAAGAAGACTGCAAAGAAAGCCATAGGGATGAAGATCATGATTGATGTTGAATCAGGATGGAAAACCAAATAGTTGACAAATGAAGAAATCAGAGACTATGTGAAACCAGTATCCATGCTCCTGAAGGAACAACGTTCCTGTATCCGAAGAACCATAAGAAGTATGTGGGGAGATGGATCTATTGCAGTCCAAGTGGACAGTGCATGCTCACGACTTGGAACAAGGATAAGCATCTGAAATCAGCTGGATGCCTGAAAGGAGTAATCCAGATCTGGGTCCCAAAGAAGCATAGCTTCAGATGAGGATGTCTAGATGTGAAGGGCGATGGGAGAGTGGTCGATGAATGGCCCAGAGGGGGGGAGTGAAGAGAAGGAGCCAAGTACCACCACTTCCACCATCTTGCCCATATTGCCTATATGTTGGGAACCAGAGGGTGAGTCACGTGCAGTACCAGTGAAAATACTGCTACCAAAGAGAATCCTGGAGGCAAGATTCCCATTGAGAAAGTCATACCTGCATACAAGACAGTATGATGGCCATTTGAATTAAATCCCAGAGGAAACAGAACAAATGAATGAAAGAGCAGATTGGTGCGGTCACACGAAGTCAGACTGACGTGCATAGAAGAGATGCAGAGACAAGAGAATGTAGATATTCTATAAGGCATCAAGAAAGTATCAAAGATAAGTGACATCTCAGGCTTGAAATGAGGAGGCTTATGCTACAGAAATGATGAAGATATCAAGTCATTTTACACGTGTACAGATGCAAAGAAACGCAAGCAGATGAAGTATTCTTGAGGCTAACTATGTAGTGAATAGATTGTGGCATGCACCAACGTATACATCTATAGGAGCAAATAAAGAATGGATGATTCCACTACGTGTTATTGCAGAGCTGGACCAGAAAAAGAAGGCCTTTCCAGTGTGTCGCAGTTAAGAAAAGCAATTGAATTACAGAGTGAATTTCAGGAAGGCAAGGCTGGATGAGCACCAAGAGGCCAAGTCCACTCAGGGCTGGGATGATCAGACATTAGTTACAATTGGGTGAAAGAGTGAAACTCCTGTTCAGAAGACATGAACAAAACAAGGAAGACGTCAGAGGTTCATTAAAAAATTGAATTTTAAATGTACCAGAGCTCAAATTTGTGGTCTATAGTCATGTGGAGGGATGACGATGGACAAACATGACGAATCACACCTATGCAGGGAGGCAGAGCATGCTTCTACTCCCCTGTATTCTCCATGGCAAGGAACATTTCCAAGGCCAAGTTCAAAGGCTTAATTGATGTGCAGACAACTGAGGTGATGATAGATGATATGCTAATTGGTGGAAAGCTATGGTTATGACCAGCTCACCAGCACCAGGAAGTCCAGCCTGCATGCTGCTAACATAGATGGAAAAGTACTGACGGATGTAAGTGCCAACCAATTATAGGGGGCTGCGTAATTAAGGGCCCTATAGCTTGTGTAGCCAATGGGATGTTGTGTATTCAGTAACGTTCATAGTGAGCTGTTTGAGGAGAGGGCTTAGTTGCCCCACCTGATGTTAAGGAGCCTATCACTTTCTTAGACTAGTATGGTACATATACTTAGATGTTCCCTTTTAGCCTATCACATTTGCCACTAGGTTTTTGTAGTTTGCCACCTATGATGATGTTAACAAATACGTAGGTTGACGTCAGCTATGCAAGTTTTTGTTATTAAAGTGAAATTTTTTATAAAACGCATTAAGACCATGCTGTGAGACGTCCGTTGATGTCCGTTGCACTCCCTGTTTTAGATAATTGACATTAAAACAGTGAAACCTTTGCTAACTTCCTGAGTCATTTCGATTTTTGATGTTTGAGTATCTTCTGTATCCCCATTCTTCTCATAGTATTGCTACCTCGTCTTAAACGGCTGGGTCGGCTGTCCTGGTTCACCTTCAAAGACAAAGGGAAACCAGCCCTCCTGATCCTATTGGACTTCTGAGCTGCATTCGAATTGCTCAATCACAGTACCCTCTGTCACCACCTCACATTTGCGGCTAACTTCTCAGCAGAAGCAACCAGCTGGATCACTTCCTTCCTAGAATGGAGAACAATAAGAGTTTTCTCAGACACAGCCAGCGCCGCCCGCGCCACCATACCTTGCGGAGTCCCCATGGGATCCTGTGTCTCCCCTTCCCTATATAACATCTTTACAAAAACACTTTTTGACCTCCTGGACGACTTAGGTATCTCCTACACCAACTACACGAACGACACACAAGTTCTCCTACCACCAATGGGTGACTACAACTTAGACGCGCAGCTTCTTAACAAAGTGTATGCTTCAATGCCAGCATGGATGGCAACCAACCATCTATGCCTCAACGACAACAAGACCGAGATCCTCCTGGTAGGATCCCCGACCGTCCTAAAAAAACTCAACCAACAATACTCAGCGTTCTTTATAGATGGTATCCAAATCCAAGTTTCCGAAGTAGTCAAAACCTTAGGGGTGTACCTCGATGCCTCGCTCACCCTTGACAGACAAGTGAACGCCACCTCCTCCTTAATTCAGCCAAACAATTCCTAACCACAGAAAGCTGTCTCACCATTGCCAGAGTGATCACAGGCACCAGACTGGAATATTGTAACTCCCTTTTTTCAGGCACCTCAATGCGTAATCTAAAAAAAAATGCAATTAATACAGAACAATTCCCTAAGAGCAGCACTCAGCATCCCTAAAAAAGATCACATCTCCACAGTGAGAAAGCAAGTTCACTGGCTCCCGATCAGGGAAAGGATCATCTTTAAGACACTTGCCATCATGCACAAATGCCTTAGTCACACTGCTCCACAGTACCTGTCCCATTGAAAGAACTCAATCAAAAAGGCCCACAAGATCATGCCACGCTTTTAAAAATCACTACACGATGAGTGAAGAGAGCCAAGGGGGGGGGGCAGAGTGAGTTTCCCGGCAGCCGCTGCCCACCCCTGGAGCATCCTCCCCGTAGGCCTCTGCGCATAAGAATCCTATGGAGCCTTCCGCAAAGCCTTGAAAACCTGGCTTTTCATCTGAACTATGCCCCCAAAACCACTAACATCGCTTATGTATGTACAGCCAAGCTTTGTATGTAACTGGTTTGCAACAGCGCCCTGATGCCCTTGGGCTTAGGCGCTTTACAAATGCAAAAATAAAAAAATAATACAAATATACAAGCAAAGTTGCACTTATTGAATACCGAACTGAATGAAACAAGCAAAGTTGCATTTATTGAATACCGAACTGAATGAAATAAGCAAAACATGCATCTACTGAATACCGAAGTGAAAGGAAAGGAAAAACCTATTCAGTTTGAATATTGAGTTGCTTGAAAAAGCACAACTGCTAACAGTGAACATTAAAATGAATGCAAATAACAAACCTACTAAGATTGAACTATGAACTGAAAGAAAATAGGAAACTAAGTTAAATGAAGGACTCTGACTGCAGAATTGAAGTCGGGGCTGAGCAAGTGCTTATTGTAGAGTTGCATTTAAGAAACCACTGGTTTAGCTGAATACTGAACTACTCAAAGAGAGCTTTAAGTTCCTGGTTGCGTGACCTGTAATGGGTGGATCGTGTGATCCAACTACTGCGCCTATAGAAGAGAACTCCTACATGTTGAATAATGAATTGCTGAAAATGAATGCAAGATTCCTGGTTGTATGACCTGTGGACTGTTTGGTCTAACAACTGCACCAAGGCCAGAGAACCCTCCATGCTAACAAGGAAACTGGCTACTGTGTTAAAAGGAAAACTACCATTGGTGAATCCTAAGTTGTAAAGAATTGTTGAAACTCAGTCTAAAGAACAAAGCTTCAAGATTCTTCTTTTTGGTGAAATCTTTTTGACATTGAACTTGGGGAAGAGCACCCTGAGACGTGTTGCCCTGGAACTATATTGAACTTGGGGAAGGGAACCCTGAGACGTGCTGCCCTTGAACTATACTGAACTTGGGGAAGGGCATCCTGACATACAAAAGTGTGGAACTTGGTTAAATCAAGTCTAGAAGAAGGTAAATTGAACATTGTGATAAACTGGTTAACATTTGGGGAAAAGAGGCTGAAGAGTATGCCTGAGCTGGAAATAGCTCTGAACTTTACTTTTGGAACCCTGTTTAGTTTATGGTTGACATCCCTGCATATTGTTTTGTCTTAGTTGTTAGGGCTAGCATAGGTTGTGGACACAGACAGACTTTTCAGTTGAAATTACTGAAATAGACTTTCCTTACTTTCTTTAGGTAGGGAAACCTCACTGTAGCATAGGGCAAGTTAGGCCTTACTCCATCTTGACTTTTTCTTTAATAGAAGCATTGTTTTATACATTGAATCTGTTTTCTCTGTGTCCTCTTCCATGATGCCAATCTCACACCATGCACAGGAAGCTTCGTATTTCTGATTGATTCTGGGGTGGCGGAACTGACTTGATGTCTTCATCTTTGCTGAGCCAGCAGAGATGCCTTTTTTCCTGAAGACGTAGCCGAAGAACACCAACTTGTCCTTATCACAATTACACTTCTTCCAGTTTAAAGCGAGGTCCTGGTCCTTGAGTCGCTGCAGGACCTCCCTTACGCAGTGTTGATGTTCGGTTGGCGACTGAGGAAAGATGAGGATATCATTGCTCACATTGACGAATCCAGGAATACCAGCAATCACTCCTCTGATCACTGAGGACACCCCAAAGCGGAGGATCTTGTATCTGTGCTGGCCAATGTGTAATGCAAAGGTGTCGATGTTTCTCAAATCTTTGTGCAGTGGGATCTGGTTGTAGCCAGCATTGAGTACACGTTTTCAGAAGTGGTATACCACCTAGATGTGTGCAAGGAGGTCATCTAGTGTTTGAGTTGGATGCCTTTCATGCTTCACACCCTTATTGGAAGGCCCATGTCTACACAGATGTGCACCTGTTCTGGTTGTTTTGGTTCTCAGGCAACTACAATGGGGTGGGCCTGTTAACCCCTTCAATGATGTCTGGCCTCTGCAATTTCAGCAGCTCTTCTTCCACCCCCAATCGTAGGTGAAAAGGGATTCGCCAATGTTTGACCGGCTACATGGTTTGGTCGATGTGCAGGTATGCTTCATGGCTTTTCAAGCATCCATTGCCATGGAACAGGATATCAAAGTCCCGTTTAATGTCCTTGAGTTGCTTCTGGTAGATATTCTAGGTGACATGGATGACTTCCAGATCGTTCGCGGTGTCACAGCTAATGAGAGTGGTATTGTCATCTGATTTCACATATATTTTGCTTGTTGTGCTGATATCGTTATGTTGGATGTGCATTCAGCAATTAAACGCAAATTGTCCCTGGATCTAAGTTGCCTAAATGGCGCAGCACTGATTCCACACTTCTGGCCTATTTCATTTCAAGACCACATTTTTCTTTTTTTTTTGTGAAAAACACTTCTGCTTAGTGTTGGATAATAAATGCTAATTTTATTTTAAAAGTACAAAAAATATATTCTTCTGTTCAATAAATTACGAAGACACAAAAAGTGCTATGTAACACTGCATAAACGTTTTACTGCATTCCTCGTTTATTGGTTTACACTTATGTGTCTGTTATTCCATTTATAAAAAAAGCTGTTTTATATCCAGCTCATTCTCAATTGTACAGTTTGTTGCATTCAACTTATGCAACCAGGGATTCCCAACCCCTTTATTTCTATTCATTAATAATATTTCTATTGCATATACCTTGACTGAAACACACAAAGGCTCCTGGGCATTACCTGACACAGTAATGCCCCCGCGGCTCGGGGATTATTGCTATTAGTACCGGGCCCGCAAGACCGGGGTACTAATAGAATTGCTTTTCTGTTCTGAAACGTGCCAGTGTTTCGGAACAGGAAAACATTTTTTTTTAAAATGGCCGCCGGGGAAGGGAAAACAGAGTCCGTTTTCCCTTTCCATGGTGGCCATCGGCAGCAGACGCGCTGTGGACAGAAGTGTTCCCAGTGCGTTTGCTCTCGAAAAAGGACCAAAAAGAAGGTAAGTGGGGTTGGCAGGTTGGGGAGGGGATTGTTTAGGAGGAGAAAACACTTACCTGAATCCCCGGTGGGGGAGGATGGTAGCCTCCAGCCGTGTGGTGGCTCGGAGTGAGGTTCTGAGCCTTCTCATTGGCTGAGGGGCTGCCACACCCCCCTGCTGGGGATATGAAGGAAGGAAGATTTGAGGGATTCTGCTGCGGGTAAAGCCCCGGCAAGGGCCAGTCAGATTGTGTGTAACAATCTGATTTTCTGTCGCTGGGTTCTCATTTCTGATAGTGTATTCATTTCTGCTGTGTGCCACCTACATCAACAAAACACATGGATGTAGAAATCCATGTTATAATGTATGCTAATATACCCGACGGATATAATTTCCTATTTGCAAATTGGACTTGCATACTCTCTTTCACACCATTTGGGAGTACACGTGGCGTGATACTTTTCACAAAGCACTCTGACTAGTGCTCATTCCAAAACACACTTTCGTTTTGTTCACTTTCATGTGTGAAAGAAACTTTTAACATGACTGCAGAGACCTAAAGGACAAACAAGATGCCAATGTTAGGACTCTACTCCAAGTGACCGACTAGTATCAGTTTCTGTGTGTTGAACTAGGTATTAAGAGGAAGGTCTTGAGCTCTTTCCTTAACTGTAGGAGTGATGGGGCAAGTCTGTTGTTGACAGGGAGGAGGTTCCAGAGTCTTGGAGTGTAGACAGAGAAGGCCTGTCTTATGGTTCTTTCCTTGCTGCACTGTTGCAATTCAAGCCTGCACATTTTCTTACTTCTGGTGGAACGCAGGCCTCAAGAGTGTCTAAGTTTCTCATTGAGGTAGCTTGAGGACTTCAGGATGACAGCCTTGTAGATGATGCAGCAGGATTTGAAGATGATATGTGCTTGCAGTGGGGGCCGCTGCAGTTCGATTTGGGTCTGGGTGATGCGGTCGAATTTGCAGTTATTTAATGAGTCTTGCTGCAGCATGCAGGACACATTTTAAGAGTGCCAGGATAGTTGCTGGAAGGCCTTCCAAAAGGGCATTGCCACCATCCAGGTGGGAGAGGACTAAGCATGGATGGTGGATCTGAATTTTTTTTTTTGGGAAGAAGGGATAGATTTTCAGAAGGAGACAAGGTTGGCACCAGGCCGTTTGTGTCTTCCCTGCTATGTGCTGTTTGACCGTGAAGTGTCTGTTGATGTTGAACGCAAGGGACTTGCCACAGGGGGCCAGCTAGGGTGGGAATACCATGAGGTTCATAGCAGAGAGCCAGGTCTGGATGTGAGGGTGTTCAGTGTTGTTGGTCGGCAGTAAGGAATTAGGTCTTAGAGGGGTTGAGATTCAGGTAAGCACTAGACATCCAGGACTGGATCAATGTGAGGCAGACCTTGAGCCTGTGGATGTCTTCGAAGGAGGATATCTGGAGATAGTTCTGCATGTCATCTGCACATTGGTGAATGTGGATGTTGTGCAGGGAAAGGAGGGTTCCGAGCAGTTCCATGTAAACATTGAAGATCACAGGGAACAGGATGGCTCCTTGTCGTACTTCACAGGTGATGGGTAGAGTTGGTGATCTGGAAGAATCCATTTGTACGAACTTTTTGAGGTTCACAAAGTAGAATTGTAACCGGCTGAGGACGATCGCACTCATCGCCATGCAGTGATGTAGATTGTCAGTGAATGTCTGGTGGTCTACTGTGTCAAATGCTGCTGAGAGGTCAAGGAGAACTAGGAGGCAAGGATGGCCATCACTGAGCATTTTAAGGGTATTGTCGATCACCCCGATGGCAGTGGTTTCTGTGCTGCATCTGGGTCTGAAGCCAGATTGGTAGGACTGAAGGTGGTTATTGGCTTCGATGTGTGTAGGAGGAGCTGTGTGGCTACTGCTTTGTCAAGGATCTTGCCTAAAAAGGGAAGATGGATAATGGGGCGGTAGTTGCTGATATCGTCAGGGTCTAGTGTTGGTTTCTTAAGAAGTGGGAGGATTTGTCTGTCTTAATGGTTATGGGGAAGGTGCCTTGAGTTAGGGAGCTGTAGATGATTGTCAGGCAAGAGAAGAGTGCTTCAGTCTGAAAGGTCTTGAATAAGGAGGCAGGGACAATGTCAGCCACATACGATGTGGCCTTGAGGTATGCTAAGGTGCCAATGAGGTCTTCCACAATTAGTGTCTTGAGAGTTGTCCAGGTAGTTGTGGCTCTCAGTTGTGGCATCGATGTCTCTGTGTTGGCGGATCGTGTTGATCTTGTTAATGAAGAAAGAGTTGATGGCAGGGAATTTTTCGATGGAGTGTGCTATAGGTGGGTCGGGTTTGATGCAGTGCTTGATGGCTTTCAAGAGCGTACTGTTTTCATTGTTAGCCTTGGCTATGGTGTTTTGGTAGTAGTTGGCCTTGGCAGTGTTGATCAGTCGCCTTCGTGTAGCACAGAAATCCTTGACCAGGGCGAGGTTGGATGAGCTGCAGGATTTTTGCCAATTCCTTTCTTGTTTTCTGATGGTTCATTTGTTGAAGTTGAGTTCTTGGGTGTATCATGGTGCTAAAGGTTTAGGCTTGAGGATGCGCAGTTTCACTGGGGCATGGTGGTTGATGTTGTTTGTGAGGGTGGTGTTGAGTTCTTGGATAAGTGAGTTGCAGTCTGGTTTTGTCAGAGGTATATCAGCCTATGTGAGGTAGATTCTGGTGAGGTCTTTTGTGAGAGCCTCCACTGGGAAGTTCTTGCGGGATCTGAATATTTGATTGCTTGGATTCCAATGGGTTTGCTTGAGAGGTGTGGTGTGACTAATCTCAAAGGGGATTGCCAGGGGGTCTGACTAGTCGAGCGGAATATGAGCGCTGTGATGAAGCATGGCCAGCGTGGTGATGATGAGGTTGAGGATATTACCTTTTCTGTGAGTTGGCTCTTTCCTGTGCTGTGTGAGGTTCAGTGTGTCGAGTAGGCAGTGGAGATCTTTCTTCATGTATTTGGTTGCTGGGTTGCCAGGGATGTTGAAGTCGCTGAGGAAGATGTTGACATGCGCGAGAGACATTGTGGTGACCAAGTCTTTGAAGTCTTCGATGACAGAGGTGCTGGGCTTGGGTGGTATGTTGATGAGATGAAAAGTGATTGTGTCCATTAGTGAGAGCGGGAGCAGGCTCGGACTGGCCTTTAGGGCAATCAAACAATGCCCAAACCAAAAATACAAAATGCTAGTTTGAGTCCATTTTTTTGGGCAAAGTGGGCCACTTTTTTGGCCCATATGGGCCAGTTTGAGGAGTTACTTCACCATGCAGCTAGTAGTTTTGACCAGTGTTACTGATTGGACCCTTTAATTATTTGAGTGCGCCTTGAGGACAACCAGTTTGGGTCGAAACACGTGTCGGCTGACCAAAGGAAAATAAAACCAACCTAATTTGAGAACTCAAAGTGTCATATGACAATGTTTATTACTACTGAGGACTTTGATTAACCTGATTAACCTGATGGTAGAGTGGAGGTTACCCTCCCAACCCCCCCTTTTTGTCTAATTACTCCAACCTTTGTGGGAAGTTTGTGGGATTGAGGTCAACCTGCTGCCACCCATGCTTTCTAAATAGGTGTGCTATGCTTAATTATTAAATTTAAATATATTTACTACACTCCGACAGTGGAGAATAGCGCACAACCAATAGATCATTCCCACAACTTAATCCTTACTGAATACATATTCTTTAAAATGCACAACTTTCATCACATTTTACCTAAAACCTCCCCCTTGAGTTCTACTCAAACAGTCTGTCACAAAAGAAATGAATGGCCATTTGCAACTGTGGGGCACTTTTTCATTGGTGCCCAAGACAATTTTATGCCCCAGTCCGACCCTGGTGGGAAGTGGCAGGAAAGTTTTTCGAAAGAGCCAATGGTGGCGATGTCCGGTTAGGTGCATGGCCACAATGCCTTGTGAAGGATGGCGAGGCCCCCACAGATCTTTTTTCAGCGGTCTTGTTGTAGAATTCTGTAGCCTCTGGGGGAGAGTGGATGTCATACAGGTCTCAATGATGAAGATGGCATCCATGTCATGTGTGGTGATGTGGTGATGTGGTTGGCGATGTCAGCTACATGGTTGATTGCTGAGCAGACATTGACGAACATCAGTTTACATGTAATGGTGGATGATGGAGTGGTGATAGGGTATATGGTGACATGGGTGAGGTTGCTGCAATGCAGTGTCCATAATGTTGTTGGTGAGCGGCATGGCTGGCGATGAATCAATATGGTAGGAATGGGCTGTTGGGAGAGAGGAGCGAAACACATATTGAAGGGAGATTACCTGATGTTAATCTGCCCTTCACTTTGGAGGCCCGAGCAAGGGATATTCAGAAGGCAGCAACAGATTAGCAGTGATTGACAGTTGGGTGGGGCTTAGCCCACTATATATTTAATTAGCCATGGCAGACATCCTAGCTCCATCTCCCCTCCATACAGCATGACTGAAAACCATAAGGTGAGATTAGGTATCTGGGACAACAGGGCAATTAACAAAGTGCAGAGCCAACACAGTCTGTTTTTCTGGTCAACATGTGCCATTTTGATGAGTTGCTGCAGTGCGCAGTGTGAGGGGTCAGAAATGCAAGGCAGACATGTAGATACAGGTTTTTCACAAGTATCCATTTTATTAAATGATATGGGTGTGATAAATGCCTTGCTTTCCCTAACCAAACATGAATGTTCCTACCTGTCTAACTAATACTTAAGGAAAACAATCTAATAAAAGGTATCTGTCCCTCACACGTAAAAATGCAACAAAAATAATACATGTATCAAATGGCTGTTTAAATGCAATTGTATAACAGTTATATTCCAATATAAACTCTGTAATTATATATCTGTGCAACCAGAGTTGGATCCCCTTCCCTGGGATTAATTCATGATTTTCCAAACCAAAGTTCAAATAAAAAAAGTTATTTTCAGTAGCCAAGTTCTGATCCAAATACAACACAAAGTTTGTTTTACTCCATAAGTCTTCCACTCGACATTTGAATTGTTTTATTGCTAAACAAGCTGTATCACTCTTCAAAATGATTATCACAGTTCCACAGTTCTTGCTTGAACAACAACATTCTGTCTTCACACTTTCAGTCAGTATTCAATATCATTTCTATTCTTTGGAGAACTTCTTCATAAACAATAAGGTTTTGTCAGGATGGACTTTCCACAGTTCATCACAGCATAATAATAGATTACCAACTTTCTTTCCTCCACAACCTTATACCACATTACAGTACTTCACTATCTTCTACATGGTCCACTAACCTGCCAGGACTAACCACTAATAGCCCCTTTCATGGTGTACTCGACCTGCAAGGATAAAACTCCTACCACTACTACAAAGTACTCTGTGGTGAGGCTTCTTCAAACTGTCCACACTTCAATTCTCAATGGGGAAAAGTTAAATCAATAACTGTTTCATCAATAAGTCACAACACATTGACAATGACTCTCACTCTGATTCGTTTGCCCCAGGCAATGCAGATAATATTCCTCTACCCCTCAATAATTGTTACAAGCAGGGCTTCCATTCTGCCATATTTGTTCTCCCTCAATTGCCCTTCTTTGGTTTTGGCATTACTTGTTTTTCTTAATTGCCTTACTTGACTTTGGCAATATTGGTTATAATGTTCTTGTATACAGGATCTTGTTTTTAAAATCACATTAATTTTGATTGAATATTCTTCCCTTTTGGCTTTGGCAAAGATGGTTGCAATATTTCTTTATACTTGGGTTAAACATTATCTCCTTTTGGTTTTGAAAATGGTGGTTACAATGTTCCTCAGCTTGATCTCTTTTAATATAAGAGCTGCTCCCACTTCTACAATGGTGGATACAATGTTCCTCTATTCTTTTTCTTTTAACATATTGGTGCTAAAAAAATGTTATCGGGAGTTGGCAGGCTGTTTCGGGGTGCCCCAGTGTCCCCTGACAAAGGAAAACTCACTGGTCTTTCCGTGCACATCCAATAGACCAGCTGCTCCTTCTTTCTTCGTCGGGTTCGCACAGGCGACTGACAGCTCCGGCAAACTTTCCCTCGCTCATGCCTTCTGTAGCTGGAACGTTCACTGCTCTGCTTGCACTTTGGTGAACGCCACACCCCGGAGTCACATGCAGCAACACCACGAGAGCTCCTCTATTTCTCAGGACAGCCAGTCTTCGAATTGCTTCTCACTGCGCGTCCTCTGCAGTCTACAGGGCTTCCAACCTCTGCAACTTCCATGACACGGTGTCCCGCTTCCAATACAGCATCTGCTCAGGTTCGCTTCTCCTGTCCCTGCTGTTCCCACTGCTTCCAGCTAATGGCCTGCACCTGAGGGGGTTTCAAATGTTTAAAAGTCCTGCTCAGGTGTGGGTCATTAGAACAATCAGACTGCACACCATAGTTCTGCACCTCTGCGCCCTTCTTCCTCATCCTAGTACCTAAAGCATTATGGGACTTGAAGTTCCCAATATTCTTGTTCCTTTTAACATCATTTAATTCCCTCAGATTCAATGATTTA
This sequence comes from Ambystoma mexicanum, assembly GCF_040938575.1. Classification (NCBI taxonomy): domain Eukaryota; kingdom Metazoa; phylum Chordata; class Amphibia; order Caudata; family Ambystomatidae; genus Ambystoma; species Ambystoma mexicanum. Next base: position 746,968,608 of record NC_090923.1, on the reverse strand, counting down.
TAAAAATGTACCTTCATGAGATGTTTTCAAAGGAATTCATAATTGACTCTTGATTGTATAATTCAAACCTAAGGTGAGATTAAAACAATTCAAAGTGGTGATACCAGTTCCATGATCCTTACATGTATCATTCCTACATTTACCAGGACTGACAATTTGGGTGATTTTGGGAAGGGGAGCCTTACTATGACAAGAAGCCATCAGGTTTTCTGGTATTAGGGAAACCTCACCCTTAGAAGAGGATTAATACTGCGTCCCTCCCAACTGAGGCATCCCATTCCCTTGGTGGTGTTCTCCTCCCAGGCGATCAACTCAACTAATGCCACCCCCAGGGTTAGGATCAGGTAGCAGCTGCCTTTCCCTGGTCACCTGGGAGGAGACTTCAGGCAGGGATTCTGTGAGGACTCTGCAGGATTCATCAAAGAAGCCACAACTTTTGACCATTTTTAATGAACACATATTGATATGAATTCATATTCCATGAAGACATTTTACCTGCAAAGTCCATATTTGGTACTTTTGAAACAGTTAGTTTCAAAAGGAATTATTCAACATTTTAGGGTGTGTGCCACTATTTCATTTTATACTGATTTGAATCTGAAAGCGAAAGCCTTGGGGATAACCCCAAAAATGTATAAACAAATAGACATTGAGAAGAAGGCATACTAAAGTCAGATATATTCATAATACACTTTAGCATGGATGGATATCAAATGCAATACATGTGGGAGCATTAGGGTTATTAATATAAAACATAGACCCATGGTAAAGAATACAGTCAGTCGAGCTGGTGAGAGTACAGTAACGTTTGAATAATATGTTTAAAAATATTATGGTATGATCACTCATTGGTGGGGACCCACGGATGAACAGTACCCTATGGCTTGTACATCATCAGTATATGAAGAAAGGCATTGGTAAGACATACTGCCCGAAAGAAGTTTCGGGAAGTAATGCACAGTTGTGTGGAATCTTCTTCAGACATGTAGGCTCTTTAGGTTGAATTCCCTTGGAAACTGTTGGTTTCTGTTAATGTGGGCATTAGTTCACAATGCTGGTATTGATTCAAAGTGGTCACATTATGCATGCGACTTGGTATAGGTTCAGGAAATGTGTATTCAGTTTTGTTGACATTAACTTGCGTCCCTTTCTTCATCCGTGTACACTGATTCAAGAATAAAGGCATGCAAACCATCCATTACACGTTTCATAGAAACTGGGGGGCTGATTCTGAGGTGCGTGCAAACGTAAGAAAGTGTTCTTCTATAAAGGAGTAACACTTTACTTAAAAACGCCATATTCTGATAAAGAAAGAATGTGGTGCAGGGACTTGAAAGCCTCGGTTTTTGCATGTGCATGATGTATGACTTGACAACAGCCCTTGCAACCATCAGAAATGCAGGGCAGCTAGCTGGAGGGGATTCTCCTCTGAGCAGCACTGGTTTAGCACAGAAAGAAAGGAGTTAAAATATTGCACCTTTGAGGTATCGTTAAACCGCAATGCACAGTTTTTCCCTTTATAAATGTCACATTTTTTTTTTGATTAACTTGTTTATTATTTTAAATAAAGTATAACATATAACATACATACTGTACAGAAGTAACAAAATAAAACGCAGGATCTATGAATTCAGGGAAATGTCCGGGCCCATATGGTTTGCCAGCTGAACTGTATAAGATTTTCCCGGAAGAGGTTTTCCATCTTATGTTAGCCATGTTACACTCATCTTTAAGAGAAGGTCATCTTCCAGAGTCTATGAGGCATGCATCGATATCTGTTTTTCTGAAAGAAGGAAAATCTCCAGTTAAAACAAGTAGTTATAGGCCAATAAGCTTACTGAACATAGACAAGATCTTCGCAAAAGCTTTGGCTATGAGAATGGAGGCCTCTCTATTGGATATAATTGATCAGAGCCAGACAGCATTTGTTAAAGGGAGACATGCCTCAGATAATATGAGGAGACTTTTGTTGACTTTGTTTGAAAGCAAAGACCAGATGGAGGATGTGGTGGTATTGTCCTTGGATGCGGAGAAGGCTTTCGACCGGATAGAATGGAAATATCTCCTGGCAGCCTTGGAAGGTTTTGGATTTGGGCAAAATATGATAGACTGGATAAGGCTATTGTATTCATTACCAACAGCTTGTGTGAATACTAATGGCCTAATGTCGGAGAAATATCACATTTCTTAGACTTGTGTGATGAGCCAGGAATGAGAGACGGACACAGAGGACTCATGGGTTTGGACATAAACATTTATTGAAACAAAAAGGAGTTGGAAAATGCATCACTATCTTGGAGGTTTTTCCACACCTCAACTAGAAACTAATGGGTCTGTCCTTTGTCAAGATGTCTAAAAAAATATGTCCTGTGTCCATAATCCTATTCTGACCCTCACACTCTAAAACGGATTCTAATGTGTAAAGTGTATTGTCTTTGACTCTTTAAACCTGTTTAAATGTTCAAATCCAACCAAAATATTCAACTCCAACAAAATGTTTCCAAGCAGACAATGTCCATAGTTCTCAGGGACAATAATTGCCTTCCCCAGATTTCTCTTCTTCTTTAACATACCGCTCGGAATGGTAAAGGTATGGCTCTTCCTAGGGATTCTTTTTACCATCAATATGGATTTCAAAGGTTTGGCTCTTCATTGGATATGGTATGGTATGGATAGAAGCACTGTTGATAGCGGCTATCAGGCAAATAATGAAAGTCTGGAAAACATGGAAAAGACCACAGGCAGATGATCGAATTTGTGAATTACAGTTCTTGTGAAACTATGAAAACATTTAATTTACAAAAATAGGTATGGTCGAGGATTATTTTGAGAAGTGGATGTCCTTCAATGATTTATATGGGTAATCTGAATCTTTTGATATGTGGATGTGTGGTTTGGGAAGTGATGTTACGTGTTAAGCTGATAGTGATTGTGTGGATGTGTGTTGATGTCTGTCTGTATTGCGTATTGTCTTTGTGGGGGGACCTGGATTCGAATGTGATTCGTTTAGCTGATATAATTGTTCTTTCTACATTCATACTTGATTTTTATGTGATTACTTGTATTTGTATGGAAATGTAAACTAAAATATATTTTTAAAAAAATGTATGGCTCTTCTTTAAGGTTCTCACAGTTCACAAACTCAAGGGCAGGTACCCTCCTTGAGTTTCTACCACTTATCCACACACCTGCATGGGCCTGGTATACTCCCCTGCCAGGTTTTATGCAATCTTTCCAAAACACATCTATTCAGCTGCTATGCCTTCCTGCCAGGCCTTTTTACACACATATTTATACATTTTTATCTTCAGCTGTTGTACTCTCCTACCAGGACTTTCATATATTTATTTATAAGTATTCACTTTCACCTGGTATATTCTCCTGCCAAGATTTTCATACATGTATTTGTAAGTATTTCTTTCCTTTTATCAATGAAATAACTTTGTCCCAGTGTTGACGTATCATTCCTGTTTTTACTTCCTTTTGCCCCTTCTCCCAGTTGATTCTCTTTTACTCAGGTTTATCTTCCTTTCTTAAAGTGTGCGTTCAGAGACCCTCTGTTTTACAGCTTGCATGTATGTTAACCTTCTCATTACTTTTGGCTCGCTCTCTCGAACAGTGCACACTTTCAGGCCACCTGGTAACCCGGTTGACTTGCCTGGGCTTACCAGGTCCTATTAGTGTTTCCCGCGCTTCTCTGCTCTCTTTCCTCTCTGGCTGCTGGCGCGGGATGCGCCCTGTCAACTATTGTGCCTTTGCCAACTCAGTACATGGTTCCCGCTGCCTCTTGCACCATGAGCCGTCTGCCTTCTTGCTTCCTCTGCTGGGGTTTGGCTGCGTTCTGACACTGTCTCCCACAGCGTTCACTCTCCCGCTATGCTGGTTGCATTCTGAACAGGACGCCGTGTCCTCGAGCCTTAGCAGCTCTCCCGACTACTTCAGATCCTCAGCTGCTGTAGCAGCAGTTTTAAAGTTCCCTGGGTGATTGGAGAGTTTCCAAAAACTAGACCGCTCTGTGTGCTTTCCGGTCCCTGTCATCCTCATTGCTCAAACTTTCTTCCTCGTCCCAGTGGTGATCACGTCATCCCTTATGTGATGTTGAGGAAATTGGTAGAAGATCCTTTTGGGAGTGAGGATTACTGCTCCTTGCGACTTCCTCCTCTCAGTGACTGGTATATGGTTCTTTGTGTCATGTCTGAGAGTGTTTAAAGTAGGTCTGGTACGGGGTTGAGGGGGAGTGCCACAATATGCCATTAAGGCATGGGGAATGGAGGGAACTTCCCTAAAAGGGAATGGGGGTATGTGCCTTCCTCCATTGATGTCATACCATCTCACATCCCCCCAGGTGGTCCTCCCTCAAATAGCCACCCCCAGGGACAGAATCAGATAGCAGCTGAAGTCCCTTGGCCACATGGGAAGAGGCTACCCCAGGGAAAGTAGTGGTGACATCCTCAAATGTATCACACTTGTGAGGAACCAGGAATGAGACACGGACACAGAGGGCTCATAGTAGTTGCTATAAACTTTTATTTAATTTAATAAACGGGTTGGGAAAGCCTCACTGTACCTACTGTAGGAGGTATTTCCCTACCTCATCCATTCAAGATGTCCAAAGCAAAAATGTCCAAAATCCTATCCTAGCCCTCGCATTCTAGAAACTAACTCTAAGGGGTGAAGGATATGTCATTGATCTTGAAGGTGCACAAAATGATCCAAGTTCAACAAAAAGGTATAACTCCAACCAAAGTAGATAGTGTTTACAGTTCCAGGGAATGACTCCCTTCCCCAGGGTTCTTCACAGCAAAACAAAAGTTCCAAGAAACAACTTCTTAGCAGCCCAAAAGGATACCTTCCTCCTCTTGGAGTCACAACTCACTCCAGAAGAAATGGCACGCTTCACCAGGCATTTTATGACATGCAGTATTACTCAAATCCTAAAGGCATGGATCTTCCTTGGGTTTCTCCTACAAAAACAACACAACGTGAGTGCAGGTCCCAAACTCGCAAGACACCCAGTATACTCTCCTGCCAGGTTCTTTTCCTCATTCAATGCAGTTCAAACATCCTAATGGCCTGGGTCTTCCTTAAGATTCTCCTTTTATGATATGCAGTTCTCTTCAAACACTTGACTTTGCCTGGTATACTCTCCTGCTAGGACTTTCTAGTGCAGTGCACACTAGGTGCATATCCCAGACTCACATAGTCCACATTTTGGGTCCACAACCCACTGTTTGCTAGTCCGTGGTTTTCTTTGCACTCATGAAAAGTTTCTCACTCTCACAACCAACTCCTTTCTGGCTTCCCAGGCTGTGAGGTATTCGCCTTTCAGCGCCCTTATGTCCCACCTCCTCCCATTGGGCTCACTGGTTTGCTGTGTTTGCTTTGGCATCCTTTGTGCTCCTCGGCTACTGCTGCTGCTCTCTGACGGACTGGTGGAGCGCCTCGCTTCGGCTTCGACGCTTGTCAGGTTGGTATCCTCTGACAGCCTTGTCTCTGGGCTCAGTTGCCTGACCTCCGGTTCTCCTGCATACAGGGAACAACGGTTCTCATAGTCCTCTTTGTTCGGACAGCTCTTCTCTGGCTTCCCATTCTCTGTCTGGTCTTGCCTACAGCAGAATTCTTCCCGGGCCTTCTCTCCACCTGACGGGAGCCGCCACCTCCTGTCGGCTTCTCTTTCCCTTCCTTCAGATGTCAGTATTTTAAATGTACCAGCAATGCATGCTTCTTTCCAATGACTAGAGCGTGGCTTTGGCTTCCGTGCTCCACTGATCCTTATTACTCCATTTGTCGTCTTTTCAAAGGCTTCATATACATGGGTTTGAAAATCAGTTCTTGCCATTTTTTGATACAGAACTTAGAAAGATGCCATCAGCAAGTCTTGTGGGTTGTTGAAGGGAATTATTACAATAGGCCATAAAGGCATGAGGAACAGAGGGGACATCTCTAAAAGGAAAAGGGGATGATGTCTGCCCCACTCCTCGAGGGTCAGCTCCCGTCATGTGATTCTCCCGTGTATAGCCACCCCCAGGGTCAGGATCAGATAGCAGCTGCCGTCCCCATGTCCCTTGAGGAGAGGCTACCACCGGGAAAGGAGTGATGACATCATCATATTCATCACAGACTGCAGCACCACCTTTCTAGTTTAATGAAAGTTAAAGAAAACATTTTGAAATTAGAAAAGTGGCAGTCTTTTAAGAAATGCTCGCAATGCCACTGGAGCATTTTTCCACCTGTGAGAAACCTGAAGGTGTCTCACCCGCTAGTCCCCGGGGATCTGTCATCCAGGTGGCCAAAACATGGTCATCACTATTGGATCCAGTTCCTTGGTGTGGACCAGAGCGGGAAGATCACATGGATGGGGGGTCCTCGGGGAGTGGAAGTGGGACACCGACGGGTGAGAGACGGGAACCCCTTCACTGTAACATCTTTTCCCCATCCTACCCTGTAGGATATTCAAAAACACTAGCCGCCCTTTTCCAACATGAACACTTTCCTACACCGTGACAAACAACAGACTAACACCAGAGCCGTTTACCTGACATGTCCCAACACAAGGGTCAGGCAGAGTCAGGCAATTGACAATAACTACGCACACCTGACGTCCCTTTCATTCCCCACAGGGATAAAAGGCAGAGCAATAGAGCACACAGTATCAGGTAATAATGTCCACATACATAATGTTGCCGGGAAAGCCATTGGCGACATTATATACAGGGACGGGTTGCTGGGATGCCCCTTAGTCCCCTTGTAAACAAAAAACAAATTGGGGGGTTGCAGGGTTGTCCCCCGCATATTCAATGTAATAATGTCTCTGCAAAAAACTGCAACTTTTTTGTCAGGAAACATTTTTGCAGGGATATTATTACATGGAACCAGCACACTTTGAGCAAGGCCGCACGAGGAAGCAGCTATTCTAGACCGGCAGTTCAAACGCGGAGAAAGGTGGAGAGACTCAGACGGAAGATGAGGAGGGAATTGCCCTTGCCCTTTTCAACTCAGACCAGCGAAGCCCCCGAAAGGGAAATCATAAGACCAGGAAGTCCAGCTGGCATGTGGTGTGACAGGTGTCAACGGCACACAGGGCCCTCCCACGCTGATAGCCAAAGCGGGGAGAAGCGCTTGCCGCTGGGGTGCCGTCCTTGACTCTCGAGACAAGGGGCTTCAACAGTTCAGCACAGCTTGTGAGTCAGAGAAGTCAGATAGTAAACCAAACTGTGCTGGGCACAAGGTTACAGGCCGCAGCTTGGTTGAACAAAGAACTTGCGTAATTGAACTTTAAAGAAACCCTAGTAAAAGGTTCAGAAGCAGAGTGGTCCGGCATCGCGGAGGCGCTCATTCGAAGGACTCTGACTGAAGCCTTTTTGGGTTGTGTTGTTTTGTTGAAACTATGAGACCCATGAAACCTTAGGAGAGGCCGGGGTGAAGTGTCAAAGTGGTCCTACGAGGGTCAAGCTAAACCCCCCATACACTCGAAAGACTTTCACACATTGGAGAACACTGATTGAACTATAAAACTGGCAAACGTGAACCTGACAGAGGGATGCCTGCGAATTGAGGATAAACAGTAATATACCCGTGAACATTGTGATGACAAGTCTGAACCCGGCTGAAGGATGTCCAGATAGTTGTTTAAAAAGACTTTGAGACTTTTGAATGACACTTTTTGAGTGAAAGGCCGCAGTGAACCCGATTGAGGGAGGCTAACGTTTCAAGAAGGATCAGAGCCCAGCTGAGGGGGATCAAAAGGGGCGAAGAGCAATCGCCCAACGTGAAAGATTACCAAAGGAACTTTTGTTTGTTTATTGTTTATGGTACAGCAGGCCTGCTAAGGCAAGAGACTTTGTAAGAAAGAGACTTGGCTCCAGAAAATCCTGGCATTGTTGAAAGGACCTGTAACCTCGTGCTGGCGAGGCCCAGGAGTGTGCTGTGCTCAAAGGCCCTGCATTGTTCTGTGCTAAAAACGTGGGGAAGGGAGACCCCAGCCATACCATTATGACTTATCATTTGGTGAACACATTTCTTTTCTTGAGAACATTATCCCACACTATTTTGTAAAAGCAACACATGTCTACCTATATCCTGAGGACCCAAGCAGGGCATATGGCAGATCAATCCTTTAGATTGTGCACCTGGGTACAGAGTTTGTGGTGTCAAATATATTCCAAAGGGTAGAGGTTGGAATGCCAATATATTAGCTCATGTCACCGAAGTCTCCCTATTCATGCAAGATTGTATGTCTGCCATTATTTATGCATTATCAGTTTCTGTTGTTTAGTTTAGTTAGATAGATGCATTGCTCCCTTGCCCTGACCTTCACATGTGTAGATGAGCCCAGCTGACCCATGTGTGCCCAGAGCGACGGAGAGACCTGGAGATCGCGCAAGTCCAGTGGAGGGGGAATACTGCAGGGTGAAAGCGGGAGGGGGCAGTTAGGGCAAGAGGGCCTCCCACCGTGTGCCGCCAATAATGGGAGAAGAAGAGGAAGGAGAGAGCACAGATACCATATATAGATTCCATAGTTCTGCCGAGCGAACGACAAAAAGGGTGTCGGTTGGGGTTTGCCTGGAGGATGCACTGGTATAGGTATCAGAGATAGGGAGGCCAAGATTGGAGAACAGGATATCCTTTTTAAACGTCTTGCTACCTGATTTAGTCAGGAGAGCACAATATTCGATAGAGAAGCATTTAGAAATGATAGGAGAGACAGAGAGCACCATACAGTAGGTAGGTTGTGGAGAGAAGATGAAGGGTGGTGGAGGTGGCAGGGGGGAACACATGGAAAGGACACAGGGAGTGGCTCATGAAAAGCAAAACCCAGTTATGTTATGTTATGTTATGTTATGTTATGTTAGTTAGTTATGGGGTTGACACAGGTCAGGCGATTGATCATTGCTATAAAAATCTTACCCACCATAGGCCATCAATACCAGTGCCATGAACTGCATGTGTGGATTTGGTTTGGGTCTAGCAGAGGGATTTACAGACACCAAGCCTCAGTGTACCTTTGCCTGATGGCAAATATCCATTTGCCTATCAATAATTCAGAAACCCAAATGGGCAATGTTGCACTGATGTGCTAGGGCAATTCTATTTTGAAATATATCACCAATGGCAACCACAGACATGTGTCTTATCGATCGAGGGCCAGTAATATAAATTAAGGAAAGGCAAAAGACATACATTAATGAATCATACACCAGATTAAATCAGCATAATTAAATACTTCTCAATACTTTTTATAACACTGAAATTCGAGTTTAATAGCATTCAATTGTTGATGTACAATGTGCAGTAATCAATTTTTGTGCAGTAATCAAATCTGCACCTGGGGTTTCTTTGCTCCACTGGGCAGTTGAGAGTTCCTTTTTGGCATGGGTTTGGGACCTGGTGACAGCAGCGACCTGGTTTTCCCCCAACAGGGATTTGGTTTCTAGGACATCCCTGTGAATGGCTCTGGTTTAGACCAACTGGTCAGCCAAGTCATTACCCGTTTTGTCTGGTCCCTCTATTTTGGAGTGACCTCTAATCTTTTTCCAATAGATGGTCATCTCATTAGAGGTTACCAGATCATCAATTCATTGGATTAATTTCCTGTGCTTGAGCGGTTTGTTATTCAAACACAGCATGCCTCAATTTTTCCAATTAATCAGGTGCTCCACGAACCCATTCCTGACATAATCTGAATCAATGATTATGACCAGTTCTATGAGTTGGTGTTGCACGGCAGTGAGGGTGGCTTGGTGTACCACCATCAACTCTGCCACCTGACTATTTTGGGGGGCCTATTTTGTACCCAGCAGAGGGTTCTGTGGCATCATTCACCCAGACACTCCCAATGCCAGCCACTAGTTCCTTTTCCCCGTGATTGTCATGGTAGGATCACCCATCCACATAAACTGTGGTTATTCCCTGACATGTGTCTTCCTCATAGACTTTGTGAGGGGAACTAAGGTATGCCTCCATATTGTCCTTGGTTTGTAGACTTTTGTCCTTGAGACAGTTTTCTTGAGCACAGTCATGCAAGTCAGCCAATCCTTGTGCTAGAGGACTCGTCTTTTTTTGGCCATATCTGACCCCCACAGGAAAGCATGGCATCGACAGAATCCAGGAAGTAATTCTGGAATTACTCACATTCCCTGTTAGGATTGGGTCACTTTGGAGATATTGCAAGGGTTGGTGAGCAGTCTGCATGGTGATGTGGTCCTACTGGATGAATGGGCAGTAATTTTTCAATGCCCACACCGTTGCCAGGAGTGCCTTTTCGCAATCATTGAATTTTTCCTCCACAGAGGTAAAAGTCTGTCTTGCTCGCGTATGAGATTACTTTGTTGACCTTGTCGTGCTTTTGGTATAATGCTGCCGTTAAACAGGTATCTGAGAACCCTGTCTCCAAGAAGAACTCCTTGTTCTTTATGGGGTAAGCCAAACAAGGGGCTTGAGAAAGGCTTCTCTTTAGTTGTTTTACTGCCTCAGATTGTTCTGGACCCCACTCCCATTTGACTGAAAATGTTAATAAATAGACCAAGGGTCGTGTGACCTCTGCATAGTCTTCAATGAACTTTCTACTATAATTAGTGAGTCCAAGAAGGCTTCTTAGTTCTCACAGAGTAGTAGGGTCTTTCAATTTTAATAATGCTTCCACATTTTTCACCTGGGGACTGAGACCCTCAGGGGTGATTTCATGCCCTAAGAAGTTCATGCAGGTCTTACACCACTATGCCTTCTGAAAGGACAGTTATGCTCCGGCTTTCTGCAACTGGGTCAGAACATTGCGTATTTCAGCTATGTGTTCCTCCACAGTTGAACTCTTTATTAAGACATCATCTACATAGGCTAGATTTCCCTTCACCCAAGTGGGGCATGGCCTTATGTAGGAAGATATTACATTTATTGCCAGAGTTTATGTATCCAAAAGGGGTTCAGGTCCATGTGTATTGCTGCCTCCCGAAGGTAAAGGCAAGCTTCTAGTGGTCTTCCCTACTCACGGGTATGGTCCAGTAACCGTTGGTCAGGTCAATGATGGTATACACCTTTGACCCTTGGATATGGGCCAGTCCCTGATCGATGTAGGGCAGGGGCCATCTTAAAATGTGGACCCGTTTAACTCCCATAGGTCTGGGCAAAGTCTCCATTGGCCAATGGGTTTGAAAATCCCCAGTACCGGGTTGTAAAAGGTACTGTGGATTGGATGATTTATGTCACAGGATTCGCCATTTTTAATCATCTCTGTGAGTGACTCCATAGATGCGAGAGGCCACCGGCATTGCTTCACAAATACTGGAGCCATCTCAGGGTCCATAGCTATGGAGGTTGAATGTATCTCTTTGCATCAACAATCATAAGAATCCACTGGAAAGATATCCTGATAATCCAAACCACCTGTTTCAGCTTCTGCTTTTGCTCCTCACTCTCACAAGCATCAGCGAGATTCATTTGTTCTTCGACCATCTGCTCAAAAGCTGGGAAAGACCTTGGGCTTGTCAATTTTTACGGTATCCTCCAGTTGGGTGGAGAGATCTCTTGTTAAGGTGTTGGCCTGGACGTGAGGTTTCAAGGATGGGAGGTAGTCGCTATTGACTCAAAATACCACTCAATCCTTCTTGATGTCACAGGTGACCTCTTCCAGATCATAAGGTCAGGAAGAGTACACCAAGAAATGTCCACCTTGCCTGGTGAAAATCTTTTCTGGATGGATATCATTGTTAAAATTGTAGCAGTCATTTGGAATTGGTCCATTGATCTCATTACCTAAATCAATAGAATGATGTTGGGCATCAACCACTATTCCAATGAAAGTGTCTGCGCCCAAAGTGATACTTAAAGTGTTGCTGTTATCCACCAATATTTGAATGTTGTCATTTTCTGGGTCAACTAGCGGTGTCGGATGTAAATACAAGTCTTGCTTTTGGAGGTGATAATTCAAATTTATAAAGGCATCCTGGTTTTTGAAGTTCTGTCCTCGCTTAATATTTAGGGGAATTGTAAATTGCTGCAACTGTCCTGGGACGGTAACCTCTTCTCCCACCTGAACTTCAACTGTACACGGCAGCAATCGAGCTGACCAAAATGCTTTCTCAGTGTTGTCAAGACCCATGGGGTTACCACCCAATCGGGACCAGACTTTATGATTAATTAGGTCCAAATGAATTGCTAATCAATTGGGAATGTCCCTGCCTAAGTAAAACGCAGAGGGAATATCTCTCACAACCCAACAATTATTTTCTATGGTTTTGTCGCCAATGCATATTTTTAGCATACACCTGCTAGGCAGGAGATGTTTGGAGTTTGGAGTTTCCAGGCCCATTTCCCACTTATCAATCAATTTGAACGTGGGAATGGTCTGATCTTTTGGGAGCTTCCTGAATAATGCTTCGCTGATGAAGCTTCTTCCGTTATTCAAGCATACTCTGGCAAGAGCAGGCTCCTCCCCCTTATTTACCTGAATGGGGAAAAACAGCTCTTCACCCTTTATCTGGATGTCATAGACAAAGTTTGAGCTGGTTTTTCATCATCTTTTGTCATGGGATTTGGGTTTTCTTCCGATTGTGGATTGGTATAAAATTTCAGAGTATTTCATTCCAGTGTGCAATGCCACTTACAACTGGGAGGAAGGTTGATTTTCAAAAATGGAGAAGGGTTCCCATCCCCCATTTGTTCTCCTACAGAGATTATGGTGATGTCTGGGACTTGGTTGTTCTTAAAATGGAATTCTATTTTGTCGGACCGTTGTTCAATCATGTGGCATGTGCCATTCAAGCTCACATAGTTGGTGCTTTGTTTTAATTTAATTGGCCAGTCAGTCTGAGTCCAGAGGACCTTGTTCACGCAGTCAATCAGGGGTGATAACCTCTGAAGGAGGTAATTCCCCAGTAGACAGGGTGTGCCCTCTGGAGTCACGACTATTACTGGATGTTTCACCCTATGTTGCCCAATTTGGATCTGCAGATCCGCAGTCCCTTTGACGGAAATATCATTCCCATCGAAGTTTTGGAGTTGTCCAGGAAGTGGTGTGAGGGGAATTTGATGACCCTCCCCACTACCTGAATTTAGTTGGTCAAAGGCCTTTTTGGGCAGTAGGGTGGCTTGGGATCCAGTATCCACTAGCGCTGATAATGCACTCTCTTCAAGGGGGCATAGGAAAAGTGCATTTTGTGACAGCTTGCCAGTTAACTTTTTTATACTGAACTCCGACACTGTGTGATCTTGGACAGTTTTCTGTGTCGGAGTCTGGGAATCTGTAAAGAAAATTCTGCACCCTGAAACAAGTGGAATTAGTAAGTCCCCTTTTTCCCCTGATTCTTTGCTGTCCCCCTTTTCCTAGAGACAGTTACCCAGACCTGTTTAGGGGGAAGAATACCTCAGTGCTTAGTCGGAGGAATATTTTCATGCCCCCCATTTCCAAGTCCAAGTTGGGAGTATTTTCCACCTCCGCTACCTTTGCAGCGGCAGGTGTGTTTGACAGTTTGGGGTGTTTAGGGTTGTTTTTGTTGTCAGAGGGCTTTTGGACCTCATAAATCCAGGTAGCCTATTCTTTCACCCAATCCAGCTTCCTACTCTCATGGAAGTCCCTTGCTAGTTGGGTCATAATGTATTTTGGGAGCTCATGGAAGTAAGTGTTGATGAACTCCCGGCTATTTGTGTTCACCCGCCTAGTAGTCTATGCAAATGCTTGCTTCAGCTCTTGCACAAACTCTCTAGGCGCTTGGTCTTCCCCACACTGCAAGTTGTAGGCCTCCTTAGGGTTCCTGTGAATGGAGAAGTGTTTTAAGATGGCCGCCTTGTAGGCGCACCATCTTTGGTGATCTTGGTCCTCCAGCCCTGCAAAGAATCTGGAGAATTCAGGGGGAAATGGCCATTTGACAAACTCCATGGAATTATTATCATTCTTAATCCCAAATAAAGTCATCATTTGGTCATAAAGCTCTAGATGCTCCCATACTGAATATTTGGCATTCCTATGGTAGGGAGTCATAAAGCTCTTTGTGGCCTTTATCTCCCAAATTAGGTCTTTCAGAAGACCTCTCTTCTGTTTGGCAGACTTTTTTTTCCACTGTACCTGAATCCACTCACCCTCTGACTCAGAGCTGCTGCTATTGGTGGTCCACTCCCTGTCCTCTAGGTGCTCCCTACCTCTATGAGACTGGAAATCCACCCCAGAATATATATGGGTTCTATATTTTACAGCAAATCAGACCATACTCCTTTTACTTCGGCACGCCCTTCCTGAGCAGAGCTATCATTTTTAGTGGTTTTCTGCTATGCCGAAAAAGCTACAAATCGGACCACTTCCAATTCAAGCGTTCTTTTCATGATCTGCCCCTGTGCCAATTTTCCCATTCCACAGGTGTATGAAAATGGCAGAATCATAATTTTCCATGTAATTTAACTTATGTACATCCCATAAATGTTGTTTTTATAGGGTCCCAATGGGCTTCTTCTTCTGTTTAATTTGAACCCGGGGTGGGCTCACTAGGACACACACACTGCTCCTTTTATTTAGGAAAAACTGTATTCAATGTTTAATCGATGTCAGGGCATATGTCATGCCTGCCATTCCAGGACCATCAGGCTCCTTTACTCTCCCTAAACGCTCCCTCTTACCGGCATCTTCAGCTTTTAGAACGGCTAGGCTGTTCTACACACAATGGAAGCTATCTGGCAGGCGCCGTTAATACTGCACTTGGCGGTGCTGTCATGTTGGGGCTACGATCGCGTTAGTGTGTGTTTTCTTCTTCTCTACATTACGCGCTTGGATCACCTGACCAATGCGTACGTCATTACGTTGGTCAAGTGCACATTAGCTGACCGCATTTAACGGAACATATTCTAAGCGACGGCGCTTCTGATCGCGTTAACTTGAGTTATTGTTCCGGAGCTTGGCATCTGCTGCTTTCTCGCAGATGCTTTTCGTTCATTCGGCATTTTGCCTTTCTCAACCGCATGGAGCAATTGTCTTCCGCATTTCTACACGGCGTCCTGCATTACCCACTCTGTTCCCGTACAGAGTCTCAACTGTATTTTCTACGCGGCGTCCAACAACACTCAGCTCCAATTCCATATGGAGCATCCAGCTGTGTTCCTACGCGGCACGCAGCAACTTCCAGCTCCAAATCCACACAGGGCTTCCTGTCGCGTTGCTACGTGGCACTCAGCAACTTCCTGCTCCAACTCCATACAGAACCTTCAGCTGATTTCTACAAGACTGCCATATACACCCTATAGAGTCCGGTTCCCTATCCTACGAGGTTAGTTTCTGTTGGTTTATTCTCGGAGATTCTGTTCTACAACTCTCCCAACTGGACTTCTTCCTACTACCAAAAAAGGGCATACCTTCCTGGATCAAGATTCTCCATCTCCTTCTCCTAATTATCTACTACTAGTGCACTGAACTTTGGACGCTTTCCTGTGTGCACCAACCCGGCTCTAGTGCGGCCCTCGTTCCGTACGGGTTAGTTTCCTCACTTTCCCTTCCTTGTCGTTGTTTTTCCTGGGATTCTTCGGACATCTTTGGACTACCAGTGGCTGTGCAAAAGGTTAGTGTATATCAGATAGGCTCTTACTGTCCTCTTACTTATTATAGTATCCTGATATATCTCCTCTCTATCAACAGCTTGGTGAAACTTGGTCCACTCATGCCCTTCCCACTGATTACTCTCTCTGACTGTCGAATTATTACCAGTCAAAGAGTGACATTAGTTAGAAGGTTTCTCTTGACTGCACTTCGTTCTACTTCTGCCATCAGTCGGTTTTTGGTCGTTCAGAAGACGTTGAGTGTATCCTTTACGACTACCAGGCTGTATCCTTTAAAAGGGAATCTGAGGCATTGTATTCTGTATCCTGTGTGTTTCATTGTCAGAAACCTAATTTCTAACAGCATAACATGTGTCAGTAAGTTTTATTTCTTCTTAAGACATGTGACCAGCCATCTGGTTTATCCATGTTTTTCTTAACATTTTCTTCTGCTTAGCTTCAAAGCCTTGCTCGGTGCTTAATGAACAGTTTATTGGAAGCTTGACCTTAGGGTCACTTCTGCATGACATGTTATTAACAACTAATTGACAAAAAGACATTCTTCTTGGTAGGCCCAGCCCCAACAGGTCTGGAGTTCAGATTCAAAGGGTTTTTGATCAGAGCTAAAGGCACTTTTTATGGGGAACCTGACCTTAAAGGTCAGTTCTGTTGGTTGTGTTATTAGCAATTCACCATAAATTTGATCTCTTTCTTTATATATTTAAACTTATCTTTGAAGCCAGTCCTGCATCCCTAGTATGAGGGATTTCAGCTTAGAGGGAAAAATAAGGGCAGTTCACCATTCTGAAAGGCTAGCATATTACATTTAACCACTGTATGCCTGCTACTTACAAAGCTGCACCAGGGCCTGTTGTACAGACATACAATCTTTTCTTTATACAATATTAGAACAGAGGCAAATGAAACAATCCCCTGCATATAAAATATGTCATAGTTACGTAAGGAAGCAGTATTAAAATCTACACCAAACGAAATAGGCCTTTCTTTGTCCATGCTGTTATTTTATAGGATGGACTTAGGTCTCTTTCCTCCTGATGAATGTAATTTGTCCTTTACTTTATATCTGAATTGCAAAGGCCTTGTTCCTTTTATTTAGCTTCCAAATGCACAACTATTTCTTTTTATCCCATGTGTATTGCTGCAGTTTTTTTTAAAAATATGTCTATGTGTAATGCATTGCTTTAATATACAGTTGAAAGGGCTGAATATCCCTTCCGTATTGTCCACGCAAGCCCATTATTTACCCTTTAACTGTCTGTTTATTTGTGAAAAGTAAGTGCCTTTGTCCACTTGTGAGCTTGCTGATTGCAGTAGAATTTAACTAGGCCCATTTCTATCCATGTCACTTTGCCTTAAGTCAGAAAAATAAGTGTTTTGGACCGGCCTGCATTTTCCAATAGATAGCACCAGCCAGCTTCACTCTTGAATACTGGCCTGCCCTGGCCTCTTTATTTCTGACAGTCAGGGGCTATATTTTACACCACTGATCCCCCTTTTGGTTCTTTGATTCAGAGAAAAGAGCAAGGAGAGAGTGTTTTCTTTTTTCCATTTGGCTTTTGGTTCATTCCATGAATTTCCTCATCAGAGCACGTCTGCTCTTTTCCCCATCCTGAGGGAGTGGCATTCTGGTCTGCATGCTACTCTTTTCGAATTTTGGGGTTTTGGTCCTGGACCCCTCCCTTTCTGGCAGCTCCACCTCTGGGCTGTAGAGGCAAGGAGTTATTTATTATGCAGAGAGTAAAAGAGAGGTTAAGTATTTTATACAGTACTAATTTCCCCAGTATTATCAACATACGAATTGACAACAAAACAATAAGTTACACATTACTTTTCACTTGACATATACAACTCACAACATGATCTACTTTTGGTGCATTCCTTATAAGTATACATTGTTTTACTTCCTGTAAATCTGTGATTTTCTCCATCCAGGTTTCCATTCTTTCCTTTTATTCTTCAGATGATTCCTGGGCTCTACCCTTACTGGGTTCTTCAATCAGTTGCAAAGTCTGTCTGGGATGACAGCTTTTCAACTGATTGATATGGACCCATTTCTCTTCCGTCTGTTCTCCTTTAGGTATGTGGTTCTTATAGGCGACAGGTGAGATTTTATCAACAATTTCAAAGGCACCGCGCCAAGAGGGGAGGAACTCCCGCTCCTTGGTCTGCTTCCTTTGGAAATTGTACAGGTAGACCCTGTCTCCTACATCGTACTCATTCTCGGTAGTCTTAAGTTGTAGTGGGTTTTCATCCCCTCTGCTGACGTTTCTAAATTTCGCTGAGCGTAAGCAAAAGCGTGCTGAAGGCGTTTTTGTAAATTTTCAATGTACTTATGGGTCGTGGAGAAATTGATCAGGGCCTGCTCTTGAGTTCTGTAGAGCAGATGCTGAGGTAGCACCATATTTTGTCCAGTCATGAGCTCAAATGGAGACATTTTTGTTGCAGAAGATGGTGTAGACCTAATGGCCAGCAGGACAATCGGTAATTGGATGTCCCAACTAGGTCCAGAGTCCGCCACAAACATCTTCAATATGCCCACACTTGCTTTATTGCACCTCTCAACTCCCCCTCTCGAGGCTTGGCAGTAGGCAATGTGGAGTTTTCTCTTTACCCCTAGCATCTGCCACATCTTTGTCATCACCTCACTGGTAAAATTACTTCCCCAAAGGATTGAGTCAGAACAAGGAAGGCCGAAATGAGAGAAAATGTGATTGATCATTATTACGGCCACTGTCTCTGCCTTACAATTTGGGGCCGAAAGACATTCTACCCACTTGGTAAACAAGCCGTTCGCAGTCAACATGTACTTGTTTCCTCTAGAGAAGTGAATCTCTGGCCCGATGAAATCAACTTGCAAATCCAACCAGGACAGTTTAATTTCCTTTTTCTGTAGGGGGCTCTGTGTGTGAGCGAACTTGGCTGAAGCACACACAAGCCATCCCCTTAAAGTATAGGTCAAGGTACTGACCCATGTGTGGCCGTATGCAACCTAGCGTAAGATTTCTAGTGTTGTATGAAACCCCCTATGACTGGCAGTGGCCGCGTCATGGGCGTGACTTAACATCAGGCTTCGGAATGAGGTAGTGTCACGCCCCGATGTATTTTGAACACACCTCACAAAACACACTCTCCCCTGAAGACTTGCCAGCAAGGATTGGGACAAGGTCAACGACGCAGAGTTTTGCCATCTCAACACTGGTTTCCATTCAATCGATGGCAGTTGCCATGGAGACGCGCTACGAGCATTCTACAGCGTCTCCGTTGCCGGCAACTAAAAGCTCCTCCTCAACATGCTCGATCACGTGACGGTTGACGGAGTCATGTGATCACCAGTCAGCGTTTAAAAGGGACGCGCTGACTACCTTCGACGCTTCACAGCTGATCCTGTTGGGCGTACTACGGATTTCGAACTAGTTGTGCTACTGGACCTCGGATTGAACTTTGGACTCTGATTTGGCTTTTTCCCTCTCGGTATAGTTGTTTTGGAACTTTGCCTCTACTGGATTTGACCATTTTTCTGTCCCTGGATTGCTATCGGATTATCCCTTGTCATGAACTATGTTCTTGGACCACTCTGATTGATCTACGTTCCTGTCTTCCACGTCAGGTGGTGATTTAATCCATCCCGTCATCCTTGCTGGCTGCTTCTGACACATTTCCTTTATTAAGTCCTGACCAACTTCGCAGGGTAAGCCTTGTTCCAGATTTATTATAGTCACCTGCAAACTTGGGGTTCTTTGTTTTGACCTAATCACGTGTTTTCCTTACAGCGGTCATCAGGGGCACCTTCCGGCATCTACAGGCATTCCTTGTTGCGACTGACGAAGATCACCACCTGTGGCCTCAAAGATCGCTCGGTGCAGTAACTTTCCTATCTGCCCGAGTGGTACTTGGGGACAGAGGTTCCATCGGCTACACGACCAGCAAGTCTTGACAGACTGTGAAGCCCTTTTTTGGTCGTTCAGACGATGGAACCTACTGCCGGGGACCCTGTGGCTGCTTTAATGCAAGCTGTTGCATCCCTTAGAACCGAAGTAGCGGCTGCTACTACCACGATACATCATCGTTTAGACAATATCCAAAGTACCCGCAACCCTCTACCGGCAGATGCTGAATTTGGGGATCTGGCAACACCCCCACCAGTTCCCACTATACCTGCTACCCCACCTACTCCTGTGGTGTTACCTACACAGTTTCCATTGGCACCTCCAGAGAAAATTCAGGGGGATCCTAGAAAATATCGCACTTTCATTAATCAGTGCAAACTTCATTTTCTTTGCCGACCACTAGTGTTCCATGATTCCACTACAAAGGCAGCCTTTTTGTTATCCCATTTGACCGGGGTTGCAGCTACCTGGGCTAATCCTTTTCTTGAGAATAACCATCCAGCCCTTTATGATTTTGATCTTTTGGTAAGTGAATTGGCCAAAGTTTTTGACACCAGGTACAAAGCCCAGTCTCGGGATCTGGAGCTCTTGGATTTATCTCAGGGCAGACAAACCTTAATAGAATACATCACACGCTTTAATCAATTATCAGCTGAGACTTCATGGCCCGAAAATAAGAAAGCTGTAGTATTTTACAAAGGTTTGTGTAACACTATGAAGGACGCCCTTTCTGTAATACCTTCCCTTCCTGATGCATATCCTGAACTAGTAGATTTAGTTCTTCAAGTAGACGCTCGAAAGACTGAACGTCGGGCGGAATCTGGCTTCTCAGGCAAATCCTTACCTTCTCCACCGGATGGTACAAGTGAACCCATGCAAATAGGTGGTCTACGAAGTCCCATCACTCAGACCGAAAGGGAGCGTCGGAGAACCGACAATGCATGCTTCGACTGTGGACTCAGTGGTCATTTTGTCAAAGAATGCCCAAGACGCCCAAAAAACAAGTCCTCGGGTTTTCAGAAAGCTCGTCCTTGAATATGGGGGACAAGACGAGCTTGATTCATAACCCCAGAGTTCCTACTTTTGGCCCAATAAGACCAGTGGTCGTTCAGGCAGTTCTTCAGCCTGATAGGGAGTGTTCACACACAGTACATATAGTAATTGATTCAGGGGCCACTGGTTGTTTTATTGATATACCTTTGGCCAAAACATTGAACCTTCCTTTAATAACCAAGGCACATCCCGAACCAGTTCAAACAGTGGACGGTTCCTCTCTCGCTTCTGGTCCAATTAAACAACAAACTGCCCAGATGGACGTAGTAATTCAGGGAAACCATAAGGAACAATTGTCTTTTGATTTGATATCCACACCACAGTTTGGAATAATCCTAGGCCTTCCCTGGTTGAAAAAACATAATCCCCTCATAGACTGGGGTACAGGACAAGTTTCGTTTGAATCGGATATTTGCCAACATTTTTGTCTATCGGAAGGTGAAGCAAACAATCCTGCAAGAGCACTTGGGGCCCTACATTTAGCTCCTGATGAGGAGAACGGTACATTTGAAACAGCTCATACAGTGGGTGCCACATTGTCAGGGGTACCCCCAGAATATCATGACTTTCATTCGGTATTTGATAAAACATCAGCGAAGATACTGCCTCCTCACAGACCGTATGATTGTTCTATTGAACTAATCGATGGGGCATCGCTCCCCAAGGGACGCATATATTCATTATCACCATCTGAAGAAACGTCCCTTAAAGAATATATACATCATGCACTACAGTTAGGACATATCAGGCCTTCCTCATCACCCGTTGCCAGTCCCATTTTCTTTGTTCCTAAAAAAAGAAGGCGATCTCCGTCCCTGTATAGACTATAGACGCCTGAATGCAATCACCATTAAGAATCGTTATCCTATTCCACTCATCTCTACCTTGTTGGACAAGTTAACCAATGCCTCCATCTATACCAAGTTGGACCTCAGGGGAGCATATAATTTGGTTCGTATGCGACCAGGAGATGAGTGGAAGACTGCATTCTGTTCTCGCCAAGGACTATATGAATACTTGGTGATGCCTTTTGGCCTTTGTAATGCCCCAGCCATTTTCCAACGACTGGTAAATGATATATTCAGTGATATTCTGGATGTTTATGTCGTAGCGTATTTGGACGACATATTGATATTCTCTCAAACATTAGCTGAACATGTCATTCATGTTAGAGAAGTACTCACAAGACTTAAGAAGAATTCCCTTTACGCTAAACCCGAGAAATGTCTGTTTCATACAGCTGAAGTCGAGTTTCTGGGTTTTCATATTTCACCAGGGGGATTAACAATGAATCAATCCAAAGTTCGAGCTATCACAAATTGGCCAGTACCTGTTAATCTGAAACAACTGCAATCTTTCCTAGGGTTCGCAAACTTTTATCGAAGATTCATTGCGAATTTTTCCTCCATGGTCGCACCATTAACTGCACTGACCAGTCCGTCAGTACCGTTTCTCTGGACTGATGCACATCAAACAGCTTTTGACTCCCTTAAAACCTCGTTCACCACGGCCCCAGTTCTGCAGCACCCAGACCCAGAGCTTCCGTATATAGTAGAAGCAGATGCTTCTTCCTTTGCTTTGGGGGCCGTTCTATCCCAGCCTTGTCCTACTACCGGAGCATTACACCCGGTGGCCTATCATTCCAGGAAGTTCACACCTACTGAAATTCATTATACGGTCACTGAAAAGGAACTATTGGCCATTAGAGACGCATTGTTGGTATGGAGACACCATCTTTTGGGAGCAAGACATCAGACTATCGTCTACAAAGACCATAAAAATTTACAAGATCTAGCATCCCTGAAATGTGTCAATGGTAGGCAAGTTCGTTGGCACCTCTTTTTTGCTGCATACGATTTCATCGTCAAACACAGACCTGGTTTGTCTCATGGTAAAGCTGATGCTTTGTCCCGTTCACCTGGGGGGATACCTCTCCCTTCATATCCTGATACTCTGCTAGGGAAAGGCCATATTGTTTGTACCTGTACTCCATCTCCTCCTATGTTAAAGGTCATACGCCAATGGGTTATACAACATCCTCAAGTATTGGATGATTGGGATACCGTTATGCAGGATGGATTGCCTTTTGTTCAAGGAAAATTGTTTCTCCCTACCAGTGACTCTCGTAACCAAGCCTTAGAATGGTCACATAATGCTCCAATCAATGGTCATCCAGGTCAGCGACGTACTCTAGACTTGTTGAAACGCTGGTGTTGGTGGCCATCGATGCGACGAGATGTGGAGACATACGTCAACACCTGTTCTATATGTGCACAATGCAAGACCCGGAAAGGTCGTCCATTAGGGTTGTTACATCCTTTGCCCATACCCCCGAAACCATGGCATACAGTATCCATGGACCTGATAACTGATCTACCGCGAATACGAGGCTATGACACAATTTGGGTGGTTGTTGATTCATATACAAAAATGGCCCGTTTCCTACCATGTAAAGGCATTCCTACTGCTCCCTCATTAGCTCATATGTTTTTTGAATCAGTTTTTTGTCTGTTCGGGTTACCGAATGTCATTGTATCAGACAGGGGATCCCAATTCACCTCACGCTTCTGGTTGGCC
This sequence comes from Ambystoma mexicanum, assembly GCF_040938575.1. Classification (NCBI taxonomy): domain Eukaryota; kingdom Metazoa; phylum Chordata; class Amphibia; order Caudata; family Ambystomatidae; genus Ambystoma; species Ambystoma mexicanum. The sequence continues at coordinate 746,945,560 of NC_090923.1, read as the reverse complement.
CTTACAAAACCGCTAGGTATAGATGCTCGTTTTTCATCGGCATATCATCCCGAAAGCGATGGGCAAACTGAGAGAGTTAACCAGGTCCTGGAGCAGTTTTTGAGGTGTCTAACTTTGCAATTCCAGAACACCTGGTTAGACTCTCTTCACTTTGCAGAATTTGCCTACAACAACGCCCTGCATTCGGCCACTGGTTTTTCTCCGTTTTTTTCACTCTATGGCCAACATCCTCGTACTTTGCCCTTTCCTGACTTGAATCCTGTCAATGTCCCTGTATCAAGTATCAGTACCCCTGCGGCAAATGATTGTGTCAGAGATCTCGCATCCGTTCATGCACAAACCCTTGTCCATCTCCAAGAGGCCCAGGCGTCTATGAGTGCTGCCGCTAACAAAAAAAGAAAAGAGGCCCCGTCATGTAAACCAGGCGAACGGGTTTGGTTGTCTACACGGCATCTCCACATACCGGGGTGTCGTAAACTGCTGCCCCGTTTCGTCGGCCCGTATAAAGTTTCTAAAGTTCTGAACCCGGTGGTCTATAGACTAGCCGTCCCCACTTCTTGGAAGTTACACCCCGTTTTTCACACTTCTCTCCTTAAATCTTGTACTGTTGATACACGCATTTCTTCTGCCCCTGGCCCTGTTCCTGTGGTTTCTCAGGAGGAATATGAAGTGAGCTCTATTCTGGGATCCCGGATAGTCAGGGGAAAGTTACAGTATTTGGTAGACTGGTTGGGTTACGGTCCTGAGGAGAGGTCCTGGGTCCCGTCCTCTGATGTCCATGCCCCGTTATTGGTGTCTAGGTTCCATCGGGAAAACCCTTCCAGCCCACGGGGTCGTGGGCCTTTGAGGGGGGGCTCTGTCACGCCCCGATGTATTTTGAACACACCTCACAAAACACACTCTCCCCTGAAGACTTGCCAGCAAGGATTGGGACAAGGTCAACGACGCAGAGTTTTGCCATCTCAACACTGGTTTCCATTCAATCGATGGCAGTTGCCATGGAGACGCGCTACGAGCATTCTACAGCGTCTCCGTTGCCGGCAACTAAAAGCTCCTCCTCAACATGCTCGATCACGTGACGGTTGACGGAGTCATGTGATCACCAGTCAGCGTTTAAAAGGGACGCGCTGACTACCTTCGACGCTTCACAGCTGATCCTGTTGGGCGTACTACGGATTTCGAACTAGTTGTGCTACTGGACCTCGGATTGAACTTTGGACTCTGATTTGGCTTTTTCCCTCTCGGTATAGTTGTTTTGGAACTTTGCCTCTACTGGATTTGACCATTTTTCTGTCCCTGGATTGCTATCGGATTATCCCTTGTCATGAACTATGTTCTTGGACCACTCTGATTGATCTACGTTCCTGTCTTCCACGTCAGGTGGTGATTTAATCCATCCCGTCATCCTTGCTGGCTGCTTCTGACACATTTCCTTTATTAAGTCCTGACCAACTTCGCAGGGTAAGCCTTGTTCCAGATTTATTATAGTCACCTGCAAACTTGGGGTTCTTTGTTTTGACCTAATCACGTGTTTTCCTTACAGCGGTCATCAGGGGCACCTTCCGGCATCTACAGGCATTCCTTGTTGCGACTGACGAAGATCACCACCTGTGGCCTCAAAGATCGCTCGGTGCAGTAACTTTCCTATCTGCCCGAGTGGTACTTGGGGACAGAGGTTCCATCGGCTACACGACCAGCAAGTCTTGACAGGTAGGTACCACCCACTGGTCACATCCAGATATGGATCTCCATACCATCAAACAGTCTTGAATTCAGAACATTTTGGAAAACTTCATCAACACCCCAGATCTTCCTTCCCGGTATAATCAGATTCTGTCAGAGGAAAATTCACGGTGTATTCAATATGTTGATAAAACTTCCCAATAATCAGATCGTCTTTTTGTGCAGTAATCAAATCTGCACCTGGGGTTCCTTTGCTCCACTGGGCAGTTGAGAGTTCATTTTGGCATGGGTTTGGACCTAGTGACAGCAGCGACCTGGATTTCCCCCAACAGGGATTTTGGTTTCTAGGAGGTCCCTGTGAATGGCTCCGGTTTTGGCCAACTGGTCAGCCAAGTCATTACCCATTTTTTCTTGTCCCTCTATTGTGGGGTGACCTCTGATCTTTTTCCAATAGATGGTCATCTCATTAGAGGTTACCAGATCATCCATTCATTGGATTAATTTCCCGTGCTTGAGCGGTTTGTTATTCACACACAGCAATGCTCGATTTTCCCAAATAATCAGGTGATCCATGAACCCATTCCTCACATAATCTGAATCAGTGATTATGACCAGTTCTTTGAGTTGGTGTTGCACGGCAGTGAGGATGGCTTGAGGTACCGCCATCAACTCTGCCACCTGACTACCTCGAGGACCTATTTTGTTCCTAGCAGAGGGTTCTGGGACATAATTCACCCAGACATTCCCAATGCCAGCCACTAGTTCTTTTTCCCTGTGATTGTCAACATGGTAGGAGCACCCATCCACATAAACTGTGGGTATTCCCCGACACATGTCTTCCTCTACACTTTGTGAGGGGAAGTAAGGTACGCCTCCATATTGTCCTTGGTCCGTAGACTTTTGTCCTTGAGAGATTTTTCTTGAGAACAGTCATGCAAGTCAGCCCATCCTTGCGCTAGAGGACTCTTCTTGTTTTGGCCATATCTGACCTCCACAGGAAAGCGTTGCATGGACAGAATTCAGGAATTAATTCTGGAATTACTCACATTTCCTATTCAGATTCGGTCACTTTGTAGATATTGCAAGGGTTGGTGAGGAGTTTCCACGATGATTGCTCCGCTTGGATGAACGGCAGGAATTTTTCAACGCCCGCACCGTTGCCAGGAGTGCCTTTTCACAATAATTGAATTTTTCCTCCCACTTACAATAAATGGACCAAGGATTGTGCGACCTCTGCGTAGTCTTCAATGAAATTTCTACTATAATTAGTGAGTCCAAGAAGGCTTCTTAGTTCTCGCAGAGTCTTTCAATTTCAATAGTGCTTCCACCCTTTTCGCCTGGGGACTGAGACCTTCGGGGATGATTTCATTCCCTAAGAAGTTCACATGGGTCTTACACCACTGTACCTTCTGAAAGGACAGTTTTGCTTCCGTTTTGTGCAACTGGGTCAGAACATCTCGTATTTCAGCTATGTGTTACTCCACAGCTAAGCTCTTGATTAAGACATCATCTACATAGGCTAGGTTTCCCCTTTCACCCAAGTCGGGCATGGCCTTATGTAGAAAGATATTAAATGAATTCCCAGAGTTTATGTATCCAAAGAGGGTTCAGCTCCATGTGCATTGCTGCTCCCGGAAGGTAAAGGCAAGCTTCTACTGGTCTTCCCGACTCACGGGTACCTTCCAGTAACCGTTGGTCAGGTCAATGGCGGTATACACCTTTGACCCTTGGATCTGGGCCAGTCCCTGATCGATGTAGGAAAGGGGCCATCTTGACATGTGGACCTGTTTAACTCCCATAGGCCTGCGCAAAGTCTCCATTGGCCATTGGGTTTGAATATCCCTAGTACCGGGTTGTTAAAGGTACTGTGGATTGGGCGAATTATGTCACGGGATTCTATGTTTTTAATAATCTCTGTGAGTGACTCCATAGTGAATCCATAGATGCGAGAGGCCACCGCTATTGCTTCACAAATACTGAAGCCATCTCAGGGTCCGTAGGTATGGAGGTTGAATGTATCTCTGTGCGTCAACAATCATAAGAATCCATTCCAAAGATATCCTGAAACTCGCAAAACACTTGTTTCAGCTTCTGCTTGTGCTCCTCGGTCTCACAGGCATCTTCGAGATTCATTTGTTCTTCGACCATCTGCTGAAAGCTGGGGAAGACCTCGGGTATGGCAATTTTGCGATATCCTCCAGTTGGGTGGAGAGATCTCTTGCTATGGTGTTGGCCTGGACGTGAGGCTTCAAGGATGGGAGGCAGTTGCAGTTGACTCAAAATACCATCTCATCCTTCCTGATGTCACAGGTGACCTCTTCCACACCATAAGGGCAGGAAGAGTACACCAAGAAATGTCCCTCTTACCTGGTGAAAATTTGTTCCGGAGGAATATCGTCATTGGAATTGTAACAGTCATTTGGAATTGGCCCAATGATCTCATTACCGAAATCAATAGAATAATGTTGGGCATCAACCGCCATTCCAATAAAAGTGTCTGCACCCAAAGTGATACTTTGTGGGTCGCTGGTATCCACCAATATTCAAATGTTGTCATGTTCCCGGTCAAATAGGGTTGTCGGATGTAAATACAAGCCTTGCTGTTGGAGGTGATAATTCAAATTTATGTAGGCGTCCTGGTTTTTGAGTTTCTGTCCTTGCTTAATATTTAGGGGAATTGTAAATTTTCGCAACTGTCCTGGGATGGTAACCTCTTCTCCCACTTGAACTTCAACCGCAAACGGCAGCAATTGAGCTGACCAAAATGCTTTCTTAGTGTTGTCAAAGCCCATGGGGTTACCCCCCAATCGGGACCAGGCTTTATGATTAATTAGGTCCAAATTAATTGCGAATCGACTGAGAATGTCACGGCCTGAATAAAAGGCGGAGGGGACATCTCTCACAACCCAATTATGCTCTATGCTTTTGTCGCCAATGGAGATTTTTAGCATACACCTTCTAAGAAAGAGATGTTTGAAATTTGGAGTTTCCAGGCCAATTTCCCACTTATCAATCAATTTAATCGTGGGAATGGTCTGATCTTTTGGGATTTTCCTGAATAATGCTTCACTGAGGAAGCTTCTTCTGTAATTCAAGCACACTCTGGCGAGAACAGGCTCCTCCCCCTCATTTTTCTGGATGGGGAAAAACAGCTGTTCTCCCTTTAACTGGATGTCGGTCAAAGTTTGAGCTGGTTTTTCATCATCTTGTGTCATGGGATTTGGGTTTTCTTTTGATTGTGAATTGGTATAAAATTTCAAGGTATTTTGTTCCAGTGTGGAATGCCACTTAAAACTGGGAGGGAGGCTGATTTTCAAAAATGGAGAAGGGTTCCCATCCCCTGTTTGTTTTCCTACAGAGATTACGTTGATGTCTGGGACTTGATTGTTCCTAAAATGGAATTCTATTTTGTCGGACCGTTGTTCAATCATGTGGCATGTGCCATTCACGCTCATTTAGTTGGTGCTTTATTTTAATTTGATTGGCCGATTAGTCTGAGTCCAGAGGACCTTGTTCACACAGTCAATCAGGGGTGATAACATCTGAAGGAGGTCATTCCCCAGTAGACAGGGTGTACCCTCTGGAGTCATGACTATTACTGGGTGTTTCACCCTATGTTGCCCAATTTGGATCTGCAGATCTGCAGTCCCTTCGACGGAAATATCATTCCCATCGAAGTTTTGGAGTTGTCCAGGAAGAGGTGTGTTGGGAATTTTGGTGACTCTCCTCCTTCCTGAATTTAGTTGGTCAAAGGCCTTTTTGGACAGTAGGGTGGCTTGGGATCCAGTATCCACTAGCGCTGATAATGCACACTGACCCTGTACCTTGATGGAGGCATAACATCTTCCTTCTCCCTCTTCAAGTGGGCAAAGGAAATGTGCATTGTGTGTCAGCTTGGCAGTTAACTTTTTTATATTGAACTCTGACAGTGTGTGATCTTGGACAGTTTTCTGTGTCAGAGGCCGGGAATCTGTAAAGAAGATTTTTCACCCAGAAACAAGTGGAATTGGTAAGTCCCCTTTTTCCCCTGATTATTTGCTGTCCCCCTTTTCCTGGAGGCAGTTACCCAGACCTGTTTAGGGGGAAGAATACCTCAGTGCTTTCAGGGTCATCTAGGTGACATTGTGGGGATTTAAGAATATGTTGCTCTGGGTCATTCTCCATACTTACCCAGTCTAAATCAGGGTCTTTTTGGACTCATTTCTCCTAGGGAGGGATCCTTCCATCCCTGAAGAGATTTACTTCCCTGAATCCTGCAGGGATTCTTTTCCTTCGCACGGGATGATGCTGACTTTCTCCACAAAGTGGGTTATCTTTTGCTTTCGATTTCTCCTACTAACCCTCTATTCCATAGCTTCCAGCTTTTCAGGGGCAGAATATTTATGTTCAGGTTCAGAGGTTTGCAGGGGTTTTGTTCCGGTGGGAAAGAAAGCTTCCTCTAGGGCTTTGCATCGCACATCCACCTGGGCCCCTTCCTCTGCAACCTCTTGGTTGTCAGAGGTTTCTTCCCGTCATTGCTTCGGGGCACCAGACCCGGATGTTGAGTTATTCTGGGCAGCAGTTTCCAATGGAGGGTTCTGCAGAGCCCTCAACATGCGACCCGGGACTTGTGTTAAGTGTTGGACTTGTCGCTCCAATTGAGACATCATTTCTGGTTGGTAAGGAGGTCTTGATTCATACCTTTGCTGCCGCCGGAAAGGGTACCTGTCCTTTATCCGAGAGTAGCTCGGGTATTGGGAATTTCCCTGCTAACCTTCAATCCTAGGTTTCCCTTCCTGATTTAGGAATCTTTTGTCCTGAAAGCAGGGAGAGAGAGGAGGATTGTTCTAGAAATTGGGGTTTGAAGGGTATCTGGGAAAGAAACTTAGGTTGGGGCTGTAGTATTTCTTCCCTCCTGACGGAAGTTCTGAGGGAAGTTTTGAGGGAGGTTTCCTGGGTCAGTACTTACCTGATTGGTCCCCCCCTTGTGCAGGGGGAGTCCATATATACCCCAGGATGGGTCTGTCACCCTTGTATCTAGGGCTGGTATAGGTGGCTGGGTCAGGTGGAGAGTTGGTCTGATACCCTGCCTGGCTACCCCCCAATTGGGTTGGATCTGAGGGTCACTTCTGCCTCTCATTCTGCTTGTTGGTGTTAGTCAGAGGAGTATTTTTAGGCCCCCCTTTTCCAAGTCCAATATGGGAGTATTTTTCACCTCTGCTACCATTGCAACTGCAGGTGTGTTTGACGGTTTGGGGTGTTTAGGGTTGTTTTTGTTTTCAGAGGGATTTTGGACTTCATAAATCCGGGTGGCCTGTTTTTTCACCCAATCCAGGGTCCTACGCTCATGGAAGTCCCTTACTAGTTGGGTCATAATGTATTTGGGGAGCTCATGGAAGTAAGTTTTGATGAAATCCCGGCTATTTGTGTTCACCCGCTTATGCAAATGCTCGCTTCAGCTCTTGTACAAATTCTCTAGGCGCTTGGTCTTCCCCACATTGCAGGTTGTAGGCCACGTTGCGGGCCTCCTGAGGGTTCCTGTGAATGGAGAAGTGCTTTAAGATGGCTGCCTTTTAAGGCGGACCATCTTTGATGATCGTGGTCCTCCAGCCCTGCAAAGAAGCTGGAGAATTCAGGGGAAAATGGGCATTTGCCAAACTCCATGGCATTGCTATCCTTCTTAATACCAAATGAAGTCATCATTTGGTCAAAAACCTCTAGGTGCTTTCATACCGAATATTTGGCATTCCTATGGTAGGGCCTTTATCTGCTGAAATGGGTCTTTCACAAGACCTCTCTTCTGTTTTGGCAGACTTTCTTTTCCGCTGCTCCTGAGCCCACTCGCCCTCTGACTCAGAGCTGCTGGCATTGGTGTTCCACTCCCTGTCCTCTAAGCGCTCCCTACCTTTATGAGGCTGGAAATCCCTCCCAGAATGACGTGGTCTGATCTCTTCTCCACTGTGGTGCTGTGGGCTGTCAGGGCCACTTCCATTGTTCTCCCCCTTTTGCACAGGGAAGTACTCATCTTCCTCATCTCTCCTTCCGGGTATGGTAGAGAAATCCCCCTACCCCCTGAATGTGTGGAGGTTTTTAAAATACTGTTTTGAGGCCTGGACTATGGTTCTTCTCTGTCTGCAAAGCAGACCAGGTTGTCCCTTTGTAACTTCAGTTTCTGCTATTCTAACTCCCTGATCTTTTCATCATAGGAGCCCTCCTGGTCAGAAGTACATGCTAGGGTATTTTTTTATTTCCCAGAGCCCATTGATCCGGTTGCCTTCCCTTCTACTGTATAGAGATGAATATTCATCAATATCTGAAAAGGACTGACCTTTTAGCTCAGTTGGACTAGGTCTGATTGGGTCCAGCTGCCTCATGTTTCCCTGTTCTTGGAAACTGGCAGGTATGAAGTTAGCTGCACCCTGTACATATTAGGTGGTGAGTTGGCGTGAGGTCCGTGTTAGAGAGGTCATCACTCTGTGATCAGAGGGTGCTTTTCGATACTGTAACTGTTTGGGGTACCTCAAACCTGTTTGTATTTGGCTATTTACTTTTCCAACCTCTCACATTTATTTGTCTCAGTCCCTATCTCTTGGTGATATACAGAGGCCTGAGTTTTCAATTCTGACACCAGGACTTGAGTAGCTTCTAGCACTTTATTTTGTACCATCCATTGGTCTCGGAGTCTCGTGTTCTCCTCACAATGGGACTCAATGAGATTTTTCTTCTGATTGTTCCAACACTCTCTTGACTTGTATTGTCCGTGCATATTCAGACCTATTCTTTTTCAGGAGACTAATCTCCTCCCCTTGTGCATTATAGCCTGTGTGGCCTGCTCTATGTTAACCTCTGCTTGCCTTACATGTTCCCTTACATTTTCATTTTCTAGCCTCATGTCAGTCAGTTCCTGAGAACATAACGCACTTTTCTCCATGTCTGTCCTTAACGGACGCACTTCCTGATACAAGGTACTATTCTCTTGACACAATTTGCTATTTTCTTTCCTCAATTGCTCTCTCTGCTGTTTCAAAGTATTCAGATCTTGGTGCATCTGATCAAATTCACCCTAAGAATTGACATCCCTAATGACTAACTGTCCGTTTTCAGCTTTCTGTTGTTTAATCTGTGCTTGAAATGTGAAAATAGCCTCTAAGCAGGCTCTATTGTGAACAGTCTGCTCACTTAATTTGTGTTGACTTGCGCTCAGGCTTTAAACACATTCTTGATACTCCCCTTGCAGTGCAGAAAATGGAAACTTTCGCTCTGCATTCACTTGCTGTTGTGTCGCTAACCCATCTTTTAACTGCTGAATAATATTTTCTAATTTTGATTCTGAATTTTGGCTCTGTTGTGCTTTTTCTTCTAATTGTTCCAACACTGTCTTGGCTTGATTGAAAAGCTCAGAAGCTTCACTATCTTGGTATCTTTCTTCCATGTTCACTGTTATGCCAGACAGCACCGCATATCGGCCCATTACTTCCAGTATATATTGTATAGCCTGAGGAGAACAAACAAATAAGTGACAATGAGGGGAGTGACAAAGTGACAATGAGGGGAGGTGTGTTGTGTTGGCTGGGGAAACCCTTGGACAAAAACTTTTGCTGAAAAAGATGTACGCGTCAAATACTGACTCTCCTGAATTCTTCCATGCATGTGCTAAACACATCCATAAATTCCTGGGATACAATATCACTTGGGCGGGCGACTTTAATATGGCCCTTACTCTGGAACTAGACAGAGCCTCCACTGCACAACTGCCCCTACCCCGAGCTGCACTAGCGTGGCCAGTTATAGCAAATCAACATGACCTGCACGACGTGTGGCAGGAAACTCACACGGATAAAAGGGAATACACGTACTTCTCGGACATCCACGGCAGCTCGTCTAGGATAGAATACATTATGGCCATCTCCCACCTGATGAGAAGCGTAATAGAGTCCATCATATTGCCCCGCACCCTCTCTGACCACTCCCCTCTCTTCGTGCACTTGTCCGGCCCACTTGGCCTCCCTAGACAATTACGATGGAGGTTTAGAGCCACTGCTCTGGAAGATGTGGTGTTCCATGCAGAAATAGCCCAAGATATTCAGACAAACTTGACCGCGAATGTGAACTCAGGCCCTGACTCAGGGGTGATATGGGAGGCATTCAAGGCCTATGCGCGAAGCTGCTGTATCTCTAAGGAGGGAGGGGTACTAAAGGTACTAAGAGACTCCATGCGGAAACTGGAGGAAAGGATTAAGACCCTAGATGTGCAACAAGGGGAGCGGAACACTGAAGAAATACAGAGGTCCCTCAAAGAGCTAAGGGAAGAAATGCTATCAATTGCAAATATGGCAGAGAGATTCATGGGGGACCCGATGGCTGCAGTGAAATATGGTGAAGGGGACCACCCCAGTCGGTCTTTAGCCAGGGCAATAAAACAGCAACGGCAGTTGAACCCCATCATGGCCCTCGAAAATCAAGATGGCAGTCTTGTTAAAGACCTGCAATCTATTAATGCAACTTTCATGGACTTCTATGAGCAACTTTACACTTCGTAAAGCAGGGCTGAACATGATAGCATGTTGCACTATCTAGACAAAGTCATGCTTGGGTGGTTGGTCCCTGAGGTTGGGGGAGAACGAAATAATCCCATCACAGAAGAGGAAATCCAGAAAGCTATTCTATCCCTCCCGAGTGGTAAGGCCCCAGATAATGACGGTTTTACTGCGGAATTCTATAAGGCATATGTAGACCTATTGCTCTCCAACTTGAAAAATATGTACGATAACGCCCTGTCGAAAGGTACCCTCCCTGAATCTATGAGAATTGCATTGATCACTGTTCTACTTAAACCCGACCAAGACCCGCAGAAGTGATCCTCATATCGTCCCCTGTCCCTGATAAACATTGACAATAAGATTCTCGCAAAAATTCTAATGGATAGATTACTTCCACATATCCCCACGCTGGTCCTCTCGGACCAGGCAGGGTTTGTGCCAGGCCGATCTACTCAGCACAACTGGAGGAGATTATTTGGACTAATGCACAATGTTGACCCCAACATCCCCATAGCAATCGCAGCAGTAGACGCTGAGAAAGCGTTTGACTTGGTAGAACTGCCATTCCTTTTCGAGCTACTGCGACACTCAGGCATGGGCCTACAATGTATACAATGGGTTAGGTTTTTATATATGCCCCGAGGGCGGTGGTATACACAGATGGATGACGTCAGATCTCATATATCCATCCAGGGGCACAAGACAGGGCTGCCCCTTTTCTCCATCCAGGGGCACAAGACAGGGCTGCCCCTTTTCTCCTATACTATTTGTCCTGGTGATGGAATCCTTGGCATGCCACATTAGAGACCTGCACACACTTTGGGGGATACAACGTGAGTCACTTCTTAACATCATATCATTATACGCGGATGACATCTTATTACACGTCAAACACCCTAAAGAGAATCTCCCCCTGACATGGGAAGTCATCAGGTTTGGCGAACTTTCGGGTCTCAAAATCAATTGGACCAAATCTGAAATACTGCCCCTGACACTGGTGGTGTGCCAGACGGATATGGGCTTGGAATTCTGTTGGTGCCCCTCTGGGATGCGCTACCTGGGTGTGATGGTGACAACAAACGTGGGTGACCCGTACACCTGTAATTACGTTAAAGTGCTAGAGGCCCTGGAATTAAAAGTAGACTCCTGGATACATCTACCTGTGTCCCAGGTGGCTCGGATAGCCCTGGCGAAAATGGTCCGGTTACCCAAGCTACTATACCTATTTAATAATGTCCCTGTATGGCCCCAGTGCAGTTTTTGGTCCCTGGCCAAAAGCCTGATGATAAGACTGGCATGGGTGGGCAAACACGCAAGAGTGCCCTATAACATCCTCACCCTGCCGTATGAACTGGGGGGCCTAGAGTACCCCGATCTATGCGTGTACTACCTGACGGCCCAAATACAATAAATAGCGGGTTGGGAACCATCCACTCCAGACTTTCCTCACTCTAAGATAGCCAGAGAAGCTGCACACCCACATGACATTAGGGGAATGCTGTGGGGTACACAGCCCCAGATTCTGAGGAGAGAAGTACAGCCCACGGCTGTGACGTGTAAGGCCCGGGCTTGTATTTTGCACCTGACTGGTACATCACCCACATATTCACCAAACCTCCCTCTATATAACATTCATGGGATACCACTAACATATGAAAGATCCTTTCAAACCCTTTTTCAGAGACTAGGCATCCAGTCGCTGGGTGACCTGGTACAGGATGGGCAGTTTATAATGTGGGACACTCTGCAAACCAGGGGCGAATGGACTGCGGTCACTCTGCTCATGTATTATAGGATCAGAGAAGTTCTTCGGTCAAGGTGGCCTGACTTCCCCAGGGCTCCCGCTACCCTAGCCATCCTACAATACGTACTGCACCCACTGTCATCCCAGAAACTGGTATCAACATTATACAAAATGGTTAGGGGAGGGAGGGCTATTACAGCACAAGATTACAGGACCAAATGGGAAGCCAACTTGGGAGAAACCATGAACGAACAGCAATGGGTGCTCATTGGGCATCAAACTCGTTGCCTGTCCTGCACCAAGTATATTATTCCACCGCCAGACTACATAGAATCTTCCCAGAGATGTCCTCTAATTGTAAGAGGTGCAAGGTGGAAGTCGAATATTTTTTCCATGTGGCATGGTCATGTCCACGGTTAGGACTGTCATGACCACTGTGAGGGGGTAAAAGTTGTGCCACAAGCAGGCTCCCACCTATACTATTTAGTGGACTGGAAAGGGTACGGGCCTCAAGACAGAAATTGGGAACCAAGTGAACATATTCCTGCACCACGTCTGATTAAGAGGTTTCACCTGGATAACCCCACCAAACCCGGACTGGACAGGAAGGATACCATGAGAGGGGCCTTGGGGGGGCCAGGGGGGAGTGCTCTCATGACCACTGTGAGGGGGCACAAGTTGTGCCACAAGCAGGCTCCCACCAGAACCCTGAGGGCCTTAAAACCACTGCATAAGGGCTCCTGGAGCCAGTCCTGGAGCCTTTGGCACCAGGCTCATATGTAGGAAGGAAGGGCTGTTCAAACTACGTCCCATTTATGTGCATGGGCCTTTAAATCCAACATGGAAGCACCCACACAGTCTAGTTCTAAGAACCAAGCCATGCGGTTTACTGTTTTGGGTGTGGCAGGCCTGGAACTACTTTCCCTGGTACTACTTTACCTGGGCTATATAAACCACACCCTGACTGCAGAACATGCTTCGTGTTATTCTGCAACCAGCTGCATGACGCTCACCGTGTCCAGCTCCTGGTCTTCAGCATCTTCCTGTAATCCTGCAAGAACAAGAACAAGATTATTCTGTTTTACCTGAGAAAACACCATCCAGCACTCAGCATCTCAACTGGGCTGCAATCTTTGGAAACCGAGAGAAGAAGAAACATCACTCACCTGTGAGTACTAGCTTAAGGACTTCCAGTGAACCGCTACCACAGCTGCTGTTCGAACATTGCGACCTGCAATAACGAGAAAGGGAAAAACAATATTAGAACGCGCGCTTCCAACACATCGAATTCCAGCAGTCTTACCTGAATTCCATCGTGCTACTCCACGCTTCCATCCGGAGCACCACAGCAACATCTGCAAAGGGAAAGAGACCTTTTCAGGTTTGCTTTCAATATTAAACAACCGCACAGCGCTGTACTTACCTTGACGGATTCCGGCGGCCTTTTTTCATCGCGCTCTTATCCACTCGCAGCACCACAGCGGCCTGTGAGGAGAAGAAGAAGAAAACACAGGTTAGATTAAAAAGGCAATAAAGGCGCTGCGCTTCGCGCTTTCTCTTACCTAGAAACGTGCCTCACCATCTGGCACGCCAGCATCAAGACCATCGCACCTGAAAAGAAGGAGATAAAGACATTAACAAATTCCCACCATAAACTGAACAAAGACTTACAATTAACAAACCTACCTGCCTACCAGCAGATTCGGGATCACAGCAGGTCTGGGCCCAAGGAAGGCGTACTGCACCAGTGAAGCAACTAGGGCAGCTCGCCAACAAACATCAAGCACCCCTGCATAAGAAACGCAGGACGGGTAGCTCCCCCTTCAAATAACTAAGATGAGAAAAGAACCTAGTGGGAAGGGAATCGGTCAGAGGGAGGTGGGAGATTCACCCATTAGAGACAGTTATCACAAATCCTCCCTTCTGTAATTGCACATTCATTATTCAGCACTGGACAACTACGCATCCAGGGTTCCAGATCTCAGAGACTTCCATATGCCCCCGGGGCTATCAGGTGAGCGTAACAATGACCCCTTTGGGAAGGGCTATGTCGGAGATGCTGCCCACTGCGCCAGAGTATACACCTGCCCTATGGTTTTTGGCTCTGATGGGCGAAGCCCCGCGTGGTGGTAAAAAGCTCCTGGGAATGGCCTCAGTGACTGCGAGATACCTTATAGCCAGCACGTGGGGGAAACGGTCAGCCCCAACGTTTAACAGATGGATGGAGTAGATGAATCAGTGTGAGCAACGAGAATCAAGGTACGCACAAACTCTACCCCCCAACAGTAGACTCAAAGACTATTGGCCACCCTTTAGGCAATACTATCTAGACTGGAAACAGAATGAACGAACAGAAGAGGCCGAATTCACAGCAGAGCATGTAGATACAAGCCCTGCATGAAAGGTGGCTGCGCAGCTCTAATGTATTATACCCCTGGGTACTACGTAATCAATGAGTGGCCAAATACTGAGCTGTAATGCCTGAAAGTCAGCACTGTGCTGAGGTGCATATTGTTACTGAAAGTATATGCCAGAATATGCTATCTTTGTGCCTAAAAGATTCATAAGGTGAAGGGGGGAGTGGGGCCGGGAAGAGACCAAGGGGAAGGTTGTGGTCACACTGGCGACGTGTAGTTTCTTTGTTGTTGCCTGTATAAGAAAAATGCAATAAAGAAAGTAAAAAAAAGAAAAGAAACCACAGCATTTATAAATACAACCAAGTTTTATTTATGATTGCGGTAGCTTCAGCTTTGAGTCTCCTGGGCTCCCCCATGGAGCCCAGGAGACTCAAAGCTGAAGCCACCGCAATCATAAATACAACCCTGTTGTATTCATGATTTCCATGGTTTCCAAGAAACTAGCGGGAATGGAAGCAAAGCCATGGGCAGAGATACAGTTGACTATCGTGCATCACTGCCGATTGTTGCAAGAGAAAAATAAGAAGAAGGAAGATGCTAGGAAACTCGACGAAGCTAAATTAGTTCAGAAGAAATTGTCAAAGTACGCCACAGAAGGGGCGGTACTGACAAGCGGCGAAGGGTTGGGAATGCAGAAAGCAGTGGGTACATAACAGGCGAATAATCAACGCCAATCGGATCAAGGAGGGAATGTGTTCACGCCTCGAGGCAGAGGAATGGGTTCAAGGAAGAGGTGGTTTCCAGAATAATCAGGGTGGCTTTCAAAATAACCAAGGCGGGTTTCAGAATATGCAGAATGACAATCGAAATACGCAAGGAGGGCATATTAGAAGGCTCCATCCTATATGTTGGACATGTGGCATGACAGGGCACATCATGTGAACATGTGTGTGCCAAGGGTACAGAAAGGGCAATTCTCAAGAGGGGGGACAGCTTATCCTCCAGCATATAGCTCACAAAATAGGGATGGGTTTGCCCAAGATCAGAAAGTGTATCGAGCACACGCGCCGCAAATGCAACAGGCTTTGCAACTGCAGCCAGCACCATTGAATCTGCTGCAAGGGCAGTCACAGCATGCACACATGCAGATACAGCAGAGTGCAATTACAGGACAGTTGTTGACACCTAGAGTAGGGGGTGTCACTGTCGTGGAAGGAAGTCCTTTTACAGGTGCAGGCATAAGCATGAACCCACAATAGGACAGCTCACAGAGTGACTTCATGTGTTCAGTACTATCGGTAACACTGAACCCTCAAGAGGAACCAAGGGTTGATGTTACCATAGAAGGCAAATCTTTTTCTTATTTAGCAGACAATGTGGCAACTCGCTCATGTGTACGAGAGGGAAAATATCTTATCGGGAAATGCTATGAATGCTCAGGGCTTCTCTGGAGCTACACGTAGAGTTCCTTTTACTGATGAATTTTCAATCTCAATATGAGAATGTGACATGTCTGTTCCATTATTTTATTGAAGGCAGACACCAGTTAATATTTTTGGCCGAGACTTAATGACGAAGCTAAATATGATGATTTCCTTTACTGATGAAGACATAGTGTGTTCCACTCCAGGGATCCATTATTTAAATGTGGGTGAATTTATAACAGCGTTTATAGGGCTAATAGCTCTGCGAGGAATGCCATTAGAGCCAGAAGTCATTCTTTATGGGGTAGGCATTTTGTTGACATGGCCACCCGGTTTAGTGAACAAAGTTATGAGGATACCTGATAAGTTCTTGTTCAGACCACAGGTACCTATGGACGAGGAGGGGGGACAGACTATTCCCCTAGAGTTACAAGCACCCATTGTTCAAAGGGAATTGGCCATGCTCGAAGGAACCGATGACGAGGGCAGGCCATGGAGAGCGGTAATTGCCATTGGAAAAGGGTAGAGATTGACTGACATCACAGACGAAGATATGTTTAGAGATGACCCATCAGATGTGAAGTAATATTCAAGATGAGTATTACATATTGGATCAGAATAGAGAAAAGGGAAATTCCACAGCGAATGATAGTGCAGTAGCGCCCACCATTTTTTGATGAGGCCATTTTTAAGACTATATCAGCTATGATGGAACAGGGTATCTTGGTGATATCAGAGTCACCGTGTAATACTGCTGTGTACCCTGTGAAGAAATCGAAAGGGGGGCTGTGGAGATTAATTCAGGACATGAGGCCAATTAACCAGATTGTAAAGGCATAGTTTCCTTTAGTTCCAAATCCTGCGACGATTTTGTGTATTATTCCCACAGAGGCACGATATTTCACGGTGATTGACTTGAAAAATGCCCTTTTATCAATCCTGTTGCATAAGGTCTCTCAAGACCTCATGTCATTCATGTTTTGTCAGCCTCAGCTCAAAAGTACTCGTTTGCCCCAAGGGTATTGTGCATCTCCATCGATCTTTAATAGAGTCCTGCAGATGGACCTAGGCAATATTAAATTTGAAAATAGTGTTGTGCTGCAGTACGTAGATGATATTTTAGTTTGTAGCACAACAGAAGATGAGTGTAGACAAGATTTGATTCAGTTAATGACTATCTTAGCAGACAAGGGATATAAAGAAGACAAGGAAAAAATGCAGTGGCCAGTTAATCTTGCATGGGGGAAAGACAGTCACACCTGAAAGAGCAGCCGTTTCTGGGATTGTGCAACTATGTTAGAGCATGGGTATTTGATTATAGTTCATACACAAGACCCCTTTTGCAGGCTTTGAAAAAAGCCCAAGTGAAAAAGAAGAAAATAGAATGGACTGAGGAAATGGAGGGAGGGCTTGAGGAATTGAAAAAAGCAATTTGTATAGCTCCCGCTTAAGGAATTCTTAATTATTCTGAGGAGTTCTATCTGTTTTCACACACAAATCGAGCAGTCATGACAGCAGTGCTTACACACAGGACTACACTAGGGTGCAAACCTCTGGCATATTATAGTGGGATTTTAGATCCAGTTATGAGAGGACACCTTCCTTGCGAACAATCAATGGCAGAAGCCGCATTCACCATTGAGATGTCTACAAGCATTGTGATGGGGTGTTCCATGACTTTATTTGTTGAGCATGCTTTGTTTGCTGTTTTGGAGAAACCTAAGGATACATTGACATCTCAGAGGGCTTCTGCATATGAGGTAGTTATATCAAATCAGGCGATCAAAATAGTTAGGTGTAAAATAGTGAACCCTGCCATGTTTGTAGAGATCTCAAGGCTAAAGGAGAATGCTCTAGCAGGGGGAGGAGGTGTTTCTCTTTATTGACAGGTCATCAAAAAACTGATCAAACTGATGGGCAAAGGCATTCAGGTTCAGCTGTGGTACAGCCAGAGCTAATGGGGAATTCGAAGTGGTAGCAAATGCAAGACTACTGCCTCATTTTTCGGCACAGTCTGCAGAATTGGTGGCGCTTATTGTCACGCTCGAGAACCACGTAGGCCAGGAAGTAACAGTGTACAGTGACTCTGCCTATGTGACGTCAACCCTACAAGCAGGGCTAGAACGTTGGAAAAGGAGGGGCTACCTCAGAGCGGACGGCACTCCAGTGCAACACGCTGCATTATTGGATAGGCTTATTAAAGCACTACAACTCCCAGTAGCCATTGCAATAGTTAACTGCGCAGCACTTACTATGAGAACTGATTTTATTTCATGCAGGAACGAAGCTGCGGACGAAGAGGTCAAAAGAGTTACATATTCACCAGATATTTCTAGTTTTGATATTCCAGATGTAAAGGAAAATGTGGTCAAGATTATGATTGTATATTAAGGGTTTAATCATTTGTCCAGAACGCAGTTGATGGAAGCTCAAGACAGTGCTCCTCAAGAAGAGCAAGAATTGTGGAAAGGGAGAGGGTATTCTTTATCCCCCTCTGAAGCATTGTGGCAACAGGACAGCACTGGAAAGCTGGTGATGCCTGTAGCCTTATTAAGGGTAGCGCTTGAACAGCTGCACTACCCTACGCATGTAACTAGGGAAAGCCTTGCAGCAACTATTGCAGAGGAATGGTTTGTACCAAACCTGTTAGAACACGTTGCCTTTTCTGTAGTAAATTGCATCGTATGTCAAAAGTTTACTGCTGGGCACACACTGCGAACAATCAGAGGAGTTATTCCTCGACCGAACGGTCCTTTTCAGTATTTACATATCGACTATGTTGATATGCTGAAAGTTTGTAGTGGATATAGGTATATGATAGTGGTGGTGTGCCTCTTTTCGACATGGATTGAAGCTGGTCCATGTACACACCCTGATGTCACTTGCGTTGTGAGGTTTTTAGTTCAAGAAGTCTTTCCTAGATGGGGAGTATGTGAGGTGCTGAGATCCGACAATGGGCCCCATTTTGTTAATGAAGTATTCAGACAGATTAGCTTATTTCTTAGTATAAAACACAAGTTGTCTTCTTCTTATCACCCACAAGTGAACAAATTATGTGAGAAACTCAACGGTCTTCTCAAAGAAAGAATCGCTAAACTCAAATTGACACTGAAAAAGGAATGGCTGTACTGCCTGCCCTTTGCATTATATGCATTAAGGAATCAGCCTGGGTCGGACCACCACCTCACATCCCATGAGTTAGTGATAAGAAGGCAAATGAGAATGCCCCTGTCCCCTCCATCGAGGGGTAGAAGTGATGCCCATATGTCTGCAAGATTGCTAGGAAATGAGCTACGTGCGTATTTAACATGTATAACCACAAGTATCTCTGTCATTTCAGATCAACTCAAGCGTAAGGGGCGTCGGTCTCAGGACACAGATGAAGGCCATTCAGCAACTGGACCTAAAGAACTAACTGTACCTAAATTGTTTGCTGGAGATTCCATTTTAATTCACAACTTCACAAGGAAGTGGTACAAGCCCTGTTTTAGTAGACCATACATCATCAAGAATGTCACTCCCTCAGCAGTAAAAGTTCAAGAAAGGCACACCTGGATACACTTGGGCGACGTGAAGCTGTATGCTGGTGAGATCGGAACACCCCCACCCTATTCGGAAGCAAGACCAGAAAAAGTAGTTCAGCATGTGCAGACTCGATCGATGACGAGGAAGAAGGACGCTAATATTGCTGATTAAATCAATATTAAAGTGTGCATTTGGACTGTGGCTCGCCGCTGACACTTTTTATAGATATTTTAGCAGGAGTGCAGAAATCAACGTTCCTGGGCCACAGAAATCTTTTTAAGTGGACTTTTAGAAAGTGCTGGTGTGCAAAAAATGACAGATCTTGATTTCAAATTCAATGCCTGGAAGAGGGAGCAGTTCTCCGATTCATTCCTCGCTGAGTTTCTCTTTGGTTAGATTCATGTTCCCATCTGATGTAGATATCCATAGACTCCTCGCTGTCTTTGTTTTTATACTCTGAGCTTACGCTGCTCTTGTTGGGCGTAGCACTGACATACACACTTTTGTGCAGGATCCTAAGAATGGCCCTGCGATTAGAAGATTGCTTGCTGTGATAATTGAGCAAATTTGGCAGCTACCTGAGCATCTAACAAGGCTGCCTGATTAAAAAGTTTTTTTCTTTCCTTAAAAAACAGTACACAGGCACAATGTGGAGTATTGAGAATAATGCAGTTCCAGAAAGTGAGCAGACTCAACAACGTATGGAGAGACACCAGTGGTGGGGTCTCATGTACTGGTGCATAATATATGTGTGCACAGCATCTGTTATTGTTTTTCTGTTTTTACTAATGCATGCTGCTTACCTTGTTGG
This sequence comes from Ambystoma mexicanum, assembly GCF_040938575.1. NCBI lineage: Eukaryota > Metazoa > Chordata > Amphibia > Caudata > Ambystomatidae > Ambystoma > Ambystoma mexicanum. Next base: position 746,925,497 of record NC_090923.1, on the reverse strand, counting down.
TCCCAGAAAGGTAAGAGTCCCCTTGATTCTTCCCACACCAGTGACCTATGCAGAGTTAGACTTTGCCAAAAAGCCAAGGCCACATGTGAGTATCCCTACACCAGTGACACATGAAAGGTCACCTAGTTCTCTGACAAGTGTTCCTAAGATTCACCCTGTGGCAAGGTCAGTTTTTGATATACTCCATGACCATTATGTACAAGCTCATTTGGAAAGAAAGAGACCCAAGAGAATTGCAAGGGAAGATTATTATGAGGTAAATAATTATCTAGATATTGCAGCACATTTGGAGAACAACATGTGGTTTCAACACATGAAGGAGGTAGGAAAGAGAACCTCTGAGGAGGATTGCTATGTTTGTGCTCTACTACCTTATGCTATGGGGAAGTCCAAGATATTTATAGCTAAAGAAAAAGATGTCCAGACAGCTCATTGCTTGACTCACCTTGCACTCTGCCATACAAGAGGTCAATTCCAGGGTCGAACAGCATCCTTGGTATGGGTGACGGAATGGTCAGCTCCGGAAGTTTATTATGTTCAAGATTTGAAGACAAGAGCAAGAGCACACACCAGAGATCATGTGATAAGATATGAGCAGCCTGGAATGAAAGGAGTAGGAATCAGATGGGAGATAAATAAGAAGCTCAAATGCCAAGGAAAGACTGATGAAGAAATACGATGATGGAAGGAGAGAGGACAGATGCAGATCTGGGGTACAGTACTTTCTCCAGATGGCTGGGAAGAAGGCATAGTTGTATGCAGAGCTGAGGCAGTAACAGGACATCACAAATCAGTTCTAGATCGTGTGGAAAAAGGATGCAAACCTGTATGGCCGAAGCTTGCAAAGTTGATGACATGGGTCGAAGATAAAGGAGGTCCACTGCAGATAGTGCCTCTGGCTAGTGCAGAGCTATGCTTCAGAAACAATGGCACAAGAAATGTTGGGGAGAATCAGCAGTGCAGTAGAATCTTCGATGTACCAGGAATGAAGGCTGGAAAAGTAGTCATAATGGACCACTACTGGGCCTGTGGATCCAGAGCATACATGGAGCTACGCAGAGATTGGGAAGGACTATGTTCCATAGTGATTGTTCATGTTCCAGCATTGGTGATACCGAAGAGTGATCTCAACATTGGAGAATTTCCAAAAGCAGATGCTCACCTGAGAAAGAGGTGGTCAGTAGGATTCCTCAATCGAGCAAAAAGGGAGAATTACTTCTCAGCTAAAATCAATAGAATCTTTCAATGACATTCCGTAGGAACACCGGTTGTTCAGTCAGACTTCAGCAATATTCACGACAATATCTTCATGCCAGGGATCCACAAGATGGCAAATTCCAGATGGTTACTGATAACCAGATGGGAGCTCCTGCGTACGATCAACACTACCATAAAATGATTTAATGCTATCAAGGAAGAGCTGAGAGCCATAAGACTGATGACTCTTCAGAACAGATATGTCTTGGATTTGATTACAGCTATGGATGGTGGTGTTTGTGCCAAAATCGGAGAATCACGTTGCACATTCATACCTTCTCACGATGAACAGAATGTGACCTTAATAAAGGCCATAACGATGTTGACAAATTTACATGTCAAGATGGAAGATGAAGTAGAAGACATTGCTGGTGACAGTGGTTTGCGTCAATCTTCTCATGGGTCCCACAGTGGATGGCGAATATCTTCAAGTTTCTTGGAAACTTGTTGGTGATGATCATGTTTGGATTCCTTGTGATCAGAATAATAATCACACAGTGCAAGAAAACAGTGAAGAAAGCAAAAGTAATTAAGATCATGATTGATGTTGACTCTGGGTTTGGATCCAAAGAGCTGACAGATGAAGAAATCAGAGACTATGTAAAGGGCAGTATTCATGCACCTTTGGAAACAAAGTTCCTGTATCCAATAGACCATAAGAAGTATGTGGGAAGGTGGATCTACTGCAAACCGAATGGGCAATGCAGTCTTATGACCTGGAGTGTTGATGAACATGTGAAATCAGCAGGATGTCTGAAAGGAGTGATAAAGATATGGACTCCAAAGAAGCACTTCTTCAGAAAGGGATGCCTAGATGTGAAGACTAATGGGAAAGTGGTTGATAAATCAACCAGAGGGGGGGAGTGTAGAGAAGGAGCCAAGTCCCTCTACCGGAGGTCCTGCCCCCATTCTGCCTATATTTTGGCAGCTGGAAATTGCGACATGCGCAAAGCCAATAATGGTACCTATACCGCGAAGAGTACTTGAAACAAGGTATCCATTGAGAAAACTCTATATGTATCCGTGAAGAAATGACGGTCTTCTGAAGGAAGTTCCAGAAGAATGTGAAAAAGAATGACAGAGAAGACTTGTGACGTCACATGAAGCAAAAATGACGCACCCAGAAGAAATGCCAATGAAGAAAGTATATAGACCTTATAGAATCTGATCGTGAAGTAGCAAATTAAGCAACATTACCAGCAGCGAAATGAAGATTGAACGTGCGGAGAAGCACTGAAGAAAATGCAAAGCCATTTTACAAATGTACAGATGCAGTAACGCAAGTAGACGAAGTAATCATGAGGCTGGCTACGTAGTGAATAGATTGCAGGCGGTGCCGCCAATATATATACAGGAATGTATAGAATCTGGATGTTCCACAATGCATTTTAACAAACTTGGACCCCGTGAATGAAAGGGCTGGAAGTGTGGCGCAGCAGAACAGAATAGCTAACGGCGAAGGAAGATTCAAGAAGGCTTGCCTGGCCCAGTGTCAAGAATCGGGGCCGCCATGAGCCTGGTTATCTACTTAAGAAGATAAAATAAATGTGAGAAGCGAGATGACCTCCTGTTTGAAGTGTAATGAAAAACACTAGAAGTGCCAGGTGGGTTTCTTCATTTAATACTATTAAATACAACAAAGAGCACAAAACGTGGTCTCTAGTCACATGGTCAGATGGAAATAGACTTTGGGGCGAGCTACAACGAGACCAGAAGGTAAGGCCATGCCTTCACTCCCTTTTATTCTCAGGCAAAGTGAGCCTTCACAAGGCCGAGTTCAAACATAGAAATTGAATGGCAGACCACAGGAGTGAGGATGGATGTTGGACTAATTGGTTGGGGTGGCATAACCAGGCCAACCCCCCAGCACCTGGGGTACCATCTTGCGCGCTGCTAGCGAGTGGAATATTCCAGGAGGGCACACGTGTGCCAAACAATTGTAGAGGGCCACGTAGCAAAGAGCCCTATAGTTTGAGAAGCCAATAGAACATTGGGTATTTTCATGACACAGAAGATGGCTTGCACTTGGAGTGGGTTTAGTTGTCCACCTGACCATAGAGACCCAATCACGATCCCCGCCCTTATGGAAAGTATACTTAGATGTTCCCTTTAAGCCTATCACATCCCCTAATAGGTTTTCTTATTTTGCCACGTAGTAGGACGTCACGTATGACGAGTTTTTGTTATAAAAGTATAATTTTTTATGAAATGTATTAAGATCGTGCTGTGCGGTGTTTGTTGATGGCCGTTGTACTCACTGTTTTTTTTTAACAACTTTATTTATTTTGGTTATAGCATTATCAGTGCATCACAGGGGTCCACAGGACTCTTCTTACGTTCAATATGTCTGCAGCTTGCCCTGCGCCCGCCTCCATCATCCCCATCCTCCCCCCCCCTTTTAGTTCGGGGTGTCTTGGTGGGTAGTGGACCCAGCAAGGCTCTGAGGGCCCAGAAAGTTTGCTACCAGGCGGGATTGAAACGTTAAAGCCGGGAAGCGGGAGTGCTAGTCCAGTACTGGAGCCCAGCAGTCGGTGAAGCGATGGAGGGCCCCTTCCTTTGCTGCTGTGACCTTCTCCGCCACCAGGATCTCCCAGACCTTTATCCACCAGAGGGCCAGCGACGGGCCCTCCTGGGTCTTCCATTTCCTTGCCACCGTGATTTTGCCTGCTAGCAGTAGCTGTGTGAGCAATTTTGCCGTGCGGCCCGTTCTGGGATAGCAGTCCGGGTTCGCCACCCCAAGCAGGATGACCTCTGGATCCATCGGGAGTCTGCGGTGAGTGATGTCCCTCCAGAAGGACTGTACTGGTGGGCACCCCCACCACATGTGGAAAAAGGTTCCTTGTGTGCTGCATCGTCTCCAGCAGCTCGGGTCAAAATCAGCGTTACAGTCGTGCAGGCGGGCTGGTGAATAGTACCATCGGTGCAGGAGCTTGAGGGCACATTCCTTATTGGTGACACATCTGGACGTTGAGCTGATCCTGGACCATATCTCCACCCATGTTTGATCTTCTATGGGGTGTCCCAAGTCTGTTTCCCATCCGGACATGTATGGCGTTCTGATCATGAGCATGTCTTCCTGGAGGAGTTGGTACAGTTTAGTGATCTGACCTCGGCCTGTGCTTTCTCCCGTAGCCAGTTCAAGAGGGTGGAGGTCCCGGGTGGCTCCCCGACGGATCACGGCTGCGAGATCCAGTGTCAGAGTTGGATGTATGTAAACCTCTCTCCTTCCGTTAGTTGGAAGCGGGCTTTGCATTCCTCGAAGCTAAGTGGATTGTTGACTTCGTATAGTTGAGAGAGGGTTCGAAGGCCACCTTTGGTCCATTGGCGGAAGCAGGCTGACTCCATGCCTGGTTTGAAGTCAGGGTTCCCGGCGACTGGGGAGAGCGGACTCAGGGTTTTGTGAATCTTCCTCCTCCGGCAGGCCCAGGCCCATGCCTCAAGGGTCGCTATTGTGGTCGCTAGCATTTGCGGTCCTTGGCTTTGGTGTGGTCCCGGGGTATGTAGCAGGGAGTGTAGCTGTGGCTGGCATCTGGATTGCTCCATGTGGGGCCATTTGGGGGGGTCTCCAGATTCGACCAGGCCGCTGCGCTTGCCAACTGAGCCGCCAGGAAGTAATTCATCAGGTTGGGGAGGCCGAGGCCGGCCCATTTTGCGGCTCCCGTCATGACCTTCATAGGTATCCTAGCTCTGCACCCTCTCCACACAAACTTTGCTAGTTTCTTTTGTAGCTGTTCCAAAGCCTTCTTTGGGGGGGGGGGACCGGGAGAGCGGAGCACATGTACAACAGCCTAGGAAGCAGGTTAATTGAACATGCCATGACCCAATAGCGAGATCTCTTGCTTGTCCCATCTTCGGCGGTCTTCTTCCAATTCCTTGAATAACGGGAGGAAGTTGACATTAAATAGCTGTTTCAGGTCTGCCGTGAGGCAGACACCCAGGTAAGCTGTTGAGGAGGAGCTCCATGCTAGCAGGCAGAGAGCCTGGAGATTGGCCATGAGGGGAGCACTTAGGTTGACGCTTAATGCCTCTGATTTGGCGTAGTTCACCTGGAATCTGGCTACTTCCTCGAACGCCTCTAGCTCGGTCAGGGTTGCGGGCAGGGAGGATTGACAGTTAGTGATGGAGACCAGCACATCGTCGGCGTATAGGGAGATCTTGAATTGTTTGCCGTTTATTTCTAGGCCAGTGATGTTCTTGTTGGCTCGTGTGTGCTGGGCGAATGGCTCCATGACCATGGCAAAAATTAGTGGTGAGAGCGGACAGCCTTGTCTCGTCCCGCACGAAAGCTGGATCGGAGGAGAGGTCTTTTGATTTAGGCGGATTGACGTCCTCGGGGCTTTGTAATTTGCAAGCACCATTTTCTGGAATATTGGGCCGATCCGAAATGCCTCCATGGTGAGGCGCATGAAGTTCCAGTCCACCCTATCGAATGCTTTGGTGGCGTCTAAGTTCAGGACCGCCATGCCTTGGTGTTCTTGGGTTGCAATTTTGATGAGATTAAGCGCTTGGCGGAGGTTGTCTGAAGTGCTTCTTCCTCTAATAAACCCGGCCTGTTCCTGGTCTATGATAGACGGGAGGATTTGCGCCAATCTGTTGGCTAGGACCTTTGAGTATGCATTAGCGTCCACGTTGAGCAGAGCTATCGGCCTATACGATGAGCATTCCTTTGGGTCCTTGCCGGGCTCCAGAAGCAGGATAGTGGTGGTTTCTTGCATCGAGGGTCTGATAGAGCCTGAGTCCCGAAAGGGGTTGAATAACTCTGTCATTGGATGTATCAGCATGGGGCGGAAGAGCTTGTAGAATTTTGGTGGGAAGTTGTCTGGACCGGGGGCTCTAGGTTTCAGATTTTTGACTACTTCCTCCACCTCTTCGGATGTGATTGGGGCTTCCAGGGCTGCTCTATTTGCTTCTGAGATGTGTGGGAGTCGGGCGTCTGCTATGTACTGCTCCTGGAGGGTCTGTGGACGGGGGGTTGTGGTCAGGATGTTGGTTAGATGGGTGGCCGCGACTCGTAGTTTTGCTCCGTCTCCTTATACGGTACTACCTTTCGGATCCCTCAGTGCAGTGATGTGGTTCTGTCGGCGGGTTTTGGCGAGTTTGTTCACCAGGAATGTGTTAGCTTTATTGCCATTTGCGTAATAGCTTTGTTTTGTCCGGATCAGGGTCTGGGCTGTATCTTCGGCGTAGTGGGCTTCCAGCTTTGTGCGAGCCAGTCTGACCATCCTGGCGGCTCTGGGGGACCACTTCTTTTCTAGGGCTTTATCTGCCTCCCTCTTGTCCTTCTCCAGTTGGTTCTTGAGCATAGTTCGCCTCCTTGTGTAAGCGGCCGCCTGTGCTATTAGTTCCCCTCTGATTACGACCTTCATGGCTTCCCATCTTGTTGCTGTAGAGGTGAGATCAGGAGGATTTTCTTTAAAGTAATTGCTGATTGCCTTGGCTATGGTGTCTCGCACCGCCATGTCATGCAGCATCGGTTCATATAGGGACCATTTACGACGTTCCGGGGATTCCGGGTCAAAGACTCTTGCGGTGAGGAGGATTGGGGCATGATCTGACAGAGCCCTTGCACCTATTCCTACATCGTCCGTAAACTGCAGAAGCTGTGGGCTGGCCAGAATGAGGTCGATTCGAGATGAGGAGCGGTGGACGTGGGAGAAAAAAGAGTAGTCCGTGGTGTCCGGGTGGAGATCCCTCCAGGTGTCCACCACATCCAGTGTTTTGAGCAGGTGGCAGAGGCCTAAAGCTAACTTGAAGTCCCTACTGGATGGGGGGCCCGACCTGTCATGTAGGGGGTTGGGAACCCCATTAAAGTCCCCTCCTAGGACCACCAGGCCTTCGAGAAAGGGGAGAAGGGCGGTTTCCAAGGTAGTGTAGAAGGCTTCCTGGCCGTTGTTCGGTGCGTAGATGGCGATCAGTGTGTGAAGCTGCCTGTAGAGGTCCCCCTTGACTGCCAAGAACCTGCCGTCTGGGCTGCGCAGGATCTCCTTTTCCTTAAAGGGGATGCCTTTCGCTAACAGAATTGCTGTGGCGCCTTTTTTGTTGGGGCCAGCGGCCAGGTATTGTATGGGGAATGCTCTGGATCGTAGCCTATGGGAATCCTCCATTATGAGGTGGGTCTCTTGGAGGAAACCTACTGAGGTCTGAAGGTCCTGCAGACGACAGAGGATGGACTTGCGGTTTGTGGGGGAGTTCAGGCCTCCGACGTTCAGTGAGATGAACAAGTTACTTCTTACCTTGTAACAGTCTTTCGACGGGATGTTCCTCCGACGTATTCCTCATCTTAGATATCCCCTTCCAGCTCTGCTGGCCTCGGAAAAATTTTTCTCTAGAGGGCGCTGCGCGTCGACGTCCTCCGAGTCGATGTCCCTCGACAGCCGCCGTATCGACGTCGACGTCATCCTGCCTATAAAGGCCGCGCGCAGCGTCCGTTGCTCAGTTCCGTTTTGTAGCCCACAATAATTCTTTCTGGACTAGACTAATCACCCTGAAGGAGCGTAAGCTCAAACAACAAGGGAAGTAGAACTGCGGGGATGGATGGGAGGGTCGATGAGGAATACGTCGGAGGAACATCCCGTCGAAAGAACGTTACAAGGTAAGAAGTAACTTGTTCTTCGAAGGGATTGTGTCCTCCGACGTATTCCTCATCTTAGATAGGCTCCCATAGCAGTATTCTATTATTTGAGGAGGGAGTACTGACTTCACGCTGTCTTCTATTGATGAATAGAATGCAGTACAACCCTTCCAAACCTAGTCTCTTGACTGGAGGAGGAATCCAAGTTGTAAAATCGTGTAAAGGTATGGACAGACGACCATGTAGCGGCCGCACAGATGTCTTTAACCGGCACACCTCTTTTGAGGGCCGATGAAGCTGCAATACCTCTGGTCGAATGAGCCCTAAGGCTTTGAGGGGGCTCTTTCCCTGCCAGTTTATAACATTCCAGAATGGCTAGAATGATCCATCTGGAAATGGTCTGCTTAGTTATTGGTAACCCCAGCTTGTGACCTCTGTAACCTACAAACAGCTGGTCTGCCTGTCTTATCCTGGCTAGTCTACTGATGTAAAAACTTAAAGCCCTTCTAGGGTCTAGCCTGTGTAACCTCTCTTCCTCTTTCCCCGGATGAGGAGGAGGATAGAAAGATGGTAGGGTAATCTTCTGAGTGATATGGAATTCAGAAACCACCTTTGGGAGGAAATTAGGCTTCACTTGCAGGACAACTTTGTCTTTGTGAAAGATAGTGTGAGGGGGTTTACAAGAAAGAGCTTGTAATTCGCTCACCCTTCTAGCAGATGTAAGTGCTATTAATAAAACAGTTTTAAGGGTAAGGAATCTTAACGAACAAGAATGGAGTGGTTCGAAAGGTGTGCCCATCAGGAAAGTTAGGACTAAGTTTAAATCCCATAGGGGAACTTGGAATGGTCTTGGGGGATAAACATTGGTTAACCCCTTTATAAATTGTATTACCAAGGGTAACTTGAAATAGGATGGTTCTTCCGCAGTGCGCTTAAAGATGGATAGCGCTGCGAGATAGCCCTTAATAGTGCCAACTTGAAGGCCTGAATTCGCCAAATATAGTAGGAAGGACAAAACCATTGGTGTACCACATGAAAAAGGATCGATATTCTGTTCTCTACACCAGCTGCAAAATCTGTTCCAACGGCAGCGGTATAAAGACTTTGTTGCTGGCCTCCTTGCCGAAAGCAACACCTCCATAACATCATCAGGGAGGTCCCAATCCTTGCACCTCAGCCTTTCAGAAGCCAAGCGTGAAGGTTGAGGGTTTTGATGTCTGGATGGAGAACCTGACCTCCCTTCTGTGAGAGTAGGTTCTCTCTGAGTGGAAGTCGAATTGGAGGGCAGATGGACAAGTCTAGAAGGTCCGGGTACCACGTTCTCCTGGCCCAATCCGGGGCAATTAGGATCATGGTTCTCCGGAATCTTCTCAACCTCCTGATCATTTGAGGAATGACAGGGACCGGTGGGAACGCGTACAGAAGCGGAAACTCCCAGTCCACTATGAACGCGTCTCCCAGAGCTCCTCTCGGGGGAAATTCCCTTGAGCAGAACAGATTGCATTTCCTGTTGAGGCTGGTGGCGAACAGATCCACCTGAGGGGTTCCCCAAAGGGCGAAGATCTCTTGAAGGACTTCCTGAGCTAGCTCCCATTCGTGGGAGACTGTGCTCTGCCTGCTCAGAGCGTCCGCTGTCAAGTTCTTCTCTCCGGCTAGGTGAACTGCCGATAGAGAGATTCCTTCTTGGATTGCCCAAAACCAGAGCTGCATCGCCTCTCTGCACAGGGGTAGTGATCCTACGCCTCCTCTTTTGTTGAGGTAATGCATGGCCACCGTGTTGTCCGTCATTATCAGGACGTTTTTCCCTTGTACAGCTGGCAGGAATGCCTTCAGCGCAAGTCTGATGGCTCTCAGCTCTAACAGGTTGATATGTAGTCTGGACTCCGATGGAGACCAACGACTGCTGATGGTCAAGTCGTTGGTGTGGGCTCCCCACCCCGTGAGTGAGGCATCCGTGACTACTGTTATCTCCGGCCAGGGTTGCCAAAAATGTTCTCCTTTCAGAATGTTCTCCTGACAGGCCCACCACTGAAGGTCTCGAGCCACTCTGTCGGGAACCTGAAGAAGATCTGTCATTCTCCCTGAGAATTGTGACCACTGAGTCCTCAGTGCCCACTGGAGGGATCTCATTCTCAGGCGAGCCTCTGGCACTAGGAAAATGCAGGATGCCATGAGGCCTAGCAACCTCAAAAAGTCGAAGGCTGGGAGACGTTGGGCATCTTGGAACTTGGTAACCATCTGTAGAATATCTTGAGCCCTCACCTCTGGTGGCGAGGCTTTTCCCAGGGAAGTGTCCAGGATCGCTCCTATGAACTGGAGTCTCTGCGATGGTATCATTTGTGACTTCTTTAAATTGAGGGAGAAGCCCAGTTTGTGAAGGGAGTGGCACACATGATTTAGCTGGATCTGAGCTTGTTCCGAAGAAACAGCCCTGATCAACCAATCGTCCAGGTAGGGGTAGACGTGAATCCCTTCCCTCCTTAGACTTGCCGCCACTACCGACATTAACTTGGTGAAGACCCTCGGGGCGGAGGTCAGCCCAAATGGCAGCACTCGAAATTGATAGTGAGAGTTGCCAATTGCGAACCTCAGGTATTTCCTGTGTTTGAGATGGATAGGCACATAGAAATAAGCGTCCTGAAGGTCCAGAGATACCAACCAGTCCTGGAACTGAAGGGCCTGGAGGATCTGAGAAAGAGTGACCATCTTGAATTTGTCTTTCCTGAGGAATTTGTTCAATTCTCGCAAGTCCAAGATGGGTCTCAGTCCTCCGTCTTTCTTTGGAATGAGAAAGTAAGGGGAGTACCAGCCCTTGTTCCTCTCCGCTACAGGTACCGGTTCTATGGCACCTTTCTCTAGCAGGTCCAAAATTACCTGCAAGAGGAGTGGATCTGGAGCTTTCTGAGAGCTGATCCCCGGTGGATGACTCTGAGGTATGCGTAGGAAAGGCAGGCAGTAACCAGTAACAGTAACCAACTGTTTCCAATGCCCAAGCATCTGACGTGATAGCCTGCCATACCGCCAGATGTTGAGTCAACCTGCCTCCTACAGGTGTCCTGTGAGGGAAGTCCTCAGAGTGGTTTTGGGGCGGCTGATGCAGATGCCGATGGTAAAGAGGCACCTGCTGTTGCTGCGGCTTTTGAATATCTACCCCGTCCACCTCGGGTAGTTCTTCTTTGTCCCCTTTGAGCCGGTCGTCCTCTACCTCTTCAGAATGCGGAGTAGAAGCGAAAGGACTTGCCCCTCGCAGAGGTTCCTGTGGAACGAAAAGGTGTCCGACGGATTGCAGCGCCTAGGGATTTTGCTGCTGCTTTTGAAGTTTGCAGTTTCTCTTTCTGTCATCCGCCTTTTTCCCGAACAAAGAAGAGCCATCGAATGGCATGCTCAAGAGCCTGGCTTGCACATCTGGGGCAAAACCAGACTTTCTCAACCAAGCGAATCTCCTGGTTGTTGTACTTGCCGCCATTGCTCTGCTGATACCATCAGCCGAATCAATGCCCGTCTGGAGGGATTCGCACATAGCGTCTTTACCGTCCTGTATGATATTCAGGAACGCCTCCCTTTCTTCTCCCTCCGGGATGCAGTCAGCCGCTGTAGAAGCACACTCCCAAAGTGTATGGCTGAATCTAGCAAGGGTGCAAGTAGCATTAACAGATTTTAACGCCATGCTACATGCCGAAAAAACTTTCTTTGCCATAGCATCATATTTTTTATCGTCCCTGTCCTGTGGGACGGTAGGATAAGCCGTCTTGACATCGGTAGAAGATGCTGCCTGTACCACCAGACTTTCTGGGGATGGGTGTTTTGACAAAAACTCCGGGTCTGTAGAGGATACCCTGTATTTTGTAGACAGTTTTTTATTTACTGCCGGGACGACATCTGGGGTTTCCCAGTTCGTCATAATCTTCCTCTGAAGAGCTTTATGAAAAGGCACCACAGGATCCTCCTGTGGGCCTTTGTCAAGAATATCCGTGAGGTCATCTTGTTGGAAAGATTGTGAAGGTGCAGACCACCCCATAAACTCTGTGATCCTGGCCATTAAGGCTCTATAGGGGGTTTCAGCATGCTCCCCCTGGTCTGGTCTGGACTAGCAAACTCCACCTCAGGGGAAGTGTCTAACCCACTTGCCTCATGTAAGGAATCATGAAGATCCTTTAACCTGCATTCTTCAGAGGAAAATTCCTTTCTAATTGGGGCTGCAGGTCCCTGCAACTCAAATGTGTCCTCCTGTTCAGACAATTCACCCTCTTCCATAATTGAGGACATAGTTCTCAATTGTTCTGAACTCATAAAGGGTGTAAACCCCATTTCCAAGGCAGAGGGTGCCGAACTTGTCATAATCGGCCTCGAAAACGTCGACGTCATCGACGCCGACGTCGAAGGTTTCGAGCGTGGCATTGAAAACAAAGGTGGAGGCCTCGATGACCTCGACAGAATTGGGATTCTGCTCGACAATCTCGAAGCCATCGTCATCGAGGACCTGGGGATAGTCACTGGGTGTGTCGTAACCGTGACTTTTCTTGGCGTCGACGCCGGTGTCGAAGCTGGCGTCGAGTCGACAGACCCGTGTGTCGAAGGTCCCTTCGACAACGGCATCGAAGACACCGACCTCGGCGTAGACGGAACCTTCGTCGACGACGTCGACGGAACCTTCGAGGAAGGTTTGGAGGTCATAGTCCTACTCGAGGGTTCGAGACGCGCTCAAGTGGTTTCCTTCGCCGGGTACTGCGACTCGCGGCATTTTTGACCTTCGGGTCTTTCGACCAGAGCATCGCTCTCGGCAGTCTTCGAGGGGGTCGAGGCCGCTTTCTCGAAGACGCTCATCATATTTTTGCGGAATTCTTCCCATTCAGCCCGGGAACTATGTTTCGTGGGGCAAGGGATTCTCTTTGGCGAAAACAGAGGAAGAGGAAGACGGAGAAGGGGATCTTCGACGTCTCCTCTTCGAGTGCTTCGATCTCGAGGAGTGGTGGGACCCACTCCGAGACCTGGAGCGCGAATGGTGACGAGGAGACGAATGTCTCGACTTCGTCGACGAAGAAGAAGCTTTAAAAGTCTTACCTTTCTCCAGCTTCCCCCTATGCTCCTTCAGGGCCTTAGCTGTCATGGACATACAGTCCTCGCACTCCGAACAATGGTGTTCAGCTCCCAGACACCACAGACAAACTCTGTGAGGGTCAGTCAGCGACATCTTTTTCCCACAATCTCGGCATTTTTTGAAGCCGGATCGAGGAGTTGTTGGTTCCGACGAAGAAGCCATCGAGTACGGATCGAATAACTCGAGGTAAATAGGTTTAACCTGACAAAACTGAGCAACGGTATTCCGAGGCACTGAGTAAGCACGGAAAAACGGAACTGAACAACGGACGCTGCGCGCGGCCTTTATAGGCAGGATGGCGTCGACGTCGATACGGCGGCTGTCGAGGGACATCGACTCGGAGGACGTCGACACGCAGCGCCCTCTAGAGAAAAAAATTCCGAGGCCAGCAGAGCTGGAAGGAGATATCTAAGATGAGGAATACGTCGGAGGACACTATCCCTTCGAAAAAGCGGAGTTTGGTATGCGCTGGGGTGGAGGCCGGCGGGGCGTCGCTAGCATTCAGGTGGGTGGTGAGTGATCCTGCGCTCAGGGGGATCTCTCAGGGGACCGCTGACAGTGTGATTCAGCTGCAACCAAGTTTTAACTCTGTCCAATTTAAGGCCAACCGGGCCTTGGTAACCGTGGGGGCTGAGGGCGATCCCTGCCCAACTAAAGGGAAGGGAGGAACAAAGGATAATCAAACTGGCCCTGCTGGGCCTTGGGCCGAAGTGACTGTCCATCCACTCGGCTGGGGCATTGCGTGGGACGCCGGGAGCCAAGAGTGCAGGGTCCGGCCCGAAGAACTACTGATTCGTTACTATTCGTGTGCTGTGGGAGTTTTCCCTCCCCTTGGGACTTTCATCCAGCGGCTGTGCTGGGGCTTTGGTGTTGAGCTGAAGAGAAGTATTTGTGTCCTCCTCGGGTGTCGAGGGCTTGCATCCCATAATATTGCCTGCTTCTTCCAGGGCATGGATTATCCTCGTTTGGCCCTCCCAAGCAGACTGCAGCCAGGCAGGGTAAAGCCAGCGGTATTTGGTTTTCCGTTCTTGCAGGAAGGTTGTTAGAGGCCGGAGGGCTCTCCGCCGCTGGACTGTGGGAGCGGATAGGTCTTGGAAGAGCTGTATGGGGGCTCCCTGATACGTCAGGCCACCTTGCGAGCGGCTTTCTGTCATGATCTCCTGTTTCGTTGAGAAGAAGTGGACTCTGGTGATCACTTCAGGATTGGCCGCCGAGGGGGAGTTTCTGCGGCCTCGCAGTCTGTGAGTGCGGTCGAGCAGCAGGAGTGTTTTATCGCAGTCTGGGATAAGCGTCTGGAAGAGGTCCTCGATGTAGGTAGGGAGCGCTTGGTCCGGGACCGATGAAGGGACCCCTCTGATACGGATTTTGTTCTTGCGGGCCCTGTTTTCCAAGTACTCCTGTTTGCGTTGTGTGGTTTCTGTGTTATCCTCAAGGGACTGGATCTTCTGCTGCAGCTCTGCGATTTGGGCTGAGTGCTCCAGGACTTGATCTTCTGTGTCTCCGACCCTGTGTTCCACCTCCTCAACGCGGGTGTTCAGGCCTTCTATCTTGGTTGTGACTTCAGCCATGCAGCGGAATTCCGTTTTGATGTTCGCAAGGAGGGCCTGAATGTCTTCCTTTGTCGCCCATTGCCCTTGGGTCCTTGTGGGTGAGGCGGGTAGGGTCGGAGGGGGGTCCGGCGGGTTAGCTTTCTCCTTCAGTTGGAGCAAGTTAGCTATGTCAACGGATTTCGGGCCTTTCTGTCTGGACATTCTGGTGCCTGGATCGTTGTCGCCTCTGTGAGCTGTGGTCGCAGGTTATGTCGAGCCTGAGGGGGGTGGTGTCAGCAGCGGGTCTCCTTCGCTTCGGCTGGATGTGCAGGGTCTCTCTGGTCGTTCCCAGGAGAATGAGGCTCAGGCTGGGCAGGTCTAGATGAGTTGCTAGCTCCCCGTCCTACTGGCTTCCTTGATGGTGAAGGGGGTGGGTCACCCCGGTGGTCTCCCCAGCAGTGCTTGCGGGGGACCGGAGCGCTCGGTCGAGGCGGGTGGCTGGGATAGGGTTGACACTGTGTCTTTTTGGCCCTCTAATGCTGCTATATGGGTGGGGGGATGGGGCCCCCAAGGCGATCCGTCGCGTCCTCCGCGGGCTCCTTCGGAGGGCGTCGAGTGAGATGGTGTGTGAGCGTGGACGGTCAGCCGTGGGCCTCTATGGCCTCTGTGGGTCATTGCATTATGAGAGGTCAACAGCAGGGGTTCCCGCTTTCCAAATGTCCTAATGTGGTCCTAGTGCAGGATTATAAGATATTCTAGCGGAAGGGGAGTGCCATGGGGCAAGGAAGAACTGCTGGAGAATAATGCAAATGTCTGGTGCATCAAGAACTACCTGGCTGGTGGATGCAGACAGTGTCCGGGAAGAAGATGGACACCTTTGAGTACATTCTTTACTTTCAGGTGTCTTCTGTGTTGTAGCGTGTTTTTATTGGCAGAAGCAGCTACACGTTTTGTGCTCTGTCAGTTCCTAGTGCTTGTGGTGTCCTGTTCTTCTGCGTCTTGTGTTGGGTAGCTGTAGGCCTCTCAAGGCAGCTAATCAGCCCCCAAGGGGGGCTGCCCCAGTTCAGGAGGTGCTCTACTGTGGTGAATTGGATGGGCTCAGCTGGGGTCGTGATTGCCATTTCTGCGAGCTGCCTATCTTGTCGCCTCTTCCTGGGGCAGCTCGTTCCTGGAGGGTGTTACTGGGCTGCAGGTGGGGTCAGCCCCCACTTGTTGCATCCGGGGGTGAGCGCCACCCCGGCCGCCCGCGGCGGCGCCAGCGAGAGGAGCGGGACGGAGCAGGGGTTCAGGCTGTCAACCAATCGCGTCTCAGCAGCGCTGCCGCGCCACGTGGGCCCACAGAGTGTAGTGGGTGGGTCCGGTGTCTCCCGCGCAGCACCGCCAGCGAGCAGAGGGGCAGGCTCCACCCCCGACTCACCGGGCGGACGCCACGGGGATCTGCGGCACTTTGGGGGTATGCTGGTAGGGGGCCTCTTCACCTCCCCCGGCTCCAAGTTATATAGGGGGGGAGGTGCCACAGTTGGGAGCCTGCCACGGGGGTCTCCTACCTTCTCACGGTCCATGAGGCCGCCGCCTCTGGATCTCGGGGCAGCGCTGGATCCCGGGCCGATTGCCTGTGCCTGGCGAACGTGCTGTCAGGGGCTCTCCACGGGCGAGTGCGAGGTTCGGGATTGTGTCCTGTTGGGGTAAAGGGGATGCACGTCCGAGGACGCGTCCCAGGGTCGACAGCTTCCAACCTCGGGCTGTCGCTGCTACGAGGCCACCATCTTGAATCCCTGGATGCGGTCTCGGCGGTGACTGCTAAATCAGCTATACTCATGCAGGACTTTCCGATTTGGCCCGGCATTCGAGTGCCTGCTGCAGGGGAGCTTCCGCTTCCTGTCGTGATGTCTCTGGGCCGGAATCAGGCTATAAAGGCAGACATAGAAGGGTTTTATCCCGGGCGTCCCACGAGGTCTTAATGAGGTGCCTGCATTGCCGGTGCCTCAAGCCACGCCCCTTCAAGCCACGCCCCCCTGTGCTCACTGTTTTAACAAATTTTATTAAAACAGCCGTGATTATGACAAATTTCCTGAGTCGGTCTGATTATTGATGTATGAGTAAGATCTGCATCCTCATCCATCTCAGATACTGTTACCTCGTCTTAAAGGGCCTACGGGTAAAGGACGTCGCACAGAAGTGGGGAGTCCCCGAGTGCCCCACAGTTGGACAGTGGGTGGTGGTTGCTAATATTTGCGAATCCATGAAGCGGCATATATATACGGCGAGAGGCTGCCATGGGAAAGTGGCCAGGGGTAGTGCTATCTTTTGTATTTTAATGCTGAGTAACTGATTCACTATGACCCATATGTCTTTATTGTTATGTTTCTAAAACCAATAAAATGTCTTATGAGAAAAAAAAAAAAAGAGTACCATATACTTACTTCTCATCTCGAGTAACGCCCAAGGTGAATGCTCTTACCCAGCAGCACAGAAATAAACCACTGCTGGCAGAAAAGGGACTGCCCAGACTCCTGCTCAAAAGTAGGGGAAAGGTTATCTATGCTTCTGTCAAAATGTTAGTGAAAAGGGTGGAAGAAATGTGCCTCCAGAAAATGCAGTTTACTGCGAGGAATGGGAAATCTGCAGATGGCATCCTTATAAACCTCAAACACCCTCTCAGGCTTTCTCGGCATTATGAGTTTTTCGAAGTGCAACAAAACACAGATGAGACTAATTTGGAAGATCAATATATACATTTTCTGTGGAGACACCTTTTATTTCTGTGGGTCCCCTGCTGGTACGTCTGCAAAATTCCCCTCACATAATTGCAAACATAAATGCACAATGCAGTGATGGGCGCATTTGGCACTACGTTTGTGTGAGTGTTGTGAGCAGAGACACCATGGCAAGACCCCCAGCGTGTCTCCCAGAAATGCCAAGTTTTGCTAGAGTGCTACTGCATAGATTGGCTGTTTACTTGGTTGTTACTGTACAGGAGAGTAAACGACGTCTGTTGGAGTGTGACAGCACAAAACGGTGAGTATTTTTAATCCATTGCCTTACCAGGGATGTGGGCGTGTTGCAGAGATGCACAGTAAACTGGACTTCTATAATACGGCTCCCACAGCACTGCCAAAGAAACAAAGCAAGTTGTTTCAAAATGTCCATGAAAGGCTGGCTTAATTATTCGCACACCTAAGTGACAGACTGGCCTAATTAATCGCACACCTAAGAAAATCCTATCTCGCAAAAACAGCCCTTCCAGCTCTTCACTGGCTCCCCATTTCACAAAGAACCAAAAGGTCGTTGTGTAGAACACAAAGCATGCTGTCACCAGATTCAAATTCCCCCGAATGTGAAATCGTAATCAGAAGATGAATATTTTGGGTTGGAAAGGAGACAGCTTCAACCTTCAGGAACTATGTGCTGAATTACTGTTATTATTAACTCTTTATCGATGGAGGCATACAGTAGCGTGATATTTTTTGAAGTCCATTTAAAATCACTGCTTTCTCCTCAGCTACCTCTAGATGGCAGTCTGAGGACAAGGAAGTAGGCTACAGTTTGCTCAGTCTTCACTTGGCTCCTTATGATATTATAATGCCACATGAAGAAGTGTTTGCGCCACGTATCCTAAATGCAGGGTCGGACTGGGACAAAAAAGTCTGGGATATCTAACCTAAGTGTCCCACATCCATAAGCTGCAAATTTACTTTCCAGCACAATCTATTTGCCTAGTGTGCTGCCAGGTCATTTTTTATTTTTTTTAACCAAAAATGTGTGGCAAATCGTACTTATTTATATATATATATTTTTTTGTATTTGGTGCTTACGCACCTGCACAAAAAAAGTAAAAAAAGAATGTTTTACCACGGCATTATAATTACATATAATAACATACAAAATTAAAATCCATATTAACGTTCACAATCCTTATGCAAAAAAGGAGAAGGGAAAAGAATAAATCAAACAGTATTGCTTATATACATCTTATTCGCACATGAGGCCTATCCCAATTTTAACAAAAAACAAAAGTACACTGGCTTGTAGGTCCACTCCCCTACTTCCTTACAGGCCAGTCCGAATCGGCCGAAAGATTTCAGTGTAGACTATAGAGAAAGATTCGGTAATCCACGCCAATGAGTAGCCATACACTGCTGCAAGTGTGCACACATTACCCACTTTAAGGAACACTCAGCAGCAGCAGTATGCTCAGTCTGGAAAAGTTTAGATTTCTCCACAACCCACCGTCCTGAAAATCAAATCGAGCTCGCTGTGTTAGAGCATGTCGCGTGCCGAGCTCTGCCTTGCCAGACTTACAGCAGCACCAGCCACATCTTTTTATCTCCATAATAGTTTAGCGGGCCTTTGGTGGTACAATAATACCTGTTTCTCAGGGCCATCTTCTGCTGTATAACACACCCGTTTGCCCCCTCATTGTGCCATTTCTAGATAGTCAGTGTGGTGTTGCCCATTTAAGAATGTGTGCCATGACTTCGTCATGACTGCCTGTAAATAAAAGGAGCCTCAGCCGGCGCGACTATACTCTCAACCAGAGAAATTGGAGTAATGAGGTACAGCCTCCTATCCAACATCCCCCACTAACAGATCAAAACTGTCAGCAAGATAAAGTTCTCTCGTGTGCCAGATCAGCAGCAACCTAAAGTATCCTGCCTCCTGCAGGATCTACCCTGAGCCAGTAATAACAAGGAGCAGGAACCAGGCTGACTCAGGTATGTAGAAAAAGGAAACACGCTTTATTCTCTTGGTTACAGGTTCAATATTCAATATAGGAGAGAGAGATCATCAATAGCTTCTTCCCTAGTTCCCTGCCCAGCTCCCAGTCCCAACCATCTCTCCTGGAATCCCCAGGTGCCCCAACACTCCAAGCTCCCCTAGCATTCCAACACAACTCTTACACTGACTCTGACCTCATTCATACATATGCAGGATACAACACAACCTCCATGAATGGCACTTTTGTTGTATCTCATTATTGGGCCTGCAGGAAGATACCATGTGAACACGTCCCTGCTGCCCTACATGAACAGGGTAGGAAGTGGGCCGGAACAAGACCGAGCATAGCAGAAACTGCCACGAGCAGCCCGCACTTCAGTCCAGAAACAGAAAAAGCTTCCTGGAATGTTCAGAAGCTGTCCAAATTGGTATATAACGTATAGACATTTTTGTTGTTGGTAGGGTGAGTATTGTGACCAATGAAGAGAGCAAAGTTACTCGCTCAAAAAGGTTGAATCACTATCAGAGACATGTTTAAAATATACAATTGTGGGCATTCTTATGTTCCCACAATTTGCATTGCAAATCACAAGGCTTGGGTTTAATTTGTTTTCCCTTTTGTGACAAATCAAGGGAATTCGTCACTTCAGCCCAGGGGGAGCCCCTCCTGTGAGGCTAGAGAGCTGAGCCCCTTCCGCAACACCCTACCTAGGGGTCGAGGCAAGTGGTACCTCACAGAGAGAGACTCCCCCTTTGGGAACAAGGACTCCCGTTCCTGTGAGGAACTCCCTTCACCAGTAAGTCTAAGGGCATACATGGGATTACCAAGTCATGTCAAACATAAAGACTGCACCGAAGAAGATGCTGAATGATATTATTTTTCATGTGTTAAAGAAAATATTTCTTTAATCATAACTGACCAATCTACTGAGACGAGTGAACTGAGAGGAAAACACTTGTCATATAAGGAATGAGAATAGGTTTAGAGGGAGAGAGAGCAGTAAATCTCCATGAAGGGGAAGTGCCCTACTGACGTAAGCCTGAGAATTGGTGGATTGATCGTGGGACACGGGAACCTGTGAAATCATAACTTGTTTTCGGGCAGTGGCCCCGTGTAGCAATGCCGAGACCATCGGAAGGGCCGCTGCCGCAGAGGACACGTCTCCCTGATGAGATACCAAAGAGAAAATAAGTAGAGTGAAGGACGCTGAGAACACCGGCCGCAAGCACAGCGAAGAACTGGAACTGCTGCCAGACCTGTGATAGTCCCCGGACCGTGACCAAAGTACAGAGAAGGTAACAGTGGACCGGGGAGCGACAGAAAAAATGATGAGCGAAGTAACATGGTACTAACAACTCATCCCAGTACCAAAGAAGACTAAAGCTATGTGAGCTGTGATGAAATAAGTGTAATGCTCAGGGAAGGAGAAAAGGACACAAAACAACCAGCACTGTGAAGAGTGATAGTTAATGGAAAGGAACAAGAGTATTCCCTGGAGGGGAGGAAAGTAGAAATACAATACATTTACTAAATGTGAACTTTGATCAAATAAAGAAGGAAAGAATAATGTTCCCAGAGAGTGACCCGCATGAAAGAAAGAGAAACCTTATAAATATGAATTTGAGAGAGAGAGAGATAATAGGATCCTCAAAGAAGGGGACAACCCATGGAATATATTCCTATCTTTGACAGAAAGGAAAGATTGTGAGATACCCAAAGCAAAAGGGTATGAAATAAAGGAAAAAGAATATCAAAAGTTAACGGCGTACTTAGGCTATACAACCAAACAAGTGCAACAAGATAAAGAATTGCCAAAAGTGAGCTATACATTCTCTACAGTGAGAAAAGAACTGTTGAACTGATCAAAATAACTGCCAAAGAAAGGGGAATATATAAAGAGATAAAGAGAGCCAGTGTTGAGCGCACGAAACATGAGAAGGGAGTCATTCTCCTGCCTTTCTTTTGTGAAGATTAGTGATAGGGTCAGATAGTAATAGTTTTGGACAGTAGACACGTTCTTTTTGGACATTGAGAAACTGACGCCTGACAAGCACCTTAGTTACTCTTTAGGTAGGGAACACCTCATCAACATAGGGATAGGTAGGCCTTTCTGACTATTATTTAATAAAACTTCCCTAAAACGTCCTTTAAGAGGCTGCGTCCTCCTCCTGACCTGTCACAAGTTTCTGTAGGAATGCAGAAACTGATGAGATCCGACTCACAGGGTCTGCAACCTTTGGCTCGCCAGATGTTCTGGACTACAACTCCCATCAGCCCAAGCCAGCGTAGTTCACAAGGAGGGACTAAAGGGAACTGTAGTGCAAAACATCTGGCGAGCCGCAGGTTGCAAACCCAATCTAGTTCTCTTTTGTTGAATAAATAAGAGCAGCAGAAAAGCAGATGTGACGCAGGTCAAGTTGTCGGTGCACTGGAGCACCATATTAGCAACAGATTCTGAATGACATAGTTGATTGCATTGTCAAGCCTTTATGCGGTGTGGCACGGGTAGAACAGCAACTGGATCCAATCACTTGAATGTTCGAATCGAGATGCAGTAGTAGAAGGGTGAATTGTACTACAATAGCCCCAATATGGGACTATTGTCATGCAGAGGTGCATGACGAATCTTCCATTTCAAGATCAGCAGAGGTCTACATTCCTAGAGGGGCCATGCAAAAGGTCTATGGAATATGTTTAATGAAGGTGAGTTGTGTTAAGAGCATGGGCCTCATTACGAGTCACCCGGTATGGAAATAACGGTGGCGTTAAACCCGCCGCCACCGTTGTTTCCATACCGGGTGATCTCGAGTCCTGCAGGCGGAGGTGTCATTCCCGCCAGGTCTGACCTGGCGGGTGTAACACCGCCCGCCTGCAGTCCAATAAGACTCAATGGGAATGGGGATTTACCGAATTCCACCTCCGAAATTCCCGGGTCACCGGGGTTGTATTGCCCCGGTAATCCCGGGAATCACAGAGGCGGAATGGCAAAACGAGTCAACGGTAACCGAACCGGAAAAACCGGGAGGTTACCGCCGGACTCGTAATGAGGCCCCATGACTCTAAATCAGACTTGCTCCTCCACTTTCCATCCGCTCCTTCCATGAGCTCTGGAATGTTAAGAGAGAAAGGAACCCGCTCCGACAAAGCTTTTCTACCCCAAAGTTCTCAACCCTTTGCTGCACCTATGCGGGTGGAACGGCAAGTATCAAAAAAGTGGACAGTCCTTTTCAGTCTCCCACCATAAGTGATATCACATCACCACTTTACACTCCACCCCAAACACAATATCCTGTACCAGCCCAAAGCATAGACCCGGCATGAGGTGGGTGTAGGGCACAGAACACGCCACACGACCACAATGATCCAAAGAACCATTAAAGGCATCAACCAGTCAGACAACATGCAATGGATTACATGCCAAAAACCTCTAGAACCTTCTCTAACACACACACGCGCACACACACACACACACAGAGTCTCCCTCTCTCCCTCTCTCACCCGCTCTCTCTCTCTTTCCTTATAATCCAAACGCATCAACGCAAAAGAAAATCCATTTTGCACTGTTCCTACTAACCAAACTCAAGCCATTCTGTTGTAGGTCCAAACGCGCTATAAGAGCATGCACTATATAAAACTCAATAACATGACAGTGAAGTGACAGCATTGATGGCGTGAGTGACGAGCAAAGGCATGGACATTAACTGAATGACAGAAACAAGCCATCCACAGCAACAACACCATGTATTTGTTCAACTGGAACCAGTCCAGCTTTCATAATGGTCTCTTATTTGTTGCCTCTCCAGCACTTCTGTCTCCCCTTTTAATTGAGCGTTATTGCTCGGTTCACCTTTGCAAGGTCTCCTCGCCCCATCTGTCTCAAAGGGATAATAAGGGATTAGGTTCCAATCTGTCTGTCTGGTGTACTGGTTTAAAAGCTGCTGACAGGTTGTGAGATTAATTTACTCCCTCCCTGATGCTTGCCCCCCACCCCCACACGGCCCAACCCGCCATTCTCTATCTTTAGGTCTGAAGATTAATTATCTGCCCATCAAGAAGGATACCTGTGTGTAGCGGGTGTGTGTGTGTTTGAGGGAGGGGTGCATTGGTATGGGGCAAGTCTCCGTAGAGGAATGACATGCCGGTGCATGGAGTCGGTGGATGTCGGATACAAGAATAAATGTTATGCACTTGCGCGCCCATATGTAAAAATAAGAAAACAAATCTCCATTGAATACATAGACAAATATATATATTGTGGAATGTACTCATGTTTTATGTGTGAACAAGCAAGAAGAGCGTTGCAAAACGTGTCGTAGGTTGCAATTTCTTCAATAAATATAAAGATATGTGTGATGTCATCTATGATGTCCTGGGTGTTAGTCTTAGCAGTGCACGGTGGTGGCACGGGTTATGGTTGCTTAGCTTAACATAACTGGCGAATTTCAGTTTTTTTTTTATTTTGCCTGTAACCATAACATCCTTTTAACAAAGTTTTTTCATTGAATTTCATAGGTTTTTATTAGTCCAACTCAACCATAACGCCCCTTTAACAAAGTTTTTTCATTGAATTCCATTTTATTAGTCCAACTTCACTATAAAGTCCCTTTAACAAAGTTTTGTCAGTGAATTTCATAGGTTTTTATTAGTGCAACTTAACCATAACATCCCTTTAACCAAGGTTTTTCAGTGAATTTCATGGGTTTTTACCAGTGCATGCTATTTTCCTACAACTTACTAATATCATACTTACCAAAAATAACAATATTTGTGTCCAATTTACAAAGTGTCACCTTAAAACTCTGCCTGCCATTTCCCACCTTCTAGAATCATTTTTAACACTTCTATACACTTTTTGCAACTATTTCAACTAGTTTTGCATCCGTAGACATCTACGAACATCTGACTTCATTGCGGACCTTCCGGACAGTGCCACATGACCATACGCTGGCATGCGGCATGATGACGTGTCAGAGAACCCGTCCGCACTGCACGATAAGATCCGTCTTTCACGGACAGTTGGAACTGCATTTTCTACTGATCTAGGAACTTTCAACTTCAAAAATTCCTTTTCGTACTTATTATCCATTACTAATCTAGTACACAGTACATACTTGGAAGAAATTTATCAAAACTGCTATTTATCTTAAAAATGGCATCAGTTATTGGCATCCCTCCTGCCCATGAGCCACCACCACAACCAGCTGGAGGACCTTCACAACAAAAATAGCACAGTACGTTCAAAGACAATGAAGAGGACCAAGAAGATGAGGTAGAGGAAGTGCCTACTTCTAGCACCAAGATCGAATCATGGGTGTGCCAGTTCTTTGCTACTGTTGGGAGTGTAACGAAGGCTAAAGCTACCAAAGTGAAATGCACTGAGTGCAATTTTTTACTCAGTCGCAGACTACCTGGACAGTACTCCTACAGAACCACCTCCATGCGCCGCCACACCAAATCCAATGACCGCAAAGCTCTCAGAAAGGTTATTCCTTTCTCAGCAAGTAGTAAGCCGTCTTCCTCCACCTCATCTTCCTCAACAAATACTGTAACCACACAGCCTGATGTCTACGGGCATTGGTGTGTTACAAATAAATAAATAAGGAGGGCTATGGACCATTATTGTCCATTGCAGCCCCGGAAATGGCGGATAAAGGTCATTAGCACCCCTGCTTCCCAAAGCGGGAACCCAGGGTGCTAAAACATAGATTTTTCTTCCTATAGCGGGACGCCGGAGGCGTCCCGCTGTAAGTAAGGAAGGAAAATCCTTTTCCAAGACAGCCAACATGGAAAGAGAAGGTGGGGCTCCATACACAGCCCCTCTTCCCTTGCCATGGCAGCCCGCAAAACCCTATGAACATATTACCACAAGCACTTTTTTCCCTTTCAAACCTATCCTACCTTTGAATAACTTTACCACACAGCCGGTCCCAGGTAGACATAGCCACTTTAACACCATTTTCCGTCCCTAGCGGTCATGGCCTGTAGGCAGATTGTCTGTGTCATAACATTATGCCATGACCCAGACAATCTTGCTACTGCCCACGGCCACAGGCTATACCTCAGTCACCAAAAGTATATGACTATTTTTTGTACCTACATTATTACACTTGTCAAAAAATAAAACACAGGCACATTTGCAAAACCATGCTTTAATGTCCTTGCCAATGCTCCTCACGAGTTTGCTTGAAATCGTCAATGTTTTATTTTTTTTAAAGTGTCAAAATATATGTACATACAATAGTCATATAACTTAGCCCCCACTCTACAAAATCCATTCAGTCTTTACAGAGACATTGAAGGTTTGGTCTATGATCTTTCTCAAAACTTTTGTCAACATTCGTCAAATAGCAACAAAGTTATAAGCCATCAAAAAATGTTGAGACCCCCCCCTCTAATTTCGCCCCCCTTGAGAAAATCCCACCAAACTTTAGAAAACCATTTATATCTAGATCCAAAATCGTTTTGCCAAATGTTGTGCAGATTCGTCAAATGACACCACATTAATATGCATTTACAATATTTTGGGACCCCCCTTCTAATTTTGCCCCCTCTTGACAGAATCCCAAAAAAAATCAGGATTAGTTCTAGAATGAAATTGCAAAATTACATGCAGTTTCATTGAGTGGCTCAAAATGTATAAGCCATCCAAAAACTGCTTTTCCCCAACCCTGTCATGCAGGAATAGGTACAGATGTCCTAGGACATCTGAACTGTCCGCGAACACCACAGGACTGCCCTAGAACATCTAGAGTGTTAGCGACTTTTGGGGGGTGAAACAACCCGTTTTTTGGCTTCTAATGGCCATATCCTATCCAATCCTCACCCCCCCACATCTCCAGAGATTGTTTGTCGAGTTTGACAAGTGAAATGCTGCTTTTTAAAAAAAAGTTTTCACTGTGCTGTTCGCGGACCCCTAAAAAAGTCTGCGAATCCAAGATGGCGGGCGTTTCAGGGAATCAGACACATTTCACGTTTTCTCACCATCCAATCAGCGGGCGCGTCCCGGTGTCCGCGGACCACGCAAAAGTATGCAAATTTTTCTGGCCAATCAGAGGCCAGTCCGCGGACAGTGAGGCCAATCAGAGGCCTGCGGACCGAACAGGGAAATGAGTCCGCGGAGCGGACATAGATATCACTAATTTTTTTGCTTTACATTTGGGTCATTTAAAAAGAAACTACTGGACAGATTTACACCAAATAAAAAAAGCACGCTTTCGGGACCAAGCCGCCGCTCCTGCCGTCCAGCGGTTTGGGCTGTAGGCGTGAGCAAAGTTTTTTCCCATTATGTCTATGGGAAAAAAGAAATTTTGGGACCCCCCCCTATAACTTTGCCCTCCCTCGACCAAACCTCATCAAACTTTCCTAATAAATTCAGAGTGGGCCATATACTTTTTTTGCAAAGTTTGATGAGGATTCGTCCAGGGGGAGCGAAGTTATAAGCCGCCCAAAAGTGCTCTTCCTATGGAAACAGCAACTTAACCATAGCTACCGTGGCTGTGTAATTATATGTATATATATATATATATATATTTATATATATATATATATATATATCATTTTGCAGCGGTCGCCATACTATAGTTAAGGTGGGTACGGAGGACCATATGAAATTGAAAAAATTAATTGCTAATAATTTTTGACTTGGACGACAGATTTGACAGACATTTTGCAGACAATTCTTTATGTGCTACCACCTAATATCAACCCCCACCCCGTCCCACCACCCCCAGGCCCCCGACTGGACATTTTGGGAATGATCGGATACAAAATAAAAAAGTTATTAAGAAAACAAAACAAAAAAATGTTTGGCCTAATCCCCATTCATTTTTCCCCTAGACAAAAAAGGTCACCCGCTGGACGGATTTGGACCAGGTCTAAAACAACTTGGGCATGAAGCGTTGCGATCCTTTTGTGGTTTGGGATTATTATGTCCAGTATTTTTTTTAAATATCTGACGGGGAAGGGGGTTCCCCCTTCTCCCAAAAAAATTGAGGTATATCCCATGGTACATTGCAGCAGAGTGGATTTTCAGAAATGAAAAATCTACCATCGTTTTTTCAATGCGAGAGCTAGCCGCGGCTATAGTTCGAATACCGTATAATGAAATGCAGAAAATGCCATTTTGAGGAGTAAAAATTGAAATGTTATCATGCTAGAGGTGAGTGGGGGCTGGGGACGGAGTCACCAAGTGAAATTTGGGAGTTGGAGGTGGGCTAGGGACCAAGTTAAGAGCACAAACGATTTCACATAGCTGGAGTTATACGGAAGGATAACCGCGGCTACATAAAAAAAGCAAGCAGGAATGAAAGTGTGTCACACGGAAACGAGTGTTGGGGGAAATGGGAGAGGGCCAGGAAGGAGGCCTGGGGGTGAGTGGGGGGGAGCAGGCACAGATCGGGGGGCACTTGGTGAGTGCCGGGAAGCATTTGTTCCCATCGTTTTCCCCAATAACCACGGGTGTAGGGTGGCCTGGTAATGTTGTAAAATATACCGCAGGCACGGCCAAAGGTCATGGCTAGTTGCCTGGTAATGTTTTAAAATGTACAGTGGACACGGCAGAAGGCCAAGGTCACTGACTATGGCCAAAGGCCATAGCTAGTGGCTTTGTAGTGTTGTAAAATATTCACTGGCGTGGCTTGGTAATGTTGTACGGCCGTGGCCACTGCCCATGGCCAAAGGCAATGGCAAGTGGAGTGGAAAAAAATGATGGTATAACAAAACCCTTGAAATTCACAAAAAACTTGAGTTAAAGTTTAGTTAAGCTGACCACATTTATTGAAACAAAACACCGGACATTCAGCGCATTTGGGAAGTCATGACCAGCTTAGCTCGGCGCAGCCGGTCAAGTGGCACAGCGAGTAGAGCGCTCGCTTTGACATCCGTGCAGCGCTTGCTAACGCAGGTTTGAATCCCGGCAGGGCCAAACTCAGCCTTTTATCCTTCTGAGGTCGATAAATGAGCACCACACACCGTGGGTAATAATAAGCAGCGCTCAGATACCTGAGGGTTTGTAGCGCTATATAAATGCGAAATTATTATTATTATTATTCCCAAAGCAAAGCCCATGAACATATATATATATATATTATAAGAAAATGACATACAAAATGGCAATATGGGAGACATTAACAGTAACGTGTTGAGTCATGACTTCCCAAATGCTCTGAATTACAGGGGTTTTGTTGCGCGATATAGGTTTGGGCACCTTAACTAAACTTTAACTAAAGGTTTATCATTGAATATATATATATATATATATATATATATATATGTATATAGGTATATATATATATATATATATATATATATATATTACATGGCCTGCGGTAGCAGGCATGTAGTTATGGTTAAGTTGCTAAACCTATAGGAAGAGCACTTTTTGGGCGGCTTCTAACTTTGCTCCCCATGGACGAATTCTCACCAAACATTGCAAAAAAAGTATTTACATTTTTTTTGCAAAGTTTGGTGAGATTTCATCCAGAGGGGGCAAAGTTATAGGGGGGTCCCAAATTTTCATTTTTTTCCATAAACATAATGGGAAAAAAATGTGCTCATGGCTACAGCCCAAACTGCTGGATGGAATTTCACCAAATTTTCGGCAGGAGCGGCAGCTTGGTCCCGAAAGCGTGCTTTTGTTAATTTGGTGTAAATCCGTCCAGTATTTTTTTTTAAAACGACCAAAATGTAAGTCACAAAAATTAGTGATATCTATTTCCGCTCTGCGGACACACTTCCCTGTTCGCTCCACGGACAGGACACCGATTGGTTAATCGGCTTGGGTCATGTCTGCGGACACGCGACGTGTTTGCTGATTGCCTGGGATGAAGCGTGAGGTGCGTCAGATTTTTGGAAACGCCTGCCATCTTGGATTCGCGGACAGCGGCTGGTGCCCATGGACATC
Organism: Ambystoma mexicanum; assembly: GCF_040938575.1. Classification (NCBI taxonomy): domain Eukaryota; kingdom Metazoa; phylum Chordata; class Amphibia; order Caudata; family Ambystomatidae; genus Ambystoma; species Ambystoma mexicanum. The sequence goes on along the minus strand of NC_090923.1, from coordinate 746,896,421 downwards.
GCGGTAAAAACATATTAAAAAACACAACATTGCACTTGTCAAACTTATCAAATAATCTCTGTGGAGGTGAGGGGTGATGAGGATGAGATGGGATATGGCTGCAAGAAGCAAAAAAACGGGTGATTTTTGCCGCAAAAGTCAGCGGACAGTTCGGATGTCCGCGAACAGTCCTGTGAAGTTCGGGGACACTTCAGATGTTTGGGGGCAGTTTTTGGATGGTTTATAACTTGGGTGCTACTTAACGAAAATGAATGAAATTTCGCAATTATATTACTGACCTGATCCCGAATGAAATGCAAAGTTTGGTGGGATTCTGTCACGAGGGGGCAAAACTAGAGGGGGGGTCCCAAAAATTATGTAAAGGCTTATAAATGAGGTACCATTTGATGAAATCTACACTTAATTTGGCAAACTGATAATACATATAGATATACATGTTTTTGCGAAGTTTGGTGGGATTTTGTCAAGAGGGGGCAAAATTAGAGGGGGGTCACAAAATAATGCAAAGGCTTATAAATGAGGTGCCATTTGACAAATCTACACAAAGGTTTGCAAAAAGATTATAGATCTAGATATAAATGTTTTGGTAAAGTCTGAATGTATTTTGTCAAGTGGGGTCTAGGTTATATGACGATTGTATGTGCATACATTTGACACTTTTGAAAAAATAAAACATGGGTGGATTTCCAGCAAACTTTTGTAAGGAGCAGTGGCAAGGACCTGAAAGCATGGTTTTGCAAATGTGCCTGTGTTTTATTTTTTGACAAGTGTCATAATGTAGGTACAAAAAATAGTGATATATCTTTGGTGACTGAGGTGTAGCCTGTGGCCATGTGTCATGATCTCTGCTTCCAAAAGATCAGGACTTGCCCGACTCCCTTGGAAGCAGACCCATAATCCCGGTTCCGAGTGCCAGCCAGTCCCAATTGGGACCTTTTGGACCCTGTCCTGGCGCCAGTGGCACCAGGCTCATAAAGATGCCCAGTCCCAGCGCTGGAAGCGCCGGGCTCATAATGCTTGGGTGGACTTACCTGCAGCAGACCATGCTGCTTACTTACCTGCCAGTTGAACCCCTGATCCTCTTCTGTTTGGGACTACTTTTCCTGTTGGATGTGGCAGGAGCCACTCCCTAGGTTCAGAACACAGGAACTCTTCTGGAAAGCAGGAACTCTTTTCTTACCTAGGCGTGGCTGTGGAAGGAGACACCTAAGCACTACAGGAAGCTATTTAAACCACACCCGATGGATGAATCTTGCTTTGCGTTATTCTGCATTCTCTGCAGCAGAACGCTCATCGTGTCTTCTGCTTCTTATCCTGGGCCTATGGGAACAAAGGCTTACCATCCTGGAATCCAGTCTTCAGCAGCACCTGTAAAGACAAAGAAAGAACAGGTTAGCACTACGGTCTTCAGTGGCAGCGCATCTCTTACCTGGTCCATCGGCTGTCACCAACGCCTCGCGCTGCATTCCGGCATCTGAAAGACAAAGGCTTACCTACTCTTCGCATGCTCCGGAGGTCTTCGCACTGCATTCCGGCATCTGAAAGACAAAAGCTTACCAGCTCTTCGCACGCTCCGGAGGCCTTCGGCGCTGCATCCCGCATCTGAAAGACAAAAGAAGGTGCGTTTAAAGACATTGGGCAACTTTATTACTCACGTGCCATTACTCCTTCCCACGCCGAATCCAGTGGGTATTCCAGCACCCTTCAGCTTCTCTAAAGCTCCGAACTTGTACCTGCAAGATAAAAGGGACAGTTAGTGCGCATCGTGAAGCAGGCTACAAGCGCTTACTTATGTGCTTCCAGGCGCTTCTATTCCTCACGCGGGTTCGATCCTCAACTCTCATCAGCCCGCCATCCGCCATCGCCGGAACCCTGCAAAACAAGAGATATCATTACAAAAGACTTTTAAGACATTTGAAGTGCCCAGAACTTACCGTTCGTGCAGTTAACGACGGACAGCAGTCCTCTGAGGTCAAGAGGCCTGCACCCTTATCCAGTGAAGAAACTGGTTACGGCACCCTGCCCCGAGGCAGATGGAGAGCTCGGCGTTCACTTACCTAAGGTGAGGGTGTTAACCTTTGGGGTTCTACAGGAGAAGAGAAAGGGAAGAGGAGAGAGGCACCCAATAACCCCAGTTCATTAATCCCATATTTTCTATCTGCAGACATCTTACTCTTCGAGTCAGACATACAGTGCACAGAGGTCCAGCCCAAAGAGCCAACCGTGTGTTACACATCACCTTTGAAGATACGGCATTCACCCAGTCAAGACCGGCGCCTCTGCGGGAATCAGGTGAGCGTTACACCATGGGCAGTGGCCAGATTGTCCAGGTCATGGAATAAGGTCATGATCCGGACAATCTGGCTACTGGCCATGACCACAAGGGACAACACATGGGGTTAAAGTGGCCATATCCACCTGGGACTGGCTTTGTGGTGAAGTTATTCGAAATTGGGATAGATTTGAAAGGGAAGAAAAATGTGCTTGTGGTAATAAGGTCATAGGGTTATCTTTTCGCATTCTACAGGCTTCCATGGAAAGCGAAGAGGGGCCCTGTATGGAACCCCGCCTTCCCTTTCCATGGTGGCCATCTTGGAAACAGGCTTCCATTGAAAGTGAAGAGGGGTCCTGTACGGAACCGCGCCTTACCTTTCCATGGTGGCCATCTTGGAAAAGTATTTTCCTTTCTACACCGGGACGCCGCAGGTGTCCCGGTGTAGGAAGAAAAATCCTTTTTTTCACCATGGCGGGTTCCCGCTTTGGGAACCTAGGGTGCTAATGGCCTTCATCCCCCATTACAGGGGCTGAAATGGGGGGATAATGGTCCAGAGACCAAAGGTTTTTATTAGTGCAACTTAACCATAACGTCCCTTTAACAAAGTTTTTTAATTGAATATATATATATATATATATATATATATATATATATATATATATATATATATATATATATATATATATATATATATATATATATATATATATATGCACAAAAGAAGAGGAAAGCTAACCGCACTCCATGCGAGTGAAAAAAGTGTCCAAGAGTTCTGAGCGAACAATAAAAACTCAAACAACGAATGCTAACGAGTTTATTAAATTGATTTTAAGAAACAAATTCAGCGACAGAGGCAGGACACCATTGGGCAAGTCCTGTTTGCAACGTGTTTCGCGCTCTATATATGTATTGATCCAAAAGAAAATAAAGCTCGATAACTTAATTAGGCTAAAAATGGTTGCTTCTTTGCAAGCTTTCGTGGAATTTCTCAACTTCCTTAGGCAGGGATGGAATGAATACTTTAAAAAAAACTACAGCTTAAATAACCACTCCTGAAAATACTCGGTTATCTGTGCCCGCCTGTGTACCTGATTTGTTTTCTTTATGCAGATTGGCATTGTGATGAATCAACGTCCGGGGCACCAGTGGTCCAGAGGTGAATATCGGTTTCTAGACCATCAATCAGTCCCACACCTCAAGCACACCAGAAGGGATCCGAACAGATTGAAAACACAAGCAAATTATAAACCTCCTTGTCCACTTTTGATAACGTCGACGGAACAGCAGGTTTATCTCTGCAAGGTTGTGGATCGTTAGATAGTTGCAACAGAGCGAAAATACAATTATTACCCAATGATAAAAGTGAATGTCCATTCAAGGTTGTATAAAAATATCTACTTTATTATTATCAAAACAGACAGTTCAAGCACACTATAAAAAGCAACACACCCTGTATAGGAATGCAGAGGAGAGACAGTTTCAAGAAGGGAAAGGGGATGCACTCTGGATACTGAGAGGAGACTAGTCGGTAAGTAATTAATTACAATAGTTCAAGGATACTTTGTTTCAGCACAAAGGCGGCAATGGGTCGTAAAATGTCACTAGGGGCCTTCGGAGAAGGACCAGAGGACAGAACCACAATGTACCTTGTGCTTGTAGACGTTCTTGGTGCTCGACAGGGTCGAGAAGGTTTCAGGGCACTTTGCAGCTTCTGCAACAGAGTTCGAGATGGGAGACAGCTGCGGGTATCAGGCGGCAAGCAGTTCGGCGAGCGAGGCTGGACGGACGGCTGGCCTGCACGGCAGCTCGTGTCAGGAATCATTGTCTCAGTTCTGGTTGGTGGGTCAGAAGCACTGGTCGAGGCGTCTAGGATGACGTTAGTGACTGCGGCGGGACAACAGTTAACGGAGCAGTCGGTTGCATCTGGAGGGGCTTGACTAGTTCGAAAATTTCCTTTAAGGAGGACGCTGGTTGATGCTTGTCGATGCACTGCTCCTAGCTTCTTCACTGGGCTTGTGTTGTCCTTCAAGGCCGATTGGCCAAAGCTGGGGAGAGTGTTGCAGGCACCGGCCTTGTGCTTGGTTTGGTTCAGAGACTCTCTGGCACTCCCACCTAGGAAGCTTGCTTCAGAACCTTGCAGGGCATGCTTTGTGCTAGCTGGGTACCGGTTCTGGAGCTGCTGGAAGGGTCCTCTGGATTCAGAATCTCCCTCTGTTCCCTGGGAGATGTTTAGGGGAGGTATCTTGCTTTGCTCTTTGGAAATCATGGCCTTCCTTCACTGGTGGAAGCTGTAAGGCAGACTCTACCTTCAGCCAGGGTCCAAATGAGTTCTTTTTTTGTTACTCCTTGCACAGTCTTCAGATGATCTGCCAAAAGAGGGGCTCAACCCTCTTTAAAAGCATAATGGGCCCCAGTGATTGGTGTAGGCTAAGCCTACCTTAGTGACCCAATCCTCGGTCCCCAACAATAATCTTCTGTTATGCGTGCGGTCATAACCAGAGTGCTTTTCAACAGGAAAGGTAAAGGGGTGACTTTCTGTCTCCATCAAATCAAATACTCCTACCCTCTGAATGGGGTCCCCTTGTGGGGGTTGCCTACAGTAAACACATGTTCTAGACACGACAGCTCACTGCCATTAATACTAAGAGGCGGGAGCTTGCTTCAGGTTGACACAGATGTTGGGGTTTCCTGTCTTCTGTAAGCCCTGCGACCAGGCCTCTCGTGGGCTTAAATTAACTCTCATCAGTATGTCTCACTGCCACCAGCTGGGCCAACAAAGGATAGGGCGGATCCATGGATCCTTTGTTATTTAATTAGGCTAGCCATGGCAGGAGGAAGGTTTTTCCCTCCCGCTTTTGAGATGCCTTGATGTACTCGTGGGGTCACATTCCAACTAAATGTGACACAGAGGAATGCGCCTGTAGGCTGTGTCCACCCAGAGTACACAGATCTGTGTGTATGTCGTGCAGTGAGGTTGATCTACCATCATTCAATTTCATATACAATTTCAAAAAAGCCCACGTGAGCACAAAACCAACCGTGCGGATGGTCGAATTGCTCACACGCATTTATTAGATGTTGAACTCCCCCATACATTGCAGTATTGAAGGTCTAAATGGTATAGTGTGTTATGTGGGGCAAGTGTCAGTGGTCCTGAAGAGCAGGGAAAGAAAAAACAAGCCACCCTGTTAGAGTGCTCTCATGAAAGCAGGAGGGTTAAGGTTAGTGTCAGTCGTCAGTCATTGTAGGTGCAGTCCAGTTGAAACTTGTTATGTCAGGCAGGTCCCTTTTAAGGATCAGTGGTAGCACAATCATCAACATATCGGGCTTGTGCTTCTAGAAGGGATACACAACCAGTTATGTTTTAGGCCTGTGACTTGTGGAGCACAGTGGGGTAACTTTGTGTCAAATACCAGATCGGGATTGTGTTACATCACAATCATGAGGAAAGGGTGGGGTTTGACTGGAGAATGGGGCCAGTAGTGGATGCAGCTTTTGCTCATGGGGCGGATAATAGGGCACCAACAGGAGACTGGGCACCAGGGGGGAACCAGAGGAGGGCACCCCCTCATCTCCCTCTAAGGAAAGTAGTGTAAGAACATATGAGAAGGGTAAGGTCTACAACTATAGTACCTTTTGAATTTTTAGTTCCTGGGTGTCAGTGAAGAAAACCTCCTGGCTTAGATATGACAATGAACAAAAAAAGAGGGCGGTATGCATGTGGTGTCATCAGTGATGTCATCAATGACATTTGTGATGTCATCTTTGATGTCATGGGTGCTAGTCTTAGCAGTGCACAGTGGTGGTACGAGTTATGGTTGCTAAGCTTACCATAACTGCTGAATTTCTGGGGGTTTTCGGTTTTGCTTGTAGCCATAATATGGATAAGTTGTTATTAGTAGAAAGTAACTATAACGCCCCTTAAAAAAGTGTTAGCACTGAATTTGCTGGGTTTTTATTAGGGCATCTGAACAATAACGTCCCTTTAACAAAGTTTTTTCACTGAATTTGATAGGTTTTATTAGCACAACTTAACCATAATGTCCCTTTAACAAAGTTTTTTCATTGAAATTCATAGTTTTTTTATCAGTGCAACTTAAACATAACGCCCCTTTAACAAAGATTTTTCTCTGAATTTCATGGGTTTTTACCAGTGCATGTTATTTTCCTACAACACACTAATATCATACTTACCCAATATACCAACACTTTTGTCCAATTTACAATATTTAACCTTAAAGCTCTGCCATTTCCCACCTTCTAGCATCATTTTTAACACTTCTATACACCTTTTGCAACGTTTTCCACTGTTTTTGCATCCATCGACGTCCACGAATGTCTGATGTCATCACAGACCTTCCGGACAGTGGCAAGTGACCCTGCACTCGCACGCAGCATGATGACGTTTCTGCGATGGCATCTGAACTTTGCGATCGGGTCCATAATTCGAGGACTGTTTGGAACTGTATTTTCCAACTGATCTAGGAACTTTCAAGCTCAAAATGTACCCTTGCACCGCTCCTACAGCCATACTTACTCAGTATCCATTAACAATCTTGTACAAAGCACATAGTTGAAAGATTATTAGCAAAACTGCTATTGCCATCCCTCCTCCCCAAGATCCACCACCACCACCACAAGCTGGAGGACCTACACAACAAAAAAAGCACAGTACTTCCAAAGGCAATGAAGAGGACCAGGAAGATGAGGTAGAGGAAGTGCCTACCTCCAGCACCCAGAGAGAATCATGGGTGTGGCAGTTCTTTACCACTGTTGGGAGTGTACCAAAGGCTAAAGCTACCAAAGTGAAATGCACTGAGTGCAACTTTGTACTCAGTCCCGGACTACCTGGACAGTACACCTACAGGACCACATCCATGCGCCGCCACACCAAATCCAACCACCGCAATGCTCTCAGAAAGGTTGTTCCTTTCTCAGCAAGTAGTAGGCTGTCTTCTGCCACCTCATCATCAACAACCAATACTGTAACCACACAGCCTACTTCTGTGGTACACGAAATCCCACCAGCTACCTTGCAAGCAATAAAAGAGGCTGTTGATCCATATCTTTGGAAGACAACAGTCCTCTCTATATACTGCAACATACCACTCTCCAGGGGTAAGCAATTTTGACATGCATTTGAAGCTGTAATCAAGGAGCATGAGAAACACTCTCCACTACCTTAGAAGTAACACACGTGCAACATCTTCCCCTGTCCACCTGCCCCTACATATTTGTGCTTGGTGCCTCTTCCCTCATTTCCCTCCTCACCTTAGGTTCTAACCTCTCCTGCAAAAACAACAAAAGAAAGTTTATATTAGGAACCACCTTTCACAGTTAAAAAATAGAACTTAAAAAAAAAGTCTTATAGACTCCATCTACTTTACATTTATCAGTAAAGCACATAGGCCCTCATTACGTGTTCGGCGGTAACCATGCCACTATTGGCGACATGGCTGCCGCCGAAAATGCGTCGGGGTCCGGGTCCTCGGAATGAGGACTTACCGGGCCATTCCGAGTTCGGAAGACCCGGTAATTCCTCCCTCCAAGGACCCGGATACGGTCCTTCCCCATTCCCATTTCAGCCCCCATAGGGCTGAATGGGAATGGGAGAGGGAGCAAACAACGGGCCATCACGAGATGGCCTGTTTGCTCCCTCTTCCCCTCGCGGGACCCGCTAAGCACACCTGGTTTTCCCAGGCGTGCTTACCGTGTCCTGCGAGGGGAACTCGTAATGCGGCGGTACGGAGTGAACGGCGCCGGCACCTTTTACGGCGCCGTTCACTCCGTACCGCCAGGGTCGTAATGAGGCCCATAGACTCAATACGTTTTTCCAACATTTCCATTAGCATTTTGTGTTATGCTAATGGAAATAATGTAACGTTCATCCCCCATTCTAGAGACCGCAACAGGGGCTAACGGCTCGGCAGCCCACGTTATCGGTCCAAGCGAAGTGTGTCTGTGTGCGCCCTGATGTCTGTGGGCTTCAGCGCGTTATAAATAAATAAATAAATAACGAGGGCTCCAGACCATTATCCTCCATTGCAGTCCCGGCAATGGGGGACAAAGGTCATTAGCAACCCTGGTTCCCAAAGCAGGAACCCGGGTGCTAAAAAATAGATTTTTCTTCCTACAGCGGGACGGAAAATTATCTTCCAAGATGGCCACCATGGAAAGAGAAGGCAGGGTTCCGTACAGAGCCCCTCTTCCCTTTCCATGGCAGCCTGAAGAAACCTATGACCATATTACCACATGGAATTTTTTTTCCCTTTCAAACCTATCCTACCTTCGAATAACTTTACCACATAGCCGATCCCAGGTGGAAATGGCCACTTTAACACCATTTTTCCGTCCCTCACGGTCATGGCTAGTAGCCAGATTGTCTGCGTCATGACCTTATACCATGGCCCAGACAATCTGGCCACTGCCCATGGCCACAGGCTATTCCTCAGTCACCAAAGGTATATCACTATTTTTTGTACCTACATTATGACACTTGTAAAAAATAAAACACGGCATATTCGCAAAAACATGCTTTAATGTCCTTGCCAATGCTCCTTTTGCTTTTGCTTGAAACCCGCCCATGTTTTATTTTTTCAAAAGTGTCAAAATGTATGTACATACAATAGTCATATAACTTAGCCCCCACTTGACAAAATCCATTCAGTCTTTACACAAACATTCAAGGTTGGGTCCATAATCTTTCTCAAAACCTTTGTCCACATTCGTCAAACGGCAACAAAGTTATAAGCCATCTAAAAATGTTGGGACCCCCCTCTAATTTCACCCTCTCTTGAGAAAATAATGTGGTGGGGGTATCCCATGTGGAAAGGGCTGTCTGCAGGGTGGGGAATAGGTGATGGGGGCTTGGGTGTGCGTGTCCCATCAGGAGGGGGCTGCATGCCACGGATTGCGAGATGCAGACGCACAATTTGTCTGGGGTGTTGCGTGGGATTGTGGGGTGTTTTTGCACCATTATGCTGGGGTGCGGCCGGGAATTGCAAGGTGTTTTCGCACATTAACACAGGGGTGGGGCAGGGGATCACACTGTGTTTTCACACGATTACGCAGGGGTGTGGCCGGGGACTGCAAGGTGTTTTCGTGCGATTATGCTGGGGTGCGGTAGGGGATCGTGCAGTGTTTTCACGTGATTACGTTGGGGTGCGGCCGAGGAATGCGAGGTGTTTTCATGCGATTACGCTGGGGTGCGGAAGGGGATCCCGTGGTGTTTTCACACGATTACGCTGCCTTGCAACCGGGAATTGCAAGGTGTTTTTGCGTGATTACGCTGGGGTGCGGTAAGGGATCGGGCTGTGTTTTCAAACGAGTACACTGGGGTGCGGCCTGGGACTGCAAGGTGTTTTCACGCTATTACACTGGGGTGCGGCTGGGAATTGCGCAGTGTTTTCACGTGATTGCGCTGGGGTGCGGCCGGGGATTGTGAGGTGTTTTCATGTGATTTGGCTGGGGTGCAGCAGGACTTTCGGGGATTAAAACCACCTGTTTTTTGTCTTCTTATGGTCATATCCCATCCCATCCTCATCCCCCCCACCTCCCCAGAGATTGTTTGTTGAGGTTGACAAGTGCAATGTTCCTTTTTTTTTTTTTTACGCTGTGGTGTCCGCGAATCCAACATGGTGGGCGTTTCAGGAAAACTGACGCATTTCAAATTTTTCTCCATCCAATAAGCGGGCGCGCTCGATGTCAGCGTACTTCATGTCACACGATTGGCCAATTAGATGACAGTCCGGGGACCGAACAGGGAAATGGGTCCGCGGAGCAGAGCCAGATATCACTAATTTTTTTAATGTACTTTTATCCCGCTTTAACGAAAACTACTTGATGGATTTACACCAAGTTTACATAAGCATGCTTTCGGGACCAAACCATTGCTCCTGCCGCAAATTTGGTGAAAATCCATCCAGCGGTTTGGGCTGTAGGCGTGAGCAAAGTTTTTTCCATTTAGTCTATGGAGAAAAAGAAATGTAGGACCCCCTATAACTTTGCCCCCCCCTTGATGAAACCTCACCAAACCTGCCGGAAAAATTCAGAGCTGGCCATATACTTTTTTGCAAAGTTTTCTGAGGATTCGTCCAGGGAGAGCGAAGTTATAAGCCACCCAAAAGTGCTCTTCCTATGGGTCTAGCAACTTAACCATAACTGTACGGCCGCACCCGCGGGCCGTGTAATATATATCATAGGGCGGAGTTTAGGTGATAGCCTTGAGTCATTGGAAATCCGAAAATTCTATTGCTGATAACTTTTGTCTTGCATGACGAATTTGGATGACATTTTCCAAATAAAATGTTTGTCATGCCCCCCACCCCCTGTCCCCCACCACCCCAGACTGGACCTTTTGGAAAAGATCATTAAAAAAGGAAAAAGTTATTAAGAAAGCAAAAAAACGCTGTTTTTAATTACTCTCATTCATATTCCCATAGAGAATAAGTCATAATGTTGTAAAGCCGAAGCGCAATAACTGTTAGACGGAACTGGAACAAATAAGAAACAACTTCGGCACGAAGCGTTTGGGGTAATTCCATCCAGTAGTTTTAAAAATATTTGACAGGGAAGGGGGGTGCCTCCTGATCCTTATAATATAGCTATATCTCCCGTGGTGCTTTGCAGCATAAAGGCTTTTCAGAATTTGTAATTTTTTTTTGCTCAATGCATGGCTGCAGTAATACCTGGGGAATGCAAAAACGAAAAGTGCCCAGAAAGCTATTTAGAAGTCAAAAAAATATTTAAAGCTGTCAAGCTAGTGACGGGGAGGACACCATGTGAAATTGGGAGGCTGGGGTGGAGCAGATAATGAGATCCGATCGAAGGAATTTTAATTACTGTGATAATAACGCAGTTTACCCGTGGCTATATTAGCATGGTAATACCGTTAAATATATGAAATGGAAGTGTGTCAAAGGAAAGATCAAGTGAATATTAGCAGACAGTGCTGTGGGATTATGAGGAGGGGGTAGAGTGGGTTTGGGGGTGGGGAAACTACGTATGGGCAACGGGAGTAATTTTAGGTGTACACATGCGTGTTTCCTGTCAAATCATTGCAGTAATGGAATGGTGCCTTTTTGTATAGCCGTGGTAGTGAAACATTGGGACCATACATAGGGTTCTAGTGCTGCATACTGTATAAAAAGGATGTATGACTGACACATTGTGAACAGGTTGCCACATCCATGCATGTAAATCACACATTTGACTTTACAACACACATCAACATGGTCCCACGGCAACGTACCATGTACCCATGTACCCCTCTGCTGTTGCTGCAGTTGTCATGCATCATTCAACACATCCACGTAACTGTCTAGTGATATGGTATGCTGTGCAGTATTCTAGTCCCATTCCATGTGTAGCAACATCAGTATACCATTCAGCCACATACATGGCTCACGCACATACGCTGAAAAAGCGCAATGTAACAAGTAGGAGTGAGCCAACAGTGTCTTACTACACCTTAGACAACGTTGCCAAATGCAAGGCTGCACAACATACAGTCGACAGTCCGCTTCCACATCTGAGGCACACACCAGTGTCAGGACCATGATGTGTGTGCATGCATGGAGATGTTGTGTCCTACCATATCTGAGACGCACATATCAAGCACATGTAGCGTTGAAGTCACACGTGTCAAGCACACAAGGCCAGGGCCACAGAGGGTGCAGACCAAGCTCACAGACCAGCAGTCCAGGCCTCTGGAAACACTCCAACACCTAATATCACCAATGGAAATGTCATGATTCCGAACATACAGTATCCAGCAATCTTGTGCATGACATACGCAGTAAAAGGCGACACACTCAGACAGTCAGCCCTCTAAGTGGATGCAATGCCATTCACTGCAGATATACACACCAGTGGAGCCTGTGGGGTATTTTCTACCCACCCAAGACAAAGGAAATTGCATTTGCCTGACAGAGGCCTAAAAAGTGCAGAAACTGGAACACTCACTGTGAGCTGACAGACAAAAAGGCAGTATTTTACTTGAATCTGCCACATATCAGAATGCTGTTTTCAAAGTAATAGAAATGCACCGACTATGTGGGCCTTGCATGCAATTGTCAAAGCTCAAAAACCAGAGGCCTACATTTTATTAAAGGTGACTGATGGCAAAAGTGATCATTTGTAAACACAGACACTGCTATCATGGTAGTGAGTGCATTTTGCAGCCTAAAATAATGAAAACATGGAGTCAAAATGTCCCTTGCCCGAGTAATGTGAACATATCATAATGGAAAAATGAACATTGATGGCAAGATGCAATTATATGAAAGATAAAAAGAAGGCCTCATGTGTGATGTGTGAGAAACCAGAAGGTGTCTCACCCACTAGTCCCCAGGGATCTGTCATCCAGATGGCCAGGACAAGGCCATCGCTTTTGGATCCAGTTCCTGGGGTGGACAAGTGCAGGAGGATCCCCTGGGTGAGGAGTCTTTGGGGAGTAGGACACCGGATGGCGAGAAGCGGTATCCCCTTCCCAGTAACACCTTTCCCCATCCTACCAGGTAGGATACGTAGGAACTCTACCCCCTCTTTTCATACAGAAACACATTCACACGAACAGCCCGCTCTGGGAGAAAACAGACTAACACCCAAGCAATATACCTGATGTGTCCCAATATAATGGTCAGGCTAGGGCAGGCAATTACTGACCGACACTCACACCTGACTTCCATCCAGCTTCCCCACATGGATAAGAGTCTGAGCACAAAACCACACCCTGAGTGAGGCAAAGCACACAAGGAAAGAGCAGTTTCGAGACAGTAGCTGAATCAGGGATGAAAGACGGTGAACTATCATAGATATATGATCTGACATAGCCAAGAAAAGGCTGCTGGCACTGACCTGCTCCTGATGCAACTGCAAGAAGAGCTTGAGAGACCCCCAGTGCACCTTGCTCCCCCGTTCCAGAACTGGATCTGGAAGGAGTAAGATTACTAGGGAAACCCTCTGGGCAAGAAAACCCTGGCGAACTGGAAGTCTTCAATCAGGTCTGGTAATTCCTTCAGGTGGTAACGGGGTGCAACTGCGTGGGAAACTGAGGATGCCGATGAGGACTAGATTGACCAAGGCTGTGCTGCAAGGTAAGGAACACAGGTAAGGGAAAGTATGCTAAAATCAATGTGAAAGAATATGAACAAGGAGAGCAATTACCAGGGAAAGACTTCAGCCGGTCAGTACAAATAGCAGGACTTCAGGACCTGGAGAGAGAGATTGTCGTGCTGAAAGATATGGGAAAGGATGAGCGGGAATTCATAAGGTAAGTTTACTGGAATGCGGTACTAGGCTGTTTACATACCGGGCCGGGTGGAACCATTGGTGTGGAAAGCTTATTCTTAGTGGGAACGCAAGTCTTCAGGACCTGAAGAGAGGAGTTGCTGTGCTAAAAGGTATGAAAGAGAATGAGCAGATGTTTAGGAGGGAAAAAATGCTGGAGAGCGGAGTTGGTTTTGTTTACATACTGGAACCGTAGGACCGATGAAGTGAAATGCTTGTTCGCAGAGGGAGAGCTCAAGGAAGTGTGCCCAGCAAGGCACTAGGAATTAGAATGAAAAAAGAGCAGGTAAGTGAAGGCTTAGACAAGGACAGATCTGAGATAACAGAGTCACAAACTCACGGAGCGTTCCGCTAATGGAGTAGCGACGTGCTGGAGTACTGCTTGTTGCCCTAGATATCTTCCACTGCAGGATGTAATGGGCAGAGACAGGGAGGAGAGAGTAGAGTGTACGGGAGCTGGAATGCTGCATGGAACTTTGGGTGCCATCTTGGGGGAAGTTTGAAGAATCAGGCCGATCCTCCTCGATTTGCACCAAACGGACCAGCAGCGCATATGAGATATGACACGAACTATGAGGGGTTTGCAAGGAGGGAAATTCCCTTGAACTTTCTGGAAAGAAAGCATTATGATCAAGAGACCCCGAGATTGGACAGCTTAAGGCCGGAGACAAGTCTGAAGAATCCTGCATTGTGTGTGGGAGGTATCCGCGCTCCGCTGTTAGGGACAATTCTCACTTATGGCTAATTTCCCTTACCTATAGAGTCCCTTGCTGTATCTGAAGGGTTTATTTATTTTTACCTGCTAAGAGTGAGACTCTTTTTCCCACTCTTAGGCATCTTTGCTACGTGTGTTCTAGGCTATTTTTATGTTTAATGCCTATGGGATCTTTTCTCTCACCCATAGGAACCATCTTTATGCACATGTGTTACACAGCACCCTCCGTGAAGTGACACAGGGGTGTCGTAGCGACCCCCAAACATAGACTCCATACCCTGGGACTGACTACTGTCTCCCAGGGCATGTAAAGTCTCCATTGACTTTACTAGTCAATCTCTCTGAACTAAACCAGTACAACCCATCTTAATATGGAAGTACTGGAAGGGGTTAATAGTTTTTCCCCTATGTTCATTTTCGAGAGGGTACCTTAAAGTCCCCCTCTACAAAGTTTCTGGCTGGTGGCAGTGGTAACTACCTTTTATATTCGACCGCAAATATTTTCCTATGGGGTTTTCACATTGTTCGAGGCTAATACTTTTACTGACAGCCTCTAACATACCGCCGGTTTATTTTATTATTAACTTTACTCCAGTAGGATTTATTTGCTAGAACTTTGATATAACGTCTTTCTAGAGTCTTACTCTATATTCCTAACCCAAGTCGGGGATCCTTTGTTCGCTCTTTTGGCGGGCTTCTGCCCAGAAGCCCTCCTTTCGGCGCCTCTGAGTCTGGGGTGGGTCTGTTGTTTGGGAGGGGGAGTAGAACCCCTGGACAGAGTTGCCACAGCAACTCAGGTCACACTCTAACCTGATAGGCTGGAGGGTCTCCCACCAAGAAGACCACTCCACTGTGTGAGTGACAGCTAGGCTGTATAAATGGGTCTCTTTCTGCATAAAAGTAGGGTTCTGAGGACTGGAAGAGCAAGACGTCACCACTGAAACTACGGAACCGAAGGGAAAAGAAGCCACAGACATCTTCAGCATCTACACCACCGGTGAATCCCTGCCGGATCGTCTCACCACTTTTCTTCCACACGACGAGAGGAGATCTTCAGCGAAAGAGCCTCCTTCCCTTGAGCTGGTGGAGTCAACCAGTTCACCTATCGCTTCTTTGGACCTGCCTTGGTCGAATCGACAGTGCCCAGCACTTGGAGACCGGATAGCCAGGCAGCTATCGACCCGGAACGCGGTTAAAAGGAGCGTACCTTTTAAACTTCGTTTGGCAGCACAACGGCTGGTTTCATCCCTGGGTAGTGCAGTGACTCGAACCTTCCTCCACGACGAGAGCCTCTCTTCCTCTGCTGGATCCCTCAAACTGCAGGAACTACCAGGAACAACCGCCACCGCAGGAGCCACTGCTTCACGTTTAAGGTACATTGTTCCGCCAGGCCTCCCTTTTCCCGTGGTAGCCCTAAAGGTGTTTTAAACCCTTTATCTATTTGTTGGGTTGGCCGCCCTCTCTCTTAACATTGTCTTTCGCCTCGCATCAACCTCTTCAATATTTTTCTACTAAAGACTTGAACATTTTTTGCTCCTAAGCTCTTGGTCCTGTACCACTGACTCTGGCTCAGGCCTATTTACTCTGGCTGATTTGTTAGATCTGCTCTCACTAGATTGGTTTTCAATGAGAAATGTGTTGATGCACCAAAATCTTCTAAACCCCTCTTCCTTCCTACTGTTTTAACTTGTGGAGTGCCATTTTGCTCAGTTTTCATTCACTTATCTTTCTGCTAAAGTGTTACTGTGCATTACTTGTTCACAAAACTTCAGGGAAGTGTTGCTAGAGGGTGTCTGAAGATATTTTGGTTTAACTTGTGCTTTCCCTCCCTTTCGTTAAATTGTTAGAGTGCCATTTGTAGTTTGTTTTCACTGTGCCGTTTTGCTCAGTTTTCACTCTACCGCAAACTTGTCTACAATTGAATAGGGAGTTGAATATGCTTTTCTTTGACTAAACTTAACTTACTTTATCACCTGTGATCTATGTGTTGAAACTAGATGTGTATAGAATAAATATATTCTCTTTTTGATACAAAGCTTTGGTCAGTGTTTCCTTGTTCCATAGTGCTGTACTACCTCTTTGTGTAAACCCTGAATACTGTTCATCTCCCTGTTGAGATAAGTCTGACTGCTCAGCCACAGCTACCAACTAAATCTTTGTGGTACATACTGATACCAAAGGGGATTTATTGCTCTCACCTGTAGTCCTAATCTGGTGTAGTGCTCCCTAAGGGAACTGCACTGGATTCTGCCTAACACTGGTGTACAGCGGTGAGGATAAAAGTATTGGATTACCATTTTAGTGTGCTACTAGTACCTTGGTTCAATTAACCACAAGGTTAACAATCACAAAAAGTTATTTTAACAGAAGTAAAAGATGGAAAGTTATAGTCAGGAGACCCTCCTTGCAAGAACTGCTGATTATCTTAAAGATTTGTGCAGACAGAAAGGTCTTCCTGTCAAAGGCAAGAAAACAGAAATGATTGATAGACTGTTAGAGAAACAAAGTCTGGATAGTGGTGCTGTAGCCCCTACTATTCCAGCAAATGTGGCAAACAATAATGAGGATAATGTTGAAAATGTTATTATTGAGACAGATGAGGAAGAGGAGGATAACTATGTCCCCCCCTCTGGCCCTCTGCCTACTCAAAGGCCTCAACCTGTAGCTACTGGACCCTTACCAGGTCTCACATTAAGTCCTGAATTTATATCCCTAGACAAAATGAGACTTGAACTTGAATTCAAAAGAATTAGTGCCCAAACTGAACAAAGACATCAAGAACTAAGGCTCAAAGAAATTGAGCTTAACCATGAGCTTGAGATGAAGAAATTGTCTTTGGAAAATGCTTCTCCCCCCGAATCCTCTAGATCTTCCAGTCCAAAAAGACCCCGGATGCCTAAAGAGATTGTGGGTATGTATGAACCTAAGTTGGATTTATTAGATTGGCTAGCTATGTTTGAATACAATCATGGGCTCCAGGATATCCCAGGGAATCAGTTGATCCCCTGGTTATTCCCTAGGCTCCCTCCTGCTGCATCTGATGTGGTAATGGAGTTGGGGGAGGTGGATAGGATGGACTATGAATGTGTAAAGCTAGCTCTGATAGCTAGATTTGGGAAGACTCCTTCAATACCTTAAGAGGTTTAGGACCCTCAAAAAGCATGATAGTATCCCTTGGGCTACTTGGGTGAATAAATGTTTGAAGAACTTAGAGGGATGGATTAAGGGTTATAGAGTTAACACTTATGAAGGAATGAGAAATCTTGTTATGATGGAGTCTATCTATGATGCCTACTCTCCTGAGCTCAGACAGCACTTGGCTGATTCAAAAGAATTAGATTCTAAGAAATTAGCTAAGGCTGCTGACTTGTGGGTTGCCAACAGGGCTACTCACAAGGATTTAGGGGTAACTCATAAAAAGGATGAGGGAAAGCAGCCTAAGAAAGACACCAAAGAGAATTCAAATAATTCCAATTCTAAAGAGGGCCACAAACAAAATTCTAAGGGTAAGCCACAAGGGAAACCTAATCAGGCTAGTGTACCTACTGGTCCCAGACCAGAAGGAGGTCAGAACAAGCCACCATTCATAAAGACATATGGAAAATGTTATGTTTGTGGCTCAACTGATCATGTGAAAGGGGATCCCAGATGTAAGGGTAAACCTTCAGGGGTCCTCACTGTCTCCTTAGCCTTCGCTCCAGAGGAGGAAGTACAGATCGCCAGTGGAAACTTTCAACTATTGGCTGATGACCCCATTGGAGTCTCAGCTAGGGTATCTTCAGTATCTCTTGGGTTGTGGGAACAACAGAATTTAGATGTGTATAATTCTATCCCTCCTAATACTAAAGAGTATTATAAAGACAGTGTCCTAGTCAATGGTCAGGAGACTCCTGCCATTAGAAACACTGGGGCCAGCATAACTGTGGTGGACAAATCTTTTTTCAAGGTGGAGGATGTTGCTAAGGCACCCAAACGCTCACAAAGTTATCTGGAGGGCCTGGTCAGATGCTTCCCTAATTACCAGCTCTCATCCAGTGAAATGAAATGACTGTCAGGATACCTGTGAGTGTACAATCTGAAGTACCAGGAAGGGTGCTGTTGGGCAATGATCTGAAAGACCTGGGGGTAGTGTCAAGTACTCCCAGACCTCCTAGTAAGAAATTAAAGGAGCTTACCAGACCTGCAAGGGTGAGGACCTTAAGAGGCACTCCCGAGGAGATGATAGAAATCACTCCTACTCCACTGGAGTTAGTAACTGCTATTTCCAAACAACCAGAAGCAAAGGGGAAACCTACCACTTCAAAGAAAAAGACAGCAGAAAGCACTCCAGTGCTGCCAACCAGGAAATCTCCTAGGTTAGCAAATATCACACCTGTGATTCCTCCTCCAGCTGAGGCTGAGAGTGAGGTACAACCCTGTGTGGTTGAACTAGAGCCTGAGGACTCAGATCTAGTATGAGGCCAGGAACTCATTGGAGATCTTGACCCTGTGGACCATCCTGAGCTGCAGTCGTTACTGGCAGAAGGGTGACAACAAAGGGCAGACTTCAGTAAGGGACAAAGAGAATGTCCAACTCTGGAAGGTCCTCGCCACCAGGCAGCTTCTCAGCTTGAAGGGCAAGAGCCTGGGAAGTATAGGTTACACTGGGAAGATGGCCTCTTCTATAGTGAACCAACCAAGTCACTCCCTGGGGACTACAAAAGACTTGTAGTGCCCCAAGCAAACCGACTCCAATTCTTACAACTAGCCCATGAGATACCTTTGGCTGGTCACTTGAGCTTCAAGAAGACCAAGGAAAGGCTCTCTCTCTACTTTTATTGGCCTAAAATGGGGGCTGAGGTAGATAAGTATTGCAAGAGTTGCCACACTTGCCAAACCTCTGGTAAAAGTGGATCCAAGAACGTGGAACCTCTAGTGCCTCTCCCTGTGGTGGGAGTACCATTTGAGAGGGCAGGAATAGACATTGTTGGTCCTCTTGATCCTCCAACTTCTTCAGGCAACAGGTTTATACTTGTTATAGTAGGCCATGCTACTAGGTTCCCTGAAGCAATTCCTATGAAGACTGTTACAGCTCCGGCTGTAGCTAAGGCCCTCCTTGGTATTTTTACCAGGGTTGGGTTTCATCAGGCGGTAATATCCGACAGGGGGTCAAGTTTTATGTCCCACTACATGAAAGCCATGTGGAAAAACTGTGGAGTTACCTACAAGTTCTCAACAGCATACCACACTCAGGCAAACGGATTGGTAGAAAGGTTTAACAGAACCATGAAGAGCATGATAGGAGCTCTAGAAGTCCCTCTTAAGAAAAAGTGGGATCTTCTACTGCCATGTTTCTCTTTGCATATAGAGAAGTCCCTCAGGAGGGAGTGGGTTACAGTCCATTTGAACTTCTCTATGGCCATCCGGTCAGAGGTCCATTGGCCCTGATCAAGGAAGGGTTGTAGAGTGCTCCTTCCCCCCCACACCAGTCAGGGTCACTGACTATGTGATAGGACTCCGGAGGAGAATGTCACACATGATGGCTGAAGCAAGTGATAACTTGAAAGCAGGTCAGGCTCTGGTCAAGCATTGGCATGACCAGAAGGCCAACATGGTTGAATTCGCTGAAGACCAGCTAGTTCTTGTTATGGTACCAAGAAGGCAGAGGGCCTTGCAGGACAAATGGATCAACCCTTCAAGGTTGTGGGAAAACTTGGAGAGGTGAACTATCTGGTGGACTTAGGCAATCCTAAGGAGGCTCCTAGAGTCTTTCACATCAACCGTCTAAAAGCTTATGTCTCGAGACCAGAACTGGGAGCTTTGCTTCTAGCTTCAGCTCAAGAGGAGGAAGAGATTGAACCTCTACCTGATCACCTCAGAGGCAAACCTTTAGATGAGAAAATAGGAGTCAATCGCTCTTCTAATCTGACACCTGAGCAACAGGAAGAGTGCAAAGTTTTGTTGAATCAATTTGCCTCCCTGTTCTCTCTGACACCAGGTTTGACCCCTTGGGGCCAACATGATATCCAAACTGGTGACTGTTTACCTGTCAAAAGAAGGGGCTACAGGATGTCAGAAAATGTAAGACCCCACATCAAAGGAGGGGTCAACAAGATGCTTGATCTCGGGGTAATAGAGCCCTCTACTAGTCCATGGTCTAGCTCAGTTCTGTTAGTACCAAAAGGCAGGATCCAAAGAGTTGAGATTCTGTGTGGACTACAGAGCTCTAAATGCAGTCACTAAGACTGATGCCTATCCTTTGCCAAGGACAGATGAGCTGGTGCATAGACTGGGCTCAGCCAAGTTCCTCAGCACATTTGACCTCACGTCAGGCTATGGGCAAATGGCCCTGACTGACCATGCCAAGGAGAAAACTGCATTCTCCACCCCTGTAGACGTATACCAGTTTAAGGCTATGCCTTTTGGATTAAAGAATGCACCTGCTACATTCCAAAGGATGGTTAATCAGGTTCTGAACGGGATGGAGGACTTCTGCATGGCATACTTGGATGACATTGCAGTGTTCAGCCCTACTTGGAAAGAACATGTTGACCACCTAGGATATGTTTTGCAGGCTCTGCAACAGGCCCATCTGACCATAAAGGCAAGCAAATGCCAAATTGGTCAGAGTAAAGTGGTCTACCTTGGGCATGAGGTAGGAGGTGGCGAAATAAGGCCTTTGCTCAGCAAGATTGAAGCTGTGCAAAATTGGACAACCCCTTCTACTCAAATCCAGGTGACAACCTTCCTAGGCCTCACTGGGTATTACAGGAATTTCATTGAGAACTATGGATCCATAGCTTATCCACTAAATGTAATCTCTTCTCCTAAGTTCCCTAAAAAGATCAAATGGAATGAGGAGTGCAATCAGGCCTTTGAAAGCCTGAAGAAAGCCCTTTGTCAAGCTCCAGTTCTCAGAGCTCCTGACTACCGCCAACCCTTCATTTTACAGACAGATGTGTCCAATATAGGTATAGGTGCAGTACTCAGTCAACTGGGTGAGAAAGGTAGGGAGCACCCCATTTGCTTCATCAGTAGGAAACTGAAGGAACCCGAGGCAAGGTGGGCAACTATTGAGAGAGAATGTTTTGCCATTGTGTGGGCTTTGAAGACGTTTAGACCATACATATATGGATCTACTTTCACCATTCAAACAGACCACCAACCCTTGAGGTGGTTGATGCAAATGAAAGGGGAAACCCCAAAACTGCTAAAATTGTCAATCTGCCTCCAACGGTTTGATTTTACCATTGAGCACAGGTCAGGATGTCACCACCAAAATGCTGATGGTCTCTCTAGGATGTTTATAACCGACTAGAGGTATGAGACTCATCCAGGAGTGGATTAGATCCTCCTGTCGCTTAGTCTGGGGGGGCGAGTGTTAGGGAGAATTCTCACTTATAGCTAATTTCCCTTACCTATAGAGTCCCCCCAGCAGCTTTGCTGGATCTGAAGGGTTTATTTATTTTTACCTGCTAAGAGTGAGACTTTTTCCCACTCTTCGGCATCTTTGCTATGTGTGTTCTAGGCTATTTTTGTGTTTAATGCCTATGGGATATTTTCTCTCACCCATAGGAACCATCTTTATACACATGTGTTACAAAGCACCCTCCGTGCAGTGACAAAGGGGTATCGTAGCGACCCCCAAACATAGACTCCATACCCTGGGACTGACTACTGTCTTCCAGGGCATGTACAATCTCCATTGACTTTATTAGTCAATCTCTCTGAACTAAACCAGTACAACCCATCTTAATATGGAAGTACTGGAAGGGCTGAATAGTTTTTCCCCTATGTTCATTTTCGAGAGGGTATCTTAAAGTCCCCCTCTACAAAGTTTTTGGCTGGTGGCAGTGGTAACTACCTTACATATTCGACCGTGAATATTTTCCTATGGGGTTTTCCTATTGTTCAAGGCTAATACTGTTAGTGACAGCCTCTAACATACCACCAGATTATTTTATTATTAACTTTACTCTGGTAGGTTTTATTTGCCAGAACTTTGATATAACGTCTTTCTAGAGTCATACTCTATATTCCTAACCCAGGTCTGGGATCCTTTGTTTGCTCTTTTGGCGGGCTTCTGCCCAGAAGCCCTCCTTTCGGCGCCTCTGAGTCTGGGGTGGGTCTGTTGTTTGGGAGGGGGAGTAGAACCCTCATGGACAGAGTTGCCACAGAAACTCAGGTCGCACTCTAACCTGGTAGGCTGGAGGGTCTCCCGCCAAGAAGACCACTCCACTGTGTGAGTGACAGCTAGGCTGTAAGAATGGGTCTCTTCCCGCATAAAAGCAGGGTCCTGAGGACTGGAAGAGCAAGACGTCACCACTGGAACTACAGAACCAAAGGGGAGAGAAGCCACAGACATCTTCAGCATCTACACCACCGGTGAAGCCCTGTCGGATCATCTCACTACTTTTTTTTCCACATGACGAGAGGAGATCTTCAGCGAAAAAGCCTCCTTCCCTTGAGCTGGTGGGGTCAACCAGTTCACCTATCGCTTCCTTGGACCTGCCTTGGTCGAATCGACAGTGCCCAGCACTTGGAGACCGGATAGCCAGGCAGCTATTGACCCAGACCACGATTAAAAGGAGCGTACCTTTGGCTCGTTTGGCAGCACCGCGGCTGGTTTCATCCCTGGGTAGTGCAGTGACTCGAACCTTCCTCCATGATGAGAGCCTCTCTTCCTCTGCTGGATCCCTCGAACTGCAGGAACTACCATGAACAACCACCACTGCAGGAGCCACTTCTTCACGTTTAAGGTACATTGTTCCGCCAGGCCTCCCTTTTCCCGTGGTAGCCCTAATGGTGTTTTAAATCCTTTATCTACTTGTTGGGTTGGCCACCCTCTCTCTTAACATTGTCTTTCGCCTCGCATCTACCTCTTCAATATTTTTCTACTAAAGACTTGACTGCAGCTACAAGAACATTTTTTGCTCCTAAGCTCTTGGTCCTGTACCACTGACTGTGGCTCAGGCCTATTGACTCTGGATGATCTGTTAGATCTGCTCTCACTAGATTGGTTTTCAATGAGAAATGTGTTGATGCACCAAAATCTTCGAAACCCCTCTTCCTTCCTACTGTTTTAACTTGTGGAGTGCCATTATGCTCAGTTTTCATTCACTTATCTTTCTGCTAAAGTGTTACTGTGCATTACTTGTTCACAAAACTTCAGGGAAGTGTTGCTAGGGGGTGTCTGAAGATATTTCGGTTTAACTTGTGCTTTCCCTCCCTTTCGTTAAATTGTTAGAGTGCCATTTGTAGTTTGTTTTCACTGTGCCGTTTTGCTCAGTTTTCACTCTACCGCAAACTTGTCTACAATTGAATAGGGAGTTGTATATGCTTTTCTTTGACTAAACTTAACTTACTTTATCAACTGCGATCTATGTGTTTAAACTAGATGTGTATAGAATAAATATATTCTATTTTTGATACAAAGCTTTAGTCAGTGTTTCCTTGTTCCATAGTGCTGTACTACCTATTGTGTAAACCCTGAATACTGCTCATCTCCCTCTTGAGATAAGTCTGACTGCTCAGCCACAGCTACCAACTAAATCTGTGTGGTACAGACTGATGCCAAAGGGGATTTATTGCTCTCACCTGTAGTCCTAATCTGGTGTAGTGCTCCCTAAGGGAACTGCACTGGATTCTGCCTAACATCCGCCATCATGACTAATCGAGTCGGGGAGAAGCAGCAGCTGCCATGGTACCGTCCTTGGCTCCAAGAACAAAGTAGCGACAGAGAAATCAACACATCCGTTGAGTCAGGGAGACCGATACAAGACCGGTCTGTGTTGAAGCCAAGGTTGCAAGCAGCAACATTGTATAGCGAGCGCTGGAACGAACATTGTTAAAACGCGTGCAATGAAAGACACAAGTAAAGTTGAATTGCTGTTTTTTCGCAGGTTTTTTTACTGTGAATTTTTTTATGGAAAAAAACATCTAATTTTTATTTTTTTTATTTTTGGGGGCTCCTTCCCCAACCCCCATTCCCTTTCAGTTTTTATCTATTACCAAAAACCCACATCCCATATATATATTTTTTTAACCCCCCTCAAAAAAATGTGATCGTTTTTTTCGATAAGGAATTTGCGGTATAAAACCCTGTGAAAAAACGTCTCGCCATGAAAGGACGTTGTTCCGTTGACAGAGTGGTCCGGCACTGGGTGCGTGCTCAATCAAAGGTCTCTATAAGGTATCCAGCTGAGAGGTTGTGGAAGTGAAAGTAAAGAATTGTAAAGAGAAAGATTTTGTGAATCAAAGTAGTCCTGCGGTGGGTCAAGAAAAATCCTGCGCACAATTGAAAGTCTTCGATTCTTTGATATAGAAAAGGAAAGATTGGAAAATGAGATAAAATGATCTGAGCCCGATCTGAGCCCAGCGCTGGGCGACCCGGGGTGAACAGTACATCACCCAAGAAATTGTGCATATGAAATCCTGAGAAGAAAGGAACGCTGGTGTTTGTTTGTCGCATCAGGCCCTCTGAAATAAGAGACTTTGAATGGCAAAGAGACTTTGGCACAGAAGGACCGGATGCCGAGATTTTGAACTGCATCCTCTTGCCAGAGAAGCCAGAGTGTATGCTAAGCTTGAGTGTGCCACCTTGTCCCTTGCTAAAAAACGTGGGGCAGGGGAGCCAACGGCTCAAATATCCTGACATATAATTTCTTGAACACTTTTCTTTGGCATAACATTGTTTCCCATACTATTTGTTTTTAGAAGTCAGGATTGGCAATAAACCTATTAGTATAGGCCCTTTTATTTTGACAAGACTCCACTAGGACTGCATTATTATTATTTGATGGCCATAGCTTGCTCCCATCTTTAGATTTAGGATTGGATAGGCATTTTACCAACCCATTTGAAAGTTCAATAAACACCCTTGAACTGTGATCATTGTCTGTCTTACTGTTTGATAACAGGCCTTCCTTACACAATATAACATTCAAAGTGCAAGTTTTGTGCATGAAGAAAAGCTCTGTGTTGATCCCAAAAAGACAATTCTTATGAGATTCGAAGGCCCAGGTAAAGCCATTTTCCCCCAATGGATGCCAGGCCTCTGATATGCTCAGCTCTTTATCTGAAAGTCAAATCTCTTTGGAGCCATGGCAGGGGACAAAGAAGGAATGTATGGTGGGGGTGCTAAACAACTGTATCAACAGAAGAGCCAACCCTGGATCGGTTGAACTCTTAAAGGTACAAGCTTTTAAATTTGTTTCATGGTGTAGTCAGAATTTGGATGACACAGGCCATGTTACAGAGCCTGCCAAATGATGCTGAGAGGGCCGAGTTACACCATCTGGCCAGGAAGATAAGGTCACTCCTGCAGGCCTTTGACTTCACAAGAAATGCTAAATGACTTTACTGCAGGCTTGGGTCAACAAAGGAGGCCAATGGCCAGATCCCCTGTTCAGTTTGAAGAAACTAAACTTAATATGAACATTGAAGGGATAATATGTGTGTAAGTAATACAATGCCATTGGGTTACATAGAACATCATACTTTGTCCATCAACTTTGTGGGCGTGACACTTAAAGAAATGGGACGAGTATCATTGGAAAGCTCATCAGACGGCCTTTCTGTTGATTCAACTTTCATCCAATGTTTGAGAAATTCACGAAAAACTGTAACCCGAACCTGCAACGTTGTGCATACATGGGAGTCACTTCATTAAGTCTGGCATGATAAGACGAATGTAAATATATACATATTACATATTGTTAGCTTTATTTAGAAAATTAGAGAAAGTTGTCACTTTAGAGTTTTTAGTGCACAATTGAAATGGGTAAACATGTAAATTCAAAGGGGTGACCTTATCCCTCCAAAAATCTGGGCTTGCCAACTGAAGGAATCAATCAAAAGAGAAGGGGCTAGGCTTGAATTAGCGGCTGAAAGATAGTTGTCCAATCAAAACGTATGACCAATGAGCTGTCATGTCATCATTTTGAAACATTCTGGGTGTGGTTTAAGATTTAGATAGTGTTGCACAATGTAAAGAAGGGGAGAGCATCCTAAAATCGACTGGGAAGAAATACTGAAAGATTGTTGCAGAATTTAACTTTGCCTGGGAGACTGCTTGAAATTACTTGGGTTGAAACTGCTGATGGGGATGCTGGAGAAAACCAAAAGAGGTGAGTGTAAAGGATGTGTAAAGGAGGCATGGTATCACAAGTGAAGATAAACACAATAGTTATAATATTCAAGGGTGTTTATTGAGAGAAAGTGTTGGGTACACTCCTGTCTAGCCCTATCTCTAAAGATGGGAGCATGCTCTACCATCAAATAATAAATAAAACAGCCCTAGTTGTGCCAGTCCATGGCCTATGCTAACAGAACCTAGTGCCTGCCCTATCTCTTGTACAAAAAGTGTATGCAAAGGAAAAATCAGTGTTCAAAAGAATAAATGTAGCTGAATCAGCTCTCCTCCCCACGTTAGACCACACAGAGTAAGGTGGTGCCTGTAGGCAGGATGACACACTCTGGCTCAGGTTTGCAACACAATAAACAGTTCCAAAACATGGATCGAGGCCCGCCCGTTAAAGTCTCTCTTTCCAAACTTCCAAATAATGCTTCAACAAAAATGTTCATGTAGGCCCCCCTGTTGGGCTCAGACCTCTCACAACAAAGTGCCCCTGGGCTGATGTGTGCTTTATAAATACTAAATAATAAATACATAATAAAGGTTTGTTTAGGTCCCCTTCAAGGTGAAACTTTCACTATCCTCTTCTCTAGGAGTTCATTTTGCTTACTTTGCTTTTGCAGTTCATTTGCTTTATCATGACAAACAATGCACCTTTCACAGAGATTTAGAGTGAGCTACTCCATTACTCAGTATCGCTGATTTCACAGCTGTCCTTATTTCAAAGTTCATTCACAGGTCTGCCTTTCTTCTCTGTCTCATCCACACGTGTGCAGCCTTCACTTGCAATATAATGTTGCAACCTCTCCATGGGTATCCCTCAGTCGGGCTCAGACCCCCTCCTTAAAGTTCACACATGGGTCTCCCTCAGTCGGGCTCAAACCCCTCTTTCAAGTACACAGATCGGTCTCCCTCAGTCGGGCTCGGACCCCTCTTAAAGGTCACAAAAGGAATGTCTTTGTACTTACAGTCCCAGAATGCACTTTAATTTTGCTCCCACATCGCTAGCTCACCTTCTGTCACTCTCGCGGTTTTGGGAGCGGCAAGAGCACAAGGGGATGTTTTGTTGAGGTCAGGGTCCTAGCACCTGCTCCTCAAAGTCCTGGGCTCTCCTGTTTTGCCCAGAGGAGGAGCTCTGGTGTGGGCAAAGCCAGGAAACCCCCAGCTGCCCCTGGTTTTGGCTCCCTGGAGTTGACATTCCCTTGCCACACTGCAGCCTCCCATGTACTCACAGGTCCAGTAATTAGGCAGTCTTTGGTCCTCCAGGCCTTCCAGGGTCTCACCAGCTCGAATTTTCTTCCTGGCCTCTGTGCTCCATCCAGCATCCCCAGCTCGCACAGAGTGTACCTGTGTGCTTTGTCTTTTATACTGTCTGGGAGAGTCAATTGGAATACGGTGTGAATGGTTGTAACGGGAGGCCTGACCTTGCCTGGCCTCATTATTGGGACAAAATGGTGACTGCCCATAGGAATCCCTGGTGCATTGATTCCTATGGGTAATCTTCACAGCTCTTATTCTTTTCTTCCGCGTCCCAGTGGTTTCTGAAAAATTCACTGGGGAGGAATTATGGGAGTCGCAGTCTTTTCTAGGGATGGTGGAAAAATGGGTAACTTGCTGTCAGAAAAAAGGGGACAATTACACCTTGTTGTAAATGACGGGGTAATATGTGTAATTCCCTTTTCTGTAGTCTCGTATAACTCTGTCTTGTCTTGGTACAAGTTGGAATTGGGGGTGGGGGTAGCGAGATAGGACTCAACACCTTATGTAGGTGAAGGGAACGTCAGGTGGGGTTTGTCGGAAAGGGGGGAATACCGCATCTCGCCATCAGATGTCTCACCTCCATTCCCCGAGGACTCCTCACCTAGGTGATCCTCCATCACTTGTCCACCCCCAGGGTCTAGATCCAAGGGCGATGACTGTGCCCTGGCCACCTGCACAAGAGATCCCAGGGTTCAGACAGTGAGACACCCTTAGGTTTCTCACAGAGGCATGGTATCACAAGTATGACACTGACACAATAGGTACAATTTGTAAAAACCTTTATTCAATTTTCGGGGTTTGGAAAACCT
Source organism: Ambystoma mexicanum (assembly GCF_040938575.1). Taxonomy (NCBI): domain Eukaryota; kingdom Metazoa; phylum Chordata; class Amphibia; order Caudata; family Ambystomatidae; genus Ambystoma; species Ambystoma mexicanum. The sequence goes on along the minus strand of NC_090923.1, from coordinate 746,867,958 downwards.
CCTACTTTTCCCTATAGCTAGGATGGGAGTAGTCTCAACCATCAAATACTAAATAATACAGTCCTAGTTGAGTACGTCAAAATGTCCTATACTAACAAAACCTAATGCCTGCCCTGTCTCTTGTACAAAAAGTATGTAAAAAAGTTAAAAAAGTATATGTATGCAAAGAAAAGTCAGTGTTCAAATATAAAAAATAAATTTGGCTAAGTCAGCTCTCTCTCCATGTTAGATAGCACAGAGTAAGGCGGTCCCAGTAGGCAGGCTGACACACCCTGGCTCAAGCTTTTAACACAAAGGCAGTTCAAAATGTGGATCGAGGCCTGCCTGCCCTTCCACGTTAAAGTCTTTCTTTGCAGCTTTCAAAACACAGTTCAATAAAAGGTTCACGTCTGTCCCCCTCTATCGGGCTAAAAAAAAATATTCACATCAGTCTCTCTCAGTCGGGCTCAGACCTTTCAAAGCAAAATGTTCAAAACACTTGCAGGGGTTCCCTTCCCCAAGCTTAATTCACATCCTTTTGGGGTTCCCTTCCTCTAACTTATTACACTTCCGGTCTCCCTCAGCCTGGCTCGGACCGTTTTCTGATGTCGAAGACTTTCAAATGTGCGTGGCTTTAACTTACAGACCTCCGCAGGACCACTTCGACCTTCTCTTCAAATCATACTCTTGTACTATTTTCCCCAGTGCATCTTGGTATGGGTAGTTCATTGTCAGAATCACCAAAGTTTAACGTCCATCCTTTTACTTTCCCCTTTCCTCTGGGTTAATTTTGACCAATTTGCTATTACAGTTCATTCACTTTATTGCTACAAACATTTCACTATTCACTGAAACTTTTCTAGTGGGCTACTTCCTTTCGCCAGACCACTCCATTAGTCAGTATCGCTGGTTTCACAGCTACCGTTACTTCAAAGTTCATAAACAGGTCTGCCTTTCTTCACGTCTCATCCACACGTGCGCCGCCTTCAATTGTGTGATCCTCCCGCACTGGTCCACCCCCAGGGTCTGGATCCAAAGGTGATGACTGTGCCCTGGCCACCTGAGAGAGAGATACCTGGGGACTAGTAGGTGAGACACCCTTTGGTTTCTCACAGGACAGAGGCTGGGGTCTATGACCAAGGAGAGGCAAAATATAGGGATTGAGCTTGGAGAATATCCATGACCGATGGTTTATTCTGATGGTCCCTGTCCTGTACCTGTAGATGACCTGAGCTTTGATGTCCTTTTTCCTGACTGCAAACCCAGGCAGGTTTATGTAAGTAAACCTGTCAATTCACCCCAAGCTTTGGCAGGAGCTGTTTGATTGAATAGTTTTCCCATTATTGAATGGGTGGGCACAGAAAGTAGATCCTTAGTATTTTTATTAAACAATAATTGAATCAATTCTCACATAGCCCAATTACACGGGGTGATTTTGTTGAAATTCAAAATTAACAAAATTGCTTCCCATGTGAATAAGGTGATAGTGTGTAAAGTAATTGGGTACTCCTACATATTTCCATTCCTCTGAAACCTGTCTTAAAGCAGAGGGGATCCAAATAATCAACTGAATGTCTTTGTTTTGGTGCTGGAGCAGAAAAGGGGTTTGCCTGAATTAAATAATGTTAAGTCCCTAATTGAAAAGCATACTCTCTACCGACAGTAGGAAAGTGACTCCTGATAGAAGAGAGATTCTGCATTGTATATGGGAAAAGGAAGAAGGGTTCTATAAATCTAAAACGTGTTTATTCAAAGTCTGTTGTGCTTGCACATTGCTAGCATTTACATTCACGCAGAGAGATTATAATTAAAGAGCACTGCGTGTCTGAAATAGTTTTTTCCAATACAAAAACCTTTGCATTGTAATTATACCCAACTCCATAACAGTATAGTGCCTAGTGCATAATCTTTTCAAGTTTTAAGGTGCTGCATCATAATTGCCATTAGGAGATTTGTGTGTCTCATAGAAGGATGGGAACGGTTTATTTGACCTGTGTTCTAGTTACATGATACCTAAAAGTGAAAAACGCACACGTGGTCTAATATCAGATCTTTTATTAATGTTTATTCCCAGAAAGAGAGTTCTTTGTATTGAAGCTTGGTTTTGTGCCACAGAGGAGGTGGGGTGAGTAGTAATTCTGTGCAAATATTACTTGGACTTATTATTTAATAAATATATTTATAAATATAAAACCTTCAAATGGATTGTGTCCTCCCACGCATTCCTCATCTTTTGATAATATCTTTCCCGCTTCAGCAGCTTTGCTTCGGAAAATGTTTCCGGACAGAGGGCGCTGTGTGCTGCCTTGTCGAGTCTATGAGGGTCTCAGTTCGACTGTCGATATCATCATTAGTATAAGTAGTGCACACAGCACCCGTTGGCTTCAGTTCTGTTTTTCCGAGCATTTGCTTTGAAGAATTACAGTGCGCTTCGGTTCTTCACTGAACTTCGTCACTCATTTTCTGTGCGAAAATGTCTTCACTGTCGGCTCCATCTAAATCTAAAACAGGCTTCAAGAAATGTCAAAAATGTCGATCATTGACCCCCACAGCATATGGCTACGGTGTCTCGGAACCGAACATGTACGTCCAAGTGTAACTCCTGTCAGGCGATGACCGTCAAGGCTCTAAGGGAGCGTAAAGGTAAATTGACAGTGGATAGGTTGCCTTCGAAGTCTCCTTACTATTTGGTACCCCAAATGAGCCAGATGAATTAATTTGTCAAGAGTCTAGGATAAAAGAGACAGTGGTATAGATACCTCTCCAGAATTGGAATTTGGGAAACCAGATCCTTCTGACCACGCTGACTCCTCATACAGACAACTAATGAACAAGGTGGTTGAATTTATCGGTTAGAGTAGGCCTGCACCATCTTTTGCTACCATTAGACAGCCTCAGCATTTCTACCCAGTACTTCATCTTGGAGGGGTAAGTCCTTTCGATTCTACTACTTAGTTGGAAGAGGGAGAGGACAGGCCACTCATAGAGGTCATAGAAGAGTCCCTCGTGTTGGACGAGGGAGAGGTGCTAAACCAGCTCAAGCAGCAGCAGTTATACCCTCAGCCACTGCTCCAGCTGCCTCAAAACCACTCTGAAGCCTTAACCCACAAGACCCCTGTGGGTGGCAGACTTTCTCAGCATCTGAAAGAATGGCGAGGCATTACTTCAGATGCTTGGATATTGGAAACGGTAGCCCAGGGTTACTGCCTTCCTGTTCTAAAAAGGCCTCAGTATCATCCACCGGGGAACAGCTCTTACAAAATTCCAGATCCGCTTCTTGTGCAGGAAATTTTGACCCTTTAGAAATTTAGAAAGCTTCTATAGAAGCTGAGAGGAACAAGTGCTGGTACTCCCTGTACTTTCTAATTCCCAAAAAGGAAAGAGGATTGAGACCCATCTTGGACTTAAGAAACCTGAAAAAGATCCTTCAGGCCCTCCAGCTCCAGGATTGGATGGTATCATTGGACCTTCAGGATGCTTACTTTCATGTGCCTATCAATGAAAGCAAAGAAGGGTTCGCGGTTGGTGGTTCTCATTATCAATTTCGAGTTCTACCATTCGGGCTGACCTCCACCCAAGGGTTTTCACCAAGTTAATGGCGGGGTGGCAGCGAGTTTTAGGAGAGGGGGGATTCACATCTACCCCTACTTGGACGATTGGCTGATCAAGGCACGTTTACGCGACTAAGCCCTGGAACATAGCGTAACCTGGCACTCTCTCCACAGACTGGGCTTCTCCCTCAATTTCAAGAAGTCCCACATGATATCATCACAAAGACTCCAATTCATCGGAGCGGTAATGGATAAACCTTGGGGAAAGCCTCGCCACCCGAGGTGAGTGCTCAACACATTCTGCAGATGGTCACCAAATTCCAGAGTTCCTGTGTCTTCCGGCCTTCGATTTTTTGAGGTTGCTCAGCCTCATGCCATCCTGCATTTTTCTGGTGCCAGAGGCTCGCCTGAGAATGAGATCTCTCCAATGGGCTCTCAGGACTCAATGATCCCAATTCTCAAGCATAATGTCAGATTTCCAAACAGAGTCACACAGGATCTTATGTGGTGGGCCTGCAAGGACAAAATTCTGAAGGGAGAACCCTTTTGGCAACCATGGCCAGAGATAACAGTAATTACCGAAGCCTCATTCACGGGGCGGGAACCCCCACACCAACGATCTGACAATCAGCAGTCATTGGTCTCCATCGGAGTCCAAACTACACATCAACCTATCAGAGCTGAGGGCAATCAGACTAGTGCTGAAGGCCTTCCTGCCCTCTGTACGGGGAAAGAATTTCCTGATAATGACAGACAACACAGTGAACATGTACTACCGCAACAAGAAATATGTCATTTGTAATTTGTTTATTATTTGTATCACGCACCTAACCTGGAGGTAACTGGGCGCTGGAGAACTTAACTTGTTACAGACAAGGCATAAATACATGAGAGGATATACATGGTAGTGAGCAAAGGGTCGACCTGGGTTACATTGGTCTAGCCATAAGGTTAGTACAGATAGACTGAGAGAACAGTGGAATACTAAACACACAATGCGGTAATGATGTAGGATGATGAATGATAGCTTGGACTAATCATTTAGTGGTATTGTTGTTTAACCAAAGTTTGATGCTGGATTTGAAGGCCTTGAATAACGGTTCTAGTCTGATGGGGGGTGGTAGGGAGTTCCAAAGGTTGGCAGCTTGAACAGGGAAGTTGGCACTGCCTGCAGTTTTGAGGTTGAATCTGGGGACTGTCAGGAGACGAGTGTGGGATGATCTAGTAGGTCGGGTGGCTTGGTGTAGGGAGAATTTGTCAGAAAGGTATTTAGGTGCAGTGTTGGAGACAGATTTGTGGGTGATAGCCAGGGTGCGGAGTGAGATTCTGTCCCGCACTGGCAATTGGATTTTTGTCTGTAGTCTGTTGAGATTCAGTTTGGAAGTTCCTAAGAAGAGCGTGTTGCAATAGTCTAATTTGGAGAGTGCTAGGGCTCTTGCTAGTGTCATGCAGCTGGCAGGAGATAGGTAAAACGTACAGCCATTGATTAGCTTGTTAGTGTAGGCTGTTGAAGAGGCGATGGCGCTCACTTGTATTTTTAGTGATAAGGTGGATTTGAGGTAGACACCTAGCATTTTTATTTCTTTTGCCACTTTGATTGCATTTCCATCACTGATGAAGGATGAGTATTGTGGGTCGAGTTTATTGAGTCGGGCTTGGGTGCCTACAGTCAGGAGCTCTGTTTTTTCATCATTGAGGCAGTGGCAGTGTGTCGCCATCCATGCCTGTATTTCCAAGTCGATGTTGTTAATAAGTTTGCTATCATTGGCGTAGTGTACTGACAGTGTGATGAGAACCTGGGTGTCATCAGCATAATTTGTGTAGGTGACACCCAGGTTGTCAAGTAGGTCGAATAGGACCTTCGTAAAGATGTTGTATAATGTTGGAGATGTACAAGATCCTTGGGGAACATCGCAGAGGATAGGGATTGGATCTGCGGATGCGAAGGGCGAGAATACTCTGGTGGTGCGGTTGGCTAAGAATGATTTAATCCAGGAAGATGCGTTAGTGGAGAAGGCTGCAGCAGAGGTTAGGTGATCAGTGAGGATCTGGTGGTCGACCAGGTCAAATGCAGCTGAGAGGTTTAGAAAGAGGAGCATGGCCAATTTGCCTTTGTCTCTTGTCTCCTCCATCTGTATTTTCAAGTCCAGGAGGGCGGTCTCAGTGCCATGCCTGGGCCGAAAACCTGATTGTCGTAGTCCAAGTAGGTTATTGTCACCTAAGTGTTTCTGGGTTTGCAGGTAAGCAACTCGATCCAGGATTTTTAAGAGGAAAGGGACGGTAGTGATTGGTCTGTAGTTCGTTGGTATGTTTGGTCAAGATTGTTTTTGTAGGAGCGGCATGACCCAGGCCTCCTTGAGGTTTTTGGGGAAAAGATTATTGTTGAAAGAGGCATTTATCATAGTGGCGATGAGTGGGGATAGTTCCTTGGCACAATCCTTCATCGAGGGGGATCGAGGGGAGCATGTGTCACCTTGGCATCTTGAAGGCTTAAGGCCTTTAATGACGTCTTCTACTTCCCTGGGTGTGACCATCGCGAAGGAGAAGGGTGGGCATTGTGGACGTTGGGGCTTGGGTGGTGATTTATCTGGAGAGCTGTTAGCCAGGCTGTTTCTATTGGCTTCTATTTTAGTTTGGAGAGATGCTATTTTATCTGCTAAGGCTTGTTGAATTTTGGAACACCAAGCAGCATCATTAGGAGGGTGGAGCAGGGGATTCCAGTTCTCTTAGGATACTGAAAAGCTCTCGATTTGGCGTTGAGTATTCTATTGTTATAGATTTCCTTTTTGGTGGTGTGGATGGCAGATTTGTAGGTCGCTGCTGCAGTGAAAAACAGTACCTTGTTGTGAGTGGAGGGTACTTTGCGCAAGGTGGATTCTGCTGTTTTTTTAGGTTTCTCAAAATGTTTAGTTCTGGTGTGAACCAGTTATTGAGGTGGGCAGCTGCTTTGGCTTTTTTTAGTTTGACTGGGGCAATGGTGTCCATGGCAGTTTTCAGAGTTGTGTTGTAGAGATCGACCAGTTCAGTGGGATCTAGGTTCCTGTAGATGGTGTTGTCCAAGATGTTGTTGATTAGAGGGTAAAGATTGGGTGGGGTTATGTTGCGGGCGTTCCTAGAGAAAGAGGGGGGAGCGATGGTGGGGTTGGGTGGTGTGGTTCCCTGAATGGCAAAGGATATGTAGTGGTGGTCTGTCCAGCCGATGGGCTCGTTCTGAAGAATTTTGATAGAACGGTTCAGATCCAAGAGCCAGTCTAGTGTGCGTCCCTTTGAATGGGTGGGCTCCGAAATTCGATGTTTGAATTCGAATTGGGAGAGGGTGTATTCGAGAGCTAGAGCATTGGCAACATTGGGGTCCTTGAACCCAAGGTTGAGGTCTCCAAGGAATATGATGCGGGATCCTGGTTTTGTATTTGAGGAAAGGAGGCTTGTAATGTCTTCCTCAAATGAGGAGATAGGGCCTGGGGGTCTGTAGACTAATTGAAGGAGGATGGTTTGGGTTGCAGTTAGTGGGATTTTGGCCGAGAGAAGTTCTGCTGATGGTAGGCTAGCGAGGGTGGTGTCTCTAAAACCCAGAGTGGCTCTGGCTATAATGGCAAGGCCTCCTCCTCTGCCTGAGGTTCTGTCGGATCTTAGAATGGTGTAACCCTCTGGCAGGGCAAGGGCGAGGGCAGGGCCTGGTGGAGCCATGTTTCCGTGATGGCTATACAGTCGAGACTGTTTTCAGTGATGAGGTCTGCAATGTTGGGGGCATGGGCAACTAGGGAGCGTGCATTGATCAACACCCCTTTGATGGAGGGGGAGCTCTGCTGCAGAGTTTGGCATGGACGAGCTTGGTGCATTAGAGTCTGAGGTGTGAGTGGTGGTGATGACGGGCTGTTCAGGTATCCTTGAGGATACTGTAGGTGGATTGGCAGGAGTGTGTCTTATAGGTTTAGTGATACATTTTGAGTGGTGAAACGTGAACCTAGCCTCCAGTTCCTTATGTTGACAGGGCATGGAATTAAAGGTGTAGGGGGTGTGGCGTACCGAAGGATCTATTCCAGTGGGCTGAGTAGGTATGGTCGAATTGTCACTTTCGTGAGAGTTGAAGGAGGGAGTGAGGCAATTGTTGATTTGGAGTTGTGGGAGGAAATTGGTGGGAGTGATGGATTGGATAAGCAGGAGAATTGAGGCCATGGTGAGGGTGACTCTGTGAAAAGTTGCCACGAGGAGGGAGTGTGCTAAAGTTGGTGAAGGCCTTTGGGGCTAGTCAAGATGCTAAAACCTGAGTAGTTTGGCATGCTAAAGGGGTGCACTAGAGACGGAACATAAGGTCAGTGCGGTAAAATCTAGGTGCAACAGAGTATAATTATCATATGCAACAAGTTGCAAAAGAAGTCGAATAAAGCAGCCCTGAGCTGTCAATCTGAGTAGTATGTGACAAAGTTGCAGTGGCAGTGTGGTGCATGCAGTTAGATACAGCGGGTTGGGGCTGATGAGACCCGTTAAGCTTGGAATAGGGTCTCTGGGTTGACAAGTAATAGATAGCAGGCTAGGCAGAGCAAGGTTTAACATTTACATATGAATTAGCAATGGCAAGGGGTAAAAGCAATCACACATAGCAACGATGATGTTTTGGGCTAGTAGTGCAGTCTCAAGTTCACAAAGTAGGAATTAGCAGGCTAGGCAAAACAAGATATATCGTTCACACAAAATTAAGACAGCATGGCTGAGACTGATAGACTGAGTGCATGTACAGACATACAGTTTATAAGGCAAAAGAGCACTTCTAAATCGCGGGTGGATGGGAGTAACGTGGCAATCTGTGGCACAGTGGGAATTTGGCAGGCTAGGCACAGCATGTTGTAATTAGCAAGAGGCGGATGTAGTAGCGCCTCGCAAAATGCAAGCGAGCGGGAATGTGGCAAGCTAAATACTGTAATGAGGAGTCTTGCGCCGAAGGGGCAAAAGGCTAGTTGAGTATAGCATATTATGCGGATTAGCTGGGCAGTCTAACATACAGATCGGGGCGGGTCACAGGTATTGTGCTGCAGATCTGTATTGCAGGCACGGTCTGTGGGAGGCGTAGGGTCACTACCACTTTGCAGAGAGGCAATGCAGCTGTGGATCTGGGCTATTCAAGAAGTAATCTCCGTGTAAGCAGTTCACCTAGCCGGAGAGGAGAACACAGTGGTGGACGCTCTGAGAAGGCATAGCACAGCCTCCCATGAGTGGGAACTAGGTCAGGAAGTCCTTCAAGAGATCTTCACCCTTTGGGGAACCTTGCAGGTGGACCTGTTCTCGTCCAATACCAACTGGAAGTGCGAACTGTTCTGCTCCAGGGAATTTCCTACAAGAGGAGCTCTAGGGGAGGCGTTTGTAGTGGGCTGGGATTTCCCGCTCCTGTACTTGTTTCCTCCAGTTCCCGTCATTCCTCACGTGATCAGGAGGTTGAGAAAGGTTCAGAAAATGGTACCCAGACCTTCTGGACATGTCCATCTGCCCTCCAATGTGTCTTCCACAGATAGAGGCCCTTCTCTCCCGAGAGGAGGGTTGGGTTCTCCATCCAGAGGTCAAGACACTCAACCTTCACGTGTGGTTTCTGAGAGGTTAAGATATAAGGATTGGGATGTTTGGGATAATGTAATGGAGATTTTGCTTTCAGCCAGAAGGCCAGCAACAAAATCTTTGTACCAGTGCCGTTGGAACAGGTTCAGCAGCTGGTGCAGAGATAGGATTGTGGATCCTGTTCTGTGTTAGACACCTATAGTGCTTTCTTTTTTGTTACATTTGAGGAATCTGGGGCTCCAGATTGGAACATTTAAAGGTTACCCGGCAGCGCTTTCAATTTTCAAGCGCTCTTTAGAGGAGGACTCATATTTTAAAATCCCTCTGAGTATTCAATTCCTTCCAATGTATTTCCACCAATTCCATTCCAAGTCCCTATATGGGATCTTAACCTGGTGTTAACATTTCTAACATGCATTCCTTTTGAGTCATTCATGCCCGTTAAGACTGTTAACTTTGAAAACTGTTTTGCTAATAACAATAACGTCAGCCCGCAGGGTAAATGTGTTGCAGGCACTTTACTGTAAACCCCCATACACTGTTTTCTATAAAGACAATGTTGTTCTCAATGTGAAACCTTCTTTTCTACCAAAGGTAGGCCCCGACTTCCACTTGCCGCAAAAGATTATTTTCTCATCTTTCTACCCACCTTCTCATCCTGCAAAGGAGTAGGAAAGATTACATAGGTTTGACCCAAAAGGGGCTCTCAGCTTTTATATATCAAGAATGTCCGAAATTCCTCAGAATGACCAATTATTCATTGGCTATGCAGGTCCAAAATTGGATTTATCTTTGACAAAACAGACCGTATCCAGATGGATTATTCTGGCTGTTGGGGAATTTTACAGGTTAGCAGGTAAAGAACCGCCAGAAGGTTTAAGAGAACATTCTACAAGGGGCATGGCAACCTCTGCTGCTCTTCAGAGAGGGGTTCCAGAAAAAGACATAAGTGCAGCAGCCACTTGGTCGTCTGTTCACACTTTTGTAAAACATTACTGCTTGGAGTTATCGTCCAGTCAAGAAGGACAATTTGGAAAAGTGGTCCTTCATTAGGTTCATGGTAACATTCAAGGACAAAATAAAATTCATACTCCCACCACCAAATTATTACTGCTTTGGGAGTCAAAAAATGAAGAATACGTGGGAGGAAACAATCCATTAGAAAGAAGAAGATACTTACACTGGTAACGTTCTTCAAATTGGATGTTCCTCCCACGTATTTCTCATCACCCCTCCCAACCTACCCCACCGTAGAATGTACGTGTCTTTAAACTTTACACTTTCTAGGAGCCTACGGTCTATGGTACGACTTGTAATTCCTCTACGGGAGGGGCAAAAAGAACTGAAGCCAACAGGCGCTATGTGCGCTACTTATACTAATGATGACATCGACAGTCGAACGGAGGCCCTCGACTCGACGAGACAGCACACAGCACCCTCTGTCGAGAAACATTTTCCAAAGCGAAGCAGTTGAAACTGAAAAGATATTATCAAAATATGAGGAATATGTGGGAGGAACATCCAATCGAAAGAACGCTACCACGGGTAAGTAACTTGTTCTTTCTGTACACCAGACTAGTTCTTGGCTTATCTGTGGCACAGGGGGAGGGATTTACGTGCCTCTATATGAGTCATAGCCAAAGCTAGATTGAATCAGATGTTGGTATATTTTTTATGATGCTTTTGATCGCAGAGGGAACAAACTCCCTAGGTTAATGGTTGTGCATAAATATATCACTACAACCATGTCTGCTCCATGACACACATCAAGCCCAGAAGATGCTGTATGTCATGACTCATAGGTACCCATGGAACATGAAGATACATGCAAGTGGCTGAGAGGGGCCGAAGTGAGAGGCGGACACAAAGTTGCAACGTTTTCAACATCAGACATTTTTATAAAACGAAAGGGGTTGGATAAAGGCCTTTCTGTCCCTATCCTAAAGAGAGTGTCCCTTCCTAGGAAACTAAAACTAAAGATCACTTTGTGACTCATTGTCAAGATTATGGAAACTGCCCTTGTATCCAAAACGTATCTGACACTCACACTAGAAATGAACAAATAAAGGTGTAAGGCAAGTGTCTCTGATTTTTATTTAGCAAGAAATGTGTAAAAATCTAGTATAAAAATTTAACAAACAATCCTTGAATCCAAGTGGTTTCCTTCTCCTGGACTATTTCAGGTAGGATAGCAAAAGTGTCCTTTTCAAATAATAATTCCTTAAGAGTAACAGAAATGTCTCTTTCACACAACACTTTGTTAGGGATGGTTAAAAGTGTCTTTTGAAAAATAGCAAAAGTGTCTCTTTTACATAACAACTTTGTAAGGATGGCAAAGGTGTCTCTTCTACACAACAACTTCTTAGAGGGTTTACTCTCCTGGGAGGTATCTTTTCACAATGTCTTTCTTACATATGTTTTATATGGACTACCTGGTATACTCCCCTGCCAGGAATCCCCTTCTCAGTTTTGTAGATCCCCTGGTATACTCTCCTGCGAAGTATCTTTCTCCCAAAGGTTAATTGTCGGATGTGCTTCTTTCACCAGGACTTCCTACAGTGTTCATTTACATGTGGCAATACTTGTTCCAGTTTACCCCAAATTGACATCTCATATATGGAGACTTGTACAGATTTTGCCTTTCAACTTCTTCATTAACGTTCATCTGCTGGTGATAATATTTACTCCATCTTTCCCCATATTGAATTCTCTTCTATGGGGATTTGTGTAAATCCTGCCTTTCTAATTTACTTGGTTGGTATTCAAAATAAGTTTTCAATTGTTCATATGCCTGTCAGCATGCCCCAGGATCCCCAACACCTATGGGAAGACTCACCAGTGTTGGATGGCGTTTCCGGACCGTGGCATGTTTCTGCAGTGACAGTTTGACTCTGGGAAGGTTTCCCCTGCTTTGCAGACTCTCATTCAGGTTCCCTGCCTGAGGGGCCTCTAGGGGACCCTCGCGTATGGAAACAAGGCACAATCACCACACACAAACTGATATGTCAGACACAAGGTTCAATTCCCAAAATCTAAGGTTTATTGCAAAGCAAATAGTCTCAGTTGGCCACCTGGCTCTCACGTCCCGCAACGTGTGTCTCCAGACCCCAAGGGACGCAAGAGAGCGAGCATTTTTACAACAGTTACATATATACAAAACTAACATCTTATTATCAGTAATGACATATTCAATACCGCCCATAATGCACTTCCTTTGAAATGGATTTGATGATTGACAATTGTGACGAATATCACACCTTCAGACATTCATTTAGCAACAGTTTGCAATTTGCGGACTTGCAGATATGATTCTTTGTTTTAGGGAACACACTGTTCCTGTTCTTACAAGCAAGCTGCGCGCAGGGGAGAGACATTCCAGACCTCACTATCTTCTAGTTTCTATTTGTGTGCTAGGGGTCAGCTCGCTCTACAGGACTCAGTGAAGGGGGGGCCGTAAAAGAGAGCATAATTCAAGCCATTAATTGTTCATTTCTACCATTTCTACCACATCAGCGCGACTAGCTGGCACCTGTGTAGTGATTAAATGCCTTGTTGCTTACTTCCAAGGACTTGTGAGGGAGGAGACCGGGCAATGCTGTCTGGGTTGCCTGCGTTGTGTTTCAACATGTATCTTGTGGCCTTGCTCTATGCATGAGCAACAACGGAATAACGGAATAGAATATGCTAACAGCAAAGCAGTTTGAACAGAAAGCAAGAAGCGAAAATTAGTCAAAATTCCGAATTCTATTCCATCAAAATGGACACAAAATGGACGCTCTCTGGTCATGCTCATGAGTCTGTACTAATAATGCTGAACATATGAAGCGGTTGGTTTTCGGCCAACAAAATACATCGCCTATGTTATGGGAGGGTAATTTCTGGACTCACATGCCGGCTCTGCATTCATTTGCTGGTACAACTGTCGCTTTTTAACAAGACTGCGTCACCAACAGCCTTGTTGATGCTGCTGGACTTTCAGCAGTCTTTCCAAGGCATCTCCCTGTCTCATGCCACTCTGGTAAAGTATGCTCACAAGCGGTTCCTTTGAAGCATCTGTCGCTCTCAGAATGGTCCGACTCTGTGCGTCTGCTTCTGCCTTCAGTTCTGTTTTCCGATTCTCCCGCTATGCATCTCTCTTCTCCACTTCTCAATTGAAGGTGTTCACCATGTTTAAATGTGGCATGCAGCTGATTTCCATTGTGACAACTAGTCCGCAAGTTTAGCTTGGTGTGTCCTTCAATCCACATGAACTCTTTCTACCTCTTCCTCGTGTCAGTACTTGAGGCTTTATGGGAGCTTGAGTTCATAGGAATTTTAGATCTCTTAAAGTTATATTGCTTTGTATCATTGTTTAAATCAAAAACATCAGAGACAGGAGATATCAAGTGAGCCTTCTGTGTAAAGGTATGCTGCTCAGATTGACAGTGTGTGATTAGCATTTTAGATGGTATAGTGTTTTCTTCAAAGGTGGGGTAGTATACTGTGTCTCTCCTAATGGAGTCATCACTTCCTCCCAATAGTCATCACCTCTCACATGATCCTCCCTCATAATACCACCCCCAGGGTCAGGATCAGGTAGCACTTGCCACCCCTGGCCATGTGGAAGGAGATCACCACTGGGGAATCAGTGATGACTTCACATGATTCATCACATGGCACAACACCACATGCAAGTTACACCATCTCACACAAGTGCCCATGTATGTACACTGTATCACATTACTGGCTGACAGGGTCAAGCTGTCCCCAGCATGTTCACAAGTCGACCAGTACATGGCAATGTCATGTCGGTCCAAAGCGTGAAACATAAACCACTGATCGCAAGTAGAAGCAGCACGCACAGGTGGCACATGAACATGCCAACGCTACCTTGCATGCCCTTGGGTATTGGCATGTGTGCAAGTGTGTATGCCACCACCCTTTCATCCAGGCTCCCTGCAGGCAACACTCCTGGCACACGTTTGGAGGCCTTGAACACACCCATGCCAACGCAGATTCCCGTCCAACACATGGTGTGGCTTCCGCCTTAGTCTGGCACCAGGCCATCAGTGAGCGTGCCTAGCAACTATAAGTCTCTCTCGTCACATAAAGGGTGACCGTGCCAGTACACATGGCTGACTGCTGACATGGAAAGGAGCAGGAAACGCCATGGAGGCAGGGCTGACAAAGACCTACCGGAGGGACCTGTCATGATCTCTGCTTCCAAAAGATCAGGACTTGCCCGACTCCCTTGGAAGCAGACCCATAACCCCGGTTCCAAGTGCCAGCCAGTCCCAATTGGGACCTTTTGGACCCTGTCCTGGCGCCAGTGGCACCAGGCTCATAAAGATGCCCAGTCCCAGCGCTGGAAGCGCCGGGCTCATAATGCTTGGGTGGACTTACCTGCAGCAGACCATGCTGCTTACTTACCTGCCAGTTGAACCCCTGATCCTCTTCTGTTTGGGACTACTTTTCCTGTTGGGTGGGGCAGGAGCCACTCCCTAGGTTCTGAACACTGGAACTCTTCTGGAAAGCAGGAACTCTTTTCTTACCTAGGCGTGGCTGTGGAAGGAGACACCTAAGCACTACAGGAGGCTATTTAAACCACACCCGATGGATGAATCTTGCTTTGCGTTATTCTGCATTCTCTGCAGCAGAACGCTCATCGTGTCTTCTGCTTCTGATCCTGGGCCTAAGGGAACAAAGGCTTACCATCCTGGAATCCAGTCTTCAGCAGCACCTGTAAAGACAAAGAAAGAACAGGTTAGCACTACGGTCTTCAGTGGCAGCGCATCTCTTACCTGGTCCATCGGCTGTCACCAACGCCTCGCGCTGCATTCCGGCATCTGAAAGACAAAGGCTTACCTACTCTTCGCATGCTCCGGAGGTCTTCGCACTGCATTCCGGCATCTGAAAGACAAAAGCTTACCAGCTCTTCGCACGATCCGGAGGCCTTCGGCGCTGCATCCCGCATCTGAAAGACAAAAGAAGGTGCGTTTAAAGATATTGGGCAACTTTATTACTCACGTGCCATTACTCCTTCCCACGCCGAATCCAGTGGGTATTCCAGCACCCTTCAGCTTCTCTAAAGCTCCGAACTTGTACCTGCAAGATAAAAGGGACAGTTAGTGCGCATCGTGAAGCAGGCTACAAGCGCTTACTTACGTGATTCCAGGCGCTTCTATTCCTCACGCGGGTTTGATCCTCAACTCTCATCAGCCCGCCATCCGCTATCGCCGGAACCCTGCAAAACAAGAGATATCATTACAAAAGACTTTTAAGACATTTGAAGTGCCCAGAACTTACCGTTCGTGCAGTTAACGATGGACAGCAGTCCACTGAGGTCAAGTGGCCTGCACCCTTATCCAGTGAAGAAACTGGTTACGGCACCCTGCCCCGAGGCAGATGGAGAGCTCGGCGTTCACTTACCTAAGGTGAGGGTATTAACCTTTGGGGTTCTACAGGAGAAGAGAAAGGGAAGAGGAGAGAGGCACCCAATAACCCCAGTTCTTTAATCCCATATTTTCTATCTGCAGACATCTTACTCTTCGAGTCAGACATACAGTGCACAGAGGTCCAGCCCAAAGAGCCAACCGTGTGTTACATATCACCTTTGAAGATACGGCATTCACCCAGTCAAGACCGGCGCCTCTGCGGGAATCAGGTGAGCGTTACAGGACCCTCCGGTCTGTGCATGGGGACCACGAGGCGCAGGGGCAAGCAGATCATTGCAGAGCACATCAGCATTTCTACCACCAGAGGTGTCAGTGAGGAGGGTGCATCACGAGCTAGCAGAACAACGCCAAAGGCCCACCGGCACCAGTTTCACCCTGCCGCACGCACAGTCCCAACCACCCCAGCCAAGTACGACGTCAGAACTTTATATCCCCCCCAGTGGGTAGCTCGCTTGTGTCTCTCCCCCAGCCATGACTGCTCCCACCATACAAAAAATGCACCTAGCACCCCGCAGGATGACTCCACACCTTCTGAGGATGAATCCTCCTCTCCACCTCCTGTTGCATAAACCCAAATTCACCCAACATGTTAAGGAATGTGTCTCTCTTACGAACAAGATATCCTTGCTGAACTAAGAGCTTTATGTTCTCCATAACAAAAAGCTGTCTCTGCAACTGTTGCTACAATAAGTATATTTAGAGTGAATAGAAACTTGTAATAATGTGTCATAATTGTCATGATTGTCAATCACTAGCCTAAAAGATACATTATGGGCGGTTTGAATTGCCTTCAAAGATTACATGTTATCAATATATATTGTTGCTTGTACGTTGCTCACTCTCTTGCGTCTCATGAGGTCTGGGTACACAAGTTGCGAGACGTTAAACCCCAGTTGGCCGACTGAGCATACTTTGAAATAAACCAGATTTCTTAGCAAATCGGACCTTGTGTCTGTCGTGTCACTAGTATATGGTTATTGTGCCTTAGTTTTCATATGCAGGGTCTTTATGGCCTAGCAAATATGGCGCCCGAACAGGGACCCTCCCCCTTTTGCTCCATCGTATACGTTAAGTTTGAAGAAGGCAAAAACAAGTCGGGGAGAAAGCCGTCGAGCCGGGATCGAAAGGTGTTTGGTGCGCCCCTGTAGAACTGGAGAGACTCCTTTGCAGATCTGTACACAGCCCGTCCCTGATCGACGAGCAGCGCCCAGAGCGCATCGAGGC
Organism: Ambystoma mexicanum; assembly: GCF_040938575.1. Classification (NCBI taxonomy): domain Eukaryota; kingdom Metazoa; phylum Chordata; class Amphibia; order Caudata; family Ambystomatidae; genus Ambystoma; species Ambystoma mexicanum. Next base: position 746,851,223 of record NC_090923.1, on the reverse strand, counting down.
GAGGGTCCTGAAATGAGGCAAATTGAGCCAGACACGCAGTCACAACGATTCATGGATGCGTCTGTATACGGACGAATTGCGTCCTGAGTGACGAATTGATTGATCAGGTGAGTCGTGCCCCGATTCTTAAACGTCCTGATATTGATCGAGTGTTGCTTGTGCAAGATCAAACGCCCAGGGTTAGAGAAGGGTAAGGATTAATTATGCCTGGGAAATTGTCTGCCTGCTTAGTGGGATTTTTCCACTGCGGTAGACAATCTTTGGAAACTGGCCAGGTCGCGCCACCCGCAGAGTCGCCGGCATTTGAAATGTATGTAAAATATGGTATAGGGGCAATAATGTTTAATGCAAATTGCCATAAGCAGACCAGACATGTATCAGACTTACAGTGGCCTAATGATGGGAGCTTTGAATTAACACGTATAGAACACTTAGAATCAATATTGCTACGTAAGAAAGCCAGACCAGTGGTGTTCGACGTCGTGAGAGACTGGAGGAGGGAAGCTAATCTCTGTTTGAGAAGTAGAGAGAAACACGTGCTCAGACATAAAACAAATGCAGAGAAAGCGTTAGAGCTTGATGAGCATCAACACACTGAGGACCTTAGGGGAATGGACAGGGCTTTCCAATTAGGGGTACAGAAAATATATCCACAAAAAGATTTGCATACATCAGATGAGCTAATAAACAAAATCTTGAATGAGCGAAGAAATGAACGTCCTCAAAGTAGTACTGACCCAGTTGCTCCTCCACCTTATTTACCTCCTCCCATTCCTGTTGTTCCATCTGCACCAGTAGCAAGTTCTGCTTCCCCTGTGCTCGTGACACCATTTCCTCCACCGCCATCAGAGCGTGAATTAGCCGCTACGATAGGGATTTCTACAGAGATGGGGCCTGCGCAAGGAAGCAGTAGAGTGACTCGTAGTATGGTTAGCAAAGACAGGAAAGAGGAGCTGAGAACTTGGGCAGAAACGTATATTGAAGGTGGTGATGAGGGAGCCGTGAAAAGTTCCATGTCTGACCATAGAGGCCTTGGTGAACAGCAGGTATTGTTAGAATGCATGGGGGATTATCTTGTGAAAATATTAAGTGATTTAAATGACACATTGGCACCGCAAGAGTTGCATGATTTCATTGTTCTTTCTCATCTGCGGGATAATGCCTCAAAAGTACGAGAACATGTAGGCCGAATATTTGTGTTTAAGCATGAGCTTGATCAATTGCATAGAGAAATAATGAAAAAAGATAAACCACATGTGTCATATGTCCAGCAACGTTTTTTGCCGTCGTTGAAACCTGTTAGTGAAGAGATGAGAATTTGTACGCGAGATGCGCTTAAATGGATTACGGATGTCTCCATTTCCCCAATAGAAGTGCATGATACGTTTAGTCAGTATACACTAGAAATGCAGAGAAAGGTATTGCAGGTCTTGGTTCAGTATTTGCAAGATGAATGTATGAAGAATAAGACACGTTGTCCTGCTGATTTAATGACGATTTACAAAAGAGCATTTTTGCCTGAAACTGGAATGACTGCTTTTTCTCTTGATTTAGCTTTATTGCTTAGTAAACGAACGAATGTAGAAACACCTAGTTTGCAATTTACCATGAGGGAAGTGCCTCCCACGTTTGTTCCGAATGTAGAAGTTGCTGCCACTGAAACAGTTGCAGTGCACAAGATAGAAGCACATTATACTGCACAGTTTGTACATGTCCCTTTTTCTAGACAAGAGGTAAATAATATCAGGCAGATGATCCCTGATATTAGGAAAAACCCATCAGGATTCTATAAAGAAATTGAATCTGTTTTGAATTCCTCTGTTTTTACATTGAGTGACATTGATTTATTGTTTTCTGTGATTCTTCCTGTAGATATATGGAAACAGGTTAGAAATTTAAATAACGCAACAATGTTAGGTGACACATGAGAGAATTTGATTAGAATTGATGGTGAGAGAAAGACTGGAGAAAAACCGCTGCAAGTCATGTTGGCTTTACCAGCGCGAATAGTAGAGAAATTGAAAACTTTGGTACACGAAAAGAGAATAGTTTGGGATAAATTGACTGCTTGTTTACAGGGCAAAGATGAAGCGTCGGATTATTTTAATCGATTTGAAGAAGTATTTGCAGATTTTAGTGGTCAAAACTTGAGTAATGAACCCGGGAAGAGATTGTTTGTTGGTAAGTTTGTGCGAGGGTTGTTACCGAAAATTCTAAATTTAATAATGACATCTGAAAGTGCATGGCAAGCAAAAACACAAAGTGAAGTATTACACATGGCCCAGTATTATGAGGACAGAGTAAATGCAGAAAAGGACAAAGAAATAAGGGACAAAGGGAATTTGAAAACAAGAGTATTAATGCAGCAAGTAGCAAACAATAATAGAGGTGGCGGGAACGCACAATCCAGAGCCCAATTCTCCAACATGCAAGGTGGTCTAATAGGGATTAATCAATGTGCCTATTGTAGACAAGAAGGCCATTGGCGAGCACAGTGCCCGCAGATACAGAATCGCAATGTGACTTTCCCGAGAAGGCAGAATAGAGGTCACCCGGGAACACAAGGGCAGAATAGAAACCAAAGAGCACCACAATTTCAGAACAACCAGGGGAATCAGAATCAGAATCAGAATGAACAACAGCGAAACAGCATAGAAGATGGAAATGTTTTTTACAATCAGTCCAATGCATATTACACTGGCGACTTTACATCTGATGATGTATTATTTTACTAGGACAGCCCAAGACAGGGGTTGCAACCAGTATCTATTCCCATAGACCAGAAAGGGCCCTACGTAGAAATGAAGTTTGGAAATAGGGAACACATTTTTCTAGTGGACACAGGTGCACAAAAATGTTCGATTGACCATCATCAGGTTCCAGATATACCACTGTCAGGGCAGAATAATGTTTCAGTAGGGTTCTCAGGTGCACCAGTAATTAGTCCAGTATCACAATCAGTACCTATAACACTAGGTCCATTCACCAAGTCTTGCCCATTCCTGTTACCGAAAAATTGCGGTGAACATTTGTTGGGATTAAATTTGCTGAAGAAATTGAATGCAGTCATTTATTGTTCTCCTGATGGAGTGTATTTGACAATGTCGCCACAAAAGACTCCTGTGTCACAATTTTTATCTAAACCATTACCGACTGAATTGAGTAAAGTACCGGCTTGTATATGGGCGGTGAACGACAATGATGTTGGTTGTCTAAAAGTAGAGCCAGTGAAAATTGTTTTGAAAGAAGGAATTACATTGCTACGTATTCCACAATATAAAATTTCGGCCGAAGGGGAGAACGCATTGAAATACATTGTGGCGGATTTCATTAAAAGAAACGTAATTGAAGAAATTTCTGGTAGCACTTGCATTAGTCCTATTCTTCCGGTTTACAAGAAAGGAGATAATGACATACCGTACTGTTTCATAATTGATCTGTGCGGAGTGAATAAAGTTGTTGATCTGAAATTTCCATTAGTCCTGGATGTGACTACAATTTTAACTATGATTCCAGCATCTGTATCATACTTTAGTGTTGTAGATTTGAAGAATGTGTTTTTCAGCATTCCAGTACATCCAGATAGCAGATATGTATTTGCTTTTACTCTAGGTGGATGTTCCTTTACATTCACACGAATTCCACAGGGTTACACTGAAAATCTGAGTATTTACAGTAGAGCATTAAAAGAACAACTAGATTTGCTAGAATTACCAGCAGGTTGTGTTTTGTTACAATACATAGACAATGTATTAATAGCAGCAGACACAGAAGAAATTTGTAACGAAAGTACAGTTGCACTATTGACACATTTAGCAGCGAATGGACACAAAGCTTCATCAAAGAAATTCCAGTATTGTCAAAAGGAAGTAACCTACTTGGGCTACCTCCTTTCGAATGAGGGAAGAAGAATGACACCAGAAAGGAATGAAAGCATCTCTGATATGCCTATTCCAAATACGCAGAAAGAAGTCAGGGCTTTAATTGGCATGGCTTCATATTGTAGGCAGTGAATCGCCAACTTCTCCATGATTGTGAAACCAATAGTGGCATTGACAAGGAAAGATGTTACCTTACCTTTGCCATTGGAGCATGGAATGTCAGGAAGCATTTGACCTGCTCAAAGCTGCATTATGTTCAGCTCCAGTTTTGGGCACACCAAATTATGACAAGAGTTTTAAGTTATGTGTGCATGAAAATGATGGATGTGCTTTGGCTGTTTTGACACAGGAACAAGGAGGGAGAAATAGACCATGTGGCTACTTCTCTCCCATGTTGGATCCTGTCGCATGCGCTTTGCCGCACTGCTTGCGAGCTGTTGCTGCATCTGCCGTGTCAGTAAAACAAACCAAGGGTATGGTTTTAGGTCACGCTTTAACCGTCATGGTGCCCCATGCAGTGGATGTTCTTTTAAATAGAACACAGACACAACACTTTACATCAGCCAGATTAACAAGGTATGAAATTGTCCTTTTTGCACCGCATATCCAAATTATGAGGTGTTGCGCTTTAAATCCGGCCGAGTTAATGCCTCCTCCCAATGAAAATGAAAAAGGGGGTGAAAAAGAAGTCCCATGATTGTTTAATGGTTTCTGAACAAGAGACAAAAGGAAGAATTGATCTAACAGCTACCCCACAGAAAGAGCCAGATGGAGAACTGTTTTGTGACGGTTCCGTTTTAAATTACCCGATGGTACATCCACTGTTGCATATGCCATCACTACACTGAAAACTATTGGAGAAAGCAAAAGAATCCCATACCACTCAGCACGAGCCGCAGAGATAATAGCATTAACAAGAGCATGTTACATTTCTGCAAACCTTAATGTAAACATATACACTGACAACCAGTATGCATTTGGGGTAGTACATAATTTTGAACGATTATGGGCTGGAAGGGGTTTCCTGACATCACACGGGACAAAAATCCAACATGGCACTTTGATAGTGAGACTGTTGTCTGCACTTGCGCTTCCCAAACGATTAGCAATAATAAAATGCAAAGCGCATAAAAAGGTAACATGTAACGTTGGAAAGGGAAACACATTTGCATGCAGAATTGCGAAACAAACGGCCACTGATTTACACACAAAAATGTAAGTTGAAAAAATGAAAGAGGTACACTGCATGGTAGAAAATAGGATTGCCACAGTGAAGGAAATGCAAACAGAAGCCACTGCAGATGAAATAAAAGCATGGTCTAAGGGTCCAGCAGAATTAGACATTGAAGGTTATTGGGTGGACAAAAAGAATAAAAGATGGATGTTGCCAAATGCCTATGTAACGGCGATGGTCACTATGGTGCACAGTCCAACACACATATGTGCTAAGAAAATGATTCAACATCTAGACACAGTATGGCAGAATCCACATATTAGAAAAACTGCTGACAGACTGGTCCAAAATTGCATGACTTGTTTACAACATAACATTGGAAAAGGAACAGCGACTCCAGTAGGACATTTTGGCCTTCCCTCTATGCCATTTGAAGTCATCCATTTTGACTTCATAGAAATGGAAAGATGCCAAAATTATAAGTATGTCCTCGTAGTGGTTTGCGCATTCAGCAAATCGGTAGAGGCCTATCCCCTGAAAGATTGTACAGCTATCTCCACAGCTAAAGTTATGCTAAAAGAGTATTTGTCCTGTTTTGGCCTGCCCCATGTGATATGGTCAGATAACGGTCCGCACTTCATTGCAGCTGTGATACTACAAATTTGTGCAGGTGTCCAAATAGACAAACAATTCCATTCAGCCAGACACCCGATGAGTGCCGGTTTGGTGGAACGCCAGAACGGTATTTTGAAAAATAAGATTGTCAAAATCTGTGAAGGGAGTAATTTGAAATGGCCTGACGCATTGCCGCTAGCTTTGTTGTGCATGCAAACCTCTGTACAGGCAAGGACTGGACTCTCCCCCTATGAAATAATCATGGGGAGACCAGCAAATGTTTGGAATGCTCCACAGCCGTAACATTTAAGAGAGATTGAACACCATTTGCTTATTAATTACTGTAAACAGTTAACTCAAAACTTGCGTTTAATTCATCAGCCAGTGCAGGAGGCTCTTCCTGTAAGATATACTGGACCAGGACATTGTCTGCAGCATGGTGACTGGATACTAATTAAAGATTTTGAGAGAAAATCGTCGCTTGCACCGCGATGGAAGGGGCCCTATCAGGTGCTCCTGGCTACACAGACTGCAGTCCGAGTGGATGGTCGCATGTCATGGATCCACGCAACACACACGAAAAGAATTGTGTTTCCTTTGAAAGAGCTGCCTGATCCTGACGTTGAAAGAAATATAGCTGCATTTGATCACAAGGATACCATCGCCAGTTCTTTGCCAGAGGTACTTCCTAAGCCCGAGAAAGGGTCTGGGGAGATTGCAACAAAGATCGAAAGGCCAAAGGTGCCTCAACCTTGTCCGACTGCTGTCGCATCATCACTCATTGCATCGCAAGCTGGCACTGATCCTGCATCTGGAAATGAGAATGCATTGTTCATCGATCATACTGTACCTGGAGCCATAAGGTACAATCTACGTTCTCAAAATTGGAAGTGATCTGCGTGTTTATTTTGCCTCTTTTCCCAACATGGATGAAGTGGGAAACGGAGGCTTAGGGAAATGGAGCGTATGAGCTGAATCAAGCTGCATCAAATTGAAAGCTCTGAAACGCGGTTTCCCGGTGCTACCTTTGAAAAGTGAAGGACCAGTGCGACCCCATGCGAACAAGCGGGGGGCATATGGTACCGACACAATTGATGCTTGCTCCTGCCTTTTTGGAGCTCTGTGCAAAATCACATCGGCATGCTGTCATTTATTTAAGCAGGCTGGCCTGAACTGGCCTGAACGCTTTGCTGCTACTTGGACGCTTTGCTGTTTACGTGTGTTGCTGTGGAGAACTTTTCCGTGACGAACATTGAAAACGTTTCCTGAGATAAGCATTACAGACAATGCCTACACTCACTCCTGCTCCCTCCTGTACTAACGCTGATGATATTGTAGAAATAGAGACTAAGTCTGATCCTAGAAAAACCTGGTTTGGAACGAAAATGCTAATAATAATGATACCACTTTGCATTCTGATTACACTGGTCCCAATATTCTGGCATCTGGAAACTGTGCATCCTTTGAATTTTCTTTTGCCTGCTACCAATGCTCCTATTACGAGCAGCCCAGTACATGTGCTCTCTTACACTCTCCACTCACAAGAAGTGAAACATAGAAAAGGTTATGATAATAATGCATTGCTTCTGATTATGAATATGACCCATGCCATCTTGAATAGGTCCAACTGTTGGGTCTGCTCTCATTTACCCCAGCATGGTGGAAAAGGAATGGGTTGGTATCTACAGCCTTTGCCACTTAATACCGCATGTTATGCATCGTTGAGAGCGTTATTTCATGGAAAATGGAACAACAGTGATACTGGTCAGTTTGATCAAACAAATATAGATGAGTTTGAAAGGGTGGTATTGCAACCGGTAGGGGTTGTTCTATATTTGCAAGCGCAAGTAAAATAAACACAGTAACAACACATCCAGTAGATAGGCTCTCTAGGCCTTACAAATCCCTAAAAACATTTAACATGGCTCCAGTAGGAAACAAAGTTGCTGTGCCTCCCTCCTATACTATTAATCACAGTCCACGCTCTGTCCCATTTTGCTTACGGAAAAAGGGCTCTTATCCAGTAGGAACATTTACTAGATGCATGAATGCTGCTGTACTTGGGCAAGAATAGAAACCATTATATATAGGAGGTCCGGTTTATTTTGTATGTGGAGATCAGGCCTATCCATGGTTACCTAGAACTTGGGAAGGGACCTGTTATTTAGGGATACTTTTTCCTGGTGTATTTCTTTCCAAAACTTCGGAAATATCGAAACTATCCAGATCTAGGCCGCAGCGAGATGATACTGCAGGACTAATTGCAGGCGACATAGCAAAGTAATTTATACCATTTTGGGGACAAGCAATACTTTCATGGAATATAGGGAAACTGTCCAGGGTGTTAGAAAAAATGATAAATGGAACTACAGATATACTCTATAATATGACACTAGAAGAGAAAGCAGTTAGGTTAATGACACTTAAGAATGGAATGGTCCTTGATATAATTTGGCTGACCGTGATGGGTATGCAAAATCGTGGGGTCAACGTGCTGTGTATTCGTAAGTGACTCCGCCCCCACGATATTAGAAGCAATCAAGAAATTGCATGTCCTAAGTTCTGATATTCGTGTCCCCACAGGTGGTTGGAATCTGAATATAAGTTCATGGTTTTGGGAACTATTGCGATCATGGGGATGGAAACTAATTGCAATTTTGGTCACGCTATTAGGAATCCTCATGTTCTTTTGTTGCATACAATGCCTGCAATCCTTTGCTCCCAAATTACAAATGAATGTATACACGCCATCAAAACGAAACCCCCTCACATAGTAAATGAAGGTGCACAACACGAAAATGAATCAATCGAAGAATTCATGGCAATTAATATTTCTGATGGCGATTATAGTAGTATGCATAGTTCAGAATTAGACACGTGGTCAGATGAAGATGAGATGTATGGATGATGCTCTTGGCTTATGGCCAAAAGGAGGGTTTGTTAGTCTAGAAACAACCCTATAGTATGTATAGTATGTATATTACGTTGGCCGGAAACCAATCGCATCATGTGACAAACATTGCAAACACAGAATCGTCAATGTAACCAGAGGGCGTCCATTTTGTGAAAATATCCGCCATTTGCTTTTTTTCCTTTCTGTCAAAACGCTTTGCAAATGCATTCTATGTTTCAAGCTCATGTATGGTGCGAGGCCATGGCCTGCATGTTGAAAGACCAACACAGGCAGGAATGACAAACCATACAGAAATACATTGTTTTCCTCCCTCACAAAGTCCTTGGAGGTGAGCAGAAACTGCATCTAATCAAAGGCCCAGGTGCCGGCCTGTCTTACAAAAGCTGTAGCAATAGGCAGTTAAAACATGAATTATATTCTTTCCGCGGTACTCCTTCGCGGTGACTGGTATTTTCTGCCTCAGAACTGTCTGACCCTTGGTTCATGAATAGAAACAGATAGATAACGTGCTAAGGAATGTGTCTCTCTCACGAACATGATATCATTGCTGAACTAAGAGCTTTATGTTCTGCATAACAAAAAGCTGTCTCTGCAACTGTTGCTAGAATAAGCATATTTAGACTGAATAGAAACTTGTCATAATGTGTCATAATTGTCATGATTGTCAATCACCGAAACCTAGCCTAAAAGATACATTATGGGCGGTTTGAATTGCCTTCAAAGATTACATATTATGTATATATATTGTTGCTTGAGCGTTGCTCGCTCTCTTGCGTCTCACATGGTCTGGGTACACACGTTGCGAGACGTTAGACCCCAGTCGGCCGACTGAGCATACTTTGAAACAAACCAGATTTCTTGGCAAATCGAACCTTGTGTCTGTCGTGTCACTAGTATATGGTTATTGTGCCTTAGTTTCCATATGCGGGGTCTTTATGGCCTAGCACTGGGGCAGAGGTTCTCGTACATATGGTCTTCCCCTATGTGCACACTGAGGTGGCAGCACCAACCAAGTCCTGGGCCATGATTGCATGCCACATCAGCACGCTTAGGGTCAACCAGCACAATGCGAAGAAGGTCATGAAGTGCTGAGAAAACCTCAGGCGGGTCACTGGCATGAAGGCACAGAGGTTGCTGGAGGCGACCAGATATCCATCCTTGACCAGCATGAGTCTGCATCAGCCCCCTGGAACTCCAGGTCCTGCCCGGTTGACTGCCAGGGGGTCAAGCACAACGTACAGCCCCTGCGGATGCCCGCTAGGTGTTCTCCGTCTGATTGGCCACTCTGGCCTGTCGATGAATATCGTGATATGCCTATCCTTCCCCGGGTGTGTGTGCCACATGCATGTTCTCTCAAGACGCAATGCAGGGTAGCATTGGCTTCGTGTCTGCATGTGCAAATGTATCTCGTGTCCATTGGCCATTTAGACGTAATGAGTGCGCCACATGTTTGTGCTATACATCCCTTGGTGTGTGCATAGTATCATGTGTCCCTTTCTCCTCTATTGCAGCCTGTGTTGCAGTGACCCAATGGCCCACGACAACACCCATGTGTCAGAGCTGCGACACATCCAAAATACGCACACAAGGAGGGGAATGGCAGAGGTGGAGTCGTCAGTGGTGGAGGCACAGGTGAGGCATGAGGAGGCATAGGAGCAGCAGCAGGCAGAGTATGCAGGGCCATGTAGCCTCCAAGGGACTACTGTAGCTCTGTCTGCTGCAGCGCATGTCCCTCCTCCTGCTCAACCTGTCCCCCCCACCAATCGTCTGTGTGTCTCCCAGCCAGCTGCAGGAGGCCAGCTCCCCTACCTGGACTGTCTCACGCCCCTTGTTCCCCTGTGACATCTACCACCCTTTACGAGCTTGGACCAGCACAAGGGCGCAGGGATTGTACTCCTCTTTCTGTCCTGCCTGGGCCATGCCCATGTTCTGCAACACCTACAGGAGAGGGACCACATTGCCCATTATGATTGGTGGACCATCTGTGCTGGCTAGAGCTCGGCCACCTATGGAGGCAATTTTGACTGCCTCAGTGAACAATTTCACTGCACCTTTAGGGTACCCACCAGATGTCAGCAGAGCTTAGGTGCCTATACCTGGAAGTGCCAGTGTGGACTTCCAACAACTGATGCTGCAGGCCTTACGTGAGGTGGCAAGGGAAGCAGGGAAGTGACAGTTGCAGGAACAGAGGGCTTTGAGGGAGGAGGTGGCAGGGCTGAGGGACGACAGAGGAGAAATTAGGGTAATTAAAGAAGCTGTGCCATCCAACAGCATATGTCGCTGACACAGGCAGCCCCTTCGCCTCACAGGTCCCCTGTGCTCGCTACCATGTTCACTCCTCCTACGCCGAGGGCTGGCCAGCAGGGACACACAGTGGGCCCCTCCTTTTCCTACATCTTGAAAGGCCAGTGGCACCTGCATGGCAAGGTAAACGAAGAGGAGCTTAAGGTAGTAGTGGAGCACCGATCCTGAGGGGTCAGAGGCCAACCTGTAATTATATCTCATTTATCCTATTGTAACCACCTGATTTCACGCCCCCTGCACAGTGTCCCTTGTATATATTTCTTGTCACCTTTCTGTTGGCCACATGTACGTCTGTCTCCCTCAGTGGATGCCACCATCATTGTGTATGTTTCATTTGTCTGCACTCACCATTCCCTTAAGGCATTCCCGGGACCACGTTATTGAGCACCGTCATGTGCTGTTCATTATACGTTTTACTTGTGACACCCACGACTTGTGTCCATTTTGTTATATGTGTGTACTGTAAGGGTTCAGAAGCAGGAGTCAGACACAGGGGTGGCATTTTGCTTTTTAAAAGACTTATTTACATCAAAGAAAGGAAAGAAAAGCCTATGTTGCCCCTTTTACTGTGAGGGGTTGCCCTACCTCAACAAAAAGAAAACTAAGGATTCAGCCAGGATGTCGGTCAAACAAAAATGTCTGAGGTCCTGTGTCCAAACCTTTTTCCGTCCTTTACACTTTCAACCTAACTAAAGAAAAAGTGGATGTCTTCTTAATTGCAGAAGGAGGTCTCTCCCGTTCTGGATGCTGACACCAAAGTGCAGTTCTTAAGCAAAAGAATGTATATAGCTCAATGTTCACAAGTTCAGCCAAACTTAAAGATAACCCAGTTCCCCACTCTCATACAGACGGGGGACCTCTTCCTGTGTTCCTGGTTCCGCTTATACGCAAAACAAAGTTCCTCAAAATCCTCTGGAGAATTCCCCTTCCCCAGTCTGTAGCAAAAAATTATCCTTTCCGGTCTCTTGTCAGGTCTACTTCACTAACCTGCTAGACCTCACCGTAGAGTTTTCCAATGGTACAGCAAGTCTAGTTTATTTGCTTGCCAGACTTACAACTTTCAATTCCAGACATATTTGTGTTTTAGGGTTCCAGCCCACTGGTTAGAATTCCTCCTATGCTGAGGTGGGTCCTCAACCCTTAAACATTCTACTGGTGGGCTTTGCCTGTTTTTATCTGTGTCCCAGAATATCTTGCTTTGTCTTGGCGGAATCCATGTTTGTATCTATTTGTATTGTGAGAAACCTGTGGGTATTCTCCCAAGTAGATCCTGAGAATCCCTTATTCAGGTGGCAAGGGAAGGGATGGTGCTCTCACATCCGAACCCTGTGGGTGGACGAGTGCAGGAGGATCACCTGGGTAAGGGAACTCAGGGTTATGCTCGGGGGAATGCCCCAGGTGAGGCACGCTATTACACAAAGGAAGAGGACGAGGAGGGTGAAGTCCCTAAGGCTTTCATAGGCTGTCCCAGATCAACCTCCCTTCCACGCAATGAATCTCTCTTACCAGAATCCAACAACCCCTCCGAGTCTGGTAAACCTGTTAGAAACCCAAACCCTGTTGGAGTGGGAAACTACATCTCCCAGAATCCCTATTTTCCGGTTGCCTATCCGAGTACTCCCAGTCATTCTTCTCCCCGTCCCGCTTATTATTTCCTGAACTCCCAGTCTGCTTTGACAAAACACTACAGTTCCCACAATCCCCCTAATCACTTCACAAACCCTATTAAACTCACTCTTCCGTGCTTACAAACCTCTCTAGGAATAGGGATATAATTTCATATAACACCTTTTCCCCATCCTACCCAGTAGGACATTTAGAAACTCTATCCCCCTTTTCCGACACAATCACTCTCTCACATCATGAGCAATAACAGACTAACGCCAGAGCCGTTTACCTGACATGTCCCAACACGAGGGACAGGCAGAGTCAGGCAATTGTCGATAACTGTTATAGTTACCCTGATTGGTCTGCATTGTCCAGAGGTTACCCTGTTTGAAGAAACTAGGCTGGCCTTCTGAACCTCTGCCCCTCCAGGTCAGAGTTCCGAAATCCTTCTTAATAAATTGGTGTACAGCAGTGGGATAGGACTGAAGGTATCCAGTGTTGCACACTAGTGAAGGCATTTTGAGTTATTTCTACCAGGACACATAGTGAATTGTTGTAGTATAACTTTTTAAAGGCCATAGTCCTATCTAACAGTATGGAAACAAGTGCCTTGTTAACTTTAAATGCTCCTAGATCCGACACATTAAGAAAGATGCGTGCTGAGAGAGGTGTCTCCTCTCAAGGCACAAAAGTAGAAATGATCCAAAGAATCATGGACTGGCAAGAATCTCAGCTTGGAGCTATAGCTTCTGAGGACATTGCAGAAGGAGGTGGGGCTGCTCTCACTGGTAGAACTGATGGTTCAGCCGCTTCACTGATCCGCAGCAACCATGAGGACATGGAGGATGTAATGTCTAATGTTTCCTCTGCCAGTGCTGATGGGGAGGCCATACTTGAATTCAAGAAGCAAGAACTGCTGTTTAGGCAGAAGGAGCTTGGGTTCAATATGTCCAAACTAAAGATAGAGCAGGCAGAAAAACAGAAAGACAGGGATCACCAGTTGGAACTGGCCAATATTCAAGTTGCCAATGGATCCAAGGGTCCTGGACATGGGTCTGGGGCATCCTCTCATCCAAGGTTTCCAAAAGATCTGCTCAGTGGGTATGACAAAAAGAATGGCATTATGGACTGGCTGAATACATTTGAGTATGCATGTGAAGTTCAACAAGTTGACAATGCTGATAAAATTGCCTGGTTACTTAGCAGACTGCTCCATTCTGGCTGCAGTGCCATTATGGAAATGTCAAAAGCTGAGAGAGCCGATTTTGCAATGTTGAAGCAGACTCTCATCTTAAAGTTTGGAAAGACTCCTGCCCAATACTTAAAAAGATTCAGAGAGTACAAGAAGAAAGAAGGTGGTACTTGGGTATCTTATGTAACCGAATCCTTAAAAAACTTGACTGGCTGGGTTGAAGGTTATACGGTTTCTACCTTTGAAGGCATGATAAGTCTTGTCATGCTGGAACATATTTTTGCATCTTCTTCCCCTGAGCTTAAGCAGCATTTGGCAGATTCAAAGGAGATAGATACTAAGAAGCCAGCCATTGCAGCAGATTTGTGGGTGTCACATCGAGTGTCGCATAAGGACAAGACTCATCCTGGTAAGCAGGAGGAAGGGTAAAAGTCCAAAGATAAGGAGGGTGGGGAAACTGATAAATCTTCCTCCCAAAAGGGCCACAAAAATAAACATGAGGGTAAGACACAAGATCACTCACAGGGTAGTGGAGGTCAGCCTCCAAAACAGAACTCTGGTTATAGTAAGCATCCTATGTAAACAGACCCAATGGATCTTGTTTTGCTTGTGGAACAACTGACCACGTGAAGGGGGATCCCAGATGTAAGCTCAAAACCTTGGGGGTCCACTCTGCTAATCTGGCCTTCTCCTCCTATGAGGAAGAAGAGATTACAGGAGCATCCTTCTCCTCAGACTCCTTCCCCAGTGGGATAGAAGCTGAGGTAGTTTTAGTTTCCCTGGGTTCCTGGGAGCCTAAAGTCTCAGAGGTTTATGCTAGGATTCCAGATAACACCAAGCACTAATTTAAAGACAGTGTGCTGATCAATGGAGTAGATACTCCAACTCTTAGGGATAGTGGGTGCAGTTGAACTGTAGTGGATTCTACCTTGGTAGACCCGAGGAAGTTGCCAGAGCTACTCTGATGCCCACTAAGTTGGCTGATGGCCCACCTCTCATGTTCCCAGTAATACCTGTAAATCTTACTATCAATGGTACAGCAGTCAGGATTCCATTGAGGATCCAGAGGAGTGTCCCAGGAAAGGTCTTGTTGGGCAATGATCTTAGAGCTTTAGGACTTGTGGGAGATACTGCCGACAGACCCTGCACAAGGTCTCAAACAAGGGCAGCACTGGCCAAGACCAATGCACTGCCCCAGCCAAAGGGAAAACCCAAGGCTAAAGGAGTCAGAAAATCAAAAAGAGGGAAAGAGAATATTCCCCCTAACTCACCTACCACTGAGGTGGAGGTATTTGGTCCATCACCAGGGCCTGACGAGGAGGTGGTGATACCTGAAGTGTTTGACCCCAATGACCATCCTGAACTAAAAGATTTGTTAGTAGAAGGTGGTCCTGACAGGGAAGAATTGAGTAAAGACCAACGTGAGTGCCCATCTCTGGAAGGCCTAAGGAGACAGGCCTGCTCCCAGCTTGAGGGTGAACCTCCTGGGAAGCATCAGATTTATTGGGAAGGTGGGCTCCTGTATAGTGAGCCCACAGAGTCAACAGAAGGAGACCAAAGGACGTTGGTGGTTCCCCTTGCTGTAAAACCCTTCCTCCTGCAGTTGGCGCATGAAGTGCCCCTTGCTGGTCAACTTGGAATTAAGAGGACTAAGCAAAGGTTATCCATGCATTTCTACTGGCCCAAGATGGGGGTGCAAGTAGAAAGTCACTGCAGGAGATGTGCCTCCTGCCAGTTATCTGGTAAGAGTGGCTCAACAATCCAAGCTCCATTGGTACCATTCCCAGTTGTGGGGGTACCATTTGAGAGGGTAGGGATCGACATTGTTGGTCCCCTTGGCCCCCAAACATCCTCAGGCAATAGGTTTATCCTAGTGCTGGTCGACCATGCCACCAGGTATCCTGAGGCCATCCCATTAAAAACTGTGACTGCCAAGTCAGTTGCAAAAGCTTTACTTGGCATCTTTACTAGGGCTGGCTTCCCTAAAGAAGTTGTGTCTGAGAAGAGGCAGCAACTTTATGTCAAAGTATATGCAGGCTAAGTGGAAGGAATAATGTGGGGTCACCTATAGGTTTTCTTCCGCATACCACCCCCAGACCAATAGTCTGGTGGAAAGGATTAACATGATTGGGGCTCTGGAAGAACCTCAAAGAAGAAAAAGGGATCTTCTTTTACCATGCTTACTGTTTGCCTACAGAGAGGTACCACAAGAGGGTGTTGGCTTCAGCCCCTTTGAACTTCTGTTTGATCACCCTGTACGGGGACCCTTAGCCATAGTCAAGGTGGGATGGGAGATGCCCACTCCCCCCATTACTACCAACGTAGTAGACTATGTGCTAGGGCTCAGAAAAAGGATGGTACTCTGATGGGTCTGGCTAGTGACAAGTTGAAGGCCGGACAAGCTCTGGTGAAACATTAGTATGACCAGAAAGCTTCCCTCATCAACTTCACACCTGATCAGAACGTCCTGATCATGAATCCCATAAGGCCTAGAGCTTTACAGGACAAATGGTCAGGCCCTTACACAGTGGTGGAGTCACTGGGTGAGGTCAACTATTTAGTGGACCTTGGAAGGCCTGGACAGGCTCCAAAAGCGTTCCATGTAAATAGGCTGAAGGCTTTCATCTCAAGAGTTGAAATCGCAGCACTGTTATTGGCTTCAGATGTTGAGGAAGAGGAATCTGAACCTCGTCCTGACCTATTCCAAATCAGTCCTTCAGATAGCTCCATTGAGGGTGTCCTGGTGGCCCCTCATCTGACTTCTGATCAACAGGCTGAGGTGAAAAGTTTGCTTAGGCAATTTTCCCCCTGTTTTCACAGTCCCCTGGTTTGACACCTTGGTGCAAACATAACAGACACAGGAGACAGTGTACCTACCAAAAGAAGGGAATACAGAATGTCAGACAAAGTAAGGTCTTACATTAAGACAGAGGTCAACAAAATGTTGGATCTTGGGGTGATTGAACCCTCCAGTAGTCATTGGTCCAGCCCTGTGATTTTGGTTCCAAAAGCAGGTATTTCTGAATTGAGGTTCTGTGTGGATTACAGGGCTCTGAATGCTGTCACCAAGACAGATACACACCCCTTGCCTAGAACAGATGAGCTGGTGGATACCTTGGGTACCTCCAAGTACCTCAGCACGTTTGACCTCATTACAGGCTATTGGCAAATAGCCCTTGCAGAACATCCCAAGGAGAAGACAGCTTTCTCAACTCCAGAGGGCCTTTACCAGTTCAGGGTAATGCCTTTTGGGTTGAAGAATGCACCTGCCACTTTCCAGAGGCTTGTGAATCATGTGTTGAATGGGTTGGATGAATTATGTCTTGCATATCTGGATGATATAGCAGTTCTCTGTGCCACCTGGGAAAACCATGTGAAACACCTTAACATTGTGGTACAGGCTCTTCAGAAGGCCCACTTGACCATAAAGGACAGTAAGTGCCAGACTGGACAAGGATTAGTGGTCTACCTTGGACATGAAGTAGGTGGAGGGAGGATACAGCCTCTACCCAGTAAAGTACACGCAGTACAAGACTGGCCTACCCCCACTACATAGACCCAAGTGAGAGCCTTCTTAGGACTCACTGGGTACTACCGAAATTTCATGGCAGACTATGGTACCATAGCTGCCCCTCTGACTGCTCTCACAACTCCAAAGAAACCCAAGAAGGTAACTTGGTCTGAAGAGTGTGAGAAGGCCTTCAATGGCTTAAAAAACTCCTTGTGCCAGACCCCTGTTCTCAGGGCCCCTGATTACCAA
This sequence comes from Ambystoma mexicanum, assembly GCF_040938575.1. NCBI lineage: Eukaryota > Metazoa > Chordata > Amphibia > Caudata > Ambystomatidae > Ambystoma > Ambystoma mexicanum. The sequence goes on along the minus strand of NC_090923.1, from coordinate 746,833,775 downwards.
AGACCTTTTATTGTGCAGACAGATGCCTCTGACACTGGGATAGGAGCTGTACTATCACAAGTAGATGAGAAGGGTAAGTAACACCCTATTGGATTCATTAGTCACCAGCTTAAGGACAGAGAGCTCAGGTGGTCCACAGTAGAGAAATAATGTTTCTCTGTTGTGTAGGCCCTTATGAAGCTGAGGCTCTACATCTATGGGGCCCACTTCACTGTGCAAACTGACCATAAGCCCTTAAAGTGGCTAATTAACATGAAAGGAGAGAATCCAAAGTTGCTTAGGTGGTCCATAAGTCTGCAAGGCTTTGACTTCACTATTGAGCATAGGCCAGGTGTCCAACATAGCAATGCTGATGGGTTGTCCAGAATGTTTAACCGACCTGAACAAGAAACGCATCCATGGGTGGATTAGTTCCCCCTGTCCTTAGTCTGGGGAGGGCAAGTGTTAGAAAAGATTTCATATTTGAATGTAATTTTCCCTCCATGTGTCAACCCCCAAATGTTTTGCTGCTGTTTAAACACCTGTGACTGAACTTTGCCAGAGAAGCCCAGCCTTCAGCTGCACTTCTCTGGGCTTTCGCTCACTTTTTATGGGGAAACTGACATGCACTTAAGACAGTCAGTATTGGGAGACTTTGTTTCCCTTAGTCCTTTCCTCATGTTGCAACTGTTGTGCAACATAACAAGTGTGCAACGTAATTTACCTTACAGCACACTTGGGTCTCTAGTCATTTTTAAAGACCCTAGAAACTCTCGCTGGACTTTTTATGAACTGTGTAGATGTGTCATGGACAGGACTGTTGGCAGCTTTCGTTTACATATATTTTTAACCCTTTCTTGCCATGTTAACCGCGTTTAACCGCGTTTGGCACAAATAGGTGGCCTGGCTCCAAAATGGCCATGCCATGAGGTTCTCTGTCCTGTCCTTTGGCCATCTTGCCCCTTCACCTCCCCCAGGTCGAGTCGACCCGGGTTAGTCCTTATTTGGTCATGCACTTTCCCGCGAAGCCCAATGCTTTCGCGGGCTTCTGCATGACTGCTGTGTGTGCCTCCAGGATGTGGGCTGGGATGTCTGTTCCCAATACACATCCTGGGTGCCAGAGAGTCTAGAGTGTCCTGAACGCCTGGGACCACTGTGGTCCGTGATTGGTCCATGTATGGAGTGAGTGTTTGTGAGCAGATCTCCCATTGGGCCCTCTCCGTTTGGCGCGAACGGAACTTTGAATAAGAGGAGGCTGAAAACACCACTACCATGTCTATCTCCTGAGTGCACACGACAAAGGATAAGGAGCCAAGTATCCTGCAACAAGAAGCCGAGTCGATGAACTGCTGGTGACCCGCTGGAAGGTTTTGGCACACTGAGCCTGCTGTCGTCCTGTGGGACCCCTCTGCATCTGATCGTCCTAGAAGGTCTGCGAAGACGCTTCAACCCATTGGAATAGTGGGACCAACTATTCTCGCCACCTTCATCAAACCCTGCAAGTAAGCCTCTTCGGAAGTGTCCCTGGGCCAGCCAGTGGGCTGACCAGCTTACCCGGGATGTTTGCTCTGTCACCGCCGCCGTTTTGAGGAGGCCCTCGAAACTTGGCATACTGCTAGCTCTGCATCCACGGCACCCTCACACCGAATTTCATACACTTGCCGTTCCCAGGTCTGAAGTGAGACGAGTGTACCCGGACCCGATTAAACGCGGTTGCCGTGTTGCCCTGCTGTGGCAACGACCTGTGCAGGTTTGCTGCATTTGTGACCCCCTTGCCCCTGAAGCCTGCTGCAGTGGAACTGGGCCGATTCCTCTACCCTGAGAAGAGAAATCGCAAATGTCCCGTTTGGGAATCCTCGCTGCATCTCGGGAACTACACGCTGTCGAGACGTCCGGATTGTCGCATTCGAACCTGCCAGCGAAGTGGACTGTACTGGTGAAGTCTGGGTCTGCCTGCGTCACGGACCGGTGAGTAATCCTTACCCCAACCGGTGGCCCCTAGCACAGGAGCCCATGTTTACGCACAAAGTGGCCCCTGAGGGCCCCTTTCCTTTCCACAGTTATTGTGTAATAGCGACTCCATCCCAAACTTTCCAACTGCCTCTGCCCTCAAGTGGAAGTCCTGTTTGAATAGTGGGAACTTGTTCTTCATCACCTTACCCACCTTCCTGAGCTGCTAGAGACCCTTGAAGAGACCCTATTTTGTCCATTGGCACAAGCGCGTGCATGTACTATTGAGCATAAGGCTCCTCTCTTCGTAGGGCTTGGACTGCTTCTTAAATTAGGTGTATTCCCGATGTGGAACTGGGTCTAAAGATTATCTGCACTGCCTGTTTTCCTCCCCATCTAGGTGGTCTACATATTTCGTGCTTTTAACCCCTTGGACCCCAGGGGTCTTGTATATATATTGTGTTGATATTGATGTATTGATTTATTCTAGTGCTACTGTGATTCTTTGCTATGGGCTGTTTTACAAAGGCCTTGCAATAAATGTGTATATATTTTTAATATAACACCTGTCTGGAGTAATTCGCAAATGTCCTTGCTTTGTGTGCTCATTGAGGTCTTTCAGTCACCCTCACCCCTCTTGAGACTTAGTCTTGACCGCCTGCCATAGCTACCCTGATTGGTCTGGCTTGTCCAGAGGTTACCTTGTTCCAAGAAACTAGGTTGGCCTTCTGCAATCCTTCTTAACAATAACTACACACACCTGACTGCCCTTTGTCTTCCCCATATGGATAAAAGACGGAGCACGTGAACACCCTTTGAGCAAGGACCAATGCACAAGGAAGCAGCCATTTCAGGACAGCAGTACAAACGGAGGAGAAAGGCAGGCCGATCTGAAAGGACGTCCAGGAGGGACTTGCCCTTTTCAACCCAGACCCGCGAAACTTCAGAGAAAGAAAATGTATGACCAGGAATTGCAGCTGGCGAATGGTGTGTCGGAGGTCAGTGGTTTGTGCAACCCTCCTGCACTGATTGCCAGGGTGGGGTGAAGCGGTTGCCATCGTGGTACCGTCCTTGACTCCAGCGGCAAAGAAAATGCAAATGAGTTCAGCACAGCCGGTGAGTTGGAAGAAGCTGATACTGGCCCGGACTGTGTTAGTCTCAAGGTTGCAGTGGCAACATTGTATGTGAAGAAAGAAAATAATAGACAGAGGTCTTTTGTGAGTGAAATCGGTACCATAAATGGAGTGGTCCAGCGCCACGTGGGTACTCATTCGAAAGACTCTACCTAGTATCCCTCTCATGAAAGAAAGAGAAAGTATTGAACTAAGAACGTTATTTGGTTAGCAAAACTACAAAGAAAAGCCTGAAGAGTCAAAGTGGTCATACAAGGGTCAAGCCAACCCCCTTGTACAGTCAAACGTCTTTGACATGTTGTGAAAGTGTGCACGAAACAAAATGTAACTGTGAAAGTGGCGTTTGCGCCCGGAAGAGGGGAACACCATGTGATTTTGCGAAACAAGCATCTGTCATACAATAACTGAGTGACCCAGCGAGATGTAAATTGGCAAGTGCTTTAGGAAACCGCAAAGTGGGGAGAATAAGCTGCACAATTGTTTAAAAAGATATTAAGACTTTTGAATATTACAAGGTGAGGATCTTTAGTCTAAATGGCAGTATGAACCCGACGGAGGGAAGCCAGGAGAAAGCTAAGGGAAGTGAATCCCACATTGTGAAAACTAGGTGAACTGTGATAAATTGGCAAACGTGAACCCGACTGAGGGATGCCTGCTAATTGGGGTAAATAGTAAAATACCTGTGAACATTGTGATGACAAACATGAACCCGGCTGAGGGATGTCCACAGTGAGTTGATGGTCTGAGTCCGATCAAGGGAGGCTATCGTAAAGGAAAGGATAGGAGCCCGGCTGAGGGTGATCCAAGGGTGAAGAGTAATCACCCACCATAAAGAGTAACCAAAGGAACCTTTGTTGTTTTGTTGGTTTAGCGTACCAGGCCCTCTGAAGCAAAAGTCTTTGCATGAGAAGAAACTTAAGCACAGAAGGCCCTGATATTGGAAGAGGAACTGTAACCTTGTGCTGGAGAAGCCCAGGAGTGTGCGGTGCCCGAGAGTCCTGCCTTATCCCATCTTAAAAACATGGGGAAGGGAGACCCCGGCCAAAACATCCTGACTTATCATTTTATGAACACTTCCTTCTTTTCTTGTGAACATTATCCCACACTCTTTTGTAATGTAGCGGTAAGGATTGGCAATAGTTTTTTTTGTAGTGTAGGTCTTTTTATTTGACTAGACGCCATTAGGACTGTATTATTATTATTTCATGGTCGTAGCTTGTTCCCATTTTAGAGTTAGGTTTAGCTTATGCGTTTATCTCACCCCTTTTCTCAGTCTAATAAACACCCTTGAACTGTGATCACGTTTCTCTGTCTTACTTTGATACCATGCCTTCCTTACAGTATGCTTCCTTTCTCATCCCCTTGTAACCTTCGGGGTGCTTTTATAAAGGTTTGCAAAGTTTGTATTAAATTATATAGGATCCCTTTCACCCCCTTGGGCTCTTTGGGAAGTTCTCATTAGGTTTCTCAGCTCCCTCAAAGCCCCCCTGACAGGTCTGTCAGCCGTCGGTCTCTTTTGCAGGTGGAACAAAGCTTCACTGCTCCTTCCATGCTCTGGTTTTCCTTCTTGCGGCTTCACAGCTCCAGTGTCTCTCTCTCGCCTTCGGCTGTCCACGTCTTTGTTCCTGGTTGGTTATTGCTGGTCTCCGTCACTCACTTGGACCTCTCGGGTACTTGTGACTACCCACATCCCTATCTCCAGTCTTCATTTTCCTCGGTACGGGACTAGCGTCTCTCTACCTGTTCCTCCAGGGCTGACTGTTCGATAACCTGGAAATGAGTCAGTCTTCCCTTTTTACCATCAGGCCTTCCTTTGGACAGCTGCATTGCATGTGTTGGTTCTGCAGTGGGCATTCCCCTCCTTTCCTCATCTTCCTCATCACAGTGATACATTGCATCAGGCTTCAGTGATTCTCCCTCTTCCTCATCCCAGTTGTATTAAGGATGTTGTGATGAATCCGATGAAGTCATCACTGATTCCCCGGTGGTAACCTCCTCCCATATGGCCATGGGACTGCAGCCGCTACCTGATCCAAATACTGGGGGTAGCAATATGAGGGAGGATAACATGGGAAGAGACAGACTTCGGGGAGATGTCATGCCTCCATCGGGTGAGACATGGTATCCCCCATTTTCCCTTGAGAATAACCTCCCCATGATTGAATCCCTCATGGCCTATTGTCATGCATCTACTCCTATTACTATGAAGAACAGGGAAAACCTTCTTATAAAATCTATGAACCAACCCTACCAATCTTATGGAGTCACCTTTGTCAATTCCACTAATCCATCAAATATAACTGATTTGCCATCAAAGCCTTTTCATGCTTATTCAAATTTCATAAACCAATTGTCATTAGTGGACTTAAGTTCCCAGAATCCTTGGAATACTAGGACGAAGAAGACAGAATGGTGCAAAAGAGATCACAAGCTCAATGAGCGTGCTACTGATTCCCAGCACACACATGTGCCCCAGAGATTTAAGCAGCCCAAACCGAGAGAGACTGACAGCTGTAATGGCGACTGGCGAGTGAGAGTGGAACCTTGCTGCGAGGAGCTGGGGGCCAAAGAACCGGGATCAGTGTGGTGAAGCCAAGTGGCTCACAGATGGAGAAACAAGATGCAGAGTGAAGACCTGCGTGGGAATGCTAGGAGCCTGTGAGGTACTCCTGGGCATTCGCAGATGGAGAAAGGCAGCACATCGCTTACCGGAACATAAAGGAAAGCAGGCGTGTCCAGCAGAAGCCGCAGAGGACTGACAAACGAAGAGAAGGCGGTCGTGAGGAGAAAGCAGGCTGGAATTCTTCCTTTACAGACCAGAAGAGTGTGAATGATGGCCCGCAAAGACTGGTGAGTTCAGCCAGAAGCAGATGCACACCGGGGCATATGAGCGAGCACGCCAAATGAAAATATATGAAAACCAATTTACACAGTATGGACATATTAAAAACGGGGAATATAAATTGCAACTAATGCCTCTACTGATGTGTGGATGTGTGCAGTGCAAATATTTAAGGAACAGAGAGAGGATAACCTATCAGAGGGATACATTATCCAACCTTAAATATAAGGGCCTGTGAGGGCGGACAAAGGCTCCAAGTGTGGGAAAACAGAAGTTCTATCAAGAGAGTAAACCAGGCCAATTAAATGTGGGAAAACAGAAGTCCTGGTACGAGAGTAAACCAGGCCATTCAAGTGTGGGAAAACAGAAGTCCAGGCCATTCAAGTGGGTGAAAGCAGAAGTCCTGGCATGTGAGTAAACCAGAAGATTTCAAGTGTGTGTATCAGAAGTCCTGGCAGGAGAGTATACCAGGCAAATGCAAAAGATTGTTTTTCACAAGAAAGAAGAAACACCCTCATTTGAAATTGTGAAGCTAAACAGTTGTGTTTGTAAGTGTGCTAGTAGGCTTAAGGAAGGACCAAGGAACTATTGTTTATAAACCTCACTGAATAAAAAAGAAACCTAGGGGAAGGGAGCTACCCTCTGGAACGCAACCCCTTTATCATTGAGACCACAAAAACTATTGAATGGAAAAAACCTCAAGGCACAAGGAAGAATCCAGGTGAAGGGGTGGCCCGCTGGAACCAAGAATCTTCTTCTCTGAGGAACCTTTGTTTGAATCATTTATTCTTTATGAACACTTTTTTCTGAAACCTTCCAAAGTTAAATACATTTGCCTTCTCACCTTTTAGTATAGTTTGTAGTGTGAGGGCCAGGATAGAACCTTTGGCACAGGACAGTTTTGTTTTGACATCCTGACATGGACAGATCCTTAGTTTTGGTTTAGGTAGGCAAATTCCATAGCCTGGGGCATCACCTGCTAAACATTTATAAACCAAACAGGATGCTTTCAAGCAAATCCTCTGATGGACAGGGAGCCAATGTAGCTTCCTGTGAGCATAATTGTCAAACAGGGCTCCTGGTTGCAACCCTATTCTACCCAGGAGGGCTAACAATTACTCCAACACAAATGAACAGGCTTCCATGCTTCCTGTGAGCAGCAGTGATATGATCTCTGCGTGTCAGTCCGCACATGGCTCTGACTGTACCATTTTGAATGGTTTGTAGTCTCTTCACGTTTGCTTACGAAGAGCCAACCAGTAGCCCATTACAATAATCCAACCTGGAATTGATTGTAGATGTCGCTCTCAGAGCCCTATTTTCCTGCGATAGATACAGATGTATCTGCCAGAGTAGCGGCATCATATAAGCACTGCAGGAACTCAGGTAGGACACGTGTTTGCTAAAATTTAGGTTGCGATCAAAGATGACCCCTAGGGTTTTCAAAGGCGTCATATTGGGCATCAAGTTTTTCCAGCTTTGCAGAACTCCCAACAATCAAGATCTCTGTTTCTTTGTCATTAAGAGCAAGACGGTTCTCCACCATTCACACTTTAACAGCATTGATAACCCTATTGATTTTCAGGGCATCTGCTTCATAGGATCCATAAAGCTCCATAATGATCTCACTATCAGCCGCATAATTAGAAAACTTAACACCCAGCCCATCAAGCAGATCAAATAAAGGTTTGGAGTAGATGTCATGGAGCAGAGGCAAGACACAGGAGCCTTGTGGCACTCCACAACTAAGTAATGATTATTGTGACTGGAAGTCCCCTCTAACCACCCTGGCCTGCCTTGGCCCAAGAAAGGATCTGACCAGTTTACTGTTAACTTAGAGCGGTTAACCGTCCTTGACCAGTCTGTCTGCCATCATACCATAATTTACTGAATCAAAGGCAGCGGATAGGTCTAGCAGCAGTAGCATGGCCACACTACCATGATCCACAATTTCAGCTAGACAGGATTAAACGTCCACCAAGGCGGTTTCGGTTTCATGCTTCATCCTGAAGCCATACTGGCCATTGGCCAAAATTCCCTTCTCTTCAACATAGGCATTGTATTGTGTACAAGCAATTTTATCTATAACTTTGAACAGAAAGGGAACAATGGTTATAGGTCGATAGTTGGCAGGCTCATTGGGGGTCTAGGCCCTCTTTCTTTAATAGTGGAGAGATCCAGGCCTCTTTGATAGATTCAGGGACCAGTGCTTCCTGAAAAGAGCTATGTATAAATGATGTAATAGAGGGTACAATGGTAGTGAAGTAATCTTTAAAATAGGAGGCTCAGAAAATGTCACCTTTACAAGATGTGGGTTTCATTTGGGCCACAGTTATTGATACTTCTTGGACTGTGACCTGATGAAAAGCTAATATGTCTGTCACCTTATCTCCCTCAGCATTATTTATCGCAGGGATCATATCTATGGCCTGAGAGATAATGGTATTAGCTGGAGGGCACACCTGATGTTGGGTAACATTTTGAATAAAGTCATCATGAATTCTTTGACACCACGCGTCATCAATAATTAGGTTGGACTCAGGTGCCGTTTAGTACTGTGAGAGGCATGAGAGAGGAAAACCTACCTCTACAAGCAACCCCTCGGCAATGTTCTGAACCTTTAATTAATTACAATAATGCTTGTTGATAGAGACATGTTTCAGGGTGGTAACAGTCCCTGTCTCGTGGGGTTTACTCCTATTATGGGGCCACCTTGTTTGGACTAGTGTTAGAATGAGCTAGTCGACCAACTAGGGTTTAATTGCAAAAATACATATTTTATTTGTATACATCTAGGTTAAAAAACAGTTTGATTTGTGCAGTACACACAAAAAAACATAACAACAGTTGTCTACAACAATTATTTTTTGTTACACTGATATTAGTAAAGTGTCTAGTGCTGTGCAAGAAAAAATTCTCAAATAAAACTCACATCAAGCATCCTCTTACAACTCATACTCACTCATACATTCTTAATAGCTCATACTCACACGTCCCAACATGTTTCTTTCCTCCGCATCAAATTGGAATGATATTGCGGGAAATTCTTCAGGGTCTATCTGTCTTGTCGGTGCAAATGGCACAACAAACTACATGAAAAGTATTGGTTTGAGGGGGCATAAGTCACACTTCTAATTAGTGGTGATGACTTCTTGGATTATTAATATGCTGTTTTCCTCACTTGTACGGGATACAGTGTCCTTACCTAAAACATAACGAACATTGGTATATATATGCCATATGTTCTAGAGTCTTAATCTGCTTTATACACAAGTAAAGTTAATTTAACTCTGTTATTGCCTGTAAATTGCAATGATTTGCTTAGCTGGAACTCATGACAGAAGGTCTTTCTGTTGCACACTTTGGAGCTGGTCACTAGAGTCTCTTACCTAGGCCAAGTGGTCTATACTTAGGGTGGAGGACTTCAAACACGAGTGGCAACTCTATGTTGCACTTGCAGAACTCTAGCAGGAACCAAACTGCTGGTGTCCTTTTCACTTATCATTACCATCATCTGTGAGCTTGAGATTAACCATTGAACACTTGTCTCCTTGTAAGGCCCCGGGGATTAATCTATTAATCTAGTGTAGAAAAACCCTTTAAGTCATTCAATGTGGATTACTCTGTGTCTGGTCAGTAATCTACAGTCACGTTAAACAGTTTTAGGGTGTTGGCAAGGTCGGGGGGGGAAGTACCTGCATTAGTGAGTTCAACGCCGAGAACGATATCAGTTTTCCGGATGTCAGCACAGAGCGGGATGCTTCCTCGTCTTCGCTGTTTTCCTCAGTTTACAGAAGGGTTGTCTGACCATATGGGTGCAAGCACAGATGTACATTTATTGGCTAAAACGTGCTGTCCCCACCGTTATACTGGCGTCACGTTGTGCTCTTGTTAGGGTCGTGGGGAGGAGGAATACGTCCTTACCTAAATCTCAAAGGTCTAGGTGCTAGAATGCGTTCATCAATCATAAGTCGATCTCAATGTGGCTGTGATGGCGGGAAGGTTCGAATGAACGGTGCTTCAACACGATTAGGTGGTGCGGGTACCCAGGCTACGGTCCAACTGTGTCCATGTGCTGGAAAACCGTAACATGGGGACAATTAGTGAAAAATTGGGAACATACAAATCTACCGGCAAGCATTCGGCTGTGTGCTTACCGTTCAAAGCAGTAGTTGCTCTTTGTGCTGCGTCTTTGCAGTTAGTCACAGAGGTTCGGCGTTCCTTGAGCCTCTCACATTCGTAGTTGCTTCCATTAGTTTAAGGCTGAGTCCTTTTTCTATTGTTTTGAGGCGGCTCTGAGAGACTCATTTGCTGTGCGCAAGTGATAATGGTTAAGTCCTCTTTTTATCTTTATTAAAGTTGTGTGTGTATCTAAGATACTAGTTCCCTGCCTCTCAACGTCATTTCCCGCCTTAGTAACCAGCGCCTGCACACTGCTTGCGCTCAAAACGGTTGGGCAATTGCATGCAAAGTCAAACCAAGTGAGGCTAAAATGACTTCACTGATGTTAAAGTTACCACGACCTGTGTTGCTCGTATTGTTATACTGTGATATTTTAAAGGATAACATGGATTGCATTTGGAGTTTTGCTTTGGACCCGGAATTGCATCTGTACATGTTTATCGTTCACACACTGTAATCCTCCCATAATAGGTGTATTTCTTGTTTCTTCCTGACCTCCAGATGAAGAATAAATGCCATGTTGGAATTAGGCTTCCTAAACCAGACAGACCAGTTTTTCATTAAGGCCCATGGTGGATGTGTTCCTTTTTACTCCCGAACTTTAAAAAAATTGAGTTTGTGCCAGGTTGAAATTTTAGGCTTACTAAACCAGCAAGTCCAATTATTAATTGAGGCCTTTCTCAACGCTTTTGGCAAGACGGATTAACTGATGTTCTTTCTTTAAGAGCGTCCTCTTGTCGTGGTTGCTGTCCATGCCTGTTCTTAATGTACAAAGGACTGACCATTTGAGTTTGTCTGGTCGGTGTATTTGTTCAATCTAGTGTCCCACTAGGGGTGCATTCGGAGTCCGGGTTTTGAGGCAGCTTTTGTGTTCATGATCCTTAGTTTGATTTTCCTTTCTGTCTTACCAATATACATTTTTTTGCATGAGCACCAGATGCCATATATCACCATTGTTTAGTTGCATTTCGTGAATTCGGTTTCTTTCCATGGTTGGGGTAAGCCTATGTCTATTTCGGTGCTTTTGGTAGTAAGAGGACAGCAGCTACAATTGCCACATGGAAAATGGCCAGTTAGTTACGGCATGCCCCATTGCTCAGGCAGGGTTTTTTGTTTCACAGGGTTGAGACTCATGTAATTCCGCGTAATATGGTCTTTTAGATTTTTACTTCTTTTGAAGGCCACTATTGACAGTTTGAGTGCCTTTTTCTGAGATGTTCCAATTTCTGATGACAATTGTTTTGATTGCGTTGGAAAGATTGCTGTGAGTATTAACAAACACTATTTTCTCTCCTTTGTTTTTATTCTGTGGATTTTTGTATTCCAGGAGTGAGCCTCTATTGTTGTTTTTGGCTCTTTTAAATGCTTGTGAGGTTAGATCTCGTGGGTAGCCTAGATGATGTAGCCGTTCACTCATATCTCTGGCTTCTTTTTTGAAGTTGTCTTTGTTTGTGTTGTTTCTCTTGAGGCACAGAAATTGCCCTAAAGGAAGGTTAGACCTCACATGGCTGGGATGCGAACTATTCTAATGGAGAACTGAATTTCTGTCAGTTGGTTTGTGGAATGGTTTCACAAAAAGGATTTTCTTGTCTTGTTCCTCTGTGATTGTAATGTCCAGAAAATTGAGTTATTCTGTGCTACGATTGGATGTGAATTTGAGAAATCTATCCTGGGCATTGATCCATTTGCAGACATTTGTAAATCTGCTGTGCTGCCGTTCCATATGACCAGGATATCGTCGATGTAGCGTCTCCATGCTCGTATGTGCTTAGCGTACAGGTTTTGCTCGCTGAGGATTTTGTTGAGCTCAAATGCTTCCATGTATAAATTTGCTACGCTTGTTGCCAGGGTTGCCCCCATTGCAGTGCCGTGTATCTGTTTAAAGAAACCCCCACTCAAGTAGAAATAACTTTTTGTGGGGTCATTTCTGCACACCAGAGTATTAAGGAGACTTGTGTTGTGATGGCTGTATAGTCTTGGAGTAATGTTTCCTCAAGCATCTCGATTGAAGCCCTTTTTGGGATGCTTGTGTAGAGGCTCAGGTGCCATTCCTTTGAGCTCGTTCAGAATAATAATCAGCACTCTGGAGCTTGATTTTGTCCCCATGATTCTTTCCTCCAGTTTAGTCTTTTTTGCTTTAAAAATAACACAGTGGTAGTTTTTTGCGACTGCTTTATAAATTGCCAGGGAGGTGTTGGAGAGATTTTTTCTCCAACTTCTTTCAGCCTGGCGTTTAAGCTGCCTAGCTGCCAGGGTGTCTGGAGAGAACCATTGGTGTGAGGTATCTTTTGCTTTTAGTGTTGGCTCGATGGGTGCTGGTTTGTCTAAAGCTCCTTTCAATGTGTTACGTTACTGTCTGGTATGTGATTCCAAGGAACAGTTGGCTTGTAGTGCAGCTAATTGGGGTGAAGCAATTGAATGAAAGGCTTCTTTGGATACATTCTGAGTGCTTCTACGCAGAGTGGGATTGGGGCATGAGCAGGCACGCTCCTTAACTGAAGCAGCAACTCAGATATAGAATTGTATCAAATAATGGTAGGTCCAACAGCATCTTTGAACATTCAATGGGGAGATTGTCTGATTCCTGGTTCGGATCCAGTCCAGAGTGTGACCTCCTTGGTTTGTAGGTACATTAGTGCACTGTTTCAGCCCAATACTCTCAAAGAGAGTCAGAAGTGAACTAGCTTCAGAATTCGAGGAATCATGTGCCCAAAGACTGAAGTCTCCCAATACCAACAAAGAGGCTTGTGGCTTAGTATGAGACTCAAGGAAAGCCAAGAGTTGTTCCTGAAAGACTGGAGTGAAGCTGGTGGCCGATAGAGAACACGAAAGCTAAGTGTAGAGGTATAACTAAGCATTAATTTTACAAGCATAGCGTCACAGGCATCCCGTACTGGTGTGGTGGACAAAAACAATGGAAGACTATCCCTGTAAATTATAGCCACCCCTCCTCCCTTTTGTCCCACCCGGTCAGAATGCAGGCTCTTTTAACCAGCTGGTGTGGCTTGTTGAGCTGAATGTAGGTTAGCCTCACAGAAGCAAGTTTCTGTCAGGATAAACAGATCCAGTTTTTCTAACTGGATCTGATCAGCCACCTCAATGGCATGACATGCCAAAGAGCGCATATTTAACAGCGTTGTCTTAAGGAGGACAATGGGGGCGGCAGAGTAGTAATCTACTGGCTCAGGTTTCCCAGCAGTTGTATCTACAGTGGGACCCACAATTCCCTCCAAATTAGGGAGCATATCTTCCCCTTTCTGGTTCTGCATCGTTGTGTGTGAACCGGTATAGGGAAGATCAACAGTAGGTGAGAGGGAATCTTGTACAAAGCCTTGCGTGAGAGCTTGTATCCTCATTTTACAGTTGTATTGGATCCTACTAATGAGTTCACTATGCAACATTCTGACAGACAAGCACTAGTAATATAGCAACGTTTTGCAAGAAGCCTAGCGTTTAGATACCTAATTCCCAGTAGGGGCAAAATAATCGTTTCCCTAGAGTTTAAGCTTGAAATCTCTACCAAATCTGTCATTTATCTTATGCCCTTCTGTGAAACTAGGCGAAGGGGAACCATTAAAGGTAGTGTCTTTCTAGTCAGTGGGGAGGAGATCAAAATTGTCCTCTTCAACTTGTCCTACAATCTGAAGCAGATTTGGAGCAGTGAACCAATAGGACTCTTCGTGCATGAAACCCTATGGGAACCTCTGTCCCAGTCTGACATTTGGAACAGAGATGGAGAGAACCCAGAGAAGCAGCCTAACGGGAATTGGACCAAGAATTTGTTTTGTATGGCTCGAAGCTGAAGGCACAGAAAAACATTGACTCTAGTTACGATCAGAACTAGTAATTCTACTAGGGGAAGAGAGAAGAGCTCCTGATACCCCAATAACATAGGAGATCCAGCTTTCTTGGAAAATAAAAAATTGTAATACTGCCAAAACTACCGTCACTCCATTATATGCCCCACAGAGCGTTAGAACATCTGAACAGCCACTAGAGGCCTCTTTAGTTGGGATACCCGACTAGGAAAATAACTTTTCAGATTCCCCACCACCTATAAAGGTTTCCTGTCCCTCAAAGACAGCGAACTGCAAAGTTTATCAGTTCCAAAATGTCATAACCTCCACTTTGGGCAATACTCCCACTACATCTGGGAAAGATAGATTTTCCCTTGAGGAAGATACCCTATCAAAGTCATCCACTCTCCCTGACAAAGAGGAGACTCTTGAAGTAGGAGAAGATAAGGAGATACCATCCCATAGACCATCATCTCGGATAGGAGATGGGCTGGATCCCTCATGAGAGGAATGTGGACTCCCTCCAGGGAATTTTCCTTTAGACCAGGTGGAACAAATACCATCCACCCCAGGGACACCACTTAGTGGTTTACAGGGAATATGTTTCGGCACTGTGGAAAAAGGAAACCAAAAATATATGATATATTCTACCTCCATTTCCTCCATTAGATCAGAAATTATGTTTCTCTTGTGGGGAGTATGATCATCCGGCGAGGTATTGACCCTGGAATAGAATAGAGCTCCTCACCACATCATTATTAGAAGATCCCAGTCATGGTGAGCAAGGTAAGAAAGCAAGGGCTGAGCCATCTTATGCTAGTATCCTCTATACTCAATCCAGTGAGACACTAGCAGAGGGGGAAGAAAACCCAAGGAAACGTCTCCCAAAAGGAAAGAAAAATAAGAACAGGAGGAAGCTCCATGTTTTCCTTTACGCCGGGGCCAAAATCATATATAGAATTCATACTGTCCTAGAGGGAAAGGTTACATGGACACAATTTGACAATGGGAGTAAGAGTTGCACTATAAGAGCAGAGTTACTTCCCCAGGGTTGGAAGAGAGTTGGGATAGAGAGAGTAGGCTGTGCCCATGGCCACATTGAGTGACAACCACAACTACAAATTCCCATTACCATCTTAGGAATAAAACTACTACTTGTGGTAGCCGGGATTCCCAACCTACCAACTCAATTGGTTATAGGGAATAATGTAGCCCAGTTTGACTAATGGGTCTCCCAGGTGGCTCAACTAGGGGTAAAAGTAGGGAACCCCAAGGAAAATGTGCAGTCTTGGATGCACCAACGGGAGCACCCAGACTGTAGGGGCAGGGTATTTCATGAATCTGATGGGAGTCATCACTGATTTCCCGGCGGTAACCTCCTCCGATGTGACCAGGGGACGGCAGCCACTACCTGACCCTGACCCTGGGGCAGCTATATGAGGGAGGATCACATGGGAGGAGACAGCCACCAGGGAGATGTCATGGCTCCATTGGGTGAGAAATGGTATCCCATATTTTCCCTTGAGATTAACCTCCCCATGCCTGAAACCCTCATGGCCTATTGTCATGCATCTACTCCTTCTCCAATGATGAACAGGGAAAACCCTCTTAAAAAATCTATAAATCAACCTTACCAATCTAATGGTGTCACCTTTGTAAATTCCACTTATCCATCAAACATAACTGATTTGCCATCAAAACCTTTTCATGCTTATTCAAATTTCAATAACCAATTGTCACTAATGGACTTCGGTTCCCAGAATCCTCTGAATACTTGGATGAAGAAGACAGAATGGAGCAAAAGAGATCACAAGCTCAATGAGCGTACTAGTGTTTCCCAGCACACATCTGTGCCTGGGAAATTCCAAACGGAGACACATTGACAGCTGCTGTGGCGACTGGCGAGTGAGAGCTGAATCTCGCTATGAGGAGCAAGGAACCGAAGAGCCGGAACCGGCATGGATAAGCCAAGCAACTTGCAGAACGAGAAAGAAGCTGCAGAGTGAAGAACCGCCACAGGAACAACAGGAGCTGGTGAGGGACTCCTGGGCGTTCGCAGATGGAGAAAGGCAGCATATCGCTTACCGGAGCCGAGAGGAAAGCAGGCATTTCCAGCAGAGACTGCAGAGAACCGGTGAACGAAGAGAAGGCAGCCACTAGGAGAACGCAGGCTGGAGTCCTTCCTTTGCAAACTGTGTGAGGGGTCAGAAATGCGAGGCACACAAATGTATCATTTTCTCAAGCATTGCCATTTTATTAAATAAAAAGGGGCGGAATAAATGCCTATCTTTCCCTAACCTAACAAGGATGTCCCTACCTAACAAACAAAAGCTAAAACAAAGTGACACAGTCCATAAAAAGTCTATGACCCTCACAATAATACACACAACAGAATTATACAAGCAATATTTGGCTGTCTTCTATTCAACAAAGCAATATACCAGTTCAAACTTAAAGGTTTTGAAAAGTACTCCTTCTGACCAGGGTTGGACTCCCTGCACCTGGATCAATTCTGGAATACCTTGAGCAAAGTTCAGAGGGCTGCGCATCTCTCCCCTGGGGCTCTGACAGCTCCGACAATCTTCTGCAGCTTGCTGCACTGAAACGCCATAAGCTGAGTTGGGAGCACATCTCCCCTTCAGCTGTGCTTCTTCTCCAAATGCCACTTCCCACTGCGCATCCTCTGTACTGCTACTTGCCTTCACTCCATGATTCGGCATCAGCTGGCGTTCTTCTATCTCTTCGTTCTACGGCAGACCCAGCATCTCGGGTGGCCTACGCTTCATCTACTCCTTCCACGTCTTCTTTCCTCAGGTGTAACTCATTCCTGGGTTTAAATGTCCAGCTCAGGTGCCTTGGTCTGTAACAATTATACTGCACATTCTGATTAATAGCACTTTTAATCCTCACTGACTCTGACTCCTTCTTCCTCGTCCCAGTACCATAGGCATTATGGGTATTAATCCTTAGAGGATTGTACAGCAGCAACATTAGTTTGTTCTATTTTACAGTTAGTTCTGACTGCTTTATGAATTGAGAGTTGTCAGAGTAAAGGGAGGTTGTGAAAAGGGGTTGTAATTCAACATTGCAGTGAGGACTTCTACTGAAGGCAGAATTGTGACAATGAAGAGATGTCGTATTTAATTCCTGAATACCCAAAGTACAAACCTTATTCTGTTTAGATGATTTCTCATATCATGTTATTTGGGTAATTGTATCAGAGGGACTTGTATATTTACAGCATGCCATTAGGTATTTAGGAATTATAGGACTCTCATCCTCAGAAGAAGGTGAACAGCTGTTTCTCCCAAAGGAGTCACCACTTCCCCCGGACAGCCATCACCATCCATGTGATCCTCCCTCCTGATATCAGCCCCCAGGGTTAGGATCAGGTAGAGGCTGCCTTCCCCCTGACACATGGGAGGAGTCTTTAGGCTGGGGTTTGGTGATGACTTTGTAGGATTCATCACAATCGTGAGGGAGTGAATCAACACCCACAAAGACTGGTGAGTCCACCCAGAAGCCAAGGGGACACTGGGGCATATCGGCGAGCACGGCGAGCGCAAATATATGAAAGCCAATTTACAGAGACACAGTATGGGCATATTAAAGAGGGGGAGTATACATTGCAACCAATGCTTAATTGTTTTTATAAAGTGCCAGCGCCCAAAAATTCTTGGCCCCCTAATGTCGGCCAATTCAGTGCTAGAGCTAGATCGGCCCACCAGCAGCCCATCATACTGCTGTTGCTCCATGTCACATGTTTGGCGCTGCAGCAACTGCTGGCACAGGCTAGTAGTTGGATGGATGGGGAAAGAGCACACATGGCTTGAGGAAGTCTACTGCTTTAAAGTTAGAAAACAATTGTTACGGTAAGTTTAGTGGTTCCGGCACCACCAGAGGCAAAAGAGTGCATTTGAACACACTTCTAGACCATACTTATTAGACGTCTGGACCATACTTGCTGTCCTCGAAGTGATAATGCATTTGACAAAATGGTTGTGAACCTATGGCCGTTATCTTATTTGTCAATTTTGTAAAATGCCCCTTTCCCACCCACCCAGTGTCCCAAATGGCTCTGAGTGGAGCTGAGGTCTCTTGCGAGAGGATTTCTTTTTGTTTTGACGTAAAATTAGGAAGAATAATAGAGTGTCTGTAGTTAAAACAATAGGAATCAAAGTTAACAGATGTTGCAGTAATTACAAATCAGAGACATCCTCAAAAACTCGTTTTTATTTAACCTCTGACTGATTAAAGAGTAAATAAACACACTAAGAATAAATAAACACATTGAACATAACATGTTTTGTTTTCATTTTAAACTTAGAAAAGGAAGCAGAGGGGCTGTGGCCAGCAGCGCCTTCGATGGAGACGTTCTGCTGATAGCCTCCGCATACAGCCCATATTAAAAGTCATTTCCTGGTGCTTCTCACCGCACGCTTCCACCCTTTTGGCCAGAACAATGCAGGGAAAGGACTGAGGGACAGCTGCTGCAACGCAAACACCAGGATTCAATGGTAGGAGGAGGAGCGCTGGAGCGTCGAAGGGACCCGGGCCGCAGTGGAAGATATCCCGCAATTGCTAACGGGCGCATTGGACAATGCTGGGGCCCGTTCCATGGGTAGCATAGCTTGGATCCCGGTGAGCGGAGAGCCCGCTCCTCTCTTTTCCTGCCTCGCACTCCCCGTCCAGGGGTGGCTGCGGCTCAGAAGATTCTTCAGAGGCTGAGCCCTCTGACCAGCAGGAACAACAGTGCATGCACACAGCAATGGACCAGAGATGGGGAAGTTTGATTGAAGTGAATGTGATTGCTGAAATGAGAGTTCTACGGGCTGCAGTCTCTGAAATGAAGTAAGGACCCCTCCCTCCTCCCCCCACACCACGCTGGGGAAGTTCTGTGGGGGTTTCTGGCAAAACATATTCCCCTATTGGGGGCATTCCTGCTGGGGATCCTCACTCAGCCTCCACCATTGTGGCATTGGACTCTGCAATCATCTGGACCTGAGACCTCTCCACGGCAATAACTTGCTGGTTGGAATTTTGAGTGGGCAGCACATATTAATCGGATTTGACATCTGCCGGGCAGGGGAGCCCCTGTAGTGGGAGTTAATATGTCCAAGCGATCAAAATTCCAAAAGAACGCAGACATTTCCACAATGCTGGTGTCATCAGACAGAGGAAAGAAAGCAGACCTGGTGAAATCTCTATCTCAGACCTGCAAGCGTCTTACTGATCAGCTGACCGCTAAACAAGATATTCAAACCTTCATGCTGGATATCAAATCCGAGTTATGGAATTGTATGTCTGAAATATCCACCAAACTGGAGAGGTTAGATCATAGAGTCGTGGAGGTGGAGCAAAGAGTGGGGGAAACGGAGGGCCAAGTCCTGGAGCATTAAACCACATTGATTGACATGCAGCAAAAGATCCCAATTTTAGAAAGGAGTAGTGATATGTTAGAGCACAAGCAGGAAGATATGGAGAACCGGGCCCGTAGGAACAACATGCACATTCAAGTGGTGCCTTCATCAGTCCCGGACCAAGCTTTGGGGGAATATGTAGGTGATTTGTTTTCACACTTTCTTGCACATCTCAACAAATCAATGCTCTTACTTGATCGCACCCATAGATTGCGTACTTGCAGAGGTTCAACTCCAGATTCCTTTCCCGATGTTATCACTCAGATCCATTTCTATACTACAAAGGAAAAAATCTTGGCAGTGGGCCGTGCCCAAGATGAACTAACATTCCAGGGCTCTCCTCGACAGATCTTTCAAGACCTAGCAACTGTCACAATCCATAAACGAAAAGCTCTGGGGCCACTGACTCTATTTGTCCGGGTTCAGAACATTAAATATCGATGGTTATTTCCTACTGCTTTACAGTTTATGTTTAAAAGAACTCTCTCTCACCATTTCTTGCTTGGAAGATGCAGAAGGGATTTTGAGCTCCTCTTCACCAAATAGAGAGGAGGGCTCCTTGTTCAAGACCATGGAAGAAGGTGAGAGCAATAAGCCAAAAATGCAGTGGTCCACCTGGTCGAGGGGCCATAAAGGTCGAAATACAGGAAAACTCCTGCTACTGACTTGAATTATGGCTTTCACTCACAGGAGGTTTCCCACCATTAGAGGTAAGTTAGTACCAAACAGCCCAGAAGTGTCACACAATTTTGCATTGGCAATGGGTAACATGCAGCCCATGCCCAACCTGAAGTGACAGGTCACCTGAGGATCATTGGGGCGATTCACCATTTATACCATTTATTTTTTAGTCCCTTTTTGTGTTTCAATTTTTGTTACAGTTGCTTTGTTCAGTTAAAACCCTGGTTGGAACATTGTTGCGGATAATTTCTAATTCAGCATGGCGACTGAATGCCATTTAACCCTCACCCCCTCCCCCGCCATGGAAGAAGATATCACAAGAGACTCTTCATCAGAACTTGGGCTTTGTGTCACTGAATGTGAAAGGCTTGAACTCCCCAGTGAAACGAACGTCTGTCTTGCGTTGGTAGAAAGATTTGAAAGAGTCAGTAATCTTTTTGCTAGAGAGTCATCTTCATCCTCTGGACTATACTCGCTTACGCAGTAGAGACTTCCTTAAACAATTTCTGACCTCTAGCAGCACTAAACCGGGGGTACGGTGGTCCTACTGGTGTACAATACCCAATTAGTGGAACTGGACATTATACGAGACCCGGTAGGCCGATATATTGGAGTAAAAGGTAGGTTGTTGGGGCAGTTGTACTCTCTAGTCTCTATTTATGCTCCCAATGAAGGACAGATCTGATTTTTCAAAGAGCTAGAGGCAACACTACTCCCCTTTTTGGAGGGCCAAATCATTATTGGGGGAGACTTTAACAGGGTCCTGGACCCCATCAACGATAAAACACATGACCCCTTGACTAAGGATTTCAAAATTACTTTGAGTATTCTAATTTTTTTCAAATCTCTGGGGGTGATAGAATCTTGGAGAGTGTTGCACCCAGAGGAGCAAGACTTTACCTTCTTCTCTCATGTCCACTGCTCTTCGTCACAAATAGACCTAATCTTAGTATCCCCCCAAATGATGCCATTCACTGACAGGGTCTCTATTGCTACCAGGATTCTCTCTGATCATGCATGGTCCTCCTGCAGGTCAGAATTTGGCACCCAGCTCCCCTCCCAGACCCCAATGATGATTGTATGACCCAATTTTAAATGATCTGGCCCTGAGGGATGGGGTAGCGAAAGCAATACGGGACTACTTCTGGGAAAATCCTACTGAACTCACGTCCCTGGCTACAACATGGGATGCTGTGAAGGCAGTAATTAGGGGTGTTTTAATATCCCACACAGCGGCCTATCATAAGCGGAAAAAGCAGACTTGAATCCAGTTAGACCAAGACATTTCTGAGATTGAGGGTAAATATAAGAAACGTTGGTCCCCTAAACTTCACTTAGCTCTCCGTATAGCCCGAAACAAACTAGAGGCGCTTTATGCTGAGGAGACGACCCAGTCCTTGTTAAAGACGAAGCAAGCTTATTATGCCAACACTTACAAAGGCAAAAACATTTGGCGAGGAAATTAGCCCAGTCTAAAAAACTCAACATTATTATAGGCCTTAGGGATCAGCATGGGGCAATACAGTATGGCGAACAAGCTAAACTCCAGCTAGCTAAGGCGCATTTGTTGGAAACAATGACAGCATCAGCCGGGTCATCTCCGGTCTAAAAAAGATATATTGAAGGAGCCCACTTGCCACACCTTCCCCGGGAAGACATAGAGGTTTTAGAAACCCTGATTCAGCTGGAAGAAGTGGATGCGGTCATTAAGTCCTTGAAGGTGAGAGCCCCAGGTCCCGATGGCTTTTCATCTAAATTTTATAAACTCTTTAGAGGCCAGCTGTTGTCCCCTTTGACGGCCCTCTTTAACTTCTTTAGAGAAACAGGCACCATAACTCCCTCTATGCAAACCTCTATCACTATTTTGCTACTGCAGCCTGGGAAAGATCCTAAGGACTGTGCCTCATATAGGCCGATTTCACTGCTAAACATTGACGCAAATATCGATTTGAAAGTATTGGCTAATTGTTTGGCTCCACTTCTTCCAGCTTTGATCGATTCGGATCAAACAGGGTTCGGTCTAGGGAGAAAAACTGGGGATAACAGTAGGCGAGCGCTGAACTAGATAGAGACAACTACTATGAACCAAGGAAAATTGGCCCTTCTGGCATTAGAGGCCACTAAATCATTTGATAAGGTGGATTGGACCTTTATGCATTCAACCCTGGAAGCTTTTCATTTTGGGCCCTATTTCCGAAAAATGGTTTCAGCCAACTTTATCTCCCTGAATAAATTACTCAGGCAAAACCAGGATCAAATGCCCCTGATTCCTCTCATGTGTGGGACCCGACAAGGATGCCCCCTTTTCCCTCTCTTATTTGCTCTGATTATGGAGCCTTTGGCTCAGTGCATACAGAGTAATTCAGCGATTCAAGGGGTCATGATTCAGGGCTCTCAACACAAGGTTTCTCTCTATGCGGACCATCTGTTACTCTCGATAACTGATATCCTGCCCTCTCTTCAAGCGGCCCTTCAGGAGCTTCAGTCTTTTGGCCAAGCAGCAGGATTTGAAATAAATTATGGGAAATCAGTGGCATTGGGGGTGGGTCTATCCCTACAGGATATTAGCACTTTTCAATCTCTCTGCCCAATCCGGTGGAATACCAAATCCATTGAATAGCTGGGGAATTAGATCACGGCCTCACCTAAAGATTTGTTTGCAGCTACTCCCCCTTCCCCCCTTTAAGAAAGCTGAAAAATGAATTGGAAAAATGGGTCAATCAAGGACATTTCTTTGATAGGCCGCATTACAGCAGTCAAAATGAATCTACAAAATGAATCTACTCCCTCACCTTCTTTATATGTGCTCGTCCCTGCCAGTGGAAATCCCCAAAAACCTCCAGCGTACGATCTTGGGATTTATTTGGCGAGGCAAAAGGTCTAGGATCTCTAGGAAGGTGATGATGGGAGGTGCCCGAGATGGGTGGGTTAGGGTTCCCAAATCTACATAAATATTTGGAAGCTTCCCAAATTTCACACCCCCTGACGTGGATGTCCATTTCCACTCTACTGAAATGGACTGAGATTGAACTGTCCAAACTCCTGCTTCACCATAATTTCCTGCCTTTCGTCTCCATACCCTACAAAAATGTTGGCAGAATTTGTTTTCCTCTTCAAAAGTTACCTTGAAGTTATGGGCTGGGTCTCTGAAATGGAAAAAGATTCCTAGACGTATGGGCCCTCTCTCCCCTATTTCTCACAACCCTGCCTTCTCCTCAGGTTTGCATCCAGAAGCATTTAGAAATTGGAGTCTGGGTGTTCTTCAAACATTAGCCCAGCTGTTTGAGAGGGATCATCCACACTCATTTGAAGAAGGTATAGTGACATTCCTACTCTCGGAGTCAGACATATTTTCATATGCTCAGCTTCGGCATTGGATCACACACCCAAAGACAAGACGGAATGCAACACAAGCCTTGAGACCAATAGAGTTAACTGTTTTGGAGGGACCGGGGCTTGGAGGGGTCTCTAAACTCTATAAACTCCTGAGAGACGTTATGCTAACCGAGCGCCCATCTTACATGAGCTGCTGGGTGACAGTCGGCCACCCACTGGAGGATCAAGCATGGCTAGACATTTGGACTAGAAACCACTCTTCCTCCAGATCTGTGACCAACAAAGAATGTGCCTTAAAACTCCTATTTTGTTGGTATTACTCCCCTGTTCAACTACACCACTTTCAGTCTTCAATCGCTCCCACTTGTTGGGAAAATGTGGGGCTCAAGGTTCATATTTTCATATGTGGTGAGACTGTCCACATATTTACGCCTTCTGGGAAGCCATTGTCACTGTTATTGAATCCATCACTGGCAACAAGCTTCCGATGTGTCCTGAAACTTTACTCTTGGGGGCCCCAAGTAAAGAGGTATATCCTAAATCTGGGGAGAAGGCAAAACAAATTACTCAGCTATTTCTGGCTGCACGTATTACGATTGCTCGCTGGTGGAAATCCCCAGAGGGTCCAGTTCTCTCTTTGTGGTGGATTAAAGTGTGGGACGTGCTGGTGGTGGAAAACGTTACAGCTGCAAAGGAAGGCAAACTTCAACAATGTATGAACATGAGGGCTCCCTTGTTGGACTACGATCAAAGAGCTACCCAGCTTTAACATTTAAACTGAGGCTGGCTAGACTTTATCTGAGGACTGGGGTCTCCCAATAGGATTTGTCTCTCTTGAGAGGGAGATTTATGCCGGATATAAACAGGGGGGGGGGTCCATCCTGAACTATGCAATTAATATTAGATATGCTGTATTTTTTTACTTACTGTAATTCTCCATGTTCCATCTGATTAATAAAAACAGAAAAAGAGGCAGAAAAGGCATCGAATCTATATCAATTAAAAAGACTGTCAGATGCCATTTAAATGTTGTGTTTCTTCGAATTAATTTACATTCTGCCAGCCAAAGTATTTAGCATAACATGGCGAAATATGTGTTATAACATTTCACAAAATGCCATGATAACTCCAGTTAAAGATTCTATCACAACTTTGCCAACAGCTGGTTCGGGTTACCATGGCTAAGCTGCCATAGTAAAGTGCAAATTGCAATATTTGAATAAACAAAACAAACAAACGCAAATAGAAGTTTATAATAAAGTACAAATAAATAATATATTAAATAATTACAAGTGCAATAGTATTTGCATAGTTGTTTCTATTCGCTCATAAAAGCCCATAAAGTGTCTTAATCTGACCTGTCAGTGTCGTCTTTTCATTCCTTACTCCTAGTATCATCAGCCGCTCCTCGTCCTTTTGCAACCCATGAATTGACATAGGGGATGGGGTTGAACATCTTCAATGGTGGGCCAAAGAGATTAATGAATAATAAGGACAAAATGGCGTCAGTATGCAGGGATGCTCTTGTTGATGTGCAGACAAGATTCCTTTGTGAAACCCTCATTCACACCCAGCAGTGGAGATAGCAATAGTGTTCACAGCTGTCAAAAGTTCCTTATAGTTCAATTAACTTCTTTTCCACCTGTCTCCCTATGTTCCCTATAAGCGTGTCACCAATATCAAATCTTTCACACACAGACTATCTCACTTTCTCCATACGTAGGTGGTAACTCATCGGGCCACTAAAACTTGCTCAAAACTTTTAGTTCGCTTATTCGTTTCTCGTACCCAACTTTGTTGTCAGCAGCAGAAGAACCTCCGTACATTTTCTGCAAGAGTGTGAAAAAACTGTCCATGTTCAATTCTTTTGTCGCACGACTTTCCTTCATGCAGGGTCACTCCTTGGAACGTATTTTCTTCTATGGCCTTGGGAAGAATGTTTTCCTCGCCTTTCTACCATTGCTTCAAACACTGATATTTGTTGGCAAATAGCACGATATGCATCAATAATCGTGTAATCATGTTTTTGTAAGTCAAGAGGCAATTCTGATAACTCTTGAAGTGCAGCAAACATAATACCAAGATTATAAAAAAAATGCACAAACGATAGGCGCCTACATAGTCCAGTGTACATGTTATGTGTTGTGCCATCACGAGAGCCATCACTAGATGCCAATGTAAAGTGTTTGTAAAAAGCAGGATACGCATTCCAAACAGCCTCTACTGTTCTGTAGCTTGAGGCAACCCAGCGATTATCTAACACTCTTCCTACTTTTACAAAGCTGAATGTCAAAAGCATCTGCACATTCTTTTAGCTGCAAACTATTTTTTAGAGATGTGCTAACAAGAGGATACAGTTTGTCTAGCAATGCTTTGAAATGATTTGTAGCTCTAATGTCTTTTATTGGGAGAAATTCTTTCTTGTAACCTTTTCACAACCCCACTATTGCGGCCAAACATTACTGATGCTGCAGCACAAGCGACCGACACCAGACATTTGGTGAGAAAGTCTTCACTAATGTTAATTGGGTCCTTTTGGGGCAAAGACAGCAAACTGTTTACTATACCTTCAATTGCTGGCAGTCTGTCTCAGATTCAAAACCACAGGCTGGCCTGTTCCACTTCACTTCTTTATAAGTCGTTCGGAATATTCTGCCAGTTGGTTGATATTTTCCCTGCCTGGGCTCTAGAAGTTATTTTCAGCAATGTATCTTTTTTGTCTGCTCTAATATTTTTGATGCTGTGATGTGTGCCTTTGTTAGTCCATGTTTGGTCATCTTCTTTCGTAAGGATCTTTCTTGCTTGTCTTTGTTGGTACCATATGAGCTTACAGTTGACTCAGTCCATTCTTTAGACAACTTCCTCCCATGAGTTTTCTCTGCACCAAAGCTATTGACTTAACCGCAAATAGTGCATCCAAGAGTGTGTCCTCTGAAAACCAACCATGGGTACTTGCTTTCAAAATATAGTTTCTGGTCCAGCTTCCAGCCTTTAGGGAGTCTGCCTTTCGTTAAGGGTGCTGAACTTTGCGGAAATGATAATTGACCAGATTCCTTGGTAGTGCCTGGCATTTCGTATCACTATAGTTAGATATTTCACGATCTTCATCAGTGATACTAGTGCCACCTGGCCCCTCTCTGAGTGGAATGATTGCTGTCTGGACTTCTGAATGGATGTTGACAGTAGTGCTGGTGGTCTAATCTAGTGTTTTTTCTGGTTCTTCAGAAACACTATATTTTACTGTATTTGTCTTAGCACCAGATTCTTGTTTACTTAGCTTGCTTGTAGGCTTATCTGTTCTGCATTTTTCACCAGGTTTTGAAAAGTATTAAGACATTTTCTTCTGGGCTCCAGGCATTCTAGGGAAGGAAATGAGAATTAAGAGTAATCGATATCATGGGATTCATTCCAACTGCCAATATACACAATTGATAATTTTAAATACCAAAATCATCAGTTTCTTGTGCTGCTGGGACCATAAAGCTTTGATCCTCATCTTGGTGTTTACAGAAAAGTTGCACAAATAATAGAGTACAATGTGTGCTGGGTGGTGGAGCTACCTGGGCATGCTACATCATATGTATAAGCAGGCAGCCTTATTTTATGTTACCTTTTCTGTATGATTTAAGGCGCTTAGCATTGCCACGCATCCTGGTACTTGGAGCCTTCCAATGATGAGAAAAATAAAAGGTACTAGTACTATGTACCATACTCTTTGCGCTTAAAATATTTCCCCCAGCACCTTGATGAACCTGCTCTCTCGAGCTAGTCAACTACCTGAGGTAGGCTGGGGCAGCAAAGAACCTCCATGTAAATGTAATCACTGAATGACGGTAAGAATACACAAATAATCTGTAGCAGAACACAAGAGAGAAGCCGTTCTACATCTATGATGCCAGAGAGCCAGCCAGAGAAGCACGCAGGTACTATCACACTCTGTGCTAATGGAAGATAGATGGAGGGTCATTTAGATTTTGCAATGCACACTAAAGAAAAGAGTTGAAAATTGAAAAAGCATGCTGAATTATGAATACTAACACAACAGCAAAGTGCCAGTTCTCTGCAGCATCAATTAAATGTGCTTTACCTTTTACAAGGTCATATGCACCTACAGGATATCATAGGGAAATACGTGTGTGAGAATGAGCACTACCCTTTGTGTCACTCGGAAATACAAAATGAACATTTAGTGCACGAAATAAAGCACACCCATAGTCAGGCCACAGGTCAGGACAGGACAACAAATCTCTTAAGTGCTTCAAATGGAATCAAGGACTAGTGAACAGCAAATGTATAAGAACAGAAACGTATAATGGTGCACACATGGAATGCGGTTTCCATTAGAGCTGGCTGGACTGGTCTTAAGGTCTAGTCAATAAATACAAATGTGCAGACGTTTGAACTTGTCCTGGCTGTAGAGAACATTGCAAAAAGAAATCTGCCAACAAATACGATGTGGGTTTGTAAAGCAAAGTGCCAGTTGCCTCCTTTTAACCACCAACACACCACACTGAACCATACAATTTTGCGACTTTTGACATTTTCGTTCTGTACTAGACACACAGCACTTACCGTTGGAGTCCAGCGGTCGGGTGGACTGTCTGATTCAGGTCGGCGGTGGGCCAGAGCCATCAACACCCGCACAATCCTCCAAACTCAAAGCAAGGGCAACTAGGGCCGTGGTGCACACCACACATGGCTGGGCTGGCTCTGGCAGGCTCTCTGCTCACTGTAGAGGAGGAAACGAGTTGACCACGCCCTGGGCTAGGCAACAACTGTGAAGTGAGAAGGTGGCACTGTGTCCATCACCCACCCCACACGTGATCATAATTACTTTAATTCGCTAGCAAACAGCCAATGAAAACTGTACATTCTGTGTTACTATACAGAATTTCAAATACTGCATAGTATCGCAGACTGCATAGTTTTCATTGGCTGTTGTCTTTCACTGCGCTGTTTGTGCAAACAATATAGATATATACTGAGCTCCATGCAACATAAACAAAGAAAACTGCATGGGACAGCATCTTTCATGCAGTTCAGTATTCCATAAATGTAGGTGTCACTTGCGTGGACCGTTACCAATTCCAAGGTCCCTTGGAGCACACCGGCCTTCCTAGTGTCTCCCGGCACTTACCGGGTCTCTGTAGCTCTGTTCGGCGGCTTCTACTTGCCAGTTTGCTGGGTGCTCCATTCAGCACACGCCGGCCTTCGTGCTTGGCTCCACCTCTGCTTCCTGGCAGCATCTGCTGTATGCCTTCCCTCACAGGGGCTCAGCTTCTCACTCCTCAGCATGGCAATTCCTCGGTTCCTCGGTTCTACTTTCCTTCTGCGCCTGCTCCTCCTATGTGCTTCTGGATTCCACCTTTTATACTCTTCTTTATTACTAACAGGCTGCAGGTGAAATGAGGTATCCTAATTTGCTTGACCCTCCTTGCCTGATCTTCATTGCCACATACTTTTAGACCACTCTTCTTCGTCCCAGTACTAAAATAGTGTTTATAATAGGAAATCTGCAATGCTCCTAGCTGCCTCTCCTTCTCAGTACCTAAGGGAAAACTATAGGGGAGGATGGGATGAGATTGGCAATATCCCATAAAGGCAAAGGAAGGGGAGATTAGGTTAATATCAGGAAAGGGGGGATACCATGTCTCACCATTAGGCAGCCTCTCTTCAATCCCAAAGGACCCTCCACTCAGGTGATCCTCGCTTGCTTGTCCACCCTCAGGGTTGGGATCCAAAAGTGATGGCCCTTCCCTGGCCACCTGAACAGAAGATCCCTGGGTAGTAAGTGTGGGAGTACCTTCAGGTTTCTCACAGCTTGTACCAGTGTGTTGCACGATGAACAGTTGTGTGCAGAGATGCATGCATTGTCAGCATGAGCATTTGCCCGTATGTGTTACAGGTCCAGCGTGGGAGCAGTGTACAGGGCGAGTATGTTGACACAAGGCTATCCTTCGGCACCTGCCCTTTTGCGGGTCACTGTTCATCATCCACAGTGACATGTAGTGACTGATTAGCCTGCATGCTATGCAATGCCTGGTGACCGGTACTCTCATGCTCTGACAAGTAAGGAAGCTGCAAGGCACGTGTCAGCCCATGTATATTTTCACTTCTGTGTCAGTAATTTTTATTCATTGATTATATCACTTGACTTACCTTTTTAGTGGGAATCAGGCGTCTTTTCTCCTGTTCCACTACGCTTAGTGTCTCGTGACCTCCTCAGCCGGCACATATGTGCTGGGAGACAAGACAGTGCAGCGGGCACGCCTGAAGCGTACCGAATGCCCGCAAAAAGGCAAGTCCGTCTGTGCTTGTCCGAGGGTGTGGGGGGGCCATAAAGGTATTCTGAGCCTAACTTCTCTAAGGGTGCAGTAGGCTTATCGCGCAATATGCTATTGAATCGTGCCTGATTAAGCACGTTGCTACCACTCAGCATATCCCACCCTTTCTTAGTAAAGCCAATAATTCCTGCATTACCTGTTGATGTCTTACAATGCTTTCTTTTAAATCCACGTTCGCTAGTTGCTCACGCTGCATTGTGCCACGACTTGATCGACGATCACTCGCCTGACATCTTATGTGTCACTGAAACTTGTTTTATGGACACTTCTGGTCTGGACATAATGCGTCTTCTACCTGATAACTACCTTATTGTACATCTGGATCGGATATACTCTCATCATGGGCAGGGGCATCTTAAGCAAGTTTGGGGCCCTGGGCACGGACATCTTTGGGGCCCCCATCCACCAAACCAAAGGAATTAAGTGATCAAGAATATCTGGTCGCACCCTACCCCCCTCGTCGTGATCACAACCTATAAATTGATATGCTGCCTCGCAGCATGCAAAAGTAAGCATGTTTACTCCCTTTAAGTCCTCTTACCCACTTCATTCTTGCTCTAATCAGAATGATAAACAAGTAGCATTTGAAGTCCAACACAAGCAATCTATGAAGAGGTTACTTCTCTTCTAGTTTAGAAACCGGATACTGTTTATCAGTAGCATCCGGGAAGGTATGCAGTCTGTAATATTAAAGCAGGATTGTATGTAAAAGGTACATGTAACCCAGAATAGGCAGATAACTCACATTAGCTGCCTCAGAGAATGCAAAAGGGTTCAAGCATGGATAGAGTAGACCAATTGTAAGGAAGGAGAAAGCTACACATAGCATAGCATGGATAGTGGATGCAGATTAGAAGCCACCAGGAAGGTGTCTGTATCCAGACAGACTGAGATTGAAAGTGTGACATGGTTTACCAATAATGCTGCCATTAGAGATCAAAGGAACAAATGACTATGGTGTGCAATATATCAATGCTCAATATTATAGTGGAAGCAACACGATAGCCAGTGAAACCATGAGTGAGGCTGTTTTGAAGATCATACCCTGGGGAGGAAATCACTCTGAAGGGCTGACAATTTTGAAGAGTTTAGGGACTGGCAATTTTCAGAGGTTTGGCAATACAAGATTAAATGAGATGCCCAGTATCACACATTGGTTAAGGGGTGAAGCTGGTATGTGCGACAACTCTGCAATTTCTGCATTTAAGCACCTTCTTTTCCAGTTCTTACCATTTACTAAAATAATCTCATTTTATAAAACTGTCTTGGAAAGTACACAAATCACATTACGAAACATGACAATTTTATGACGAAATATGACAAAGTATATAAGTACCAGCATACCAATCGATGTGATTCAACAGATTTAATCTGGGCTTTTCTTTTGTATTTTAAAGCTTTAAATACTTCAAAAACACTGGCTAGTGAAATTCTCATTAATAAACGTGCAGAAAAACCTTTCACTTTTACAAAAAAGCAAACCTTTTTTGTGACAAATGATCAGACCAAGGCCTACAGCATCTGGTCCGCTCTCTTCTGTCTATTACCTGTTCCACTCATTCCACTGAAATGGCCAACATGAGAAGAAAGATCAAGAAATAGGCTAAACGATGCCACCAGCATGCGAGAGGGTAAACCTCACAGAAGACAGCATAGTGATATAAAACATATTAGATGATTTGACCAGGATCACTGTATCGTCTGCTGATACAAGAATGAACGTTTTGGTTCCACAGTCTTGAATTTGTATACTTATTCACCTCTTGGACTAACAGCTTACGCTCATAATTGGAGGTGATTGCCTCGGTTTAACAACACCCCATCTGAACAAACAATTTCTAGACTGTCATCATATGATGGAATGTTAGTTAGTTTAGCAACACCTATCTGGTGCAGGTACATTGCTGATAATAGCACCTTTTGTGCTGCAAAGCCAAGTACATATGCAGGCAGGTTTATACACTTCAGTCATAGGAAAGGCTCATCCTGCCCTGATGGAATGATCTATTCTAATCTTGCATATAAACACATGCCTCTGCAATGAGTTATATGAGTTACACTGAGCTAACTTCTCGACTATCAATATGCATTTCAACGTTGGCTATTGCAAATGATCAACATAATTCCCACAGGAAGAAAGGAATGGTACAGGAGTTGGGCAGTAGCGAGCACACTATGTATACCGCACTGAACACAGACAGCATTACATGTTGAATTGATCAAGGCAGAACAACCGACAGGCAATAGGTTTTGAGCCTCAGCAGCACGCCATCAAATATCTTGACGTGTGCTAATTAAGTCTGGTGACAAATGGAATATTACTTATTTAGATCAGGCAGCCTTGTGGGGACCCCTCCGAGTTGGGGGCCCGGGGCAAGTGCCCCTTTTGCCCTCCCATAAAAATGTCTCTGATCCAGGGTGGCGGGGGGGGGTGGGGTGGGGAGGACGCTGCAATTATTTATAAATCTCCGATTAGGTTGCTTGTTCTCCTATTGATGCATTCAATTAAAATGGAAGCCCTGTTAGTCTGTTGCACATTGCCTACTTAAATGGTGCTACATATTTTAGTTGTCTGTCGACCTCAATATGATTCCCTTTTTTGGACCTTGATTATGGACTTGGTGGCAAATCTTTATAATACATTTTCCAGTCTGCTGGGGATTTTAATCTCAGTTTTAATCTTTGGGCAGATGTACTTTCAGCCCAGTTTTTTGACAGCATGGGAGATATTGGATTTATTCAGCTAGTCCATGAGCCAACACCTCAACGCCGTAATACCCTTGATCTTATTTTTTCATCAGCACCATTAGTGGCAGTTTATATTGTGTTTCAGATCACATGGTCAGGCCATTCTGTAGTACCTTTTACCATCAAGGTGCAGGTAGTTCAACCAGAGTCCACTTCGGCAGAGGTCCTTAAACGTAACTGGCACTCTGTGAACAAGGATGGCATTGTTTCACTATTTACTGGAGTTTGTGCAGGGGTGGACTGGGAACTAAAAGAGGCCCTGGAAATAATTACTGGGGACCAGAAGAGGCCCTGGATATAATGTTCAAAGTGGACCCATTTGACACCTTTTCAGCAAGCACAATGCTTTTCCTATGAGAAAATTTGGAAATACCACACAAAAGAGGCCCAAGGTGCAGAGGCCCACCGGGAAATCTCCAGAGTTCCGTATAGGCCAGTCCACCCCTGTGTGGTAGTGTCCAGACAACAGACCTATCCACACTTCAACTAGCATCCACCTCATGTGCCGACCAACTTGCTCCTATCCGTTTGGTTATAACTCTCAAACATCGGACGAAACCCTGGGTGTCTGAAGATCTTAAAGCTCTGCAGCTAAAATGTAAAAAAGCTGAACGTAAATGGCGCCTAGGCTTTCTTCACAGTGACACGCAGGCATTTCAAACTGCCTCTATGGTCTTTAACAGCTGTATCTGTAAGGCTAAATGTTCTTTTTTTCAAGAGAGGGTAAAAAAAAGCCTAAATCAACCAAAGGACCTTTTCTCTCCCTCATCTACTTCTAATCTTTCATCGAATGTGGATAGATTCAATAGAAGGAACCAAGATTGTGAATTGCGCAGAAGGGAAGGAGTATCAAGAGCGAGAATCATAAAGTTTGAATAAGTTTATCCTGGGAAAAGGAGAGAATAACTCTTTGTAACAGAAGAAAGGGAGAAACAAACGAAAACCATTAACAAGGCAGAAGATATCAATCTAAGTTCAAAGGGACCTCTTTTGAGAAGAATCAGAAGGATACCAAAAGTGTTAAAAGAACTGCACCAACTGATAAAAGAAGTCACGAGGGACTATTTCAAAAATCACCTATCGAACAAAGGTTCTCGAGAAGCAAAACCCAGGAGAAGGGAGTCATTCTCCTGTGCTTAGTTGTTATGATAGTGGTAGGGTCCGTTAGGCTTAGTTTGGACAGTGGACAGATTATTTTAAGACATTCATTGACGACTGATGTGCACCTTAGCTAGTTTGTTTGGTAGGGAATACCCCATACAGGTAGAGAAAGTGAGGTATTCATCCTTTCCTTTAATAAATGCATGTTTGAAATGTCTTATAAGAGTCTGTGTCCTTCTTCTGACCAGCCAAAGGTGTGGTGTTTGCTTTGTTTGCTCCATGAGTGCACTTTGTGACTCCTGCTCTAATTGGAATGCAATGTCCTATGCATTCAGGCCTAATGTAGTGTGCGCCAATAGTTGGCCATGCATGCCTGTGATGTCATAGTGAGAGAGGTTCCGGACGTGCGTAATGCCAACATATCCATGGCAAAAGGGTATGTGCATTTCCACATGTGCACTCTCGGATGTGTCCTTATGTCCCTCTATCCCCTCTGCGGCGCAGGTGCATTGGGAGTTAGTGTTGTGCTTTCTTGCCAATGCCTGCTTCCTGATGATGGAAGGGTGGTGGATGTTCTGATGCAGAATGGTGTAATCTCTGCATTGTGCATGGTACACCAGTTCAGGCAATGTTGTTTCATTAGCCCTCCAGTGTGACATTTTTGCTACGGCGCTGAGGAGTGTTTGGACTCTGTTAGAGTGTAATGCCATCGGCTCATGATGTGTTGTATGAAATTGTTCATTGGTATGGGTTTGGCATGCAGACTCCTTGTCATATGTGACGTAGCATGTAGGCCGCATGTGTATTAATGTGGGTATATGTGTGGACACTGCTGAAGAATCTGGTTGTGCTGAGGGGCACATGGTTGTTTGTGTTCTGCCATGTGCAATGCAGTTGCTGCTCTTACGCAGTTCCACCATACTCATCCTTGATGGGATTTTGTGGATGTGCAGTACTAGTGTGGCGGAATGGTTGTGTTTATGTATCTTTAGCTTTTTAGTGCAGTGTGAGGCTGTGTGTGTGGAGGCATGCATGTTTCATATATGTTGGCATACGTGGGTGTCTCAGGAAGGTGTGTGTTGTGTGCAGGCCATGCATGGCACTTATCATTCTTTCAGCATGGGCACTGTCTTGTGTGCAGTCAATGTTCCTTCCCGGCAGCATGCGTGCTCATGTGAAGAAGCTGTTGACCAGCCACTCCCTCACTCAGGCTGCAGTCGCTCAGGCCTCCCTTGGGTTGGTGGCCTTGCATGTGGCTCTGGCCTGAGGTCAGGTACTAATTCTGCATGTACACCTTTGTGCACTGCAATGTTATGCAGGTTGCAAAAGGCATGTATGATGTTGCATATGTGTAGCCTGTACAGGAGCACACACCCAGAGTGATCTAGGCATCTGAATCGTGGCTTCAGGATACCTATGAAACTGCTCAATGATGGCCCTGTGTGCAGTATTGTACCTTTCCTGTTGTGTACTGAAGGCCCACCTTTAGGGTGTCATGTGGTAGGGGCGCAATGGATAACCTGCATCACCTGCGCGAGGAAGGACATGAATGTTGTCAGTGCACATTTGGTGTTCATTTGTGTGTGGTGTTGGATGCGTGTTTGTTGCTTTTTTGTGGACACAGTGATGAGGTGCATTTGTTACAATGGTTATGTTCATGTGCATCCATGTGTGGATGTGAGGCTTTGTGTGTGTAGTGGAGTGTGATAGGAGTTTGTGTATTTACCTATCAGCCACATGTCCCTGTAGTGTTCTGCTTCCAACTGCGCACACATGCTGGAGCACCGTAAGATGTGGCTGTCATGGATAGAGTACAGGAAGTTGCCATACACATCCATAAAGAGGACACCGGTATTGCATACCAGTTGTGCGTTGATGGAGTGCCAGTGGTGCCAGTTCCAGTACATGTACACATTGGCCTGCTGTTTGGCGGGCATAGTGTGACATGGGTGCACTCAATGGCACTGATGACAATGGGGAATTGGTATGCCACAAAGAATCCACATGCCATCCTGCCTTTGTTCCTCTGAGATCACGGGCATCATGTAGGCATGGTGTTGACCGCTTGATATGATGCATGCCACTACCTGGTGCAGGGCACGTGACTGAGTGGCCTGGGAGATGCCAGCAGTAATGCCACTGGCCCTCTGGAACGAGTCGGTGGCAAAGAAATGCAGGGCGGCCAGAAGCTTCACATGGCTGATGGCATGTGAACGTGCAGTGGTGGGGTGCAAATCAGCCTCTCACTCCTACATGTCCATGATGACATGCAGCGGGAAAGGGTACCTTCTATTAACCTTTGTGTCAGCCATGCCGAACAGGATGACCATGGTGCGGAAGACCTGCTTCCCCTCTGTCGTCCTCCTCCTCGGCTAGGGTGCAGCAGCAGCTGAGGCAGCATCATGCCATTCACCAGGTTCTGGGAGGCGTGGAGTGGCGCTGTGTGACTTTATATCGGGACGTGTAGTATCATGTTCTGCATGCTGGTGTGCATCAGCATATGGGTTGAGTTGTCTGTGTGTTTGTTGGATGGTCTGCAGCTGTATGTGTTTGGCATGGTAGAGTTTGTCCTTCATAGAGATATTTCTGTTTTGCAACTTACTGGCACTGAAGTTTTAGTAATGCGGACAAGACAGAGGCACTGGTCACTGGCCCGGTTTCTGCCTCTTCTTTGTGAACATTGGATCATTGACCACTTGCTCTTGGGCCGTTTCACACACCAGTTTCAGTGGTTAAAAACATAGGGGTCAAACTGTTGGCTTCATTGTCAATGGATGCCCAGGTAACCTCTGTTTGTCAAAGCATACATGTCAAACTTAAGACATTATGTAAGATTCTACCTTTTATTCCTTCTAAATGTCATGCTCCTGTTGTTGCTTCCCTTGTTATAAGCGTGACTGACTACTGCAACATCTTGTTTCTTGTCCAGCCTAGATATTTGTTTCACAGACTCCAGCTTATGCAGAATTCAGCAGCAAGAGATGTGACCCATCCTCTGTTTGTTGCACACATTTCTCCGATTTTACGCCAGCTTCATTGGCTCCCGGTTGACAAAATGATTCAATTCAAATCTTTGTGTCTGGTACACCTGGCCTTTTATGGAACTGGCGCCGAGTACCTCCGCCATAGGTTTTGCCCTTATTTACCTGTCGGCCACTTTGTCGCCGGTCCGATTGCACAGCGAGTAGAGTGCTAGCTTTCACATCCATGCAGAGCCTGCTGACGCAGGATCGAATCCCGGCATGGCCAAACTCAGCCTTTCATCCTTCCGAGGTTGGGTAATAAGCAGCGCTCAGAGGGTTTGTAGCCTATATAAATGCACAAAAACAAACAAACAAAACCTATAGTACCTTGCATCCAAATGTCTCGTATGGGTGGACGTGCCTTTTATGTAGCTGCTTTTAAGTTATGGAATTCTTTGCCTGTGACCCTTCGCGCTGTCGGAAACCATCTTCTGTTTCGTCGTTCCCTGAAGACATTCCTTTTTTAGTACCTGCTGTACTTTTCAGCTCTATTCCTGTGGGTTAGAGCCAAGATGCCTACTAGTGTATGTTTATGTCATCATAAATGTCTATAATAATAATAATAATATTACAAAAATGGTGGTCCCCTGTGGCGTGTCCCGGCCGGTGTGTTGGGTTTTGAGTGCCCATTCCCCTCTCGGGTGGCTTAGTGGTGATTGTAGTTGGTGT
Organism: Ambystoma mexicanum; assembly: GCF_040938575.1. NCBI lineage: Eukaryota > Metazoa > Chordata > Amphibia > Caudata > Ambystomatidae > Ambystoma > Ambystoma mexicanum. The sequence goes on along the minus strand of NC_090923.1, from coordinate 746,796,570 downwards.
GTAATTTATGGTTATTAGTTGTCAGAGATAATAATTGTTCTTTGTTGTTGATGTAATGTGCATGTTTTCCTATTTGCGTAACTTCTGCATTTGACAGAAGTTCCACTTTAATGCATGCTCTTTTTCTGGACTTCCGCCTTTCTGCTTTTTTATCGTACAACCTTTTGGTAAGTTTGTGTAAGTTTCCTCCACTTAAGGCACAACTCATTTTAGGCATAAGTTAGACTTACGACACCTATCTTACTTAGTAAATTTGGGCCCATTTTATTTTAAAAATTTTTACCGAATTCAATATGGTTTTGCTTTTTTTCACTTTGCAAGTTTAACTTGTAAATATTTTTATTTATTTTTATAATACATTCTTCTTGTCTGTTAGCTGTCAAATCCTGGATTGGCTCTTGTTTTCTTCACCTCAATCACTCTAAAACTGAGGTTCTTTTCTTTCCTTGTTCTCCTTTTGCTCCTCCATCTGTTCTCCTTTTCCCTCCATCCTTCCTTCCTTTTACTTCCTCTGCCCGTAATCTCAGAGTTGTCTTTGACCCCTCTCTTTACTTTGCACTTCATATTTCCAACACCGCCCGTTCTGCTAGTTTCCATTTGTATAATCTCTGTCATAGTCGTCCTTTTCTCTCATTTCAGGCCACTAAACTTCTGATTTACTTGCTTGTTTTTTCTCGTCTCAACTATATTTCAATTATTTTCTTATGCCTTCCTAAGTCTCATCTTACCCCTTTACGTTATGTATTTAATTCTGATATTCGTCTTCTTATTCAGCTTCTTATTCTTTCTATTGATCTTTATCTTATTTTACATTTTCTTTCCTTTGTTGTTACGCTCACCTGGTCTCCACAGGGGCGCAGAACGGGAATGGCTGGTCCGCTCTTAAGTGAATTCACGTGCCCCCTCTGAATACCGCTTCCGTCACAAGGTGCGCCTAGAAGGTTACATGAAATGTTACCCACTGTAAGGTGGAAGGCCTACTCCCTCCTCCCGTGGCCATTTAATACACCACGCTGCTATGCCGCACCTTAGTTTTATGAATGGCAGGCTCTCCATCCTGCAACAGCATGCAGGGGTGCGTAGAGTCAAGGATCTAGTTACTTCACTGATCCTGTAGAGTTCCTGACAATTGACTCAAATGGGTAAGTCTTATACCAAAGGTATGGTTCGCCGTAGAGTTCAAATTGCCCAAGTTCACTTCTGTGCCTTTTTCCTATAGGTTTCCCTTTGGTGCGAAAATATGAAGAACGCAGAGTTGTTGTTCCAAGGTAAGTTCACGCCGACGTTCTGTGACAAGTCTCTATATGCGCTATTGTCCTTCTGCGCGACTGACCTTCTGTTCTTTGTATTTTACAGGCGCTGTATCTCCGGGATGGATCGCATGGTGAAGCCTTGCGGGACCGCTAGGAAAAGCAGCCTTCAGGTGATTAATTTAGCTGCGTAAGAATTAAATGTCCAATGCAGGCTTTTCCCAATGCGCAGCTAACCTGATGTTTTCTTCTGTTCTACAGGTGAGGTGACTCCGGAGCAGCGGCTGAATGATGGTGGCGGTCGAGCGATGATGCTGCGCTGGATCGCTGGAAAGAGCAGCTCTAAGGTAAATATTAACAGTGCGCAGGATAGCGATGTGGATTTCTGGGTCTGCGCGGCTAACCTGATGCCTTTTCCTTTTCAGCTCAGCAGACAAAGGCACAGAGCTTCAGCTGAGAGTCTAGTTCTGTTTCTTCACCTTTCTCTTCCTTCCTTTGCAGGTAGCTCGAGAACACTGGACGGGCGCAGCTGAAGACTGGCCTGAAGGTAACTCCAGGAAGCCCCCAAGGGATCCTTTGGGGCCTTAAAGGCCCCCATGGATGCCAATGCCCTGGGCAGGTTGGTCTGCACCTGCTGTTTGGGGCCATGAACCGTGACAGCACTCCCCCCGAAGGCCCCATCCAAGGTGGTTTGTCTCGCTGGTCCGGGTTTGGTCGGGTAGTTTCGATGGAACCGGTTTACTAGGCGAGGTGAATGAACGTAGTCATTTGGCTCCCATGACCTTTCTTGGGGACCATAGCCTTTCCAGTCAATTAGATAGAAGAGTTTTGTTTTAACCCACTTTGAGTCTAGAATGTCTTTCACCTCGAATTCTGGTTCGCCATCTGTTTCGTGATCCGAGTTCCTGGTTGTACTGGTTTCAGAAGGGAGACGTGGAATACGGGGTGGACTCGCATGCTCGGGGGTAGCTCCAATTTTATGCTACTGGGTTGATGATGGCCTTGATGGAGAATGGTCCCAAATATCTGGGATTAAATGTGTGGGTTCCTTTTAGTGGAATATGTTTTGAGGCTAACCAAACCTCATCTCCAATCTGGTATTTTGGAGCTTCGCTCCTATGTTGATCTGCAGATTTCTTGTATTTTCCTTTAGCTTGTCTTAAATGTTATGTTGCCCTCTTGAAGGCTTGGGTGATGGTTTTGTGCAGACTGCTTACGGCAGGCATTTCTAACTGCTGAGGTGGGTCGAGTTCTGAGGTTCGTGGATGCATTCCATATATTGTACAGAAGGGGCTTTGTCCTGTGCTGGAATGCAATGAGTTATTGTAGGCATATTCGGTTATCCATAAAACGTCTTTCCTATTGCTTTCGGTTTGATGTAACGGGCATCTTAGGTATTGCTCCAAAGTCTGGTTGGTTCTCTCGGTTTGACCATCCGTTTGAGGATGGTGACTGGTTGAAAGCCTAATGTCAATTTGGGCTAACTGGCAACATTTTCTCCAGAATTGTGAGATAAACGGACTCCCCCGATCTGAGACTAAGACAGAGGGAAATCCATGTATTCGGACAATCTGTTCAAGGAATTCCTTCACCAAAATTGAAGCTGAGGGTAACCCTTTTAAAGGGATGAAGTGGGCCATTTTTGACAATAAGTCTACTACCACTAATATAAGCCGTTCAGGGAGGAAGATCTGTGATAAAATCTAGGGATAACGTATGCCAGGGTGAAGGTGGTATACCCAGAGGCTGTAGTAGACCTGGTGTTTTCTTTTTCTGGGCTTTGTTCTGTGCACAAATGCCACATGATAGTACAAATTGTTTGATATCCCTACGCCATGTTGGCCACCAAAAATGTCTCTTGATCTTGGCTTCAGTTTTCGCAATTCCATGGTGGCCTTCCACAAATGACTCATGATCATTTGAGATAACCAGTTTTTGAAGTTCCTTACTAGGTAAGTAGAAACATCCTTGGTAATAAGGTAAATGTTCATTAACAGAATGATGACTGCTTTTGGTTGACCAGTCTTGTAAAGCCTCGTAATTGAAGAGGTGTGAGATTTCCTTGTGGATGTTGTCCAGGGTCAGTGAAGTGGTGATTCCTAGGATTCTTCCCCCTGGGATGATGGGTACGGGATCCGGAGTTAAATATGCCTCTTCCATCCCTATACGGGACAGTGCATCCGCCTTGCCGTTGCGGCAACCAGGTTGGTACGTAATCACAAAATCGTATTCTGCAAAAAATAATGCCCATCGGAGCTGGTGAGAGGACTGGGCCTTGGCCGACATTAGGTACTGTACATTTCAGTGATCGGTAATCACAGTAATGGCGTGTCTGGCCCCAAGGAGGTTATGTCGGCAAGCTTTGAATGCTGCCTTGATGGCCAGAAGCTCTTTGTCGGTTATAGCATTGTTCAGTTCTGGTGCCGTGAATTTTTGTGACCAAAAGGCCACCGGATGAAGTTGACCTGTCTCGGGGTCTTTCTGAGAAAGAACCGCCCCCATTGCCAAACTGGGCGCATCAGTCTCTACCACATAAGGGAGATCTGGGTGAGGATGTTTTAATATTGGAGTTCAGGTGAATTTCCTTTTTAAGTCTTGGAAGGCCTTTTCTGCTTCATCAGACCACTGGAAGCGTTTGTTCTTTCGTAACAAGCATGTGATGGGATGCACTAAATGCGAAAAACCTGGAATTAACCTGCGATAGAAGTTTGCAAATCCAAGCATGCTTTGCACTCCTTTGATTGAAGTTGGAGAGGGCCATTTAAGGATAGCATCCACCTTCCGCAAATCCATTCACACTCCACCTGGCGTTGAACAAACCCTAGAAACTCGACCTCTGTAACATTGAAGTGACATTTTTCTAATTTGGCTTACAGCTTGTGTTGCTGAAGTTTTTCAAATACGGCACGGACATATTTCACGTGATCCCTTTCAGAAGCCGAGTACACTAGGATATCATCAATATATACGACAACACAAACATCAATTAGCTCTCGAAGGACATCGTTCATGAAATATTGAAATGCTGCCGGGGCATTACAAAGGCCAAAGGGCATCACTTGATATTCAAAAAGCCCATACTTAGTGCAGAAGGCGGTCTTCCATTCGTCTCCCTTTTTAACTCGTACGAGATGGTCCGCCACTCTGTGATCCAATTTAGTGTAAATTCGAGCTTCCTTTACTTGGTCCAACAGTTCGGGGATCAGAGGCAGGGGGTACCGATTTTTAACTGTCACTTGGTTTAATGCGTGGTAGTCGATACAAGTTCTTAGGTCTCCTTCCTTTTTAGGGACGAAGAATAAGGGGGAGGCCGCCGGATACTTGGACGGACGAATAAAGCCGTTAGCCAGGTACTGATTTAAGTATTGTCTTAGAGGAAGATTTTCGGGTTCCGTGAGGGCGTAAATTCTGCCACATGGGATCTGAGCTCCAGGTATTAGATCGATCTGGCAATCATACGGTCTATGGGGTGGTAAGGTATTGGCTTGGTCTTTTTTTAAAACATCCTGAAAATCCTGGTATTCCTGGGGTAACTGATTGACTGGATTCATGACTGTTGCGATTGCCTTGGGCAGGGATTCTTCTGGATAGCAGGTATGAGCACATTCTGAGCAGGTTAACCTCTTGTCACGCCAGTCTATGCAAGGAGTATGCGTTTCTAACCACGGCATTCCCAGAATTACTTGAAATTGCGGGGCCTTGATTAAGTCAAACACAATGGTCTCTCGATGCCCGTCTTGGCACAACAGGGTCATCTTCGTCATCAAGTGCGTTATAGGACCAGAAGAGATCTCAATTCCGTCGACGGTGGTGACCAAATCGTTTGTTGCTTTTTGGCACAGAGAAAGACACATCCTTGAAGCCAATTCTTGATCCAAATAGTTCCCTATATCTCCACTGTCGATGTAAGCCCTGATTGCGTGCATACGAGACGGGTGCTGGTGACTAATAAGGATTATTGGTAAGGCAAGATGCCAGGTCTGGGAATCCTTCTTCTCGCTCGACAAGCGGACCTCTACGCTTGCCGGGTGGGGTATTTTTCCAGCTCTGGTTCAGCACTGACTTTGTCGGCAACCCCGACTGCCTTCTTAGGAGGTTTCACAGGATAGTCTCGGAGGAAATGACCGGCCGTTCCGCAATATAAGCACAATCGTTGTTATCTCCTCTTGTCTCTCTCTTATTTTGACAGTGACCCTCGAACCCTTCCGATTTGCATGGGTTCTGGAGTGTCTGTAATCTTGGGGTGTTGTCTTTCCGACGCACAAACACTTGGTTTTCCAATCTAGCTCAGTCAGCTTTCCGGTTCTGCAGTCTGTGATCTAATTGTACCACAAGGTCGATGTATTCTGAACAATCTCGGGGAGGATTAACAACTTGAGCCAAGACGTCCTTCAGTTCGCCTCTCAGCCCACGATGAAACATTGTAGTCCTTTTATCTTCTGGCCAACCGGTTTCTACCACTAATCTATTGAAGGTTGCAATATAAGTTTGCAGATCCTGGTTACCTTGGCGAAGAGACAGCAGTTTGTTATCTAAAGCGTGGCCTTGGGAGTGTCAGGCAAACAGCTTTTCCATATTCTGCTGAAACCCCTGGAAGTCTCGGAGAAGAGGATCGTCCTGATTAACTAGTGGTATAGACCAGTCTGCAGCACTGCCACTGAGGTACGAAAGTACAAAGGCCACCTTTGCTTGATCATTCGGAAAGGCCCCTGGCCGGCATAGGAAGTGTAGGCGGCACTGGTTCATAAGAACCGCAAATCGCTTAGGATCTCCCATAAAGTGTTCTGGTGGAGCTAAAGGTATGGCTCCCGAAAGGACCACCTGCACTGGATTACTTGACTGAGTTGGGATTGATGCCCCCATTGTGGGGAGTGGCGTGTTGCCAGCCTGGGCTTGTAGTAATTGTCTGGCAAGCTCATTGGTGCGCTCTTTTGCCACAATTTGTTCTCTTTTCAGAGCGTTAGTCTCTTGTTGACCCGAATGCACCTCTGCTCCGAGTTCCCCCAAAAGCTGGGTAGATGATCCGTCTGTGAGGTTTCCATGGCGCCCAGGTAGAGGTTTGTGTGAGTCGTTGCGTTCTGTTACGCTCACCTGGTCTCCACAGGGGTGCCGAACGGGAATGGCTGATCCGCTCTTAAGTGAATTCATGTGCCCCCTCTGAATTCGGCTTCCGTCACAAGGTGCACTTAGAAGGTTAAATGAAATGTTACCCACTGTAAGGTGGAAGGCCTACTCCCGCCTCCCGTGGCCTTCTAATACACCCTGCTGCTATGCCTCACCTTAGTTTTATGAATGGCAGGCTCTCCATCCTGCAACAGCATGCAGGGGTGCGTAGAGTCAAGGATCTAGTTACTTCACTGATCCTGTAGAGTTCCAGACAATTGACTCAAATGGGTAAGTCTTATACCAAAGATATGGTTCGCCGTAGAGTTCAAATTGCCCAAGTTCACTTCTGTGCCTTTTTCCTATAGGTTTCCCTTTGGTGCGAAAATATGAAGAACGCAGAGTTGTTGTTCCAAGGTAAGTTCACGCCGACGTTCTGTGACAAGTCTCTATATGCGCTATTGTCCTTCTGCGCGACTGACCTGCTGTTCTTCGTATTTTACAGGCACTGTATCTCTGGGATGGAAGCCTTGCCGGACCACTAGGAAAAGCAGCCTTCAGGTGAGTAATGTAGCTGCATAAGAATTTAATGTCCAATGCGGGCTTTTCCCAATGCGCAGCTAACCTGTGGTTTTCTTCGGTTCAACAGGTGCAGCGACTCCGGATCAGTGGGTGAATGATGGTGGCGGTCGAGTGATGATGCTGCGCTGGATCGCCGGAAAGAGTAGCTCTCAGGTAAATATTAACAGTGCGCAGGATAGCGATGTGGATTTCTGGGTCTGCGTGGCTAACCTGATGTCTTTTCCTTTTCAGCTCAGCAGACGAAGGGATGGAGCTTCAGGTAACAGTCTAGTTCTGTTTCTCCACCTTTCCCTTCCTTCCTTTGCAGGTAGCCCAAGAAAATTGGACGGGTGTAGCTGAAGATTGGCCTGAAGGTAACAGACACGGTGAGCGTTACGCTGCAGGACTGAGTGCAGAATAACGCGAAGCGTGTTCTGTACTGAGGGCGTGGTTTATATAGCCTTCAGAAAGTAGTCCCCAGGTGAAGTAGTCCCAACAACCACACCCTAGCAAATAGTTCCCTAGGCAAGTAGTCCCTTCAGGCTGCCTCAGACTGGTCTACACATGGTTCACTTTGTTTGAAACTTGCCATATTAGTGGTGGCAGCATGAGCCTGGTTGTGGGGACATGAACCATGACATTTGTCTACAAAGCCATCTATGGTCTTGCTCCTTATCCTTGTGCTCTTGTCTCCTTCTTTGTTCCTTCTTGTTCTCTTTACTCTCAATCTCTTTTTCTTCTTTCTGATCCTAAGCCACCTTGTGCTTCTTCTCAATTTCGTTCTTTCTCACTCCTTGCACCTAGGCATTGAAACACTCTTTTATCAACTATTCATGCTTCCTCCTCTTATCATATTTTCCCTTTTCAATTGAAACCCCAACTTCTTTCTCTTTAGTTTCTGATTTTTGATCTTTTCATCATTGTCATTTGTATTGTACTGCTGTAACCCTTTTGTTAAATCACTTTCATGAAAGTGCTAAATAAATAAAAATAAATACAAATTATTCTTACAAGATTTAAGATGATGTTTATGTTCTTTACTTTTCTCAATATTTGGTGGAATTGTGTTGTCATCTTCAGCTAAGAACACATGTTGTTATAATAGACATATTTTACTATGTAAATGACAATGAAATAATAGTAGTATTAGTACATGTATTGTAAAATATGTAATATGTAAAATGTTGAAATCAATAAGTGACATAAGTTTGAATTAGTACGCTTAGTTTAAGTGTACAGTTTTACAAGCTGTACATTATATTCAATGTGGGTAATTTATTTTTATTTGTACACTGATGATGTTATATGTACTGTTTAACATACCCACGTGTTGAAGCGGTTACTAAACCTTATGAATTGAACAAGAGTCAAAAGGAAAGTAGACATTATACAAGTGTAACATTGTTTATGTACACTGATGAGGTCATACATACTGTTTGACCTATAGACCTGTTGAAGGTGTAAAGTGTGTCACAGTTACGCATTTCTACCAAGATCACAAGATTACATTAAGCGTGCATGAGTAATTATTTAAGGCATATTATTTCAGGTAACATTATGTTTACATGAATATGATCATGATGTAAAGCATACATTTTACAAGCTTTTAAATGCTTGCAATTTATTGGCGGCCATAAGGGGCTTACACAAAAAAACATCTGTCCAGGTAAAACTGGACAACAAGGGAACAGTGTCCTCGACAATAAAAATAGGCCGGGCCTGAAACAAGGGTGTGCGCTGGCACCTATATTGTTTAATATCTATATCACTAATGTCGTAAAGAAGATGGTGCTCGCTATTACTTGACCCCCTAAAATATCAGGTGAAAGGTGGAGTGTATGTTTTATTCAGATGACATGGTCCTCTATGACCATACCTTCTCAGGTCTGAAAAGAGCACTGCAAGTATTATACACTTTTGCCTGTGAACATGATTTTGTACTTAATTTTGGTAAGACCAAGGTTATGCACTTTACTTGTGGGCGAGCCAAAGCCCCTAATATGGTACTTGAGGGACATCACATAGAGCGCAGGACTCATTTTAAATGCTTGGGTCTGGAGATCACTGCTAGAGGTCATTACCAGAGCATAATTGACATCAAGAAGCGGAAGGCAGTGGCACCCTCTGCATTGTCCACAAGGCCTTCTGGGCCCTAGGGCCAAAATACCTTCAACTCTCTCTTCCTAAATATCTTCCTTCTCGAGCTCTTTGCTCTTCCGCCTCCAACTCCCTCGGGGTCAGCCGCTTCGCCAAGCAACGAGTTGGGGGTAGATCCCTCTCTGCGGCAGGGGCCTCCCTCTGGAACAGCCTTCCTGCCTCCCTGAAACTTGAGGAGAACCATCTCCGATTCCGGAAGCACCGCAAAACCTTCCTCTTTGCTTCTGTTTTCTCTCCCCCTCTCCCCTGCTAAATTCCTGACTCAAACTGCACTGAATCTGCAACTGGGCCACTCTCACGGATCTCGGTCCCTGGCCCAGCCACTCTCCCCTTGCATTGCCTCCCTTGGCAACCCCTGCACTTCGGGACTGTCTCTGTATCCCTACAGCCCCGCTTCCCAGCACTTGTCTGCACTTACCCTGCACTTGCCACCAGCTGGACCTTATTATTTATCCTGTTATTCTACTACCCCAGTACTGCACTTTCCCCTCGCACTTTCCCTTCCCCTCTGCCCTTCCACTTGCGCGATCTGAATGACACCTGGTCTAGTACGATCGTTGTCTGTCTTCCCTTTGTTCCCCCCTCCCTGCCTCGTTGCGCCTTGAAACACTTGTGTATAGGCGTGTTACAAATGCCACATCATATCATATCACTAAGCAACATGATTTACAGATCTGTCAGTGTTGCCTCCGGATACAGTTACTATGGCATATTGGCCCTCTATAAGCAGAGGGTTTGGTCTATGATACTATACAGACTAGTATGACTTTGGTTGGCTTAATGTAATTGAAGGTACATTTTGGTGCAAAATGGTTGGTCTAGGCCCAAGTGTACCAATAGAAATTATAAGACTCGAACTGTGTCTGACATCTCTGGCAACTATGGCCCGTAAAAGAAAAGCTCTGCTGAACTTAAAATCCCAGAAGACCCCCATATGCCCTCTGCTGCAACTTTTGGGAAACCAAGTCGACCCACCCTATTACCAAAATATAGCTAATTTGGCAAGGAAATTGCTTGAGGAGATCAACTGGCAACCTAGTTGCGAAGAGGGCTTAGTTAAACTAAAATATCGTATGAACCACAAAATGGATGAATGGGATTGGATCTCAAACTATCTACATCTCTCTAGATTAAAAAGCTATGAGTTTGTAGATTTGTTGATTTATGAACATATGGCCCTGCAGATCTATTTAAAAATATGCCCATCTACAGATTTGCATAGATTCCTGTTATTATTACGTTTTAACAAACGCCCTCTACTGGCAGCCAAAGGTTCTGAATTAGGCATTTAGAAAGAAAATAGAATCTGTAGACTATGTGGGCTTCCAAATAAAATGGAGACAGCACAACACGTTCTTACTGAGTGCCGTGAATACGGCGATGTTTACATGAGACTGCTGCGCCCCTAAGTGCGTGATGTCAACACAATCAAAAGAGATGAATTCTGGCGATTTGTTTGAACTCTCCATTGAGGGCGCTGCAAATAGCAATATATAATGTATGGAAAACCATATTAGCCACAGGAAAATGAGTATAGATTCTACAATAGATCGCACCTGGTGAAATTGGAAGTTGATACTTTCATAGAGTTTTTATATGCAGTAACTGATGAACTAAAGTGTTAGCATTATATTATCTATATGGTTTGACCTATCGGCTGGGTACTAATATTAGCCTGCATTATTATGTATCCTTGGTCATAATGTATTAATGTGCTATGATCATTTTCTATTCTGTAATGATGTTATTAGTTTTATTAGTTCTTTTTAAAAGTTTGATATATGATCCATGTATGAAAAAAAGGAAAGAGTCTGATTTGTTGCGCCAGGATAAATTGTTTTTAATAATAAAGTTCAAGTTGAAAAAGAAAAATACATCTTGTTTACTGATGTTGACATATGTTATAATCCCTCGACACGTGTTTCACCACCATTTTTGAGGGTGGTTCATCAGGAGAGTTCAATAATGCAAATCAATTTGGTGACCTAAAACAAAACGAGACTTCACATCAGCCTTGGCAATTCTTTGTGTAAAATTATGAGACTTGCTTAGTTTCTACTTATGATTTCAGACTCAACAACCTTAAATTACAAAGGAATAATAATACTCACTAATAGATGTGTGCTTTGGCTCAATGTTCACTCCATACTGGCCAATTTTGAATTTGGAATGGAACACTTTTCAGTTATACTTGTGTGTGTGTCAAATTAAAATCCTACAACGTGCAAAGATATGTGTTCCATTAAACATTCTTTACTTCTAGCAGCTTAGCAGAGTTCATGTGTTCAAGGAGTGAATTTAAATATTTTAATATTCTGTATTGGCGTCCCTTCCGCTTACCTTAATTGTCGGATTTCGTGCCGGTTTCCCATTTTACAAGTATTCCTCAATGCATGTTAAACACGGGAAAACAAAGATGGCCGTTTGTTTAGAGTAGCGTGAAGTGCTACGCTGGTGAGCGCGACCGCGTCTTCACTCATGCTCCATGTTACTTTGGGCTCATTTAGGTTACTTAACATGATAGTGCGCATCATTGTTTTTTTTATATGTGATCGCTTCTTAACCCTTAGTTTTAAAATGACCTAATTACAGTGCCATTTTTATAATTAACTTGATCTTATTATTGGGTCTGAAATCAAAGGTGTAGATAAAAATCTTTAAGGAAAATAATATTGTGGTCACCCCTCTTTCCTTCTGAAGGCATGACCTGATAATGTGAAAAATGCAGATATAAGTTTGGACATTGACATACATTATAAAAAAGGAAAAGAAAAAGAAAGCCCCTGCTGCGGCTGAAATTGCTATTGAACATTTGGTAATGTTACTAAGTGTCACAAAAGCAATAACTGATTTATAAATAATGAGAGTTTTAAAGGAAATGATTCATCTCGTATCTACATTTTAACCTGCAAGGCAAGTGTCCATTAAGCATATCCAAGATGCTTCTTTGCATCTTAAAATGGTCTCCCTATTTTCTCCTCTGGGTGGCATACGAAAACTCTCAAGTCCAAAATATTTAATATTGTTAACAGAGTCTTCTTTAGGTTCCTGCCCAAAATGGTGGGCCAAGGGAAATCTTAGGTCCTTGTTTTTGATGGCTCTCAAGTGTTCTGCTATTCTTATTGTGAGAGTCTGAATCGCACTTCCTATGTACATTTTTGAAAGGGTACATTGAATGCCATATATGACATACTTCGTATTGCAATTTATAAACTGAGACATTTTCCGAATTGTACGATTTGGCATTTTAACATCTTTCTTGCCATTGGCTGAATAAGGGTATAATGTGTATTTACCACACTTGGAATTTCCATGTATTGCTTGCTGGTTCCACATTTGTGGGAGACCAGTGTCTTGGTTTTGGGCCAGAAAGTGCGACGGATTTAACATTCTCTTTAGGTTCTTAGCTTTTCAAAATATGTTTCATATATGTTATGTTATTTTATCTATGTAAAAGTTCTTTGGAACTACAAACATAAGGAAAATAACTTTATAATGCTATTTGTGCTGTTTAGCGTACACACTTGTACATTATTTTCAGACCTGTGTGGCGATTTCGCAAGTCTTCTGGATGCCAAAGAAGATAATGCCTGCCACTCCCCCAGGAAGGGACCCCCCCTTCCTCTCCTATATTACACCGAGTGAGACGTGTTGCCCTCTCTGAGGCACACGCAAATTACACACTGCCCCTCTTTCATAGGGCATCCAAGTACCACGGATCAGGTTCTGGAGTGATGGATAGATACTCGTTTCATTTCATAAGCTTTATTCGACAATTTGCCTTCAGCATCAAACACATAATTACACACAAAAAGTATGTTTAAAACAAGTACAGGGTTGGGATCAAAACAAAATATAAAATTATAAAAGACAACAATATACAAAAATAGAAGGAAAAGGAAGTAGAACATTCATTCTTTCTGAAAATATCCAACCATCCTGGAGGTGACACATTTTGGAAAGGTGCTATGTACATAGTACAATTTCTTGCTTGGTTACCTATATTTATGACTTCTGGCCCTGACAAAAAAGCAAGTTATTATGATATCCCGATATTACTGTTCTTAGTAGATCTTAGTAGACAGCCATTGTATTCTTGGTGTCATTTTAATACAGGCTCTGTAAATATATGTTGCAACAGAATGGATGGTGTTAAAACTATTTGGGGTTTTGCAAAAGGACATAGCATCAACTACTATTTGAATATGTGCAGTTTAAAATATTGGGAGCCAACACAATGCTCTCAATTCTATGAAACATATGCAGTGTGAAGGAGTGCCCAAATTTGCAATAGCATAACAAATAATACTCAATAATGGAGTACTCAAAGTGCACGGAAAAACCCAGCTTTATTCAAAACACAGAATCTCGGCCGGGACAGCTTACAAGTAGCTCTCAGTATTACAATGAGTATGAGTGGTTTGTAAACCAGAAACACGTCATCAATGGCATCATACTACAATATCAATTACAAAAAGTATGAATATTTTTGATTGGCTTACATTGTAAAACATATATAAACTACATATAGACCATATTGGTGTTGGTGCTACGATTGGGATAGAAATAAATGATGGCTCTTCCTGGGTCCAGCTCATTATAGATACGAATTTCATTACAATTACACCTGATTCTTTGGCTATTTTCATTATACGCAGTGTGGCAAAAGAGATTTTCATTGTTTGGCCATTTACTCACCAACGTTAATAAGATGTCAAGATATGAGGGAGACATATGGTGGGGGAGAGAATTCCATGATCCGCAATAATGCCAAATTAAAAGTACTCCCCATCATTCCCAGGCCCCCATCTGCTCATTGTATTTGTACTTGTGTATCATACCATTTCTGTGTGCTAGGGAGTTCAACAGGTGTCTTATCTGTATTTGGCTCATGATGAATAACCAGTGTTCTTCATGTCTTGATCATGTGATTTGGGACCGTGCTGTAGACTGATTTTCCTCCTATTTAGCAAGCTTTTAGCTCACTATAACATGCATGTTGTACTCTTTGTGGCTGCTTGAGACACCCTTCATCTATTCTCTATGGAGTCTTTTGGCATACTATTCTCATGCAACTGGATATCAATGGCTGTCTGTGTTCCTATTACTCCAATTAACTTAGAAGGCTACTGCTTTGCATCGTGGGAACTTATCTCGTCCCTGTGTTCTGCACGCCCACTACTCTCTTCCATGCTTCTAAAATAAATGTGTGTTTATGTATTTGGCATCTCATATGAGGCCTTGCTAACTTCCAGGACTCCTGCAGCCTTTGTGCTGGGAAAAATGCTGTACTCCTGTGCTTTTTGCCTCCATATTGGCGACCTACATTCATCTCTGGTCAGGTTACATTCATCTTGTGCAATACATTGGTTTCCTAGCCTGGGTATGCTGCATCTAACCTGCCTATGATTTCCTCAGCTCTATCAGTGTAGTGAGTCCCTCTCTTGATATTCCAGAATCCTCCTCTCTTCTACAGGGTTCAAAATTCCTGTGTGCTGGGTGCTAAATGTCTCCTGCTTTGAGTGATTTGGCTCCTGATAAGGCCTCCCACTAAGGCTGCTAGTGTAAAATGTGCCTGCTTGAAAAATTGATTCTGTAGTGATTGCCAGCTACCACCAGTAGATGGCAGCAGAGCATAACAGGAGCTTTAATTTATCAGGAAACTGGAGGTACTTTCACAGATACATTATTTCCATGTTTGTAGTAGGTATTAACATGGCCATGGGCAGGCAATGGGTGGGCAAAAAACCAAACACCTATAAGCTGTGTATTCCTCCTCATATGCCATTTCTCCCTATCTTTACTCTTCTGCAATACTTTTGGCTTTTGGTGTTGCAAGTGACACCTAATAGCCCAAACTAAAAATGTATTGTGTACTGCAGCATTCTTATGGGTCTACAGTAAAGGGAGCCAAGGCTATTTTATTTAGAAGCTGCTGCATCTGAGAGACATCATGATGGACCTGCATGCAAAGTGTTGCAGCTATTTGAATGGGCACTCTGCAAAAGTGCCTCAGCGTGTGCTGGAAATCCATTTCCTCAACATTGTTTAAAACAGTATGGGCCTCATTACAGCTTTGGCGGTAGCCATGCCGCTATTGACACCCACCCACCGTGCTAAGTTACCATATCACACGGAGCGGGGAGTTTTTTGAAGAGATACAGAAGTGATTCCCAGCAGGCACATACCCAGATGCCCGGCGAAGCCCTGATGAATGTGGCCCACTTATTTGTTCCACAGAAACCGGTCGGCTAGAGAACGACTATACCTAGTGTACAACACGTAACACACAGGTTATGCTCGTTCGGATTAAGGACCCCCTGCCTAAACATTCAGGGGTCTTTCCTGTAATTGTCTTCAGAGAGAACATCGTTGAAGAAAAATTTCTTCATTGTTTTTACAAGTTCAACCTGCACCTGTTCATCCAGAGAAAACCTATTAAAACTAAAGTTCATTTTTCATCTGGATGACAGCTAACACATGCAATAACCAATACGGTAGAGCATGTGTCTTTTAGCACAACACGTGCACAAGAGACTATTTGAATATTAATGTGCAGCATAAAGAAAACATCTGCTACTGCAAAGTGGGTTCATCCCATGAGGCCAGGTACACATGTCAATCTCCAAAGATATTGGTGCAAACTGCATGCATATGTTTGAATTTTGGCAGGGCCATCCCAACCTTCCTTTCTTCAACAGTCCAAATGAGTGTCATTTAGTTTGATAATAGCAACATATGTTAATCTCAATGCAGTGATGCTTCTGGCACTTATTGTGATGCAGTGAAGTTTACATTTATGCGCAAGTAAGGCCCTAGACTTAGCAATGTAGTCAGAATCTGGCATGAGAGCCAATGAGACGGCTGATTATGTCCCTCTCCTTTTGACCATGCAATGGCAGATCCAGATTCCCATACAAACAAGCCTTATTGAATAGCTGGTCCAACTCCCAAAGCCCCCAAAACCCTTTTAGCCCACCCCTGCATTGCTGGCCCAACAGATATCACCAATGCACGTTCCTTATGCAAAAAGCCAAACAAATACAGTCTGTTACTTTTCAAACCCTACACTAGAGCTTCATCCAAAAAGAGAAACTGCAGCTGTACAGCACGAGAACAAGCGTTCAGCAAAGAAGAGGCAGCACGAAATAGAAAACTACCAGGGCAATGAAGAGGTAGCAATAGGGGTTCATGTATCGACATAGATGCAGTTACACTGATGGATATAATGGCAGACATATTAGGTAAAGACCAAATGAGAGGTAGCAGCATAGAGGCACATTGTCCCACGACACATGAAATAAAAGTGAATTCATCAAAAAGCAATATGGCAAATGACAGAGGAACCAATAGATAGTAAGGAGCAGAGTGTGTGGTGTAATCATTTGGTTCCATGTCATTTCATCGCAAGATGTTTTTACACAGGGTTTTTTACCGCAAATTTTTTAACGAAAAAACCTATTGCATTTTTATTTTTGGGTGGGGGTCCCCCAAAATCCCTCATTCCCTTTCATTTTTTTTATCTATTCACAAAAACCCACATCCCATATATGTATATATAATTTCCTAACCCCCAAAAAAATTAGATGAGTTTTTTTTCGTTAAATAATTTGTGGTAAAAATCCACGCGAAAAAGCGTCCCGCAATGAAAGGATGTTGTACATTCATTTGTGGGTGTGTGTCACAGTTTGTAAATAATTTCAAGTTACATGATTTTCTAAGTACTCCGTGGTGACTATTCTGTCAAGAGTGCATCTCTCAATGTTAAATTATTACATACTTTCGATCTGTTTATCTAATGTGCTTATTCTGATAGTTTTCTTTTTAATCTCATCCATTACACATTCACTATGGCAAGAAGGCATTCATGGGATGCCACTTTAGTAGTTCCTGGGTCAGGTGAGTAACTCCTGGTCAGAGGAAAAGCCCTGAAACCCAGGAGTTACTTTCAGCTCCTGCTCCATTATTACCAATTTCAAACCCTGCTTCTATGTTATATACAGCACACAACCTGTGCTTTCAGCTATTTAACTAGACCCACCACTTCAAGGAGTCTCTCCTCTTCAACCCCTAGGCCATCACATCAGCCTCACGCCAGCTGATTTGCTAGGCACCGCCCGCCCCTCTCGTCCCCACCACCCTGTACAGCTGTACCCCTACTCTGTGTCCCTCTGTACCCTACCCCTCACTGTATATCTGTTCTGTTGTTGCCTCAGTAAAGCGATCTGTTGCTACTCGAAACTAGGTCCATACTCAGTAAATACCATAATAATAACTATGATCCCTACTAGTGTCGCACAACCTAACTAATTATTTATGGCAGAAACTTATACATTGATTGTTTAAAGCATTGTTTCTTGGACTCTGTCTTAGTTTGTCTCGTCTTTCACCCCTAGACTCATGGGGTGGTAGGGCTGCCACTACTGGTATTGTTTCTCACTTGTATGGTAATGGTGAGGAGTAGGGGCAGGAATTGGTACTTGCACATATATCTGAGTTGGGGCAGTAGGTAATACCTGCACATTCATCTTCGCCATTACCCTCCCCCCTCTGGTTGAATCATTGACCACCCCCTCACTTTTGCCTTTCCCATTATAGTCGTCCTTTGGTAGCCACATTTTCATGCCCCCCCCCCCTCAAGCTACCTCCTTGTTCTACGTATTCATCTGGACCACATGTCATAAAACAGCAATCTTCATTCCCTTCACAATCCATCCAATGTTCAATGTAGTTGTGGGGGTCAACAGGACATGTGATCATTGTCACAGGGTGTCCAATAGGATGTTCCATTGAGTACATATTGGGTAGTTCATCTGTTTGTGTATACCTGTATGTTTAATCACCCACATTTACTATTATTGTAATTTTCAGTGCTTTCTTGCTGGCCTTTTTACAGTGCTATTTTCAGGAGACACAATGCTGTTAGGACCAGTACCAGTATGGCCAGTAGTATTTTGAATGCCTTTGCCTACCAGGTGGTGTGATGAATCCGAGATGATTCATCCCGGAAACTTGATCTGGGACTTCCCTCATGAGGCCAGGGAAAGGCAGACACATCCTGACCCTGGGGGTGGTGTACTGAAGGAGGATCACATGGGGGGTGGGTGCAGACCAGGAAGACTGGGACATCCCCCTCTTCAACTTTCCCCCTGATCCCACACTTCTTATGGCTGCTTTCCAAACTGCAGAAGTTGAAATAACTGACTTTGTTGCAGGGAACTACAAGTCCCAGAATTCCAAAAGTACTGAGATGAGGAAGAGGGCTGAGGAGGCATGCAGTTATAACAATCAGGCAATCAAGCCTAACCACCATTGCAGTAGTCAGGCAATTGACCCTAACAGCCCGCACCTGAAAGATTCTAGAAGGCATAAAAGGCCCCCTCTGGTGCAGGCAGAAGAAAGGAGTTGAAGAAGCTAGAACAATAGCTGGAGTACAGGCTGTAGCAGTGGAAGCAGAAAGAAGGCACACAGCTTTCAAAGCAAGAAGAAGTGCCAGAACGTGGAGCCAGATTTCGCCTGCGTGTTCTGAGAGAGTCCTGTTCCCCCAAACTCTGAAGTGCAGAGGCTGCGCAGTGGTAGACGTGCAGGAGAGATAATTTTCCACATGTTAGCCCGATTGCCATGGTTGCCAAGCTGCGGCCATGGAGGAGACTGAGGCAAGAAGCAATTGGCGACCAGAGGGTCTCAGGAGTAAGAAGAACTCCCAAAACGTATGGCCAGACCAGAGACACCTGTTCAGGAGAAGGGTGTGGGTCCCCAGCGAGCCAGAAGCAGTAGAAGTTGTAGTGGAAGCCGGGAAAGCAATACGACCCACAGAGAAAGTATATCAGAAAACGGTGAGTGAAGCACGACTGTCTAATACATTACGCGAGCCTTGCCGGTAACAGTAACTAGCTCCTTATTAACTCATGTAAGGCTTTATGCGAGTATAAGTTGTTCTTGCATTCAGAATACTCTGAACAATGGAAATGTGGAGTAGGCAAGTAATCTGCAAGATCTCTTGTTTACGTGAGATACTGAACATTATGACAATCCATTGTTCAATTATAAAAGACTGTTTTCTGTTGGAAGGAGTGGTCATGTGTCCCTAACTAAGGACAGGGAACATTGCTCTGATCATTATCAAACCCCAACCGCTGACAATATAAGAATTACAAACTATATCGTAGAAAAACGACTTGTCATGTGTGCCTAATTGTGATTCCCCCAAAATGTCGGAACTCTAACCTTTACCTTCATACGGGAATACACTTTTCATTTACATCTTTAAACACTGAAACCTACTTCAAAGAGTGATCGGGCGTGCCTAATTGTAGTTTCTACAGCAAGACTGAATCCTACACTACATCTGGAAGTGACATATCATTAATTCCTAAGAAGTTAAAGAGTATAAACTGTTGAGGAGAAGAACAAGCAATGCCCAAGCCAAGAGGCACCCCATTCTAACAGTGAAACAAACCTTTCTTGGAGTTAACAAGCAATCCAGCAATACTGTGAATTTACCAACAGTTAATTGTCCTACAACAACAGTGTGCAAGTATTACCTGAAGCTAAGAGAGTGGCACCAAGGCTCCTGGGTAATTGTTGCATTGATAGCTGGCAGAAAGGTGCAGGCAAAGTTGGGGAAGGGTAACTGGTTGCTTGTAAAGACTATTTTGAAGCAGATTCAACCTGTACTGCCCAAGACTGTGGAAGCCAGAGAGAAGTGAGTGTAAAGGCAAATCTAGGTTGTTATTGTAGCAGATAAACAGGAGAGGCAAAGGTGCTGCCCCTATGAAGAAAGCTATTCATAGTGTGACGGGGCGGCCGACCACAAAGAACCGCACTGACTCCTAAAGTAAAGTTTCAAGGGTGTTTATTAAGACTTGTGCTGGTCAGAATGGCTGGTTCTTTTTGGGACCTAATGGATTGGGGATATTTTGGTGCTAGGGACGTCCCTTTCCTCTCTCGACTTCCCTGGGCTTGGTTCCCACCTCCCTAGCCCAGACATCCCTATCGGGGTGGTTAGTAGATCTCTGATCGGTTACACATATGTGTCTTTCTTCTTCTCTACACTTTAGGTGTTTGCCCTTAAATGATGGCTACCTGACTCCCTAGAGAAGTTCTAGCATTACCTCTCCTATCCTTGGTTAGTCTCCGGGAATAGGGAATGGTGCTTTCTTTTGACTGCACCTCGCACACTACTTTCACAACCTCTCACACCTGACCATGTGCCATGCTGATCCCAACAACTGTTCTCCTCTCCCTTCAGCACTGTCCCTCCAATCTCTCACTCTGCCTTTCCACCTATACCCTTCAATCTTACTTCCCTTCGCACTCCTTTCCCTTACTACCCCTTGTACTTCGAACTATTCCTCCACCTCAGTTATTCCTTTCCCTCCTTCCTCTCACTCTACTCTCCCTGGCTCTTACTGGTTCTCTAGTTAAACTTCAGTCTACATCAATATCTACTGCTACTCCTAATATACCATACCTCTATTAAATGCCAGGTTATTCCTGTAGAGCACTCAAGGTGCTGTGAGCTTCTTTTGGTTATAATGCAGGTAACGTCTAATGTGTCAATTCATTTCCTGGTGATGAGTACCCTCACATAGTCGGGCGAACTTTGATTTGGAGCTCGGACAGCTGGTGGCTGACTTAGCATTAAACATCTCGAATCTGGTTCTTCTGGGGTATTTTAATATCCACCCAAAAGATCCTTCTCATGTCTGTGCAAAAAATGAGATTGCCAGTCTAGCCGATCTCTCTTTACTTTGTGTAACCATCTGCCTACTCACCACACTGGGAATAGCCTTGACCTAATTTTTGCAGCGGCTAATCTCATAGCTACCTTTATCCCCCTTCCCGTACTCTGGTCTGATCACTTTCTGATGCCTTTTTGGGTTACCATACCCTATCACCCACCAAGGATCTCTCATTGTTGGCAGACCCAGCGGTTTTGGAATAGGGTGGATCACTCTGTGGTGGAGGATCAACTGATTCAGATTAATAGTCAGTTAGTAGCTAGTGGGCAAGAACCATGCACATCTCTTTTAAACACCTTGACCGAGGTAGCAGATTTGGTAGCTCCGGTGGAGTCTCGATCCTGGCATTCAAAGCCTTCTGCGCTGTGGTTTACCCCTAGTCTTTGATCCCAAAAATAAATATGCTGTTGCTCAGAGAGGAAATGGCAGATCAAATATTGCTAAGACTCATGCAATAACTATAAACAAGCAGTACTCTACTACCTTAAGATGATCATCATAGAAAAAGCAAAATCTTATACTAACATAATCACGGAGGCAGCTTGCTGCTCCCGGGAGATATTTAAAGTTGCAAAAGAGCACTCCATCTGCTCACAAAAACCTACTGATAGCTCATTATATCCACAAACTCAGCGTGATGCTATTAGTATGTTTTCTCTGAGAAGATTGAGGGGATTCAGCAGGCGAACAAAATGTACACAAGCAGGAAGTGGCGGAACTGCCTAGCCACCCCAAGGAATGTAGATCATCCACCCCTACAGCTGTCTTTCAACTAGGGCCGATTGATGTTGCAACTAGGGCAAAGTCCCTTAAATCAGCGTCGCCCTCTGACCCAATACCCTTGCACATTCTGAAAGTGTTACCCCCAATGGTCATTACTCTGTTCTCAGCAACCTTACAACACTCTTTCTTCTAAAGTGAGATCCCTGTTCAGTTGAAGCACGCTTTGGTCTCCCCTCTTTTAAAAAACCCTAACCTCAACCCTAGTTTGGCTGAAAACTATTGCCCTATGTCCCTGCTACCGGTTGTGATGAAGTTGATGGAAGCTGTAATCACGCAACCTCTCTGCAGCTTTTGACACTATAGATCATGGCATCTTGGTGGCCCGCCTGGAGCAGGCAGGGGTCAAGGGCATGGTTGCATTCCTTTATGGCAAGGCACACGCAAACAGTCACACTTCAGACCTGCCAGTCCCCTCCGCAAACTCTACTCTATGTGTTTCCTCAGGGTTCGGCTTTGTCCCCTCTTTTGTTTTATTTCTATCCGCGGCCACTGGCAGATCTTATTGCAAAGTTTGGAGTCCTTTTCTACACCTATGCCGATGACACTCAATTCGTGTTTCGGCTGGACTCCCCATCAACTGATCCCCCTGCTAAGCTTAGAAATTCCTTCTCTGCTATCGTCAAATGAATGGCCACCAACTGGCTCAAATTAAAAGGGGAAAAAACAGAAGTGCTGATAGTTGGCTCTCAGGCCGATGCCTGTCTTTGGAGTTCTCAGTTCTGGCCAGACTCCCTGGGCCCTTTTCCGGTACCCAGTGTGACAGTAAAAGTCTTGGTGTGAAGCTTCTTCCTAATGAATCTAGAGAGGCCCAGGTTACAGCGGTTTGCAGTGCCAGGTTTGGCTAACAGAAAGTCCTGAATAAGATTCTGTTGCTGCTATCACCCACTAGCCACACACAGATAGTCACCTCAGCAATAATGGGCTCGCTGGACTACTGTAATGAATCTATCTGGGCAGCCCAAGCTCCAGATACAGCGGCTACAAATACTTCAGAATGCGCCAGCCAAGTTGGCCATGAATGTACCCAGGCTGACCACTTCTGCAGATCTGCTGCAGCGACTTCACTTGCTGCCAGTTACCGCTAGAGTCAAGTTTAAGATTCTGTGTCTCTCACCAGGCTCTTTACGAGGGGGGCAAGCTACCTGAAAAGCAAGATTGAGCGGTACTACCCTACCAGATGTCTCCATTCATCTGCTTTGGGTCTTCTCAGAGTGCCTAGGTATCAGCGTGCACGGGCAGGTGGTCATTCCTTCTCAGTACTTTGCCAACTTTATGGAATCAGCTCCCGCTCTCGTTGCGATTATTAGAGGAGTACTTTCCCTTCCCGGAAGGCTCTGAAAATGTACCTTTTCTAAATCTTTTCTGCTGCTTTGACAGGACTCCCCTGGGCTCACTACTGTCCGTATGGAGCTTTAGCGCCTAGATGCTCTTGGGTCTTAGTTTGTTCTACAAATTTTGTTTACATTACATTACATTACTCTCCCACTCACTATCACCCTTCCCTCTCTACCTCTACTACGTTTCCTATTCCGCTACTGCTACTACCACTACCTCTCTACTACCACTGTCTTCCTCTCATCAGACCCCCAGGGGCACCCATGGATAAGGTGCCATGCACACCCCAATACTACCCATAACCACCTATCTCTTTCACTTGCTACTTCCAGTGCCTGCTTTACTTCCAGTTACTACCACCACCTCTACCACTACTTCAGTATGACACTACTTCTACTCTACCTCTAATACCCGTACTCTCCCTCTCTCACCCAAACACTCCACAGACCTCCTCCTTAACAGTAGCCTCTGCACTCCAGTCGCTCTCGCCTTCTCTGTTCTCTTGTCCACACTCCTATGGCCCCAGTCCTCACCGAACTGCAGCCCACACCACACAATTCACAAGCTCCCTCTTATATACCCCTCCCCCTCTGGATGGGCCACTTACCTTACCAATGGCTTACCTTGCTTTCAAGGGGTCTGACAGGGCAGGACATGGGAGGTTACATAAGGGCTTTTTAGCCCTTCCCCTTTTATGTGCGGCTTTGCTGGATTAGGGAATTTCTCTTGGTGAACTGGCTTTTCTTCTTTTCAGGTTTGTGGTTTTTCTTGCTCCGATGTTATGCAACGTGACACCAGGTCCTGCCATGGTACCATCCTGGCAGGTAAGGAGATGGTGGGAGGAGGCCTGTCTACACATTCTCTGGCAACCGGGGTTGTTGGGGTCGGGCTCCCTCCCACCCCCGACAGGGCTGGAGCAATGGCCCTGTCACAAGAGGAGGAGTGCTTTGCCTACCTGAAGAGGTTGAAGTACTTTAAAAATCTATCTTATCAAAGTCTGTATAAAAGTCATTGAAGCTGTGGCAGTAGTCCAAAGTATTGAAAATAAAGAGGTACATCTAGTTGTCAGTAGATGCTACATTGCAGTTGTCGAAAATCAAGGTGAAATACTGTGGGACAAAGGTGACTGATCTCTTGGTAAAGCAAGTAGAAATATAGTTGTTGAAGTAGAAACAGCAGAACTAAGAAGTCATCATGACAAATATACCACTTTGAATGTTGAAACTATAATTCAAGGAATCGTAACTATTAATCAAGAACTGTGTATCATGGACAGTGTGGATATGGCATTTTCTTTTTGAACTGTGGCACGTCTTCCTGTGGGAGTGACAAATCATTGTGGCCAGGATTACTATATAGGGCTATTTTGCTAGAAGTGGAAAGTGGATAACTTCAGCCAAAAGAGGAGATTTGTTGCCAGTGGAACTTGTGTTGATAAACTTTTATTTTGATTTCAAACCATCAAGAACTGAGTTAAGACATTTTCTTTCTGTTGTTGAACATTTGTCGAAGTGACTTTGAATCTTGGGAAAGGCAAATCACCCAAGACATTAGAAGGTCATTGTCACAGCCATTAGTCCAGCCCCACCCACACACGCTCAATCCCTGGCTTGCTGCTCCCATAATGCTGAGAGACTGCCACCCAGAAAGCCTACCCCAGCCAACCCCCATGGAATGCAGGGAAGGGCTACTTGGACCCAGTACTGGCGCCTCTGGCACCAGGCTCATAGGGTGAATGGGAACTAGCAAAAGGACTAGCAACTTCCTGTCCCTCCAACATGGCTGGGTGATGAGCGGTTTCTGTGCTTCTGGCAGCTCCGAAGCCAGACTGGTGGTCATGGAGGCAACTAACAGATTCAGTATGTAGATTAAGCTGGGAGATGGCCAGCTTTTCCAAAAGTTTGCCCAGGAAGATCGGGCGATAGTTAGCCCGAATTAGTAAATGTCTGACTCTGCCTACTAGTGGGACATTTCACATTCTTTCTATAGACGGGTTCCCTTACTTTCCCCATGTTGTTTTAATGGGTAATCTTTACTGCTCCTAGTTGCCTCCTCCTTATCTCCGTATGTGTTGGAAATGGGGTGGGGGAGATGGAATGGGTTTGGAAATACCCTATGGAATTTTAGAGAGAGGGCTACAAGGTGAAATGGAATTGGAGATTAGATTGAGTTCCTTTTATTTCTTTAGGGAGTGGAAATTTAATGTAGGAACATCTTTTAACCTTATCTTTACTTAAGGGAATGTTGCCCCCTTCCTTATGTCTGCTGATTGTGAGAAACCAGAAGGTTTCTGTCACGGCCCTTGCCCAAAACCCCCTCTGGCAAACCCATTGGCCAGGTGGAGTCAGGACTCGGGCCTCTAGAGCCTGGCATCCTCTTCAAAAGCCCTCATGGGGCCAATCCTGGCGCCTATGGCGCCAGGCTCATACACCATGAAAGACAATGTGCTTGGGAACTACTTTATTGTATTGTCAGCCAACATGGAGGCATCCACATAGCTTGGTTCCTAAGAACCAAGCTATGCGGTCTAGTGTTTTGGGTGTGGTAGCCTAGGGACTACTTTACCTGGACTATTTTGTTGGGGCTATTTAAACCATACCCAAGCAAGACAACACACTTCGCGTTACTTTGCAGCTTGCAACGTGACGCTCACCGTGTCCAGCTATTCCCTCGAACCTCGGAGAAGTAGAACCTGCAAGGAGACAAAAGGAACATCATTAGCAGCAACATCTTACCTGCAGTCTTCATCTTTAAACACTCGCAGCTACTGAGAACAGCTTCCTCGAATCTGCACGCCTCCCGGACAGAACGACCTGAAAGAGGAAGATAGAGGCAACATTAAAGAAAGCAGTAGAGACATTTACAAATTATGAACTGCTCAAAAGGCTTACCTGGCTGGTCGCCTCTCGGCTGTCACCACTCTGGACATTCCACACGCTGAAGAATACCGCGACCTACAAGGAAGGAAAACACAGGTTAGCAAAGGCAAGACTTCGTAGCGCTTCGCATAGCCCTTACTTACCGCATCATAGCGCTCTTAATGCGCCATCATTTACCAGCGGGGCTCAACCAAGCCAGTTCGCCGCGCTGAAGCTCCGCATACCTAAGGGAGAAAAAAGAGACATTTTAAACAAAGAAAGGCATGCAGGATAGCAACAAAACTAAAGAACAGCAATAAGAGCAAACTGAAAAATATCAAACGGGCCGGCGTCAGTGAAGTAACTGGACCGCACTCGCCCATGAAAGACAACGCGCCCCTGTGAAGAAGGCACGACGGAGAGCACGCCTAATTCTACCACAAGGTGAGGAGAGGGCACCAGAGGGACTGAAATCATACGGGGGTGGAGGGAGGATACTTACCCCAGTCGGTCAGTCTTGAACACAGTCCTCCTGTATTTTCAGGCAGAACCTTCCCCGCAGACGACATCAGGGCAAAGCTGAGAAGTACACCAGCGAGTAACCCGGATTCTGAATCAAGTGCTGTATGCCCTCCTCAAGCACACAAGGGACTACATATCCCTACCATGGACTGCCCAGGAGATATTCGATACAAAAGTTGCCTTCCATGCACTGGCAGGCATGCCAAATTGTGTAGGTGCCATCGACTGCACCCACGTGGAGTTGGTGGTCCCACATGCCATGGAGGTGGTGTATCGCAACCGCAAGCAATACCACTCCATCAATGTGCAGATGGTATGCGACGCCAGCAAGATCATCACACATTGCTGTGCCCGATATCCCGGATCAACTCATGACTTCATGCTACCACGCTTCATGGAGCGACATGCTGGACGATGTGCCTGGCTGCTTGGTGAGTTGCCTGACTGGGCCATGGCAGTGCATCGGGGTTGTGAGGTGGGTGGATGCATACTCCATCTGGGTGGGAGGGGGGGGATGCATACTCCACCTGGGTGGGAATGTTGATGTCAGTGCACGATGTGCACATCACCGAACACTGTGCCCCAAAGCATCAGAAACGGTACATGACACCCAAATCCCATAGTGATGAAGTAAGGCCGACACCTATCACTATATGACTAACAGGTAACCAGCCCACATCCCACAACACATGCACCACTCATCAGCAGCCCTCACCCACCGTAAGGCCATCCTGCACCATGCAGTACATATGCACTATGTTGCTGTCTCCAGCATATCACCACACAGGACAATCATCCCTGGGAGTGCATTGAACTGAGCCAACCAGGGATTCCACAGTGTGTCACTGGTTTGGCACACTCATAGGAGTGCTGCATGTCTCCATTGAAATGATCAGTGCAGAATGCCCAATATTGTACAGACTACAGCCAACGCTCCCTACTAGTAAATCTCACAGAACACAACACATCACTAATTTTACTCCAACACTGCTGTATGTATCTACGATGCACGTGCAACAAGATGTCAGTGCACTCCATGAATCATCTTGAAGATGCAACCCACACCATTAGTCCATTGCACAGGACACATAGCGGGACCTGAAATGGGGTCAATGCATCCAGGGACATGTGCATGTGGGCACCAATTACCTGCAGCCATGTGAGACTAGTACAGTTGTGCAACATGAATGTGCGAATATTTACCTTCATTCCCCTCTCAAGGAGGTGATGGTGGCTATCCCTTGAAGCCGTGGCTCCTGACCCCTATCCGAAACCCACAGAACAGGCACGAGGAGGATTACAATCGTTCCCATACCCGTACACGTGTGGTAATTGAGCAAACCTTTGGCCTGTTGAAGGCACGATTTCGTGCCTCAGCCGGTCTGGTGGGGCACTCCTCTACAGACATGAGAAGGGTTTCCAAGATCACCATGGCATGTGTAATGCTGCACAATATGTGCATCCGCCGGAACGTGCCCCTGCCCCCTGACATGGAACACCTACCACCTGATGAAGAAGAAGGGTATGATGAAGATGTGTCAGGACCTCATCACGGTGGCGTTGCACAGGAGGGACGTGCTGTTCGCTAGTCAGTGGTAGCACAATATTTCTGACTGACATGTCAGCAGAGGGTGACATAATGGTAGGATATAGGGCACTGGGTGTGGGGGTACATGTACACTATTCACTGTGTAAGATTAAATGACACATGCGCAATGATGAATCTCCACTCTGGTTCTTTTTTTTAACACAACCAGTGTATTGAAAGTAATGATATTAACGTGAATAACAAACCCTCCACCACCCTCACCCCCCTCACCCTCCCCCACAACTCCCCCACACACCCTCCCCCCTCTCCCTCTCCCCCCACAACTCCCCCACACACCCTCACCCCCTTGCCCTCCCCCCACAACTCTCCCACACACCCTCACCCCCCTCCAACTCCCCCCACAACTCCCCCACACAAGTCCCATAGGGTCCACATAGCCCACATGAGGCTGCCAGTACAGTCACTCAGCACTCCCGGAGCCAGGGGGGGCATGACCCGTCGGCGCAGCGCACGGACTGTCCGGCGGAGCAGGCTGGTCTGTGTAGAGCTGCTTGTGGATGGTGTGGCCTCATGCTGAGGCTGTTGGGAGGGAAGAGATGCCTCCAAAGCATCGGTGATGCGCCCGAGCACCTCGCAGAGGTGGTTTGTGTTATCAGTGATGGACTGGCCCAGTGCCCTCAAATTTCGCGCGCCACTCCTCCCTGGCTTGCCGTTTGTCCTGCACAAATTCCTGGATTAGGGCAGTGAGCTGGTTAGCCCGCTGTGCTCCTGCGGCTGCACCAGCGGCCCTGCTGGGGATCTGGCTGGCATGCCCATCCTGCTCATCCTCCCCGGCAATGTATATGGGACAGATATGTCCCTGGGTCTGTTCTTGCCCAGACTGCTCCGGTGTGTTGGTATCAACAGTGTCACTCATGGATACATGGGGGGATGACAATTGTGCTGGGGTGTGGACAACATCCACTAAGTCGTCCTCAATGGTGCCCCAGATGTCATCGGGGCTGTCTTCGACTGCGAGGGGGGCCGTGGCTGCCACCTCCCCAGCCACACTGGACTCCTCCGAACGTGGCGTTGGACAGGTGTCTGCAGGCAGTGCAGTGAGGGGTGGGGGTGGTGTGCCCTCCACAGGCCTTGGTGTTGCTGGTGGTATGTGTCCCTGTGTTGGCTTTTTTGCTGGGACACAGCGCCCCCTGGCTTGGCCCCTGGATGTGGAGGGACGGTTGCTGTCCTATGCAGGGGTGGTGTCCTGCTCCTCACTGTCATGCTCACTGCCTGTGGGGATGAAAGAGAGGGACGGCATGAGTGATGTTTGGATAGGCATCATACATACGTTGGTACGATTGCACATCCACACAATTGTGGGTAATAGGCATTTGGGTTGGGAACGACATGCCATTCCATACATGGGTGGTGAATGCAGCCATATGTCGGTCTCACTCATGTTGGCCAGGTACTGTGCTGTCTGACATGCTCACAATTTAGGTCATGCACGGTGTGTGCCTCATGGAATTTCCTACTTTGTGTAGTATGTGTCATGTGCATTACGGCCTTGCACCAGGCATCAGCATGTGTCTCACTTGCTTCGGCATACTTTACAGGGAATGTGTGTGTGGCCGACCATGGCATCACTCTTTGGACAGACATTGGCATTGACTTTCATCAGATTTGGCTTAGCAGTTTTTACTTTGGACACTCACCTCCATCAGCAGAAGATGTGGCGCCACACTCCATCTCTCCTACGCCTTCTATGGACTCTGGGCCAATCATGCTCGCACATGTTTCCTCCCACAGTGTGAGCTTAATTGGAGAACTTGGTCCTCCTCCGGTCTCCAAGGCCTGGGTGCGGTTTGCCGAAAGAATGTTCCGCACCCTCAGCCGCAGGTCATCCCATCTTTTGCGGCAATCCTTGACCGTGTGGGAGGTGTTGCCCACTGCACTGACCTTCTGCCCGACTAGTGCCCAAATCTCCTTTTTCCACAACACTGCCTCCCTCCTCATGTTGCTGTTGAACACTGTCCCTGCATGCTCATGCAGGGTGTCTACAAGCATCTGTAGTTCATCCTGGCTGAAGCGCTCCTTTCGGAGGTGGGCAGATCCCTTATTGGGTGCTTTGGGCTTTCTTGGAAGGTAGGATGTGCTTTTTGGTCGATCACCGGTGTCCCAGGGGTCCTGTGTTGGGAGGATGGCAATGGATTGTGTTTTTAAAGATGGCCGCCGTGCTTCTTCCCGTTCCTCTGCGATGATGCTATTTCCCGTTCCGCTATTTAACGGTGACTGTAAATAGCGGTGACCGCTAATTACGGTCACCGCTATTTACGGTTACTGCTAATGCCGCTTTGGACTATGGTGGTAGTGTTATCTACGGTGTGCTTGATGCCGGTAAGGGCTTTTTGAGGCTAGGTACCTTACCGGCATGGTGCAAAGCTTGTGCCCGCAAAGTCGAAATAGTCCTCTATTAGCGGACTGCTGCCAGCTCGGACACGCTATTTGCACCATGCCTGTAAGGGATGGTACTTACCTCCAAACGTGGAATGAGGGCCAGTGTATCTAGTGTTGTCTGCTTCGAGCCGTGATAGTATGAATAATTGAAACAAATAACAAAGGATATGTGATGCTGTACAGTTTTGCTGCACAAGAAATCCTTTTAGTTGATAGAAGTACCCTTATAGATACATGTAACTTACCTGAAAAATCAGAGCTGCCGTAAAGTGAATGGGCCAAATCCCCATGAATTGTATTACTCGACACGATCTGCCTTACACGATGCACTTTAATGTTTGCTAAGTCACGGAGGTGACGTTGGTGATGTGGCGACGTCACAAGTTCAAAAACGTGTGACGCCATAATGTAAACAATGCTGGTAAGTGTGGCGTGATTGATGAATTAGAGCACAATTCTTGTCCTCATATATGTATATAAACCTGGGGGCATGATAATTAGATCCACATATCCCCTACATCAATTACAAAATTATGTAATCAGAGTTATGAACATTTTTGGAAGTGGATTTATACTTTGGAAAAACAAACAGCCGGTATTATGTTAGCCTTTTCAAAGCCTTAATGGGGAACAGGCAGATGAGCTCTGGAAAAAAGCATGATATCCAGTGGTTTGAACGCGAACACCCATGATGGAGCAGCCTTTAATAATTATAGGGCACACATTTGGGGGGCATTGAGAATGATGTACCCCGATATGCCGATATAAACTCTTATCTTGCCGAAAACAATGAACCTAGTCGAGGATCCTAACGCCCATATTCACTTAATTCAAGAAATGTGGAGGGCAGAGAAGGGAGAAGCATGGGACAAGAATGTGGCTACCTTCCACTACATGCTAAAAAAGGAACTTCCCAAAGAAGTGCAGCACAACCTGGATGAAGTGGTAAGAATAGAGGCCAAGAGTTGGCAGGAGACTCAAGCTCACATTGTGCATTTTTGTAATAGGTAGTAAGAGAAGGAGAAGGAAAGCATGGAGCAAGCACAAAAGGCAGAGGCGAAGCTTGTTCAGAAAAAGTTGGAAAAGATCTGTTTAGAAGGAACAATGATAACGAGCTCCACAGAGGGACAGCAGAGATAAATGGAAACCGGAAAGGGACAAGGATGGATGAACGGGTACACATCTGAACCAAGACCAATGAGAGGGTTTCCACGTGGTAGGGGTGGATTTTCACAGGGTGGTGGTTCATTTGGCGGATTTGGAGGAATGGGGCCCTGGTTTGGGGCCAATGGAGGAGGTTATGGAGGGTATGGAATGCAGTGTTGGGCATGTGGGAGAATGGGACACATTGCACAGGACTTTCGAAGCCGGCTGCAATATTTCAATGCACGTCCCCCACAAATGAATCCCCCAACTTTGCCATACACAACAAGCTCTGTGCCATTGCAGCAAGTCCAGGTTGATCAAAACCCAGGAGCTACAATGATACAGATCTATTCACCCCCAACTACTGTGTCAGCCCACGCACTGGTACAAGCTTGGGATAAGAACGCTCTATCCCACAAGACAGTCACCACTATACCGGAGCAAGTGTGCTAGGAGGAAATACTTTTTGCCTCCTGGTGCTCATATGACCCATTGTGCATTCACCAGATGGCTTGATACCTGCATGGAGAGGCAGCGCTCAAGTCTGTTGTTTTCTGTTTTTCTCTGGGATAAGCCCTTCTTCATAATGACAGATGCTTTGTGCATAACTTGTTAATATAACCATTCATATATTGTCTTGTCAGGTTGTTATATGAGTTGTGCACATTTCAAGTCATATCTATAAAACAGTGTGTCATAATAGCCCTGTGATGTATGCCTTTTATGCACTTGCATTTAACTGTTTAAAGTGATAAACTGATCCCATGGCTTCCAACATGTCAATTTTTTCAATCTTCCACATTATTTTCACATGAAAAACATTTAAGGGTAGTGAAGAAATTAGGGCTTGGCTTAACTCTGTGAATTGACATATGAACATGACACAATGTTCCAATTTGCATGAATTGGGCATGAGCTAACATGGCAGTGGATTTCATTTTTTTTGCCTTTGTCTATGATGGACGATTACGCTTTTAAACCATGATAATTTCTTGGATTTTTGTTGCTTGTGCAATCTCCCAAAAAATCATACACACTTTTTGAAGTTCTTTATACAATGGTGGAAGCATATGTTTTCCTTTTCTGTATAAAGAGCAGGTAAACCTCCCCCAAAAATCTCGGCACATATATCCCATGCTCATGAAAATTGCCACCCTAGTCACTCATGCCAGTAGCTCACACCTATTGGCCCTCAACTACAAGAAGCTATTGCTAACATAAAGGTTGGAGACCCCTGATTTAAACAATAAATCTGCACAATTTTGAATACCGGACTGAAAGAAAACCGTTTCTTATGAAGAAGATAAAAGAAATTAAGTTTTTCCATATAACGAAATACACTCTGTGCTAATTCCTAAACTGAATGATACTTACATTGAAAGCAACTTCCATACATGTAATTTTTTCAGAACAATTAAGTGTTACTACAAATAAACCAATGAATAATGAACTATAAAGTGAGTGCAAATTTAACAAGGCCAATGTGCATTATTTCTCAAAGTGAATGGAACTTTGGGAAGTGATCTTTAAAGGCGAATTTAACTGAACTGTCATCTTTCAACTAAAACATTTTGTGGCGAAAAGACCAGCTATGTACAGAGGGTGCCAGTGTGACACAGAACATTAAGAAAGTTGGGAAACACTATTATAATAATACATCACTGAAATTGTTTCTTGGGCAAGGGATCCCTGAGGCTGGTACTGCTTATTGTCTTGAGGACGGAGCCTCAGGATATTTTGTGTTTTGAACTGTATTTTGAAACTTGGGGAAGGGAACCCCAAGTATTGGTCAATCCCATATTAATTTGGAACACAAAGCAATCCTAAGACTTTTGTTACAACTGCGTTATACTAGGGCAAGGGAGCTGAAAGAAAGCTGCAAGCTGAAACGTGCTCTGAATCTTATACTGCTATTTTGTTGGTTGCTGACTACTACACGTTGTATAAGAGTAGTTGTGAGGGCAAGTACAGGTTTTGGACACAGATTCCTAAATTTAACTTTTGGACCTTGACCTTCCTTAGTTTTGGTTTGGTAGTGTAGGGGAGGCATGGTATCACAAGTATGACACTGACACAATGGATACAATTTGTAAAACCTTTATTGAGATTATTTTGCCCTATAACTTAGATGGGAGTAGTCTTGACCATAAAAAATAAATAACGCAGTCATAGTTGAGTCAAATCAAAATGGCCTATGCCAACAAAACCTAATGTCTGCCCTATCACTTGTACATAAAAGTGTATAGAAGAGAAATGTAGCAAAGGAAAAATCAGTGCTCAAGTGAATAAATGTGACTGTGCCAGCTCTCTTCCCCACGTTAGACCTCACGGAGTAAGGATGTCCCTGTAGGCAGTATGATACACTGTGGCTTGGCTTCCAACACAATAAACTGTTCCAAGACGTGGATCGAAGCCCGTCTGGCCTTGACTTGCAAATTAATTTTTCGAAAGTTCACAAATGTCCCCCTCTGTTAGGCTCAGACCTTTTACCATACAGTTCTCATATGTCCCCCTCTGCCGGGCTCAGACCTCTCATGATAAAGTTCAACACAAACTTGCAAGCGGGGCCCCCTTCCCCAAGCTTATTTTACTTTGGGTCACCCTCTGTCGGGCTCGGACCACTTAAGGATGTTGAAGACTTTCAAATTTATGTGGCTTTCTTTACAGACCACTGCAGGACCACTTTGACTCAAATTTTACAGTTAAACTTTCACTTTCCCCTTCTATAGGAGTTAAACTTCTTTATTTCACTTTTGCTGTTCATACACGTTATCGCATCACACAATTTACTATTCACTGAGACTTTTGAGTGGGCTACTTCTTTTTGCCGGACCTCCATTACTTAGTATCGCTGTTTTAGCAGCTATCTTTTACTGCAAAGTTCATTCACAGGTCTGCCTTTCCTCACGTTTCATTCACACAAGTGTAGCCTTCACTTGTAATATAATGTTGCTATTTCAAACTTCAACACACACACCGGTCTTTCAGGTCGCTTGCCAACTCACCGGCTGTGTGCGCCTCTTCTTGGTTTTGCGATTCCCAATTCACGAGTCAAGGTTAGTAGCACAGGCTTGGCCTCGCCTCCCCAATTCGACTGTTCACCCTGGAGGGTCGCTGGTGTCCTTGAAACACAGTGCAGTCTTCACTTGTGGGATCTGGCCTTCTTCATGTGTCTTCCGCGGCCTGTCAGAGGCAGCAACCTCCAGTAGGGAACTCTTGGGGTTTTCGACCTGCTGCTCTTGTCCCTTGTTTCGTCGTTCTGCTCCAGTAGGTTTGTCTTCGTCCCGGAAGCCCAGCTCGTACTCGTGTTCCACCTTGCCCAGAGTGTGTCTTTAGGTTCTGCCTTTTATTCCTGTGAGGAGAGCTAATTGGTATCAGGTGTATGCACCTTGAAATCAAGTGCCTGACTTTTGCCTGACGCGATTAGCGGGACATGTCCAGTACGATGTGTGAAAGTTAATGTTGTTACTCTCAGACACCTTCTTCCTCGTCCCAGTGTTTGTGTAAAGGGGAGGGGTTTGGGACTTCAGAGCATCCTAAAACATAGGATGGGTTGGATAAACAAAATAGGGGGAATACCGTATCTCACCATCAGCTTCCTCACCCACACTCCCTGAAGACCCCCTCACACAGGTGATTCTCCCACACTGGTCCACCCCAGGGTGTGGATCCAAAGGTGATGGCTGTGCCCTGGCCACCTTAGAGAGGGATTCCTGGGGACTAGTAGGTGAGACACCCTCTGGTTTCTCACATACCCTTCCCCTAGGCAATGTAGCCGCATCTGTTTCACAGTGAAACCGGGAAAGGAAATTGATGTTTCCCTGTTCTTTACCTTTTCGGCGTTCCACAGTGAAAAAGTAGGGTTGCAGGTCTAAGAACCATTGCATGACTCAAAGGTTAGAGTCCTTTCATTGACTTATCCATACTTTGGTGAGTGGTCAGTGACAAGTGTGAACTTTCTCCCTAGAAGATAGTACCTCAGATAGTTGATTGCCCATTTTGATGGCAAGGGGCTCTAATTCCAACACAGAGTCGTTCTTCTCACATGGGAAGGGTTTACAGCTAGTGAATAGGATGGGATGGTCCAATCCATCGCATATTTGTGATAAAACTGCTCCTAACCCTGTAAGAAAGGCATCAGTTTGTAACACAAATTCATTTGAAAAGCCTACTACTTTTAGGATTGGGTTCTGACACAAGGTTTGTTTTAGGTTGTTGTAACATGCATCATCCTCAGCAGTCCAGTGACTCTTTTGGGGTTCAGCATTTCTTAGTGTGTCTATTAACCTGGTTGTTCTATCTGAGAAATTTGGGATAAACTGATGGTAATATCCAATCAATCCTAGAAATGCCCTGGGGTCTCTCTTGGGCTTGGGTGTGAGGGCATCTAGGACAGCTCTCACTTTTTCTTGCTGGAGCTGGACACTGCCACTCCCCTCAAAGAAGCCTTGGTATTTCGCAGATGATTGAGCCAGATTACATTTGGATGGATTGGCAGCTAAGCCTCCCTCTCTGAGGGTTCTCATAATAGTAGAAAGATGAAAAAGGCGGTCTTCCCAAGTTTTAATACAAATGACTATGTCGTCAATATAGTCCCCATAGAAATCAGATTAGAGCTGCAATATCCTGTCCATAAGTCGTTGGAAAGTGGCTTGGGCCCCATGCAGGCCAAACGGGAGGACTTTGAACTGAAATAGTCCCAGGGGTGTCGAATAGTCCCAGAAAGCTGTCTTTTCTTTAGCAGGTCCATATACTGTGACCTGCCAATATCCCTTGGTTAAATCTAGGGTTGACAGGAATGTGGCATTTCCAAGTCTATCTATTAACTCATCGATGTGTGGCATAGGATAGGCATCGAAGGCAGAGATGGCTTTAACCCGCCTCAAGTCTATGCAAAACACCCAAGAATGATCAGGTTTAGTTACCAACCCTTTAGGGGAGGACCATGGACTTGAAGAGGGCTCGATAATGTTTGCCTTCAGCATTTTTTTCACTTCCTTACCCACTATTCGTTTCTGTGGTTCTGGGAGTCTGTATGGTTTCAAATGGACCACTTTTCCCTTTGGAGTTCTGATATAATGATAAGTACCATGTACTCTCCCTGGTTTCTCGGAGAATACATTGGGGAATGCCATAATAAGGTTGTTCAAATCTTTTTCTTTTTGTCTAGGTAGTTCTTGGGGAATAAGCTCAGAGTTGTCTATCTCCTCCAGTACCAAACAAGACAATATTGAGGAGGAGGTGGCAGCAGAAGGATTTTCTTTCCACTCCTTTAGGAGTTTTACGTGGTAAAGGTGGGTCTTTTGCTATCTATCTGGTTGGGCTATTTAGTTTTCTCAAGCACCTCATATGGCCCGTGCCACTTTGAGACAAGTTTATTTTCAGATATAGGTAAGAGGACTAATACCTTCTGTCCTACTGAAAAAGATCTTAAATTCACCTTCTTGTCATAAGTGGACTTCTGTTGGGCTTGAGCTTTCTCCATTTTTGTGTGGACTAGACTCTGAACGACTTTCATGTGTTCTTGCAATTGAGTAGATGTCTGTAAGAGGGGAATAGGTGCCTCTTCTCTCCCATCCCAGGTCTGCCGGAGCATGTCTAAGACTTCTCTTGGTTCTCTACCGTAAAGTAAGTCAAAAGGAGAGAATCCGGTAGATGCCTGAGGGGTCTTTCTTACTGCAAATAGGGCCCATGAGATCATGCGATCCCAGTCCTTCCCATCCGCATCTACCAATTTTCTCAAAATCATTTTCAGGGTCTTGTTAAACCTCTCTACCAATCTGTCCATTTGGGAGTGGTACGCTGAGGTTCTTAAGGTGGTAATGTGTAGTAATTTCTTGACTTCACCCATAAGTTTACTCATGAAATTGGATCCCTGATCTGTTAGAATTTCCCTGGGGAAACCAACCCTAGAAAAGATTGGTAGTAGGTGTTTTAAAATTTTCTGGGTTATGTTGTTTCGCATGGGGAATGCCTCTGGGTACCGTGTAGCGTAATCAACGATTGCAAGAACATATTTATTACCCAATCTAGAGGTTTCCAATGGTCCAATGGTATCCATACCAATTCGGGAGAAAAGGACTTCTATTATCGGTAAGAGGTTTAGAGGGGCAGGTAAGGGAATATGTGTGAAGGTTTTCAGGCATATTTCACATGTCTGAATGAAGTTCTTTATGTCAGCATGAATACCTGGCCAGTAGAATTTCCCACTGATGTGAGCTTGGGTTTTAGATTATCCTAAATGTCCCCCTGTCAAATGAGAATGTACAACCTCTAGCATGATCTTGCAATGGGTTTTGGGTATTACTAACTAAGTTTTACTTAGGCCTTCTCAGGAGGTTTCCTTTCTATCTACTAATCCCTATTTCTGGAAGAAAAAGGGGCTCCCCTTTTCTTGTCCTTCTCCCTCGGGAATCACTTGAACGGAAGCCTCTGCGAGTGCTGTATCATTTTGCTGGGCGAAGGCTAGATCAGGAAGGATGGTAGGTTATTCTTCACTCTTGGCCTGAGAGATAGGTGTTTTATCAGCCTCTCCAAAGCCTAAGCTACCTCTCTCAGTTTCCTTTGTTTCACTTTCTTCCTTAAAACTGAGAAATAGAGCCTTCGCAAGAATTCCCTGTACAAGTTTGCCTCCACAGTGTATTTCAAATAGAGTTTCACCATGGTTCTGTAGGAGAACCTCCAGTTCTCCCCGTGTCAAGAAGGACGTCACGAGGATGTGACCTGCCTTCTTTATGGTTGGCGTTGTCCTTGAAGCCAGGCTGTCGGGTTTCCAGTCTGCCGAAGATTGAGTAGCGTGGGGTGCCAACCCAACACCCCTCTGATAAACAGAAGGTACTGGATCATATCCCAATGCCACGAGACGGTACTTCCCCAATTTACGTGGCATCAGGACAGTGCAAGCACCGATAGGGAAGGCCACTGTAGATGTAGAGGTCCCTAGATGTCCAAACTACGGCTACCGGTATAGCAGGTCCAGATGGTTGCTGGGGCTGAAGCACTGGCAGAGGCAACAGCTGAGTTGACCAGGATGGGAAAAAGGGGTAAGGCAAGAAAGACAGGATGGGAACCCAGGAAGTCTGAACGGGAACCCAGCGAGCAATGGACGAGGACCCAAGGTAGGGGGAGGCCAATCCAGGAACCAAGGATCCAACCAGGAAACCCCAACCCAAGGCAAGCAGAGCAAAAGGGAAACCAGAAGAGAACAAGAACAGCAGTAAGCAGAGCACAATTCAGGACTCAGTAACTAACTGAGCATAGAGGGAGCGAAGTGCAATTCCAGCAAAATCGCATTGAGACCCGACTGGCAGCATCTGCGGTTGCCAGAAATAGCCCCTAGCATGAAAACGAGATTTGGAACATAAGCACACGTCGTCACAGGGTCCACGCATGCACAGAACGGAGAGAAACAGAAAGCTGTGGTGAACACCAACTCCTTGAAGACCTGATGCGTGAAGCTGAGGCAACCGGGAAAGATGCCAAGTGGGATAGAGCCTCCAGGAAGGGACGACCAAGGCTCAGCGAACCTGGCGCTGCCCACGGGTGAGTAGTAAGACACCCCAAAAGTCTGGATCTATGACGCATGCCAGGACATCTAGAACAAACTTCCAGGCCAGTCGCGATTTTGGGGGCATTCATTTGGAGGTATTAGGACTAAGTCTGTGGGAATCAGCCCTCTTTTCCATGAGGGGATAGTGGCTTCTCTGCTGCTACAAATATCAAAGCCTATGGATTCTTTTGTGGCGTTAGAGGGGTCTGAGGCTCTGTGACTACGTTTCTGAAATTGTAGGGTCCCCCAATTTCTCTCAATTGAGTCGCATCCCACTCCTGACACATATGTAGGGGAGGCATGGTATCACAAGTATGACACCGACACAATGGATACAATTTGTAAAACCTTTATTGAGATTGTTGGGGATGGAAAAACTCCTAGTTTGCCCTATGACTAAGATGGGAGTAGTCTCGATCATCAAATAATAAATAACGCAGTCCTAGTGGAGTCTGTCAAATCAAAATGGCCTATGCAACACAACCTAATGCCTGCCCGATCTCTTGTACAAAAAAGTGTAAAAAGGAGAAATGTATGCAAAAGGAAAAATGAGTGTTCAAATGAATAAACGTGACTGAACCAGCTCTGCTCCTCAGTTTAGAACTCATGGAGTAAGGATATCCCTGTAGAAAGGATAACACACTCTGGCTCGGCTTCTAACACAATAAACAGTTCCAAGACGTGGATCGATGCCCATTTGGCCTTCCACGTTTAAGTCTCTTTTCTTGACTTCCGAAAAAATGTTTCAACCAAGCCTTCACTTGTGATATAATGTTGCCACTTCAACACACACCAGCCTTTCAGGTCGCTTGCCAACTCTCCGGCTGTATGCGACTCGTTTTTGTTTTGCGATTCCCAATTCACGAGTCAAGGTTAGTACAACAGGCTTGGCCTCGACTCTCCAACTCTGCCGATCACCCATGTGGGTCGCTGGTGTCCTTGAAACACAATGCAGTCTTCATTTGTGGGATCTGGATTTCTCCACGTGACTTCCGCTGCCTGTCGGAGGCAACGACCTCCAGTAGGGAATTCTTGGGGTTTTCGACCCGCTGCTCTTGTCTCATGGTCCATTTGCCTTTGTTCGAGAAGCCCTGCTCGTACTCGTGTTCCGCCTTGCTCAGAGTGTGTCTTTGGGTTCTGCCTTTTATTCACATGAGGAAAGCTAATTGGTATCCGTTGTATGCACTACATGTCAAGTACGATGTGTGAAAGTTAATGTTGTTACCATGTCTCACCATTGGCTGCCTCACCCCCACTCCCTGAATACCCCTCACCCAGGTGATCCTCCCTCACTAGTCCACCCCGAGGGTCTGGATCCAAAAGCGATGGCTGTGCCCTGGCCACCTGAGAGCGAGATCCATGGGGACTAGCGGGTGAGACACCCTCTGGTTTCTCACAGTAGGGAAATCCCACCATAGTATAGGGCAAGATCGGCATTTTTCCATCCTGACATTAAAGTTAATAAAAGTGTTTACTTTGAATTTTTAGCCTGTTGTCTGTGTCTTACTCCAAGATACCGTCAACAATAAGCTGCGCTCTAGTTGTTGCAGGAAGCGGCAAGCTGCCGGGAGGTCTACACCGGCAGACCAGCTGACAAGAGAGATGCTGATTGGAGAGCTCTGGTCCTCTCTGTGTTGACCGAGGGACTGCAGGGATGGTGCGATGTCCGTGGAGCAAATGGGGTCACCGAAGGAACCAAGAGGAGCTGACTGCAGGGGATGTAACACTGCGACAATGCCAGAAGCAGACGAGAAGCTTCAGAGCATTCGCAGGTACCGAATGACAGCCTCCACACCGCCTGAGCCCGGAGAGACACCGAACAGAAGAGCAGGCACAGAAGCCATGAAGCAGAGGCAGCGAGAGGGAAAGTAATGCCGAAGAGCCGCAGGCAAACCTATACACGCCATCAAGAGCCGGTGAGCCCACCCAAGGGAAGTGACCGGACATATTGGCAACCCTCCCAAAAGCAAATAACATTGAATGAAGTGTATGAGAAAGAGCGAGCAAGTGAATATTACGTAAAGAGACAGAACAAAGGAAATATAAGAGACTGTCAAGTTTGCAAGTGTATGCCGTATACCTATAAGACAAGCCCTGGCAGGATAGTATACAAGGCAAAGTCAAGACAGAACAGAATAAACATAAGAGAAAGTGTGTGCAGTGCACATATGAGGAAATCCCTGGCAGGATAGTATATCAGGCAGATTCAAGTCACAAGAGAAAAGCCCTGGCAGGAGAGTTGTGATGAACCCTGTGGATCCCTAACTAGATCCCTGCCTAAAGTCTCCTCCCAGGTGGCAAGGGAAAGGTAGACACGTCCGAACCTGACCTTGGGGTGGTGCTCTATGGGAGGATCACCTGGGAGGAGACAGGGCTCAGGGTGGTGAGGAGATCCCGTGGGATGAGACACAGTATTTGTCTTTAAAGGGTGAGACCTTTTACAAGTGCCAAGGCATGTAATGGCTTATTGTTGTTATGATTTGCCTAATACACAAATTGAACATCTTAATGTAGGTAAAGCTAAGGTAAAATTCTTAAACAACATAAGTAAGGAAAGCTTTTCTGAGACCTATAAAGTTAAGAAACCATC
This sequence comes from Ambystoma mexicanum, assembly GCF_040938575.1. Classification (NCBI taxonomy): domain Eukaryota; kingdom Metazoa; phylum Chordata; class Amphibia; order Caudata; family Ambystomatidae; genus Ambystoma; species Ambystoma mexicanum. The sequence continues at coordinate 746,754,984 of NC_090923.1, read as the reverse complement.
CTAACTTCCAGAGTTAAAGTGAAAGGAAATATGTTATTAATGTCATGGATGAACTGCCTTCCCCTTTTCAAGTAAATTGTGATGTTTCCTTAAATATGCTTAGAAGAAATTAACCTGAGGTTAAAAGTAGAAAGCTGACGGTGGAGGCGTGGCCAAGCAGCACACAAGGTGGATGTGTCTGCTGTAGGCTCTGCGGTGAATACCTTAAAAACGCCTTAAAATGTCACTTTATTAAAGCAATTACTACCCATAGTGTGGCACAGCCTCCCTGGAGATGCAGAACATACTGACGGTAGTGTTGAAGACCTGTTCTCAGCTCACTCATGTGAGGGAAAGTGAATCTTGCACCACGGCAGGCAACAAAGACAACATTGCGGGCGCTCTGTGAATCTGCGCTGCACCTCCACGGATTTGCTGGGATCCATATAAACCGCTCCACTGCAGTGACCAGAGCAGTTACTGGAGCCAAGAGCGAGAGCGGGATTGCTGCCCATGGATCCTGGGGTGAAGAGACTGTGCCACTGAGACCTGGGGGCATCTGACAGACTTGAAGCCTGGGGTCGGAGAGGACCGAACTCGGAGGAGGACCTGGGGCTCTCTCCCATAATTTTCTAAGTACTGTGACGAGGAAGAGGGCTCAAGAGCAATGTTGCAGAAGTGGTCAGCTTGTTAATACCAAGAACCAACACCTGAGGGAGGTAGAGAGGCTTAAAAGGCCCCGTCGGGTGCAGGCCATTAGATGGAACAGCAGCAGCAGTCGTAGTAGTAGAAGGAGAGCACATTGTTGGCATTCCATGCAGACGTTGGAGGAAAGAGAGGGCACCAGGATCACATAAGAGCAGATTCCCGCTGCCGGGCCTGAGAGGGTCCTTTTCCCCCCAAATCTGAAGTGCAGAGGTTGCACAGCGGGAAGCGTGAAGGAAGAAGGCGTTTCCCCATGTGAACCGAATTGCAGAGACTAAGCAGCAGCATTTGTAAAGCAGCAGAAAACATTGTACCTTTGAAGTTAAGTAACTGAACTTTAAATTGTGAGCACCAGGGAACAAACAAGCATTGTCCAAAGCCAAGAGTGGTACAAGCATTGCCCAAAACCAAGAGTGGTACAAGCATTGCCCAGAGCCAAGAGTGATACAGGCATTGTCTAGAGCCAAAAGAGACTAATACCAAGGCATGCCCACTAAGATAATGCGACCAGCAAGAAGAGAAGAGGTGAATGCAATGACTTAAAGGGGTGAAGCTTATTAATGGTCACTGTTCCCTAAATATTGAAGCTGGTATAAAAACTCACATTGCCAAAGCCAAACAGACAAAAGGTAGAATTACATCCTTAAAGGCATCTTGGTTACTGGTGTTGCAGGAAAACAAAAGTGGCAAAGAGGCTGATCTTCTGGAAGGTGAATGTTCAGAAGAAGAGGGCCTTGCTTACATGAAAGTGTTGAGGAGCACTCATGTGAATTCTGTCTTTTCTGAAAAGTTGTTGAAACTCACAAAATTGCAAACTGCTGAAGCTGTGGTAAACCTTTGGTTGTCGGTAGATTTAGAACTTCAGAAGCACTATTGATTGTGGAAAGCTATCGGGCAGACGAGTAGTCCCGCATTGTGAATCCTTGTAGAAGTGGGCCTGGTATGAGAATATACCAGGTAAAAGTGGAAGTGCTGTGAAGTTATTCGGACAAAGATACCAATTGTGATTTATAGTGTTTAAAGGAGAGGTGATATTAAGAAGCTGTGCTTCTTTAAATCTTACAAGAAGTTGTGTTTCTTTGAATCTTACAAGAATCAAGGGTTCTTTGACATTTGTAAGCTAAAGCAAATCATCCTGTCTAAGAATATCATGGATGCTAATTGATGAACTGAAAATCACTATTCAAGGAAGAAGAGGAATCTTTCTTTTGTTGAACATTGTATCGATAGACCTTACCTTTGACAAGCTGAAGGTGCAAAGAACTGTGTTCCTCGTTTCTGTTTGTTGAACATTGGAGTTGAAACCAACTTGGGGAAGGGGAGTTCGCCGAGGTTATAAAGAGAGACTGTGAATATGTTAGCAATGCAATTATTGTTGTTGTGAATCACTATATATTTTCCTGTGTGTTTTATGTATAAGTGTGAGGGCCAGATATCCTTTGTTAGAGTGTTTCCTTTAGTTTATTTTAGGCAGGAATATCCTCATCAGGGTAGGGATAGTGAGGCGTTGATCTAAACGTATGATTTAATAAAATGAGAATTCATCTAAAAGTTGGCCGCCTCAAATTTCTGACCCCTCACAGAGTACACCAGGCAGATTCATGTCACAAGAACATACATATAAGAAAAGCCCTGGTAGGAGAGTATACCAGACAAATGCAAGCTGCAAGTGTGTTCATATGAAAAAGTCCTGGTAAGGAAGCATATCAGGCAAGGTCAAGTTGAACAGTGTGCAAAATACATCACCTAAGGAAGTCCTGATAAAGATACAGCAGGACTGACAAAATACTGAATTAAAACATCTCAAAGAGGAGAGATAACCTGGCAGGAGAGTAAACCAGGTATCCTAACAAGATAGACAATAACAGCCAAGTTGTTTTGTATACCAATTGTGTTATTTTTATTTTTATTTATTTTTTATGTTTTCGTTTTTTTACAAACTTTTTCACTCAAGTTTTAATATCAAAGTTACAAAGACAAGACAGCAAAGTAGTTTAACTTCACATTAGCGTTTCCTTTCCTTTGTTTTGTGGGTTAGGTTTCGGTCCCAGTTCATTTTAGTCCATTAAAAGTTAGAGAGAAGAAGAACTAATTTAAACTCATATTTACATTTCCTTGGCTTTAGTTACACTTCCAATTCATTTCAATACATTATTGAGTTCCAGAATTGAATATCTCAGAAGATTAGCAGGTTGTCATTTCCTGCCATTATTGAGGCCCATCGATGATTCGGGTGGTATTGAATTTTTGATTGTGGCAGCATGTCTCTGAACACATTTCTTTTATCATCTAGCGCAGTGCATTGCATGATGATGTTATATATAGTCTATCTGGATTTCAAGTTTACTGAATCTACAATAGGCTTGGGATTCCAGCAACTGTTTTGTCTTTGTCAAGAACTCTCTAGTTGGGAATATGTTAAGGTGCATTCTCAAAAAGGTGTCCCTCATGGCTCGTTCTGGAAATTGCTGGAGATATCGTGGGAGTTGGTTCATTTCTCTGACATCAATCTCATGTGTTATTGACAGTTTGTATTGTGCATTCTGTTGGATTGTTTGACTCCAATCGTTCCTTTGTAGTCTTAATTTTGCTTTCTGTGGCCGATATATTAACATCTCCGTGCTAATGTCCTCATGTTCCAGTATTTTTCCGGCAGTCATCTTTCCATAGGTTCAGGACTGCAGCTTTTATTGATATTTCCTTTTCGTGTAATATGTCGATAGATGGAATATGGTCTTGTAGCAGAGTCTTTCTATATAGGGCTATAGACTTGCAGGATTTTTCTGCTTCTAGTGATTGTAGTGCCAATTCATGCCGTATTCGCGGTGCCGGTTATGTTGGAAGCAAAGATAGAATTTTCCTCCATATTATCCCTTCTAAGCTCGTCCACATATCTTGTGGTGTGTTTAGCATAGTCTCAAAACCATATGTCAAGATAGCCATGATCTTCTGTTTGTAGAATGTTAATAATGGTTTTAACAAGTAGACACCATATTTGCGATGCAGTATAGAACCTTGTCGGGAGAGAGATAGTGCTTTTTCTTTCGGGGTGTTGACCCATTTTTTTTCAGTTTCTGACTGGTTTATCGTTACTCCCAGATATTTCATTGTGGTTACTTCTTCCAGTTTTTTTCCTTCAAGGAGTATTGTTAGGCGTTTTTGTCTTGGGTTTGAGTTATGGACCAGAGTCATGACCCGGGTTTTTTTAATGTTAATTTTAAAATCGTTTGCAGCAATGTATGATGCTAAAGTGTTCATTCTTTTTTGCAGTCCCACTTGTGTTTTGTCGAGGATTACTAAATCATCTTCATAGAGTATATGTGCAATTTGGGTGTTGTTAAGTTTGGGAGGGTTGGCAAGAACAGTCTTTTGGGAGTCCATTATATCTGAACTGTAGAGGCTGAATAAGGCTGCTGCGAGGGGGCAGCCTCGCTTCAGACCGTTAGTTGTTAGGATTTCTTTAGTCAGGTGTCCTGCTTGTGATAGCCTTATCTTGACAGATGCGTTGGTATAAAGAGCTTTTATAGGCTGTAAGATATTCGCAAGACAGCTCCAATTTTCTAGTTTCTCCCATAATTTGGCTCTGCTGATGGCGTTGAACGCGAGCTTGAGATCGATAAATACTGCATGGCTTACAGTTCTGTCTTTGTACTCTTCCAGTTTTAGGAGATTTAAGAGGATTAGACTGACGTTTTTCCCCACGTTTTTAATAAATCCTGTTTGTCTCGGGTCGAATCTTCTGGTCAATTTTGCCCATGCTACAAGTTTCTGCAGAAGTAAGGAGGCAAAGGGCCTCATTACACAGTAGGCGGTAAACCATGGTGCTATTAACACCATGGTTGCCGACGGTACCATACCGGTACCACCATGGAGAAAAGGGGAATTACCACCCCATTCCAAGGTTGGCGAGGCGGTAATTCCCCCTTTCTCCCTGGCCCTTCCCCATTCCCATTTTTTGCCCAATAGGGCTCAATGGGAATGGGGAAGGAGCTAATTACGGTACCGCAACTTGCGGTACAGTAATTAGCAACAAGGTCCCTTTGCGGGTCCCAACTTTAACGGCTGGTCTACACCAGCCGTTAAGGTCGGGTCCCGCAAAGGGACCTCGTAGTAAGGCGGTAAGGGTTTACCGGTACCGGTGCCCTTACCGGTACCGGTAAACCCTTACTGCCTACCGTGTAATGAGGCCCAAAGACTTTCCCAAGGGGGTCTAATAACACTATTGGGTGATAGTTCCCAGAGTTTGTCCTATATCCTTGTTTGTAAATGGGTACAATGACAGCTGTTTTCTAAGTGGCAGCAATCATGTTAGTGATGTTAATTATTCTAAACATTTCCATACATAGATTTGCCCATGGTAAGGGGCTTTCCTTGACCAGGGGCTCTTGAAGGATTGAGATTTTGAACATGTTTAAGAATATATGTTATTGTCTATTGCGCGGTTTTGATCGGTTGTTCTTGTTGAATTCGTTTTTTATCTCTTGTTGAGAAGTTGTTTATCCATGTAGTTTCTGGGACATTCTGGATAATTTTTTCATTTCGGTTGGTGTTTTCATTTAGCAATGTCCATACATTTCTGGTATTTTGATTCTGCAGTGCTTTAAGCATTGTTTCCACATCATTTTGCAATATAATTGCTTTAGTGCTTTCAAGCCAATTATAGTATTGTTGCTTTAGTTTTTTGATGTTTACTCAGGAGTATAAATTAGATTTTTCCTCCTTCCTTAGGTTCTTACGAAGTTCTCTTTTCTTTGTGGCGATAAGCGTATTATATGCATGGTTGTGGTGTTTCGATGTTTTCTTATTGTGTTTAGTGGGCTACATAAATGGCTTCAGCATCCATCGATCGTCTGTTTTTTCACCTTTGTGTCATAGTAAATTTTTGAATATGTCAGGTAGACTTGTTACTTGCTTTTCAGAGATTCTTAGGTGTGTTATTCCACTGTTTAGTTCCACGTTTGGCAGCTTTATTTTGTGCGGTTGGGCTATTGTCGCATTCCATTGGATTGATATATTTTATTGTGATCACTGTGAACTCTAAGGTTATTTGCAAATTTTACTATGTTTTCTGCAACACCATCAGGTGCATAGATGTAGTCCAATATTGCAAGTGAATGATTTCCTCTCCATGTTGGCTTTGGATGTTGGTGTCCTGTATAATGTTCGTTTATCAGCACAATTTGTCTTTTGACCATCTCTTTGGCCCAAATGTGGGAGCGTGGTGTTCGTTTCGTCTGATCCAATTCCTCACCGTCCTGGGCATATAGATGGATGCTGAGGTCTCCACAAATAATGATTTCTATTTCTTTGTATTTTAATCGGATACCATCTGTAGCAGCTAGTACAGTGTCAATAAAGCTGGTAGGTGCGATTGCGATGGGATTCCAGTAAAGGTTGAAAATTGCTAACTTCTGTGATCTCATCTTCCTGGTTTGATTCTCAATTTTGTATTGGACAATGGTGATTTGCGTCCAATGGTTAGAATTTACTGATTGAATTGTTTCAAATGTGCCATTTAATTTGAGCAAAGTCAGAAGTCCAGAGGCAGGCCGACCCTTCGATTGTATTATTGCGGGGTTAATGAATACTTCGTACCCTTCAGAAATAGGTGCAGTAGACAGCCACGTTTCTTGTAAGCATATCATTTGATGTTCCTGTAGATCGTTATGTTCGTTGTGTAGCATATGTCCTGAGCCCCTGTTATTTCAGCTACAGAGGGATATATTTGGATTTCCTTTATTACTTAGTTGTTATTCTGAATATTCATTACTAAAGGATCCCTGAGTTTCCAGTTCGTCATATTCATGCCTGATTGCATGGTTAATAGTAGTATGGTACCTTTGTGGGTTTGTTGTACTGTTTACACTATTTGATGTTCGACTATGTGCTTCCTCGTGTAGCAAACTTTCATCTCTTCTTTCTGGAAGCCCTTTCTTTTCTCTCTTATTGACAATGGCACATGTGAAGCCTAATTTCGTCAATAGGTCTGTCTGGTCCAGAACCTTTGTTAGAAGATCAACTGTCGTGAAGTGTATAAGGACTTGGTTGGTTTTATCGGTGTGAGTGAATTCCACATGGTTGATGTGAAGTTGTATCATTTTTAACTGCGGAATTGCTTGAAATAATCGTATGATGGTAGTTCTGTTGAGTACGAGGCCATCGTCCTTTGATATTGTACGTTCCATGGAGATCACATTCTTTTGCAGAATGATTCTAGGATCTACAAAAATCGGTAGTATCCTATCGTCTGCAGAACTTTGTGCATTATTCATTGAATTTTCTAGATTTCCATTATTCAATTGCTCCGTTGGTTGATTTAGGAAGCAGTTGCCTGTGATAAAGCTGTAATCTTGTTCATATATGCTCATTTCATCATCTGATATGGTTTCTGATGAGAGGTTTAAGGTTGGATGATTGTGGATGATTGTGGATGTCAGTATCTTCATACTCATTGATGATGATTAGGGACATGTCGTCTTCTTTTTCGTTACTATTTGTTATGGATTCTGATATTTCATCTGTGACAGGTTTGTCCGAGGTTCGCTCATCGTTTGAGTTAGGATCTGCTGTTTGGTCTATTGCAAGTCTGTCTAACATTCGATCACCATTTATCCTTATTTCTGATGTATCCTCTGAGTAGACAGACATATCTAGGATTCTATCTCAGTCCGCACGTTCTTCTGATGTCAGGATGATCGTGTGGTTCCTTTCGTTTGCAGATGGTTGATTGGTGTTATCACAAACTTTGTGCAGTGTTGCAGTAGCTAGATATTTCATGGGGTTTGGTTTGTTGGACATTGTTAGATTTCACAGAAAAGCTCTTGAACCTCTTTTCCCATTGTGTTTCTTTTTACTTTTTTGAGGTACCTTCCGTTTAGTATCGATGGAAAACTGCTTTGTTTTATTATCATTTTTCTGTCGTTCAAATATGGCAAATGTTTCTATCTGTTTAGGACAATCCAATTGGGACGTTGTGTCTTGTTGAGCACGAGGCTCTTCTTGGCATGGTGGGTTCTGGATTTGATTCTGTGCAACATCTTCATATGGTTTGGTGTTCGGGAGGGCCAGAGCCTCCGTAATATCTTGTGCCTTCCTAGGTTCGTCACTTGTATCCTGAGTTTTTTTGGGTAAAGTTCAGTTATTTATATTATAGTGGGTCTCCATAGGCTGATGTCGTGGAGTTTGTTGGCTTATGTCAGCCTTCTCGCTCTGGCTAGATGGTGCAGTTTTCTTCTGTTTATCTGATAGTATTTCCAGCATTGTTGCTGTTATTTGAGCCTTTTCCGCTCTGTTGCTTTTGGCAATATCTGCAAGTCTCATCTGCCATTGGCTTGATGTTGCTGTTGTGTCGAGTCTTGATTCAATTTTAGTTATGAAACTTTCAACTTGAATTTGCTTAGTGGGTATCATTGCCAGCAGAGTGGATTGGTCTTTGATAGTGTCGGCCAAAGTTTCAAATAATTTCAAAAATGGAATCAATGCATGAGTTGATGTGACCGTCATTATGGTTTGGAGCTCCACCATCGATGTTGGGATTGTTTCGAGCGGGTGATGATTGGGATGCTTACAGGTGCATTTTGCATTCGGAACAATGCACTGAGGAGTCATGTTTTCTTGTTCAGACTCCTGCTGACGTGACATGTTTGGTTCCTTCTTTATATGTGCTGTTGTTGAGTCATGGCAGATCTGAGATCGTCGTACTTCTTTGTTTTTTTCAGCAGATGGTGTTGATGTCATATCTGCCGGTAATATTTCGATGTCCTGGAAGTTCAGATAGATCAAAGATGTGATTTCGTTTTTTTCTTTATTCGTCATTATATCTTTTATTTCTTTCATGTCCACCGGTAGTCTTTCTGCTCGTTTTTTCACTAAAGATATGGGATTTTCAAGGGCCGACGAGTGTCTTTTGAAATTGTCGTATTTAGTTTGCCATTTTAATTTGGCTTGAATCACTTTCTTTTTCTGAACTGAAGTTACCACATTTAGTTCATTATGTGAAATCGAGGTGGTTGGGACACAGTTTTTGCGGGTATCAAAGTTCAGTGGATCATGAGGAGTTTCTAGTTGTGATCACTGTTCTTTGTGATCCTCATTTCCTTTTGCTGTCGTCTTCATTGAACTTTCAGGCGTCTTTAGGAGTGGCAGATGGTTAACATCTGGTGTCTGAAATGAAATGTTTTTTTCCTGCATAGATGGGAGCATTTATTGCTTCTGAGTGTGGCTGGGCAAATGTGTTAAATAAAATAACTCATTACTCATGTCTCCCGGGTCTGCAACACAGGAACACTCAGCTCACTCCCAATTGTGTTGTTGATCAAGAGAAACCAAAGGAAGTAATATTCTTGAAAGTATAAAACAGAGTGAAGAGAACCCAGAGAAGGGAACCACCATCTGGAACAAGGAACTCTATCCTGTGACATTTGCCTAAGAGGATAAAAGGGCTCACAAGTACCAAAGGAAGGAAAGTGAGACATGCAGAACTCTAGGGGAAAGGAAGTCAACGTCCACCCTAGTTTATAAACATTGTTTTTATTTCATCACCCTTTTGCCCGAGAGACTGGGAACATTTATGTTTGTTTGAACTATGATAAACACTCAACTTTGGGAAGAGATCGTCTTTGCACAGTTGGTTTAAGTTGTTAGTGTTAGGGACAGAAGTAGGCTTTTGGAGAAATGACAGAGACAGACTTTTTACTTTTGGACATTCGGACATTTTCACAAGTTTTCTTTGAGTCAGGGAAACCCCACATAGTCTTAGAGATAGCAAGGCCTTTTTTCAACCCTTTCCTGGTTAATAAAAGATTGTGTCCGAGCCTTACTTCTGCACCCTTATAAGAGTCTCTCCCGGTGAGGTCCAACTTGCCTCTGCCTCTAGGGAGTGTATTGCGGTGTGGGCTCACCTTCCTAGACTCAAAGGGGTGCTCCCCATTGGGGAGAAGGGATGAATTCCCTAGATACGTCACATACCCTTCCCCTTATCTCTGTGGTTTCTCCTTCTTCACTGATGGGGAAAGCAGCTCAGTGAGTCAACATTTCCCTTTTCTTATCCTTTCCGAAGTTAAACTGAAAAGCAGAAAGGTTGCAAGTCCAAGAACCATCGCATTACTCTGGCATTGTTATCTTTTCGCAAACTCCTCCAGGTCAGGGGAGAGTGATCAGTAATTAATATAAACCTTCTGCCAGTTAGATAATACCGTAAGTGGGTGACAGCCCATTTTATGGCCAAGGCTTCCAATCCCACAGTAGCATAGGACTGTTCCCTGGGTAAATGTTTCCGGCTTGTCTACAATACGGGGTGTTCAATTCCCTCATATTCTTGGGAAAGTACAGCCCCTAACCCAACCTTAGAAGCATCCGTTTGTAATAGAAAACTCCTTATTGAAGATCAGCGTCTCTTAAAGATCATTTTGTTGCACAGGATATTTTTCAGGCCATTGAAACTTTTGGGATCTTCCTTGCTTGAAATCAATTTCTGTGGTTGTGCATTTTTTAACTTGTCTCTTAGGTTGGTGGCGATACTTGAATTGTTAGGGATAAATCTCCTGTAGTATCCCGTCAACCCCAAGAAGGCGCAGAGTTCTATCAGCCTCAGGAGTAGGTGTTTTTAGGACCGTCTTTACCTTTTCAGTTTCTGTTTGAATTAGGACATTCCCAACAAAAAACCCTAGATATTTTACTGCGGACTGGCCAAGATGACATTTTCGTGGGTTGGCTCTGAGGCCGGCTTTTCTCAGGACCCGAGTGATCTCATACAGATGGTAAACATGTTCAGACCAACTATCACTATGATCCACCATATCATCCAGCAAAGTGTCACAGAAGTTGGAATAGGGTGTTAATATTCTGCCCATTAGCTGCTGAAAGGTGCCTGTGGCTCCATGAAGGCCAAACGGCAAGATCTTGAATTGAAGCAGGCCCTGTATTGTCTGCCAATATCCCTTCATCAGATCTAAGGTTGATATGTATTTATCTGAGCCCAATTTTTCGATTAGTTCATCTATTCTCGGCATCAGGTTATTATTGAATAATGAGATTGAGTTCAGCTTCCTGAAGTCAATGGAAAAGCATCAGGATTGATCGGGTTTGGCAACTATAGGAAAACACCAGGCACCGTCTGAAGGCTCGATTATGTCTGCTCTAAGCATGTCCTCCATCTCCTGTTTGATTACTTTTATTGAGGCCTCTGGGATTCGGTAAGGCTTAAGATTTATGGTTTTCCTTGCTGATGTCCTAATGAAATAAAAAGAATTAGCAACTCTCCCCGAATACCTCAGGACATTTTTCTAATAAATCTCTAATATCAGCCTGTTGTGAGGGTGACATATCGGGGAGGACCAAGGTATTTTCCTCAGGGGAATCAGGAAGGAGGTCTGCCATGGTAACAGTAGTATTCTCACAATAATCTATCGTCCATTTCTTAAGCAAGTTGTGATGAAACCAATGGAGTCATCACAGATTCCCCGGTGGTGACCTTCTCCCATGTGGCGAGGGGACGGCAGCCGCTACCTGATCCCGACCCTTGGGGTGACTTTATGAGGGAGGGTCACATGGGAGGAGACAGCTACCGGGGAGATGCCATGAATTCATTGGACGAGATACAGTATTGCCCCCTTTCCCATCAGGAAGACCCTCTAATACCCAGGACCATAATGGCCTTGAAGAGGAAGTAGAGAAATCTCTTCTCATTTTTCCTTATGTCAAACCCCTATCTTTGACCTAGACACACAAAGCTCCAACAGAACCCGTTTTGCTTCTAATACACCTTTGTATGAAGATGTCCACTCATGCAAACCTACTAAGAAAAACGACCTAAATGATATGCACCCGATGACATCTATGGACTCCAAATTCCATAATCCCTGATGTTTTCAGACAAGGAGGATTAAGGAGTTGGTACAAGGTAACATAAGCTTAAAGCTCAATGTGCAGACTAGTTGTTCTACAGAAATACCTGTCAGTGGGACATTTGAAGCAGCAGCCACACTACAGATAGAGGCAACGCAGGAGAAGATGTCGGCTCTAAAGAGAAGGCTTTTGAGTGCGGGAGACACATACCGGTGTGGCAGAGCAGAGGCGTCCGCAGAAGCAGAAGGATAAACGCACAGCGAGAGCAAGAAGTTCTGTGGAGACGCCAGGAGCCAGAAGAGAGTTCCTGGGCACTCAGCAGGTCCAAGAAGAAGAGTTCTCCAGACCGGGACCGAATGGGAAGCAGGTGTGTGACCACAGAGCAGCAAAGGAAACCGGTAGGACATCTGCAGCATCCACAGTGCAAAGCGAGATGCAGAGCCACAATGCAGAAGCGTGAACAGAACCGGAGATGCTGAAGAGAACCAGTGAGTCGACCCGAAGCAAGTGGGGAAGAAGTTTGTTTGAATGCAGAAAAGGCAAAGTACAGAGCTAAGCTCCAATGAGATATACGTGCAAGAGATGCAAGTTTGGGGCAAAGTTTGAACAAATATTACTGCAGATAGATATACCAAGTACACCACAGAATATGCAGTTTTGGTGATACAGAGGAACTACGAAATGCATATGAAGTCCTGGCAAGAGAAATATACCAGGCAACTGAAACGCATAAGAGGTCCTGGCAGGATATTATACCAGGCGAGTGAAACCACAAGAGGAGTCCTGGCTGGGGAGTATACCAGACGAGCTGCAAAGCTGCAAGGAATACTAAAGAAGAACAGTGTTAATTTAGTCAAAGGATATACTTGTGTTGAAGAAAGATTGTTGCAGAACGTGTTGCCTAACATGAACATTTTGAATCCAGGAGAGACACAAAAGGAACTGTTAGTAAAATAGACATTGCCATCCATTTCGAATCCAGGGTAAGGGAACCACCCTCTGGGCCCAAAGTCTTTCACTATGGAGAACATTTTTGTTGGAGTTATTCTAATCTTCAGTTGTGAACACTTTTTTTGCCAATATCAGGTTGAAGACATTTCCTTGCACACTTTATTGTTTTATTTGTAGTGTGGGCGGTCAGGATAGGATGTTTGGACACAAAGGTGTCTTTTCAGTTATTGACATCGCGTGAAGTGTGGCAGTCTGCAGTGTATCACTTGTTGAAGCGATAACGAACACCAAGGCCCCGCCCACCTTTCTTTCAAATACTGGCGTGCTCCGGAAAGTGTGGCAGTAAAGTATGGCAGTCTATAGTGTAACTGCAATAAATCAGTGTTTGAAATTGTTGTCTTCTGGCTGGAGCTCGTTGGAGCGATCACAGAGAACACTGAGGCCTCGACCAACATTCTTTCAAATACTGGCAGGCTATGTGAAGTGGAGCAGTAAAGTGTGGCAGTAAAGTGTGGCAGTCTGCAGTCCGCCGGCAGATGCAGACGCATAATTTATATCGAGTCTACCAACTCGGGAAAGTCGATGCTCTAAATAACTACTGCAGAGTGCATTGAACTGCAAATCTTTGAATAATAATTGTTAGAAGAGGATTGCGCTTTCGTCTTTCTTCTGTGGCTCTTTTACTTGGGCATAGTCCAGCCCAAGTTTTGCACACGTGTGTATGCAGGTACATTCTGCAGACTAAAATACAGATTGAAGCAGGAAACTGAGCGAGCAACAGAGAAGTATCAGTGACCGCACGGGTCTATCCCTTGGAGCTAAACGATCTATTTGAGACCCGTGAATGAGAAATGCAACAGGTTGCAGCCCAGTTCAATGTGTTGGAGAGGTGTGTGAGTTGATACATATTACATATTAAATATAGATCAAAGCGGGTATCGGAGATGTATCAGTGACTGCAGGGGGTTTATCCCTTGGAGCTGAGTGATCTCCTTGAAAATTGTAATAGTCAGTATTTAAGTAGACTGCTGGCATAAGTGTGCCCCAAAATCCCGATGTTAAAACAGTGAGGAAATGGCACCTGGCATGGGGCTAAGAAGCCAAAACCGGGCCTCACTGCAGGGAACCCACATTGCAAAGGGACCAGCAGAAGAAATAGTGACTGTATGAATGCACAATTTAGGAGATGATAGACCTTGCACAGATGGATTGGACATGCTGGGTGAACAACGGGCGTCTACGTCCAAATGAGGAAGAACAATTAAATCCAGTTTAAATAGTTATTCTGAACTTAAACAATCCACTCATCCTACACTCTCACAGTCACTGGACAGAAAATAGCAGACTTTAAACTTGTACTGAATTGAGGTCAATTATCCCTATCAGGGCAATGGCTACAATCGATCACTCGCACATGAATTACTTAAGCACGATCGAGTTTGCAGATTCGGTTTTATCAGAAGCAGAATTGCGTCCCTTGGAGAGTGTTGTGCGGCAGACCGATGACGACTCACTTATAGGTTCCCCAACTGAAGGAACTAACCTGTTGAAAAACAGCAAAAATTCTGACTGTTTGTCAAGGCTAACAGGGGACATAGATTTTCAGGGAGGAGCCACCTTACACCATACCCTTACGGAAGTTGATGAGAGAATAAGGCTTACTTCCCAGACTGTATCAGCACTTAATATGGTGCTCAGTTCATTTGTTGACCTGTAGATAACATCTATGATGAGGTCAAAGCATTGGTCCTTTGAAGTCTATTGCAACACTCATGCATTAACTTGAATTTTGATCCGCTTGGCATGACCTCTGTTTGATATGTTTAGCATTGTCTGCTCACCAAATGCATAACGAGTTGGATGTTCCACTGCCTACTGCCCAAACATAGCACATAAACATGTCTGCTAACTATAGATTAGCATTTCGAATTCATTTGTACTCAGGTATGACTATGTTTACATATTATGGGCCTCATTACGAGTTTGGAGGCAGCCATGGAGCTATTAGCTCCAAACCGGGCTCCTTTTCCGGGTTCCTGCAATGGGGACTTATCGGGTCATTCCGACATAGGAGGACCCGGTAAGTCCTCCTTGCAGGAACCATTTCCCATTCCCATTTGAGCCCCCATAGGGCTCAATGGGAATGGGGATGGAGGTAACAACAGGCACATTATAAGTGTCCCGTTGTTACCTCCCTCTTCCCCTCAAGGGACCCGGAAAGGACGCCTGGTTTTACCAGGCATCCGATCCGGTTCCTGCGATGGGAAGCTCGTAATCAGCCCTGACGGAATGAAGGGGGCCGGTCCCGTAACGGCCCCCTTCATTCCGTCAGTGCCTGCCTCGTAATGAGGCCCTATGTGTTGACTATGTTTACATGTTAGGTGTTGGCATAATGCCCCCCATAGCTTAACTATTTGTCTAATAATTGCTTATAATTTGTTATAACAGATAAATGCCAGAAGGTGTTTCATTCATCTTGTATGCCCACGCTATACAACATCTCTTTGTAAGCAGCCATTCATAGCGTCCACTAGCTTCTTTAGGCCTACATACTCCACTCCAATTCCAGCGTATCCATTACCACATCTGTGTCACAGTGCACCATGAAAGGCACCCCCCCCTTCATTGCAGCTTCCACTAACCATGGAAAATTGGTAAACCCTCATCATGTTCCCTTTTTGGATTATCCAAGACAGTTTATCCAAGACAGTTTACCCAGCCTTAGTAACCACTATGTAGCTTACAAAATTGACTCTCCAAGTGGCCTGCTCCCGGCATCATCCCATCACCTATCCCACACCATTCCTACCCTCCATGTCACCCTATCCACCCGACACCAACCACTCTCACACCACCAGCCTAAATGACGTCATTCATGATACTAAAATGCTCACCACTTCACATATAGCAGAGCACTCTCAGTTGCACTGTAACATTGGAAACAACCTTTCTCGTCCTATCTTGGGCAAGACTAGATGCTATCGCCTAAGATCACATACATTATATTGCGTACATGGCACTACACCTGACCCTTAATCACCTAAACTGACCCTACCTATAGGGTCCCGATGCCTCCAAAAGCCCAAAACCACCACATAACAAACCCATTCCACCCTACGCCCTAAGACCACTAAGGCGACAACTACCACTAAGCAGAAACCCATTACCAACCTTCAAGGCGCCCTCATTAATGCCCGCTCTGTAGAAGCTCATGCCATCGAAATATATGACCTTATCACAGAATTACAACTAGACCTCCTTGTAGTTACAGAATCCCAGCTCCACCAAGCCTCGGGTCCTCTCTTGACACACGCAATCTCACCCGACTACACCATTCTCACAACTGACAGGCCCCACTCTCATGGAGGCGGAGTAGCCATTATAGCCAAGACCAAACTCCAACTGAGATCCTGCCCCATTGAAAGTGTTGCTGGCTATGAACTTCTTCTAGCTAAACTCGCCATTAATGACAAAACCACCATTAATGTCGTAGTAATCTACAGAGCTCCTAACTCCAATAGTCATCCGGAAATAGACATCCCACTATTGCTTGCTCCACTGATCAAACCCAATACTAAATGTGTCATCCTCAAAGATGTTAATCTAGGATTTAACGACAGCCTAGACACCAAAGCAGAAGCCCTACACTCCTCCCTCAAGGACATGAGTTTCACACAACTAGTGAAAGCCTCTACCCACATTAAGGGTAGAACTTTAGATTGGATCCTCACGCACAACACCACCATCACCATTGACTATCTCTCCACTTAATTGGACGGGTCACCATAACATCCAATTTACCATCATCCCTGATGAACTCCCCCTATCAAATCCAAATGAACAAATACCTACAAAGCCAGAAATTTTCGTAAGCTCACTCCTGAAAACCCCAGCACCATCCTGAGCAAAGTTCTAGACACCATGTCGATCTCCACTGATGACCCCTGTCTCCTAGCGGACACTTACCAAAACTGTCTCTCCTCCACCATTAATGCCGTAGCCCCTCTAACTACCAAAACCAAACGCACTGACAAACGATCATGCTTTTGGTTTAATGATGACCTTGTTGCTCTTAGGAGAATGAAACGCGCCCTCGAACATGCACGTAGAAAACACCCCACTTCAGAGTCAGAAAAAGCCTTTCAGATGGCGAAAAAAACCTACAAATCAGCCATTATCACGTTCAAAGATAATGCCTATAATACCCGGATCAGCAACGCCGCCTCTGACTACAAAGAACTCTTCTCAATCCTGAGAGAATTGGAAAATCCCACCCCGGCTACTAATTCCACCACGTCTAAAATAAAGATGCCCTAGCTGCCAAAATAATCTCCTACAAACTAAAATTACAACTAAAAAGCAATTGCTAGCTAGCAAATCCTCCAGTGATAACCACTTCTTGAATCCTAATGTTAACACCAGCCCATTGTTCTTCTTCACCTCAGTCTCCCAAGAGTTATTTTTAGGCACCATTGCCAACTTAAAGGCTCAAACTGTAAAGGAGATTCCGTCCCAGCACAAATATCAAATCATGCGCCCACACACTCACACCCATCATAACCAATTTTCTGAATGCTTCATTCAATGCCAAACTGGTCCCAGCCAGCATTAAAGAAGCTTGGGTTACTCCCCTACTAAAAAACCCTCTCTAGATCTGACGGTACCCACCAATTACCAGCCAATAACGACAGTCCCCTTTTTACTTAAAATCATTGACAAAATAGCATATTATCAAGTCAATGCCCATCAGGAACACAACCAGCTCCTTGGTACGAGACAATCCGGCTTCAGGCCTAACCACAGCATGGGAACAGCCCTACTGGACCTCAAAATCCAGATGGATACCATTAGAGACTCAGGCAAACTCTGCATGCTCCTCTTGTTAGATCTCTCCGCAGCGTTTGACCTTGTGGACCACGACAAACTCTGCTCCACCCTAGCTAAAGACTGTAACTTCTCCACCGACGCCACCACGTGGATCAAATCTTTTCTAGATGAACGGACCTCTAAAGTCGCTATAGGCAAAGAAGCTGCAGACCCCATCCCAGTCCCCATTGGAGTACCCAAAGGTTCATGCCTCTCATCCACCCTCTATAACGCCTATACTAAGCTTCTCTTCTCAGCCTTAGATGATATGGGTGTCATCTACACGAATTTTGCGGATGACACCCAGATCCTCATCCCACTCACAGGGAACTACACCCAAGAAACACTGATTATTAACAAAATCTATGCCATCATACAAAATAGCATGGCACTTAATAGTCTCTGTCTCAACGATGAGAAGACAGAGATTCTCATTGGGGGATCCCAGTCCAAAATAGATGCCCTCCATTCTGACTATGTCTCTATTAACATTGACGGCACCATGATACCTGTCCTGAAGCAAGTAAAAACCTTAGGAGTGTATCTGGATCAAACCTTTCAATGACCAAGCACTTTGGCAGCCTCTCATCTTCCACCGCATACACCATGCAAGAAATCTCTAGGCTTTTATAGGCTAAGATTGAATGTCTGGGGACTGACATGATTCATGCTAAAATGACATCCAATCCTGACTTTACATTGAACTTAGTCCTTCTTTATAGGCCACCTGAAGACTCCAATAGTTTTAATGATGATATTGTGAATATTGTAGCACCCATGATGACCATCAATACTGGGTTGGTCGTTATGGGTGACTTTAATTGCTGGAAAGGCGATAAAATGGATACAAAAAGCCCTATCATTGGAAAAAATGCTAGGTAATCATCAGATTACTATCCACAATATGGATCCAACACATAACAAGGGCCACATAATGGATTGGGTTTGTAGTGGTAATGTACAGGTTGAAGATATCATGACCACCCCATGTATCTGGTCGGATCACTCTTTTGTTACCTGTGCATTGAGACTTCCTGCCCTGGCACGTAGAGTCCATGTTCCCAAGCACTCGGTCCGAGCTCGTAATCTAAAAAAATATAACACCACATCCATTTTGGTCGACTACATGCACACTTTGATGACCTTAACTAATGATACTGATGACCCTGAGACGCTTATAGTTAGTTACAATAGGGAAACTACTGAAATGCTTGACACATTTGCCCCCTTAAAAGATAAATTAGTGAGAGACCTACCTAACCGCCATAGATGGTTTTCCCCCTCCCTGGCCGAACTCAGAGCCAGTAAAAGGCAGGCCAAACACATCTAGCGGAAAGATAGCTCTGTCACCAACCTGTCTGATTGTAAATGTAAAGAGAAGAAATATAAATTTGAAATTATTGAGGCTAAGAAAACCTTTTATAATAATCAAATTAACTCAGCTGGAGACCAGACAAAGGAATTATTCTGCCTTTTCAGATCCTGGGAAAACGCCACTGCTTGTAGTCCCCCCAAAAAACCCACAGCCGAAGATTGTGATCGGGTACAGAAAGCTTTTTCAGACAAATTACTAAAAGCGCAAGACAAAATTAAGCAAGAAGCATTGGCATTCCCTTTGCCTATTGTAAAACCTTTGTCAATGCTTATAGAGGAATCCTATTCAGGTACCAATCCGACAAACACTCAGTCGGATTGTATACCCAAGATTGCCACCTCACCCAGTTTAGCAACAACTTTTACCTTTAAGGAATCCACTGTTAATGAAATTACTAATATTCTTAAAATGATGCATCCTACAAACTGCCCTGGTGAGCTGCTTCCTTCTAAACTCATTCTGGAACACAAGGAAATGTTTGCCCCCTTTCTTTGTAGATTTGCTAACGCTTTGTTTCGGTTAGGTGCCATCCCCCAGTCAATGAAGAATGTTGCAGTCTCCCCCCTATTAAAGAAAGCAGGAATAGATCCTATCAACCCAGCTAATCTTAGACCAATTACCAATACCTTATTCTTTCTTGAAACTTGTAGACAAGGTAGCAACCATCCAACTACAGGCTTATGTACAGATGGCTAGTATACTACACGTCAAACAATCAGGTTTTAGAAGCCATCATAGCACTGAGAGTGCTCTCTTGGATCTACAGACCCTCATGCTGTCTAAACTGGAGGAAAGTAAGTTGGGGCTGCTGATGCTGTTGGATTTATCAGCAGCCTTCGACTTGCTTGATCATAAAATTCTACTTGACAGAATGAAGACTGTCGGGGGCCTCTCTGTCAATGCCAAAGCTTGGTTGAGATCATTTTTGGAGGGCCGACGGTCACAGGTGTACTAAGGGGATAGTTCTTCTAAATCACAATTTATAACTTGTAGTGTACCCCAGGGAGCATGTTTATCTCCATTATTGTTTAATATTTACATTCTCCCTCTCTGTAGTGAATTAGAGTCTTTTCAGATTTTCTTTTGTAACTACGCTGATGACTTTCAGTTGGTTCTCAATATCACTGGTGATTACGATGCTGACCAACAAACAGTGAATATGGTTAACCTACTGATAAAGCAGTGGATGTCCACCAATTGGCTCTGCTTGAATGCCTTAAAGACGGAACTGATGCTATTTGGCCCCCGTAAGGCACTAACCCAGCTGGACCAAGAGTATGTACGTTTCAGGATAGATGGCAGTTCTATTAAGGTTGGCAGAACGTTAAAACTCTGGGCACCTTCATGGAAAATAGCCTAGACTGTGAAGCTCATGTCACAGCCATTACTAAGAGCACAAATTATCATCTTAAAGTGCTCAGGCTGGTTGCCCCTCTTATTTCAGTTGAAAATCGCACCAAACTTGTAAGCACCGTTATTTTGCCACGTGTAGACTACTGCAATGCGCTCCTAGGTGGGGCAAGCAAAGCTAATATCCAAGAATTACAAAAAGTCCAGAATAAAGCCATTCGCATCATCTTCCAGATGAAACGTTCAGAACCTACTACGGTAGCTAGGAAAAAACTACACTGGCTTCCTGTGGAAACCAGAATCCAGTTTAGACGCCTAACTATCTGCCATAAATGCATTTTTGGGAAAGCTCCAACTTATCTGAAGGACGTTGTTAGTATTTATCAGCCCAAAAGAAACCTTAGGTCAGCTGAAGACATCTTATTAGGACAACATCGAGTGAAACGATCGCGTGGGATCGGCAGGGCTTTTTCAACTCAAGGAGCAAAGACATGGAATGCGTTACTGGCTTCCTTGCGTAAGACTATGGATCTCCTTGCATTCCGGAAACAACTGAACACATATCTCTTTAATTAGTATGTATTCTCGATAGCAGCTCGGTCACTATACCTGTCTTTCGGCGGCTGGATGCCTACGGGCTTTGGCGCGGTACAAGCATAAAATAACAATAACAATACACCACCAAACTAATTGCTCTAAGCAGACAATTCCTTACCCCCACAAACTGCATCACACTGGCCAGAGCCCTGATTCTTTCACGACTCGACTACTGCAATGTCTTATTACTAGGCACCTCCATCACCAATCTAAAAAACACTACAACTGATACAAAACAAAGCTCTATTGGCCGCCCTAGGAATTAGAAAATCGGACCACATATACAAGACCAGAAGAGATCACCATAGGCTGCCTGTCGCAGCTACAGTTATTTTCAAAACCCTATCTATAACGTTCAAATGTCAACAGGAAAAGCCCCCATCTACCTAAACAAGGCATTAGCCAAAAAAGAAGTTACAAGAACCCTAAGATCCAATAACCACCTACTGCTAGCCACACACCGCTACAGGAATACCAAAGCAGGGGGCAGCAGTTTTCAATACCTAGCCCCCAAACACTGGAACTCCCTCCCTCTCAGTATCAAAAAAGAGGGATCTTTCTCGAGCTTCAAAAAACTGCTGAAAACTTGGTTATTTTACCAATACGAATAAAACTGTCTCTAGAGAAACTGTAAATATGCTGCATCCGCTTTTGTATTATTCATCTTATTGTAAATACTTTGTAAAATTGTTTTGACTGACCCTTGCTGTAATTGCCACTGACTAATATTTTAACAAGTTGTCTGTAACCTCGCCGTGATACCTAAGGGTTTGGGCATGTAATAAATGTAATAAATAAATAAATACATAAATAAATAAATAAAGCTCATACTTTGATCTTAAGTGTGATACATTTGAAATTGGGCCTATTGGGAGAAGTCCCTTTCCCATGTGGCCCACCTTTTCCCCCTCTACATGCGATGTGACTATAGGTGTGCTGCAAAGATGAGTAAATACCACCCTGATAGAAATAGGAGAGGAAACAGACAAGGGTGAAGGTATTAGAGGAGAGATGGTCGAGACCGGAGTTGCAGGCACTTCAGTCGCGGATGAGAATGCCATAGAGGGTACTAGTAGGGGGAAGAGGCAAACAGAAAGAGAAATGTAAGGTGGGGGGAAAAAGAATAAGAAGTCAAAAAATCAAGGACTTGTCAAAAAGAAATGTACTTTATCGCGTACGTTCCTAAGAAATGTAACAATCGTTGAGTCACTAAATAGGCAGCGTGTACGAGTGGGAAAAAAGAGCGCTGTGTGACCGATGACTCCGGTGTTGGAGGAAAGTGCATACAGTGCTAATTAAAGCTAGTTGGAAATGTGTGATGAAGTGGTGGGATTTGAACAGAGACGCAGGGGTGAAACCTCCAAAGTGCAGAGTGATGTTGTGCATAATGGTGAGGTGACAAAGGGGAGATCTCATAACACATCTGTTGCGGGGCCCAGGCAAATAAAGTACAGGGGCATGATTTGTTGTGGGGGAATACGAACCTGCAATCCTTAGAGTGATCTCCTGTTAACGGTCATTCTCTATCTTTGGCCAAACAGAAATAAACTGAACCACTAGCGCCTAGATGTTTTATAACTGTACCGCTAGGCTCTTCATATGAGAAAATAAACAAACCCCTTATGCAGTTCCCTATAAACACGAATTCAGGCAGGTTTCTGAGGAAATTGGATTGGCCCAATTGTGGGAGCGGCTCTAAAATCAATAGTTGTGTATCCGATCCTACTCCGTCAACCACTGGTACACAATGGAAGGGGGCGAGTACCTTTGCTCCTAAAGAATCTACTTGTTGGGAGGATGGAGAACAGGCAGTAGATTCTAATACAAAGGGTAGGGACAATACCCCTTTTAGTATTTTGACGTGTGCAAGGAGTGCAGATGTAAGGAAGGCGGTTACCAACAAGGTATATCCGAAAGCGGATACACATCTTGCAAACTGCCTTGAGAGAACTACTTACCTAAGGAAGAACATGGGAAACAAACTGTGCCTAACAAGCACATAGGATGATAACATGCCTGTGTGTTTGAATAGAAGCAAAGTTCTATTAATCTTCCCATAGATCTTGAGGCTGAGAGCTCTGTCCTTTCCGGATCTTGAAAGAGTAGAATTTCCAGATAGAGTACAAATTAACGGGTGCATCTTACACTTCGGAATATGACTAGTTAAAGTCAAAATTGAGCAATCTGGGATTTACTATTGATCACTGGAGAGAGCATAAGCGGAGCATAAGGGGACCATGCAAACGGGTGGCTTGAAGGTTACTACCAATTTAAACAGCACACGCACTCGAGAGACAAGCAAAGTGCTATGCAGGTGGATTGGTCGGGAGTTACATCAACGTTGTGGAAACAAGAGGAATTCATGATCTGTCCATTGTTTGCAGCACTGACGGTAGTGTGGAAAAATTATTATCGTGGAACTCTCGCGGGAGTGTGCACCTGCTTTCGAATGTGGAAGCCAGGTCCTTATTAAAATGGTACAACGTTCTTTAATCAGGTCTTTGTTTCAATGTTTTTTTTTACAAAACCTTTTCGACAGAAAAACTCATCGGAAACTAAAGAGGGGGTGGAAGTGCATATATGGGGGGGTCAGGAATAGAGAAAAAACCAATAGGAGTTGGAGGCTCAAGGTGGCACCCCCCAAAATAAAAATAAAACAATCTTGAATCTTTTCGTTGAAAAATATTCGAAAAGAAGACCTGTAGATGAAATGACATGGAACTTATTAAAACAATTCAAATGTGTCCACTTACTGGAAACTCGGTTAAAGTTATATCCTGTGATTAATGGTTATCAGGTCTTTTTCCAGGCTGCGAAACCTAAGTGTGGCGGCCGTGCTGCCGGGGGTCTGTTAATCGCTATCTGGTCAGGGGCTAATCGCCGAGGAGGTGCCAAATCTCCCTTACAGAGTGATGGCTGTAGAATTACCAAAGTCAGGGCACCAAACCCAATTTTTGTTAATAAATGTATACTCGCACAAGGAAATAAGCGACATTGACACATTTTTGCGAACAATTTTAAATTGCATAGTGCCTGGCAGTGTAGGAAAACGGATCTGTGCGATTTGATCGAGTTAATTAGATTGTGGGGGAATTGATCGATTTCTTTTTTTCTTTTTTGGTAGTTCTTGCCGCAAACATATGCGGGGGAGACCCCGCACCCTTTCCAAGCCCCCCATTATTAATTATCACCCTAAACCCACCACCATATATTTGCGGCAAAAACGGTCACCCAACAATTTGATCAAATCCACCACGATCAAATCAGCCACTGTCAAATTGGGTAATACCTAGGAAAACCAGCGGTCATGTTCTATGAGCGGGTGATTTAAATGCAACGTGCCTCGGGTCTGATATCGAGGATGAAGCCTGGCACATTACCTCTGAAATGGTGGCCTCTGACTTTAAAGCTCAGCCAGGTAGGAGGTGGTGTGTGGCTCTATGGTCTGTGGGTCTCCAATTGTTGAACGGAAGGGAAATGAGAACTGTCAGCCAACATTGCACCGTGGAGCTAGCCACTCAACTTTGGATGACGTTTTTGTAGACCACTTTTTCTTCAATAGTTGTGTAGAGCTACAAATAGTGAAACACACTTGGAGTGATCACTGCATAGTGAGGGCCGACTTTAGTGAGTTGTTTTGTGGTAGACTGGATGGGAGACCAACCAGTTTGATAGTAAAGGGAGGGCGGAATAGTATACACTGCACACCAGATAATATAAGGCTCCTGACTCATAATTAAACAAGGGCTTTGGCACAATCCACGTTTGAATGGAAGTTACCCGTTTTTAACGTGGACAATATGGATACTTTTTTGGCTGACTTGGTGAGCAATGTAACAGTAAAAGAGCAGCTAGTAGTGGGAAAGCAAAAGAACATTTGAATGCCTTTAATGAACAACTTGCAGCTAAAAAAAGGGACATGGGGCGGTCCATTAGAACATTTTTAAATTCAATTTACCCTGTCGAAATGAAAGAGAGTAAGTGCAAGAAAATAAAACTATATGAATTTCTCTAAGTGACAACTTTCAAAAATGCTCCAGAGGGATGTAGAAACAATTTTGCAGATCCTAGCTGAGAGGGATGCAGGCTCTTTCTGTGAGCTAGTAAATGTACAGGAGGTCTCTTCTGCCACTTCACAGTTGAATGCGGTAGCTAAGGCCTCATGGGTTAAGCACTTAAAGGAACTTTATGCTTTATGTACAGGTATGATGGGTATGACCAAGACCACACAGGGAAATCATGTAGGAAAAGAGTGGACCCTCTCGATTGAAGTTGAAGAGCTTCTGGAAGTAATAAAATCAAGTAAATGCTCTAGGGCCCCCGACCCAAATGGCCTAATTAATAATACATTGAAGGCAGACCCTTTTGCTTCGGCAACAGCATTGAGAATATTATTTAGGAGTACTGTGGATAAAGGATGTTTCCCAGAGTCATGGCAGGATTCATTTGTGGTTCCAATTTATAAGAGGGGCGCAAGGACAGATGCTAAGAACTATCAACCAAGCACTTTGATCAACGTGGATAGCAAGGTCTTTTCGTCCCTCTTGTTGCAGCACTTGGAGGACTGGGCGTCTTCTGTAGGAAGGCTGAATAGGCTCCAGACAGTATTCCAAAAGGGCCATTCTAATAAGCTAAATGGGCTTTCCCTAAGGGCAATCCAGGACCTTGCATGGTCAGACAAGTCCCGGTGTACTTATGTTGCCTCGATAGACCTCTTGGCAGCATTTGACAGAATTTACCTTGGTAGAGACTGCTGGGAGGTCTGTTGAGTTTGCTTATTGGTCTACACAAGGGCTCAGAAATTATGACGAGATTGAACAAAGAAGGGGGTCTATCTACAAAGATTATGACTAAATCTGGTTTGAGGAAGGGGTGAGTTTTGGCCCCCTGCCTCTTAAATACATACTTATCAGAGAACATTTGATACTCTCTGCGCTCATCTCACCGATTAAAGATACCCTGGATCACCTCTGCTGTCTTCTTTCTCTTCAACAAAGCGGATGGGAAGCAGAGGCTCTTGTTGGTCTTTTCAAAGTATGCTAAGGACAACGGGTTCTCGATAAATCCAAGTAAAACAAGAATTTGCACGTTGCCGAGAGGCAAGTATAAAGGAGGCATGGTATCACAAGTATGACACTGACACAAAAGGTGCAATTTGTAAAACCTTTACTCAATTTTCGGGCTTTGTAAAAACTCCTACTTTGCCCTATATGTGGAGGGTTTTATTTTTAAGACTATATGGTCCCATTGTTGTATTTGATAGTGGGTGACCGGTAAGGTGTCTAATAACACCTAGGTTTTGAAAAACAAATCCTGTTGACTAACTGGAATTTGGAGTTGGGAGAATAATGGTGGATATTCGATCGGAATCAAGGACTTCAATAATCCTATTTTACCCTCCAGGTGGAATGACAATTACTAGCATGGGTTCTCAACTTTTATCAACTGAGCCAGATCCCACTCCTGACACCATATGTAAGGGGGGCATGGTATCACAAGTATGACACTGACAAAATAGGTACAATTTGTGAAACCTTTATTCAATGTGCAGGGTTTGGAAAAACTCCTACTTTGCCCTATAGCTAGGATGGGAGTAGTCTCGACCATCAAATAATAAACAATACAGTCCTAGTTGAGTCCATTAAATCAAAATGGCTTATACTAACAAAACCTAATGCCAGCCCTACCCCTTGTACAAGTATGTAAAGGAGAATATGTATGCAAATGAAAGTCAGTGTTCAAATATAAAGAATAAATCTGGCTGAGTCAGCTCTCCTCGCACGTTAGACAGCAGAGAGTAAGGCGGTCCCTGTAGGCAGGCTGACACACTCTGGCTCAGGTTCTTAACACAAAGGCAGTTCAAAACGTGGATCGAGGCCTGTACAGCCTTCCACATTAAAGTCTTTCTTTCCAGCTTTCAAAACACAGTTCAATAAGAAGTTCACGCTGGTCCCCCTCTGTCGGGCTGAGACCTTTCAAAGCAAAAAGTTCAAAACACTTGCAGGGGTTCCCTTCCGCAAGCGTAATTCACATCCTTTTGGGGTTCCTTTCCCCTAACGTATTACACTTGCGGTCTCCCTCAGTTGGGCGCGAGCCATTTCCTGATGTCAAAGACCTTTGAATGTTCGTGGCTTTAACTTACATACCTCCCAGGACCACTTTGACTTTCTCTTCAGCTCACACTCTTGTACTATTTGCCCGAGTGCTTCTTGGTCTGGGCAGTTCAATGTCAGAAGCACCAAAGTTCAACATTCACCTTTTGACGCTCCCCTTTCCTCTGGGTTAATTTTGACCACTTAATTATTACAGTTCATTCACTTTATCGCTACAAACATTTCACCTTTCACAGAGACTTTCGAGTGGGCTACTTCCTTTCTCCGGACCACTCTGTTACTCCGTCTGACTGGTTTCACAACTATCGTTACTTAAAAGCTCATTCACAGGTCTGCCTTTCGTACCGTCTCATCTACACGTGCGCAGCCTTCTTTTGTGCGATATAATGTTGCAACTTCAGTCTTTGCTTAATGGTTGCTTAATGGTTGCCAAATCACCGGCTGTGTGCATTTCTTTCTTGACTTTACAGTGTTTTAATTCATGAGTCAAGGTTAGTACGACAGGCTTGGCCGTGTCTCCCCAACTCTGTTGTTCACCCGGGAGGGTCTCTGGCATCCTTGAAATATGATGCAGCCTTCTAGTTTGGGATTTGGCCTTCTCCACATGTCTTTCAGAGCCCTTTGGAGGCAACAACCTTCTGCAACGACCTCCTGGGGTTCTCCACCCTCTGCTCTCATCCCCTGGTCTGTTGCTCTGCTCCAGTACGTTCACCTTTGCCCCGGATGTTCTGCTTTTGCTCGTGTTGCACCTTCCTCAGAGTGTGCCTCGATGTTCTTCCTTTTATCCGCGTGAGGAGAGCTAATTAGTATCAGATGTATCAACTTAAAGTCAAGTGCCTAACTTTGCCTGATCCAATTAGCGGGACACGTCCTGTGCAATATTTATGGGTTAGCCTTTTTAGTCTCAGTCACTCTCTTCCTCGGCCCAGTGTTTGTGTGAAAAGGGGGATGGGGGAATTGGGACATTGGAGAATCTTATAAAATAGGATGGGCTAGGTGTACAGGAGAGGGGGAATACTGCATCTCACCATTGGTCGTCTCACCCCCACTCCCCAAAGACCCCTCACCCAGTTGGTCCTCCCACACTGGTCCACCCCCAGGAACTGGATCCAAAAGCGATGGCCGTGTCCTGGCCACCCGGATGACAAGCCCACCGAGGACTAGCAGGTTAGACACCCTTTGGTTTCTCAAACAAGAAGTGTTGCCCTTTTGGATGGTTGTTTGATAAAACCAAGTTACGTGTACCCCAAGTGTTGTATATTTGGGCTTTCATATTTTGGCACAGCCTTCGCTTCTGAACCCTACCCTTGCCCAGAAGGCATCATCTTTGTCCAACTAATTTTTTAAGGTCGATAGAAAGTTTGATCGCATTTCAATTAAACCAGTGATCGACTTCTATGAAGGGAAAGTTGTCCCAAAGCTGATATACAGAATGGCACTTTGGTCCAAGGTTGCCCACCGTTGGCTGGACTTAATAGAGGCTGTTATCTGGAGACGATTACCGAACGCACCCAATGCTGTTCCACTGGCAGCAAGTTGATTAGAATTAGGACTATAATCACTCAGGGTGCGAGTTTAGTGGTGATTTCTGTCCTTGTATTGTAAAATAAACTGTCCAACCAGTGGGTCATTGTATGCTGAAATTAAAACTTCGATGGAATTTAAATATCTATCAGAGGCTTGTTGGAATATGTTGCCGATTTAAGGGAATACTCTGAAAGTGTGCTGAGTGTACTTAACCTTGATACAGAGATTTTGATTGTTAACCCTGAAAAAGTAAAATAATGCTCTTTATAATGGGGATTGGATTAACACAATAGACTCCTTTCATGGATATCCATCCTTGAAGCAACTAGCATAAAAAGAGGATACTGTTACCCCATATCTGAATGTGGTTCCCAATCGTTTTGATAGAGGGGTCCTAAAGCGATTTTAGAAACTGTTTTTCTCCATAAATTGGACTGATAATGAAAACTTGTGGAAATGGTGTCCAGCAGTGATATTACATCAGATGGACTAGCTGTGGCTGCTTTTTTTTTTTTTTAACTCTTTGCGCTTGAGCACTTTGTAATTCACTTACTAGAAAACTGCACCTTATATGGCATTTGCACTGTGGGATTCCTCTACATTTTAGAATCTGTAAAGCTGTGGAAAATGACCCTGAAATCTCTAAAATTGACTGCACCAAGGCACTTGGTAATTTTGTATGAGGACCTTATTTTATATGGTATGCAGAACTTATTTTATGTAGTATTGATTTGTGATACTGTGTTTTATAAAAGAAAAGGGAAAAGTTAATATGTAATATGATTATGTTGTGTGTATTGAAATGTTTTAACATGTAGATGTGGGGATGAGAATGAAGTTTTAACTCAGATTCTTTTATCATGTTTTTTTTGTATATTCTGTATAATTGTATTTTAAAGTTTTAAAAAAAAAACATACACAATAAACAAATCAAACAAATATTGCCATCCTGACCCAGGCAGATGTTTAGGTTTTGGTGTGTACATAGGGAAACTACTCTTTGACATAGGGTCAGAGAGGCATTTTCCCAACCCATTTTCATTTAAATAAAATTATTTAACCAAAAACATGGCATCATTGTATCCGGCTTTCATTTCTGATCCCTCACAAGGTTTACATGATGAACCTGCATTTTTTTTGCATCTATCTCGTTGTGATACGAGATAATTTAACTGACATTTCTGTTCCATGACTTTATATGAACCATGCCATCCGGAAATCATTTTATTTTCTGACGTGAGTAAGAGGACCAATACGGATTGTCCGACTGAAAAGGTACGGGGGACTGCAGGTCTATTATTGGCAGCCTGTTGTTGTTCCTGAGCCTGTCCCAGGTGTTTCCTTACAATTTATCGCACTGCTTTCATATGTGATTTAATTTTTGTGCGGTTTGAGAAACTGACAATTGGGGCTTCTTCTCTTTCCTCCCAGGTTTTCTTCATCATGTTTAAACCATCTTGGGGTTCTCTTCCATACTTAAGCTCAAATGCAGAACAGCCCAGGAAGCCTTGGGGGGTTTCCCTGACTGCAAAGAGGTCCCACCCGCTTCTGTAATATTCTTTTTAATGTTTGGTTGAAGTGTTCTACGAGACCGCCGGTCTGGGGATGATACACTGACATCCATAAGGTTGTAATATTCAGTATCTCTTAAAGGTAATACCTTGGTCAGTAAGGATTACTTTTGGAAAACCTACTCTGCAGAGGAAAGGTACGTGTGTTTTAAAATGTGTTGCCTAGTATTGTTACGCAGAGGAGAGGCTTCCGGATAGAGAGTGGCATAGTGAAGGGTTACGAGGATGAAGCCATTCCCTTTTTTTAGGTTTCTACACATCCCACATGGCAACTTTTGCAAAGCCGAGGGTAGTTTCTTGACAATATGTTCCATGACTTGTAGGAGACAATTATCAAAGGTCTCACAATCTGTCAGACCTTTGTGGCAGTTTCTAAGCCTTCTGGGAGCCACAGAAGATAATGCCTACCACTCCCCCAAGAAGGGAAAAAGCCCTCCTATATTATACAGTGTGAAAAGTGTTCCCCTCTCTGGGGCAGAAGCGGCTTATCCACTGCACCTCTTTCGTAGGGAATCAGGGTAGCATGGATCAGGTTCTGGAGTGTGGGATAGATAACAAAAATGAAACAGGGAATTAGAAAGGAATAACCTGAAATGTATATGCGCACTCTTAAAATCACTACCTGCTACTTCCTGGCCCTGGCTTGAACCACCAATGACTCGTAGAATGTTCCTGTTGTACTCACAGGAACGATAGTGAATAGTCCCTGTAGATTTGATAGGCAGAAAAGGAGAGTAACCCCATGAATGCTCATGACCAAAAACGTTAACTTGGATATGCTTCCTGTATAACAAAGCAGGATCAAAACACCAAAACAAAAAAGTCAAAGACAAAAAGGTTTAATTGCCTAAATAATGAGGACTCAGCTTCCTAAGACTCTCCACCTGGCAGTGTTGTGAGAAACGAGGCTCTGCATCTTCTTAGCTTTTAAAGGCCACAACGTTTCTGTTCAGGACGGGAAGTATGATGTTTCGTTCACGCCCGATCCTACGGCCTCTGAGGAAAGCACCAATTCCAGCATGACGTGTTAGTTCTATGCAAGGGGGTCTGCGATATTGGGAATGGCAAAAGTACATGTCGGACTCCATCTTGGTAATGGCTCACCCACAGGGCTTTGCTTACTGCTGCTAGGTAGTTCCATCTAAGTTGCCAGAGGCGACTGACCAAAAGAGAAGTTTGTGTACAAGAACGTGGCTTCATAACAATTATAATTGTAAGGACACCTGTTCAATAATAGATGCTGTACTGTTTATTGTACTCACCTGTACGTTCATTAGAAATATTACATATTATTTGAACGCTGATGGTATACTTACTGTTTAACATACACACATGTTGAAGCTGATACTAGAAATGTTACGAATTTAACAGGAGTTGAAAGGAAAGTGTACGGACAAGTTTAACATTATTTATGTACGCTGATAATGGTATGCACGCTGTTTGACCTATACATCTATATGTTATACGTACTGTTTGGCCTATGCACCTGATGAAGGTTTAAAGTGTATCACATGTACGCAGTGCTACCAACATTACATTAAGCACAAATTACTAATTATTTAAGGTAAATTATTTTAAGTAACGTTATGTATACATGAATACACTTATGATGTGAAGCGTACACTTTACAAGCTGTACATGTATTATGCTATTTTTGCTGTTTAGCATACACACTTGTATGTTCTTATTTTAAGAACACTAGCTAAGCATGAGATGTACTGTTTACCATACACACCTGTAAGTACATTATTTATTAATGAATATGCCTATGTCAGGCGTACTGTTTGAGCTGGACTTTATGTATTATGCTATTCTTACTGTTTAGCATACACACCTCTACCTTATCATTGTAAGGATGCTTGTTAAATATAAAATGTTGAACTGTTTACTGTACACACTTGTGCGCTATAATTGTAAGGACGTTTGATGATACTGCATACATTTGTATTCATATTTTGTACATAGTGTTATGCATAGTAAGCAAGTGCCTATATTTGAATGTATGTCTATCTAGCATTACAAACATAACTGAATTTAGCACACAAACTTATTGAAGCTATGCAGTTTATGAATTCTTAGAAAACATAACTAGTACCCTACTGTTTAAAGTTGTATTGATTGTTATATTATATTATAACAAAAGTAACTAAAAGGTTAGGTTTTATTGTTTACAATGTTCACATTTAAACAATTGTTCCATTTACTTGTAAATGGCAACTTCATTAAAATTACTTTACTGAACTGACTTCATTGAAGGTTCTAAACAAGTGGTTGTGGTTGACATTTTGGAATTTGCTACAATAAAATTCTAATACATGCTTTATTTTAAAGTGTAAATTTTGAAAAATAAAAATGTACCATTATTTATGAAACTAGTGGTAATTTTTCTGAAAAACATGTGTGCGTTTTTTAAAGGGTACTTTGCATCCGCAAAGGTTACTGTCATCAATTGAAGTGTTTATTTTTGTTAATAGGCGTGCTTGGAAAACATCCACATTTGGGTATAGTTTAAAGTACAAACGACATGTGGGTTTGTTGCAAAATAAGTGCTGGAGAATGTTTCTGTATGGTGATTGGTTAGTGTACATTACGCATGCACAGTTGGTAATTATTTGCACATGCTGTTTTTGAATGAAAAGTGTTTTTCGGGCAAAAAGTTCACGTTGCAGTTTTTTCCAAATGGAGCACCAGGTAATTGCATAATGAAAAGAGGTGTATATGTATTATGTGCACTTTTTTAATATTGAAATGCATATTAATTTGTTAAAGGTTTGTAAGAAAATAATGTACATATGCAATGTGTGTTTAGCATTATGCATCCATGCATATTTGTAGTTTTGCAGCATCATTCCAGTCATGTGAGTAGAAGTCTAGGTACAGCATTATTAAAGTATACATGCTCACGATGTTTGTAAATTAAATGATGCATATTTTACTTTAGGCATGCGTGCACGTATGTTTTTTTGTACATAATGCAAATTATTGTAGTTTATGATTCGCATTATTGTCTATATATTCTGATGCGAATATCTATCATTACACAGGTGCTCCGATATGTATTCTTTTTGTAGTTAGCGTTTCACTTGCTTCACTTATCTTTAATTAATCATGCATTTGTATATATATTTTTCAACGTGTGTGTGATGATTGAAAGCGCTTTATCTTGTCTTTAAATGTAGGTAGAAACCATGTTATTCATTGGAGATTTCTGGGTATGTTGGCTGGAACATTATGTGGGAAGAGTACTATATTTCACCATTTGGTAACATGAACGTGGAATTGCTTGGCTATTGTGGTGACAAATGGCAACAAATTGTTGACAACCTTGTTGTGTATTATGAAAGTGGGATCCAGGGAACAATTTAGGTTATGATTAGGAACTGAAATACCCCAGGTGAGATGCAGTATTATACCGGAGAAGAAGGAGAGGAGGACCAAGTCCCTGAGGCTTTTGTAGGCTCCACCACATCTACCTCCCTTCCACCCAATGAATCTCCCTTGTCTTGCCTTAATACAACAACCCCTCCATATAGGGTAAATCCCCTACCTAGGAGCCCAAACCCTGTTGCACTCGGAAACTACATTTCCCAGAATCCCTGTTTTCATGTGTCCTACCCAAATATTCCCAGTCATTCTCTTCCCCGTCCCTCTGATTATTGTTTCCCGAATTCCCAGTCTGCTTTAACCAAACACCATCCCCCCTATTCATTTCACAAACCTTTCAAATCTCACCTTTTTGAATTTACCTACTCCCACCCCCCATAGGACGAAGAATATAAAGCCTCATGACACCTTTTCCCCATCCTACCCAGTAGATACTTAGAAACTCGACCCCACCCCACCCCTTTCTGACACAACCACTTTCTCACACCGTGACAGACAACGGACTAACACCGGAGCCGTTTACCTGACATGTCCCAACACAAGGGACAGGCAGAGTCAGGCAATTGACAATAACTACACACACCTGACAGCCCTTTCCCTTCCCCAAAGGGAGAAAAGATGGAGCACGAGAGCACCAATGGAGAAAGGCAAACCGCATGAGGAGGCAGCTATTCCAGGACGGCAGTTCAAAAGGAGGAGAAAGACGGCGAGAGCTGAAAGGACAAGCCACTGGCGTAACAGGGCCCCCCGCAGCCACCACAGTGCGGGTGGGGCCCCCGACCACATGTCCTGGGAGGGGCCCCACTTGAAGTATAACAAAAGGACAAAAAATTTGTTTTCCACATTTTCTTTTTTACATGTTTCATTTTTAATTCATACTGCATTTATAAAGACATTATTTCTGTAACAGAAATAACTTCTTTATGGAGGCAGAGTGAATGCAAAAAGAAACTTTCTTTTTGAAGTCCCAGGGCTATCCCTACCCCATGACATGAAGACCCTAAGCTGGAGGCCTCCATGGCATGGGGTGGGGGAAGCCATATGACTTCAAAAAGAAATAGTTATTTTTTAAGTCATTCTGCCTTCATAAATACATTTTTTCCGTTATGGTTTAGTCCTTAACGGAAATAATTTCTTTATGAAGTCAGAGTGACTTCAAAAAGAAACAATTTATTTTTGAAGTATTATGACCCCTCATCCCCATGACGTGTGCGTGAATGCGTATACGGTAAAAGCATGCACACATACATGTATAGGTGACTGTCTGTGTGAGTGTATTGTGAAAGGGTGTACACTTAAATGTACAGGTGGCTGCCTGTGTGAGTGTATGATGAAAGGGTGCACACAAATGTATGGGTGGCTGGGTGTGCGTGTATGGTGAAAGGGTGCACACATATGTATGGGTGTCTGGGTGTGTGTGTACGGTGAAAGGATGCACACTTAAATGTATGGGTGGCTGGGTGTATGGGTGGCTGCCTGGGTGTGCCTGTATGGTGAAAGGGTACACACGTATATGTATGGGCGGTTACCTGGTGTGTGTGCCTGTATGGTGAAAGGTTGCACACTTAAATGTATGGGTGGCTGCCTGGGTGTGCCTGTATGGTGAAAGGGTGCACACTATGCCTCATGTACAAGTACTGGGATGAGGTAGAGGTACATGAAGGTAATGCCTGACTTAGCTACCTGTAACATTCATTACTCTTAGTCCCACTCTTCCTCATCCCAGTACTTACCTATGAGGCAAGGAGCCTCATACGTAAGCACTGGGACAAGGGAGAGGGACATAGAGGTAATTCTGGGTAAATGAGCTGATTTTTGAGGTTGGGGTAGGTGATGGGAGGTATAGGAGATATGTGGGTGAGGGAGATTGTGCAATACATCATAATGGTCGTCCATGTCCATGCTAAGCAGGCATGATATGTGGTATTAGTGGCTAGAGAGGCATTTTGGTGTAGCCAGTCTAGTCATTCCTCAGTTTGGTATGACTTTTTTTAACTGGGCATTTCTGATAAAGCAGTCTTGCTAAGTGTAATTACCTGGCTAGACTGGCATTTGGGTTCTGCCAGTCTAGCCTTTTCTTACTGCTGCACTGTATATTTTTCTGGGCATCTATGATAAAATTGTATGATATGATATGTCATACATAATGCACCTGTACAAAAGTGTTTTTAGGCACGACAAGACAAGGGAAGGAAAACAGAGGGAGAACAAGACAAATGATCTTACTAAGCCTTGTGTCATTCAGATCGTGCAAGTGTGAGAACGAGAAGTGCAAGGGGAAGGGAGGGGGGAAGTGCAAGGGAGAGAGGAGGGGAAAACAGGGCAGCAATGCTCTGAGTAAGTGCAGTCAGGGTAGCACGGCTCTCAGTAGTGCAAGGAGAACAAGGGACTGTAGGGTTACAGTTACAACCCCTAACTGTGTGGTAAGCCCTGAGGCAGTACAAGGGTGACTGATCAAGAAATGTCCTGGACTCAGTGAGACTGAGGATAGCCAAGCAACCAGTTTTTACAGCAGACAGGTAGGTCAGCAGGGGAGGGAGATAGAGAAAGCAGAGTAGTAGAGGAACGTTTTGAGCTGCTTCTAGAACTGCAGGTGGTCTGGCTCAAGTTTGGGACGGACAGGGAGGCCATTCCAGAGGGAGGCACCTGCAGGGGAGAGGGATCCACCCCTCCCCCACTCTCTGGTTGGAGAAGGATCTAACCCTTAGGGCTCGGAAAGGAAGGTATTTTGGAAGAGTGCGTTGGATGTAGTACGGATCCCAGCCCCAGAAAGCCTTGTGGACAATGCAAAGGGTCTTGAACTTGATCCTTGCAGCCACCAGGAGCCAGTGGAGAGATTTCATGGCTGGAGAGATACAGTCTCTGGGCTTGAGGACAAGGATACGTCTTGCAATCCTATTCTGGATTAGTTGCAGAGGGCGGAGAGTAGAGGAAGGCAGTTTGAGAAAGTGGCTGTTGCAGTAGTCCAGCCTAGAGAGAACCAGGGCTCTGGAGACAGTGAGCTTCTGGGGGAAAGTGAGAAAGGGAAGCGTCCCTTTGAGGAAGTGCATCTTGTAGTGGGACTTCTTGACGACGTCCGAGATGTGAGGAGAGAAAGAGAGAGAGTGGAGTTGAAGATGTCACCAGGAATAAGCAAGAGAGGAGAGTAGGCTGAGGGGAGCCTGAAGGAAAGCTGAGCGTCATCCACATAACACTGAAAGTTAGAGGAGAAGGTAGAGATCAGGTGGGCCAAAGGGGCCTAGTAAAGGTTGAAAAACAAGGGTGAGAGGTTAAAGCCCTGGGGATCGCCATAGGTAGAGAGAGGTGGTGGAGTGAAAGGGACCAAGTTGGTCCTGCAAGGGGCGGTCCAAGACGAAGGAGGTCAGCCACTCCAGGTCCTGATCCATGATGCCCAGGTTCTCACGGAGTCGATTGATCCGGATAGCGTGGTTGACAATGTCGAAAGCAGAGGAAAGTCCAAGGGGGATGAGGACAGAAGGAATGCTGGAATCAAGGTTAGAGATCAGATCTTCACAGGCGTTCAGGAGAGCAGTTTCCGAGCCTCTGGCAGCTCTTAAGCCAGACTGATGGTCATGTAGACAACCAACATATTCAGTGTGGAGAGTAAGCTTGGAGATGGCCAGCTTTTCCAAGAGTTTGGGAGAGGGGAAAGTTCCAGTGGCAAAAGAATGATTACAGAAATCGGCCAAGGCTGGAGCAAGGGTGTCAATATGGTCCTTATTGGTTCTGGAGGAGCGTGCAAGCACCTGTTTTAACGACCCTTCCATAGATGGGACTTTTCTAGAAACCTTGTCAGGTGTTAGAGAGAAAGACAAGAAAGGAGGAGGTGAGGGAGAGATGGCCAAAGGGGGGCCGAGAGAGGAAGGGGGAGAGGAAGAGGAGATAGTGGACAGGATGTCCTGAGTTTTAGCAGAGAAGCAAGAGGCCAAAGCCGTACAGGGGGCCTGTTGAGGAAACAGGAGAGGTAGAGACTGCTTCAAACAACAAAGGGAGGTAGAGGGCTATACAACCCACAAGCATACCCTCTGAGCTAAAGGGATCAACCCTTAATACTCTGAAACACAAAGCTTGTGGTTGTCATTGCTACCTTGGTTGGGAGAATCTATTCCAGTACCCTATTTATTAATGGCATCGAAAAAAAACATTGCTGAGAAACCAATTTCTTTATATAAAAATATACATATTTTATTGTCAAGTACATACAAATGCTAAGAACACCACTTGGTGTACTATTGTGTCTACCAGGTCTCCTACATTGAAGATCAAAAAGACATTCACTGCGGTATATACATAAGCTTTACCCCCTCAACAAGTAAGTGTGTTAGTTGAGTTACTTGTACATTAAAGTGTCTTGTGCTGTGCTAATGTTCACACTGGGCCATACCTCAATATACACATCTCATTCAAACTCATATTCCATTCACTCTGTTCTTCATTCATTTTCACACTATCACTCAACAACCACAAATGTGCCCAACAATTTTCTTTCCGATCTTAGTGTATTGTGTTTAATACTCGGAAATTCTTCAGGGGCTAGCGTAAGAGGTTAGTAAAGCATGCATCACATCTCAGTAAAAACAAAAACAAAACCCGTCGGGTTCAACTAAAAAAAGTTCTTATGCAATATCCTTCTCAGAGTTGCAATTATGTTCTTAGTCCATGGGTTTGTATTACTCTTTGGTAAGTATACCCGGAAGAAGGTCTCCTCCTACTAGGAAGCAATAAACAAAGAATAGGAATATCAGTAACCTATTCACGCTACTCAGCTCTCAGACAACTGTTGCTAAATAGCAGGAGTCTTGGCTTAGTGTCTAATGACATCATCATACAGTAGAGATACATCTGTGCATCTTAAACAGTCCCATAGCACTGGCGGTGCAGGTTCTTGTGTCCAGGTTCTATCCTGAGTGCCTTTACTGCACCCTAACTCTCTAAATTACCAGCTTCCTGGTTTCCTCTACTGGTGACTTACTTCCACTCACTGTGATCCCTGTAGTGCTCTACTCTCTACGTCATGCTCACTGGTTGCCCACGGTACTGGTAAATTCCACTCACCGTTCTGTATCCTGTACAGTGGCTGCCTTGTGTCATCAAGTCCTTGGGGCTGCGTATTGATGGTTGATTAGGGAAGGAGCCGTCTCACAGTTGTTGACAAAGGTATCTCTACACAATAAGGGGAGAAACCCATTAGGTAAATATCCACCATTTCTCTTCTGGTTTCATTCTTTTATCCTATTACGGCTTACCCGATTAAACGAGTCCCTGTGCCGAATCCTTCCCAAACGGAATTTGAAGTTTGCTTCCTTTCCACTTCGGTCCCCGTATTTCTATTACCAGTATTGTCTTGACCCGTTCATCACTAGTCAAAAAATGCAAACAGCCTATTATCAATTGTCCATTTTCTACTATAGGTATGTTATCACTTGTGTTGGACCGTGTAAAGTTACAACCCTTACCTCAGTGCGGTAGCCAAGAGATTTCATGTACTTCAATCTCATCTCATTTCCTTCTTATGGTGGAGGGCTACGTTCACGGCTGGTAACTCTGTGCGGTCTCCGTTTCCATAACTGCACGGATTCCGGCAAGAGCCAGCAAAAAAGGT
The DNA here is from genome assembly GCF_040938575.1 of Ambystoma mexicanum. Classification (NCBI taxonomy): domain Eukaryota; kingdom Metazoa; phylum Chordata; class Amphibia; order Caudata; family Ambystomatidae; genus Ambystoma; species Ambystoma mexicanum. The sequence goes on along the minus strand of NC_090923.1, from coordinate 746,716,119 downwards.
CCTAACGTACCATATAACTATCCGAGATGCTGTCAATACAGAAAAAACAGAAACGGTTGTTTATCCATTAAACTATGGTTGTTATCCCGTATCCGATCGCGTCGGCTTGTGCACGTCTAGTAGTCAATGCAAGCCCAATCATGACTATAGTTCCGAGTCCCCTCGACAGATAGGTAAAACACTGTGTCATCCGAACTGCAAGCTCCACACTCCCTCTAGTTTATTTCATGGTCGCGGCTGTTCTGCTTGTTCACTACATCCCACAATTGCTTACCGTTTTAGGTCCCGTAGCGCTTCCGCGTCCACCCACTGTAGGTTAGTCAGGATCTCTCCGGCACCTTCCACTTCCGGGGTGGCTTTGGTTTGTTAGAGATATAACCGGGAGCTTTAATCCTTGCGTTCGAAACTCATGCATGTGCCGTTATTAGTTGCAAATTACGGCATCAGGGCTGCGCCTTTCTTTGACAGATCCCTTCTGTTTTGATGTGCAGAGCTCTGCATCGTATTATTCTCGGTTGAAGCTTCCATTGGTAAGCTGTCAAATACTCCGAACAGCTGTAGTAAATTTGGCAATACTAGCTTGTTGAGTTCAAACCGTAAATTGATGTAAACAAGTCCAACTGTAGTCCCTGGTCTATAGGCTGCATACTGTGATTCTTATACCCACCAATCAATTTTCTGGTTAAGTCCTGTGTTCATACTATTGGTGAGAAAAATCAACTGTTGTTCTTTTTTGAGGAGTGTCCTTTTATGTTTGTTCCCATCCATGCCTGATTTTTGTTTATGCAGAATATTCCAGCTCAGGTCATCCAAAGTATGACTGCACTCGATGCAGTGATCCACTAGAGGTGCATTTCGAGTCCTGTTACTAATGCAGCCTCTATGTTCACCAATCCGGATTTTTATTTTCCTGTCTGTTTTGCCCACATAGATTTTTTTGCAGGGACACCATACTGCATAGATGACCATGCTAGAATTGCAGTTTGTAAAATGTTTTTTGTTGCCATAGTGTTGTTAACCCGATGTCCACTGCTGTACTCTTGAAGGTGAATGGACACGCCCACTAAATCTTGAAACCCCCATTGTTGTGGTAGTGTTTTTTGTTTAGTCGGCTTCCTGCTCACTTCATTTCTTGTTATGTGTTCCTTCACATTGCGGCTCCTCTTAAATGCAATGATTGGTCTTGCAATCGGTTGTTCACTTTTCTCCAGGATATGCCAGTTCTTACCAATGATTTTCTTGATCCCGTTAGAGAGATGAGTATACATGTTCACGAACACTATTTGTTTAAGTTTATCTTTCTGTGCCAGCTGTTCTTTATATTCCAGGAGTGCTCCTCTATTATTGTTATTCTCCCGTTTCCATGCATCTTGGGGGACTTTTTGAGGATAGCCTCTGCCTGTGAGTTTATCTTTTATTTTCTCTGCTTCCACCTGATAGTCTTTTTTCTTAGTGCTGTTTCTTTTTAGTCTTAGAAATTGACCCAGTGGTAAATGATCCCATACATGACGGGGGTGAAAGCTAGAATAATGTAGTAGAGAGTTTCTATCTGTGGGTTTTTTAAATGGCTTGACGTACAATTTCTTGATATCGGAATCGGCAGAGATGGTGATGTCTAGGAAATCAATGGATTTTACGCTATGTTGATGCATGAAATGTAGAAATCTATTCTGTAAGTTGATCCATTTGAGGAAAAGATACAATTCTTGTTCATTGCCAGTCCAGATGATAAAAATGTCATCTATATAGCAACGCCATTTTCTAATGTGGCTGATGAAAGGGTTGATGACATTCATGATTACATTGACTTCGAAGTCCTCCATATAAAGATTGGCTACACTCGGGGCCAGGGTTGCGCCCATAGCCATCCCTTTTATCTGTTTAAAGAATTCCCTGTTGAAGGTAGAGACTGCAACACGATTGGCCAGTTCCTTGCAGATTTTAAAGAGTTTGGCCATGTTTGGCCGTGTTGTTCGAGGCCGCAGAGACGCAGGCTTGAACGTGTGCTCTCTTTTTAATGAGTCTTATTGCTTCGACTGGCATTTTGTTGAAACCAGTCTATGGTTAGGTATTTCAAAATGTTGCCTGGGATGCTTTACTGTAATGTTATTATGTGTCTACACTGGTCTACATTGTGCAGCCAGTTGGACATGTTTTCTTTGTGGCATTGCAGTTTTATTAGCAAAGCATTAATGTTCATGTGCACTGTTGGTGACTTGCATGTATTGGATTGGTGTTACCCTACAAAACCATAGCAAACACTATGGCCCTCATTACGAGTTCAGCGGTAACCATGCCACTATTGGCGGCATGGCTGCCGCCGAAATCGCGTCGGGGTCCGGGTCCTCGAAATGAGGACTTACCGGGCCATTCCGAGTTCGGAAGGCCCGGTAATTCCTCCCTCCAAGGACCCAGACACGGTCCTTCCCCATTCCCATTTCAGCCCACATAGGGCTGAATAGGAATGGGAGAGGGAGCAAACAATGGGCCATTACAAGATGGCCCGTTGTTTGCTCCCTCTTCCCCTCGCGGGACCCGGTAAGCACGTCTGTGCTTGCCGTGTCCCGCGAGGGGAACACGTAATGCGGCGGTACGGGGTGAACAGTGCCGGCACCTTTTACAGCGCCGTTCACTCCGTACCGCCAGGGTCGTAATGAGGCCCTATGGCATTTTTCTTAGAAAGTGTGCTATACATTGCATTAAATCACATATATCTTTCTCCTATTGCAGTGTGCGGCATACCCCTTCAGCAGCACGTTTGTGCGTATTGCGCAAGCGTGGTACTCTATGCTGGCCCAGAGTGTGGCGCAACCTGTGATTTGTTGCCGAGTTATGCAGGGCCCCCCTCAGCGTGGCTTGCAGGGGGGCCCAAGATCTTGTGTTACACCACTGCGACAAGGAGGGAAGTGCCCTTGTCCTTTTTGACCCAGACCCGCGAAGCTTCTGTGAAAGGAATCTTAAGACCGAGATCTACAGGTAGCGTGTGGTGTAACAGATGTCAACGGTGCACAGGGCCCTCCCATATAGATAACCAAGGCGGGCAGAGATACTTGCTAACGTGGTACCGTCCCTTGACTCCCGAGACACGAAATGCCAAGCGGTTCATCACAGCCGGTGATTCGGAGGGAGAACCTATAGTAAACCAAACTGTGTTGAGCGAAGGTTGCAAACGGCAACATGATATGAAAGAACCTATGAACAAAGAACTTGTGTGCTAACGAGCTTTTAATAGCATAAGGAAAGACCAGCTGCAGAGTGGTCTGGCGCTACGTGGGTGCTCACTCGAAAGACTCTGTCTGGTTCCCCTTTCTGTTGAAAGTACAGATACCAGCAGGCTCTAGGAGAGCCCAAAGTAAAGAGGTCAAAGTGGTCATACAAGGGTCGAGTAAAACCCTTTGTACAGTCGAAATTCTTTGACCTGTAGCCAAGAGGAAAGCTGCGAACTAAGGCAAGTGTGAACCCGACAGAGGGATGCCAAAAGAAACCTATGGGAAGGGAACCCCTGCTTTTCTGATGAGATGATATAATCACGAACTGAGTTAGAATGGCTATGTGAACCCGATGGAGGGATGCCAGGAGGAAGCTAAGGGAAGTGAATCCCACATTGCGTTGAAACCAAGCTGAACTGTTGAGTGAGGCAAATCTGAACCCAGTTCAGGGATGCCTGCGAAGCGGGGTGAAGCCTAATAACCCAGTGAACATTGTGTTGGCTAGAGTGAACCCGGCTGAGGGATGTCCACAGTGAACGATTGTTTAAAAAGACATTGAGACTCATGAACACTACAGGTGAAAATATTGTGAGTGAAAGGCCGTAGTGAACCCGACCGAGGGAGGCTAACATTCAAGAAAGATTGGAGCCCGGTTGAGGGGGATCCTGGGGTGAAGAGGCATCACCCAACGTAAAAGATTACGGAAAGGAACTTTTGTTTTGTTATTGTTGACACATCAGGCCCTCAAAGGCAAGAGATTTGTATGAAAGAGACTTGGCCACGGAAGGTGGCCACGGAAGGTCCTGATATCGCGGCAAAGAACTGTAACCTCGTGCTGCAGAAGCCTAGTCGTGTATGGTGCTCAGAAGTCCTGCCCTGTCCCGTTCTAGAAAACGAGGAGAGGGGAAACCCCAGCCATACCATCCTGACTTATTTTGTGAACACTTCTTTCTTTTCTGGTGAACATTATCCCATACTATTTTGTAATTTAGCAGTAAGCATTGGCAATAGGCTTTTTTAGTATAGACTCTTTTTATTTGACAAGACGCGTTGACAAGGCATTTCGCCGCGGGCTGTGGCACAGCCCACCTCATTGAAGAGATTTAGTGAGGAGAAGGAGTTCACTGGCTTCCCCCTGGATCTGCAATACTGCGGCAGGCTGTGGAGGCGCCCGCCGCATCTCAGATAATTTGCGAGGAGGCTGCTGGCTTGGCCGCTGAAGCAAAGCCCGCCGCATTTCAGAAACTCTGTGCGGGGAAGGTGGTCGTTGGCCTGCCCCAAGAATGTGGGCATACCGCAGCGGGCTGTGACAATGCCCACTGTGTTATAGAAGCTCTGTTTTGTGAGGGGACAAGGTTAGGGGGAGGACGGCCTGACCTGGACTGTGGGTCCAACGGCGGCCCCGCTGCTGCCGTGGAATATGGAGGGCTGCGCCTGCAGTCTGCAGTAGCGGTCTGTGGATGCTAGTTCCGCAAAGGAACAGTGACAGCGGCAGCATGAGCGGGCCTCGCTTTGCTGCGATTCCAGCTGCAGGGCAGCATCCGGGGTAATCTCCCATTGTGGCCGTACCGGCAATCGGCGAAGCAGGTGGGTGCTGGCCTACCTTTCTACAGACAGAGGAGTTTGAACTGACGGCTGTATCTCGGCCCCCTCCTGTTCTATCTATCATTGCTCCCTCTCCCCCTACGCAGTAGCTATGCCCATACCTAGACACTGGGGGGGAAGGGAATTGGGGACGGTGAGTGCTGCTGCTGTCTCTCCAGCGGGAACTCACCATACAGTCAAGTTTGAGGGGTACTGGACATTGTAGAGAGCTGCCCGGCACCCCACTGTTCTGATGCCACACGTGTGGGGTGCTGGCCCCTCTGGGTAGATGGGCAACGCTCCCATCTCATCAAGGGAGGTGTGGACCATGGCCAGGCTGTGTGGATTGAGGGGGGAAATATATTCTTGTGGATCTGTTGCTTGGTTATTTCCTTCTCTCCATCACTGCCATCGCTGGGGCTCGCTTACAGCATGTTAACGTGCGGGCCTGGTGGCCATGGGTGCCAGTGGACCCCGAATAATCCCATATCAGCGAGGTCAGATTGGTAGAGGTCGGGCCTGTGCAGCCTGTAAAAAAAATAAAAATCTGCTTTGAGCACGGCTGGTGAACGTCTGTAGAGGCTCGGTGGGCTCTTGTGCTGTGGCCTGTGACACCGTCGGTGTCCTCTTTGGTTGGTATACCACAAATTCGATTATCCCAAGGACATCTATCCTGCAGAGCTGTAAGTTGGGAGGGCGGTTTGGAAGGTGCGGCACTATGCCAGAAGGTGTTGCCCCCAAGAAGAGTGGCACAATGGACAAATATACCATACCCACCTCGAGACAGGCAGAGGAGGTATGCTAGGGGACAAGCAACATGGGGCAGGCAGAAGCAGCACCCCCAGCGGTGCCTGTAGATTTGCAGGGAGTCATGGCCATTATTCAGCAGGGGTTCGCCTCCATTAATACCAAGCTAGATGGCATCACCATCAATGCCACTACAATCCATGCTCAGCTTGAAAAGGCCACCCAACAAATTACAGAAATGGAGACGCAGATCAGCACAGCGGAGGATGCTATAACAGTATTGCAAGGGACGGTGGTGGCTATGGCAAAAGATCTGGGCAGTGTCAAAATGAAGTGTGAGGACCTGGAGGCGGGAGCTAGGTGCAATAATGTTCGGATTATAGGGGTCCCGCAGGATGCCCTGAAAGGCCCTATGGAGACAGCAACAGAAGAACTGCTGAGAGAGCTGCTGGGGGATCCTGGCTGGTCTCAAATGTTCATAGTGGAGGGTGCGCACAGGGCGGTGATGGCGAAACCAAAACCGGGCGGAATCCCCCGACCAATAATTGCACGCCTCATGAACTACAGAGACAGGGATTTAGCTTTGAAGACTGCATGAGTGAAACAGGAATTGAGGATGGGCTCCGGCGTGGTCTGTATATTCCCAGCTACAAATTGGCGGTACAACAGGAGAGACGCTCATTTGTGGGGGTCAAAAAGCTGTTTGACGGAACGTAGAATCCCTTACGCCATGCTGTTCCCTGCTAAACTGTGTCTACAATACAATAATAAGACTTATTTCTTTACATTCCCCAAAGAGGCAGCATTGTTTGTGGAGGCGAACATACCCCTGCAGGAAGGGCAGACACCGAAGGCAACTTGATTTCTGAAACTACCTGTGTTCCACACCCGAACTATGTAAAGTTAGATGTGTTTATGGTAACGTATGTTAAATCACTATGATTATGATTCTAATCTAGCCAAGGCGAGACAATGTACAAACAGATATCTCCACTCACCATGGAATCAGTCGCCCCCAATGCTAGTGCACATATTTGTTGGACAGGGCAGGGTGGGGGAGGGTAAGGGTAAAGGGTAGAGCATAGTCGAAGTGTGGGGTACTATGAAGGAGCGGGAGGAGGGGTCGAGGGGATTTGGGGGGTAACAGTGAAAAAACGCACAGGTTAAGCATTGCATGTAATGGTTTGGTCAAGAGATGGCACAGAGCTGAGTGGAAGGGCCTGAAGTGCATAGGAGGAGATGGCATGACCTGAACCGACTGATGTTAAGCTATTGAGTTGGAATGTGCAGGGTTTGGGCATCCCGATGAAGATGCGTAAAGTGATGGCATATATAAACAGACAAGGGGCCAGGCTTCTGTTTTTGCAGGAGACACACCTGCTGGAACATAAGGCACATAAGATTGCCTCAGGTTGGGGGGATCAGCGTTACTACACTTCATATTCTACTAGAGCAAGTGGGGTAATGATCATGGTGCACCGGTCACTGCCATTCATGCATTATGCAACCAAGTGTGATGACTGTGGCCGGTTTGTAATCGTTCATAGGAAACTGGGCAGTGTGGAAATACTCTTGATAAATATATAGGGCCAAATGTGGAGGATCCGGTGTTCTATGAAGCCTTATTCCAAAGGTGCGCCAGGTACCCTACTTCATTAGTAATTTGTGCCAGTGATTTCAACACAATACTTGATGTACAACTTGATCACACATCCACCACACCTCGAACCCTAACAAATGCAGCACACACTATACACACACACACATCGAGGATTTAGGACTGAAAGATGTTTGGCGCACATTCCATTTATGTTTTACTCCTCAGTGCATGACAGGAACTTGTGTATCGATTACTGGTTGACATCCCACAGGTTAGTGAATTGGGTGACAGAATGTCGCATGCTGCCCAGAACTCTGTCCAATCACTCCCCAGTGTTGCTTTCATTGAGCATTCCCAAAGGTGCGCCCCAGTGACAACAGTGGCGCTTCAAGGCCACATCCCTGATAGACCCAGTCTTCCGGGCTAGCATGGCGCAGCACATAGATAGTTATTTTGAAAACAATGAAGGATCAGTGAGTACACATGCTATCTTAGGGTAGGCGTTCAAAGTATATATGAGGGGGGTTGCAACGTCAACCCGAATGTGGGATATTACGAGATATCAGGAAGGAATTAAAGAGGTGCTAGGATGCACTGGCGCAACTGTAGGCAGAATATGTTGAGAACCCATCACTGCACATTAGCAAAGATATTAAGGCACAGTTAGACGAATATCGGGATGCAGCAGAAAGGGAGTTACATTACTTCGATAAGCCAGCAGCAGCGCGCCGGTACGGGGAAAAGGAGAGGCCGGGGAAACGCCTGGCAGAGACAGTCCACTGTGAGAGGGGCAGCACTAACATTCGGTGTTATGTTATGTTATGTTATGGGGATTTATAGATCGCATGCTCGCCAGAAGGCATCATGGCGCTAAGAAAAACAAGGACAGTTCAGTACGAGCAGGAGAGTGAATCTAGAAGAGTAAAGTGTTTAGTTTCTTGCGGAAGGCAAGGTGATCAACCGTCCTCCGTAAGTCAAGAGGGAGTTTATTGCAAGCCTTTTCTGCCACAACGGAGAAGGCACGACCACCAATGCGGGCGCGCCTAAACTGAGGGACAACTACCAAAAGAGCAGAGCGTGAGTGGGGATATATTGCACAAATTCTGCTTGCAAATACTCTGCTTCAATGCCGTGAAAAGCCTGATGAACCATACACATGGATTTAAATATAATCAAAGCTGCCACAGGGAGCCAATGGAGTAGTTTCAACAGAGGGGACATGTGGGAACCAAAAGGTGGGCAAAGAACAGATTTTGCCACAGTATTTTGGAAAAGTTGCAGCCGCCTGAGCAGGTACAGAGGCTGTCCAAGATAGAGTGAGTTACAATAATCGACTCCACTCACAACTAGGGCAGCCACCACAGGTGCCTGAGAAGCAGTTGGGATAAAAGGAAGAACCTTCCTTAGGACACAGAGTTTAAAGTGGCCGGTCTTGCAGACTGCAGCCATCTGTTCACCATAGTCAGGGGGGTGGCGATTTTTATCCCCAGATTTCTTACTGACGAACAGGCGTGTGAAGTGGGCCCAAGGAGGAGGGCCAGAAATCATTGGTCCAAAACAAGTGGGGGGAGGTGGTGCCCACAACCAGGACCTCCGTTTTTCTGGCATTAAGCTTGAGCCAGTTTGAGGTCATCCAACCTCCTAGCTCCTCCAGGAACTTCCTTAAACGGGCTGCTGTGTCAGACTGAGATAGGTCCAGACGCACCAGGATCTGGGTATCGTCCGCATAGGTATAAAAGCGGAACCCATGAGTCTGAAGGAGAATCAGCAAGAATCTAATGTACACATTAAACAAGATGGGGACAGTGCTGAGCCTTCAGGGACTCCACATGAGAAGGGGACAGGGGCTGACCAAAAGGGGGGAAGGGATACTGATTGAGACCGGTCAGCCAAGAAGGCAGAAAACCAACTAAGAACTTGGACGGACAAGCCCACAGCATAAAGCTGGGAGATCAGGGTAGAATGACCAGCAGTGTCGAAAGCTGCCGATAAATCGAATAACAGGATGGCTCCGACACCCCCCTGATCAACCAGACATGCAAGGTCATCCAATACTGAGTTCAAGACAGATTCCGTACCTCTACCAGGCCTAAAGCCGGATTGAAACCCATCAAAGTATTGAGAGGACTCAAGAAAATTAGATAGAAGGGGAGATACCAAAGCTTCCAGGACCTTCATGAGAAACAGAAGTAAAGAAATAGGCCGATAGTTGGCAAGTACTTCAGTGTCCAATGAGGGTTTTTTCAACAAAGGAATAACCAAAGCGTGTTTGAGAAAGAGAGATTTACAGCAGAGGTGATGTGAGCAATGAGGTCGGCAGATGCTTCCTTCTAAATAAATAAATCAGCCTGTTGCTTAGACGTGATTAGACTAACAGGTGGCATATCAAATCCCAGAGGCAGTCTGGTATCTGCCGGAGCAAGTGAAAGTAACATAGAGCGCTCCCATATACGCCCAGGCATGCCATCAGCCTGACACTCATCCGGCACTTTCAGTGTAACGACAGGCGCAGGCGGGTTTCCTTAACGCGCTGATTTAAAATGCGGCCTATTGAACACGTGTTCGTTGGCTGCACATTCTCTGGACTACCTTGATCTCCTATCTGTTAATGACTTTGAGCTCCTGTTTATTACTGAAACTTGGTTGATAGACTCTTCCGGTCCTGCCCTTGTTCAGGCCCTTCCCTCGAACTATACTGCAGCTCATCTAGATCGTGTGTCCTCCCACCCTGGTGGAGGTGTGGTCCTGATCTACAAATCTAAATATAAGGTGTTGGGTACCACGCCTAATCATTCCCTTAAAATCCAAGTGATCTGCACACTCTATTCTCCCCAAGTACATTTGGAAGGAAACAAAGAAGGGTACGAAAATGTTGCTTGACACAGGAAGTTGCTAGATCAAACCTGGCAAACTCTTTTTTTCAGGAAAGGGAAAGTCCAATTTAACACACTCCCCTTGATACCATCATGTGGTGGGTCCATTGTGTAGAGTATAGTGAATGATGGTATGAAAGGCCAATGATAGGTCTACTAGGATGAGATTGCTGGGACATTAGTTTCAAGTCTTTACAAGAGCTCTTCCTTCATGCACAGGAGTACTGATTTGGTTCTTCTGGTTTGTCTGAAGCCAGATTGGTGATTGTGAAGAAAGTGAGATTCACTATATCCATAGAGTGGCTAGTTCATCACTTTTTCCAGGATCTTGTCTATAAAACGTGGGACAGCAATGGGTTAGTTAGCCCGGACACTGCGGTCTGACATAGGTTTTTTGAGACGAGCGGAGATGGAGGCTATCTTCAGGTCGTCCAGCATGCTGTTGTGCCCAAAGAAACTGTTTACAAAAACAACTAGTACAGTGGCACGTTTGGACATATATCCATTGAGGATGCTGGGAGGGCATGGTAGGTCTTCTTCCGACGATGCATTCATCTTGGCAACCGTTTTCACAAGTTTGCTGGTGCTGATGTGTCTGGAAGAGGCATAGGAAGCCAAGGAACTCACCTCATATAGGCACGAGTCAGTAGATCTATGCTATTTTGTCTTATTCTTTCTGATGTTGGAGATAACATTCAGGGTTTTTACAAAGGCGAAAGATTTTGTCAGATTTGCTGATATGGTCATGCAGTAGAGACTTCTTTTTCCGATGATTCATTAAGGAGTAGCCTCTAAGGTGTCTTAGAAACTAAACACATCGGCCCTCATTACGACCCTGGCGGAAAGCAACCGACCGGACCGCCATAGCGTAAATAGCGTTTCCGCCATTGCACGACGGAGCAAAGTGCGGCTCATTCCGACTCATTCCGACCCATCGGGCACCCATCGGGCACGAGCACCACGCCATGGCGGAAGTGCAAAGTCCGCGATGGCGGAAATGACCCCAAAACGGCCCACACCGCCGCCGTACGGCGCCCTAGGTGCAATTCCGCCACCCATCTTAGCGGTCACCGCAATGAGCGGCAATCGGAAAGTACGGTGACCGTAAATATACGGAAACGGAAGTAAAAACATGGTCCCGGAACGGGAAACATCACGCCGTACACCTATAAAAACACTATTTCCACACAACCATTAAAAATACTACCCTGAGACACATCCCAACCCGACATCCACCCTAGTGAAACCAAGAAAAATGGGAAAAGTAGCGAAGAAAGCGTGCGACCGCAAGCGGCAGGTCCACTTCTCCCGTGAGGAACTCACCGTGCTCACAGAGACCCTCCAGGAGAATGCTGCCGTCGTCTTCTCCACGCAAATGACCAGGACGGCACTTGCGAACAAGAAGGCCATATGGGCCCTGGTGGCACAGCGGGTAAGTGCGGTGGGGACCGCACCCCGCAACCCACAGCAATGCAGAAAGCAATGGGACGACCTGCGGATCCGCGTCCGTAGCATACTTTCTGCCAACCGCAACATTGCCACAGCTACCGGGGGAGGATCGGAATCACCCATCAAATCTGTGCCTCCACCATTGGAATGGAGAGTATCGAGGGAGTCGGAGGGATGGAGAAAGGAGTGCAGACATCCGAAGAATCAGGTAGGTGTCCCAAATAAAACAATGCTAAAACCACAATGTCCAATCATGTGAAGTACCACGTGTCCACATAGTGCAACAGTAACACATGTCCAGGAGAACGTCCACATACATAGGCCCGATAGCACACGTTAAAACACACATTAAATACATAAATAATTAAAAATCCTAAAAACACCCTCTACACGTGCAGCAGGCACACCCTAACTGCAGGCTGCAAAACAACTGCACCCTCACTCCACACAAAAAATAAACCACCTCCAAGGCCCCAACCCAAATCACCCTCAGGTACCACCCCAATGCATGTGATACATTGCCATTCCAACTTCCACAGACCCATAAATAACGCTCGCCCTCCTTTACTCCACCACAGGGTCCGATTCAAACGACGGGCTCTAGGACACCCCTACCAGCACACCTGCAAAGAGGGCCAAGACCGACGGCCAAACACCCTCCACCTCAGCTGCACGCATCAAGACACGGCAGCAGCACAAATCAAGTGGCAGCACCCAGGAGGGAACTTCAACAGGCACCCCAGCAGCCAGCATGCCCACAACAGCACCACCACAGGTCCCCCCAATGGATGCCACAGTAGGCAATGCTTCTGGTGGCAGCAGCACCATAGGTGACACTGCATTAATGGCAGCATGCTCCGACACAGAAAACGGGGATGTCGAAGTCAGATCCATCCATGACCTGTCTCAATCCCCCTGTCTGTTCCATCCCGTACACCATGAGGATACCACGCAGGGGCACCCACAAGACGACGACTGGCCATCCCCCACAAGCCCTGTGGCAAGGCAACATGAGGTGACCAGCCCCTCTGTGACACCACCGCAAGTGGCCATGGCCCAGCAGAGGCAACAGTCCCTCGACCAGGTAATCGTGCAACAGCAGCAACTGGCCACGCTCCTCAAGGACCATGCCGATGAATGTGGGGGCACTAAGGCAGACATAGAAACATCAACTGAGACACTTAGGGCAGAAATGGAGAGAAGTACAGAGACACTAAGGGCACAAATGGAGAGTAGCACCGAGAGCCTGAGAGTAGAAATGGAGAGAAGCACCGAGAGCCTGAGAGTACAAATGGAGAGAAGCACCGAGAGCCTGAGGGGGGAACTGCATGCGACGTCCAAAGACGTATGTGCCGAACTTGCCGCTGTGCGCCGTGTGCTCACTGAGCTCTCACAAACCCTCAGGGACATGCATGGACGTGAGCAGGCAGAGACATCATCCGTTGCAAGTTCCGTCCAGGGCAGCCCCCAACGTAGATCTGGGAGGAACCTGCGCTCCACATGCAGGGGTGCCCCTGATACCCGGAGAGGGGGCTTGCAATAGCGACTGCTCACTGACAATGAGCATCTTTGGACACTGGTGTTCGGGGGGGAGGTAGGAGGGTGGAGGGGGTGTGTTGTGCTCACTTGGGTGGCGGGTCGATGGGGTGTGCAACATGATTTCACATATGTCATAAACAATGCACGATCATACAACGAGATGTGTGGACATTGATCTTTGTGTACGAGGCCATTATAGGCGTACAGTCCATATTGTGCATGTTGCAGACACACACAGTGCCACAAGTCCCGTGTCCATGTATCAGCCACCAGGCGTGAGTGCTAGAAGCATGCATCTATGATATGCTGGCGAATGTCACGGCCCTCCTGTGCCTCGCAGACTCCTTGAGGTGCTGCCACATCCCCACCCTCATCATGACCATCTTCAGGTGCTTGCAGTTCTGCGTCAGGGGGCATGGGCACATTTCTACGTACGCACATGTTGTGTAGCATGACACATGCCATGACCATCTTTGCAACCTTCTCATGGCGGTACAGGAGTGCCCCGCCAGACCTGCTGTGGCAGCGGAAACGAGTCTTCAGTAGGCCGAATGCCTGTACTATGACTACACGGCTACGTGAGTGGGCATGGTTGTAGTCCTCCTCATGCTGGTCCCGTGGGTTCCGGAGTGGTGTAAGGAGCCATCTCTTCAGTGGATACCCGGCATCACCTGTATGTGGACAATAAAGGATGTTTGAGGAATGCCATTGCTACGTACGCACCCCCCCCCTTCCTGCCAGGTCATTGCCGCATCACATACCCCACATCATCATGCTTGAAATGAGACTCACCGAGTAGCCAGGATCTGTTCCCTGCGTGTCGCTCCATGTAGCGTGGTATTGTAGAGTTCCTCAAGACCATAGAATCATGGGTTGATCCAGGGAATCGGGCACAACAATGTGTAATGATCCTGTTGGAGTCACACACCATTTGTACATTCAGAGAATGATATTGTTTTCGGTTGCGGTACTGGGCCTCCATGGCATGTGGGACGACCAATTCCACATGGGTGCAGTCGATGGCACCAATGCAACCCGGTATGCCGCCAAGTGCATGGAATCCCACTTTGGCGTTCGTAATCTCCTGCTCCGAGCGTGGTAGAGAGATGTAGTCGTCTGCGTGCTTCAGGAGGGCATCGAGCACTTGCAATAGTGTCCGTGAGAACAGTGGCTGTGAAATGCCATGCAACTGTCCGACTGTGTGCTGGTAGGTGCCTGTGGCCAGGAAGTGTAGTACAGACACCACCTTCAGTAGGGGTGGGATGGCGGTTGGGCTATCTATCATGCTGACAAGGTCAGCCTGTGTCATGTCCACAATGGCGGTTATGGTGTCCCGGTCCAAACGGTAGAGGGTGTGGATCTGCTCATCAGTGAGGTCGAACGGATGTGCTCGGAGGCGTGGGATTGCGGGCTGCCTGCGTGGTGGTAGTGGCTGTGCTGGTGGCCCTTGCTGGCCCTGCCTTGCCCTCCTCCTCCTCCTGCGTCTCCTCCGTGCGGCCGGTTGTTGTAGTAGTTGGGGTTCGTCTTCTTCTTGAAGTTGGAGTACTTGCAGTGCTATCAGGTCCCCCAGGGCCAACATCGCTAGTCCTGCCGGTAGCATTTCGGAGTGGGTGTGGTTGTGGGAGGGGGGTGGGTGTGCAATTTATGTGTTTTCAGGCTGTATAGCCTCCACCTGTGGTGATTCATTCCACCTGTGCAAGCTGCAATCCCCTTTGGGCGAGCACGTCCCGCACACAACGCTGCAATTCGACGAATGGCATCTTGCTATTGCAATCATGTATTTGTTCCCGATGGCAGTGTAATATTGGTTGATATGTTCATTCTGCTATGGTCCCATTGGTTCACATACCATCTTTGCAGTCGCGAACAGACTTGTGAAGGGTCAGTGGAACGTAGTACTCGAGTTACGGTGGACCCTCATGCAACACTGTACCGAGGTTCACCGACGGGCGGGGCGTTCCATTTGTGAGTGAAGGCAGTTGCCATTTTCACACACAGCCGCACTAGATGTATTAATTTGTGATTACAAGCGGCCACAGATGCCTTTTCGACGTGATGTTGCAAATGAGGAATTCGAAGGACAGCGCTTTCGGTTTTCAGCTAGCGGCGAGGAGATGCCCACAGGTCTGACTGCAAATATAACGTTCTATTGTTCAATGTCCTTGGGACAGGGGCCATGGCGAGAATGCAATGATTGATATGAATAGTATGGGATGCGCAATAGCGAAGTGGCCGATGAGGCCGGACGTTCCCAAATACATGTTACTTCACAACACTGGAATTCCGGCCTGGAGCACAGTGGATTCAGCAGGCTGCATAACGCACAGACTCAATGGAAATTTCACATGTTATGTGAGTATGAAATCAGGCGTTTTCATACCGGGATGAGGGAATGATGTATGGATGCATGGACAGATGATTTAATACAGAGTTTGCCATGTACGGGGCTTCTTGGAATATTTCCACCTCCCCTGCGCTATGTGATGCAGGGCTGCCATAGTGGGACCATCGTCTATCTGGCCTTGTTGAACCCTCCCTGTCTCGACGCGCCTTCAGACACTTGTGTCTATGCACGTTACTAATCCCATCTGATGGATTCTGTTTTAACAGACGCATGCACAGAAACACTCGTTTGTAATAGTGTTTTCACCTCGATATAGATAGTTATGATTCGCAAGTGGTTTTTGGGTGGTGATGATCCCTTGGAGTGGGCTAGCATGCATATGGCTGTGGATTTGGTGTGATCATTGAAGTGAGTAATTCAAATGCAGTTCTGATGCCCATACTATTCTTTTTCATTTCATTTGGGTGACAGGTATCTCCTCCCCTTTTGCCACTGCCATCTGTATGCCACTCCTGCAGATGGATTTTACTCCCGACACCTGCTGCTTCGTGTTAATCAGTGGAGCAGCATTACGATCTTATGGGACGATCGCCAATGGGCCACATGCCCTTACGCAGTACTAGTGGCTAGGAGCAACATTTCGGCCTTTCAGCTGGACTAGTGCCTCCCTAATGGGACGGCCCTGCGGTTCGAGGCGCTTCCATGTTGCCTTTTCGTACGAGAATGTAGGCCCTGTGTACCATGAGGGAACAGGGCGTCACACAAGAAGTAGCTGGTCATTTATTGCGGATGCAGCCCACAATGGTGATTTATATTTTGGTGTTCATGGCCTAATGGCTGTATGGGCTTGGTGAATTTGTTGTGCATTAAATTTCTATTCTGATATGAACCGTGTAGCGTTCTTCTTTGCAAGTGATGTGGCATATTCCTATTCGGGGAGCGATGTATTGTGAGGAGATCTGCATTAGGTTCCAGCTTCGGAGTACAGTTGCGTGGTACTGTGCTGGGCGCGTTTGCCTACGGAGCCCAGTGAGGTCAGGGATTAGGGCTGCCAATATGACTGTTTTAATGGTGTCATGCTCAGGGGCGGGGGATTGGCTTTTGTGTAACAGATGCCGGTCAGCCAGGTGGAATGATGTGATTATCAGAATATGGCTGGTCACAGGTGCCTGTGTTTGTGTGCGTTTCTTGGAGGGAGACTGAGGTCATGTCCATTTGTGTAGCTTCTGTATTCGTGCCATCTGTGCCCTGCAGCTCCCATTGGCCCCTCTTGAGGTTCATTTGTTCGTTGGCAGGCATGGGTGACTTGTACATTTCACTGGTTGCATTGTGTGACTTCATTGGACCTACGAGGAGTTGTGCAATGTGGCCAGGGAGTGGTGTACAGGCACTCAGTAGGGCCGTTTACGGTTGGTTCGCGATGCCGTACTTCTCACCATGGCGGAATGGTACTTTCCGCCGTGCTTGATGGCGTTAGGTGCATGTCCGCTAGGGTCAGAATTCGCGTACCGTTGCGCCATGGTGGTATTTGCGGTTTGGCATGGCGCGCGTGCGCGTACTTGGTGCAGTTAGCGTTGGCGTTCACTACGGTGGCGCTGATGGCATCGTACTTTGCGGTGACGGGTCATGATCGAACCGAGCGCTATTCGATGGCGGTATTGCATTTCCGCCATCGTTTTTCGATTTCCGCCAGGGTCGTAATGAGGGCCATCATCTTTGTCAAGGATTTTATGCCAGCAGTATTCAAAATTTCTTTTAGTTCATTTTTACTTGTACAATTGATTGCCATTTTTCATTGGGTATTTAGATGTGGTCTGGATGCTGAATTTACATGGTTCCTTTACATCACTGCTTCCAGCAGCTCCTGCAAGACTTTGAAGTATTGAGGCCAAGAAACAGCAAATCTCCTGCCTCCACTAAACTTTGCTTCTACTTTGCTGTCATTCCACCACTTTTATCTTCTTGTGCCATCTCTCTCAGTATACCCCAACGTGACCGCAAATGTCTGCTGCCTTGAGCGTTTTCTCACTTCTGGTCCTTTTCTTTCCAGCCTTAGCATTGCGTGGCATAGTGGTACCTATGGCTGCTCCCATGTTGTGTTTGCATCTACAGTGGGATGCTTTGCAATACCTCTGAGCCATCCTATATGGGTGCATATTGTAAAAATGCTAGTTTCAGCAATTGTCCTCAATCAATGTTAATGAACATGCTGTGGCATCGATATTTAATAAAACATTTTTTTCAAAAACATAAAATAGTCCACCATCAGGTTAAAAGATTATGGGATGTCACTTCCTGTGATAGCACTAGGCGTGGTGACCAATGGCTGTATGGAGTCACTCATACTGCCCCTATGATGATGCCTGGGCACGCCAAGTATGAGGGTGCTCCGGGGGCCCAGGCACCCAACGAAAAGGCCAACTCCGCTGAAAGTCTGTTTACTTTCAATGGGACATGCAAAAATGTTGGCCATCAGGCCTAAACCCGCCAACCCCTCGGGAAAATCAAAAGTCTACTCCCCAGGGTTCAAACTGTCTTTCATCCTTTTGACGTCCACATAATGAATAGCACTGGGTTAGGTATTAACAGCAGTATTGAGCTGTGCCAAAAAATAGGCCGGAGACTGTGGTGTGTGACCCTCCCAAGTGTGTTGCCCCTTTAAGTGAATGTGTCCCTCCCATGTGTATTGCACTTTTAACATGGGCCATGCATACATGCCAACATTCCGACACATCTAGGAGGGAGTTTTGAGAGAGAAAATTGGGAGAAGTAGTTTTCCCCATCGAAATGTATTGGCACTGGAATTATCTTAGGCGAGGAACGTGAAAAAAGGGAATATTTCTCACTGACTGTGTCATGGCCCAAGCTAATAAAAGAAGCCCCTGCAGGCATGTGCACCAGAACGCTGCAGACTCCCAAAGAGGAATGAATGTGTAGTATAATCACTGGAATGATGCACAGAAGACCGTGAGGCTTAAGAGAATGTTGCTTTATTTGTCATCAACAGCAACTAACAAACTGCAGCTTAACTGAGGTAATATTGAATGGGCAACAGGCCCTTTAACTTAAGTGCAATGAATGCAGGCCAGTCCTGTGGAGGAGCTGGCAGGAGCCAATCCTGCTCCGTGCCTTCACTCCAGGTGTCTGCCGTGCAGGAAGCGCGGGAGCAGCATTTCCGCCTGTGCGAGATCTCACGAGACCAGGAGGTCTCGCGATATCTCTACACACCTCCCTCTGATAATGCAACACAAGTTATTGCAGAACATAGTCATTGTATCTCACCGGTCTTCTGTGTTCCCTTTTCGGCCGATCGTCTCTCTCGATGCAGGTATCTTGCTCGTGGTCATCTGTTTGCCCTTCTACGGGTGCATTTGCTTCAACTTCTTCTTCTTCGACTTCTCTTCTGTCTGTTCTCGGCTCTTGTTCTCTCTCTCTCTCATCGTCCATTACTTCCTCGGTTTCAGATCTTTCATGGGTCTTTTCTCTCCCTTGCTTCTTTTCAAACATGGCTACTCTCTCCATGTTCCATGTGCGCCCGTCTTCGGTGCGGACATAATTGGTTCCTCTGTGAACCACCCTTACAGGTCTGCTGAACCTTGAACCAGTCACTTGATCCTTGGCCGGCAACCATATTTTGATCCAATCTCCTTCTGTTACCTCTGACCTTTGCCTTGTTCTTCTTGTTCTGTTGCTCCACCTTTTCATGCATGCTTTGCTGTTTTCTATCCTCCGCACCACTTCTGACATGTCCACTTCCTCGTCTTCTCTTACTCTGGCCAACCATGGTGGCACTAGTGTGGAGGCTGCCCTTCTCCCTCTCAACATGTGAAAAGGAGAGATGTGGGTGATCCCGTTGGGAGTCAGTCTGTGAGCCGCGATGGCCTCCTTGGTCGTCTCGAGGGGATCCATTCCCGACGCAGTCGCTAATTGGATGGCTCCTTTGATAAACCTGTTGGCCCTCTCAACGAGCCCATTGGCTTGAGGATGATACAGAGCTGCTTTCTTCTGATGGATGTTGTGCTTCTTCAGGAATAGTTCCATGTCTCTCGATATGAGCTGTACCCCATTGTCTGTCACTAAATCACTGGGGAGCCCTGCCCTCTGGAAGACGGCGGTAAGAACTTCTATTACGGTGGTCGTTGTGATGTTGGGGATAAACTCAGCTTTGACCCACGTTGATAAGTAATCTACTAGAACTATGCCTTAGAGATGTTCAGGTGCCATTGCCTCCAGTGGTCCTATAAAGTCCAGGCCTACTTTTGACCACACCGCTTCAGGGGTTTCTGTGGGAATCATGGGCGCTTGTCTGATTTTTAGGCGCTTGTCACTGTTGAGACACTCATGGCACCTCTCTATCATGGTGCGGATCTCTTGATCCATAGACGGCCACCAGTAGGCTTCTATCACTCTGCGCCGTGTCATGGTATTCCCCAAATGGCCTGCATGGGCCCTGCACAGGATGGTTTTCCTCATGCCTGTGGGTGTAATTACTTGGTCGGTCTTCATAACTATGCCGTCAATTTCAGAGATTTCATCTGCCACTTTCCAATATGGTCTCAATCCTTCTGGCACTGCTCTTTCATCTGGCCATCCTTTCTTGACCCATTTTCTGATCCTCGCCATGGTGGGGTCTTTCCCGTCCTCTTCCATCCAATGTCTCTCACTCAGCTCTAAGTAGTCTGGGGCCTTGAGATCTGTGATGGATGCCACAATACACTCTTCTTGCAAGAAGGTGGTGGCATTGTCTTTTCCTTCTGGTAATCTTGACATGCAGTCCGCCTGCGAGTTCTTCTACCCTGAGATATGTGTCATGCCTGCGCCATGGGCGCATCCATTTGCGCTCAATACGGACTATTTGTTTATCATTTATTTACAACAGACTCTTGGATCAATCTATATTTACTTTGGGGACTTTATTTCCCATTTGCGAGACTTTGGTGCTTTATTATTTTTTTCAACAAACTAAGCATTCCACAATGCACTTGGCTATAAGCATCGATTCCTGGATGTTCCTATTGGTCATCAAAGGAACTACACCCCCCAGAAGCCCTAGGGATTGGCTCTGCTTCCACCAGCTCAGGAACAGAGAGGGAGGTGGCCGATTGTCCGCAGGTGTGCTTAGCCAGGTGCAACCAATTAGCCTGCCCCTGTGCTGGGCTAGGCAGTATAAAAGGCTGCTGCCTGCAGTGGCTCAGCCTCTTGCATTGAGAGACCTTCCTCCACCTTTCGTGTCTTTCTACGGATCTTTGTATGCTGTTTACCATCACTCCTGCTTGGACCCTGCCTTGCAGCTTGCTACACCCTGCTGCCTACAGCCCTAGCCTTCTGGGCTCCCTGCCTCAGTCCAGCTCCTCTGGGCTTCCTGCCTTGCAGCCTGTTACTCTTCGCTGCCTACAGCCATAGCCTTCCAGGCTCTCTTCCTCACAGCCCTGCTCCTCCGGGCTCTCCACATTGCAGCCGATCACGCTCTGCTGCCTTCCAGCCTCCGCCCTTGCCCTGCCGGGCTCTCTACATTGCAGCCGATCACGCTCTGCTGCTTTCCAGCATTGGCCCTTGTCCTCTGTGCTCCCTGCTCTGCAGCCTGCCTCACTCTGGCTGCCTTCAGCCCTTGTCCTCTGGGCTCCCTGCTCTGCAGCCTGCCTCACTCCGGCTGCCTACAGCCCTTGTCCTCTGGGCTCCCTGCTCTGCAGCCTGCCTCACTCCGGCTGCCTACAGCCCTTGTCCTCTGGGCTTCCTACTTTGCAGCTTATCACGCTCCGCTGCCTACTACCTACCTTTTTCCGCTGGGTTCTCGGCCTAGCAGCCCTCTACAGTCCTCTGCAACCTTTTACGGTCAGCGGCCCTGCCCCTCAGGGCCCACTCCTTGCTGCCCGGCCCTTCTGGGTTCCTTGCCGTGCAGCCTGCTTTACTCTGCTGCCCTAAGCCCTTTTCCTCTGGGCTCTCTACCTTACAGCCCTGCTCCTGTGGGCTTGCTCATTGCTTTCCTGCTCCTCCGAGCTCTCAACCTTGTTCCTTACTGTCCTCTGCTATCCTATCCTGTTACACGACTTTCCCTTCATTTTCCTTCTGCTAGTTTGCTATCAACCTCCTTTCCTGGATTTGTCTGTAAGTATCTCCTCTTGTACTGTTTGTAGACCCTTTTGTACAGAGCTTGTCTGTTGGTTCCCATCAGTCAACCTCTGCCCCTTCCCTTGTCTCGTTTCTACATTACAGACACCCATAGCTGCTGTTCCAAGCCATGAGCAAACAGCGTGGGCCTCTGTTATAGCAAACTGTGCAGAAGGCTAGAGTATTTCCTAAGGTTTGTGGAATACTCTTTTCCTATATCTGCATACACCCCAAGAGGGAATTCATTCTGTACCTTTCCCCTTACTACTCTTGCCTACTCTTCGTTCTCTTTCCTTTCTGCTGTGTGTGTACTTCTCTGTCCACTTATTTTTGGCACAACCACCCAAACCCTTTCTGGGTGTCCTGTGCCACTCTTTATAGAGTGCCATCCTGACAGAATGCAAGAGCCATAAATTTCTTGTTCCATAGGCCGGAAAGACACACACAGACCAAAGATGCTTTCCTTTCGGGTTAAGAAACCTTTGCATAAACCTATGGTTTCCCTAAAGACAGCAAACAAGAACCTTAGTCTAAAGGACAGTCTCGCCTTAGTAAACAAAGATTTACAAGCACGGTACTATAGTCACTGGCTAGCTGACCCTTCTTCCATGTACAATTATTATGACATTTGCGACTATGATCCGCAGTCCTTATCTGTTGCAGAGCTACACCAAGATAATGAATTCTTACAGATCTTGTTAAACCAAACAGTGACAAACACTCCTGCGTCTTCTGACAAGCCTTCTAACACCGCAACAGCCAAGGATATAGCACTCATTGTGGGAGACTCTAAACCAGAATACGCTGTTGCCAGAGTGAGGTGCGCAGGATCAGCTTGGCAAGCTCCCCAGAATGCTGGAAACCCTTATTTGACAGGACAAGGCAGTCATTATCCTGAGGTTTGTGCATCTGGTCCTGGGTACAAAAGACCTATACTAACCATCGGTTGTCTTAATGCTTCCACAGTATCTACTAACCACAATAACCCTAAGGTCAGTCTTCCCATTGCTACAACCGAATTTTCTGCCACACCAGCTTCTGAAGCTTTAGATCAAACTAATGATACTTACATGCTACACGAACAACTCCTACGCCTTAAAAGAAAGACCGAAGACCTCTATGATGACTTTGTTTATTTGCATTATAAGAATCTTATGAAGGGACACAAGTCACCAGACCATCTGACACTATGTCCAACACCTGACATGTTATCTTTAGAGATCGACATGATAAGGCCTGGAATTGCCACGCAGAAAAGTATACAGACTTATACCAAGCAGATGGAAGACCTAAATATAGCATATGTATCCCTTCTAAAGACTGACACAGCTCTTCCACCTTCCAGCCACAGAAACTCAGGTTGTTGTACTGACAGAAAAGAATTAACTCCTCCGGTGGGTCAAATCACTCACACAGCCATTACACCACAAAACAAGGGTGGTCTTCTGATTGGAAATCCCTCTGAGTCAAAGGATGGTTCCGCCCTCACCCTTGCCTATTGTCCAGTACTCACACTTACAACCTCTTCTGGAATGACAACGTCAGCTGAGGAGACTGGCGCAGTTCACACCGAGCATGCTGAGTTGGCAAGCGGGGCTTGCCAAAGTGTGGCTGTGCTATCAGACAACACTCCTGAGCAATCAACATCTCCAATTTCTTCGATACCCCCTGAATCGCCAGTTGTTGTGGTACCCGATCTACCAGTGGTTGCAACACCTGAACTGTCTGTAGCTGCTACAGCACCCGTACTTCCAACTGCAATTCATGATCTTCCTGATGCTGTGGCTCCTAAACTCCCTGCCACATTTGAGTCTCCTGAAGTCCCTGCTGCAAATCTTGAGGTTGCTATAGCTACTGTGATTCCTGAAGCTACTGCTAATTCTGATGCTCCCAATGCCCAGATTTCTACTTCCTTTGCAGCTGTGCTAGCTGCAGCAAAATCCTCTGCTACACAACCTGATCCTGCAGCACCTTCTCTTCCCGATCCTACATCCACCATGCTAACTGTTGCAAAGTCAGCAAAGGGTTTCCCTGTTAAGACTACTGCTCCAGTTGTTCCTGCTGGTGTATCTATAGCACTAAGACTGCCAGACTCTACTCTACCAGTCTCAGGTGCGTTCCAGCCCGCTGGTTCTCTCATGGCACTCACACACCCAGTTGCTACAGCCTCGATACTCTCTACAGCCATTCAAGATCTCACTGCTGCTGTAACCTCTGAACTGTCTACTAATCATGGGGAAACCGCCGCTGTGACTCCTGAACTCTCTGCGGCTAACCCTAACGTTGTCATGGCTGCTCCGGATGTCTTGGAAAACCTTCCTAAAGTTACCAACTCTGCTGTACCTATGTCTCCACCTTCCAGCATCATACTGTTGCCCGTCAAAGCAAAATCTATCATGGAGCCTGCAGCAGTTTTTCGCAGTTCCTCTCTTCATGCACACACAGTTGGGGTTTGTGTTCCAAAGACTTCATCTTTTCTGATTTCTACATCTAAAGTTCAGAACATTTGTACTGTCTCCGTCATTCAAGACTCTCACCTTGCAAACTTAAACCGTTTCTGGTGCTTCATGAGGTGCCTTTTTGGATTAAGACTCTTGTACGGTGTGACAGACATTCTTCTTGTAGGTCGGTCTTCAGGGAGCCTGGAGAGGGGCCTGGAGAGGGGCATACTGTCATGCCTGCGCCATGGGCGCATCCATTTGCGCTCAATATGGACTATTTGTTTATCATTTATTTACAACAGACTCTTGGATCAATCTATATTTACTTTGGGGACTTTATTTCTCATTTGCGAGACTTTGGTGCTTTATTATTTTTTTCAACAAACTACGCATACCACTATGCACTTGGCTATAAGCATCGATTCCTGGCTGTTCCTATTGGTCATCAAAGGAACTACACCCCCCAGAAGCCCTAGGGATTGGCTCTGCTTCCACCAGCTCAGGAACATAGAGGGAGGTGGCCGATTGTCCGCAGGTGTGCTTAGCCAGGTGCAACCAATTAGCCTGCCCCTGTGCTGGGCTAGGCAGTATAAAAGGCTGCTGCCTGCAGTGGCTCAGCCTCTTGCATTGAGAGACCTTCCTCCACCTTTCGTGTCTTTCTACGGATCTTTGTATGCTGTTTACCATCACTCCTGCTTGGACCCTGCCTTGCAGCTTGCTACACCCTGCTGCCTACAGCCCTAGCCTTCTGGGCTCCCTGCCTCAGTCCAGCTCCTCTGGGCTTCCTGCCTTGCAGCCTGTTACTCTTCGCTGCCTACAGCCATAGCCTTCCAGGCTCTCTTCCTCACAGCCCTGCTCCTCCGGGCTCTCCACATTGCAGCCGATCACGCTCTGCTGCCTTCCAGCCTCCGCCCTTGCCCTGCCGGGCTCTCCACATTGCAGCCGATCACGCTCTGCTGCCTTCCAGCCTCCGCCCTTGCCCTGCCGGGCTCTCTACATTGCAGCCGATCACGCTCTGCTGCTTTCCAGCACTGGCCCTTGTCCTCTGTGCTCCCTGCTCTGCAGCCTGCCTCACTCTGGCTGCCTTCAGCCCTTGTCCTCTGGGCTCCCTGCTCTGCAGCCTGCCTCACTCCGGCTGCCTACAGCCCTTGTCCTCTGGGCTCCCTGCTCTGCAGCCTGCCTCACTCCGGCTGCCTACAGCCCTTGTCCTCTGGGCTTCCTACTTTGCAGCTTATCACGCTCCGCTGCCTACTACCTACTTTTTTCCGCTGGGTTCTCGGCCTAGCAGCCCTCTACAGTCCTCTGCAACCTTTTACGGTCAGCGGCCCTGCCCCTCAGGGCCCACTCCTTGCTGCCCGGCCCTTCTGGGTTCCTTGCCGTGCAGCCTGCTTTACTCTGCTGCCCTAAGCCCTTTTCCTCTGGGCTCTCTACCTTACAGCCCTGCTCCTGTGGGCTTGCTCATTGCTTTCCTGCTCCTCCGAGCTCTCAACCTTGTTCCTTACTGTCCTCTGCTATCCTATCCTGTTACACGACTTTCCCTTCATTTTCCTTCTGCTAGTTTGCTATCAACCTCCTTTCCTGGATTTGTCTGTAAGTATCTTCTCTTGTACTGTTTGTAGACCCTTTTGTACAGAGCTTGTCTGTTGGTTCCCATCAGTCAACCTCTGCCCCTTCCCTTGTCTCGTTCCTACATTACAGACACCCATAGCTGCTGTTCCAAGCCATGAGCAAACAGCGTGAGCCTCTGTTATAGCAAACTGTGCAGAAGGCTAGAATATTTCCTAAGGTTCGTGGAATACTCTTTTCCTATATCTGCATACACCCAAAGAGGGAATTCATTCTGTACCTTTCCCCTTACTACTCTTGCCTACTCTTCGTTCTCTTTCCTTTCTGCTGTGTGTGTACTTCTCTGTCCACTTATTTTTGGCACAACCACCCAAACCCTTTCTGGGTGTCCTGTGCCACTCTTTATAGAGTGCCATCCTGACAATATGTTGTACCTCAAAAGTGTATTCCTGCAGCTTGGCAGCTATGAGTGCTAATCTGGGCGTCGACACTTTGGTGCCGCCTGGACTGAGCATATGGATGAGGGGCTTATGATCGGTAACGAACTTGAACTTTGTGCCCCACACGTATGTCCTGAAATGTTCCACGGCCCATGCACACGCCAGCATCTCCTTCTCGATGGTGGAGTAATTTTGTTCGGCTGACGATAAGGCTTTAGAAGCAAATGCTACCACATGTTCCGTGTCACCCTTTTTCTGGGTAAGAACAGCTCCTAAACCGTAGGCACTGGCGTCCGTGGTGATGACTGTACTCCAGTCTGGGTTAAACGGTTGCAGGCACGGAGTATCCACTCTGTGTTGTTTGATGCTTTCTACTGCTTTCTTCTGGGCTTCTTGCCATGTGTATTCTGACCCTTTTTTGAGAAGTTCGCAGAGTGGCGCTGAGGTTTCTGAGAATTTGGGGATGAATTTGGCATAGTACTCTGCCAACCCGAGGAATGACCTCACCTAATCTTTGTTGGTGGGTTTGGGAGCATTGATTATTGCTTGTAGTAAGTTTTGCTTGGGGCTTATTCCTTGCTCTGATATCTTGTACCCCAAATACTCGACTTCTTGTGCCTTGAACACACATTTTTCGTACCTTAATCTTACTCCTGCTTCTTGAAGTTTGGTGAGCACATTTTTCAATGTGGCGTCATGTGTCTGTTTGTTTGCAGCGTATACTAGGATGTCATCCTGGAAATAGCACACGTTCTTGACATTCCGTAGTAAACCATCCATCATGCGCTGAAACGCCGAGGCTGCAGATGATAGGCCAAACGGCATCTTTGTAAATTGACAGGTACCAAACGGAGTGATGAAAGCAGTTAGTTAGTGGTTTGGATTCGTTATCTAGCTGTATTTGATGGTACGCATTCCTCATGTCTAATTTCGAGAACACTCTGGCCTCCTTCATCATGAGGATTTACTGTCCGCGATTACTTCCAGGTTTAGACTGCGGAGATCGATGCATACCCTCAGCTCTTGTGAGATCTGCTTCTTTATGAGCACGACTGTGCTCAACCACTCAGATGCTTCAATTTCTTCGATCGTGCCGTCTTTCTTCATGTTGTTCAATTGATTTTTGAGGGTATCTCTTGCGGTTGCCGGTACTGGCCTTATCTTGTGTTTGACTGGGACTGCGTTGGCCTTAAGTAGTATTTTGTGGACAAAGCCCTTGATGTGTCCAGGCTCTTCCGCAAATAGCTTTGGGTAATCTTCCTTCGCTACCAGCGCTCTTCTATACCCGACTGACAGTACTTGATCCTCTGTGCTGGGGTCCAGCTTGATTTTTAGTTTTGCTTGGCCATCCCAGTCTAGCACTGCCGGGCCTTCTTGACTGAAGTAGACTTTGGTGGTGGTCTCTCTCCCTTTGAACTCCACTTTGCCTTTGATGTAGCCAAGCAGGTCTACTGACGCGCCATCGAACACTGTCGGCCTGTGCCGTGTGCTGAGCACTTGGACTGTCTCTGTGCCCATCATCTCCTTGTACGTGCGCAGCGGTATTATGGTTAGGTCCTAGCCAGAGTCGGCCATGACTCTTGTTTCCAATCCATTGATTTTGATGGCACAGTGAGGCTTCTCTCTTCTAGCTCGTGTGCTGTTTACCATTATGATGGTAGGTTTCCCTTCTTCATCCGAGGATGATTCCCTCTCCGTATTATGTTCGGCGTGGACACTGGTGATTTTTTTGTCACGCCATCGGCACACTATGGAGAAATGTCCAACCTTCTTGCACACCGAGCATTCTTTTGGCTCATCATGAGTTTGGCGGTAACCCTTAAATCCGGCGGTCGTACTTTAACGGCCGTATTTAAGGGTCTGCCGAATCAGGACTTTGGCAGATTTCGCCCAGCTCTTGGCTGGAGGAAAATCCGCTGAAAATGTGCGCTATTACCGCCGGCGGGAAATCCGCCGGCGGTAAGAGAGTGAATTTTCCCCATTGAGCCCAATGGGGAATGGGGCATTCCCTAATGGCCTCAATGGGGAATGAGGAATGAGCTGGGGAGAAATCTGCCAAAGCCCTGATTTGGCAGACCCTTAAATCCGGCGGTAATAGCGCGACCGCCGGATTTAAGGGTTACCGCCAAACTCGTGATGAGGCCCTAAGTGTTTCGTGCTGGTGAACCTGTGGCATTTCAACTGTTCTTTTCTCACCCATTTCCCTTCTCTCGAGTCGGGGACCAGCCTCTCTTTCTTTGGGCGGAAGGTTACCGCTTGTACCTCGGCTTGGCTTTGCCCGCTTGCTTATTCTTTTCTCCTGCCTGCTGTCTCCTCCACTGCTCTTGCTATTTCAACCGCTATCTCTAGCTGCAGTTCTTTCTCCAGTATGTTGGTACGAACCACCAGCATGTCGCAGATCAAACTTTCACCGTTGTTTCCAAAGTTGCATAGTGCCGCAAACTCGCGCAGCTTGGTCATGTAGTCGTCTACTGGTTCCGACGCTTCTTGTTTGCGGCTGTAAAATCTTATCCTGGGTAGGACTGTATTCTCCTTACTGGCGAACCGCTTGATGATTCTTCTCACGGCTTCCTTAAATACGTCGTCATTGTCACCTGCTACCGGCTCCGGGGTGAGACTTTCGAACACCCTCTGTCCCTCGACACCCAGGGCATTTAGTAGCATCACCCTGCGTTTCGCCGCCGAATAGCCTGCACCACCCAAGACCTCCACATACGTGGTGAATAAGGGTTGCCATTGTGGCCATGGAATGGCTGGCCTACCTGGAGTCTGGAGGAAAGGTGGTGGTGGTGTTGCCCCTTGCATGGCACTGCGCAGATCCGGTGGTGATCCTCGTCGCCAATTATGTAGTATAATCAGTGAAATTATGCGCAGGAGACCGTGAGGCTTAAGAGAATGCTGCTTTATTTGTCATCAACAGCAACTAACAAACTGCAGCTTAACTGAGGGAATATTGAATGGGCAACAGGCCCTTTAACTTAAGTGCAATGAATGAGAGTGTTTGGTTTTGTTGTAAGACCTGCAGGCCGGCACTGTGGAGGAGCTGGCAGGAGCCGATCCTGCTCAGTGCCTTCGCTCCAGGCGTCTGCCGCGCGGGAAGCGCTGGAGCAGCATTTCCACCTGTGCGAGATCTCACAGGCACCCCCCAAAAAGGCCAACTCCACTGAAAGTCTGTTTACTTTCAATGGGACATGCTAAAATGTTGACCACCAGGCCTAAACCCGCTAACCCCTCGGGAAAATAAAAAGTCTACTCCCCGGGTTCAAACTGCCTTTCATCCTTTTGACGTCTACATAATGAATAGTACTGTGTTGGGTATTAACAGCAGTATTGAGCTGTGCCAAAAAATAGGCCGGAGACTGTGGTCTGTGACCATCCCAAGTGTGTTGCCCCTTTAAGGGAATGTGTCCCTCCCATGTGTATTGCACTTTTAACACGGGCCATGCATACATGCCAACATTCCGACACATCTAGGAGGGAGATTTGGGAGAGAAAATTGGGAGAAGTAGTTTTCCCCATCGAATTGTATTGGCACTGGAATTATCTAAGGCAGGAGAACGTGAAAAAAAGCAATATTTCTCACTGACTGAGAATGCTGCAGACTCCCAAAGAGGAATGACTGGTCCATTTCATTAAGGCCTGCAGGCCCACACCGTGTGAGCACGGGCCTGCAGGCCATAATGCTGTGGGACCCTTGTGCCAGCAAGGTGGCAGAGGTACACACAGGGGCGTTGCTAGGGGGGGGGGCTAAGGGGGCTATAGCCCCTGATCTTTTGGTTGTAGCCCCGGATAGAATCTCAGGAGCTACAGCCAAAAGACTAGCTAGCCCCCAGTCCAAACAGTTCCGACATCAGCTTAGCCCCGGGTCCTTTCCAGACCTAGCAACTCCCCTGGGTACGCATGATCATGGCTCACCCTACCCCCACTAAAGACTGGGTGTCCCTGGGCACCTCTCTATGGTGCTGATGCCCCATAGCACCCTGGGGCCTGCTGGATGTCCATAGCAGACCCCAACCCCCAGAGGCACAGGGTCTCTAAAATGCTGATGCCCATTGCACCCTGGGACATGCTGGATGCACCTAGCAGACCCCCCCGTCCCCCCACCCACAATGCAACAGACACCAACAGTGGAACTGTGGAAGTGTCCCAAGTTTGCAAATGCGATTAGCAGCTTTTCAGAACAGGCTGTTTGGTGTACCTAACATAGCCGATATTTTGAGGAACATTTGTGGCAAATTATATATTTTAAAGCAAGCATGTACAGTAACATTGACCAAAACGACTACATCATGTGGTCAAAACAGCCACCAGTACAATGAAGTAAGTCACCAAGCTGGCCCACAATTGTTGTAGCTGACTTACAGCAACATTCATTCTGCCCTCTCTTCCCCTTGCAGCCCTCCCTCTTAAAGGGGCTGTGTACTTTTCGACCGTAACAACAATGGCCAATGAAAAAATTCCACGCTGACCCTCCGGTTAGAATGTGGCAATTGGCGTATTGTGCTACAGCCCAATCTGTGCCTGATTCGTAGCATCTGTTATACAAGCGCTTAGTGACAATTCAGCATGTAGTGCTTTGGCACTGGGTTACAAAACCAACAATCCGGATGTGTCTCTTATCCGCGCTTCTTTTTTTTTTTTTTTTTTTATTTATTGTTTCGGTAGTAAATTTTACTTTACACCTTTACAAAATTTGATCGTCATAAAATTACATTTAAAAGCATATTATATACATTAAAGTAATGCAATAATATTACGTCACCACACCTAAATTAATTTCCTCTAAAAAAATACCTTAAGACAGATCCATTCAAATATACAAATACAACTACGCAGTAGGCATATCAAAAGGAGAAAAGAAATCACCTACAATACTTCATAATAAAATACCCACCACCTAACCATGCCCATACGCACGATCGCCAGAGGCAAAAAGAGAAGACATAACAGGCAACCCAACACGACGAGCATAGACACAGACAAAAACAGAGGAGAAAGCAGCAATTAAGCGAGGTACAGAGCTAATTTCTGCATCCATACCCCTTATTGCCCATGGGGATAGACCAAACCCATCCTATTAAAAGAAGTACAATTCATTGGTAGCAGCTGTTCTTCAATCAGTAAAACAAGTCTAACAGTTGCCAAAATAATGGCATTCGAAGAGCCCTGCATACATCTTAACCATACTAAGTTGGCTTCAAGCTTAGAGTAAGAAAAAAACACAGAATCCAAACAGCATAATCTTTGCTTAGCGAAAAATTCACAGTACATAAAGAGATGTTCAAGAGTTTCATTTACACACTTATTCTGGCAGAATCGACATTCATCCCCCCTCGCCAAATCCCTATACCCAGCCCAAAATCGAGTACGAGCTCCAGTGTGGATAAGATCCAGACGGAAACGCATACAAGTCCGTCTATACCTTTTGTCAGGAAAACATAGGATATAAGGCAACCTTGGAGTAATTGCGTGTCTGAACATAGCATAGGTTGAAAAAGAGGAGTAACCCCCGATCTTGTCAGAGTTTTGAGCCCAAGAGTTGCGAAAGAAGCGAGTTTTAACTTTAATTGGGGTATTAATCAGGTCCATCAAAGTCATATTAAGCGAAGTTAGAGTCTCCATTATTTCTACTTTCGCTTCCAAAACCGAAGCCGGGCAATTTTTATCCAACATTAACTGAAATTCCTCATAAAGTGAATTTGGGGGGGGGGCAAAAGAATTTTATAGAATGCATTTATCTTCCTCCAAAGATGTTTATCAGCCAGAGGATAGAGCCCCAGCTCATGTAGTATGATAGAACTGGGTACATAGCCTGGTATCCCTAAGATTTTCTTCCAAAGTTGTCCTTGGATCTGGTTTAACAAGGGCCCCAGCTGCAACAAACATATATCAAGCATATAGAGCAAAGTAGGCTCTATTTTCATGATGTAAAATTGGATAAGGGGCAAAAGAGAAAAATTGCAGTATTTAGCAAGAATTATTCGCATTTGACCCATAAGCGGGCTGAGCTTCGCGTTCAGCAAAGTCCGCCATCCACCAATTGAGTTCCTATTCGACAGGTGATAGCCCAGGTAAACAATCGAGTCCCTCCTAGAAATAGGCTGCTGATTGATAGTAAAGGTAAATCTAGGCAATTTTTTTTTTTGCCGTGAAAATCATAATATGTGATTTCACCGAGTTAACGGTCATGTTGTTCTTCAGACAATATTCATAGAATATGTTTAATTTGTTCTGAAGGCCAAATGGCACTCTGTCGAATAGAATAATGTCATCAGCAAATGCCAACCAATGCAGTCGCATAGAGCCCAATGTTACAGGAAATGCATTAATATCTTTCCAGAGGGTCCCAATATCTGCTAGGTATAGATTGAATAAAATCGCAGCTAAATTGCAGCCCTGTTTGACCCCTATCCGCGTCGGAATCTTGGCAGAAAGAAGCCCTTTGGCATTTATCCGAATCTGACAAGAAGTATCCGTATGTAAAGCAGCAATTAGGGCCACCAGGGAGGATGGGATGCCATAAGCCAACATCTTCTGTCAAAGGCGCGCTCGCAGAACATTGTCGAAGGCACACGTGAGATCCACGGCTGCCATGTAAATGGAGCCCTTTGATTCTCCATGCACAGATCTCCTAAGATGTGCTAAAATTGAGGCATTTAATTGAGTACCCATGGCCCTACGAAATCCTACCTGAGCTTTGGACAAAATATTAAGGGTCCTTATATGGGTTTCTAAATCCACCAGAATAAGTCATGTGAAAATTTTTGCAGCTGTGTCAATCAAAGCAATGGGTCTAAAGTTCGCAGGATTGCTTATCACCCCCTTTTTATGTATGGGAATAATGATGGCTGTTAGCCATGATGTCGGAATGATCCCAGTATGATAGATCGACTGATAACAAGGAAGTAAATATCTGGCCCAAAAGTGGGGATCGGACTTAAACAAGCATGGGGGCAGCCCATCCGGTCCGGCTGCTTTAGATGGATTCAATTGCTCAATCGCCCATATGATATCATTTAATTCCCATGGACAGATCACCGGAAGGGTCAAGTGCACGGGGGTACTTTCTGAATCGATATACCTATCAGGTACAGAGAATTTCAAACCAAAGAACCTCTCCCATTCTGGGCCTAAAATAACAGCCTCCATGCGAAGATCGACCTTTCCTGTTGGATTTCTTAAAATGGCCCATAAGTCCCGGACTTTTTTTTTGCACAGCAGACCAATCATATGTTGGTTAGCTAAAATGTGGGCTGCCCTACACAACAATCTTAATTGATGCTTATATCGCGCCACAATCATGTTTCTTTGACGATTGTAATCAAACAAACATAAGACGCGCTTCCTAAGAAGCCGAAGATCGCAATTTCTTTGCTTTTTTAAGCACGCGACCTGGGAAGCATTGACCTGGGCAGCCCCAAATTCGGCCTTCCTCAAGGGATCTTTCGCAACATCTACCAGATGCATGTGGATCATATTAGCATTTATTTCATTAATTTTGGTTACATTCTCTATAGAAATGTTATCGTCCCAACTCACTAAGATGTCCCTGTTTACCAAAAATGTCACTTTCCTACACACCGCAGGGTGCCATTTTACTGATATAGTGTGTCTATCACATACCATTAGAGATGCAGGGGCAGAAGCCACATATTGTTCACACCCCATATGCAGACGAGAAAACAGCATATGATGATCGCTCAGACCTACATCTAATATCAATACAGGTTCAAGCAACCCAGAACTCGCTTTAGAAGCGAATAAGTAGTCAATAAGTGAGGAGGCTAGACCTCGATGCCATGAGACCGGAATGGATTGTGGGGCCAATTGTATTGGATATATCCCCCATGATTGGAAAAACAGTAATAATTTCTGCCCTCTATCCTTGGCCTGTTGAATATAGGCTGAGCAGCAAGAAAAGGAGCGTATTACGCTCTTTAGGTATAGATAGCAATTCAAGTCGCTTCCAATCATGATTTCATATGCGGGGTAAGCACTGGCTGCATAGGATAGAATCCGTTCCAGATCCTCCAGTAACACATCCAGAGGAACAACTTTAGGATTCCAATATATAGATAATAAGAGTAGATTCAGATCTTTAAAGCCTTTGAGCGTCAGTTTTACCAATGCACAAGAGGCCGATGAATCCACTACAGATGCTATAGCTTTTAGTCCGTTATTTATGAGAATCGCTATACCTCCTGAGGGGCGACCTGTGCTAATCCTTGCAGCCGCAATGGAGAAACATGAATATCCATCTAGGCTAAAGGCGTTTAGTGACATGGTTTCTTGAAGAAACAAAATATCGGGTCTCTTGTCTGGCTCAACTTGCTTGTGGCATGCTGTGAGATTGCCTAACCCACAACAATTCCAAGAGGCCACCTTCAAGTATGGAAGTTATGAGCCTGGCTTGGGCTCTATGTTGGCAACTGCCACTTTTATCAAAGGTTCCAACCAGGCTAATCCACTTAAGGCTTGCGAAAGTGACGCCACTTGGATAGATAATTTGTTAATTTGTGAATCAGGTAGGTCACCAGCCAGAGCATTTGAGCATACAGGAGGGAGGGGCTGAACCCATTCAAGAAATGCCCATGCGGATTCCATATCAGAAAACAATCTGGGGACAAGCCCGATGGAATCAAAGTCTTCAGCAAATTCAAATAACATTTTAGTAATAATTTGCGATTGAACTCTACTGAGTACTCTATTGTTATTATGGGTCGCTAATTTGACCCAATCCAAATCTTTGGATGAGAGATTTCTTAGTGCTGGGATTTGAAAAAATGAATTCATTAGGAAGGATCTGTTTATACGAGCAGGCCCATTTATCTCTGGATTACTCGTCCACCCTATTATTAGTTTCATATCCTTTGGCGTTTGCGCAAAGGATGGTGCTTCCAGATCTGACCCTCCCGGAGCTACTAAGGATGGAGACTCAACTTCAACACAAGGAGCACACACCGGAGCCACTAAAGCTGAAGTAGTGAGAGTTGCCCTAACAAGGCTGCTCGGCTGTTCGAGGGGTCCCTCCTGTAGCGGGGCCGGGCCCAGGGTCCCCTGGACATCCGGATTAACCATAATAGGAGTCTCCTGGATAGAAGCGGGACTTTGTAAAGGCGCCATTTCGGCCTCTTGCTTGACCGCTATCGACCCTATCGCCACTTTTTTAGAGGCAGTATTAGGGAAGAAGCAGTGCATCTTAGGTTGGAGCTTGTCGGTAAGTACCCTTACCGGGGGACGGGGCACAGTCTGAGTGCTTCCGATCTTCACGGCGGCAATCTGCAGGTGCCGCCTACTTTCATCGTCTAGATCATACAAGGCCATTCCCAAGTCATCGTGGCAGGTACCATTACTGGGACATGGCCCCACCTCCGTCACCGAAGCATTTCCAGGGTCGGAGGTGGCCATGTCGACTTTCTTTAGTCTCGCTTTGGTCAATTTCAGTCGCTTCTGAGCTCTTAGAAAGGATTTCCTAGCTTTCCGCGATACAAAATTTCTACCCTCATGTTCCACGGGGGCATCCTCGAGGTCTGAGGGCGGTATAGGGGCCATGTCAGGGGGCTTAGTCTGATCGTTAATAAAATCCAACAAAATGGAGGGGCTGTCAGGTGGAGAGGCCTGCCTATCAACAGCCAAAATAGCCTCTCCTACGCCACCTTGAGGGTCTGGCGTACGCTGTACGTCAACAAGCTTATATACTAGCTGCTCCATCTGCAACAGACGCATATGTTGGAGTTTCAAAGCCTCTACCAAGTTGATTTCCTCAGCCCATACGTGTTCCACTCTATCACCCTTTCCTCCACTCACCACTTGGGCATAAGATCTCTGTGGGGCTTCTATAGCACCAGAAACCCTATCTGTTTGAGTGCTTTTGGAGGCGGTCGTAACCCCACATGGGGGCTGGATGTGGGTAACTGCTCTCCTCTCCAAAAGTGTTTCAACTTGGGCCAGGTGGGACGATCTAGATCGTTCCTCTGCCATAATAAAGCCTTCCATTTTTGCCATTTTATCTTTCATTGAGGAGAGCGAACCCTGCATCTCCCTAATGGAATAATGCGTGAGCTCATGACCTCTATCTAGTAAGTTAAGTAAACTTGAAATTACGGGAAAGTTGAATGGATCAGCGGTTTGGGCTGGCAACCGTAAGTCCTCCGGGGTTGAGGCAGAAACACCCTCTCCCTTTGGAACAGCAGGATCAAAGCCCTCTGATCCCGAGTCAAGAGGGTTAGCACCATCTGTCTGGGTAAATCCCGCAGGCGAAACTACCTCAGCCTGGAGGTCCTCATAAAAGCAGGCGGCCCCCCCATCAGCCTCTCTGCATGGCATCAACACCAAATTACTCATACTGGCTCCAGATTTCAGACAGCTGTATAAGGGGGGCTGATGTAGGTGAACTTGTTCGCGAAATGGGAACGAAGATGCGGCTGGAGACGAAGGGCCCAACGAGAGCCGCATTCTTCGACCCAGTTCGTTGACAATCGTAGGGGCCAAAATCGAAGTATCAGAGCTACAAGGAAACCCCTGCTGAACCTGAGGATGAGAACAATTTGCAAATTGACCGAGGCAAACATCAAGCCCCCCCTCCCCTACATTATCATTCGCCTCCTGCAGGGAAAAGGAAGCCCTTAATGAGGCCGAGGCCGTTCCAGCCAAGGTTGGAGGCTTGGGAGAACTAAAAGTAGCCTCATTTTCAAATTTAAGTTTACCCTCACATAGAGCCCCCTCCACCTTTTCCTCCTGCAAGCCAATCATGAGCAATGGAGAATTATTGAAGGGGGGCGACAGGGGGAGCAGCGCATTATCTAAGATAGCGGAAGATTGCAGGCCAGGTTCCTTAGAGGCAGAACCGGATTTCCCACTTCTTAGTATGGGACCCATTTTCCACCGACAATCCCGCCACCAAACCAACTTCAAAGCCAAACCTCCCTTTGAAGAAGTCACCTTTAAAGATCACTGAGAGAGCCCGGTGTTAACTTCGTGACCGAGGACCCACCCCACACCTTTTTAACTGTAAAGCGTCGCACTGCTTACAGTGAGACTACCAAGACTATTGCCCATTTGGCAGCAAAAAAAAACACAAGACAATCAATGCTAAGCCAAAGCTCCAGATATGGCCGCAGTCATTACCTAGAAATTGGGCTCCCGCCCGCGCACCCCGCAAACCGCTAACAGCCAACAGTACTTTGCATGTACTTGGCTAGGTGCGCGGCGCGGGTGCGCCGGGGACTGAGCCTTTATCCTGTCTTCCTGGGCGTCACTCAGCACAGGGGGGCGGAGCCACCAATAGGGAGGAAACCTGAAGGGGGCAAAGTTACATATGATCAGGGTTAACCCACAATCAAATAGGTCTAGGTTAACACACAAGCCCTACGTAACATAACACACGCCCCTAGACACCGGGGAAGTGAATGAGAGAGATGGGCAGGGGAAAAGTCACCTCCGGCAGCAAGTGCGAAGGCCAGGCAGTCCGTGTGCTTCACAGAAAGACTTCCTCCTTCTTCGGTCAGCGTAAAAGTTCCTACGAGAGCAAGGCTCTCAGAAGCAAGGAGTCAAGTGTCGCGCAGAGGAAGTCCAGACGGCCGGTCATTCCCATCCGCAGCCAACAGTACTTTGCATGTACTTGGCTAGGTGCGCGGCGCGGGTGCGCGGGGGACTGAGCCTTTATCCTGTCTTCCTGGGCGTCACTCAGCACAGGGGGGCGGAGCCACCAATAGGGAGGAAACCTCCGGCAGCAAGTGCGAAGGCCAGGCAGTCCGTGTGCTTCACAGAAAGACTTCCTCCTTCTTCGGTCAGCGTAAAAGTTCCTACGAGAGCAAGGCTCTCAGAAGCAAGGAGTCAAGTGTCGCGCAGAGGAAGTCCAGACGGCCGGTCATTCCCATCCGCAGCCAACAGCACTTTGCATGTACTTGGCTAGGTGCGCTTCTTCTGCCAGTCTCGCACTGACCTTTAAATGTGTTCTAAGGGCTGGGAGAAGAGATGAGAGGGGCGAGGGCCTGGTCGACTCCTAAAGCTCTATGGATTGCTAAAGTACGTGTCCCACATTTACCAAGCGGCCTGCCGCGCCTCGCTCCCAGTCACATGAGGCAATGACATCATCAGATTAAAGCCCTAATGGATTTGCAAATGTTTGTTGGTGCCTGATTAAGGAGTAAAAAAAAGGCATTCGAATGTCTTATCATGGAAACTCTACATTGACTGGCAGTGCGCAATCAGTGTTTTTCACAAAAGT
The DNA here is from genome assembly GCF_040938575.1 of Ambystoma mexicanum. Classification (NCBI taxonomy): domain Eukaryota; kingdom Metazoa; phylum Chordata; class Amphibia; order Caudata; family Ambystomatidae; genus Ambystoma; species Ambystoma mexicanum. The sequence goes on along the minus strand of NC_090923.1, from coordinate 746,677,990 downwards.
TTAACAGTCTGTCAAATGTTTCACTCCTATGACCAGATTACTGCATATCACCGGGACACTATTGCTTTCACAAATTATGTGTCAGGTGCTTAAAATACGATATTGGCGAACGAATCTAAAACAATACTACAACTCCTAATGCATTTTTTTGGTTAAATGGAAGTTCATTGCTTGACAATGGCAGAGTTGCACAATGATGAAGTTGTGTGTTTTTTAGTTTTCTATGCTTTGGGGTCTGACTCTAGCTAGAGACAGCTGGGCTTCCTCGCAAGGTTTTGCTGTCAATGGTGGTAATTATTGAATGACCAAGCCTGAAGCTAATGTTGCAATTTATAGGGTTGAAGGCAATGGGTAAGGACATTACAGGAGATGATATCACAGGTAATTCCTACAGCATGCAGAACCATTTTGGGCATATCCCCGGTGTTCTTACCTCACACACTTGTACCAAGTTGGCAGCTAAACAAGCCCATATGAAATCCAAGGTTGGGGAACAGGGCTGGGTGTGTCTGTCGGGTGGCCAACCATTCCGTATTTTGCGGAACTGTCCCAATTTCATGGGACGTGTCTCGCACACACAGGAATAATGCCTGAAATGTGTCCTCTGAAGCAGGATCAGCTGTTCAAAGTCTTCGCAGCTCACACTTTCGGTGTGACAGTTAAAAGCACAGGGAAGCACAAAGCCTTTCCCATTGCTTCCACAGCACGTCCAGGTTCAGCTTTGTGTCACCCTCATTTCAATAAACAGATTCAAGATTGATGACCCAGATACAGGGGTTCATGGGTAAGGCCTGTTGTTCCTTAGAAGGTGCCATTGGTGGGTGATAATACACTGGAGGGGTGTATTGTGAGGAATTCGACCTCCGCATGGTGGGTGTAGGCTTGCCTGAGCCTTTTTGTAATTCTTTTTTTAAAGTTGTATTTTATTGAACTTTCGAGTAACCATCCAACCATTAACACCTATTAAACAGCACGACCAAGTCGTATTCATTAAACCCCCACCCCTTTGCAGGATCTCAAGGTCTCTTTTACAAGCTGTTCGGGTACAATTGACGATTCAGATTACCTACCACCGCCTAATGGTGGCATTAGTGCATGTCAACAAGCTTTAGTACTTCAGTCTAATCGGACAGGACAGAGCATTGAAGTCTTTCTTCATATACTCCAGGAATGGGGACCAGACCTTAAGCCAGCCCTTTGTGGAGCTTCTCATGTCAGCTGTAAGTTTCTTCAGTTCTAGAATTGTCTAGGTCTTGCCCAGCCATTGTTTTATTGTCAGAGAGTCCGGGCTCCTCCACAACCTCAAGTTGACCAACGTAGCAGCTGGGAGTAATATTGACAACAGTTTACTGCCTCACCCTGGAAGTCCTCGACCATATATCTCCATAGTCCCAGGATGCACCCCGGAGGGTCCTCGTGGCTCTGTACCCCCAGGATTTCCTTGAGCCTGGACCGGACCTCCAGCCAAAATCTCTGAATCTTTGGGCATTCCTACAGAATGTGCAGTAAGGTACCCTCTCGCCCACAGTTCCTCCAGCAGGCTTTCAATAATTTAGGATTGCACGATTGCAGCCTGACCGGCGTCCTATACCATTTATTCCTTATCTTTGCCTTTGTTTCAGCAAGGAGTGGGCTCAGAGGTTGTGCTGCTGTTTCATAGACCTCCTCCCAGTTTTCTACCGGGAACGCCTCCCCCAGCTCCCTGTCCCAGCCATCACAGTATGACCTGCGTTGGGGTGTGGTGAGGTTGTTTGTAGAGTTTGGAGATAATACCCTTCGAGTCTGTTGCTAAATGGAATATGTGCTCTAGGGCCGTGAATTGCCTGGTTGCTGCCTCTGCATTCGGGGGGTAGAGAACCCAATGTTTGACTTGCAGATATCAAAACCTGTAGCTTTCCTCTAAACCTCAGTTTTTCTTACTCTCCTTAAAGGTGCAAATCCTCCCTTCTACAAACATGTCCCCCATCTTCCTCACTCCCTTTTCCATCCAGTTCAGCAATCCCTTTTCTTTAAGCCCCAGCGTGAAGTCTTTATTGTGTACTGCGTGAATGGAATGGGGAAAGTTGTCAATTCAGCGTTAAAAGCCAGCCCCTCCCAAATCTCCAGCGAAGTCCTCTTCTGGGGGTTCACGTACAGACTGCACCCTCATGCTCCGCAGGATCCATATCTGTGACCAAAGGTGGCGCCCCAACACCGTCTATTCTATTTCCACCCACATCGTTTCTGAGTTCTCCTGGAGCCAGTCAACCAGAGCGAGCAATTGAGCAGCCCTATTGTAGTTCCAAAGCCGGGGGAAGGCTAGTGACCCCTTCTCTTTCAATGCGTAAAGGGGTCTCTTATTGACCCTTGGCATACCCACTGTCCACAAGAAATGCAACAATACCTTCTCCCATGACTCCAAGGTCTTCCTGCGATTGGGTATAAAAAACGTCTGGAAGAAATGAAGTAACCTGGGCAGGATATTCATTTTAATTACTGACATCCTGCCGAACTGTGAGATGCGGAGGTTGTTCCACCTACTTAGGTCCGGCCTGATTCCCTGCAGCAGAGAGGGGTAGTTGACCCCAAATAGAGCTGCTATTCTGAGAGGGATCTGTACTCCCAGGTATTTTACTGATTTCGTGACCCACCTATATGAGTAGGTGTGCTCCAATTCCTCTCTTAGTTGTGGCGGAATGTTGAGGCCCAAGATCTCAGATTTAGATTAATTAATTTTGAAACCGGAAACCTGCCTGAAAGAGGCGATCTCCGCTTCTACAGCCGGTAGGGATGTGCAGGGATGCGTTATTGATAGGTTTATATCGTCCACAAACAAGTTTATTTTGTGTTGCACTCCCCCGAAGGCAATGCCTGAGATGAACAAGTTACTTACCAACTGTAAAGTTCATTCGACTGGATGCTCCTCGCACGTATTGCTCATTTTAGATATTCGTATCATCAGCTTTGCTGCTTCTGAAAATAAATGTCCACACCAGAGGGCGCTGTGCACGAAGTCGTGACGTCGATGTCCCTCGAGGGCTGCTGCAGAGTGTCGACGTCATCCGCAGTATAAATGGCTCGAGCTGCACCCGTTGGCTGCAGTTCTGTTTTTTTTGTTCTCAACTGATGAGTTGATAAGGCGTACCCTTAGACTTCCGAAGCTCTAAAGGAACATTGAGTGTAAAATACGTAAACTGTACGGCAGGGTAGGTTGGGAGTGTCAATGAGGAATACATGGGAGGAACATCCAATCGAAAGATTGTTACAGTTGGTAAGTAAGTTGTTCTTCGAATGGATTGTGTCCTCCCACATATTCCTTATCTTAGATAGACTCCCAAAGCAGTGAAAATTTGGAGGAGGGAGTACTAATTAATCTTACTCATGGACCATATGTAGAACGGCCTTAGCAAAAGTCCCCCTTGGGATGAGGTGGAATCTAAACAATAGCGTTTCACAAAAGTGTGCATTGACGACCAGGTGGCTGCTGCACAAATATCTTGCACCGGGACACCCCTCTGAAGAGCCGTCGAAGTCGCCATGCCCCTAGTAGAATGAGCCCTTAGCCCATATGTAGGTTCTTTACCTGCCATCTTGTAACACTTTCCAATTGCTAAAATTATCTATCTGGATAAGGTCTGTTTTGTTACTGCCAGGCCCAATTTGTGGCCGGTGTATTCAATGAAAAGTTGGTCACTTTGACTGAAATTTTGCCAGTCTAGAAATGTAAAAGCTGAGAGCCCTTTTTGGGTCCAGCCTGTGTAGTCTTTCCTACTCCTTACTTGCATGATGGGGAGGATAGAAAGATGGCAATGTGATCTTCTGAGACAAGTGAAAGTCAGAGACTATTTTTGGTAGAAATGAAGGTTTAACTTTAAGTATAACTTTGTCCTTATGGAAGATGGTGTGAGTAGGCTTACAAGAGAGAGCCTGTAACTCACTCATCCTGCTGGCTGATGTAATAGACACTAGTAGGATTGTCTTCAAAGTGAGAAGCCTTAGCAGACAAGAATGGAAAGACTCGAAGGGAATGCATGTAAGGAATTCTAACACTAAATTTAGATCCCAAACAGGGACTTGAAATGGGACTGGAGGGTACACGTTAGTGAGACCCTTTAAAAATTGTATAATCAATGGAATTTTGAAGTAAGACACCTCTTCCAGGGAGCGCTTAAAAATAGAAAGCAGATCTAGGAATTCTTTTATTGTACCAATCTGGAGCCCACGATTGGCCAAATGTAATAGGAAAGAAAGTACCATAGGTGTACCAATTGATCCACATTCTTATCCTTGCACCAGTTAGTGAACTTGTTACAATAACACCAGTACAAGGATTTTGTTGCTGGCCTTCTGGCTGAAAGCAAAGTCTCCATTACGTCGTCCGGGAGGTCCCAATCCTTATATCTCAGCCTCTCAGAAACCATGCCTTAAGGCTGAGTGTCTTGACCTCTGGATGGTAAACCCAGCCTTCCACTAAGAGAGGATCTTCTCTCGCAAGAGGAAGACGTATTGGAGGGCAGATGGACATGTCCAGAAGGTCTGGGTACCACATCGTCTTGGCCTAGTCTGGGGCAATTAGGATCATGGTTTTTCTGAACTTTCTCAACCTCCTGATTACGCGAGGAATCACTGGGAAACACGTATAGGTGTGGAAATTCCCAGTCCACTATGAACGCGTCCCCTAGAGCTCCTCCTGGAGGACATTCCCTTGAGCAGGACAGCTTGCACTTCCTGTTGACACTGGTCACAAACAGATCCACTTGAGGGGTTCCCCAAAGGGTGAAGATCTCTTGAAGGACTTCCTGATCTAGTTCCCACTCGTGGGATACCTTGCTCTGCCTGCTCAGACCGTCTGCCAATGTGTTCTGCTCTCCGGCTAGGTGACCTGCCGATAGAGAGATTGCTTCTTGTATTGCCCAGAACCAGAGCTGCATTGCCTCTCTGCACAGTGGTAGTGACCCTACGACGCCTCTCTTGTTGAGGTAGTACATGGCCACTGTGTTGTCCGTCATTATCAGGACATTCTTTCCCCGTACAGATGGCAGAAAGGCCTTCAGTGCTAGTCTGATTGCCCTCAGCTCCAAAAGGTTGATGTGTAGTTTGGACTCCGATGGAGACCAACGACCGCTGATTGACAGATTGTTGGTGTGAGCTCCCCACCCTGTAAGTGAGGCATCCGTCACTACTGTTATTTCCGGCCATGGTTGCCCAAAAGATTCTCCCTTGAGAATATTGTCCTTGCAAGCCCACCATAGAAGATCTTGAGCCACCCTGACTGGGACTTGCAAAAGATCTGACATACTCCCCGAAAATTGGGACCATTGAGTTCTGAGAGCCCATTGAAGGGATCACCTTCTCAATCTGGCCTCTGTCATGAGGCCGAGCACCCTCAGAAAATCGAAGGCCGGCAGATGATGGGCATTCTGGAACTTTGTTACCATCTGCAGAATGTGATGAGCTCTCACCTCGGGAGGCAAGGCTTTCCCAGAGGAAGTATCCAGGACTGCTCCGATGAATTGGAGTCTTTGGAATGGTATCATCTGTGACTTCTTGTAATTGAGGGAGAAGTCCAGTCTGTGTAAGAAGTGGCAGGTCATGCTGAGATGTTTCTGGGCCTGTTCGGGTGAACGTGCCCTGATTAACCAATCGTCCAGGTAGGGGTAGACGTGAATCCCCCCGCTCCTGAGACTCGCTGCCACTACCGCCATCAGCTTGGTGAAAACCCTTGGGGCGCAGGTGAGGCCTAATGTTAGAATTCGAAACAGATAGTGAGAACCGCCAACCGCGAACCTCAGGTACTTCCTGTGCTTGAGATGGATTGGCAAATGAAAGTAAGCATCTTGAAGGTCCATCTTGTACGTGTCCTTCCTGCGGAATTTGTTCAAATTTCTTAAATCCAAGATGGGTCTCAATCCTCCGTCCTTCTTTGGGATGAGAAAGTATGGGGAATACCAACCCTTGTTCCTCTCCGCTACAGGAACATGTTCTATTACATCTTTCTCTAGCAGGGTTAAAATTTCCTGCAACAGGAGCGGATCTGGAATTTTGGCAGAGTTGTATCCCGATGGATGGTCCTGAGGCCTTTTCTGAAAAGGAAGGCAGTAACCATGAGCCACTGTTTCCAGTGTCCAAGCATCTGAAGTAATGCCCCGCCATTCGTTCAGATGCTGAGAGATCCTCCCTCCCACGGGGTCTTGTGGGTCTAGGCCTCAAAGTGGTTTAGAAGCGGCTGCAGCAGCGGCTAAGGGGACAGTTGCCGCTGTTGGGCTGATCTAGCACCCTTTCCTCATCTACCCCGAGGAAATTTTATTTGTCCTCTTTGACTGGCCTGTCCTCTTCCTCTTCCAAATGAGGAATAAAAACAAAAAGGACAACCCCTCCAGGAAGATGAGCCTGAGTAGGAGTGTTGTTGAGGTTGACGTATGGAGGCGCTAAGTGACTTAGCTGTCGCCTTAGAGGTCTGCAGCATCTCCAAACTTTCATCCGCCTTGCTGCCAAACAACCTCAAGGCATCAAATGGCATATTGAGAAGTCTGATCTGCACATCCGGTGCAAAGCCTGACTTTCTCAGCCATGCAAACCTGCCTTGCACTGCGCTACACGCCATGGACCTGCTGATGCTGTCAGCAGTTTCCAGTCCTGATTGAGGCATTCCCCCATAGCCTCCTTTCCATCTTTTACAATCGCAAGGAAGCCCTCTCGTTCCTCGCCCTCAGGAATGTGTTCAGCCGTGCACTAATACAATCCCACAGGGTGTATGTGAATCTTGCAAGGGTGCAAGTAACATTTGTTGATTTCAAAGCCATACTGCTCGAAGAAAAAAATCTTGCGAGTCCAGGCATCAATTCTCTTATCGTCCTTATCTGGGGGAAAGAAGGGTATGCAGATTGTCTAGTGGATGTAGCTGCCTGGACTACTAAGCTCTCAGGTGTAGGATGCTTAGTTAAATAGTCAGGGTCAGAAGGTCTATATTTCCTAGCATAATTTTTGTTTACCGCTGCTCCAGATTCTGGGGTTTCCCATGCAGCCATAACTTTTCTCTGAAGTGCTGTGTGAAAAGGAAGAACAGCATCCTTTTGAGGACCTTGACTGAGAATGTCCATCATGTCATCTTGTTTATAGGTGGGTGAATTTCTGTTCCATCCCATGAATTCCATCACCCTATTCATAATATTTCTATATTCTGAGTCTGCATGATCAGCTGGGTCAAGTTTTTCGAATTCCAATTCAGGTAACGTGTCTGTACCACTAGCTGTTTGGAGACAGTCATAAAGGTCAGACATCTTGGACTTAGGGTAAATTAGTTCTTCAGGAACATCCCTTGTACCATATTTTACCCCAAAAGGGGAAATCTCCTCTTCCAAGGATTGTTCCTCCTCATGAATAGAGGCCATAGACTTGAAAAAGTATTTTCTTGGCAGAGGGTGAAACATTTTTTACCTGTGGTTTGTGAGGGCATTGACCTTGGTTTTGTCAAAGGCGTCGATACTGGTGCCGGAATCAATGTTGCCCTCGACAAAGGCGTTGATGGCATCGATATTGTCGATGCTAGCTTCAATAAGGTCGAAGGAGCTTTAAACATAAGCGCCGCCGAGAAAGGTGTCGACGCCACCTTCGACAATGGTGTCGAGTAAGTCTTCGACAGAGGCGTTGAAACCTTCGACACAGGTTTCGATGACAGTTTGGCACTTGACACCATTTTGTCTGGTGTCGCCTTCCGTTTATGCACCGATAGGTCTGTCTTGCTCTTTTTGTGAGGTATCAGAGAGGATTCTCTCGACGACACCGTCAACGCTTTTTCGCCAGATTTAGAGCTCTAGTCTCTGACCTTCCTGTGTCATCCTTAGAATGAGCGGGGACACGGTCTTCACGCGATTTCTTTGAGGGGGTCGGGGCGCATTCTCAAAGATTTGCATCATTGAGGCTCTGAAAGCCTCCCATTTTCTACGGGAACCATGCTTTGATGGACAAGTGATAACCCCTGTATCAGAAGACGAAGAAGAAGAAGAAAAGGGAGATCAGTGACGTCTCTTCTTCGCCTTCTTCGAAGAAGAAGACAAAGACTTTCTTGACCGACTACTTAACCTAGCTTTCTTCGACTTACATCAGGACTTTTCCCTAGACTCCGTGGAGCCTTTATTTTTCTTCAAAGAGGACTTTGAAGATTCCTCCCCCACTGCCAATTTACCTTGTCATTCCTTGAGAGCTTTATTCATCATAGCTTGACAGGAACCGCATTCATCAACTCGATGGTCCGGACCCAGGCACCAGAGGCAAACTCGATGGGGGTCAGTTATAGACATTTTCTTCCTGCAATTCTGGCACTTTTTAAAGACAGTTTTAGGGGTAGAAAGATAGATGAGGAAGACATCTCGAAAGACTGGAGTGCAGTTTTCATACATACGAAGCGAAAGCTTTCGGAAAAACAACTGAAGCCAACAGGCACGGCTCAAGCCATTTATACTGCAGATGACGTCAACACTCTACGACAGTCCTGAGGGACATCGACATTGAGCACAGCGCCCTCTGGTGTGGAATTTTGTTTTCCGGTGCACCAAAGCTGATGATACGAATATCTAAAATGAGGAATACGTGGGAGGACACAATCCATTCGAAACCCCCATTAGTTTGAATGCGCTCATCTAATGGTTCCAAGATCAGAGCAAATAAGAGTGGGTATAGTCCTGCCTTGTACCCCTTCCCAGTTGGATTACCTCTGTGAGGACTCTATTAATCATTTATCGCACTGTAGGTGTCTCATAAGTTGTCAGAAGCACTTGCTTCATTCTAGGCCCAAAGTTAAATTTACCAAGTGCTGCCTCCAGAAAAGGCCAGCTCACCCTGTCAAAGGCCTTTTCTGCATCCAAGGCCAGTAACAGTGACTCAGCTGGATTTCTCCCTGCCTTTTCTACCAGGTGCAACACCCGTCAAATATATTGTCCGATGACTCCCGCCCCTAGATAAACCTGGATTGGTCGCTGTTGACCATCAGAAGCATGAACCTCTCTATTCTAGTGGTTAGGATTTTTGTGAAGATCTTAGCATCAAGATTTAGGAGTGCAAATGGTCTATAGGACGAGCACACCTAGGGTCTTTCCCTGGCTTTGGGATAAGAACTATCATGGAGGGCGTTAGCCTACACCCCTCTCTAATCGCGTTGTTCACATTCGCCAGTGGTTTGACGAAGATCTAGGCCAGAGACTTGTAGAAGGAGGCCGTCAGACCGGCCGGTCCTGAGGCTTTGTGGACTTTCAGGGTTTTGATTGCCTGAAGCACAACCTGCGGGTCTATATCAGACTCCAGGTACTCCCCATTTGCTGTTGGCAGGCTCAGTACCATTAGTGAGTCAATATACGCTGTTATTTCCACCTGGTCTGGGACCATGTCTGCCTAAAGTGTAGTATAGAAGTTGTGGAGCAACTTGCGCTTTTTACTTTCTTCCCTCCATTCCGTCCCTTGATCGTCAAGTAGCGTATGAATAAAGGCCTTGCCTTCTTGTTCTCTCAGGAGCTTGGCTAGTCATGTCCCTGGGACATTTTCCTGCTCGTAGTAGTTTCTCTGCAGCCTGATCAATGTGCCTTCTGTCGTGTGGGTTCTCAGCAGTCTTAATTAGTCTTGGGCTGTGGTCAAGTGCCTGAGGCACTGTCTTGACGGCTTGTAATGATATGCCTTTTCCCTTTGTTTAAGCTCATTTAAGAGTTGAGTCTCCTCGACTGATTAACCAACTGGATCTGCCATGCTCTTTTGTTGGGCGCTGCAGCTGGTGGAAGCAAAAAGCATACCAATTAAAGGTTACTTCAAACAGGCCCACATGGGGCCTGGCTGCAGAGGTTAACAAAGGAGACCGGAAACCCCAACAACCTTTCATGTGCAACTCTGTCAACCTGAAGCTGGCGCACGCTCTCAGTATCGATGACAGTGAACTGTCATGTCTGGGACTGCATGTTTACAGTAGTTCTCCCCACAGAGGAACCACATTCATGAGGTATGAAAATGTGGTTTGCAGGATCCATAGAGTCTGGTCTCACAACAACTTCAAGGGAGACCTGCCGCTTTAATCATCAACCAAGGAGATCCATTAACCAGAGAGACTCTTTGATCCCCAAGAGACAGGAAGATGGGTGGGACTTAGTATCACGTTTTCACCCTTTAACCTTTCCTGTTGCAAAGCACTCGGTTATGACCTAACGCATACAGGAGGTTGTTGGTAGGGACCCCAGGATTGGTTCATTAAGGTAGGCTTAGCCTACACCAATCACCCATTTGGCTTTAAAAGGGGGATGAGCCCTTCTTTTGGCAGATCACAGTTCAAGGGTGTTTATTGAACTTTAATTGGGTTTGAAAAACGCCTATCTAATCTTAAATCTAAAGATGGGAGCAAGCTACGACCATCAAATAATAATAACGCAGTCCTAGTCGAGTCTGTCAAAATAAAAGGGCCTATACTAATAAACCTATTGGCAATCCTTACTTCTAAATACAAATAGTGTGGGAAATAATGTTATGCAAAAGTAAAGTGTTCAAGAAATTATATGTCAGGATATTCGAGCTGTTGCCTTCCCTTCCCCACGTTTTCCGCACGGGACAAGCGGCACACTCGAGTTTAGCACACTATCTGGCTTCTCTAGCACGAGGATGCAGTTCAAAACTTCAACATCAGGGCATTCTGTACCAAAGTCTCTTTGCTATTCAAAGTCTCTTATTACAACTTCTCGGGTGATTTACTGTTCACCCCGTGTCCCCCTCCACCGGGCTCAGACCCACATTAACACAAAACCTTCAATTGATCTCCCTTCGTTGGACTCGGACCAATGATTCTTTATCAAACTTTCTCTATTTCATCAAAATTGAAGACTTTCTACTGTGTACAGGATTTTGCTTGACCCATCGCAGCACCACTTCGATTCACAATCACTCGTTCTCTTCTTGATATATTTGTCACTTTCACTTTTGCCACTTTTTTAGCTGGATACGTTACAGACACCACGTGGTGCCGGACCACTCTGTCAAAGGTATTATATCTTGCTTTACTGTTCAGTCACTCATCAGCAGTTCAACTTTACTTGCGTCTCTCATCACACGCGTTTTAACAATGTTTGTTCCAGTGCTCACCATACAATGTTGCTGCTTGAAACCTTGGCTTCAACACAAACCGGTCTTGTATCGGTCTCCCCAACTCACCGGCTTTGTTGATTTCACTGACGCTATTTTGTTCTTGGATCCAAGGATGATACCGCAGTGGCTGGTCAGTATCCCTGCCTTGATTATTGACGCAGGAGGGCCCCGGGTATCTCTGATACACAATGCAGGATTCTTCAACCTGGTTTCCTGGTCTTAGGCTTTCTATTCTCGAGGTTTCGGGAAAGTAACGGTACCTGGTCGAAAAGGTCAAGGGAACTTCCCTCCCTGCGATCCCCTTTTGTTTTGCCGTCTTTCCTCTCTCCTTCAGCTGCCGTCTCAAAACTGCTATTTCCTCTTGTGCTTTGCCCCCCTGAGAGTGTGCTCTCGTGCTGTGCCTTTTATCCGTGTGGGGAAGCTTAATGGAAGTCTGGTGTGTGTGATGGACAGTAAATGCCTGACCTCACCTGACAACTGTATTGGGACACATCAGGTATACTGCTTAAATGTTAGTCTGTTTTCTCTCATAGCAGGCTGTTCGTGAGAAAGTGTTTGTGTCGTAAAGGGGAGAGAGGATAGAGTTCCTAAATATCCTACCTGGTAGGATGAGGTATAGGTGTTATGGGGAAGGGGCTACTGTGTCTCACCATCTGGTGTCCCACTCCCATTCCCCGAAGACCCCAGGCCACCTGGATGACAGATCCCTGGGAACTAGTGGGTGAGGCACCTTCTGGGTTCTCACAGTAGGAAGTGCCAGAAGGTCTCTGAACCAAAAACACACTTTTTGTGCCTGCAACACACTCCTCAGTTTTGGGGGCCGTTTGACTTAAAGGACAACACTGTAACGCTCACCTGACTCCCAGGGGGGCACTGGCCTGGTTCGCGCTGCTGTGACCTCGTCTAAGCTGATGCGCAGGGTTCGGAAGACGGACTGGACCGGGCCCCAGATCTGGCTTGTCTGACTCGCAGAAGTATCCTTCTGTAGGTGAGAATAGGGGGCTAACTGTCTGTTACCCCTCTCACCCTCCTCAAAACCCGTATCTGCTTCCCTGTAGCGTCTCACCTTAGGGTCTGGAAGGACAAGCTCTCCATCCTGCTTCTGATGCAGGGGCGCGTTGGTATCCAGTTACGTCACTGGATTTTCGGATGGGTGAGAACCAAACTTGCTTGGCTTCCAGGTAAGTTTTTTCTATAAGTGGTTCCCCTTGTGTCCATGCATTAATGTTCTAATGCTAGTGTCTTTTTCCCCATAGAGGCCGGGGTACGGAATGCTGGGGAACAGGCACCGACCCGAGGTGAGCGGTGAAATCCTTGTGGAAATCAGGTAAGTCTTTAATGAGTGTTTTGGTAATGTCTTTTCATTCACTCATTAACGCTGATGTCTTTTTCCCCTTAGGGGCCGGGGTCCGAAAATGCCTGGATGCGGCGCGGACCCGAAATGAAAAGGGAATGACCCAACAGGTAAGTCTTGGCATGGAGTTTTAGCTTCCCTTTTCCCTTCTTTCTCTCACCTTTGTTCTTGTCTTTTTCTCCCCGGGAGCGGGCATCGTGACAAACACAAGCCTATTGCCTCAACGAGCATCTACCGATGTCTGCCTTAAAGGACATTTTCGAGCCAGTTGAGTTCCTCGAGCTGCAACCGACTGCAATAATGACAGTTGGCAAGCTGCAGTCGCTTCACCTGAGATGTTTCAAAACAGTGCTCCAGAACCGCTGACCAGCACTGAGATGATTCCTGACCCAGAACCACCATATAGGCCAGCCTGTAGCCATTGGCCCAGCTTAGCTCGCTGAACCGTCTTGCTGCCTGATACCCGCAGCTAACTCCCATCTTGAACTCTGCCACAGCAGCCTGCAAAGTGCCCCGAAGCTGACTTGATCCTATCGAGCATCAAGAACACATACAGCACAAGGTACATTGTGGTTCTGTCCCCCTGGTCCTTCCCAGAATGACTCTAGAAACCAATTGTGCTGAAGCCAAGTAACCTTAAACTGTTGTGGTTATTTACCATACCGACTACCCTCCTGTCAGAGTGCATCCCTTTTCCTTCTTTGAAACTGTCTGTCCCTCTGCATTCCTTTACAGGGTGGGTTGCATTTCGTAGTGTTGCAAGAACTATCTGTTGTGATAAAAATAAAGTAGATATTTTTGATACAACCTTGACTGCACAGCCCTTTTTATCAGTGGGTAATAATTTTTCTTTATTTTTTTATTTTTTATTAAAATAATATGTTTATTTCTAAATTTTTTATTTTTGTATATACATTTCCGAACCTCTAAAAATTCCTGAATGTAAGTCATTCATTCCTATGTGTTTTGTTTTTCCATTATATTGTTCCAGAAGTGAACAATAGTATAAAGTAATTTCCTATTATTCCCTAGGAGAATTTGTGTCCATCGTTCTTTCGGTTTCATCTGGATATTAGGTAACACAAAGAGATTGCGCTTCTGCATGCGGGCCGTGCACTCCATAATTATATGGTAAAGTATCTCTGTAGTTTCTTTTTGATTACAGAATCGACAGTAAGCCGCATTGCATGGAAGTTGTCTTGTATTTGTTAAAAGATCTCTTGTTGGTAAGAGATTCAGGCATAATCTCAAGAATGTGTCTCAGGGGGGCGTGGCCAACTGCGAGGCAATGCAGACGTGAATCTGCTTTGCTCCGTGAGCCGCCGAACAATCCTGCAACATCCAGCCTGATCCCTACATGGTGCCTGCAAGATAAGCTGATGTGCTGAAAGTGGAGAACCTAGTGTACAATCATGTGTTTTTTTTGGCTGGGGGAGGCTGACGCATCGACTGTCGGAGAGTGCAAAAGTAACGGCGAGAAGGAACGATGCAACCAAAATGGCCACTGTGTGATCCCCAGGCCTGAAACGCTGAGGAAACGAGACGAAACTGAGACCTTTGGCTTGGCCCCCAGAGCAGTGCCCATCCGCTACATGCCCCCCTGCCAGACGCCTGTGCCCATGGAAAGACAGCAGTGAAGGCCAACAACCGACAGCTGACCCGAGGAGAGGTGGTCCTGCAGGACCGGGTGGGCCAGCAAGGAAGAACGGAGAGTGTGAGCAGCTGAGCCATGGCCCGCAGCACAACCAAGAAAGTGACAAAATGCACGGCCGAAGCGGCGAGGAACGAACACGTTTACCAACCCTGCATTCAAGGAAGAAGCGTGAAAAAATGCAGCCGCCCCGCCTCAGATGGAGAGTTGCGGGCTGCAAGAGGGGCCATAACCCAAGACCCCCAGCACCCGCGCGAGACTCCAGGACCCTCGGCCACTGGGACAGAGATCGCGCTGCTGCAACCAAGCTGCTTCGGCCCAGGAAAGGGATGCGGAACATACATACTATCAATTTAAGGCTGGTACACTCCGCACTGAGTGAAAAGGAACAGGTGCGGACGCAGTTCCGACGACCCGGCTGGCTGTGGAAGTTCCACTGAATCTAAGGTACGGCAAGCTGACTGCGTGCCGGGCGCTGGAGGGGAGTGAGGCACCTGCTGTACGCATACTAGGAGCGGTTTTGGTAGGGGGAGGTCCAGAGAGAGCTGCGAAGTCACGGCCAAAGAACCAGTCACCATTACCAATGCAACCCACATTGGCCCAGGCTCCATCTGCCCATATCTGCCCGAAACACTGACACTACCTACAATACGGTTTAAATAAAGGAATGCAGAATCTGTTGGTGTGGTGAGGCGGGGAATCATACAAGTGCTCAAAATCCGTGAATGTGCCACTGCTGTGTACACAGTGCCCAATACCAATGCCCCATTTGCTGGCTGTATAGAAACCGGACTTGGGAATTGCTGTGACAGATCCAGAACCAATGACCTGCAAAAGACAATTGTGCTAAATACACAGCTCACAAACACTGACACCGGAAAAGCAAGCCCTAGAATCTCGGAGCTGCCCCTCCAACCGAGCAACTCTAAACTGCCTTGCAGCTCGCAACACCACAGTCAACAGGAGTGGAGACGACAAAGGGCCAGGCATGGGAGAGGTGTAGACACAAGTGAGAGTGATGGTGTGGCCATTCGTGCTCTTACTGGACTCACGGCCCATGCAGTAGACGCTGCAACCCTCTATATAGCGCACTGAGCTCCACGCACCGCAGTCACATTGCTCTACGCGGCATGAAATCAAAGATATGCACGGTGGACAGCGGCGAGCGGTCTTGGTGAGTGGAACATAATATTGCACTTTGCCGAAGCAGTAATGATCCCAGGACTATAGCTGGGACTGTGTGCGACCCTGTGGGCCTCCTCACCGGCGGATCAGCACACACTCCTGCCCGCTGTGCTAGGGCTGCGGCCCTGCTCCCGGCCAGCCTGGAAACTGTGATCACAATGAGGGTCATTACTTAGTGGCTTACCAGGCGGAACGCAGGAGACAGCCCGACTCATATGAGAACCCCGGCCTTGCTCCAACAGTGACACTCAGCAGGGGAGCCAGACCTCAGGGGAAGTCACGACAGTGCTTCAACAAGATCCGCCACAGATGCGGGTAACGCCCAAGGAGCAATGCCTGGCAAAACAGACAGAGCGAATAGTGGAACCGCCAACGGAATGCTAGCTTACTGAATACTACGCCATTGATCCCGACAACCAGCTCATTGGTATGCACGCAAAAGGCCTGTATCATCTGCGCTTGACGGGCCTGAGCAGGAGGACTGTCTGAACTGCCCCTGAACTGACACTGTCAAACTGAAAACGCATCAGATTCATAAGAGGCCCTATCGAGCAGAGTCTGTCCATACCCGATACGCTTAGGACCTGCACCTATCATGGACAAAGATAAAGCGAAAAAGTACTCCATACAGCGCAAAAGGGATCAATATACCACACTGGCCACACAGAACCAGGATGGGCCAGATTCAATCAGCACTGCCTCGGGCTCAGAGACAACACTCTCCCTAAAAGATGTCATGGCAGCCATAGCAGACTCCCGGGCCTCCATGGAGCAAAAAATTGATGGCATAAGCATGGACGTGTCGCTCTTATGCCATGACTGACAAAAGCTAACATCCCGCACTGGGGAGGCAGAACAGCGCATCTCTGATGCCGAAGATGGAACAAGGGGGTTACAACAACAACTGGACGGTGTCAAATCAGACCTAAAAGCAATGGCGGAACGTGTGGACGAAAGTGAAGGTCGATCAAGGCGCAACAGTGTCAGGATCGTTGGTTTACCTGAAAATACGGAAGGCCCGAGCATGGAGATTTTCCTTGAGCAATGGCTTACAGACATGTTCGAACCGGACTCATTTTCGAAATTCTTTTCAACTGAGAGGGCGCACCGCATCCCATCTGGAAAACCGATCCCAGGAGCACCGCCCCGAACAGTAATCGCCAAACTCCTCAACTATAGGGACCGAGACGCACTACTCCAAAGAGCAAGAGCTAAAGGCACGCTGACTTATAATGGTGCGAGAATTGCTTTCTTCCCTGACTACACCAGGGAAGTGCAAAAAGCGAGACAGTCCTTCGACCAGCTAAAGAAACAACTGCAAACTCTTAGTGTGAAATACGGCCTTCTGTTCCAGGCCCAACTCAAAATATATCATCAGGGAACAACAGTTCATTTCACTGATCCAAAGGAGGCTCTCATGGTCCCTGTCCCTAACCGTCTTAGGCAAAACACTGGAGCCAGGCTACGATCCTCCATATTGGCCGTAAAGGCCTCCCCATCTCATCTGGGACCCTCTTGTAGTCAGTCTTGGTGCCTTTGGCGCCAGGCTCATACATGTTCAGAGGAAAGACTTGAGAACTGGACTTGGTAATGGACTTTGGTGCAATATTGATGCCCCCACATAGCTCAGTTCTATGAACTGTGCTATGCGGTCTAGCTTTTTGGGTGTGGTTAGGCCTAGGGATACCTGGGATACCTGGAGGCTATATAAACCACGCCTGGGCAGAGAAACACGCTTTGCGTTACTCTGCGCCTGCAGTGTGACACTCACCGCTTTCAGATCGGTCTCCTGAGATCCTCACCTGCCTTCCTAGAACCACGTACCTGAAAGAACAAGAACAACTTTAACACAACCTTACCTTGAGTAGAATCCAGCTTCCATCCAAAGCCCCTCTGGTCCAGAGAACAGCATCTCGGCGGCGCCATATCCAATTGTGGGACGCCGCATCCTGGGAAGAAGAGAACGAAGGAAAAAGACATTAGTAAGCATTCTCATATTACGATTCCGAAAACAGCAAGAATAATCACACGCTTACCTGGACTCGAGCCGCTCATGGTCACATCCGTTCCAGAGCATACCATTGACCTACAAAGGAGAAAAGACACAGGTTAGCACATGAAAAGACAAGAAGGCGCCGCGCATTATGCTTTACTCACCGCTAATTACTCTCTCAGCCCGCAGCCATTCTGGGACATTGCAGCGGCCTGCAAGGGAAAAGAGAGACATAGGTCAGCACAAGAAAAAAACAAATAGCACCGCGCATCGCTTTTTCACTCACCACTTCGTGCCCGGCCCCTCCAAGCGGCACAACACCATCAACGACCCCTTCCAGCACCTAAAGGGAGAAGAGGAGTCATTATTAGGGGCAAGAGAAAAGCAAAGGACAGTTGATCACAACCAACAAACCTACCTTGTTGGACTGGAGTTACAGCAAGTCCGGACTCATAGGGCCCGCACCAGTGAAGCAACTAGGCTACGCCGTGCCCACATCAACAACGCACCCCTGCACCGAGAAGCAGGACTCAGAGCACACAATACAAGAACAAAAGGTGAGGAGAGGACAAAGGGGAAGGTTTGGTCCTCAAGGAAGGTGGGAGTCAAGCAACAAGAGACAGTCAAGTTAAAACCGAAATTCCTGTATTTCAGGCCCAATCCTCGGTCGAACAGATTCCAAGGGAGGGGTTTGAGATTGCGAGTGGTCCAATCAGGCTGAGTGGCGTCCCCAGGGATATCAGGTGAGCATTACAAGGCCTGGAGATGGGCAGAACAGCACATCGAAGGTGACTGGAGAACGATGAGAAACAACAGGCAAAGAAATCCATGAGCACAGCAGGAGAGGCAACCACCACCACCGCTGCAGCCGATAGAACACCCTCATGATGCAGAGAATGGGTGACAGCAAGCGACGAACCCCTAGCAGGAACCACACCCCTTCCTCAACACAATAGGAAAACAGGGGTTCTACACACGGCTCGAACCATCATATGCGCTGAGTAGAAGGAAGACTATCTGGAGACAGTCACAGAGGCAGCCCCCCACCTCACGGTTTGTTCTTGGTGCACTGCACCAAACAGGGGATTTGTTAGCTTGATCATCGGCCATTTTGGCTGGCATCAGCAGTTGTTTAAGGTTCGGGCGATAGATGCTTCGAGAAGGGTGAAGTATAGGGTGGGGGGCAAGATGGTTATTGGTTAAAGTTCTTGGTAAAGTTTTGGTGTTCGGGTTCACACTGGGTCTAAGAGTTACTGTACATGAATTTCTGTATCAACAAGATATAACACACGAACAAGCAATCAGGGTTCACACGCACTCCCCACTGCCTGTAAACATAACATACCGACCAACACCTCAACAGTCCGCAATGCGGCACTACGTAGGCCAACACAATGTGACACACCCCGCTCCTACCCCAAACCACGATGACCACCAATGGGAATGATATCAGAACCATTAGACTTATGACCTGGAATGTAAATGGACTCGGCAGCGGCCTCAAGAGGCACCTAGTATTACAGGTGTTAAACCGCCACTCCCCAGAAGCTGTATTCCTAACCGAAACTCACTTGGCGGGCTCAGAATGCTCCTTATTCAAACGCACCAACTACCGCATAGCAATACATGCCGGATTCACCATGGGCTCCCGCGGGGTACTAATCTTATTAGTCAAGAGGCTTCCCTTTACTCTTTCTACTTTTACCCAAGACACAGGGGTAGATTTGTATATATAACGGGGACTCTCTGGGAGCTAACCATCGCAATGCTGGCGGTCTATGCACCCCCAAATCTACTGACTCCCCTAACTAACGACACTGCACCCATAATTACTGGAGACTCCTCAGACCTTATGATCATGGGAGGAGAGTTCAACGAAGTTATGAACACAGAACTTGACCGTACATACCTTTGCAATAGAAACCCCTCCACATGCACCAAACTCGATACGTTCACTGATGCTTTGGGACTCCGAGATGTATGGAGGAATGTACACCCAGACACAAGGGAACACTCATATCACTCTGGAGCTCACGCCTCGCTATCAAGGCTAGATTACTTCTTTCTCCCTGCAGTGGACCTACATTTAGTCAGTGAGGCACAACTGCTTCCCAGAGGTATTTCGGACCACTCCCCCCTGGTAATAGGGATTAGAACCAACAGACCAAACCCCCCGCCCCTCTGGTGACTGAATAACTACTAACTATGCTTCCCAGACCTGGTGGAACAAATCCAGAACACCCCAAAGACATACTTTGAAATAAATACGGGCTCTGTGGACAGTCCAGTGACACTTTGGGAGGCCTATAAAACAGTGCTTAGAGGAAAAATTATCTCCTGGTCCACAGCCCACAGGAAGGAACATCTAAAAGCACTAAATGACGATGAGGTACGGGTGAATCGTGCGGAGGCAACACACCTAACCCATGACCAACCAGAAACACATTGTGCGCTTCAATTAGCCCAGAAACAACTACAAAACATAGCGCTAGACAATGCGAAGCAGGCCCATAAATCAATGCGAGTCAGGGTGTATGAAACGGGGGATAAAGCAGGTAAAATGCTGGCGTGGCTGGAACGCAGGGATGAGGGTCTCAGTCAGGTAAGGAGAATCACATCCCAAGAGTCGGCCCACTAGAGTCAGATCAAGATATAGCAGAAGACTTCGCAGCCTACTATGCTGAGCTCTATAAAGCACCATCCGCCCCCATTGACACCTCCATCTTAGACAACATCACACTACCAAACCCTTAAGCCTGGTCAATTAGAACTGGTAGAAAAGGACATCATGGAGGATGAGTTAACCACAGCTATGTCGGAGCTACAGTCTGGCAAAACCCTGGGACCAAACGGCTTCCTGATCGAAGTATGGAAAAAGATAGGCGCGAATGAGATAACTCTGCACCTTTTGAGGATGTACGAGGACTCACACGCTCAGGGCCATCTCGCCCAGATCTTAGGAAAGCCACTATAATAGTGATACCGAAACCAGACAAACTGCCAGACAGGTGTAGCTCATATAGGCACATCTGCCTCATAAATAGCGAAGCCAAACTGGTCAACAGGTGCTGGCCAACCGATTACAACAGGTCATATCTACGCTGATCCACCCAGACCTATGCGGATTCATGCCGCAGAGATCGACCCAAATCAATATACATAGGCTACACTCAGCGCTAGAGAGGACACCTGCTCTCCATGGCCCCCTAGCCTTTGAAAAGGCCTTTGATTCAGTCTATTGGGAGGCGATTTGGGAGATAATGAAGCGTATGGGCTTTGGCCCGCAATTCATGAGCTGGGTTAAGCTCCTATACAAAGCCCCGCAGGCAGTAACTAGAGTAAATGGATATGTATCAGGTCACTTTGAATTAGGGAAGGGGACAAGACAGGGCTGTCCTCTGTCTGCCATGATCTTTGCACTGGCGATAGAACCTCTAGCAGAACTATTGAGATCTATAGGGACATGCAAAGGCTTCTGCTGGGCGGACAGATGGGAGGACAAAGTGTCCTTGTATGCGGCCGACCTGCTGATATATTTGAAAGACCCGATTAGATCCTGCAGCACTGGGACACAGCTGCTGGAGAGATACGGGGCCTTGAGCGGCCTGCGTGTTAATTGGTCAAAATCCACACTGTTCCCACTAGGAAAAGAGGTAGATATAGTGTCAACAGACTGACCCTATCGAGTGGAAAGGGAACAAATGAAATACCTGGGCGTACAAGTCACGAATTATCTCAATGACTATATGTCTAAAAACCTGCAACCGTGGCGAAGAGACTGACGGAGGATGTCCGAAACTGGGCATCCCTGCCACTAACATTGCTAGGCAGAGAGGCCCTCTTTAAGATGATAGCACTACCCGCTTCTTAAACATATTACAAAAATCTCCTCTGTATATTCCACAAAGTGAGTTCCAAAAAATTGACCAAACACTTAGAAAACTACTGTTCGGAGGGGGCCACCCATGCCTGGCACTCGCAACCTTCCAAAGATCCATATGGGAAGGTGGGATTGGGTTACCCCGCCTAAAGACATACTATTGGGCCAGCCAAATGGCAGTTATAAACGACGAACTCCATGGAGATATTTCACTATCACACAATAGACTACCTGAGAACGACACAATGGAAAGACTCATTATGAGATACCTATACCAGGAAAAGAATAGAACGGCCGCCCCAACTATATTACACATTACGCAAATATGGGACGATACACAAGAATATGTCAAATGGGACAAAGAACAGACTCCAGTGCAACCATTATGGGACAACAGGAACCTCCCAGAGGTGAACAAACTCCCTAGATGGCCCACATGGTCAAGCCAAGGGATACTAAAAGTCGGCGACCTTGTGAAAGAAGGCAATGTAATCCCGTTTGCGGATTTCGCTTCCCGTTTCAATCTCCCCCAAGCTGAACATTATCATTACACAAAGTTGAAGCATGCACTGCTGGCCCACCTCCCCGCCCTGATTGACATGCCAGACATGCCAGAATATACGCCAATGGAACGTAACTTGTTCCCAGATCTGATCAAACACAAGGTAACATCGGTGTTATACAATGCCATAACCTCCTTTGCCACAAATGAACTGTTGAGTCTAAAAGCGAAATGGGAAAGGGATGTGGGAGTCATACTTCCAGAGGAATGGGTCAACGTGTTGATGTTCCCCCGGGAGATAGCCATATCATCTAGACTCAGACTAATCCAATTAAAAATATTTCACCTGGTATATTACCCAAGAGTGGCGCTATGCAAATGGGGAAGGATTACTGATCCAAAATGTCTGCTTTGTAAAACTGAGGAAGGAACCTTTTTCCATATCCTGTGGGAGTGCACTCACATCCAACAATACCGGCAAGCGTGCTTCAACGAGTTGTCAAAGGTCATGAATAGAACGATCCCCAGAGATCCGAAACTGCTACTGCTGGGGGTGGAGGATGAAGGTGAATTATCCTGATACGAGAAGTTGTTTTTATCCACCACTGTCGCGCTGATCTAAAAAATAGTACAACTGGCTTCATAGAGAATTTTCCAAATTTGAGATGAATGAGTGCACCTTGTCTCGCTAGTGAATGGGCCTTTGATTTTAGCTGAGCAGCCCATTCAGACTTCCTTTTCGATTGATTAATCCAAATACCCAAATCCAAATACTGCATGTAGCTTTCAAGCTGGATAAGGCTCATTTGCAAATCTCTAGGGGTTTTATGAAAGATCACGATATCATCTGCGTACATCATAGATGGTAAGTGTACTTTGGAAACGAGTTTTCATTTGTTAACGGAACTTTATTCTGGAACCAGAGAGGCCCTCGAAAGCGAGAAAACATAGCTATCCGGGGTCTTGATATCATTAAAGAACTTTTTAGGGATTTGCGCCCAGTATAGTTATATTTTATTTATAATTGTATTTATAATATAATTGTATTTTTCTCTGTGTTGCAACTAACCAACGATCCACGACCTTGCAAAGATAAGCCGTCCATTCCATCCACGTTACAAAAATTGGATAAGGAGGTTTATAATTTGCTTGTGTTGCCAATCTGTTCAGATCCCTTCTGGTGTACTAGAGGTGTGGGGCTGATTGATGGTTTAGAAACCAATATTCATCCCTGCACTACTGGTGCCCCGGAAGTTGATTTGTCACATTGGTGGCAGGCGGCCAGATCTAGTTGGAGCCTTGCACACAGCTTAGTCACCCAGCGATAAAAGTACTGTTGCAGGCAACATTTAGAACACTGCTAGGAATTTGAAA
Source organism: Ambystoma mexicanum (assembly GCF_040938575.1). Classification (NCBI taxonomy): domain Eukaryota; kingdom Metazoa; phylum Chordata; class Amphibia; order Caudata; family Ambystomatidae; genus Ambystoma; species Ambystoma mexicanum. Next base: position 746,654,960 of record NC_090923.1, on the reverse strand, counting down.
TAATCATGGATCTTGGCATAGAGACTGTGAAAGGCATTAGCAAGTTTGTTCTGAGCTGCCTATGGCAAGTGAGGCAACTTCCCCCATGACACTCGATTTGCGGACCAGCCTCCAGGCTTGGGTAGAAGCAAGGGCGGCAGTGGAGAAGACTCCATGGGACGGGCTAGGCCTTGTTTACCCTAATGAAGAAGACTTTCCCTGGAGGTGTATCGGACGATGACAAGGAAGACAGCATGAGCAGGGTTTCTCGGCAACCATCCCTCGGGGGGGGCAAGCATGGTTTCTCAACAATCTAGAGTGTCGGGGAGGTCAGGGGCTAGTGTGGCAACCTGCAGGTCCCAGGCCTCAGCACTGTCTCTAAGTGGTCTAGTAATTGTTCTGGCTGTTAACGATGTAGCAGCTAGAAAGCTCCTGTTGGAGTAGAGAAGACTAGCACTGGAGTAACAAAAGCAGCAGGACAAGGTCACCATGGAGCGGGAGAGTGCCACCAGAGAGCAGCGCAAACTCGAACTCGGCGAGAAGAAGAGGGCCAACAGATCCACCTCTAGCAAAAGCAGAGGTAGTGGCCCAAACCAGGGTTCCCGGGAGATGCCCTGGCACCACAACCCCAAAGACTTGTTGGAGGTTTATGAAGTGTGGAAGGATATTTCTGACTGATTTGAAGCGCTCAAGCTTACTTTTCAGCTACATGAGGTAGACAAGGTACTTTGTGGTTCAGTACTGATGAGTTGCTTGCAGACACCAGGGATTGATGCAATTCTTAAATTAACTTCAGTACCTTTTATGAGAGCATGAGGGTGGTCCTCCTCAGGAAGTTCTGTAAAACCCCAGAACAGAATCTGAAGAGCTTCAGAGATCTTGGAAGGAAAAGTAGGTACACATGTGATTGTGGGTGAGCATGTATTGAAGAATTGTGAGGTTGACCTACACCGGCATCTTGTGGACAAGACTTCTCAAGTCCAGAAAAAGGCACAGGCAGCACACCTAAACTAGAAGAGAAATCTTCAGACAAAAAAGTTAACAAGGGTGGGAAGGACAAAGGTCCAACTCCTCTTCGATGTCAGGTCCCCAAAAGAATGAAAGGAAATCCCAAAACTTTAGTTCAGCTGTACACAATGAAAAGAAGAGTGCAGGCTCCCCTAATACTGGGACCCCTATGTTTTCACTATCCAACGATTGTTTCATCTGTAAGGAGCTGGGACATAGGGAAAGGGATCCTGCTTGCAAGGCTTACCCAAACAAGTCATAGTGAATGTTGGACTCATAGAGGAGGCCACCATTAGTGTGGGCCTCATAGAGGAGGACTTCCCACTAGGCATGGGCGTGGCTGAATGTGGATTGGTTACACTGAGTGGGAACAGTACTGGGTCTTCAGAAGAGATGCCAGTTCCAAATAATGCTCAACTTTATTTAGAACATGTGTATATCAATGGACACAAAACTCCTGTGGTCAGAGACACTGCGGTTAGCCTCATTGCTGTCACCCGGCAGTGGGTACAGCCAGGCCAGTACATTGATGGGCCTGATTGTAGTGTCCATGGGTTTGGTGGAAAGAGTAAGTGCCCCTCTGTGATACTAAAGTTCAGCTGGCGAGGTGAAACGACCCAGTGCTGTGTAGCAGTGAAAGACTCCATCCCTGTCCCATGTGTGTTGGGCAATGAACTTCTGGCCTGAGATAGTCGTGGTGGCTACCAGATCGAGGGCCGAAGAGGCTACCAGATTGAAGACTCTCAGAGCCTTAGAGCCTGGAGTGTTCCTGAGGGCTTGTGTGAGGAACCGGCATGGCCAGTAGCCCCTAGTCCAGTTCCACAGACTGCTGAGTTGCCTCCTCCTGCAGGAGAGGGGCCAGTAGCCACTGAGCACCCTACCTTGGTAGCAGGGGACTTAGTGACTTCCGAGTTGCCTGGGGCAGTGCAGGAACCTGAGGCGGGGGACCAGGTGAGCTCAGATCTAAAGGGCCTGCCCAACCTGGAGGAGTTTGCATCAGCTAGGGGCTAAGATCAGAGGGACTTCTTAAAAGCCCGGAAAGAGTGCCCCACGCTGGCGGGCCTGTCGAAGCAGTTGGAGAAGCCGGCTAAGGGTGAGGCCCCTGGGCTGTTCAACGTGTATTGGGAGGATGGACTCCTGTACTGCCAAAATACTCTGAGGATGAGGGCACCAGAACGTGCGTGATTCCCCAATGCCACAGAAAGTTACTTTTGGATTTAGCAGGTCATTTGTAAGTGACTAAGACATCGGACTGGTAGTCTGTGCACTTTTACTGGTCACAGTTTGGCATAAAAGTTAAGGAATTTGTCCAGTCCTGTCTGACTTGTCAGGCTTCTGGCAAGTCAGGTGGTGCCACAAAGGCCCACTTAATTCCACTACGCCTGGTTGGGCGGCCTTTCCAGAGAATAGGCATGGACATTGTAGATCCATTGGATTCCCAAACCAGCTCAGCGAACAGATACATCTTGGTGGTTGTAGACCACGCCACAAGGTACCCTGAGGCTGTCCCTCTGGGAAGCATCAAAGCCCCTGTGGTTGCAAAGGCTCTGTTTTGGGTATTCTCCCATGTTGGTTTCCCTGAGGATTTTTAAACCTTTATTTTATTGGTAATTTGATCGAGTACAACAGATGACAAGTTAAATCAATGGACTAGGCACTGTGAGGAACTCATGGTGGCAACAAGTTAGAAAGACAGAAGTGATCACAGTTCAAGGGTGTTTATTGAACAATTAATGCTGTATGAAGGTTGGAAAAACACCTAATCTAAACCTAAGTCTAAGATGGGAGCAAGCATCGACCATCAAATGAAAATAAGGCAGTCCTAGTGGCGTCCTGTCAAATAAATAGGCTCTATACTAAGAAACCTATTGCCAAACCTTACAGTGAATACAAAAAGGGTGTGGGATAATTCTCAGAAAAGAAAGAAGTGTTCTCAAATAATATGTCAGGATGCAATAGCCTCGGTCTCCCTTACCCATGTTTTGAGCACAGAGTAGGGTGAGATCTTGGAGCACAGTACAGTCTCGGGATTCTCCAGCACAAGATGACAGTTCTAATGGCAGCTCTCAGGACCGTCGATGGCTAAGTCTAGTTTTCTTGAAAGTCTCTTGCCTTCGAGGACCTGACGTACTCAACTAACAAAACAAATACAATGGCCTCACAAGTTTGCCGGTCCGGTAACTACAGTACCGGTAAGCTTGCTGGTACCGTAGTTACCAGACCGGCAAACTACAAGTTCTGCTCGTGGGTGCCAGGTCGGACCTGGCGGGCGGACCGGCACCTGCGAACAGAGCATGTCGGGTGCACCGACACCATTCTGAATGGTGCCAGTGCATCCGGCCTCCCCATTCCTATTCAGCCCTATGGGGCTCAAATGGGAATGGGGAGCATTTTTTGCCGGCACCCGGGAAAGGGCAAATACCGGGTCCGGCAGGGCCGTAATGACCCGATAATTGCCCATTCCTCGGGCGCCGGTGAAATTTGCAAGTTCCGAAGCAGCCTGCCGGTTTTACCGACAAGGCTACCGCCGAACTTGTAATGAGGCCAACAGTCTCTTTTCCATGGACTTTGGGTGACGACTTACTTTCACCCCCCGAATCCCCTCTTCTGGGCGCAAATCCCTACAAAGTTCTTTAATGAGATCAAGACCCCGGATAGCTATGGTTCCAGATTAAAGTTCCTTTAAGAAATGAAAACTTGTTTCCAATGTTCACTGATTTATGGGTTCACCCCTGAGTCCCCCACTTCTGGGCGCTGACCCTTCCTACATATCTCATTTTCCAAATTATATGACAGTTCTTTTCTCAATGAACCTTTGGTGATAGCTTCACCCCTGGATCTCCCTCGGTCGGGCTCAGACCCCTCTTGACTGTCAGTACTTGGCTGATGGCATCACCCCTGGATCTCCCTATTTCAGGCATTAATCCCTCCTTCACAAATCTTGATGTGTTTTTAAACAGTTCCAATGGACATCCCTCTGCCGGGTTCACTCTTATCAACACACTGTTTCTTGGGACTTTAGACTTACCCCCTTGTCATCAGCATCCCTCCATCGGGTTCATGCTTGTCAACTTCACATTCTCTTGCATTTGCGGGAATTCACTTCCCTTGCTTTCTCACAGATGTAGATGAAAGTCTTTCTATTGTACAGGTACCATGGGCGCGGGAGCTAACCTCTGTCCTGCTTATCGGCATAAGTTTGCCCTGTGTACCGTTGACATCTGCTGCAAGACACTTGTGCTATTGTTCGCGGTTTTAGGCTTTCATACTCGAAGGTTCTTCGGGTCTGGGATGAAAAGGGCAAGGACACTTCTCTCCTCACCACCCTCTCGATTCCTGCCACCTGTCTCCTATGTTTGAACTGCCATGCCTGGTTAGCCGTCCCGTCGTGGTGTCTGTCTTGCTCGTACTGTGCGCTCTTACTCCACCTTTTATCCCTGTGGGGAAAAGGAAGGGCTGTCAGGTGTGTGTGATTCAGGTTAATTGCCTGACTTTGCCTGACCATGGTGTTGGGACGTCAGGTAAACAGTTTTATTACCAGTCCGTTGTTTAACATTGGGTAAGAAAGTGCTTGTGTCAAAAAGAAAGGGTTTGTCTTGAGAAATGATATCCTTCGCCCTGGGGTTGTTGGTGAATTCAGAAAGGTGAGATTGGTGGGGTTTGTAAAGCAAGCGGGAATGACTGGGATTAATTTCATAAAATAAATAGGGGGGGATTGTGGAACGGTAGTGTTTCCTCTGGTTATTCTTTCCTGAATACTCAGTCTAATCAGAGGGATGTGGAAAAGAATGGCCGGGGGTGTTCGGGTGGGAAGCAGGTGGATAGTGATTCTGGGATACATACTCTGTTGGTGTATCCGGGTTTGGGATTTCAGAGGTTTGCTTCTGTATGAAGGGGTTGTGGGATCTGGGTAGGAGACATTTACTGGAGGGAAGCAAGGCAGACGTATTATTGCCTATAAAGGCTTCAGGGATATTGTCTGCCTCTTCCTCTACCTCTGCATAGTACTGCGTTTCACCAGGACTATGCTCTTGAGTACAACCCCGGGCTTCCCCATCTTAGTGAGCCTTTCTCACTCTCTCACCCCTAGAGTTGGAGTCTGAGGTGATCAGCCCTTTGTTGGCCACCTGAATAAGGGTTTCTCGCGGTTCACTATGTGAGATACCCTCAGGTATTTCATAGCACTTTTTTCACAGATAATCACAGCTCCATGTATTCAAGTATCACTGTCAATGTAATTCGCACAATTGATGCAGCAGTGTCTTTTGTTCATTGTGGTCAACCTCATGCCCTATTCATCTGTGGCTGTCCCAGCAGCTAGGTAAGCACAGAACTCAGACCAAATGTCCCTACGTCTGGATGATAAGGGCAATGTACTCACATACAGTTCCTCATTTTCGTGAGCCCAGGTAAGAGCAACCACCCACTTCTGCATTTTAGGTGAGTTTGTATCTTTCCATTTCAGTACAATGCATCTCTCGGCCATCATGCAACCCATATTTACAAATGCTTGATGCCTTTTTCTCAGTAGATCCTCCCATATGCCAAACAATACACCAAGTGGGGAATGCTCCAGCGGGACCGCCATTACCCTGGATAATACATCTAGGACGTTGTCCCAGAAATCTTTTAAGTAGCCACATCCCCAGAACATGTGTAGGTGATCAGCCTGGGCAGATCTGCATCTGGGGCATTTATGGCCCTTGGATCGGAACATCTTGCTGAGTCTAGCGGGGGTGTAGTATAGTCTGTTCAGTATTTTAAATTGCATGAACTTGAACCTGAAACTAAGTATGACCACATATGAGTGTCCACTGGGCGTCAGTAAGTTCCATACCCATTTCTCCCAACCAATGGAGTTGTGCATTTGAGGATGAGGGGACCATTTTGTTTAACACCATTGTATAGAGGGTGGAGAGGATATGTCTGCAGGTGCTGGAGTTGGCTGTGTGTGCCAGCTCTGCAGTTTCGGGGGGGTGGGGGGAGTGAGGGGTTCATTGGGATATCCAGATCACTTTGTAGCCACTGCTGCTCGAATCCTGTAATATTGAAGCCATTCCCCCCAGGCACCCGCATGACAAGGACACCCTATGAATACATTTCCCTTCCATGTATAGATCTGCTAGTGCTCTATAGCCCAAACCCTACCATATTGTGTTCACTGCCCCATCCCACATAGGCCCTAGTTCGGGGAATCTCCACATTGGGAGCCACCGATAGTATGGTCGGGCTGTCCCTGTAAAGGCAAATATTGCCCGCCAAGCTCTAATCGTGGCAGCAACAGGGTCATATTGGCAACTGTCTTTATATAGTCGGTCCAGCAGCAATGTCCTAAGATCTAAACGATCCACTGGCAATTTCTCTAACTTGACATGGGGTGGGGGTTGTTCCCGGGTATACCAGTATATAGCCAACTGGGCCTGGGCGGCCACCCAATATAGTTCCAGATGAGGGACTAAAAAGCCCCCCTTCTCATAAGGAAGGGTCCTCTCCACACATTTTTTCCAGACAGCTCCGGAGTGCCAGAGGAATCGTGTGAATAGTCCATTTATTCTAGCAAAATAGGATTTCCCGGGCCAGAGTGGGACATTAATGAACATGTACAATAACTTGGGAAGTAATATCATTTAAATCAGGGAGAGTTTGACGCTTGCAGAAAGTGGGAGGGGTTTTCATCTATTAAGTCTATCTTCCACATATGTTATAGCTGCCTCATGATTGTCTCGCAGCAGGGAGGTGTATGTTATTTAATATGGTCTGGGGACCACCGGATGGGGAGTGTGCGTTGGGGTTCGTGCGTGCTTTCAGTGAGGAGGAAAATATCTGACTTGGAAAAGTTAATGGTGAAGCCAGAGAATTCGCCAATATGCTTGATGTCATGCAGGATCGGGTCTAGATTGACATTGGGATCCCTAACATATAACTTCATGTCATCGGCGTATAATGAAATTATTTTGGGAAGGCTAGCCAAGTGGATACTACGCTGCCTATGGCGATCCCTGATAAAATCTGCCATGGGTTCAGTAGCGAGGGTAAAAAGGATTGGGGAGAGGGGTCAACCCTGACGGGTGCCTCTTTCCAGGGCAAATCACTTGGATACATATGAGTTGACTAGTACCCTGGCTAGCGGCTGCGCATATCATAGTTTACTCTATCGTGTCATGGCCGGTCCTATCCCCATCTTCACAGCACCACCAGTAGATATTCCTAAGATACCATATCAAAGGCTTTTTGAGCATTGATAGTTACCGCCACTGCATCGGCCTTTGGATCTATTCAAGCCATGCTATTTAATAGTCACCTAATGTTGAGTGCTGTGGTTCTTCCAGGAACAAACCTGGCCTGGTCACTGTGGATAAGATGAGGCATCAGCGGGAGTAGGCGGTTAGCCAGAACCTTAGCATACATTTTGGTATCACAAATTATGAGCGACAGGGGCCTATATGAACCACATTCATTGCTTGGCTTGTCCGTTTTCAGAAGTACCGTAACTATGGTGTATTGCTGTACCGTCCCCCCAGTACTACACCTAAATTTGATGAACAACTAATGGCAAACATTGGTAAAATCTCTAAAGAAACTACATCCATCGTTGTCCTTGGTGACATGAATTTATGGGACAACAACCCTCAGGATACCCCAGCAAAGGAACTTATTACATCAATTGAAGCCATTTAATTTTCAACAAAGGATTCGTATACCCACACATAATGCCAGTAATACCCTTGACTGGATCCTAGCCAAAAACCAAAAGATATTAGTCACTTACATCTTAAAATGTGCTTGGTCTGACCATTATATGGTCAACTTTTCGTGCCACTCTGTTAACAGACAGATACAGCCCGCCAGTAAAACCTCATTTGTGGGTTTATGGCGTAATAAGAAGGCTATAACTAGTGATAATGTTAAGGCCAAGTTTTGTCCTTTACTGCCAACGTTAAACCAATATATACTGTTAGCTACATTTACTCAGGCTTTTAGAAAGGCCACTAATCAAGCCTTTGATGAACTGGCGCCACTCAAACCCAATAAAAATAATAAATCTACCTCACTGAATAAATGGTTCGCTAGCAACATTCTTGAAGCCAGAAGAACCAAGCATAAAGCTGAGTGTCTTTGGAGGAAAGACCAATCTGAGTCAACACTGGAATTCTATAAACAAGCAGCCAAAGCCTACAAACTGCTTATCTTTCAAACTAAATCAGAACAATTTAATAATAGAATTCTACAAGCCAAATCTCAATCGAAAGAAATGTTTTCAATTCTCAAAGAATTAAAAGACCCTCCATCTATACTCTCTTCTGTCCAAGAGAGTGATAAGTGGTGTCAAGACATCCATGTGGGTTTCTCGGACAAAACCCTCAAACATCAACAGGCTATTGAAGTACAGAAAAATCTTCTTTCACAACATAAGGAATTTCTCTCAGCCACACCGATAGAAAAAAGTGACCCTTTGAACCATCATTCAAGTCTCTTTTCCTTCAAAAAAGTGACCCTTGTTGCGGTACTAGAGGTCATACATAAACTCAGGCCATCTTCTGGTCAGGGAGATCGTTCCCTGCCAATCTATTCAAGGAGTATGCCGACACCTCAGTTCCTTGGGTAGTACAATTTGTCAATCAATCTTTTGAAGAAGTCCATGTCCCTGCCAAATCAAGGAAGTCTGAATTAAGCCCCTTCTGAAAAAGGAAAACCTAGACCCAATGTGCCATTCTTACTCAAAATTATTGACACGATTGCGTACATACAGTATCAGAAGTTTGTGGACACTAATGAATTACTGGCAAGCGAACAATCCGGATTTAGGGCCAAACATGGAAAGGAGACTGCACTCTTGGACCTCCAGGCAAATATTGCTAACATCATTGAAAAAGGATATCCTGCCTTATTAATGTTGCTTGATCGTTCCTCAGCATTTGTTTTTATAGATCATGATCTCCTGGCCGAGACACTAAGAACAACGGGTAAATGCTCTTCATCAGCCATAAACTGGTTTAAATCTTTCTTGACCCAAGAATGGCAGTGGTGGTAAAAGGTAACTATATTTCTCTGAAAACTTTGCTCACATGCGGCGTCCCGCAAGCTTTGTGTTTGTCACCTCTACTCTTTAACATCTTCTCCAAACTTTTGTGTGACATGCTTAAAACTATGGGAGTCCAGTTTACAAATTACGCTGGCGACACCCAATTGGTCTTCGAACTGACTGGGTCATACAAAAAGGATGTGATGAGAGTTAACGAGGTGTTTAACGCCATACTAAAATGGATGGCTAATAACTCCCTTGCCCTTAATGAGGCAAAAACTGAACTGCTTATCCTTGGCACACCTCAGAAAGTAGGTAAGCTTAACTAACAATTTAAAAAATGTAAGATTAATGACAGCATCATTGAAGTATCTGAGCATGTCAAGACTTTGGGAATCTTCATGGACTCCCATCTTTCATATAAAAGACATGTCTCTTATTTAAGTTCTTCATGTGCTTTCTACACAAATCTCATCTGGCAAATACGACCATATCTTTCCAAGAAAAATGTTGCTCTGATTGCAGGAGCAATAATGAATTCCAAGTTGGATTATTGTAACAGCCTTTTAATGGGCACCCCTAAAGGTAACATCAAAAAATTAAAGACTATACAAAACGGTGCAGTAAGGGCTGTATTTGGACTAAATGGACTGGAAAAAATCTCAAAAGCAAGAAGAAAACTTCACTGGCTTCCGGTACAACAGCGAATAAAATTCAAGTGCTCGGTTACCATCTACAAATGCCTGGTGCGGTCCGACACTAGTTATCTCACTGAGAGACTAACCAAGGCACCCGTTCGTAGAAGTCTTCGATCCAACAATTAAAATATCCTACAACACCAACGGAATACGCTGACTAAAATTGGCGGTACTAACTTTGTTCTCTGGGCACCCACGCTTTGGAACCCTCTGCCCTCTGGGATCAAAGGTAGTGGGCCTCATTACAACCCAGGCGTTAAGGGGTTAACGGCGCCGTAAAAGGTGTCGGCGCCGTTAAAACCCTTAACGCCTGATTACGAGGTCCCTTTGCGGGTTGCACTTTAACGCCTGCTTTTAGCAGGTGTTAAAAAACCAACCCGCAAAGGGACCTAGCACTAATTACGGCACCGTAATTTACGGTGCCGTAATTAGCGCCTTCCCCATTCCCATTGAGCCCTATGGGCCAAAAATGGGAATGGGGAAGGGGCCATGGTGAATGGGGAATTACCGTCCCGCCAACCTTGGAATGGGGCGGTAATTCTGCCATTCACCATGGCGGATTCCGGCATGGACCATGGTGCTAATAGCACCATGGTCCACCGCCTGGGTTGTAATGAGGCCCAGTGTCTCACTCACCACATTTAAAAAACGACTCAAAGCACATCTTTACGATGAAGAGTAAACCAAATAGCATCGGCTTCCGCATGGACGCTTGAGTCTTTTTGTTTCATGTTGTCTGTCCTCGTGAGAGCCTTGAAGCCCATGGGCGATTGGGCGCTATACAAAAACAAAAATAGATAGATAGATAGATAGATAGATAGATAGATAGATAGATAGATAGATGGCTTCCCGAAGCGACTCTGGCAGTAGGGAGTTATGCAGCGATTCTTCCCAGACTCCAAGGAGGTTGGGAGCCACAATGGCTGCATATTCCTGATAGAACTCTGCTGTGAGGCCGTCAGGGCCAGGAGTCTTACCTTTGGGCAAGTTGACAACTACCACCAACATTTCTTCTAGTGAAATGGGGGCCTCAAGTCCCTTTCTAGTCTGGTTATTGAGGTGTGATAATGAAATATCTTCCAGTAACAAATGTATGGCCTGTTCCCCCCGCAATGGCTCCACCATATAGAAAGATCTATAGAATTCACAGAAGGTCTGGACCACCTCTTTATCAGTCCATCTGGGATTGCCCTGCTTATCCAATGCAGTCCACCTGAGCCTGCCCCCTCTCCGTCCTAACCAGCAATGTCCTACCAGGTCTATCTCCTTCCCCGTATGTAATGCGTGTGCGAAAATGAGCTAAAGCATGGCGCCGGTGCGCAGCCATTTTGGTCATTCACTTCCAAACCGCAGTGAAAGTCTAAGTTTCTGTGAGCTCAGTTAGAAGGCAGATATGAATTCTGCAACAATTGCAATATTATATTATGAAACAGAGGAGCTCAGTATGAAGGATAGTTGTTGTATTGTTCACTCAAGGACGAGCTGAGATACGAGTCAGAGATGTGCAGGTTCATTTATAAGGGGTGTTGGGAAAGAGCGTGCAGAATAGACAAGCTGGGTTTTTCCACTATTGTCTGGATTTTTCCACTCTTTGCCTCCCATGCTTGCTGTCTGTCCTTCGGCTAGGGACAGTTTGAAACAGGGATTTGTGCCCCATAAGAAGAGAGGTACCCCGATGAGGAGACAGAAGAATTGGAACCCCAGGTGATGAAGTCTCGCTGAGAGGGAGGACTCTCCGCTCTAGACCCCCTTAGTACGTTTGATCTCACGACCTACCTTCCTCGGGACTGGGAAGTGTCGTTGTGGCTGAGATGAAGTCTTCTCCTACAACTGCACTAATGCTGATGTAGACCCTATTGTAACTATTTTTATTTGTGTGTCTGTATAACCAATTGCATTTATTGCCCTGCTTATTTCCCTTTGTCTGCACTTACCTTGCACTTGCCACCAGCTGGCCCTATTATTTATTTATTTTTATTCTACTTACCCTGTACTGCACTTCCCCCCTCCCCTTCCCCCTCCACTTTTCCCTCCGTCCTACCCCTGCACTTGCGCGATCTAAATGACACCTGGCCTAGTAGGATCGTTGTCTGTCTTCCCCTTGTTCCCCCTCCCTGCCTCGTCACGCCTTGAAACACTTGTGTATAGGCGCGTTACAAATGCCATATCATATCATATCATATTCCAATAGTTATCTGTATGCTTATTATGTTTGTAAATAAAGCACCTGTAAAGAGCCAATCATATTTCAATCATTGGTCTAGGTTTGTATTATTGCCTTTCTGAGTCCAAGAACATTTGGTCCATGTAATGGGGTGAGTAGTTCTAAGGTCATTACACGTGTCCGAAAAGCAAAACATAATGGCGCTGTGAACAGAGTTTTTGTGCTGAAATGGATGCCAGAGACCAAACGAATCTGAAGCTTGGACACAGAAAGGAAATTTGTCTTTTACGTTTGTGACGTCGTAAGGTATTGTTGATAGGGACGCAAAACATTTATTGAATTGACATCATGAGTTCGCTATTTAGGAAAAAAGGAAGCTTGCAGGCGGAGATTGTTCTGAAGTAACGATCCCAGGGTGGACAAAGAGTCTGTATGACAAACTGGCACAGACTTGGGCGTGTGGTGCAGGTTTGAGTGAGAACTGGGATATGGGTATAGGGGAGGCGGGTCAGGCCGAAGTGACGGCGTGCTTGCAACAGGTACTTGTAGAAAAGGGAAAGGAGTGCTCAGCTTAGCTTTGGGCAGACGAGGTTGGATTTTGTTGAATGCATTCAGAAAGGTGCATCAACAGAACGCAGAATTACAGGCAAGCGTCCTGAAATTGGAAAAGGGGCTGGCTGCTCGGAAACAAATTGCATTAATGGAGTAGCTTCAGATGAAACTGTATCATGATAAGGCCGATAAATATCAAGCAGCAGCCGAGCGAGCTGCTGTGAGAGTTGCCTGATAAAAATATCAAAAAAGAAGAGGGAGAGTGATTGCCTCTGCAGGGGTTGATTGGGATCCTGACCAAAGGGACAGGAATGTGTTTGATAGTACTAGTTCAGAGAGTGGTTCAGATAGGGAGGTATTGTCTAAACCAGAGCCGGATAGGAAACAGGTGTCCACTAAACCAGTCATGCGCAGACAGGCTGGACCACATCTGAATAATCCCAGAGGTGGTTTAGTGGATTTGACAATGTTAGAGGATTATTCTCAACAAGAAGTTGGGGAAATAATTAACCGATTGAAACAGAGGGCTGGTCAGCCTCTGATAACATGGATGGTCAGAATATTTAACAGGGGTGTGTCAGGTCTTCTTGTAGATCCGACCGATTCTCCACGATTTCTGCCATTGTCCCATGAAACTAATATTTAGGAGGTATTACGAACAGGAACGCCTCCTTATGCCCAGGGAAGAGATTTGATGATTTCTCTATTACAGTTAGCTGCTCAAGGGTGTAATCGTAAGTATCCGATTACATTGGACTGGCCTAGTGATGAGAAGAAGTGTTACACACTGAGAGGGACAATTCAAACACTTAGGGAGCATGCCATGAAAGAAGCCATCCATATTGAGGATCTGTAACATATGGGGGTAGTGGAACTGTCGGTCTCAGCATGAAATACAATCATTCGGACTGCTCCACCGCCATATAAAAATGTAATTATGACCCTGATAGTGGGGTGACCGGCAAACTAATAGATTAGGTGGTGAATGCTATCAGACAGTTAGCGGACCTAGGGGAATGGAACAAGATAAAAGAAAGGCCCAGAGAGAGAGAGAGAGAGTTAGAGGCGAAGTGATAAACGGACCCCTGGAAAGAGGTCCAATATTAGAGATTCACGTGTATCTAGAAAATACATGTTTTTGGTGGTACTAAAATATGGAGTGCCGCGTGAAGATATTGATGGAATTGAAAATCGCAAAATGGATCAGCTGTATAAAAAGCAAGGGAAAGAGCGGTACAAACAAGTGAAAAGGCAGAATGTGAACGAGCAGAGTGGGGATAAGTCCCTTTCCGCACCGCCTGAGGAGGAGATGGATGACGGCTCCATGGGGATGCCTTCACCATATCAGCCGACCTATGCTGATTTACGGAAAGTTTTGAGTGCGATGTTAGAGTCCAAATACACACACTCGAATTATGAATAGGATTGTGGTCAAACTCCGGTAGTATCTGCCCGGATTAAGGTAGACAGACGACCTCATGTGAATGTGAAATTATTTTTGCAATTAGGAAATACACAAGAGATTCAAGCTTTGATTAATACTTGGGCTGAGGCCTCATTGATGCATGGCAATCCTTTGCAATTTAACGGCAGACATTTCACCATTACTGGACTCGGAGGGAAAGAGACCCCTGAAGTTCAAACGAAAGTCGATATGAAGATTGGTAATTTGAGAAGGAATAAATACCAAGTCTTCATTGTTCCCATACCTGAATATATTATTGGCTTTGATATTCTGAAGGAATTGACTTTAGGACTGGAAGGTAAAACCTATCAGTTCGGGGTGAGTGCCGTGACGTGTCCCCCCGCCACTGTGGGAAAATTGAAAAGGCCCCCTGTGCAGGTTCCCTTAGCCACAAAATGGGTATCTATGAAACAATATCATATTCCTTCGGGGCAGAAGGGGATTTCAGACACCATTAAGGGGTATGTTGAAGCAGGAGTGGTACGTCCTGTAACCACGGCTTGGAACAATCCGGTCTTGCTGGTTAAGAAGCTGGACGGAAGCTTTAGGATGACTGTAGATTATCGTGAGTTGAATAAGTTTACTCCTCTGTTAATACCCGCAGTCCCAGATGCAGTCACTTTGACCGAAAATGTGCAAAAGTTTGAGGGAACTTGGTATGCGGTGACAGATTTGGCAAATGCATTATTCAATGTGCCGATTGCAGAAGAGTGTCAGGAGCAGTTCGCCTTTTCTTGGAATGGGAGGCAGTATACGTTTCAACGTTTGCCCATGGGGTATATGCATAGTCCAACCATTTGTCACCGGCTGGTGGCAGAACGTCTGGTTAATATCCCATGCAAACCCGATGTACAGATTTCACACTACACTGATGACATTCTAATACAGGGAAAGGATGAGCAGAGTGTGCAGATGCACTTAAACACCATTATTGAGGGTTTGAGAAAGGAAGAATGAGCAGAGTCGTGAGCAGTCTCTGCAGTGAACGCTCCAATTTGCATTCTCCAGTTCCTGAGTGTTTTTTCAGTGTCCACTGTGGGGAGGACTTATAAACCCCCTAAGGCCGCTGAGCGGTGGCGGAGCCGTCGCAGAGTCGTGAGCAGTCTCTGCAGTCTATGGCAGCGATGACAGGACGCAGGGCGGTTGCAGCGGAAGGTGACGCTGGTCTTTATCACCTAAACACCCCATGGAGACGCTTCCTTCTGTGGCACTGGAGCGAGTAAGACAACGTCCCTCCAATATGTCAATAGCCGGAGGTTTGCCCTTGTCCACAACTTTGACTTTTTAATTCCCTCCCTTTGAATCCACACCCTTCCTCTCATCGGACCTCAACATCCTTAACATCATAGATCCCGGCGTTTCAGCCCCCGTTCTCCATACCATCACGAAGGGCCCCCAGAACGGACCCCAGTATGAACAGGAGACACTCTTGGGATGGGGCCAGCGTGATGGAGCCGTCGCAGCCGGTGAAAGTGAGACCCTCCCCGGTGAGTGCCTGCCTGCGGGTGCAATGACACCCATCAGGACAGAGTCATCCGCCGACGCGAAGTCACCAGCATTACTTCCGGATTCTGATGGCCAAATGAGCATACACCCCAAACAGTCGACTGTTGCTGCGGTGGAGGCACCCAAAATTCTTACCCAAGCACTCATCCACACTGAGGGGGACGCAGGAGCTTGGGCTTGTCCCCAGAATGAGATATGCGAGTCTAGCGCACCGACATTTGCTCCTCCTGTGCACTCACCTTCGCCTCGCCTCCTAGTCGAGTGCCCTCGTCTCCGTGTCTCCTCTGAAAGCCCTGCCACACGGGTGCAGGCCGTGGGCACGACTCTTCCTGGGCAGGACGCTGAGTGCGATGACTCCTCCCTTCCCAGAACATGCAGCGAACGCAAGAGTGGAAGCGATGGCGATCACAGCGAAGAGACAGATCCTGTCAATAACTAACACAGCAAACAAGGGGATGGGAAGGGGGAAAACACACCAAACTCTGTTGGTACAAAACCAAATGTGCATAACCAAAAAATGACATCCAGGCGCACAGCTCGTTCTAAAGCCCCTTACAAGAGAGGACCTAAGGCACAAAAACACCTGCAAACAACTAATCCTATATCGTCAATGTCAACAATAAGAGAATTCTTCTCGAAAAAAAATTGACGGGAAGGACAGCCTCAAGACTTCTGTGATGCAGAATTATTAGCAATTGTCAAAGACACTGCTATACATTTAACCAATATCAACTTGCCATTGCTGGGGCCTGCCCTCTTCGGAAGTTGGGTTCACCCGTTGAGAGTACCTACTCCTAAACCCGGGCCGGTAAAATGGCATTTCGGCAAGCCGCCCTCAGATCCTATCACACCTGGTGATATACCAAACATAAGGGAGTCCATTAGAGAGAAGACACCCGAACCATCAGTAACTCCATCGCTCCATCTACACTCCCCCTCTCAATCCCAGGCTAATGATTGCCTCAGGCGGCCGACTAGAAGAGACAGTGAGTCGGCGATGCCAACTGGGGTCCCCCTGTCATGCTTGGGGAGATCAGCCCCTCCACTTGCTTTGGTTGAAAGAGGTCGAGTATTGTATCCAGTCAGTCGGACGTTGCAAGAAAGAGAAGACAGGCTCACTCGCTCGTTTGGGCTGGTGGACACACGACACAGTGGAGTTCAAACAGAGAAGGGTTGGTATAAGGACTTCAACTTAAAAACCCTGCCGACCAACCGATGTCTCAGTGAGATCTCATCCAAACCAGTCCCGGAGACCCCCCAGAAGAAACTGAACGCCATGACGTTTCTCTCGATGGTGACCATTGCCCTGGCACCGTTCGGGAAACTTTATGAATCCCTCAATGAAACGCTTAAAGATCAAACTACGCTTATAGCCCTAATGCAAACCAAGCTTATCTATTTGGAGGGCTATATGATAGCCAAATTGCAGGCTGACCGGACTGATTTTGACCACCTGATAGAAAAGAATTAGCAAAGCATCAGTAATCAACTAAAGATCCAGAATCCTGAAGTAAGGGCTCCAACAACAAAATCATCAAAGGAAACACAGACCGATTTGTCTGAATCCAGTGAGCATGCGGTCACCAACTCCTTAGTCAGAAAAGAAGCGCCTCCATGTGAAAAAGCTGACCTTACTGTCAAAGTCACTCGTCCGACCATCACAGTTCCAGAGCCCATTATGAGATCTGAAGAGACGATACCCAACGGCAAACTTTAGAGACGTTGCACCGCCAAACCTAATGGCTCTGTCATGCAGAACTCACTCAAAATCACTACTGCATTGCCAAAGGAGCAACCGAACCCTAGCACATCAGTTACAAACAACCAGATGTTTGGAATTTTTACCCAAAAGGGAGCACACAGCCTCAACCCCAAAAAGAACCATCTAAAGAACGGTGGAATATCAAACCTCCCTGGGCGAGAAAAGAATGTAGTCTACATTCGGGCAACTAACCTGGCCTCACAGACCGCAAGATGGAAGTTCTGGGTAAACTAGCTACCGGACATAAGAGAGCGACTAGCCCAGAAAAGTGTCAACAAGACAGCCCGGGAACAATTCCAACAGAAGAAGACAGTATTGGAAGCGCTGTAGACCTAACAAACATAAGCCTATATACCGTTGAAGATTCTGTTTCTGATCTCCTGGATATCGTCCAGCAAAAGAGGAAAAGATCTGATTCCCAAGAACATATACTAACGGATGAACGTAAGATGAAAATTATGAAAGTTGACACCCCTCACCCGGTACGAAAACCACACAAAAAAAATAGAACTTGTCAGCCCACCCGCTCAATTTCAGATCTTCAACTCCCAGGAAAAGACACCGCCCAACGCGCTTGATCTCCTCGCTCCCGAAGTCCGCGCCAATCAAGATCGCCGAAAAGGCATGAGGCCCAGACCCTGAACACCAGACAAGAGAGAAGGGAGAAGGAAAATGCAGACTTAATTACAAGCAGGCGGAGAAGGGTCTGGTCTCCTCCCCCTGCCAAAATTCATTACATTTCTCGAGCATAGGATTCCCAGCGAAGTATACAAAAGTGTCTAACATTCTGCCTCTCCCATCCTCGTGGCGAACCTTCAACTTCAAAACAGGTATCTACGAGAACCTTTAAACTCCAAAGAACTTGTGAAGCAAAAGATAACTGGACATTGAATCACAGGGCCTTATTGATCTTATTTAATCAGGTAAACTCGCTTCAAGGTTGTATCAGCGAGGACATTAAGATACTTGAACCGAACCCGAATGGGAGGAAAGACAGCTCATTTCGGCACATCTCCTTGCGTACTACACAGAAAAGGCTGTGGAACGCAAAGGACAATTTAACGAGGCTGGGGTTCGAACTAAGTATTGCACAAGAGGGCTCCCCTATGAAGGAATCCTTTCCTTTGCGAAGGGGCTCGTACAGACAAAGGTCGCCTCAGATATCCCGATCCAGACACATGTTTAAATCTCCTACTAGTCCTCGAGGGGCAATAACCCATCGCAAGACCTCCAAGTGCACCCGGCAGACCACTCCGAGCCCTCATTATGGTGAACCTAAAAGGGCTCATGGCATCTGGGATCCACCAAGTATGGGGGAAAAAGTTCACACAAAGCACATTGAGAAATTCGAAGATCCACTACTCCCGCCATGTCGCCAGAGAATAGGAGAACACCAACGGGTCCTCGACTACAACCATGCAGAAGTTCTCCAGACGACAGGAGAGATCATGAGGGCTCGACAAGACATACAAGAGATGCACCTTGCACTCCAAGAACACGGGCACCTAAAAGTGACAGGCCAGCTCCTCTCTGGATTCTAATGAGACAAGCTTAGCCATCAGTTAACACCACATCGACCTGCCCCCAGGAGTCCAAGGACAAAGAGAATGATTTACTTATAAAGCTGCAAATGTGCTTGTGGAACACGTGGGGCCATACTCACTTGTACAAAAAGATACAAAAATATATGGTTATTATACATAAAAAATGAAAGATTAAATACATGAAAAAAGACCCACAATTTAGCACAACAACTGATCGTAAAAATACAGTAACATTACTCAGTTTACATAAAAAACTCAGTTTACATAAAAAACCGTTAACACAACATACATGAACACAACATTAGCAGCATATCACAATATCATAAAACAAATGTGTTCCAGACAATACATATATTCCCGACATGTAACATGTTTCAGTTCTTGATGCCTTGATTTGTCTGAACTCTCTTTAGGGGAAACAAAAACTTCTTTTCTGTTGTTTGAAATTCTTTCAATATTGTGCAGTAGGGGTCCTAAGCACATCCACCAACCAATGTCATTAAACCGACTGAATGATACAAGGGGTAGAAAACACCCAGAATTCTCAGTAATCACATGTAATTATCTGAACAACCTTCACTATCTTTACATATGCAGAGGAAAACAACCTCAGACGTGAAAGAGGGAGGACAAACCCGTCACCATGACAGTATTATCAAGAGTCTAAACAATCACCCTCAACGTGAACAAAAAATTCACAACCTTATAGAAGAGTTATTAATAATCACTTCTGGGGCGAGAAATCACTACATTAGTTCGCCTTACTCCTTAAAGTGTGGTCAAATTAATTTGGAAGGTGGACAAGTCACCTTAAGTAAGTAGAGAAACAGCACCATCACCAGAAGTATAATGACGAGAGGAGCAGTTATCAGAAATCAATCATCTGAAAGGCAAAGCTGCAAAATACCTGGAATTATTCCACAAAACGTTCAATTGTCAACACGAAGATCTCATTAATGACGGACTGCAGATCACAGTGCCGATAACCATCAATATGGCATAAGGTTAGCTTCAACCACAAACACACTGATGTTTGTCAATCTAAAACACGGAAAAGGACCCCATTACTAATGTCACACCCGTATGTCACAGCAATTGCATGCGACAGGAGGAGCAGTTATCAAAAATCAATAGTCAGAAAAACAAAGCTGCAAAATTTTCAACACGAAGATCTCATGAATGACAGCCTGCAAATCACAATGCCGATAAACATCAATCTGGCGTCAGTTCACTTCAAACGTAGACGCACTGATGTTTGTCAATCTGAAAACACACGGAAATGGACCCATTACTAATGTCACAAACGTATGTCAGAGCTGTTACATAGATAGTGAACAGTTAGGCTCCTCAAAGAGCTATAAATCAACAGAATCGCCTACATTTATCTGGACCGGCAACGTGTAAGCACAAGTCATAACCAAACAGCATGTTCTCACATAAAAGGTGTGCGGGGCACATTGTATCACAATGGGCGACACACACGTGTGTAACGAGGCATCTTGAATACACCGCCGTATGATGTACAAAAATATCAAGGCTCAAAGATGCATCCTCGGGCTCTAATACATCGAACCACGGCACTAGTCAGAAAGCAAAATAGAAAGTAGGAAAGACGTCATACACACTTACTTTCAAAACACCTCGGCACGAAGCCGCGGTGAAGACGTTCTTGTTTGAGATCGGCCAGCAACGCTCAGCCAACTCACTTCCGCATTGTCGGAAAAAACAGAGAAAGCAAAATAGGACTAAAGCTCAACCCTCTATATATGAATAAATGGTGCCATATTGGAAGAAGAAATGGCCACCACTAGACTGACTCCCTATGGTGCACGATATTGAATGACCAAGGGCATACTGAATGTAGTTTGTCACGTCGTTCAAAACATATAGGAGAGATTGAATACATCAATGAGCAGGAATCTGTACAAAATCAATTCAATGTTTAAAGCCAATGTTTTAGGGCGACATGGAAAAGAGAAACCATAACCCTCATGTGTCTAGAAGTCCATAAATTCGTACAACTCGACATCCAATGGAAAGCACATCATGTTCAATTACACAGTATGTTTATATTCAAAACACAATGCATGTTTTTTAAAACACAATGCGTTTTTTAAAACACCAGCCCAATAACAGTTCTAGTTCGAAGACAATTAAGCCGATATATTTTCATAGTTAATAAAGTGTCAGCAGGCAGTGGACACACCACAAAACAAAACCTCTCCGGGGGGAGAGAATGTCCCAACACAGATACATGCTCCAACCTGTGGGACAACTGTCTCACAGATGAACTTGGTGCCAATCCACATTCTCATTCAGCCCCACCACATGGCTTTGGAGTTTGAATATCAGTTTTTGTTCGAAATTCAGCAACTTTTGGTCAGTTGCCTCTTTGTTGATACCTTCAACTTTCTTGAGGATCACCCATTCAAAATTCGTGTGGTCATGTTTTATGTCAACAAAGTGTTTGACCATGGGTGCTGTGAGCACCTTGTTTTTAATGCAGCTGCGATGTTCAATAAGTCTAGTGCGGCATTTCCTGTTGGTTTTACCAATATAACGAAGACCACAAGGGCATGTGATCATATAAACCACATTCTGTGTATTGTAATTGGTCATACTGCTCATAGTCCATAACACGTCTGGATTAATCTGTACAGATTTAGTAATTTTGGTGAAATCACACATAACACATTGACCACATGGAAAATGGCCCAGTACGGGGGGAAGACTCCACAGAGTACTTTGTTTCACTGGCCTATTGGCTTTGATGGTGACATCATTCCGAATTAGGATATTCCTTTGGTTCTGGCTTCTTTTGAAGGCTAGCAACGGTGGTGGTATTTCTTTATTATTGTAGACTTTCTTCCATGTCTTACTGATAATGGTCTTTATTTTACACGTGGATTCGATTATTTCATTGTCCTATCTCTTTGTTTAAGAATATATATCTTTATATCCCCTAAAGGTAGAGATAGTGAATGTTAGGGGTCATTTTTGCTTTGTCCTTTTTGATTCACTGCCATACTCACTTGACCAGATCCTCTGACATGAACCTGACAGATTTTGATGCTCTTTGCCTCCAAGAAACGTGGCTCGACGACAAACCTCTACTCGACGGATACGAGTGGGCCCACTCCCGTGCCCTAAAAGGTCAGAAAGGCAGACCAAGATCAGGACTAATCACAGCGTTAAGAATGGGTTCCGGATTGAGCTTAAAACGATTGATATAAGCGACAGAATTCATCCTGGCAACATCCATTGAATGGTCCAGAACAACTGCGATTGACCACAATAAACGGCCTGAGGAGATTCTCCTACTCAACATCTATTGGAACCCTGCTAGAGTGGAGACTGAGAAATGTATCTACCAGATGTAAGCCCTAATCGACAGCTCTGGAGAGTCAGAAGTCCTCCCATATTATCATCATGGGTGATCTGAATGTTGATTTGGCCATGCGCCTGAATAATCCAAGGGGGGGAGCCCACTTATGGACCAAACTGATGGACTCCAGATATTTGCATAATCTTCATTATGCATTCTCGCCCAACCTCTCCTTCATTCCGTCTTGGCAGAGAAACGGTCAAGCAGCAACTATTGATTATATTCACATCTCATGAAGCCTGCTGAACACACTGGTCTCATTCGAGGTGGTTCATACTGAGCACAGTGACCATAACATCCTTATCGCTGTATGGCCAACTGTGAAGCCTTCAGCTATGTACATGACTGAGAACTTGGCCACTAACACCTGTGGCAATATGATAAGACTGTCAGAAAAGGCCATAGAAACATTCACAAAGAACTACACTGAGCAGAACTTCATATACAATCCTGTCAGCAGTGTGGACTATTCTTCGACCTTGGCAGCTCTAATCCCGCAAAAGAAAAGGTCTCTTATGCACTCGAAACCATCTACTCATGTATATAATGCACAAGTAGTGGAAAGAAGGAAAGCACTAAGGAAATTAATGCGTGCAGCAAAAAAATCTAACTGCATTATTAAAATGGAGGAAGTAACCCACGCCAGGAACTCCTATCGAACTTGGCTTAAAAACACCAAATACAAGAGATACCAAGATGATGCTGAGGAAATGCTATGTGTAATCTGTAGGAAGAAGTCAAGAGAGTTTTGGTCCTTAATAAAAAAAGAACAGTGACAGCCCCACAGGGCCGCTAACGAATCCAGTAAGTGAATCAGATTGGATAAAACATTTCGCTAGTCTATACAGCGCATCGATCGGAGCAAAAGAGCGGAATCCTGCCCCAACAAGCACCATATGGAACATTTCTACTGAGCACGATTTTATCTTAGCTTAGATAAGAAAACTCAACATCTCTCGGGCAGCAGGTCCGGATGGTATAACTAACTTTGATCTAAAGCAACTAGCACCATCCTGGACTTTTTTCATCTCGGAAGTTTTCAAAAAATGTGCAGAGACAGCAACAGTCCCCTTGTCTTGGAAGAAGGCGTTAGTGGTCCCTATATTTAAAAAGGGGGCCAGGGACAATCCAAACCACTACTGCCCCATCACCCTCCTTGACTCAATAGGGAAGATCTTCGATTCCATGCTTCTGGACAATCTTCAACAATGGACAAAAACCTCAAAAAACAGAAGACCCACTTCAAGCTGGTTTTGTAAAAAACCTGGGCACGTCTGCGAATATCCTCACAATGAGCACACTCAAAGTCAAGGTTCTAGAGGCCTGTCCAAAAATATACATTGCGTTCATCGATCTGGTTCAAGCTTTTGACCAGATCGACAGAACAATTCTCTGGGAAAAGCTTGAACATCGAGCCTGTCCCCCTGAAATCTTGAATCCAATCAAGGCCTTATACTCAGGCACCTCAATGTGTGTGCGGCTCATCCAAACCGGCTTACTCTCTTCATGGATCAAAACTGATCGGGGTGTTAAACAAGGTTGCCCTCTGGCCCCGGCCTTATACAATACCTATATTGCCGATCTCTGGGAGTTTGAAAACAGAGTTCACTCCTTCCCACCTACACTTAGAGATGTAAAAATATTGTGCCTTTTGTACGCAGACGATATTATCTTAATGGGCCACACGCCAATAGGTCTGCAGAGGCAAATCACTAACCTGGCCGATTACTTGAAAGAAAACCATCTGCAGATGAAACACGAGAAGACAAAGAACATGATTTTCGTAAGACCAAAGGAAAGAACTTCTCGTGGTCAATCGCCAACCGCCCACTCGAATTAGTGGAAGACTTTAAATATTTGGGAGTAATCCTAAATAATAACATCAAAGAGGTCCCGATGCAAGAAAGTTTGGTGACAAAAACACTCCTTTTGATCTCTCAGTCCACCGTAATCAACAGGAAATACGGACGATTCACAATTTCCCTGCTTTTGACCTTTTACAAATCTAAAGTCATTCCCAGTCTCACCTATGGAATGGAAGCCATGCCTAGCCTCCCAGGCAAAATATGGCCAAAGCTGGAAGGATTATATTGTAAGAAAATCCTGAACTTGCCTTCATCTACCCCGATTTCCATGATCAGGGGGGAGTTATCACTTCAATCTTTAAACTCTATAGTGGCCAGGGATGAACTCCTGTTGTATAGAAAAATCCTGCTACCATCGCCACCCTATATCCTTAAAGCTATCAGTAAAGAAATTGAAGCAGGTTCCTGTAAAATGCTATGCGGCTGGACTACCAGGAACAGACTTCTGCTGGAAAAGGTTGGCAGCTCTGAAGTAGAACTAATCCAGAACCCTGAACGGATAAAAAAAATGGATCCTCGAAACCAACTGGATCCAAATGTTGGAAGACGCTAGCCTGGTCAAGTCAGTGATGGACCTCCCAATCAATATAACGAAAGTCAACGTAACCCGCACCTATTTGGCAAAATGTCCAGACAGGAAGCTCCGTGAGCACTTCCTGCGAATTCGCTTGAACATCTTGCATACAAATGAGATCCTTGCGAGGCAAAAACTAAGTCCCTCACCAGACTGCCGCTTCTGCACTCAGAAGGACACGAAAGAAACCATAAAACATCTCCTTCTACGCTGTTGGGGCCTGATCGGGATATGTTCCCGTCACTTAGGAGACTTGTTTAAAAAACTCCAATTCTATGACGAAGAAGAATGGTGGTGTCGGCTATTGAGCGGAGAGAAAACCTCTTGGGTAATTGCAGTGGTCAGCTTTTTTCAGGAGACTGGCCTACTGGGCAGACACATAACAGAAAACGCAATGTAAAGAACTGCTGATTACACCTAGCATACACCGATTCAGTGGAGGCAAGGTCTTTGGCTGACCAGAGATTAGTAAACTTCAAGATGTCGGATGAAAGATACTTACGAAGATTTAGGAAAATTCCTTGTAAACATTTGTTAGGCAGAATCCTGTGCAGTGCCCTTAGGGACCACTACACATAATTAAGACTACAGGTGGCAATACAAATTTTACCTTTGGTACAAGCCTGTACTACAATGTTATAGTGGTAGCAGTAGCAGAGCAGCCAGGCTTACCTCAAGAGTATATGAGCAGTAGTAGAGATTACACAAAGGGACCACAATTACTGTGACTCAAGCAAACACTGACTCAAGGTTTCAGGTAAAAAATATAAGTACATTTATTCTTAAACCATCAGTTATAAACACAACACCTCTATTAAACTTTAAACAAAACCATACGTTAAATATACTACAACTAACCAATTCACTTTGTACAGTAAGTCTCAAGGTAAGTGCCCTGTGTTTGAATGAACCGGTGTTGTGAACAAAACACGATACCGCGGATACGGTTGCAATCACTTTTTGACAGTTCGGTCTACTAAATAAATGCGTATCCGTGACATGAAATGCTACCGGGGCAAAAACACACTTAGCACCTGAGATACCCAGAGGGAGTTGGAGGCAAAAATCACAGGCAATATTTAGGTTAGGCAGGCAGTATCGAGAAACACTCAGAAACAGGAGTTCAAAAGTCAAAGGGTCTGAGCCAGGTTTAGATGACACCGGAGGCCTGTGCCGAAGGAGGACATCTGAAGGGGGTCTGCACCACACAGGGATGAAGCCGGCAGCAGCGACAACGAAAAGGTGTGTTCCTTAAAAACAGGAGAGGCTCAGCAGGTGGCCATCCGGACCACTACAGCAGAGTGCAGCGATTTCGACCATGGCGGAGATCTCTGGCTGAAGAAGATGAGCTGGTTATCCCCCACCAGGCTCAAGGGAAGAAGACTCCGGACTGGACCTTCTCTTAGTCGTCGAAGGGTAGATAGCTCAGGACTGCAGCAGGGCTTCACCGGGACAGGGTAGTTGCAGCAGCCATCGTTCTCTCCGCTTCTCTTCGGTTCCTTGTAGTTCCAGAGGCGACTCTGACTTCTAGCCCAAGAGACCTGCCTTTTATGCGCAAAAACCCCCATTCACCCAGCCTGGCTGTCAATCATGCAGCAGGGGGGTTGTCCAGCCGGGTCAACCACCTCAGCCAATCATGGCAAAGTGTGACTTGGGTTTCCTAGGATACCCTGTGCAGGGGGTGACTACACCCCTCCCTCACATTCAGCCCACCCAGACACCCAGGCGCCTTGAGGAGGGCTTCTCTGCAGAAGTCAGCCAAAAAGATGGTGAACAAAGAAGGCGAACCTAGTTTGCCGTGCAAAGTAAAACACAAGAAGGACTTTAACAAAAAGAAATGGCGAATAAACCCAACCGGAGCCAAAAGAAAGACAATTTGGTCAAGCGGGTTTATGTTCGAGGCTAATATAATAGCCAAGAACAGTACCACGTTTATCTAATATAATCGCGTTAGAAACGTTAGGGTAGGTACCACTGCCACCAGCCAGGTCTAAATGTTAAAAAAGCAAAACAATGCTCAGAGAGGTACAGACAGAAAAGGGGTACCGATTAGCCCTTTCCAGTACTCCATGTAAGATGGGGTGTACTGGTTCTGTGGTAAAAATGACTATGTAAAGTAAATGGCAACTTTACCTTTCTCTGTGGGACAGTGGTCAGCCCCAGCGAAATGGAGTCAGAGGGAAGTCTAAAAGACAACCCTGGGTTACTACACTAAAGGTGCTGTGTAACCCGTACATGAACAGGGGCACCTGGAGTGGTGTGCTCCAGTGCCCAAGATCACACAATGAGTAAAACACATATGCCAAAACACATGTAAGAGTAGAAAAAGATGTACACTCTTACCAGGTGGAAAAAATAAACTCCAGAAATCCAGCAAAGCTGCTGGGGGACTCACTAGGTGAGGGAAATTAGCCCTAGAAGGAGAATTCTCCGTAACAACTTTTTTAAAATTTCAATTAAAACAAGTAATAAAAAAAAGAAAAAAAAAGAAAGGAAGAATGGGAAATTAATGAGACTAAAACCCAAGGTCCAGAAGAGACTGTCATTTTTCTGGGAATCCAGTGGCATAATGGGGATTGTGAGATGGTGCCTAAGGCTAAACAAAAGATCCTTGAGTTTACTACACCTGTGAATAATAAACAACAACAGTTTATAGGGTTGTTTGGGTTTTAGAGACAACATATACCACATCTGGGGCAGATTTTAGCGCCTCTCCACAAAGTAACACTGAAGAAATCTGACTTTGAGTAGAGCGAGGAGCAAGAGAAAGCATTTCTGCTAGCAAAAAATACGATTCAGAGGGTGCTTGATCTATGTCCTTTGAGGGCAGAGGAAGTTGAATTGAATGTATCTGTACATGAAACCTGTGCCAATTGTAGCTTGTGGCAAAAACAGGACAGGAAGCATGTTCCTTTAGGATTTTGGAATCAGAAATTACCTGAAGTTGGTGGCCGATGTACTCCCTTTGAAAAGCAATTGTTGGCATGTTATTGGGCTCTTGCGGATACTGAAAAAATGATGGTGGGTCATGATGTGTTGATCAGACCGAAAATTCCGATTATGCATTGGGTACTGAGCTGTCCTTAAACACATTGAATAGGACATTATCAAGAGGCTAGCATCATTAAATGGAAGTGGTACATTCAGGACCGTGCCAAAACAGGAAAGGGTGGAATTGTGAAATTACATGAAGAAGTCACTGATGTTCCGTTGATTGATTTAGAACCCTCAGAAGGGACCCAAGTTTGTGAGTCTCCTGAAAAATGGGGAGTGCTTTATGGAGATTTGAGAAGTGAAGAAACTGAACATGCTTGGTTCACCAATGTTTCAGCTAAATATGTGGGTACTGAGCGACACTGGAAAGCAGTGGCGTATAATCCCAAAATTAAGAAAATATCGACATCAGGGAACAGTAGCCAATTCTCAGAATTGTATGCAGTTTATCAGGCATTGAAGCACGAAGTTCATGGGTGTTGTTATATATCCATAGGCTCATTGTCTGTCGCAAATAAACTAGTGGTTTGGCTGCCAACATGGCAGAAGAATGGATGGAAGATTCATGCAAAAGAATTATGGGGAAAAGAACTGTGGCAAGATATCGCTGAAATGTTGATGCATAGTACATTGACTGTGTATCATGTATATGTACACTGCGTGACAGATTCATTAGAACGTTGGTTCAATTCGGTTGCAGATGAACATGCCAAAATTTCAGCTATGGACGTGAGTTCTGAGGAAAATGATCTGGAAGGGATTGCTAAGTGAGCACACCAGAAAAGTGGGCAACTTGGAGAAAAGGCTACTATCAGGTGGGCACAAGATCGAAGAATTAGTATTCCTTTAGAAATAGTGAAAACAGTAATTTTGCGATGTCCAGTGTGTCAGCATCAGAAACAAAGATCTATTCCACATGTCATTCGTGGTACACTGAAATGAGGTACTTTACCTGGTCAAATTTAGCAGATTTGATCATGTCGGTCCGATGCCAATTAGCAGAGTATGTCAGTATGCGTGCACGAGTGTGGACACTTATTCAGGATATTTGATGGTTCTACCATGTAAGAGAGCCACATAATTGAATACTATCAAATTGTTAGATCAAGTGGCAGTATATTATGGAATACCTTTACAGATTCAGAGTGACAATGGGTCACATTTTAAGGGAAAATTGATTCAAGACTATTGTCAGGAAAAGGGCGTCAACTGGATTTCTCATGTCCCCTTTCACCCCGAGGCTTCGGGATTGATTGAGAGAATTAATTAGTTGTTGAAAGAACAGTTGCAGAAAACTGGTGAGGGTAATCTGAAAGGGTGGCGTGAGCGAATTTTGGATGCGGCGCAAGTGCTGAATAACAGACCAATTGCCAATGGTGAGACCCCATTGATGTGTTTGTTAACGCCAACCTTACAAATGAAGCCGAATAGAGCATTTGAAACATTGATGTACTGGGAAATATCACCTGGAGTGCTAGCTCCTTATCGAGCAACACCAGAGTCGGCAGGAGTGGATTTACATGCCAGGAAAGAAATTAGAGTTGAACCCAGAGGAATCAGTGTTATCGAAACAGGAATTGGAGTGCAAATTCCATCAGAACATATGGGATTAATTGCCCCTAGATCTGCATTAGCATTGAAAGGAATCCAGTTATAGGGAGGGACTGTTGTTGCCGACTATCAGCGAGAGATAAAAGTGATCCTAATTAATAGTGGAATGAACATGCTACCTATCCATAAAGTGGATAGGGTGGCACAGTTCATTATTGTACCTGTAAAGTTGTCTATAGTAAAGAAAGGAGAGCCACCCAGTGTGATAACTACATGTGGGGATAAGGGTTTTGGCTCATCAGAGAGAATGTTTTCAGGAGCAAAGGTTTGGGTGGAGAAACCTAGTGGTCCGCTTGTTCCGGTAGATGTAATTGCAGCAGGGGAGGACCAAGTTGTTCTTGTAATGGAACCAGGAAAGAGAAAATGTAGTCATGTACAATCCAGAATTAGGTTAATATCCCCTCCCCACACCACAAGTAACCCACAATATTGAGACAGAATCCTCGCAATGAGGTCAAAAACTCGGGGGAGTCAACATTGGGGCCATAAATATTTGCTAGTAATAGTTCAACTTCTTGAAGGACACAGTGAATCACGACGTACCACCCCTCCGGATCAATGTGTACCTTTTTCTCCAGACATGTTAATGTTTTATGTATCATAACACCCCTGGATTGGGAGGAGTAGGAGGTAAAGTATCTGTTCCTCCCCATGCGGGGCGATACTCCCATCTCTGGTGTGGGTTTCTTGAAGGAAGAGGACATTTGCTTTGCGTCTATTTACCTATGCAATCACTTTCCGTGTTTTAGTGAAGTTTCCCAGACCACAAATATTCAAACACATTACTCTCAGTTGTCATACCATATCCTATGTGTTATCATCTGAAGTACATTGTGTTCTATCAGAATGAAAACTTCTGTGTAACTCCAAATTGTGCAATCTGTGCACTCAATTGCCAATACGTTTACTGTTTTCTCCCGACAACACCATTGAATTGTGCAACTGGCGCATAACCAGAACTCCAGACTTGTTATAGCCTGGAACCTTAATCTCCCCCATTGACCCCCACTGCCACCCCACAACCAGCAGTGTGTAGTCCTCTCCCACCCCTCCCCCCAACCACCCTTGCGGTCCGGCTGGTCCCTTAATGAGGGACGTCTTATCCCTTACAGAAAAGAAATATTGAGTGGGTGGAAACACATGTTTTTGCTACTAACAACTCATATGATAACCGGAGAGCACAGGAGCAGCATGAAAGCGGGTAAAACATTAATTCCGGTATCTTTTTGACTGCCGGGTCAGCCACTGGGTTATTTATCGGAAACTGGGATTCGATACATTTCACAGCATCACTAGGGACTGGGAAAAAGTAGAGTTTGCCCCGGAATTGGAGTTTTAGGTGTGCTGGGAATAGCATAGCATATTGTATGTCGTGTTCCTCAAGAATTTTCTTGACCCCAAAAAACTGTCTGCGCTCATGCTGCACCGGGAGCGAGAAGTCAGGGAAAATACAAATGATTTGTGATCCTAGTCCCATTTCCTTCCTCTCCCTGGCCAGGCGTAGTACTTGATCTCTGTCGCGGTAGCTCAGGATTTTTGCTATGATGGGCGTGGGGAAGTCGCCTGGTTTAGGTATGGGGTCCAAGGCGTGGTGAGCACGTTCCACCGTGAAAAAGGGGGATGTTCCGGGTGGCCCAAAAGGTCTTTAAGTAGGTTCTCCACCGCTGACCCCATACTTCCAGTTAGTGCATACTCCGGGACCCCCACTATATGGATATTATTCCTCCTAGAACGCAACTCCTCACACTTGTTTTTGATGAATTTCATGTCTTTAGTGAGGGTGGCCACTGTGTCCTGAAGAATTTGCATATTATCTTCGGTGACACCTACCCTTAGCCATGGCCTCCATCATGTATGTCAGATCAGTTGAAGGTCCAGGTGTGGGGGAGTCGTGGAGTCGATTTAGCAAATGTATCCCTTGCCCCAGACTTTTTTCCCCCTTTCAGTGCCTTTTGTTATACTGAGTTATGGTAGCCTCCTTTGTGAGTTACGACCAGTAGTAGATAGAAGGGCCTGGGTCAGTTTCTCCAGCAACCAGGGCACAGATGTGCAGACCCCTGAAGGGGGCCATTCCGCTTCTCAGGGGGATGCCTCCACGGGCTGAAGCACAGCTCTAGCAGCAGCTGGGGACCAAGAGGGTACCTCTACTGCTTCCCCTGGCCATTTGGCCGCTGGTTCCCCCAATTTGTAGTTGCGATTTAGAGGGGGCAGCTCAATAAGGTTATGCTTAGACCTATGGGCTGAATGAGCCGTCCCTTGTGTGGGCCATATAACGCCTGCTATAATGGCGCTGGGGGGGCAGGGGCACCTCACCTTGTGTCGTCTTTGTGCCCTCGCCCGGCTCCTCTGCCCGCCCAGGCCGAACACCGTGCGGGGGAGGGGGTGTTCCTCACCCCGCCGCCACGGGGGCAAGGGCCGGGGGGAATCCCATGATTTGCGGGAAGTTGCGAGTCGCAGGTCTTCCCGCCCCGCCAGCTGGACTAGGCGGGCCGTAGAGTGCGGTGATGCAAGGATTCGGCTGCTTCCACAAGGATGACACTGCCGCCGCCACAGGTCTCTCCCGCTCACCAAGCTATGGAGTATGGCCCTCCAGCTATCGCAGTGCGAGGCCCCCCGTTGCCACCGGGGCTGCTAAATGCCCACCAATTCGCTAGTGGCTGTCCCAGTTTCTCAGGGACTGGCTTTGTGTCCAGCAGGATGGTTTTTGTTGGGTTATGCCTCTTTTAGCAGGGTGTCAGTGCCGTTGGCGTGGAGCTCACGGGCTAGGCATCCATTTCTCTCAGCTGCTCAACAGCACCCCCTCCCCCCAAGCAAGTTATTTCTGATGGGAGATCAAACTTCATATCAGCGTATATGAAGGCTATGTGGGAAGAGTGTGGAGTCACCTACCGGTTTTCTACATCCTTCCATCCACAAACAAATGGGTTTGTTGAGCGGTTCAACAAGACCATGAAAGGCATCATAGATGGCTTGGAAGAGCACCTGAGGAGAAAATAGGATATTTTCCTGTCATGCCTATTGTTTGTCTACAGGGAGGTGGCACAGAGCGGAGTAGGGTTTAGCCCCTTTGAGCTTCTGTTTGGACACCCTGTATGAGGTCCCCTCGGGTCTAGTGAAAGAGGGATGAGAGAGCAAACCCTCATCCCCCACGACAAGATGTGGAGGACCATGTACTTGGCCTTGGGTCTAGAATGACAAAGTACATGGAACAGTTGACGATAAACATAAAGTTCAGTCAGGAGCTAATGAAGATCTGGCAAGACCAGAAAGCCACAGTGACAGTCTATTCTCCAGGCCAGTGTATGCGGATTATGCAGACTGTCAAACCCAGTGCCCTTCAGGACAAGTGGACTGGGCCTTACGGTGTGCTGGAAAAAGTCAGTGAGGTACATGATCTCATTGTCATGAAAGGACCTAAACAGATGTGCAGGGTCTTTCATTTCAGCCAGCTAAAATCCCATTATAGCCGGAATGACTTGGTCATAGTATTAAGGACAGATGGAGAGGCCGAGGAGGAGACCAATCCACTGCCAGACCTCATGCACACTGAAGCCACAGATGGGTCAGTTGAAGGTGTGAACCTTGCAACAGACTTGCTGGAACAGCAACTGACTGTTGCCGTTTACTGGGACAGTTTGTCGGTCTGTTTTCGCTGACTCCAGGTCTCGCAGATTGGTGCACCCATGATATGGACACTGGATACAGTAAGCAGGTGAAGAGCAGGATTCACTGAATATCCAATAAAGTCAGGGACACCGTCAAGGAGGAAGTTTCCAAGATGCTGTCCCTAGGAGTGATAGAGCCATCCCACAGCCCCTGGCCTAGCACAGTGGTACTGGGCCCTAAAATGACCAGTGGTAGGAAGACTGAAGTCTGTTTTTGTGTGGACTACACAGGGCTCAATTCTATCACAAAGACAGATGCTCACCCCATTCCTCGGGGAGACAATCTCATTGACAAGCTCGCCGCTGCCAAGTACATGAGTACCTTTGACCTCACGGCCGGGTACTGGCAGGTCAGCTTGACAGACCGGGCGAGAGAGAAGTCAGCATTCTAAACCCCAGAAGGACATTATGTGATGAATCAGAGATAATTCACTCAGGAAACCTGGTCTGGGACCCTTCTCATGTGGACAGGGAAAGGCAGACGCTTTCTGATACTGACCATAGGGTTGGTATTCTGCAGGAGGCTCACATGGGGGAGTAACAGGTCAGGAGGAGCAGGAAAACCCCTTGTATAATTTTCCCCAAGATCCCAATCTTTTGATGGCCTATTGTAAAGTAGAAACTATAACCTAAACCAAATTTGACATTGAGGACTTCAAGTCTAATAATTGTCAGAGTACTGGGACGAGGAAGAGGACTGCAGAGGCACAAGACTGCAGGTTGCAGTCAATCAGGAGGAATGACCCACACCCGAGGAGGACTGGGAGGCATAAAAAACCCCCTCAGGTGCAGGCAATTAGAGAAGGAGAAGGAGACAGCAGTAGTAGCAGTTTTGTATTCGCTACATGGCAGCAGAAGCAGAAGGCAGACGTGAGCGTAGACGCCGGGACCTTAGCAGTGTGTAATTGTGACACCGGTCTCAGAGGCTCGAGTTTGCAGCTGCAGAGGTCACTCAGCGGAAGGCGTACCATTTTACAGCTTTTGCCACTGTCAGACGAACATAGGGGGAGGAGGAGTTCTGCATTGCTGTAGGAGACGGGAGATCTTTGAAACTGACAGAAGTGGACTGTGATAAGCCGTACAGAGGAGATTGTTAGCCGCACAGAGAAACCAAAGCAGAAGACCTGGAGGCAGTGAGGCAAGCTGACCCGCATGCCAGACCCAGTGAGTTCACTGTTATATTGTGACCACAGAGCGCTCTGTACCCACCCGCTTGCCAAGTCCAGGCATTTGAATCTCACAATTAAGATTAACAAGGTAGCGTTAAAGTGGAAGAAGTTACCTTTTGAATGTCGAACGAAATTAATGTGAATCAAGCTGATTTAAGAAGGCGCAGAGGGAATATTAAGAACTGGATAATCATACCAATGAAGTGTGATTGTGACATTGTGGGGCAGCGTGAGAGCCAACAACTAAAGATGGTAATAAACCTAGAAGAAAAGAGAAACCTTAATTGTCAAAGCCAAAAGAGAAGTACGCCTAGGCAATTACAAAAGAACCAGAATTGCCCAAGCCAAAGAAGGGGTTTAAGATATTGAGCAATGATAAAGACTGTTGCCCATCTAGAAAAGTGGTCCCAAAGGAGAATGGTTTAAGCTGATATTGCCAAAGCGTGAAAGTGGAGCAGAATCCTTGTCAGCAGTTGGTTGACAGAAAAGGGGAGAAACAAGAATGGCAGGACAGCTACCCTTCTGAAAGAGAATAGTCAGAGGGAGAGGAGCATAACCTGCAGAGAGGGTGGAAGACACATAGGTGTAGTAAACAGGACCAGTGTGGTTCTTGTTTCCCTCAAATCATTTCCTATACTTGAAATTGTGAAGCACAAAATATCCTAACCAGAAGTAACTACAAGTAGTTTGTTCATGCCTGTCAGGGGAGTACACCAGGTCAGAAAGTGCTGTAGTACTTTGATCTGCACAGAGAACTTCATCGTAATAAGCCTGACAGGTGAATGGGGTAGTTGGAAGCCATTGAAGTACTGTGGCGTGGGTAACAATATTGAAGCAGTTGAAGAATCACTAAAGTGTTTTGGTGAATTAAAGCAGAAGCATCCTGACAAGGTAATAACATTGAAACAAGAGTTGTGTGATCTGCTGCAGAGTTGTTGTTAAGTGGTTTTGTGTACTGTGGCTGAAATATTATAACAAAGACCTTTCTTTTGTTGAAACCAATGAAGCAAGGAATTATTCTAAACTGATGAGAAGACGTTGTTTAACAGTCTTTTGTCACAAAGAGAATGACGGAACGTTGGATAGCACTTGTGAACTGTTGGTTGAATACAATCGTGGAACTATGATTACCAAAGTGGAACAAAGAGACATGAGCTAGAACTTTGTTAAGAGACAGGATTCCCTGAACCTTTGTTTGGAACTTTGGAACAGAAACCTGCTTAAATCTGGCAAAGGGGAATTCACCCAGATTGGAAGGAGAAACATTGATTGTGATCTGAATTTAACTATTGCATTGGTTATTGTTGACTTGAACTGCCATATATTACCTTGTTAAGTTGGTGTATGTTTAACTGTAAGGGACAGCAACCTTTTGTAACAGTGTTTTCTTTAGTTTATTTGAGGCAAGGAAATCCTTGTCAGGGTAGGGATAGTGAGGCATTTATCCAACCTTTTGAGTTAATAAAATGGCATCTTTTGAGAAACCTTCTCAAAGTTGTTCCGCCTCACATTTTTGACCCCTCACAATTATCAGTTCACTGTGATGCCCTTCGGATTGAAGAATGCCCCTGACACTTTTCTGAGGATGGTTAACTGGGTTTTGTCTGGACTGGAAAACTTCAGTGTCACCTATTTAGATGACATTGCTGTGTTTAGCCACACCTCAGAAGTCCACTTATCCCACTTGAACCAAGTGCTTCAGGTGCTGCAGAACGCAGGTCTGACTATCAAGGCCACGAAGTGCCAGATAGCACAGGGCACAGTGACTTACCTAGGCTACATTGTCGTTGGTGGTAAGAAACAACCTCTCGAAGCGAAGGTACAGGCTGTCAAGTATTGGCAGAGTTACGCACCGTAGTGATTACCTTACTCCTAGTCCATAGTCCCCTTTCCTCCATACTTGTGGGACATTCCGTCCTTCGGGATGCGCCCCAAGCACTTTTAAAGCATCAAAAATGAAAATGTTTGTCCTTCTTTTACTTTTCCACGGGGCTACCGCACATGACCATAGCCCCACCCTCCTGAGCTCCACTCTGCGCATCGCCCTTCAGTCCTTTTCTATCGCCAGGTCCAGGACCATTTAGCAATAATTGAGGAAACTTATTAGAGGGTAAGGCGGGCGTATGGAGGAAAGAGGACTATGGACTAGGAGTAAGGTAGTAAGATAGCCACTCCATACTTGTGGGAGATTCCCAAGCGCTGACCAAAGGTACTAAGTGTGGATGCAAAGCCCCCTATTGAAATACATTCTTGAGAACTGCGTGGCCAA
This sequence comes from Ambystoma mexicanum, assembly GCF_040938575.1. Lineage (NCBI taxonomy): Eukaryota > Metazoa > Chordata > Amphibia > Caudata > Ambystomatidae > Ambystoma > Ambystoma mexicanum. The sequence continues at coordinate 746,618,727 of NC_090923.1, read as the reverse complement.
ATTGGGCATCACCCCGGGACCTTGGGTCGAGACAGTAATGTTTGCAAAAAGACGATGGAGAGGCCCACGTAGCCGCCCTGGCGATGGACTCCCAAGCGACTTATTTTTGGAAAGCAACCGCAGCCGCTTTGCCACGGACCAGATGTGCATGGATGCCCTTTGGTGGCTGAAGCACCTGAAAATTGCAGGCCTCAGAAATACATGACGCAATCCAGCCGGAAATTGATTCTTTCGAGGCTGGTTTCCCTTTCGGATCGCCAAACGTGACAAAGAGTTGTGAGGAGCTTCTGAGTTCACTAGTTCTATCCAGGTAGAGCTTCAGGGCTCTCCTAATGTCTATATTATGCAGAACTCTCTCGGTATCAGAAGCCGGGTTCGGGAAGAAGACAGGTAAAGAGAATGACTGGTTCAAATGAAAAGCATTAACCACCTTAGGAAGAAAGGAAGGATGAGTGTGAAGAACTACCTTATCCTTGTGGAAAGTGAGGAATGCATGTTCCACTGAAAGAGCAGGGAGCTCGCTTACTCGCCTTGCCGATGTTACTGCAATCAGAAAAGCAACCTTCCAGGAAAGGTACTTGAGATCAGTAGTGTCCATGGGTTCAAAAGGCTTATGGCATGAAGCGGTGACGGTGAGGACTACATTCAGATCCTATTTGGGATGAGGAGCCCGAACCAGCGGAAAAAGATGAAGACCCTCAAAGTGTCTCTTGATTACCGGGTTAGTCAATGAAAAAGAGCAGCTGTCCTAGACATGTAAACCGCAATGGAGGTCAAATAAGTCCTGCAAGACAAGACAAGACATGTATACCAGATGCTGCAAGTTCCGATATGAAAGACAAAACAGTGTCGATAGATGCCTGCCTGAGGTCAAGGCTCTTGGCCAAACACCAGTGACAAAACCTGAGCCATTTGCTCCTGTATTGTGCTCTCGTAGATATTTTCCGTGCTGCTTATATTATTCGCATGTTGTCCTCAGAGAGGCTGAATTGCGCTAATGATGGGTGAAGAAGGTCGGGTATCTGCGGCAGTCTGATCAGAGGGAACCTCGACAGTTGCTGCAGATCCGAAAACCAGAACCTGGCTGGCCACCACAGCCACCACAGCTCTATGAAGAGGAGAGTGCAGTTGGATGCAGTCCTGCGCTTCCAGAGTGACATCCCCCAATGAGGACGCTCAGAGTTTCCCGTTCGATGATGTCGCAAAGAGGTCCACCTCTGGGGTACCCCATTGCTGGAAAATCACGGTAAGAACATGTATGCTCAACTCCCATTCGTAACTCGTCACAGAGTGACGGCTGAGCAAGTCTGCAGTCACATTGATGTGGCCCGGGATGTGCACAGCTTGGAGCCAGACATTGTGCAGGATGTCCCAATCCCAGGTCCACCAGGAGGGGAGACTTGGTGTCCCCGTGCTTGTTGTAAAATATCACCACGGAATTGTGTATAAGCACTACTTTGTTGGTGATCAAGGGCTGAAAAGCCTTGAGCGACAGAAAAAGTACTGGGAGCTCCAAGTAATTGATATGGAAGCACCTATCTTGGGGTGTCCACAAATCGGACACTTCCAGGTGGAGCAGAGTAGCACCCCACTCCAAGAGGGAGGAGTCCGTGGTGCCCGTTACTTGTGGGTAGGGCTCCTGGGGAAGGAGGTCCCCACTGCGAGGTTGTTGGCGGATGACCACCATTGAAGGTCCGCCATCATGCAGGACGGGACTGGAATCATCTTGGAATCCGGGTCCATAGCCTGGGAGAAGCAACTCCGAAGAGCAAGCTGAGTGCATCAAATTTTCAAGCATGCCAGAGGTAGAGCTAACACACAAGAAGCCATGAGGCTCTGAAGTCTCTGGAACTCCAAGGCTGATATATGGGAGGACTGCTGAAGAGCTGGCACGTGGCTGAAAGGTCTGCAATCCCGTCCTCCGTCAGGAAGACTTTGGTACTGACAGTGTCCCAACGGAAACCCAGAAAGATCAGGTCTTGAGAGACCGTCATCAAAGCTTTCCACCAGTTCACTGACAGCCTGAGCCAGAACAAGAGCTGAAGAAGTGACTGAAGATTGGTCGCGGAGGCTTGTGGGCATGGACTGCGCAGAAGCCAATCATACAAATATGAATATACATGAATCCCCTGCAGTATGAGGAACGCTGCAATGACTGACATCTTCGTAAAGACACGCAGTGCTGAGATGAGACCAAAAGGGAGCACACAATACTGGAAGTGGTCCGTTCCCACAGAAAACCGCAGATATTTCAGATGCGGACTCCAGATCAGTATATGCATGTATGCATCCTGAAGGTCTACCACGCTGAAGCAATCGCCCTTCCGGAGAGAGGACTTCATCTGGCAGGGCATAATCATCTTGAATCTCTCTTGGGGTAGGAGGAGATTGAACTTGGAGAGGTCGAGGATAGTTCTCAGGCCAGCCTGGTTGGGTATGGGCACTGTGAACAGACGGGAGTAAAACCCCTCCCCTTGCTCCCCGAGAGGAATAGGTTGCACTGCTCTGAGGTCTATAAGCTTCTGTACCTCAGCTCTGAGAGAGAGAGACCCAGTCTGTTGGAGAGCAGGGTGGGAAGGCAGGGTATAGGGGAGGGGCAAGCGAAAGCCCGCCCGAGAGACTGACAAAACCCATTGCTCTTCAGTGATGCTCTGCCATGCCTCCAGATGAGATTAAATCCGTCCTCCCAACAGAGTCTCGTGCGACCGATTGAAAATATCATTTTGCTGTTTTATCGGCAGAGAGACCACCCATTGCTGAGGAGGAGGCTGCTGGCCAAGAGAAAAACCGGCCACCCTGCCATTCCTGTTTACGGCCGGGCCGCCATTTGGAGCATCAGAGCGGCGTGTACGGCAGTCCTGAAATCCTCTGAAGCCAGAGAAGGACCTTGACTGAGACCCCAAACTCGAGTGTAAGATGCCTTTGCAGGAGTCTTCGCAGGGACTGACAATGACTTTGCAGTTTGAGTACTGGCCTTGGTCTTTCAAAGTTTCTCGTCCGTGGAGGTGTGGAACAGTTCCTTACCCTCGAAGGGGAAGTCAAGCACCTTGTCCTGGACTTCCTTTGAAAACTTCGTAGCATGCAGCCACGCCTTGCGGGAGATGTCAACCCTGACCATAAGACCTCGAGTGGAAGTGTCTACATCATAGGACACAGCCTCAAGTAGATCCTGTGCCAGAATTCTGGCGTCAGATAAGCCACCCTTGAAGTCTTCGAGCCTATCCAGAGGAATGCATTCCTTGAACTCGGCTAGCTCTTTCCAAAGGTTCACATTGGCAGTAGTCAGGATAAGCTCAGTATTAGCCTGATGTAGCTCGAAAGCCGAATTGGAAAATACCTTTTTCCCAATGGCGTCCAAAAGCTTGTCCTCCTTGGAAAGGATCTGGGATGCTCCAGTAGAAGATGTAGAGGCCGGTTTTGACTGGAGCATAGCTGCTGCCACCACGGTTGACAATGGAAGTGGGCATGAAGACAGAGATATGTCTTCAGATGCGTGAATCTTATAGCAAGCATCTATTTCTCTGTTTAGGTGCTGCCCAGTATCAGGCTTTTCCCATACCTTACGGTCCTCGGCCAGGACGTCCTTCTGTAGGAACAGTGTGCTCCTGTGCCAACAAGGTGAAGGCTCCAGAAAGTACCCCTTCCTGTGGAGCTAGGGGCTCAGGTATTGGAATGTCTAGCAGCTCCATCATATCCAGCACCCGGTCGTGAAAGGCTTGAATAGAGCACGCGGGTCGTCGCTGTGCTGGTCCGCCTGGTCCTCATCCAGCAAAGCAGGAGCAGATGACTGGTCCGCTGCATGTGGCACCTGAGGTCCAAAAGTGGTGTTTGGCAGAGCAACCAGGGTCTTTTCCACTGGGGAAAAAAGGAGACAGAGGAGGAAGTGGGGGAGGGTGCCTCAGAGAAAGAGGTGGAGGAGGTGGCGGTGGTGTTACCAGAATCAGCATAGGAACTGCTGGAACAGGTGGCCAATTCAGGCAGTTTAGGATACATTTCCTTAAATAAATCCTTTAAGTATGCCTTCATGGGTTCAGAATGCATAAGTGTCTTAAGCTTCCCAAAAAACACATCCTCGGATGAGGGTCTGGGCGCTGGAGTGGGCAGAGGCCGCTCGGAAGGGGCATACCACCAGGAATGCAAAGAGGATGGTTGCCAGGATGGTCCTCCACCAGCTGGATCCACATAGATCAAAGGTGCGGATGCAAGAGGGAGTGAGACTGTATGCAGCAGCGGAATCCGAGTATGCCATTTCATTGGAGGGCGGAACAGGTTCCTATTGTCCACAAAATGTGAAAAAGGCTGCTCTGCCCCAAAAACAGGCACCTCAGCACCAGCTGTGGTGAACGCTGGTGTAGGAGAGGTAGTCGAAATGGCTGCATTGGACCGCCATTTTGTCAACGCCTGAGGCTAACTGCGTCACAGGTGTAAATGAGGCTGTGGTCAGCACAGGGGAATCAGGGGTCTTATATGCCATTTTAGCCTTGTGACAAGTTACCTCAGCAGAGCCGATGCTAGCAGATCTAGAATGTTTCTGGGACACCTTAGGGCGTGCTGATAAATTAGCCCCGAAAAGGGGAGCTTCGGCAGAGCCGGTACGAGAATATTCATGATGCGTGACCGGTTTCTGTGCCCCCTCAGCAGGATTGGTTCCACCACAGGTCTGAGTGTGGGGAGGCTTGGAGTCACTCCCCAAAGCCAGGACCTGCGAAGTGGGCCCCTCAATATTACCAGATTTAGAAATAGCCCCAAGAAGGGGAATTTCGGGGGTAACCCCAGTACGTTTAGTCGCCTTGAGAGGGACCTCGAGCCGAGACTCGGTATACTTAGTTCCAAGAGTGGAAACCTCGGGTCTGACGTTGGTGAAAACAGCACGAGAAGAACTGGGCCCAACTTTAACCCCCAAAGGGGGAACCTCGGATGAAGATGCGGTCTTGGCAGCCCATTTACAGAGGTCCTCAGAGGATGCTCTGGTGCACCTGTTAGATCCCTTGTGGGACACCTAAGGGATATCCCTGGTAATAGAGCCGCTTGAGCCACTTCTGGCCTCAGAAGACCCCGGGAAGGAGTCCCCTGGCCGGGGTGCCCTAAAAACAAACGGACTTACCGGCCGTCTCCTTTTTTCTTCAATGAAGAGCTGTAAATGAGGAAGAGGAACGCGTTGAAACACTTCCTCCCACCTGACAAGCTGACTTTGGAGTGCCCAGGCGGAGAGGGTGTTGCAGTAGAATCACGCGTCCCAATGGTGTTCCGGGCCTAGGCACTCCAGGCAAAGAGAGCGGGGATCCGCCCTCGCAAAGCGATGTTCACAGGATGAACAGGACACAGATCCCAGACACTCTGGCACAGACGGAAGAAGAGATGACTGTGGAACAGCAGCAGGATTGAAGGACAAGGGAACACAAAGAAAAATATTCCCTGTGAGGCTAGTGCGTCCGACCCAGACAGCGTGGAGAAAAGGACTGAAGGGCGATGCAGAGCGCAGGAGGGCGTGGCTATGGTCACGTGCGGTAGCCTCACGGAAAAATTAAAAAGAGAACTAAAATGTTCATTTTTTTTGCTTTAAAAGTGTTCTGGTCCCGTCCCGAAGGACTGACTATCCCACAAGTATGGAGGAAAGGGGATGGGACACAGGAGTATAGGACATTCCCCACACACAGACACAGGTGAGATCCTTTCTAGGTCTCACTGGGTACTACTGGTTGTTCATCAAGGGGTATGGGACCATTGCCATGCCCCGAATGATGTAACTTCCAAGAAAATGCCAAAGAAGATAACTTGGACCTGGGCCTGTCAAACCTCCTTTCAGGATTTAAAGGATGGATTGTGCAGGGCCTCAGTTCTGAAAGTGCCAGACTATGGTTAGGAGTTCATTATCCAGACAGATGCCTGTGATTTTGAGATTGGAGCAGTGTTAGTGTAGATGAAATCTCAAGGGGTAGAGCAACCTGTTGCCTACATTAGCAGGCAATTGACAAAAAGGGAAAGGAACTGGGCTGTCATTGAAAAAGAGACTTATGGGGTCATGTGGGCAGTAAAGAAGCTGAAACCCTACATCTTTGGGTCGCACTTTACTATCCAAACAGACCACCAGCCTCTTCGATGGTTAATGGCCATGCAAGGGGAGAACCCTAAGCTTTTGCGCTGGGCCATATCACTGCAGAGATTAGATATGGACATCCAGCACAAGCCCGGCTCCCAGCATGGAGATGCAGATGGCTTCAGCTGGTACTTTCGCCTGGATGACGAACCAGACCCTCAGTAGGGTTGTGGTTCACATGTTGAGGCTGGGGTGCATGTGCAGAATTCGGCTTTCAGCACGGTGGGTGTGCGCTCTCCAGGGCTTTTTTGAAATGTCTAATTAAATAGAATGATGGTGGACCAACCTCAAGAAAATGTGTGGGGCTCATCCACACACATTGTCCTATGCTTGCAGCACGACAGACGCATAGACCCATGTACTCTGGATGGATACAGTCTACAGGCACAGTCCGCCCAGTCATATTTAGTTGGGATGTGACAGCAGGAGTACACAATGCATCTCCAGAAGGGGGTGGACCAAATCTTCCTCCTGCCATGGCAAGCCTGATTAATTAACAAAGGCTCCATGGGTCCACCCTACTCTTTTGTTGGACCCTGCAGCTGGTTGCACCGATTAGCATACCAATTAAAGGGTACTTCAAAAAGGCACACATGGGGCAGAAAATCCCAACAACCTTTCATATGCCACTGTGTCAAAATGAAGCCAGCTCCCGCCCTCAGTATCAATGGCAGTCAACTGTCATGTCTGGGACTGCGTGTTTACAGTAGTTCTCCCAGCAGGGGAACCCCATACATAAGGTACGAGAATGTAGTTTGCAGGAGCCAGAGAGTCTGGTATCACTGCAGCTTCAAGGGAGACATGCCTCTTAAATCATCAACCAAAGAGAGATCAATTAACCAGAAAGACTCTTTGATCCACAACAGACAGGAACATGGGAGAGAATTAGTATCACATGTTTTCACCCCTTAACCTTTCTTGTTGTAATCACTCTGGGTATGACTTCGCACAAACAGGAGATTGTTGGTAGGGACCACAGGATTGGTTCATTAAGGTAGGCTTAGCCTACATCCATCACTGTGGCTTACTTGGCTTTTAAAGAGAGCTGAGACCCTCTTTTGGCAAATCATCTGAAGACTTTGCAAGGAGTAACAAGAATAATTCATCATTGGACCCTGGCTGAAGGTACAGTCTGCCTTACGTCTTCTGCCAGTGAAGGAGGTCAGGCCCTCCAAAGAGGGAAGCAAGATCCCTCCCCTAAACATCTGCCAGGGAACAGAGGGAGATACCGAATCTAGAGGACCCTCCAGCCACTTACAGAACCAGTACCCAGCCAGCACACAGCGTGCTCCGCAAATCTCTGCAGCAAGCTTCCTAAGTAGGAAGTGCCAGAAGGTATCTGAACCTACAACAAAGGACAAAGCAGCTGCCTGCAACACACTCCTGTGCTTTGAGCCGTCCGACTTAAAGGACGACACAAGCCCACTGAAGAGGCTGGGAGAAGTGCCTCGACGAGCATCTACCGGTATACGCCTTAAAGGATATTTTCCAGCCAGTCGAATTTCTCGAACTGCAAGAGACTGCAATGCTGAAAGTTGACAAGCTGCAGTCACTTAAATACACCCGAGACATCTCGACCAGTGCTTCGCTCGCCGAACCGTCTTGCCGCCTGATACCCACAGCTGACTTCCGTCTTGAACTCTGTCACAGAAGCCTGCTAAGACCCCTGAAGCCGATTCGAACCTGTTGAGCATCAAGAACACCTACAGCACAAGGTACATTGTGGTTCTGTCCCCTTGGTCCTTCCCAGAAGGCCGTGAGATACGTTTTAAGACCCATTGCTCCCTTTGTGCTGAAGCCAAGTAACCTTAAACTGTTGTGGTTATTAACCATACCGACTACCCTCCTATAAGTATCTAGAGTGCATCTATTTTCTTTCTTTGAAACTGTCTGTCCTCTGCATTCCTTTACAGGGTGGGTTGTATTTCGTAGTGTTGCTAGAACTGTCTATTGCAAAATAAATAAAGTAGATATTTTTGATACAACCTTGACTGGACAGCCCCTTTTATCATTGGATAATAATTATATTTTCGCTGTGTTGCAACTAACCAACGACCCACGACTTTTCAGAGATGAGCCTGCCGTTTCGTCCACGTAAACAAAATTGCACAAGAATGTTTATAATTTGCTAGTGTTTCCAATCTGTTCGGATCCCTTGTGGTGTATCATAGGTGTGGGCTGATTGCTGGTGTAGAAACCGATATTCATCACTACACCACTGTTGCCCCAGAAGTTGCTTCATCACAAGTATAACACTGCATGCTGTGTAAAATAAAAAATAATTGCTCAAGCGGATTACCTTATATTGAATTCTCTTTCACTGTGAATCCTTTTTTTAAAACCAAATGATATTGATATTGTTTTTTAGGTCCACATTCCTGCAGGCTTGTACTCCAATCATGCATTCAGGGTGGCTATACATGTCTTTTTGCTTGACATATTTCTATAACAATGTATATAGTTTGGTTTCTTATGTGATTTGGGTACTTTTCAAGTCATTGTTTGTAAAACGAATTATTTTGTTTTTGGAAACCCAGCCTTAAAAAATATTTGGGATCCATCTCTGGGAAGATATGTAGTCAAGTGCTTAAATCACAGCCTAGGTCCAAAAACTGATGTCACTACTTTAACGAAATGTGTGATCCTGGACAAATTTAATCTCACTGTGCCTGATCAGCTCACATTGGGTGTCGCTAGAAGTGATTTAGTTTGCAATTTCTGCTATGAATAAAACCCCTTATTTAGTTTGCAATTTCTGCTATGAATAAAACCCCTTATGGTTTACTAAACTAGACTTTACTAAACTATTGATGTGTTGTATATTAACGTGCGTTAGGAGGAGAAGCTAAAGACTGATAATAGAGAGCCTCCCTTCACATCTTTAAACATTGTTCCAGGAGTCCCGGGCTCACAAGACAGTGCAGCAGGGCCATCATGCCTTACATTGGAGAGCCACAACCATGGCTTTCCCCCTCCCCCCATCAAGGGGGGAGGGGGAAAGAGGGAGTTGTTTCCAGTCACCCTCCAGCAAAATCAAGTGTGAAAAATACAAGTACCAGAATTCTCAGAGCTAATTAACTTGTCACACCTGAAACAGAAATGCAGACACGCCTAAAAAACAAAGAAACAGCCTCCCTGAAGATTGATGAAGTCATGAAAACGTGCGTTAGGAGGAGAAGCTAAAGACTGGTAACAGAGAGCCTGCCTTCACATCTTTAAACAGTGTTGCATATTAATAATAGTGAATATTTATATGTAGCACAGTACATTTTTCCTGTGGTTTACGCTTCTTTTATTGGCTTCTAGAGTACTGAAGACTGTTGCCACAGTACTGAAGACTGGTGCCACTGGTTTTAATGTTATTTATTGTGATGTCGCTTCTGATCATGTCAATCCATATCGTGCAAAGTAGGGTTCTGAATATCTTTTGCTGGATAAGTCCGGAAGAAAAACTAAAAACTAGAACATAACAGTGCGTTGTATGCCTAACAGTCCAACAGTGTTGTGATTGTGTTGTTCTGTGTATGTGTTCAGGAGCCTCAGGGAAGGGGGAGGGCCAAAGCAGCTGTCCCTATTTTGGCTACTACACAGCAACATATTTCTTACTCTCATGGCATTAAAGTGCATTTTGTCTTGTGTGCATGTTATAGGCAGCCATTTTCTGGCTGCTGTCACCTTAACTGAAGACTTTGCAGAAGGTTACAGACTCTTTGCCTTTTACTCGGTTTTCAGCTGCGTTAGTACCTTGCTAACAGAGCAATTACTAACTTTTCAGTTCAGTTTAGTGTTTCAGCGCCCCTCTGGCTGTCTGCCCCATGAGAATAAACAGCATTCCTTTGTATCCATTCTTATTTAAGCAACCGAAGGTTGCCACAGAATGTGTCCACCACCGTAACTGTAGTCAACATAGCTCTCAACTCACACGCATTTGGCGGGTGTCACCCGCCTTGCAAAGGGCTGACTCACCCGCCAAGCCTCCTGCACGCCCATTCATTTCAATGGGCGTCTCACCCGCCAAAAACAAAATCGGGTGATTTCACCCGCCTTTGAGTCACAAATGGTTGAGAGCTATGAGTCAAGGATGGGGCGAGGGGGCAATTGTATTGAAATGGGCCCCCACAGTCCCTGACAAATGTTTATGCAGGCACTGTAAGCGAGCACTAAGTCGGCTCTTTATTATTTCACTGTGCCTGACTGCCAGCAAGGAGGGATGAGGGTGTGTGAATTGTGGCTGGTGTGAAGAGATTGGGAAAGTGTCAGACACGGACAAGGCAGGTCCCACTCACCCTTTGTCCGCCATCCGAGTGCTAAATCCACCTCTCCATCCCAGCCATATTGTGATATCGTTTTACGTATATATCATGCCCCGATTGCTTACCGGTAATCTCCATTACTCTCAGTCCTCCTCTTCCTTGTCATAGTACTTACTTCTGAGTCCCCCCCCTCCACTCCAGGAACCCATTTTCTATTTTTTTTCCTTGGAGGTATACTACCCCCACTTACCCACAATCCAGCAGTTACTAATTTCCCAAGTCAGATCATGGGACCTTCCCGACTCAGGGAGGGAGATGAAGGTCAACAGTACTGTGAGGAGGAAGGGGATGACGGTTTAATGAAGATTACCAGCAAGTAATCAGGGCATGCACCTCCACGTCCCCCTTCCTCATTGCAGTACTTTCTTCTGAGGCAGACCAAAGCTTAACAACAGGGAAAGGTCCCAATGAGACACACAGACCAAACTGCTGCTGCATCCCCTCACCAACTCACATCCCCAAAAAGCAAGGGGACCTGCGCCAAAAGACAGCACACCAACCCCAAAGGACCCAACTCTGGTGCCAACCACTGGCAGGCCACAATGTCCAACCAACATGATATAATATGATAGGTTATTTATAACGCGTTTAATACCCAGAGGTTTCTAAGCGTGGACCCAGCGATCAAACCTGTGGTGCTCCGTGTCATCTTGCTCCCAAGGCGAGCACTTTGCCACTGAGCTATCCTCCTGAGACATGACCCTAACAGCCCAAGAAGCAGACCCACCTGACTCCTGCCAAGTTACCCTCAGACCGTCCGCCCAGAAGGCTGCCAATCCCTGATCGAAGACCTAGAACGTCCCCCGGGATGGACCGCATGAAACTGCAGTCCAAAACGATGGAAGAAAGGAGGGTCACAACGTAAGGCAACTGCCACCGGGAGTACCCGCAGAAAGGGAGGACAACAAGAAAAACCCAGCCAAACAAACCCAAGGGCTGAGGCAATAGCCAACAAGAATGACGTCAGGAGCGTGAAGAAGCCAAGTTCCCATAGAGGCACAAAGGGAGAACCCTACAGAACGCAACACCAAAGACCTAACACAGAAGGAAAGATCCCGCAGGAGCAAGAGGAAGCAAGACCACACAGGAACCACCCACAGCACACACAGGGCCCAAAACCCATGACCCGCACAGAGAGGGCAGGGCCACCTCGGGAACCACCATAAACTCTGAAACTGAAGAAACGGAACACGAGGAAACTGTCCACCCCTGAACAAAAGGGGACCCCAAGAAGATAGCTGCCCCACCCTAAACTGCCGCATCAGTGAGGGGAAGCAGGGGGAAGGAATAAAGTAGATACTTTTGCAAACTGAGGAACAGGGAAACCAATTCCGAGGCATCCACCACCCAGAACCAGAGCAAACCAAATGCACCATCTGAGAAGCTCTGCCGGTTACAACCGCCACCACCAGGGGCAGAGGGGAGAGGAAACCTCCCACTGAGGTGAACCCCCTGGACGACCCCACCCTTCAGACATGGACCCCTTCCAGATGACCCTCCGCCCAGGTCTCACATGTGCAGTAAAGTCATACAAGGATACAGACCCCAAACCCCCCTGATGGGGCACAAAAGCCAAGTCAGAGGCACGTTTGGCTTGACCAAGATGGCCCAGCCTGTGACCAACCCAGAGAAAGGCAGAGCATTGCAAAGGGAGAAGAACCCATCCAATCTGAAGAACTGAGAAGAGCACCCCGACAGCACAAATCCAGCGCAGTCACCGACCATAAAGCCATTCCGCCCATCTGAGATATCAGCATCTGGAGCAAGAATAGAAGGCAAGGAGTGCACCAACCCAACACCACATCTGAGAGTCACACAGAACAACCACCACTCCAAAACCTGATGAAATCTTAGTGCCATCAGGAACCAAGCCATGCAGGACCCAGGAAGACATGATATGTGAGACCAGGAGCCACCAGTGGAGAAGAGTCCAGAGAGCAAGGAAACCCAAGAGACCATAGGACACAGCATCAGCCTCTTAGAGACCAACTCACTCCCAAGAATAAGGGCCATGACATGAAATGAGACGCAGCTGCCACACTGGAGGCAAGAAGACCGCCCCAGACCATCCCAGCACTGGGCCCCATGAAAAGAGGACCTGAGAGAACTGGGATTACTGCCAATGCATCAGGAACCCCTAAACAATGAAAGCCCAATGTGATAGGTCAAGAGAAGGAGACGGACCAAGGGTTTTCCCTACTAACACAAAATAACTAGGGTGCTCGTCGTCAATAGTCGGGTCAAAACAATAGTCCTTCAGTCCCAAAATTAATCTATGCTGACCCTACCACTAAGCAAAATAACGCAAATGTCCAGGAGAATGACTCCCTTCTCCTGGATAAGCCTTATGGGCTTTAATAGGCTAATCTTAAATATTTTTGGGTGATTTCTTCAATCAGTTCCTTTATCTCAGTGAAGGGATTCTTCCACTTACCGGATGAACTCTTTCCTTTCTGTGTCAAAGTCACTTGGTTTCTTAAATTAGGAAAGAACAAATTGGCAGAAAAAGTCACGATCCACAGCTCTTGTAAGTATAATTCAGACAAAGAGCGCCCAGGCTGCAGGTATCTGGGTAGTGTGGATATATACCGCCAGTATAATTCCACTGAGGTAAGTACAAATGCAAAACAAACAAGTCCCAGTTCCACTGCGCCAAGTATAGCAAAATAAAAATCGGGAGTCCAAGTGATTTGTATGAAAGAACAACCTTTAAAGTCCAAGGTTTAGTACAAGCAACAGCACAAAGACTTGGACTTTAAAGGCTGTTCTTTCATACAAATCACTTGGACTCCCGATTTTTATTTTGCTATACTTGGAGCAGTGAAACTGGGACTTGTTTGTGTTGCATTTGTACTTTCTTAAATTAGGTCCTGGACCCCTATCCTCTGTAGCGACTTGGAGTGTCTCTTGGTGGCGTCCTTCGCTTAGGATTAATTGTTGTGTTTCATTACTCTTCTCCTTCAGACAATTTCTTTTCCATTCACTTTCTGCCGTTCTTATTTGTTTTTAGTCAAAGTTAGGTTTAATCTCCTCTGTACTCAGATTCTTACTACTTCTGGTTCGTACACTGGGACCGGTTGATCGGAGCCCAAAACCATTCAGGCTCTGCTGAAAATTCACTGCTTCATTGGGACGGGTAGGTGGTGTGCCATTTTCATATACTTTTGTGTGGTTTCTGCTTCGCTGGGACGTTTACGTTGTGGCCCGTCTTGATTCTCACTCTGTAGAGTAATTACTACTTTGCTTGGACAATTAGGCTTGGTCCCGTGCTGATTCATATTCGGTTGGGTAATCAATGCTTTACTGGGATGAGTATGCTCAATCACATATCCATTCCCATACTTCGGTAAGCTTAAAACTTCACTGGGATGAGTAGGCCGTCTCGATCCCTTCCTCCCATGTTCCTCGGCAGGTCTCCCACTTTTCCCATTAACTTTCAGTGTACGGGCTATCGCCACGGTTCGTTGCTCAGAACAGGGTCGTTTGTCTGCTTTGGAAGGTCATCTTGGTTCCTTCCACATCTCCGTTCGCCTTCGGAGTAGCCGGGTCCTATTACTGTGGGAACAGTCTCAACGTTGTACATGGACTGCACGGTCCACCTTGTCCAGGTCACGCCACTGTTCTTCTGCTGTTGCTTCTCTCGCGGTTGGCTTTTCCAGCTTGACGTGGTCCTCTTTGTCTCCTCTCTCCAGCGTAGACCCTCTGGATCGAGGATCTTCGGTTCCGCGTTTGCACCTTCAACTCCCTAGGTTTGAACTTCCTGGGTCTCTCTCCATAATCCGTCAACTGCTCCTCCTTTTGGGGAGCTCTGGAGCAGCCAGTTAAGATGGCTGCTTAGCTAAGGAACTCTATGTGATGGCACGATAACCCCGACCAGTATGGTAGCCATCCCAGACATTTGCTGACCAAAAGAAAATGTGTGTTGTCAGTGGGGCTGTATTTTTCAGGCTCCTAGAGCCCCTGTAAGGCAAGAACCAGCTGAGGCAGCTGCCTGCTGAGAGCAGGGCCAGGGGGCTGGAGAAGGTGTGGGCTATAGACTGTATGCAGAATACTGGAAGTGCTGGTGCACGTCAGCACCGCCCTCTTGAAATGCCTGCAGAGGAGGAGCGCAGAGTGGCGGCTCACCGTGACAGCTGTCTGGAGGTGAGGAGCTGGCACACTGCCTGACGCAAGAGCGGGCATCTGGCGCGCATCAACAGGGAGAAGCTGGAGCTGCAGCAGCCTCGTGAGAGGCAGAGGCCCGGATCTTGGGAGTGCGGGTACCGCACTTGCCGGGTGGTTGGGCCTCTTAGAAGCAGTGAATGGCGCGGCAGCAGTATATGGCCCAACATAAAGAGCAGGACTGAGGGGACGGTTCGCCATTGGTGTGCGTGATTTTACCCATGCAGTTAACTACTGGGCCAGGAAAAGAACGCAAAGCAAAGAGTGGTGTTACGGAGTAATGTACCCCACACACATGCGCAAGCCACAACAAGAGCCGCGCATGCGCAGAGAATCAAGGGGAGCCCATGCGACACAGTAGTCGCCAGGAGCCCGTAACGGTCAGACGTGTGTGTGTCGTCTCTTCAGGTACTGGGGGGGCCTGGTACCGGGTGCTCCACGGGGCGTACACAAACATAATACTGGCAACTAGGATTGGCATGAGGGAGGAGAGAAAGATCACTATCATAACACCTGAGCATTATGAAACTTTCTTGGTGCTCCCTAGACGCCACCACCTACGCGGCACATGCGGGCCGCTGTTATACAAACAAACGGTAGCGGCCCCTCACGGGGTGCTGGTGCACCGTTTACAGCCATTTTTTAGTTTAGTTTAGTTTAGTTTGTTTATTTATAAAGCGCGTCCGAACCCTCAGGTAGCTGGGCGCATAATCATGTGCACAGCAGAGTTACATATCGTTACACAAACACCTTAATACACCAGTCAGAGCATACATTAGTCCAGGCTCTGAGTAGTTACATACAAGAATAAAGTATACAGAGAACAGTGTACAAGATAGTTACAGTGAAGAGTGAGGACCGGGTTACAGGGTGGTCCTGAATCGGATAAAGCCAGGGTGAACATTACTACATGGTGGCGAACGGCGGCTGGCCGAACGTGTCATTGAGGGATTGGATGTTTAGGCTAGTAACCATGATTTCACCATGGCTCTGAATGGCCAGAATGCGGCTTCCGATCTAATTGCAAGAGGGAGGGTATTCCAGCATTGTGCTTTGAGCACTGGGAAGCTTGAAACTCCTGCTGTTTTTAGGTTACAGTTGGGGATCTTTAGTTGGTGCAGGTAAGGGGGTCTAGTGGAGCAATGTCTACCGAATTTGTCTGAGAGGTAGCGAGGGGTGGTGCGTGACAGGCACTTATGGGTGATGACCAGGGTTCTTAGCTTGATTCTGTCGCGGATCGGGAGCCAGTGGACTTCTTTGCTGGCCGTGGATATGTGAGCCTTGCGCGGGAGGTTAAGGGCACATCTTAGTGCATTATTTTGCAGGATCTGGAGCCTGTTCAAGTTTTTTGTGGTAGTGCCTAGGTAGAGTGTGTTGCAATAGTCTAATTTAGACAATATCAACGCTCTTGATAAGGTGAGGCAACTAGAGGTGGAGAGAAAAGGCCTACAGGCATTGATCAATTTATTGGTGTAGGTGGTGGCTGAGATGGTGGAGTTTATTTGTTTTTTTAGTGACAAGGTGGAGTCGAGGTACACACCTAGTGTTTTGACCTCTTTGGAGACTTTTATGATGTTGCCGTCAATGGTAAAGGATTGATACCTTTGGTCTAGTTTGTTGAGGCGAGCCTGGGAGCCTACGATAAGCAGTTCTGTCTTATTGTCGTTGAGGCAAAGGCTGTGTGTGGCCATCCAGGCTTGGATTTCTAAGTAGATTTCATTAAGCTTTGCAGCATCCTCTTCATAGCTGCCAGTGAGAGTGATGAGGACCTGGGAGTCGTCTGCATAATTAGTGTAGCTGACACCCAGATCGTCAAGACGCTCAAAGAGGAGCTTCGTGAAGACATTGTAAAGTGTGGGGGAAATGCAGGAGCCTTGGGACACTCCACATGTGATTGGGATAGGGTCGACAGCCGCGGTGGGGGCGAAGACCCTAGTCGACCTGTCAGACAAAAATGACTGGATCCACTTAGTGGCATTCTGAGAGAATGCAGCAGCCGAGGAGAGGTGTTGAGTGAGGATCTGGTGGTCAACCAGATCGAAGGCAGCAGATAGATCCAACAAGAGCAAAATGGCCAGTTTGCCCTTATCTTTGGCATCATCCATTTGGATTTTTAGATCCAAGAGGGCAGTTTCAGTCCCGTGCCTTGGTCTAAAGCCGGATTGTCGCAAGCCTAGGAGGTTGTTGTCTTCCAAATGTTTTTGTATTTGGAGGTAGGCTACCCTGTCTAAGATTTTGAGGAGAAATGGGACTGTGGTGATGGGCCTGTAATTTGTGGGGACGTTGGGGTCTAGGCTGGGTTTTTTGAGCAGGGGTAGGACCCACACTTCTTTAAGGTTATTGGGGACCACTGACTTTTTGAAGGAAGCGTTGATCAAGGAGGTGATGAGAGGGGCTAACTCATTAGCCCCGTCTTTGATGACGGAGGCGGGACAAATGTCACCTTTGCAGTTGGATGGTTTGAGACTGACGATTATCTTGATTACTTCCTCTTCTGTGACTGGTGAGAAGTGGAAGGAAGGGCAATTGGGGGTGGTGTGGTTTATTATGCTAATGGGATTCTGTTTGGAGGCAAGGTTGGCTTTTTATGCTTCTATCTTAGTTTGTAGGAGGGCAATTTTATTAGCGAGGGCCAGCTGGATATTATTGCACCAGGCCTTGTCTTTAATGCAGTCCTCTGAAGGAGGCAGTGGTGATTCGAGTTACCTTAGTATAGAGAATAGCTCTTTAGTGCCAGATTTGGCGTTCTGTATTCTCATGTTATAGATCTCTTTTTTAGCATTTAAGATGGCGGATTTGTAGGTGGAGGCTGCTGAGGCGAACTTATCTTTAGTGGAAAGAGAAGGGGCTTTTCTCCAGCTAGTTTCTGCAGTTCTTTTGATATTGCGGAGAGCCTTTAATTCTGCTGAGAACCAATTGTTGGAGTGGGCAATGGGTTTGGCTTTTCGTTGTTTAAGAGGAGCTATCTGGTTGAGAGCTAGTTCTAGGGTATTGTTGTATAGGTCTACAATGGCTGATGGGTTGTCATTTTGCGTAGGTAGATTAGTTTTACTGATAGGCACGAGAAGAGGTCTAAGGTTCTCTATAGTGATGTTGCTGTTATTTCTGGAGATTATTTGAGGTAACCTAGTGGGTAGTGTGGTAGATGGCATGGCTCTGGGTAGAGAGAACGTAATAAGGTGATGGTCAGTCCAAGCACAAGGAGTGATGTCTGTCAGTGAGAGGTTGCAGTTGGCGTCTGCAAGCCAGTCCAAGGATCTTCCTTTTGTATGTGTAGGTTTATTAATGTGTTGGGTGAGGCCTAGATGAGTAATGGTGTCATTAATGGAGGTGGCCTGATTGTCATTGGGGTCATTAAGTCCCAAGTTGAAGTCGCCCATAATGATGATTTGAGATTTAGGTTTCAGGTTGGTAGTGAGTAAGAGAGAGATATCTTCTTCAAAGGTGAAGGGGGGTCCTGGAGGTCTATATATAATGTGGAGAAGGATAGTTTGGGTGTCAGATAATGGGAGTTTGACGGATAGGAGTTCGGCTGAAGGTAGGGTTGTGCTAGTTACTTCTCTGATGTTTAGGGTGGATTTCGCAATAATTGCTATTCCTCCTCCTATTCCATTTTTTCTGTCAGCTCGGATGATGGTGTAGTTATCCGGGGTGGCTAGAGCTATTGTGGGACCGGCTGCTAGGTGGAGCCATGTCTCAGTGATAGCGATAAAGTCTAGGTGGTTGGTGGAGATAATGTCGGCGACATCAGTAGCGTGGGCTACCAATGAGCGTGCGTTGATGAGAGCTCCCTTGATGGAGGTCAGTGGAAGGCTGACTTTCATGAGTGGTGGTGGGTGAGATGTTGCAGGCTTGTGACTCGGTGGAGGGTCAGTAAGTGAGGTGGGCTGTGTGAGATTCCTAGCCTGATTAGTGAGCATTCTGGTGCGTTTTACATCAGGATTAGTGCGATGGCTGAGTCTAGCGTTTCTAATCATGGTCGGTGGGGCGGCGTTCAAGAAGGTGGTAGAGGGTACAACAAGGCGAGAAGCTAATCTTGTATTTCTAAGAGGTGTGGGACAGGGTATTAAGGGTGTAGGTGGGCTGATGAATCTGTTTATCCAGTCCGCTGGAGATAGTAAGTCTGGGTAAAGTGGTGTGGTTGTGTAGGCACAGTTCTGAAGTGAGATTTTCTGGAACAGAGGGAGGAGAGTAGCCATAGTTAGAGTGGCACCTCTAAGTGAGGCCATCATGGGTAACTTGGCTCTGGAGATAGAGGCAGTGAGGTTCATAAATTATTAGCAAGAATAGTTTGTACGTTCAGCTAATGTGTGTGTGGACACTAGTTAGGTGTTTCAATGGCAATAACATGGACATCAACTCAAATTGCAGTCAACTCAAATTGCAGTGTGCAGAGGGCAGTGTGGAATGCAATTCAGGGCGCAGGGCACCTCTAGGCTAGTCAATGCAATTACAAATGGGCTAAATGCAATTCAGGGCGCAGGGCACCTCTAGGATAGTCAATGCAATTACAAATGGGCTAAATGCAATTCAGGGCGCAGGGCACCTCTAGGCTAGTCATAGGCTAGTCAATGCAATTACAAATGGGCTAAATGCAATTCAGGGCGCAGGGCGCCTCTAGGCTAGTCAATGCAATTACAAATGGGCTAAATGCAATTCAGGGCGCAGGGCGCCTCTAGGCTAGTCAATGCAATTACAAATGGGCTAAATGCAATTCAGGGCGCAGGGCACCTCTAGGCTAGTTGATGCTAAATAAAGAGACATTTGGGTGCGATGCATCCATTGCGTGTCGTAGTACATCTTAGATAAAGTAAATAGTGTAATAGTGCTGCTGAGCACTAGGCGCTAAATGGCGCAGTAGGGCGGGAAGGCCAGGTATAACAAGACATGCAGGGACATCACCCACAAGACACATTTGGCAGTGGGAGTAGATGAGTAGGGAGGAGGATGACAATGCACGTGATTCAGGCTAGGGGCATGGTCATAGCAGTCAGGCTGTATAGGCATAGGCAGGACCATCAGTACATGTTGAGAGAGTGGTCACACGTATGTGCACTGAGGCAGGTTTGGGCTACTGTGGCAGTGCAGTGTCTGAGGAGGGATGGGGGAGTACTAGCTAGCAGTTAGCTAGCAACGAGCACAATGAGCCAACATGGCTAGTCTGAGTGGAGGCAGGGCGGTTGCACCGCAGAACGGAGTGACCACACAATGTATTGACAGGCCATATCTGTACAGTTAGAAAATAAACCTTGGTAATGCCGCGTGCACAATTAGGCAGAGCACTGGCACGCAGTGAGAGCTCTATTAAGCGAGGGGGTACATACGGACTAGGATGTGACCGAATTTCAATCGGAGCGTCCCGACTAAGTTCGTATGTCGGTAGGAATGAAGCGGAATACAGACAGTTCGAATGGGTTTACTATGTAAATTGTCTTACGGTTCGAGGCAGCGGTTCCTTGTCTTGCAGTCCTTTATCTGTCACATGGAACTTGCTGTAGGCGGAGGGGTGGGCGGCAGAAAAACGGGCAGAGAGTATGGGCGAACGGCGAGGAAGGCTGAGGACAGGCATGGGACAGGAAGCTTTGTGGTCCTGCCTTCGTGGAAATGCTGGCTCCCGCCTCCCGGTTTCTATTGGCCCTTACAAGCGGGGCAGCAGCCAATCAGCGGCCACATGGAGCTCAGCACAAGAAGCTAAGGTGCTGTTTAACAGAAACTTCGGCGGGCGGTCATCTTGGAATGGTGGAACCGCATGGTCATCAATGGAGGTTCACTCCAAACGGTTGTAAAGGCAAGCAAGAGCTGATGGCCAAATATATTTCGCTCATATATTTTAACACCATACAGCTGTTTCTCCACAAATGGCTGTGATTACTGGTGCCATCTGAACACATGGGTGATTCCAGCATTGCACATTCAGCCTGAGAAGGGAGTTAAGGACCTTTCTTCAATTTTTGGACACTCTACAATCAGGGAGAATGAGGAGGGGATGGTGCGCAACCAACTCATACAGGGATGCAGCTCTGGGAAACTCAGGCTCCCGTGAGCCAGGACTAACTCTGGCCAAATTCTAGACATGGGCAGAGCGTATGAACTGGCGGAGAGCAGAGGAGCACGAATGGACGCGGCGACTTGTCCAGGGAAAGGTGAGGAGGCCTACGCTATTGGGCGCCCTGCAACAAATACACCCCAGAGACAGAGATGGGCCCTGCGAAGACTGGAGTCCTCACAGAAGCCCGACCTGCCCCAACTATGTCAGTACTGCGGTTACAACCTTCCGCACGCCAATGACTGCCCAACAACATCAAGGGTGTGTGGGCGATGTGGCACGACTGGACATTTTGCGAGGGAATGCAGAGCAGCCAACCCCGTAGCAGTCTTCCGAGAGCCGGCAAGGGCCAGCAGCAGTGGCCCACGAAAACAAAAAAGGGTGGCCGCCATCAAACAAGGGATATAAGATCTTGAAATAGCCGAGGAGGAAAATTAGGATGAAGAGGTGTTCTTCATCTCGAACATTGACTTTGGCTCAAGGAAACAACGAAAACCCACCTGTGTGGTGGATATTGGGGAGACCCCGGTGCTGATAGACACAGGAGCATCCATATGCGTAATGGCTGCTAGACACTATGAGGCACTGCCAGGTCCACCGGTGCTCGATGAAACGAAGGCCAGGATATACTCTTTTGGGGGCAATCAACCCCTTCCACTGCAAGGGGTGTTCAGCACGTCAGTCACCCATGGCCAACACTCCATCAAGGCCACATTTCTCGTAACGGAAGTCAGCCCACACTCTTTGCTAAGCTGCGCAGCTTCTGAAGCTCTGAACATTGTTCACTTTGCCATGTCGGTATACCAATCTGACATCAATGACATTACAGAACGATATGCCTATTTGATCAAAGGCATAGGCAAACTGTGCGGAGAACCTATCCGTTTGCACATTGATGAGACCGTGAGACCAACCGCCTTGAAGCACCACCGGATCCTGTTCCATCTATGGGCGCAGGTAGAACAGGAACTACAACATCTTGTTGATTTGAACACCATAGAAAGGCTGGAAGGGCCCACCCCATGCGTGTCCCCGATAGTTGTAGCGTCAAAGCCCGAGCAACCCGGGGCAGTGCGCATCTGTGTGGACATGCACCTGCCCAACATGGCCATCAAACGGGAGCGACACCAGACACCAACTCTCGACGATGTGGTAGGAGAACTCCAGGGAGCCAAGGTGTTTTTGAAACTGGACCTTCTGTCGGGGTATCACCAGCTCGAGCTACACCGCGACTCCAGCTACATAACTACCTTCACCACCCACGATGGGCTATTCCAATGCAAAAGACTGAACTTTGGGATATTTTTGGCCGCAGAAGTCTTTCAAAACGTGATCAGAGGTGCGCTGGCAGGTCTTAAGTGGGTACTGAACCTGAGTGACGACATTCTGGTATATGTGTCCTCAGAGGCAGAACATGTTAAGAGACTGGAGAAGACGCAGAGAGGATCTGAAACTTGGGCTAACCCTCCACAGAGAGACGTGCGAGTTTTTCAAGGACAAAATAGAATTCTTCGGGTTTGTGTTTCACGCAGGTGGCATATCTCCATATCCAGAGAAAGCAAAGGACATTCGGGAAGCTGCCCCACCTCCCCCGAGTCACCATCCGACGTATGAAGCTTTCTGGGATGGTAAATTACGGTGAGCGGTTTATTAGAGACCTGGCTTCCCTCGCAGAACTACTCCGAGCCCTCACGAGGAACGACACCACCTGGGAATGGTCCACCCGAGAGCAGAAGGCCTTTGACACCATCAAGGCTGCCTTAACGCGGGAAGAGAACTTGTCCTTTTTTGACCACAAGAAGGAGTCAGAGTAAGTTGTGGATGCAAGCCCGGTAGGCCTGGGGGCGGTACTGCTACAAACGGACACACAGGGACAGATGAGGCCAATAGCATATGCCAGTAAGGCTCTGACCGACACAGAGAGAAGGTATTCACAGATCGAGAGGGAGGCTCTGGTAATCCTATGGGGCTGCAAACATTTCCGTATATACATCTTGGGAAAACCGGTGTCAGTCATCAGAGAATACAAGCCCCTGATTCCCACCATGATGGGGCATCCTCAAGCCTCCCCCATGGAGTGAAAGGTGGATGCTATCTCTGATGGAGTATAGCGTGAAGCTCCAGTACCGACTGGATACCAATAACCCGGCAGACTACCTGTCCCGACACCCCGGGGCCAGCCGTTCGCGAGAGAGGCTGTCTGGAGAAGACTGCGCTGAAATGTTCAGGCAAGTGGTGGAGGCCGCCATGCCAATAGCGTTAACCATGTCGGAGCTGGCTGACGCTTCCAGGACTGAATAATGTTTTCAGCTAATCGGCACGGCAATGGCTGATCGGGACTGGAAGCTGGTGCTGGCCAACATGTCACGAAGATCCAAAGGCGCACAACAAGATTTACAATCACTGTGGCGTTCCCATCATGAACTGTCCGTGTCAGAGGAAGGATTGTTGCTAAGAGGATGACAGATTGTGGTACTGTGACAGCTGGTTGAAAGGGTGCTCAAGTTGGCCCACAGTGGACACCATGGCACGGCCAAGACCAAGGCGCGCCTGAGGACCAAGGTCTGTTTCCCAGATCTGGAACATCGGGTAGACGAATATGTGCAACAATGGGGTCAATGGGGAGAAGTAACAGGCCATGGGGCACATTGCATGCCGATTTTGGTTCCACGGGGAGAGGAACATACTTCTTGGCAGTAATCGACCAATGGTCCGGAGATCGAGCTGGTCGAATCTACCGCTAGTGACCACACCATTCAAGCACTGGAGCGAATATTCGCCACGCATGGTTTTCGCTTTGAGCTCTGTTCCGACAATGGACCCCCATTCCAAGGCCAACAGTTTGCTCAATACATGGAGGAGTGCAGAATAATTCACCGGAATGTGACACCACTATGGCCCAGGGCTAACGGGGAAGCCGAGCGCTTTATGTGCACCCTGAACAAGATATTCAGAATCACTCAAGGCCAAAGGGGTGAGCTACGACGGAACCTATATCAGTTTCTCTGTGAATACCACACCACGCCCCATCAGTACACAGGGATGGGCCCAGCAGAAGCGCTATTCAATCGGTGCCCCAGGGGAGTGATACTGGAGGTGGAAGGGCACGACCCAGGGATCATTGACAACCAGAAGGTATCAGAGGAGCGACAGATGAACAATGAGCGTGAAAATGTCAGGAGGCACCTCCAGCAACCGAACATCGCTGTGGGAGACACCGTCCTAGTGCGCAACAGGCATCTGGAGGGAAAACTCTCTCTCGTGTGTGAACCCAGTCCCATGGGTGTAACCCACATCAAGGGGTCAATGGTGACCGCAGCAGATCATAGAGGGACGTCACGAGGAACTCATGTTACTTCAAGAAATTAGACACCAGATCCACCGAGGACATTCCGCTGCAGATGAACCCATGACTCAACCCGCCATTTCAACACCCGGAGCAGCAAAGATCGAGAAAGCCTGGCATCCGCCGACTCTCCTCATCAGTCCAGGAATGAGGGCAGAAGGTATCCAAGTCGGGAAGGTCGCAGGTTCCGTGATTTCATAATGTACTCTGATCCCTGATTCCCTGGATGGACGGTAATGGCCCATGTTGGGCCCGTGAACTTATTATACATGTCGCATTAATGTATGTGCCCCGTTTGGACAGTTTATAACGTTGTGTTGTATCACCCTGTTTGTTCTTTATAAAAACGGAGGAATGTTACGGAGTAATGTACCCCGCACGTATGCACGAGCCACAAGGAGGGCCGCACATGCGCAGAGAATAAAGGGGAGCCGGTGCGACGTAGTAGCCGCTGGGAGCCCTAATGGTCAGACGTGTGTGTGTCGTCTCTTCAGGTACTGGGGGGCCTGGTAGTGGGTGTTCCACAGGGCGTACACAAACATAATAAGGGGGTTCCTAGGGGATACATGGAAGTGCATGCTGTGCGCAGTTGAAAGTTGAAGAAAATAAACAAACTGATGAAGAGACTGCGAGGCGGAGTCAGGGACACATTCCTGGCACGAAGGAGGTTGCAGGTCAAGAAATATAGCTGGAAAGACCCGGAGGATGGAGAGGAGGTGGTAGGTGTGAGATACCATCTGGGCAGTGGCCTGGTGTGAGCTGAGAGCATTGCAGGCCCAGAATAATACTGATTGGGTGCAACAACCAGGAAAAGATAACTCCCTCCTGAGTTGGGTTGGCAGTGAGGGATGCGGGAATGGATGCGTGGATGCGGGAAAGGTTGGGGTTTACATGTTGGAAAATGTATATAAAGGTTGGTATCCATTATACATGTTCTGAACTGTTATTATTGGTCATGCAGAGTACTAGAGGTAACAAGATGGATATTAAGATACTGAGCTGGAATGTTCAGGGCTTATTGAACTGTGTCAAGGCGCGGAGGGTAGTCGCTCAGGCCAACCTCATCATGGCCAAAGTACTTTTTTGCAAGAAACACATATAACGGAACCAGTGGCTCTGGGGGTGGCTCCGACTTGGGGAGGACACAGATATTATACATCGTACTCCACAACGGCCCATGGAGTGATATTCTAATACATAGAGCACTCCCGTTTCTTTGCCGGAAGTCGATAGTGGACGAGCCAGGGAGATTTGTGCAGGAGCATGGGGTCTTGGGCAGGAGGGAGGTAGTGCTGCTTAATTGCTTAGGTCCCAAACACAGATGATCCTAATTTCTATGAGGGCATGCTGGGGTTGCTGGAAGGTTTCAGACTGCTACCCTTCCATGGGAAGGTGACCTTAATACAATCATTGTTGTGTCACTTGACAGATCCAATGATGGCCCACGTGAATTAAACAAAGCAGCACAGGCGATGCGGTCAGGGTGGGTTAATTGAGTATGGTGGATGTGTGGCGACTATGAAACCGTGAGCAAAGAAGTTACGCTTATTACTCGACTGTGGATGTATTGTATGCTCAAATAGATAGGTGGTTCCTCTCTGGCTCGCTTCTGTAGGCAGTGGTAGATTGTGTAATATACCCTAGAACCTTGTCTGATCATACCCCCCTGCTATTGGTGCTGGATTGGTCCCCTGAGGTGCAGATGAGGCCGCTGTAAAGGTTTAAACCAGACGCTCTCTGGGATTTGGCGTTTTCGCATGGGCTGAGGGAAAACATAGAATGTGGGTACGACATGCTCGACACCTGTATTATGGCAGGCGTTTAAAGTGTTTGTATGTGGGGCAGCAATGCTGACGGAAAGAGTGGTAGGAAACCCTACGCCGGAAGATTTGGCAGAGATGAAACTCCCTCTTGATAGATATTGGGAACTGGCGCAGAGTGAGGTTAAGCTATTGGATAGTCCAGGGATGGCACGTAAGTACAGTGAGGCAGATAGGCCTGGGCAGGTGTTGGGGGCCTGCCTCGGATCACCGGGCAGGCCCCTGAGGGTGTCGGGAGCACCCAACACAGACCCTTCGTGTGGCAATCATGCCTCAGACAAAGGAGTGGGGATCACTCCTCTCGCTCTGGATCACCGGAGGGACACACGTGACTGGGATCACCCAGCACAAGGCATCGCTGGCTCTGAGGGCACCCAGGCCGGGGTGCCGCAGGAGGCCACGATCACATGGCTATTCAGCTATGAGGGCGGCATTGCCCGGCAGGGGCGCCGACTTCGTGGAGGGCCCGTCCCTGGGCTTACTCCATGCGATGATACCCCAATTAGGGTCACCCAACAGGAACGACACCGCAGTCAGCTTGGTCTTGACTGACGAGCCGGAAATGGCCCATCCCTTTTATTAGGTTGGTCACGTGGCTACTGCCACGTGACCCATTACAACATCCTGGGAGCTACCATGCTCCCAGGAGGGGTGCCATGCAACAGCGGGTATTGGCAAGGATTGTGCAGAGAGAAGCCAGGAGGAAAACGATTACTTATGTTGACAAAGATGAAGGAGAGCGTGTGTACTCTGATAGAGAAATCAGTGCAGTGTTTCGGGCATTTTATGCACAACTTTAACAACCGAAGGGAGATGCCACTGACAAAGAGATTGGGGAGTATTTGGATGGTATTCCTGCCTCGCTGTTGCCTGGAGATACAGCGGAGGCCCTGGAGGCCCCACTGACTCTGGAAGAAATTAAAGAGCAATCTTGGAGATGCCAGGTGGCAAAGCCCCGGGAAACAGATGGGTTCAGCCGGAGTTTTATAAGGAGTATTGTGACTTGCTGGCCCCATATTTGTTGCAGATGTGGGAAGAAGTGCTGGAGGTGAGATCCCTTTCGGAGTCAGTTCGGGAGGTGGTAAACACAGTAATACTAAAGCTGCTCTCATTATTTATTGTTGACGCAAACATTTGGCAGCCACTAATGCTGCATCCAATTCACAGCGATCAATCTGGGTTTATTCCAGACAGGGCTACAGCTCTGAATTTACGACGTCTGTACAATGTACTATCGATGGTTCCCGTGGACACTAGCGTGGAGACCATATCATTAGACATGCAGAAGGCATTCAACATTGTGCACTGGCCATTCTTGTTCAAGGTGCTGGAAAACTCCGGCTTCAGCCAGATGTTTGTGTCCTGGGTGTGGTTACTCTATATGGCACCTGTAGCCAGGATTAATACAAATGGAATACTATCACGAACATACGACTTCAGGGTGGCACAAGACAGGGCTGCCTCTGCCACCACTGTTATTTGCATTGGTGATTGAGCCCTTGGCAGACATTGTGAGGCAGCGACATGCTAGGAGTGGATTGCAAATGGGGGCTCCACTGACTGTAATCCATCCATATGCTTATGATATATTGTTGTACATTTGGGATCCGGCTACAGATGCTGGGTCGGTTCTAGAGACGGTGGAAGAATTTGGGAAATATTCCGGGCTTCACCTTAACAGGGGAAAGTCAGAGCTGTTACCATTAATGGACAATGTACTGCAACTAGAGGAGGGGCTTATACTTGGTTTAGTGAAGGATTCCATTAAATACTTGGGCATAACTGTTAGTAGATATGCAGCTGATACGAAGGCACTGAACCATATTGGATATCCAAGACAGTTGGCGGTTAAACTAGCACATTCGGGGGAAATCCCAATGTCACTCATGGTTTGTCTGCCAGTCCTAAAAATGTTAGTTCTCCCGAAGTTACTGTATCGTTTTAACAGCATTCTGATGTGGCCGGGCAGGAAATTCTTCAGAGAGCTGCAGTCGCTTAGTGCATCATTTGTTTGGCGTAACCGTGGGATCTGTATGGGCTGGCAATTCATGACTAGGCCAAGGGAGAGGGGGGATTGAGAGCACCTCACGTTGAGTTGTATTTTTTGGCGGGATAAGGACTTTATGCTACCTTTCGGGAGGATTCGGAGAACCCCCCTCCACCACCACATTTTTGGCTTGAAGACAGGGCGGCCAGAAAGCTGCCTCATTGCAATATAGTGTATGGAACAGATTACAAGTCGAAAGGGCCGTTAGACCTGCTAGCAACTACGCAACATCCCCAGAGTAGGCTGCGCAAGCTGAGGGGCATTGAGACCTCTTATGATAGGTGGGCCCCCCTGTGGGGATACTCTAGTATAGCGCTGACAATGGATACTGCGATAGAGAGAAGTTGGAGGATAGGGAGTTTGGCTGTGCTTGGATGTATGTAAGAGAAAGGGTGTTTTATTGAATGGGAGTGGTGCAAAAAACATGTGTGTGGCACTCAGTTACAGTCGCTGTACTATTGTGTCCAGGAGGATAGCTCAGCGGCAGCGTGCTCGACTTGGAAACAAGATGACATGGAGCAACACAGGTTCGATCCCTGGGACTGCGCTTAGAAACCTCTGGGTATTAAGCGCGTTATAAATAACCTATTATATCATATATCATAACATTGGAGAATGCAAACGGCGTTCAGGGCACGATGGCCGGGGGTTCCCAGCTGAACCAGAGATTAGTCTTGGTGAGTCCTATATACATGAAGTGCGGGTTGGAGGGACGACCAAGAGTGTGTCAGCGTTATATGCCCGCTTGCTTGGTGAACTGATGCTTAAGGGGGCCGAAGAACAGGGAAAAGTGGGAGCGTGACTTTGGTGCAGCGTTCACTGGCAAGAGATGGGATGATATATGCTCCCTCACCAAAAAGGTGTCATATAACTCCAAATTCCATCTAATCCAATTTAAGATCTTCAACAGATCATATTATACCCCTGCAAAGATAAAGAGATTCGGGAAAGACAATACGGGTGTGTGCCCCAGATGTGCAGAGGAAGATGCATTTGTCTGAGCAATATATCTCACTGTCCATGGAGATCTGTGTATTGTGGTACACAGGAATATGTCAGAAGAAAAGCAGCAATTCTTGAATATGGGACTACTGTTGGCCAAGAGGTGCATATTGCTGGGCTGGACGTAGAAAAGTGCATCGAAGGTATCCAGTCGGCTGCAGGACCTTCTAGGGGCCTACGACATTGAGGCGGTATACGGTACCTTGGTGCAGGCACACAGTAGACCCAAAGATATTTGGCAGGACTTCTGCCGGTACTCGGATAGCAGCGGTAGGAGGACTCGAAATACGTGGTCTACCAATGAGACTGAAGCCAATGAATACCGTTTCAGGTGAAACCCAGTGGGAACAATGTGTGAATAGTGTGTATTCTGCCTGTGCGCATAACTGTCTGTATTTTTGTACACCAAGCAATCTTAAAATAAAGTAAAAAACCTTCTCCTCCTTTTATTACGCTAGCCTGGGGCTTTCCCAGTACATAGCCGTAGTCCTTCCTTGATGTCGGACTCACATTCTTTACTTCCTCGTCTCAGTGTCAGACAAAACTGTATTCATGTATGTTACAATAACAAATAGCAATTAGCTGAAATGAATTTTATGGAGTCCTGATGATAAAGGGGACTCAATATGACATGGGTTCAGGGAGTTCCTTGATGGAACGGGCGTCCTTATCCCCATGAGGGGAGTCTCTCCCTGTTAGGTCCTGCTTACTGTCACCCCTATGGGGAGGATTGTGTATCAGGTTCACCTCCCTAGCCTCACAAGTAATGGCTCCCCTCTAGGAATAACTAGTGAGATCCTGCAATTTGTCAACTAATCACATAGGCAAGGAAACAAACAAAAGCTCAGCAAAGGAAGGCGAGTGACTACTTTCGTAAAACACTGCACAGAGCCTCCATCAACCCAAAGGGAGCACAAGCCATCGAAAATACTATTCTCCCACAGCAGGATGGAGACCTTGACAGCCGAGAGGGATACATGGCCACAGGACAAAAGGCATCCCAGACACCAGGTACATCAACCTATCCTGAATGAGAGGGAGCACTTACCGAAGGAGCATAAACCACCTCCCATATTAGGACCCGAAGATGGAACACCGCATGCAAGACCAGGAGCAGTCTACCCAATCCCAAGAGCCAGGATATCAGAAATGTCTGTATTTGTCTACCTGAGCCCCCTGATGCCTGCGGGCTATGGCGCTTTTATAAATAAACAAAAAATAAAAATAAACAGAAGGGAGAAGAAACCCCTTTCCTCCAACAAGCAAAGGGCTGAGGCACAGCCCACAGCGCACCGACAGACCACAGCAAATGCAATACGAAACATGAACACGGCTGGACTGCATACGAGGGGCCAACAAAAGCCTATCTGGAAAGTACTGTAGAAACCAGGCAGCCGACGAACACGGGCCCCACATGGCAAGAAGAACCAGAGTCTATCACCCAAAGGCCAGCTGTGAAAGCCAGGACATCAACGACAGGAACGCAGGACCTGCGGCAGCACACAGACAGGCGAGCAGTTGTCATGACCACAGGAAGGCCGAGGAACAGACTCTGAAAAGAAACAGTGTGGCCCAGAACAGGAGGACTTCCACGCTGCGGATGAGGAGGATCGACATCAAAGCACAACTGCACGGAATCCCAGAGCAACCGCAAACAGCTAAAGTCCCATGAACACAGAGCGTCCCAATCTCCAAACAAAGCAAGAGCCAAACTGATCCACATCGCCAAGGCAGAATCCCACACACCAACTACAAAAGAGGATCACAACTGGCCCCTTACACCAGCGCCTTCCACCAGAAATGTACCATCACAGCCCCAGCTGTGAAAAACCCACATGAGAGTCCCGAGATATGAGCCCCAGAAAGGACTGACAGCAGGGCGTCCCAAAACCAGGAAAGCACTGATGCCACAAACACACTGTCCAGGCACCACCCCTCTGCTCCAGCGAATGTCGTGCAACCATTGTGGCTTTGGCTACTTTCTCGCATGGCTCTCCGGGGACTGGTCTGGTACTCCGGTGGGTTCTGTGCACAGGTTTGGGGTTGCTGCGCAGTTATTCTGGTTGCCGCGTCCTCTTCAGGCTGCTATGTTGCTGTTGTTTCTGTTGCTTTTTTCTTCAATTCTATGTCAAGACTGGAGGCGAGCATTATGCTTCAACTTCTTATTTATTACTCTTCAGCAGATTCAACAAAACATAAGAAAAATTGAACCAGAAATGTCTTTTTCATCTTTACTTTTCTTATGAACTACAAGTCCCACTGTTTTGTAGTCCTGTCAGGGTCCACTCAGTCCATGACTCACTTCCTGTCCCTGAAGATCTCCTCTCTTTGACTGCTCTGTCCACATATCTTGTAACTGTACAACTTATGCCCCATTCAATGAGGCGGACAAATCCAACTGTCGCAGACTTCCAACTTGCTGCGCTCTCACGGCAAACTCCTCCTCATTCAGGCTCTGAAACTCCTGATTCCTCGACTCTCAAACATTCTTCTGGTCTTCACCTAAGGGTCATACAACAATAGATATTAGGGTAGGGTCTCCGTACTGACACATTCGTCTTTAAATAATACATTTGATGAAATACAGTACGTACATATTGGGAGGGAAATGAATGCTCGCCTCCTAGTCTTAAATAGAATTGATACTCCCTGCGCAATTAGCAGGGGTAATCTTCATTCTATGTCAAGACTGGAGGCGAGCATTATGCTTGTTCAAAGCTTTTCTATTACCGCTGCAGCTCATCCTTTGATGGGCTTAAAGTAAAACTCTTTAAAAACTAGACCAATAAGCTGCTTGCATGATACCACGCAACGTAGCGCCTGCTGTGAACGCTCTGGATGCCATTGCTCCCCTCACAGAATGCACTCCATACTACTTCAAGTCGATGCCCCCTAACTGCATCACCTCCCGCACACACCTAGCTGTTGTATCTGAATAAAAGGGACGCAGCCCCTTTAAGAGTACACACACATGCACCAGGGCGGGAGGAGGGCGGAAGGGGAGGGACACGGGAAGTTAAGGCAGTTGAATGTGGGAGGAGAATAAAGAAGGTTTAGACTGACAAGGTCTCTGCGTATTCTTGGTGAGGCTGCGTGTGATTGAGGGAGCAACCCTCCCACAACAACTGGTGACGAGGCCGACGAGAGCTCATGCTCTGTGGCAAGTAGGGCCTGTGTGCCCAGCAGTGACGGTGGGCCCGTGTGCCCTGCCGTGACAGAGGGCCTGCATGCCCTGCAGAGAAGGAGAAACGGTGGACCCCTGTGCCCTGCAGCAACAGAATCTGGGAGGAGGGCCCGTGTGCCCTGCAGCGACGGAATCTAGGAGGAGGGCCTGTTTACCCTGCAGCGACAGAATCTAGGAGGAGGGCCTGTGTGCCCTTCAGCGTCAACAGAGGAGCCCAGGAGGAGGGCCCGTGAGCCCTGAGGTAGAGGAGCCCAGGAAGAGGGCCTGTGAGCCCCGAGGAAGAGGAGCCCAGGAGGAGGGCCCGTGTGCCCCGAAGCAGAGGAGCCCAGGAAGAGCGCCCGTGTGCCCCGAAGCAGAGGAACCCAGGAGAAGGGCCCTGTGAGCCCTGCAACGGAGGAACCCGACTCCCACAGAACACAACGGAAGACAGCGACGCAGACTAACCTGGTCCTCCAGCCTATACGCCGGAGCTGCGTAAAACGGATCTCGCCCCTTCCAGAGCACGGCAGACAAGAGCGGGTAAGCGGCCCTACATACCCGACCCTATATGAACAAAGGCCAGGGCGAAGACACCACTCAACGGCCTGTAGGCACATGACAGCGCCCCCTGGCCGCCCCAATCGTCACATAAGCTAAATCCGGAAAACAACCAAAATTTGGGCGGGAAGCCCACAAACATAATGAACGGCCTATAGGCCAGCAGCAACACCCTTGGCCACCCCAACCAGCACTAGCACCAGAAGAGGCAACCCCAATCTCAGGCGGGAGGCCCACAAAAGGGTACAATAATCAAAGGGAATAACCACCCCAATACCTCAATACTGCCACATGACAAGAGCCCAACAACAACAATTCAAGGCTAGTGAGAAACTGAACGAACTAGTGGCACACGTGCCACCCCATCAGTGTAACTATCTGCACCCCATCCATGAGGCAACCTACCACCAACGCTCCAGGACACACCTCCACCTCTAGACCGCAAAGAAAAGCAAGCACACAGCCACGTCCGCCATGAGACCCCAAGGCGAAACCATCAGCTTGCGGAAACGATAACAGCTCAACCCATTCGAGCTCATAACATAACCGTCTGAACGCCATCGGAGTGACCACGCCCCACCTCGCCACCGGGTGCAACCATGACAGACCCAAGACAAGCAGCTGCAGACGCAGGGACAGCACCAATTGCCAATGCCAGCCTTACCTCACATGCCAGCCTCATGAGGAGAACAAGCCTGTTCATACTCAACCCACACCATGACCAAGGACAGCACTGGGAAGAATGGGTTAAGGAATTTGAAGACTTCGTAGGTACCATTGGCACACAAGACCCCCCTAACAAAGTCAGTATCTTCACCAATGTCGCGGGGAGGGAAATCAAAAACTTAATACGCACAATTCCACCGCAAGACCGCGCCACTTATCCGCGCCTTCTGGAACCCATTAATGTAAAACTTGTCATAACTCCCAATCGTGACTATGAGCACTATACCTTCAATCAATGTGCACAACTACCCCACGAATTGATAGGGGAATTTGTCATCCGCCTCCAAAGGAAGACCATAAAGTGAGACTTCGCCGATTTCAATGACGACGAAGCGATCAGGCTGCTCATAATAGAAGGATGCATATCTTCAATGTTCAGGAAACACCTTCTGAAAAAGCCCCTATCCCTCAAAGAAGTACTGGACTTAGCCAGGGTGTATGAAAGGATTGCTGTTCAAGCAGCAGCCATAGAAAACCCAAAAAAGGGTGACGTCATCTCAGCCATAACCCCCTACACCCGATACACAAATACTCAAAGCAGACCAACCCCCAGATACTCCTCGCAACGCACACAAAGTGATCGACAATGCTATCACTGCGGGTTTGAGTACCCACAAAGAGGCCCATGCCCTGTAAATGGCCAGCGATGCATGCGATGTGGGCAAGAAAACCACTTTCAAGCTATATGCAAAGAACAACTCCCTGAGGTGAACCCAATCTGCCAACAAACCACCGGTCGCATGCCGGAGACGCACAAAGAACAACAGGAACAGCGCCCAAGCGAAAGAGGGGTGACCTATGCCACGAATGTCTACCAACGCCCAAACACAGTGAGAGTGCTAGAGGGACTACAAATTGAACCCGACAGAAAAGATCATGAACTCTACGATCTCTGCCACCGGGACCCAGTGCATGTGGCTGGCAAGAGAGAACATACACAAGAGAACTCCCGCTACCTCACGAACAGGACAGTCACATTCCACTCGTCCCTCTGGACATCGACCTATATGCTAATTCTCTGCCAAGACATCATCAGGAGGAAATGCAACAATTCCAGTACCTACAGGACGGATATGACAGGGAATACGTCCGACGCCTCAGCGTCAGCATTGAAGACACGCCAGCCCCCAGGGTCACGATACAAATGGGAGACACCAGGAACCAATTTGTCGTTAACACTGGAGCGACAGTAAATGTCATGAACGAAGAACTGTACCATGAAATTGCGGCCCTCTACCCCCTGCGGAAGTCCAAAACACACATCTTCCAGTGGGGAGCAGCCCTGCCTATGACGTCCAAAGGACAATTTCAATGTGACCTGACACACCGTGACCTCACAGTAACCACTACAATTCACGTCATAAGGAGCCCCTCTGTAGGACGCTGCCTTCTCAGCTACCGAACGGCCAGAGCCCTGGTGCTCATCGACCTACAATACGACCAAATCAAGATCATAAAAGGACACCCATCAGAATGCGATGCCATCATGTCTATAACATGCCGACCTCTCACTAAAATGGATCTCAAAGCTCGATTCCCCAAATTGTTTGAAGGAGTAGGTATGCTCAAAGACTCGGTTGTTAAACTGCACATCGACCCCAAGATCACGCCGGTACGACAAAACCCCTGCAAGGTAGGATTCCACCTCCAAGCCCAACTGTCAAAGGAGATCCAACTCCTTCTCCTCAACGACATCATCGAAAAGGCAGAAGGACCAACACCATGGGTATCCCGCATAGTAATAGTGCCCAAGGACAATGGACGCCTACGCATATGCGTCGACATGCGCATCCCCAACACAGCCATTCAAAGGGAGAGGCATCCAGGTCCAAGCCTAGAAGACATGCTTATCAGGCTAAACCAAGCGACGCATTTTTCAAAACTAGACCTCAATCATGGCTATCACCAGCTCGTCATAGACCCTGCGTCAAGAGCAATCACCACCTTCGCGACACACGAAGGGCTGTTTAGATACAAACGGAACAACTTCGGCATATCCACCGCCACGGAAATTTTTCAAAAGACAATTAGACGCCTAATATCATCTGAGGTGAACGCCCTAAACTACAGCGATGACATCCTGATCTTCGGGAAGGACCAAGAATAACACGACAGGGCACTCACAGCCGTCTGCAAGATCCTCCAAGAAGCAGGCCTAACGCTGAATGGGCCCAAGTGCGACATCAGCAAAACCAGCCTCAGATTTGTCGGGCACATATTCTCGGACAAAGGCATACAGGCTGACCCAGACAAGATAAAAGCAATCACTGACCTCCAAGCTCCCATGACAACTGCGGAGTTACGCTTATTCGTAGGGATGGCATTTTCAACCATCAAAGAGAGCCTCGCCAACCATCGCCAGCTAGTGTACTTCCACCCCGAGTGGCACACCATCATCACAGTTGATGCCAGTCCAGTCAGCCTAGGGGCCATCCTGGCTCAAACAGACACCAAGGACAATGCACGACATGCAGTCATCGCCTATGCCAGCCGTGCCCTATCCCACACCGAAAAGAATTACTCCCACGCTGAACGAGAAAGCCTTGCAGTGGTATGGGCCTGCGAAAAGTTCCACCACTTCGTAATTGGCCGAAGGTTCACCCTTGTAATGGACCAACAAGCGCTCCTCTCTATATTCGGAAACCCCAAGACAAAAATGCCCCCCGAATAGAATGTTGGGGGATAAGGTTACAAGAATATGACTATGTGATCATCCACAAGCCTGGAGGAGAAGCCAACCCGGCAGACTACCTGTCAAGACACCCACTAGTGAGAAATGATGACACCTTAGCCCATGAGGCTGAAGAATACATTTCATACCTATCCTCCAATGCTATGCCACCAACAATCTCAACGGCAATATTTGCAGAACGAAGTAAGGCCGACCCGACTATCTTCCCGGTTGCCTGGAATTTTCGGGTGATGACTTGGTGAGTGGCTTTAACTGGCACAGTTTAAACATCCATATTTTGAGCGGTTGCCCATATATCCAAGGTACTTACTTAAGCTACTCTTTGTTTCCCCTTGATAGGCCAGATTTGGAACATCTCAACCCTCTGTGAGAGGTTAGTACCTATTCTTCCCATCTGGCCTCGGGCAGTAGTATTTAGCCTCACTAATTAGCATAGTCTATAATACTCTTTCTTTTGAATTTCCCACAGGAAAAGCTTTTATGAGTTTATCTATTTAGAACTACAACACACAGGAACAGTGAAGCCCCCACCCTGAAGATGGATCAGTAGATCCGAAACGCGTCAGTTATTTATGTTATCTATGATATGGGCTTCCTTGGATGAAGCTGTTCTACTGTATGAACTCTCAAAAGGGAATTAATGTTCGCGTGACAAATTTATATCTGTTGTTGGGCATTTAACGATGCAAGAAGCACATGTACGTTTAAACACCTATGATATGTGGTTACTGTAGCCATGGATTATAACTTTGGTTTTTGAAATGACTGACCAGGATATATTTTTGTGTAAAAAGAATTTGCGAACTTGATTCCTGGTTGTGTAATATGATTTTATGTTTAGTTTGAAGATTCATACAGATAGGTTTATTAAAAAGAACCATATCCCTGAAAAATGTTAAAAACGCTGCTTTGCAATTTTTGCTCTATGTCAACATATGCATTTTAATGACTAATCTATGAAATTGCTATTTGAATCACTCTCTCATTTGGTGTAAACATACTCCCCAAGTGAGAGTTGTCAATGCAAACCTTTAATGACTACAATAAAATCCGCCACACTGGCATAAAAGGAGATATTTATTACAAAAATAATTTAAACACTTGAACTGTGGTTCCCTAAGAGTGCATCTGGGCTTACTACCTAGCAATAGGCAGTTCAGGTTTCTTACCGACCCGACTATCAAAGCCGCCGTACGCCTCACCCGTTCCAACAAATGGAGAGAATGCCAAGAAAGGCGAAATGGAGGGGAGGGGGAAGACAAGAAAGACCTAGACCGCCTAGCCAAAATACACATGAAGTTGGTGGCCACTGATTAAGACATACTACTACGAGGAAACAGGCTAGTGGCCACAAAAGGTCTATGGAAGACACTAGAAGCACTAGCCCATGAGGGCCACAGAGGGATTGACAATACAAAAAAGATCTTAAGAAACCACATTTGGTTCCCCTAAATGGATACTATAGTGGAGGACATGCTGGCACACTGCAGACCCTGTCAACTAGCAGCGAGGAAGTCCAATCCAAGCCCCCTACAGCCGACAACACTTCCAGAGAGACCCTGGCAAAAGGTTGCAATGGACTTCTATGGACCCCTTAGAGGAGGGCGGATACCTGCTTGTGGTCATAGATGAATAATTGTGGTTTCCTTTCGTCAAGCAAACACCCTCGACATCATTCTCTGAAACGGCGCCCATCATAGATGAACTATTCAGTGAATGGGGCATCCCCAACATCGTCAAGACGGACAATGGATCCCCGTTCCAAGGACGCGAATTTGCCAAACTCACAGACCACTTCGGCTTCCATCATCAAAAGGTTACCCCACTCTGGCCCCAAGCCAATGGAATGGTGGAACGGTTCATGGCCACTATAAAACTAACCAGACAGAAAGCCCTAGCTGAACAAGTATCTCAACCACAGGCCATCTGCGGCATGCTTAGAAGCTACAGGAACACGCAGCACGACGCGACGGGGAAAACGCTAGCAGAACTAATGGTGAGGTACCGACCCTGAACACGCATCCCCCAGTGGGAAGACTACACACCGGAAGAAGACGCGGCTATAAGAGAACGAGACGCAGAAAAAAAGAGAAAAGCCAAGGAATGGGCCGACAAAAGGAGCAATGCAAAAGACCCCAAGCTAGAGGTAGGACAGACAGTCGTAGTGCGACAAAACCAGAGGAGGAAAACTGACACCTGTTATGACCCGGAACCTCAAATCATCACGGCCATGAAGGGACCCATGATAACTGTGTCATTCTTCAAAAGACTGTACCTTGACGATCAGGAGGCGTCAGAAACGATCGCTGAGGACCCGGAAGACGAGGAAAACACAAACCCTCCGGTTGTAGCAACAGACGAAAGTCGAGAGTCTCCAGGCAGTCCCCACCGGACAGTAAGGAGACTGGTGAGACTTAATGAACAGATGTGGCCCCCGCTTTCATGTTAAGCACGGGGAGGTAGTAGCTGAATGAAAGGGACGCAGCCCCTTTAAAATTACACACACATGCACCAGGGCGGGAGCAGGGCGGAAGGGGAGGGACACGGGAAGTTAAGGCAGTTGAATGTGGGACGAGAATAAAGAAGGTTTAGACTGACAATGTCTCCGCGTATTCTTGGCGAGGCTGCGTGTGACTGAGGGAGCGACCCTCCCACAACACTAGCTATGGTGGCTGACGCTACTGCTTGGAATGGTTTCCTGCACACTATCAATAATTGCGAAGTATTAGCAGGTCTGCACTCTGCTGTCCTGTTCTCGTATTCTTTAATACGCCTAGTGACGCACCACTTAGTATTGTTAGGGAAGTAGGGGTAATGCACTGAAGTGGACCCCGTCTTCGTCTTTCTAACTATAGAAAATGTTACCTCTCCGGGCCGAAGGATTTCCTGTGCACATCCAGGGCCTTTACGTCTGCTACTCGCTTACAGGATACTAAACATAACTGCATATCTAGCTTGCCTGATAACTGCTTCAGTGATAGATACCTATCACCTGGCCAACTATCTAATAGCCTCAGCACTAATGTGATGTCCCACAGACGCTTGTTTCCCGGCTCCGGGGGCACCTTATACCGTACTCCCTTTATAAGCCTGGTTACTGCCGGGTGCTCCCCTGCCGGTACTCCTTCAATCGGCAGGTGTCCTCTGAGGTCGCTGACCTATACACTCCTATGGTCCTGAATGCCTTCCCATCTTGCAAAAGATGCACTAGGAAATTCAAGATAGACACTAAAGGAGCTGAAATGGGATGAACATTTCTCCCTCTACACCAGGCTGACCACTTGGACAAGCCGCGTCGTAGCTTCTCCTTGTAGAAGAGGCCCATGCCTCGGCAATGAGCTCCGGAGCTTGTTTCGAAATGCCTGGCAACTGCCAGCATCTCCTGATATCCTGCAGTCGAGCAATGGAAAAGTACCTCTCACTCTCAGAGGAGGAAACAACCCAGCTGGGACCGTGAGTAACTGCCAGTTCCATCAGTGTCGTTAACCATACTTGTGATTTCCATATCAGAGGTATCAATATCAACTCTGCTCGCTCTCGTCGACATTTTGACAACACTCTGCTCAGCATCATGAAGGGGGTGAAAGCATAGTGCAGCTCTCCTGACCATGCTAGCAGAAATGCGTCTGTGCCCCTGGCAGAAGGGTCCAGCCTCCAACTGAAATACATGGGCGTCTGCGCGTTGAGACGATACGCGAACAGGTCGATGGCTACTGGCCCCCATAGCTTGTTCAGCTGTCTGAATACTTCTACATTCAACCTCCAATCGCTGGTGTCTGTCAGATTACGCGAGTTCCAGTCGGCTACTACGTTGAGCGTCCCTTGAAGGTACTCAGCTGTAACCGATGTTCCTGATTCGAGACAGTAATGCCAAAAATCCCTTGCTAGCTCTGCTAGCAATCTGGATCTCGTTCCCCCTAGATGGTTTATGTATCTGACTGCAGATATGTTGTCCATCTTGAGCAGAACACAGCAACTAACTCTCCCTTTCGTGAATGCTTTGATGGCAAAGGAACCTGCTAGGAGTTCTAAACAGTTTATGTGGAGGTGAAGTTCCTCCTCGCTCCATTTCCCTCCCGTCTCTAAAGTTCCGCATCTCACTCCTCAACTTCCTCAACTGGCATCTGATTCGATAACCAAGTCTGGTTGATCTCTGAAAATGGCACAAGCATTCTAGGCGTCCATATTTTTCAACCACCATTCGAGCTCTGTGATGGAGTCCTGATCTAAGGGAAATATTTGGTGGTACTTTAGACCTTGCTGTAAATGTCTGATGTTTAGTCTTTGTAAGGCCCGGTAGTGTAATGGACCCGGAAAGATCGCTTGGAATGATGCTGCTAGCATCCCTACTATCCTTGCTAGGACGCTCAGAGATATTCTCTGCCGCCGAAGGCAGTCCCTGATCTCTTAATTGATATCTCATATCTTCTTAGCTGGCAGTTCCAGCATCGCTTTCTGGGTATCCAGCACAAAACCCAGGAAGTCTAACCTCTGTGGTGGGTAGTGTCTGACTTCTCTATATTCACAAGAAATCCCAGAGATGTCAGGAGATTCTGCACCCATTTGTTCTGATATATCAGTGTGTTCCGATCCTCCGCTAGGAGAAGAAGGTCGTCTAGATATATGATATGGCATTCATAATGTACCTATATACAAGTGTTTCAAGGCGTGAAGAGGCAGGGAGGGGGAACAGAGGGAAGACAAAGACAGCGATCCTACTAGGCCAGGTGTCATTCAGATTGTGCAAGTGCATGCGAAGGGGGAGGGAAAAGTGTGAGGGGGTAGGGGAGGGGACAGTGCAGTACATGGGATACTAGAATAAATAACAATAGGTAAAAAGTATGGCCAGCCAGTGGCAAGTGCAAGGGTTAGTGCAGACATTGTGTGTCAAGTGCTGAAAGTGGGACTGAAGAAATACAGAAGGCAGTCACCATGTGCGCGGGTTCCACGAAAGGCATTGCAGGAGTGCGACTGGCGAGGGAGGGGACCTG
Organism: Ambystoma mexicanum; assembly: GCF_040938575.1. Classification (NCBI taxonomy): domain Eukaryota; kingdom Metazoa; phylum Chordata; class Amphibia; order Caudata; family Ambystomatidae; genus Ambystoma; species Ambystoma mexicanum. The sequence continues at coordinate 746,577,765 of NC_090923.1, read as the reverse complement.
GCCCCGAGATCAGAGGGTGGCCAGGTAGCCAGTGCAGTTTCAGTTTAGCAAGGAATTCAGCAGGGGAGAGGAGGAGAAAAAGCAAAAGCAAAGAGAAAGGTTTTGAGGTGCTTCTGGAACCGGAGATGATTCTCCTCAAGTTTCAGGGAGGCAGGGAGGCTCTTCCAGAGGGAGGCACCAGCCGAAGAAATAGATCTACCACCAACTCGTCGGATCCCCTTCTCCCCGATCGCTTCTGCTACCGGTCTCATCAGCTTGGTAAAAGCCCAAGGCGCTGAGGCTAGCCCGAAGTGCATTGTTTTGAATTGCCATAGTTGGTTGTCCCAGCCAAAAGCTAGATATTTTCTAAACTCTACTTGCACTGGCACTGTGAGAAATGCGTCTTTCAGATCTATTCCCGTAAGCCAATCTCTCTCTCTTAGGGTGTCTCGCAGTTGATGTATCCCTTCCATCTTGAAGTAATGCTATACACCCAACTGTTCATTTCCTTCAGGTTTATCACTGGCCGCACTTTCTCTTTTCTGTGCACCAGGAACATAGAGCTCACGAACCTTGGACATTCTCTGCACACTTCTGTGGCTCCCTTCAGCTATAGCTGGCAGAGCTCGTGGTGTAAACTCTCTCGCTCCCCTTGCGCTAATTGCAATTCTATGGGCCTGCTCAGTTGCACTGGCTCTTGTATAAACTCTAGCTGCAGACCTCTGACGTTTTACAATACCCAAGCGTCGCTGGAAAGCTTGCGCCAGTTCCCCCAAAAATGCTGCGTTCCACCTCCCATAGCGGGATATTCTGACACTCTCACCTGGGGTAAAGTTCTGGCCTCTGCCGGCTTCTCTTCCTCTACGCCCTCTTGGGAAACGTCCTCTGGCTGGAAAGAAGGAGTCTTGTTTGTTCTCCCAGTACTGGGCTCTATTGTTCTGGGGTCTTCTGGCTCCGAGAAATCGACCGGATGCTCGACCCGGATAGCGGCCGCCCCGGCAATAACTCTACTGGGAAAATCTTACGTATCGATGCCTGGGCTTTTTCTAACGAGGCGTAAGTACCGACAAACCTGCCCATCTCTTTCCCAAATGTCTCCCCAAAGAGAAGACCTTGGACTGCTTCTCCGGCCTCATATGAGGCTAGGTCGCTCAGATTGGCATCGATCTTGAGCAGCAATCCTCTCATCCTCTCCGAGGAGATGGCACAGTTCACTTTACCTAAGAGGCATACTGCTCTCTGGGCCCAATTAGCTAGCGTGTCTGGGTCAACTTCCTCACCGGTATCTCTAGCCCTTTTTCGGCTAAATCCATGATCTTGGCCAGCGGGCCAGCCAGACCTAGTACCTTTGTCTTGACAGCTCTTCCAGGACATGTCTATTCCTTTCTGGGGATACTTGCTCGTCTTCGACACAAAAGCTAGCATCTTTGGATCCAATTCTGGCGTCTCCGCTACTTTGCCTGGTAGGTCTGGTTGAGGACACTCCGCTCGTAAGCGTTGCCTCACTTCTTTGTCCAGAGCTTTCCTCAGCTCAGTTTCATGTACTTCGCCACTCTGGGGGAGGGTTGCCAATCTGAGGATCTCGTATTATGGATAGTGTCCGGCTCAAACATGTCTGCATCTTCTTCCACCTCCTCATCCAGGTGCTTTTCTTGTTGCATTCTCTTTTCCTTGCTGGGTTCTGCCCATTCTTCCTCTTCTCTCTCCTCCTCCTCCTGGGAGGATGGGCTGCCTTCAGCCAGCTCTTCTTCCGAGCATGGGTCATCTTTACCCAGATTCTCTTCTCTTGGGTCGGGGGTCGTAAGGCCTGGCACTGCCGACTTTTGCAAGACAGCCTTTCTCAGCTTGGCGAAAGCATCAGTTGCCTCTGGGGTCTTTTCTTCCATCCTGTAAGGTTGACCCGGGGGTCGGCAGAGGCTTTCCTCTTGCGTGTCTGATTACTCCCCTTCATGCCTCTGCTCGGAAGCTCGTTGGGCGTGCCAACTGGCACTTCAGTACTAGCCAATCTCTGGGCTGGCTAAGGATTGACTCTAGGGTCGCCAGCCTATCTTGTAGGAGTTTTACTCCCTGCGCCACTCCCTCCACCAACAAGCTACCGAGCACCTCTTTGAAGCTGGAGGCGAGGTCCAGTGATTGTTCCTCCTCGCTCCATTCAACCTGCAACATCTTACTGGATGCTGTGTGCCTTATACCTTGTCACAGGTGTCCAGTGCACGCCCACTGCTACGTTAGACTTGGATGCTGAGCTCTCTACTCTGCGTAGCAAGATGCTCTTTCCCACTTCTTTCTTTATATGAATTCTTGTCAGATATAATAATGATTATTTTTTTATATTTTTTATATTTCCTTTTATAGTGGCTAGCACCTTCTTTCATGGACTTCTCTGAGCCTTGTAGGCTCTTCCTGAGCCTCTTCATGTAATTTCTATGGCCGTGTAGGCCTGCAATTCTTTCAGTCGGATAAATCCAAATTATGTCACTGTGAAGAACTGCTGACAGCTTGGCTTGTAAGGAGTTTCCGTGCTCCGTATATTCATTGTAGGTGATTTGTCACTGTCCTAGGCACTGCTCCTAACTCGTTGAAGCATACTGAAACTTTCACCTCCGGGCCCTGCTTCGTGTGTGTAATGCGGCTACACGATGCGGCTGGACTCCGTCTCCCCAAATGATGTGGCGCCGCGTGGTGTCTGCTCTAACTCCACCCCCACGAAGGTGGGGGATGTGGTATCTTGCCGGTACGAGGGAAGGACAAGCGAGCCCCCGAGCGTGCCTACCATAAGAAATGGGGCTCGCCTCCACCTCGCTGGTGGTCCGCTTTATCTATTGCTCACTTCGTCCCCTCGCCGTGCTGCGCTTCGCTGCCTCAGCCGGACTCGTGGCTGTCGTGGAATGCTGTGCTCGCTCTTATAGACTAATGCCCTCTACTCACGGGGGTACCATTAATCTTTTCACCCTAAATTAAGTTCCTTGCTTATTATAGCAGTGCTCTCAATCATCATTCTATGGCAAGACTGGAGGCGAGCATTATGCTTCATCTTCCCTTTATTCTACTCTTCACAGCAGTTCAACAAACACAATAAAACTCTTGAAAAGTGACCAACAACAAAACTTTTCTTTTAAAACTACAAAGTCCATGAACTTCTGTAGTCCAAACTCCTTCCGACAGCCACAACCCACTTCCTGTACATGGGCTCCTCCTCTTCTTTTACTGCTCTTCAAGCAGATAAGTACCTCAATTTTCCTCTCCGTGTGTCTGGGGGGATTGACTGGAGAGAGTAGTTATTAGGATAGCAAACAGCTTTATTAGTGTAGGGCTGGGCGCTAATAGGCGAGCAGAGGTTGTTTCTGCCTCCATAGGCAGGGTACAGAGTGCGCACGGACGCGGCGCGGCAGGCACAGTAAGTGTTTTAGGTTAGGCGGCGACCTCGTCGCAGGAGCCCACAGGTGAGTAGCGTTCCCGCGGGGACGCAGTGGGGTAGGCTCGCGAGGAGGCGACCCCGTGTCGCATTACCGGCACTTCGGGGGTGCGGCCGGCCTCGCGAGCGGCGCAGAGCTCATCGCTGCTCGCGCAACGGCCCCCTCCTTTGGAGAGGTGGAGCCGGCACACGCGAGCGCGGGGAGCGCCGATCTCAGGGAGCCCCCACCCGCGGGTGGGCGGAGCTTCGATCGGGAAGACAAGCGTATAACGCTCCCGCGAGCGAGCCCCCATCCGCGGGTGGGAGGAGCCAAGAGCGAGTTTCTGCCTCGCGCAGAAGCCGATCGTCATCGGAAGAGACAGTAAGGAAGGAAAGGCTTAGAGAAGTAGGAACTACAGCTTCAGCTGTAATTCGTCACGCGATCCCTCGATCGCAGCGCTGCACAACAACAGCTGAGGGAGATCAGCTGGAGGAAAGGGGCAGTGAGAAGCCCAGAGCAGAGGAAAGACAGCGCTTGAAGCGAGGTGTCTCGCAGCTGGCCAGAAGGCAATAGAGGTCGGTGCAGCCACGGAAATAAAAATATTAAAAAAAATTTAAAAAAAAGTGTATATTCGTATAGCAGCGCATCTAAGGGAGCAGGGGCGTGCTAAGACACCTGTGGCAGGTATTTTAGGCACAGAGCACAACAGCACAATGTCGGAGTTCGAGTGGAGCGAGGAAGATCAGAATTAGGACCTCGCTGCCAGCTTCAAGAAAGTGCTGGGTACCTCCCTAGTAGATGCAGTGGCGGAAGGGGTCAGGCCCCTGCAGAGGAGACTGGAGTCGCTGGAAGCGTGGCTATCCCAACCCAGTACAAGCACCAAGACCTGGAAAAGCACGCCCGCAGAACCCTCGGAAGAGGGGAGTAAGGGGAGTAAGACAGCCCTTAAAAGAAAATTCTCTGACGACCCCCGGGGCTCTTTGGAAGGGGCAGAAGACAAGGCCCCAGAGGTGGTTGACGCGTTTGCGAAGCTGAAGGAGGCTTATTTGCAGCGTCAGACAGTGCCGCACCTCTTGACCCCATCTCCAGGGGAAGAAATAACTGGAGAAGACCCTAGCTCGGAAGATGAGCTGGTAGAGGATCGGACCTCGCAGGGAGACGAGGAAGTCGCGGAAGACGACTGGGCCGTCCCAAGCGGAGGAAAGAAGGTGCGAAAAGAAAAACATCTCCTGGAGCCCCAGGACGATATGTTCGACCCAGACAGTATCCGCAACCCAAGATCCTCGGAATGGCAGCCATGTCCCCGGGTGACGCAATATATGGCAGCAAGGTTGCGCAAGGCGCTAGACAAGGAAGTAAGACAGCGCCTTCGGGCTGAGTGCCCACGCCCAGACCTTCCGGGAAAGGTAGCTGAGGCCCCCGAACTCGACCCAAAGATGTTGACCTTTGTGTCGAAATCGGTCAAGGACCCGCGCAAGGGCATCGACTGATCCTGGAGAAGCTGCCAGGAAAAAGTTTTGGACCTGGCCGGCCCGCTGGCCAAGATTATGGACCTCGCAGAGAGGGCAAAGGATACCGGAGAAGAGGTGGACCCCGAGGCTCTCGCCGGCTGGGCCCAGAGGGCAGTCTGCCTTCTTGGGAACGCTAACAGCGCCATTGCGTCAGAGCGGCGAAGAGGTCTCCTTCTGAAGATTGACCCTAAGCTTAGTGATTTGGCTTCTTATGAAGCGGGAGAAGGAGCTCAGGGTCTTCTGTTTGGTGAGACATTTGGGAAGGAGATGGGACGCTTTGTCGGAACGTATGCGTCCTTAGAGAAGGCCCAGGCATCGATCCGCAGGATCTTCCCAAGTAGAGTTTTTGGCGGGACCGGCCGTTTCAGGGGTCGAGCAGCCGGTCGCGGCCAAGGGGGAAGAAGATCCCATACATCCAGAGCCCAATACTGGGAGAACAAGGGCCAGGACACCTTTTTCCCGTCCAGAGGGAGGTTCCCGAGAGGACGCAGATCCAGAGGATCAGGGCGAGGCCAAGGTTTTACACCAGGTGAGAGCGAAGGTGTATCCACCCGTAGGGGGGAGGACGCGCAGGTTTTTGGAAAATTGGCGCGCGCTTTCAAGCGATTCCTGGGTATTGCAGACCGTCAGAGGTCTGCTTCTAGATTTTGTAGAAGACCCAGTACAGTCCAGCAGGCCTCAGAGGCAGAAGCTAGCGCTAGCAGAGCAAGCATGCTTAGACAGCGAGTTAGTGCAATTAGTGCGCAAGCAAGCGATAGAGAAATGCGAGGCAGCGCCAAGGTTTGTGAGCAACATGTTCCTGGTCCGCAGGAAGGAGAAAGTGCGGCCAGTTATAAATCTCAAAGAGCTCAACGGATGGATTATATACCGACATTTCAAGATGGAGGGTATCCATCAGCTAAGAGACTCCCTGAGAAAGGGAGACTGGTTGACGCGCCTCGACTTGAAGGACGCATACCTGACAATCCCAGTTCTCGAGGAGTACAGATCATTCCTAGCTTTTCACTGGCAGGGGCAGTTCTGGCAATTCAAGACGATGCCATTCGGTCTTGCATCAGCGCCTTGGGTTTTCACAAAGCTGATGAAGCCGGTAGCAGCGGCAATCAGAGAGAAGGGAGTGAGGATGATCATTTATCTGGACGATCTCTTACTCTTAGCAGATCGGGCAGTGCTGGTGTATCAGACTCAGTGGGTGCAGGACCTTCTAGGATCACTAGGGTTTCTGGTGAATACAGAGAAGTCCGACACCACGCCAGCTCAAAGGTTAGATTTCCTGGGGTTTGTTCTAGATACCAGGAAAGCGACTCTAGAACTCCCACCTCGAAAGATAAAAGATATCAAGAGGGAGATCAGGGCATGCTTAGAGAAGCAGCAAGTATCGCTCAGGACTTTGGCGCGGATAGTGGGATTGCTAGCGGCATCTATCCAGGCCATATTTCCGGGCCCGCTGCATTACAGAGCGCTGCAGCGGTTGAAGATCAGACACCTTCAGCAAGGGTTGAAGTATCATCAGTCGGTACCCCTAGATTCGGAATCCATTACGGAACTAGAATGGTGGTTGAGGAATATGGACGCCTGGAATGGGCGTGCCATATTCGGAGACAGGCCAGATCTGATCATAGAATCGGATGCCAGCCGGAAGGGCTGGGGAGCCAGATGTGGGTCTTTACAGACCGGAGGCAAGTGGAGCGAAGAGGAACTCCGCCTTCATATAAATTGTCTGGAGCGCCTGGCGGGTTCGTTTGCGATCAAGGCATTCACGAGAGACAGAGTAAAATCTTGTGTCCTGTTGAAGATGGACAACATATCTGCGGTACGGTATATCAACCACCTAGGGGGGACAAGGTCCAAGATGTTAGCAGAGCTAGCAAAGGATTTGTGGCACTTCTGCCTAGCATCAAAGACGTCAGTGACAGCAGAATATCTACCAGGCGCCTTGAATGCAGTGGCGGACTGGAACTCGCGGTATCTGACGGACTCCAGCGACTGGAGACTAGATCCGGTAGTCTTTCGAGAATTGAACGCGAGATGGGGCCCGGTGCACATAGACCTGTTTGCCTCCCGACTTAACACCCAGACAAGGAATTACTTCAGCTGGAGGTTAGACCCAGGGGCGCAAGGAACAGATGCCTTCCTGCAGGAGTGGTCCGGAGGAACACACTACGCCTTCCCTCCCTTTGTGATGCTAGACAGAGTTCTAGCGAAATGTCGGAGGGAGAAGGCAGAGCTGGTGATTGTTGTGCCCGGGTGGAAGTCTCAGGTATGGTTTCCGACGCTCATGGAGTTAGTGACGGACATACCCAGGGTGCTACCAGAGGGAGAGCGACTACTCACGGACCCAGTTGGGTCATCTCATCCTCTGAGAGTGAGAGGGACACTCCCGTTAGTCGCGTGCAGGATATCAGGAGACGCTGGGCGCTGCCAGGAATTTCGAAGCAAGCTGCGGAGCTTATCGCTGAATCCTGGGCGCCATCCACTAGGAGGAGCTATGACGCAGCTTGGGCTAGGTGGTCCAGCTGGTGTAGGAACAGAGGTGTTCATCCCATTTCAGCGCCTGTAGTGGAAATTTTGAACTTCTTAGCGCATTTGTTGCAGGACGGTAGAGCCTTCCGTACTATAGGAGTGTACAGATCGGCCATTTCAGCAGGCCATTTGCCGATTGAAGGAGGGCCGGCAGGAGAACACCCCGCAGTAGTAAGGCTCATTAGAGGAGCAAAGTTTAAAGTGCCACCGGAGCCCAGATATAGCTCGACGTGGGACGTAGCGATAGTGCTACGTTTACTGGCGGACTGGCCATCAGATAGGTACCTCTCACTCAAGCAGTTATCAGGCAAACTGGCTATGCTATTGTGCTTGGTATCCTGTAAACGAGTATCGGACGTGAGAGCATTGGAGGTGTCCAGGAGGTCGTTCGGACCGGAGGGAGTGACTTTCTCGATAGTGAAGAGAACTAAGACAGGGACCACGTCGGTACATTATCCCTATTTTCCGAGTAATGGGAAATGGTGCGTTGCACGTTGCATTAAGGAGTACGAGAGCAGGACGGCGGAGTATAGAGCAGTAGGTATCACGCAGCTTCTGATAGCTCGTAGGAAGCCTTTTCACGCAGTGACTGCGGCAACTATCGCGAGATGGGTCAAAGAGATTATGCAGGCTGCAGGAGTGAATGTGAGCATGTATGGAGCTCATTCTGTGAGAGGGGCAATGGCCTCGAGAGCCGTAAGGGCCGGTGTATCTTTAAAGGAAATAATGTTAGCAGCAGACTGGTCGTGTGAACGCACGTTCAAAGAGTTTTATTTTAAACCAACAGAGAATGTAGCAGTTACGGTGTTGGGGGAGCTTTGAACAAGCATAATGCTCGCCTCCAGTCTTGCCATAGAATGTAGATTACCCCTGCTAGCTGCGCAGGGAGTATTAATTCTATTAAAGACTAGGAGGCGAGCATTAAATTCCCACCCGAGTATAGTACTGTCGATTTACATGTGTATTGCTCTTATGTTAGTAAATACAACACGTAGACACCACCCTAAAGTCTTTCTATTTGTTTTGATTATTAGGGGAAGACCAGAAGAGTAACTGAAGACGAAAGAGTCTAGATGGCCGAGTTCGGCAGTTGAGTTACCAAGTTGATGGAGGCTTCGCGCCGTTAGCGAGGAACAGTTATGAGAGCTATATGGACATTCAGAGCAAGTAAAAGCAGAGGAGGAGCCCATGTACAGGAAGTGGGTTGTGGCTGTCGGAAGGAGTTTGGACTACAGAAGTTCATGGACTTTGTAGTTTTAAAAGAAAAGTTTTGTTGTTGGTCACTTTTCAAGAGTTTTATTGTGTTTGTTGAACTGCTGTGAAGAGTAGAATAAAGGGAAGATGAAGCATAATGCTCGCCTCCTAGTCTTTAATAGAATTAATACTCCCTGCGCAGCTAGCAGGGGTAATCTACATTCTCGATCAAATATCTATAAAAACGTAAATCTAGTTACATTTCAGACATATAATACGCATAGAGGACAAAGTGCACTTATCTGCTTGAAGAGCAGGAAAAGAAGAGGAGGTCTTCAGAAACAGGAAGTGGGTCATGGACTGGGTGGACCCTGATAGGACTTCAAACAGTTGGACTTGTAGTTCATAAGAAAAGTAAAGATGAAAAGGATTTTTCTGTTCATTTTGTCTTATGTTTTGTTGAATCTGCTGAAGAGTAATAAATAAGTTGAAGCATGATGCTCGCCTCCAGTCTTGACATAGAATTGAAGAAAGCAACAGAAACAACAGCAACATAGCAGCCTGAAGAGGACGTGGCAACCAGAATAACTGCGCAGCATCCCCAAACCTGTGCACAGAACCCACCAAAGAACCAGACCAGTCCCCCGGAGAGCCATGCGAGAAAGGAGCCACAGCCACAATGGCTGCACGACATTCCCCGGCCAACACGCGGCACCCCGGCAACCAGCTGCCATCAGCAGGGCCCATGCCACAAAGCCCTTACAGGGAGAGGGAAGGCACCCCACTGCCTCCCAGGCCTGCCGTTGGAAGAATTCCCTGGCACAAAAAACAGGCAGCAACCACAAAGGGCAGCAATCCAGGTAAAAGGCCACTGAGGGCAGCAGACGGTGCAGTCCAACAACCAGTTGCTTCTCCCCACAGCCCGAGAAGAAACCCACACCCGAGGAGGTCCCCCCCCCCAGAGACACTCACTTGGCAGCCCAGGCCTGATGAACCCGGGCTCTTACAGGCCACACTATCAATCGGCTCCCCTCGCATAGCAGGGGGACCAAGAGGGGCATACCAGGCAAAGCTCCAATCAGACATCAAGCCCTGCAGGGAGTCCAGGAGCCGCCCTTCCTGGAACAAATCCTCTGCACCTGTTGTGACCCAGATCTCTGACACTGCTACTCCAGCCTCACCAGTCTTAATCCACCCTCGATGTAGAGCACTGCGTGGAGTGCACCGGAGAGTGCAGTCTTCTGCAGTCTAGGCAGGGGAAGGCTGCAGGTCGGATGGAGGTCCATTTCAGATCAAGGACATCAACAGAATTCCGGTAAGTACGTGGCTCCCAGGCCCTGCTGACCTTGACAAAAAAAGTGCCTTTGGGTCATGCTGATAGCACTTATTGCACTTACCCTTCCCGAACGCATGCGCTTTGGAGTAAATCAACGTGACATACAGCGGCTTCTGGCCTTAACAAGGTAATATGCATGACGAGGAAAACCCGGCACCCTCACATAGTTAACCACAAGGCGCTGAGTGTCCTGAAATCGACCCAATGGAAAATAACACGTTTTCTAACAAACCGTGGTGACAATTCTATCTTGATGGCTGCTGAGGCCTGTGGTCCAACGATTCCAGTAACTCCGTTTAGGAGGTTGTCTTGGCTTCTGAGCCAATTGTTATCCTTGATTCGCAGCCCACGCTGGGCGCGATTCAATCACACATAGCATACAAGAGGAGTTTACTGTGTTGCATAAACAATTTGCCGGATAAAGCACAACTGTTTGAACAGGATTCCTCTTTAGAGAGATTGCCCCTTTTGCATAGAAGAGAAACCTCTAAGGGATGTGAAACATCAACATTTTCCTACTGTCCCTTACCTACACGGCTCAACTCTTCTCAGCTGTTTGATGACATGAACCAGTCTAGACCCCTGAATGAGTCCGCCATCTTTGCCTTAAACTTTGTGTTAAATTCATGAAATTATACGAGAACATTAACTCTGAGTTTAAAAACCAAACGGCCACCATCAACTCAAGCAACTCAAAGGTGCCCTTTATGGAAGGCTATACTTACACCCACACTAATTGGTCAGACATGATTCCCAGATACTTACCATTCAAGATAACAAAGTCTAATGTACAAATGAACCATCCTCTTGGGCTTTCATTGTCACCTGTTTCACTGCTTCCAACCGACAAAACCTCCCTTGACTCCATTCTGGTAACCAACCTCAGTCCTGGCTGTTCAGAAAATCTCTCTAATGCTCTAGTAATCGACCTGGTTCTTGGCTGTTCAGAAAACTTTCCTATTGCTTCTTTAAGCGATAAACCACAACCTAAACAGCACAAATCGGTCACAAACATGAAAATAAGAGGTACAAAAAGACTAAAAACATGAAAATGGAACATTCGATAAATATACTGGCTCCAGATATTTTCTTTTTTTTCAAATTATTTTTTATTATTTGTAAAGGTTCATGAACAAATAATATAGCACAATCATGTGTGTTTACATATGTAGAATAGATGTAAACTTAACTCAGCTATCATAGTCTTAACGTAAAAGGAGTAAAAAAAAGGGGTTGAGGGAAATGAGGGTGGGAGTGGAAAAGAACAATAGAGAAAAAGGAAACCAGAAATACTAAAACCCTCCACCGCACACAGATGTTAATGAGTCAAGCCAAGCAAATTTTAAGTCACAATTGTAAACAGTCAAGCATGAAGGTCATTCAACCCTTAACTGACATGGGTCCCCCTTCCACCCTCGAGTGCCAAGGCTTTTTTTGGTGATTTCTGTATGTCGCCATTCAATCCATTGTAACTTCTTTGTTACATGAGATATCGCGACCAAATTTGGCCCCTTTTTTCCCCCACATAACGTCCCGTTCATAACGCCACCAAGGAATCCTAGTTTGCTGTAGGGGGGTGAGAGAAAATAACCAAAAAAGGGAGAACATTTTTTTTCTTCAGAAACAGCCAATACAATGATGTACAAAGAAGCCTGTGGTTCTTTCCTTGTAAGTGCTAGGAACAAATGGTTTGCTATGCTGAATTCCCCGTTGTCCAGGCTTTCAAGAACAGTGAGCGAAATCCAAAAAAACATATTTTAATATGGTTACGAGCTGTTTTGTGAGAGGTAGGCGATTTTGGCCTTTTTTCCAATAGGACATGCGTGGACGAAATGGAAGAGAAGGGTAGGAAAGCTGAATGGGAAGACAGAAAGGCATACATTTCTGAAAAGTAGACAAAATTCCAAGTTTAGGAAGGGGAGATTTGCACAGGTCAGGCAACAACTATCTAGGAAAAAAATTGCATAGTTTGGGAAATATCAGGAAAATGGCAGATAAAAAGTATGTGGTGATATGGTTGGTCCGGTAAGGCAATGGCTTCTGTGAATTTTTAGAAAAACAATGCTCCGCTACATTCCCCCGACTCTTCCTGTAAGGAAACCACACATTTTTCATAATGTTTCACAAAACAAGCAAAACCACAAGCCAAAAACGGAGCCATGGTACACAGGAGTTTTATGCTTACTGCCTAAACAGACGTACCTAGCATGTGTAGCATGTGTACACAAGGAAAACAAATGTGGTGAGGAAGCGCAAGCATATATTTTTTGAAAGAGCACATGCAGACCTTTTGAAAGGTAGGTGACTTGTGCAGGTTACAAAAGTGTATAGTGCCTAAAGCAGCGACTAACTGTAGGTCACATTTGGGAAATGAAAGGGTTGTGTGACAAAGCGCAGCAGCAAATGGGTTGAAACGTTATGAAAACCGCATAAACACAACCAATTTCATACCTTCCCACGTTCCCACAGGTGTCCCAATGAAAACAGTATCTCACATGTGTGGGTGCACCTACCGAGGAGCAAAGGGAAAAGGCTAAACCACTGGTAACCCCAAGTCTTTCGGCAGAGCAGATTTTGAGAAATTTGGCTGTTGGGGACAACCTACACATTTGGGCTTCGGGTGTCGAAGCCACCAAGGAAAACTGGGAACCCCATGCATTTCTGAAAAGAGGACACCCGTGGGAATCCACAGAGGAGTGACTTGTGCGAATCGTCCCAGAATTTATTACCCACAACCGCCCGCAAAGTCCGAAATTTGGCGAGAAAATCACAATTTTTGGATATTTCACTCTGCCCACCCACCGACACACACCGCCAACACCACATGTCCTACCTTACCGCATTCCCACAGGTGTCCCAATGAAAATGGTACCTCACATGTGTGGGTGCACCTACCTGGGCTCAAAGGGTAAAGGCTAAACTACTGGTAACCCCAAGTCTTTCGGCAAATCGGATTTTGAGGAATTTTGCCCTTGTGGACAACCTACAGATTTGGGCCAGGGGTGTCACAGCCACCAAGGAAAACAGGGAACCCCATGCATTTCCGAAAAGAGGACACCTGTGGGAATCTACACAGGTGTGACTTGTGCAAATCGCCCCAAAATTTATTACCCACAAGAACCGGCAAAGTCTGAAATTTGGTGAATAAATCTCAATGTCCGGACATTTCACTCTGCCCACCCACCGAAACACGCCGTCAACACCACATGTCCTACCTTCTCGAATTCCAACAAGTGCCCCAACAAAAATGGTACTTCACATGAGTGGGTGCACCTACCTGGGCACAAAGGAAAAAGGCTAAACCACTGGTAACCCCAAGTCTTTCTGCAGAGCAGATTTTGAGGAATTTTGCTCTTGTGGACAACCTACAGATATGGGCCTAGGATGTCGAAGCCACCAAGGAAAACAGGGAACACCATGCATTTCCAAAAATAGGACACCCGTGGGAATCCACAGAGGTGTGACTTGCACAAATCGCCCCAGAATTTATTACCCACAACTCCCAGCAAATTCCGAAATTTGGTGAAAAAATCCCATTTTTGGTCATTTCACTCTGCCCACCCACTGAAACACGCAACCAACACCACCTGTCCTACCTTCCCATGTTCCCACAGGTGTCCTGACGAAAACAGCACCTCACATGTGTGGGTGCAACTACCTGGGCGCATAGGGAAAAGGCTAAACCACTGGTAACCCCAATACTTTTGGCAGAGCAGATTTTGAGAAATGTTGCTCTTGTGGACAACCTTCACATGTGGGCTTAGGGTGTCAAAGACACCAAGCAAAATAGGGAAACCCATGCATTTCCACAAAGAGGATACCTGTGGGAATCCACAGAGGTGTGACTTGCGCAAATCGCCCCAGAATTCATTACCCATAACCGCCGGCAAAGTCCGAAATTTGGGGGAAAAAACACAATTTTCTGATATTTTACTTTGCCGCCCACCGAAACACGCTGCCAACACCACATATACTACCTACCAGCATTCCCACAGGAGTCCCGATGAAAACAATACCTCACATATGTGGGTGCACCTACCTGGGTGCAAAGGGAAAAGGCTAAACCCCTGGCAACCCCAAGTCTTTCGGCAGAGCAGATTTTGAGGAATTTTGCTCATGTGGACAACCTACAGATTTGGGCCTAGAGTGTCGAAGCCACCAAGGAAAACAGGGAACCCAATGCATTTATGAAAAGAGGGCACCCATGGGAATCCACAGAGGTGTGACTGGAGTGAATCCTCCCAGAATGTATTACCCACAACCCCCGGCAAAGTCAAAAATTTGGCAAATAAAATCACTATTTTCGGATATTTCACTCTGCCCACCCAACGAAACACCCCGCCAACAACACATGTCCAACCTTCCCGCGTTCCCACAGGTGTCCCAATGAAAATGGTACCTCGCATGTGTGGTTTTACCTACCTGGGCGCAAAGGGAAAAGGCTAAACCACTGGTAACTCCAAGTCTTTCGGCAGAGCAGATTTTGCAGGATTATGCTCATGTGGAAAACCTACAGATTTGGGCCTAGGCTGTCAAAGCCATCAAGGAAAACAGGGAACCCCATGCAATTCCGAAAAGAAGACACCTGAGGTAATCCACAGAGGTCTGACTTGCCCGAATCTCTCCAGAATTTATTACCCACAATCCCCGGCAAAGTCCGATATTTGGTAAAAAAAATCCACCATTTTCAATCATTTTCCTCTGCCCTCCCACACCGAAACACGCCGCCAACACCACATGTCCTACCTTCCAGCGTTCCCACAGGTGCCCAATGAAAACAGTACCTCACATGTGTGAGTGCACCTACCTGGGCGCAAAGGGGAAAGGCTAAACCACTGCTATCCCCCAAAGGGTTTGGGGAGCCAACCTACAGATTTGGGCCTGGGGTGTTGCTGCTACCAAGGAAAATGGGGCACCCCATGCATTTCTGAAAAGAAGATACCGTGGGAATCCACAGAGGTCTGACTTGTCCAAATCTCCCCAGAATGTATTACCCACCATCCCCGCCAAAGAAATTGGCAAAATAACCACAATTTTCTAACATTTCCCTCTGCCCACCCACCGAAACACGCAGCCAACACCACATGTCCTACCTTCCTGTGTTCCCACAGGCATCCTGACGAAAACAGTACATCACATGTGTGGGTGCACTAACCTGGGCGCAAAGTGAAAAGGCTAAACCACTGCTATCATCCAAAGGGTTTGGGGAGCCAACCTACAGGTTTGGGCCTGGGGTGTCGCAGCCACGTAGGAAAACAGGGAACCCCATGCATTTCCGAAAAGAAGACACCCGTGGGAATCCACAGAGTTCTGACTTGCGCAAATAGCCCCAGAATTTATTACCCACAAGCCCCGGCAAAGACCCACATGGGAGACGGGTGCCCAAGGCCAGGGACATTACACCTGACTTTCTTGGAGCTCTGGCTGGCCTGCGTTGCAGCTTCTCCCTCCGGGAAAGGTCGGGTCCCTGCCGGGGCTCCCTCAGGCTGCCGCTGCACTTGGGGATGGTTGCCCCATATGGGAGATAGCCCACCAAGGGCAGGGACTTTACGCCCGACTATCCTGGAGCTCTGGCTGGCCTGCATTACAGCTTCTCCCTCCGGGAAAGGTTGGGTCCCTGCCCGGGCTCCCTGGAACCGCTGCTGGGCTTGGGGACAGTCAAACCACATGGGAGACAGCCGCCCAAGGCCAGGGACCTTACCCCCGACCATCCTGGAGCGTTGGCTGTACTGCGTTACAGAATTGCCCTTGCGGGAGGGAAGGGGACCCTGCCGGGGGTTGCCGCTGTGCTTGGTGATGATACACCCACATGGGAAATGGATGCCCACGGCTGGGGATATCACCTCCAACTGCCCTGGAGTTCTTGCTGGCCTGTGTTACAGCTTTTCCCCACCAGGGAGTCCGGGCAGTGTGCCATTACCCCCCAAAGCGAAAAGCTGTAACGCAGGCCTGCCAGATACCATGGGGGCTGCTGATGATCCTCCCCGCCTTGGTTAGTGATGCAGGAGGGACCTCGTTATCTTCTACACATAATGCAGGATTCTTCAGTCTGGTTTCCTGGCCTTACGCTTTCTGCCTTGAAGGTTTCTTGAAAGTAACTATGTCTAGCCGAAATGATCAAGTGTATTTCCCTTCTTGCGAACCCTTCTGGGTTTGCCATCTTTCTTCCCTCGTTCAGCTGCTGACTTGAAATGGCTGTTCCTTCGTGTCCTTTGCATCGCTCAGTGTACTCTTGTGCTCCACCTTTTATCTGCTTGGAGAAGTTTAATGGAAGTCAGGTGTGAGTGATTGTCAGTAATTGCCTGACTTCGCCAGACCATAGCAGCAGGACATGTCAGGTAACTGCTTAGTGTTAGTCTGTTTTCTCCCAGAGTTGGATGTCTGTGTGAAAGTGCTGGAGAATGGAGAAGGGAAATGGGGCGTTTAGGTTCCCACATATCCTACCTGGTAGGTTGGCATAAAGGGGCTGCAGGGGGAGGGATAACACGTCTCGCCATCCGGCGTCCCACTCCACAAAGACCCCTAGCCCAGGAGATCAACACGCACTGGCCCAGCCCCAGGGTCTGGATCCAAAGGCGGTGGCCGTACTCTGACCACCTGAGAGAGAGATCTGAAGAGACTTATGGGTGAGACACTTTCTGGTTTCTCACAGTGTATTGACTATTGATGGTTATGAACTGACGAGTATGCCTGCAGTACAAGGGACTTTAGGAAGACCAGTGCGGGGTGGGGGGCGGGGATCTTGTCATTGCCACACGAAATGGAATTGGTCTTCGTATGGATCTTGGCTGTGTCCCTGAGTTAGATGTGATTACGTGGAATAACATAATACCTAATCCAGTTACAACTAATACCAAAATAACGAATTCCAAAATAACAAATTCCCTTATTGTTGTTTTTGTGCCCTCCCAAAAAATCCCCCTTTTTCTTTGTTCCTAATACTATTCCCCCACCGTCAAAACCACTATTCCCGCTCCAAACCCCATTTTTAGTTTTTTCCGAAATGTGTTATTTTGGAATTAGTTATTTTGGATTTGTTGTAATTGGATTAGTTATTTTGTGATTTCACGTAATCCCTGCATACCTGTCCCTGGAGGTGGAAATCTTTCCATATAGGGGACACTGCTATTGTTTAATATTTATTGGAATCCTACTGACAATTTGGATGATGTGCTGAAAAGACTTATGAGTGGCTCTTTGCTTATCCGGGGTGGATTATCATTGTAGCGGGGGATTTTTATACGGACTGCAATACCAAGGCCATAACTGATATCGATACTCTGACCCTGGGGAATCAAGTGGTGCAGAATGTAAAAGCCACGTTACGCATAACCAACAGAAGGCAGCAGCGGGTCAAATGGAGTGTTGTCCGTGAAAGCTTGGGTTTATCCAAGGTGTGGAGGGATTCCCCCACATGGTCTGCGAGGGGGTTATCCTCTATCATTGATTATATATTTCTCAGCAAAAGCGCATATGACAGTATTGCCAGGGTCAATGCGCAATTTAACGATTATAGCAATCATGCCGTCTTGAGTTTCGCCTATTTTGGAGAGGTAAATCAAAGCCCTGATTGCACATTTAAATTTGCTGTAGATACTAATGTAAGGGGCAATCGCCTTATCTGGAATAAAGGTAACACAGAGAGATTTAATATGCTTATGTGGAATGATTTTGAGGATTCAAGTTTGGAAATATAAATAACTAAATTCTCAATTTTTGTAACGCTCACCTGATTCTCGCAGAGGCGCCGGTCTTGATTGGGCGACTACCGTATCTTCAAAGGTGATGTGCAGCACCCGGTGAGCTCTTTGGGCTGGACCTCTGTGCCCTGTATGCCTGACGTGCTGAGTAAGATGTCTGCAGATAGAAAATACGGGGTTAATGAACTGGGGTTATTGGGGTGTCCCTATCTCTTTCCCCTTCTCCTCTCCTGTAGACCCCCACAGGTTAACGCTCTTACCTTAGGTAAGTGAATGCCGAGCTCTCCATCTGCCTCGGGGCAGGGTGCTGTAACCAGTTTCTTCACTGGATAGGTAGCGCAGGCCTCTTGACTTCAGAGGACTGCTGTCCGTCGTTTACTGCACGAACGGTAAGTTTCGAGTAACTCAAATGTCTTTAAAGTCTTTAATAATGATGTCTCTTGTTTTGCAGGGTTCCGGCGATGGCGGATGACGGGCTGAAGTGAGTTGAAGATGGAGCCCGTGTGATGGATAGAAGCGCCTGGAAGCACGTAAGTAAGCGCTTGTTGCCAGCTTCACGATGCGCTCTAACTGTCTTTTTATTTTGCAGGTACAAGTTCGGAGCGGCTGCAGGGTGCCGGGATACCCACTGGGTTAGATGTGGAAAGGAGTAATGGCACGTGAGTATTAAAGTTCCCCAATGTCTTTAAACGCACCTTGTTTTGTCTTTCAGATGCGGGATGCAGCGCCGACGGCCTCCGGAGCGTGCGAAGAGTTGGTAAGCTTTTGTCTTTCAGATGCCGGAATGCAGTGTGAAGACCTCCGGAGCGCACGAAGAGTAGGTAAGCCTTTGCCTTTCAGATGCCGGAATGCTAACCTGTTCTTTCTTGTCTTTATAGGTGTTGCTGAAGACTGGATTCAGGATGGTAAGCCTTTTTCCTTAGGCCCAGGACCGGATGCAGAAGACACGATGAGCGTTCTGCTGCAGAGAGTGCAGAATAACGCAAAGCAAGATTCATCCACCGGGTGTGGTTTAAATAGCCTCCTGTAGTGCTTAGGTGTTTCCTTCCACAGCCACGCCTAAGTAAGAAAAGAGTTCCTGGTAAGAAAAGAGTTCCTGCCTTCCAGAAGAGTTCCAGTGTTCTGAATCTAGGGAGTGGCTCCAGCCCCACCCAACAGGAAAAGTAGTTCCAAACAGAAGAGGATCAGAGGCTCAACTGGCAGGCAAGTAAGCAGCATGGTCTGCTGCAGGTAAGTCCACCCAAGCATTATGAGCCCGGCGCTTCCAGCGCTGGGACTGGGCATATTTATGAGCCTGGTGCCACTGGCGCCAGGACTGGGTCCAAAAGGTCCCAATTGGGACTGGTTGGCACTCAGAACCTGGGTTATGGATCTGCTTCCAAGGGAGTTGGGAAAACCCTGACCTTTTGGAAGCAGAGATCATGACAGTACCCCCCCTCAAGGCCCCTCCCAAACCGGGCTTCTCCGGGGGTTTTGGCTTGTCAGGAAATGTTCGGTGAAATCTTTTGATTAGGCGAGGAGCGTGGACATATTCAGCAGGTTCCCAGGATCTCTCTTGGGGGCCGTAGCTTTTCCAGTCAATTAGGTAGAATAGTTTAGATTTGGAGATCTTGGAGTCCAGAATGCTTTTGACTTCAAACTCGAGTTCTCCATCAACTAGGATAGGTTTTGGAGATTTGGTTAGTCGGGTTTGAGGTTGCATGGGTTTTAATAGAGAGACGTGGAAGACCGGATGTATCTTCATGTGCGGGGGCAAGTCCAACTTGACCGCTACTGGGTTTACTATGGTAGTGATGGAATAGGGACCAAGGTATCTTGGGTTGAATGTGCGTGGCCCTTTTAGAGATAGATATTTGGTGGATAACCAGACTTGATCCCCTACTTGATAGTGAGGGGCTTCCTTCCGATGTTGATCTGCTCCTTTCTTGTATTGTTCTTTAGCCCTTTGAAGGTGAGAAACAGCTTCCTTAAAGGCTTGGGTGATTGTAGAATGCAGGTAGTCTACTGCTGGTGTTTCAAGATCTTGGAGGGGATCCAACTCCGAGGTTCGAGGGTGACTGCCGTACAAAAGAAAAAACGGGGTTTTTCCAGTTCCCGAATGGACAGAGTTATTGTAGGCATACTCGGCTATCCAAAGGATATCTTTCCAAGTTTTTTCAGTTTGTTGCAGCATGCAGCGTAAATACTGTTCCAGAGTTTGATTGGTCCTCTCGGTTTGTCCGTCGGTCTGAGGGTGGTGACTGGTCGATAGTCTCACATCAATTTGAGCCGACCGACAGCAACTTCGCCAAAAATGAGAAATAAATTGACTACCTCGATCCGAAATTAGAACCGAAGGAAAACCGTGCAGTCGGACGATGTTTTCGAGAAATTCTCGGGCCAGAGTTGCTGCTGTTGGCAAGCCTTTGAGCGGAATGAAATGCGCCATCTTGGAGAATAAGTCCACGATTACTAGAATCGTATTGTATCCGGAGCATGGAGGTAGATCGGTGATGAAGTCCATAGAAAGCGTATGCCAAGGGCGAGGTGGGATGTCAATAGGGCGTAAGAGGCCTGCTGGTCTTTCCTTTTGACTCTTGTTTTGGGCGCATACTCCACAGGACATTATAAAGTCTCTGATATCTTTTTTCCAAGACGGCCACCAGAAGTAGCGCTTGATCTTTTCTGAGGTCTTGGCTATACCGGGATGACCTTCCATTAAAGAGTCGTGATAACAAGAGATTACTTTTTTCTGTAAATCTGTGCTGGATAGGTATAATCGTTCTTGGAAATACAATAAGTTGTCCTTTACTGCAAAGTCCTTTCCCTGCAGATGCCAATTCTTTATGTCTGCTGGAGTTACAAGTTGCCTGGCTTTATCCTTAACTTCCTCTATGGATTCTGTGGCGATTACACCCAGAATTCTTTGTTCGGGAATGATTGGTAAAGGTTTAGGGTTGATCAAGTGTTCTTCCACTCCCATCCGAGAAAGGGCATCGGCTTTACCGTTCTTTGTACCAGGTCGATAGGTAATTATGAAGTCAAACTCGGCAAAGAATAATGCCCAACGGAGTTGTCTAGAGGATTGGGCTTTTGCGGTTTTCAAATATTGCAGGTTTCGGTGATCCGTAATCACAGTAACGGTGTGTCGGGCCCCCAGCAGATAATGCCGCCAAGCCTTAAAGGCAGACTTGATAGCCAGAAGTTCCTTGTCAGTAATCGTGTAATTGACTTCAGGAGGCGAGAATTTGCGGGACCAAAATGCCACGGGATGCAACTGATTGGTTACCGGGTCCTTTTGTGATAGAACTGCCCCCATGGCAAGGCTTGAAGCATCAGTTTCCACGATGTAGGGGAGTTCGGGGAGAGGGTGTTTTAAGATTGGTGCAGAGATGAATTTAGTCTTCAAATCCTGGAAAGCTTGTTCCGCCTCGGTAGACCATTCAAAACGTTGGTTTTTCTTTAACAAGGCAGTGATGGGCTGGACTATTCGAGAGAACTCGGGGATAAACCTGCGGTAAAAGTTAGCGAAGCCTAACATGCTTTGCACACCTTTTACGGAGGATGGTGATGGCCATTTGAGAACTGCATCGACCTTCTTTGAATCCATACGCACTCCGCCAGGTGATAATATGAATCCCAAGAATTCAACTTCAGTCACGTTGAAAACACATTTTTCCAATTTAGCGAAAAGTTTGTGTTGACGCAATCTTTCGAGGACCATTTTCACGTGTTTCCGATGTTCAGATTCCGATGAAGAATAAACGAGAATGTCGTCGATGTAAACAACAACACACACATCTATGAGCTCTCTGAGGAAATCGTTCATAAAATATTGAAAGGCGGCCGGGGCATTGCAAAGTCCGAAGGGCATGACCTGATATTCAAATAGCCCATACTTGGTGCGGAAGGCCGTCTTCCATTCATCGCCCTCTTTTACTCGTACTAAGTGGTAAGCTCCTCTAAGATCCAGCTTTGTATATATGCATGCTTTTCTGACTTGGTCCAGGAGTTCAGGGATCAAAGGTAACGGATATCTATTCTTAACGGTGATCTGGTTCAGGGAGCGATAATCGATACAAGTTCTAAGGTCTCCTTCCTTTTTTGGAACGAAGAACAAAGCTGAAGAGGCAGGGGACTTGGAAGGACGAATAAACCCATTTGCTAGGTATTGATCCAGGTATTGTCGAAGGTGAAGGTTCTCAGGCTCGGTGAGGGCATAAATTCTACTACAAGGAGGAGTAGATCCAGGTATCAGGTCTATCTGGCAGTCATAAGACCTATGAGGAGGTAGAGAGTTAGCCTGCTCCTTTCGGAAAACATCTTGGTATTCTAGGTATTCGGGAGGTAACTGGGGAGTCTCTGAAGAAATTGCTGCCAGTGCAACACCAGGTGGAGGGTGACAAGTAGAGACACATTCTGGAAACTGGACCGTTCTTGCTCGCCAATCGATCAGAGGATTGTGTTTCTCTAACCAAGGTATTCCTAGAATAATCTGGAACTGAGGGGCCTTGATCACATCGAACACGATCTTCTCATGGTGTCCATCTTTACTTACTAGCGTCACCTCTTGAGTGGTATGCGTTACTGGCCCGGAGGCTATCTCCGTACCATCCACCGTAGTAATGACGTCCTTTACAGCCTTGGGACAAAGAGTTAGATTCATCCTCAAAACCATTTCATGATCCACATAATTGCCGATGGCACCGCTGTCGACGTAAGCTTCAATTGCATGTAATCGATCCGGATTATCAGGGCTAATGAGGACCATAGGTATCACGAAATGCGAGGTCACGGAACTGGTTTTCACGCTCGGCAAGAGGACCTCTATTCTTGTCGGGCGAGGTCGGTTCCCTGCTCAGAGTTTGTAACTGTGGTAACAGCAGCTCCTACTGCCTTCTTGGCAGGTTTCACCAGACAGTCTCGAAGAAAGTGCCCTGAGTTTCCGCAATATAGGCATAATTGCAACTGTTTTCTCCTTTCCCGCTCCCTTTGTGTTAGAGGACCTTTCAGACCCCCTATTTGCATGGGTTCCCCGGAGTCTACTCCTTTGGAAGGAGTTGGCGGTTTGGAAAATACTCGAGCATCAAACTTGGAACGATCGGCCTTCCTGTTCTGCAGTCTGTGATCTATTTGAACGACCAAGTCTATATAATCCGAACAGTCTTGTGGGGGATTCACTACTTGGGCTAAAACGTCTTTGAGCTCTCCACGTAGACCTCTAT
Source organism: Ambystoma mexicanum (assembly GCF_040938575.1). Taxonomy (NCBI): domain Eukaryota; kingdom Metazoa; phylum Chordata; class Amphibia; order Caudata; family Ambystomatidae; genus Ambystoma; species Ambystoma mexicanum. The sequence goes on along the minus strand of NC_090923.1, from coordinate 746,554,923 downwards.
AAAACAGCGTAATCCTTTTGTCCTCATGCCATTGAGTTTCCACTATTAGTCTATTGAAAGATGCAATATAAGCCAAAAGGTCTTGATTACCCTGTCGCAACGAAAGAAGCTCATTGTCCAAGGCCTGCCCCTGTGCATGTCTTGCGAACAGTTTTTCCATACTAAGCTGAAAGGCTTGAAAATCATGAAGAACCGGATCATCTTGATTAACTAGAGGGATCGACCAGTCTGCCGCATTGCCACTAAGGTACGAAAGTACAAAAGCTACTTTAGCTTGATCAGTTGGAAAGGCTGCTGGCCGGCATAAGAAGTGCAACCGGCACTGATTGATAAATACCGCAAACCTCTTTGGGTCACCAGAAAATCGTTCGGGCGGAGCCAGAGGTACATTCCCAGGTAGGTTGATCTGCACTGGATTCATAGAGGATGTTGAAGGAAGATTTGCCCCTGATGCGGGTAGCGGGGTCTGTCCGGCTTGTGACTGTAGCAATTGTCTAGCAAGATCATCTGTTCTCTCCTTGGAAATAATTAGTTCCCTTCTTAGAGCGTTTGTTTCCTGACGAGCTGCATGCACTTCTGCCCTTAGTTCCCCAAGTAACCGGGCTAGGTGGTCAGTATCCGAGGTTTCCATAGCGCCTGGGCGAGAGTTTTGCGGTAGGCTTTGCGTTCTGTAACGCTCACCTGATTCTCGCAGAGGCGCCGGTCTTGACTGGGCGACTACCGTATCTTCAAAGGTGATGTGCAGCACCCGGTGGGCTCTTTGGGCTGGACCTCTGTGCCCTGTATGCCTGACGTGCTGAGTAAGATGTCTGCAGATAGAAAATACGGGGTTAATGAACTGGGGTTATTGGGGTGTCCCTATCTCTTTCCCCTTCTCCTCTCCTGTAGACCCCCACAGGTTAACGCTCTTACCTTAGGTAAGTGAATGCCGAGCTCTCCATCTGCCTCGGGGCAGGGTGCTGTAACCAGTTTCTTCACTGGATAGGTAGCGCAGGCCTCTTGACTTCAGAGGACGGCTGTCCGTCGTTTACTGCACGAACGGTAAGTTTCGAGTAACTCAAATGTCTTTAAAGTCTTTAATAATGATGTCTCTTGTTTTGCAGGGTTCCGGCGATGGCGGATGACGGGTTGAAGTGAGTTGAAGATGGAGCCCGTGTGATGGATAGAAGCGCCTGGAAGCACGTAAGTAAGCGCTTGTTGCCAGCTTCACGATGCGCTCTAACTGTCTTTTTATTTTGCAGGTACAAGTTCGGAGCGGCTGCAGGGTGCCGGGATACCCACTGGGTTAGATGTGGAAAGGAGTAATGGCACGTGAGTATTAAAGTTCCCCAATGTCTTTAAACGCACCTTGTTTTGTCTTTCAGATGCGGGATGCAGCGCCGACGGCCTCCGGAGCGTGCGAAGAGTTGGTAAGCTTTTGTCTTTCAGATGCCGGAATGCAGTGTGAAGACCTCCGGAGCGCACGAAGAGTAGGTAAGCCTTTGCCTTTCAGATGCCGGAATGCTAACCTGTTCTTTCTTGTCTTTATAGGTGTTGCTGAAGACTGGATTCAGGATGGTAAGCCTTTTTCCTTAGGCCCAGGACCGGATGCAGAAGACACGATGTGCGTTCTGCTGCAGAGAGTGCAGAATAACGCAAAGCAAGATTCATCCACCGGATGTGGTTTAAATAGCCTCCTGTAGTGCTTAGGTGTCTCCTTCCACAGCCACGCCTAAGTAAGAAAAGAGTTCCTGGTAAGAAAAGAGTTCCTGCCTTCCAGAAGAGTTCCAGTGTTCTGAATCTAGGGAGTGGCTCCAGCCCCACCCAACAGGAAAAGTAGTTCCAAACAGAAGAGGATCAGAGGCTCAACTGGCAGGCAAGTAAGCAGCATGGTCTGCTGCAGGTAAGTCCACCCAAGCATTATGAGCCCGGCGCTTTCAGCGCTGGGACTGGGCATATTTATGAGCCTGGTGCCACTGGCGCCAGGACTGGGTCCAAAAGGTCCCAATTGGGACTGGTTGGCACTCGGAACCTGGGTTATGGATCTGCTTCCAAGGGAGTTGGGAAAACCCTGACCTTTTGGAAGCAGAGATCATGACAATTTTTTACTTCCAAGAGCATATGAAGGCAACGTTGTCCAAACTTATGTTGGGGAGAAAGAGACCTGAATGGGATACGAATAAGAGTTTTCATAGACACAATTTTGATTATCAGGGTCTATAGAAAACTAAAGCCCTCTGTAAAACGATTTGAGCAATTAAGAAGGATTATAAGTGTGGAGTGGAGGCATTTAAGATGATAAATAAAGTGAAAGAGATAAGGCCTCAAGTGCGTTCTAGACTAAGATTAATCAATGAGAGAATAACCAATGTCTATGCAAACGAACCCTATCCCAGAGCAGACTTGGAAAAACCATTTCAATAGCCTGTATTCTGAAGGAGTTTCCAGTTATAGTCTGAAGGAGATCAAAAACGCACACTGGGACCTTAGTAACTCGATCGTAACCATTGGGAGGATGATTCTGAAGGCAAGTTCCTCCAGAGTAGGGGGCCCAACCAACTAACTAATGCTGTTTTAAAACAAAATGTTGACCTATGGTCTAAAGTACTATTGACTGATATTTTGCTATCAATGGAAACGCCAGAGAGGTGAAAGACTTCTTATGTGAAACTGATCTATAAAAAAGGGTTAAGAACTAACCCAGTAAATTACAAACAGATAGCAATCATGGATGCCTATTCCAAGATTTTTGCCTCAATATTGCTGGAACATATTGAAGTTTGGTGTACTGAGAACAAAATCTAGGATTATAACCAAATTTGATTTAGAAGGTCCATGGGGACAGACTGTAGCGGCCTCTTGATGTGTAGTCTGCAGGGAATGGCTTGAGAAATTAACTCCAGGCCAGTCTTTGTGGCATCCATGGATTTATCCATGGCTTTTGATAGTGTGGATCACCACATTTTATGGCAAAACCTTGACAAGGGAGTCATTCCAGGGGGTCTGTTAAGTATTTTGATTTATCTGCATGCCGATTCTCGGATTTAGGTGAGGCTTAATTCTGAGGGTCGTCTAACAGGGCCTATACTCTGACAATGGATTAAGACAAGGATGCATATTGGCACCAACTTTATTTAATTTGTATGTGGCTGATGTGGTAGAACTCTACAGGAAGCTTTGACTGCCTAAATGGATGATTTTTGTATTATTCGATCTCATCCCCATTGGGTTACAAAGACTAATTAGTGCATTTGATCAATATATGTCTTTAAATAATCTAAAAATAAATCCTACCAAAACTGTTATCCTTAAATAGTCAAACTCTAAGCAACTTAAAAACAAAAGTTTTGGTATCTTAACCAGACCAAGTTGGAAATCAAATCCAATATAATGTATCTGGGATATCTGATTATTGCAAATCCCTTGAAAAGCTTTTACAGAAATGATTTAAGGGAAAGGGATAGAAAACCTGCAATCCAACTGATATATGTAGATAAGAGGTATGCTAAGTTTTCCATTATCCCAACTATCAGATTTTATATTGCAAAGGTGCTGCCTAGATTTTGTTACGGACTGGAGCTTTTCCTTCTTGGATTGTGGCTGAACTAGAGTATTATGAAACCTTAATCTGGCGATCCATTTTATATTACATTCCTAAATGTGTGAAATATGCAGCTCTACGTTATGAATTGGGATTATACTCAATTCAGAGTATCGTTGTATGGAAGAGACTAAACACGGAAACTACATGTGAATTCTGAATGTACACTATACCATTTATTGAGTAGGGGTGTCAAAACAGAAAACCTTAAAGGATATATCTATGACCTGTACAAAGAGAGTCTGAATGCACTGTATATAGCGAGAGTATCCCCGGAACTACTCTTGACTAGGCCTTTAAAGGTTAAGAAAATTTTACAACTTAGAGATTGGGCTAATACAGTGGAAAATGTGTTAGGTACTGGTCTATATGCACAGGTTGTGTCTACTTGTACAGAGCCAGGCATGATTTGTATTTGTATTTATTGTATTTATATTGCACCTTAATCCAAGGCCCTTTACAGTTTAACAACAAGAATACATCAAACATGGAACAGTAGAAGCAAACAATATACATGAGTCAAACCAAAAAACAGTATGTAGAGCAATTTGCAAATGAGTAGAATGAGGAGAGGAGGAGGATGGGGAAGGAAGGATGAGGAGAGAGAGTAGGGAGTAAATTGAGTAGTAGGAAGAGAGGTCTTAGGAAACAAGGGGGAAGATGAATAGAACTAAGATGGGGGTACAAGAGGGAGAGAGAGAGAGAGAGAGAGACAGAGAGAGAGAGAGAGAGAGAGAGGGAGAGAAAGGGTAAAAAAAGGGGGAATAGCGTGTCAGGGAGGGGAATGAAGAAGGAGTGATTTCAAGGAGGAACAGAAGGAAGCATAGGTAGGGATGGAGCTGATAGAAAGGCAGGGAGTTCCAGTGTAAAGGGGCAAGGAGCTGAAAGGAGCGGAACCGAGAAGAGGCACAAGGGGTTGGGGGAACAGAAAGTAAGAAGAGATCAGTGGAGCGAAGGGAGCGAGAGGGAGTGTGGAATGAGAGAAGAGAGGAGAGATATGGAGGGGCAAGGTCATGAAGAGATTTAAAGACAAGACAGAGGAAGTGAAATTTAAGTTGGGAGTGGAAAGGAAGCCAGTCTAGGTTAGATAGTGAGTTAGAAATGGAGTCAAGGGGTGAGAGAAGGCAGAGGGTATGGATTGCAGAGTGGTAAAGGGATTTGAGGGGGGCAAGGTGGGAGGCAGGGAGACCAAGGAAGAGGGAAGAACAATAGAAGAGGTGAGAAAAGATGAAGGAGATTAAAAGTCTGGTAGCATGGAAGGTGAGAGAGGAACTGACTTTTTACGGATATTAAAGAGGTGGTAGCAACATGCGCGAGAAGTAAGGGAGATATGATGGGAAAAAGAGAGGGAAGGGTCGAAGTAAGTGCCTAAATTACGAGCATGGGTGGAAATAGGAAGGTTTGAAGGGGGAAAATGAATAGAACGAGCGGGAGAAGTAAGTGTGTTAGAGGGAAAGAATAATACTTCAGTTTTATCAGTGTTAAGAGAGTGATAGTGAGATGACATCCAGTTTTTAATGGTGGTAAAACAGGAAGAGAGCGTTAGATGTAGGTCAGAGGTAAAGGAAGAAAAGTAGAGATATAACGTATAGAGTATTTTCTGAATGGGTTAATCCATAGGAATGATTTATGAAATAGTTTAAAGTAATTAAATTTGTCTTAATGTTGTGTAATACATTGTATTTTGTAAAGGTGTTTCTAAACCATAACAAATCAATAAATACAAATAAATAAATGAAGGGCATTGCATGGACTTGAGACTGAGTGCCTTAGTGTACATTATACCTGGTCTTCTGCCGATGTGTTCTTTGTCCATGAGTAGTATATGGCAGTGTTTCTTAACTGACATATTTTCTTTTATGGAACCTGGTCATTGGCATTATATATTGTTATCAATATTTTTCAATTCATTTCTCGTGTCCTTTTTATCATGAGGTACTACAAAGTCCCTTGTGTTCATCACACTGCTTTTGTCTTCTGCTTGATCCATTAAACTTGTTTTGTATCCTCTCTGTTGGAATCTTTTTCTAAGAATATTGCATTCTTCATCATAGTTTGTGTCCAAGCTACAGTTTCTCTGTGATCTCACGGATTCTCCTAGTGTCACGTTATTAATGATACTCTTATGATGCTGAACCCCAAGACCTGGGTTCCTTTAAGATGAGGTAGCAATACTTAGAGAAGGATGGAGATGCAGAATTTACTCAAACATCAATAATCAAAATGACTCAGGAGGTTGGCAAAACACTGTACTGTTTTATTAAGAATTATCTAAAATGGGGAGTTACAACAGACATCAACAGACGTTCGCATGATTTCTCCCAGCACATTATATGAAAAACAGCATTCTTATACTCAAAATTCATCACTACTGATGTCGTCCTACATGGCAAATTAAGAAAACCTACTATGGAATGTGATAGGTTACACAGGAACATCTAGGTATATGTTCCATACTGACAGGAGTTATGATTGGGTCTCTAAAATCAGGTGGACAACTAAGCCCATCCAAGTGAAAGTCATCTTTCGTGTCATGCTAATCCTCAACACCTTATTGGTTACACAAACTATAGCGCTCTTTGGTACGTGGCCCTCTACAATTGGTTGGCATGGTAGTACCATTGTGGAATATTCCACTTGCTAGCAGCACGCAAGCTGGTTACCCCAGGTGCTGGGAGGGTTGGCTTGGTCATGCCTCCCCACCCATTTAGCCCAACATTTATCATCACTCCTGTGGTCTGTCATTCAATTGGGCTTTGAACTCGGCCTTGTAGATGCTCACAGTGCCTGAGAATAAAAGGGAGTGTGGCATGGTGTTATCTTCTGGTTTCGGTGTAGCTCGACCCACAGTCTATTTCCATCAGACATGTGACTGTAGACCATGTTTCGAGCTCTTCATTGCATGAAATAATATTAAATGATGAACTCTTGGCACCTTCAATGTTTTTCCATTTCACCTCAAACAGAAGTTTGTTTCTTTCTCACGTTCATGTAGCTTCTTGACAGACAACCAGGCTCACGGTGGTCCTGACTCTTGTTTCTGGGCCAGCCAACCTTTCTTGAATTTCTCTTTCACCATTAGCTAGTTTCCAACTGCACCACACTTCAAGCCCTTTCAATTCACAGGGTTTAAGTTTGCTAAACTGCATTGTGGAACATCCAGATTTGATACATTCCTACGTATATACATTGGTGGATCGCCGCAATCTATTCACTATGTAGCCAGCTTCCGGATTACTTTGTCTACTTGCATTACAGCATCTGTACAATTGTAAAATGACCTTGCATTTATTCAGTATTTCTTCACACAAGCATCTTCATTTCGATCCCAAAATGTTTCCTTCTTTGATACTTCGTCCTCATATTCTATAGATATAGAATATCTATAATCTTTCTTTATTTGTGTCTTCTCTAGGTGCATCAGTTCTGCTTCGTGTGACGTCACCAGTCTTCTTTCTGATTCATTTTCATAGTTCTTCCTGGACTTCTTCCAGAAGACCATTATTTCTTTGTGCATGCATATAGGGCTTTCTCAATGGATACCTTCTCTCAAGGATAATTTGCTGTATAGGCATCTTCACTGCTACTGCGCATGTCACAATTTCCGGTTCCCAACATATAGGCAACATGGGGGCCGAGCTTCTGGTAGGGGTGTTTGGCTCCTCCTCTACACTCCCCCCTCTGGGCGATTCATCGACCACTCTCTCATTAGTCTTCACATTGTGACATCCTTGTCTGAAGAAGTGCTTCTTTGGAGTCAATATCTTTGACTCCTTACAGGCATCCTGCTGATTTCACATGCTTACCTACACTCCAGGCCATAAGCAGGCAATGTCCATGTGGACTTCAGTAGATCCATCTTCCCACATATTTGTTGTGGTTCTTCAGATACAGGAACTTTGTTCCCTCAGGTGCATGGATACTGGCCTTTACGTAGTCTCTGATTTCTTCATCTGTGAGCTCTTTGGGTTTGAATCCTGATTCGACATCAATTGCGATCTTCATTCCTACTGCTTTCTTTGCAGTCTTCTTACATTGTGTGTTTATTATCGTGATCACACAAAATCCAAACATTATCATCACTAACAGGGCTCCAAGGAACTTGAAAATGTTGGCCATCCATTGTGGAACCCATGAACCAATGGAAACATTGATGCAAACCAGCTGTCATCAGCAATGTCTTCCACTTCATCTTCCATCTTGACGTGCAAATTTGTCAGCATTGTTATGGCCTCTGTCAAGGTACCATTCTCATCATCGTGAGAAGGTATGAATGTGCAACATGATTCTCCAATGTTCGCCCAAACATCTCCATCCGTAGCTGTAATCATGTCCAAGACATATCTATTCTGTAGAGTCATCAGATGTATGGTTCTCGGTTCTTCCTTGATAGCATTGAATCCCTTTATGGTGGTGTTAATCGTCTGCAGAACCTCCCATCTGGTGATCTGCAAGCACTTGGCATTAGCCATTGTCTGGATCCCAGTCATAAAGATAACAGTAAATACTGAACGAGTCTTGCTGAACAATCTGTGTTCATACGGAATAGCATCAAAGGCTTCTGTTGATTTGGCGGAGAAAAAGTTTTCTCTCTTCATTCGATTAAGGAATTCAGCAGGTCTCTTCTTCCTTAGGTGAGCATCTGCTTTTGGAAACTGAGCAATGTTTAGGTCACCCTTTGGAATCACCAACACTGGAACATGATCAATCACTATAGAACATAGTCCTCCCCAATCTCGGGGAAACTTCATGTACGCTCTGGATCCGCAGGCCCAGTAGTGGTCCATTATCACTACTGTCTTATCTTTCATTCCTGGCACAAGGAAGATTCGACCGCACTGCTGATTTTCTCTGACTTTTCTTGTGCCATTGTTTCTGAATCATAGTTCTGCACTATCCAAAGGCACCATCTGCAAAGGGCCTCCTTTGTCTTTGACCCACGTTAGAATATTTGGAAGCCTTGGCTATAGAGGTTTGCATCAATGTTCCACTCGTCCGATAAATGGCTTATGATGACCAGTTACTGCCACAGCTCTGCATACGACTATACCTTCTTCCCAACTATCTGGAGACAGTACTGTTCCCCAGATTCGCATCTGGCCTCTTTCCCTGCAGCTTCAAACTTCTTCGTCAGTTTTTCCTTGGCAATTGAGTTTTCTGTTTATCTCCCATCTAATTGCAGCTCCCTTCATGCCAGGTTGTTCATACCTTATCACGTGATCTCTGGTGTGTGCTCTTTCTCTTTTCTTCAAATCTTGAACATAATCCTCTTCTTCTGGAGCTCACCATTCTGTCACCCATACCAACGAGGCTGTTCGACCCTGGAATTTACCTCTTGTATGACAGAGTGCAAGGTGAGTCAGGCAATGAGCTGTTTGGACATCTATCTATATAGCTATGAATATCTTAGACTTTCCCATAGCATAAGGCAGGAGAGCACATACATAGCAAATCTCTGTAGAAGTTTTTTTCCCACTTCTTTCATGTGTTGATACCACATGTAGTTTCCCAAATGTGCTGTACTGTCTAAATTAATCATCTAATTCGTAATCATCCTCTCTTGCACTTATCTCGGGTCGCTGTCTTTGCTTTGCTAAGAGAGCTTGTATCTGATACTCATTAAGAATATCCAAAACAGTCAGTTCTCCAATAGGACTCCTGGGAACATTTGTCAGAGAAATTGGTGCCTTCTCGCGTGCTACTGATGTAGGAACAATCACATATGGCCTTAGCCTTCCTACAGTATCTAACTCTGCAAAAGTAACTGGCGTGGGAAGGATTGACAGAACTTCTTCCCTTTTGGAACCATTAAAACGTGGATCAATACGAACTGAAAAACAATAATAGAAGCTGAACAGCTATATATTATACACCAATACATCACACCCACCAACTGTGTCTCTCCACATGCTGTTGACTCCAGGTGCTGGGAGGGTTGGCCTGGTCATGCCTCCCCACCCAATTAGCCCAACATCTATCATCACTCCTGCGGTCTGTCATTCAATTAGTCTTTGAACTCGGCCTTGTAGATGCTCACAGTGCGTGAGAATAAAAGGGAGTGTGGCATGGTGTTATCTTCTGGTTTCGGTGTAGCTCGGTCTATTTCCATCTTGACATGTGACTGGAGTCCACGTTTCGAACTCTTCGTTGCATAAAATAATATTAAATGAAGAGAAGTTTGTTTCTTTCTCATGTTCATGTAGCTTCTTGACAGACAACCAGGCTCATGGTGATGGGGTCCCTAGGGGACCCTCGCGTATGGAAACAAGGCACAATCACCACACACGAACTGATATGCCAGACACGGGGTTCAATTCCCAAAATGTAGGGTTTATTGCAAAGCACATAGGGGTCGATTCATGGAGCAAACGTGCGCCGAAAATCCCAGCACAAGCAGGCGCAGGGTGGTGTAAGCATGAGAAACCCAGCGCACGCGCACGCGTGCGATTCAAGGAAGATGCTGCGCGTGTTTCCTGCTGTCCGTGCGCCCAATCCTGCCATGGCGCACGCGGGCACACACGGCGTGCGCTACGCGCACAGCAAAAGCGCACATAGCGCGGCGCCCACAACCAAAGTGTGCGGAACAGTGGGCGTAACACGCGGAATGGGGAATAACGCGTGAAAAATAAGGCGTAGCTGGGGAAGTACTGCAGGGAACTACACGGATACCACACACGCACGCGAACAACCTGTATTCATGGATTCGAATACGGGAAACCCGCGCCTGGCAAAAGACGCACAAAGGCGTCAACGCGTCCGCCACACGAAGGCAGGCGGAAGCGTCCCCGCGCACAGTATAAAAGTGCGCGCAAACAACTAACACGTATATACAGCTACGATGAATGCCCCATTTGTCGCAGCACTGATCGTGGGACACCGCAGGAGGAGGAGAATAGCCAGGGCACGCATTTTCGCACCATGGACAACCCTTTTTGGGATGCCTGACGACCAGGTCTACGGCAGGTATAGGTTTCCACCCCATATCATCCTAGACCTGGTCAGGGAGTGGGAAGATGACCTTACATCCCCCACCCTTTGCTCCCAAGCATTGAGCCCCTTGGAGAAGGTGCTCAATGTCCTGCATTTTTTGGCCACTGGGTCATTTCAGCGGACTACTGCCATAGTGGGAGGGGGTCTCACAGGCCACGCTGTCACGCTGCCTACACCAGGTACTGGCAATCATGACAGCGCGCCCCTCAGTCCGCAGGAACATATACATGCCCAGAACACCCGCAGAAAGGCAGGCCGTTGTCCTGGATTTTTTCAGGGTGGCACACTTCCCCAAAGTGCTCGGTGCCATAGATTGCACCCATGTGGCCCTACGTCCACCTAGGGCCACTGAGCACATCTACCGAAACCGCAAGCACTGGCATTCCATCAATGTACAGGTGGTATGCGATGCAAAGGGAATCATCACCTCTGTCTATGCAAACTACCCTGGCTCCACCCATGACAGTTTCATATACAGAATGTCTGCCCTGAGCCGGGCCCTGGAAGCTGGCCAGCATGGCGACACCTGGCTCCTAGGTGAGTACAAATGCCCTTGCACATGCATGCATGTCACACACACACACACAAATACACAAACCCCAATAATCACAACCATTTACACCTCCCCAGAGGACAGTGCCTACCCTCTGAGCAACCACATGATGACGCCAATCCGGAACCCCACCACACCACCCCAGGTAAGATACAACGCCGCCCATATTGCAATCAGGGCCATAGTGGAGCGCACATTCGGAGTGCTCAAGTCACGTTTCCGCTCCCTTGACCGCTCTGGCGGGCAGCTACTCTATGCACCCCCAGTAGTGTGCAGGATCATTGTGGCAGCATGTGTCCTGCACAATGTTGCAACACGGCAGGGCGTACCGGTGGACATGGTGGTGCCCCCACATCCCCAACCACAGGCACAGGCGCTGCCCATGGGAGGGGACAGGGCACGTGGCGAGGAAGCCCGGACCCAGCTTGTGGCCACATTTTTCACCTAAACTCCCACCCCTGCGGAGTGCACACAGGCCTGGCACATACCAGGTGACAATCGATGATGACAAAGAGACAGTCAACTGTCACAACCCTACCACCCTGAGATAGTTGCCATGGAAGTGCCACATTGTCTGCATCCCTAGCTACTTAAACACAAGCTATCCTGTTTGACCAAAAGGCACACATATGACTTGACATGATATGGCCTATACACAATTATTTCAAGGTGCGATGAGGCAGGGAGGGGGGAACAAGGGAAGACAGACAACGATACTACTAGGCCAGGTGTCATTTAGATTGTGCAAGTGCAGGGGTAGGGGGAAGGGAAAACTGCAAGAGGAAGGGGAGGGGGGGAGTGCAGTACAGGGTAAGTAGAATAAAAAACAAATAAATAGGCCAGCTGGTGGCAACTGCAAAGGTAAGTGCAGACAAGTGCTGGGAAGGGGGGGCGTGAGGGATAGAGAGACAGTCCCGCAGTGCAGGGGTTTCCAGGGAGGCAGTGCAAGTGGAGAGTGGTTGGGCCAGGGACCGAGGTTGGTGAGAGTGGCCCAGTTGCAGATCCAGTGCAGTTCCAGTGAAGAATTTTGCAAGGGAGAGGCAGAGAGAAAGCAGAAGCAAAGAGGAAGGTCTTGAGGTGCTTCCGGAACCAGAGATGGTTCTCCTCAGGTTCCAGTGAGGCAGGAAGGCTGTTCCAGAGGGACGCCCCTGCCGCGGAGAGAGATCTACCCCCAGCTAGTTGCTTTGAGAAGCGGATGACCCTGACATGCAAGGTGTGAATCACACACACCTGCAAAACAGGCCATGGCCATCACTGTTATGTCACTCAAACCCTCCCAAACCACAACATGACATGGCAAACCACACCCATACACCAACACAGTAAGAATAAGGAACACATTGCCATGTCAAAAATGTACAGTGGCATCAGACAATGATGCCTGACATGGAATCAGATGAAATGACTGACCAACAACCTCTCACCCAAAATAAGTCATTTCCAAATGCATCACAAGAGTTGTAGACGTAACATAACAATGAATGCCTGACTACATGCACATTGTGCATTGCAAAATCAACACTGCAGCTTCTGTGTGCTGTGTCCAACTCCTGCAACACACTGCTCAGCGCACAGCACAGTGAACAGCCATTGTGTGTGATGCACACACTGAGCATCACATCTAAGCGACAGACCACATCAAAAAGCAAATTAGGCATGTACAGGATCCATAATTGGTCTAGAACATGTGCTGCAGGGACACAGTGGGCACCAGAAGGCAAACAGTGTACACGTGGATATGCAAGGGTGGTTGTACATGTAGTGCATCATAGTGCAAGTGTGTGGGTCAGTAAGGACATGCACTCAACATATGCATGTGCAATCAAGTGACCATCTGTGTCCTCTACACATCACATGTGAACATTCACCATGTGTACACCCCAGCATGTCAAACCACAACTATCCCCTCACACCTGAAAGGTAAACAAAACACATGAACAGGCATTGATCAGCAGAACACAACATGTACATAGGATACCACCATTACAATGTCAGGGTTCCCATCACACTGCAGGGCAAGCCAACTATCAACAACAACCCCCTCCCTCCCTCACAAATGACCATGACCCACTGAACAACTGCACCTGGGTCATGGAGCCTTCAACCCTCAATTTCACCTGGCCACAGGATCACCTTTCCCCTTCGTCACCATCTCCCACCTTGTGTGTAAGAAGGTGCCTGCACCGTTAGAGTACACCCTCATTTGCAAAATCACAAAATCCAAGCCAGAAAAACGAACCAGAACACCCTCCAGTGGATGACTTGACGTAGCAGTACCTCACAAAGGCCAAGTACTACCACAATGATGTAACAACCAAGGTAGCACAGTAAAACAATGTCACAACAGGATGTGAACCATGTGTGGTACATAACATCGAATGATGCCCCATGAACGGATGTGTACTGTCACAGGTCCTGTGTAAAGGCGCGGGAGTGTCACGAAACAACCACCCCCACCGTGTCCCGGGTGCCTGCCAGGTCAAACTCACACGGGCCTCTGAGACCCTGGTGGGGAAGGATGGTCGGGGATATGCAGTCGGGACAGGTGTTGGCACACTGGATAACTGGAATGAGTGGCAGGAGAGGGGAGGAGGAATGACACATGAAAGTAGGGAATGCATGAAAATTGACTACCTGCATGAACACATACACAATCCAAACAAACTTGGACATCATTGTCATGGCCTTCTGTAGTCCAGGCTTAGGAGTGGCACGAACCAACCACCCCCTCTAGGGTTTTGGCGCCTGCAAGTTTGGGGCTTACACAGGCATCCGCAACCCCAGTGGGGAAAGAGGGTTAGGGAACGTTGCTTGGATAGGTACGGGAAGCAGGAACACCGGGTAGAGGGTACAGGGTTTAATATTGGATAGGACTCCGGGTGATTAGGGGAAAAAAAAACATACCAAATTGAATTACACATTCATCCATGCATTAGTGCACCCCCCAGCAAGCCTATGCAGAGCAGTTTGAAAGAAAAACAACAAGACACTTAGCTCTGGTTTTGAGTGCTGGCCTCCTGCCTGCGCACTCTCAGGTCCGGTTACAGGAGCACTGCAATGCTCTGTATGTGCCCATTAGACAAAAACACACCACCAAACATGCCCCATAGCAACAAACTACTCTACAAACAGACAATCTGGTGTAGATGCTTCGTACCCATATATAACATTACCCCTGTGATGGGTCATGCACAGTCAATGCAGTAAGTCAGCCGCCGGTGGGTGCGTGGCAAATGGAACACCAATGTGTCACAATTCACACAACATGCAATGTTCCCTGGGTAAGCAGACAGACCCATATAGCAAGGCATGACTTCAGAACAAGTCGTGTTCCACCATGACCGAAACAAAGTTGGCAGTGTATGTATCAAAATGTACATGGAAATGAAATGCACTGCACCCGAGTATGTCCCTTGCTGTATGTCCCTGTGAACTGCCCCTTTCCATGTCTCGGAAGGCTACATGGTTGATACAAGTGCCTCAATGGACATTGGTGTACCGGAGGGTATGTGCCACTGCCCCTGCAGGTGTCCCAGACAACCTTACAATCAACAGCCATCAGTCCACCAACACATCTGAGCTGCATTGTGTGCTTCAACACCAATATTCGTCCAAGCTCACCCTCAGTGCTGTGACTAAGCCTGCATGTGCAACTTGCCTGGTGCAAGCTTTGCTGTGTTGTGGCCCCCCTGTGCTGCTCACCTTGCCTGGAGTTCCTTGGAACATGTCAGCAGTTCTAGGATGTAGGTCTGCAATCCCTGTGCCTCTGCTTGTGCATACATGTGCATGTGGGCACCAACAAACGTGTCCAGAATTCAGACGTCCAATGGGCCATGTCTGCTGGCAAAGGTGCTCTGGAGGCTCATCCCGCTGCAGAAATGGCATGAAACACATGATTAATGCTTTAAAGTCATCTGTGTGTGTCTCTTCAGGCATCTCATTACTTGACCATGTCAGAGACTTACATCAGAAATCACACCATCAGTCCGTCTTTCACATCCAAAGTGTGGAACACACTATCTACGGCATGAATTGCAACAAGCACGTGTACAGTAAAGATAAGAAACATACTACACAATGCATAGCAATGAATGTACACATTAATCATGAAACACCCCATCTAGCAAAAGCTGAACAGTGGACAATAACACCACAATCATCCCCACTAGGGGTGTCAACACAAGTCACACAGCACCAGACATGTCACAGATATGACAGTCCAAAGCCCTTGTGTAATAGGTTGTCACACCGAACCATCCTTGCGAGCCCATGGATAAGGGAGGCAGGAGTGGCATATGTGAGTCAAGGACCTCAAGCAGCAAACACATACACAAGACAAGGCTGAAGGGCCCAGCTGGAACAGACAGTGGATGCCTTCAAAAGCCACAAAGCACTGCACTGTCACATGAAAGCACAATAGACAAGCAATTTTAAACTATATTAACTAATTACACTAACTATGGAAAACCTACATTACCTAATTAAACTAACTATCAAACAGAAACTTAACTAACTAAACTAAAAGAAAAATCAAAAATGGCCACATACGACCCGGGGGGGAGGTGAGGCACCCAGGAGGGGGGAGGTACAGGGTGCTGCTCAACACCCACATGCGATGATGCTGAGCCAAAAGAAAAACCTCCATGGGCTCAACGCCTGCACAGCACGATCTATGTGGGAGATTGATGGTCGTCCGAGTCTGGCTCATCCTGGAAAGGAGGACGTGGCACAGTAGCCTGGCCACGCCTAGCCGCAGCTTGCCCCTCGTTGGCAGCAAGTCTGCCGGACGGGTGAGCCTGGTTCTGTGTGGCGATGTGACGTAGGTCTGCATGCAGAACCTCACGTGATACATGTGCTTCCTCTTGCAAGATAGCACGTGTAACACAGAGTTCCTCCTGCAAGGCCTGGCTGGACAACCGCTGCACCTCCCGGCAAGCCTGTAGCTCAGCAGAGATGGTACGCTCAAGCTGTGCAAACCTCTCCTCTGCCCGCTGCCTCTGGGACATCATAAGGACACCCAGAGTGGATTTGAGGGAAGCATACTCCTCCCTCAGGGCATCCATGTGCGCCTCTGCCTGAGCAGCAATTGCTTGACGCAGAGACGACATTTCAGCCTGGCGTGCCCTGTCTGAGACCGCCATGCCCAGCCTGAGCGAGCGGGCCATGGACCGTGCCGCCTGCTGCTGGAGAAGCACCTGCCTAGTAGAGGGGAGCACAGATCGGGCCACACGCTTCATGCTCTCAGCGATGTCCTCCATTGCTGCCCCCTGCCGTTCCGAATTGGCAGTCATGTCTTGCTCCCACTCAGTATACTGCGGTTGCGTGCGGCGACCGCGTTGCCGGGCTTGACCCCTGCGGGACCCAAGGACCGGGGGTCCTCGCTGTGTTGGCACCACCCGCGGCTGCACGGCTACATGCCCCCGTCGACGTGATGTCCCAGGCACATCAGTGACTGGTGTGGAGGGTGACCCTGCGTCCCGATCCACCACGGGCGGAGGAACCAAGACTGTCTGATCCCTCAGTGCAGGTGTCGCAGACAGAGGAGTGTCCACATCAGAATCACTCACCCCTGACACATGGACTTGATGCTCATCCAACTCAACATGGACGTCAGAGTCGTCATCAAGGCTGGACTCATAGGCAGCCAGAGACAAGATGGACTGTAGCACTTGGGGGTTTTCGTGGCCTACCACCCCACGACCCCCACTTGTGCCGGGTTGATGTAGTGGTAACAACCCTGTGTCTGGCATGACAACACCATCCTCTGCCTCCATTGCGTCATCACCTGAAAAATATAGAGAAAAAAGGTCACTACACATGTCAGAAGCACACAACACACACACACACCGACAACAAACGCATCAGGCAGACATGTGACACACAACATATAACCTGGCATGCATGCTGGGCCAACTTTGAATTGCTTCTGTGATCAGACCTGTTGAAAGGTGGCAGTTTCCATGGAAGTGGGTCTTTGCAGTGCAGAAAATGTGTACGCCACTCACTACCTACATGTACAAGGACTCCATGGTGTGTGCCAGGAAATGTGAAGGCAGTGCAAGGTCAAATTCAGGCATCACATGCATTGTGCATTCAATGTGTACCATATCTAGAAGCCAAGCACCCCTCCACCCCAGTACGAAAGCAGGGATGCCTAGCATGGTATCAAAAGGCTGACCATACACCTGTGTATTGACAGGCAGTGTTGACTGGCATCAACAGCTTAATGTGATTCAAGTGACAACACTGCAAATGATGATGTGACAGTAAGCAGGACACATGATGAAAACTCTGGAGGCCACCCACGTGTGAAGAAGACACAACAACAGTTGGACAGAGTCATTGGCCATTGAACAGGCTGAGGCCTGTGAGCCACACAGATTGTCAGACCCTAAACATGTGTGCAACGCAGTACTGAGCCACAGTTGACATGGGAAGGCTGATGAGATGCCATGCAATGTATGTCACCCAGGACTTGTATTACAGTGATCATCCAGTCAAGGACACATAGGGGCATGCGTGCAATGCACGTGGAGCATGAATGGGCACTCATGTCCCTGCGGGACATCTGACCTATGCACAGTACAAGTGAGATACCCTGCATCAAGTACTAAGGCTGCACCACACGGCATATGTCTGGCAGATTCTGCTGGAAGTTAGCATCTACACAGGACGCATGAACAGGAAAGTGCACATTGGCAAGATTGCAGCAGACCAGTGCAAAGGTGGAACTGGGGTGCAGAGTGGCGGAGGAGGGGCAAGGGAGCATGCCTACATGGAGTCCCCGCATGCAGGCAGAGGACACTGCATCACGGAAGCATTGCATTACTTACACATCAGAACCATGTACACGTCACATGTAGTGCCAATCATGCACAACACATCCCACAAGTGAAACACACACGTCCTCAACAAACACGCATCAACACTCACTGGACTGGGCATCAAAGTCCAGCATCTCTCCCACTCCTTCGACCAATTCAGGTGGTATGAACTCCGCAACGAGTGCCCCATGCGGAGTGAGCTCTTCCTCCTCTGGTGCAGGCCCACCGCCAGTCACCAGAGTCAAGTTGTAATTAGAGGCACGCTTAGCCTTAGTGCTGCATTTGATGTCATTCCAACACTTTTTGCACTCTTGCGCCGTGCGCACCTCATGGCCGAATGAACTGACATGTTCCGCAACATGCTTCCAGTGGGTGTCACGTTGGGCAGCCGTAGTCTGACTATTGGCACCCACTAGCATGTCACGGCTGTGGCCCCGCATGTAGCCCACGAGGAAGTCCAGTTCCTGCTTGCAGAAAGGCTTCTTCCTCGTCGTGCAGGAGGTTGTGGCTGTGTGTGGGGTCCCAGCCTGTGCTGCAGGTGCAACCTTCCTCCTCTTGGACTCTGGCGCAGACCCTGGCTGGCTAATGCCGCCCTGACCAGTATGGCCAGTGGGTTCGGTGAATTGAGCCAAGGGAGTGGCAGGTGGAGGGACGACCAAAGGCCTGACTTCTGTCAGTGGCAGCTGGGTGCCCTCTAATGGATCCTGCGCAGCAACATCAGCTGTGGCAGGGACATTGACCGCAACGTTCCTGGTTGGCAGACTCACAACCGGGGTGTTGTTGGGTGCATCTGCCCCTGCACTTGCCAACACCCGGCTGTTCGGGGCAGCAGATGACATAACTGCCCCAGGGACACGTGTCTTGGTCTGAGCAGCCCGGCCTGCCCCTATGGTTTCCCTCCTGGCCTGTTGGAAATCTACCAAGGGCTCCTCAAGTGCCAACGCAGCCTGCGCTGGCAGACCCTGAGCCTGGGTGGCGGTGTTCACAGCTGCACCTGCAGCTACCACTACCCTTGGGCCCGTGGCAGTCGACGGAACGGACTGCCGGGTCACACGGGCGCCAGTGCCAGATGCAGAAGCTGCATCCCCCAGAACCACAGGGGGTGGTGGCATGACTGCACTGACACATGGCACAACATTGTGCTCAAGTGGCGCACCCCTGCCTCTTCCCCCTCTGTGGCCGCCCTGGACACCCTGGAGTCCCCGTACTCCCTGGTCACCACGGCCACGTCCCCGACCACGCCCGCCATGAGGAGGACGCCCAGCTGAGGCGCCCCTCACCTTTGGTGTCCTCCCAACCATGGCACAGATGTAGTAGTGCCGGCACAGATGGAGTAGTGCCAATGGGAGGTGTACACCACAATTGACCTGGGCAATTGGGGTGAAGGGGGTGGGAAGCAAGATGTTAACAGCCCCCCTGCAACTGCAAGGCTGTATGTGACCCCGGTGATGTAGTGACGGGTCACGCAACGCTCAGGCACCCCAAAACTGCAGTAAAACCGTGCACGCAACCCTG
This sequence comes from Ambystoma mexicanum, assembly GCF_040938575.1. NCBI lineage: Eukaryota > Metazoa > Chordata > Amphibia > Caudata > Ambystomatidae > Ambystoma > Ambystoma mexicanum. The sequence continues at coordinate 746,535,461 of NC_090923.1, read as the reverse complement.
AAGCCTACGTGCGTGGATTCAACCTCCCGCAGTACGCGGTGGCACCCAGTAACACAAATAACGCGTACGCGTGGGACACGCAGGCTACTATGACATCGAAAATGGGTGCGATACACAGGGGCACCCGCAGTGGGAAAAAGAGCGTGTGCGACTCACCGTCTGACTAGCGCGATGCAGAAAAACACGCGTAGCCAATACCCCCGCCAAAAGAAGAGATACATCCTTGATAGCTGTGAAGTTGTGATGGCGCGCAAAACAACAGGAAGCAGCAACACACGTCGGTCTCCACGAAAGGCACGTGCAGCGAACTGCTGGCCCCGCTCACATTTAACCCGTGCTGAGTGAAACACCCGCGCGCGTCACATCACTTACGCGCATGGACCCTTTCCTCGGATTACACGCGGACGTGCAGTTTTTCACGCATGCTGAAACGCCCATGCACGCCTGCGCGCGTCACGTCACAGAGGCGCTTGCGCTTGAAGGGCCTTCTGTCCAATGAAATTGCGTATGCGTGCAGACGCGCTTACACGCTAAGGGCCTTTCCTCGAATTACACGCTGACGTGCAGAATTTTCACCTGCCAAATCACTCCGTATCAAGCTGGCCACGCGTAAGCACACGGAAGACCACGCTCCTGCCCAGAAGGCCGAATTACTGCCCCCCAGAGCCTCGAGCATGCACCCACCTGCCATCTGCTGCTGCCTGACTGCCTCCTGCCCACATGCTCTGCCATTTGCTGCCTGCACATCAGCCAGGGGTGCTGTTGCTGTGACCACCCCTGCTGGAACCGAAGACTCCCGACTGGGATTCCATCGCTCCACAGCCCAGCCCCAGGACCCAGTTCCCCACCCACTCCTGCCTCTGGGGTTGTCATGTCGGGCACTGCAACATCTGGCACCACTGACAACCCCCGGCCAGAGAGGCAGAGGGGCACCAGCTTCAGTGCCAGGGAAGTTGGTGTCCTGGTGGAGCAAGTCCTGGGGCAGTATGATGCCCTCTTCGGAAGTGTGCGCGCCGACAAGGAAGGACAGACTCGGATCTGGACGGACATCGTGACTGCCATCAACGCGGAGGGGGTGGCAGTCCGCTACTTCCAACATGTCAAGAAGCGCTGGGAGGACTTCAGGTCCAGGACCCTGAACAAGGCCCGGCGCCTCTTGAAGGCAGCAGATGCTAAGGGGCGCCGGGGCCACTTGTCGGAAGATCAGATGAGGGTCCTGGAACGCATATCCCCAGCGCTCCACGTCCAGGTCCTTGAGAGGCAGACCCGTCTGGAGTCGAGCGGTAAGTGTACATGCATCATGATTGTAAGCTGTGCGTGTGGTAATGTTTCAGTAGTGTGCAGGTTGCACATCTGTTTGTATGGGGCCGAGTATGGGTGGGGGTGTACAGGGCCGTGAGGCTAAGACATGCGAGGGCTGTCATGTGTGAGACATGGATGGTGCTTGTGTGTGTAGGCTGGCATGCCAAATGCAGTTGTGGGCACACATGTTTGGGTGAATGTGTATGTAAGTAGGCATGTTCGTAATGTCACGCATGTATGTTGTTTTCAGCTGCATGTATCAGCACTGTGTACATGTGCATGTGTGTGTATTTGACAAGGGTGCAACAGTGATGCAACATGGATGCATGTGACAGCGGGATGTGGAAGCCTGATTGGCAGATGTGACATGGATGCCCATCTGAACACTGCGACAGTTGGCAGAGGTGTACACATGCATGCAAGTGTGATGGTGTGTGTACATGTGTAGTGCACTCCCTGTGTTGCATGTGATGTATGGCTCACCTTTGCCTGCTCATGCTGTTGTATGTGTATGGATGGTGCTGGCAGTTGCGATATGGCTGTGGTATGGCTCATGTGTGCAAGTTGAAATGACATGTGTGTTGGGGATTGTGATGGCATGTCTGAGGTTTGCCAATGCCACTCATGTACAACTGCCATGTGTGTATGTGTCCATTGTACAGTGCCCTGATGTCTGTGTTTTATTTCTCCCTGTCTGCAGCGTCAACTGATGAAGAGGGCGGAGAAGGTGCTGTGGAGCACAGCGGCGGGGATCCCACCGCTAGCCGGAGACGCAAGGCCTGGCTCCCCTCCCAGGTTGTGATCTCATCGGGGAGTGAGGAGTCCGGTGCCGCGTCCCAGGCCGCAGCTGCCGGGGGGAGGTCCAAGAGGCGGAGGTTGGAGTTGGACTCGGCAGCAGAAGGGGCAGCTGGGACCCCACAGGGCCCAACGGGGGAAGATGGCACAGAGTCATCCAGGTTGGTGGGTGGTTTGGTGGAGGAGGAGGCTGTGCAAGCAACAGAGACGGGGTCTGGAGGTGGGGATTCCACTGGTGCTAGTGGTGCAGTGCAGGACCAGGGACAGGAGGCAGCACAGGTCGCCGCGGAGGTGCCCTTGTGCAATCCTGTCCCTGATCCTGTCACTGCATCATCTTGCACCAGTAGGGATGCCTACGTCCAGACCCGTTTTCACGCAGGGGATGAGCTCACGACAACTGGCCTTCCTCTGCCTGCGGACGTGGCTATCCGGGTCCGGGTTGAGCCTGTCCTGACTGGTGTGGCGTTGCGTCAACGGGCCATGCGAGGTGACCTGCAGTCTTTTCATGAGGAGACTGCACGTCATCTCGAATGGCTCGTTGACCGCGTCGGCCTACTGGGACAGGTCACCCAGGCCGGATTCCTCCATTTGATGGGGCTTGCTACGACCCCCTCCTCAACTGAACCCCCTATGCGCCAGTCGTCCTCCGTGCCATCTTCTCACCCATCAGTCACCTGGGTGCCCTGTGGAGCTGCCTCTGACGGTGCGGCCAGGCTGGTGGAGGAGGCATCCCTGCCACAGTCGGGAGTCGGACGTCCAGCAGGGGTGGCCACACCAACGACTGCACCCCAGCCAGCGGAGGATGTGCAGGCAGCAGGAGGCAGTGCACGGGCAGAGGCGCAGCAGCAGCAGCAACGTGGTGGGAGCCATGATGGCTCGGGGCCTTCGACAACGGAGGGGCAGGCATCGGCCGCAGGGCAGGAGGACCCAGGACGGGAAGTGTCTTCCGTGTGGCAGCGGTTGGGCCACGCCATAGATGCGGAGCGGCAGCGGGCGGAAGAGGCACGGCTCACGATGGTCAGGGCGGAGAACTCCATGCGGAGGGCCCTGAGGCGGGCCGAGTGCCTCGAGGCAATCCGCAGGGGGTTGGAGGTGGACACGTCGACGGCCCTGCGGACCCTCTGGGCCATGGAGGAGGACCGCCTCCGGGACATTGAGAAAGAGTTTGATGATGCCCTGGCCCGGGAAATCCAAAAGTGAGCCGTCGGACTAGCCCGCTGCCCTTGTAAATAGTTCTGTAGTTAGTGTTAGGTTTCCTTTGGTTTTGCATTTTTTTTTGACCTTTTGGACAATGGGCCACATTTTTGTGTATAGTTTTTTTTATTAGGTAGTGTTATTAGATAGGTTTCATTTCTTCTGTTGGGATCATGGACCCTGGATTGTTTATCTGTATATAGTTGACTGTTGGATTTTCATTTTTTTTTTACAATTTACCCATGGAGCAATGGTTTTCAATTTTAATTTTCCATTGGATTTACTTTTGTGGACTGTGACTTTGGACACCTTTCCTTTGGATTATGATTTGTGGTTTTGCATTATTTCACGAACATGCTGGTTTTTATTATTTTTGAATTCCCATTTTTGTTTGTTAATTTTTGATTCAATTTATGTTTCTTTTAATACATATTTTTCGTTCAAACTTCAATGTGTAGTATCATCTCATTGGTTTCATGGATATCATGATATGGTTTTTGAGATTCACTGACACCCATTGGGTGTATGTGAGGGACATGTGTTCATTTCCAAACTTGCAATTGGGGTTCTATCATGTTATTGCCATTTCTAGGTGGGTGGATGCAATACTCGGGTGGGTGTTTGGCATTTGGAGGCTGAACATAAGGGCCAGGGATCTAGATTGTGATGACATGTTGGCTGGGGGACATGTGTGGGGGCCTGCTGGCAGGTGCCCCACAGTGCTGGGGGGTGGAGTGGCAGGGGGACATGAGTTGGACATGAGTGGGGGACTGCTGGCAGGTGCCCCACAGTGCTGGGGGGTGGGGGTGCAGGGGGACATGAGTTGGACATGAGTGGGGGCCTGCTGGCAGGTGCCTCACAGTGCTGGAGGGTGGGGGTGCAGGGGGACATGAGTTGGGGGCCTGGTGGAGGGTGCCCCACAGTGCTGGGGGGTGGGGGTGCAGGGGACATGAGTTGGGGGCCTGGTGGAGGGTGCCCCACAGTGCTGGGGGGTGGGGGTGCAGGGGGACATGAGTTGGGGGCCTGCTGGCAGGTGCCCCACAGTGCTGGGGGGCGGGGGTGCAGGGGGACATGAGTTGGGGGCCTGGTGGAGGGTGCCCTGCACTGCTGGGGGGTGGGGGTGCAGGGGGACATGAGTTGGACATGAGTGGGGGCCTGCTGGCAGGTGCCCCACAGTGCTGGGGGGTGGAGGTGCAGGGGGACATGAGTTGGGGGCCTGGTGGAGGGTGCCCCACAGTGCTGGGGGGTGGGGGTGCAGGGGTACATGAGTTGGGGGCCTGGTGGAGGGTGCCCCACAGTGCTGGGGGGCGGGGGTGCAGGGGGACATTTGTGGGGGCCTGGTGGAGGGTGCCCCACAGTGCTGGGGGGTGGGGTGCAGGGGGACATGAGTTGGGGGCCTGGTGGAGGGTGCCCCACAGTGCAGGGGGGTGGGGGTGCAGGGGGACATGAGTTGGACATGAGTGGGGGCCTGCTGGCAGGTGCCCCACAGTGCTGGGGGTGGGGGTGCAGGGGTACATGAGTTGGACATGAGTGGGGGCCTGCTGGCAGGTGCCCCACAGTGCTGGAGGGTGGGGGTGCAGGGGGACATGAGTTGGGGGCCTGGTGGAGGGGGCCCCACAGTGCTGGGGGGTGGGAGTGCAGGGGGACATGAGTTGGGGGCCTGGTGGAGGGTGCCCCACAGTGCAGGGGGGTGGGGGTGCAGGGGGACATGAGTTGGACATGAGTGGGGGCCTGCTGGCAGGTGCCCCACAGTGCTGGGGGGGTGGGGGTGCAGGGGGACATGAGTTGGGGGCCTGGTGAAGGGTGCCCCACAGTGCTGGGGGGGGGTGCAGGGGGACATGAGTTGGGGGCCTGCTGGCAGGTGCCCCTCAGTGCTGGGGGGTGGGGGTGCAGGGGGACATGAGTTGGGGGCCTGGTGGAGGGTGCCCTGCACTGCTGGGGGGTGGGGGTGCAGGGGGACATGTGTTGGACATGAGTGGGGGCCTGCTGGCAGGTGCCCCACAGTGCTGGGGGGTGGGGGTGCAGGGGGACATGAGTTGGGGGCCTGCTGGCTGGTGCCCCACAGTGCTGGGGGGTGGGGGTGCAGGGGGACATGTGTTGGGGGCCTGGTGGAGGGTGCCCCACAGTGCAGAGGGGTGGGGGTGCAGGGGGACATGTGTGGGGGCCTGGTGGAGGGTGGCCCACAGTGCTGGGGGGTGGGGGTGCAGGGGGACATGAGTTGGGGGCCTGGTGAAGGGTGCCCCACAGTGCTGGGGGGTGGGGGTGCAGGGGGACATTAGTTGGGGGCCTGCTGGCAGGTGCCCCTCAGTGCTGGGGGGTGGGGGTGCAGGGGGACATGAGTTGGGGGCCTGGTGGAGGGTGCCCTGTACTGCTGGGGGGTGGGGGTGCAGGGGGACATGTGTTGGACATGAGTGGGGGCCTGCTGGCAGGTGCCCCACAGTGCTGGGGGGTGGGGGTGCAGGGGGACACGAGTTGGGGGCCTGCTGGCAGGTGCCCCACAGTGCTGGAGGGTGGGGGTGCAGGGGGACATGAGTTGGGGGCCTGGTGGAGGGTGCCCCACAGTGCTGGGGGTGGGGGTGCAGAGGGACATGAGTTGGGGGCCTGGTGGAGGGTGCCCCACAGTGCAGGGGGGTGGGGGTGCAGGGGGACATGTGTGGGGGCCTGGTGGAGGGTGCCCCACAGTGCTGGGGGGTGGGGGCGCAGGGGGACATGAGTTGGGGGCCTGGTGGAGGGTGCCCCACAGTGCAGGGGGGTGGGGGTGCAGGGGGACATGAGTTGGACATGAGTGGGGGCCTGCTGGCAGGTGCCCCACAGTGCTGGGGGGTGGGAGTGCAGGGGGACATGAGTTGGACATGAGTGGGGGCCTGCTGGCAGGTGTCCCACAGTGCTGGGGGGTGGGGGTGCAAGGGGACATGAGTTGGGGGCCTGGTGGGGGGTGACCCACAGTGCTGGGGGGTGGGGGTGCAGGGGGACATGAGTTGGACATGAGTGGGGGCCTGCTTGTAGGTGCCCCACAGTGCTGGGGGGTGGGGTGCAGGGGGACATGACTTGGGGGCCTGCTGGCAGGTGCCCCACAGTGCTGGGGGGCGGGTGTACAGGGGGACATTTGTTGGGGGCCTGGTGGAGGGTGCCCCACAGTGCAGGGGGGTGGGGGTGCAGGGGGACATGAGTTGGGGGCCTGGTGGAGGGTGCCCCACAGTGCTGGGGGGTAGGGGTGCTGGGGGACATGAGTGGGGGTGCAGGGTAGTCCCACGTGGTGTGGGCTGCCTGCAGGGGCCGTGGAGGTTGTGGAGCGAACACCTGGGAGGACCCACACGGCCAATTCACGTGTAGTACTCCACGGAACCCCTGAAATACACGTACCCTGCTGAATTCACGTGTGTAACTTTCAGCGCACCCCGAAATACACGTACCCAGGACATTCGCGTGTGGAACTTCCAGCGCACCCCTGATATACACGTACCCTGATGGAATCGCGTGTAGAACTTTCCGCGCACCCCTGAAATACACGTACCCTGCTGAATTCACATGTGTAACTTCCCGAGCACCCCAAGATACACGTACCCAGGACATTCGCGTGTGGAACTTCCAGCGCACCCCTGATATACACGTACCCTGATGGAATCGCGTGTAGAACTTTCCGCGCACCCCTGAAATACACGTACCCTGCTGAATTCACGGTTGTAACTTCCCGCGCACCCCAAAATACACGTACCCAGGACATTCGCGTGTGGAACTTCCAACGCACCACTGGAATACACGTACCCAGCTGAAATCGCATGTGAAACTTCCCGCGCACCCCAGTAATACACGTACCCAGCTGAAATCGCATGTGAAACTTCCTGCGCACCCCTGAAATACACGTACCCTGCTGAATTCACGTGTGTAACTTCCCGCGCACCCCGAAATACACGTACCCAGGACATTCGCGTGTGGAACTTCCAGCGCACCCCTGATATACACGTACCCAACTGAAATCGCGTGTGAAACTTCCCGCGCACCCCTGAAATACACGTACCCTGCAGAATTCACGTGTGAAACTTACCGCGCACCCCTGATGTACACGTACCCTGATGGAATCGCGTGTGGAACTTCCCGCGCACCCCTGAAATACACGTACCTAGCTGAAATAACGTGAGGAACTTCCCGCGCACCCCAGTGATACACATACCTCGCTTGCCGTGCTGGTAGAGGGTTAGCGCAGCCCTTTGCGCTGGATTGGGGATTTTGATGGCTTTTCCCTGCGCAAGGGGCATTCTTGGGGGCGTAACTGGCCCTGCTGCAGGGTCGCTGCGCCACTGTGCGCCACGGCTGGTTTTGGTGGCTGGAATCCATGAATACGCTGTGCGTGGAAATGTATTTTGGCGCACGCGGCTGGCGCAGGGATTCGCACGCGCACACTGTGCGCCAGCCGCGTGCGCCACTTGTGCGCTGAATTCTATGAATTACCCCCATAGTCTCAGTTGGCCGACTGGGTCTCACGTCCCGCAACATGTGTCTCCAGACCCCGTGGGACGCAAGAGAGCGAGCATTCTACAACAGTTACATATATACAAAGGGTACATCTTATTATCAGTAGTGACATATTCAATTCCGCCCATAATGTATTTCCTTTGAAATGGTTTTGATGATTGACAATTATGATGAATATGACACCGTCAGACATTTATTCAGCAACAGTTTGCAATCTGTGGACTTGCAGAAACAATTCTTTGTTTTAGGGAACATAATGCTCTTGTTCTTACAAGCAAGCTGCGTGCAGGGGAGAGACACATTCCAGGCCTCACTATCTTCTAGTTTCTATTTGTGTACTAGAGGTCAACTCGTTCTACAGGGGCTCAGTGAAGGGGTGCCGTAGAAGAGAGCATAATTCAAACCCTTAATTGTTCATTTCTACCATTTCTACTGCATCAGCGAGACTCGCTGGCACCTGTGTAATGATTAAATGCCTTGTTGCTTACTTCCAAGGACTTGTGAGGGAGGAGACCGGGCATTGCTGTCTGAGATGCCTGAGCTGCGTTTCAACATGTAACTTGTGGCCTTGCTCTATGCATGAGCAATAACGGAATAGAATACGCTTACAGCAAAGCAGTTTGAACAGAAAGCAAGAAGCGAAAATTAGTCAAAATGGCGAATTCTATTCCTACCAAATGGACGCTGTCTGGTCATGCTCATGAGTCTGTACTAACGATGCTGAACGCATGATGTGGTTGGTTTTCGGCCAACAAAATACATCGTCTGTGCTATGGGAGGGTAATTTCTAGACTCACAAACCCTCCACTTGGCCGTAAGCCAAGTGCATCATCCAAACATTGCATCTTCTTCTGACCAGGTATCGGATTCTGAACTTTGCATACTACTATAATCGTCATCATTGTCATCGATATTAATTGACATAAATTCTTTTACTGTCTTCATTTCATAATTCATTTTAGTATCTAATCTGGGAGTTTTCTTTTGTGTTACCATGTGTACGTACTCCTCACTTACTTCAGTGCAAATTATTGGTAAACAGTGTATGCAACAACAATATGTCATAAATATTCCTACCACTGCTATTAGGATTGCAACTAGTTTCCATCCCCATGAGCGTAATATTTACCAGAACCAGGAGTTTATGTTTAATTCCCAACTACCTTCTGGGGGATGGGGGTAGGAGCTCAAAACGTGCAACTTTTTTATCACTTCAAAAATCGTAGGGGAGGAGTCACTTACAAATACGCAACACGATGATCCCACGATTTTGCAAACTCCCCCACGATCAGCCAAAACTATGTCAAGAGCCATCCTATTTTGGAGTGTCATCAATCTAATCCCTTTTTCCTCCAACGTCATGTTGTATAATATGTCCGTTGTCCCATTTATTGTTTTCTCTAATATTCTGAACAGTTGTCTTATGTTATAGGAGAGTATTGCTTGGCCCCAAAATAGTATAAATGATTTTGCTATGTCCTCTGCAATTAATCCTCCTTCCTCATCTCATCGTGGTCTTGAACTAGATAGTTTGGCTATATCTGCTTTTTTAACCTTCTGGAATATTCCACTTGCTAGCAGCACGCAAGCTGGTTACCCCAGGTGCCGGGAGGGTTGGCTTGGTCATGCCTACCACCCAATTAGCCCAACATCTATCATCACTCCTGTGGTCTGTCATTCAATTAGGCTTTGAACTCTGCCTTGTAGATGCTCACAGTGCCTAGAATAAAAGGGAGTGTGGCATGGTGTTATCTTCTGGTTTCGGTGTAGCTCGACCCACAGTCTATTTCCATCTTGACATGTGACTGGAGACCATGTTTCGAGGTCTTCATTGCATGAAATAATATTAAATGATGTACTCTTGGCACCTTCAGTGTTTTTCAATTTCACCTCAAACAGAAGTTTTTTTCTTTCTCACGTTCATGTAGCTTCTTGACAGACAACCAGGCTCACGGTGGCTCTGACTCTTGTTTCCGGGCCAGCCAGCCTTTCTTGAATTTCTCTTTCACCATTAGCTAGTTTCCAACTGCACCACACTTCAAGCCCTTTCAATTCACAGGGTTTAAGTTTGCTAAACTGCGTTGTGGAACATCCAGATTTGATTCATTCCTACGTATATACATTGGTGTATCACCGCAATCTATTCACTATGTAGCCAGCTTCAGGATTACTTTGTCTACTTGCTTTACAGCATCTGTACAATTGTAAAATGACCTTGCATTTTATTCAGTATTTCTTAACACAAGCATCTTCATTTCGATCCCAAAATGTTTCCTTCTTTGATACTTCGTCCTCATATCCTATAGATATAGGATATCTATAATCTTTCTTCATTTGTGTCTTTTCTAGGTGCATTAGTTCTGCTTCGTGTGACGTCACCAGTCTTCTTTCTGATTCATTTTCATAGTTCTTCCTGGAATTCTTCCAGAAGACCATTATTTCTTTGTGCATGCATATAGGGTTTTCTCAATGGCTACCTTCTCTCAAGGATAATTTGCTGTATAGGCATCCTCACTGCTACTGCGCATGTCACAATTTCCGGTTCCCAACATATAGGCAACATGGGGGCGGAGCTTCTGGTAGGGGTATCTGGCTCCTCCTCTACACTCCCCCCTCTGGGCAATTCATTGACCACTCTCTCATTAGTCTTCACATCGCGAAACCTTGTCTGAATAAGTGCTTCTTTGGAGTCAATATCTTTGACTCCTTACAGGCATCCTGCTGATTTCACATGCTCATCTACACTCCAGGCCATAAGCAGGCAATGTCCATGTGGACTGCAGTAGATCCATCTTCCCACATATTTCTTGTGGTTCTTCAGATACAAGAACTTTGTTCCCTCAGGTGCATGTATACTGGCCTTTACATAGTCTCTGATTTCTTCATCTGTGAGCTCTTTGGGTTTGAATCCTGATTCGACATCAATCGCGATCTTCATTCCTACTGATTTCTTTGCAGTCTTCTTACATTGTGTGTTTATTATCCTGATCACATAAAATCCAAACATTATCATCACTAACAGGGCTCCAAGGAACTTGAAAATGTTGTCCATCCATTGTGGAACCCATGATCCAATGGAAACATTGATGCAAACCAGCTGTCCTCAGCAATGTCTTCCACTTCAACTTCCATCTTGACGTGCAAATTTGTCAGCATTGTTATCGCCTCTGTCAAGGTACCATTGTCATCATCGTGAGAAGGTATGAATGTGCAACATGATTCTCCAATTTTGGCACAAACATCTCCATCCATAGCTGTAATCATGTCCAAGACATATCTATTCTGTAGAGTCATCAGACGTATGGCTCTCAGTTCTTCCTTGATAGCATTGAATCCCTTTATGGTGGTGTCAATCGTCTGCAGAACCTCCCATCTGGTGATCTGCAAGCACTTGGCATTAGCCATTGTCTGATCCCAGTCATAAAGATAATAGAAAACACTGAACCAGTCTTGCTGAACAATCTGTGTTCATACGGAATAGCATCAAAGGCTTCTGTTGATTTGGTGGAGAAATAGTTTTCTCTCTTCATTCGATTAAGGAATTCAGCAGGTCTCTTCTTCCTTAGGTGAGCATCTGCTTTTGGAAACTCAGCAATGTTTAGGTCACCCTTTGGAATCACCAACGCTGGAACATGATCAATCACTAAAGAACATAGTCCTCCCCACTCTCTGGGAAACTTCATGTACACTCTGGATCCACAGGCCCAGTAGTGGTCCATTATCACTACTGTCTTATCTTTCATTCCTGGCACAAGGAAGATTCGACCGCACTGCTGATTTTCTCTGACTTTTCTTGTGCCATTGTTTCTGAAGCATAGTTCTGCACTAACCAAAGGCACCATCTGCAAAGGGCCTCCTTTGTCTTTGACCCACGTTAGAAGATTTGCAAGCCTTGGCTATAGAGGTTTGCATCAATTTTCCACTCGTTTGATAAATGGCTTATGATGACCAATTACTGCCACAACTCTGCATACGACTATACCTTCTTCCCAACTATCTGGAGACAGTACTGTTCCCCAGATTCGCATCTGGCCTCTTTCCCTGTAGCTTCAAACTTCTTTGTCAGTTTTCCCTTGGCAATTGAGTTTTCTGTTTATCTCCCATCTAATTGCAGCTCCCTTCATGCCAGGTTGTTCATACCTTATCACATGATCTCTGGTGTGTGCTCTTTCTCTTTTCTTCAAATCTTGAACATAATCCTCTTCTTCTGGAGCTCACCATTCTGTCACCCATACCAACGAGGCTGTTCGACCCTGGAATTGACCTCTTGTATGACAGAGTGCAAGGTGAGTCAGGCAATGAGCTGTTTGGACATCTATCTATATAGCTATGAATATCTTAGACTTTCCCATAGCATAAGGCAGGAGAGCACATACATTGCAACTCTCTGTAGAAGTTTTTTTCCCACTTTGTTTATGTGTTGATACCACATGTTGTTTCCCAAATGTGCTGTACTGTCTAAATAATCATCTAATTCGTAATCATCCTCTCTTGCACTTATCTTGGGTCGCTGTCTTTGCTTTGCTAAGAGAGCTTGTATCTCATACTCATTAAGAATATCCAAAACCAATAGGACTCCTGGGAACATCTGTCAGAGAAATTGGTGCCTTCTCGCATGCTACTGGTGTAGGTACAATCACATATGGCCTTAGCCTTCTTACAGTATCTAACTCTGCAAAAGTAACTGGTGCGGGAAGGATTAACAGAACTCCTTCGCTTTTGGAACCATTAAAACGTGGATCAATAGGAACTGAAAAACAATAATAGAAGCTGAACAGTTATATATTATATACCAATACATCACACCCACCAACTGTGTCTCTCCACATGTTGTTGACTCCCGGTTCTGGGAGGGTTGGCCTGGTCTTACCTCCCCTCCCAATTAGCCCAACATCTATCATCACTCCTGCGGTCTGTCATTCAATTAGTCTTTGAACTCGGCCTTGTAGATGCTCACAGTGCGTGAGAATAAAAGGGAGTGTGGCCTGGTGTTATCTTCTGGTTTCGGTGTAGCTCGGCCAACAGTCTATTTCCATCTTGGAATGTGACTAGAGACCACGTTTCAAACTCTTCGTTGCATAAAATAATATTAAATGATGAACTCTTGGCACCTTCAGTGTTTTTCTATTTCACCTCTAAGAAAAGTTTGTTTCTTTCTCATGTTCATGTAGCTTCTTGACAGACATCCAGGCTCACGGTGATGGGGCCCCTAGGGGACCCTCGCGTATGGAAACAAGGCACAATCACCACACACAAACTGATACACCAGACACGAGGTTCAGTTCCCAAAATCTAGGGTTTATTGCAAAGCAAATAGTCTCAGTCGGCCGACTGGGTCTCACGTCCCGCAACGTGTGTCTCCAGACCCCGTGGGACGCAAGAGAGTGAGCATTCTACAACAGTTACATATATACAAAGCGTACATTTTATTATCAGTAGTGACATATTCAATTCCGCCCATAATGTATTTCCAAAATACATCGCCTATGCTAAGGGAGGGTAATTTCTAGACTCACAAACCTTCCTCTTGGCCGTAAGCCAAGCGCATCATCCAAACATTGCATCTTCTTCTGACCAGGTATCGAATTCTGAACTTTGCATACTACTATAATCGTCATCATTGTCATCAATATTAATTGACATAAATTCTTTTACTGTCTTCATTTCATAATTCATTTTAGTATCCAATCTGGGAGTTTTCTTTTGTGTTACCATGTGTACGCACTCCTCACTTACTTCAGTGCAAATTATTGGTAAACAGTGTATGCAACAACAATATGTCATAAATATTCCTAGCACTGCTATTGGGATTGCAACTAGTTTCCATCCCCATGAGCGTAATATTTACCAGAACCAGGAGCCTATGTTTAATTCCCAACTACCTTCTGGGGGATGGAGGTGGGAGCTCAAAACGTGCAACTTTTTTATCGCTTCAAAAATCGTAGGGGAGGAATCACTTACAAATACGCAACATGATGATCCAACGATTTTGCAAACTCCCCCATGATTAGCCAAAACTATGTCAAGAGCCATCCTATTTTGGAGTGTCATCAATCTAATCCCTTTTTCCTCCAACGTCATGTTGTATAATATGTCTGTTGTCCCATTAATCGTTTTCTCTAATATTCTGGACAGTTGTCTTATGTTATAGGAGTTTATTGCTTGGCCCCAAAATAGTTTAAATGATTTTGCTATGTCCTCTGCAATTAATCCTCCTTCCTCATCTCGTCATGGTCTTGATCTAGATAGTTTAGCTATATCTGCTGCTTTTGAAAGAAACACCCCCGGAAACAGAATCCCCAGATACCTCCCAAATATTTAGGCAACCATGGATAAGCTTTTTCTCCACATATGAAATAGACAGGGTTACCTATATATGCTGGCTCTTCCTCTCTCTCAAGAATTGCAATGTTCATACACCTGGTGTATGTCCCTACTGAATAGGAGCCTTTTTTTAAAGCAAAATGGAACAGAGCGTGGACTGTAATTTACTGCATAGGAGGGGGGCACTGTATCTTTATTTCCTTCTAGGTTCATATGAAACGTGATTACAGATGATTTATATGGCACATATAATCTATCTTGCAGCGTAACTGCTGGTCTTATTAATCTTGCTTTGCGAAATATAGCGCAACCTACAGGTTTCATTATTACCTCCTCGAATTCATCCATATTTGTTTTATCTAATTCACCCGTTTCACTCTTATTCCATTTCCCATAATATAATGCACTTAAGGACGCGTAACATGTAGAATTTAATGGCAATGGCTGCACATACCAACCTATTCCCTTACCACCATGTTGTGGTAAGTGGGTACACACCCAGCAATTGTTTCTTTTCAGAATGGAGTGTGTCATATTCATTATCAGAAGTAATGTGTTATTTCCATATCCTTCCCTATGTCTCTCTTCCATTGGGGACAAAGTATAGGAAATGACATGGACCGGGCTCTCATTGGCGGAAATATTTCTAACAGGCAAGAGCACTTCCAATAGATGTAATTCTTCTAGATACCATAATACTAGTATTGTCATTGTCGGGGCTAGTATACTCAACACCTTGCATACTCCCCATCTATGAAATACTTCTTGGACTAAAATCCTTGCAGCGCAAGTGGCATCAGGATGTGTGCATGAGCCAGCTTCAATCCATCTCCAAAAGGGGCACAGTACACATAACTGTATCCGTTACAAATCTGCAGCATATCAATATAATCAATATGTAAATGCTGAAAAGGACCATTTGGACAAGGAATTACTCCTCTGACTGTTCGCAGTGTGTGCCCAGCAGTAAACTTTTGACATACGATGGAATTTACTACATAAAAAGCAACGTGTTCGAACAGGTTCGGTACGAACCAGTCCTCCGCAATTGTTGTTGCGAGGCTCTCCCTAGTGACATATGCAGGGTAGTGTAGCTGTTCTAACACCACCCTTAATAAGGATACAGGCATCACCGGTTTACCAGTCCTGTCTTGTCGCCACAGTGCTTCGGAAGGGAATAAAGAACACCCCCTCTGTGTCACAGTTCTTTTTCCTCCTGTGGAGATCCACCCTGAATATCCATCAACTGTGTTCTTGACAAATGATTAAACCTTTCATTCACAACCATGATTACAACCATTCTTTCTTTCACATCAGGAGTATCAAAACGAACAATATCAGATTAATATGCAATCCTTTTGGGCTCTTTGTCTGTGGCTTGGTTTCTGCGTGAAATAAAGTCAGTTCTTTTAGTATGTGCTGCGCATTTAACTATTGCACTGGCTACCAGGAGTTGTAGTGCCTTAATAAGCCTGTCCAATAATGTTGCGTGTTGCACTGGAGTGCCGTCCGCTCGGATGTAGCCCCTCATTTTCCCCTGCTTGTGCAGTTGATATCGCGTAGGCGGAATCACTGTACACCATCACTTCCTGCCCTGAGAGATTCTCGGGCGTGACAATAAGTGCCACTAATTCTGCAGCATGTGCTAAAAAGTGAGGCAGTAGTCTTGGACTTGCTACAACTTCAAATTCCCCGTTAGCTCTGTGCCTTACCACAGCTGAACCTGAATGCCTTTCTCCATCCGTTTGATCGATTTTCAAAGAGCCTTCAATAAAGAGAACCTCTCCCGCTGCCAGAGAATTCTCCCTTGCCCTTGTGATCTCATCATAAAACTCCTCGTAATTGTAGCAATCATGCACTTGCTCATCCGCTGCCTATGGTTTGGCTACAACCGTGGCAGGATTCACTATCTTACACCTGACTATTTTGTTTGCTGTATTCAATATCACCACCTCATAAGCAGAAGCTCTTTGAGACGTCAATGTACCCTTAGGTTTCGCAAATAAAGCATGCTCACCAAATAAAGTCATGGAACACCACCACGCTTGCAGATTTGTTGATAGCGAACGCGGCTGCTGCCAGCGATTGTTCGCAAGGGAAGTGACCTCTCATGACTGGGTCTAAAATCCCACTACAATATGCTAAGGGTTTGTACCCCAATGTGGTTCTCTGTGTGAGTACTGCTGTCATAATTGCTCCTTTCGTGTGTGAGAATAAATAAAATTCCTCAGAATAATTAAGAATCCCCAAAACTGGAGCTGTGCAAATTGCTTTCTTTAATTCATCAAACCTTTACATTTTTTCCTTATTCACCTATGCTTTCTTCAGAGGCTGCAAAATGGGTCTCGTATATGAACTATAATCAAACACCCACGCGCTAACATAATAACACAGTCCCAATAACTGTTTCATTTGCTTTATCGTGTGCGATTTTGACATCACCCCTTTCAGGTGTAAATTTCTTTCCTTCATGTGAAATTAACTGACCTATGTATAACACCTCTTTCTGACATTATTGCAAATTCTCCTTATTCACTTTATGTCCTTTGTCTGCCAGAATAATCATTAGCTGAATCGATTCTCATCTGCACACTTCCTCTATTGTACTACAGACCAAAATATCATCTACATATTGCAGTACAATACCTGGCAAATCAATATTGCTTAGTTCCGTCTGCAGGACCCTATTAAAGATCGATGGAGACTCACAATACCCCTGGGCCAAACGTGTGCTTTTAAGATTATTCTGACAAAATGTGAATGACATAAGATCTTGAGAATCCTTATTGAACAGTATTGAGAAAAACACATTTTCCAAGTCATTCACCGAAAAATATCATGCCTCTGGGGGAATACTGCATAATATCGTTGCAGGATTCAAAACCAGAGGAACTCTGCCTCGACAATCTGGTTAATCGGCCTCATGTCCTGAATTAAACGCCATGACCCTCCCTTCGATTTCTTAATCGGATACACTGCAGTATTACATGGTGACTCTGACGTTATCAAGATGCCCTGTTGCAACATAGCCAATATAGTCTTAAAAATGCCCTCATCTGCCTGTCAGGACATAGGATACTGCCTTGCTCGAGGTAAAATTGTTCCTGGTTTCAGCATAATCTTAACTTCGCCCACCCCTTTCAATAGGCCTATGTCATATGGGCCTGTAGTCCATAAAGAGGTTGGCACCTTTTCCATGTCTTCATCAAAATATGTGGGACGCTGCCACACTATCATCATTCGTTGTAGGATTTCTCTTCTTTCTATGTTGATCCAATAGGTAATGCTCATTTCGAACACTTCGAACACCACTTCATCATCTGATGGGTCGTCTGTAAACATATCCGGGTAAGTGATGTCAGTCAACCTATACCCTTCCCTAATGGCAATCATCGTTCTCCATGGCCTGCCCTCATCATCAAATCCTTCAAGCATGGCCAATTCCCCTCGTACTATAGCTGCCTGCAATTCTAAGGGAAGAATCTGTCCCCCCTCTTTGTCCATGGGTATATGTGGCCTGAACAAAAATTCATCAGGTATCCTCATAAACTTGCCAACTAAACTGGGTAGCCACATTAACAAAATGCATACCCCATAGTGAAAAACTTCCGGCTATAACAGTGTTCCTCGTAGAGCTATTTTTCCTGTAAATGTAATGATAAATTCACCCACATTTAAATAATGTATTCCTGGCATGGAAACACTATGCCTTCTTCAGTGACGGAAATCGTCATATTTAGTTTCATCATTAAATCTCGACCCAAAATATTAACTGGTGTCTGCCTTGAATACAACAATGGAACAAACATATCACACTCTCCTATAGAGACTGGAAATTTCTCAGTAAAAGGAACTCTACTTGTAGCTGCAGAGAACCCTTGAGCATTCATGGCATTTCCAGATAATGAAAATGTTCCCCCTCGTATACATGAGAGAGTTGCCCCAGTGTCTACTAAAAAAGAAAAGGATTTGCCTCTTATGGTAACATCAACCCTTGGTTCCTCTTGAGGATTTGGCATCGGTCACCGATAGTACTGAACACATCAAGTCACCCTGTGAGCTGTCCTATTGTAGGTACATGCTTATTCCTGTACCTGTGAAAGGATGCCCTCCCGTGACAGTGACACCCCCTACTATAGGAGTCAATAACTGTCCTCTGTTTGCATTCTCCTGTATCTGCCTGGGTGCATGCTGTGACTGCCCTTGTGACAGATTCAATAGTGCTTGCTGTGGTTGTAAAGCCTGTTGTGTTTGCAGTACTTGTGCTTGATACACTGTCTGATCTTGGGCGATTCCATTCCTACTTTGTGGGCTATATGCTGGAGATAAGCTCTCCCCCCTCTTGAGAATTACCCATTTTGTACATACCCTTGGCTCCCACATGCCGCGCAATATGCCCTGTCATTCCACATGTCGAACACAGAGGAGGGAGTCTTCTAACCTGCCCTCCCTGCATGCCTCGATTATCATTCTGTACATTCTGAAAACAACCTTGGTTATCCTGGAAGCTTTCTTGACTACTCTGAAAGCTTCCTCTTCCTCTGAAACCTGTTCCATTGCCTCTCGGAATGAACCCATTCCCTTCTTGATCCAATTGACGCTGATTGTTTGCCTGTGACATACCTGCTGCTTGCTGCGTCTCTAACCCCTCTCAGCTTGTCAGTACTGCTCCTTCTATAGCGTACTTTGACAAAATCTTTTGAACCAAATTAGATTCCTCGAGCGTCCTAGCATCTTCCCTTTTTTTATTTTTCTTTTACAATAATCGGCAATTCTGCACAATGGTCAACTCTATTTCTGCCAATGGCTTTGCTTCCATTCCCACCAACTTCTTGAGCTGCCTCTGTACCTGCTCTGGCATACCCTGACACAAAATATGATAGAATACAGGTATTGATTTCCCCCAAGACTATTGAGTTTCTAAAGAACACTGTTCCTGGAAATTTTGAATATAAGCAAGCGGATCTTCTCCTTCTTGCATCTTATGTGCCATAATTGCACCCATATCTGACGTATCAGAATATTGTACTATAAGCACTTTCCAGACTGCCGCTCTGCAATCATTAAACAGCATCCCATCATGCGCTGTGTTCTGTGCTGTGACATTAGAGTATCCTGCTCTCGTCCAAATGTCATCAGCCCTTTCCCCAAGAATAGCTACTAGACGACCCTTAATTTCCGCTATAGCTAAAGTGTTTCCTCCTGTCATTTTTTCTAATTGGTAAATCCATTTCCTGTTAAGATGGGCAATTTGCATCTTAAATTGTCTTTATCCATTTGGGGCTTGGGGATATACTGCGGTATGACCCGCCCTTTCTCTAATAAAGGGAATTGTGAAAACCCAAAATCAGAATCGCCTTCCATCATCTGCCTATTCATAGTAGGGACAATGGTTCCTGATCGCCTTCTTCCTGGTAATGACCTCAGTCTGCTCACATATGGTGGCGATTCCCCCCTCTCACAACGAGATCGCCTTTTAGGTTGTTCTTGTTACGCCATAGGCTCTGGCGCCCTTTCTTTAGGTTAGTCTAAGTCTGACCATCATACTTCCTTATCTGTCTGGAAGAATCCCTCAGGACTGCATGCACTAACACCCTCCTCCTCACAGAAGGTTTCCCTGTCTTCGTCTGACATATCTTGTCCCCAACTAGTATGACTGTCATCTTTCTCATCTCTGTTTAGAGTCAGCCTGTCCAAAGACAAGGCTCTATGCTCGAGACTAAACAGGCTTCCTTCCTTGCCTTGCGGCTGGGCAATTTCAGATTGATCTTCTATTTCTTTGTTCCTCTATTCACTTTGTGTCCTCATCTCTTGATAAGCTTTATCAATTCTGTCTTCAGTACTTCCTATCTGAAAATTCTCCTCTAGGTTTATCGTAGAGGATCCTGGCATTTTTTCTTGCAACGGGAGAAACTCCTCTATGTCTTCCCAATAACACTACTGGACTTGGTTCCATTAGCTCTTTATCAATGCTATCAATGTTGCTTGGCCTCTGTCTTCTCTTTCATTCCATTTCCACGTCGAATTCCCTTAATTTCTTTGCTTCCACTCTAACCCTGTATTCTTCCTGTCTTTTCACTTACCTTCTTTCATTTTCTCTATGCACCTTTTCGTCTCTGCATCTTTACATTCTATTATCTCTTCATTTCTGTTCTTTCCCCTCTTGTCTCTTCTTTTCTAACCTATCTCGTTCTTCGATTGCTCTTTGTCAATTGTCATATCTTCTTTGTTCTTCTGCTCTTTCTTCCTTTCTTAACTGCTCTTCCTGCTACATCTGTTCTCGTCTTTGTCTACTCTTTCGTATTTTACTGGTCTTCTTTCAATCACTCCTCTCGTTCCCTGTCTTTTTGATCGGATTAATTTTCATCTTCCCCTTGCCTTACTTCCTCAATGTTCTTTGCATCAAGTTTGAGCAATATCTGACCACCCATCCATTAATTCTGTATGAGCGCTATCTCATCAGCTTTATCTTTTTCTCCTTTCCATCTCTTAATTTCCTATTCTATGTCTGAGGTCACTCTTGGCAGTTCACTTTTCTCTTTGTACTGTAAGACTTTAGAGATTATTTCCTTTTCTGAAGTTCTTTCCGGGCTCTCGTCATTGCTATACGCAGGCGGTTCATATATCGGATTTCTATATTCTGTTGATGCTTTTAGTTACCTTAATGGATACAATCCTTCATCTGACCATGTGACTGGAGACCACGTTGTCAAGCTCTATGTTACATAAAATACTGTTAAATGATGAACTCTTGGCACCTTCAGTGTTTTTCCATTTCACCTCAAACAGAAGTTTGTTTCTTCCTCACGTTCATGTAGCTTCTTGACAGACAACCAGGCTCACTTGGGCCCTGACTCTTGCTTCTGGGCCAGCCAGCCTTTCTTGAATTTCTCCTTTGCCATTAGCTATTTTCCAACTGCGCCACACTTCAAGCCCTTTCCATTCACAGGGTTTAAGTTTGCTAAAGTGCATTGTGGAACATCCAGATTTTATACATTCCTACATATATACATTGGTGCATCGCCACAACCTATTCACTAGGTAGCCAGCCTCAGGATTACTTTGTCTACTTGCGTTGCAGCCTCTGTACAATTGTAAAATGACCTTGCATTTTCTTCAGAATTTCTTCGCACAAGCATCTTCATTTCGATCCCGAAATGTTTTCTTCTTTGATACTTCATCCCCATATCCTATATAATGTCTATATTCTTTCTTCATTTGTGTCTGTTCTAGGTGCGTCAGTTCTATTTCGTGTGACATCACCAGTCTTCTTTCTCATTCATTTTTATAGTTCTTCCTGGACTTCTTTCAGAAGACCATTATTTCTTCGTGCATGCCCATTGGGTTTTCTCAATGGATACCTTGTCTCAAGGATAATTTGCGGTATAGGCATCCTCACTGCTACTGCGCATGTCACAATTTCCGGTTCCCAACATATAGGCAACATGGGGGCAGAGCTTCTGGTTGGGGTATTTGGCTCCTCCTCTACACTCCCCCCTCTGGGCGATTCATCGACCACTCTCTTATTAGTATTCACATCGAGACATCCTCATCTGAAGAAGTGCTTATTTGGAGTCCATATCTTTGATTGCTTTCAGGCATCCTGCGGACTTCACATGTTCATCTACACTCCAGGTCATAAGCATGCATTGTCCATTCGGACTGCAGTAGATCCATCTTCCCACATACTTCTTGTGGTTCTTCAGATATAGGAACTTTGTTCCCTCAGGTGCATGGATACTGACCTTTATGTCGTCTCTGATTTCTTCATCTGTCAGCTCTTTGGGTTTGAATCCTGATTCAACATCAATCACGATCTTCATTCCTACTGCTTTCTTTGCAGTCTTTTTACAATCTGTGTTTATTATCCTGATCACACAAAATCCAAACATTATCATCACTAACAGGGCTACAAGGAACTTGAAAATGTTCACCATCCATTGTGGAACCCATGAGAAGATTGATGCAAACCAGCTGTCATCAGCAATATCTTCCACTTCATCTTCCATCTTGACATGCAAATTTGTCAGCATTGTTATGGCCTATGTCAAGGTACTATTCTCATTGTTGTGAGAAAGTATGAATGTGCAATATGATTCTCCAATTTTGGCACAAACACTTCCATCCATAGCTGTTATCATGTCCAGGACATATCTATTCTGAAGAGTCATCAGACGTATGGCAATTGGTTCTTCCTTGATAGCACTGATTCCCTTTATGGTGGTGTTAATCGTCTGCAGAGCTCCCATCTTGTGATTTGCAACCGCTTGGCATTAGCCATTGTCTGGATCCCAGGCATAAAGATAACAGTAAACACTGAAGCAGTCTTGCTGAACAATCTGTGTTCATACGGAATAGCATCAAAGGCTTCTGTTGATTTGGCTGAGAAATAGTTTTCTCTCTTCATTCGGTTAAGGCGTTCAGCAGATCTCTTCTTCCTCAGGTGAGCATCTGCTTTTGGAAACTCATCAATATTTAGGTCACGCTTTGGAATCATCAACGCTGGAACATGAACAATCACTATAGAACATAGTCCTCCCCAATCTCTGGGCAACTTCATGTACGCTCTGGATCCGCAGGCCCAGTAGTGGTCCATTATCACTACTGTCCCATCTTTCATTCCTGGCACAACGAAGATTCGACCGCACTGCTGATTTTCTCCGACTTTTCTTGTGCCATTGTTTCTGAAGCATAGTTCTGCACTAGCCAAAGGCACCATCTGCAAAGGGCCTCCTTGGTCTTCGACCCACATTAGAAGCTTTGCAAGCCTCGGCCATAATGGTTTGCATCAATTTTCTACTTATGATGACCAGTTACTGCCACAGTTCTGCATCCGACTATACCTTCTTCCCAACCATCTGAAACCAGTACTGTTCCCCAGATTCGCATCTGGCCTCTTTCCCTGCAGCTTCAAACTTCTTGATCAGTTTTCCCTTGGCAGTTGAGTTTCCTGTTTATCTCCCATCTAATTCCAGCTCCCTTCATGCCAGGTTGTTCATATCTTATCAAATGATCCCTGGTGTGTGCTCTTTCTCTTTTCTTCAAATCTTGAACATAATCATCTTCTTCTGGAGCTGACCATTCTGTCACCCATACCAACAAGGCTGTTCGACCCTGGGACTGACCTCTTGTATGAAAAACTGCAAGGTGAGTCAGGCAATGAGCTGTTTGGACATCTATCTCTATAGCTCTGACTATCTTAGCCTTTCCCATAGCATAAGGCAGGAGAGCACATACATAGAAATTCTCCATGGAAGTTATTTTCCCCACTTCTTTCATGTGTTGATACCACATGTTGATTCCCAAATGTGCTGTACTGTCTAAATAATCATTTAATTCGTAATCATCCTCCTTTGCACTTATCTTGGGTCTCTTTCTTTGCTTTGTGAAGAGAGCTTGTATCTGATACTCATTAAGAATATCCAAAACAGTCAGTCCTCCAATGGGACTCCTGGCAACATTTGTCAGAGAAATTGGTGCCTTCTCGCGTGCTACTGGTGTAGGAACAATCACAAATGGCTTTGGCCTACTTACACTCCAAAAGTAACTGGCGTGGGAAGGATTAACAGAACTCCTTCCCTTTTGGAACCATTAAAATAACCAGCGTGGATCAGAAAAACAATAATAGATGCTTAACAGGTATATATTATACACCTATACATCAGACCCCACCAACGGTGTCCCTTCACATGTCATTGACTCTGATCATTCTCTGGAATTGCAATATGGTCGATAGACCACATGATGCCTGTAATTACTTTTAAGGAAGGAAAACTACTTTTAATCAGGCAATCTCGTTAAATGCTCAGGTAGCTGTCTAATTTGCTCTATAATTGCTGCCAATAATCATCTAATCGCCGGCCCATTTTTAGGATCTTGAATAAAAGTGTGCACAGCAGAGCTGTGCCCAACAAGACCAGGGTAAGCTCGGAGTATAAAAATGAAGAAGACAGAAAGAAGTAGTCTGTGTATGTGAACATCTGACAGAACCATGGGCACCCCAAAGAGAAACTCAGTGAGAAACGAGTCAGGGAACTGCTCCCTTTTCCAGTCGTCGAAAAGGAAGTCTAGATCAGGCATTTTTCATTTACTTCAGTATTCCAAGGTCCAATGTCAACAAGCTCCAGTGGCTCAAGAACAATAACATTCTCACTTCCTGCTATAACATCTATAAGGGGTGCTTCAGGGGAGCCACAGTCCAAATGTACACTTTCGTCTATCTACTAGATAGTCTTTGCGTCCTTCGACTTCATCATCGATCGAGTCTGCACCTGCTGGACTTCTTCTTCTTGACTTGCTTCCGAATGGAGTCAGGGTTTTGACGGTCTCACCAGCATACACTTTCACATCCCCTAAATGAATCCAAGCTTGCCTCCCTTGGACTTTGACTGCTGAAGGAGTAATATCTTCCACAACAAAAGGACCACTAAATCTAGGTTTGTGTCACTTTCTTGTGAAGTTTCTGATTAGAACAGTGTCTCCGGCAAAAGGATTTGGTACATGTAGCTTTTCAAGTCCGGTTGCTGCATTGTCTTCATCTGTGTCCTGAGACCGACACCCCTTCTGCTTGAGTTGATCTGAAATCACAGAGATACCAGCGGTCATACATGTTAAGTGCTCCTGTAACTCATTTCCTAACAGTTCGGCAGTTGTCTGTGCATCACTCCTAGTCCTCGATGGAGGAGTCAGAGGCGTTCTCATCTGCCTCCCTGTAACTAGTTTGTGGGGTTGAGGTGGTGGTCTGAACCGTGCTGATTTCTTAATGCATATAATGCAAAGGGCAGGCAATGCAGCCACCCTTCTTCAGTGTCCATTTCAACTTTGCTATCCTTTCTTTGAGAAGACCATTGAGTCTCTCGAAAATCCCATTCGCTTGCAGGTGATAGGCAGAAGAAAACTTGTGTTTAATGCTAAGCAAAAGGCTAATTTGTTTGAATACCTCGTTTACAAAATGAGGTCCATTATCTGATCTCAACACCTCACATACTCCCCATCTAGGAAATACTTATTGGACTAAAAACATCGCAGCGCAAGTGGCATCAGGATGTGTGCATGGACCAGCTTCAATCCATCTCAAAAAGGGCACAGTACCACTATCATATACCTGTATCCATTACATACCTGCAGTATATCAACATGATCAATATGTAAATGCTGAAAAGGACCATTTGGACAAGGAATTACTCCTCTGACTGTTTGCAGTGTGTTCCCAGCAGTAAACTTTTGACATACGATGCAATTTACTACATAAAAAGCAACGTGTTCTAACAGGTTCGGTAGGAACCAGTCCTCCACAATGGTTGCTGCAAGGCTCGCTCTAGTAACATGCACAGGGTAGTGTAGCTGTTCTAACGCCACCCTTAATAAGGATACAGGCATTTCCGGTTTACCAGTGCTCTCTTGTCACCACAGTGCTTCGGAAGGGGATAAAGAACACCCCCTCCCTGTCCACAGTTCTTTTTGCTTCTGTGGAGCTCCACCCAGAATTTCCATCAACTGTGTTCTTGACAAATGATTAAACCCTTCATTCACAACCATGATTACAATCATTCTTTCTTTCACATCAGGAGTATCAAACCTAAAAATATCAGATGAATATGCAATCCTTTTGGTCTCTTTGTGGCTTTGTTTCCGCATGAAATAAAGTCAGTTCACTTAGTATTTGCTGCGCACTTAACTGTTACAATGGCTACTGGGAGTTGTAGTGTCTTAATAAGCCTGTCCAATAAAGTTGCGTGTTGCATTGGAATGCCGTCTGCTGAGAGGTAACCCCTCCTTTTCCAACGTGCTAGCCCTGGGTGCACGGTTGACGACAGGTAGGCGGAATCACTGTACACTATCACTTCCTGCCCTGCGTGAATCTCACGCATGACAATAAGCACCACCAATTCTGCAGCCTGTGCTGAAAGTGAGATGGTAGTCTTGTACTTGCTACAACTTCAAATCCCCTTTTAGCTCTGTGCCTTACCACTGCTGCTGTTCGGCTACAAACGTGGCAGGATTCGCTATCTTACACCTGACTATTTTGATCACTGGATTCGATATAACCACCTCATAAGCAGAAGCTCTTTGAGACGTCAATGAACCCTTATGTTTCTCCAAAACAGCAAATAAAACATGCTCAACAAATAAAGTCATGGAACACCCCATCATTATGCTTGCAGATTTCTCAATAGTGAACGCAGATGCTGCCAGCAATTGTTCGCAAGGGAAGTGACCTCTCATGACTGGCTCTAAAATCCCACTATAATATGCTAAGGGTTTTTACCCCAATGTGGTTCTCTGTGTGAGTACTGCTGTCATAATTGTTATTTGTGTGTGAGAATAAATAAAATTCCCCAGAATAATTAGGAATCCCTAAAACTGGAGCTGTGCAAATTGCTTTCTTTAATTCAAACCCTTCCTACATTTCCTCAGTCCATTCAATTATTTCCTTATTCACCTGTGCTTTCTTCAGAGCCTGCAAAGGGGTCTCGTTTATGAACTATGATAAAATACCCACATGCTAGCATAAGTACACAGTCCCAAAAAGGGTTACATTTGCTTTATTGTGTGCGGTTTTGACGTTTTCATAATTGCCTCAGCCCTTTCAGGTGTAACTTTCTTTCCTTCATGCGAAATTAACTGACCTATGCATAACACTTCTTCCTGACATTATTGCAATTTCTCCTTATCCACTTATCCACTTTCTATCCTTTGTTTGCCAGAATAATCATCAGCTGAATCGAGTCTCATCTGCACTCTTCCCCTGTTGTGCTACAGACCAAAATATCCTCTACGTATTGCAGTACAATACCTGGCAAATCAATGTTGCTTATTTCCATCTGCAGGACCCTATTAAAGATCGATGGAGACTCACAATACCCCTGGGCCAAACAAGTGCTTTTAAGCTTAGTCTGACGAAACGTGAATGACGTAAGATCTTGAGAATCCTTATGCAATGATATTGAGAAAAATGAATTTTTCAAGCCAATCACCATAACATATCATGCGTTTCGGGGAATACTGCATAAAATCGTCGCAGGATTCGGAACCAGAAGAAACTCTGCCTCTACAATCTTGTTAATTGGCTTAATGTGCTGAATTAAACGCCATGACCCTCCCTTCGATTTCTTAATCAGATACACTACTGTATTACATGGTGACTCTGACGTTATCAAGATGCCCTGTTCCATCAATAAAGTCTTAAAAATGCCCTTAAAATCTGCCCTTAAAAAATGCCCTTAAAATCTGCCTGTCGAGACGTAGGATACTGCCTTGCTCGAGCTAAAATTGCTCCTGGTTTCAGCATAATCTTAACTTCTCCCACCCCTTTCAACAGACCTAAGTCATATGGGCCAGTAGTCCATAAAGAGGGTGGCACCTTTTCCATGCCTTCATGAAAATATGTGGGACACTGCTGCACTATCACCATTCGCTGTGGGATTTCTCTTCTTTCTATCCTGATCAACAACACCACTTCATCACCTGATGGGTCGTCTGTAAACATATCCTTGTCAGTGACGTCAGTCAATCTATACCCTTACCCAATGGCAATCACTGTTCTCCATGGCCTGCCCTCATCATCAAATCCTTCAAGCATGACCATTTCCCCTCGTAGTATGGCTGCCTGCCATTCTAAGGGAAGAATCTGTCCCCGCTCTTCGTCCATGGGTATCTGTGGCCTGAACAAAAATTCATCAGATATCCACATAATCTTGCCCACTAAACCGAGTAGCCACGTTAACATAGTGCGTACCCCATAGTGAAAAACCTCTGTCTCTAATGGCATTCCTCATAGAGCTATTTGTCCTGTAAATGCCATCATAAATTCGCCCACATTTAAATAATGTATTCCTGGCGTGGAACACACTATGCCTTTGTCAGTGAAGGAAATCCTCATATTTAGTTTCGTCATTAAATCTCGGCCCAAAATATGAACTGGTGTCTGCCTTGAATACAACAATGGAACAGACATATCACACTCTCCTATAGAGACTGGTAATTTCTCAGTAAAAGGAACTCTGCTTGTAGCTCCAGAAAACCCTTGAGCATTCATGGCATTTCCAGATAATGAAAATGTTCCCACTCGTATACATGTGTGATTTGCCTCGGTGTCAACTAAAAAAGAAAAGGATTTGCCTCTTATGGTAACATCAACCCTTGGTTCCTCTTGAGGATTTGGCGTCACTGATAGTACTGAACACATCAAGTCACCCTGTGAGCTGTCTTATTGTGGGTACATGCTTATTCCCATACCTGTGAAAGAATGCCCTCCCACGACAGTGACACCCCCTACTCTAAGAGTCAATAACTGTCCTGTGTTTGCACTCTGCTGTTTCTGCATGGGTGTGTGCTGTGACTGCACTTGTGGCAGATTCAATAGTGCTTGCTGTGGTTGTAATTCTGTTGTGTTTGCGGTACTTGTGCTTGATATACTGTCTGATCTTGGGCAAACCCATCCTTACTTTGTGGGCTATAAGCTGGAGGATAAGCTGTCCCCCCTCTTGAGAATTGCCCATTTTGTGCATACCCTTGGCTGCCACATGTCGCACAATATGCCCTGTCATTCCACATGTCGAACACACAGGAAGGAGTCTTCTAACCTGCCCTCCCTGCATGCCTTGATTATCATTCTGTACATTCTGAAAAGCACCTTGGTTATTCTTTAAGCTACCTTGACTACTCTGTAAGCCTCCTCTTCATCTGAAACCTGTTCCCATGCCTCTTAGCATGAACCCGTTCCCTCCTTGATCCAATTGATGCTGATTATTTGCCTGTGACACACCTGCTGCTTGCTGCCTCCCTGAACCCTCTCCGCTTGTCAGTACTGCTCCTTCTATAGCGTACTTCGACCATTTCTTTTGTAGCAACTTAGCTTCCTTGAGCTTCCTAGCATCTTCCCTTTTCTTATTTTTCTTTTGCAATAATCGGCAATTGTGCACAATGGTCAAATGTATTTCTGCCATTGGCTTTGCTTCCATTCCCACCACTTTCTGGATCTGCCTCTGTACCTGCTCTGGCAATCCCTGACACAAAATATGATAGAATAAAGGTATTGATTTCCCCCAAGACTCTCGAGTTTCCAAACACCACTGTTCCTGGAAATTTTGAATATCAGTAAGTGAAGTGGATATTTGCCTTCTTGCATCTTACGTACCATAATTGCACCCATATCTGATGTATCAGTATATTGTACCCTAAGCGCATTTCAGACTGACGCTCTGCAATCATTAAACGGCACCCCATCATGCGCTGTGTTCTGTACTGTGACACTTGAGTATCGTGCTCTCGTCCAAATGTCGTCAGCCCTTTCCCCAAGAATAGCTACTAGAAGACCATTAATGTCCCCTATGGCTAAAGTGTTTCCTCCAGTCATTTTTTCTAATTCGTAAATCCATTTCCCCGCACCCGCTGTTAAGCTGGGCAATTTGCATCTTAAATTGTCTTTATCAATTTGGGGCCTGGGGATATACTGCGGTATGACCCGCCCTTTCTCTAATAAAGAGAATTGCGAAACCCCAAAATCGCAATCGCCTATCCATAGTAGAGACAATGGTTCCTGATTGCCTTCTTCCTGGTAATGACCTCAGTCTGCTCACTTATGGTGGGATTCCCCCCTTTCACGATGAGATCGCCTTTTAGGTTGGTCTAGGTACATCTTAGGCTCTGGCATCCTTTCTTTAGGTTGGTCTAAGTTTGACCATCTTATTTCTTTATATGTCTGGAAGCATCCCTCAGGACCGCATGCACTAACACCCTCCTCCTCAGAGAAGTTTTCTGTGTCTTCGTCTGACATTTCTTGTCCCCAACTAGTATGGCTGTCATCTTTCTCGTCTCTGTTTAGAGTCAGCCTATCCAAAGACAAGGCTCTATGCTCGAGACTAAATAGGCTTCCTTCCTTGCCTCGCGACTGAGCAATTTCAGATTGATCTTCTTTTCCTCTGTTCCTCAATTCACTTTTTGTCCTCTTCTCCCGATAAGCTTTATCGATTCTGTCTTCAGTACTTCCTATCTCATAATTCTCATCTAGGTTTACTCTAGAGGGTCCTTGCATCGCTTCTTGCGATGGGAGAAACTCCTCTATGTCTCCCCATAATACTACAGGACTTGGTTCCATTTGCTCTTTCTCAATGCGATCGATGTTACTTGCCCTCTGTCTTCTCTATTGTTCCATTTCCTCGTCAAATTCCCTTCTTTTCTTTGCTTCCCCTCTAACCCTTTCTTCTTCTTGTCTTTTCGCTTACACTTTTTCATTTGCCCTATGCACCTTTTCATCTCTGCATCTTTGCATTCTTGTATCTCTTCATTTTTGTTCTTTCCCCTCTTCTCTCTTCTTTTCTAACCTATCTCGTTCTTCATTTGCTCTTTCTCTATTGTCATATCTTCTTTGTTCTTCTGCTCTTTCTTCCTTTTTTAACAACTGCTCTTCCTGATACATCTGTTCTCGTCTTTGTCTACTCTTTCTTTTATACTCGTCTTCTTTCAATCTCTTCTTTTGTTCCTTGTCTATTTTATCCTGTTCATCTTGATCTTCCCCTTGCCTTACTTCCTCAATGCTCTTCCCATCAAGTTTGAGCAATATGTGACCACCCATCCATTCATTCTGCATGAACGCTATCTCATCATCTTTGTCTTTTTCTCCTTTCCATCTCTTAATTTCCCATTCTATGTCTAAGGTTACACTTGGCTGTTCAATTTTCTCTTTGTCCTGTAAGACTTTGAAGATTACTTCCTTTTCTGAAGTTCTTTCCGGGCTCTCGTCACTGCTATATGCAGGCGGTTCATATATCGGATTACTATATCCTGTCGCTGCTTTTAGTTCCCTTAATGGATAGAATCCTTCATCTTTTGCACTATCACCATTTATCTCAGGCATGGTAAGGGGAGCAGAAGGCTCATCCCCCCCTCTCTACACTGGTTAAGCATCCAGTCTTCAGGAGGCGGATGTTCCTGTTCCTCCTCATACATCTTCCATCTAGCCTTTTCTCCAATTTCTTCCCCGTGTACGCAGCATGCAAGTATGTAGTCATGTGTTGCAAAACCATTTTTGACAGCGATCCTCCTTGTGACCATTGCAAGAATATTTTATCTGCCATTCCCTTAACCCATTTTGCACTATATTGCTTAAGCCTGGGTGCGTGTTTCGGCAATTGCCTACATAGGTGCATAAGTGGAGTAACATCCCCCATTGCGACAAGTCTCAATCGACTGTCCATACTTACTGTTATTTTACAAAAAAAATACTTTTTAGAAAAACAATAAAAATGAGTGTGCACTAATCATTGCCGCCTTTCACACTTACATTGAATATACCTGTTCAATCAATACCAATAATAACTAAATATATAAACCTTTTTTACTCTCAACCTCTTAACACAACCTATTATTTGTCACTTATACAACATCTCATTTTTCCTCTATACATAAATCACTTAACATATGCAAATAGACAGACTGGCCGGCCTTACATATATCTCTTCTCAGCGCTCCACGCGGCTATTCCTGCTGCTAAATTTTACTCCGATGGGAGTGTAACTTATTTCCTTTAGCAAACCTTGTCTGCTTGTCACCTGTTTATTCACTTCGATTTTGAAATAATTTCTTCTACACATTCCTCGAACGTAGGATATGGGATTGTGGGCTTATCATGTTTTGCCACCTTTCACAATCTACTCACCATTCACTTTTCAGCACCTGACCCTCAGGATCGTCTCCTCCTCAACTGGCCACCATCACCTTCTGTCCGCTCAGCTCCAGGTGGAAACCAGGGGGGTGATATGGTGAAACAGGGACCCGTCCCACGTACCTCTAATATCTTGCAAGAACTTTCTTCGGCCGCTATCCACAGGAAGCCTTGCGGTCCTCCAGCTAAATGGTGGAGGATGTCCTATATTCTGAGACTCTTAAAAGCCTACTGGGTCGATGGGTGTTTAACCATCCTCTGCTACCACGTGAACCCCGAGACCTGGGGTCCTTTAAGATGAGGTAGCAATACTTCAAGATGGATGAAGATGCAGAATTTACTCAAACATCAATAATCAAACCGACTCAGGAAGTTGATAAAACACTGTACTGTTTTATTACCAATGATCTAAAACAGGGTGTTACAACGGACATCCGCTAGATTTCTCTCAGCACATCATATGATAAACCGCATTCTTAAACTCAAAATCTGTCCCTACTGACGTCATCCTATGTGACAAATTAAGAAAAACCTACTAGGTAATGTGATTGGTTACCCAGGAACATCTAGGTATACGTTCCATACTGACGGGAGATATGATTGGGTCTCTAAGATCAGGTGGACAACTAAGCCCATCCCAAGTGCAAGTCATCTTCTGTGTTATCTAATAATCGACACCTTATTAGTTACACTAACTATAGGGCTCTTTGGTATGTGGCCCTCTACAATTGGTTGGCATACTTGTACCCTTCTGGAATATTCCACTTGCTAGCAGCACATAAACTGGTTCCCCCAGGTACTGGGAGGCTTGGCCTGGTCATGCCTCCCCACCCAATTAGACCAACATCTTTCATCACTCCTGCGGCCTGTCATTCAATTAGGCTTTGAACTCAGCCTTGTAGACGCTCACTGTGCCCGAGAATAAAAGGGAGTGTGGCATGGTCTTATATTCTGGTTTCGGTGTAGCTCGACCCACAGTCTATTTCCATCTAACCATGTGACTGGAGACCACGTTTTGAAGCTCTTTGTTGCATAAAATACTTTTAAATGATGAACTCTTGGCACCTTCAGTGTTTTTTCATTTCACCTCAAACAGACGTTTGTTTCTTGCTCACATTCATGTAGCTTCTTGACAGACAACCAGACTCACCGTGGCCCCGACTCTTGGTGCTGGGCCAGCCAGCTTTTAATGAATTTCTCCTTCACCATTAGCTATTTTCCCAACTGCGCCACACTTGAAGCCCTTTTCATTCACTGGGTTTAAGTTTGTTAAAGTGTAGTGTGGAACATCCAGATTTAATTCATTCCTACGTATACACATTGGCACATCGCCGCAATCTATTCACTACGTAGCCAGCCTCAGGATTACTTTGTCTACTTGCGTTACAGCATCTGTACAATTGTAAAATGACCTTGCATTTTCTTCAGTATTTCTTTGCACGAGCACCTTCATTTAGATCTTGAAATTTTGTCTTTGATACTTCGTCCACAGATCCTATATTCTTCATTCTTTATTTACGTCTTTTCTAGGTGCGTCAGTTCTGACGTCACCAGTCTTCTTTCTCATTCATTTTCATACTTCTTCCGGAAGACCATTATTTTTTCGTGCATGCATATAGGGTTTTCTCAATGGATACCTTGTCCCAAGTATTATTTGTGGTATAGGCATCCTCACTGGTACTGCACATGTCGGACTTTCCGGTTCCCAACATATAGGCAACATGGGGGTGGAGCTTCTGGTAGGGGTATTTGGCTCCTCCTCTACAATGGCAATACAAAGTCGAGTTTACCTCATTCTCTTTTCTATAAGTTCTGATATGTAATTTATCTCCTTGCCCAAAGATATGTTGATCTATGAAGTCAATTTGCATATTGTCACTAGTGCATGTTAGTTTTATTCCAGAGTTGTTGCAATTAAGGTATGATACTTTAAGAAACCAGCAATGAGACACGGACACAGAAAGCTTAGGATTGTGGTCACACACTTTTATTTAAAACAGTAAAGGGTTTGGAAAATGCCTCGCTATCCCTAATCTAGGAGGAATTTCCCTATGTCAACCAAAACAAATGGGTCTGTCCTTTGTCAAGATGTTCAAAGTAAAATATGTCCTGTATCCGGAATCCGATTCTGGCCCTCACACTCTTTGTCTTAGCCTTTATACTCTCCTGCCAGGACTTGTGGGTAATTTTTTTAAAATTTTGTATCCATGAAATGATATTTGTCCAATGTTGGGTAATTGGTTCTTGTTTGCCAATGTCCGTTTCAATATTCGCTTTCATGCATTGGGTCTCTGCCCCTTTTCTAAGACCCTTCGTACTTATGGGATTCTCTCCTTTTTATATGTTAGTTCAACAACCCCTTTGTGGTATAATTCCCATAAACGTTCATTTCTTTACAGACTTCACTTTGCGGCTTAGCTTTCATAACACGGCATACACTTTCAGGTAACCCAGTAACCCTTTTGTCTTCCCTGAGCTTACTGGGTATTTAAGGGTTTCTCACGCTTCTCCACTTCACTTCAGGTTGTTGACTCAGCATGTGTCTCGTTAGTCAGTGCGCTTTGCTGCGTGTGGGTCATGTGGCCTCATAGTCTCAAGTTGGCAGGCCTCCTGCAGCCCTGTTTCCCTCAGCATCTGGATTTGCCTTTGTGCCGCTTCCCACGGTGTGCTTCTCTTCAGCGTTCGGATCGGTGTCTGTTCCGGCTGCACTTCTCTCCCTTGGTTGTCAGCTGTGGCAGGTTTAAATCTCCAGGCATGATTGAACAACTTCCAATGACTTGACCGCTGCGTTGGTTTACCGATCTTAGTCATCTTTATTGCTCTGTCCCTCTTTCTCGCCTCGGTTGCTGACAGACGATTGTGAGTGATCATCACTGCTCCCTGTCTCTGCCTCGTCTCAGTTACTGGCATATTGCTTCTTATATAATATTGGGCACTGCCTGAAGTAGACCTTGGAAGCATTTGGGGAAGAATATCACAGTAAGCCATCAGGGCATGTGGAAGGGAAGGAACATCCCTAAAAGGGAATGGGGGGTACGTTACTTTCTCCAGTGATGTTGTGTCACCCCTCTGATGGTCACCTCCCCACATGTGATCCTCCCTCATATAGCCGCTCCCAGGGTCAGGAAGTGGCTGCCGTCCTTTGGCCACATGGGAAGAGTCTACCTTCGTGAAAGAAATGGTGACCTCAGATTCATCACAATACATAGAGCCTCATTACGAGTGACCTGGTCCGGAAATAAAGGTGCCTGTAACAACAATGGCACCTTTATTTCCGGGCCGGGTCGCTCCTAGTCTCTAGCTAGGGGCACTGAACAACCAGCAGGCCTGACCTGCAGGTTTTTCACTTGATCAAAGGCACAGTTGACAACAGTGCCGGTGCTTCAGTGTTCCCATTCCCATGCAGTTCTACAGGACTCCATGGGAATGGGAATTTACTGGCAGAAACGGCAAGGCGAGGTTGCCGGCAACCCATCGGTAGCACTGATGGACTAACGGCAACCTTGTAATGAGGCCCATAACCTCTAAATCTGTCATCCTCTCCATGCCATATCATGAGGATGCCATCAATATATCGGTGCCACAAGACTATATTTGTGATGTATTAACTAGGGCATGGGTTTTCTCATAATATCCCATAAAGAGATTACCTAGCACTGGAGCATAGTTAGTCCCCATGGCTACACCCTGGGTTTGTTGGTAACATGTGTCAATAAATAAGAATGCATCATAGAGGGGGCAGGGGCGCAGGGCCTGAGCTGCACAGACGAGCAGCTAACTTAGGGGACTCCAGTGGTAAAATAATGATCCAACATCGATGGATAGAATTGGACAGACGTCAGCTACTAAAACCATTACTGGATGCCTTCCTTTACACATTTGAGAAGGGAGCACTGACATCTATGATGCGGGAGGTCCTGATAGTCCCTATACTGTAGCTGGAAAAAACCCACAAAATAGGGGCTCCTATCACCCATTATCTATACTTAACACATATGCAAAGATCCTTAGCACGATCATAGCCAACAGACTGAAACCATACTTGTCTGCCCTTATACATCCAGATCAAGAAGGTTTCATACCTGAAAGGAACACATCATGAAACATTTGTACGATTAATCATGTCATAGCGGAAACCCAAAAATATGAAAACAACCAAGTAATAGTATCTTTAGATGCCATCAAAGCTTTCGATACAGTGGGTTGGGAATGGATGTTTGCTACACTTAAAACGATTTGGTCTCGGGGATGACCCACTAAAATGGAGTGGGTTATTGTACACTGACCTAACGGCTAGAATCCTAACTATTAAATGGATCTCAGAAGCCTGAGATATCCAACGAGAGACGGGGTTGTCCGCTCTCCCATATATTCAATCAATCAATCAACTTTATTTCGCCCATGAGGCCATAAGTACATCATGACACATGTAAATCAACGACAGTTACAAATTAAACATTCCATCCTTGTGAATAAATTGTATACCATGCCCCTATGGCCTGCTTGTGTGCCCAAAGGAGCACACTTCCATTAATCATTCTGTCACCTGGGTAAAACAGGCCACCTATCTCATTGCTTGCTGCATTGGTTTGGGATCAATGTCGGACCAGGGAGATTTTGGTGTTCTGTCCCCCTCGTAGTGATTGACTTACTGCAACCTTGGCTGAATCCTTTAGTGCACAAGGCTGGAGGTGGTATCCATGGTTAGAGGGGATAGCTCAGGGGCAATGTGTTTGTCTTGGAAGGAAGACAACACAGCGCAACAAATGTTCGAATCCCAGCCCTGTGCTTCAAAACCAATCTCTGGTATTAAGCGTGTTATAAAAGAACAATTCTAATAATTAAAAATCATATCCTTTTCTCTCGAGCCTGTAACAAGCTTATTTGCCTTAGTAACCTGCTCAGTAGCGTTGCCCTCCCAGGGGTCCAGGTTTGCAGGGACTTTGGTAGATCCTAGAAAGATTTTCCGCTTGGTTGAAAGCAGTGGCGTAGAGGATGCGCTGACAGGTGGGGTTTCAGATTGTTGGGAGAGGGATGTAATGCTCTAAGAGTTACTGCAGGCGCTGGGAGACATTTTAAGGTCTAGGTTGAATTGCGCGGCCTAGCCTCTATTCATACCGCTGCCACCAGATTACTACAATGTACTTCACCCCCTGCCTGTTTGCTCATCTCCTCGGGCGTTGAGGATTCATTCCGGGGTCTTTATAATATAGACTCCACTCCTCCACTCTCCCGGTCAGCCAGCAGATTTCCACAGTAAAATGCCTCATAGCCCATTGCTTCAGCTATGGTCGGGTCCCAGATGCCTCCCCCCACACACACTGAACACCCTGCGGGGAGCGAACACCCACGCCCTTGTCCCCCACACGTTTCGGCCTTGTGGGGGACTAATGGGCTGTTGGGCTGGGCTTGGACACGGCAGGCGGCGGCAACACTTCCTCGCTTCAGGGCACTCCTGCGAGCAGCGAACACCCACGCCATTGTCCCGTATATTGTTTGCCCTGGCTATGGAACCACTAGTGAGCTTACTTGGAGAACAGTACAGTAACCTGGCTATACTGATTGGACAAGAACACCACCTGGTCTCCCTATACGCAGATGATGTCTTACTGTACCTAAATAATCCTGATGGAACAATCCCGTGCATTTTAGAGATATTCCAGAACTTTGGTACATTTTCTGGATTATGTATCAACTGGAATAAATCATATATATTCCCTCTACACTATAATAATAGAACCCTGCCCGATAATTTAGTTACCCACGGACTGAAATGGACTGAAATGGTGCCCAGACACGTTCCGAGACAAGGTACGCCGAGACAACCGTGACTCACACGTCGATAATATGCATAGAGCACTAGACTCACTGGACGGCACAATAGAATTTTGGAATAAACTATAACTTTCCTTGATGGATAAGGTGACCATAATTAAATTGATCGCCTTGCTACGATTTCTAGATCACTTTGCCAATATTCCATTTTTTTACACTTCTTTTTATTCGTTTTTTATCATAACAGTTCAAAAACCAAACACCATAAAGTGAAAAATTCCCCTTACCCCAATTCTCGCACTTGCCCCCCCGCCTTCCCAGTGCTGCTGCACCATTCATGCTGCATTACTTTATCCCCAAAATGCATCGTTTTTTGGGGGCAATACGGTTCTCTAAAGTCATTGTGTAAGAAGTCCATAACTGCTTCCCATTCCATCAAGAACTTGGCTTGATTCCCATCTGCAAGGAGTACGTGACCCACTCCAGGCACACAAAGTTCCAGACTTTGACTAGCCAATTCTGTTCCATTGGGGGATCTTTGGCTTACCATTTCAGCGCTATAAGCAACAGGGCTGCCATAGATATTATTACATAGGCCTTCCGTTTGTACTTCGCCCAGGCGCTGTAGTTCTGACCACCAATGCAGAGTAAGATTTCTTTTGGTCCTCTGTGTCCCTGTGCCCCAAATAGACCGTGAATGTTATTGATTACTTTCCGAAAGTCCCCCAGTTTTGGGCACCCCCACCATATATGTAACCAGTTTCCTGCTCCGCTGCATTGCCTCCTGCACTGCTGGGTTTTTGTTGGATAGATTTGTCACAGGTGCTGCAGGGTGAGGTGCCACTGGGTCATTTATTTGTACCAGAATTCCCATATTTGCATGGCTTCGGTGAGTTTGGGAATGTCTTTCCAGAGTTTTTCCCATTGCGTTTCCGGGATTGGTTCCCCCAATGTGTCTGCCCATTTGGTTTTGTACTTTAGGACTATGTTCTGCTCTGCTTCAAGCCCCAGTCTATAAATGCTTGAAATTAGGTATTTATCCCAGGGTGTTGTTGTTAGGAACTTCTCGAATGGAGTGAGGGTGCGAGTTGCCGCCGCACGCATCGTTGGGTTCATTAGCCAGTGCCATAGCTTGATGTAGGGCATCCTGTCCCTCTCCGTTAATCCTAGCTCTGTCTTACATTGGGTGAATGGTTGGATGCTTGTGACATGAATTAAACATATCTCTGATTTTGGTGCAACCTGGGGCCCTCCATCATGTGAAGGCTCCTTTTTCCAGCCCAGGGGTGAATTGGGGATTGCCGAACATCGGTCTGAATGGGGACGGAAAGATGGTGATTTTCCTTTGCTTTGCCAGATTGTCCCATGTGGTTTCTACCAATTTTGTGATTTCGGATATGTGCATGTTCCGTGGGCGGTCCGATTTCAGTAGCCATAGGTCATCGCCTTGGGGGGGCACCTACCACCAGCTTGTCCAACTGGGTCCATCTCTTCTTGGAGCCCTCTCCGAGCCAGTCCCTCACCACCCATATGTGGGCCACCCAGTAGTACATATGGAAATTTGGCATGCCTAGCCCACCTCTGTTGACGGGGAGCATCATTGTTCTCAGCGATGTGTGGGGAGGTTTGTTGTTCCAGATGTAAGGGGTTGTAAGTTTGTGCAATGCGCGAAAGAAGGACTCCGGGACTGGGATCGGGAGGGCCTGGAAGATGTAGAGGA
This sequence comes from Ambystoma mexicanum, assembly GCF_040938575.1. NCBI lineage: Eukaryota > Metazoa > Chordata > Amphibia > Caudata > Ambystomatidae > Ambystoma > Ambystoma mexicanum. Next base: position 746,496,213 of record NC_090923.1, on the reverse strand, counting down.
GTTTGGGAAACACTACCATTTTGAGAGCATTTATCCAGCCTAGTCAGGAAACCGAGAGGACCCCATTGATGTAGTTGTTGTTTTAGGAGTGCTAGGAGGGGTAGGTAGTTTGCTTGATAAAGTCCTTGAAACGTCTGTGTGATGGTGCCCCTCAGAGCTTGATGCCTCCTTGTACCGACCAGAATTGGGATTTCTTTTTAACTTGCTTGAACCTCTCCCCTCCCACTTAGAGAGTCAGTATTTCGGATTTTGTTATGTTTACTTTCAGTCCTGCCACTGCCCCGGACCTCCCTATTTCCTTCACCACTGCCTCAAGGGATGTCTCTGGGTCTGTGAGGGTAAGGGCATATCGTCTTTTCCCCCCCAAACTGGATCCCCTGTATCAAGTGGTTAGTTTGTATGGCAGTTAGGAAAGACTCCAGATGGATGGCGTATAGGAGTGGTGAGAGGGGCAGCCCTGTTTGGTCCCTCTTTCCAACTTTATAGGTTGGGATAGGTCACCATTGATTTAGAGCCGGGCTATTGGGCCCCCATTTCTGCGGTTGAAGGTTGAGAGTCATGGATATCGGGGTGTGTTCTGAGAGTGCAATGGTGTGGAGATGGACCTGTGTGATCTTGCCCAGGTGCATAGTGGATGCCCATACTTAGTCTGTGCGGGAAAAGGAGAGGTGTAAAAGGTGAAGCCTGATTCGGACCCTTTCAATGATGTCCAAACATCCTGGAGTGTTAGATGTTGCATTTTCTGTTTTAAGGCAGTTGTCAGTGGGGTATGATTGTGTGATTGCCTTGCACTCCTATCCCTCTTTGGGTCCCAGGCCAGGTTAAAGTCCCCCATCACCAGGATCTCCCCTTGACTAAATTGTTCCAGGTCTGAGAGGACGGTCTGTAGCAAAGCATCTTGCCAGGAGTTTGGCGCATATATTGTCGCCACTGTCAGTATTGTTTCTTGTGTTCGGATTGTGATTAATAGAATTTGTGTTGCCAGACCCTGTTTAGTTGCGATTCGGACCCCGCCACTTTGCCCTGGGCATTTGCCTGTATTATCTGTGGGTATCGCCTTAGTTTCAGGTGGTGTCTGTCGGAGCGCTTGATGTGTGTTTCTTGGAGCGCCACAATGTCTGGAGAGTGGTGTGCTAAAAGCAGTTCAAGTTTTTTTCCTTTTCGCTGGTGTGTTTAGCCCTCTTATGTTGAGTGTGAGGAACCTGATCATCTTACGTGATGTTTCTCGTGTGCCTTGGTACTAGTGCCCTGGGAGAAGAAAACAACAAACCCGAACTGAACCCAACCGGGAGTCTTACTCCAACTTGGGCCCCCAGGCCCTCCCCATAACTGCCGCTTGAACAGGTACCTTCTAACCCCCCTTCCCCAAACCCTACAGCATCTTGCCCCTATCCCCCTCTCTTCACCCTGGTGTGAGTCACAGTGCCTAAGTGACTCCCCTGCTGTAAGCCTGGGAGCTGCGGTCGCGAGTCCGTTTAGTGGGGTGTCCTAATGCACCTGGCGTGATTTCAAGATCTTTCACCCAGCGGCAGCCCCCGTCCCCAGAGTGTGCGTCTTGGGTATTTTGTTTCCGTAGTGCGTGGCATCGGTTTCCCAAAGTAAGTTTTCATGTGGTTTTGCGGCATACTTGTCTTTTTGTTGATCTGGTTCAATAGGCCCTGTGGTTGGGGTCGCCTTCGGCTTTTCCTCACAGGTGTCCATGCCCATGATTTGGGGCATAGGGGTAGAATGGGCGCATCCCTTATTACGGTGCCATCGTCCTCTTTCTCAATGTGTAGCAGGTGTTCCCCTTCCTCCCGTGTTGCGATTTTGTGATGGCGGCCTTCCCACTGGAAGAGGAGCCCGAATGGGAATGTCCATTTGTATTTATTTGCTTGGCCTGGAGCTGTCTGAACACTGCCCCCATTTCTTTTCTTTTTTGGAGGGTTGATTGAGCCAGATCCTGCTATAGGTGAATTTCCACTCCGTTGAAGGTGATTGGTTCTGCTGGGCGGGCAGCTCGAAGGATAGCCTCTTTTTGGGGGTACCTTGCCAGTGCAACCAACACGTCTGTTGTTCGCGTGCAAGGTTCTTGTCGTTTGGGGTCGGTCCTATGGATACTGTCAATTGGGATGTCCCTGGGCCCCTCCATTCCTAGAAGGTATGAAAACATCTGTGTGGCCGTGGATTTCAAGTTGGCATTGCCTATTTCCTCTGGCAGGTTCCGGATGCGTATGTTCGATCTGCGGGACCTGTTTTCGAGATGTTCACATGATTTGGGTTACCCTTGCTAGATCTTCCAGGGCCCATGTGAATTTTGCAAGTGTCCTCTACCACCTCCTGCGGGGGCCCTTTCAGTGGTTTGTGTCCACTCCCCCAAGGCGACAACATCCCTTTTAATGTCCATGATTGACTGTTTCATTTCCCCCATAAAGGAGGTAAATTGTTTTTGGAAAGTTGCTGTAAGTTTATCTTGGAACTCTGGGAAATAGGCTTCAATGTCTTCTTTTGAGGCCGCCATCCCAGGGGGAGGGGAGTCTGAGTGTCTTCTGAGATGTTCGGGAGCTTCTGTGGTTTGCCTTGTGGTTCCCTGGTGTCCAGCTCCTTAGCCCAACAACATTGGATGGGGCTCTCACGGGCCGTGGTTGATTGGGTTTTCTTGCTGAGCATGTTTTTCCCTTTGACTCCCGGCATCGGGTATGCCCGTTGGACGTGGCGCTCCCAAGTGTTTCTGCTCATAGCCCCTTGGCGTGTCCCTTGGCTGCTTCCCTGGGTGGTGTACCAGGTAGTCCACTGCTCACCCCTGCTTCGCCCAGCTCCAGTGTGGTACTTCTTGTGGGAATTCCTCCAAGGCTGTTCCGTTGATTCCCCTGTGTGTTTCGCTTACAGCCGTGTTAGCGGTTGCTATCCTAGGGGCTTGAGGATCCTTAGGGCTTGGAAGAGCATGCCCTTCCTGGGGTGTGGTCCCCGCGATGCTGGGGTGCTGGGCTTCTCCTTATCCCCTAGTCTTGCTCTCCCTAGTCTGCCTCCCGGCCTCCCCCTCTCTCTGTGTGGGTCGGGGACGCCGCCTCGTGGGTCTACCGCTGAGTGAGGGGCTCTCACCTGGTGTGTGGATGTCCGTTCCAGGTGTCCCACATTTGGCTGCACGGCTCTGCCGGGGGAGGTGTACACCCGAATGCCCGGAGATTGCGGTGCTTTGGGTGCGCTGATTTTCTCGCCTCCCAGATTGGCACTTGGTTGTCCCTCTATATGCAGCTGTGTGAGCCGTGCCCCCAGCTCTCCACGCCACCACGGTTATCCCCTCTCCGCGCTAGCTCTGAGGCTGCCGCACTGCTGCTCTTCTGCATGCCTGATTTGAATGCCGCTCTTCCTCCTCGTCCCTCGATCGGCGCTGCTTTGTCCCTTACTTAGTCTCGGGTGCTTTCAGTGGTCCTTGCTGCGGGGGAAACCGCATCTGGTGCCCTGCTTCATTGTTTAGGCTTGTACAGAGGCAGAGCTATCTCGCACACATCCTCACAGTCTGGCTGCCATCTTGGAATCTCCCAATATTCCCTTTTTTATCCCGACACATTTTTTCACCAACCTGAATACTAAACTCATTAAACTGCTGTGGGGCCACATGCAACATCAAACTGTCTTACAGGTGCTCTGCGGGCCTGCTTACAGGTGCTCTGCGGGCCTGCTACCAGGGCATGGCTGAGAGTCCCCGATTTTGAGAAGTTCTATATGGCTGCACAGCTGCAATACATAGCAGTGTGGCCCTCTGATGTCCTGAACCCTGAAATAAGACTCCTGGGTGACTCACCTGGACCACATGTGTTGAAAGAGGCCCTATGGTTGAACAGGTCGGAGCCAGGGCTTGCAACCCTGATCAAGACGGACATCCAGGTTTGGAAAAGGACGTTTGACAAATGGCAATTTGGAACCCCTTTTCCCCCAGATATCCCTCTGAGCACAGGAAGCGACTTGCCTCTGTCCCTGCTATAATACTTGTTGTCACATTTGGAAACACACCGAGTAGCAAATTGGGGGATATGTTTGCTGAAGGTAGTTTACTGTCATTTGAAACACTGTGCAACACCCAGGGGGTCCACACGGGATAGACCCACACCAGGATGACATACTAGGGGTGATAAGCGAATACACGGACGGAGGTAAAGGATATTGCTCATACATGAGGCCCATGATCGATAAAACCTCCCAGACGGAACTGAAGGTTAAGGTGGCAAGGGAGTGGGACTAGGGATGCACCTTTGTAGACACTGAATGGGAGTCGATCCTCACCCACCCTAAGAGGGTATCGAGAAATCAACGATTTAAATGAATACAATTAAATGTTCTTCATTGGGTTTACCTGACCCCAGGAAGACTTGCTCAATTGTTCCCTGATACTGCACATAGCTGTCCCAAATGCCAGTTGGTGGATGCTGACTTGCTACACATGCTGTGGCTTTGCCCAAAGATCTCCTACTGTAGAGAATAATGCCATGCTTGGTTAACAAAACTCAAACTGCCCCAAACTTTGCTGACTCGTGCAGCGTATCGCCTAGGCCTCAGATCTCAAAGCTCATTAAGGACACTGATGGTTAGGATTCTTAGCCTTGCCCTGGTCCTACCTATAAGAAGAATAGCAATACCATGGGAAATCCCAGCAGGCCTGATTACACAACTGTGGCTTCCCAACTTGGGTAGGTGGGGTAGAGCAGAGCTTAGCACAGTACACCACATGCAGTGGAAAACCACACACAACCAACATGCAATGGTAGACTATTGTTCTAACCATCAGCGCACAACTGATGAGTAACCTCATTGATTATCACGAAACGTCCTTTTGAATCCTGCCTTACAGAAAGGCTATACCCTGAAAGGCTTGTGGCGCTGATGGGAATTCTTCCATGTATGGTTGGTGGAGGGAGTCTTATACAGGAAACCATTGACATTTGATGGCCCTGTGTGTCCCAACCTGGTGTGGGGTGACCGCCCTACTGTATTATATTTGATATTTTGTACAATGCAAGCACGATGACTCATGACGCCTTTAAGTTTCATGTTTGTTCAATTCAAATAAAGAAATAGAAAAAATAAGACAACATTATTATTTAAGGAGATTTGAATCATTTCCTTAAAGCCCTCCATGGCTCCCTTGGAATCATTTCCACATGTTACAAGGATGTCGCTGATGTTTTCGCATAGGTGAGCCTCTAATGCTAAGTTATGTACAATTGATGTCCAATGTGACTAGTGTGTAGTTTGTGCTCCAAGTGATTTGCTCCAACAACTGTAATAGATGCATAGAGTCTCAAGTACGATGGTAGCTCAAGAACCTGATTTCTAATCACAATGCCAAAATATTTCGCAAGTTTATCAGTGACCCAGCCCATTCCGCTTATTATTGGTCTTCCAGCAATTCCACTAATTCCTTGTGGATCTTTGGTAGGAAATATATTGCGGGAACTGTGACGTAATCAACAGATAAATATGAATTTGCATCATACTTTTTTGTGCCACTTACTAATGAGTGTTTTATACTGTATGATGATTTCCTTGCTTTTATTAGTTTTGAGTGATTTGTGGCATCCCGGTATTTGAGACGCATAGCCATAGTAATGTATTCCGTTTATTCAAGATTACTACACTGCCCCCTTTGTCTGCTTCCATAATTATGATGTTATCATCATTTTGTAAATTACGCAATGCTATTGTTGCCCCCCAATCAAATTGTTAATAGCGTAGCCCTTGATTTACCTTTGTCTATCTGATTTATGTCCACAAAGACCGCTTTGTGGAAAGTATCTATCATGCTTTCATGTGATGTGTTTGGACATAATTTATCAAATGCCACACCAGCTGCACACTTATCCAGTGCTCACACGCACCTTTTGACTCTCTCTACTCTATCTACTGAACTTCGGTTCTCGAGGGCGTTCAACCTATCAGCGCCTTGAGACTATACCAAAGGTACATAAAGCGCTATAGAAATGCAAAAGAACATAACATAATTTAGATTTGGCTATTAGCTCTCGCACTGTCATATTGCCTGAGACAATGTCCAATTCCTGTAATAACTGGATATCAGTTTTGACTTCTGTCTCTTCCAGTGAAGGTCAAGGTTGTGTATTTCTGAAGTCCTCTATCGTCAGATCACTTATTTTAGCTCCTCTCTTGGGCCATGTTGCATCCTGGTTTGTGTAGTAAGTATTTCTTTAATTTCAGTTTCCTGATGCATTTAAAAAGGTCAAGTTGTATTTCAGTAGACTCATAGGGTGGCAGCTGGTGAAAAGGATAACCTTTTATTTAGTACTGATACCTCTGAGACAGTTAATCTTCTGTCTGATAGATTCAGCACTAGATTGGGTGCAGCCCCAAGTCTCTGTTGCTGAATTCTCGACCTCGTGATTCTTCTTGTTGGATCGTGTCCTTCTTCTGTGCATGCTCTTTCCCCCTCTCCTGCGTCTTCTTCTCCTTCTTCGTTTGATGTATTTTGCTCTATAGGATCCTGAAAACGGACACCCTTTTTGGAATTGATTTGTAAGTTTCCACATTTTAAGCACTTTGAGGGTAATTCATAGAAATTTGCACAAAAGTGGCGCTCGCGGCTGGCGCACAGTGTCCCCGTGCGATACACTGCGCCAGCCGCGTGCGAAAAAATCCTTTTCATCGCACAGCGAATTCATGGATTTTAGCCTCCGAAACTAGCCGTGGCGCAGGTTGGCGCAGCGACCCTGCAGCAGCGCCAGTTACGCCCCCAAGAACGCCCTCGGGCAAGGAAAAGCCTTCAAAATTCCCAAATCATCGCAAAGGGCTGCGCTAACCCTGGACCAGTTCACAGGGCTGCCAAACAGCAAACGCCAAGCGGGGAACGTGTATTTCAGTGGTTCTCGGGAAGTTTCACACGCGATTGTCCTGGGTACGTGTACATCAGGGGTGCGTGGGAAGTAACATACGCGATTCCATCAGGGCACGTGTATTCCAGGGGTGCGCGGGAAATATCACACGCAAAAACAGCAGGGTACGTGCATTTCAGGGGTGCGCGGGAAGTATCACACGCGATTCCATCAGGGTACGTGTAATCCAGAGGTGCGCGGGAAGTATCACACGCAAAAGCAGCAGGGTACGTGTATTCCAGGGGTGCGCGGGAAGTATCACACGCAAAAGTAGCAGGGTACGTGTATTTCAGGGGTACACGGAAGTATCGCACGCGATTCCATCAGGGTACGTGTATTCCAGGGGTGCACGGGGAGCACCACACGTGAATTGCACGTGTGGGTCCTCCCAGGTGTACACTCCACACCCTCCATTGCCCCTGCAGGCGGCCCACACCACAGGGGTCTACCCTGCACATGTCCCGCAGGCAGCCCATCCACCATGCCCATGCCCCCCAGCCAACCCACATGTCACCTTGCACTACTGCCCACCAACGCATGTCCCCCTGCACCCCCAGCCCCCAGCATCCAGGGGCACCCTCCACCAGGCCCCCACTCATGTCCAACTCATGTCTCCCAGCACCCCCACCCCCCAGCAGTGCAGGGGCACCCTCCACCTGGCCCCCACTCATGTCCCCCTGCACCCCCACCCCCCAGCAGTGCAGGGCACCTTCCACCAGGCCCCCACACATGTCTCCCACCACCCCCACCCCCCAGCAGTCAGGGGCACCCTCCACCAGGCCCCCACTCATGTCCCCTGCACCCCCACCCACCAGCATCCAGGGGCACCCTCCACCAGGCCCCCACTCATGTCCAACTCATGTCTCCCAGCGCCCCCACCCCCCAGCAGTGCAGGGCACCCTCCACCAGGCCCCCACACATGTCTCCGATCACCCCCACCCCCCAGCAGTCAGGGGCACCCTCCACCAGGCCCCCACTCATGTCTCCCATCACCCCCACGCCCCAGCAGTGCAGGGCACTCTCCACCAGGCCCCCACTCATGTCCCCCTGCACCCCCACCCCCCAGCATCCAGGAGCACCCTCCACCAGGCCCCCACTCATGTCTCCCAGCACCCCCACCCCCCAGCATTGCAGGGCACCCTCCACCAAGCCCCCACTCATGTCCACCTCATGTCTCCCACCACCCCCACCCCCCAGCATCCAGGGGCACCCTCCACCAGGCCCCCACTCATGTCCAACTCATGTCTCCCAGCACCCCCACCCCCAGCAGTGCAGGGCACCCTCCACCAGGCCCCCACACATGTCTCCCAGCACCCCCACCCCCCAGCATCCAGGGGCACCCTCCACCAGGCCCCCACTCATGTCTCCCATCACCCCCACCCCCCAGCATCCAGGGGCACCCTCCACCAGGCACCCACGCATGTCCAACTCATGTCTCCCAGCACCCCCACCCCCCAGCAGTGCAGGGCACCCTCCACCAGGCCCCCACTCATGTCTCCCATCACCCCCACCCCCCAGCAGTCAGGGGCACCCTCCACCAGGCCCCCACTCATGTCCCCCTGCACCCCCACCCACCAGCATCCAGGGGCACCCTCCACCAGGCCCCCACACATGTCTCCCATCACCCCCACCCCCCAGCAGTGCAGGGGCACCCTCCACCAGGCCCCACTCATGTCCCCCTGCACCCCCACCCCCCAGCAGTGCAGGGCACCCTCCACCAGGCCCCCACACATGTCTCCCACCACCCCCACCCCCCAGCAGTGCAGGGCACCCTCCACCAGGCCCCCACACATGTCTCCCAGCACCCCCACCCCCCAGCATCCAGGGGCACCCTCCACCAGGCACCCACGCATGTCCAACTCATGTCTCCCAGCACCCCCACCCCCCAGCAGTGCAGGGCACCCTCCACCAGGCCCCCACTCATGTCCCCCTGCACCCCCACCCACCAGCATCCAGGGGCACCCTCCACCAGGCCCCCACACATGTCTCCCATCACCCCCACCCCCCAGCAGTGCAGGGGCACCCTCCACCAGGCCCCACTCATGTCCCCCTGCACCCCCACCCCCCAGCAGTGCAGGGCACCCTCCACCAGGCCCCCACACATGTCTCCCACCACCCCCACCCCCCAGCAGTGCAGGGCACCCTCCACCAGGCCCCCACACATGTCTCCCAGCACCCCCACCCCCCAGCAGTCAGGGGCACCCTCCACCAGGCCCCCACTCATGTCCCCCTGCACCCCCACCCCCCAGCAGTCAGGGGCACCCTCCACCAGGCCCCCACACATGTCTCACTGCACCCCCACCCCCCAGCAGTGCAGGGCACCCTCCACCAGGCGCCCACTCATGTCCAACTCATGTCTCCCACCACCCCCACCCCCCAGAATCCAGGGGCACCCTCCACCAGGCCCCCACTCATGTCCAACTCATGTCTCCCAGCACCCCCACCCCCAGCAGTGCAGGGCACCCTCCACCAGGCCCCCACATGTCTCCCGGCACCCCCACCCCCTAGAATCCAGGGGCACCCTCCACCAGGCCCCCACTCATGTCTCCCATCACCCCCACCGCCCAGCATCCAGGGGCACCCTCCACCAGGCCCCCACTCATGTCCAACTCATGTCTCCCAGCACCCCACCCCACAGCAGTGCAGGGCACCCTCCACCAGGCCCCCACTCATGTCTCCCATCACCCCCACCCCCAGCAGTCAGGGGCACCCTCCACCAGGCCCCACTCATGTCCCCCTGCACCCCCACCCACCAGCATCCAGGGGCACCCTCCACCAGGCCCCCACACATGTCTCCCATCACCCCCACTCCCCCAGCAGTGCAGGGGCACCCTCCACCAGGCCCCCACTCATGTCCCCCTGCACCCCCACCCCCCAGCAGTGCAGGGCACCCTCCACCAGGCCCCAACACATGCCTCCCACCACCCCCACCCTCCAGCAGTGCAGGGCACCCTCCACCAGGCCCCCACACATGTCTCACTGCACCCCCACCCCCAGCAGTGCAGGGCACCCTCCAACAGGCCCCCACTCATGTCTCCCAGCACCCCCACCCCCCAGCAGTGCAGGGCACCCTCCACCAGGCCCCCACTCATGTCCAACTCATGTCTCCCACCACCCCCACCCCCCAGCATCCAGGGGCACCCTCCACCAGGCCCCCACTCATGTCCAACTCATGTCTCCCAGCACCCCCACCCCCAGCAGTGCAGGGCACCCTCCACCAGGCCCCCCACATGTCTCCCAGCACCCCCACCCCCTAGAATCCAGGGGCACCCTCCACCAGGCCCCCACTCATGTCTCCCATCACCCCCACCGCCCAGCATCCAGGGGCACCCTCCACCAGGCCCCCACTCATGTCCAACTCATGTCTCCCAGCACCCCACCCCCCAGCAGTGCAGGGCACCCTCCACCAGGCCCCCACTCATGTCTCCCATCACCCCCACCCCCAGCAGTCAGGGGCACCCTCCACCAGGCCCCCACTCATGTCCCCCTGCACCCCCACCCACCAGCATCCAGGGGCACCCTCCACCAGGCCCCCACACATGTCTCCCATCACCCCCACCCCCCAGCAGTGCAGGGGCACCCTCCACCAGGCCCCCACTCATGTCCCCCAGCACCCCCAGCCCCCAGCAGTGCAGGGCACCCTCCACCAGGCCCCCACACATGCCTCCCACCACCCCCACCCCCCAGCAGTGCAGGGCACCCACCACCAGACCCCCACACATGTCTCCCAGCACCCCCACCCCCTGCAGTCAGGGGCACCCTCCACCAGGCCCCCACTCATGTCCCCCTGCACCCCCTCCCCCCCAGCAGTCAGGGGCAACCTCCACCAGGCCCCCACACATGTCTCCCAGCACCCCCACCCCCCAGCAGTGCAGGGCACCCTCCACAAGGCCCCCACTCATGTCCAACTCATGTCTGCCACCACCCCCACCCCCAGCATCTAGGGGCACCCTCCACCAGGCCCCCACTCATGTCTCCCTGCACCTCCACCCCCACCCCCCAGCATCCAGGGGCACCCTCCACCAGGCCCCCACTCATGTCTCCGAGCACCCCCACCCCCCTGCATCCAGGGGCACCCTCCACCAGGCCCCCACTCATGTCTCCCAGCACCCCCACCCCCCAGCACTGTGGGGCACCCTCCACCAGGCCCCCACACATGTCCCCCAGCCAACATGTCATCACAATCTAGATCCCTGGCCCTTATGGTCAGCCTCCAAATGCCAAACACCCACCCGAGTATTGCATCCACCCACTTAGAAATGGCAATAACATGATAGAACCCCAATTGCAAGTTTGGAAATGAACACATGTCCCTCACATACACCCAATGGGTGTCAGTGAATGTCAAAACCCATATCATGATATGCATGAAACCAATGAGATGATACTACACATTGAAGTTTGAAGAAAAAATATGTATTAAAAGCAACATAAATTGAATCAAAAATAAACAAACAAAAATGGGAATTTTAAAAAAAAAACAGCATGTCCGTGAAATAATGCAAAACCACAAATCATAATCCAAAGGAAAGGTGTCCAAAGTCACAGTCCACAAAAGTAAATCCAATGGAAAATTAAAATCGAAAACCATTGCTCCATGGGTAAATCATACAAAAAAATGAAAATCCAACAGTCAACTATATACAGATAAACATTCCAGGGTCCATGATCCCAACAGAAGAAATGAAACCTTTCTAATAACACTACCTAATAAAAAAAAAAACTATATACAAAAATGTGGCCCATTGTCCAAAAGGTAATAAAAAAATGCAAAACCAAAGGAAACCTAACACTAACTACAGAACTATTTACAAGGGCAGCGGGCTAGTCCGACGGCTCACTTCGGGATGTTCTGGGCCAGGGCATCATCGAACTCCTGCTCAATGTCCCAGAGGCGGTCCTCCTCCATGGCCCGGAGGGTCCGCAGGGCCGTCGACATGTTCACCTCCAACTCCCTGCGGATTGCCTCGAGGCACTCGGCCCGCCTCAGGGCCCTCTGCATGGAGTTCTCCGCCCTGACCATCGTGAGCCGTGCCTCTTCCGCCCGCTGCCGCTCCGCATCTATGGCGTGGCCCAACCGCTGCCACACGGAAGACACTTCCCGTCCTGGGTCCTCCTGCCCTCCGGCCGATGCCTGCCCCTCCGATGTCGAAGGCCCGAGCCGTCATGGCTCCCACCACGTTGCTGCTGCTGCTGTGCCTCTGCCCGTGTACTGCCTCCTGCTGCCTGCACATCCTCCGCTGGCTGGGGTGCAGTCGTTGATGTTGCCACCCCTGCTGGACGTCCGACTCCCGACTGTGGCAGGGATGCCTCCTCCACCAGCCTGGCCGCACCGTCAGAGGCAGCTCCACAGGGCACCCAGGTGACTAATGGGTAGGAAGATGGCACGGAGGACGACTGGCGCAAAGGGGGTTGAGTTGAGGAGGGGGTCGGAGCAAGCCCCATCAAACGGAGAAATCCGGCCTGGGTGACCTGTCCCAGTAGGCCGACGCGGTCAACGAGTCATTCGAGATGACGTGCAGTCTCCTCATGAAAAGACTACAGGTCACCTCGCATGGCCCGTTGACGCAACGCCACACCAGTCAGGACAGGCTCAACCCGGACCCGGATAGCCATGTCCGCAGGCAGAGGAAGGCCAGTTGTCGTGAGCTCATCCCCTGCCTGAAAACGGGTCTGAACGTAGGCATCCCTGCTGGTGCAAGAGGATGCAGTGACAGGATCAGGGACAGGATTGCACACAGGCACCTCGCGGTGACCTGTGCTGCCTCCTGTCCCTGGTCCTGAACTGCACCACTAGCACCAGTGGAATCCCAACCTCCAGACCCCGTCTCTGTTGCTTGCACGGCCTCCTCCTCCACCAAACCCCCCACCAACCTGGATGACTCCGTGCCATCTTCCCCCGTTGGGCCCTGTTGGGTCCCAGCTGCCCCTTCTGCTGCCGAGGAATCCAACTCCGACCTACGCCTCTTGGACCTCCCCCCGGCAGCTGCGGCCTGGGACGCGGCACCGGACTCCTCACTCCCCGACAAGATCACAACCTGGGAGGGGAGCCGGGCCTTGCGTCTCCGGCTGGCGGTGCGATCCCCGCCGCTGTGCTCCACAGCACCTTCTCCGTCCTCTTCATCAGTTGACGCTGCAGACAGGGAGAAATAAAACACAGGCATCAGGGCACTGTACAATGGACACATACACACATGACAGTTGTACATGAGTGGCATTGGCAAACCTCAGACATGGCATCACAATTGCCAACACACATGTCATTTCAACTTGCACACATGAGCCATACCACAGCCATATTGCAACTGCCAGCACCATCCATACACATACAACAGCATGAGCAGGCAAAGGTGAGCCAGACATCACATGCAACACAGGGAGTGCACTACACATGCACACACATCACCCCACTTGCATGCATGTGTACACCTCTGCCAACTGTCTCAGTGTTCAGATGGGCATCCATGTCACTTCTACCAATCAGGCTTCCACATCCCGCTGTCACATGCATCCATGTTGCATCACTGTTGCACCCTTGTCAAATACACACACATGCACATGTACACAGTGCTGATACATGCAGCTGAAAACAACATACATGCGTGACATCACGAACATGCCTACTTACATACACATTCATCCAAACATGTGTGCCCACACAACTGCATTTGGCATGCAAGCCTACACACACAAGCACCATCCATGTCTCACACATGACAGCCCTCGCATGTGTTAGCCTCACGGCCCTGTACACCCCCACCCATACTCGGCCCCATACAAACAGATGTGCAACCTGCACACTACTGGCACATCACCACACGCACAGCTTACAATCATGATGCATGTACACTTACCGCTCGACTCCAGACGGGTCTGCCTCTCAAGGACCTGGACGTGGAGCGCTGGGGATATGCGTTCCAGGACCCTCATCTGATCTTCCGACAAGTGGCCCGGTGCCCCTTAGCATCTGCTGCCTTCAAGAGGCGCTGGGCCTTGTTGAGGGTCCTGGACCTGAAGTCCCCCAGCGCTTCTTGACATGTTGGAAGTCGCGGACTGCCATCCCCTCCGCGTTGATGGCAGTCACGATGTCCGTCCAGATCCGAGTCCGTCCTTCCTTGTCAGCGCAGGAACTTCTGAAGAGGGCATCATACTGCCACAGGACTTGTTCCACCAGGACACCAACTTTGGTGGCAGTGAAGCTGGTGCCCCTCTGCCTCTCTGGCCGGGGGTTGTCAGTGGTACCAGATGTTGCAGTGCCCGACATGACAACCCCAGAGGCAGAGTGGGTGGGCAACTGGGTCCTGGGGCTGAGCTGTGGAGCGATGGAATCCCAGTCGGGAGTCTTTGGTTCCAGCAGGGGTGGTCACAGCAACAGCACCCCTGGCTGATGTGCAGGCAGCAAATGGCATGGCACGTGGGCAGCAGGCAGTCAGGCAGCAGCAGATGCCAGGTGGGAGCGTGCTCGGGGCTCTGGGGGGCAGTAATTCGGCTTTCTGGGCAAGAGCGTGGTCTTCCATGTGCTTACGCGTGGCCAGCTTGATACGGAGTGATTTGGCACGTGAAAATCCTGCACGTCTGCGTGTAATTCGAGGAAATGCCCTTAGCGCCTAAGCGTGTAAGCGCATCAGCACACGTACGTTAATTCATTGGCCCAAAGGCCCCCATGCGCATCTATGACGTCATGCGCCTGGGCGTAGAGAATGGCACGTGTAAAAAAAAAGATACACGTCCGAGTGTCAAAGCGTGTAATTGGTGGAAATGGCCTCATCGCGTATGCGCGTCTGTGACGTGTGTATAAAAGGTACGTGTAGAACGCCATTTCCTTGTTCGTGCTTTTCATGGAGAGCGAGTGGGTGAAATCTGTACTTCTTGTCGGTTCACACGCGATTTACTTCACAGCGTTTCAAGTTCGTACTCCCTGTTACCTCTGACAGCTTTTTCTCTTTTCCTCTTTTTCCTAGGCCTGTTTCCTCAAACAGCGTTCCCTTCTACTGTTGTCCTGTCTCCTCAGACAGCGTACAATTCTTCTTTTGGCGGGGGTGTTGCCAACGCGCACACGCGCATATTTTTCACGCTTTTGTTCCTGGCATACGGTGAGTCGCGCACGTATTTAACATCTGTGCTTGCCCCGTGTGTCGCATACCCCTTCAGAGGTCATTCTAGGCTGCGTGTGACACGCATACGTTCATTCTTGTGTTTCTGGGTGCCACAGCGTAGTGCAGGTTTATTTTTCCACAAACGTGGTCTAGGAGGGGTTGCGTGCACCTTACTTCCCTTTTTTGGGGTGCCTGTGCATTGCGTGACCCGTCATCTTTCCCCAGGGGTGACATACAGCCTTGCTAGAGCACTAGGGTACGATTACCATCTGGTACCCAACCCCTTTGACCCCCAATTGCCCAGGACAATAGTTCACAGCGACTCCCATACGCACTATAACATCAGTGCCATGGCTGGGAAGCGAACAAGCCGTAAGGGTGGCAAAGGTGGCCGAGCCCCAAGTGGTGGCCATGGTGGATCCGGTAGGGGACGTGGCCGAGACTTGCAGGGTGCCCCTAGCCCCCCATGTGTGGAGGACCAGTCAGGGACACCCATGTCCCCCCCTGGTTGAGGGTAACGTGGCTGACACCATCCATGCTCAGCCCTTGTTGGACCAGCCCACTGTGGAACCAGACCTGGCACAGGGTGACTCCATGGCTTACTTCTAGGTCAGCAGGTCTAGGCCACGTGCGCCGGTGCACGTTGGTGTCATCAGGCCACGTGGATCAGGGGCAGCTAGGTCATCTGCTGCCCTGCGTAGGCAGGCTGGGGAGGCTGCAGGGGCAGCTGCGGCTCCATCCACCCCACCTCTCATACACCCAGCCAGGCAGTGTCGGTCCAAGTCCATCCTGCTGACATTCCCCCTGACACCATCACACTTGAGCTAATGCCTGCACCAACTCCCATGCTGAGTGTGCAATCCCACACTCCTAGTACAGAGTCCACCGGGGCTCCTGCCCCTAGTGTCCAGAGCGGCGTAGGACACTCAGGATCCCCACCACCTTTCAAGCGGAAGAGGAAGAGTGCTCGTCCAGTAGAGGCTTATGCCCCAGACACGGCTACACAGTCCGGCCCGTCAAGGAAGCCCAGCTTCAATGAGGCCGAACTGAATGCACTTGTAGAGTATGTGTCCGCACATGACCGCGAAATGGTGATTGTTGCAGGATCCAAGACCACACCTGCACAACGTCTGGCACACTGGCAGACCATCGCGGACATCATAAGTGCCCTTGGAATCGTGAGGCGCACAGCTACTGAATGCTACAAGCGCTGGAATGACCTGAAGCGCAGGGCAAAGAATAAGCTGGCCTCAAGTCATGCTGCTACTCTAGTGACTGGAGGTGGGTCTCCAGCAGAGGACATAGAACTCACTCCACATGAGCATGTTGCTGGGACCTACGTCACAGAGGAACAGATCTAAGGCGTGGGAGAACTGGCAGATTACGAGGCATTGTCCGGTGAGTGCACATGCATGTGTGTGTCATCCATGTGCATGGTGTGTGTGTGAGGGCTTCTGTTTGGGTGCCAGGTGAGGGTGTGTGTGCCTGAGTGGTTTGGGTCACCCATGTGCCTCATCCAATACATTCTGCGCACCAGCATTTGGGTATAGCAGTATCCCTTCTGCCAACATTAGACATCTAGCCCAACACCACGCCAGTTGCCCTTGAAGTGTCATCTTGCCACAACATTGTTGTTTATTTTTCTCTGTTTATTCAGGCAGATTGTTTGCATACCACCACTTTTACTAGGCATTTCTTAGTCCTATTGTCACATGTCTGACATGGCTATGGTACAGTGGACTGGCTTTGTTTCCTGGATATGATTTGTTTAGACTTGTCCCTGTGCTATAGGACCATTTTGGACTGGCAGCTCCAGGTTAAACATTTGAACCATTTCAATGAAAATAATCAATTTCATGAGCAAACTAGACTGAATGAACAATTGGTGCCCTCCTCTCCCTCTTCACTTTATGGCTAGGGTACATGCCATCTGTGTTTTGGCATGTGTATTTGACCTGCCAATCACAGGCCAATGTGTGATGCCACTGCTAGGCAGCATGCAGCAAATGTGTTCATCTTCCATCTTGGTGTCATCAATGTGTGCCATCTGCCTCCCCTTCACACGCAGTGACGGTGCATGCATGGGAGGGTTTTAGTCATGTGGGACATGTGTCAATCAAGTACTGTTTCTGTAGCTTCTCAGCCCTAATTGTGTGCCATAGTGCTAATGCCTGTTTCCATTTGTTTTCTTTTATGTCTTTGCAGGGGATGACGCACTTGATACTGCTGGGGTTGTGGAGATGGTGCAGACCCAGGAGGGGTCTCAGGCCCGACCGACCACCAGTGAGGGACGTGGTGTGGTGGTGGGTGAGAACCCACAACTGCTGCAGGTCGTGCTCTCAAGGGGTGTCTCTGGCTGCACCTCCCCCGAGCTGTATTCAGGTGTCGATTCGGATGATGAGACCTATGTGCCGTCGCAGGTGAGTGTTCCTGGGAGGGATTCTGTTCTGTCCGACCCACCTGCACCAGGGTTAGAACCCTCAATGGGGATGTCAGTGTTGGCAGATACGCCTTTGGTGGTTACGGATGCAGGGTCACACTCCGCAACATCGGATCCTGTTCCTGGGCCAGCAGATCAGAGGGGGAATGCAGTCCTGCAGCCTCAGGCAGTGCCGGAACAGCAAGGCACAGTTCGCCTTGCCCCAGACAGGTGTGGTGCCCGCCGACGTGGTGGCCGTACGCCACCTGGCAATACCGCATGGGAGCAATCCATATACGGTATGGCAACCCAACAGGCAGCATCATCAGAGATGATGGCTCAGGCCATGGATAGGGTGGCCACTTCCATTGTCCCCCCCGAAAGGCTGATGGAGCGACTACAGCAGGCAACAGACACCATCTGCCAGTCACACAGGGAGGACATGTTGGCGTCCGACAGGGACAGGCGGGTGGCACTGCCGACTGCGGGAAGCCATTTCCATAGAGTCCCAGGGCCACAGGGAAGCCCTGTGGGTGGAACTCCTTCACCTCAGGACGACTCTTGTTGAGCTTGAGGCTTCAACAAATAGAAGGACAGAACAGCAGCTGGAGCATCTCACATGTACGCTCTCAGCTGAGATGCAGGCAACTAGGGCGGAGGTCTGGGCATCCCGTGAGTTGTTGCATGGGGACCTACGCACAATTATCCTCCAGAATGAGACCTTCCACACCCGCATGCTTGCTGCCATGGAGGACCAGACTAGGGCTTTGCGTGGGCTGCCTCCCATAGTGCCATCACCTCCTGATGCAGCTGCAGAGGGTGAGGAAAGCGACAGCAATGATTCTCTCACAATAGGGTAGCCGTGCAGGCCATGAGCCCATGGAGGTGTTTTTTTTTTGCAAGATCCACACAGGTGGGTTTTGGTGTTCACCCTGTCCTCGGACCTCCTGGGTGGCCTCCCCCACCCCCCTGGGCCCATTAATGGCCATTTTTTAAATTTTTTTTATTTTTATTTTTTATTTTTTTTATTTTGGACAGTGTGTTGCCTTGTGTGGCTCCCATGGGCATACACTGTATTGTGGCTGGGCACATGCAGGCTTGTCATGAATTTGGGTCAGATGCTTGGGTTTGTGTGACACACCCCCCTCCTGCTTCCCGTTTCCATGGGCTTGCAAAGGGTGTGCCCAAGTGACATTGACGTACATGGTGACGTTGGACTCCCATTTGATGTGTGGGCAGTCTGTAGTCAATACTGTGTATACATTCATAGTGCATATTGTTGTTGTATTGTACACTGCATGGTGTATTGATATGTGCCTCTGCATCCATCTCATCCTCCTAATTTGCAGGTCCATTTCTCATGTCTTCACAAGGCGGTCTACTTTGGAACTGGAGTCCATGTTGTAAGCAGTGCACCTACACTCTTGCGTGGCGCTAACACTGTATACTTGGAAGTGTTCGAAGTGCTGGCATTATCAGGTAGTGAGGCTACCAATTTTTTAACTTTGTAATGTCATGTTTAAGGTAGGTTTGAGGTTGTGTATGTGATTGGTATTCTTGGTAAGTATTTGGTAATGTGTGTTGTAGGTCCTGCATTACTGTGAACATTTCATGTGTGGCCAGTTTCCATTAGGGACACTGTAGTTGGTGACACTTGGGGCATGTTGTGGGGATTAATTTGTTTGCTCTCACATTGCATGACATGCCATGGTGTGTTGTGTGGCCGTGCCGGGGAGGGGTTGGGTGACATGGCACTGTTCTCATGTAGTATTTTGCAAGTGGGTATTCATTTCTGCTGCATGGAAGTGTGTCTTTTGATGACACTGCATTGGTGGTGTTTGTGTAGGTAGGGATGCACACATTCTGACACTTCCACATGAACAATCTCAGGCTGCTATGGTGTTGACAGTTGACTGTCCCTTTGTTCGTCATAATTGTCAGGTCGAGTCATCATTGCTTATCAGATGGTATGTGCCAGGGCTGTGTGCACTCCACAGGGGTGTGATTTCTATGTGAAGTAATTAGCCACCAGCTGCGTACGGGCTGCCTCACCCTGTGACCTTTCCCCTCCCATGCGCAGCGGGCGTGCATGTGGTTGGGGATGTGGTGGCACCACCATGTCCATAGCCAGGCCCCGGCGTGTTGCAGCATTGTACAGGACACATGCTGCCACTATGATCCTGCACACTACTGGGGGCGCATATAACAGCTGCCCGCCAGAACGGTCAAGGGAGCGAAAGCGTGACTTGAGCACTCCGAATGTGCGCTCCACTATGCCCCGGGTTGCAATATGGGCTGTGTTGTATCTTACCTCGGGAGGCGTGATGGGGTTCCGAATTGGCGTCATCATGTGGGTGCTCAGAGGGTAGGCACTGTCCCCTGGTGAGGAGGTGATGGGTATCATTAGTGGGGTAGTGACATAACTCTGCATCTGACATGCATGCATGTGCAGTGGCATTCATACTCACCAAGCAGCCATGTATTGCCATGCCGCCCAGCTTCTAGGTCCCGGCTTAGGGTAGACATTCGGTAAATGAAGCTGTCATGGGTGGACCCTGGATAGTTGGCATATACTGAGGTGATGATTCCCTTGGCATTACATACTACCTGCACGTTGATGGAATGCCAGTGCTTGCGGTTCCTATAGAGGTGCTCAGATGCCCTGGGGGGACGTAGTGCCACATGGGTGCAGTCAATGGCACCTAGCACTTTGGGGAATTGTGCGACACCGTAGAAATCCAGGGCGGCAGCCTGCCTTTCTGCAGGTGTCCTGGGCAGGTATATGTGCTGCGAACTGATGGGCGTGCAGTGATGATTTTCAAGACCTGATGTAGGCAGCGTGACTGCGTGGCCTGTGACACACCACCCACTATGGCTCTTGTCCGCTGAAATGATCCAGTGGCCAAGAAGTGCAGTACATTAAGGACCTTCTCCAGGGGGCTGAGTGCTTGGGAGCACAGGGTGGGTGATGTGAGGTCATCCTCCCACTCACTGACCAGGTCCAGTATTATGTGTGGTTGAAACCTGTACCTCCCATACACCTGGTCATCAGGCATCCCAAAAAGGCTGGTTCTGGGAGTGAAAATTCGGGCCCTCACTATCCTCCTCCTCCTCCTTTGGTAACCCACGGCCACTGCTGCTAGTAACGGTATATTCATCCTGGCGTCTGAGCTTGTTTGTTATTTGCGCACACTTTTATGCTGCGCGGGTCGACGTACGCCTGCTTCATGCTGGCGTACGTGTTTCAGTATTGGACCATTTATTTTTTGGCGCGTTGTAGGCGACCTTGTGAATCTTCCCGCCCACCCCAGGAATACACATAACACGCTCTCCCAGGCACAGTCACGAGTAAATATTCCCGCCCACCCCTGGAATACACGTACTCCACTCTCACAGGCCCAGTCGCGTGTGGAACTTCACGCGCACACCGAAATACACTTACCCTGCAAATTCGTGTGTGAAACTTCACACGCACCCCGAAATACACGTACCCAGGGCAATCGCGTGTGGAACTTCCCACGAACCCCGTAATACACGTAGCCTGCTGGTATCGCGTGTGGAAGTTCACGCTGACCCATAATACACGTACCCTGATGGTATCGCATGTGAGACTACCCGCACACCCCAGTAATACACGTACCCAGGCAAATCGCACGGCTGGGGGGTGGGGGTGATGGGAGACATGAGTGTGGGCCTGGTGAAGGGTGCTCCTGGATGCTGGGGGGTGGGGGTGATGGGGGACATTTGTGGGGGCCTGGTGGAGGGTGCCCCTGACTGCTGGGGGGTGGGGGTGCAGGGGGACATGAGTTGGACATGAGTGGGGGCCTGGTGGAGGGTGCCCCTGGATGCTTGTGAGGGGGGGTTCAGGGGGACATGAGTGGGGGCCTGGTGGAGGGTGCCCTGCACTGCTGGGGGGTGGGGGTGATGGGAGACATGAGTGGGGGCCTGGTGGAGGGTGCCCCTGGATGCTGGGGGGTGGGGGTGCAGGGGGACATGAGTGGGGGCCTGGTGGAGGGTGCCCTGCACTGCTGGGGGGTGGGGGTGATGGGAGACATGAGTGGGGGCCTGGTGGAGGGTGCCCCTGGATGCTGGGGGTGGGGGTGATGGGGGACATGTGTGGGGGCCTGGTGGAGGGTGCCCCTGACTGCTGGGGGGTGGGGGTGCAGGGGGACATGAGTGGGGGCCTGATGGAGGGTGCCCCTGGAGGCTGGTGGGTGGGGGTGCAGGGGGACATGAGTGGGGGTCTGGTGGAGGGTGCCCCTGGATGCTGGGGGGTGGGGGTGCAGGGGGACATGAGTGGGGGCCTGGTGGAGGGTGCCCTGCACTGCTGGGGGGTGGGGGTGATGGGAGACATGAGTGGGGGCCTGGTGGAGGGTGCCCCTGGATGCTGGGGGGTTGGGGTGATGGGGGACATGTGTGGGGGCCTGGTGGAGGGTGCCGCTGACTGCTGGGGGGTGGGGGTGCAGGAGGACATGAGTTGGACATGAGTGGGGGCCTGGTGGAGGGTGCCCCTGGATGCTGGTGGGTGAGGGTGCAGGGGGACATGAGTGGGGGCCTGGTGGAGGGTGCCCTGCACTGCTGGGGGGTGGGGGTGATGGGAGACATGAGTGGGGGCCTGGTGGAGGGTGCCCCTGGATGCTGGGGGGTGGGGGTGATGGGAGACATGAGTGGGGGCCTGGTGGAGGGTGCCCCTGGATGCTGGTGGATGGGGGTTCAGGGGGACATATGTGGGGGCCTGGTGGAGGGTGCCCCTGACTGCTGGGGTGGGGGTGCAGGGGGACATGAGTTGGACATGAGTGGGGGCCTGGTGGAGGGTTCCCTGGATGCTGGTGGGTGGGGGTGCAGGGGGACATGAGTGGGGGCCTTGTGGAGGGTGCCCTGCACTGCTGGGGGGTGAGGGTGATGGGAGACATGAGTGGGGGCCTGGTGGAGGGTGCCCTGCACTGCTGGGGGGTGGGGGTGATGGGAGACATGAGTGGGGGCCTGGTGGAGGGTGCCCTGCACTGCTGGGGGGTGGGAGTGATGGGAGACATGAGTGGGGGCCTGGTGGAGGGTGCCCCTGACTGCTGGAGGGTGGGGGTGATGGGAGACATGTGTGGGGGCCTGGTGGAGGGTGCCCTGCACTGCTGGGGGGTGGGGGTGATGGGGGACATGTGTGGGGGCCTGGTGGAGGGTGCCCCTGACTGCTGGGGGTGAGGGTGCTGGGAGAAATGAGATGGACATGAGTGGGGGCCTGGTGGAGGGTGCCCTGCACTGCTGGGGGGTGGGGGTGAGGGGAGACATGAGTTGGACATGAGTGGGGGCCTGGTGGAGGGTGCCCTGCACTGCTGGGGGGTGGGGGTGATCGGAGACATGATTGGGGGCCTCGTGGAGGGTGCCCCTGACTGCTGGGGGGTGGGGGTGCAGGGGGACATTAGTGGGGGCCTGGTGGAGGGTGCCCTGCACTGCTGGGGGGTGGGGGTGATGGGAGACATGTGTGGGGGCCTGGTGGAGGGTGCCCCTGGATGCTGGGGGGTGGGGGTGCAGGGGGACATGCGTTGGTGATCAGTAGTGCAAGGTGACATGTGGGTTGGCTGGGGGGAATGGCCATGGTGGATGGGCTGCCTGCGGGACATGAGCAGGGGTGCAGGGTAGTCCCCTGTGGTGTGGGCAGCCTGCAGGGGCCGTGGAGGGTGTAGAGGGAACACCTGGGAGGACCCACACGGTCAATTCACGTGTAGTACTACCCGGCACCCCCGAAATACACATACCCTGCTGAAATCGCGTGTGGAACTTCCCGCGCACCCCGGAATACACGTACCCTGCAGGATTAGCGTGTGGAACTTCCCGCGCACCCCGGAATACACGTACCCAGGCCAATCGCATGTGGAACTTCACACGCACCCCGGAATACACGTACCCTGCAGAATTAGCATGTGGAACTTCCCGCGCACCCCGGAATACACGTACCCTGCTGAAATCGCGTGTGGAACTTCCCGCGCACCCCGGAATACACGTACCCTGCAGGATTAGCGTGTGGAACTTCCCACGCACCCCGGAATACACGTACCCAGGCCAATCGCATGTGGAACTTCACACGCACCCCGGAATACACGTACCCTGCAGAATTAGCATGTGGAACTTCCCGCGCACCCCGGAATACACGTACCCAGGTCAATCGCGTGTGGGACTTTCTGCGCACTCCGGAATACACGGACCCAACCAATTCGCGTGTGGGACTTCCCGCGCACCCCAGAATACACGGACCCAGGCTATTTGCGTGTGGGACTTTCCACGCAGCACAGAATGCACGCACACGCTATTTTTCACACAGCGGTCATTTGTTTTAGAGGGCCACAGTATGTGACATTCATCATAGCTGTATATAGGTGCTTTTTGTTGGCGCACATTTTGGCGCACATTTATTTCAGGGACAGGGACACTACCGCCTGCTTTCTTGTGGCGGACGTGTTTGGGCCTGTGCGCTGGTTTGACTGTGCGCTGGTTTGCACTATTGGATTCCATGAATACGTGTTGTAGGCGAGCGTGTGGGCGTTCCGCGCACTTGCCTCCTGTACTTCCCCCGTGACGCCCACATTTTGACGAGATACCCATTCCCTCTCACCACCCCTGTCTCCGAACCAATATTGGTGGTATGGCACTCCATATTTGTGGGGGCTATTTTTCCATGTGCTCCTGGAGGTGCTTGTCTGCTGTTGAGTGTGTCCTACATCGTTTTGAGTTTATGATGTGGTATTGGGGATGGCTGGCCACAGAGCTGCTCCCTGTCTGATGTTCATGTGATATCCACCGCACTATTCGACTCCTCGGGGGTAGATTCAGGGACCTGCTAACGATGCTGCTGCAGCGTGTGACCAGTGGATAAGGGTGAGGGAGTGGTAGAGAAGGGGGAAACGATAGAAAGGGGAGACGAGTCCAGTGGTAGTATATCCAACCTTGAAGCAAACGTAGCACACAGGATAGAGAGGGTGAACGGTGCAGGCAGAAATTCAGCTGAGGTACCTGTTGCCCCAGTGGCGGTCAGAGCAGCAGGCACGAGAATGTCAGCGGTGGAGGGCAGAGCAGCTGACACATCAATGGAATGTGTTGGATGGCGTCACAGTTTCCCTGATATGGTGATGATGCCGATGGCCACTTTGGGCACGGACTCCTGTTGTTTTCCGGCGACTGCCTGAACGGTGCCCTGCATCTCTGGCGATGTAGCCGAAGGATGGCGATGTGGAGGAGGTAGCATATGTGGAAGAGTAGGATGTTCTGACAAGCGTGTGCCCCTCCATGGCTACCTTGGAATAGATGTGACATGTGACTTGAATTGTACTCAACGGAATACATTTGCATAACTTCATTCCCATTGTGTGCGGCTTGATGCAACTCATGTAGGAATGGTGAAGATACTGATTTGCATCCTGACATGCGTGCACCCAAAGGAGTATTTTTCTTGTGTTTAGGATTGCATGAATTGACAGGTCTTGAATGTGCAGGTCAGTGGCCCTCTGGGCATTGTGACTGTTATGCTCATGTTGTACCCAATAGATGTTTCGAACTTCCATGCCGTCGGTGTTTCCTTCTGATGTTCTGGCCAATTAGATTTGGTGGTACTCATCATGTAGTGTCCTCCAACTGATGGGTGTTCCATCTGACAAATGCGTTGGGGCAACTGTGTATTAGTGCTTGGACACTGTATGTGTGGAATGCATGTGGTTGTTGCATGAGATAATATTTGGTCTGCATATGGCTATTTGTCCGTATGTATTTCAGATGTGTCAGTCAGGGTTCATCATGTTTAGGACCTGCTTTCGTATGAGGGTGACAAGCTATAGTGGTTGGAGAGAGAGGCCACTTTATTTGTTGTGAACATTGTGCATGTGCAGGATGACAGGTAGTGCAGGCTTTCCATTGCATGTGGAATATGTGTGGCATTGTGACTTCTGTTCTGAAGGAGTATAGGGATGAGTAGTTCATAAACCAACTACTCAACCCTCACACTTCTACAAACCAAGAGTGATCCCAGTCATAAAGGTAAAACAGGCACCGTCAAGAGATATACCTCCTTTGCATTTTGTGGTAGCGTGGGCCGGGAAAGGCTATACTCTCAAAAGGGGTATGCGTGTGATTCAGTAGTGACCCAAGCAACTGTGTGTCATTGCTCAAAATAAAGAGAATGTCCAATCAAAGTTCTATCAAAGTATATATACTTTAATTAAACACATCATCCGCAAGAAAACTAAAATAGAAAAACTGTTCAAACCCCACCACTGTGGAAAGAACCAAAATATGCAAGAAAAGAGAGGATGCAGCACTTTGGATGGGAATAAAGGGGTGATAGGTAATTTCAACAGCCTCGATGTTTTTTTAAAAGGATATTTCTTGATGAAAAAGGTGCACAAGTGACCTAACCAGTCTCTAGGACCCAAAATGGACCAAGGAGGCGGTTATGGGTCAGTAAAACCCTCTTGGGGATTCAACACAGCAACCCAGGCTGTTTGGTGCAATTCGCGATGGTTGAGAATGGGTGTTCAGTCGTGTTGTTCCATGCGGGGATCGTCATTGAGCAGGAGTCGCACGGAATCTTGTTGCTGTTCGAAAGTGATGCAGAGAGAAAAGCAGATTGTGGGGGCCACCAGGGTAGGTCCGACTGTTGGTTCGAGCAAAGATGCTGGTGACGCAGGTGCGGTTCGAGTAGTGCGATGCAGCGTCCGATGGTCGGGCTTTGGGGTTCCACCACGGTCAGTTCGACTACTGATGACAATCGACAGCAAAGATGCTGGAGAGGCGAGCAGCAGTTCGAAGGTAGCAGATGCAACAAAGACCTGGTAGTTTCAGCCAAGGCAGCAATGAACTCAGCGCAGTGTGGCGGCGAGCAGGTTTGAACGTGCAGTTCAAGTTTGAAGAGTTTAGCGAATGCCAAAGGCAGCTCTGGAGGGTCCTGCTGGTTCAGGATGTAGTGAACCCGGTTCAACGATAGTTCGACTAGTTTGATGTGATGAAACACAGGGCTCTTGGTTGTCTTGGCTCTCAGAACGCTGCAAGTCCCACTCTGGGTTTCCAGGGACAAGTTCAGTCCATATTCTTGGGTTCCCAGCAAGGGAGGTTGGTACACGTTAAGAGGGGTCCTTCACCATGATGCGGTCCTGAGCAGCAGTGCGGCTGACAGAGAAGGAGGTCTTGTTCAGCAGCTAGTTCACCCCCATTGTGCCCAGGGTTTGGGTAAGAAACAGAGATTCCCTCTGCCTTGGACACTCGGTCTTCACCTCAATGATGGAAGGCTCAGAAAAGTACACTCTCCCAACAGAGGTTCAATGAAATTCTTCTCAGGTGTTTGTTCCAAAGTAAATCTGAGAACTGATGGGAAACCCCTTTATTTTAAAGGCAAAAGCCCACAGGTGGTTTGGACTAAATCTAGCTTACTTTACGGGTACAATCCCTGTTCTTAGAACAAGTAGACTTTGCCTTCTTACATCCCTCTCAAAGTACTGTGCGCTACAGGAAGTGGAGGGGACAGGGAGAAAAGATCGAGACAAAGAGAAACGAGATGGTGGAACCTTACTCCAGCTGTAAAGAGCTCCCTCTGTCTACATCCAGAGGTCAAGTCCTAAAGATAAAAGTGGGGGGACTCATTAACATATCAATTGAATGTGGTGTCACCAGAAACAAGTATACTAAGGAGCCCTCTGAAAAAAGTGAGGGGACTTCTGAAAAAAGTGGGGGGACTCCATCCACCTGTGTATACCATCGACTTTAGCCTTGGTCTACACCAACCCTGCCCCCTTCCCTCCACAATAGAATCAAAGGCCTTTGGACATGCAGCACCCTGGTGTGAGGTGTGTGAATGCTTGTGCCCTTTGGCTCCTGCCACAACCTTCTCTGAAATGACAGTCATCTGGGTTAAATTTTGGGTTAATGAACCTCATTTCTGGAACTTTGCTTTCGTATTTCTCCCCTTGCATGTTTCGTACCTCCTTCGACATTGGATGTCATGAAGAAAGAAGTGATTTTCAATGGATTCTATTTTTAAAATGGGTACCCGATTTTAATGCGCCTTTATTACAACATAGTGGTAATTCCACCATTTTCTGGGGGAAGTACTGATCAGCAATTACACCTATTTCAGCTGTGGCAATGGTAAATATGCAGAATGTGGGCAGATTTATCAAGCAGTGCGGTGTTTCGATGTTAATTTCTCCAGCTGGAATTACTGTTCTCACTGGTGCAATTGCTGCTCGACCATGTGTTCATAATATGGCGGTAAATCCTCCAGCCTCATAATTCAGTCTGGTGGAATTGCTGCCGTTTTTACTAATAAACTCGCAATTACTAGTCTTTCTCTGTCATCCTTTTTTCAGAATCCAGCCTTCCCAGAGGAAGAGCAATGGAAATGTTTAGAGGACGGCAGGTACCAGACGGTGAGAGAGCTTACTTGTATCCTTGTGGGGAGCATAGCCTAGTATACCAGCTTCATGTCCGATCATCAGCAGGTGGATCAGGTAGACGATTACAATGGCATGTTCTGCAGCATGGTCGAATGCCCAAGGAGTGGCATGGAAATGTGTAGATCAGCAACCAGGGCTGACCCAAATACGTTGATCGGACACTGCTGCCTGAAAATAGCATAGAAAGGGGTCAAACACATAATAGAATTGAGCCCCAGCAGTCAGAGGGTTCTGTGACTGATGATGGCCGTCTGGAATAAATTGATGATGGGGTGCTTCATCCTGAGTGGTTTGTGTTTTGTTTTCATGGTGTACTTCACTGTTGTCTTTATTTTTCCCCTGAAGTAATTCCCAAGATGAGGAAGAGGGATGTGGAGGTAATGTTCTGATGACTTACTGGTAATCTTAATTACTCCTAGTCTTCCTTGTCACAGTATGGACAACCCTCCTCTTCCGCCTCCAGTAGACTGCATGGGTCCACAATATATTGTATGAATATTATATGCTGATGGGATACTGGAGATGCTATTTAAACTCTTGGTAGAGAGGAGCAGGACATGAAAAGTTAATAAAATGGGTTCC
The DNA here is from genome assembly GCF_040938575.1 of Ambystoma mexicanum. Lineage (NCBI taxonomy): Eukaryota > Metazoa > Chordata > Amphibia > Caudata > Ambystomatidae > Ambystoma > Ambystoma mexicanum. The sequence continues at coordinate 746,467,823 of NC_090923.1, read as the reverse complement.
TGTCATGGAGGTTGATATTGTAGAAGTACAGTGACGAGGAAGAGCAGGACTTGGACTAGTGAAGACTAAAAAGGTAAATGTCAAAACATTTCAAAGGATACTCCTGGTGTTCCAGGTAGGTCTAAAAATACTTACAATTTCTTTTTTCTAAAACAAAGCCAAAGGTGCAGAAAACGTCAGATTTATCCAGCGTTTTACTTACCATCTTGGATTTTTCAATTGGATATTCTGATCATAAAACTGAATTCAATATTTTTATATTTTTTATTTTATGTATGACTAGTTGACCACCGTACCATAACCCAACACATCGTATGGGCCCAGTGTTTTAAATAATGTGCCCATCCCAGTGGAAGATCCCTTGAATGCCTGGGTTTTTGTTTTGGTATTCTGTATGTGTTTGGCCATCTGCATGGAGAGATCCAATATATAGTTACTCTAGAGAAAGGTAGGAGAACGGTTTTGATCAACAGTTATACCCTATTATGGCGAACTACATGTGTATTTCACAAGAATATGTTTATTTTAATAATTTCAGCATAAAATGTCTCATAAAATGGAGAAAAAAGTACATATTCATTACATTCATCATAACACTCTAAGAATATAATGAATTCTAATAAAGACAAAGCACATACATACAATAATTCTTAAAAAACAGATAAGCAGCAAATGTATATCTCTCATTCATAACTAGATCGGCCTATAGGACAAATCCAATTAGGACACGGTTTTAGATCATTTACAATCTCTAGATAATTATTAATAGTCTAGTATTAATTCTAGACTATAGAGTCGACATGTTTCAGTCCTGTTGATGGTGGTGGGACTTTCTTCAGGAGTAATCAATAGTGATTTTTAGAGTACATGCATTGCTGTTATAAAAGCCTTCTTTTAGTGGAGCTTCACTCAGTATTAAGAAGGGTAACTGTTGACAAAAAACCAAAGGAAAAAGAATCAGCACTTGTGCTCATATTCTTTAAACACCATAAATGTGTGTGGGCAAATTTCAGCGTTAAACCAAATTTACCTGAATTCCCATGTGTAGTAGAGCCCTCTAAGGAAAGAGAAACGCCCACGATAGTTGGACAGTTTTCTAGTAAGAAGAGAATTTCTTCTATGGTTTCCTATGAAAAAATTCATAAAAATATAAGGATCAGTGGAAAAGGCCAGGTTATCTATATCAGTGATCTCGAAATGCTCGATCATAGGTTCACAATATATGACCATTAGTCAGATATATAAAATGGCAATTCTTTTTTTATTAAAAAGACTTTTACAAAACAGGTTTCCTTGTTGAAACTGCTAAATTGTTTGGAAACAAATTGTTTCTTTTTGGGGCTAGAGTTTCCTACCTCCGTTTGGTGAGTCCGGAAGATCTGGGTCTCTTTTGTTCAGTTAGTTCAGGTATCAATTTCCGTAGTTACAGGTATTACTAGTGTAAATCTGTCAGTGAACAAATCATACATAGACTATGGTCAATGACCGTTTTTAATGACAGTTTTTAAAAAAAAAACTGTTCAGAACTTTAAATAGTCAGGATGTATATATAATTCTACGCCTCTATGGTTGTTTGAAAAGTTTTTTGTATATTCTTGTCATCTCTCTTTGGAAAGAGGTCAGGTCATTTATTTTGCTATTTGTGCGTATTAACTATCTCTGTGCAGCCATTACTTATAGTCATCTCTGATTCGCATTCACATAGAGGCTCGTTTCAGACTTTGTGATGGCGATAGTCCGTGGCTTTTATAAACATCTATACAGCGTTTAGGCAAAGGTTCCCGCTTACCTGTGGTTCCATCGCAGTCTCTTTTAAATACTCGCGGCGATATAGTTTCGCTCGGTTGGTCTTGTTTCCTGTCCTGAGCTTTCTGTCAGTGGGGCTTCTTTAGTGTGACTGATTTCCGAATCGAAGCCGGACGACGCCGCTTATGCGTCGTGTACGGGCGCCATCTTGGGAGGCTCTAGTTACCAGAATTCTGGTCCTTTTTTAGTGTTTATCTTCGTCGCTTGCACGAACTAACCATTTGATTAGTATAGCGTACATCTTTCAAGTGGATTCAGAGATGAAAATAGGTTTTGCATCTCAACTCGGGTGTATTCAGTTTTTGAACTGTGAATGTTCACACTTAAGCTGTTTATTAAGCACCTAAGCAATTACTGCCATTTTTTGATTCTTAGTTCTGCAGACCTCAATTGTTCTCTCATAGTTGGGTCTCTCACTGGGCATAAAACTCAGATTTTTAACCATTCTATAGATTCATTTAGCCCTCCTTTATCACTTTTTGTCATAAAGATAAACCTTTGTTCTTTTTCGAATAATATTTTACTCTTAATGTTGTGGTTATTGCCCTGTACTGTCAGGAGTACTGTCCATTTAAAACGTTCAAAATGATGATTGTTTTCAATGAAATGTTTAACTAATGGAGCTGTTAGAACCTTGTTTTTTAAACAACTCTTGTGTTCAAGCATTCTAACTTTTACCTTTCTGTTAGTTTTTCCTATGTAGTGTTTATTACATGGGCATGTGATCATATAGATCACGTATTCTGAGTTGCAATTTGTCATCTGTTTTGTTGCCAATGTTTCGAAAGGCCTATATTAACTTCTTTAGTTTTTTTTGTAAGTTTACATACTGCACAGTGCCCGCATGGATAATGTCCATTTATTGTTGCAAGGCCCCAGGAGCGGGTCAAGCTGTTAGTAGTTGGTATTTTTTCTTTTAATTTGCTACTGCTTACCCGATTTCCGATGGTAATGGATTTTTTATAAGCAAACATTGGTATCGGCACTCCTGAATTTGAGTCTTGAAAAACTTTCCAGTATTTTTTTACAATTTGGCTAATTCTCACACTAAGGTTAGTAAATGTATTAACACATACTAATTGATCTCTTTGAGGCTGTTTGGTTTTCCCTTCTAGAAGTGCATCTCGATTATTGTTGGCTGCCCTTTTTGCCGATTTTTTAATCCGTTTTTTTGGGTAGTCCTCTTGTTATAATTTGGATGTTAGAATCTTTGCCTCTTCTTCAAATGCTGTTATGTGACTGCTGTTTCTCTTGAGGCGCAAAAATTGACCATACAGTAAATTATCTCTTAAATGTTTAACATGATGACTTTCGTAATTTAGGAGAGAATTTTTTTCGGTTGTTTTATGAAATGGTTTCACTAGTAGCTTGCCATTCTCATGAAAAATAGTTAGATCTAAGAACTCAATTGATAGTTTTTGAATATTCATAGTGAATTGAAGATGTTGATTACAATTATTAAGCCAAATAAGGAAATCTTGTGCTTTTTCTGCTGTACCTGTCCATAACATTAAGACATCATCAATGTATCTCGGCCACGATAGTATGTTGGACGAGAACGGGTTCTGTGTGTAAATACATTTTTTCTCAAAATATTCACCAAATAAGTTTGCTAAACTGGGGGCCATAATGGCTCCCATGGCCGTTCCTTTGATTTGTTGAAAGAATGGCCCTGAGAATTCGAAATAGTTTTGTGTAAGGGCTACTTCTATACACCACAGAATAAACGAGCTAGGAACTCGATCGTTGTCTAGTCTGGTGAGCAGTATTTCTTCAATAGTTTCCAGAATCGCCTGTTGGGGAATATTTGTATATAGGGAGACTATATCTAAGCCTATTAGATAGGAGCTCTCTGGGTCGTAAGGTAAGTTTTCATACTTCTTTATCACTTCTTTTGTTTCTTTTAGATAAGATTTCATGTTTACCACGGGATTGAGTTAATCCCTGAAACTATTGGTCTACCTGGTGGTTTTACTAATGATTTATGTAATTTTTGGTACACAATAGAATTTAGGGATAGTTGGTTCAGGGTTATCTGGATGACAGAAAGGACAGCGACGACATACGCGCGGGGCTTAATTTTCCTAATTCCGATCCCGCAGGCTCAGCCGAGGGATGTGTCTCTGGACATTCTGTCGACCCGTCACACCTTGGTGTCAGAGATGCATAAGAGGATGAAACGGGCCCGGTTCTCATGGTCCCCCAGGCCCCCATTGACCCTCTAACTATGCCCCCATTTGAGCCTCCACATCCGCATTGGGTCCCCTCTCCCCCAGCAGACCCTGACATGGGTAGGGGGATGGACACGGCCACGGATGACGACAATGATATTGTCACAGCGGGTGGCGGGTCTCTGCATTTGGATGCTCCACCTAGGGCGACCCCACCGGACGAGGTGGGGTTGTCCCATTCATTGATCGCCAGAGCCCCCCAACTTTTTCAGCTTGTGCCTGAAGAAACCAGGAAGGAGGGTTTCTGTACCAGAGCTGCAAGTCCAGGAGGAAGACAATCATGATAGTGCCCCTTTCTGGATGACGTGTGGGATGAGGGCCTGACCCTCATGAAGAACTCTTACATGCCTCTAGCCAAACTGGATAGGCCGGAAAAGAAGTACTGGGTGCCTGACTCTGCACCGAAATGCCTGAGGTTGCAACCATCGCCGGATTCAGTGGCGTCGGCGGCTGTGAAGAAACAGTCAGCTAACCCGTCCTCATCATCTTCGGTCTCTCCGGACAGTGAGGGGAAGGAGCTGGACGTCATGGGAAGGAATGTGATTTACACTGCGACGTCCACGATCAAGGTGGCTATCGCACTGGCGATCCTAGTCAGGTACAACAGGGAACTGTGGTACAAGCTGGGCCCTATTCTGGAGTTCCTCCCTGACGATAAGAGGATAGAGGCAATACCTCTTTTCCAAGAGGGGGAAGTTGCGTCTGATCTCGCCATTACAGTGGTACTGGACGTCGCCGACACGGGGTACCAGCAGATGAGGAACAGTGTCTGCCTTCGTCGACAAGGTTGGATGAAGGCCACAAATTTCCGGAAGAAGGTCCAGGTGAAGGTGTTGGACATGCCCTTTGACAGAGATAACTTGTTTGGGAAGGTCGTCGACAAATCCCTCCAGGTCATCAAGGCAGATATAGAGACGGGCCGTTCCTTGGGCACTCTGCAGCAGCAGCGCTTGTCTTTTTGCTACTCCAGGGGAAAGTCGACCAGGTCTTCCAAAGTTTTCTCCTCTTGCTACTGTCAGCCTTGCAGATCCACAACCCAGGATGCCTACAGAGGCCGTTCTCAGGTCTACGGTAGCAGTGACGTCTCAACAAATACTTTAAGTTCCAAAAGTTCCGGATGGTCATGTTGCAGCATGTGCTCGACTAACTGGAGGAAGGCAACTTCTTGACTTTGCTGAACCTGGAGGACGCCTATTTCAACGTCCCCATTCACAATGCACATCGAAAGTTTCTTGGTTTTGTAGTACAGGGCCAGCACTACCAGATCAAGGCCCTACCTTTCCAATTGAAGTCGGCCCCTGAGTGTTCATGAAGTGCCTGGCACCGGTGGCTGCCCATCTGCATCTACGGGGTGTACACGTACACCCGTACCTCGATGACTGCCTCATCCTGGCCCGCTCATGGGATTTGGCCGTCTGACACACGGAGGCAACCATCCAGCTGCTGACAGATCTGGGATTCTCCATCAACTATCCAAAGTCCTGCTTCACACCATCGCAGAACACGCTGTTCCTAGGAGCCAGACTTAATACGGTGTCCGGCCTGGTGTCACCCTCTGAGGAGAGGGTGGTGGCCATTCAAGGGAAGGTGCAGTGGCTGTTGTTGATGCAGACTGCCATGGTGCAAACCATTAAGTCGTTGCTTGGCATGATGTCCTGCATCTGCCTCATCCGTCTCTTCAGGTTACAGATGCAACCTCTTCGGGAGTTTCTGGACGCTCGCTGGATGCAGGTGCCGGAAGCTTTGAGGACAAGATCGCACTCAACGAGGAGTTCTGACGGGCGATAGGGTGGTGGGTCGTCCACTCCAACATCGCCCGGAGCACAGGGTTTCAAAACCCTCCATGCCAGGAGATGGTCACCACGGACGCTTCCCTGGAAGGCTGGGGAGCCCACACCGGATGTCTGCACGCCAGAGGCCTGTGGTTGCCGGAGGAGAAGGATCTCCATATCAACATCCTGGAGGTACGGGCAGTGTTCTAGGCCCTTAAGTTGTTCCTTCCGTCTCTGAAGGGCAAGTTGGTGAGGATCTTCACAGACAAGACCACCACAATGTTTTACATCAAACAGGCGGGCACTCGATCCCCACAGCTCTCCAAGGAAGTGCAGGACTTGAGGAACTGGGCCATCGGACAAGAGATGTTCCTTGTTCCTCTTCACCTAGCAGGAGTTAAGAACACCATTGCAGACTCCCTCAGCAGGGAGTTGCGCTCCTGCCGCAGGTGGGAACTTTGGCAGGACCAGGTGGACCGCAACTTTGTCAAGTGGGGCAGGCCCCAGATCGATCTGTTTGCAATGGCAGTGAACTCCAAATACCAGACGTTTGCCAGCAGATTCCACCGACTAATGAGCATGGGGGACGCGTTCTCCATCCCATGGGAAGGCCTGTTCCTGTACGCATTTCCTCCTTTGCCTCTCCTGCTACGAGTCAACACACTCAGACAGTGCCAATGCAGGATGATACTCAGCGCCCAGGTATAGCCGAGGCAGATTTGGTATCCAGACCTTCTCACTTTGTCGGCGTCACCCCTGGTCAAGCTGCCGGTAGTTCTGGATCTTCTCAGGAGGAGGCGCAATACTGCATCACGACCCAGGGTCGCTGAACCTGAAAACTTGGCTCCTGCAGTCCTAGAGTTTGGTGGATACGAGTTGCCTGCGGAGTGCAGAGAGATCCTCGCCAAGGCCAGGGCATCGTCGACTTTGAAGTGCTACTGTCACAAGTGTAAGCCTTTCGCTACATGGTGTCGGTCCCAGAAGATTACCCTGCTGAGGGTCATGGCCCCGCACATTCTTCCATACTTGCTCTCCTTGACCAAGGCCGGACTGGCACATGCTTCTATCAAGGTGCATCTGGCGGCTATCTCTCGCTACACCAGGACGCCGGGAAGATCTTCCCTGTGGTCTAAACGACTCATCAAGGAGTTCCTCAAAGGACTTTTTCAATCTTTCCCGCTGGTGAAGGCTCCTAAACCCGGCGTGGGAACTCAACGTGGTTCTGACAAGGTTCACAAGAGCTCCCTTCGAGCCGTCACATCAGGCCCCTCAACGGCTTTCATAGCCATCACCTCTGCCAGGAGGGTGGGTGAGATCCAGCCACTATCCTGCAAGCAACCATACCTGACTTTTCCACAAATCGAGGCTGGTGCTGCGGGCGCACCTCTCTTTTATGCCAAAGGTTCTGTCGGAATTCCATCTCATCGAGTCTTTGGTGTTACCTGTTTTTTTTTCCCTAAACCTTCATCACTGGTGAAAGGGCCTTGTACTCGCTCGACGCTGCTCGTGCCTTGAAGGAGTCCAGAGTTGGCCAAGCACTGCTATGCAACCTGTTCACTTGAGGTGAGTCTGTTCCGGAGGTAAGAGTTAATTGCTTCTGTTGAGCCTTGCCACCTCCCGTGGTTGTGTAATGTTGTACTGCTATGTATTTGTTATTCATGAGCATGTGAATCCATGCCAGACCCCATGCTGGAGAAGGAACAAGTTACTTACCTGTAACTATTGTTCTCCAGCATGGGTCTGGCATGGATTCACATGCAAAGCCTCCCTCCGACCCCTCGGCGGCTCTTCTTGGTACTACTGCCACGTAACCTGCTTACCAAATCTGAAAATGGCTGCCCAAGGAGGGGCTTAGGGAGAGGGCTGTCATTGGATGGGGGCAGTATGACCCAGAGGACAGCGATTGGTTTAAAGGAAAAACACAGTTTGTAAGTGAAAGGGAAACAGTTTTTTTTTTAATGAGGATTCCCAGCATGATTGGGAATATTTATGAGCATGTGAATCCATGCCAGACCCCATGCTGGAGAACAATAGTTACAGGTAAGTAATTTGTTCCTTAGTATGTGTTAATAGGCAGCATTTCCTTCATGCAAAAATTCCTATGAACCTTTGCGTTTTGAGGGATGAGCGGCTGGTGGCTGGTCGCATGTTCTCCGTGTTTGAATTTCATGTATGTGACAGGTGACTTGAGCTCATTTACCTTACAAATCCAGGGCGTAATTTCGATTGGTGCTACGAAATGGTGGTTTCGTACACTAACTGTAGATGGCAGGGGGACTATTCTGGTGGACCACATAAGTGTACTCAATGCTGTTATAAATGACAGTGCACCCAGGTTAGGGACATTATGTGTTGAACCTTGCAAATGACCGATCTGAAGAACACGTTTAATAGCTTCTAGTTGTGGGCCATGTGTATAGCACTGCACGACGAATGGACAACTGTTGACATGCACTACTTGTATTCAATATTCCAGAACAGCCCTCTGCTCTCCATGGTTCGGCCAGCAGGAGGTCGCGTGTCGCTTCCAGAAAAGGGACCGTTAATCCCCGGGTAATTCTGTCCACTTGAACTCCACGCCCAGCCTTCTTTAATTAAAAGAGGTGCCCCACAAGACCCGGTCGGCGGCGGCAGCTGTCGCCCTGTATTGAAGAACCAATTTGTCATCTTTAGAGGACCCGTAATCCTTTCTAATTCAGTTACCAATCTGCTGAGGGGAGCAGCGGTCCTAAGAGGATTGCAGCATTTGCAAAATTAGATAAGTAAAAATAACAAGCGGGAGGCGGGGTGGGCTGAACGGAAAGGAGAACCCCCAGTGCCCGGTGGCGGCGAGTGAGTTTAGGAAATGAATTTGGGGCAGTCACGGCAGCAGGGCAAGCCACGTGTCGGTCACTGGAAGTGGAGGCAGGGTTATCTGGAGTAGGCACAGATACAATTTCCAGGGGGCCATGTAGAATGATTGGTCTCCCTGCAGACAGATTGAGCCATTATTACATCAGATATCGTTTATATAAGACCCCTATTGGCACCAGGATATGATGCAAAGTAATGTTGCTGATCAATAACCAAGGAGGATCATCATCCTACACACCTCCCAACTGTCCAGTCCCTCTTTGGGACGATCACTCAATGTTTGGGTAACTTCATTGGCTTTTATTTGAGAGTAACGTGAACTAGACAGCCCTCCCACTAACATATGTGGCCCTATTATAGGGGTGGGTATGCGAATTGCCTCATGCCTTAGAAAGGACTAAGGCTGGAGACGGCTGTTGTGACATTCCATGAAAGCACACAGTGGTTGATAACCAATTCTGTTATTGTTCTCAACGGATGACATTGTCCTAGAAGCAGGAAAGGAATTGGGATGGCAAAAGAAAATCTAATCGGAGCACTGTTCTGTGTAGACCCTGAATAGAGTGCTGGTTGGAGTCATGCAACGACTTCAAACTGCATATGGAAGGCGTCCTTTGCTCACCAGCCCCAGCTCGAATGACGAAATAGTCCTAAACTTTATATATGTCTCATAATTTGTCACATTTTACTGTCACAGTTACTATTCTGACAGATGAAATGAGCATCATATCAAGTGTGCATTGCATGCTGAGAAGGAATGCACATTTGAATTACTATCAGAGACATGTTTTGATGAACTGGTGGCCATTCCTATGTTCCCAGAATGCACTTGGTTTTATGCAAAGCAGCTAGCATCCTATGTACAGGGCACCCAGATTATTCGACACCTAGCTCTGCCCCTCAGTCCCGCCCACACCACTGACAATTCTCCCCTGCCTTGCGTCCATGAAGGGGGGAGGGGTTCCCCTAGTACATTCTCTCCATTTCCAACACTGCTAAATTGTGGATTATTAAATGCATTCATTATGATAGAGCCTTCAATTATTGAATCTTCGAAGGCATTATTTTATTTTATTTCCTTTTTTGTTTTATGTATTGTTGGGTAAGGAATGCATGAAAAGGAAAATGTTCCTTTCCCTTTAAATCAAAGAAGAAATTAATAGGATCAGTCCTGTGTTTTTTTCTGCAGGCCTCTAAGACTGCATGCCACCTGTTGAATCGTTTCTGGTCCTTAGGATGGCGATGGTAAAAAGGCACTTGTGATCTACTCTTTTCTCAGTAGTGCAACACAGAATGAATGTGCCCACTGCAAAATGTGGTGCAGTGTCCATGGGATTCTTCCCACCTGATGACCTACAAAGGCCTTTGGCTTAGTGGGGCATCCGTACATTGCTGCAACACCAGAGGTCTGCTTTTCGTCCCCGATTTTTCCCTGGAAAAATGGGTGGGGTTGACTCAAACTTTAGGGTACTATTGAGTATTGCTATTGTTTACAGTGCCATGAAATGGCAAAAGCAAGTGGTGTATAAGCAAGTTACTATTAATATTATTACTATTATTTTTAGTGAATAGACTGCAGTGACATACCTGCAGGAGCCTCTGCTCATGCCTGCTTTTTCATCTCCCTTACTTCCTTTTTAATGTCGCAGCCATAGGTCCCAACAATAGTTTCATGTGCTTGGCAGATTTTGGAATTGTAGGGCTAGTTTTTCCCAACATTCTTTCTGTCCTTGGCATTGGGCCCTTCTACCCATAGCAGCCACTTTTACTCCCTAAAAATAGGCAAATACTTAACACAAATAATAGGAAACGCTGGACACGTAGGAGCAGCCCCTACACGTCTACCTGCACAGCTGAGTGGATACGTTTTGGTGAGTGGTATCATTGAAACAGTGAGACAAGAAGGAACTCTTACTATTGTTACTGTCTGAAAAGTACATTTCAGAAAGTCACACACTGCTGGGGGGATAATACATGTCTCTGTTTCTTTCATAGCAACTAGACTTTTTTTTTTTTATTAAATGAAACGTATATTTTATTGAAGCTCCAATGAACCTAATACAGGTAGTAAATAACTCGTTGTATGCAAGGAAACAAAATGTCGTCAGAGTTTCGAATGTTGTGCCTAACACGCATAAACATCTGGAAAGGGAAGGGCAGGGATAAAGAAAATAGAAGGCCTATGATATAAGTGAAGAAGAAAGACAGAAGAAGAGAGTAAAAAAAAAGGGAAACCAACATATACCAGCAACACAGTGCCAATGAACGGCCTTTATCTTGAGCCTGGTGGGCAGCCAGTCTTTGAGTTTGCCTTTATCGTGTTATGGGCTCGTAAAGTATTTCAAGAGCAACGGCTGAAAGAGCATCTGCTCCCTGTCCGTTCCATAAAAGGTCTCCATATACGTGAGAATTTGGACAGCTTTCCCTCTGCCAACGCTGTGTGTTTCTCCATCCCACACGGTTCCCAGACCTTTACCCATCAGTATGAAATGTGTGGGCCCTCCACTACTAGAAACGAGCTCGGGTGATCCGGGCTGCCATAAGCAGCTGTGAGGTCAGTTCGGCTCTATGGCTTGTCATGGGAAAGGAGCCATCGTCGGGGACATCCCCCAGTAACATGACCTGTGGGTCCATTGGGAGTAAAGTGCCTCTGATCTCTTTAATTTTAGAGCGTACCTCCAACTAGAATGTTTGTATTAGGGGGCAGTGGCACCACATATGAACCAGATCTCCCCGATTCCCACACCCATGCCAGCACCTGTCGGAAGAGGTGGGTTTCATAGCGTGCAGACGTTGCAGGGACAGGTACCATTGGAAGCATACTTTAATTGCGCCCTCCTTCACTGTAGTCCAGCGAGAGCTTTTTTGGGCTCTAGTCCAAATCCTCTGCCAGGCCTCTTCTGGGATCTTTACGCCTAGCTCACTTTCCCATGCTATCATATAGGGGAACTTCTCCTCTAGTGTGGCGTTTTCCAGCAGCCTGAAGCATGTGGCTAGTCTATGGGTCTTTTGCCCTTCTAGTATTTTGAGTTCTATCCCTGATGGCGGCCTTGCTGCTGCTTGGCGCACGACCGAGTTGGCCAACCAGTGGCGCAATTGTATATATCAGAATCGCTCTGATTCCGGCAGTTTGAATTTCTCTTTACACTTCACAAAAGTCAGGGGCAATGTGGCAAAAGTCAGATGGTTATCTACAGATCTCGCAATCTCAGGAGTTCATCTGATGTCCTAAATGTAAAGCTCTGGCTTGTAGGCCTGCAGTGAAAGCTGTGTTTTGGGTGATCGATGAGAGTGGACCTAGACCTGATTCAAATCCCTTCTGGGCACAGGATTTATCCCAGTTTCAGAGTGTCGTTAGGGTATTGGGCAGCATGGTGCCTTGCTGTCGAAGCGCTTCCCTGGGGAGGAAGGGCAGGTGGCCCAGGGGGAAGCAAGTTGTTCAATGTCCCACCACTTGGGCGCTTCATGACCCCCGATACATCCCAGCATTATGGCTATTTGGGCCGCACGATAATACTGTGGAATAAAGGGTAGGCCTAATCCGCCTAGCATTTTCCCCCTTGTGAGGAGCTTGCTAGGAATTCGGGACTGTTTGCGGTGCCAAAGGAATCTCCCCATTTCCTTCTGTAAATCCAGTAATTCTCGTTCAGAAATTTGCACTCATAAGGCGTGTACTATATATATAACAGCCATGAGATTCCTTGGGCGCCTCATCTTTAGAGCCATTCCTTGGCTTCCCTCCGGAAGCCAGGGATATTCTCCTTTAGCAGATCGGAGTAGGTGGGGTTTAAGTGCACTCCCCGATAGGAGAAATTTGTATTTGACCATCGAAAGGGAAATTTCCCCCATAGGGATGCCAGGGCTGCCAGTGTTTCTGTCAGGCGCATACCTAGAGATTTCTCTAGGTTAATTGAGAAGCCCGAAACTGCTGTGAACGGAGCCAATAAATCTTCCAGGACTGGGAGGGAGGTAAGTGCATTGTTTGAGAAGCAGAGGATGTCGTCAGCATGCAATGCCACTTTGTGGAAATCGCCCCAATAGTTGGAGCCCTGGATGTCTGGGTGAAGGCGGATCCTCTGAGCCAGAGGCTCCTTGGCAAAGGTAAATACTAGGGGGGATAGGGGGCATCCCTGTCTAGTCCCCTTCCCTAGGGTGATCAAGGCGGACCACTGGGAATTAACCCTAACGTGGGTGGCTGGGATCCGAAAATTTGAGAGTATCCACTTGGTAAAGCGCGGGCCGAACTCAAACCCCGGCAATAGCAGTTTCAGGTAGGCCCAGGACATGCATGCTATTGAACGCTCTGTGAGCGTCTAGAGATAGGAGTGATCGTTTTCCCGGAATTTGAGGAGCTAGGGCGATTAGGTTTATTACCTGGCGAATATTATCATGGGCTGAACGGTTTTGTATAAAGCCTGCATGATCTTTATTGGTCAGGGTCGGGATGATTTCTCCAAGCCGCTGTGCTATTATTTTATTAAATAGCTTCACATTGGAGTTGAGCAGAGCTATTGGACGGTAGCATGTACAGTCCGCTGGGTCTTTACCCGGTTTTAATATTTTAATATCACTTGCCTGCCTACACCACATGGAAGCTCTGGGGCATCTCGCTGATGATGCCAGGGAAAAGGAAACCTACATAGGGTCCCCAAACCCCTCGCAATAAGGTACGCGCATCTGGGCTGTATTGGCTAAACCGCGATGCAGATCATCGTTTTTCTGAAATAATTAGAAATTGAATCCAAGCCGTGTTCAAAATCCGCTTTTATTACGGCACCCGATAAGGTTTATTAACCGCTTTATAGAACAAGCTGTTTTTGCTGCATTTCACCTCAGATTTCGACATTTGCTATTGTTTGCCCTTCTTCACCCTGCCATTCGAAAAAAATGGCCACCTGACTACGACGCACTGGAGTGCATCCCGAACTTCCTGGCTCCCCCTGGGCCAGCAACGCCATTGGTCCTTCTTGCCTTGAAATCTGACCAATAGGGAGCCGGCAGGCAAACACAAGCCTCCCACCTAAGGCCCACACTCAAGGCCCTGTCTGTGCTGTCCATGCTGGATGTGGAGACCGTGGCCTCGTCTTTCTCGACCACAAGAAAGTAAGTCAGTGAAAATAGCTTCATACATCGGCCCTCTTGTCTATACTTGTGCACCGCCCTACCCGTATCCGGTCACCTGCTCCTTGCAGCCAAACCCGGCACCTGTATTAGTGTACACACACGTCCCCCGGATCGCTCCTGCGATACACAGCGCCTACTTTACAACCTTTCCATTCCACAGTTGTACGGAACCTTCCTAGGATCCAACAAGGCCCCAGAACTGCTCCTCTACTCGACCGAAGTTAGGTGCCCGCTTGCCTATCGGACGCATGCAGCTCACTGCACTTACCCTCTGAACCAGTATGAGTCTTATATAATGATTATCTGCACCCCGCATGCCATCTGTCACGCCTAATTGTCCAATCACTCAGGTAACCGAACACTCCCTTAACGTCTCTACCCTAATCTCGGCACCTACAGCCTACTTCATTTTCCTATTGCCCTTTTTTCCTCACCTGTTACGTGCCGTTTCGTGGCCCGTGTGGACTACTGCATGTGTTCCAAACTGATCTCACTACTTCTGATCCCTGCAACCTGCTACTGTGCCATTGTTTGTCTTGATAGGCATAATATGTAACATGATATTTTGCATCCCTCGCAGTGTATTGCATCTGATCCAAACTGCATTCAGAATTTCCATATCCCTGCAACTTGCTTTTATGCCATTGTTTGTTGTGATATGCATAATCTGCAACCTGATATTTTGCAGCCCTCGCTATCTATTGCATTTGATCCAAACTGCACTCAGAATTTCCATATCCCTGCAAATTGCTTTTGTGCCATTGTTATCATTACTTAAGACATGTAACGCTGACTATTTTACTTGAATTACAGCATTGTTGGACCATTGTACTCTGCTCATAGCCCCTGCTGTGCTAACTTTCAACATACCGGTCTAAAATCCTTAATCAAAGACACAGCATCTTGGGAGCACTGCATCTATATATCTTACGTTGTGCCAAACTTAATACATACTTTAAAGGACAACTTGTGCAAATTAGCAACAGCCACCCAGCCTCACCACTGATCTTAGCCTACCACCACTTGCATTAAAATGTACATGTGCCCACTCCTAGCGCCCACTATCTACCTAAACTATCTAGCCCTATGCTACCATACACCTGGCCAGCCAATGATACCAGTAATTACCAATTACTGTTGATCGGTAACTCAGTTACTCACTCTAATCTGCCTTCTACCTTTGCTTTGAACAGACTTGCAGCACTTGATTGCCTATCTGCATCTGGCAGGTAACTAGTCACGCAACTATCACTTGCATATTACCCATGGTGATAAGCCATGTTCCTGAGCCTAATCTTCTCCCTCCTCTCAATAGTGCTCCTCTGCACACGCCTGCCTATCATGGCCACCATCATGGCCAAGAACAACCTCACGCTTACCAACAGCCCCCATAGAACTCCCAGTATCTGCTTAGCCATGTCCAAAAGACTACCTTCACCTAACTGCATACCACCAACCGAATTCCTACCGTCCTGCCTCCTATCAGCACCTATACCCACGAACTAAACTCCACCCACACTCAGGAATTCCTGGCACCTCACATCTGCCCAATGGATTCAACTATTTGCTTACAGGCCCAAACTCAGTCAACCCTGCTCACTTATGCAGAGGAATCTAAGACTAGGCTCCAGATTTAGGCCTTCTCAGCCCATCACCAAAAACGCCACTTCAGCTGCAGATTCCATCATGAACTTAGCGGCTAACTCTACCTCACCCAGAGTAAACTCTACTCACAGAAAATGTAGCAATAACAACACTACCTCCAGTATTAAGGGTGCACTCGTCAATGCAAGATCCCTAACAGCCCATACCCTAGATATTGACGACTGTATAACTGCAAACAAGCTTGACTTCCTGGCAATCACTGAGACCTGGCTCCACGCTGCATCTGGACCTTCTCTTTTCCTTGCTATCCCAGATGACTACTCCATCATCCGTATGGACAGAAATTAAACCAAAGCTGGAGGCATCGCATTTAACGCCAAAACCACTGCAGGCATTAGGCAAATAGCAAGTCACCCTATCAAGTCAGCAGAACTATTGTCCATCAAACTACCTTTCTCAGCGTCACGCACGATTACACTTCACCTCGCCTATAGACCACCAGGACCCATCACTACATTCAAAGAGGATGTCATGTTTCTCCTCACTTCTAACACAAAGCCAGGATCTCAAATTATAATGCAGGGGGACCTACATTTGTGCTTCCAAGGTCCCAAAGATGGCAAAGCTCTACATCTCGCTACTAGCCCAACCCGATCCCCCCTGCCCTGGCAAGATGCGCTAAAAATCTTACCAAAGATAAGATTATACCCCACCTCAGCGCACCCACAACGGACCTTAAGTCCTCCGACCCGTCAGTGCTAGCAGAAATCTATAAGAGCACCATAAGCACTGCCATAGACAACATTGCCCCATTACAGAATAAAAAAGCCAAAACAGTGAAACACTCAAACACCTGGTTCTCATCTGAACTTAAAGAACTCTGCACCCAAAAGAGCAAAGCACTGAATACTTGACAGAAAACACCCTCTCCAACTACCCTATCCTCCTACAAAAATATAACCTCTCAATACAAGAAAGCCATAATCCTAGCCAAGTCTGCCTCCTACAATGATAGAATTGCTAATGCCAGTTCCGAATCCAAAGAACTCTTTGCCATTTTCAAAGAACTCTCCACACCAGTTACTAAGTCACAGGACATAGTCAAAGATCAAACCTGGTGTAACTCCATACAATCTGCACTATTGAACAAAATTGAACTCCTACCAGCTAAAATCAAGGAGCACCACAAAAACCTGTCACTGTACCCCGAACCTACCACTACGTCTAACCACCACCACCACCCATCCTCGCCGAGGGTAGAGGGCAGGAGCCCCCCCTCCCATCCCTGAAGCTGCTCTACGCACACGGAGTGCATCGCAGAACCTCGCCGGCACCATGGAAGGGCCTGCCTGACCCTGTCTTCAAGGGTGCCTGACTCCCGCATGCCGGGCGCCGCGCGGCACGAAAGCGAGGCTGATCCTCGCTCGAAGCAGTGTAAAACTGCATTCATCCGCCGGTAGGCGGAACTGCCGGTGGCCAGCACGAAGGCCACACAAAGGCCTGTTCCTGCGCCTGTGCCCCCATTCCATCCATCCTCGCCGAGGGTAGAGGGCAGGAGCCCCCCCTCCCATCCCTGAAGCTGCTCTACGCACACGGAGTGCATCGCAGAACCTCGCCGGCACCATGGAAGGGCCTGCCTGACCCTGTCTTCAAGGGTGCCTGACTCCCGCATGCTGGGCGCCGCGCGGCACGAAAGCGAGGCTGATCCTCGCTCGAAGCAGTGTAAAACTGCATTCATCCGCTGGTAGGCGGAACCGCCGGTGGCCAGCACGAAGGCCACACAAAGGCCTGTTCCTGCGCCTGTGCCCCCATTCCATCCATCCTCGTCGAGGGTAGAGGGCAGGAGCCCCCCCTCCCATCCCTGAAGCTGCTCTACGCACACGGAGTGCATCGCAGAACCTCGCCGGCACCATGGAAGGGCCTGCCGGACCCTGTCTTCAAGGGTGCCTGACTCCCGCATGCCGGGCGCCGCGCGGCACGAAAGCGAGGCTGATCCTCGCTCGAAGCAGTGTAAAACTGCATTCATCCACCAGTAGGCGGAACCGCCGGTGGCCAGCACGAAGGCCACACAAAGGCCTGTTCCTGCGCCTGTGCCCCCATTCCATCCATCCTCGCCGAGGGTAGAGGGCAGGAGCCCCCCCTCCCATCCCTGAAGCTGCTCTACGCACACGGAGTGCATCGCAGAACCTCACCGGCACCATGGAAGGGCCTGCCTGACCCTGTCTTCAAGGGTGCCTGACTCCCGCAGGCCGGGCGCCGCGCGGCACGAAAGCGAGGCTGATCCTCGCTCGAAGCAGTGTAAAACTGCATTCATCCGCCGGTAGGCGGAACCGCCGGTGGCCAGCACGAAGGCCACACAAAGGCCTGTTCCTGCGCCTGTTACGCGCATGGGAGCGTGGCGTGGCCACCCCCCTGCTCAATTTAAACCTCCCCGACCGCCTTCCGCAAAGTCCGA